>NW_026693108.1:0-2400000 GCF_021218885.2 Marmota monax | reverse complement strand
TGACCTTGAGGCCGGGTGGGGCTCTGTGGCCAGCCTGGTAATGGTGAGCAGCAGTGATGGCCACTTCTGGGCCAGTGCATGAGCTGCAAGCACTATCAAGGGAGTAATGGTGGCTGCTGGTCAACCTGGCCCCAGTGACGATGCAGAGAGGCCCTCTACTGACCCACGGGGAGAAGTAAACACTGTTTGAGCCACTGATATTCGGGCTATTTTTGTCACCAAGTACAGATGGGCCTCTCTGCCTCAATGCAAGTGACCATCCTCTATGCCTGGGTTTCCTTCTTGTACCTCCTGAACCGATGAGCAGGGCCATCATTACCCACGACAGGTAACCTGTACTCCTTCCTCCCCTGCCATGGATGGGGTCAAGGTGCTGGCTGAGCTCCAGACACAAACCACCTCTGCACTCAGGCCCACCACTCTGGACTGCCAGACAGCTGGAGTGGCAGGCAGTCCCGTCCCCACCAACTCCAACTGAGTCCAGGTGCTTCATCCTCCTAGGAATTCTTCTTGGAGGGTATGTCCTAGTAATGTCCCAAACACAGGTGACCGGCTGGCCACAGCCTTTCCTGTCTCCAGAGAGAGCCTTTGGTGTCCACCGACTTCAGTGTCTCCCCTCCCAGGATATTCTACCCACAGTGAACCCCAAGACTTTCACATGTTTAGTGGATGGAATGAATATGAGCACAGTCACCGTGCAGCCGCAGCAGGACTGCAGCTGTAGCAGAGCGTGCGCCTACTAAATGTGAGAGCCCCTTCCTCCCACTCACTGTCCACCCCTTAGGTGAGGCTTGGTCTCCAGCCCTCAGCCACATTCCTCCTCAGGCAACTGGAGGGCACTGGTGGGCTGGGTACCCTCGAGTTACAGTCACAGATTCCTGTGGGCCCACCTTGCTGTGATGTGCCCATTTTTCTAATGGATGAACTCATCCCCCAACAGTGAAGTCACAGAGATGGGGACACCACTCTGCCAAGTCCAGGCAAAACCAGTCTAGGCGTATATGTTCTTTATAACCTTCACAGCCACCCACAAAAGCCCAGTGACACCACAGGCCTGCCCAAGGCCACAAAGCCAACGAGGGGCACCATGAGCTGGGAGTGTCCTGCTTCCACACTGCCTCTATTCTCTGGCAAGTGGCCCAGGTGTGGCGCCCGGAGGAGTGCTGATGACAGCCACCCTGGCTGTGGGCCTACCTTTCCCACAGCATGTCTTCCTTGACGGGATCACAGATCAGCTGCCCCTTAACGTAGGCACGTGCGTCCTCCACAAAAGAGGCCAGCCCCAGCAGGAGCTGCCTAGCTTCCAGCATGGTGCTGTCACAGTAGTCGATGGCTGAGAAGGAAGATGGTCACTGAGGAGGGGTCCAACAGAAGCCCTCCTCACAGCATGCAGAAACCAGCAGAGAACAGGACACCTCCACCTCCAGGAACTGTGACCACAGAGCTGCCCCAACACAAAGGCCCCCCCCTCCCCCGAAGGACAGGTGGCCCACAGAGAACTTCCACTACTTTCCACCTGAGAAGCTTTGTTTAAAATGATCGACGACGTAAGGGCAGACAGAACAACGGGTTCAGGGGCGCGGGGCATGCTGGGATTAGAAGCATCCTAATGCTTCCTCTAGGTTCTCTTCCAGCAGCTGGACCTTCCAGACATGAAAGCAACCACAGACCAAGATAGGGACTTCACCACAGGCCTGAGCTCTGCTCTCCCCAGATGCTGTCCTTTCCAAATTATAAATGAAATACTGGGGCTCTCAGGCCTCTCAGGCTTGGGAAAGCGGCGCGCCCAGCTCACCTGACCTGTAGCTGCTGCACATGCAGAAGAGCCGGAAGACTTCGGGGGAGAATGTCTGCAGAAAGTCCTAGAAAGGGAGGAATAAGCAGAGCATGTGTCACTTAGGTATCAGCAGTGACTGCAATTGAGCAGGGTGATCGAAACAGCAAGAAATCAGGAATTTTTATAAACACTTGTTTTGTCTCCAAACTTTCATGATCACTTTTTTCCTGATGATTTCTCCCGTGGAATTTTCTTTGTTCGGTTTCACTTCTGTGGAAAAGACTGAGACTAAAAAGCCCACATGCCCTGAAATTCCTGCTGACAGTCTCAAGGGGAGATTACTGTCCTACTGTGAGCCCTGGGAACTTGTGTCTGTGTTGTGAAGACACGGGGCCGCCTGCTGCCAGGTGGGCTAGTGACTGATAAGACAGTGCTGTGCACAGGGAGGGATGGCGAGGAGGCACGGCCACACTAGCAGCCGGCCACACACAGGGGAAGGAGACAGTCAAGGAAAGGCACAGCCGACGTTAACGGTCAGCACGCGCTACATCAGAGCTCGAGCCCAGTGTCCCAATGAGGGGCGAAGGCCTGCTCACCCCACAGGATGCTGTGGTCAGGACACACCAAGTGTCTCTCCAAGAGGAGACCATGCTGCCTCGGCTACCCAGAGGCCATTCACAGAGGGCCTGCACGTGGTGAACCATGACTGCTGTTAGAAAGGAAAGCAGGAGAATGCGGAGACAAGCAGGGGCCCTTAAAGCAGCCAACATTCAACAAAATCTCTCCATGTGGCGGTCAGCACTTTAGACGTGGGGCACAGAGCAGGGAAGGGAGAAGGCTCTGTCCCAGGAAAGGAACTAGGGTCTCCCCTGTTTCATTCCCCGCCACCAGGTTCACTCTGGGACAGCAGAGCTGTGGCCACTCAGCCCTAAAGCTTCTCACCAGGCCTCCCGGGCCTGCTTGACCAGCTCCCAGAGCCTCTGCAGGGGAGGAGCTGCTGGTTACATCGTTAAGTTTTTGTCTCCAGATTCTACCAACCCCTCTCCTCACCCACTGAGGCAGCAACGATGTGGGTGAGCCCCACAGGGGCTGTGGACCTGCAGTCCATTCGCCCTTCCTCCTACCTGCCACAGGATAACACAGGGGCCAACGAGGGGCAGCAGAGGTAAACAAAATGGCCTGGGAGGCTGAGTCATGGAGACCAGCTCCAACTATTTGATGAAGTAGAAAACACTGTCCTGGTACTGGACCACTAAGCAGCTCTCCCAGAGAAAGCTAAATCACACTGGAGTGGGAGGCCTCCCCGGGAAGTGTGGGGCAGCCTCACCTGCTCCTGCCCAGGAAGGCTGTCCTGTGGCTGCTGGGCTGCAGAGGAGGAAGGAGGCTACAGACTCAGCTGCTTGGGGCTTGGTCCTTCCTGAGGATGAAGCGGTTAGGAGGGGAGGGGAGAGTCTGTGTAGATGGTTAAATAGTCACACGTCAGTTCTGTCAATCTCTCACTGAAATGTGACATTTCCTTCCATGAGCGATGTCAGCAACTGACCACAGCAGACGATCAGGGCCCTGGCACGCCTGGCAGGGCGACAGACTTCTTCCAGCCCCAGTCCGTGCTGCTTGGTGGCACTGCGGTACAGCCAGCCAGCTGCAGGCTGCAGGTGAGCAGCGCGTGCCTTCCTCCATGGCGTCAGCAGCACCCCTGTGACCCCACGCCTGTGTGTATTCATAAACGTCATGCTGCAAGGAAGGGTGCAGACACCACCAGGTTGCCCGGTGTGTGTGTGTGTGTGTGTGTGTGTAGCCATGTCCAGTCTGACCCCCTTCAGCAATGACCCTGGGATTTCAAGTGCCACCTGTCCCTCTCCCATATGCTCAAAACTGTAGAAAAAAATAAGACTATTTCTTTGTCACCAACAACCACAACTCATTAGGGACTCTCCGTGTCCAAAGTGCCGTGCACACTGAGGCCAACCTGACTCACTCACATGCAGTCACATCTGGCTTTCAGTCCAACTTGCTTCCTATTTAAGTCCCCACATGTCCGTGGAAATAGGCTGCTCCCAATGCAATGCAGTGACTCAAGAGAGCCATTAAGAGACTAGCAGAGAATGAGGAGCACTGTAGAGGCTTCATCATGTGCAGCATGCCTAGAGGTGACATAATTACGGGGACAAAAAGATGAGGCTTAGAGCTCAAAACCAAGCCCTCCATGAAACGTCCAAGGCTGCACCAGCCCTGCCTGCACCAGCCCTGCTGCAGTACTGGGTCCTGGGTGCTGTGTCCACCGGGAACTTTGACCCCAGTTTTAACCCTCGAATGGTGACTTCCTGCACGCCACAGGGCCCCATTCACGGGCCATGTCTTCCAGAACCACCTGTCTGATCTTACGGTTTGGGGTAAAGGCCCTGGTGTAGGGGTCCCCACAAACATGCAGCACAGGGACTCGGGGCCTGGGTCCAGGTCTGGGGAGTCTAGCTGGCACAAGGTATGACTGTTCACTCACGTTGGAGTTCCTGAGATTCCTTCTAGTGAGCATAGCCATGAACTGCCTCAGCCCAGAGCCTCTGCCTCATGCTGGAGTGGCTTCCTTTACTCCGTGAGCGTGTGTGCACTACTGCTCTTCCGTCTAGCCTGTGAGGCTACGAGCTGCCTACACAGGGGCAGGAGCTGGGTTTGCCTCCTGGGACCCGCCTGGGACACCTGATCACCCAGCTGTCGACAGGCACAGATGTAGTGGTGGCAATGGTGCTTGGGGACCTACGCCCTGAAATCCATGCCCTCCCCCACTCTGTTCACTCTGTGGCATTGGTGCTTAGGGACCTAGCCTGTTTGCTTTTATATATACACACACACATATATTTAGCTGTAGATCACCCTTTATCACTTATTTATTTATATGTGGTGCTGAGAATCGAACCCAGTGCCTCACACACGCTAGGCACGCGCTCCACCACAGAGCCTCAGCCACAGCCCCATTTGCTTTTTGCTCACATCGGTGCCATTAATCACACAATCTTAAAATTACAATATTAGGGAAATTTCATCTTTGATGAATTTCTCTAGTTTAAATTTTGCTTCCTTTCACAACAAATAACCAGCCCCCGTGTTTTCTGGGTAGTCATGTTCTCTGCTTCATCCCAAGAGGGATTCAGGAGGCTTCAGATGTCCCTTCCATTTGCAACCAGACGCGCCGCGTGCTCACAAACCTGTGGACGCTTTCTGAGACACCCAACCATCAAGACTGTTTCTTTTCCCCACTTGGGGTGCACTCTTACTGAGTTAGGTAAAGGGTACAAATAGAAATCCAGAACCCGATCTTTCTATGGCACTCAGTTCTACGGACTATTCCAAAGAGCAACACAGAAAGGGGGGTGATGTGCAGCGTCATTATGGGGACTGAACTGTGATGCTGTTCATGGGCGTGAACTTCTTACTGTGCCTCTGCTCTGCACTCACTGCTGTCACCAATTTTCATGTACTACCCTGATTACATCACACAAGTGGCCATAGCTGTCACAGCAAACTGACACAGTCTGGCTGGAGAATTTCAGTGGGAGGAATGTGACATGTGGGGAGCGCTGGCCAAACTACGGTGACAGCAACAAGCCCTGAGAACCACTGCAAGCTCATGAGGTTCCAGGTGCACACTCGCAGGGGATGAACTAGCACTGGCAGAGTGCTCCCGTCAACCCCAGGTTGGAAGCCAGGCCCTCAGCTCTGGGCACTTTGTAGTTTCCCCTGCACATGAACCCACAACAAAGGTGTGGCTACCACTCTAAAGAAGAAACAGCAAAGACTCTGTGACGTGCGGTACAGGCAAGGTCGGGTTCAGAGCTGCCTGAGCGCAGAGGCTGAGGCTGAGCTCCTTCCACACTGACTCTGGCCCCAGCAAGTTTCTGGGAAGACCCAAAATCTCCATGCAGACCATGATACGAGCCTACCTATGGTCTCCACAGCAAGGAGGGTGATAGGGACTTTCTTCTGCTGGAACCAGAAAGTCAATTAACGTTTTTAACATGTGATGAAATGGCTTAAGGTCCCCGGGAACTACAGGTCCAGGGCAGATGCAGACTAGTCAAAAATAAAAGAGAAAAAAGCAAAAAAATGCATTCAGATGACTTCAGCAGCTGATAAAGAAATGTATCTTTATAATCTCAGTGCAATTCAGCACCAAATTAACAAAACAAACGTTAATCTGAATACAAGTCTTCCAACTTGATGTTGGAGGAGACCTGAAAAGTGGGCATTTCCATACGCTTATGCTGAGTTACCAGGCTGTATCTAGCACCTGCATCTAGATACAAGTCCACCTTGAGCACTGGTCATCAGAGATGGCATTCCAAGTCTGTAGGTTCCACACCCACGATGCAAACCACCACAGACCAAAAACGGCGGCTTCTCCTTGCCATTGTTGCCAGGGTGTGATGACTGCCCGCCTAACACTGACTTCTTACTAGGTATTTTAAGTATCCAGAGAGGACTGCAGGTGTGTGGGAGGCTGGGCTCAGGTCTGTGCGCACATTTGGCTTTTTAAGGACTTGAGCATCCTTAAGGGACTTGACATCCCTGGGGGCTCCTGGAACCAATCCCTTGTGGACGCCCAGAGACAGCACTAGAGGCACTTAGTATTTAGTTAAGGATGTGCACCACTGCACCTCAAGGTCTCATGGACAAGTCCACAAGGAGGAAATGAATCATGGAATATCACTACCGAGACTCGCTATGTGGTCATTAAAAATAGAGTGTCGGGGGATGGGGCTGTGGTTCAGCAGTAGTGCACTTGCCTGGCACGTGTGAAGCACTGAGTTCGATTCTCAGCACCGTCTATAAATAAATTTTAAAACATAAAGGTCCATCAACAACTAAAAATAAATAAATAAATAAATAAAATAGAGTGCCGAGTTGGCAATATCTACAAAAAACTAAAAGGCACATCCCCTAGCAGAAAACTTGGTGTGAGCTCATTTCAACCAGTTAAGCACCCACAAGGGGCACTCAGCCATTCAAAGGATGAGCCCGCTCCACATGGCAGAAAGGGACCACGCCAAAGATTAAGCATGTGAACAAAGCAAGAGCCAAGGGGCACAAGCCCTGTGCGCAGAGAAAGCTGCAGCACAGCATTTCTGCAGCGGGGCACGGTGATGCAGCCTGTGATCCCGGGAGGGTCACAAGTTCAAAGCCAGCCTCAGCAACTTAGCAAGCCCTAAGCAACTCAGCGAGACCCTGTCTCTAAATAAAACATAAAAAGGGCTGGGGATGTGGCTCAGTGGTTAAGCACCCCGGATTCAATCCACAGCACCAAAAAATAAATAAACTGTAGCGTCACAGATATTCGACTCCCAAAGAGCCCGCCCACAATGGCTGCTCCAGGAGAGGAACCTGGCTAGGGACACCTGGCAGGAGACTCGCCTCCCCTGCTTTACCTCTGGGGGTCTCCGCCATGTGCATCCCTGTCCTGTGTGTCCTTCCCGCACTTCTGTGATGAGATCCAGCACCTACTATCAGGAGGAAACACAGCTGGGGCAAGACATACCGCTCTGCCTGCCGCTGAGAAGCGGGGAGGGCGAACTCACACACACACTGGAAGCAGTGTGAATGGCATCAGGCCAAGCCTCCCTTCAGTCACAGAGAACACAGAAGACACAAAGGTAAATGGCACCACGAAGAAGCAGGCAAACCCAGAACGCGGAATGCTTGCTGGGACGGTGGCCCAGACTCTTCATGAGGGAAGATAAAGTTAGAGTCAGCTGCACATCACAGACCTAAACGGGGGCTGGGGATACAGCACAGTTAGTAGAGTGCACCGCGATTCAGCCTGTGCTTGGAGGGGGTCCTGGTACGCCCCGTGGCGAGCCGTGACATCATGATGCGTGAAAGTAAGCAGCCATGAAGACAAATGCCGCGTGACCGGCAAAGGAGCCCTAACCAGGGAAGTGGGGAGAGGGTGGCTGCCAGGGACGGTAGCATGGGGGAGCGGGGAGCTGTCCAGCGGAGCAGGGTTCTGGTCTTGCAAGATGGAAATGCCCTGGAGAGCTGCTGCACGTCTGGGCGGCACACCTGGGCGGCACACCTGGCAGGCCCGAGCTGTACAGGGATTACCATGGTCAGTTTTATGTTCTCTGTTAAAACCAACTTTCCTTAAATGACTAAAATGATTCAATGTCCAAATGCAACTCATGAACCTTGACTGGATCCTGACTTTACACGAGAAGAAAGTTATAAAACACAACTTGGGGACCAATAGAGAGATTGGTAACACGAAGAGACTGCTGCTGACCGTGTAGGTGTCTGGATTATGTAGCAAAGCATCCTTGTTTTTCATCGTTGCATGTGGAACAGAGGCATCCTGCTGTCTGCAATGTATGTTCTGATACTTTTGTGTGTGTGTGGTGCTGGGAATTGAACCCAGGGCCTATGTTTGCAAGGCAAGCACTCTACCAACTGTGCTGTGTCCCCAGCCCTCACAGTGAGCACGCACACAGGCACGGGCACACTGAGAATTCGGTCACCCAGAGGATGACTCCTGGCCTAAGGGTTATGTGGAACTGCTGAGAACCAGCAGACACAAGAAAAGTTGGTCTGTCTGTTCCTGCCGGTCTGCACAGTGCACACAGGGATGCGCCCGCCCGTCTGTTCCCGCCGGTCTGTGCAGTCCATTCGGGGACAGGCCTGGCTTGTTCCTGCCGGTCTGCACCGTGCACAGGTCGGGCCTGTCTGTTCCTGCTGGTCTGTCTGGCCAGTGTCACTTTCAGGCTGCAGCCAGAGGACCTCCGATGGGTTGGAGGTGAGGACGCATGTCTTCCCCACATAGCAAACCAGTAACTGCAGCATGTGTGGTGGCCTCTGCATGTCACCTTCAACTCTCTCTCCTGTGAGTTTGAAACTTTGATAAAACTGAAAACTTAAAATTTGAGAAGCGTGTATCAATGCTCTTTCAAGGAGCTGTCCCTGTCAGCTCACTCAGATTTGATGGGAGGAGCGTGCAGTGGTTGGGTATTTAGGTGACGATTCTCTGATTACTATCTTTATCAATTTATTTCACAATTAAAACTAAATTTAACTTTAAAGACAGGCCCAATGACAGGGGTAGCAATCAAACCGTCTGCACTTGCTGCCACCACACACTGACAGTCCCTGGGTCATCACCACCACAGTGTTTCCAGGTTGATCAGGGAGACAGCCAGCCCTGGGCCTCCTGAAGGCCAGCACACACCAGACGTACCAGCGGGAGGTCCAAGCCCACACTAGCGGGAGGAGGCTGGCCAGGGACATGGACTCTAGCAAATACAATCCAAGAGCTAAAACTTAAGAAAAAAAGTGGGAGAAGGAGGTGCTGTTCTGGGAACACCGAGGAGGAAGGCAAAGGCTGACCCAGAGGCAGAGTGGGAGCAGGGCGTGCAGAGGCCACGAGGAGGGTGGCTACTGGGGCTTTGAGACCAGGAAGAGCACGGTGGCTGGGAGGAGGTGGCAGCGGCGGACAAGGACCCCAAATCCAATGGTTCTCATACTTTCGGGGCAGCGTGCTGAAGCTGCCGGCCCCTCAGGACACACAAGCACAGTACCTTAATAGTGATGTAGTTTTTCAATGATTTGGACATTTTTTCTTCTTTGCCTTTTATGTGCAAATGCCCTGAAACAAAAACAGAAGCATTCCCTCTGAGCTGGGTGAGGAGACCCTTCACCCAGCTGTTGCCACTGCTGCCCTGAGTCTCAGGTGGAGAGGGTTGGGGAGGCTGGGCCAGGCTGTGCTCCCTGGAGAAGCGGGAGAAGCCGGCCCTGCACCACAACAGCTCGTGCCACGTAGGTGCCGGCGTGAGGCCTCCAGTCGGCCTCCAGTCCTCGCTCCCCCAAGGACGTGTCACACCTATGCTCACTCTGCGGCTCCAGGGACACCCTTGACACCCTGGGGGATGACCACATGGTACCCAGGACAACGGCCAAGCATGATGGATGGCACCTTTTGTACTCCCGTCCTGTGACCCAGAAACACTGCCATGTCCCATCCAACACAGAAGACATGAGCCCTCTCCCAACAGCGAGGCAGTGGGAAAGCCCGCTGGGCTGCTCAGGGGACGAGCCTGTGGCTCCAGGTGGGACTGCTATCTTACAGGGACAACCTCCCAGACTTCTCTGCACTGCAGTATGGTTTCACCCTGTGTGCATGAAGGACAGGAGGAAAGCCAGACCCACTTAAGGAACTTTTAAATCTGAACCCAGAATTCTTCCTGACAATTTTATGGTTTATCTCCAAGGGAGGGCCCCACTGTACCTAACAGAAGCTTCTTCCTCTTTTTTAACACAACTTCAAATAATAAGGGTGTTCCAAGTTTGTGTTTCTGAAAACTGGTAAGATATGACTTCCAAAAAGATACGTAACCTTGAGCAGGTGGCTCTAAACAACATGTCACACACAAAAGCATAATTAAAATTTTAAATGTTGACAGCATCTGGAAAATCAGACATGTCTGCTGAGGTCTGAATGTTTATGTCCTCGCCAACTCACGTGGAACCTAGCCCCGAGGATGTGTAGGAGGTGGAGCCTGGGAAGTGAGGTCATGAAGTAAGGAATCTAAAAGTGGTATTAGTGTATTAAGCTGTTTTCTGTTACTATAATGAAATACCTGAGGCTAACTACTTTATAAAGAAAAGATGTTTATTTAGCACACAGTTCCAGAGGTTCAAGGCCATGGGGATGGCATCAGCTTGGCTTTAATGAGGTAGATGGCATCATAATGGTGGCATGAGAGGGAGAAATCATACTGAGAGACAGGAAGCCAGAGACTGGAAAGGGGCAGGCTCCCTCCTCTAATGATCCCCATGCAGAAGCAACCTGGGTCCTATGAGCTGCTTCTGACGCGGTGTCCCCAGTGACCAGTCACCTCCACCAGGACTCACGGCTTAAAGGCCCCGCCACCTCAACACCACTACACTGAGGACCAAGCTTCCCACATGTGGACCCTTGAGGGCACATCAAACCATACCTGAAGCCTAACGATGCCCTGTAAAAGGAACCCCAGAAAGATCCTCAGCCCTTCTGCCACGTGGGACACAGAAAAGAGAGCTGCCTGTGGACCAGGGAGCAGCCCCACTGGGCTCTGGGTCTGCCAGGGCTCAGATGTGGTGAGCAGCACGTTCCTGCGGCTACACGCTCCCAGCCCATGGCTCGTGGAGAGCAGCCCCACTGATGAAGTCACCCTTGACTCCATAGCTCTGTCCCCTCTCCGCGGAGGAGAAACCCTAGGGACGTGGGGGACTCAGGGACACCGCTGGTTTTCTAGTGTGGAGTCACATTGGTGAGGTGATTCCAACTGAGCCAGTAGGTGCCAAGAGCCCTCTCCCAGCCACACTCAGAGGTGGCCTGGCCTGCTACCTTCTGGGCACCCAGCTCATGGGGACCCGACAGAAGCCGACAATGTCTGAACATGGGCTTCAAGGTCACCCGCACCCCACCCCACCCACCCAAGGGACAGCAGAGTGTCTGCAGAGGGATCTCCATTGTCTCAGATAGTCCACGCAGCGAGCTGTCCCAAACCTGCCATGGGGGGGTGCAGTGATACCAATTTCCAGGACACTGAGATGTGGCGTGGGGACCTCTCAGTAGGCCCTGTGCACATCTGCTCTCTGAGGACACAACTTGCAAGTCCTCACGCTCAGGCGGAGACACTTGTTTGCACATGATCTAATATGGAGAACAGTCACCTGCCTGGCGACAAATTTCAGGTGCCCCGAAGAGTGGGGTTTTAAATGTCCTATCCCCAGGCAGTGGGCACCTCTCTCCTGCGTGAGCACCATCTGAAATGGATGGCCATTCTGTTTAAGGCATCCGTGGAGCAGGCCCTATCACTGGCCTTCAGGAGCTGCTGAATTCAGGGAAGGGGTCGATAGTCGGCAGCTGTGAAGTCTGCGAATGACAGTCCAGGCCCAAGGCTCTGCACTAATGAACCAGCCCTTCCAGAGAAGCCGTCCAAAGAGGTGGATGCAGCAGTGTGGGTCCTTGCCTCCCCCAGGGAGTGGGGTAAAGGACCACGGTAGGAGTACACTTCAGGGCAAGCGGCCTCCCATGCTCCTTCCCACCAGAATCCCACCTGACGCCTACTCAGACAACGGCACTATAATGTCCCCGTGCTCCGTCTCCTAACGGGGACAACCTGACTTCCTAATCCAAGCAGGGACTCACAGCTGGCATTTACTAGATGTCGGTGTGTGCACCCCCAGCCCTGCCCCACCGCACACTCGCCTTCTTTGTCTAATAGCTCAGCTGTCCTTCCCAAAGGGCGGAAAACCTAGTAATTCTGGCCTCATGGCCTTTATCAAAACTTGAACATATGAATCTTCTTATGCATCAAGGTGAGTTCCAAAATCGCCATGCTCATGGGAGGGCTGACTCCACGGTGCTGCTCTGCTCCGAGACAGAGGCCGTGAACAGCGGAGCAGATGCCAGTGTCCTGAGGAGGACAGGTGCACTGGCAACCATGCTGCAGCGCAAGAGGCAGGTGCCCTGAAGAGTGGGGTTTTAAATGTCCTATCCCCAGGCAAGCTTCTGAAGGTCTATCTAATGGTTTACTTGAAAGACACTCACACAGAACAGCGCTGTAAAACACTTTCCACATCCTAGTCAGTTCCAAACAGGTGTATCCGTTACTCCAGTCCAAGGAAGTTTGTGACTGAATGGCTAAAATCCAAAGGTGATTTCTGACAAGTCCATCTCCTATTAGCTGACCTATGTATTTCCAAATGTGGCTGCTTCCACAATACGGACAGGATTGACAGAACATAAAGAGAACAAAGTAGTTTCAAGTCATTACTTACCGGAATGTAGAAAATAATTTCCCCACTGCTCACACTGATGGAAGACCTCACACTGTGCAATCTCGTTCTCGTGATGGGGAAACGCTAAGTCCACCCCACCTGAGTGGATATCCAGCTGACCTCCAAACACCATGCTGCAAGATGGAGTGGAGCAGGGAGTGAGTTCACGTAACGTGTCCTCCGAACCACTTCTCACCCCAAGTCCCTCCAGCCTCTCTATGCCACCGAACCCACTCATGTCAACACAAACCAACTGGCATGATGAGGTATGTGAAGGCAGCAGGGAAAACTGAAATTTTGCCACAAGTCCCCAGTTCACAGCTTTTCATCCTGGTGCAGAGACTGAATTCTCTTTGCTCCAGGTTCAACATACAGTTAAAAAAACTTACAAAATTACCTTCTCTTACTGTCCATAGGGAGATTTAGTGGGTTTCCAACTTCACCAAGAGCTAGAACTATAAAATCAGGAGAATTTTTCATTCAGTTTTGAAACTGTAACTAATGGCCACAGATGAAAAAGTCCATCAGCCTCCCCAGCTCTGTGGCTCCACTGGGCTCCGCTCACCAGGTGCCTCCGTCCTGCACACCTGCACAGTGAGCTACCAGGGCTGGCGGGGAAGCGAGGCTGGGTGTGCCTACGCTCACAGGAGGGCTGACTCCCGGTGCTGCCTCTGCCTTGAGACGGAGGCCGGGAACAGCAGAGCAGGTGGCAGTGCCACTCGGGGGCCTCAATGGCACTGCTCAGGTTGAGGGACGCGGGCACCGCAGACAGCAGGAGCCCAGAGTAGGTGTTCCTAAAATGCTTATGGACATTTCCAAAGGTGCCACGGGCTGGCTGAGGGCCTCCTGCCCCAGGGGTCTGGCTCCACACACTGGGGCACCCCATGCTTGGGCCACCTGAAAAAGGTAACCTGGGGTGAGTGAAGGAAACCCAGAAGACACTGGAAGGCAGCCTTTCCTGGAGGACCGGCTATGTGGAAAGCCTGCCACGCCCTGGCTTTGGTTCCCCTCCTCCCTTGCCCACCCAGGCTGTGCTGGCTAGCCACACTCTCCCATCCGCGTCCTCGGCCAGGCGCAGCCCCGGGAGCCTTACCTGGCCATGGCGGAGCATTCGATGTGCCAGCCGGGCCTGCCGTTCCCCCAGGGCGAGGCCCAGAACACCTCCTGGGGCTTAGCTGCCTTCCACAGGGCAAAGTCACTGGCGTGCCGTTTGTCCGAGTCCCCTGCCAATGTCAAACGGTTAATCAGCAGGGCCCATGTGAACCACCAAAGCCACCTTAGTGAGATGGCGCGTGCACATCCCAAAGACCCCGTTCCTCCTAACACCTCAGTTTCCCACTGTACACCTGGCTCTTTCCCCTTGAGGGACGGAGGACTAGCGAGTCTTCCACCAGGGGACGGGGCAGCAGAGCCAGCCAGCCAGGACGTCCTCAAGCAAGGCCGACCAGGGCGTGCAAGCGGAGGCGTGGGTCCCTCCTTCTCCTTGAGGAAGCCTATTTGTCAGAGACTGAGTTTCAGAATAATTTTTCCAAAAATGTCGACAATCACAGCATGCAAAGGAAATCACCCAGGGCCAACCGCACGGTAAGGAAGGGAAGTCCGGCCGAGGACTGATGTTGTGTCCAAAGTCATGCCGGAGTCCCCGTGGCACGTGCCTCATGTCTCAGACTGGAGAACATCCCTGACTCGTGGGGTGCCCCCTACACGGGATGCTTCCCATAGGACGCCCACCCGCTTCAGCGACTCCTACAGACTCTGCACTTGACTGAGTGCTGAGGTCCGCTCCAGTTCAGTGCCTCGTGGCTGTCACTGCCTCAACCGTCTCCACTTACAAACGTCACACAGCCACAGCAGAGCAGTGCCGCTGGTGGCTCGCAGGCTGGAGAGCAGGACCAGCAGCAAGGAAGGGCGGGGGCCACCCTGCAGGAGGTCGAAGTGAAGACAGAGCCACAGACAGAAATCCAGAGACTAGTGGAGAAGAGGGTGGCCAGGCACTCGGGTAAGGGGAGCAGCTGGCCAGAGGCCACGACAGGCCTCTTGGTGCAGAAAGCAATGCCTGCAACGTGAAGGTAGCTCAGATGAAACTGCACTTCCTGCAAGGCAACTCTCTGTCCGAGTGGGGCCCAGAACCTCTGTCTAGGCTGCTTAGCCGTGGAGGAGCGGGCCAGCGGCAGCCACTCTGAGGGAGGCCTGTGACAGCTCACTCGCCCCTGGGTTGCTTAAAGTGCTCCTGGTGCTCCCATACGGATGCTCTGACGAGTCCCCTGAAGAGGAAGGGCCACCTTTTATCCAGGTCACAGGGTGTGTTGTCACATCAGGTGACACAGCAGGTGCCCAAGCAGTGACATTCTGTGTAAGACTGCCCACTCTGGGCCAGGTCACTTGTGTCCCCCCAGCGCTACCTCACTGTTGACCTCAAGGGGGCTCCACTGGTGCAGCACCCCGTGACTTCCCCTCTGCCTGTGAGTGCTGAGGCAGGTGTGATGTCAAGCCCCGTGAAAGCCCCCCAGGAGGGCGGGCTTCCTCAGAGCAAACACCAGACCCTTTTCAGGGTCAGTGGGGACTCTGGAACATGCCAACTGTTCCTGACGAGACTTCAAAGACAAAGGAAAGTCCTCTGGGAACCAAGCAGGTAGAATGATTCATGCACGGGGCCCAGGAAATGGAGCTGTTGCCCTAATGTCAGCGTGCTATGCTGGAGAACACGGGTCACAGGTGGAGGTGTGAGGGGACACCTTGGCCATGGGTTTTACCTCCAGCCAGGCTAACGTGGAGGGGAACAGCCACCTGCCAACAGGCACAGGCTCAGAAAACTGCTCCCAGAGGGGCTCTTCCTTCAGAAGTTCCTGGGAGGTGAGCCAGACACAGGGCCAGGGCGAGGTGACATGGTGAGCCAGAAACACAGCCAGGGCGAGGGTGACGTGGGACGATGGGCAAATGGAGCTGGACAGCACCAGACAGCCAATGCTGAGTGCAGACGTGGGGCACCCGCGCTGAGTGGCGCAGAGGAAGGAGGCCTGGGCAGAGCACTGAAATGCAGCACGTACACCTAAGACCGAGCATTCCCAGAACTCAGACACAGCCAGCCCTCACAGGTCACCTTCCAAGGACAACACTGAGACCAGCTCCACTGTGAAGACTGTGCATGGAGTCACCAGGCAGCAACCTGTCCACACAGAGCATTCCACAGATGAACGAGGACAAGCTGTGTGGCAGCACATGGAACCCCCCTCTGTGACAAGCACCTGTGCCCTAGCACAGCAGAGGGGACCCAACCAGAGGCAGAGACCCTTGGTGCCCCGTGGGGAATAAGGACCATCTACAAATCTCCACCTGCAAACTGAAAACCAGAGTAGGCTCCTGGATCCCACTGCCCATTACAAAGTCCCCACTGAGGAAAGGGGCCACAGGACACTCCTCTTGTGAACTGTGTGGGGCAAGTGAGGGAGGGACACAGAGGCCAGAAACACCCTAGAGGATGTGAATATGGAGCACAGCTCAGCTTCACCAGAGTGCGGGGACCCTGCTCAGAAAGGTGAGGAGGTGACACTGCCATAGACCAGTGGTTGCTCCTAAGGGCAGGAGGGGCTGGGATGGGGTGCGATACACAGGCCCTGGGGTCTCTAGATTGGTGCCACTGCTGTATCCCTTCACCAGAGATGACCAAGGAGCCTCCACCCAACACGTCACTAAGCTAGGCATAAGTCTATGTTATTTTTCATTGGGTTATTACAACAATTGAGAAGTTAACTGAAATGACATATACTGAAACATTAGAATTTTTTTCATCCTAGGCACAGTAGCACACCTGTAATACCAGTGACTTAGGAGGCTGAGACAGGAGGATTACTGTTTGAGGCCAGTCTCAGCAACTTAGTGAGGCCCTGTGCTACTGTCTCAAAATAAAAAATAAAAAGGGTTGGGGTGTAGCTCAGTGGTAGAGTGTCCCTAGATTTAATCTCCAGTACAAAAAACAAGAACACAGTTTTCATTGTGTGCAAAGATGAGTACATATATTATCTTTGTTTTGTATAAACTTATGCTCTAATTTTGTATTTTCATATTTGCTTTTGTATTAGAAAACAATTTTAATTTTAAAAAGTGTTGCAACAAGAATGTGAAGCAACAGGAACTCTTGTATTCTTTTTTTGGGGGGCGGGGCAAGACTGGGGATTGAACCCAGAGTCTTATGCATACTAGGCAAGCGCTCTACCACTGAGCTACATCCCCAGCTTGTTTTCACTAAGTTGCTGAGATTATAGGCATGCGCCACTGCACCTGGCTCAGGAACTCCCTTTCATTGCTCGTGGGAGTACACCTGGCTCGCCATTTTGGAAGACAATCTGGCAGTTTCTTACAAACCAAATGTAGTCTTACCATATGATCCAGCAACCACACTACTTGGAATTAACCTGAGGCTAAAAACTTACATACAAACAAAAACCTGTGCACAGGTGTTCACTGCACCTTTAATTACAGCTGCCAAAACCTGGAAGCAACCAAGATGTCCTTTAGGGAATGAATGGATTAAAAAATCTCAGTGTACCTGGACAATGGAAGATTATTCAGTATCAAAGAAAAATGAACTCTCAAGCCCTCGTAATGCAGAGGGAACCAGAATGCATATGACTAAGAGGAAGAAGTCAATCTGAAAAGCTTGGACCACAAGATTTCAACTCCGGGACACTGGAAAAGCAATGGAGGGAGTGACAGACCAGCAGTCACCAGGGAGGGCGCACAGGGCAGTGGTGTGCAGGCAGTAACTGCTGGGCCATGCCATCTCTGCATCTGTCCAATCCACAGAACCCATGGCACTAGGAGGACTTTAAGCTATGCCCTTGGGTGACGCAGACAGTCCATGTTGCTCATCCACTGTGACAAATGGACACTCTGGTGGTGATGCTGGCAATGGGCAAGGGTCAGCCGCTGCAGGGGAAGAGGTCACAGCAACTCTTGAAGCCTACACTTAATCCTGCTGTGCACCCAAAGCAGCTCAAATAAAAAATAAAGTCCATCAAAATAAAATAAAAGACTGCAGCTGATACTAGAACGCATAACTCTCACAAATCCCTGTACCCTGAAGGCACCCTAACACCTGCTCGTAGCCACAGCTCACGTGAGGTAGCCCCCCCTATGGAGGGAGCAGGGTAAAGGTAACAAATACAATTTCTGAGAAGTCACATAAATAATGCTACAATAATTAGGTGTAAGTGGCAGTCTTCAGGACAGGAAGATAGTACACCTGGCTCTCTTGGACAACTTATCTTTTGGGTTTCTGCTTGTTAGTCTGGAGTGGAGACAGCACATAACAGATCCCAGGGTGCTGGTGGGGACTCAGGAATGTCGAAATGTACCTATCACGCCACAAACACCAAGGGCAACAGGAGAGTGGGTGAGCAGCTCGGCTCTCAGAGCAGGGCCGGGTGGAGCCGCTGCACCTGCTGCTGACGCCACACTCCATAAGCTTCATCTATCCATAGACGTGAGTTCAGTGTGCAACGTGACCATGATCAGGGCAGGGCCAATGCCACCATTTCTGAGCAAGTCAAGGCCCAGCTCAGATCTCGCTCTCTGGAACCCACGTGAGACTGAGGCTTGGGGCCCAGAGGGCAAGCTCGGCACCCACCTGGCTCTGCAGCAGGCCCAGGTGCCACGCCGAGCAGTCTGCCGTACTTGCCTCCTCTTGACTGCAGATCAAAGTAGACGTTGCCTGTTTCACCAGATAGTTAGGCATTCGTCACTTCTTGTCTGAAATATCAGCATCTCTCGAGGTTGATATCTAACGAGTTATTAGAACTTAAATACAGAAGATGGCATCCTTCACTTGACCCCTTCTGCTATATCTTAAAGCCAGAATTAACAGGGACTTAGAATCTTGGTCTGACCACACCCTGGGCACCTTTCATTCAGAGATTCTGCTTGCTGAGGTGTCACGGGCAACTAACTTTTGAGGCCCACTGACAAACGATGTACCTATGGAGAGAGTGGCCCAGGGATAAACCCTAACATGAAGGACATGTCTCAGAGGTCTTGATCTTGTCCCCAAGCTTTGTTAATACAAATTCCTAAGCTAAGCTGAAAGAAGACCACAATGAACGCCTGTATACCTCCCAGAGATTGCAAACTGGTACAAGACCAGCTCTCCAGGCCCATCTTCTCCTGGGATAGGGAAACGCAAGAGTTTTGTGGGGAGACGCACACACAATGGGAAATCCCAGAACTTTTTTTTTGCAATGTGGGGGATTGATAGGCATGTGCTCTACTGAAGAGTTACAACCCAGACCAACCCCAGCACAGTTTTGCTGCAAGAACCAAATTCAGACAGACAATATAGCACTCAGCCTATTCCACAACTTGGATGTGTCCAGCTTCTTGAAACCCCAACAGCATTACTCAATGACCAGTTCTGATAACATAAAGCCTACCTTTTACTGTTGGATAGGCATACCCACGAGCAATTATTCCTTCAATGAACGAGATTATCTGAGGAATGTTTTCAGTTACTCTCAAGTACACTGTTGGAGGGAGAACCTGGAAGAAAGCAGAGACACAACCATGTTTCCCTCGTTCTAAATCACAGCACAGGATTCAGCTCGACCTAACTGCAGCCATGCTTGAGTCATGACTCCATGACTGCCTCAGAGCAGCCCCAGTCGGTTTTGCCCGAAGTTTCCCAGCAGAGTATAGACCGACAAAGCCATAAGTGGTTGCAACTGAACCCTGGAACCAGGAACTCTTATTAGTTTATGATCATCCAGGTCCACTCTAACCAGGATGAAGTCACTTTTGTCCTAATCCATAAATATGCCCCTTTCTGACCCAAATTGCACGAATCCAACTCATCTACTGCTGCACAGGATCATGCTGCTGCCTGTAAGCCCAACGAACTGCACCCTGTGCGGTCCTGGGTCTGTCGGCCTCCTTCGGTCTCACAGTGGCACACTGGGACCAGTCCTCATACACTCAGACTGGACTGCTCTGGAACACATAGGTCAGCTGCTGCTGCCCTTCACAGTCCCAGCACACTTTCCTCATGGAAAGAAAAGCCAACCACACACTTTACCTTCAGGGCTGCCATGTCCTGCTTAAAATCTTCTTCATACAGACTGGCCAGTGAAGCAGGTGACACCCTCATCTGCAGAAGGACCGGATGAGCATGTTAGAGCCCAAGACCCCACTGGAACCACAGAGGCAGGCGCCCCACAAATGCACTTCTCCACACCAAAGGCCTCCTGGGGATGGAATCAGGCCACCAAAGCCCACCAGGAGGGAGGGACTGCGTGAGCACGGCTGGGTCCAGAGGGGCATTAATTCCAGGTCCTACACTTGCACCAGGAGCTTAGCTAGTTGAAGGCTTACTGACCTTGTTCTGTGGTTAGAGAAAAGAAGAAATGAACAGTGTCACAATTTCCATTATATAAGAAACAAACAAACTCCACTTCTCCAAAACAGGGCAGAGCCAGATCTAGTCTTCTTGTGCACGTGCTGCTGGGCTGGGGCCCAGCCGCACCATGTGGGCAGGCGCTCTGCCATCGAGAGGCAAAGACCCTCTCTTTGCCTTCAGGAGGAAAGAAGTGGTCAGAAACACATTTGAGAGGAGATCCCTACAGAAACATTTTGAAAGTGATTCAACATACTAATCAGGGGTACCGAAGCCCTGAGGTCATGTGGCTGGGCTCCTGGGAATGGATGAGGCCACCAAAGGCCACCAAAGCAGCATGTTGCACCTTGAATGTTGGGTGCATTTGGGGCACAGGCCTGTAGCTCCTGCCAGATTTTCACAGAAGGCTGGACCTGGACTCACCATGAACAGAGGCTCCGAGGCTGCCGGCCTCACATTTGCAGCCACAACATGCGTCTATCACATGCTAGACTTGCCTCTGACCTGCTCTGTGAAATAGGTCTCCTGTCCTTATGGGTGAAGATATTTCTGCTCCAGAGCATTAAGAATCATCCTTCTCAAGCTTCTCAATGCCACACCTGAGGCTGGGCAGCCACATCACCTGAGGCCTGTGTTCCTCCTGCCCAGGGCTCTGAAAGGGTACCATCATCCCAGAAACCAGGCCAGTGAGTACTCACTGAAGCTGCTCACCCGGCTGACGTTTCAGCCCCGTGTGCTTGGCAAATCAACGAGCTAAACCTCGCAGCCTTTGCTTTCTCTGAAACGTGGAAATACCCCCACCCAGTCATCCCCCAGACCACTGTGAAGCCTCGCTGTGTACATGGTTAGGACGGCCCTGTGAGGAGAGAACACAGGGGCTGGGGTGTAGCTCAGGGCTGTAGCACTGGCCCAACACGGTGAGGCTCTGGGCTCATCCCCAGCCCTGCAGACAACCAGACAGAAAACAGCAGCACCACCATTGAAGACAGCAAGAACTCAGCACCTCGCACCAGGCATAGTCCCGCTCCTGGGGCACAGTTCTGTGGTGAACACAAACCATTTAGTCAAGAAATAGGTTAACATACTCATTCAGAGGATGAGACCAAACAAAAATATGTTTTCTTGCCACATCGGAAGTTTCAAGTACTATGTGATTTTGGACCTAAAGATCTACAGGTTGCTCTTCTTTACCTATTTCTAATGTCTTCTTCTGCATAGATAATTCACCTCCAGATTTCAAATGACTTAAAGGGTACACACCGGCTTCCCTCCCAGGAAACACCTTGGCCGGTTCTCACTACCATGAATGTGGCTAATTCGTGTGTCAGATGTGGCCCACCCTGCTCAAACTCCTGGCTTCTCCTAGCAGCACACGGCATCCCAGATCTCTGCGCTGCAGACAGAGCTACACTGTTCTTTGCGAAGGCTGCCTGTACCCCTTCTCCCAGGTGTGTGGTAGCTACTTAACCCATCCCTGCAGAAGGGCAGTCTCAACTTTGCTGTTACCAAACGCAGCCACACATATCTCACAACACCTGCCCCCAACCGTCTCTGAGCTGTACACCTGGATGGGAAATGCTGGTCAGAGGGAGCATGCACACATACTTGACTGGCCATTGCCAAACTGCCCTCTGTGGGAATTACTACTGACACCTGACCAGCCACACCAAGGTCATCTCCTTCCCGCACCCTCACCAGCACAGTGTTGGCAAACTTCTAGACTCTGTCTCTGTAACACCCAAAGGCTTTTCTGTTATAACTGTAATTTAAACTAATTTTATTTAGAGTGAGTTAGAATATCTCACATGTTTAGGAACCATTCTTATTTAATGACTTCTAACTCCCCTGTTCATTTTTCTATTGAGTTGTGGTCTTTTTCTTATTGATTTGTAGAAAGTAATTTTATATAAAAGAAGTTAACCTTTTATCTGTGATGTAAGTTTCAACTTTTTTCAACGTTAAGGTTATGGAATGTAGAAGCTTTTATTTTTACATTTTGTAATTTTTTTTGTTTCTGAATCTTTTCTCAGAAGTGGCTTCTGGGTTTGGAAAAACTGGGAAAAGCCTTCCCCTACTTGAGGCTCTAGGAGTGTCCTGGGGTTTCTTACAGTAATCTGTGGATCTATTCCTTTTAGATTTAAATGTTTGATCTGCCTCAAATTTGGCTTATTTGGTATATGTTGTTCTCCAGATGGCTAACCAACTGTCCACACTTTTTAATGAATAGTCTACCTTTTCCCCTATGGATCTGAAATGCCATCTTTTATCATACAACAGATCCCCCTTAATTATTGGGCCTAAGTGTGGACTGTCTCGTGGGGTCCACTGCTTGTTTTCTCAGGTTTTGTACAATCTGACTTTCAGAGCCTTGACAGGGACAGAAGGCAGGTCAGGGGCTGCTGGGGCAGTGGGCGGGAGGCAGACGGAATCCGGGTCACTCGGGGTTAAAGGGCCATGTGTCCACAGAGCACACCATCTCCACATCCATCCCAAATGCCTATGAATGAATGACACACGCAGCTCACTACAGGCCAGTCATGCAAATAAATAAATAATAAATATAATAATAATAATAATAATAAATGAAAACAGAACATTCTCCTCGGCGTTTAACTGTGTTTTCATGTGGTGGGACCACTCCTCAACATTCTTCTTTGAGTCTTTGTACTCCTGCTGTTTTTGCTGCTCCACATGAACTGAGTGTCCACTCACCTAGTCTGACGGGACCACTGACCAGCCACACCAAGGTCACAGACACCAGGGACACCTGCACTGAGAGGCTCACCAACTACTGTCCACACCAGCAGCTCTCCCTGTCCACACAGGGGCACGCCGGCTCAGGAGCCCAGCCCCAGGAACCTGTCCACAGAGAACGTCCACACAAATGCCAGTCGACTGCTGTGAGGTCAAGGAGGGGAATCACACTCTAAAAGTCGAACCACTGAATTTAATTTTCTTTGTGTGTCCCAAAGCACTCTACCACTGAGCCACTCCACCACAAAGTTCAACTTCTGAGCAGCTAGTCACGCCACATGTCGGCACAGAACTGCTCTCTCACTGTGACAGGATGCCAGACAATGCTGACATGGGGACATGTCCTTGTTACGTTGCGTTATTTCCTAGCTGTCCCTCATCACCCTGGGGTACTTCAAGCTAGAGCTCTCCCCCACAGGGAACTCTGTTATGCTGGGCCTTTTGCACTCAGACTGAGCCTCAAGATGTTCTAGAACATTCCACCTTCTTTCCAGGAAGCATGGGGCGCTATTTCTAGGCAAGAACTACAATAGACTCCCCTTATCCTGAAGCAAAGAGAGCGAGGGCTTGAACCATGGAGACAGCTGGAGACAGCCGAATGACTCTCTCAGCCTGAATGCTGCCATGCAGATGTGCCAGGCCTCTTGACTCCTACTGCAGACCTATTTGAAATCTGTGGGCTTAGCCCTGACAAACTGAAAACACACGCCAGGAATTAAAGTCAAGGGAACAACTCAGAAAAGTGTGATGTTGCAGCTGGGCATGGTAGCACGTGCCTGTGATCCCAGATACTCAGGAGGCTGAGGCAGGAAGATATCAAGTTTGAGGCTAGCCTGGGCAACTCACGAGACCCTGTCTCACTTTTTTTTTTTATGAAATCTTTTTTTTAACAGCATGTAGTTCGATGGTAAGGCACTTGCCTAACATGTGTGAGACCCTGGTTCAGTCCCTACTCCCTCCCCACCCCAAAACATGTAATGTTGTAATTTAAAATACTTTTAAAACAAGTCTTGGCGCAGAGGGCATGAAGACATCAACCATCATGACACACCTGCACTAGAAGCAGCCCACGGAGAGGGATGAAACCAGTGTGGTGACCCTCACAGCCACACTGCTCTGCCTCAGAAAGGAGGAGCGCTGACCCAGGCGAGGACACGGATGAGCGTGAGGCCGTGATGCTCTGCAAAGTGAGCCACTGCCAAGGAACAGATACTGCCAGTGTCACGCATGGGGAGTCCATAGAGACAGGGTGGGGGCTCCAGGGGCTGGGGAGAGGCCAGGGAGTCGTCGGGGGAACAGAGTTTCAGGTGTGAAAGACAAGTGCACTCTGGACAGGATGGCAGGACAGTGCTCACAGGGTAAAGGTGCTGCTGCCGGTGACCCCACACCCAGCTAAAGGTCGTGTTACGTTACTAAAAATAGGAAGAAAACAAAAAAGTCATTTTGCCTTCAAAAAATCTGCATTAGGGCTGGGGTTGTTGGCACGAATGAGCCAGGGGGTTTAATCCTCAGCACCACATAAAATAGAGGTACTGTGTCCATCTACAACTAAAAAACACATAAAAACAGTCTGCATCAGATTTTCTCAAAAAGCCTTTTTGCTGAACACTGAAAAACATGTCCCCCTAAGCATGGTTTCAGATGTGATTACTATATAGAAGTGGGGCGCTATTTCTAGGCGAGAACTACAACAGACTCCCCTTATCTATGCGGACATGTTCTAAGACCCCCCAGTGGATGTCTGAAATCACAGTATACTGAGCCCTGTGCATACTGTGGCTTTCCCTACATGTACACACGTATGGCAAAGTTTAATTTGTGATTTTCCCTACATGTACATACATATATTAGAGTTTAATTTACATATTACACAAAGTAAAAGGTTTATAGCGACAAATGAGGATACAGTACAACAGTTCTCACAGCTTCTCTTTGACACACCCGAAGTGTTCTTGGCTTTGAGGCCATGGCTGAACACAAGTGGCAAGCCCCTGTCAGTCCATCTGATGGGCAGACGGCAGGTGAGCACAGGTGGAGCGTGGGGGCGCTCCAGTCATGCTGCCCAGAACACCACACAAGCTAAAACTGGTAAATCATTTATTTCTGGAATTTTCAATTTAAGATCTTAGACCACAGCTGACTATGGGTAACTGACACCTTGGAAAGAGAAACTGAGGACAGGGCGGAATACGGCAATCTGTTATAGCAGCACAGAATGGACCAAGACAGACAGCTTCCAATCAGCCAGACTTCAGGGAAGTCCCGCTCTGGAAGACTACTAGGAATATGTGCTCTATTAAACCCAGCCCAAGCCCTACCCCCAGACCCAGCAGGCAGTCTGCAGAAGCACTGAAGAGGAGGGCACTTTGCCTGTCCAGGGGGCTGGGCTAGGCGAGGGCTCCAGTGAGCCTCTCCACCTCACACGTGTTGGGAGTTCCCACTGTGACAAGTATTTGCACCAGCTCTGAAAGGCAAAGGTACTGAACAACTATCCTAAGATAACTGTTCACAAAAATATGAGGTCAGCTTCACTGATGTCTTCATCAGACTCAGGAGGGATGCGTGCTGTGCTGTGTGACGGCACTATCAGCCACTCCACCATCATGCCAGTAGGCACAGTGTTCCGAGGAGGCGGAGGGAACACATTCCTGATTCCCAGCAGCAAGGAATTCAGAAAAGACAAAGTCAAGGGCCCACAAAGCCCTCTGGCAGAGGTGATATGCAGGACACAGCACCCCCAGCCACCCGGGAGAGCTCAGGGAGGTTCCCAACCTTCCGCCTGTCTGACAAGGATATTCTCACCCACCAAGTCTTTTGAGGCTCTGACAGGTGTGGAACCAGACCTTGTTGGGGCCCTCAATTTGAGCAGGAAAGACATGCTTTCTGCCAATGCCTCAGTACCTGAGCCATTCACACCTGCAAGGCCCTGCTGGAAGGGCCTGTAGCCAGAAGCCCTGGGCCTGTGGCCCTGACCCAAAGTCTACACAAGCTGCAGACTCTCCCATACTCCCTACCCTTCCCTGTAAAATGTAGACATGTCCTTCAAAGTGAAAGTCCTATCATGTTTGAGACTGTCAAGGATGTAAGATAAAGAAGGGGTGAAGACCAAGGACCTTTACAGGCTGAGGGAAACTCGGACGCAGGAACTAAAGGGTAGAAGATTCCAGAAGAGTCCTAGACCAGAAGAGAAAGGAGGCACTGCAGGGATGGAGATGACCCTGGGATGGGCCTGTGGCGGGGACGGCTATGCCCCCGACATCAGCACACTGCATCATGCCCACTTCCTGGCTGGGAGGGACACAGGGTAGCAATGCAGGTCCTTATTCCTGGAAGAGTCACAATGTGTGTTCAGCAAAGAGGGGCACCAAGCTGGAGAGAGCTTACACAAAGAGAAGATGAAAGTGCACACAGCAGAGTCACAGCGAGAAATCCTGGGCAGGGTGTGGGCAGTCTTTGTACTGTTCCTGCAGTTACTCTGCAGATGACAGTCTTTCAAGAAAAAAAAATTTCTTTTTGGTAAAATTACTTTATTTTCCTCTCGTATTTGCTTTATATCTTGCTTTAAAAAGTTATGAAGTTCACAACTTTATACCAAAACGTAAGAAGACTAGGCTATTTGCTTATAAATATTTTTCTTTTTTTTTTTTTGTATGTGATGATATTAAGCTGGTATCAATTTATTTATTTATTTTTATAAACATTTTTCAAGAAAAATTTAAACCTTAAGTAAAATGTGTTAACAAAAGCACAAGCTCTGCCCCACCCAACCAGTGTGTGCAGAGACAGAGTGTTCCCAGAACAAAAGCCCCTTCTATCAAGAAACAGAAATGAAAGGCACCAGCAGCAGAAACACAGGAAGCCCAAGGCCAAGAGCCAGCTGCCTGGGGGAGAGAGCATCGCTTCCCTGCAGGGTGAGGGCGCGTAGGGGTTAGACTCAAGCTGGGACACCCCTGTGGAGTGAGGCTTCGGGGCCACCATTCCACGGGCCTCACTGCCTTTCCTGGCCACTACAATATGGTCACATCTACTGGGCCACGTATGAATGATAAGGTGTGAGAACAACTTGTAAAATATGAAAAAAAGCAGCTGCCACCGATGGATCAAGTGTTGATGAACGGACACCTTCTGTGCTTACCTCATGGGCTCTTTTGATGATTTTGTCATCCACGTCTGTAACACCCATCACCATGACTATGTTGCACCCAAAAACCTTGGTTAGGATCCTTCGAATTATATCAAATCTAACATATGAACTGAAAGAAAAAAATGTTGGGCTCTCTTTAGATTGCGCAAAACCATTATTATTATCCTTGAAAAAGTGCATTATAATTTAACATCCTGCTACCTAACTTGAACTGTGTAACACAAGCCATGGCCAAATGGGGCTAGTACAAGGAACAGCCTTCTGACTGACGGGGTCCTCAGGAAAAGCTGACAATGGAATTGCATCAATTCCAGGACACAATGTTAGCATTTTTTAGTTTTAGAGCTGTTGAGTGAATTTACATCTATTTAAATGTACAAAAATTCACTCATAATATAATCTTATAAGGTAGTTATAATACTGAGAGTTTTTGCTATTCTTGTTCATGTTCTAGAATAGTTCTAGTTTCTCACTAACATGAAATGCATAGAAGTAAATAATCATAAACAGGACAAGTGCGATCCTCTTAGGGGTGCATCAGGTTACTCCTAAGAATATGAACCATTCTAGAAATGCAAAAACAGCAGCTTGTTTATATGCCATGCTGAAGTGAGTCGGATTTTAAAACCAAAAGAGTTTAGAAGCATTTTAACAACTCAAGGCTTGTACTCTTTTCTGAACTGAATGGGCAAAAACATGTGAAAACCATGAGGTTATTCTCCCATGAAAGCAACCTTGAAACTCCAGGTCAGCTAATCTCGTGCTCATCTCTATCATCCATGCAGTCTCTCTAAATCTGAGTTCACAAAATCATTTTCCTCCAGAAAGAAAATCCTAGCACTTTAATGGTCTCCTCCTAAAGCACACACAAACACAGTTTAGGCTAGAGCTTGACCATAATGATAAAACTACCTCCAAAAACTCCTTGCCAATTTATTTACCTTCTCAGAGGCTCAGTCTGATTATTTATAAACTGGGCAAAATTCCACTAACTCACAGGACTGTTATGCATGCAGGTGCTCGGGCAGCATGAACTCCAAAGAACACAAGCTATGGCTACCATCTTCATCTCCGTGGCCCTCTGGAGGTGGAAAAGACTCCACAGAATTGAAATTATTATTATTATTATTTTGGGGGGTATCAGGGATTGAACTCAGGAGCACTTGACTACTGAGCCACATCCCCAGCCCTATTTTGTATTTTATTTAGAGACGAGGTCTCAATAGGTTGCTTAGTGCCTCACTGTTGCTGAGGCTGGCTTTGAACTCGTGATCCTCCTGAGCCACTGGGATTACAGGCATGAGCCACTGTGTCTGGTCAGAATTGAGATTTAAAAGAAACAACTAACAGGGACCTAAAACAAATGGCAACAAGACTTGGGTGACATACTCCAGAACTCAGGCTGAGCCCCAGAAGTGCCCTCAGGAAAAGGCAGAACTGGCAGGGACTGCAAGTGGATTGTATCCATGGTAGCTGCTCCTGTGCATGCACACTCTGCAGTGCCGGACAGCCAAAGTCAGATGCATGGGCATCAAGAGCTAGAAACCTACAAACAAACAGAACACAGCAAAAACAAACAAAAAGAGAACCAGAGGCCTCCACGGCCTCCTGTGACTCCCCTGACAACCACACCGTGTCAGCCAGGAGTGCCATGAGCCAAGAGTGCCACTCGCAGCCTGCTTCCGACTGCTAAGGTCCCTCGGACTCCCAGAGTTTTCACTAGAGACACTTCCTCTCCACTCCATCCCTACAAGACGGAATCTCAACTGCTGGGACCAGATAATGCAACACCCTCCCTGTCTGGCTCCAGCCGGCCCCTCCAATCCCCTAGATGAACCAAACTGGCTGATTTGTTTTCCCCAAGCAGGACTGGCACTTCTCTGCCAACCTCTTCTGGATGCCTCTTTTGGTTGAGCTGAGCTCTGACCAGGCTCCAAGTGCCTTGTGAAGCAGGCACTCTCTGGTCCCCGCTCTGTTGGTGCTGAAATAATTATGTCATGCTAATGAAATTAAATGATTAAGCCCATAGCCACTGAAACAGTCACAGGCCTAAGATGTGGGAAGGAAAGTGAAGAGCCTGGAGTGGGCAAGAGGTGGGGACCTCCTGTCAGCCACATTCAGTTCAGTCCGCAGGGACAGCAGCCAGGCCAAGAGAATGTCAGTGGAGCAAATGGGCCTAGCTTTCCCCAGTCCCTCTGAAGGCACTAGGTGTGCAGAGCACATAACAGCCATGATGTCAAGAGGGAAAGTGCGTGGTGAGAGGCAGACCAAGCTACACCCCTGCTCCAATGTTCTGTAGTGTGTGACTCAGGAAGGCCACCATCCTCAATAATGGCTGAGCCCTTATAACACATCACACAGCAAGTGCAAGTTAAACAGGATTTTATGAGTATTCAGTCCTAAAATTGCTGTAAAGATTTTTAAAAGAATGGGATATTATCATCCCCATCTCAAAGATGATGAAACCAGGATTGAAGCCTGGCCCACCTGTAATCCTAGCAACTCAGGAGGCTGAGGTAGGAGGGCCAGATGGCAAGTTGGAGGCCAGCCTCAGCAACTTAGCCAGACCCTGTATCAAAATAGAAAAATAAAAAGAGGGCTAGGGATGTAGCTCAATAGTAGAGTGCCTCTGGGTTCAATCCCCTATAGCACAAGAAAAATGAAAGAAACTAGGATTTGAGCAAGAAAGTGAGTTATCCAATGCCAGGAAGCTAATAAATGTCAGGAGCCAGAAATGACCACCCCCTCCCCCAACACACGCTGGCCTCTTGATCTCACCAAGCCCTGACACAAACACCTAATTCCAAAACTTTTTACTATGTAGTGGCGCCCCACCTCCTCCAAAAAAATAAAATCTTAACTAAGCTTCTCCAGAAATCTTCACCACAATTGATTTATTTAAGACTATAAGCAAAAGTTCAATGTAATTAAACTTCCTATTTTCCTGTTACTCTATTTTACTTGGCCACTGGCCTGGAAGAGATCAGCACTCCAGGTGCTGAAGGCCCCTTTACTTGTTTTTCACAAACATGTATCTAATATAGTAGTTTGTAGAAGTGTTTGCAAGTGCAAAATGTGATTAAAAAAAAAAAAAACACAAATCCTTTAACAAGGCCTCTGGCCTTGAGCTGGACTTCACATAGATATCTACATTTTTAAGATAAGAGAAGTTACCAGTTGGGCTCCATGGTCACAGCGGGCAGGGGAGGAAAGGAAGGGGAGAAGAAGCTCTCCCCTTCTCAGGCTCTGTCCTTGAAGGGTTAACTTGCCCAGAACAGTGAAAAGCTGCTTTTATGTGAACTTCTGCAGGCTGTGAACTTCTGAGCCCCTCCCCTTACATTCTGGGTATAAAGTTCTGAAACTACCTGAACTTGGGGTTCAGGGGATTAATTGATTACAGCAAAAACTGTGGCCTCTGAACCTGGCCACAGCCAAATAAAACTGTTGCCTGCTTTCTTCAGTGCCTTGCCTCCTCTGCCCCTACAGCAGCTACTCCACACTGCCTCCCTGAATTACTACTCAAACCAAATTACTGTTCTTCCCACGATGTCTGGGTTGTAGTAATTTAGAAATTATTCAGTACCCTTAAATTGTCACTTTAGAGATTTTAAAAGCCCTTAAAGGTTTATTCTTTCCCAAATAAATGGTCCCTTGACAGGTGAAAACTAAAATCCAGGAAACTCACCAAGCATGGCCAAGGTGTGCGTGATCGTATACAGTTGGTCCACAGCTATACCTGGGAACAAGTTAAGACCCATCACGTGAAACACCTGCATACTCAGCTGCAGGACCCCACACGCACGCCCTTCAGGCAACCTGCGCTGCGCGTGCCCAGCTCCCAGGCTGGCAGCGCTGCCCACCGCACCTGTCCACCACGCCCAGACCACCGACCCCGCCCGCCAGCCGCACCGCCCTCCGCCCAGCCCGCGCACCAGGAGGTGGCGTCCGCGCGGGCTACTATCAGCGGGTCCTTCCTGCCCGTGAGGCTGTTGTACACCTGCACGCCCGTGTCGCGGCCCTCCGGCTGTAACCAGGCCCGCCCGCGCCCCTCGCACGCCGTCCGGCTCAGCCCCGGGCCCAGCGCGGCTGGGAGCAGCCGGGCGAGCAGGCCGAACGCGCGCGTCTGTAGCATGTCCTCGGCTGGCGAGGGACCGCGACGCGCCAGGCTACGCAGGCACAACGCGCCGCCTGGAGCCCCGCCCACCAGCCCCAGGCCACGCCTGTCCCTCCCGAGGCCCTGCAAAGCCAGCCCGAGGCTCGCCCCGCCTACCGAGGCCTCGCCCACCACTCGAAACCGCCCGGAGCCCGCCCAGGCCACACCCCGGGAGAGCCCCGCCCGCCGCCGGAAGAGGAGGTGGCAGCGGCCCCAGCTAGGGGCTGGCCTGGGCGCGGTGGTGTGGGGCGAGAGGCGGGCGGAGAGGCGGGCGGAGAGGCGGGCGGAGAGGCGGGCGGAGAGGCGGGCGGAGAGGCGGGCGGAGAGGCGGGCGGAGAGGCGGGCGGAGAGGCGGGCGGAGAGGCGGGCGGAGAGGCGGGCGGAGAGGCGGGCGGAGAGGCGGGCGGAGAGGCGGGCGGAGAGGCGGGCGGAGAGGCGGGCGGAGAGGCGGGCGGAGAGGCGGGCGGAGAGGCGGGCGGAGAGGCGGGCGGAGAGGCGGGCGGAGAGGCGGGCGGAGAGGCGGGCGGAGAGGCGGGCGGAGAGGCGGGCGGGCTGCAGGGAAAGGCGGGCCTGCGGCGCTTTCCCTCCTAGCGCAGGTTGCGCTGCACACCCTTGGGGACGCAGTGCGAGCCCGGCTCAGAGGCCCCTCCGCGGCGGCGAGCCCGCGGCCGCAGCGAGGGGAGATGGACCTTTGGACCTCGCCGGCCCGCGAAGCACGTCTGCACCTCAACGTGCATCATGTCTGCATCCCAAAAAAGTGTGCACCCTACATGCAGAATGTATGTATCCTAACACTGCACCCCACATTCACACAGCATGTCTGCATCACAATACAACGTGCAGCCCAACACACAGTACAAAAGTGCCTCAGCGCTCTCTTGGGGGTCTCTGGATGAAAGACCAAGACTAGAAGACCTTCCCATTCATCAAGTACATGTAGCAGGAACTGCCTGCTTGGGATTCATTTTAACAGTAAAACAACTATCATCCATTCTTTGAGAACAAAAATGTTCTGAGAGTTACTTTCAAATAATATCGACAAATGTGCCCCTATTGGCAGTTTGCAAAACAATCTAAAAAAAAAAAAAAATCCCTTTGCTTTTCAGTTCCCAAAACAGCAGTTTCTTCAGTTCTTTTTTTAGTTTTATGTTCTCTTAAAAGGCAAAGTAGAGACAAACAAATGTGTTCCTAGAGTACTTAAATTTTTTTCTCAAGGTCCTGGAATCCAACTCTGCAATTGTTTCAAGCTAAACTATAGTCGAATGTTCTCGTGCACAAAGTTAAACTGTATCAAATTAGAAGCCCAAATACATCTTGCTAACCATACAAGCTCCATACCTGTTCTGAATTCTCCGGAATACACCACTTCCTCACTGCCAGTGCAATACTTGTCTTGATGTTATTTTGTAATTGTCCCTTGTTTCTTTCTAGTGAAATGTGTATGTTTCTCTCCTAGAGATTGTAATTTTTTTAACTTATTATTTTTTTTAAACACTGCACTAAATTCAGAAAAGAACTCGTTGAATGTTGCTGAATTATAGTCTGTTATGAAGTCCACTTAGGAGAGAGGAAGATTGGGCAGTAAAATACCAGATAGAGAAAGCTTTGATTCTAATCAGAGAAATGCCAGTTTAAAAAAAAGGACAAGAGCTGGGCCGGTAATCTGGGAGGTGGAGACAGGAAGATTGCAGGTTTGACGCCAGCCTCAGCTATTTAGAAAGCCCTAAGCAACTTAGTGAGATTCTATCTCAAAATAGAAGTTGAAAGGGGCTGGGAATGGAGCTCAGTGGTAACTCTGGGTTCAATCCCAAATTCCAAAACAAACAAACAAAAGCTGGGATGCATGAGAAATCCAAGAAAAGAGTTACAGTAGAAGTTTGGGGAAAAAAAGATTTAATAACACTGACATCCAAATCCTACACATGAATCTGGATAGCTGAAAGAAAAAAATTAATCTGGCTAGGTGGCATATTTGGATTGGCCTAAGAAAATCAAGACTTTTAAATTAACAATGATATCTTTTGTTTTCAGAAAATTAGTCTTGTACTGTATTCAGCTTTTGACTGGCACTAATTCTACTTTTTCTCACAACTTTTGGGAATCACCAAGCAATGATAAATAAAATCTAATATTTAATGATGAAAAAATATCGTTTTTGCACAATGAATACTACAGTGACTTGGAAGATTTACTAGCACATATACCTAAAAAGAGAATCTGTTAATTTGAAGCCATCTCCTGCCTTAATCTAGGTCAGCATAAATTAAAATTGATTCCGAAATATTATTAATGCCATTTTTTTAGTCCTTAATGACAATAAAATATAGTTCTCAGGATTACATTTTAATTTTTTGGGAGTAGTGGGGGGTACCTGGTTTGAGCTCAGGGGCACTCACCCACTGAACGGAATCCCAGCCCTGTTTTGTATTTTATTTAAAAACAGTGAGTTGCTTAGCACCTGGCCTTTGCTGAGGCTGACTTTGAACTCGCAATCCTCTTGCCTCAGCCTCTCAAGCTGCTGGGATTATGGAGGTATGCCACCACACCCAGCTCCATTTTCTTTCAAGGCAAAATCATGAAAATCCAAAGTAGAGGAGATTATGGTGACATATCATTTAGGGACTTTCAAGTTTAAGATGGATTAGTTATTGATTTAAAAAAAAAAAAGATTTGAAGTTGTAGATGGACAGCATGACTTTGTTAATTTTTTTTTTTAATGTGGTGCTAAGAATCAAACCCAGTGCCTCACACATGCTAGGCAAGCACTCTGCCACTGAACTACAGCCCCAGCCCAGTATAGATATTTTAACCACCTCAAAACATGAACTGTACATTCATTTCTTCATAGGTTTGAATGCTTTTAGTTAAATTAGAAACATAATTTTGTTTATTTATTTATTTATTGTGATGGAGATCAAACCCAGGGCCTGGGATGGAACCAGAGCCTTGCACATGCTAGACAACTGCTCTAGCCTGACATGTAACTTTAGAAAAAAGTTTTAATGTGTAGTTTAGCAGTACACCACAAAGCAAAACTGAAACAGTCAGGATTCTTCAAAAATCGAGCACTGTTCCTTAGCGCCATATTTAAAATGCAAGATAAACGGTTATTTTATCTATTGGTATTCTAGGCATGTTCAGAAAACACTTTCTGACTTTTTACCCTAAGGGGCGGATTAATTGTTTTATGGAGGTCAAACTGCTTATTCACTACTTGTCTTCCAAGCACATAAAACAGTAGTTGGCACGTGGTGGAACTACTCAAATATTTCCAGTTGAATGAATAAGAAGCCTTTTGGTTTATGCATCTGTGAAGTTCATGAAGAAGAAGAAGAATTATTCAGATAGTATTGTGACTTTTTGAAAAATAAGCTAGTTCTAACTCCAGTTTATTTTTTTTATCTTTGTTTTCTGATACTGGGGATTGAATCCAGAGGTGCTTGAGCTACATCCCCAGCCTTTTTTATTTTTTGAGACAGGGTCCTGCTAAATTACTGAGGCTAGCCTCTAAAATTTGCCATCTTACTGCCTGAGCCTCCCCAGCAGCTTGGATTACAGCCCTGCACCACTGAGCCTGGCCAGCTAGATTATTTTTGAATGGGATAAATTCTTGCTAACCTTTATTCTTGAGTCCAGATTAAAAACTGTTCATTCTCAGGCCAATGACTGCTAGGATTAAAAGAACCTAGACAGGTTCTCTTTTTTGCTATTGTGCTTTTAAGTTACTTACATGTTCTTTGCGAAAAAGGCATATTTAAAATTCAACCTTGCACCCCCTTCTACACTTTATTCACTTCATGTTTCTCTTCCCACAGGTCACAGTGTTTTGTGCTAATCAGTGGCCAATGAATCGTGTGGACGAAATGAAACTTCGTTTCGTCTTTTAGCACCGCAGCAACGCTCCAATATGAACAATCCAATTCAAAATACAGCTCAATCCATTCTCCTCTGCTGCCCTAATATCCACGTCACAAAATAACCTACGGGTCCAGGGAATGCGCACCCCAGCCATAAACACGCTATTTACAAATACTGAATTAGATTAGTCCGAAACTGTGCTGGATTATACAGGAAACTAAAAAATTCCAACAGATATGTTTCACGTAACATTTCAAATCTTCAAATACCGGAAAGTGTGCCCGTTTAAACTGCAAGTGTCTGTCTGCGGCCGCGCGTCCAGATTTGCAGCAGGATAAATCCGGGACTCCAGCGGAACCCTACGCTGCTTACACGGAGACAGGGGAAGCCGGGGAGGCGCGGCTGGGGCTGGGTCTCCGCTCGGCACTCGGCCACAGGCCACCCTACGCGGGACCCTTCTGCCCAGCGCCGCTCCCAGTCAGGCAGAGCAGAAGCCAAGCGGAGGGGCCGGGACCCGACGGCACGCAACTCCAGTTGCAGCGATCGAAAGCCAGCCCAAGGGAACCACAGCAGAGCGCGGACAAAGGCGGGAGCGCCGCCGGGGCGTGGCCACGACCGAGAGGCGTGGCTTGTCCCGGAAAGGGCGGGGCGGACCATCCGGTCGTCTAGGCAACGGAGGGCTCAGAGCCGGGCTTTTCAGAAAGTCTTAAATCCTGGAGCCATGGTGGAAGGGAGGTTAAAGAGGGGTCGGGGCGTCAAAGGACACTAAAGTGCCGCCAGCGCCCCAGGTGTTGGCGGTCCTTCCAAAAAGTGGGGAATGGAGAGCGCTCGGAGGGCACCTAACGGGCCAGGAATCAGGGAAGCATCTTTTCCGCCGGCCCGCCCTCCGCAGAGGCTCGGTCCCAGGGAGCAGCTTTGCTCTCGGGCCCCTTTGTCTCCAAGCCGTTCCAAACTGAGCTCCAGGAGGTGACAAAGGGAAAGCAGTGGTGAACAGCGCAGCCGCGGGAGCCGCCAAGGCTGCTGGGAGTGGTGGTCCTGCCGCGCTACAGTACTCGGTCCCCCTCCCGCGCGGGCCTTGGCCGCTGCCGATGCTAGTGCGCTTGCGCCAGCACTTCCGCCCCTCCAGTGCCCACCCGCTCTGCCGGCCTCCAGACTTTAGTAGTAGGAGCCCAGGAGGAGCCCGAATTTGTCACGCCCCCTCTCCGTCTTGATTGGCCGCAGAGGTAAGGTCTGCAAGTGGATTGGCTCTCCGGGTTGCCAGTTCTTTTCCGGCTCATACTTATATTGCGCGGCGGGGCGGGGACGAGTAGAGTAAGGCTGGGAGAGGTAATGGTGGTTTGCTACTGTCGGAGTCTCTCAGGCGGCCGTCCCGCGGCCAGTCAGGTCCCGGGAAGGTCTTCAGCGGAGCAGGCCACCACCCCGCGTCTCCCGGCCGGCGTGCAACGCCTCCCAACAGCCTCGCCATCAATTGCCAAACTCCTAGTAAAGTTTGCGCCTCGCCCGTTGCCCCAGCCCGGCGGCCCTGTCGCTGTCCCTTCCGCGACCCTCGCCACAGCGAAAGTGACGGGAAAGGCCACGCCCCCTCTCAGGCCGGCATCGCGGCCCTCCGCCCCCCGGCCCGGGACGGTGAGGGGCGTGAATGCGGCGGGGGCGGGGCCGCCGCCAGGAGCGGGCGGGGGGGGGTGGGGCGCATGCGCGGTGCGCGCGGGGCTGAATGTTTCCCAAGTGTTTGAAACTGGTATTTGGGTTTTCCACGTTGGACAAGTGCGGCGCGGCGGGCTGCCGAGCGCGCCCTTCCCGCTGCCCGCCCCGCTCGGCTCCCCTCCCCGCCCGGCGGCGGTGGGCGGCGGCGGCCGCGGCGCTAGGCCCTCTCCCGGGTGTGTGCGCGCTCGTACGCGCGGCCCCCCGCGCCCGCCTGCCGCTTGGGAGGGGGCCTGCGCGCCCGGTGGGGCGTGAGCCCGGGAGCCTCCGCCACCGCGGCCCGCGCCCGCAGGCGCCGGGGTCCCCGCGACCCCGGCAGATGTAGCCGCTGGCCGGGCCGGGCCGGAGCGGCGGGGGGGCGCGGGAGAGGGAGAGCTTTGCATTTTGCAGTGCTGTTTTGAGGGGGGCGGGGGGTTGGAGGAAGCGGAAAGCCGCGCCGAGTCGCCGGGGACCTCCGGGGTGAACCATGTTGAGTCCTGCCAACGGGGAGCAGATCCACCTGGTGAACTATGTGGAGGATTACCTGGACTCTATCGAGTCTCTGCCTTTCGACCTGCAGAGGAACGTCTCGCTGATGCGGGAGATCGACGCGAAATACCAAGGTACGGCGGTGATGGATGGGCGGGGGCGGCCGCGTCCATCCCCGCGGTCCGGGCCGCCGCGGCCGGCTGGTCCTGCTGGACCCGGAGGGAGCGGCGGCCCCTGCGGCGGCCTCGTCGGGACAGGAACAAAAGGTCTGGGGCGCCTTTGATCCTCCAAGGTCCTTGTGTGCGGAGCCGGGACCCGGAGGGGGAAGGAGCGCTAGCGGCGCGCTGCAAGGCTGCGCGACCGAAGCGCTCTTTGTAGTGAAGTGATGAGGCGGGTGCTGCGGGGGAGGGGGCGCGGGGCTCCGCCGCGTCCTCGGGGAGGGGGCTCCGGCGGCGGCGCGAGCGAAGGGGTGTGCGAGCTCTTCGGCTGCGGGGCGCGGGTTTGGCGGCTGCAGGGACGGCTGCGGGCCGCGGTGCCCGCGGACCCTAGCGCCGCCCGGGCCCCTCGGCGCCGTACCCCACCCGGTCCTGCATCCGAGTGTTACATAAAGTACGGGGCAGGGCTCGATCGGGGTCGCGGCTGCCCCCGCCCAGCCCCCTCCGGCCCTTGGCGCTGGACATGGAGCGGGGCCGACCGGGAGGGGCGACACCGCCGGTGTAGTTTGCGGAGGATGAGGGCTTTTCTCGGGTGTGCAGTAGGAAGGGAAGGGAAGGGGAGGAGCGGAGGCGGGGAAGGCGCCCATCTGTGCTGCGCTCGGGGGGCGCTGGCCGACTTCTGGTTGGAGAGGAATGTGGCAGGTGAGGGGACCTGTGGGTCCTTTCCTGCAGACCCAGCCGCCCGGAGTGGCAGAGAGGTGGAGGCTTAGTGTCCGCCGGGAATTGTTCGCTGTTAGGGAAACTTTACCGCGAGGTCAGTCAAGGCACTGGGGGTTGTGTTTTGAACGTGGATCGTCTCTGCGAGTTTACTAATGTTTACAGGGCTGCGCAGCAGGGAAACGGAAGCGTTGGAGGGGGTGAAATGGAAGGCAAGCTTGCTTGCGAAACGCACTAGAGAACGCTGCTCGGAAAGCGCCCCTGCGCGCTCTGCTCCGGACGTAGCTTCGCAGCGACTTTTATAGGAAGTTAATTAGCATATTGCGGAACGTTCCGCCTTAGCACCCTAGTGATTGGCCTTGGCGTCTCCGTGGAATGTCCTTATGAGTCTGTTGCATAGCAATTGGTGACCAGGCCGGATGAGGGCGGGCCTTGTGTAATGACTGGCATGGATCTGTTTCCGCTGTCTTTTTTCCTCTGTCAGAGAGGGGCGGGGCGGGAGGGCGGAGGTCGAGTTGATTTGAATGTCTTCGGGTCGCCCGGCCTCCCGCCTCGAATTGGGTCCTGGCACTGAGGGGGCGGGCTGTACTCTTCGGCACTGCGCTTTGATTGGAGCGATCCTGGCCTCCGCTCTCCGGCCCCTCGATCCCCATAGGCGGTGGCAATCGGGGCGGGGCGCGCTTTCCTCTTCCCATTGGCGGGAGTCGGTCCGCCTCGACCCCTTTCCCTGGCTCCGCTGACGACTGAGCCCAGCTACTTCCGGCACGGTGCAATGGCTGCCGCCGGCTCCTTGACGCTGTGTCTGGCCGTCAGCCCAGTCCCTGTGGCTCGCGCCGCCTCTGCTGAGCCGAGGGTGCGGCGCGCGTGACCCAGAATCGCGAGTGAGCGAGGGGTGTGTTCCTGGGGATCCGGCTTTGAGGATGGTGCCCGAGACGCGACGAGCCTGCCCGACCCAGGGGTCTCAGGAACCTGAAACGAGAGGCAGCGACGGCGGGTTTGGGGTCTTAGGGCCGCGAGTTCTGGGATTCTGTCTGTGTCACCCAGGAAAGCTGTTGTCTATGCCTGATGGTAGAGCTTACCGCGCCGCCCTCCGCATAAAGTGCGCGCCCTACACCGCCTAGCGCCACCCTGCCCTCCTGCATCTGTCCCTGCAGCGAGCCGGCCGTGGGTGTTGAGGTGTCGCCAGAGCCCCAGGACACTAAACCAAACCTTTCCTTTAAAACTTGTTGCAAGTCTAACCTCCTTGACAGCCTGTGCTTGGTAAGCTTCAGATGTAGATAAACCCATAGGGAGGGGTTAGTTATTGTGGTATTAGGTGGTTTGAATTTTTTTCCAAATGCTAAGGGAAGTCCGTGCAACTTTTTATAAAATTTGCAGTTTTCATCATTGGACAGACGAAATTAAACTTGCTGCAATCTCAAGTAAGATTTAAGGTTTTTATAGTGCTGGTACTTTGATGTGGGATATTTTTAGAAGATAGGGTCAGCAGCAGTCTGAAGCTGAGCTTTTGGGGTAGAAGAAGCAGTTTGCCCTGGCAGAATACCTCCGATTTAGCAGTGGTGTTAATAACATTGTTGATTGCTCTTTGTGACTTTGTTGATAAAGTACTTTGCTTAGAACATCTAAGAAATGCATGCCATTGTTTAGACAGCAGAATATTAAAAATAAATGGCATAAGCTCATTTTAATAGCTGATAAAATAAGTTGGATCAGTTGATTTGTTGAGTTAATTAAGGCTGTGAGGCTAGTCATTCCACCTTTTTGGTAGTAAGGTCTGTATGGTTCCTCTGGGAAATATCTTCAGAGTTTGGAATATAATCTTAACCATTCATTGTTCTTCTTGTTGGCTTAAGCTCGTGTGTTTACTCTAGTGACAGGTTTGTCTTTATTTTTTTTCTCTCTCTTGGTTCTGGAATCAAACCAAGGGGTATTCCATCATGGAATTACATCCCCAGCCCTTTTTATTTTGTAATGTGAGACAGGGCCTCACTAAATTGCCTATGTTGGACTCGAACTTACTATCCTCCTGCCTCAGTGTCTCTGAGTTACTGGGATTACAGGTGTGTGCCACCACTCCCAGCCAGGTTTATACCTTACAGCTAAAGAGATCCGAAAGCTCAGTGGGTGGTAATATTCCAGACATTCCCTCCAACTCCCTCCCCTTCTCATCCACTTCCTAATTGAAGAGTGTAGGGTAGTTTCTTTGTTTTAAAAGACCATAAGAAGATTTCAGGATTGAAATGTATACTATTTTTTTTTAAGTAACTGGGAATTTCTAGGTATTTTAATAGGTTTTTTTGTAAGAATATATAGTTTTGCTTTAATTGGATTATTTAATAGCTTTTATTTCTTTAATTACATTTGCCAAAATACATTTTAAAATCACATGCATTGTCTTCAGATTATTTTTGATGTTTTTGAGTCTATTGACTTTTGTAGCTCTAAAAATGGAATTGCTATAAAAAATAAAATCTGCTATTTTTGTTTGAAAGCAACACTAAATTGTCTGTTTTATTGTGACCAAACCATTGTTATTTTCAGTAGTGCCCAATAACACCCTGGAAAGGCCGTAAAGTAACAGGTGACTGAGGGCCTTGGTCATTAAATAGTCTGATCCTGGGCTTTTTAACCCCAGGCATAACCATTGTCAAAATCTGTGTGCGTTCTTTCACAGGGTATTTTAGACGTTGATACATTAGAATAAAAGCTGTTATTAGAGAAATATTTGAATACAAATGGTGGAATTATAAGATCTAATTATCAATTTAATAGGAAAAAAAATTTAGCCCCAACCACTTTTACCTAAATTGGAACTTCTCACTGATGCTTCTGAAGTGTGTCCAGTCCCTTGGGGTATTTCGAGAGACAAATAAGAAGGTACTCAGCTAAACAGGAACTATGTTGATGTTTCACTTTGTTCAACAGTGAGAAAGTCTCTGGAAAGGCCTACAGGTGGTAAGATTTGTATATGAAAAGTTTGCCTTGGTCTTATCTATCCTTAGCAGTTACGTTTTTTTATAGACTAAAGAGTTAAATAAAAGGCTTATTTAATCGAGTGGATTTCTTCACTAGTATTTATATTTATAGCTTGGATGTGTAATTTATATTATTTTGTTTATAGAAATCCTGAAGGAATTGGACGAATATTACGAGAAATTTAAACGAGAGACAGATGGTGCCCAGAAACGCCGAGTGTTACACTGCATCCAGAGAGCCCTGATTCGGAGCCAGGAACTGGGTGATGAGAAGATTCAGATTGTGAGTCAGATGGTGGAGCTGGTGGAGAACCGGACCAGACAAGTGGATAGTCATGTGGAACTCTTTGAAACACATCAGGAAATCAATGACACCACTGGCAACAGTGGCAAAGCTGGCCAAGATAAGTCAAAGAATGAGACAATCACGCAGGCAGAAAAGCCGAATAACAAACGTTCCCGGAGGCAGCGCAACAATGAGAATCGAGAAAATGCATCTAATAATCATGACCATGATGACATCACCTCAGGAACACCCAAGGAGAAGAAAGCAAAGACCTCGAAGAAGAAAAAACGCTCTAAGGCCAAAGCAGAGAGGGAAGCATCCCCTGCAGACCTTCCCATCGACCCAAATGAGCCCACGTACTGTCTGTGCAATCAGGTCTCCTATGGAGAAATGATAGGTTGTGACAATGACGAGTGCCCCATCGAATGGTTCCACTTCTCATGCGTGGGACTCAATCATAAACCAAAGGGCAAGTGGTACTGTCCCAAGTGTCGGGGGGAAAATGAGAAAACAATGGACAAAGCATTGGAGAAGTCCAAAAAAGAGAGAGCCTATAACAGGTAGTTTGTGGACATTCACTAGTAGTGGGGAAAACAGAACCAGCTAGTGTATTTATTACATTGCCACCTGTGCTGAGGTGTGAGGATTGTCAAATGTGTATTTTCAAGGAATGTTGGAGAAGGCACCGTTCCCTTCACAGGGATGGCACTGACTCTCTCCACCTTTTGTTCTCACTGGTATATGTGTGTAAGAAGACAGTGGTCTGTGGATCAGCATTTTAGGAACTACAAATATAGGTTTCAATTAAACACTTACGTGAGTCTCAGACTGATTTTTTTTTTTTCTTCTGTGTGTGGGGGGATGACTTGGAAGCAACCTAATACATTGTGATAAGAAAAGATTTACCTATTTTATTTTAATAAAAAATAGTGTTACACATTATGAACATTTTTTTAATTAGCTGGGTTGCTAAAGTACAGCCTACAGCACATTTGTTTCTGGTACCATAATGTACATCCATATAACAATTCAATAACCAAGGTTCAAAGTTGGAAGATTATTTTTAAGAAGGTACATGATCAGTGGAAAAGTGCCCAACAAGCCCCAGACCTTGGGTTTATCCCCAGCTCTGCAAAAACAGGTAAAGGGTTAAATTTTACGTGGCAAATATTTTATATACTGGCCTGTTCCCAAAATGGCCATTTTTAAATGATTGGGTTCATTTTTATTATGAACCCAAAAGAAGTGGTCTAGTGATAGAATTTAAATCACACTTTTGCTATCATAGATCATAGTGTGGTCATCTTTAACTTATGTCAAGTGTATAAATGTACATTTCCCAGAGATCTTGCTCTCGCTGTATTATAATTGGAAGCACAGCCTGATGTTGTTGTGAAACCAAGGTATGCTTCCTGTTGTGTGTGTGAGTTGTACAGGTGTGATGTCAAGAATAAATGAAACTTGGCCAGTTTGTTTCTCTAGCAGTATATTTAATTTTAGCCTAAGTACTTTTTAAATTTTGTCTTAAAAATTTATACACCAGCAGTTTAGACAAAGCCTTAAGCAAATTGTGTATTAACTGTTCTCAATATTGAAGTAGAAGTTACCTAATTGCCAGCAGATAAATTCATGTCAAAGAAGAATATATATTTAGACAGAGGTCAGGAAATTGCACCCATCAAATCCAGCCCACCACCTGTTTTTATATGACCTGTGAACTACAAATGGTCTTTATGTTTTTAAATGGTTAAAAAAGATATTTCATGAATACATGAAAATTATATGAAATTTGAATTTTAGTGTCTATAAATAAAGTTTCACTGGAACACAGCCATGCTCATTTCCTGATGTATTGTCTGTGGCTGCTTTTGTAAAATGGTAGTCGGGTGGTGGTAATCAAGACTGCACGGGCAGAAAAGCTGAAGTTATTTATTTTCTGGCCTTTTGCAGAACGTTTGCTGACCGCTGACTTAGACTAGCCTCTGGTATTTTGATCTGTCCTTTCATGACCCCCTGGGTGATAATCATTCCTTAGTGATAATGTGGTTCTCTTTAGCTTGGAACATGGGAATTCAGTTCTTTCTGCAGCCTGCTGTACAGTGTCCATGGAGCCATTGCATAGGTGAACTGAGCATCATCTCTGTGAAGTTGGTGACAGCTGTGTCTACATTATGTAAAACAGTAAGTGTTTTTCTGATGGTTTACTTTTCTTGGTGGTACTGGGTATTAAATCCATGGGTGCTGTACCACTGAGCTATATCTCCAGCCCTTTGTTTCGTTATTTTGAGACAGGGTTTCGCCAAGTTGCCCAGGATGGCCTCAAATTTGCCATCCTCCTGCATTAGCCTCCTGAGTTGCTAGGACTGCATGTATGCATATGCTGCTGGGCCTGACTCTAACCGTTTACTTCTGATAAACAGTTATTGAGAACTTTACTCATGCCAGACTTCTATTCAAGGAATTTCCACTATGGAGGGTTAATAGTGAAGTAAGAATTATAGTTGATCATATGTTAAAATTTCAACTTTTTGCATGTTAATAGTTAAAGCCCAAATACTTCGCTGTTAACTTTCTAGTCATTTTAGAATCTTGGGTATTTAAATTTGAGATTTATCTAGAAAAATAATGAACAACAAGAGTTTACTATATGAAAATAAGTTAGGTAATTAAAATAGTTAATGAAAATCATGGCAATAAAAATAAAGAATCTTTGCTTGTGTAAAATTCTGTGATAGTTTTTTCACTTCCATTTGGAGCCAATAATGAAAATTAAATTATAGGAGTGAAGATTCAGTGGAAAGCAGTTGCTGATGTTGGAACTCTTTATATTTTTTCAGTTTTGGTAATGGGGAGAGATGGCACTTGGGCCACACCTTGCTGTATAGGTATCTCTTTGGTCTTTTGGGTGTTTGCTCTGGAAAAATGGCTTATGTGTTGGTCTACAATTTTTTTACTTTTAAAATACTTTCTTCACACAGGGTGTTTCTGAGAAATGAGTGTGAGTCATTCAGTTTTGGAAAAGTTTCCCTAGCTTTAATGAGGTTTCTAATAAGGACACAGGCATTTTTCCTTAAAAAAAAAAAAAAAAAAAAAAAAAAAAAAAGTACATTATGGAGTGAAATTTTGAGGGAATTGGCAGTCTTAAATTATATGTTGATTCCAGTTGGATGGTAGAGTACTCGAGTACAGGTAAGTACTTGGAACAGTCAAGATTTAGGGTTGAGTTCATATTTATATGCAGTTGGGTTCCTCCCAACCCCAGTGGGTACCAAGGAGGGTCTGAGTTTCTTTAGACAGTTGCTTCTATGTAAATATTCAGTATTTATTTATTGCATAAAAACCAAGTTAGCAGTTCAAATAAAAGGTGTAAAATGTTCTCATTGTGGTGCAATACATTTATATTTTAGACTGGATAAAGTGAACCTGATATAGTTCAGTTAAGTGAGAGGGGGAGGGGGCTGGGGTTGGGGCTCTTCCAGGGGCTGAGAAGAGATGCTGCCTCCTGACACACAGTGGCCTACCATAGGGACATACCTTCTGGGGACTTGGACCTTTGCCAGTGGCCCTTTCCAGTGTGATTAGAGCTATGTGAGTTGTCTAAGTACCAGAGACCTTCAGTGTTTGCCAGCACTCAGGTAGCAAAGCATTTATCAAAGTAAAAGACCATTGCTGTGTTCTGTTTTCAGAGGAGATACTTGGTTGAAATATCCCTGTGTTGCTTATGTTCACTTTGTGTTCCAGACAGAATGATTAAAATTTGTCTCTGCAAGTTTAAATGCCACACTGGGTCACCTGCTATATAGTAACCTGTGACTCTCTGGAATTGCCAGCATGTGTGGAGGGTTTAATGGATCTTGTCTGAGTCCCTCTGTTAGCTTGTCCATTCCTCTTTTTTTTTTTTTTTTTTAAAGAGAGATTGAGAGAGAGGGAGAGAATTTTAATATTTATTTTATTTTATTTTTTTTAGTTTTCGGCAGACACAACATCTTTCTTTGTACGTGGTGCTGAGGATCGAACCTGGGCCACACGCATGCCAGGCAAGTGCGCTACCGCCTGAGCCACATCCCCAGCCCCTTGTCCATTCCTCTTTAAATCTTGGAATTCAAGAGATTTTAGGCAGATTGGGAATTGCTTCTGGATTTTTTTCATCTGGAAAAATTGCTCACTTGTACCTCCTTTTCCTGAGGTACCATGTTTGCCTGTCACCGTCGTTCTGAATTTGTCATGTTGCTAAATCAAAATGGCCTCCTGAGGTTTTCCACTAGGGGCCTTGCTTCAGAATATTTACCCAGTGTTTAGCTCATAAACACACTAGTGTGCTGAGCCCTCACAGACAGTGAACGGAGACCCATTGGGTCACTTCCTTCCCTCACCTCTGACACACACTCCATAGTGCTTGATTTTGTTCAGAAAGATGGGGTTGGTGTCTTCAGTTTAAAATCCAGTTCACAAAAAAGTCACTGCAGATTGAGTAACAGGTTAGATCTTAATCTACAGTGTTCGGTGCTTGTTGAAGTAGGACATCTGTCAACAAGCAAGTGCTTGCCCAGTGCACTAGCTTTAAAGGCAGCCTTCCTCATGGGTGCTGATAGCCCCACTTGTCACTGCAGGCTAGACATTGTGCTAGGTACCTTGTCCCTCTGTTCCTTCATATTTTGTGGTGCTAAGGTTCAAACCCAGAGCCTATGTGTGAGGCAAGTCGCCATCATTGAGCTACACCCCCAGCCCATGTATACATTTTTTGTTGTTGTTGTTGTTTTGGTACCGGAGATTGAACTCAGAGGCACTTGACCACTGAGCCACATCCCCAGCCCTATTTTGTATTTTATTTAGAGACAGGGTCTCATTGAGTTGCTTAGTGCCTCAGCGCCCCCGGCTGCTGGGATTACAGGTGTGCACCACCGCTCTTGGCTCCTGTATACTTTATGTTAATTTTTGGGGAGGGCTGGGGATGTGGCTCAAGCGGTAGCGTGCTCGCCTGGCATACGTGCGGTCCGGGTTCGATTCTCAGCACCACATACAAACAAAGATGTTGTGTCTGCTGAAAAACTAAAAAATAAATATTAAAAAAAAAAATTCTCTCTCACTCTATCTTTAAAAAAAAAAAAAAAAATTGGGGGGGGAGGTATCAGGATTTCACCAAGTTGCCCAGGCTGGCCTTGAACCTGCTGTCCTTCTGCCTTAGCTTCCCTAGTAGCTGGGACTACAGGCAGGAGTTCCTGTGCTTGGCTTTTTTTGTTCCTGTTTATATGTTAAATTTATACAGTACCCTGCCACAAAGATGCTGCTGTTCCTGGTGAGCACGTTGAGTCTCTCATGCTGAAACTGATTGGCACAGGCTGCATATGCCCTGTGTCTGCCAGGAATACCCACTAGTGTCCAGGATCTGCTCACTCACATTAACTGATATTGTGAGCTGTGTGGAGCTGGCCAAGTGTCTCACAATGACCACCAGCTCTGCCCTTCTCCCAGCCCTATGGTGAAGAGAATTTCATTAACTTGTGACTGAGAAGATTGAAGACCAGAGAAGAAATGTGAATGGTCTCAGGAGTAGGGCTGCAATAGGACCCAGGACAGTGAGAGCTCAAGGTCTGCATTGCCTGGTGCTCTTGCCTGAATAAAAGGATCTCTGGGAACACAAATGCCTGTACTACCAGCCTGTCCTTAAGCATGGGTTTTTCTTGAGGGAGGCCAGGTAGGACACTTGCAGCAAGTTTTTTGTCTTGTCCTGTGGTGGGCTTCAGGACTAGTTTACAGGAGGCTTGAAGCAGTTTGCCAGGACAGCTGCTGTCCTCTGGTCAGTGTGAGACTTAATGTCTTCAGGTTTGTGTCAGAACCAGTTCCTCTCCTGCAGTCTAGCCCAGTGTCCTTGTCAGCAGAAGGAGCCTCTATGCTGTGCGCCCCTCCTCCGAAGGGAAAGGTCACTAATGCGGACGGCTTGCGCAAAGGCCAGAATGCCACACAAGCCACGGTGACTTTTTTTTTTTTTTTTTTGGTCAGCTGGGTTTATTCTAAAAAACAAGCTGACCCTTGGTCCATGTGCAGAGTGGTTACTCCCTGTCCCTACTGAGCACAAGAGAGCCATCCACAGCTGCTCTTCTGTAGATGATGCCGTTTTCCTTTGTTCAAAACAGAAGTCAGTAGAGAAACAATTTTTATTTTTGACATCTGTCAAAGCCCATGAAACTTCTTGTAGCCTCCTCTTGGTTGAACCAGTGGGTAGGCAGGGAACCTGGTTCCGTCTCTTCACTGGGTCAGTGAGGAAACAGGCCCAGAACAATGAGGGCTGGTGGTGCTGGACAAGAGCAGCATTGATTGACTGGCCAGCACCCTTCCCTGGGACAGCTCTTCCCAGGGGGACTCCTGGTCGCATTTACACAGGCATCAGGCACTGCAGCTCCACAAGATAAACCAGAGGCCCTTAATAAATGTATGTGGAATAAAAAAATGAACTCAAGAATTAATGTTTAAAAATGAGGCATTTTCTTCTCTAACTTTGAAATCAGTTCTAGAAGCACCCCAAAGGGAAATTTCAAACTGATTTGTGGAAAGAGAATACTTTTACTATGAACGTATAAACCTCTGTTAGAAATACAATATTTCTGAAGTTATTTGAGACATTGTATTTAGATTTTGTTCACCTAATTTAATGTAATTTTTTTTAAGTTGTAGATGGATACAATGTATTTATTTTTAAGTGGTGCTGAGGATCGAACCTAGTGCCTCAGGCGTGCAAGGCAAGCTCTCTACCACTGAGCCACAGCCCCGGTCCCCAATTTAATGTTTTTGTCATAAGATTTTGTAAAAACATGTAAATGGTTGTTCACAGGGACTGCTAATGATCTACCCGTTTAAAAAGGTGCTTAGATAGTTTGCTGTCTCCCAGATTCATTTATCTTACATGAGAAATTTCTCAATTAATACTTAAGTCTTAATACTTAAGATTTAAGTGTCTTTTGATTGGCATGAACAGTAATTGACTCTGACTAGGTCTGAAGCAAAGACAGGAAAAAGAAAAGTCTCAGGGAGACTTCTCTGCACCAGAGCTTTGTTGAGAACCGGTTTGGGCTCGGTGGGGACAGGTGTTGGAGGGATCCTGATGGCCCAGAGGCAGATGGTGTGCTAGACTCAGCAGCTGGATCTGTCTTGGCCAGTCAAGCACTACATTTGGAGTAAGCCTCTTCATCTCAAAGATCCTTGCCCTGATAGACCCGTGCTTCAGATGAACAGTCCACACCGCCGCCAGGGCAACCAGGTTGCATGTGGCTTCATTCCTTCCCCATTACTTGGATGTGCTCAGGGAATAGGAATTACTGTTTTGTATCTAAGGTGAATAAAAATTAGGCAGAAGAGGATAATTTTTAGTATTCCTTGCTGAAAATCAAAATATCTTGATATTCAAAAAATCTCATTCTTTACATCACCGGTGTGCTGCAGAGGCGTGGACAATTAGAAGTGGACTGATGGCGAAGTGCCTTCTGACACAGATCTTTGGTTAAGCATCAGTTCCTTGAATGTGGAAAGACACAGCAGGGAGCCCCCTGGCGTTCTTCACAACCCATCCTTCAGTGTGAAGGCTAGTGAGGAGCATCTCGCTGTGTAAATGTTGGAATCTCAGTTTATGCAACTGAGAAGGTTAATTCTTCAGTAAACCAAGTCGAATATTTCAGAATAAGAAGGTGAGTCAGTGAGAACCCAGTCAACAGAAATGAAAGTGGATTGAGCTGACAGGGGAGGAGGAAGAGGAGGATGTGTGAGGTAATTGTGAAGTGTTTGTGGGCTTTAGTGCACATTATTCTAGATTTCAAAAATGGCCTAGAAAGTACAATGTTAAAGACGCGCTCTTCTCCAGCAAGGAGGTCCACGGAACAGGGTAGGGTGTGGCTGCGGAGTCACCGATCAGGACTCTGGGGACCAAGCAGGAAGTAGGTCTGATTCTACTGCGCAGTTACCATGTATGCATCCTCAGGCGGCAGCTAAGCAGGTTACAGGCAGCCACCAATGCAATTTCTGCTAACTGTCCTTGTAGTGACCAATCGAGGACTGGGCCGTGGAGCAGGCACAGGGACTGCAACACGTGGCCTCAGGCCCAGGGCTGTGCTACGGGGTAAACAGCCTGTCGCTCAGCGCCTAGCAGGAGGGGGTGGCCTGCCACTCAGACGCCCTTAATGTAAGCCACGTAAGCCCCGTATGCAGTACTCCCTGCCCTTGTCCCCACAGTGCTTTGCTCTAAATTATCAAGCTCTGACAAGACATTGGTGTGATGCAAATCTTAGATGAGGTTGCAGTTCCTGCTATTGAATTTGTAGTGAAACCTAAGTTTTGAAAAATATGACAACTTAATAGACTAGCAAATTTAATAATAGCAAAAACTCAAAGTGGCAGGGATGCTGTATTCTGTTACTATCATGAGGAAGCAAAACATGGTGAGATTTGCTTATTTCATTTCCTCTTACACACCTGTAATTACTCTGTAGTGTGACTTTCATGATAATTTTGCATTTTTTGATGTCCGGCATCTGAAAGAAGGTAATGAGTGATGTTTCCGAATTTATTGGTGATGTTATCACACTGGAGCATTCGTTTTTACATGAACACAAATCTCACAAGGTCATTATGTTTCCTCTTCAACAGGGGGCAGCTTAGAATCTTAACAGCTGAGGGCTTAAGGCCAGCATTCTTTAAGTACAGAGAAAGTTCTAGAAATAAAGATGAATAGTAACGTCAGCAGATAACATTAAAGCAGTGGGTGTGCTCAGAGGACTTGCAGTAGGTGCTGTGGACAGAGCCAGTTCCAGACACATGAATAGCCTGATGAACTATGAGAGAAAACACAAGAAAGTGGATTCCCCATGTGCCAAAACGGAGCAAAAATGGTTAGCGGTTGCTGAGGTGGTGGACATAGGGCGAGACGCAGTACATCAGGATGCCCGCCCTTCTGCCGTGGCTGCCAGTGTGAGGGAAACAGGTCCCCACATCCGTTACCAACTTTCTCGGAGGGTTTTCTTCTGGAGCTACTAGCACAGTTACTGTTGTTTCTCTGTGAAGCTGCTAGCTCTGGGACTTCTGGCATTCACTTACCCACCATGGGAGAGTCTGCCTGGAACAAAGAGAGGACTATTGTTCTGAGGCATCATTGACATCCCTGAAGCCACATGAACCCCAGGAACTGCCCATTCATCCGAGTCAATAAATCCTTTTGTTCCTAAGCTGGTTCAAGTTGGGTTTGGTTATAGACCACATCAACCACCACTTGCCCCTTCTTGTCCTATAACTATCCCAAGACAACCACTATGAATGGGTCTTCTGTGAAATTAGACATAACTCTGTGGTGTTTTTACACGTACAGTCCCCTAGCAAGTGGAGAGCCTTGTTTCCTTGGTCTTGGCTCTAATGAGCCTCTGTGCCAGCCTTCATGAGCAGAGCAGAATGACCAGCATCATGAGAGTGCCCAGGCAAGACTAAACCAGGTGACACAGTTTCTGACCCCCTCCTCTCTACAAGTGCCCACTCTTTGACACTGCCACCTGGATAGGCCACACAGGATTGTGATGTAACAACTATTAACAAGAAAAATAACTTCGGCTGACTCAGCAGTAGAGCACTTGCCTAGCATGTGTGAGGCTCTGGGTTCCATCCTCAACACCACTTAAAAATAAATAACGATATTGTGTTCAACTACAACTAAAAAAATAAAAAGGAAAATTTAAAAAAAACAATAACTATGCAAAAATGATTCTTTTTTTTTTTTTGTAGAATTCTGATCCTGCACAGGCATAAGTATTTATGATAGATATATTGAACTGAAATTTTATTAAAATTCACACTTTGTTTCTGCGAAATTGCTAGAAAGTTGTGCCACTCCATGTTTCCACCAACTTGTATGAGATTCTTCACCTGCACTTACCTTTGTTATCACTGAGTATCCACCAAACAAAATGTTTTTCTTTCCTCAAGAAAAAATAATGCATAGTTATGTAAAGCATAATATTTCCTACCTAAAAATTATACATTGTACACATACCATCCCATGCATGTGTATTATATGATGTATGTGTTGTGTGTATAATTTGCACTTCCCTTGGTTTGCCTGATTTTATGCTACTTGTATATTGACCATTTGTATTCTTTTTTTTTTTAATATATTTATTTTTATGTGGTGCTGAGATCAAACCCAGTGTTTCACACGTGCAAGGCGGGTGCTCTACCACTGAGCTACAGCCTCAGCCCCCATTTGTATTCTAAAATTATTACTTTCCCTGTTGCTTGGTAATGTGTATGTATTTTCTCCAGGTCTGTTCCACTGATTTTTTTTGTTTATCTTTGCAAGAAATCACTGATTTCATTACACTACCTTTATATTATCTTTTCTATATTAATAGGGAAAATACCAATTTCCATTAACTGTTAATAGATGGAATTTGAAGGAGCCTGTATTTTTGCAAAATGAATCTTCTCATGTAGGTAGATTTCCACATAATCTTGATCTCTTATGGCCTTCAGTTATGTCTTGCAGCTGTCTTTATATTTCTTAACTGGTATTTAGGATTTTAGCAGGTATCAAACATGGGTCCATCTCCCTGTGATTTGGTTCTATTGACAGGTATTTGCATGTAATAACAGGTTAATTTTTGTACATTGATCTCAGATCTGGCCACCTTTTTGAAATTTCTCATCAGCTCTGGAAGTTTGGCCCCCACATTCTATAGGCTCATCCTCACAGCTCCAGCCTGCCAGAGCATCCCCGTGACCCGTGGTGGGTGGCCTGAGTTGTCTTCTTCAACTTCCTACTGAAAGAACCAGGGCTCATTACACAGTATTGGTGAAAAGTGGCCTGAGAGTCATGTTCTGATTTCAGTGGAAATGCTTTGAGTATCTCACCATTATTCTGTTGTGCCAGAGATTACTAGTGAATATTGTTTGTCAGGTATAGAAAAGTGCCTCCTATGAGTTCTAGAATTTTCAGAGTCTTGCTAGAAATTAGTGTTGTTATTTGTCAAAAAAAAAAAAAAGTGGGGCTGGGAGTAGTAGCTATGTGTGTGGATCTTCTCATTTAAAAAAAAAAAATTAATACATTTCTGATTTTGAAAAATCATAACCCCATTGGGAAAACCCCATAATAATTACAATAGATTATTCCTTTAATGCACTGCTACATTTGATTTGATAATAGTTTAGTTAATTTTATGTGTCTGAAATGGGGCTTTTAAAAAATATTTTTAGTTGTAGAAGGACACAATACCTTTATTTTGTTTATTTAGTTTTTTTATGTGGTGCTGAGCCTCATCCCTCAAATGGGGCTTTTTAAAAAGCTTTTATCTTGTTTTGGTGTCAGGATTTTATTGACCTTATAAAATGAATTTAGAAAGTTTACCTCTTTCTTAGGCTTTGGAAGCATTTATTTAAAATAGGAATCATTTGTTCCTAGAAGATATGTTAGAGACAACTAGGCAAACACTAATTTTAACAATTGTTCTTTGGCTACCTTTTCAGTAAATGAAATTCCTGCTTCACCCATTCTACCGATAAAAGAATCTTCTTCCTGAATTCTAATGTCTTTATTACCATTTCTATGTATCCCTGACCTTCACTCTTGACCTTTTTTTTTTCTTTCTGATTTGTCTTCTAGATCACTGATTCATACGGCCAATATTCTATAAAACTGCATTCATTTATTGGATCCTTAATTTTGGGTGATTTTCCATTGCTCTATTTTAATTTTCAATTTTCTGTGAAGGCTTATAATTCTATATTTTTCATTTCCTTGAATATGTTAAGTCTAGCTTTTTAATAATTTTTTTTATTTGTAGATGGACACAATACCTTTATTTTATTTATTTATTTTTATGTGGTGCTTAGGATCCAACCCAGTGCCTCATGCATGGGAGGCCAGTGCTCTACCACTGAGCTACAACCTCAGCCTCAAGTCTAGCTTTTTAAAAGTTTGTGTCTCATATTATCTGGAGCCCCCTGCAGGTCTTTTCTATTGTTTCTTATTTTTTCTTGATTTTTAGTATTAATTTAAAAAAATTTATAGTTGTAGATGGACAAAATGCCTTTATTTTATTTGCTTATTTGTTTGTGGTGCTGAGGATCGAACCCAGTGCCTCATACATGCTAGGCAAGTGCTCTGCCACTGAGCTATAGCCCCAGCCCAAATTTTTAGTATTAATTTTTAATTCAGATATCTGGTTGCTTTTACTTCACATTAAATGTTGTTCATTAAAATCTATAGATTGAATTTGAGGCCTGTAATGATGTTTATTCCTTGGAAAATACTTTGTGTTTGGAAGATAACATGGGACACTAGCAATTCCAGATTCCCATCTGAGACAGCTGGATATTTTTGGTTTATCATTATTCCTAAAATGTAACCTGTAGAGTCAATAAAAAGTGTTGTGGGGGCTAGGTGCAGTGGCGCACACCTATAATCCCAGCAGCTAGGGAGGCTGAGGCAGGAGGATGGCGAGTTCAAAGCCAACCTCAGCAAAAGCAAGGTGCTAAGCAACTCAGTGAGACCTCATCTCTCAATAAAATACAAAATAGGCTGGGGATGTGGCTCAGTGGTCAAGTGCCTCTGAGTTCAATCCTCAGTACCACCACCACCAAAAAAAAAAAAAAAAAGGTGTTGTGGGGGAGTGCAGATGTGGCTCAGAGACAGGGCACTTGCCTGGCATGCATGAGGCCCTGGGTTCCATTCCTAGCACTGAACAGGAAGGAAGGAAGGTTGGTTGGTTGTGGGAACCCTTTCATCAACTGCAGTTTCTACCTCTGGATTTGAGAAGCATTCAAAGACACTATTGAGCTTCTTCTTCTAGGGTAAGCTGCTGGCCCTGTGAACGCAGCCCCGGGCACCCGTTTACCTCTGCTGTGTCTTCTAGAGGCTGACTCCACGACTCTCCCTCATCATCTTCATGATGCCCTCTGCAGGCGGGGCTCCATGTTCCCTCCAGCCTGAGAGTTGGAGAACCTCGCTGTCATGCTCCATGATTACCAGAAGCCTGTGGTTTTTATGTTTTTGTTTTTTGTTTCTAATTTTTTGTTACTGGTATACAGGAATGCAATTGATTTTTTTGAATATTATTTATAATCCATTAAACTTTCTCAAAATATTTTGTCATCTTGATAATTTCTCTAGATTTTCTGGAGTTAGCTGGATATACAGTTATATTTACTTATAAATAAATAGTAATTTTGTTTCTTCTCAATTCTACTAGTTCGTTTATGTGGTCTTATCCTCTGGCTGGGAACTTGTGTGGGGTTAGCACAGCTGTAATAAAAGCCATCGACATCGTACTGCTACTTCTTTTTTTTTTTAATTGTAGTTGGATACAATTCCTTTATTTATTTATTTATTGTTTTATGTGGTGCTGATCAAACCCAGGGCCCCAAACATGCTAGGCAAACACTCTCCCACTGAGCCGCTACCCCAGCCCCGTACTTCTACCTCTTGATGGTTCTGCTCATTGGTGGTCTCTTAACACTTTTCATCCCACATGTTTCGATATATTCTTTCCTTGTTGCTCATGTTTAAATAGTTTCAATTTTAGTATTTGATCCATATGTTAGCTTAAAAGTGTATTCTTCAATGTCGAAATATGTGAAAGTTTTTAAATTATCTTTTATTATTGCTTCTTTTAAATTAATAAATCTTATTTTTTTAGAGCAATTTTAGGTTCACAACAAAATTGAATAGAAATTGCAGAGAAGACACATATACTGTCTGTCCCCACATATGCATAGCCTCTCCCGGTATCTACCTCCTATACCAGTCAGTGCAGCGCCTGTCATGACTGCTGGACCTGTACTGACATGCTACATCACCCAGAGTCTCTCCTTCTCACCAGGGTCCACTCTGGGTGTTGCACAAGTGCCTAATGCCATGTGTCCACCATTGCAGTGTTGCACAGGGTGGTCCCACTGCCCTGAGAACCCTCTACTCTGTCAATTCCTCCCACCCTCCCTCCTTTTATTCATTTATTTATTTTTGATACTAGGGATTAAGCTCCCCACCCTCCCTGCTTCCTAACCCTCAAAAATGTCTCATCTTTTTCATTGTCTCCATAGATGTACCTTTTCCGGAGTGTCACAGAATCAGAATTGTACAAAACATAAGCTTTCAGATTGACTTCTTTCGTTTAATAATGTGCTTGTCTTTTCATAGCTTGACAGCTCATTTCTTCTTAGTGCTGAATAATGTTCTGTCATCTGGTTGTACCACAGTTTATCCACTCATCTGCTAAAGGACATCTTAACAATTATGAAAATGGTATCTGGTTCAGCAGTCATAAGTAACGCTGGTGTAACATCTGAGTGCAGGTTTCTATGTGGACATCGGTTCTTTTTATCACCTATTATTATTTTAAACTTATTTGTTTTCAGGTTGGAGAATGTTCATCTATACAGGGACAGTCTTTGGAATGTTTGTAAGACCGAACTTTGTCCTAGCAAGTGTACAATTTAAAAAAACATAATTGACCTATACTTTAAACAATATCTTTTCCAGTCATTGAATACTGTATCAGGGTTGCAGCAAGAAACTGAAAAGCATTTCACTGAAGGGAATTTTATTATGATCCTCAGCAGAGTACTGGAAGAGTTAAAGTAGCCAACATGGGATTCGGCTGGAGGTTCTGAGGCAGTACAACTGCAAGAAGCTGGTCCTAGCCTGACTCAAGCCCGAAGTCAGTAGAGGGGAATAATGTGGCCAGGGCCTGGTAAGAGCTGAGACTGTGAGACAGCGTCTCCATCCACAGAGGATTCTGTAGTAAACTACCTTGGACTAGGTAATCTGCAGACATTAGGAAAGTACTGCTTACATTTGTGCAAGCTAAGGTCAGGGCACCAGCAGTTTCTCACAGACAGCGCCGTCTGTACCTTTGTGGCAAAGGGCGAATAGGTTCCTAGGCCTTTCATAGGGATACTAGTCACCTTACAGAGGCCCCAGCCCTTACTACCCTCACTTGGGGGAGGGTTCCAATGTGTGATTCAGACCACAGCAGGCAGAATCTACTTGGCACAACTCTAGTTAAGGAGAGACAGCATTGTCACATTTTGTCACTGAAGCAGAGAGAAAGGACAGTGTGCTCTCGGCTTCATAGTCTTTCATCGTCTGGCAATATACTGGTGACTCCCCTTGGCTGATTTCAATTTGCAAGCAAATCTAAAGAAAGTCGGAGAACACCATCCATGGGGAACCAGGAATAACCAGCAAGTGTAGGTTTCTCATGTGTATCCATTGAAACAGAACTGTAAAGATCCTCCTTATGTTTATGGATTCGTTAGTTTCTCTGTTTTGTTTTTAATTTAAGGTTTCTTTGTTTGTTTGTTTGTTTTTGTTTTTTTAGTTGTAGATGGACACAATCCCTTTATTTTGCTTATTTAGTTTTTTATGTGGTACTGGGGATCAAGCCCAGTGCCTCACTCATGCTAGGCAGCGCACTACCACTTGAGCCCCAGCCCCACCCCCATCCGTTTACATTTGTTGTGATTTCTGATTTGTGTATTTGCATAGCATCTCATTATATACTATTTGTATTTTTTGCTCTTTTTTTCTTCCTTACTGTACCATTTAAATGTCCAGTCAGGAAAACAAAATTCTGTGTATTTAATAAAAAGAAAACTTTTTATAAAAGTGTTAGAAAGATGAAGGAGCACAAAGGGGAGTCTAAAGGTTGCCCCAAAGTTAGTAACTGGAAAATATTGTTATTGCACCTAGGGTGGCAGAGGCCAGAAAGAAGTGGAGGTGAAGCTGCCTTCCACGGTGACAGTTGCACTGCAAGCAGGAGAGATGGATTCACCCAATTTTTTAGTTTCCACCAGTGCCTTCCGCTGGCAGAATTTACCAGAAAGCTACACAGCAAGGAGTATGGCTTTGTATATCCACAGTAGAGAGAAGAGTTCAGAAGAATGAGTGAACAGCTAAACAAATATCATGCAGCACCCCTGCTTTTTTCTAAATATTAAAAATGTCCCCTTTTCAAGGGTTTTGTTTGCTTGCTTGCTTGTTTGTTTGGAAGTTATGCATTCTGTCTTCTTTAATAGTTGCCCTTGCCATCTAACTTGCATACCTAGCAAGACCTGGAGTTAGTTAATATCTTTACTTTCCCTCTAACAATATAAAGACCAATGTATATGAATTGTTTTTCAGTATTTCGATATTATATTTTCCATGAAATGGACTTCATTACTGATTTATAGAGTCAACTTTTGTTTTGACTTGAGTTTAACTTATTAATAGATTTGCTTACCATGCTTCCTTGCATCTCAGAAATTCTGAGAATTTTTTTTTTTTGCCTGAAGTACTGACTTTAGGGTTTTCTTTAATGAAAATCTTGGTTTTTACTCTTTAAGATTCAATCTAAAAATATGTGCCTTTCATTTTTATAAGGCAGTAGCTCAGGGCAAAGAATCCCTAGCGTGACAGATTGGTTGTTTTGTTGTTTGTTGTTCTTTTTTGTACTGTGGATGGAGGGCCTTGTGCATTTGAGTCAAGTACTCTACCACTGAGCTGCACCCTTAGCTCTTACAGGATCTTGCTGAGTTTCCCAGGCTAGTCTCCTGAGTGGTTGGGATCACAGGTGAGCACCCTACACTTGACTTTCCATGATTTTGACTTCTGCTATCACTGTGGAGAAGTCAGTAGTCTAATGAATGGTCCTTTTGTGGTTGAGGTAATTATTTTTTCTTGGCAGCTTTTAAGAAATGTTTTCCCTTTGAATTCTTTGATTCTACTTTTATCTGGTCTAGTTTTGCTTTTTAAAGATTTTTTCTTAGTATCCAGGGAATACCATTGACCTAAAACTTGTTAGCTGTCAACAGCATTGAAAAATACTCATCTTTTCTAATTTACCTCCTGATTATTCTCTTTGGTATCATCATTACAACTTCAATTACATGTATCATTATAATTTTATTCTTCATGTTCTGAATCTCATTTTTAAATATATGTTGTTCTTTTATCTCAACACATTGGTTCTAAAGCATTTGTCTGGCTCAGTCTTCCAGATAATGAATTCTCTTGTGCAAAATATCTAATCTACTATCTATTCAATAATTGATTTTTAAATTTCAGATCTGTTTTTCATTTCCAACTTGTTTATTTTTTTAAATATATCATTGCTCTTGGACCTGTTGTTGAGTTTCTCTTATTTTTAAGTTATATTAAACATAGCTGTTATACAATCTTTGGTAGTTAGACTTCTTGAAGTCTTTGAGGACTTTATATTGTTCTGTCTGGTTCTTACTTATAGTAAGTACTCTATAGGAAATCTTGAGGACTCATATGTGTTCCTTCATCGGGGATTTGGTTTTACTTCTACTAACTGCTATAATCTCTAATAACCTGGAAATAAAGCTGCATTAAAATTTTACCAATGGGTTTCTCAAACCATATTCCTAGAACAAACACTCATGAAAGATGGCTTGGTTGAATGAAATGCTGATGAAATTCACTCAATGAGGTGAAGACCCTTCGTGGTAAAGTGAAATAACCTCAATGCTGAAGTAAAGTCCCCAAATGCTAATGTGAAATTCCCTCAAGTCTGAACTAGAGTCCCCTTCATACTGAATATAAGCCTATACGTGATGAAGTAGAGTCCCATCATGCAGAAGGTAAATCTTCTCATGCCAAAGTGAAGTCCTTCAGTGCCGAAGTCCCATCAGGCTGAAGTGAATTCTCCTCAGTGCTGAAGTGGAGTCCCCTCAAGCTGAGGTGAAAACCTTCACACTGAAATGAGGCCCCCTGATGCTGAGGTGAAGTCTCCTCATGCTGAAGTAGAGTCCTCTCAATGCTGAAGTGAAGTCCCCTTAATGCTGAAAGGGAATACCCTCATGCTGAAGTGAAGTCCCTCACACTGACATGAAGTTCTCTCACATTGAATTGATACTTTCTCAATACTGAAGTGGAATCCACTCATGCTAATATGAAGCCTGCCCCTCATGCTGAAATGAAGACCCCTGATGTTGAGGTGAAGTGCCCTCACACTGAAGTGAAGACCCCTCATGCTGAAGTGAAGTCCCCTCATACTGAAGTGGAATCCATTGATGCTGAGGTGAAGACCCCCTCAGTGCTGAAGTAGAATCCCTTCATGCTGAAATGAAGGCACCTCTTGCTGAGGTGTAATGCTGATGTGAAGTCCTCTTAACGCTATTGTGAACTCTCCTCATACTTGAAGGTAAGTCCCCTTAGTGCTGGAAGTGAATCCTCTCAAATCTGAAGTGAAGTCCCCTCATGCTCTACTGCAGTCCCCTCAATGCTGAAGTTAAGAACCCTAGTGCTGAAGTGAAATCCCTCACACTGAAGTGAAGTCCCCTCATGCTGAAGTGAGGACCACGCATGCTGAGGTGAAGTCCTCTCATGCTGAAGTGAAGTCCCCCCATGTGGAAATGGAATCCCCTCATGCTGAAGTGAAAACCACTCATGCTGATGTGAAATCTCCTCAATGCTGAAGTGATGAACCCTCATGCTGAAGTGAAATTCCATTATTCTGAAGGGGAATCCCCTCATGCTGAAGTACAGTGTCCTCAATGCTGAAGTAAAGTCACCTCATGCTGTGGTGGAGTCCACTCAATGCTGAAGTAAAGTACCCTTAATGCTGAAATGAAGTCCCTCGTTGTTGTAATGGATTCCCCTCACACTGCAGTAAGCTCCCCTCAATTTTGAAGTGAGGTCTCCTCATACAGAAGTGGAGTCCCCTTATGTTAACGTAAGTAACCTTATGCTGAAATAATGTCCCCTCAATGTGCAAGTCGAGGTCTCCTATGCTGAACTGAAGTCTCAGTGCTGAAGTGAATACCTTTCAGGCTGAAGTGGGTACAGTCAGTGCTGAAGTGGATTCCCCTCGTGCTGAATGGAAGTCCCCTCATGCTGAAATGAAGTCCTCTCAATGCATAAGTGGACTCCCCTCATGTTTAAGTGAAGTTTTCTCAATGCTGAAATGAAGTCCCCTCATGCCAAGGTGAGTCCGCTCATGCAGAAGTGGAATCTTTTAATGCTGAAGTGAAGTCATCTCAATACTAATGTGAAGTATCCTCATGCTGAAATGAAGTCATTCACCTCATGCTGACGTGAAGTCCTCTCATGCTAAAGTGACTGAATGCTGAATTCCCATCAATGCTGAAGTGGAATCCCTTCATGCAGAAGTTAAGGCCCCTCATGCTGAAGGTAAGTCCACTAGTGCTGAAGAGAAGTCCCATCATGCTTATTGGAACTGAAATCGCATCATGCTGAGGTGGAGTCCTTTTAATGCTGAAGTGATGTTGCCTTAGGCTGAAGGTAAGTACCCTCATGCTGAAGTTAAGTCCCCTCAGTGGTAAGGTGGAATCCCTTCAATGTTAAAGTGAAACCTATCAATGCTGACATGAAGTCCCCTCAATGCTGACGTGCAATCCCCTCATGCTAATAATAAGGCTGCTCATTCTGAAATGAAGTCCACTTGATGCCAAAGTGGATTCCCTTCAATACTGAAGTGAATTCTTTTCACGCTGAAGTGGAATACTCTCAATAGTGAAGTAAAATCTCCTCATTCTGAGGGGGAATCCACTCAAATCTGAAATTGTAGTACCCACAAGGTAAGTCCCGTCATGAAACAAAATCCCCTAAATGTTGAGGTGAATTCCCCTCACACTGAAGTGAAGTACTCTCAGTGGTTAAATAAAGTGCCCTAATGCTATAGTGATGACCCTTCATGATTAAGAAAAGTCCCTTCAATGCTGAAGTGATCTTTCTCCAATGTTGGGGTGAAGTTTTCTCATGTTGATGTGAATTCCACTCATCCTGTAGTGAAGTTCCCTCATGCCGAAATGGAGTTCTGTTGCACTTGAGTCCTCTCAGTGCATTAATGGAGTCCTCTCATGCTTAAGTGAAGTTCTTTCAGTGCTGAAGTGACATCCCCTCATGATGAAGTGAAGTCCACTCACGCGGGACTGGAATCCTACACTGAAGTGAAGTCATGTCCATACTAAAGTATCCTCATACTGAAGTGAAGTCCTCTCAATGCTGAACTGAAGTCCCCTCAATGCTGAAGTGAATTCCCCTCATGTTGAAATGGAGTCCCCTCATGCTGATGTGGAATCCCATCAACACTAATGTAAAGTGAAGACCACTGATACTGAGAAGTCCCCATGTTGTAGTGAAGTTCCCTCATGCTGAAGGTCAGACCCCACATGCTGAAGTGAAGTCCCTCATGCTGATGTGAAGTTCTCTCATGCTGAATTGAAGTCTTCTCAATGCTGAAGTGGAATCTATTTGTGCTGATATGAAGTCCCCTCATGCAGAAATGAAGACCTCTGATGCTGACTTGAAATCCCCTCATGCTGAGGTGAAGACACATTATGCTGAAGTGAAGACCCCTCATGCTAAAGTCCAGTCCACTCATGCTAAAGTGAAGTCCCCTCAGTGCTGAAGTGAAGTATCCTCAATAATGAATTGAAGTCTCCTCATAATGAAGGTAAGCCTTTCATGGTGAAGTGAAGTCCACTAATGCAAAGTGAAGTCCCATCATGCTTAAATGGAATCCCTTAATGTTGAAGTGGATCTCCTCAATAATGAAGTGAATTCCCCTCATGCTGAAGTGGAGTACTCTCAATGGCAAAGTAGAGTCCCCTCAATGTGGAAGTGGAATGCCCTCAAATCTGAAATTGCAGTACCCACAGTGCTGAAGTGAAGTCTACTCATGTTGAAACAAAGTCCCCTAAATGCTGAGGTTAATTCCACTCATGATGAAGTGGAGTACTCTCAATGGTGAAGTAAAATACCCTAATGCTAAAGTAATGACCCTCATGTGGAAGAAAAGTTCCTTCAATGCTGGAGTGATCTTTCCCTAGTATTGGAGTAAAGTTCCTTCATGCTGAAGGTAAGTCCCCTCATGCAGAAGTGAAATCCCCTCAAAGCTTCAGTGGAGTCCCTTCAATGGTGAAGTAAAATACACTCATACTTAAGGAAGTCTGTTAATTTTGAAGTGAAGTCCCCTCAGTGATGAAGTGAAATACCCTCACACTGAATGAATTCCCCTAATGCTGAAGGGGCATCCTCTCAAGCTAATTGAAGTCCCCTTAATGCTGAAGTAAAGTCACCTCATGCTTACCTAAAGACCCCTCATGCTGAGGTAATGTCTCCTTTTGCTAATGTGAGGACTTTTCATGCTGAAGTGGAGTCTCCTCATGCTGAAATAAAGTCCTGCATGATGAAGGGGAATCAATACTTCAATACTGAATGCTAAAATGAAGTTCCATCATGCTTAAGTGAAAACCCTTATGCTGAAGTGAACTATCCTCAAGGCTGAAATTGAGTCCCCTCATGTTAGAAGTAAGCCCCTCATGATGAACCAGTGTCCCCTCAATGGTGAAGTGGAATCCCCTCAATGCTGAAGCAGACTTCCATTAGTCCTGAAGTGAAGTCCCCTCAACCTGAAGTACTCTCGATGCTGAAATGCAATACTGTCTTACTGAAGGAAGTCCCCTAATGCTGAACTGAAACACCCTAATGCTTAAGTGAAGTACCCTTAATAGTGAAGTGGAATCCCCTCATTAAAGTGAAGTCTGTTCATCGGTAAGGAAAATCCCCTCATGCTGGAGTGAAGTCCTCTCAAAGCTGAAATGAAGTCCTCTCATGGAGTACCCACATGCTAAAGTGGAGTCCCCTCATGCTGAATGAGGTCTCTTCATGCTTAAGTGAAATTCCCTCAGGCAAAGTGGAGTACCCTCAATGCTGAAGTAGAATCTTCCTATAAGACCCTTCACACTGATGGTAAGTACCCTATCGTTGAAGTGCTGTCAGTGCTAAAGTGGGTCCCCTCAGTGTGGAAGTGGAACACCCTCAAAGCTGAAGTAAAGGCCTCTCAACGCTAAAATGGCATACCTTCAGTGTTGAAGTGATGTCCTATCAATGCTGAAGTGTAGTCCCCTCATGGTGATGTAAGTACCCTCACTGCTGAAGTGGAGTACCCTTAATGCTGAAGTGAACGCACTACATTCTAATATAAGTCCCCTGATGGTGAAGTCCCCCCCATTGCTGAAGTGAAAACCCCTCATGCGGAAGAAGAGTACACTCAATGCTGATAAAGTCCCCTCATGCTGCAGTGAAATTCCCTTAATGCTAAACTGCAGTCCCCTTAATGCTGAAGTTAAGTTCCCTCGTTCTGAAGTGATGACTCCTCATGCTGAAGTGAAGTGCCCCCACGCTGAAGTGAAAACCCTCATACAGAAGTGAAGTCCTCTCATAGTGAAGTGAAATTCCCTTATTTAAAGTGAAATCCCTTAGTGCTGAAATAAAGTCCCCTCAATGCTAATGTGAAGTTCACTCATGCTAAAGTGGAATCTTCTCAATGCTGGAGTAAGTTCCCCTCAATGCTGAAGTGAAAACCCCTCATTCTTCAGGTAAGTCCTCTGATGCTGAAATTGAGTCCCTCAATGCTGATGTGAAGTCCCATTATGCTGAGGTGGAGTCCTCGATGTTGAAGTGAAGTCCCCTCAGTGCTGAAGTGTAGTCCCCTCATGCTGAAGTGAAATCCCCTAAACGCTTAAGTGAATTCTCCTCATGCTGAAATGAAGTACTCTCAATGGTGGAGTAAAGACCCCCCCTCCCATGTTAAGGAGAAATCCCTTCAGTGCTAAAGAGAAATTTCCCCAATTTTGGAATGAAGTTCTGTCATGCTGAAGTGATATCCTCTCATGCTAAAATGAAGTCCCCTTATGCTGAGTTGAAGGCCCATCATGCTGATGTGAAGACTCCTACTGCTAATGTGAAGTCCCTTCATATTAAAATAGAGTCCCTTATTCTGAAATAAGGTACCTTCTTGCTAAAGTCAAGTCTCCTCATGCTGATGTGAAAACCTTCATGCTGAAATGAAGTCCCCTCATGCTGAAATGGAATCCCTTAACACTGAAATGAAGTCCCCTGAATGCTAATTGAAGTCCCCTCAGCTGAAGTGACGTTCTCTCAGTGCTGAACTGGAATCACTTCATGTAGAAGTAAAGACCCCTTATGCTGAAGGTAACTCTCCTCATGCTGAAGTGAAGTCCCTTCATGCTGAGGTGAAAACACTCATGGTGAAATGGAACCCCATCAATGCTAATGTGAAGTCTGCTCATGCTGAAGTGACATCCCTTCATGCTGGGGTGATATCCCACCAGTGCTGATATGAAGTCCCCTAATGCTGAAGTAAACAAAAAAACATACCGAATGGAAGTCCCCTGATGTGGAAGTGACACTCTCTCAATGGTGAGGTGGAATACCCTCAATGCTCAAGCCCCTCATGCTGAAGTGAACTGTAGTCCTGTCGATGATGAAGTGAAGCGACCTCACACTAAAGTGAAGACCCCTAATGCAGAAGTGTTGTCCTCTAACGCTGAAGGTGAATTTCCTCATGCTGAAGTGAAGTCCCTTTAATGCTGAAGTAAATTCACCACATGCTGAAGGTAAGTCCACTCATTCTGAAGTGAAGTCTTCTCAATGCTGAAGTGGAATACATACATACTAAAGGAAGTCCACTAATTTTGAAGTGAAGTCTCCTGAATGCTGAAGTGAAGTCTCCTCATGCCAAAGTACCCTCATGCCGAAGTGGAAATCCCAATGCTGATGTGAAGTCACTTCAGTGCTAATGTGAGCTCCCCTTACACTGGTTAAGTCCCCTCATGATGAGTTGGAGTCCTCTCAATGCTAAAGTGAAGATACTTCATGAAAAAATCATGCAGGATTATAGTCCCTTCAATGCTGAAGTGTAGTCCCTTCAGTGGTGAAGTGAAATACACTCATAATTAAGAAGTCTGCTAATTTTGAAGTAAAGTCCCCTCATGCTAAAGAGAAATTTCCTCAATGCTGAACTACAGTCTCCTCAATACTGAAGTTAAGTACCCTTATGATGAAGTGAGGTCCTCTCATTCTGAGGTGTAATCATCTGACACTGAAGTCTCCTTAATGCTGAAGTGAAGTCCTCTTATGCTGAAGTTGAATCCCCTATGCTGAAAGAAGTCCCCTCATGCTGAAGTTGTCTTATCTGAATTGAAGTATCCTCACACTGAAATGAAGTCCCTTCACACTTAAGGAAAATCCACTGAATGCTGAAGTGGAATTGTCTCATGCTGAAGTTAAGTTTCCTTGGCTGAAGTAGAGTCTCCCCTATGCTTAGGTGGAATCTCCTTATACTGAATGAGAGACCTCTCATGCTGAAGGTAAGTCCCTACCACTAAAGTGAAGTACTGTGAATGCTGTAATGGGTCCCTCAATGCTAAAGTGAGATCCCCTCAATGCTAAAGTGGAATCCCTTTTATATTGAAGTGAAGTCCTTCCAGATCTCCTCATGCTGAAATGTAGTTTCTATATGCTGAAGTGAAAGCCCCTTAGGCTCAAGAGAATTTGCCTCACACTGAATAGAAGTCACCTCACCTTGAAGTGGAGTCCCCTTATGATGAAGTGGAATTTCCTCTAACTGCAGTGAGGTCTCCTCAATGCTGAAATGAAATATCCTCACACAGAAGTGGAATCCCCGTATGCTGAAGTCAAGTTCCCTAATATGGAACTGAGATCCCCTCAGTGCTGAACTGAAGACCCTTACACTGGAGTCCTCTCAGTGCTCAAGTGGAATCTTCTCATGATGAAGGGAAGTCCCCTTGTGCTCAAGTGAAATCCAATAATGCTGAAGTGGGGTCCTCTCAATGCTGAAGTGAAGTCCCCTCAATCCTGAAGTGGATACCTTTATGTTGAATGTAAGTCCCTTCATGCTGAAGGTGAGTCCCCTCATGCTGAAATGAAGACCCTCATGCTAAAATGGAGTACTCTTGATGCTGGAGTGGAATCTCCAGTGCAGAAGTGAAGACTTCTGAAGCTGAAAGTAAATCCCCTCATGCTGAATTGACGTCTCCTCAATGCTGAAGTAATGTCTCCTTATGCTGAGGTGAAGTCCCCCTTACACTTAATTGAAGTACCTTTAATGGTAAAGTGAAATCCCTTCATTCTGAAGGGAAGTCCCCTCATGCTGAAGTGGAGTCCCCTCTTGATAAAGTGAAGGTCCTTTATGTTAAAATGGAGTACCCTCGTGCAGAAAGGAAGTCCTCTTATCCTGAAGTGAAATCCTCTCAGTGCTGAAGTGGAATTTCCTCATGCTGAATGGAAGACCCTTCACACTGAAGTTAAGTTCCCTCCCACTGAAGTGGAGTACTGTCAATGCTGAAATGGGTCCCTTCAATGGTGAGGTGGATTCCCCTCAGTTCTGATGTAAAGGATCCTCAATGCCTAAGTGAAGTCCCTTCAATGCTAAAGTGAATTCCACTTGATGCTGAAGTCCATCATGTTGAAGTTCCTCTTGCTCAAGTGAAATCACATCGCACTGAATTGAAGTCACCTCATTCTTACGTGAAGTCCCTTCATGCTGAAGTGGAATCCCTTAACCCTAAAGTGAAGTCCCCTCAATGCTGACCTTAAATTTCCTCAATGCTGAAGTGAAGACCTCTCATATTAAAGTGGAATCCTCTTGATGCTGAAATTGATTCCCCTCAATGCTAAAGTACAATACCTTCATGCTGAAGGGAAGGCCCCTCATGCTGAACTAGGGTCCTCTCAATGCTGTTGTGAAGTCTCCTCAATGCTGAAGTAGAATCCCCTCATGCTGAAGTTAAATTTCCTCATGCTGAATTGGAGTACCCTCACTGCTGAAGTGGAGTACACTTAATGGTGAAGTAAAGTTCCCTCAGTGCTAAAGAAGAATCTCCTCATGCTGAAGTGAAGAAGAACCCTGATGCTAAAGGTGAGCCCCTTCATACTGAAGTGGAATCCCTCAAGCTAAAATGGAAATTCCTCATGCTGAAAGTTAGTCCCCTCACACTGAAGTGAAGTCCCCTTATTCTGAAGATTAATTCCCTTTCATGTTGAATCAAAGTCTGAGCATGCTAAAGTGACCTCCATTCGTTCTCAAGAAAAGTCCTCTGAATGCTGAACAGAATCCCCTCATGAAGTGAAGGTCCCTCATGCTATAGTGAAGTCTCCTCATGCTGAAATGGAATTCCCTCATGCTGAATGGAAGAATTTGCATGCTGAAAATAAGTCCACACCTGCTGAAGTAAATTATGGTCAATACTGAAATGGATCCCCTCAATGCTGAAGTTGAGTCCACACAATGCAAAAGTAGATTCCTCTCAGTACTGAGTGATATCCCCTCAATGCTGAAGACCAGTCATGCTCAAGTGACTGTTAGAGTCTGTAAACAAGTCAAAAATAACACCTGGCATTTTGCCAGGGGAATGTTAGAGTTCGTAAACAAGTCTGGATGGTGCCTGGCAAAATGCCAGAGGGAGTGGTTTGAGAAGTAACAAAACCGAGCCATTAAGTGTAGAGATTCCTGATTGGTTGACTGATGTATCTAGTTTATGTTAATTAGATAAGATGAGTGGAATGTATAAATACTGCTCCTGTCCTGCAATAAACGGCTCCCACTCCTGCTGTATCAACGTAAACAAGTTGTTCGTCACCCTCCGGTTATTTTGCTGCAGCCAGACTGCGGCAAGTGACATCTCCTCATCTGAAGGGAAGCACCTTCAATGCTGAAATGAAGTCCCCTCGATGCTGAAACAAAGTCCCCCCAAATCCTCTCATGCTGAATTGAAGTTCCCTCGGGCTGAATTTGAGTCTATGCATTGCAGAAGTGGATTCCCCTCAGTACTGAAGTGATGTCCCCTCAATGCTGAAGTGAAGTCCTCTCTCATGTTGAATGGAAGTCCCTCAATGTGAAGTGAAGATCCCTCATGCTGAATTGGAGTCCTCTCAAAGATGACGTGGATTCCCCTAAATGCTTAAGTGAAATCCCCTCATCCTAAAGTGGAGTTCCCCCATCCTGAAGGGAAGTCCTCTCATGCTGTAGTGAAATCTCCCATGCTGATGTAGAGTCTTCTCAATGCTGAAATAAAGTCCCCTCAATGCTGACATAGAATCCCCTCATTCTGAATGGAAGACCCTTCACTGAAGGTAAGTCCCCTTCTGCTTTCTGCTGAAGTGAAGTACTGTCAGTACTGAAGTGGATTTCCCATAAATGCTGAAGAAAGATCCTCAATGCTGAAGTGAATGAAGTGCCTTAATGCTGAAGTGGAATTTCTTTGATGTTGAAATAAAGTCCCCTCATGCTGAAGTGAAGAACCCTATGCTTAAGTCCTCTCATGCTGAAGTGGATTCCTCTCCATGCTGAAGTGAAGTCCTCTCTTGCTGAACTGGATTGCCCTCATGCTTAAGGTAAATCCCCTCATGTTTAAGTTGAGTCTCTCAGAACTGAAGTGGAATCTCCTTAATGATGAAGTCCCATCATGTTGAAGTTCCCTCTTGCTCAAGTGAAATCACCTCACACCGGATTGAAGTCACCTCATTCTTAAGTAAGTCCCCTCATGCTGAAGTGGAATCCCCTCACCCTAAAGTGAAGTCCCCTCAGCTGCAGTGAACTCTCCTCATGTTGACCAAAGACCCCTCATGCTGAAGTGATATCCACTCAAAGCTGAAATTGAGTGCACTCAGTGCTGAAATGGATTCCCCTCAGTACTAAAGTGATGTTCCCTCAATGCTGCAGTGAAGTCCCCTTATTCTGAAGATTAATTTCCTTGCTCAAGTGAAGTCCCCTCATACTAAGGTGAAGTCCCTGCATGCTGAAGAGGAATCCTCTCAGGTTGACTTTGAGTCCCCTCAATGCTGCTGTGGAATCCCCTTATGCTGTTTGTCTTTGAGTCTCCTCATGCTGATGTGAAGTACCCACATGCTGAAGCAAATTCCCTTCAATGCTGAGGTGAAGTCCGCACTTGCTGAAGGGAAGTCCCCTCTTGGTGAAGTTAAGTCCCTTCATGCTCAAGTGAAATCCCCCCAAATCCCTTTATGCTTAAGTGCAATGACCTCATGCTGAAGTGAATTCCCCTCATGCTGAAGTGGAATCCCCTCAGTGTTGATGTGGACTCCCCTCAATGCTGAAGCAAAGTCCCCTCTTGCTGGCATGAATTGCCCTCATCCTCAAGTGGAATCCTCTTTTACTGTAGTGGAATCCCCTCATGCTGAAGTGATGTCCCCTCATTCTGAAATAAAGTCCCCTTATGATTAAATGGTATCCCCACACACTGAAGTGAAATCCCCTCAATGTTGCAGTGAAGTTCCTTCAATGCTGAAGTGAAGTCCCTTCATGCTGAAGGGAAGTCTTCTCATGTTGAACTGGAGTCCCCTCATGCGGGAGTGTGTTTTCCTCACAATGCAGAAATCTTCTCAGTGAAGCTAGAAGCAGCACACCAGTGCCTAGGTCTTGGTTCCCAATGTCATCCCTACTGCGTGAACCAGTGCCTCATGAAGCAGGCTGCACAGGGAAAGTATCTCTGTGTCTGGAGCATCTTGTGCCAGAGATAAGGGAAACGCTGAGGTGGTGGGGACATGTCAAAGGACACTGGACCGTCTTGAAGGAGATTCTGTGGTCAAATCTGAGCATTAAAATAGGACAGTAATAAATCATAACACTGAATAAAAACCCCACCAGTCTTCTCAACATAATAAATGGGTCATAAATGCAATAGAGTGCCCGGCAGTAAATGGAATGAGTGGTGGATTAGGACCACCACTCAGAGATGCCGCAAGACAGCTTTCCTATTTTGTCCATATCAAGTACTTAGCTTCTCTAAGGGTGGTAATCTGCTCATCATCCACAACTTCCTTGGCTTCGATTTTACATATGCTTCTTCTCTGGCCAAACTGCAGGGTTTTCAAACCTCTCTCCTCGTCTTTCTGTCCCCCGTTCTCATACTATAAATGGCTAAAAGCTTCAAGGAATATCCACAACACCACCTGAATGCTGTGCTGCCTTGGGATTTGCTCTGCTAAATTGGCTAATCCACCGCTTTTAAATTTAGCTTCACAGAAAGTCTCAGTATGTAGACAAAATGTAGAGAACTCTTTTTTGCCAGAATGTAACATGAATGGCCTCTAGTTCAGTTTCCAGAAGATTCCTGTTCCCTCTACAGCCTCATGAGCGCCATCTTTACTCTCTGTGTGCCTAATGGCATTCTTTCTCCTGCACTCCCACCAGAATTGCCTGCGAAGCTCTGCTTGCAACATTTTAAGCCTTCTCCAAACTGCATCTCCAAACTTTTCCAAACTCCTTCCTCAAACCAGTTCCAAAGGCTCCTGGAGCACATTGTGTAGGGCAGTCACAGCACCAACCCCACTCCTGGCGCTGGTATCTGCCTTAGCTGTTTGTCTCTGTGACCAAAATGCCCAATAAGAACAGTTTGCAAGAGGAGGTTTGTTTAGGCTCAAGGCTTCAGAGGTCTCACTCCATGGCTGGTGAGTTCCTTTGCTCTGGGGCCAAGGTGAGGCAGGAAATCGTGGCAGAGGAAAGCTGTGGGCTCCTGGCAGCCAGGAAGCAGAGAGAGTGGAAATGAGGCCCCAGGGACAAAGTGCTCACCCAAAGATACATCCCAAACCTCTTCCTCCAGCCACACCCCACCTGCCTACAGTTGGCACCCAGTACAGCACCTTTCTAATCAATCCACTGATTACATCTGTCTAAACATCTCACCTCTGAACACTCCTGCATTGTCACCTATTGTTACCGCTGTTGACCGGTGACGAGTCCTTGCTTCCCCAATGTTGAAGAATAACACCAAAGAAGCACGCCGAGGCAAGGTCAGAGTAGAAATTAGAAGTTTATTAAAGGACAGAAGAAAAGACTTCTCCTGGAGGAAGAAGGGGACCCAAGAGGTGGAATCCGTGGAAGTGCGGTTGTTTCCCCTTTTTATAGTTTTGGTGATGGAATGTAGGTTGGAAGGCCCGAGGGGTGGGACACAGGTGGGCCAAAGAAGTAATCTGGGCAGGAAGGACTTCATTAACACTTCTTTGGGATGGACTTTGGCCTAGGGCCTTTTCAGGATTTCATTAACATTCCATGAGTTGTCCTGCGTTTCCTGGAATCATTCTCAGCATGGCCTCCATTTTAGATTTCACTCGGTATTAGACCCGATTTATCTAACTACACTGACTACCTAACTTTAAATCTGGCTTCATTCCCCCCTCTAATTTGGGAACTCCTTACTGCTGTAAGGAAGGGGGGCAAAGAAGATCTTTCTGGCTTCTTCAGGCTGAAAAGGGACGATGTGGGGCAAGCAGTTTGGAGTCCCCGTTTAAAAATCCGGTCTATCAAGTGGTCCATGATAAAAGTCCGATTGAGAAGTAATAGGCTGGAGGGCCATTTGAGTGATGGGTGGTCTATAAGAGAAACAAGAATTCATTAGTACTGGAACTATATTGATGCAGCAATAAATGCCATAGCACAGGAATATGCCAATGAGTATGATGGCAAAGACAAAGACTAACAATGTTTTCCACCAGGAAGTACCAAGAACCAGGAGATAAGATATTGTTTCCATGACAAAGTTGCTGAGGACATGGCTTCTATCTGAGCATGTAAATCTTTAAGGATATTTGTCACATTGCCAGAAATGTCAGGGATGTAAACACAACATTTAACTTTTAGGGTTACAGATGTCCTTTTCCTTAAGATACAGTTTAATAATTTAATGTCACCTGATCTTGCAAAATCCTTTTACTAGTATGACCTCTGTGTCTAATAGAGAAATCTTTAATTCTGTTACTTAGGGCTGGATAACCATATTAGCAAACATTAAGCCTACCTGTGTTGGTTAGAAATAAAGGCCTTAAACTAAAAACTACTCTGGCAGTTCCTTTTGATAGTTATCAGGCATTCCTGTCTGAGAATCTCTTTTTCAGCCTCCAGTTTACTTATTTATGGAATAACTATTATTATCATTTAAAATGCCCAGGAATAGCTGTGTTTTAGCTTTGACTGTCTTTGCTAAGTGTTTAAGATGAAGCAAGTCAAACTGACTTTTGTTTCTATCTATTGTTAACAGTCAGCTGAGTTTCCCTGGGAGTCCTCGGGGAACTTACAACAGCTTCTCAGTACTGCTAGTGCCATTTGCGCTAGGATGGGTCCAGGCCTTGCTTGACCATGTGGCTTCCCTTGGAAGCATCAGGGATGTCTCCCTTTTCTGATGACCCTCCTCTTCACAGCAAATGCACTGATTGGCTTTCTGTCCTCCACTGGTCTCATTAATCTCCCTGATCGGGAGGTTATGTGGCCCAGAGTTACAAAGCTCTTTGGAGAACTCCCCTATTCCCTGATTCAGACTGACTCAGAAGGCAAGAGCCAAATATTGGTTTTCTTGGCCCTTTTAATTTAACTAATTTTAAAACTTAATCTTAAACATACAGCAAATAAGTTTCAACAGCCTTATATTAAGAGTACTGGGCTTTAATGTCTCTCTCTCTCTCCTGTAGGTGATAACTCCTTATCTTAAATTAACCCAGGTTGTGAGTTCTTAAAGCAGTACCTCTGCAAAACAATCTTTAGACCATTTATAAGAAAACTACAAAATAAAATTATCAAAAGTAAAAACATATTTAGTTCATATAATAGCTACCTTGAATTTTGGTGGAGTATATCCCCTGTTTGAGATCCTGGCAATCGTGACAAAAACCAACTTTTGGACACAACTTTAAATGTACTGAAATCTGGTCTACTTCTTTCATAGTCACTTTCACATGTAGTGAGATGGGACAGAGCCTTATCTCAAGTAAGGCAGGGCTCTTTATAAATCTTAAGTACTGTAGTTCTGAAAACTGATCTTTGCTTTTTAAACATCATTTTACAAAGCCTACATAAATTGTTGCTCAAGTTCACATGAATATTAGCTAACACAATATAATATCACACCTAAAACATGAATTAAAGAAAGGCTGAAAGCTTTTAACCTTTTGTAGAAAAGTAGCAAAGTATTTTTGTGTTTTACAATAAAACTGTCACACAGATTAGGCTCTCATTAACTTAAAAATACATTTAAATTGTATGTCAGTGTAAAAAGTAACATAGAACTTTACATATCTTATTGATAACAAGTCCAGTTATAGAACACAAATGATATAAATAAATCTCCAACATGTTTTTCTTTTTAAGCCTAAAATTACCATACAACTTTAGAACACCAGCTTGATATAATGCTCTTTTGAAGCTTCTACCTTACAGACTTGTATACCTGGAAGATATGAACACATTAATAGCACCAATTACATCGATGTTTTTATATTAACCAAATTTAGCTTTTAAAGAAATAACAGCACAATTCTCTAAAACAACAGCACTTGTTTAACCAGCTGTTTAATTTCTTTAAGATTACTTGGTCAAAAACTTACACTTATAAGCAACTTACACAGACCTTCTTTATATCATTTACTTAAACCCTCTTAATTACTTAATCATATAGACTCTTATCCAGAAACACATTTTCCCTCTATTAAATCCATACCTAGAACCCTCTAGTTTTTCTTTTTCATCTGTTAACCTCCTTCTGTTCACATTTTGAAACAATACTTGTAAATTTTATAGACACCTTTTTTTCATCTATTTACCAAATTTAAATTGAACCATTTGAATCACGTGAATCAAAGATATTTGGATCCATTTTTTTAAATTTTTTATGAGCGCTCCTCATATATCTATCAATTGTCATATCACTGCATGATATATGGACATACACACATACAGACATACCGACATACAACACGTAACACAAGTGTAACACAACACAATAGTAAAGGCCTTGTAGCTTTTTCAGGTGAAATCTCATTGCAATGTTTAAAAAAAAAAAAAACTCTAGTTGATCAAAAATAGAACTTATCAGAAAAACATTAACTTGTCTGTAGGATCAAAATCATGAGCTCAAAAAAAAAAATACAGAATCTAAGAAAAAAGCAAAAGTCCTAGAAAAAATTGACCGGCCAGTAATTAGTAAATGCCGTACAATTTACTCTTTGGTTTAATCTAGTTTGAGTTCCCATAAAAAGACACTTTTACTCTTTTTTTTTTTTTTTTTCTTGGGCCTCAGATCTGTCTCCTACTGAGTGCCCCAGGCTTCTTCTATTTGCATATCAACTTAAGTCCTGGCTGAGGTCTGGAAGGAACTGGGAAAACTGGAATTCTGAGCAGAAACCTTATGCCTAAGGCATTTTAACCATAAGTCACAATTTTCAGGTTTGGATGTTGAAAATTATGATACAAGTTTAAGATACAATTTATAAAATTTCATACCTTTACATTTTCATACACTAGAAAAACTTACTCACACAAAACTGAAAATAGGATCTCTACCATCAGAAGAAATTTCTTTAGGATCATTAAGTCACTTCCTTTGTTCTGAAGTTTCTAAAGTAGTATTAAGTTACATTAAATCACCTGAAAAAAAAATCTTAAAAGAGAACCACACACTACCATGTATATCCAAAATTAAGCTTTAAAAATTTAAGACTGTTGCTATTCAATGTTATTTCAATAAGCCAGACCAACGTTCCAATTCAACATTTTTTTCCTAAATCTTACACGCTGAGGGGAACAGATACCATATAATTTACTATCCTTGCCCAAATTAATGCACTGGTACACCTAGTGAAATCTTCTCAGGCTACCCAGTTCAAAATAAAACTAAATGATTGGGAGTTACTTGCCAACTTGGAAGTAGAGTTCTTTTAGTTTTCTATCCTAAGTATTTAAGTTCTCTGGCATGAATTATCTGAAATCACAAACTAAACAATTACCTAACCCCAACTTTTAACTGCAAGATTATGCAATGCTTCAAACTCATTTAGATACCAGATTGTTACAATAAAAAATCATCTTTTAGATACACATTCAGCCAAGATCATCCCCAAGAAACAATCTATAATAACCTTTAAAACAGACCAGGTAAGAGAAAAATCTCTCCAGGTTTTTAACTTCCATTTAATTATGACTCTTATCAGTGGCACCTTAGATTTCCCCATGAGTGGACCAGATGTTCTCACATAGGGCAACTATAGGTGTAAAATCAAGGGTCTCAGTGTGACTGACTTTACTGCATTCAGGTGGAGTAATCCTTACAGTTCAGGGAAGGAATGAGGAATTTCCCCAAAGTGAAAATGGCTTTGGCAGCTGCTGGGAGTCCCTCAGTCTCCTCCCCTTTTACTTACAGGATTAGCTCCTTTGGATAGATCCAATCCCAGGCAATCTGGCATATCTCCTAACTTTCCAGTAGAGTCAGTTTTTAATCTGCCTTAGGTCTTGAAGGGGGATGGGGGTATGTACTTTGATTGGCCCAAATTTTTCTCTTGATTCTTTTTCCTCAGTGAGTCCAAGATTTTTTCTCTTCATGGCAGACATCATAGATAAGTCTACTTTACACTGTTGGCATAATTTAGGATTTTCCCTTAGAGCAAAGAAAATCTGAACATACAGCACCTCACACCATTTCCTTTTTTGTAAATTTTATCAAACTGTAAAATTGTATTAAAATTGATATTTCCCTCTGGTGGCCAGGTTTCTCCATCAGAGAGTTTGTATTGAGGCCAGGCCAAGAAAATGAGGCGCTTTTTCTTGAGCGTCTGAGGGTCAAATCTATCCCAATTTTTCAATACTCAGGCTAGTGGTGCACCTGGCGTATTGGAGAGAGAGAAGCTCCCATCTGAGTGAGAAGAAAACAGGACTCAGGTGCCCGCGCCGCGCCGGAGAAAACTGTTCTCATTAGGGACATCTCCCTAAGTTTGAGCTTCCTAAACAGTCCAGAAAACCCGTCTCTCACCTTGCTTTGCGAAGGGGTTTCTGGTCCCCTTTAGCAAAGTGCTAGGGTCTCAGTTTGCCCTGTGCCAGAGACCCTGGGAGGATTCAGACTTAAGGGCATTACTGCTTATCCTCCGGCCACTAAAAACCCATTGCAAAAGAGAATCATGCACTCTTTTGTTGCCTTTGCTCTGTAGACTAAAGGAGCCGTCTAAGTGTTAAGGGATATCTACTGATTGTAAGGTAGCAGATTACCGGAGGAGTTGATTCTAAAAATGCCTCTCTAGTAGCTTAAAGAGAACACAGCTCACTTTAAACATTGGGGCAGTAAAACAGACTAGTGAAAGTTACCTATGCATCTTAGGGAACCTGGGCAGATTTTGCTAATTATCCCATGCCTTTCTCTCAGTCCTACAACCTGAATTGCTAACATTTCTGACCTGCGAAGGAAGGGGAGCATCCAGGAGGAATGGATGCGAGGTTGGGAGTGTTGCATGGCCCATACAGAGGCAAATGTGATTGGGGCTTTCCCTCAGTGCCATTCATCTAGATCACCCTAGATACCCCTGAGGGCTGTCGGGAGGGGGCTCAAGAGAAAGGAACCTTAAGAATCATCTGAGTGTAGTCCAGACCGGAATTCCGCAGTTGTTCCAAACTCCTTCCTCCACCTCCTCGCATCCAAGGCAGATCGGGATTCAGGACACTGTGTACTCACGCCAATTGCTCTCCAGGCCCAGACAGAAAAGTTGGAAGCGGCTTTGGCAGAACCCAACATGCCTGCTCTGTATTGAACAGGTGATTGAGAGCTGCCTAGGCCGGGAAACCTCTCACCCGAGTCTTGAAGAGTGGCGGCTGCACTAATTGCGTTTAAGTAGCCGTCGGGTGCCCACCTTACCCTCCAGAAAGAAAGAAAGAGAAAGATGCACCTCAAACAGACATGGGGTGCGTGCACTTACCTCGGTGTGGAATCTCGGTCTGGGACCTCTAATATGTTACCGCTGTTGACCGGTGACGAGTCCTTGCTTCCCCAATGTTGAAGAATAACACCAAAGAAGCATGCCAAGGCAAGGTCAGAGTAGAAATTAGAAGTTTATTAAAGGACAGCAGAAAAGACTTCTCCCGGAGGAAGAAGGGGACCCAAGAGGTGGAATCTGTGGAAGTGCGGTTGTTTCCCCCTTTTATAGTTTTGGTGATGGAATGTAGGTTGGAAGGCCCGAGGGGTGGGACACAGGTGGGCCAAAGAAGTAATCTGGGCAGGAAGGACTTCATTAACACTTCTTTGGGATGGACTTTGGCCTAGGGCCTTTTCAGGACTTCATTAACATTCCATGAGTTGTCCTGCGTTTCCTGGAATCATTCTCAGCATGGCCTCCATTTTAGATTTCACTCGGTATTAGACCCGATTTATCTAACTACACTGACTACCTAACTTTAAATCTGGCTTCACTATGAGCCTTCAGGGAGAATGTCACATCCAAACCATCACCTGATGTCGTGCACTTCCCATGGGATGCACTCACTGAGACAACACAGCCTGCCACTGTGGCATTCTCACCAACAGCATGCCACCAGGTATCATCCTGAGGAGATATCCGACATATAGGAGCATTGTAAGGCTGTCAAGGCCATTAAGGACAAGTCAAGTCAGGAAGGTTCCAAACATGGACAGTGTGGACTGGCTTGGATCCTGGGCCCACAGAGAACACTGCTGGGATGATCCGTGCAGGGCAGATGGAGACTTGGTCCGAGAGAAGCACTGTGTCCACCTCGCATCCAGGTGTTGCTGGCAGTGCTGTGGTCATTTAGGAGAGTGACCTAGTTTTAAACTACTTAAGTGTTTAGGAGTAATGGGACCTCATGTCTGAAACCCACTCTCAAATAGCTCAGAAAATAAAATGCAGATAGAGGAACTGGGAAGACCCGTGGTAGCACACAACTGGGGGCTCAAGGTACAGACCACTTGGATGTCTATTGTAGCTGCCTACTAGTTTGAAATCATTTCAAAATTAAAAGTTTGTTTCAAAAGCATCAAGTTTACGATGTAAATCTTTGGAAGATACAAGGAGAAATTGAAATAAAGCAGAAGTCTTAAGTCCACCTTTTATCCTTGTGATGTCAAATTGTAATAGAGTAAATAAGGATGTGGTGATCCTGAATAGCATAGTTGATAAATGGTCCTAACTGTCATGTACCAGGTTGTGTCCTGAAGAGAGTACGCCTTCTTCTCTGTGTCCACAGAAACATCGAACATTTATTTGATCGTATTCATCAGTGTACAAAGAGAAACTCCATGGAATGGATCTGGCTGTTTATGCCCATGAGCAGATGCAGTTGGAATACACAGCTTTAAGCATCTGCTCTACCAACCGGTTGGGGTAGGGGTACTTGATTTTTTGAGTTGCAGAGCTTGTTGTTTGGTTTTTGTTTTACTTTTAAATTAGTTTGTCTGAAATAACGTGAAAATTGATAGTCACGTGCTTAACCAAAAGTCATTTTATTTCAAGCAGCTCTTTAGACTTCAAGTGTCAGATTGTTCTCAGAAAATTTCACATTCATATCATTGTCACTGGTTTTCATTTTCCTTTGTGTCCATGTTTCTTTTGGGGGACACTCGACCCCTGAGCCACATCCCCAGTCCTATTTTTTGTATTTTATTTAGAGACAGGGTCTCAATTGTTTAGCACCTCGATTTTTGCTGAGGCTGGCTTTGAATTCGCCATCCTCCTGTCTCTGCCTCCCGAGCCACTGGGATTACAGGTGTGACCCATGTTTCTTATTGTGGCTGCTTTTGAGTTTTTTAAAAAGTGTATTTTCTGGTTTCTTCCTCTTAAATATGTTAAAGAGCAGTATTAGCAATTTTACTGTGAAAACTAAGAATCTTCTTTGTCATTTTCTATTTTTAAATACCTGCAAAATAAACATATTTTACTTTTTAACCAGAAGAAAATAATAAATATTGTGTTTTAAAATTGTTTCCTTAACCTTTTGTAAGGGTATCAGCCACAAAGTGAGTCTGTCAGAACGTGGGGGTTGAGCTGCAAGGACGGTCAATGATGTCTCCCCAGTGGAGGTTTCCCTGTGAGGTGTGGAGAGCGCACAATCCTGCCACTGCTGAGCACCCAGAACTCCTAAACTGCCCTTGCTCTGTGCTCTCTGGAGTGCGGCGCAGCTCAGGGTGGGCTTCGCGGCAGAGGGGAGGCTGTGGACGGTGAGGCACGTTGCATCCGATTCCTACTCTGCAGCCTTTCAAATGGGCTAAGAGTCAATTTGGAGTCAATCTTCTGGGGGGGGAAAGTTTAATAGGAATTTTAATGAAAATGTAGATTTTGATGGGATTGGAACTCAGTGGCTCTGAACTGCGAGGCCACATTCCTGGAGTAAGACCATAGTCTTCCGTTAGCGGCTCTCTGATCTCAGAATTGAAAAGGAAGCTGCAGAGAGGACAGAGGAAGGATCAGTGGCCCCGGGTTCCTGCGACCTGAGGCCGACTTCCCCGAGTAGGTGAAGTGTGAGAAGCTGAGGTCCGGTCGCCATGGGGTGGTCTCCAGGTGAGCTCCGTCTGCAGGGAAAGTCCCCCGGGCTCCACGTGGGTGAGTGGTGACCGAGGCTGGTCCTGAGGGTCAAGTGGGGAGATAGAGGCTGGAGGCACAAGGTTGGGGACCCTGATCCAGGGCCTTTGTCCCTTCTGTGCATGGGGCTGCAGAGGAGGGCGATGGCGGGGAGCATCAGCTGAGGGGTTGGATGTCTGGCGAGCCGGATGGGAGGGTGATGGAAGAGAAGGCTAAGACGGGGCGGGGGGAGGGGGAGCCCGAGAACCCTGCTGCGGCGTCTTGACGGGTGGCACTTCAGGGTGGCAGCTTGCTTCGTGCCTCTGCCTCTGGGCTCTAGGAGGCACCTCAGCGTAGGGCCTTCTGCTGGGAGGGTTCTCTGTGGAGCAAGACTTATGCTCCCCGAGTGTGAAGTGTGAGCCCAAGGCGGTGCTGGAAGTGGGCTGTGCACTGGTGATCAGAGAGTGAGCTGGGGGTGCCTCCTAGACAGCCACATCCCGGTCCCCGTCTTTGGGATCGTAGATGGCTGAAAGTTGAGGAGCCATTCGACTTGCATACAATAATGGGAGGAGTTTAAATGGAGGTCTCCTTCCCTCCTGGGTTTCCACCTCTCTGCTGGCCTGAGGCAGCTCTGCCTGCTCTGCACGCCCCCACGCCTTCTTACCTCTGCACCTGCTGGTGCCACAGCTTTCAACGGTGTCCCCTGGCCAAAAGAAATGCTGATGGGTTCTGTGTGTTAAGCAGCCCCAGCGGTAACTGCTGGGCCCCCGGGGGATCAAAGACTCACAGTCGGCCATGGAGCGCATGTCCCTCATGTCCCCCCAGTGGGCCACGGCCAGTTCTGAGCTGCAGGAACATGGACTACATAGAGCCCTACGTGTTCTTTCCCATCGGCCCTGCGGCACTGAGACCTCAGGAGCTGGACTGCTCAGTCATGGGTGGGGTGGTCTACGGGGAGCCTCGGGGTTTCTGAAGAGCGTTGGACCCGTGGGGCTGCCCTCCTGCTCCCCTGGAAGGAGACTGTCCACCTGACGTTCCTACCTGACGTTCCCCCTCAGTCTCTTAATCCATGTTCCTCATTTGGGTTTTTCCTCTCTGACCAGATATTTGAGGGTTTTCCAATTTGGAAACTCTTCCTCTAATCCCCCTGGACTCCACTGGTCTCAGAGTCAGTATGTCTGTCCCCTGCTCTGGGGAAGGAGAGCCCTGGAGGGGAAGGCCATGCATCCTCACGTAGAAGCTCCCTCCCTCGGTTTCTTGGCTCCCAGTGGGACAGGATGGATCCATCTCCACCCAGTTTCAGGTGCGCTTTGTGTGCTCGTCTACTCTGCCAGCCTGTGCAGACCCAGCAAGAGGGCACCATCTGAGATCAGCACATGGGCCTCCCCAGATGCCCACTGCTGTGCCTCCATCTTGGGCTTCCCAGGCCCAGAACTGTGACAGTGAGTCACCCAGTCTGTGGCATTGTATTACAGCACCCAGTCTGACCAGATGCCTGACTGCCTTTACCTGGTCACCTTGGTCCTTCAGCACTCAACCACGTGTGGCCATCCAGTGTCACGAACCCTCCTGTCCTCGGGAGTATATTGGTTCCCCTGGGCCTTTGCATCTCCGTGTCACAATTTTTTGAAAAAAATGGTAGTTTTCTACTTTAAAATGATTTCATTCTTACAGAAAATTTGCAAGAATAGTACAAAGAGGCCGGATGCTGTGTGCATGACCATAATCCAGTCACTTGGGAGGCTGAGGCAGGAGGAAGGCCAGGCTGGGCTCCGTAGAGACCATTTCCCATAGCTCTGGAGGCAGGAAGTCCAAGTTCAAGATGGAGCAGATTTGGTGTCTAGTGGGGCTCTGCTTCCCTCCTTCTGCTGTGTCCTCAGATGCTGGAAGGGCCTGGCAAGGTCTTTGGAGACTCCTCTGTCTCTCTATGTCTCTCTCTCTGTGTCTCTCTGAGGCAGAACTCTCGCTGTCTCATCTGGGCCGTCTTGAACTCATGGGCTCCATTGTCCCTCCTGCCTCGGCCTTGAATGACTTAGAGCACAGCGTGCAGCCCGCCCCTGCTTGGACCCCCCTGACTCTGCACAGGGAGCCCACAGGCCAAAAGAGGAAGAGGGGAGGGTGGGAACTGCAGCCTCTACGGGGGCGGCCTGTGCTGGGGGAAGCAAGACCTCAGCGAGTCCGGGCGGCCCTGTGAGCTGCGGCCCACCCCTAGGCATGTACTCAGGGGTGTCCACACAGGCGCCCTCACAGAGGCTTACAGGAACATGAGGACAGGTGGACCCTGGAAGTGACCCAGTGCCCACTGGCCTGTGAGTGCAGAGATGAGCACTGGGAGGGACCCGCCCGTGAGGGCCAACGCACCACCCGCCAGTCACCAAACGCCACAGGTGATCCTGCCTGTGTCCTGGACAGGCAAACCATGGAGACAGAGAGCAGATCAGCGGTGGCCTGGGGCTCGGGAGAGGAGGGGAAGGAGGCGGCCACAGCACAGCATTCTGGTGACAAGGTGTTCTGAGGTGAGACGGGCCAAGGGCAGCTCCCTGGAGACACGGACACTGACCCCTGAACTGGACCGGGCAGGCGAATTACTGTCCAGGATGAGCTGCTCTGGAGATGCCGGCACAGAGTCGAGCCGCCAGGTCGGGGCCCCTGGGGAGAGAGGCTCGGGAGGCTGGGGCGTCGGGGGACCCAGCGCCTCCCAGGCCCGCGTGAGCCCTCACCTTGTGTAAGTGTGTGTCACCCTGTCATTCAGACAAGAGCTGTCAGGAGGAAACGAAAGATCGCCGTTCTAGAGCAAGACCTGGCGGCACGAGCTGAGAGACAAGCTGGTCGCCTTTTTCCTAGGAAGCTAAAACGTCCCCAGGGAGGAGTATCATCGACTGTGGGGAAAATAGGAACAAAACTGAATCCTTCGGTCCAGAAAACCCAGCCACCAAGGAGGAGAGGCAGAAAACGGTGTTTTCAGCTGGATAAAAAGCAGCCAGCCAAGAGGCCGGAGGCAGGAGTGGAAGGAGCCGCAGGTCCACGCGCAGGGCCTGCCCCTGTGCCCAGGAGGGCCCTGGGGAGGGGCGCACCGCACATTGTCCCCAGAGGTCACGCTGCCCCCCTGGTAGCGCCAGCGGCATCTGCATTTGCTGCCAGGCAGGCTGGGGGCTTACGTTGGTCGGCCAACTCCGGGCCCTGAGAGGGGCCGGCTCGGAAGCTGGCAGGAGGAGCACTCAGCCTTCGAGGGGCCTTACACGTTCCCAGAGCACAGAGGAGGGACTGGCGGTGACGACTTTTCTAAGGAAAATGCTCTAAGAGAAAAGGGGAATTTGTTCCTTTCCCCACAAGCCAGTCAGTGTCTCATCCTTTGGTTCTGTCGTCCACTGCAGACGGCACAGGGCAGAGGGGAGCGAGGGCAGTTTCTCGGCCCCTATTGGCCCACCCTCTGCCAGGGTACGCGCATGGGTACTGCCCCCTGGAGGGCAGTCTGAGAGTCTGTGGATGAAAGGAAAGTGACCACAACACTCGGAGCGACCAAGAGATCTTTATTGCAGCAGTGCAACAGAGGAGAAAAGAGAGAAAGAGAAAGAAAAAGAGAGAGAGAGAGAGTGCAAGAGAGACAGAGAGAGCAAGGAGAGGGGGGCCTGGCAGGAGGGAGTTTTTATAGCCCAAATCTAATGGGGTCTCTGGGTCTGCAAGCTGCCTTGTTGGCACACAAGGGGGTTAAGTGCTCGGCCTTGAGTGACCGGCTGAGTCAGTTCAGCCTTGAGCAGGGGCTTGGGCGTTTGGGCTTGAAGCAAACAGGTGATAAAGAGCCAGACAGAGGGTTGGAGTGGCCAGGTCACCCTGCAGCTAACTTTGTTTGGCATGACCTGCAGACAGCTCACTCAGCCTGACCTGCACCTAACAGTGGACACTGCCATTCGTGGGGCCTGCTGCCTCCCCTTTTAGAAATTGACCTTACAGCCTCAATCACACAGTGGCAAACGACAAGGAAAGCGGGGGTCCACTGAAAACATCCAGACCCAGCCCACGAGGGCAGCGCTGAGCACAGACGAGCAGAGAACCTGCAGGTAGGCTGGGCTTCATCGCTCGGGTCCTCACTGGCGACAAAGCACCAAATTTATCTTTTATACACACACACACACACACACACATTTAAAAAAAATTATTGGTACCAGGGATTGAACCTGGGACACTTAACCACTGAGCCACATCCCAGCCCATTTTATTTTTTATTTGAGACAGGGTCTCACTAAGTTGGTTGGGGCCTCGCTAAGTTGCTTAGGCTGGCTTTGAGCTCACAATCCTCCTGTCTCAGCCTCCTGAGTGGCTGGAGTCACAGGCTGCGCCTCTGCACCCAGCCACGCACACACATTTTAGCACACATCTCAAAAAACTCAGAGCTTGACATCAAACCCAAATGAAGCATGGTTATTCCTTAGTGCCCTCAAGTAGCAGGTTGCCTGGAAGTTCTGACTGTGTTGTACTGTTGCTTGTTACAACTTGTCTGAGCAGCTTGTATCATGAGCCTAATAAGTCCCAGATGCTCAAGTTGGTCTCTGTGAATTTTAAACTGTGACTGTTCATTCCTACAATTTTGTTTTAAGGAACACGGAGTGTTCTTAAGTGGAACTGTGCCCTGTCAAGTTGGCCAAGTTGGGCTTCATTTGTTGCATCTTTAGTTTCCATTTAATTTTAATTTAAAAAATGCTAAAGTAGATGTATAGCAAGAACCATTTGATTTCTTATTTTTATTTAAAAATGTTTAAACTCTAGCAAAGTACAAAGTTTAAAGTTGAGTTAGTGTCCCGGGCTGCTGTAAGAAAGCACCATAAGCCACGGTGGCTTGAAACCACAGAAATGCACTTCCCCACCCCCTGGGCAGAGGCCTGAGGTCAGGGTGCCCCTGGACGCCTCCTCTGAGGGTTCTGGTGGAGCTCCTCACCTGCTCAGCCTCCAGGGCTCACAAGCCATGCTCCTCCTTGGCTGGGAAACACCACCCTGGCTCTGGCTCTGTGCCCAGGCGGCTGTCTTCCCGGTCTTCCCACGGCCCCCTGGGCATGCCTGGGGCTGGGTCTCCTCTTCTCATGAGGGCATCAGTCCTTTGGACCAGGGCCCACACTGCTCCTTCCTGGTCTCATCTTAACTCCTAACTCCTAACGCAGTGACCCTGTTTCCAAACAAGGACACGTTCTGAGCTACCAGGGATTAGCCCTGCCCATGTCCCTGTGGGGGCGATTTAACTCACAACAAATATAATACACATTCTCATGTTCATCTTCCTGAATTTTAAACAATGTTAACCTTTAATCATATTTACTCTAGATTTAAAAATAAAATATTACTGGTAATTAAATAGCCCGAGTCTTCTTGTTGACACTTTGGATCTCGTTTTCCTCTCCCTGGAGGGAATCTGCATCATGAATCCCATGTGAACATCCTTCCAGCCCAAGTTACTGTAATTTCACTACATAAATATGCAGACACACGGTGTTACCAACAGGGCACCTTCCTCCTGTGTTTGCAGACACTTGCATCAAATGCATCATCTTGTACACATCTCTCTGTAAGTAGCTTCTTTTCTCCTGAGCATTGCACATTCATATTTAAAATGGGCCTTGAAGACAGCATAGAGATCGTGCACTGTACTTAGACCCTGCATGTTGAATATGGTTACTGACATGCTTGGATTAAAATCCACCTTCTTGTTTGCTATTTTATTTGTTCAATCTCTTTTCCTCTTTTTGTCTCCTCAAGTTAATTTAACCTTTTTTCATTTTAATTTCTCTTCACCGATGACTTGTAAACTTTTCACGAAGGGTCCTCATGGTTGCCCTGTGGTTGCAATGTTCATCTTTAACTGCTCCGAGGACACCTTCCTGCAGTGTCCCACAGCTTCCCATGCAGTGGACACAGACGGCATTTCTTCCCAGAAGGCTCCAGGGATGAACCTACTTCTGAGCCCATTCAGGGTCTTGGCCAAATCCAGTTCCCTGTGGTTGCAGGACTTGGGTTTCTGCCCTCGCGGCTGTTAGGCAGGCCGGCCAGCTCCTGGGGGCTGCCTAGTTCTTCTCCTTGCTTTTCAAGGGCCTTTAGCAATGGGCAGCCAGGCTCGTCCACGCTTGGGCTCTCTGACCACTTCCTCTGCACCTTATGGACCTCAACTAAAGAGAGTTCTGTTTTTAAAGGCGTATGTAATTACCTTTGTCCCACCCTGATGATGCAGAAAAAACCTGAAAACTCCCTTTTGTATCTACTCACAGGTTCCAAGAATCAAAGCCCAAATGTGTTAAGGGAGGGGGACACTCTGCCAACTACTGATGTCACAGACCTTGTGTCTCAAGGATCTCCTGTAACATTTCTTGGGATGTACATCTGCTGGCAACGAATTCTCTTGATTTTGTTTATTTCTGCTTTGTTTTAAAGATTTTTTTGCTGAGCTGGGTGCAGTAGCACACTCTTGTAGTCCCAATAGCTTGAGAGGCTGAGGCAGGAGGATGATAAGTTCAAAGACAGCCTCAGCAATTTAGCAAGGCCCTAAACAACTCAGTGAGATCCTGTCTCTGCAAAAAACATAAAAAAGGGCTGTGATGTTGATCAGTGGTTAAGCATCCCTGCCACAAAAGGGGGAAAAAAGAGAGATAATTTTGCTGGGTATAAAATTCTTAGTTTCCATATCTCTTTCTTTTGGAGTCTTAAAAAAAAAAATGCTGTTCCCTTGTTGTCTGGCTTACAGGACAGGTTTTTGGTTGTTTTGTTTTGTTTTGTTTTGTTTTAATGTGGAATGGGGAATTGGACCAGGGGTGCTTAGTCACTGAGTCACATCCTAATCCCCTTTTTGAAAATTTGTAATTTTGAGACAGGGTCTCACTAAATTGCATAGGGACTGGCTAAATTGCTGAGGCTGGCCTTGAACTGGTGATTCTCTTGCATCAGCCTCCTGAGTTCCTGGGATTAGAGGCATGCACCACCATGCCTAGCTTTACTTGGTTTTAGATGAGAAGTCTGATGTAATTCTTACGTTTGTCCCTCTGTATGTTACATGCCTTTTCTTCTTCTTCTTTTGATATTGAGGATTGAACCAAGAAGCACTTACTACTGAGCCACATCCCCAACTTTTTTAGGTTTTTTGGTTTTTGTTTTTTGAGTTAGGGTTTTACTAAGTTGCTTTGAGCCTTGCTAGGTTGTTGAGGCTGGTCTCAAACTTGTGATCCTCCTTTCTCATCCTCCTGAGCTGCTGGGATTTAGGTGTGCACCACAGCACTAGCTTAGGTCTTTTTTCTGACTACTTTTCTCTTTGTCGCTTTGACAGCTACAGTATTACACACTTAATTGTAGATTCTGGTGTTCTCTGAGCTTTGGGGGCCCTGATTTGCTGCTAGCCATTCATTTTAGAATATTCTCAGGCATCATTTCCTTTTTTCTGTTTTTCTGTCTGTGTTCCTGGCATTCCAATAGCACATTTGTCGGATATTTTGCCACAGCTCTTGGACTTTCTCTTCCATCTTTTCCTTCTAACTCTTTTCTTTGTGTTTCATTTTGGATAAGCTTACCGATTTCTTCCTTGGCTGTGGCAGTTCAATGCTGAGCTCTTCAAAGGCATTCTTCAGTTACTATTCATTTTACTGGTACCAGGGGTCGAACCAAGGAGCCCTTAGCCACTGAGCTGCATCCCCAGGGTCTCAGTAAGTCGCTTGGGGCCTCACTAAGCGGCTGGGGCTGGCTGGTGCGTTTTATTCCTAGCATTTGCCAACAGTTCCTTCCGTGTCGTTTGTACACCTCATATAGAAATTATAAAATGTAGACTTTTATAACCTGTGCTCTTAGTCCCTCCTCCCAACCTCTGAGCTCCCGTCATCCATCCTGCAGGTAAGTGTAAAGTGCACTTGACGTCACTACTACTATTGCCTGGTGCATATACAGGAAGAGAGAGAAAAAAGGGAGACAGAGGTGAAGAGGGGTCTTGTCTTCTTGTAAGGACACTCATCCCATCAAGAAGCCCCCTCATGGCCCCTTTCTTACGACCCCAAAGCCCCACCTCCGAACACCATCATGTTGGGGGTTAGGCTTCAACGTTTGGCTTTGGGACAACACAAACACCCAGTCTTGACTTTACTCCTTCGATGTCACCGGTTGTCCTCCCAGGTCATTAGCACCTTTGACGTGTTAACGGTGGTTATTTTAAATGTATTGTTCTGTAGTCCCAGCGCTGGGTGGTACTTTGGATCTGTGGACTTCTTGGTCTCTGGCGTGTGTTGTTTTTCTTCTCTCTTTGCCTGCATCATGCTGTCGTGTTGAGTGCCAGACATCCTGGACGGGGCAGGAGAGACGGTAAGGTTTGGGAGCGAGCAGGCCTTTGCTTCTGCCAGGCGCTTGGCGCGGCGTCTGTCTCGTGTCCGAGGCCAGGAGTTGGGCCAGTCTGCACTGGTTTCGCTCCGTCTGTCCTTGGGACCCCTGAATTGGGCCTAGAGCTACTTGTGTTCAGGAGGGCCGGGTTGGCCGGAGGCCTTCTCAGTGGCTGTCCACCCTCAGCGTGAGGGCTTCCCTTTGCTGGGGTCTTGGTGAGAGCCCCTGCTGCGGGCAGTGCTTAAGAGGTGCTCCCTGGTGAAGGGAAGACAGGACGGCAGTTTCCCAGCTACGCCTCAGGCTCAGGCTGACCTTGTCTGGGCTCCTAGGTGTGGCTGCCCTCCCGCGGCTGTAGTGGTGTCCCATGCACACTGCCTCGAGGCAGAGTGCTGGGCCCCCTCCTGCACCCCTCCTGCATGGGTGCTCCCAAATGCTGAGTCAGGGAACATGCTGTGCTCCCCTCCCCCACAGCAAGCTTCTGTCCCACAGCAGAGATGGGAGCCGGGTGGATTGTGCCCCGCTCAGCGCTGCCCGGCGGGCAGGGTCCGGTGGTAGGACCCCGTCTTGAAGTGTACTTGCCATCCCCGATGCCCACGAGATCGGGCATCTCCTCACATCTCTCTTTGCCTTTCTGAGTTGTCTTTTCACCAACCCAGGTGCTTAGAAAGGACCTTGACATGCAGAATGTCTCTAGAAAGACCCAGAAAGCCGCAGTGTCAGGGTGCCCCGGAGGAGCAGGTTACAAACAGATTGTTTTAATGTTTCACTTTCTGATGTTAAAGAAAATATATATGTATTTTAAAAATAGGTAGAAGAAAGAATTTTGAATGTTTTCACCATAAATAAATGGTGCTTAGCTCCTCGTGGCTCTGGGGCAGCTCCCAGTTTGGGCTTTTACTGATGAGCAGCGGTGGACTTCTAGTGGGTGCCTTGGTGAGTGCGTGAGCTCTGCTAGGTGGGGACACACGCTCTCTCACAGACAGCCCGGCTTACGAACTCAGCCGGCAGTGTCACCTTGCTTGTAGCTAAAGTGACAGGTGTCTACCTGACGGGTCACTGTGCAGATTGGCACCACAGCACTGGGCCTGTGTGTAAGGGCAAGCGACACACTGGTGCTGCCCTGGGCTGCTCTGCAGGTTCCCTGCCTCCCAGGCCACCCAGAGCCCGCGGGCTCTGAGGGTCGAAGGAGAGGCCACGGGGAGCGCGCCGCAGGGTGCCGGCCACAGGGAGGGTCCGTGCGTCTGACCAGCAGTGCTTCTGTGGAGCAGCCTCTGAGGCGGGCCTGGCCTGGAGACACAGGAGGCGGGAGTCTTCCTGATGGGAACGTTCTAGACCTTGACCTCAGGGGGACGCGGGCACACAGGGCTGCACCCTGACCTTCGAGACGCCACTCTGCGCTGCCCGTGGGTTGGCCTCTGTTACCGGGCGACTGAGCCCCTCCTCTCCGCTGTTGTGCCAGAGCCGTCCCCCCACGGGCACCAGATTTTACCTGAGCCAGGGAACCCCGGGGTCAGAACAGGGAGAGGGTGGTGCTGTGGCGCAGCCCGGGGTGCACAGGCTGCGCAGGGAGGCCCCACCCGGGCTCAGAAAGTTGCAGGACCTCGCGTGGAGGCAAGAGCGTGAGCCTCCTGTTTCCCGACGACCAGCAGAAGGGGCAGTTAGTTAAGGCAAGGTGTCCCTCGGGCTCCTCGGGCCCACGCTGCGCTTGCCGGGAGGGAAAGGCAACTGCTCAGCCGGACTTGGAACAGTGTTCAGCTGCTGAGGAAAAACAGAGGCCGCTTCCTGCCACAGAATGAGCTGCAGGCCCCAGCCCCAGGGCCCAGGCTTCTCCTCCCAGAGGACCAGACTGGCAAGGCAGAAGCCCGTGAAAGGACCCCCACCTCTTCACCCCCGCTGTGTGCCTCCTGGGAGGGGCAGGGAGGGCTGGCTTCCTGCTGAGCTGGCCTCCCCACTTGCTTCTTCCTGTTAGGGCTGGGAAAGCCAGGGCCAGGCTGCTGGGGCTCTGTCTGGGGCGCTTGCAGAGCAGGGTCTGCGCAGGGACACTTTCTTTTCCTTAGGTGCGGGGCTCGGCTGCCTGTGATGGCGTGACTGCAGCCTCGGTGCCCACTGAGGTAGCTTTTCTTGCTCTTGCTCTGGAAGGTGCTGTTCGCCTCCTTGCGGACGAGCCACCGACATCTCAAGCAAGACCAGCTCGTGCCAGCCTGACGCTGCCAGCCCGACAGCCAGGCACAGAGTAGGTACCCAGCCGTGCCGCAGCTGGGGTGGGGGGCAGGGGGGCTGCCTCAGGGTCCTCTGGGACTGTGGCCCCCCACGCCCCCTGTCCCCTGCAGCCCACGCTCTCCCCTCCGTCCCGTGCCCTCTCCAGTGGGTTTCACCCAGAGCTTTATTTCCTTCACATCTCCGTAGCCGCCGCGCACAGCACCCGACAGGTGCCAATGCCCTCTCTGTTTGGGCAGCTTGGGTTTGATTCATGGGGAATTAGACCCAAAGCAGCCATGGCCTCTCAGAGGCTGCTCCCCGCCAGGGGACCCCATGCCCTGTGCCTGGCTCTCACACAGGCCCCTCGGGCGGCCTGGAGAGGACAAAGGTGTGGAGGAGGCTCCACTCGCCTGCCAGGCTCGGCAGCACCGCCCAGAGCTGTGGAGCCCTCTAACTTAGCCACCGGCAGCTGCTGAGACCAGGAGGTCGCCTGGCTGGGGCAGGGGCTGATGGCCACCTTCACACCTGGAATCCCACAGTCCCTGGGCCCTGTCCTCTCAGGATCCACCCCCGAAGGTCGCCTTAGGCTCCTCCCAGGGGGCAGCTCTCTGTCTTCCAGACCCTGACAGCTTCCAGGAGCCCTGAGCGTCCCTCCTGCAGAACTCTTTGTGACTGATTTCCAGAAGGGACTGAGGCTGTGCCCTTCTCAGCTCCTTGCAGCAGGGTGCGTGTGGCCAGGTGTCTCTGCTCTGTGATGGTGACCTTGATCTTGGGGACAGTTCCCCTGCGCGGTCTCTCCTGTGAACTTACCACTTTCCTTTTGCAGTTAGTATATGGTGGGGAGACACTTCGAGACTCTGCAAGTATCCTGTTTCTGACCCGACTATGGATGTGTCCAGTGTCTCTTGACTTGTGGTATTTGCCGTATTCTGTTTCAAAATGATTTTTTAAAAGATCGGTATCTCCCAGCCAGGAATAGTGTTGCACACCTCTAATCCCAGTGACCCAGGAGGCTGAGGCAGGAGGATGGGCAACTTAGCAAGACCCTGTCTCAAAAAATTAAAAAATAAATAAATAAATAATTTTTAAACGGAAAGGACTGATGGTATAGCTCAGTGGTAGGGTCCAACCCCCAGTCCTGGGTTCATCCCCAGAATCACAACAAGCAAACCAAGATTGATACCTCGCTGTGTGTCTAAGGAAAAATACAACCTAGAACACATTCCTAACAGAAAATGGCTTATTAAAATAGATGATTTTTGTGATACTGATTGGATGTAGGACCTCACACATGCCAGGGAGACTCTCTACCACGGAGCTACATTCAAAAATAAAAATTTTAAAAATTTGAGACAGGGTCTTGCTAAAGTTTGATCCTCCTGCCTCAGCCTCCAGAGGAGCTGGGCTGCCAACTATGCACCTCCATGTCCAGATAAAAATAAAAAATTTTGGTGGGAAAACGGTAACCAACCTCACAGAACGGGATCAAAGGCCAGGATCCGGACCAAGACACAGGAATCACAGCCCCAGGACATCACACCCTCATCCTTGGGCAGAGTCTCAGAACCAACCCTCTGGTAGCCAGAGCCTGCCTGGTGCTCACAGAGGTGGGTCCCTGGATGGTGGATCCCAGAGGTGGACTCCAGGTGGACTCCACGTCCATTAAAGACAGATAGAAGCAGAGGTGGAGTAGAGAAGCATATTGACTTTGTGACAAGGCGGAGGGTGATTATGAGATATTTTGTAGCACAGAATTATTCTAGTTAAATTGTAACAAGGTAGTTAAAAGAGTCTTGAATTTAAGGATGAATTGTGTAGTTGCTTTAAAAAAAAAGATAATTGTTCAGAATTTGTGCTCTATCATTGGGAACAAACGGCTGTCAGAAGCAAAATTCTTGGCAGATATTAAAGGAGTAACAATAAACACTGTTAATTTGTACTTTCAAGACAAAATTGATTAAAATAATAAGAAATTAACATCTTCTGGGAAAAAAAAACTTGTGAAAATCTTTTGAAAACAGATGGGCTGATTTTTTTTATTATCACCAAAAATAATGAGTGTCACCAACAAAAAATTCTCCTGTCTGCATAGTTGGAAAATGGAGATGTCATTTTCTACTATTCTTCCCCTTGGTGGTGGGTGGTGATTCCATTTGTTAACAGATATCCCCGTGCCACCTGGCGTCAGGGCAGAAGCTGCCCGCTGAGGTGCCCCTGAGAGGCTCCCAGAGTTGGTGGATGGGACTGGAACGTGAACACACAAGCCAGCGAGTAAGCTTGACCCCCTGAAAGTCAAGAGCCTAACCCAACCGAGAAGCAGACGCTCCCACGCCCTGCCAGGAAACGCCCAAGAGCCCAGAGCAGTGGTCAGCTCACTCAGCAGAAGCCCAGAAAGGGCTTTGTGGATGATCAACAGGAAGGTCACGTGCTGTCTGTGTGTTTGGGTCACACTCAGTGCTTACCGCCGTCGTGTTCATGACACACTGAGTTGGCCCAGCAGTGCACACGTAGGTGAGGTGAATATATGGGTCGTGTTGGCACAGCAGTCCACGCAGATGTCCATATTTACACAGAGGAGGCTTTCTCGAGTAGTGTCGCTGCTGGGGTGTGGGTAAACATGTCCGCAGGCTGCTGCTCCGAAGGTGGGGAACGTAGGGAGCAGCTCACTGGCCCAGACCCAAAGAGTGGACGACGAGACGCGAGGCTCAGCAAAAACTGAGGCTCTTAATGACGGCCTTGCAAACTGGGTGTCTGGGGACAGGCACCCCGAGCGGCCCCTGGTGCGCAAGGTCCCTGTCCCGGCTCCTTGCTGGCTGAGTGCTGTGGGGCGCACAGTCTTCCTGAAGTGGCCTGGGTTTTGCTGTCTCCTGTTGGGTTATTTGAAGAAATGCACCTTCAGCTGTCCCCCCTCCCTCTGTTCCGGTGGTGGGAGGGCCTTCTTGGGCCCCGTGTCCCCCTCCTGTCCAGGGGCTGTGAATCTGTCACACTTTGGTGTTAAGGGCTGTAACTGTTTGTTCTGTCCCCCCCCCTTTTTTTACGACCCCAGTAATTTTGCATTTAAAGCTGAATACCGTGTTTTCAAACTGGACCACCAGACTTTTGATCCTCACAGTGAACAAAGTCCATCTCACTATAATATTTCAGTGTGTGCTTTTTACACACATTATCTCATTTAATTCTCACAACAGTGAGAGGCAAATAACGAGTGAGCAGAGACCAGATCCAGGTTCCGTTCAAGAAACCTGAGACTGTGAGGCGTTAAGAAAGCAGTTCTGGTTTAACGGCAGAAAGGGACTTACCAGGACTGAAAACCTGATCCTGTGACACTTTCCAGCACATCATTGTGACTCAGAGCGGGGACGGTCCTCGGGGCTTCCGGTGTGTTCTGAGGGGACACTTCTCCCAGGGGAGGCTGGAATTGTGAGTCACCACTGGTCCTCCTGGGGAGGTTCGTTGATGCCCCTGTGCCTGGAGCCCAGGGATGGAGGGGCTCGCATCAGCAGAGCTGGCAAATGCCCACCAGCAAACCAGCTGTGCCCCTCCTGGGCACCCGGAGGGCAGCCGTTCTCACCTGCGTGCACGGAGTCAGGCCCGTGCAGATGGCGGCTCCAGTGCCATCACCGCTTACCGTGTGGCCCAGCCATTGCCACAAGAACCCCTTAAACTGGGTGTTGTCACTCCCATTCCAAAGAGGGGACAACTCGGTCGGGCTCAGAGAAGCTGACTTGCTGAAGGTCCCCGGGAGGCGGCCGCCGAGCCAGGCCCTGGCCGCTCTGTCCACGGGAGACCCCACGCTGTGCAGAGTCTCCCCACGTGTTGTAACTGCCTGAGCCTAGACCTGGAGTGACAGTCCTGGGGTAGACCCCACAGGGGCGTGTGGCCAGCCCTGCCCATGCTCCTGGCTGGCCCCGTCCCACACTCGCAGACAGACACCAGGAACTTTCACCCCGTCCACAAACCACCGCTGACTGGCACCTGTCCCCAACCCCTGCCACCAGAGACGCGGCAGACCCGCTCCGTGAGGCTGAGTGGGTACCCGGGGAGCAGCCGGCTCTAAAACAGCGACCACGGATTCAGGGGAAGTGTACAGAGTGAGGAACCAGAGGAAGACCTTGGGATGACCACCTGGCCCATCCCGTGGGACCCCAGCCAAGGGCCCAGCCAAGCCAGGCCCAGACGGTGAGGCGACGGCGACCTGGCTGAGCCCATCAGGTGCCTGACAGCTGACCTCTAACGACCCACAGGAGTTTGAGGTGAACGGAAGAAATCGCAGCAAGAACCCGGCCGAGTGGACGACATGGAGGTGGCCCAATCTGCGTGTGGGCCGATGGCCGTCAGGGGCTGCGGGGGCGCGCAGCAGTGAGCTGGGCAGAGCGGGATGAGCGGGATGATCGTGAGCCCATGGTCCGGCAGTCAGCACTGATGCCCCTGTCGGCACACTTGGAAGGTCCCCCGAATCCCTGCCCCCAGCCAACCTCCCTGCAGGCCTCCCCATGCTCTAGGTCCCCTGAGAGCACAGGGTCACTAAGATCCAGCAAGACCACAGGTTTGCATATAAAACAACCAGCAAATCAAACCCAAAGCCCCTGATGATCCCAATTATTCTCCTTAAAAATACCTGCAATAGGCTACAGGGACACAGCCACATCAACGTTTAAAGCAGCCCAATTCACAATAGCTAAGCTGTGGAGCCAACCTAGGTGCCCTTCAACAGATGAGTGGATAAAGGGAATGAGGTCTATATACACAATGGAATATTACTCAGCCATAAAGAAGAACGGAATCATGGCATTTGCTGGTAAATGAATGGAAATGGAGACTATCATGCCAAGTGAAATAAGCCAATTCCAAAAAACCAAAGGCCAAATGTTCTCTCTGAAATGTGGATGCTATCACACAATAGGGATATGGGGAGGGAAGAACAGAAGTTCAATGGATCAGATAAAGGGGGATGAAGGGAAGGGAGGGAAGATAGGAAGACAGTAGAATGAACCAGCATAGCTTTCCTATGTCCATATATGAATGCACCACAGTGAAACTCACAATGTGCACAACCACAAGACTGGGATCTTAGTCAGAATAATACTCCATGGATGTATAATATGACAGAAGTAACTCATGCATATTAAAAAGGAACAAATAAAAAGAAATACGTTAAAAACACAGCTGCTCTTCTGCCTCGTCTCACAGATCAAATGTTTCCTCAAGGATCAACATTGAAGAAAAAGAAGACAATGTCTTACTGAACGTTGTCACCTGCCTCTTGTGTCATGAAATCAATCGTTCATGTGTCTGGGGAAAGGGAACCCACACACCCCCTGCCATCCACCCCGTGGTGCCCCCATGCCATCCTGATCCTGGGAGTCCTGCCCCCGGGGGCTTGCTGTTCTGGAACCTTCCTCATGGAGCATCAGACAGCGCGACTCTTCTGTGACTGGCCTCCCTTTGCTTCCTTGTCACTCCTGAAGGGCATTCAGAGAACAGGCCGCCGTGGGTCCACCCGCTCACTGCTGAGGAAGTGTGCTACCTGGACATCCTTGCACAAGTCCTGCTGCGTGATTTCTCCAGGGGTGTGCGAGGAGGGAAGGTTCTGGACCCCAGGAGGCTCATCTCCACTGGGCAGCACCTGGTTCTCGCCGAAGTGGCCGCACGGTCAGACCTGGCCAGGCGGGAGCGGAAGGCCCTCTCTCTGCCATACGCACCTCCTCACCAGCGTCTGGCACCGACTGGCCTGAGCGCGCGAAGCGGCTGCTCAGCCGACCTGAACCCCCCTTGATGGTTAACGGAGCCGAGTCGCCCACAGCGTCCGAGGGCCGTTCGCTCCTCTCCTGGGGCAGCAACATCTGAGCACTTTTTCATTCTCTTTCCTGTTCATTTTTGCGGATTCGTCCCTGTTCTGGGCGCACCCTCGCCCGCTGAGCGAGTGGCCAGCACCTCTTCCCTTCTTCCCACCGTCTTCCTGACCTCCTGGGGAAGGGCAGCTCTGGGCTGTGACACAGTTCAGTCACCATCGTGTGGGTCTGAGGGTGTGGAGGACGCCGTCACTGTGCCGCTGCAGAGTCCAGCTGCAGTGTCCAGCTGCAGTGTCCGGCACGGTCGGCTCACGCGGCTGTCTACCCCCGTGTCTTCACCTGTCCTACCGACCGCCTGGCACCAGGCCCACTCTCCATCACGGCCACCCTCCTGTTGTGACTAGACTTCTCTTGGCCGTTGGAGGGTCTCGGCTCTAGGCGGCCCTTCATTAAATAACTCTGAGAATCACTGTTACCAAACTCCATGAGGAAGAAGAACAAACCCCGACTGTGACTCGAATGACACAGGGACCCTGAAGGAGTGTTTGTCACTGTCATTTTCTTACAGTGACCTTTTCTCACTCAGATGACGCTCTGATACAGACCTGGAGGCACATAAACAGGGAAGGAGGAGACGCACCCAGCAACCTCCCTGCAGAGGGCGAAGCCAACTCCCGATGCAGGTGAGCTGCGTGCCGGTGACATCCACGCCTGTAATGTCAGCTGCTCAAGGGATTCTTGTCTCAAAATAAAAATGACTTTAAAAAGACTGAGGACCAAGCTCCCTGGCAGGGTCTTGTCCAGCATGTGGAAGGCTCTGGGTTCAATCCCCAGGCCTCAGAAAACAGATTTTAAAATACCAATGGCACACACATCCGTCGTGCAGACGTAGTGTTCATACACACATGCAGTGCCCGCACGCACACGACATGCACATCTCTGCGTGCACACATTTATGCGCACGGTGGACGTGTGCAAGTGGGCACACATACAGAGCACATGCACACACACGGATGGACCGCCTGCATGAGGCGTGTGTACACGGAAGCACAATGTACAGCATGTGTGCACACGCACGGCACGGACACGTGTCTACACAGGCCACGTGTTGTCGCAGCCCCATTTTGCGGTCTCTGGATTGCCAGGCTAGTCTGGCTGCTACAGGCAGGCAGGCCTCTGGCCTTGCCTCACCGCCTCCTCCTCTGAGTGGAGGCTGCGCAGCTGCGCAGCCTCAGCCCTGTCCCCGGCCTCCGGCTCCTTCTGTGGGCATTGCTGCTCATCACCCGGGACACAGGCTCTGATCCCGAGCTCCAGCCTGCTGCTCCAACCACTGCTGCGCTGTCTTCCTAGTTAATCACACACAGGGGGGCTGGAGGGAGCACGGGGGGCTGGAGGGAGCACAGGGGGGCTGGAGGGAGCACAGGGGGGACTGGAGGGAGCACTGGGGGGCTGAAGGGAGCACAGGGGGGCTGGAGGGAGCACGGGGGGCTGGAGGGAGCACAGGGGGGACTGGAGGGAGCACTGGGGGGCTGAAGGGAGCACAGGGGGGCTGGAGGGAGCACGGGGGGCTGGAGGGAGCACGGGGGGCTGGAGGGAGCACAGGAGGGGCTGCAGGGAGCACAGGGGGGCTGGAGGGAGCACGGGGGGCTGGAGGGAGCACATGGGCTGGAAGGAGCACAGGGGGGCTGGAGGGAGCTCGAGGAGGCTGGAGGGAGTACCGGAGGGGGCTGGAGGGAGCACGGGAGGGGGCTGCAGGGAGCACGCGGGGCTGGAAGGAGCACAGGAAGGGCTGGAAGGAGCACAGGAAGGGCTGGAGGGAACATAGGAGGGCCTGGAGGCAGGCGGGCCCATCGCGCCCTGCTGCAGGAGCGCCCCGCGGCACCCTCGGCTGCAGGGTTGCGCGGCCCACGATGGCCCCGCCGACTGGTGGCGGCCACTCGGGGCGCCCCGCGGACCCGGCCTGCAGGCGCGGAGGGCCGGTCGCGGAGGCGTCCTTCCCGCCGGCCGAGCTCGCCAGCGTGGTCCCAGCAGCCTGCGCTCGCCCCGTGCCGTGCGGACGCGCCTGCCCCCTGCCGGCGGAGCGCGGCGCCTGGGCAGCTGCACTCGTGGCCCGGGCGTCGTGCCGGGGGGTGCTGGGGACTGTTTGGTTCCGTGCAGTGAGTGGGCGCACCTGTGAGAACATTCTTCCCGTTTTCACTTTGATCAGTATTTTGCACACTTTCTAGGAATGCAGGTGCCATGGCAAGGCGAATCGTATACGAAATGATGCCAACTTATTTTGTAAGGGCTCTTTATTTATCTGGGAAGCACTTGTAAGTTTACTAGCAAATTTGCTGTGCTTCAGTGCAGCCATCGAGCCGTGTTTACAAGTGCACCTATGCGGCTTTTCAGCTTTCTTTTGGGGGGTTAGTAGAGAACTACCACATGTCTAAAACTGATTTCAACCAGATTCCAATGTACAGTATGACTTTATTTATGCCTACTTATATAATAGCTTGAAAATAGCTTTGAATACATAAATGCGAAATGTTGTTCCAAAACGTCATTAGCACTGTGCAGGCCTGTAATCCCAGCGGCTTGGGAGGCTGAGGCAGGAGGATCTCGAGTTCAAAGCCAGCCTCAGCAACCATGAGGCCCTAGGCAACTCAGTGAGACCTTGTCTCAAAATACAAAATAGGGCCGTGGGGTGTGGCTTAGCGGTTCAGGGCCCTGAGTTCAATCCCTGGTACCTGTCCCTCCCCCCCAATGCCCTTGTTGACATAGCCCAATCCCCTCAAGGCTGCTGTGGGCACAGGCTCTCAGGTCCTGGATACAGTGAGGCAAGGGGCCCCAGATTCCTTACGGACAGCCTGGGAAGTGGACTGGCCGCATGCGCACCGCAGTCACTCAGAGAGAAGGCAGCTCTGTGAGCACCACATACAGGAGACGAGGGCAGTGTCCCAAGCCACCAGGAGCTCCTCGTCAGGCCTTCCAGGGACACAGCGCCTGGCTCTGCGTCTCTGCCTTTAGATTCGCTCTTGGGTCTTCGCGTATTTCTCACAAGCCTTGCACTCTCTCTCTGGTGAGCATTGCCAATGAGCATCCCCGTGACGTGGCACCAACCCCAATCCTGTGTGGGTGGGAAGGAGCTGGTGCCACTCAGCTGTGGCATTGGCAGCTGGGTGACAGAGGGCCAATGCTCCCCTGGAAGGTGGGTCCTGTTGGGACCTGCCAGATGCTTACGTTGGGAGCTGGCTGGATTGCTTTCAGGATGAATCACTATTCTGGAATGTTCTCATGGAGTCACAGAGACAAGGATTTTCTCTTTACATTCCTCTCTCTTTTTCTGCTTCCTGAACCCAATGACATCATCCACTGTGAGGGGTTTGAACAGCGTGCCCCAGGATTCATGGCCGCTCAGGATCTCAGAGTGCAGCCTTGTTTGGAAAGTAATCTTTGCAGATGTAACTAGTTAAGTCATTCTTGCCAATGACTGGTGCTCTTGCAAGAGGGGCACACACATGAGGATCCACCGGCGGTGATGTGCGCGGCTCAGCCAAGGGTTGCTAGCCACTGCCCGCAGCTGCAAGACCAGGAGGGAGCCGCCCCAGAGCCTTCGGCAGGAGCACAGCCCTGGGGACAGCCTGCCTCAACCCCTAGGCCCTGCTGTGGCAGAAGGAGCTTCTGTTTTGAAGCCCCTGCCCCCGGGTCTGGGGTGCCTGTCAGCCCAGGGCTGATCCACTAATCCACCACAAATAAGTGGGGGGGGGGGGCTCCAGAGTCCACGAGGACGAGGGGGAGGGTCGCCCAGGGAGGCTGGGCGTGTGGAGTGCTCCTCCCTGGGCTGCCCAACCCAGGAGGCTGTCACCAGGAAGCTCCTCTGCGGCATGTCTCTCAGGGCTCCTCCTGGAGCACCCCTCCCCCTCCCCAGCTGCCCTTTCCAGGAGGAACCTGCTTCAGCAAAGCTCCGCTCTGGGCCTCAGCCCACGCTGCTGCCTGGAGCATGCCCTGACGCTGCCCGTCAGGAAGGTGGGCAACGGGGGGCCACCAAGAGAACAGGGCTGGGTGGGGAGGCGAGGAGGGGACGCAGCGGGCCCAGGACAGTGGCCGCTAGGAGCTGGGCCAGCAGGAGGGTGCTCCCCAGCCTGGGAGGGTGGGGCCCAGCGGTCCCCTGATCTTGGACGTTGGCTCCAGAGCTGAGGTGACAGTCCCTGTGGTCTGAGTCCCTCGGCCCGTGGTGCTGTTGCAGTGGCCCTGGGAAACCCCTGGGCACCGTAAGAAAGCACCTTCTGCACACGAGGCGCTGGGCTGGCTGAGGGCAGAGTCACCCAGTGGCACCGGTGACCAGCCTGTTAGGCACCCCTAGTGACGGTTCCGCCCTCTCTCAACACCACCAGCCCGAGGACCAAGCTGCTAGAACATGAACTCAGGGGTGACAAAACCCAGCCACCTGGTAGTCTCTGAGCACCTGTCTCCATGTTTGAAGCTCTTAGAGAAGCCATCATGTCCCCTGGCAGCCCTCTGGCCTTCAGGCACAAGACAGGCCTGTTGCAGCTGACTGCTGGTCCTGCTGACGTCTAACCAGAGTCCGTGGCGGAGCCCCATCAGGAAGCCCGTGGGGCAATCCACATGGCCTCTGCTCGACCCTGTGCCAGGCGGTTAGGCTCTGCTGAGAGGCCAGCCCAAGGTCCTTTGGGGAAGGCCCTCGGGCCAGCAGAGGGAGCCCAGAGCCGCCATGAACTGTCCATGGCTGGAGGGAGCCAGGCTGGAGTCAGGCAGCAGGGGCCACCAGGTGCTCCAAGGGGTTCACCGAGGACACTGACAGCGTTAGGACGGTGGGCACAGCAGTGTCGCGCACATGCGGAACAGCCCGGCGGCGTCCAGGGACCCGCCTAGCGTGAAGTGGGTCACTGGCCGCTGCTCCTCAGACACGCCCGGCCGCTCTACCCTTGGTCTTGGCCTTGGTTTCACTGGGCGGTGCTGAGGCTCAGCCCTGTGTGAGGCAAGTGCCCCCCAGCTGCACCCCAGCCCTCGGTGGTTCTGCACGGAAAGGATGGGAAGAGCGTCATTGAAACGAGTGTCGTCCCCGTTCCAAAGAACGCAGCTCCAGGGACCTCACGTGTCAGGTCCCAGCACCGTGTGGCAACTGTACCTCAAGGTGACCTTGTGTGTCGTGGCAGGTTCTAAGCCTTTTTGCCAGGGACGTCGACAGCCCGTCAGAACCACAGTGGACAACATGGAATGATAACGTGGAGAAGAAGGTGGATCCATTTACTTTTTCCAAGTCACAGCTGCAGGGGCAGAAGCTGTGAGAATGTCCCCTCCCCAGGGAGCCGAGGCAACTCCAGCCCGAGGGGCTGCCGTCCAGCTAGTCCCTGCCACACCTGGGCTCCGGGAAGCCTCCAGGCCAGCAGAGGTGGGCCGTGCCAGGTGGAAACGGCTGCTTTTGTGGTGTGTATCTGTGTGTGGCAGAGTGTTGTGGTGTGTGTTGTGTGACTTGTGTGTCCTGGGATGTGTGTGCTGCGTGTCTTGGACATTGGTGTGTGTTGTGGGGTGTGGCTGTGTGTTGTGGTGTTTTTCTGTGTTGTGGGGTGTGCTGTATGTGCTGCGTGTCTTGGGCGTTGGTGTGTGTTGTGGGGTGTGGCTGTGTGTTGTGGTGTTTTTCTGTGTTGTGGGGTGTGCTGTATGTGCTGCGTGTCTTGGGCGTTGGTGTGTGTTGTGGGGTGTGGCTGTGTGTCCTGGGGGTGTGCTGTGTGTGCTGCGTGTCTTGGGCGTTGGTGTGTGTTGTGGGGTGTGTTTGTGTGTTGTGGTGTTTCTCTGTGTTGTGGGGTGTGCTGTGTGTGCTGCGTGTCTTGGGCGTTGGTGTGTGTTGTGGGGTGTGGCTGTGTGTCCTGGGGGTGTGCTGTGTGTGCTGTGTGTCTTGGGCGTTGGTGTGAGAGGCGAGCATTCTCAATGCAGGAAGGTTTTCCAGGCACAAAGTCTGCGTTAGAAAGTTGGGTCAAGAATTGTTTTCACAAAGGTGTCACAATGCGGGGACTCCTCATGGAAATGGCTGATTTCAGAACTGCTGGCTAAAGGCAGAAACTCCAGGTCTCCAGTCATGGTTTAAAAGGCGTCGTCCATGCTAGTGAGTCAGCCGATACATCCAAAGCAAACGGCCCGGAAAGGCGTCCCGGAGCCCACGCGCACCCTCTGTGGGAACCGCTGTTCTGCTCCCCGCAGACCCGCTGCCACCGTTGGGTGGGAGGAGTATCAGCGAGCAGTGACCGGGCACAGCCTCTCCTTCGCAGAGGCCCAAGCTTGATGGGAGCTTGATTAAATCAAAAATGCAGAGGCAGGGCTGTGTGTGAGGCACTGGGTTCGATCCTCAGACCACATAAAAATAAATGAAATAAAGGCGTTCTGTCCTTCTGTCCATCTACAACTACAAAAAAACAAACAAAAAAACAAAAAACAAACAAACAAACAACAACAACAACAAAAAAAAAAAAACCAGGAGGCAGGCGCCCTGGCCCCTCCCTGGATCACAGCTCGGCGGCCCCTTGCTCACCTGGGAGTTCTGGGTTCCAGGCTGCGCCCTCTCCCATACCTGGGTGATGGGGGCAGCACAAGCCTTGCCGAAAGCCTCAGGCGTTTCTGATGTGGGCCACCTGGGACCACATTCCACCCTGGACTTTACCTGGGTTCCTGGGTCAGCAGCAGCAGTGTCACCTGGGAGCTTGTCAAATGCAGCACCCTGGGGGCCCGGACCTGCTGGCCACAGCCACAGGACGTCCAGCTGATTGGAATGCACATTCAAGCTGAGAAGCTGGGGTTCAGTCTTTGCTTTGCACCTGCATGGTACCTGGGAGGCCACGTTTGTGAATCAACTCCTGTGAGCAGGATGGTGCTCTCACACCATGGAAGAACACCTTTACCTGGGCCCAGGTGCTGAGAGCTTGCTTGCTCATCCAGGGTCCTTTGGCAGCAACTCACAGACCTGGGGAGGGCTTTAGGGACCCCTGATGCCTATGCCTTCTTCCTTGGAGTGGGTCTGCCTGAGACCACATCCTTCCTTCTTGCCCCCACCCCCTTCCCTTATGGGCGCCTCTCAGTAGGCAGCCCCTCCCACCCACCCCAGGAGAGATGCGCTGGCCTGGAGGCACTGCCGTCTGCAGAAGCAGGCTTAGGAGCAGAGAGGGTAGAACGGGGAAGGAGGAGAACACAGTCTTCATGTAGCTTGGAGCTTCGGTGAAGGACTTGCACACTCCAGACGACAGAATGGCCAAGGGTGGGGGATACTCCAGGGAGAGCCACGGAAATGCACTCCGGGTGCGGGCGCTGTGCAGCTTCCCATAAGCACCGACAGGACTGCAGAGGCCCCGGACTCCGCCAGCTGGCTCTCAGCTCTACTTCTCCACACCTGGACAGGGGCCCTCATCAGCACTGGGGCTGTGGGACTTGGTGTGCGTGACTCTCCTGGATCGTTCGGGGTCTGCCTTGGTTTTTCCTTCTGTGGCCTCCCTGATAGACACACACGTGCCCCAGGTCCTCCCCCTGCAGGCCTCTTCGCCCCGGCCCCTGCGGGACCCCCTCTGGCGGCTGTTCCTCCCCGGCCAAGGCTGCTCTCTCCCTCCACCTGCTCCCCCGCCCTGCCATGGGCTCTGGTCTCCACCGTCCTCCAGGGCGCTTTTCCGGCTCTTGTCTGACTTGGTCTTGCAGCAGCGTTGGACGCTGTGGCCTGTCCTCTTAGGCCTCTCCTCCCAGCCAGCCTGTCCACCCTGACTCACCCTGCCCACCCTGGCAGCCTCCCCTCTTTCCCTACCCATCTCCTTGGGATTCACCTGTTCCCCCGTGGCACAGGCCCTGAGGCGTCGGCTCGCACACCTTCTCGGATCCTCTTGGAGGTGGGGACGCTCACTCACTCATTGGCAACCAGACGTTTTCAGTGGATTTGGTTTGAACTGTGTCCTCCTGAAAGATGGAGTCCTGTCCCTGAACCTGCGTGCGAATTAGGTTTATTTGGAAACAGGGTCTTTCCAGATGATCACGTTGGGGAAGGTCAGTAGGTGGGCTGTAACCCAAGGTCACTGAGTCCTTATACAAAGGGAGATTTGAGCACAGAGATGGACGGACAGACACCGGAGCGTGCCCTGTGGAGGTAAGATGTAGTTTACAGGCTGAGGAGCAAGGCCTGGGGATTGTCCCCCACAGCCCAGGGGACCAGCCCCACCACACTTCCTTGCTGGCTTCTGGCCTCCAGAACTGGGAGACAATAAGTTTCTAGTTTGCTGCACCAGGTTGTGGTGCTTTGAACTGTGGCTCTGTAAGCGACGGTTGGAGGGCAGACCCTTCAGAGGTGCCCCCTGGGGGACCGGTGCCCTCCAAGGACGTTGTCTTCATGACCAGCTTAGCTCCGCAATGCCTGGGCAGGGCTGTGCCCCACTGCACAGTGGGCCATGCGGCTCCCCAGCAGTCAGGTTCAGGGCCCTTTCACCGTCCCTCTGACCCACCAGACCCAGCCTGTCGGGCAGCACCGGTGCCTGCGCCTCCTCATGAGCACCTCCACCCTTCCCTGGGTGAGAGGGAGGCAAATCCAGCAAATGTGTGTGGCCAGGTGCACGGGAAGGGACCTGGACTCAGCTCTTCATTAAAAGGTGCTAACCCACCACCACGGCCAGCCCGGTGCTTTGGAAGGAGCTCTGCAAAGGTGTGGACGATGCAAGTTCTCCAGCTGAAGAGATGGTTACGTCCGAGAAGCCGAAGGACCTGGTGCAGACAGCACGGGGGGTGGTGGGGAGGGGGATTCTGGAAGCACTCAGTGACCGGCTCTGGGGTGAGGAGGAGCAAGCAGCCCAGAGCCAATGCTGTCCTCTGGCTCTGGGGCTGGGTTTTCATGAGCCAGGAGAAGGACGGGTCTGAGGAGGAGAGCGGGCACCCAGCAGAGCCCCTGGGAGGCACAGTGCCGTGCAGGGTGAAGCTCGGGCAGGGGCAGGCTGCTTAGCCCTGAGCAGGCCAGGGTCTTCACAGACACGGGCTGTCCATGAGGGGCTGCCAAGATGCCAGCCAAGCTCCATCCCAGTACAGAGAGAGAGAAAGAGAGAGAGGGAGGGAGGAATGAGGGGAAGGAAAGACGGAGGGAGGGAGGCTAACTCCATCCCCAGTACAGAAGGAAGAACAAGAGAAAGAGAGAGGGGAAGGAAGGAAGGAGCAAAAAGACAGACACAGATAGCCAAGCTCCAAGTCCATGCAGGAAGGAAGGGAAAAAGAGGGGTTCCCCAGAAACCCGCTGCACACACACCTTACGGGGTGAAGCACTGACGGCATCCCAGGGAGCCACAAGGCAGAAAGGACAGTGGCTCAACTGCTTCAGAAACTCCAGAGATGAACCGGAGACCGGAAAAGGGAGGGACACCAGGGAAGTGGCCAGCGAGCATCGGCTTCACACTCTTTAGTTGTAGGACCAGAGATTTGGTGTTTTTTGGGGGGGTACCAAGGAACAAACTCAGGGGCACTTGACTCCTGAGCCACATCCCCAGCCCGATTTTGCGTTTTATTCAGAGACGGGGTCTCAGTCGCTCAGCGCCTCACTGTTGCTGGGGCGGCCTTTGAACTTGTGATCTTCCCGCCTCAGCCTCCTGAGCCGCTGGGATTACAGGCGAGCACCATCACGTCCATCTTAGGACTAGGAACCTTTAAAGCCTTAAAAAAAAAAAAGTTGGGATGGCAGAAGAATTCAGCAATGTGACTGCATACAAGATGAAGTTAATGAAATGAAAATAAGCCCCACTCAAAATGGCAGCAAAAGGTGAGAAACACCTAAAAAGGAGCATCCACATGGACACGTTCCTAGTCGACACCCCACGAAGCTACGCATCTGATGGGTATGTATAGGCCGGCACGGCCCAAGATCTAGACAAGAGGGACGCACCCCTGGGGGGAGACGTGATGTGAAAATGCCGGTTCTTACGTCCACCAAGAGGTGTGGTGCTGCTGAAGCCGCTCTCCAAAGGGCTGTGCCTGGCTGACCACCTAGTCCCTGTCCAGCAGAAGAAACGAGTGCATGAGAATAAGCAGTGGAGCTGGCCTGATGCAAATGACCAGTGGGGCTGGCCTACGCTCAAGTGACAAGTGGGGCTGGCTAGAGGCGAATGACCAGTGGGGCTGGCCTAGGCTCAAGTGACCAGTGGGGCTGGCCTAGTCACAAATGACTGGAGGCAGAGCTGAACCTGCGGCTTTCCAACCGCAGCAGACGTTCAGCACATGGTAAAGGCAGCATGTAAATGGCCATTGGTAGAATTTGGGGGCAGCACCTGTAGTTTTAGAAGAAAACAAAAGCGAAAGCCGGCCTCAGACCATCGGCAAACATCAATTTTAAATGGATTAAGAACTAGACATAAAGACAAGATTATAAGTGAATAACAGAATATGTAGCATGTGTTTTTGAAATCCTGTGGTCAAGAAGCGATTTTATTTAAGAAGTTGAATTCAGAAACCGTGCAGCAGAGCAGGCTTGACTACCTGCAGACAGAAGCCTATCTGTGAAAGGCAGTAGAGCAAGTAAAGAGCAGGGATCGTGAGGCGAGGAGCACCACCGTCCATAAGGACCGACCACAAGCACCATCCACACGGACGGCAGGTGCTAGAGCGTGGGTCCCTACGGACGGTGTGGGTGAGAATCCCAAGGACACACAAGGAGTGGGGCGTGGCAAGGATGGTGCCTGGAACTTCCCTGCGCTGGAGCTCAGAGCAGGGTCAAGCCCTCGGTGGCTCCGTCTAGAGCGTTAACACCTGCGGGTTCTGAGGACTCCTGGTCGAGGATGCTCACGGGGCCACTGCAGCAGGCACAGACCCCACTTGGCATGGCCCGATGGACAACTCTGATCAAGGCTGGCAGGCACGAAGCCAGTCTTCGCTCAGGTGCAGGGGGACCCCGTGTGGCCTTGCCTCATGAGGACGCTCTGCGGTTCTGCAGGAGCACACTCTCAACTCCTACCCCGAGCTCTGTGACGGTGTCTCTGCTCGTTAAACACTGGCACGGGGAGTGGGCAGGGGCACAGCAGCCCACGGAGGGTGACTGCTCCTGGAGCTGGTGTCCTGTCTTCCCTGTGAGGCCACCTCCTCCAGGGAGAGGGCTGCTCCCTCTGGGTTTCAAACACAGTGCGGGCTCCTTGGCCGGTCGGTCCTAGCTGGACGGACCCAGGCGTATCCAGCCAGCCGGCTCCGTGGGATCAAGAGCTGACATCATTTGAATAAGAGGATGGACCTGAAGGTGGACGGGGTGGGCAGGTTCACTGAGGCTTTCCAGGGCATCCCCAACCAGGAGGTGACACCAGCCTTTAGAGAGGTGACACCTCTCTTTAAGACAAATATTCACGATGCATTTTTAAGACAAATGTCATTTAATGTTCAGCAAGAAGCACCAGCCAGGCCCATGGCAGGATGTGGTGCTCCGGGTGTCTGAGAAGGGGGACTGGTTGTCACAGCCCACCTCGGTCCCTGACTCCTCCCCGCGGCACAGATGCTGCTTTTGCAGTCGGAGGCCTTCCTGTGCCTCCTGGGATCCGGCCTGGAGGCGCCGAGACAGATGCTACGGCCACAAGAGCACTGGCTCACGTGAGGGCCACACGGGGGACAGCTCTGCGCTGTCGGAGGGAGCAGGAGCAGAAGCCGGGGTCTGTCGGTCTCTTTGGATCCCTTTGATGGATGCTGCTCCTCCCAGCTGCCTTTCCTGTCTTTGGTCGCTTATTTGGAGCACAGGTGCCACATCTGCAGGGTGGGAGTCCAGGGAACAGAGAGTGTGGCTGGTCACCCAGGCTGCAGTGGTGACCAGAGGGCAGCCAGCACTGCCCTGGCATGCATCAGGGCCTCCTGGTGACAGAGCAGCAGTCCAGGAGGCAGACAGCTCAGAAGCAGATGGAGGAGCTTTAGACTCAGAACCGACCAGCCTTCCAGTCAAAACTGTACAGTACGCGGCACCGGGTGGCACCAGGCCCAGGGCCTCATCCCCAGCTCTTCAAAAGCCAGTACGGGGAGTATGCTAAGGTTGTGCACGTGAAGACCCAGCCCCTCCCCACGTCAGGGGGACGGTGAGCTAACATCCAAGTCTGGAGTGGTGCACACGCCCACGGCCACCACTGGCCTCAGGAAGGTCACGAGGCAGCCTGAGAAGGTGTGTCTGTGCTGCGAGCTGTGGGCACACTGACCACAGCCTTGGTGCTGCCATCCAAAAACCAAGTGGGCACTTGCTCCCAGTCAGAGTAAGGCTCAAGAAATCCTCTCCCCAGAGGGCAAATGTCAACCACACCACGCTGCTCTTATGGTTGGATGTGAGATGTCCCCAGAAGCTTACGTGTGAGAGCTTAAGAAAGTTCCCAGGCAGAATGATGGGTCGTGAGTGCCTCAGACCAATGAGTGCCCTGACCATCTGATGGGATTAACTGAGTGGGCACTGCAGACGGGTGGGTGGCTGGAGGAGCCGGGTCACTGGGGTGAGCCTTTGGGGTTTGTATTTGTCCTTGTTGAGGGGAGCTTTCTCTGCTCCTGGTGCCATGGCCCCCACTACTTTCCTCATCCTCGCCCTTCTGCCAGATGCTCTGCCTAACCTCAGGCCCAGGGCAGTGGAGCTGCTGTTTATGGACTGAGGCCCCTGAAACTGTGACCCTCAAATAAAGTTTTCCTCCTCTAAAATCTCTCGTCAGGTCTTTAGGTCACAGTGGCCAAAAAGCTGAATAAAATAACTGTCAAAAAAATTTTATGGGGCTGGGGATGTGGCTCAAGCGGTAGCGCGCTCACCTGGCATGCGTGCGGCCCGGGGGGTTCGATCCTCAGCACCACATACAAAACCAAGATGTTGTGTCCGCCGAGAACTAAAAAATAAATATTAAAATTCTCTCTCTCTCTCTCTAAAAAAAAAAAAAACATTTTAAAGCTCTGAAAGTCATCAAAAACATATTAAAAAAAGAAAATAAGCATATATAAATTAAGATACAGCATATCAAAATTGTGGGAATAGCAGTACTGAGAGAGAAACCTGTACTGTCAAATGCACGCATTTGGAGAGAGAGAAAATGCCAAGCCAGGAATCTAAACTACCCTCAAGAACCCAGAGCAAGGAGAAAGAAGAAAACAACAAAGACGAGAGAAATCAACGAAATCTGAAATAGAAACAACATAACAGAAAATCAATGAAAGAGCAAGCTTGCTGTTTGAAAAGACCAATACAATTGACAGGAAAAGAGAGAAAAGACACAGTTTACCAAGAATAAAAGAGAGACTGCCATTGGGCATCCAGGGGGATCAGGGAGACACTGCTGTGACCTTCCGGACACTGAAATGGAGCAGACCCCGACTCCCAGACTCTCACGGTTAAGACTTAGAGCTTTAATGGCCTGTCGTCTCCCCTACTGCCAACCTCAAGGAAGTCTCCACGTCAAGTCGGTTTCTCTGGATAATTCTACAAACATCAGAGGAATAATGCAAATTCTACACAATCTCTTCCCGTCCGGTGGGACTTTGTATGTATATATTTTAAATGAGCTGGCCTGTCCGTAGGAGTCACTGCATTTTCTGCCGCATCCTGTCCAGTCTGTGGGCAGGAGTCACTGTGCCCAGCCCACACTCCAGGGGAGAATCAGACTCTCCTGGGGAGGGCCTCTGCTTGCCACCCAAGCCTCCTTGTGGCCAGACCACTGGGAAAACTGTTGGGAGGCGGTCAGATACCGAGGGGAGCTCAGGCAGGGACAGAGATGAGACGGTGAAGAGGTGGTCTGTGAGGCCCAGGACCCACCACGGGGACACCTCGTGTGCAGCCTGAACTGGGGGAGCGGTGGAGCCTGGCCCCCACAATGGCCACTGTGGACTCCACCTTCACAGCAGCTCTGGCGAGGCCCCAGGCCCCCACATGAACAGGAGGGGGAGTGGTACTGTGTGCATCGGGTGTGGGTTTATGATGCAGTTAAACAGGACAATGGGAAAACTGGAGGCCACGCAGCTGCCCACCAGCGGCCTAGAGCCCAGAGCCAGGCAGGCTGACTCCGAGCCTCACGGCATTCCCGATTCTCAGCCTGGCCTCGCGGGACTGTTGTGCGAGACACTGGGTTGTTCTGCAGAGCTCTGTGAAGCAGGACCAGCCAGTGAGCGAGGAAAGCCCTGGTTCAGCAGGAAAAACAACCCACCCCCACGGACGGACATTTCTCAGGAGGTTGGTATCAGATCAATTCAAGGAGGAAACTAAACCTTTTTAGAAGTTCATCTACTTTTACTCAACAGAAATGCACAGCCTGGGTGCCTGCTGTCCACGGATCACGAGCCTGGGTCAGGAAGGGACTCTGAGTGCCCCATGCCCACTCTACCCTCCCACCAAGACTCTTCCTCCCCGACTGGGGGCAGGGCTCAAGGTGGGGGCCGTGTTGTGGCTTCTCCTTCTATGCTGGCCGCTTCCATTGTGGGACAGCCAGTGTCACAGGGGTCCCTTGGTTTGCATCTGGTGCACGAGTGACCGTTTCTGTGAGATCCCATCCTGCAAGGGCTTGTGAGACTGCAGGTCTGAACCTGGTCACAGCGGGTGGGCTGTGGCCAGCTGTTGGAAAAGTTCCACTTCCTGCCCCCCTTTCAGAGTTTCCAGTGCCACACTCCACAACGCCCTGTGCTGCCAGATTTCTGGGTATTTCTGTCTTCAGAGAACTCATGCGTGGACTGGAAACCAAGGAGAAGCCCAGGGAGACTCACCCTTAGTCCCACCCTTTAATGGTGTCTCCAGTGGCCCCCACTCTTTGTCCCTGAAGTGTGTGGTCTGCACTTATAACACCTCTGGCTTCCCAGTTTCAGCCCCCACCCCACCTCACCCACCGCCCTGCTGGTTAGTGACCTTGGGCTGCTCTGCTGTCAGCCTGCGGCACAGTGGCTCCTGCATTTCCAACGCCCCTTCTCCGTGTCCTTCTGAGAGGGATGCCACCGTCAGCCAGGCAGCGGCTGGAGCCCTGGCCAGGACAATGAAGCCAGGAGGCATGGATGTGGGGTCTTGAATCTGGTGGCACGGTGAGGGGGAAACACTTGTGATTAAGGCGCTGTGCTCTGGGGTTCTCCACTCAAACCCTGATACTGCAATGTCATTGTAACCGTGTGGGGACCGGCTGGACCTGGTGGCAGCCACAGTTTTGCCAGCCTGGCGACCCAGGCGCGCATTCTAAGGCCCACAGGAGGGTGGTGGCTGCGACACTCAGCTGAGCGTGGCGTGCCAGAGCCCGACGCCTGGCCTGTTTCTGGCTGATGCTGCACGTGCTGACTGTTTGGGGAAAGGCAGGGACATTCGGGTTGTCCTTGGCCTGCTCCTGCTGCCTCAGGGTCAAGCGTCCACCTGAGACGTGCTGCTGTCCGAGAGTGCGCGAGGCTCGGTGGTAATGCTCCTCTGGGCTCAATCCCAGTAAAAGGAAAACAAAGACAAGCAGCCATGAGCGTCCCCCGCCCTCCAGTGCTCCCTCGTCTGGTGGAGAGTCGCAGGTTGTGGTAACAGCCTCGCCTGCTGACAGGTCCCCGAGTGCCCCCACTTGGAGGAGGGAGGACGGATCCCACCCCAGCTCTCTACGCTGAGGCCAGCTCCATGCCAGGAGGGGTGTGTTCTGTAACTGTTGGCTATTTTGATCATACTCTAGAGACTTTGAAGCAGCTCACATTTTCAGAGGAGCTGCAGAGGTCACAGGGCTCCCAGGTGACACCTTGCGTCTGTGGGGTCCGTTTGCAACATCTTGGGAGTCCACACCAGTGCCCGACTAGCCTTGGCCTTCACCCTGTGCTGTTCCTGGCCCGGCGGTCCACATCACTGCTCTTGGTCTGCTGGGCCTGGCTTTCCCTTTTCCTGTGACCTGGGCCCAGCCCGTGTGCCAGTGATGTCCAGCCCACGTGCCAGAAAACCACAGAATGCGAGTGAAAACTGAGGCCAGGTGTACACAAGTAAATCTTTTTTCCTCGTATTTTAAATGGCTTTTGCTGGAGCATTATGACACAAAACGGGGGACAGATGGCGACGCTGTCACACATGCCATGCTCAGCTCATCCTTCCTCCCCTTCCCTCTCCCTCCTTCGCTCCCCAGTTCTCATCTTCTATACTTCTTTCCCTTTTTTCTGCCTTCCACACGGGAGAGAGAACTTGAGACGGTTACTGGAGTCTGGGCTCACTTCACTGAACACCACCTTCTCCAGTTCCACCATTTTCCTGCCAACAAGGTCTTGTTCTCCTTCAGGGCTGAGGGGACTCCGTGAGTGGAGAGCCCGCATTTCCTGGACCCTTCACCCACAGAGGGGCCCTGGGCTGCTCGAGGCTGGCTCCTGGCACCCAGGTCAGCTATCCCAGTTTTCCTGGACGGGGACACATGCAGTCCCCGCTGCTGCCACCACCACAGCTCTGGCCCCCATCCATCTCCACACCCACTGCTGCACCTCTTGGCCACCAGAAGGAAAAGAAAGCATGTCCTGCCCAGTGCGGCTGCGGGAGGGTCACGCGGGTACAGCTCCTGCAGGCGGGCCGCCGGGTGCCTCTGGCCAGCTCTCCTTGCAGGCACTCTTTCTCTCTGCTGCCTCGGCCTGAGGCCTTGGGGCAGCACAGCAGCACCACCCTGCCCAGTGCAGGCTCCATGGGTCTCAGGAGCACCCCACCGGGAAAGTCTCCAGAGCAGGGGGGCCTTCCACAGGGCTGAGCTCAGCAGACCTTGCCCCAACAAGCTGTGAAAACAGAAATCCCACCTGGATGCAACCCCCAGGCTCTGGAGATGAGGAAATAGTGTCACTTGTTACGTACTGGAGAATTACTGTGCTATTTGAGGCACAGGTTCATGTTGTTTCACTGGCAAACTGGCTTCAGTTATCTTGAATTCTTGTCAGAAAAACCCCCCAGCATAGGGAGGCCAGTGAAAAGCTGGCAAGGGAGCGGCGCCTCTTCGGCACACAGGAGCTGTGCGGACTATCATTCAGGGCAAGAGTGTGCCACAGACATGGATGGTGAAGCGCCAGCGAGAGGTCCCTCTGGAAGACACCTGGCGTAGCCCTGCAGAGGCCGGAGGCTTCGGAGCGGCCTTGAGAAACCAAGCAGGGCTGTTCCAACTTGCTTGTTCTGTGCTTAACTTTTTTTTTTATATGTAAAAGGTTTCAGTTCTTCTTTAAAAAAGCAAAGAGGTGAAACCAAAGCCTCTTGAGCCCCACCTGAGGCGGCCCTGCACTGGCAGTTCCCAGGTTCACTCCCCCACCTCCTGGTGCCAGCTAGGTTTCACTGCTGTGCGCCTCATTACCTCAGGGAGGCTGAGGGACCTGAGGAGCCCTCGGGGACCCCAGGAGCCCAACAGAAGCAGCTGAGGCCACTTACTGGGGGGCAGCTTCGCCTGGGGGGTCTCCCCTGTTCTGCACCGGCTGGAGAGGCCCTTGGGGGGCCAATCCTGCTCAGAGGTGGCAGAGACCCTCCTCATAGCCTCCTGAGCACCCATGAACCCTGCACCCAGCAATGCTGCACTGATGCTTCTGGATAAGTCTTAAGTGTTGGGCAACTCACCCCATGCCCTAACTGCTGGGCACACAGTGCTTCCTGAGTTCCAGCATGGGATTGCTGGTCTCGGGGTGTGTGTCTTCCTGTCGTACAGACCCTGGGCAGCCCGGGGAGGCTGGCTGGTCCAATCACGGTCACTGTGCCATGCAGCTGTTCTCATCTGTGCCTGATGTGAACAAGCCCATCTGCTAGGATCAGCCCAGAGCCCCCCAGGGGCCTCCAGGCCTCACGGTCTCAGGACTTGGTGAGGCTGCTCTGACCTCTAAGCCTGTGAATCCCGAAGGGCTGCTGGGACTTCCTCCACAGGAACCTCTGGTGCCTGGACACCACCAAGCATGAGTGAAAACCCAGGCTCAAAACACACAACACACTAGGACTCATTAGCATGGGAGCTGGGTGGCCTCAGGAGAGTCCCCCCCAACTTCCTCTGATTACCTCTCCTTCCAGGCACAGGCCAGGACGGACGCTGTCAGTCACCAGCTCTCCTTGTTCCAGATCCAAGCACCCTGCCCTTACTGTGGCAGTGGCTGCATGCCCAGAGTCCCCTCACAGAGGTGCTGCGGCGCCAGGGCTGCTGGGTGGGACGTCCTCTCTCACCAATCCTAGTTGTTGCCAGGTGTGTGATCTGACCTGGGGGTGTTGCGGCCCTGGTGTGCCCCACTGCACTCAGGTCACAGCCCAGTGCTGTGCCTGGGTCCCCCCAGAGGCATGTCCCTGCTCACCTGGGCCCTGGCCGTCCAGGGTCCTCGCCTGTGGCCTGGACAAGGGACTCTGCTCCAGGTGTCCTCTCTCCAAGGCCTCGTGCATCCACCAGTGTAGTTTGGTCACCATATCAAACTTCCCTCTTTTGATCGCTGTGGTTTGTCTGACCCAGGGGACAGCTCTCTGCCGCTCCTCCAGGCCTCCTCAGCCTCCCACACACCTGCCCCTCAGTATCCGCTGCACCCAGTGTTGTTCTTACCTTTGGTCACTATCCAGACATGGGGCTCTGAGCCAGAACCATCCAGTGACGGTGCAGGGTGACCTCGAGGATGACCCAGACTTTCTTGCCCACCCTCCAAAACATTTAAGCAAAACCATTGTTTGGAGCAAAAAATAAAGACACCCTAGCACCCTGCATGCCCGGGACAATTCACTGCTTCCCTGGAGGACTGGCCGCTCCAATGCAGTGTGAAGAGGAACTGTGTGAACAGGTCGTCTCTTTCCACTGACCTCCCTATCTCCAGTTCTGATTCCACTCGCCTCTGTCCTTGCCAACCTCATCTACCCCAGAGCTAGGTGCCTGGAATAGGGCTGGCCACAGATGGGGTGGGGGATACCCCTGAGACGTCCACACAGGGGCACCTGGAAGCCCTGGTCAGCTTTAGCTACTTTTCCCTAGGGCTGAGAGCCGCTTGCTCCTACCCTCGCCCCGGCTGACTCATCTTCCTCCTCATCCCACACAGCCCGGGGGCCGCCTCGGGCTGGCCTCATGGTCACTTCTCACTGCTAGGCCCTGAGTTAAAGAGAAAAGTTAATTACTTAGGAGCGCTGTTTGTGCGGTGTGAAAAGCTTACCTTCGGCTGAGAACTTGTGTGATGAAGGTCGGTGGGCCCCTTCTCCAGGAGCACTGCCAGTGTTATGACCAAGACTTCTGGCCCTCGCCTGTGGCCTGGACAGACCTTTCTTTGCAAATGTGAATGGCAGGTGATGGCGAGGAAGACCTGGGTACTTGGCAGACATGATTAACCAAGAGCCTGCCACTCAGAGAAAGACAGCTGACATTTGTGGCCAAGAGAATTTTAGCTTTCCAGCAAAAATTTCAGTTATAAAATGTGTACCACTATGAGTCAGCTTCCCACTTGTGACTTGTATGAGACCATTAGTGATATTTATGTGATAATAATAAAAAATTTCAACACTTGAAAATCTGCAAACTCAATTAAAACAATACTTTCCAAATAACCAATGCAGAATGTTATTAACGAGGCATGGTGGCCAGGTGTGGTGGCTCATGTGTGCAATCCCAGCAGCTCCTGAGATTGACAGGAAGCTTGTAAGTTCAAAGCCAGCCTTAGCAAAAGCAAGGCATTAAGCAACTCAGTGAGATCCTGTCTCTAAATAAAATACAAAATAGGGCTGGGGATCTGGCTCAGTGGTCGAGTACCCCCCCAACCCTACAAACAAACAAAGGCATGGGCTGGAAGTCCACTCTTGAGTACACGGCAAACGGACTTTAATTAAGTGAAGACCATTAGTTCACTGATGTGGATTTTGATTCAATGTTTGATTCAATGTTGCAATGAAGCTTTAAGAAATCACCAAACACCAAAGTCAGCTACAAATGCTATTACCACTGTCTGTTCCAGTTATGTGTGTATGTGAAGATTTCCTCTGTAAATCTATTAAACCTTTATCTGGGGCTTCTTTCTCCTGGCAGTGTCTCTGGTTTTCAGTGTAGAGGACTTGAACATCTAAGAAACAGCCCAAGGTTTCATCGTTTTGGTGCTACTGTAAATGAACTTAATTTTTTTTCTAATTGTTTGTGACAAACATATAGGAACACAAGCATAAGAAAGGGTCTTCATGCCAAAAAGGCTGTGAACCAACGAACCACTCTGGTTCTAAACCTAAATAGTTTTTAGGTTTAGTAGTTACTTAGGTTTTACTAAACCTAAGTAACCAAACTTACTTTTGGCGACTTAGGTTTAGTAAAATCCAAACCTACACCTGGCCAATATCAAAACGACACCCACAATTTTCTAAAGCATTCTTTTTCTCCTTAGAGTGCTCATTAGAAACAAAAACTTCCCGAATACAAAGTGAAAACTCATGTGCCTACCACCCAGCCCCAGTGCCAGTTCATACCCCTCCTGATCTGTCTCTACCGTTTCCCCCTGTAGTACTGTGAAGCAAACCCACGACACCATCACAATGCCCCTGGTATCCCCCAACAAGAGCTCCATGCCCTAGCAAAGCTGGCTCTGAACCAGACTGCACCAACCATCTGCTGAGTGTGGGTGCTGCTCCCCAAAGGAGCTGGGCAGTTTCTGCTCCCAGTCACATTCCGTTTAACAGTCCAGAAGTTCATGAGGTTCACTAAATTATTTCTCAGCATGAGGTCTCTGAAATACTTCAAAGAATAGTCCAAGCAGGGGATGGCGTCAAGTTTAATATCCTTTAAAGACGCAGAGCAATTGGGTAGCTTCTGGGGTCTGCCAGAGTTTCTGACGCCCAACTTGGCTTCTGTGCTTGACACCTGCTGGCTGCTGCGCTCCACAGCCTCCTGCTCTTCCTGTTGGTGTTCACCAGTGGGTCTGCGACAGTCAGGTCACATGTGATGCCACTACAATTCACACATTCTTAAAGCGTCTACATTCGTTTTAATATCTGCCGAAACCAAAGTCTGGAAAATTATGTTACCGATCTCTTATGAAAATAAGCACCCGAAGACAAGGATATTAGGTGGCACGCAATTTATACTCCCCTACAATAGAGTGAGAACAAGTGCCACAAAACTAGAAGTTTTTGATTCCCAGCCCCCAAACTAGAGGATTTGGGGTGTGTGTGTGGGGGATGTACCAGGGATTGAACCCAGAGGCACTTGGCCACTGATCCCCATCCTCAGCCCTATTTTGTATTTTATTTAGAAATAGGATCTGAGTTGCTTAGCTCCTCACTTTTGCTGAGGCTGGCTTTGAACTCGCCATCCTCCTGTCTCAGCCTCACAAGTTGCTGGGATTACAGGTGTGTGCCATCGAGCCTGGCTAAAACTAGATTTTAACAAAGCAAAAGCATTTTAAAAATACAATGGAGATCATGAGAATAAAGTAAAATCTCACCAGAAAAATAAAACACAACACCAAACTCCCCCCTCCCTCCCTCTCGCTCCTCCCTGCCAACTCCACCTGCCCGGCGAGAAAGTACACCTAGGAACAAAGTGACCGTGAGAGTGTTTTACTCAATTTGTAGAGAACAGTTTTAAAACAAATGTTAGTACACTCTTACAACACTGGTTTGCTCATGTGACATTTTCTCCATCTGCACCAATTGTTATTACAAAAAAATCCAAAAAGTAAAAATTCATTACAATATTTGCAGTGTAACCACTAATTTTGCCTAAACAAAAGCTAATTTCTACAAAACCATAAACTTAATGAAGTTTTATTAAGAGATTCAAAATTCTCTCAATTAACTGGATATACATAGTGATATATGTGAATATATATATATATATATATATTTTAAAACAGGAAATCTCAAAAAACAAAAAGGGGAAAAAAAAAAGTAAAAGTAGTTAAATATTTTGATCTGACAGTTCCTACAAATAGTAATATCCACTACGTATAAAGGAAACCATTATATGTGGTACAAATCCTAGAGAGCAAGTAGGAAATGTGGAGTAGAAACAGTCAGAATCCGCCCCAGGCTGGGCCTGTTCTAATGGAACCCAGGGCAGTAGGCTGCATCACGAAGCCATTGTGCGCCACACTAAAACCCCCACCCTGTGGCAGTTGCAGTGAGAAGACTCTGAAAGAGACAAACGCTCTTTTCTTCGTACAATCCCGACCGGAATCTCTGTGAGGCTGCATGGTCAGGACCTTACAGAGAGAGCAAGGAGGTCCTCAAAACGATGCCCAAGTGTAAGAGGTAACTCGCCAGGCATCTCGATCACTGCCCCCTTATTGTGATCAGATACAACTTACAAAAAGGAAAATGGCAATTTCTGGTGACAGTATTAAAAAATCAAGTAGACACCGGCATCAGAAAAACCAAACTGCAAAAGAGAATCTTCTAAAAGGATGAATACCCTGCCAGGGACACCTCTGGGCACAGGAAGCCTGCTCAGGCACCACTCACTCACTGGGAGCTGCTCGGGCAGGAGTCTACTTTCTCAGAGTTCAAGTACAAAAGCAGGACGGGGGAGACCCTCCAAGTCGGTGCTGCCATGGTGCTATGAGTTAGCTGTCGGGGAGGTGGCCAGTCTCTTGTCCTCAGGAGCCGTGGTGCAGGTACATGGCACCAAGGACGGCGCTGTCATACCGCTGCTCCACCCGCACGCAGCTGGAGTGCTCGACCACGCTGCTCAGCTCAGGGATGCTCTCGGCAGTGTCCCCAAAACCGTGGTAATGTCCATACTGCAAGTTCTCCCCAATGTCCTCCACCCAGGAGGGCCTGCTGGCCACGCAGCTACTGGGGCTTCCATTCAGGTGCAGAGAACCACACATCTCAGGGTTAACACTCATGGTCTTTTCTGGCTCCTCAGTCCCATTAACACAGACAGAACCCACTAATCCATTGCTAATTCCATTAGGTCCTGTCAAGCCCGGGTCATTCCTGCTTTCCATCCCATTGAGCGGGGCCACGCAGGGGAAATCCAAATGTCCATTGATGACACATCCATTTGTCAATGTATTCGATACGGAGCTACTGTTTTTCATATCTGCATTAAGAAATACACCTGTCACCAAAATTCAGAACAGGGTGGGAGACACTATAAAAACGCTTCATTGCTGCCACAATTGTAAGGGATTTAGTTTCTTTTCTTTTGCTTCTTTTAGACAAACCAGCTCCTTTTCAAAAATTAAAATGAAAAAAATGAACAGGTATGTTTACAAACAAAACACGGGAGCAGTATCTGCCTGGCAAGATAGGAAAACGATGCACTCAGCATCATTGGGCAGTCAAGTTTAGAAACACAGGCTGACAAACACAGCACGCAGAATACCAAAAGTAGGAAGAAACTCAAAAAATCTTATTTTAGAACTACTTTTGAAGAGCAGTTTTAAAAACAGCCCCTGAAAAGGTCCATCAGAACTGAAAACTGTAAAGTTTTTCACAAAGTTAAAACTTCTCTATTTCTTAGGAGGAGGTGGGGGAAGGAAACAGGTGAATTAGGAATGCTCCAACCACGTACAAAATACCACAGGACAGGAGGAGGAGCTAGCTTTCCTTTGTGATGCTCAAATCCACAAGGACCTCTGGGAAAGAGCACCAGCAGAACGGCAAGCACAGGCAGAGAGAGGCTGCACAGCCAGGGACGCTCTCGCATGGCAGTGGGCTAGGAGCACAGTTCTGAGGAGTCTCTTCAAATCCAGCAATTAAAATGACCATGAGGGCTGGGGTTTCATGGTGTTAGGTCATTTTCAAAAACCACTTATGCTGGGAAAAAAAATGCTGACAGTTTAACCTGCATATACTAACACCCAGTAGGAAGGCCACGTCCCATGGATGTAAAGTCCATCACAAAACGCTTGGGCACGTTGAATAGACAATCAATCACAAATCATTTCTCTGTGTATTAGAATCTGAGAATATCCCGGTTTTCAGGAACTCACAGAGCACTACAGAGAATGCTCTAAGATCACCTCTTGCTTGATGATAATCTCACCTTGAAGTCCTGGCTATCAACGGAGGAGCAATAGATACAGAAGAGCTCAGTCCTAGTAACGCTCAGAATAAGGACTCGTTCTAAACAATCCAAATACCCTAGCGCGCCACACACTGTGCCACTCTTACCATGAAGGGCCTCCTTTCTCTTTTACTATCAGACCCAAGGGGGACTCTGTGTCCTGCCTGTCTTCTGGCCAAGACAGGATTGTTTCTGGTTCAATGAACAAGACATCTTCTAAACATTCCACAATCATCAAAATTTTTTTTTGTGATTTAATCAACAATTGGCTTAATTGCTATTAACTCTTCAGGGACAATGGATCTTTTTTTCTTCTCAAACTAAATACTAGCTTTTCTATTTAGTTAAAACTGAAAACTAGAGAGCAGTGTCTAAAGGACTAAATATAAATAAAAAGAAATTAGGTTATTTCCAGGGCAAATTTTATATCAATTTTTTTTCAAAAAATAAAAGTATTAAATCACCTGACATAATGAAACTCATAGATACGATGGCAACACTGGACAGTTACCAGTCTACTGTGTATATAGTTTTTTACTGAAATAAAGTAAGCTGAAGCTTTCTGAAGTGCTCAGACCTCATCTTGCTCTGGAGACTGTGAGGGAGCCTGGGCAGGCGGTTGCTGCAACACTCCCTGGCTCAGCTCCCGCGGCACTTCAACAGCCTCTGTCCCACCACATGTCCAGCTCCCCACAGGTGCCACCAACATCCACACCCACTCCACAGGGAGTGGGCAGCTGTGAACAGCCTGGGGACAAAGCCTATGATACATCCTGCCCCAAGTCCAGCAGTCCCAGAGAAAGCCATGGTTCTTTAGAGAAGGGAGGGCTATGGACCCTGCTTGAGGTCTTGAATGAGGGGCATTCAAAATGTAAAGGCAACATTTGAGCAGCTTTTCAAATATGCACTGTCCTTGAAAATGATCCTATAAGAACAAAGAACAATACTTGGAAGTACTCAGGGGAAAGCAGCCTGACTCCTGTGACGTCCTAATGGACAGAGGCGGCAGTTCCTGTAAACGTTCAGTGGACAAGAAAAGCTGTTTCACCTAAGAAAAATGCAAGTAATCTCTAGTGATTTGTAAGTTTGTTTCCTCAGACAGTGTTCTAAGGCCACAGTGGAAAGCACAGGAAGGCCTACGGCATCTGACGTGGGAGTGCACAGGGCCAGATGTGAAGCCAGCCACCAGCTTCACACGAAAGGACTGGAAGTCATGTGGGGAGAAGGCAGAACAATTATCCTGCCCACTCAAAAGCACATAGCACAGTCCGCTTTTCTTAAAAGCAGGCTTTGAGTCTTGTTTATCTTTAGCCAAGGCCAAATAGCCCCTGACTACAGAAAATGTACTATTTAAAATGTGCTATCCAATGATCAGATTTGCCCATGGCAAATCTACCCGTTTCGTTTAATTATTTGGCAAAAAAGTGAAGCTACCCATAACAATTCGGTGGCTTCTAGAGATAATGTATTTCCTTGCATTTTGGTGAATAGAAATGATATTTTCCACGTGGGTCTGGGAAACAAAATACATGATTTTTTCTTCCCACTGAAGAATTTAACATAAAAATGTACTCACGAAACTTTTAAAAAAGTATTTCTAAATTGATTAACATATTAAGAGAAAGGCTAAAACGTTTTTGTGGTCACCTAAATAAAAGAATGGCAGAAACAAGTGTTCACTAAATAGATAAATCCTTTCAGAAATTCCAAATGCTAGAAGAAATTGAGCTTTTTTCCCTTTAAAAATAAAAAATATGACTATTAACTGTTTTAATGTTAAACATCTTAACATATAAACTGTTTTGTGAAATGATGTTCAGCATTGCAACAGACTTAGAGGGAATGCCAGACATCAAAGCAACCAAGACCATGGGACCAAAGATCCCCATGGCATGAGTGGGTCACAAGTCAGCACCACAGTGTTAACAGTTCCCAAGGTGCCCAGTGAGCTCTTCCTGGCTACACATTGCCTTGAAAAGACTGGCAATAGCATGATGGGTACGTTCATCCAAAGGTTGTCAGAAAATTAAAAATGCAACCTCATTAAAAATAAGCAAGGCACATTAAGCAAAACTTCAAATCAAAACGGAAGATTGCACTTGTATTCTCATATCCAGAGAATGCACCAAACACTTGTCCTTGTATCTACAAACTTGCCCAAGATGCGCAAATTATTACATTTTTTAAAGATACTGGACACCACAGTGCAAAAATGGTTGAGAGAAAATTATGTTAGAAATAATATGCATACTGATTCTTGCAACGACAAGGGGTTTGCATTGCTGAAACAGTATATATTTCTATTTCTTTTGGTCCAACAGAACCACTCTCTTGTTGTGTGGTATCTTCGACCATTGGGTTGTTGTTGCAGACAACAGGAAACTGTCCACTCCCACCTGTTACAGCAGAAAATTCTCTATCAACGTGCATTCTGTCAGCGTCGTCTTCAGTCTCGCCGTTCATTAGTGGCATGGCGTAGTCCAGGCTTGGAACTGCACAGAGAACAAGGACTTCAGACCCTTTGAACACACAATAAAACTAAGACACATTTTCAAAAACCCTTTTTATCAGCAATGAATGCTTTTGAACTCTCAAGTAATTAAAAAAGTAAAGACTACTAATTTAATTTCCCACAATAAAAAATACTTCTTGAAGTGTGCAGTTCAATTAAAGTCATGCAATTCCAGATATATTTTCTAATTATACTTGATGGCAAAAATACTAATTTAGGGATCTTAAGAGAACAGAGATCATACAACCTATAGATAATTTGAAACATTTTTTTCCCCAAATTCAGAAAATATTTTTCAAAAGAAATGGATAATTCTTAAACACACTGTCCAAGTGGCTTTTGATCTGTGACCAAAATACAAAAAAATTGAAGACACACACTAAAAAATCTTGAGTCCCAAGGAATCTAGAGCTAAAGCTACACATGCACACTCTGTGTCCAGCGGTGGAAAAGGCACACATTTAGTCATGTCCACAGGCAACACTGTACACATCTATTCACCAAACTCGACAACACTCATGTCTCTGTTACAATGTCTTTTTTTTTTGCCAGAAGGATCTTAAAAATCACTGTTATATCTTGGTTTATGCATTCACCGTGGCTTGAATCCCACCGTAACTTAATTTCAGAAGGTCTTTAATTTGCCACATTCACGTGTACTTAAGATCCACCTAACCAAAGTTCCCTGAGGTCTGGGTGGTTTCATTCTTCTTTCCTCCAAATACCAGAGTTAACATCCTTATAAACACATCTGGTTAGTTTGCATTTCTGGTTCCTGAATAAATATCCAGAATTATTTCTGGATCAAAGAATGCACAACACAAATAACAACTCTTACTGTGTAATATTTCTCTCAAACTTTTGAAAATAGAGAACTGAACTCTGTAGCTTTAGTCAGTTCTAATTTTAGAAACCTCAATCACTGTCAAGGTGTCAATCGCGGATTACTCCCCAAAGATGCTAATGTACAGAATGGGAAACATGGTTCCTAACTACAAAGAGTAAGTTGTATAGTTAGGAAATAAAGTAAAAGTCTGCACAAGACAAACACATTCTTTCAAACACAGGTGATCTGAAACCCAAGGCACTAAAGCATCTTTTACTCCCTAAGAGTTCCTAAATCCTCCACACCCCAAATCAGCAAAGGCAATCCTCAACCTCACTAAAAACCAGTACTCACTTTTCCAAAATCAATAGTAAACATGTTAGCGTAACAAAAATAAAAATAACCTAAAACTGGGGGAGGTAGCAGCACTGATGCCCTGTGTGCAGGGGACGCTCTGCTCACTTCAGGGGGCTCTTGGGGTAGCTGTTACCTCCAGCTCATTTCCTTGACTCCATGGCACTCAGCCAGACCAGCGTGCTCCCTCAACAGACGCACCCCCAGGACACACCCAGCAAGGCTGAGCGTCTTCGCACTTGGCGCCTGGTTCTGTCTGAGGTTCAGATGTCAAATGTTTCTTGTATAAAACGACAACTAGAGGTCATTTTTGCAATTTCATACTTCTGAAGAGCAGGATTTTTAAGAAAAACACCTTACAGATAAAAGAATGTGAAGATCCCCCCTGCTCCCACCCTAATAAGGGCGCCCATCACACTGTGGCCCTACACACTGTGGCCTTCCCATGGCAGAGTGCACGTGAGTGGGAATGCTGATCACAGGGAGGATGCAACTTCCCATGGAAGGAACAAGTGGAAAACACTCCTTCATGGTTCCCACCAGCCACCCGTCGTTAGAAATGACTGACTTCGATTATCTACTTATTTCCTAAGATCTTAGTTAAACCAGTACTCAATTGACCTTTAGTGGAACTTGGTCTCCTGCCATGGCCTGAATCCCAGCAGGCAGATGGTGAGAATGATGTGAGGCGGGAGGGTGACACTGACGGGGAAGTGCACCCAGGAGACAGAGGCAGTAGTGCTGTCAGACTGAGGAAGGAAAATCAGTGTCCCAAACTGTAGAACAACCAGAGCGCATAGGTAGCAATGGGAACCAGACGCTGTGTGGTCTCAATGTAGCATAGCCTGCTCACAGCATCTTAACACAATGAGGGGTGTTCTGCTGCTCTAAATTTTTAAAAACAAATATGAACAGTTTTTCAGTATAGGTTTTAGGAGACCAGAGACATAAGAAGTTAAAGCATCTTATGTGGCTGAATTAGGGGAGCTAAATTAAAATTTTATTTTTGGGGTTTTCTTTGAATCTCATCTTTAAGACATAAGCAAACACCTAGTATTTACCAAATTAGCTAGTCACACTGCCCTTAAAACTTGAACTCTTCAAGTCTGCTCAACAAAAGCAATTACAAACAGAAAAATAGGCCAGTCTTAGCAGTGCACACATTCTAACGCCAACTACATGGGAGTTTGAGGCCAGCCTAGGAACCTTACAACTTTTTCTCCATATGAAATAAAAATGGCTGGGGATGTAGCTCAGGAGCAGAGGTTTGTCTGGCACGAGGCCCTGGTTTCATCCCCAGGGGCCACCAGAAGAATCAAACAAACCCAAAACACAAAACCCTCAAACTCAGAAAAATGGAGATACTTGGTGTTAAATTCATCCTGGAAAAAAAACTATGCTGGGAAATTTCACTGCTGATTTACAGTGACAGCATTGTAGATATATTTATATTACACACCTACATATCACAAATGAGAATCTGAGGCCAATAGCTATTTGGTTAGAATGACTGTGAAGTCAGTTCAACTTCTGAGATCTGCTGTCACCATAGGCTACTCCTCAGGGCTGTGGTGGTACCAATCATGGCACAAGAAGTTCCTGTGTCCATCTGGACCACCAGCAGAAACAAACAATAATCGACAGGATCGAGTGTCCACCTGTGGAAAAAACTGCATTCTTTCCTACTAGGGGCACTGGCAGGTTCAGGATGGTCTTCAAGGACTACACATGCCAACACTGTACTGAGATACTCCTGAAGATGAACTAGGAACACCAACAAACCCAAACTTACTATTAAAAGCAGGTGCAGTCATGAAATCTTGAAGTTCACCTATCATTCCTTTCTGACCAAAGGACAGAAAGAAAGAGGAAACACCACCCCATGCACACACTATCACTATCCCAAAAGAACAGGATTCCATCCTGGGGAAGAGGCCCCCTCCAACACTTCTCAAGACCAGCTTCTCATCAACTTTAGCTTTACTGCACCCTCCAGGGTTTATACACCCATGTCTATCCAGTAACACCTCTGTTCTGAGCAAATTGCATTTTGATATGACTTGAATGGCTTTAAGTTATTTTAAAGTATGAACTTTCCTAGTATAAGTTGTTTCCAACGGTTTATTTATTATTTATTTTTAATTTTTTTTAATATATATTTTTTTAATTTTTGGCAGACACAACATCTTTGTATGTGGTGCTGAGGATCGAACCCGGGGCCGCATGCATGCCAAGCGAGCGCGCTACAGCTTGAGCCACATCCCCAGCCCTCCATTTATATTCAATTCAAAAAGTCCTAGTCATTTTTATCCATTTAAGATACTTTGTATCACGTTATTTCTAGGAGAAAACTGCTGCAATGAGCAGTACTTCCCAGTGGTTTACTGAAAGCAGAACTACTACCTTCTGTAGGGCCAGACTCATGATCCCAAACTTAAAGAATGCATTTAGAGACCAAGCCAAATGGAATTATTGCTTATTTGAATAAACTTCAAACTAAAAACATCATTCTATGTGATGGCTGAGTTGTAGGAAGACAGAAGAACTGTTTACTTAATAAGGTCAAAGCTATGATCTATTTAGTCAAGGTATTCCAGGCACCTATAGATATGTTTTTAAACAAAAGGAAAAAAACCCTTAAACCCTTCTAATTATTTTTATATGTGAAGTTACTCAAAAGGATTTTTTATGCATGTTACATGAGGAAATGAAACATTTACTGACATGAGAATAGGGATTTATCAAAACCAGTAATTTAGATAGAGAGCAAAACTTGTGCTCATACACACTTAAACGGCAAATCAAAACGAAATGTTAGAAATTATGAATATGAAGTAGTGCTGTTATTTTGAATTACAAACCAAAAACACAACAAAGAATGTAAATAATTATATATTCAACTTCATGCATAGTGGGAAAAACTGTTTTAATGATCAAGAATCAGCTCCAGGACCCCACATTTCACACAGTATGTGACAGTAGGAAAAAGGAAACAAATGGCAGGGCAGGCTGGAAAAGCCCATCTGTGCTAGCAATGTGCAAACGCAGGGCATGTCCAAGGACTTGAACTGCAGAAAGGACCAGACCACGAAGGAGCTGTGAGGTCACAGTCACTCCAGCCATGGCGAGAGAATGGACATCAGGAAGCAGCTCACAGAAAAGCGCACGGAGGCTCAAAGATGTTATCGAGACACTCTGAAACTGCACCCATCACGGAACATGCTCCATGAAGTACAGTGCACTTTTCAGGTGTGCATGACCGTCATCTTGAAAACACATGCATCTCCAGCCACATGCTCTTCTGCACAAGCACCCTCAGACTGAGGACCATGCACTGTGGGGTGTGCAAACTGGACCTCTACCACTGGACAAAATCAGTCTGATTCTACTCGATTGGCTGCAGTAAAATTCACGAAACCTAAGGGATCCTTGGAAACACCTTTTAGGACACTTGATAATGACGTACTGGCCAACTCAGCTGACACTAAAAACTTTTTCTTTTATTTTTATTTTTTAGTTATAGATGGACACAATACCTTTGTTTACTCATTTTTTTATGTGGTGCTGAGGGCCTCACATATGCTAGGCAAATGCTCTACCACTCAGCCACAACCCCATCCCTACATTAAAAACTTTTGGAATAGTTTTTAAACTCCCTAAATGTGGTGTTTTAGAATCTGATTAGAATGTTAAGGGACATCTTTTTAAAATCACTGAACAGATTTTAGACTTGTCAGCGATGAGGGAGAAATAAAGTATAAAGAACATTTAAACTAACACACATACAATTGATGCACAAGGGCATAATAAGGTCCACATTTTTACCATTTCACAACATTAACCAGGCATTAAGTCAAAGTGCAAATATTGGAAAAAAGTACTCTTAAAGCACTCATTACGTTAACTGAGGCACAGCGATAGAAGAGGACGGCTTGCCCCAAGCCACGTGCACAGAAGATCAAGATCTCCTACTTCCCAGGTGCCTGACAGCACTGGGTGTTTGGCATTTTTAAGACCAAAGAGCAGGATGCTGAGATCATCCTCAGCAAGTCCCACCTGAGCCTGTAACTTCAGTGGTCACTCACTCCACACTTGCTTCTCTGTCATGTTCTCTGCGTGTTCCTGCCATCAGTCAAAGACATTTCATACGTAAGCACAGTCAGTCTCTCCTCTATTGAAGGGAAGACTTTTCAAGTTAAAGAGTGATCAGTGACTGCTACGTAAACTCCAAATCCATCTTTAAAAAACAGGGAAGAATGAAGTAACTTACCTCAGACCTGACACCAAAACTAATACAGGAACTCACACACCACACAGGGCATGAGAACCAGTCGAAGTCACATCCCCCAAGCCAGTGGTGACAGATGTTTGACATATCATCTACAATTATTATAAGTTCAGAAACATTTTCCAAGAAGTGAAAAAACAAATCAGGTATGGTGGCATTTTTTTTTTAGTGGTTATATTCTGAACAGATAAAACAGATGACCAAATTCTTCCTAATTCCTGGCAGGGTGCTCAGAAGCTGCAGGCACACACTCACAGGTGAGGTGACATGTCCCTCCCACACCTGCCCTTGTCATGAGATACATCTTCACAGTGGTGGTCACCGTCCTGCACAAGAACTCTCCAGGCACGGCTCACCTTGCAGGAAGGTGCCTCTCCAAGGTATGCTCTGCCATGCAAGATACTCGCCCGGGAAGGAAAGTCCTGCTTTTCCCCAGCCCACATGGTCTCACCTCCAGTTCTGGCTTTCTTCACTCCCAAGGATTCCGAATCTTCTAAGCATCTCTTTCGATTTGTTCCCACACTAACACGATTGGGAAATCCGTTTTCATGGCCCCCACTCAAGGCACCATTATGACAGAAACGGTTCAGGTGACAATTCTGGAGGTTCAAGAGAAACTGGGTGCACTCTTGGAAACCCTGGGTTTGTGCAATGTCTGCTGCTGTCAGGCCACTGGCATTTCTCAAGCTGCACAACACAAAAACACTGAATTACACCCATTAGCATTTGAACCTGGTCTCTGCTCCTGCTGAACTGACTATCTATCTGAAGGTGATATGAAAAAGCCAACAAATTTACAGCAAATCTTCATTAAAGCAGTTAACTATCCTAACTCCATAACTAACTTCTCTTATACACATTTGATTTCTAAGCAATATTCGGGAGATAATAATTTTTAAAAAATTAATGCTAAACTTTTAAAAAAGTCATCTTCCTAATTACTTCTCAAGATTCTTTGTTAGTCTGAAGAATCTAAATTTATGCTAACTTCAGACTCAACCTGAAACTGAATTCTACACATTATCTGCACTTAATTTTTAATAACCCATCCTTTAGCTTCTGTAAAATCATAACAAACAAACATGTACTAAAATTGTCCATGGCATTCACACCAACTGGCTTCCTAAGAACAGTCCCAGTTCAGCAATAAGCTGGATTTTATGCTGGCATGCAACACTGTAAGTGGAAGTTTAGAAGGATGCCCTGATGTTAAAATAACTGCCACCAGACTCAACATCCCAAAAAAGTTTTGGTTTTGGGTGGTCTTAAGAAAACTTGCAGGAGTTCTACATGTCAGCATTTCTACAGCATCTGAGTAGATGTTTCCTATGAAAAGACTCTGCATAGTGTCCTAGGAACTCATCCTGAGACTACTCTTGCCATTCCAAAGAACCAATGTTTCACCTGACTGATGACACTAAAGTAAAGGTCTCTCATGTCTTCTGCAGTCACTATGTTAGAGGAGGAAGACCTGGCACAATTTAAGTGGAGACTCTCAGTAACACACAAGAGAAACGGCTGAGTGTGTAAATGTTTGGACACCAAATTTAAACAGAGGGCACAAAAGCAACTCCATGTTAAAATTCCCCTGAAAGACAAAGAGTACACAGGGCTCTGTGAAATCCTCCACAAAGAAGGCACCATTTCCCTGGCTGTGCTGCATATATATATAAGAGACGAGGCAACGCCAGCAAGCGCCTCAGCCTACACCACTGAACGGCCAGTCCAGGACCCTGAGGCTGCTGGTTAGGGAGACCAGGAAGGTAACAAAAGAAAAAATCTGAAAAAGACAACTACAACCTAAGAGACAAATATTCTTCTTTTCAAGGTCAATCACAGCCTTGTATTCCTATTTCCAGCCACACAACCAAAGCTCCATCCTCAGAAGTAAAAATCTATGTTTCTGGATACTCACTGAACATGTCTACCTTTAAAATCATGATATATAAAAAATAATGCAATATGTATTTGGAAGGAAGGCTAAGCCCAATTTAATGAGATATAGAGACAAAAGACTTAAGAATTCCAGAAATGAACAAAATTCTCTTAAAAAACAAAGGTAACAGTGTTCGGTACTATTGGGAACTTTAACATTTTTATTTGATCTAGGACCTTGTGGCTGTGAATCCTGATAAATATCCATCCCAACATTTGAACTTTGATACATGAATAAAAAGGAAAAACCAAATTTGGGCAGAGTGAGTTACATTAACCACACAGGCCCAAACCAGTGTCCTCTTGTTGCTGAAGCCTCCTGCAGCATCATGAGCACTGCTACGCACAGGTGGTACTTTTCACCCACTGCAGGCTTCATTCTCAGGACACCAGAGAAGATGGTATAGACAGGTCTACTCTGTCGAGAAATACAAACTGCTATGTGAAGACTTTCAAACTCTGAGAAATCTGAAGATAAAGGCAGAACATGAGGTTTACAAATTAACAGTTCCTGTAGATAAACAATAGTCTCACTCTCCAGAATCCCAATCCCAGAGTATAGAAACAAAAAGCTGCCATTCCCACAGGAAAAATAAAACCACCAACAGCACAGCCAATGGTAAAGAGCACTTCTTGATGGATCAGAATGGGAAAGAACAAACAACCACTTTTAAATGACACAATCATAAAGGCCAATTTGGTGGAGAAAATTAAGACACACAGGGTACAGCAATATGGAGACCATCAAGTGCTAGGAGCGCTGCAGCCAGGGTGCCACATGCACCAGGCAACACCAGCTCACCACTCTCCTGAGGCCAGAGCCAACAACCTCCAGGTGGCTCTCAGCAGTGTCTTCCAGACTTTAAAGGAAGATCTCAAAAGGAGGATCACAACCAACTCACACTGTGCATGCCACGTGGGGGCCACACCAGCAAGCACAACCACCAGTCATCCAAGGTTCTGATGGCTTTCCACACAATTTAGGGTTCTGAAGACAACATGGAAGGGAGATGATTGAAAAAAAATTTCCAGAGAAGTGTACTATACAGACAGCATCTGTGACAGAGGACAGGACACAGTAACGGAGGAGACTGATTTACCCACTGTTTAGGTGGCACTGCCCATGTGGCATTATCAGGAATGGGAACATTAGTTTTCTCCCTCTGTTCCCAGTGACTGCAGAAGACCTGAGCTACACAGTGACTTGTGTTACCAGGGACTGACTGTATAACAAACAGCCTAACTTGACAGTGTCCGCGTTCTTCTTGAGCAGGACGTGTAGCGCCTGATGTTGGCCAGGCACCCCCTTCCTCTCCTACTCACCTTCACCCACTGCCTGCAAGCTCCTTATGCAGCCACCTCACTCCTCTCTGTCCACATCAGAAACCTCTCCTTGCTGGCTCTCCACACTCAGGCGGCACATGACAGACATGCTCACTAGGGAACATCTGATCCAGGGGTGGCACTTCTTCTTAAAGGGCTGGACAGTAAATATTTTAGGAACTGCAGGCCATGCCCTCTCAGAAACCACTCACACAGACAACAAGAAAGGCTATGTTCTATAAGCCTTTGTGGGCATTCAAATCTGAATTTCATATGATCTCGTTACAAAATATTATTATTCTCTTGATTTTTGTTCAACCAACCTAAAAAAGCAAGAAACATTCCTAGTTTACAGGCCATATAAAAAACAGCCAGCCAGCTAGCCAGCCACACCTGCTGAATAATCTCCCAATTTATGACCCTGGTAACTATCCCTCTACTCTCAATAATGGGTTTCTTGGAAAATGACACATTCCACACACTATTCAATTCAAAGATCACTTTTTAAAAAGTTGCCACATCTGTCACAAAACCTTAACTACCGAGAAAAAGACCTCAAGTTAAACCAACTGCTCCCAGTCCCACTGACACTCCATGCACAGTCTAGATCCTTGAAGAGAATTCAGGCAAATGCCGATGGCAAGCATCGAGAGACACCTTTAGGCCTGAGTTCCTCATCTATATCACCATGTAGGCTTCCAAGTCAGCATTAGAATAAATAATTAAAGTGTATAATTCTCAAAACATTTTAAAAATGGTTTGCAGTGCTGGGGACTGAACCCAAGGTGCAAAGAATGCTAGGCAAGTTCTCTACCACTGAGCCATACCCACAGCCCTCAAATCACTTTATTTAAAAACAAAAGCTTGGGTCTTTTCATTTTCACATATGCTTCAGTGAAGCAATATTTCAATTGTGGTATTTTAATAGTTAAAAAGTGATTCTGGTTAAAATGTATCAAATTCAGAAACCCTCATACTCTATATTTACAGTTCCAATTTTACGTAGGTTATTAAATCTAAGGTACTTGTTTTAATTTGCTAAAGTTCATAAGAGGTAGACACAGAAACTAAATCACTGACTTACAAGTTTGTTACTTCCACTTGGGATCTAGTACTTATCAACACTCTACCCTTCACCCTATGGTCCACCAACATTCACTGACTCCCTATACCAAGTGTGGAATCAGTAAGAACAAAGTTAATCTGGACTGCAGCATTACACACATTCTTCTCACAGGAAACTTAAACTACCTGGAGGAAAATGTTAAAAACCTCAAAAACTGTGTGTGTGTGTGTGTGTGTATTTTTTTCTAACAGAGATTGAGTCTAAGGGCACTTTACTGCTGAGTCATACATCACCAGTCCTTTCTGAGACAGTGTCTTGCTAAGTTGCTGAGGCTGGCTTTTATAACTTGCAATCCCCCCGCCTCAGTCTCCCGAGCTACTAGGATTACAGGTATGGCCACTGCACCTGGCTTCAAAAACAATATTCTGATGAAGACTAAGCTAGAGACAAAATCACACATGTGGTATTTTTTAGATTGACACTTAGGGTGTATAATTTCACACCCTTTGAGGCACCGGGGTATGCAGGCTGTGCCTGAGATCCCGTTAATCTTTGTCCATGTTTGACAACCAGTGAGTGTTCTGGAAGGTCATTCTAAAGCCCTCGTCCACTCTCTGCTCCTAACGTCCACTGGAGAAATCTTTGAAAGTGGGCAGATATTTTTAAAAACAACAATCATTTGGTTTTCAAATTAGTTGTAGTTTTGTTGAAGTTTAAACACTGATTTTGTTTATTAAAAGGAGGTTTAGAAGGAGCAGATTCTTTTGTTGGTGTTCTACCATAATGGGTGTTCCTCCCCGTCATTTCCAGCTCCTGTACCATTCACCAAGACTACCAGAGCAGTCTCTGGGCAGACACCCATCCTCTCCAACACTTCCTGCTACCCTTTCAGCATTGGAATACCAGCACAGCACGTGGAAGAATGACCTCCACTTTAGTTAAGTGTCCTGAAAACCAACGGCAAAATGAATCAAACTGCCACTAGCTTTACTGAAGTTAAAACACAAGTGCTTCTACTTTCTGGAAAAATATTTGAATGGAGCATTAAAATTTATTATACCTAAGAATTCCTCTCAAACGACTTTAGACTCCAGCTCCACTGAGGCCAGCCAGCTTGCTTTCGATTTTCCACTTACAGTGCCACAACACCAGAAGAGAAGCCATTCTGATGAAAAGTTGATTTTGGGGGGTTAATTTTGAAAAATCAAATATCAGAAAATACTTGAAACACAATTTTTTAGAATCCAAGGTGCCACATAACCTCCAGGGTGTTTTCTTTTTGTTAATGCCATGTGACAATAAAAGATAACCACAATTTTTATATAAATAATATTTCTGTTAAATTTCTGATCTCAATTTAGCTATTGTTAGTTTACAAGTAAACAGGTAGATATCATAAATTAGGGTAAGCAAAGCATGCAAATCTAAAGAGTCTATATCTGAATTCCTAGATTAGCATTAAAACCAATCACCGCAACAAATACCTCAACAGTACGCCTCGTGTGCAGAAAGGAAGCGATACTGAGCATTCAATGCCACAACCGTAAGGTTTTCGGAGAAGCACCTGTGGCAGTTTCAGCAGTTTCTATATGGAATGCTCCCCCTTTCTAGGATTACTTGAAAAAATCAAGTCAATTCGAATTACGTAGCTGTAAAACATTGACACGTGTAGTTTTTACAGATTCAGAATCTTCTGTGTGACTTAAAACGGGCAATGGTGCATACACAGGAAACTTAAATAATAAGGGATCACATTTGCAGGCAACATTTGATTAAAAATACATATACACACATGGGGTGCAGAAGCAATTGCTGAGCTAAGCCACCGGCCTGTCACCATCCTGACGCCGAGTGGCTGCTCCCAACACTACCTGTTAAGTTACCTCTTGTAATTTTTAGCATGAAGCCAATTTAAGTATGTCAATATTTTAACAAAAGTTTAAGAGTATGGACTAAAAAACCAACAACTCACGATTCTGGTTACTTTAAAATTTGGTATGCTGTATCACAAATACATTAGTAACTATTCCTAGATGGAAATAAGCAAATAAATGGAATCATTACAAAAAAAAAGATAAAACATTACTAAATGTCCATTTGTACAGATAAAACATAAGCAAACATCTAAAATTTCTTCAGTAAAAAACACATTGTGTATTTTTAACCCTTTGGTATCCAAACTTACATAATTAGGAAGACTTTCTTAAATATATTCTTTAGTTAACAACAGGAAGAAACTATTTTTTAAAAAAGTTTCTACCTGAATAAATTTGGTGCCAAGTTTTCATTTCAAGTTCAACATTACCGAGGACAGTTTTATGCTATAATTGAGCCACAATCTTGTCTACAGACATTAAAACACAAGCTCATCATTCAGGAGTGTGCTATATATGCAACATGCTCTCACTTTAACTCAGTAAGAAAGAAACATCAGGCTATCGCTGGCTCGACGTGAACGCACTACCTGTAAAAGCAATGGTTTAAAACAATCAAAATTCTAAACTAAACTGGTCAATAACTTGGGAACACTGTCAGACTACATCTGTTACTGCCTGGCAGGGAACCTGTATTAGGACCTTTAGAAGAGACATCCCCACGCGCAGCACTGCAGAGAAGGGATGAGCAGGAGATAGCGAGTTAGACAGATAAGCTGTCGTGCAACCAGGAGGGGCAAGGCCTAGGACGTGAGGGCAACTAGAGCTCAGGCATCTGAAGACTGTCTCAGCCATAATTCTAACAAATGTCTTAACTAGACTATTATCCTGAAGGACAAACAAGCAGCAAATGAACTAAAAAACAGAGATTTAAAAAATGATGGCTAATAATGTGAAACTAAGTTCATTTCTACTAAGGACAAAAGATGCAAGTGAATTTCTGACACTAATATTAAGTGCCCTCATCAGACATATTTGTCCTGGTGAAAATTTTGCCTCTAGGCTGGGCTTCAAGGTAAGCAAATAAAGGTGGGTCATTAATGGCCACTGATTTTGAACCATAGTAAGCCAATTCCATTTTAATTAAGAATTTCTAAAAGTTTAGCAGCATTTCTTTTCCTATAGCATTAAAAAACCATCTGTTGGCATCTCATTTTAGGCTTCTGTTATTTCAGACAACTGTGCCTATTTTCTAAATTAGGCAAGAATGAATGCTCTACAGTGAATCACTCTACTTATTATCTCAGGTTAGAGCTTTCTCCAGTTACCTGGAGATCACAGTGAGGTGCCTCCCAAGTTCAAAGTAATTAGGTTGACAAAATGTAGCTCACTTGATCTAGATGCTACAGACTAAATGGCCTCGAAGGAAATTCTCTTCTAGGAAGGCTGTGAGCCTGCAGCTGGGCACCAGCCTTCTCCACACAGTGTGGGATTAAAAGAGACCTGCAAATACGTCTGAGGCTCAAGTAGTTCTAGTGTCCTTCACGTCCAGCTAAACCCCCTTCACTCCATGTTAATATCTAGAAGCCATGTTAATATTTAGAAGACATGGAAACATTCTCCTTTCCCTCTCAAGAAAACAAAATAGTAGCCAAAATTCTGAAAGTGAACCTGCTATTTACAGCATTAGTATAAGGCCTTCTTATCAGCAGAAAGCAAAGCTTTAAGTCTTTCTCCAAAAATCACACTGACTTAACCTGTCTTATCCCAAGGAAAAATTAGTTGGCAGCTGTGTTAGTACACGCCCTTCTTCTAATCAAAAAGACCAAGTGTGAAGCTGAGGCAACACTGTTACAGTGAACCTCCCACTCCCCAGCAAGAAAGACTGAGGGTGATCACGATTTAACTCTCAGACCCAGATTTAGGCCTTTTACAGTATACAAACATGGAGTCTAGTGACAGAACTGAGACTTGACCCTGTGTGCTTCAATTTTTAGATGTAAATAACAGTAAATATTAATGACTATCGCTTAAGCCCCCAAAAGAAGCTCATATGGAAAAGATAACTTGGCACCAAAACTCAAGTTTTAAATTAAGAGAAGAAAACAAAAGTCTGTTAACATACTCACGTGTGGTGCTAGAAAATTTAACACGATGCACAGGAGCTGAAATGCCTTATCTTAGAGTTGCAACCTACATTAACAAGTCAGTTAACAAACCACTCCAGCCAGACACTTGGCATACTGCCCTCAGCAGCTACCCGTGACCCAAAGAGCATTTAGATTTCGGTTACTTCAGTGAAGTAGATACAGTAAAGTGGGGTAGAAACTGAACAAAATTATTCATTTAAAAATTCTGGTATGAGGAAGCTTTTAATCTATTCATGGAAAGAAAAATGTACACTATCTCCTAAATATTATGAAATGTAAAAGAAAGAATTAATCTACCCATTTTAAACTGGAAAAAAAGTTAATCCTTTGCCTCTGTTCTTTAATTAAAAAAAAAAAAAAAGGTATTATCTGCTAGGATTTCACTTGACCATCTGAGTGGTATCACAGAGAACAAATAAAGTGGACCTAAACGCCATTATTTAAGGATTTAACTGTTCTATGTTGCTATGACTAGACTAAATGGGGTGAACTATAAAAATGTGCAGAACAGAAAAAGAAGCAATTTTTAATTTGGCTCACTGGCAAAACTGACATTTTATTTAGATGTTAAAACTAAATAACCACATATACTTATAGCAATAAATAATGATTACTTATGTTCTATTTCTAGGCCAAAGACTAAGAATTTTAAGAATCACTTTTGGCTAGTAGCTCAGGCTAAATATTTCTTCTAAAAAAATCTGAAAGCCCAGTCCAGGGACGTCACCACAGTGCAGGGTCTTGAGGGGGTGGCTCTTATACTGAGATGGGAAAGACTGGCACACGAGGCCATGCTCAGCCACACCTGGTAGAAAAGAGACACTTGAGGGTCCTGTAACCAAGGACAAAATTGTAAATAAAAGATGCTCATTTTTAAAAAGACACCTACTTAAAAAAAAAAGAAAGAAAGAAAAAAAAGGACATAATGATAGATACTGATTGGCTTGAAGGATTAAGCTGTCCATCCATTAAAATGAATAAAATTAACATTGTGTAATAAAATGCTTAGGACCGATTAGAGTATTGTTTGGAAAAAATAAGTCATTAATTAAAAAAAAAAAAATCAACTCCTAATTATCCATTATTTCAATAAATAATAACTAAGCAACTTAATTATGTTATATGACTCTGTATTTCATAATCAAAGCTTCTGTTTTAAAAAAAATTTGAATTTTTGATCTAAGCACAACTATAAAACTTCGTCTATAACTTTAAAACAAGTCATTGAGAATCATCAATGTTTTAAAATTGTGTAATATACATTAACATTATCAATTACTTTTAGATTATCTTAAGTCACGACTACATATTAACTTATAAGGGTCCCCTGCAATGTAGCAGTTATTAAAGGCCATATTTACAACATTGATTTGCCACATGAAGTAAAGGATTCAAGCCAAACTAATGGCAAATCTTGCCAACGCTTAATGAAACAGAAGCTAAGTCACTGAGACTGCTGACAGCCTCCAGCATAGAAACATGCCTTAAGTGAATCTGTATGGCTTTGCTGCCCAGGGTTTCTGTTCAGAACCTACTAGAATACAGAGTCAAAACAATGGAAACCAAAGGGTTAAACTTTTGTGGGTTTACTTCTCCCGAAGTCTAAATATTCACATTTCCAATTAGAATAAAGTGGTTTCTATTTCTATGAATCATTCATAACACTTGAGGTAAAACAAAAAAGCTGGTATCAATTATCTGGTCATTACAACTCTATAGCTTACACTCAAGATTTAAGGGTGAAAAACTGGATCCATTGTTAATGCTGTGAACTGTAGAAGAAAAATTTTATAAAATAAATCTTTAAGAGAAAGTTAAGACAAACGAATTTAATACCTAAATAAATGTATAATGCCATGGCTAGCTAATGATTTGCAAACAAGATCACATTTCTAAATTAATATACTTAAAGACTATTCTGTCAGATGATAAATGAGCTAGCTGATATAAACGGGGCAACAACAAGGAATTCTACAACAATGCCACCGGTATCAAAGGCTCCCAGCAAGCAAGTCTGAAGTCTTTAATTACTTAAGTTCTACTTTACAAAGAGTCATAAGTTAAGTCACACTAGGCTAATGACTGAGACTGTCCACAGCCTTCAGCACAGATGGTCCTCACATCTGCTAAGAGGAGGAATTCAAAATGTAGAAAAGCCCATTGTCTTCAAAAGCCAAAGAGGCCTGCAAGGATATTCTAGCTCAATCCATGCGCTGGCAAAGAAAAGCGAAGACCTGCCACAGAGACACATCTAGTTAGTGGCGAAGTCAACAATGTCAACTTTGAAATCCACTCACTTGACTGATCCTTCTGTCCCTAATACATTCTCTCATTTCAAGAATTTGGAGCCATCATGGAACTAAGCTCCTACTGATAATCAGTGGTCAACTCAGACTACAATCTTGCTAACACCAACTGATCTAAAAAACAAAACTGTGTGACTAATTTTAAAAATAAAGATTTTAGGGCTTTTGCTTGCTCTACATGCTGTGGTTTGAATATAAACACCTTGACTACTTCTCTAGCTTGGGAGGATAATTGAAGGCACTTACTCAGTATGAGCTCCGTTCGCCACCAGGGCACTGATGCACTCGAGGCTCCCGGAGCGGGCTGCCTTGTGAATGGGAGTTTCCCCCTCACAGTCCTGAAACACACAACACCCATTCTCAGATCCAACAACATCTTCCACATTTTAAAGCAGAACAATTAGCAAAAGCCAGAGGTCTTCTCATCCACCTGTGACACAAACGAGCTGAGCATCGCATAATTTGAAGCATAATACAAAGGAACATCTAGGTGAAGAGAAGACAAAGACTAGAGAAGGGGTGGTGTTCTCCAAAGCATTTAGCTAAAGGTCAATATCCCAAAATCCTGGGGTCTCTTTAGCAGGGACAGCATGAATGCTCTCAATCGGGATTCACAAATGTTTTAATCCTGGCACCAATGTGTACACATAAACCCCCAATAATTATCCTATGACAAGTTGAAATAGCACATATTATTAGCTAACTTACAGTCCAGCCTACCCATGTTCCTCTACCTATCTACCCTGAATTTTTTCTTGATTTGGAACCATATTTAGAAAAGATGGTTTGAGGTCAAAGGCTCAGGCAAAGACAGAAGGAGACCACCCCAAGGGTCAACACAGCAGGCTCTGCAGTCTAAACAGACTTCTGTTTTAGCAAAGAAGACACAAAGGGGAACAGAGCAGAAGTAAGCAGACTCAGGGAAAACACCCTGGACTCTAACACAGTCAACCAGAAGGGATGGACTCTTTCATACCTGTCCATAGGCTATCAGGCAAGTAACAAGTAAACAGTAAATGTAATCAAGACCCAAGCAGTCATCACTTCTGTTAGAAAAATTTAGAATTTTTTTTTTTTTTTTTTTGTCCAGGGAATCCTGAGGGTGAAGCACCCAGAGTTCTTGGATAAACCCACTTCACTGTCACTGGAGCTACCACTGCCATACTTGCCTACAGCCTCACTGAGAGCGAGCCAGTGAGCAACTGGGCATGGTGTGCAGCATTGGGAAAAGCAGCTCCTCCATAAACCCAGTGGCCACCTGAGCTCCTTCTCAATGCACAATGACTCATGAGGAGGACAGTAAGGTGTAGGCCACCCAAGTAAAACAAACATGGCACATTATTTTGCAGAAAACGGAATACGAGAGACTCAAGGGGCAGAGTGGAGGGAAGAGTGTGTACATATATTTCAATCAGGGTCCAAAAGGCTGTGAACAGAATATAAAGAAATCTAACACCCCAAACAACAACAAAAAATTTCTATTTTTGAAAAAAGAAAACCAGCAAACCATGTGACTATTCAAAAAAGTGAACTCTTCCAAAGAGGAGGGGAAGGGAGAGAAGTGGTACATAATAAAGCAAATAAAAACTAGATAAAGGCCAGGCGCAGTGGCACATGCCTGTAATCCCAGCAGCTTAGGAGGCTGAAGTAGGAGGATGTGAATTCAAAGCCAGCCTCAGCAATGGCAAGGTGCTAAGCAACTCAGTGAGACCCTGTCTCAAGTACAAAATAGGGTTGGGGGATGTGGCTCAGTGGTCAACTGCCCCTGAGTTCAATCCCTGGTATCACCCTCCCCCCAAAAAACCCCCTGGGTAAAAATACTGACAAGAAAACTACAAGCAAGATGAAAAACCTGAGTTTGCTACACTATTTCAAAAAGATGATAGAATATTACCAGACATTAAGGAAGACACTGAAAAGCAGAACTATCCAGCCCCTGGTTTGTTACACAAGAAGAGTCTTGGCGGGCACAGCAGACACTGCTTATGACATCTGCAGTCAAGAGAGAGAATACCAAGAGCAAAAGGCCACGTGAAGGGTGTCCGAGTCTCTAGTTCAGACCAATCACATCTCAAAAACACCTAAGTTTGCAATGTGAGTCTAGAACCATGGCAAACTGTGAGAAGAGGGAGATGTGCCAGGAATTCCAAGGGCAGCAGGGCACCTTGATTTTAACAAAGGGAACCTTTGACTTCTGATCTAGATATTAGAAATCAGAGCTGGCTTTCAAATACTGAGCAAAGCTAGTCAAGATGAGCACTAAAAATGGAGCACATGAAAGCTAGCTTCACTTCCTCTTGGGGAAGCCCAACACAGGCCTGCAGGCAGCACACCAGCTTTCTACCATTTCTCAGCTCACCTGACAGATGACCCAGGAAGTCTGTATAAAGCATGAGGAAAACGAATGTCAAACTGTTGGCAGCTTACATACCAAAAGGTTAACAGAAGTGGTATGCCAGGTTCAAAAACTTAAAACACAAATGTCAGATAAAAACTATACAAGATAAGCCAGAGGTACACTGGGAGCTGCCAGAGGGCTACTGTGACCTTAGGACAGCAGAGTGCCCATTACAAGAGAGGCCAAGTCCAGCCCCCATGGATTAAGAGCAAGACCATGCCTGAGATTTAGACCACAGCTCTTTACCTTGAAAGATGAAAACCTGTGGCCCTCTAAGAGATTCTAGGGTGCCCAACAATGCCCGTGGGCACTCTGGGTGGATATGAGGACCTGGGGGCTTCTGATCAGGCAAGTATTTCAACAGTGGAAGCTGCTAGGAGAGAGGATCAGGTAGTCTTGTGCTGGGAAGCAGAGCACAGAAGAGGTGCTGCCCGGAGGCACCTGAATGATGTTGCAGGCGCAAGAGCATACCCTCAGCCCACACCCTTTATTAGTTCACTACAGGAAGCTGCTGTGAGACACTAGCTGAAAAGGGAGCTTCTAGATTCAAAAACCAATACTAGGCAAATTCCTTAGATCTCTCTAAGTGACTTGTCCCAGGCCATAGTGCCCTTTCTAACTGCAGAGAGGGAGTCCAGGGTGCAGGTTCTGAGGCAAATGGGCAGCTGTGCTGATGCCCAGCACGGGAGGGTACATGGGAGATAATTCACAAGCAGAAGAGTAGAGCAGCAGCAGCAGAAACACATAAAGGCACGTCTGAGTGCAGAGAAGAGGGAGGTAGTGTGGAAAGAATACAGGTGTGCCTGCCCAAGGCTAGCTCAATGATAAGAACAAGCCTACCACCCAGGACCTCTCCTCCATAGGGTCTTTCCTACAAGTCTCTCACAGAGAACAAATTGCCCAATTATGCCCTGCACTCTTTTCCCACTTATCCATGTTTCCAGCCTGGCCGAAATACCTATCCTCAACTGCTACAGTTAAGGTGGGTAGCTGTGCCATCTTCAGGAAGGGAACTACAACCACTTTATAACTGCCGTGATCAAGGAAGGTATCTTAGGAAAGACAAAGAAAAGCAAGAGAGAGGAAATAAAAGGATTTTATTTATTTTATAATTAAAATAATAGGATTTTAATTATTTGGTGAAAAGATGCTGAAAACACCAGTAAAAATGTGGGCGCATGCACACTTCAGTCTGTGCACATTTCTTAGGATTATTTTATTGGTGCACATTTAAACACAAAGGGCTGGAATCACTTATTCTTCCCACTCAGTAAATGACATCGACTTTTCGAAAAGTCATCATCCCAAATGTGTGTCTGAAGCTGACCTAGGCCACTCCTTTTGCTAGCATGGATGTGTTTTTAGTGACTGTGAAGTGAAGCTGAAGCAGCTGGAGCCAGGAAACCTGAGCTGGAGGCCAGAACCATCAATTACCAGTTGTGACCTTAGGCAAATCAACCCTAATGGCAGTAGATGATCTGGTGAGTCATAATAGGCAAAAGCACTCTATGAACAGTATGCAAACTTCTGGAAAGGGTCTATTATCCATAATAACTGAAGGAACACTCCAGTCTACCCTCAGGTAAACACTTCAAACTCATTAATTAAGGCCTCACTTTGAAACAATACCCTGGGAGTAATTATAACTGGGAAAGCAGAGTCAATCCCCTACATTCTTACCGGTTTGTTAATGTTGGCCCCTGCTTGGATCAGCCAGACTAGGCACTGAGGATGTCCTCCAAAAGCGGCGATGTGAGCTGGAGTCTGGGCATAGCGTGTAGTGGACACATTCAGGGTGGCTCCAGCTCTCACCAACTGCATTAAGCACTCCAACTTCGCACACAGCAGGGAGGGATATAAAAACAGGCAAACATGTCGGTATAACATAAAATACCACACAAATAATATAATTTCCACACTGGGGACAAATGGCATTTTTGCTACCCATTTTTTTTTTTGAGAGAACAAATTAATTCCTTCCTAACACCATGCAAATTTAAAAAGGTATTTAGAAGACATTTTCCTCATCCTTTAAAAAAAAGCTGATGGAAAGAATGCAAAATATTAAACATGCACAAATATTTTGATTTTCCTACAATAGAAAAATCCAAAATCAGAAAAGATCAGCGTGCATTACTCCAAAACTTCTATTAAGACTTATACATATACAATTTTGAATAATAAGTCATAGTGACTGTAAGTTACAAAAACATACGTAGCTATTTCCACAGGGAATGCGCAACTGTACTGCACACCCCCAGCCCCCTTGTGGATTTTTTTTTTTTCCTGAGACACTCTAAGTTGTCCAGGCTGGCCTTGAACTTGCAATCCTCCTGGCTCAGCTTCAGGATAGCTGGGATTTCAGGGGTGTGCAACCTTTATTTTCAGTCTTTAAAATCTGTGTATGCAAAGAAAAGTATGCAAAAAAGGCAACACAGCTGAGCTCTATACCCAATAGGCAGCTAACTTGAAGACCAGCAAGTTAAAACAAGGATTTGTAGCTAAGCCTGAATACTACGCTGGCCTCTGGCTAAAGAGTACATTACATTCAACAAATTTATCCAGAGTCCACCGGGCACCCAGCATTTTTTCAACTGAATCACATGTTCTCCCACACTGTGGAGAAACCTATTTTCTACTCACGGACCACAAAAAAAGCTATCCTGGATGCACCCATTCCCTTGTTTAAAGAGGACCACCAGGACTCTGGTACTCCTTGTGATCACAATGACTTGGGAGGTGGAGGCAGGAAGACTGCAAGGCCAGTCTTAGTAACTTAGATCCAGTCTCCAAAAAAAAAAAATTAAGAAGATGGGATGGAGCTCAGTGCTAAAGCACCCCTGGATTCAATCCCCAGTACAATTATAGTAATGAGGACAGACCTCACAAGGAGAACAGATGTTCCATGACACCCAAGTTACACACCTGTGAGCTAAACTCTCAGAAATACAGACATTTAAAATGTGGTCTGTTTGAAATGAATGTAAAACTGGGAGTGAAGGCAGATTGAACACTGCCTTTATTACCAAGTGAAAAATGAAAAGTATCAACTAGCAATAAGATGAATAGGTGTCAAACCCAATAAAATGGAAGTGGTTAATCTTTAACATTAGTTGAGAGTTCACTGGACCTAAGCCTGTTAAAAACTGGGTTTGAAATTCTGGAAAGTTTTGCTAAATATGGTATCTTGTAAAAAGCAAGGTATAATTAGATATTTTTAATGTTTAGTACTCTGGGAACAAATAAGCCTCACGGTAACTTGTGTGCCATGGGCATGATCTAAGGATATATGCCTGAAACTGTTAAAAAGAGTGCAACCATTGATAAAGGGTGGAGAAGCTTCGAGTCTAGGCCTAACTTCTGCCCTAGGAGCTGCTTCTCACAGGTGGGAACCCGGGCACCAGACTAGATTTTCCAAGATCCCTACCTTACCTAAAACCCATAAAGTATGGGCCTCTGGTACAACGATAGTCTCCAAAGCAAACATACCACTTCCTCTGTAGAGATAAAAGACCTTTTAAAAATAATTTCGGTCATTTTAAAAAATTGTGGTAAAATACATATAGCATAAAATTTAATATTTTAAGGGATTAGGACTATTTTTCGTCCTCAAATATAACTGGGACCGCCTTGGGTTGGTAAATAAGTACTCCAAGTGACCATTTGCATGAAGCAAAAGTGTAACCATTCCAGACTCCACAGACTGTCATAGTCATGTGCCATCCCAGGGTGGGTAGGATGGAATCATCAGAAAAGTATTTAAAAAAGAAAAAGATGGTTCTTGCCTGCAAGACCTACTCCCTAAAACAGGCAGGAAAAACATCCAAAGTTTCCTAAAGCTTGGTATAAAAATATGCCCTAGCAAGAGCCCTCCGGAGAGAGGCCTGTTAACTGGGGAGTGCCCAACAAGGCTGGGTGGCTCTTCCCAGCTGCAGTCTGAGATCAGACGCCACCCCAGGAGATGAAATGGGTGGCGCCAAGAACTGCTAGGTCTCAGGTCTCCTTCAGACGCCTGGCCTCAGCCCGGGCACGGGCCTCCCCCACATCTTCTAGCCCAGGCACCCGTGCCTCTCCTGCAGGGTGCCCCCCACCTCCACATGTGCTCCTTCACCTCTCAGCCCCGGCACCGCGCCCCCCCACCCCCGACCCTCCCCAGAGCCCGGGCACCGCCCCCCAGTCCGGACCCTCGCCTCCGAGGGCACTCGGAGACGCTCACGACTCAGGCTAAGACTCGTCTCTGAGGAGCAGCACGACTGCACAGCGAGGGACTGAGCCGCTCCCTCTAAATTTTTAAGGGCCACTGTCTCTCCAGAGAGGCGACGCTCAGCAGACTCTCCGGACAGCCGCCGCCGACTGTCCCCAGCGACCGGCGTCCGGCCCTCCGGAACGCGCCGCACGGCTCCGCTAAGCACGCACGCGCGGCCTCCGCACAACCGCAGCGCAGTCCGGCCATTCCCTCCAAAAGCATTCCTTCCCCCGACGAAGCTCCCCGCCGAAGAGACTACGCGGCGGACCCCACCATCGCATCTGCCAGGGCCCGGCCCGCCTCGGGAGCTTGGGGGTTTGAAACCCGGCCAGCCGGACTAGCCGCCGCACATGCGCCCTGGGCCCTCGAGGTGCCCACCCCGCTTCCGCCCGGCGCTCCCGGCACGCCCCGCGGCCCCCAGGCTGCCACCCCGCGCGCCGCCGCACATGCGCCCTTAGCCCCTAGGGGCGCAGGCCTGCCGACCCCGCTTCCGCCCCGCGCTCCCAGCACGCCCCGCGCCCCCGCCCTCTCCGAGCCCCCACGGGAAAGCAGCGGAAAATGGCGCCTTAAAGCGCCCGTGCCCACCTTGCCGAAGTGCGCGGCCCAGTGCACGGGCGTCCAGCCGTAGAAGGAGTCCTCGGCGGCCAAATGAGCGCGCGTCGTCTGCTGCAGCAGCGAGCACAGCGCGGCCAGGTCTCCGTCGCGGCAGGCGCGGTGCAGCGGGAAGCGAAGTGACAGCAGCTCTTCGCTGGAGAAGCCCGCCTCCACGCCCGCGCCTGCTCCCGCCGCCGCCATGGTCCGTCGCTAGAGAGCGCGGGGCTGGCGAGCGAGAGGACGCTTCGGTGAGAGCCCGCGAAGCCGCCGCGGAGCACAAAGGATTAAGAGCAGCACCGCAGCCTGGTCCTACCGGCTGCGGAGCTGAGCGCGAACTGAAGGCAGGCGGGGCCTGCGGCGGGGCGGGGCCTGCCGCGGCCGAGACTGGGGCTGACACCTGGGACTACGGGGCGGGGAGGGGCGGGGCCTGCGCCTGGGGGCGGGGCCTCCCCGCGCCGCGCTGCCGGGGGCGGCTGCCCGGCTCCAGAGCGGCTTGGCGGCGCCGGGCTGCGGCAGCGCCTTTTGAGGCCACGCCGGCTCCGGGGTTCGCGTCCGTGCGCCCGGCCAGGCAGTGCTCCCGCGGCGTCGGAGCTCTTCCCTTCGGTGCTCTGGGGCGCCTGCGGAGAGGTTCTCGAGGTGGATGGTGGACCCCAGGCGGTAGCGCCTCGCTCCGCCTCGCCGGGAATGCCTCCTGGACCGAGCGCCGGCTCCAGGTCCGTTTCCCTCCCGCAGACGCCACAGATGTGTGCGGCATGAATAGGGGCTGCGGGGCCTGAGTTAAACGTCTCTTGCTCCACAGTCTATCAGGTGAGGCCAGAAAGAGTATTTTAATAGTTTAAGCAATACTTTAAGGGTGGAAATACCTGTGAACTCATCTCAGCTCTGTTCACTCTACCATTCATTTTTCTTTGCAAATGACTTTAATTATAGTAATTCTTTAATATCTATCCTCTCACAATGATTTCCTCTCTCCTTAAGTGCCCCATTTTCCAAAAGGACATAAGCCTACCTTCCCATTTGTAATAATGAGAGGGAGGGACTGCTCTTCTTTACCCTACATTCGGGGAATGGGGTGAGTCTGAGACTGAAAAACAGGAATTTGCCGAAGGACAAGCTACTTTGCCTGTGGCAGAGCTAGAAATCAGACCCAGGCCTAGTTTCCAACACACCACTAGGTTTTGCTCTTTTAACCTTTGATTTATTTTGCATAGACAATATTAAAGCCTGACCAGTCAAACATGTTATAATGATAGGATAGTTTTTCAATTAAGATTGCTTTCTGTTTTCTTCTGACTCTACATATTTATATAGCCGAACTGAAATAAGCCTACATATATATGATGGTGGATCCTCAAGAGCTCCCTTTTGGGGATCATGGATACCTTGTATCCAGTCAGTACTGTCAGATACTAATGTTCCAGTTGGTGGTTCCCCCAAGTTTTACCCAAATCTTATGATTATTACTGTTCAACTCCAGGACTGCAAATGCCCCAAGGGTATTATTTGCCAATCCCAAAAAAGAACTTAGAGGACTCAACAGAGAGGTTTTGGACTGTGTTACTTGCTTTTCCAGCCTGTGTACGGTGGAAGCCTGCTGGTTCCCACAAACAGGGGAGTGGACAGGACAGGTCAGTTGCTGCACAGGTGAATTCCCTTCTTCAATTTGTGAGTACCCTCCTTCACAACAGGGTCACTGTTTAGATCCTCTCCAAAGGACTGGAGATAAAGGAAGTGACCAGTTCCCCTCTCCATTTCCTTCAGTATTGTGTTCTTTTCAGACCTTTTTATCACACCGGAAGCTTTCCTAAGCACTGATTAGTGTTTACCCCAAAATTAGAAATCATAGATTTGTCTTAGAATTCTTGTTTCGAAAAAGCAAGAAAAAAAAAAAAGTAAAGCAGATTATAACCATATCCTTTGTCTAATTTGACGAAGCAACCAGAAATAAGCAAACAGGTGTTTGAAGAAAGACTCCTGATGCACAATAGAAGACAATACTTAACATTCAATATGTTAAAAAAAAAAACAACCTTCCCCCTTTAGAATTGGAATTGTATTTTTCCATAAAGGATTGCATCGTGTGAAGGCTCACTCTGTGAGGCACAGCTCACAGCTCTGGTGTACAGCCCAAAGTCAGGTGCCTCCTGTGAGGGTGGCACAGCATGGAAAGAGTGTGTGGCAGAGCACCTGTTGCCATGTGCCAGGAGGCAGAAAGACAGAGACTGGGGTCCACGGTTCCCTCGAGGGCACGCCCCCAGTTCCCTAAGGACTTCCTACTAGCCTTCACCCTCCTAGGGGGCCACCCTGGGGACCAAGCATTCGACACAGGGGCTTTGGAATGTATCCCATAGCAGGTAACTGACAAGAAAGGAGAAGGCAGCAGGCTGTGGGTGGAGCAGGTGCCTAAAGGAGGGAAGTTGGTAAGGGAGGGCCTCTCCTCGGGTGAGGATGGGACAGGTGACTTCCTGACGCATGTGTGGCATGTGGGACTTTGAGCCACCATGCAGTCATTTGAAATGTTTCAACTAGAATGACATCAGTTCCCCCCATGTCATTGCCATAGGGAAGTCCCTAGCTGGTCATTGCTACTATTAAAATATGCCTCTGGATCCACTGGGAAGGGTGTGGACGCCTTCATGGAGCAAGCTCAAAAGTCCCCAGTTGCTATCCAGAGGCTCAGATGGGACTGCTCAGCTCTCAGGTAGAAGTTGCTGACCTGCCACTAGCTGATCAGGTACCTAGTGCCATCAAAGGGATTCTCATCTTCCTGCAGGTACCACTCTTGTATTTGCTGCATGACAACACGCTGGAAACAAAACACTGGGCCTGCTGGGACATTTCATGACCTGAGATAAAGGAATCTTAGCAGTCTCCTTCTAGAACAGAAATTGGGTGACATTGAAACAGCCCTTGCCTGTCATGACCTAACAGCATGTCCACTGAGCAAGTGTTTGCACTACAATGGTCTCTAGCAGGAACACACATGCTTGATTGTCTTCTAGAACCTTCTACCACCCTTCTTGGTCCTTTCAAACTCTAGAGTAATCTCAGAGTGGCTGTTGGGCATTTAGGGAAGCAATCAGAAATGGGACAGAGGCCAAAGAAAACAGCCCTGCCTCCTCCGCATGGAGGGAGGCCCAGGGGGTCACTGCCAGGACAGTTTCTCATTATACCAGCCTTTTTTTGCATTCTGTTTCAGAGGGCTGGGTCCATATATTTGGAAAGAATGTGCAGGCCTTCTCTGCTGGAGGGAGTTTTGTGGCCTCTCTGGCTTAGTTCCCACCTTTATTTAAGGAAGATGATAATTATCTTCTCCAGGTAAAAGAGTCAATGTCAAGGTCAGATGTGTTGAGAGCCACAGTTTAGTCGGAATGAGCCTGGCATTTTGCTAGAGGGAATGGTTGAAAGATGACCCTGCTCCAGGAATAGGGCGGCTGGGATTAGGGTGGATCCTGCTGCTGAGTGGAGGGAGTGTGTTCCCGGGAAGTGTGTGTGGAGTGCTGGTGAGAGTTTGGGAATAAAGAGTTGCTGTTTGAACCTACAAGGCTGTGTGGTGGCTCAGTTATTTATGCCCAGCCAGACTGCGGCACAGATGAGAAAAGGATTGCAGGCATGAAAGGGATTTTTAGATTGTAAAGATGAAGGTTACTAATAACTATCCAGAGTACCTTTATTAATTTATACTCCCACTGGTAATATATAGAAACCTCAGTTACCAATTATTTTCTGCCATTAGGTATTACTTTAGATAGTTTTTTGTTTTTCTCAAAGTCATATCCTCCAGGGGTTTGGTTGTCAGGATTCGGCAACACTTGGGGTGTGAGGCAGCTGCCGAGCATGTCCCTGGTGCCCACTCAGTTCCTCTTGCCCTGCTTCTTGTTCCAGTGTCACTGGGATGTAGTCCCTGCTGGGTGCAGCTGGTGCTGCAGCCTTCTGACCTCTGCTCCCCAGCCCCCTCATCCACAGTGTGGAACAGCCCTTTCCTCTTAATTCTCCAGAGTACAGCAGGGAATGACCTATAACTTTGATCAACACTTACTTGAGGTGTGAGTACACTGGCAAGGACAGGCTGCTCTACAGAGAAAAGCTAGGAGAGCACAGTGTTCAATCCCAAGGGCGTGGCAGTCCAAGGTCCAGTCCACTGGGCAGCCCACACACGACTGCTCCAAGCAGGCCCAGAGCAGTGAGCAAGAAAAGAGGTGAAATTAAGACTCTGCCTCACACCCACTGGAAAAATCTGTACCTCATGGATTACACTTAAATAAGAAAGCAAGATGGCAAACAGTTGAGGAGAAAACAGCGAACATGTTATGACAGCAAAGGATTTCCTAACACAGAAAACACAGCCATTAAAGGAAAAAAAAAAAAAAGCATATTTTACTGTAATTAAAAACTTCATTTTGACAAAAGTTACCAGAAAGTGAGAGACAAGCTACTGAACTAAGGAGAATTGTTTGCAAGTCACTTGAACAAGCAAAGGATTTGTATTCTTTATATATAAATATATAAAGAATACAAATATATAAAGAGAAAAAGATGGATAGCAGAAGAAATGCTCCAAGGTTATTGATAGGCAGTTCACTGGAAGGAAGCTCAAATGTCCAGTAGGGAGGATGCTCGTTCCCCTGTAATTGCTCCTGCCCTACTGAGTGCTCTCACCCACAACAGTTCTACGCCTCAAAATAACCGCAACCCTCCTTTGCCACTCATTCTCCTCTGTCACTGCCCATCTCTCTGCTTCCTTCATAGTCTAGCCTTGGAGAACTGGGCATGGTCCTTGCTTTCTGTCCTTCCCCAGCCCCTTCCTGCTTGCCCTCAGCCACCAGCATTCCCAGAGAATAGCTCCAGTCAAATTCATTGCAGACCTTTAAGTCTGCTTAACTGGACAGTCACAGTTTGTCTCGCAGGACTATGCAACAGGTTGACCACTAGCTCTTGCTTTGTCTTCTGTGACGGGCAAGCCCTCTCATTTGACCTCTGAAAAGCTCAAGGACCATATGGTTGAGACCTAGACATGTGGTTGTTTTCTGGATTTTCTTCCTATGCAATGCCATGTAATCCCACACCTCAGACTCTGTATGTTGATGATCCTCAATTGATGTCTCTAGCCCTGGAACCCTGTCCCCTCCAGCCCCGGACTGGTAAAGCCCAAGGGTGAGCTAGGATCTCCAGTATCTCCATTTGGATCTCTTAGAGGCAGCTTCACTTGTGCCCCAGCAAAATTCTTGAGTAAGCCGAGCTGCACCTGTCGCTCATCCCACACATACATAGTGTTCTCCAGCTCTGTAACTGACACCAGTGTCTGTCTGTCCTGTGGCTAGAGTCAAGCCCCAGGATCGACACTTTCTCCCACACACAGTCCAGCTGCAGGCCCTGCTGGCTCTGGCTCCAAGTACTTCCCTGCTTTTCTGTTCTTTCCCTGCTGATCCATCTCCCGTAAAACAGATGCAGTAGCCACTTCACTGCTACTGGCAGATGGGGGACCTTTGCAAAATGAAGGTCTAATAATAGCACCAGCGTACAACCTTGGAGGCAGGTCACTGACCCCTTGTATCTGTTCTTTCTGGCCTGGCCACATTGATTAAAACTTCTTCCTGCCCCTTACTGCTGCTCATCTGTTTGATTGGCAGATTGGGATGTGTAGCCAAGGTGGGTCTCTTTGGCCCCCTTGAGCGTAGGTCCCACATGCCACAGATAATCTCATATTCACAGCAGGTGCTCAAAATTTGTTAGCTGAATGATTTAATGAATAAAGTAAAACTCAGTGTATAGTGAAGTTGCATCTTTAGGAATTGAAGTACCAATTTTAACACTTTGCTGCTTTCCCCCAGTGCAAACCACTTTTAAAGGTTTCTTTAAATTGCTTATGAAGGACAGCACAAGTCCTGCTGTCCTTCTCTTCATCTCGGGACTTTGCACCTGAACATAGCTCTTGAGACTAAAGAACTGGCTCTTAGATAAGTTACTGAGGGGTCTCTCACTTGTGCAGGGAGGCGGGGATATCCCCAGCGGTCTCTGCAGAGCTTCTGCCCAGGGTCTCTCAGCCCTCACAGCCAGGTGCTGCCTGGGATCACCTAACCAGGTGTCAGTGACAGTGTGGCAGGCCTTGCCCACTGCCACCCTGCCTGCACCCTGGAGGGTAGTACTGCTGCTCCTGCTGGGACAAGCTTTGCCTGGCAACTGCACCCCCAGTGGCCACAGCCACACATTGCATGCGATCAGGAGCCCAATCTCAAGGCTGTTGATTTCTCTGGAGAGTCCCGACTATGGCCCCTGGCGCTGGTCTCCCTGTCCTCATCCCATTAGACAAAAGCTGCTTCAGGTGGCGTTATTCTGCAGGCTAAGTTAGCTTTCCAGTTCCTTTTTGTTCATTTGTTTACAGACCAAAAACCCCATTACAGGAGTCTGAGGCAGGAGTTCAAAGCCAACCTCAGCAATGGCAAGGTGCTAAGCAACTCAGTGAGACCCTGTCTCTAAATAAAATACAAAGTAGGGCTGGGATGTGGCTCAGTAGTCGAGTGCCCCTGGTACCCCCCCCCCAAAAAAAAAAACCCACATTATGTGTTTAAACCTGTTAATTTTATTTGGTGTTCTTAAAAGCACTTTTCCTGACATGGAATGGTTTTGATTCTGCTTCATCTTTGCCCAGGGTGGGGCGCTCAGCTCCTGGGGTCCTGTTCCTCAGGCCGGGCTTACTCTTTCTTGTGGTATATGGAAGTCAGCATGCTCTCACTCAGCCTTTGTTTGTTCTTGAGACTATACCCTATTAAGAAAGAGGAGACCTCCTTAAGAAGTTATTGGTGCTACACTGCTTGCTGCTGAATCCTGTGTGTCAGCCCCCCAGCTCTCTTGTGACAGTGGCGTTCACACCAATGATGGCCTGCTGACCTGTGGTGCTTGTGGGGGCAGGGAAGGCTTGGATGTCAGTGGCGCAGGCCAGCTCTCTGGGTTGTGCAGGTGTGGCCCTCACACAGGTACAGGCGAGTAGCAAGAGCTCCCTGAGTGCCAGGCTCTGTGAGCGCACCCTGCAAACACCATTCCCTCTCACCCCTTCAGCTCCAGACATGGGGCTAGGATTGTCCCACTTGGAGGAGCCAGCTAAGGCAGTCACTTGCCCAGTGTCTCCCTGGGGTCATAAGACTTGTGGTTTGAACCTAGGTCAGACCGACTCCAAAGTCTGCTTCTTAGTCCTGACCCCACTTTCTCCTGTGCTGGGTCCATAAGAGAATGAGGAGCCAAGTGAGTGGATTTTTGTGCTGTTTCCCAGGAGGACACTTCGTGAAAGAAAGGGAAGAACAAGAAGAGAGGTGTCCAGTGTAGGTGGCTTCAGCGGGAGCAGCCTGTGTGACGCTCTGAACATTTCCCCAGCTGATGCTCAGCGTGCATCAAACTTCAGGAGAGGAACCCCACCTGGCAGGGCTGACAGGGCATGAGGGGTGAGAGCAGGGTGTAGAATCAGATGAGACTGGCAACAAGTGGGAGGAGGTGGGCAGGATCCTGGGACTCCTGTGTGAGGACAGAGGCATAAGAGGCCCTGCCAGAAACAAGGGAGAGGACATCAGACAGGCAGGAGAGCCACATAGATGAGTCCCAGAGGGTGGGACCCTGGCGGGTTGGGCAGCAGCCTGCTCCCCTAGCCGGCTTGTTTGATGCCTGTCCTCTAGTCCCTTCCTCAAATGCATGGAGAGCTGGGAGCTCTGGGTGGGGCAGAGCTGCTCCCTGCTCCTTCCCCAGGGCAGCACACAGGAGGGTGAGCTCTGTGCCCTAGTGCACAGAACTGCCAGTGGGACTGTGGACATCCACCTCAGAGACTGGGAGGACAGGAGAGCTGTCTAATGAAGGACTGGCTTGGAGGGAGGCCTAAGGGTGTTCTGGAAGGTCCCACAGAGAAGCATGGGGCCATGAGGGGTGTCATGGTCCAAGCCATGGGAAGTTCATGGCGGCTTCCTAGCAGTCAGGTCAAAGTAGAGCCATCTGAACACGGAGCAACAGAGAGGGGCTCCACCACATGAGCGGTGGGGAGCAGAGGAGACTCAGCTACAGGGGAGGCCTCCTGCCTCAAGTGAGAGGCAGACCCTGAGGTGGCCTAGGGACGGACCTTCCTTGGCCTGGACACTTTATGGCAGGCTGTGGCCTCCTGGTCTCGGTGTGAGGAGACTGGGCATGGGTGTGAGGGCAGCCTCGCAGGGTCAAGTATTCCTGGGAAAGGGGAACGAGCGCTGGTCCCTTTGGTTGACAAGAGAGTGACGTGTTCCTGAGGCAGAGCCCCGGGGAGGCTCCCATGGGTTTGGGAACTGGGCCACCCTGACCTCCACAAACAGTAACTTCCTGTGGTTGACCTGCCGTCTGGCCCCCTGAGTGACATGGCCAATGACCTTGTATTGGACTGTCCGTCAAAGGCCCAGGAGAAAACCCCACGGGGCTCCTGCCAGGGGCTCAGCCCAGCTCCCGGAGCTCTAGAGAAGGGGTGGAGCTGGGGCACAGGCTCCATTTCCTTCTCTTCCTCAGGGAAAGGGGGCTCCAGGGCCAGCAGCCATCCTCCCCACCCACCGTCACTTCAGTTCCTGCTCCCTTTACCTATGATTCTTCGAAGACTGTCGACGATTTTCTCCAGAGCTGCAAGGCTTTTAATCTGATAAAGCGTTTCTTTCTCGTCTGTGGGGGAAAAAAAAATAAGAACAATGATTAAGATTTAACAATTATGGTGGAATCCCAAACTCTTGTTTCTCTTTTCACCTAGACCAGCTGACCTACACCTCAGACTGTAGCCTCCACCCTCCACTGCCCCCAAGTTCCTATGCCCAACCGCTACCATGTCCTTCCACTCTCCACCAACTCAGAGACTCGGGGAGGCCAGCTGGATTAGCCCCTGCTTCTCCTCTGTCCTTGTCACCAACCAGTGCACAGCAGGTCACTTCTGCATGCCTCTTTCCCTTGGTCTTCTGAGACCATGCCATGGGACATCCATTAGAAAAGGACAGATAATCATTGAGAACCAAATATAAAAGACTTCTAAAAAAAGTCAAATTGCAGGAAAAGGAGAGATGGCACTGTCATTCCATCATGACTCTTTGTGGTGGAGAAACTTTCCTAGTGCAGGAAAAGACAAGGGGGTTCCCATGTTTCCGCTGCCGAGATGGCTGAGCTTCCCTAGTCAGTCATTCCTCAGAGCCCAACTGTGGCACTTCTTTGCCTCATAACTCCCGTGTGTGGCTCCCGAGGTCCCCGCTGTGGAGGCCACACTTCTGTGTGCCTGGGGAAGTCAGTGGTGGGACTCAGCTTGTCCTGAATAATGAGGACCAGGGATCCTGGGGCTGCTCTGCTTGTGGAGTAAATCCCAACCAACAGTTGGGATCCGGCTTTGTGCAGGCATCTGAGTGTCCCCTGGAAGGAGGAGGAAAGGGACTCTGAGGGGCAGTCCAGCAAGAAGTGCTCTGACTGTGAGGATGGGAACAAAGGATTTGAATCTGCTCCAAATGGAGCCTAGTGCTCCTTGGGAATCGTGGATGGAGAGCAGGAAGAGGACACTTTCCTGCAGGGCTGATTCCTCAGGAGGCCAGGAAGGGAGCATTTTTCCTGAGGCAGAGCCCCGGGCAACTTCCAGGGTCTGGGAACTAGTCCGCCCTGACTTCCACAGACTGCAGCTTCCTGTGGTCACCTGCTGTCTGGGCCTTCAGGGCAGTTTTCTAGCGGGAGGACTCTGATGGAATTTCTGCCAGGGTCCCTGTCAATGTTTGCAGCCTACAGCACCCTAGCCACTGGGAAGGCAAAGGAACCCAAAATACGTGAAGAAGCAACAAAATTTGAATAACCATAGAGCTATTTTAAATTTGTCACCAGAAAGAAAACTTCTCAAATGGTTAAGCTCCAGGACCATGGTTTTACTGGTGAATTCTACCCAACACTTGAGGAAGAAGTTGAAACCAGTCTTACTAGAACTTTTCAGAAACAAAGAGGCACCCCCACTTCAACTCCGAAACCCACTGCCAATACATAGAGATATTACCATGAGGAATATATGGACCTATACTCCTTGTGAATACAGATACAAAATCCTCAGTAATTATTCGAATATGAATGCAAAAACCAGCAAATATTTGCAAATAAATAAAGTAAAAACCACTTAAGAATAATGCATCACAACTACATAGTTCTTATCACAGGAATGAATGCAAGCTTGGTTTGGCATCCAAAAACCAATCCATGTAATCCACCATTTTAACACAACAAAGAAAAAGAATTAAATAAAATTATCAATATGTGCAGGAAAAAACATTTGACAAAATTCATTATAAAAACTCTCAAAATAAGGATAGTAGGAACTTTCTCAAACTAATAAAGTATGTCTATAGGAATCTTCCAGCAATGCCATGCTTAGTGGCAAAAGACAATTGCCACTAAAAGTGGGGATGCTCACTTACTGCGCTAAACTCCTGCTGGGGGTCCTGACCCATGCAATAAAGCAAGAAACAGAAACAAATGTCTTAGAAATCAGAAAGGAAGCAGCAAACTGTGGTATTTGCAGAGATAACACTATGTAGCAAAGCCCTAGGAATCTGTGAAACTGCTTCAGCAGTATTAGCATGGAGTCTTGGGCCTAAGACAACCCCCAGATCTTCTCCCCAGAAGGAGCCTTTTGATTCTCTGTCCCAAATAACAGTGGGTCTTGCCCATATTCTGGAAGAAGGAGCCTTGCTGCCTCTCTCAGGGCCTGGGGCTTTGCTCCTTCCCTTTTTCTAGACTTGGTGGTGTATCCCTGCATCCTGGACATACTGCTTCTCACCAGGTGCCATAGAAGAATTTGGATGGGATGGGGCTTCCTGCTGGGTCTCCAGCTAACGCCAGCCACTCCCTGCAGTGCTCAGCCTAGGACAAGACTTTCTCTCCTCCCCTGCCTGCCTCTACTCTGTGGGACGCCTGGGACTGTATGCTCCACTGAGCCCCAGTTCCAGCTAGTCAAAGCGGGCATGTCAGCCTCTACTTGCTTTTCAGAAAAGCTGCCTCTCTTTTCTGTGTTCAACCAAAAATGAGCTAGTCCTTGTGTCCTGTCTCTCTGGGGACTCAGCCCACCTGGCGGCCTTTTGGCCTCCCTCAGCTCTAATGGCTGAAGAAGCTGTTATCTTACATTTTATCTTTCTGTTCTCAGGGGGACATAAGGACAAGAGGCACACAGGACGGGGATAGTGTTCTTCACAGCTCTCTATGTACTAACTGGGGACAGAAGTCCCACAGCAGACTTGCTCTAATCTTTCTGGATTGTCCCATTTCTGAATGTCTGCTGTTTTCATGTTCCCCATCTTGCTCACTCTTATGGGGCACTTGCCCCAAACTGTCTTTGTCAGGGCCTTGTCCAGGGGAAACCTTGAGAGGTGCTCCTCCACAGCAGCTTTGCTTTGGCTTCTGCCGTGTGTGTTGGCTGCACCCTTGCCAAGACCCACTTGACCAGAACACGCAGATGGGACCAAGTGGGACCTGGAGCCCCCACAAGCCTGCACTTACAAATTCTCAGTCAACATCAAATGGATAATCAGCTAACTAGAAAAAAAAAATGTTTGCAACAAATATCCACAAATTTGAAGAATTGTTTAAAAATAAGATTTGTAAAAGTGAGAAAAAGATGCCGATAGAAAATTCACAGAAATATATAAAAATGGTTCATAAACCTAGGAGAAGATGCTCTAGTTCACTTATGCTTGGACAAATGTGAATTAAAACTCTGGAATAGCATTTCTCACCTGTCAGTGACACAGCCGGAAAGGTGCAGGGCTGCAAGGAACAGGTACCTCAGGCAGAGCACAAACTCCAAGGCTCCCTGTGGGGCTACCTGTGGTCCCAACGTCCCAACACCACCTGCTTCTAGAAGTCCACCCTATCCATACACCTCCAATAGCATGGAAATACATGCACAGTCCTTCATGGCATTGTAATTGCAAGATGTTGGAAATTACCTAAATGCCTAGATGCAAGAGAGTGGTTGAATGAACTACCATATATCCACAAGAGGAAACTGTGCATCCATAAAAACAAATAATGAACACTTGTGCAATCTGCTACTATGTGGGAGAGCATTTAGAGTGGGTATTTCATGTAAGGAAGGATGTAAGAAAGCACACACGGACCTGCTTGAGTGTGCACAAGAAATGTGGGAAGGATAAATCAGAAGGTAAAGGGACTGATTGCCTTCAGGATATGGCTGGGCACAGGAAGGAAGAGTGGGGGCTGGGAAAGTGTCATCACAACAGACTGAGGGGGCAGTGAGGTTCCAGGGATGTTACTATTAGTATCAGAACCACGGACATGTTTCACTCACTCCAAAATACATAAAGTCACCAGGATGGCGGCAGGACCCAAAATGGAATAAAGTCCCAAATGGAATGTTAGATGTACATCCCATAACTCACTGAAGAGGGTGGGAAGGAAAAGAACCAACAAGGGAACGGTGGCAAGCGTATCTGACTGCACACTGTGCGCTGAAGGCTGAAAACACAATCATGGTCCTCTAGGTGGTAAGTCTGTTTGCACGGTGAACATAGTAGCAATTCTGAAACTAGGGCTGAGTGAATGGGTAACACGTTGTAGGTAATGAGAGCCAGGCTCCTTGCAGCTGAAACGACAGCAGACAGTGGGAACCTAGAACTAGCTGAGGTGCAGTGGGAATCGGAGGTACCAAAGTAAACTCACAGTGCCCGGCACCTGCAAGGGGGATGTAGCCATAGCTAGATTCCTACACAGGAACATGTCTCCTCAATCTGTCCACTCGGAGGGCTTGGAGACAGAGGTGTTCCTGTGTAACAAGCACACCCAGAATCCAGCTCTTGGCTTCTCTCTGTCTTTTTCTTCCTCTTCCTCTTCTTTTTTGGTACTGGGGATTGAACCCAGGGTCTCACACATGCGAGACTAGCACTGTACCACGGAGCTACATTCCCAGTCCTCCTTTTAAATTGTTTTTATTTTGAGACAGGGTCTTGCTAAGTTGCTGAGGCTGGCCTTGAACTTGTGATCCTCCTGCCTCAGCCTCCTGAGTGGCTAGGATCACAAGCATGCTCCACCATGCCCAGCTCAGCTCTTGGTTTCTAACACCATCTTCTAATAATGGAGCCAGAGCCTGGAGTTGCTGTGGTGCCAGGAATGAGGCAGTGCCCAAAGAGGAGACCACGCACTGGAAGGACACAGACAATCTCCACAGCAGGCCCTGAGACAATAGAGCCGGAAAAGAAGTGATATTCATGGCTTCACAGGCCACTGAATAAACTGAGTACCACAGGCTTACACCGAGAGACTCCTAACTGAGCCACAGACTCATAGGAGAGTGACAGCTCTTTTTACAGTTGAATGTCAATCCAATAAATGTAGAGAGAATGCTGGAAATAGAAAATCCCCTGTTGGCAAATACTGCAATCATGATTTTGCAGTCAGAAATCAATGGATGTGAAATTAGTGGGTGAAAACAGGATGAGAAATAGAAGATTTGCAGTCTGAAAGAATCTGCCCATAAGATACTACTTATTTTCAAAGGAAAAAAGAAAATAACCTGATTGTGGAGAAGCCTGGCAGGTACCACTTTAAATAAGTGATCGAAGTTCACATCCCTGGCAATGGGATCTGTCCCCATCACGTCCCTCCTCCTGGGATGCCCAGGGAAGGCACAGTATCATTTTTGTACAATGCTGACAGAAATGCAAAATCCGGGTTAGGCAAGGGCACATTCAGACAGACCCAGAAGGAGGAGGGTCTGAGGGTAACAGGCCAGAGCACTTCCGGGTAGTGAAAGACCTGTGGCCAAGCTCCCAGGCCGGAGACTCAGGTGCATGGCAAGTGGAACCCAAAGATATCAGGATGATTGACATCTGTAGGGTATTTAACTGGTGTCTGCGTGTGCCTTGGGGCCTGCTGCCTCTCTTGCAGGCCCCTGCAGCTCAAGAGCTCCTTGGGGGGTGGGCTACACAGCTGTCCTTAGGATGGGGCTCGAGATGTGTGCCCCAGAGGCAGGTCCCTCTGCACACACACAACAGGTTTGGTGAGTTCAGGCCTGACTTGGGCAGTCCTGGAGTTCACTGTTCCCTGAGGGTGGCCCGGGCTCCAGGGCCCTGGACTTGCCTCAGGGTTGTCCCTCCTCCCTCTGCCACAGCTTCATTCCTGCCCTGTGACTCTGTTTTCAGTCTGTGGCTCAGGGTCTCAGTAGACTCTGATCTGCTGCTACCCTGCAGTACTTGTTGGGGACAGTGGCCACAGGTGGTGTCTTCAGAATGAACTCACCTGCAGTTCCCCTGCTGTGGGCACTACTAGAAGGACTGCCCCCAGTACATTCTATCTAGAACCTAGAACCGCCAGGCAGTGTGCAGTGGGTGGGTGGGGCGGGTGCAGGGGTAGTGGAACGTCAGTTTTAAGCAGAATCCAGAATCGTGTTCTGGTTAGTCCTGAATACTGCCTGCTTGGATCCTTCAGAACACCAGCAGCTGGTCACCAGAGAAACCAGTTGGAGCATGGATTGAAATGCAGATTCCTGGGTCCCTGTGCAGCTGTTCGGGGGCCCAGGACTATGAATCAGTAAGCTCCCTGTCCATCCGTGAGCCCACCATGCTTGGGAGCTATGGCCTGGTCCCCCCATGTCCCACGTGCCACACACACTCTTCCTTGTGTTTGGTCTCAGGTGGGGAGACCTGCCTCCCTATGGGAGTCGAGCTCCTCTCTGAGCCTTTGCACACACTCTGCTCCCAGCAGCCTCGTCTGTGGGAGGCTTTTCTGGACTCCTGGGGCCTCTGTGGGAGGCTCTGGTCTCTGTCCCCCACCGCCCAGGGAGGAGCGCTGACTTAGCTGAGCCTGAGAGAAGGGACCTGGAGCTGTGGCAGCCCTTTCCCCCCTGCTGGCCGCTGCGTGGACATGCAACACCATTCCTGAGGGGCTCCAGGGCTGTGGTTTCTCAGGGTGGGACCCCATGGAAGGGCCTGGGAAGTAGGGGCTCCTCAGCCCCGACAAGATCTGGGAAACCTGCCTAACTCAGAGGAATAGCCCCAATCTCCCACCAGGGGCTTCGTCCTTCACCAAGGAGAAGTTTCCACCACATCCGCCTGACTCGGTTTCCCCAGTTCCTTTGGGAACTTAGGTCGGGGGATTGCAGGGTTGTGTTCACCATCAGAGGAAAGTCTGTGGAAAGGGAATTGCTTCTTTCAAAGGTTTCTAGGACCAAGGACCTGGCATAATTCTTGTTAATACATACTTTTTATGTGTAGAACATGGAAGAAAAGGAGGAAAGTTTTCTTCACTACACGCTTGTGAACACTGTGGCACATGCTTTCTGTTAGAATAGTAGACTAGAGTGATTAAGTTTTCATGTTATACTTTAAAAATGTGTGTTGGGAAGTGTCTGTAAACTGAGGCAAGCGTTATCTGAGCACTTGAGCCCAGTGTTTTGGGCCTGGGCAGAGGTTGGTGAACAGATCCTAGGAATTAGAAATGTATCCACTTCTGAATGCAAAATCCTGAGAAAAGGTCGACCCTTCCTGCTGCTAAAGACATCCCTGCTATTTTATTTACTTATATGGGCAATATGAATCATTGACGTTATGAAGCTGCATGGTGGAAAAGCACGTTCTCTGATCACTACTCTGTGGCCTTGGCCTGCCGTGTGTCAGACCTTGGTTACCTCCTGTCAGGTGGCTACCAGGATCGCCCTGCTCTCAGAAGCCTTGTGTGAGCAGACAGGCTGGTGTGTTGACTAGGATGCCCTGGCCCCTTCAGAGTCCTCATTTCCAAGTGTCTTGTGTTCCTGCAGTGGCTCTGCCCTCCCTGCATCCCGAGTGTGAGCACATGCGTGAACGAGCACACCAGAGATCATCCCAGAATAAGGGTAAATTGTCCCTCCAGGCCGGTGTGACCTCCTCAGACCCGGGAAGGACATAGCACTGGCTTTGGACAACTATTTCTGTCACATTTCCACAGGTCTCTGCCAAGACACAGCTGCTAAAGGAATGCTGGAACAGCAGGGCCCTGCTCAATGACCCAGATCTCAGGAACACATGCAATTAGAGGGTTAAGATGTGGTATACTTGCTTTTTTTCGTCATTATTTTTGGTGGTAATGTAGCTGCTGATCTTTGTGTTTCAAGGGTTACTAATTTCTTTGGATCCAAAAGCTCTTGGACAAGAATTTCATCTTGGGAAAAGCACACAAGGACATGTTAGAGCAGCGATAAGGACTGGTGTTCTGTGTGCTGTCCATACCGTGGGCAGTCAGTGAGCACAGTGGACAGGAAACAGGAACCCAGGGAGGGCAGTGGCAGGGACCTGACTCCCTGGAGAACCTCCTCTGGGGTGGGCAAGCCACTGCCTCCCTGGATGATTCCAGAATCGCTGAGACTGTGCACTCTTCTCCTAAGCACTGCCCCCAACTCTAGTCTGGATCTTGAGTGTCCCCCAAAGGCCTCTGTGCTAAAGGCTTCCACTAATGGGAGGTGTGGGACCTTCAAGATGGGACCTGGGGTGTGGCCCTGGCCCCTTCTCCCTTTTGTTCCCAGGCACGAGGTGGATTTTGCCTGCCACACTTGCCCACCATGACCACTGCCTTGCCACAGGCCCAAAGCAGTGAGGCCACCCAGTCACGGACAGGACCTCCAAAACCATGAGCTAAACTTTCCTCTTCATGAGTTGATTATCTCAGGTGTTTTGTCACAGAGACGGAAAGCTTATTAACACACCCCCCAAAAGACACGGTGCTAGAAACCTGGCCCCAGACATGGTCACAGTTCTCCTCCCAGCCCAGTTGTCATTCTGTCCCATCTCTGCCACCGGGTATGAGTGTCTTTCCTGATTGCTACACAGTGTGGCCTTATATTCTTCCTTTGCTTCCTTCTGACTTCTCCTAGGAAACCCTACCTTAAGAGTCCTGGACTTGGTGTCTGACAGACCCGACCTCCATTCTGGCCCTCCTCTCAGAAGGTGATCTTGGATGAGTTTCTTGCTCATGTGTCTGACTTTTGGCTCCCTTCTATAAAATGGGGTTTATGTTTATCTCACGGGCCTTTATGAGGGTCAAGTCACACAGGGACCACGGTGGCAGCCACATGCCAATTGCCACCATCTCTGCAGCATGGCCATCATTTCATCTGGGCCAGTGCTGGGTGTGCTGCCCGGAGCAGCTGGTGACCAGCCCATCCATCAGGAGACAGGGTCACCTGCAGGATGGGGACCAGGTCTCCTGAGTCTGGGAGAGGAGGGGCTTAGGAGAGTGATTGGCAGCTCACACGTGTGGACTGGGGGCGTTCATTCACTCAGTCACTTCTCCACCCAGGCAGGGGGAAAAGGTGCCCCCAGGCCTCTCCCCCCGCAGACCTGGGGCTGCTCCCTGAAAGGGCCCCCGCCAGCCAATGGGCATCTGCATCCATCACAACCTCCTGATGAGGCTCAGCCTGGACAGCAGCACTGGCAGCCACGCTCCAGGCTCCCTGTAGGGTGGAAGGCCACCTCCAGCTGCTCCTGACACTTAACAGGTGACAGTAGGCAGAGGGCTACTGGGGGGTGAGCCCTTTATGGAAATATTGTGAGCTGGGGTCTCCTGTGCTCCGGGTCCCAGCTCTCTGCTCAGAAGACTTCTCCAGACCTCAGTTTCCCAAGTGTCAAATGAGGGGTTGGACCAGACGATGGGCACTATCTAGGGCAGCTCTGGCCATAAGGACATACATTGGAATGTGGCTTGTCCACTCTGAGGTGTCCTCTGACCCTGAAGTGTGCACAGGATTTTGGAGACTCGCTGTGATGAGAGACTGAGAACGTCTCTTAGTAAGTGGACATTGGGGCTGTGGTGTGGTTCAGTGGGCAGAGAGCTTGCCTAGCTGCTCGCGGCCCTGGGTTTGATCCCCAGCACTGCAACAAGAGCAAGGTTATATTGCTTAGGCTGAAATAAGTAACATTAAGTGAAATACGTTCTTAAACTGTTTTTTATGCTTCTTTTAAATGCGGCTGCTATGACATTTCTCTCTATCTGCAGCTGTCCCTGCATCTTGTTGGATGCGTGGACTTGACCAGGGCCCTCAACCTTGCGACGCTAGCCCCACGGGGAGAGCTGTGGGAACCCTGGTGTGCCAGCCTGGCCAGTGCCACAGAGCCTGGATCCCTGGGGTCTGGCAGGTCTGTGGTCCTCACCATCAGCAGGGCTGAGCAGGGGAGGTGGCCATGGCTGAGCCTCGGGCCCCCAGGTGACATCTGGTGAAACACAGGTCCCTGAGGGAGTTCTGGGTGGGGCCATCCTGGGTGTTTCTACCGAGTCCTGGGTGACGCAGACACTGCAGGTCCATGGACTTCACGTGGGAAGTGAGTTTGTGGTGCTAACAACAGTCTAAGGATGACGTCATCTTTTACGTTTCTCAGGAGTTGGACCTTTAGGTGTGGACACTACACTGTGGGCTGTGGGAATGTGGTCCTGGCCTCGAACCACATCAGTCCTCTCCACAGCCCCAGCTTTCCCAGCTTTTCACAGGGAATTTGGGAAATGCCTGTCGACCATCTCCCAACCCTCCCCCACAGACCAGGTGACACTTATGGGGACCCTTACCAAATACTGTGGCCACGTCATCATCTAGAGCTTTAGTACTTGATGGACTTGAACCTAGGAGAGAAATAAAAAAAAAAACAGTTTAACAACATTTGCTGAGTTTTCATTTACTTCTCTGTAAATGGATACAATTGTGCCGGATGCCCACCAGCCTGCTCTAGGGGAAGGAGCCCTGTGGCACCCCTGTCCCTCCCACAGAGGCTGAGAGATGGCCACTGGAAGTCCTCTGGGACTTGGCTGTCTCATCTGGACAATGGCAGGAAAGGGGGCACCCAGGCTCAGCTGTGAGGATAGTGCCCACCATCCGCCCAGGTGCCCTGAGTGCCCTCCTGGTCACTGGAATCATCTGGTGAGTGATAAGAAAACATCCCGTGTTCACAGATTTCTGGGCTCATTCAACTGGACAAGCAAAGGAAAGGAGCACATTGTTACACTTTCTGAATGTGAGGATAACCAACTGGGCGGCCACCAGGCTGAGAGCCCCCCCCCCCCAGCAACCAGGCCTCAAGCAAAACAGAACTCAAGTGTGCCAGGTTTGCCTTCCACAGGAGCTTCCTGCAGTGAGTGCCCTGGAACTTAGCAATGGGACTGGGGAGGGAACAGATGTGGTGCCACTTCATGCTGTGGTCCTGAATTTGGGGGCTGGAGGACCCAGTGGCAGGTCACCCTCTTTTGTGAGCAAAGCATTCCAGTGTGGGCCCGTCTGCGGGGAAGAAGTGGAGTCTCCTGGGAGAACCGTCAGCCCAGGATGTCCACAGGGTCTAGGGCCGTCCAATCTGCAGCCTTGGTTGCCTGGTGGACAGGAACCATACGCTCCGTGACCAGGACGCTCTGGCGATTCCAAGATCTGCTTTCTCAGCAGCATCCATGAAGTGGTTCCTCCCTGCTGACATTTAAGACTCTTCTTTATCAGAGGCTGGGACGTCTCAGGGTCTGGGTACATTTCCTTGGCTCAGGTTGTCTCAAAGTCAAGGTCAGCGTCTTCCTGCGGCCTCCAGGTTGAGGGTAGGCCTCTGCACCTTCCCTTCTGAGCCACAGAGAGCTCTGTCTGTGAGAATCCAAAGTTCCAGCTAAACCAATGACAAAGCTGATTTTCAAATGGTTTTAATGATGGACAATCTGCATACCAATCACTCATCTGCACACGTGCTGGGAACAATGCAGGAAATATGTAAAAAGGTCTGTGCTGGCGATGACAATTGCTTCCCAGTATGCTGACCTCCGGCAAACAAACAAACACAAGTACAGCTCTCCTTGGATGAGACATTAATGGACCATTAAGAATGGGGACAGCTGCGATGCGCAAGCACATTGTTAAAAATATTCCTTTCATTTGCGTCTGTCCGTATCACAATGGAGGCATTGTGCAAGTCAGCCCTGAGCACATGCATAAAGTATTGACGTCTCGTGGTCTCTGCGTTTCCATGTGCACTGTCAGTGCAGCCGCTTGTCACCTCCTCCCTGGAGTGGGGCTCCAGACGGCACATGCCCGCGTGTCAGGACGCTCCGCGGCTCTTCTCCATGTTGGCATCACACACGTTCTGGCTCCATGGAGGTCCACCGTGGAGTTCTGAGTTTGCTCTGGTTAATTTGGGGCATGCAGGATGGCGCCCTCCTGCATCATGAGGACCAGGTCATGTGCTGTCCCTCCTCTTGGTGTTCACCACCCCCACGTGAGGACCCGCAACAATGGTCAGCTCATGTGGGAAATGGTTGGAAGACCTCAGAGTTGGGTGAGGAGATCCTGTGTTGTTCTTGGAGAAACACCCCTTCCTGGCCTCACGTGGGGAAGACCTCGAGGGCCACCCAAGGTCTCAACCACGCCTCAAGCAGGGGGAACCTCGAGGGCCACCTAAGGTCTAAATCAGACCTCAAGATGGAGACGACCCCAAGGGCCACCTGAGGTCCCAAGCAGGCCTCATGCTGGAGGTGACCCAGAGGACCACCCAGGCTTAACCAGATCAACCATGGAAGTGACCCAGAGGACCATCCAGGTGTCAACCAGGCCTCAAGCTGGGGGGACGACCTCGAGGGCCACCTGTAGTCTCAACAGGGTCTTAGGAGGTGATGCCTGGCAGGAGTGAGCCACACCTGCTGAGCAATTTCCAGGGACAGGCAAGAGCTGTGTGGGCAGCTGTGCCCAGGAATGGACGAGGGGGCTGGCAGTGACTGAGTGAGGGTGTGACCTTTGCCCATTCTGGAGCCTTCTGGCCCCCAGTGCCTCCCAGCACGTCCTGTGTAGTTGCCCTTGAACTCTGTTCCTTTAAAGAAAGAATGAGGAGCTTTGGTGTCTTCTTGATGCTGCTGGACCTTGGTAGTGCCCACCCTCCCCACGGACCCGGGCTGGAGCTGGACAGTCCAGCCCTGGCAAACGCTGGGTGTGTAGAAGGGAGAACAAGGTGGGCACCCATGGCCAGCAGCTGAGCCCTGTCTCAGGAGGGTCCCATGAGCCCTATGGGCACAGGACCTTTTCCCTCCCCTAGCAGCTGGGTGGGGGCTCTGGTCGGGCCTTTTCCTGAGCTCCAGTTACATCTGAGAAGACTGAGGTGGAAGGAGCAGCCTGGCCATGCTGCCTGTGGGCCAGGGAGGCCCCTGCTGGTTCGGGGTCTTCTGTGCTCTCTAAGGGCTGTGCCACTGTGCCTTTCCTCAGAAGAAAAGAGGTGGATGAGGATGCTCACCCCAAACGAGGGAGATTGGGTGGGGCGGGGAATAATAGAAACAGACTGGACTCGACAAGGGGAAACAAAGGGAAGGGATGGGGGAGGAGAATAGGAAAGACAGTAGATTAACTGGCCATGACTTTCCGCCTTGTATCTGTATACACAACCAGGATAACTCCACACCATGTACGACCACAAGACTGAAAACCCAATAGACCAAGTTATACTTTATGTATGTATATTCTGCCAAAATATATTTTACTGTCATGTATAACTAAGAATAATTTTTAAAAAAATTTGAGTGTCTTTAGGAAGATATTCAAAGATGAGAATGGATCTTGAAAGACACCACCACTCTTTCTTCTGGAGCCCATTTATTTATTCATTGCCATGAAGTGCTTGTGTTAAGCCTTGGAAATAAAATGTGCATAAAAAAAAAAGAGGTGGATGAGCCAAAGTCACATGTGGCCATGCTTATGTCCTGGCTTCAATCAACCTATTGCCTGCAAAAGGACCCTCTGGGATAATGGAGGAAATCTGAGTATGGACTGGGTATCCGCCCATGTAAAGGATTTTTGTTAGTTTCATTAGTATGATTATGACATTGTGGACATAAAAATACTTTTATCTGTTAGCAAGAAAATGTATTACCTCAAGTGATAAGACAAAGTGATAAAACAGTGCTAAAATACTCCCCAAAGTGAAGTAATGAAGCCTCTCTCTCTCTTTCTCTCTCTGTGTGTGTAGAACAAAACAAAATGGCAAATGTGCGAAACTATTGAAACTGGGTGGGGACCACATGGAGGTTTATACTATTCTTCCTCTCTACTTTGGAAGTTAGAAAATGTCTGTAAGTTAATAAAAACTTAAAATACATACTGTATGCAACTCTCCCATGAAATTTTGGAATTAAAAATCACTTCAGTGACAGAAAAACATTTGAGCTTCTTCCATCCTTGAGGACTGCAGGGGCAGTGGTGCTGTGGGTGTTCAGGGAGAGGAGTCTTAGTCTGCACAGCTGTAACAAAATACCTGAGACTGGGTCATTCAAAATGAACAGAAATTTATTTCTCACAGTTTAGAGTCTGGAAAGTCCAGGATCAAGGTGCTGGCAGGTTCCTGTCTGGTAAAGGCTGCTCTGGCTTCCGTGATGGTGCTTCTTTGCTGGGTCCTCATGTGGCAGGAGGTGACAGGGCAAGCTAACCAAACGCTGCAGGAAGCCTCTTTTGTAAGGTTTTCAATCCCCTCCCAAGGAGGAGCCTCATACCTCAGTAACCTTGAAGTCCCCACCTCTTAATGCTGTCACTATCATTTCAACACCTGGATTTTTGAGGGGGCACCTTCAAGCCATACAAAGGGACCTGTTGGTGAAGGACGTCACCTGCCTGATTCAGGTCCATGGTCTCTGTCTTCTGGTTTCATTGGAGTTCTACCTGAATGCATTTTCCCTGGCCAGGGCTGCGCTTCCCACCAGCAGCACAGCAGGAGGACAAGGACGGGGGTCCCCACTCCTCTACTCAGGGCCATGTTCCTCCAGCCCAAGGAGGAAGACCTTCCCTGCAGATCCTAGCTTCCCCAGCCTTGGTCTCCAGGATACATGGAATGTCAATGACCTGTGACATCAGGACCAGGAAGTGACCAGGGACCTTCCCTGTGTGGGACCCAGGTCCTGTGACATCAGGACCAGGAAGTGACTGGGGACCTGCCCCCTGTGGAGGTCCAGGACCTGTGACCTCAGGACCAGGAAGTGAGCTGGGGTCTCTTCCCCTGTGGGAGTCATGTCCATGGTCTGCTACTTGGAAGGAAAGGTGTGGACACTAAGGTATTCTACTCACTGCCCATTTTGGTGTACACTTCTGTCCTGAGGACCTTTGAGAACTGAAGGGATTTTGCCATAGTGTGGATTTGGAAAGTCCCCAGAGACTTGTATGCAGAAGGTAGGTCCCCAGCAGGCAGAGGTCCTGGGAGGTAGAAGCAACTTTGGAGGTGGGGCAAAGTTGGAGGAAGTAGGTCACTGGGGAGTAACCTTGAGGGGTGTATTGGGACCCCAGCCCCTTTCTCTCTCCTGGCTGCCATGAGATGAACAATTCTGTCCTGCTACATGCTGCCACCATGATTTGCTACCTTGTCCCAAGCCCACAGGGATGGGGTCAAGTGACTTTGGACTGAAACCCTTGAAACTGTGAGCTAAAATAAATCTTTCTTCCTTTGAGTTGTTTTTCTCAGGTATTTCGTAACAGCAACAGAAAGCCAACTAACACAGGTAGACTATTACTGAGAATTCCAAGTACAGATGGCCAAAATCCACCAAAATCTTTTTCAGTGAACAGAGATGCATTGTGAAGACACTGGGGATGTCACTGAATTGGAGAACACACACTGGGACCTGCAGGTCCAGATAGTCCTTGAAGAGCACAGGCCCCAGGACCCTGCAGCGCCAGGGTCATGAAGACCAGGGACTGCTGGCTCCAGGTACCAGCCCCTCCTTTTCTGTTCCCCTTTGCTGGAGTCAGCCCCAATCTCTCCCTGGCAGTTAGACTGCGACCACAAGACAGAGGTCATAGCCTCTTTCTCCATGATCATCCTCCAGCTCATTCTCCTAGAACTTCTAGAGCTTTCTCCATCAACATCAGGGAGAAAACCCCAAAGAATTCTGGTTAGCTAACCTGGGTCCCGTCCCGTCCTGGGGCCGATTCTGTCATCTGGCTCCGAGTGGGAAGCTGGCCCAGCCTGGGTCAGGAGTGGGGGATGGGCAGACAGTCCCCAGGTCACACCTCTGTGTTGAGAGGGGCAGGAAGAGCCTGGACAGACAAGGCCAACAGCACCCCAGGACCTGCTGGCCCGCTGGGACCAGGGCTCTACTCTGTTGCCGGCACGGGACCTGAAAGCACTTGTTTACTTTAAATATCCTTTCCCACTTTTAATTATCACCTGACCCAAGGTCAGTTAGCTGGACTTTATTACTAGATTTTGTTTCCTGACAGTGACCTTGTGGATGTGATGATCCAGGACTTCCTTTAGCCTGAGAATGTCGGTCTGTTGATTTTCCATCACTAGTTGGGAAGGGGATGTTTGGGACAGGCTTTCTTCCCTCTGAATTTAAAAAGTAACATTTTTAGTTTTAGAACGGTTTCAGGTTAACAGAAAAAAAAAAAAAACTCACTGAGCAGTGAGTTTGCCTCGGAATTGTTAGAGAAATGTTGGAGGTCACGTGGGGAGGTCCAGGACCTCTGTGTCCACAGTCCCTGCTGGGTCCGACTTGCTGCTGCTGGGTGAGCACCTGAAGTTTTCCTCTTCAGTCCTGAGGTTCAGTGGCGTAATTACTATTTATCTTGTTGTTTTTCTTCTTCATTAAATTCCCAGGAATAAGTCATGTTTGGTTTTCAACTGAAACTGCTACGTTTTAGTTTCTGGAACTTTTTCTGTTTCAGGTCTTTACATGCACTATTAAGGCAGTTTTGATGTATTGTTTTTGTTTTTGTCTGTGTGGCACTGCAGATGGAACCCAGGGATGTTTACTCCTGAGCTACACTGACATCCCAGCCCTTTCTACTTATTTGTTCAGAGACAGGGTTTGCTAAGTTGTCCAGGCCGCCCTTGATCATGCTCTGCTCCTTCCCAGTCTCCCCAGGGCTGGAATCACTGTACCAGCCATCTATTTGGTTCTTTCTTTTTAACTTTATTTATTTACTTATTTATTTTTGTGTGTGTCTCGCTGAGAATCTAACCCAGTGCCTCACACGTGCTAGGCAAGCGCTTTATCACGGAGCCACAACCCTAGCCCTCTATTTGACTCAGGAGCACCAGTTTTCCTTGTATTGGACTTTCTTTGTTCTCAATGTTTGTTAGATTTCTTGAATTGATGCAATTTCTCTTTTTCATCTCCATTGTATTTTTGCCCATGCAAATCATACATTTCTCAGATTTTCTACTTTGTTCCTTACTATTTATATCATGTATGTAATGCTGTTGTTAGGCTCTCTATTTGTTTAATCATTACATTAGTCCACTCTTCATTACTATGATGAAATACTTGAAAAAAGCTAACTTTATAAAGAAAAAAGTTTGGTTTAGTTTATTATTTGGGATGCTGAAAGTTCAAATAGTAGTGGACAGGCTATGGCAGGTGTGAGAGTAGCAAAAGATCACATGTCTAAATGAGAACCAGAGAGAAGGGATTGGGGGTCAGGCTTAGGCTTCTATATCTACCCTCCCACAAGGACTACGGGAACACTGGTACCACCAACTGACCACCAGGCCCCACATCAGCTCCCACCACCATCACCATCCTAGGACCAAGTTCCCAACTCATGGACCTTGGGGACCAGTGATATCAAAACCAGAGCAGCTGTCCCCCTTTATGTCCAACTTAGCATACCTTTGCATCTCTGGTCTTCTCTGTAGGGTTAGTTTCTCCTCAGTGAGGAGTTGTGGGGGCTCACCTTCCTGCTAGTGGTCGGGTCCTCCTGTGCAGCTCTGTTGGTTGGACTTTAGCCTGGTGTTTTTTCTTTGATTACCATTGTTTTAGTGTGTCTGTTTAACTTTGTGCATCTTTTGCATCAGCCCCCTGCTTGGGCAGGTTTCCCAGACCATATTGGACAGATGGTGAATGACTAATAGATTCTCCTCTGGCCTTTGTTAAATCTGATTGGCTACTTCTCACTTTCTCATCCTCTGTTCTGTGGTTTGGGGAACCTGCCTCTGTCTATACCCAAGGAGATGGAGTTGGAGGGCCGCACCTCCCCACGCTGCCCAGGTTCGGAGTCCCTGAAGCAGGGGTCTACCCCCAGGAAACCTGAGAAGAAGCCCCAGGAAGTAGTGACCATCAGGTAGCATGTCCTCCTGTCACCAGACCCCCAGTTACAGAGCCTCCTCAGCGCGTCTGCACTTGTTCCCACTCATGGAAATATCCCGCAGACCTATAATTTGGCAATGTACATATAACCAATTGTTTTAAAAACAGAAGTGACTCTGGCTATTGTAATGTGCGCTGTTTTCTGAAGGGAAGAATTAGAGGAGCGTCATTGGAGAAGTACACAAACAGTGGTTAATGTGCTGCTTCTTGAGAAGACGCAGCACAACTTATAATCTTCCTTCTGGGGTGCGTGCTGTTTAATCAGGCGTGTGCATACCCAGGTGTTCCGGTCCTGTTCGGGGACCGCCTGTCACTGGCCGAGCTGTGGGGCTGCACTGTGGTTGGCTCTCGAGCTCCTCTCTGCAGCCCTTCTCTGGCCTCTGTGGTCATTGTCCCGCTCACCTCTGTCTTCAGAGCTCTCAATGGGGCTCCTGGGACTGGAGCTGTCAGGAGCACGGAGTTCTGGAGCCGCACAGATGACCCGCAGCGACGTCGGCCGATGCCTGGAAAGGCAGAAGGGACTGGGTCTGTCTCCCAGGGTCACGGCCGCTCTGGGCCCGTGGCCAGTCCCTCCCAGAGGGTCCACGGAGTGGGGTGGGGAATCCGTGCAGACCAGTCCTGCCACTGACCTGCCCAAGGTCCCGCAGTGCAGGGCGTGTCCCCAGGGCCATCAGCCTTGACCTCCGTGACCCCGGAGGTTCCTCTGCGGGGAATCCCAAGGGTGGTGACCGAGCAACACGCAGGGGAATGCCACCTGTCCTCGGGAAGCCATGGTGGAAGGTTTGCGGGTTCTGCCTTCACACCCTCATTTCCTGCCTTCTCATTGGCATGCGTTCAGAGGAGGGCGGGCTCTCCTCCATGTGCCCCGTGGGCGATGGAATTTGAGTCTCTTCTGTATGAAGCGGACTGGCTACAAAATTAAGCTAAGAAAAAGAAGCCAGGAAGAAACCACACTACCCAGGAAGTAATTTTGGAAAGTGGGTGGGATGGCTCCACCACCCTAAGGGTCCAGCGACCACACTGGGAAGAGCTAGCGAGCGAGCCTGTGCTTTATTTATACAAGGGAACTTCAAAGGTTTTCTACAGAATGTTCTTCACCAAATAAGGCAGGAGGTGGGCTGTGCAGGCCCAGTGGTCAGGCCCCATCCCGGAGCTCGGAAAGCAGCCTTCCTAGCCCAGGGAAGACTGAAGGCACGTGCACGCCATGATCCAGAAGTGGGGAGGCCACAGAATAGCCTGCAGTGCCGGAGCCACGCCACCTTGGCTCAAGGGCAACTGAAGACGCTTGGCTCCGGAGTGGCTGTCCACAGTGGGCCCAGGCTGCTGTCACAGGAAATCAAATTGGTTATAAATTTCCACACAATAAAATCAAAGTGATGGAATCTCCCTCTAAATTCTCAGTGGCTGATAGGGTTAGAAGTTGCGTTTGAACCCTGTTGCATAAAGTGCTTTATTACCAGGTGGCACACGCACATTGGATGACAGCTTCCTTGTTTATAGCTGTGTCTCTCTCCACTGGGACAGAGCTCCTGAGCACAGGGACTGTGTCTGTGTTCTCTGTGGCATTGCCAGCCCCAGGAACGTGGCCAGGCTCATGGTGGGCGTGAGTCACTGTGTTCTCTGATGAGTGACTGATCCCGTTACACTTGGCCTCCTTCTCTGGTGCTCACCTTCTCCTCTTCCTGGGGCCATTCACTCTTTACTGCACTGTAAGCAGGGGGCGTCACAGGTTGCTTTCTAGGGTGGGTCTGGTGAGAAAGGCTGTTCTGTAGTAAAATAAAGTCCACCGGAGGCTGTGCTGTGCCACCAACTGAGGCTGTTGCTTTTGGTCCCGTTACTGTCTCGGTTTCCGGTAGGAATCTCAGGTGCAGGAGACTCAGAATATTGACTTAATTTTTTAACTGTCATATCACAGAGGTAGTATTAGAGAGTTACAGAGAATGGATTAGGAGGCCAAGAAAGTGGAAGGCTATTTGTTGAGGGATGTTTTACTGACACTCAAGAGTTAAATTTGAAGCAAACAGGCCAACTGCTGGACCGCTGGACTCCGTCAGAGCACAAGTCTGTGCCCTCCCACTTCACGAACTGAGGAGCTCATTTCAGAGAGGGGAAGCAAATCTGTGAAAAGCTGCCAAAATGGCCCATGGGACAGTTTGTTTAAGAAGGAAGCAGCACGTGGTGGGAGAGTGTGTGAGGCTGTCCTCACAGAAGGATGTGCCAAAGGCGTCCCTGTGAGACCACCTTCCTGGTCATTGTGGAATCACTCACACTCTCTTTACAGACAGACATTCTGTCCTCTCTTCTTTCAAGGTTTACATTTCATAGTTAGTTTACTGTTTAATGAATTTCCAAAATAATACTGACCATGAGTTGGAGTGTAACGGACAAAGTGTCCTGAAGCGTGAGTGTCTGACCCCGCCGGCCATGTCACTGGGTGAACAGAGAGGACTAGGAAGATGGTAAGAACGATTAGAAAAAAGTGGCCTTGGCCAATGAAGATTTCTTCTTTCTCTGTCTCATTTTCCTTGTAAGTATTTATATACCACTGACCAGATGTTGAGGGACTGTGTTGTAAAAGATCACGCCAGGTCACATAAATCTGCCTTTTTTATGTTGCATAAATGAAAACTTAGAGAATTAAAGGCAACCATCTTTCAGACGCACTGCTTATCTCTTAGTAGTCTGTGAAAAGATGGTCCCTTGCCAGGCCTGGGGTGGGGTTGAATTGGATTTAACGTGATGCAGCATAGGAATTATTTAATTTGTGAAACCAAGAAATCAGGCTGTGTGCGACTTCCAGTGCAGAACCTAAGGGACCCCCACTCCCTGCTGGGTGAGGAGTCCTCAGCCGATAGCCACCTCTGGTTCCTCCAGTTGTGGACTCCCTTGAAACCACAGGGCACCAGGGAGTCTGGCAATGCAGAGAGGAATCCATGGGAAGTCCAGAAGGTCTTAGGACGTAGACCTAACTTCAGCTAAGGAATTCATGAAGCTGGGAATCTGAAGCAGTCTTCTCCATGGCCAGGCTTCCCAGAAGCCACGGAGTTCGGTCCACCTCTGGTGGTACTAGGCCACTGAGCCTTTTCTGCTCTGATTCAAGCGCTGCCCAGGGGTTCATCCTCAGTAGAAGCTGCCTGGGTCTTTGGTTGACGACTAGTCATCATGAGTGGACGGCCGGGCAGGGCCACGCTGTGGGTTTCAGATGTCACTCAGCAGAATTACAGGCTGGGAAAGCAGAGGTTGCAAAGCACAGGTGTGGGAGGCCATCCTCGCACGTGATTTGAGTTACCTCCCTGGCTGGGCAAGAGGCGCTTAGACTCATCCTTGTGTCCAGAGCTTTCCCCACCCTTCTCAGACCAAGGGCTTGTCCGTGCAGAGGTGTGTCTGGCCACTACCCTGAAGACCCATTCGTTGTACCTGACCTTGGGACACTGCCCTCCTTAATCTTTATTGGATGGGATTTTCCCCAGAATTTTTTGTTCCCCAATAAAAGTCCACTCCCTGGCGTGTTCTCTCTCTCATTAGCCTCTGCAGTAAACACTGCTACCATAATAGGTGGCTGGAGGCTGGAGCTAGGAGAAGCCGTCCTGGGGCTGGTTTAAAGGTAGAGCCTGTCTCTTTAATTCAAACTCCCTAAGGATTTCTCGTATTCTGAACCTTCATTTATAAAGCCTGTGCTGGCCGCGGGCTAAACACAGGGTGTCAGGCAGGTTGGGACAGGCTGATGAGACCTAGGAAGAGCTCCTGTCACACGCACTGAGGACGTCACTGTGGATGGACTAGGGCTGTCGGGGAGACAGAACCTCAAAAACCAAGATCATCCTCAGAGTGGGTGACCGGGGCAGCTCTAGACAGGACAGTGGAGATAGCAAGCAGGTGGCAGGCTGACGCTGGCAGGGCCCCGAGTGACACTTCTGGAGGATGGATGGCCCTGTGAGGTGATTGCGGGTGCTGGCTGAGGGTACGGCCAGTGGATGGAGTGGCAAGCAGGCACAGGCGGGTTTCCCGCACGAATCGTGAGTGGAAAGAGGCTTGTTTTTCTCTTGTCCTGAGCAGTGGGGTTTTAAAATAAGGACTGGTTTGTGGCACTAACAGAACAAGAGTACTTGAGGGCAGGACCGTCCTGGCAACCGTACTCCAGGACTGCCCCTGGCCAGCCTGCACACGTAGGTGCTCCCACCACATGGCGCGGGCCCAGGGCTTCCTCGCTGAAACAAAACTCCAAGAGTCTTGAAGGGAGATAGAAGTGAGAAGAGAGAGGAAGAGGGATGCAAAACAGGTCTCTGGGGCTGGCCCCAACCCTGGTGACCACTGATCTGCTCTCCACATTAGACTTTCACCATTTGAGAAGGCTCTACTGAAGTGGCACCCCCTTTCTCCAAAATCAGCCATGATGAAGAAAAGCCCTCTTCACCATGGCTGATTTTAGGACTGTCAGCAAAAGTCTACTGTACATAAACTTCCTATTTTCCTGTCGCCCTGTTTAATTTGGCCACTGGCCAAGAAGATACCAGCACTCAAGGTGCTGGACACCCCCTTACTAGTTTTTGACAAATATCCAGTATAGTACTTTGAAGAAATGTGCAAACCAGGCCTCTGGCCTTGAACTGGGCTTCACAGAGATGTCTACATTTTTAAGATAAGTTACAAATGGGCCCATGGTAACAGCTGGCAGGGGGAGGAGAGAGAGGGGAGAAGAGGCTCTCCCCTTCTCAGGTGTGGTCCTTGAAGAGTTAACTTGCCCAGAACAGTGAGAGAAAAAGCTGCTTTTATGTGAACTTCTGCAGACTGGGAACTTCTGAGCCCCTCCCCTTACACACTGGGTATAAAATTCTGAAACTCCCTGAACTCGGGGTTCACAGGATTAATTGATCACAGCAAAAGCTGTGCCCTCTGAACCTGGCTACAGCCAAATAAAACTGTTTCCTGCTGTCTTCAGTGCCTGGCCTCGTTTGTCCCTACAACACTACAGCCAGTGTGGACACACACCCATGATTCCAGAGACCTGGGAGGCTGAGGAAGGAGCATCACAAGTTTGAAGCCAGACTCAGCAACTTAGCAAGATTCTGCCTCAAAATATGACATAGAAAGAAGGGCCGGTGGGCAGGGCTGGCTGGGTGGTAGAGAATTGTCTAGCACATTGAGGCCCTGGGTTGGAGCCCCAGTACCCGCCCCCCCTCCCCACACACACACACACAGGAGAAGGAAAAAGCAAGGGCTGGTGACATAGAGCAGCGGTAGAGTGCCCCTGGATTCAACCCCTATTACTGCAAAAAAAAAAAAACTATATAAAAATGGATCTGCCTAGTAGGTGGCCTCTGGGACCGAGTGGCTCTCTGGAGATCTGCCAGGCCAGGCATGCGCAGGCGCTCCTGCTTTTCATCCTGAGCACGTCCATGGAGGTGGGCTGCCTCAGGGACAGTCTCCATCCCTCTGTGTCCAGTGCTCAGGAGTGGTGCTCGCAGGTGGTGATCCCCGGGCCCCGCCTCCAGCCTGGCTCCACCCAGCTTTGCTGAAACACAACTCGCCCTGTGACCTCATGCTGTCGCAGCGGGTGGTCGTACTTCAGGAAGCCGGGCAGCCTGCCCCACCATCGGCTTCAGAGTGTTTTCATCACCACCCAAAGAAACCCCACTCACATTTTCCTATTTTGATTGTTTAGGTCTTCCTGTATTAGGCGGAATCAGTTTGCTCTGCTTCTGTCTACAGCCCAGGCCTTGGAGTGGGGTCCCCTTTCTCCTTCCCCCACAGACGTCTTCTTGGTCAACGTTGAGTGCTGAGGAGACCCTGCTGCTCTTGTGCCTGGCTGGATCCATCGGGCCTGTCTGTGGGATTTACTGCTGGGGTCTCTGTTGACCGAATGTCTGTCCACCAGCTGTGTCCCTCTGTTACCGCTGTTGACCGGTGACGAGTCCTTGCTTCCCCCATGTTGAAGAATAACACCAAAGAAGCACGCCGAGGCAAGGTCAGAGTAGAAATCAGAAGTTTATTAAAGGACAGCAGAAAAGACTTCTCCCGGAGGAAGAAGGGGACCCAAGAGGTGGAATCCGTGGAAGGGATGTTGTCTCCCCTTTTTATAGTTTTGGTGATGGAATGTAGGTTGGAAGGCCCGAGGGGTGGGACACAGGTGGGCCAAAGAAGTAATCTGGGCAGGAAGGACTTCTGAGTCAGCACCTTTTTGCTGGGGGCTGTTCATTAACATTTCTTTGAGGTGGACTTGGCCTAGGGCCTTTTCGGGACTTCATTAACATTCCATGAGTTGTCCTGTGTTTTCCCTGAGTCATTCTCCGCATGGCTTCCATTTTAGATTTCACTCGATATTAGACCCGATTTACCTAACTACACTGACTACCTAACTTTAAATCTGGCTTCACCTCCTTGATGAGGCTCCACCTGGGGAGACCGAGGACTCCCTGGTTGTATTTCTTGGGCAGTGTTGTTTGATCTATATTCAGTTGCTCCGGCCCTGTCTTTTCCACAGAGGTGCCACAACACCCTTGCCTGCATCCATAGGGGTTTCGCTGGATCGACCGCGTCCTTGTGGTTGGTGTTGCAGTAGTGGCATGACCCCAGGGCCTGCACGGGCCAGGCAAGCACTGTAACACAGGGCTGCATCCCAGACCTCTTAATTTATTTTGAGACAGATGCCCAGGCTGGCCTGGAACTTGCCATCCTCTGCCTCGACTGTACCCGGCTGGAGACGCACTTCTGAGATGACTACCCCAGCCAGGGCTCTGGTTGGTTATTTTCATCACAAGGGGCTTCCTCCCAAGGGCTAGCCCAGCCCAGTGTCCCCCATGCACCCTGGCTACTGCTCTGTACTGCCTACTGTCCTACTTATTCATCTCCTAAATTGATATTGGAGGCGGAGCCAACCAGAATGACTAGCATTGGGAGGGCAGGTCCGACATTGACCGGCTTAGTGTGCTCTATTCACAGTCCACTTAGGTCCCGAGTCACACAGGTCTTTTAAGTAGATCTATGAGAGGGAGTAGTCCTCTGATGAACTGAGAGTTTTTTTCAAGAGAAAATTTATAACTGAATTTGACTTTTAGGCCATTAACTGGGACTAATAAACTGGATAGAAATTTTAAAGAGATCCATTAAGGGATGATCATGTAATATTTGAATTTAAATTGCTTCTTAAAAACCCTACTCCTAGGCTTTAAAAAGCCCTGCAGAGCTATTACTGTAGTTTTTCAAAAGCTGTACTTTTAAGAACAAATGAATGAATTTTAAGAGACACAGTGTTTTACTCACCATTTTTATATAATACACTTATGATTCCTGCTTCCAGTATGTGCACACCTAATCCCAACATCTGATCATATTTAGGAGGACAAAACGCTGCACTCTGGTTCCTTCCTGATCCTCAGGGCCGATGGCGGCTGCAGGTCCTGAGCTCTGAGGCCAGGGCATGGGCAGGCACCCAGGGTCCCCTGCTGGGCTTGCCGCAGGGCTTCCTGGGCTGGGTTCTCAGGGCCTGGAGTCCTGTCAGGGGCCTATGGGGGGTGGTGCCCTTGGAATCTCGTTCCTGTTCGCCCCTGCTCTCTTCTGGGTGCAGAGCGCTGTTGCTGTGGAGCCTGACAGCTGTAGACTCCAAGTCGCCTTCCTCTGACCTCTCCAGCCTGGCCATGGTCAGGGGCTTCTGTGTGCTAAGCCGAGGAGTGGCCACTGTCCAGCAGTGTAAACTTGCTGTCCAGGTCTTGATTTTACTGTGACTCTCGTCCCTGGAGTGAGACCAGTAGTGATGCAGCAGCCAACAAGGGGAGGCGGCCAGGGCTGGAGGGGAGGAGGCCCCTGGGCCAGAGGCAGGCTCCGAGCCTGGGCAGGTGGTTTCAGCTTCCTCTGGCTCTTCTTTGCTCTGAGGGCACAGATGGCTTAACTGCCATTGGCTTCAGTGTTCCTTTCTATAAGTTGATGATAATTCTTACTGCTACGTGCTGAATGTGCCCCCCACATCTGACCTAAATTTGTATGTTGAAGCCCCAACCACCTGTGCGACTGCGTTTGGAAACAGCTTGGGGAGGTAATTAAGGGTAAGTGAGGCCCTGGGTAAGTCAGGCTCAGTGGTGCATGCCTGTGATCCCTGCCGCTCCAGAGGCTGCAGGGGGATCCCAAAAAAGCCAGCCCTAAACAACTCAGTGAGACCCTGTCTGTAAATAAATTAAAGGACTGGGGATGTGGCTTAGCGGTTAAGCACCTCTGGGTTCAACCTCTGGTACCAAAAGAAAAAAAAAAAAAAAAAGAAAAAGAAGTGTGTTCTCTCCTCCCCCACACTCCTGCACCAGGGAAAGGGCGTGTGTGGACCCAGACGGAACAGTGATCTGATCTGCAAGCCCTCAAGGAACCAAGCTCTGTGGGGCCTTAACCTTGGACTTCAGTCTCCTGAAGGGTGAGAAAATAAGTATCCAGGCTGGGTTGCTGTTTTGTTTGCTTTTCTTCTTTTTGGTGCTGGAATGGAACCCAGGTCCTTGCACTGCCAGCCAAGGCCCACCATTTGCCACACCCCAGCCCCATGGTGTTCCTTGTGCAACCTGGGCTGCGATGCTTGCCTGGCAGCATGGTGCGGAGACTGGCATGAGGTGACGCCCGTGGAATCTTGCAGGCTGATTCTTGGTACCAGGATACCTGGCTGCTGGGTCTCCAAGCCCACAGCACTCCTGGGTACCTGTCCCTCATCTGCCCCTTTTGGGAGAGTGTAAGGCCCAAGAGAAGGCGCTGTGAAGACTGGAAGGCGTAGGCACAGGGAGCCCCACTGAAGGAGCCAAGCGAGCACCACATCTGACACTTCCTGAGCACCCTCTGGGGCGCTAAAGGGCGCAGACAGAGGGCTGGCCCAAGTCTCAGAGGAGTGCTAAGAACCCTGGGCCAGACTGAAGCAGGGGGGGTCAAAGGAGGGGAGAGCACATTCTTGGGCTGTCCCAGAGGAGCCCTGGGGAGTTCCTGGAGAGAGGACCTCAACCCAGGGCCTGTGGGTTCTTGACAAACACTGCAGAAAGAATTTAAGGACATGTCAATGACCTACAGACAGAGACTGAGAGGAGCAGAGACATAGTCTAGGAAGTATGCAGGCCATTTCGGGAGCAGGAGACACCTCTGGGGTCTCAGGCTCTTGCTTTGAGGGACACTTGGGGGCATGGGAAGCCACATGGGGATGATGTCACTCTGGTGATCATCTTCTCCTGCAAGGAAAGAGACGACCTTGACTTTCCCCCTGACTCTGGGCTGCAGGGATGCTGTTCACACAGGATCTTTCTCAGTGCCTCGCACTGACTATGTGTCTTGATTATTTCCAGGGGAGAAAGGCTTCCTGACTGACTCACAAATGAGCTATGAATCTTTGACATAATCATGTTGTGTTCATTTAAAAATGTTTTATTGTCACTTTGTAGATACTAACAAAGTTACCTTAGACACATGAACCCATTGGAATCAAAGATACAAATATCACAACTTTGGATCTTAGGACGAATTCTAATTTTGCCTCCCCAGTTCAGATTACATATAGAGAAAAATTCCAGGATCGCCTTACACCTCCAGTGCCTGAGATCTCCCAGAGTCCCCAACCACACTGAGAACTGTTTTCCCATTTTATACAAAGAGAAGTGCTAGAGTCAGCGTTCAGGTTGCTCCACACCTGGCGAAAGCCACGGGCAGGGCTGTCGGATGGGAGCTGCGTCCCACCTTGCCAGGGTGTGCAGATAAGATAAAGCCATGGGAGTGTTTCAGGCAGCGCGTGTGTCGTGGCAGGCCCCACAGCAGCTCCTGCCGTCCACGTGTGCTCTCTTCTCGGGGAACACACCTCAAGGCCCATATGCAGCGTTTCCATCTGGTTCTCTACCTTCGTAGGGTCGTGGTGACTTCGGGCACCTGCAGTGTCCTTGTGTTTCCTTGGTCATCTAGAATGGCATGGGCCAGAGCCTGGGATCTGGCACACTCTCAGCAGCGGTTTTCCACTGGGACGCACACCAGGCTTGCTGGGGGAGTTTTTAAAAATTTTGTTTTAATGCATTAACTGATTTTTTTTTTCTTTGTTAGCCCATTGATATAGCAGTTCACATACATTGAATTTTTTTTGGTATTGGGATGGAACCTAGAGCCTTTTGCACTTATGCGTAATTTTTTTTCAGTATTTCCTTAGGACTGTGATATACTTCGAATGCTTTAAATAAGTTGTGGCATCCCTCTGAGTCCGTCATTAGATAATGAGTTATATACAATCATTGACATGTCTTCATTTTATACTTTATATAAATCATGAGCTTGAATTTAAAAATTCTTTTAACAAAAATAGTGAAACCTCTCCCCAGAAAAATGGACATTTATTCCAAATCTCACCTACAATTCAGAGGTCTATGGCCTTCAAGCCCAGGAAGCCCTACATGTGCCCAGACTTGGCAGCCTATGAAAATTTGCCTTAACTTCCTGCAATTGCTGGTTGCATTACTTTCACCCATGAAACAGAGTTACATGGCAAGAAGTAAAGCCGATACAGGTGGTGTGCCTGGTGCATGGCTGGGTTGGCAGGAGGCTTCCTTTGGGAGAAGGAAGAGCTCTACTCATGATTGGATGATGGAGTCCAGTGGCCAGGCTGAAGGCCAGTGGCCACACTGAAGAAGACCAATAGCCATGCTGAAGACCAACGGCCGTAATGAAGAAGACCAGTGGCCACACCAAAGACCAATGGCCATGCTAAAGACTCATGGCCACTACAAGAAAGGCCAACATCCACAATAAGGAAGACTAGTGGCCATGCTGAAGGTAGTGGCCACATTGAAGAAGACCAGTGGCCACACTGAAGACCAATGGCCATGCTGAAGATCTGAGCAAGCGGGACTTGTGAGACAGTGAGATGCGACAACATTTTGGTGTACCTTGTGCCAGAATGTGTGGTGCCTCACTAAAAGGGAACCTCCTTCTCTGCATTTCTGTGCATCCTTGACTAATACTGCCTTGTTGCTCTGAGAGAGGGAAGAAATGGGGTAATTCTACTGCCACACTCTCAGAGAAGGATCTTTGATGGAGTTGGAGACCCCGTACACAATTCAGTGAAAACATCAAAAACACCTGTTGGGTTATCCTTAGGAATCTTGCTTTTCAGTGACACCTCAGTGTACCAGACCACGATAATAAGCAACAATACACTTCAGGAAAGAACCCAGGCTGAAGCATCAGACAACCTGGTAGTGCTGCTGGCAGTGACATTGACTATGATGATTCTTCTGTTCTGAACTCATTTTCAATGAGAAAAAAGTTACTTATCCACTAATTGTCAACCTCACCAAGGAAGGGTCAGCTTGGTTGAGTTTTCCGACTCTTCAGTGTTCTTGACATTTTTTCATGTTCCCTGAGTTGTGGCTGACGCCCTGACTGGGAATAAGAGTCTTGGGTACACTGCGTCTCCTTTGGAAGTTTGCAGAATTACTTCACAGTTTTCTTTCCCGTTTTTTTTTTTTTTTGGGGGGGGGAAGAAGTAAAATGCCAACTCAGTTCACAATCCTTAGGAAAAATTTGACATTCCCCCCAATAGACTGAAGAATTTTTCCTCATCTTTAAAGTTCAGTAATTTAATAAGGTATGGCAAAATACACTTTTCAAAACATTAATTACCAGTGAACTACAACATAAAATAGCAATGAAATATACTATCACACACACATACGGTAGCTAAGATTCAAAAGACTGACAGTACTAAACAGTGGTGAGGTCACAGAGCAGCTAAAACTCTCTGTACTGAAGGTGGGAAAGTAAAATGATAACCTCCACCTTGGAAAGTGGTTTAGCAGTTCTGCAACAAGTTAAAACCTGCCCACCCCTATGTGTTTACCCAAAAGAAATGAAAACACATTCACAAGAGGCCTTGCACGGGCTGGAGTTGTGGCTCAGTGGTAGAGCCCTTGCCTCTCACGTGTGAGGCATTTGATAGACCCAACCTGATCTTTTCTTAAAATTGGGCATCTCGCTGGGGATATAGCTCAGTTGGTAGAGTGCTTGTCTTGCATGCACAAGGCCCTGGGTTCAATCCCTAGCACCGCAAAAAAAAAAAAAAAAAAAAAAATTGGGCATCTCGCCACAAAACCATGAAAAGATAATTTCGGCTTTACTATAAATTACTGCAAATTCTGAACCTGCTTGGAATGCCTGCCCGTGCCTTGAACTCACCCATGCCTGGCTCTCTGACCAGATAGCAGCCCTCTCTGAAACTTAGTGACACCTCATAAATATTGGCCTTCCCTGGCCAGACAACGACCCTCTCTGAGGCTCTAATCGTCCTCATAAATTCTGATGTTGGGGCCAGCAAAAAATGTAAACTACCATTAGTGTGATGCTTGTCAGAGTTCTGTTATCTGTAACCCCCCTTTGTGTAACTTTCTGGGCTATAAAGCTGGGCTGCAGGAAAGCTGGGGTGCTGTCTTGTTCCCGCCGTTTTGGGAGGGAGAGGCAGCCCAGCCGGTCGAAATAATAAGCTTGCTTTAATTTGATTTTAATTGGAGTTAGTGGTCTTTTCTTGCATCCTGGTCTAACAGCATTGAGTTCAATTCTCAGCACCCCGTAAAAATAAAGGGATTATGCCCATCTACAACTATATATAATGTTTATATCAGTTTCATTCAAAATAGATAAAACTGGGAAAAATAAATGGTAATTGAACAAACAGGATGTGGTGTCTCCATGCAATGGAGTATTTTTATCAAAAAAATAAACAGGTTACCAGTACACACCACAGAAGAATCTCAAAAGCATTATGCTGAGTGAAAGAAGCCAGATGTAAAATACATAGCACTGAATGCTCTATTTGTATAGATCCTAGGAAAGGCAAACTAATCTCCAAGAATCAAAATGGTCAAAAGAGGACTGGCTGGCAGGGGCGGATCAACCTGCAAAGAGCTCTGAGCCTGTGAGTGGATGGAAATTCCTGGGGTGGGCAGAAGTCACAGTGTATTAATTGGTCAAGCTCACTGCACCATAGACTTTAAGTGGATAAAGTTTATTGCACATGAATTAGGTCTTACTAACGTTAATTGTATCAGGTAATTTCAACAGTGTACCAGGTGGTATTGAGTCCTAGAATTTGATGTGTTCTTTGGTGAAATATTTAGTTTACTCTTCATTTCAGGTATATTTCTCCTATCTCTTCTTTAATTACTATTTATTCTCTGCTAGCCTTCTTCCTCAAGGACACTAGTTATACTTATGTTGGATCCTTGTTTTTGTCTTCAATATTAATTTGCCTTGCTTGGACTTCTTTTTAGGTTTTTACCATCTGTATTCACTGTCATTATGTTAAAACTTTTCTCTGTGCCAATAATTCCATTTCAGCCATGTCTATTTCAGACGCTGATTTTTCAAATTTCTTAATTCTTCATATATTTTTGTCTCTCCAGTTCCATGCTTTTTGCTAAATTTTTCAAGTCCTAGCAAATGCAGAAATGTCAGAAGACAACTCATCCTCAACTCTTAACTGTTATGAACCAAGAATTTCAGTCTGATAGGCTAGGAAGTCTGTCCTGTTTGTTTTTTGGGGGCTACAATTTTCCTTTTCATATAATTTGCTTTTTCAAACATCCTGCCTTTTAGTTCTTTTATATTATTGAACTTAGGTTGAAAAATTGTTGTCTTATATATTAATTCACTCTTAGGGAATTAATAATCAGTTTTTGGAGGAAAAGACTATTTATGTATACTTTTTGTGTATCTCACTCTACCAATGAGCTACATTCCCGACTTTTTAAAATTTTGAGTCAGGACCTCACTAAATTGTGAGGCGGGCCTTGAACCTGTGATCCTCCTGCCTCAGCCTCTGGAGTCACTGGGTTGCAGGCTTTAGCTACCACAGTGGATTTGGACTATGTCAGATCTTAAAGCTAACCTCAAAAGGGACTCTAAAGCACCTTCAGATGTGGCCACTGTAACACCAGGACTCTTGTGGATGCTGCCCCTCATCCTTTGCATGTTGCTCCTGCCTTTGTGTATATATATATATATATATATATATATATGAATGACAGCTGTGGCTGTGGGAGAAAACCCAACTCACTGAGTGAAGCAATGGATTTTGACATCTGAGAACTAACAGAAATTAGAAATTCTTGAAAAAATCATTTAGTAGACTGAGTGGAATTAAATCATTCATCTTAGCAGATTAATTTTCAAAGAGGGCTTAGTTTTATTTCTAGTCCTCTCTTGATTGGTTGATTTTTAAGTTCTGTGCATCAAATATTTAATCCCAGGGTGAACACAACACCCTGTGGACCCTCCTTGCCCACAATTGCCTTGTGCTTGGGAGTGCAGGTGAATTCTGAAGTGGTCTGGCATGGACTCATTGGAGTGCACGGCTGTCACCCAGGCTGTGTCATTCCCAACTGAAAGCCTAGGTTTGCTCAAATCTGTCCCCCACATGGCCTTGCACATTGGGCTGTACCCTGACTAAATCCTAACCTTCTGACAATGAGGTCGCATGTCTGAAATAGAGGCTGCATTAAGAGAATGATCTGCTTTAGCTCTGAAGGCATTGCCGCCCCAGAGGCATTCCTGTGCTCTTAGAATAGATTCATCCCTACGTGCAGCTGCTTCATCCATGAGTGTCCATCCGCTGATGACAAATCCGGCATTCATGCAGCTTTGTCTGGAGAAGGCCAGGCATGGCCCCTTTGAAAGGGCGAACTGGCTCAGCCCAGTTCTGTTGGAACCAACGCATCCTGATGGAGACACCTGTGCACAGTGAGCCGACAGAATTCTCCACTCAGTGAAGTGACTCATTGTGGCCCCAGCTGTCCCCAGTCCTGATCTGAACCAGTGACCTGGAATCCAGCATCTTCTTTCCAACCAGCAGAAACATCCTGCCACCTGTTCTTTTTATTTTAAAGCTTTGGCTTGCCTTGCAGAGTCCTGGGCCCTGAGACACACTGGCTGCTGTCAGATCAGAACACAGAATCCCCCAGGGCCCTGGTCCGTTTTCCTGCAAGTCTATAAAGTTTATCAAGACCAAGGAGCTGAATGCCTATTTCAGGGGTGGGGCGCTGGCTCCTGCAGGCAGAGCTTGGCACTGGGACCATATCCCATGGCATCAGCTTGGGGGAGAGGGGTAGCTGCAGAGCGTGAGGGGCAAGGGTGGCCGCACCCCAAGCTCTCCCCCAGCCACTCTGCCTTGCTGTTCCCTAACCCTCACTTGGACTCAACGGGAGCAGACAAACTGGGGTAGGTGGTTTCGGGTGTGGTTCTGCTTCTGGATTCTTCTTTCAATGATCTGGTCTCTGAGGATGGGCCACATGCTCCTGGCAACCTCAGCCTACACTCTGGCCTTGAATCTAGTCTAGTCCTCAAGGCTTTATGGGGGCGCAGGGTGCTGCCCGAGCTCTGGATGCTCTCACTGTGGTCCTCACCCACGTCTCCTCCAGGATTTCCTATGTCCTCTCCATGCCCCAGGCTGCTGTTGAGGGTTCCTGGGCTTCTCCTTCCCCAACTCTGGGTCCAAATGATGTGAGAGATATATGCAGGAGCCTGATAGAGAGGGGATCTTATCACTGGTCAAACAGACTGGAGAGCAGAGCTTGGGCTTGAGCCCCACCCCAGATGGAACCCCCTTCCCAGGGGAGAGGAAAAGCTGTGGCATCTGCTAGGGGCTCCCGGAGGAGGGGAGGGGAGTTTGTGTGTCTGCAGCTCCCTCAGCCCAGGGGTCTGGAATGTCCCTGCCCACCTCCTCCTCCTCGGGTGGGGAGCATGATGGCAGCCGTGGGGAGAGAACGTAGAGCTCCCAGGGCCTCAGAAGGCCGTCATTCCTGGGTTACAACCGCATGGATGGTGTCCCCAAGCCACGTCCACCAGAAGCCCAGATGTGCTCTTATTTGGAAATAGGGTCTTTGTACAGGTGGCCAGAAGGATCTCGAGATAAACCATCTTAGATTCAGGGTGAGCCCTAAGCCCGTGGCTGGCATCCTTGCTGGGAGAGAAGAGGATGCAGAAGATGAGGGAGGAGGCCTTGGGGGATGGAGGGCGGCAGGGACTGGAGCCATGCTGCCACAGCCACACCTGGGGCCACCAGAGACCCAAGAGGCCTGCCTGGCCCTCCCTGGAGCCTTTGGAGGGTGTATGGCCCTGCCAACACCTTGTGCAGACTTCTGGCCTCCAGGACTGAGAGAATGAATTTCTGCAGCTTTAAGCTACCCACACTGTGGTGCCACAGTCTGGCTGGGCACAAAATAACCGAGCCACCACGAGGCACTTGTAGGTTCAAACAGGAACTCCTTTATTGCCCGAAACTCCTGTGAAAGCCACCCACGCGGCCTTTCCAGGAACACCACACACCAACCGGAACTCCCTCCACCAGAACTTCACCAACCAACGCAAACCCCCCAGGGGCCCCCCCCCCCCCCCCGCCCCCCCAGAGCTCAACCGGAACTCAACGGGGAACTCCAAAAGTAGGCAGCAGGAGCCTCCCTATTGCCGGACAGCAGGGGTCTATATACAACTGAATACACAGCCTGTTTCAATCCAGCATCATCCAGTCACAGCAATTATACACAGCTTAACTTAATTATCATCATCTTAATGGCTCTCTGGCATCCCCTCTCAACCATTCTTTCTGGCAAAATGCCAGGGGCCATTCCGACTTGGCTGTGGCTCTCAACACTGTGGCACTTCATTATGGCGGCTTGGGAAAGGAGCACCCAAACCAAGACAGAAATAAGAGAGAGAGGAGAGCGATATGGACAGACAGAGGGAGGGGGCATTCTCCCTGCAGAACCTCCAGCAGCTGACTTTGCTCTCCAGGCTGAACAACCACAGCTACTTGGACTCCCACATCCAGGAACCCTCACGGGAAGCCAGGTCTGGCTCAGGCCCTCTTTGAAGCCTCCCCTACTGCGAATATCTCACACCTCACCCATGAATCCCAAGGTGGCACCTGCTCAGTGTGGGACCTGTCCTCAGTGACACAGACTGCATGTAGGCGGGGAGGCGGGGAGGTGGCCAGGGGTTGGCTGGAGGCTTGGGCCCCACATCAGCACCTGCACAAGTGGGGTCCTTGCTGGTAGACGTGTAGGGGACACTCCTGTTAGAATCACTTCCCACCACAGGTCCTATCTTTGGTACTTTGTAAATGTAAGCTACAAATGAGCCACACCTCAAAAAGAGAGAGAATACTTTTTCTTTTTTTGTGTGTCAGCTCTTGTATATTTATATATGTTTTCACACATATTGCCACATATACATTCTTATGAATATTCATATTTCCCCATATTACTCTTTTTTGACGATTAGCCTTTATTTTATGTTTGTCAAATTATCTTGCATCTTTTAAAATTAATTTATTTAAAATAGGTATATATGACAGCAGAATGCATATTGATTCATTGTACACAGTTGTAGCATAACTTTCATTTCTCTGGTTGTACACAATATAGCGTCATACCATATGTGCAGTCATAAATGTACCTAGGGTCGTGATGTCCACCTCATTCCACCATCTTTCTTACCTTCATTCCCCTCCCCTTTACTCAATCACAGTTCCTCCATTTTCCACACGCCACCCCTTACGGATCAGCATCCACTTATCAGAGAGAACATTTGGCCTTTGGTTTTTTGGGATTGACTTATTTGCTTATCATGATATTCTCTGATTCCATCCGTTTACCTGCAAATGTCATGATTTTATTCTCTTTTAATGCTGAGTAATATTCCATTGTGTGTGTGTGTGTGTGTCAAAGTTTCTATATACATTCATCTGTTTAAGGGCATCTAGGTTGCTTCCACAGTTTGGCTATCATGAATTGAGCTGCTATGAACATCGATGTGGCTGTGTTCCAATAGAAGGCTGATTTCAAGTCCTTTGGGTATAGACTTAGGAGTGGGATAGCTGGGCCAAGTGGCGGCTCCATTCCAAGTTTCTAAGGAATCTCCATACTGCTTTCCAGATTGGTTGCACCAATTTGCAGTCCCACCAGCAATGTATGAGTGTGCCTTTCCCCCCACATCCTCGACAACACTAATTATTGCTTGTGTTCTTGATAATTGCCATTCTGACTGGTGTGAGATGAAATCTTAGAGTAGTTTTGATTTGCATTTCTCTAATTGCTAGAGAATGTTGAACATTTTTTCATATATTTGTTGGTCGAATGTGTATCTTCTTGTGAGAAGTCTGTTCAGCTCCTTAGCCCATTTATTGATTGAATTCTTTGTTTTTTCAGTGTTAGGTTTTTTGAGTTCTTTATATATCCTGGAGATTAGTGCTCAATCTGACATGCGTGTGGCAAAAATTTGCTCCCAAAATGTGCGCTCTCTCTTTACCTCACTGATTGTTTTTTTGCTGAGAAGAAGCTTTTTAGTTTGAATCCATCCCATTTATTGATCCTTGATTTTATTTCTTGTGCTCTAGGAGTCTTGTTAAGGAAGTTGGGTCCTAATCTGACATGATGAACATTTGGGCCTACTTTTTCTATTAGGCACAGGGTCTCTGGTCTAATTCCTAGGTCGGTCCTTGATGCGCTTTGAGTTGAGTTTTGTGCATGGTGAGAGAGAAGGGTTTAGTTTCATTTTGCTGCATATGGATTTTCAGTTTTCCCAATACTATTTGTTGAAGAGGCTATCTTTTCTCCAATGCATGTTTTGGCACCTTTATCGAGTATAAGATAATTGTATTTATGTGGATTTGTCTCTGTGTCTTCTATTCTGTATCATTGGTCTACATGTCTATTTTGGTGCCAATCCCAAGCTGTTTTTGTTACTATAGCTTTGTAGTATAGATTAAGGTCTAGTATTATAATGTCTCTTGCTTCACTCTTCCTGCTAAGGATTGTTTTGGCAATTCTGTGTCTCTTATTTTTCCAAATGAATTTCATGACTGCTTTCTCTCTCTCTCTCTCTCTCTCTCTCTCTCTCTCTCTCTCTGTATGTATGTATACATACACACAAACACACATATTTAGTTGTAGATGGACACAATACTTTTATTTTGTTTGTTTATTTTCATGTGGTGCTGAGGATCGAACTCAGTGCCTCACACGTGCAAGGCAAGTGCTCTACCACTGAGCCCTTAGGCCCAGCCCTGCTTTTTTGATATCTATAAGGAATGATGTTGGGATTTTAATTGGAATTGAACTGAATCCATATAGCACTTTGGATAGTATGGCATTTTGACAATATTGATTCTGCCTATCCAAGAACATGAAAGATCTTTCCATTTTCTAAGGTCTTCTTCAATTTCTTGCTTTAGTGTTCTGTAGTTTTCATTGTAGAAGTCTTTCACCTCTCTTGTTAGATTGATTCCAAAGGTTTTTTTTTTTTTTTTTTTTTTTTTTGGGTGATTGTGGGAGGGTTAGTTTTCCTAATTTCTCTTTCAGAGTATTGTAATGTATAGAAATGCATTTGATTTATGGGTATTGATTTTATATCCTGCTACTTTGCTGAATACATTTTTTAACTCTAGAAGTTTTCTGATGGAGTTTTTTGGATCCTCTAAGTGTAAAATCACGTCATCAGCAAATAAGGATAGTTTGAGTTCTTCTTTTCCCATTTGTATTCTTTTAATTTCTTTTGTCCAATTGCTCTGGCTAGAGTTGGACTATGTTGAATAGACATGGTGAGAGAGGGCATCCCTGTTTTGTTACTGTATTTAGAAGGAATGCTTCCAATTTTTCTCCATTTAGGATGATGTTGGCCTTGGGTTTAGCATAGATAGCTTTTACAATTTGGGGGTATGTTCCTACTATCCCTAGTTTTTCTAGTGTTTTGAACATGAAAGAGTGCAGTATTTTGTCAAGTGCTTTCTCTGCATCCATTGATATAACCATATGACTCTTATCTTTAAGTCTATTGATGTGATGGATTATATTCATTGATTTACATATGTTGAACCAACTTTGCATCTCTGGAATGAACCCCACTTGATCATAGTGCACAATGTTTTAAGTGTGTTTTTGTATGGAATTTGCCAAAATTTTATTGAGAATTTTTGCATCTATGTTCATCAGAGATATTGGTCAGAAATTTTCTTTTCTTGATGTGTCTCTGCCTGGTTTTGGTATCAGGATGATACTAGCTTTGTAGAATGAGTTTGGAAGGGTTCCTTCCTTTTCTATTTCATGGAATAATTTGAGGAGTACTGGTATTAATTCTTCTTTGTAGATCTTGTAGAACTCACCTGTGAATCCGTCTGTTCCTGGGCTTTTCTTGGTTGGTAGGCTTTTGATGGCATCTTCTGTTTCCTTGCTTGAAATTGATCTGTTTACATTGTGTATGTCCTCTTGATCATATGCCTCCAGAAATTTGACAGTGTCTTTGAGGTTTTCTATTTTACTGGGGTACACATTTTCAAAATAGTTTTCAAAATAATTGTCCTCTGTAGTTCAATAGTGTCTGTTGTGATATTTCGTTTTTCATCACAAATTTTAGTAATTTGAGTTTTTTCCATCCTTTTCGTTAGGGTGGCTAAGTGTTTGTCAATTTTATTCATTTTTTTTTAAAGAACCAGCTTTTTGGTTTGTTGATGTTTTGAATTGTTTGTTTTGTTTCAATTTCATTGATTTCTGCCCTGATTTTAATTATTTCCTGTCTTCCACTACTTTGGGTATTGGTTTGTTCCTCTTTCTAGGGCTTTGAGATGTAATGTGAGGTTGTTTTTTTGTGACTTTTCCTTCTTTTAATGAATGAGCTTAATGCAATGAACTTTCCTCTTAGCACTGCCTTCATAGTGTCCCAGAGATTTCCATAAGTTGTATCAGAGTTCTCATTGACCTCTAAGAATGTTTGATCTCCCTGATGTCTTCTGTTATCAATGCATACTTCAATAGCATTTGTTTAGTCTCCAGGTGTTGGAGTAGCTTCAGTGTTTTATTCCATCATTGATTTCTAATTTCATTCCATTAGGGTTATGTAGAATACAGGGTAGTATCTCTATTTTTTTGTGTTTTCTAAGACTTGCTTTGTGGCATAACATATGGTCTATTTTGGAGAAGGATCCATGTGCTGCTGAGAAGAACGTGTATTCACTTGTTGTTGGGTGGAATATTCTATGTATGTCTAACTTATTGATTGTATTATTGCGTTCTCTAGTTTCTTTGTTTAATTTTTGTTTGGAAGATCTATCCAATGGTGAGAGAGGTGTGTTAAAGTCACCCAGTATTATTGTGTTGAGGTCGCTTTGGTTCTTATAGTTGAGAGTGTTTCGTTTGATATACATACATGACCCATTGTTTGGGGCACAGATATTATGATTGTTATGTCTTACTGATGTATGGTTCCCGTAAGCACTATGAAATGTCCTCCTTTGTCCCTTTTCACTAGCTTTGGTTTGAAACCCACTTTATCTGATATGAGGAAGGAGACCCCTGTTGTTTAAGTGGCCCATGTGAGTGACATGTATTTTCCCACCCTTTCACCTTCAGTCTGTGGATGTCATTTCCTGTGAGATGAGTCTCCTGAGGCAACATATTGTTGGGTATTTTTAAAAAATACACTCTGTCAGTCTATGTCTTTTAATTGGTGAGTTTAGGCCATTCACATTCTGAGTTATTATTGAAATACGATGTGTATTCCTGGACATTTTGGTTTATTTTTGGTTTTTAACTTGACTTGGTTTCTCCTTTAGTGGCTTTTCCTTCTGTGTAGTCCCTCCGGTTGCTGATTTTCTTGTTGCTTTTCATTTCCTCCTCCTGGAACATTGTGCTTCTATGCCCTGTAGTGCAGGCTTTCTCACTGTGAATTCTTTTAACTTTTGTTTTTCATGAAAGGTTTTTATTTCATCATCAAATCTGAAGCTTAATTTTGCTGGATATTAGTTTCTTGGTTGGCCTCCCTTTTCTTTCAGAGCTTGGTATATGTTGTTCCAGGATCTCCTGAGTTTGAGCATCTGGGTTGAGAAATCTGCTGAGATACGAATTGGTCTCTGCCTGTGTGTGAGATCTGATTCCTCTCTCTTATGGCCTTAAGATTCTATCCTTATTTGGTATGCTAGGCATTTTCCTTACAATGTGCCTTGGTGTAGATCTGTTGTAATTTTGTACATTTGGGGTCCCATAGGCCTCTTGAATTTGGTTTTCCAATTCATTCTTCGTGTGTGGGAACTTTTCTGATATTATCTCATTGAAGAGATTGTGCATTCCTCATTCCTTTGGTTTGAAACTCTGTGCCTTTCTCTTTCCCAATAAGTCTTAGATTTGATCTTTTAATACTGTCCCATAATTCTAGGATGTTCTGCTCATGGTTCCTTACAATCTTCACTGTGTGGTCAACTTTATTTTCAAGATTGTAAACTTTGTCTTCATTATCTGATGTTCTGTCTCCCAAGAGATCCAGTCTGTTGGTGATGCTTTCTATTGAGTTTTTAATTTGGCTCATTGTTTCCTTCATTTCAAGGATTTCTGGACTTTTTTTCCCCCAGACTCTCTTTCTTGAAGTAATCTTTTGCTACCTGTATTTGCTCTCTTATCGCTTTCTTGGAGTGATCAATTTTTGCCTGTATTTGCTCACTTAGGTCATTCTTTAATTCACAGATCATTTTAATTGTGTGCATTCTGAACTCCTGCTCTGACATTTCATCCAATGCACTGTCCGTGGGTTCTATTATTGTAGTATCCTGGTTTGTTTGGGGCACTTTCCTCCCTCGTTTTTTCATGCTTTCTATGTGACTCCCTTTCTTTCAGTGTGGATCTGAGGTATTACAGTTTCTGACCTATAATCTTGTATTGTCCATGCAGATTACCTGTACCTCACCTTGGTGCTGGGCTTCTAGTACCCAGTCAGTGTCCCGTGATGGATGCTATAGCAACCAAAGTTGCTGGTAGCAACAGTGGAGGTAACTCAAGATAGCGGTGGAGGGGGTGGGGTTGTGGCTCACGGGTAGAATACTCACCCAGCATGTCCGAGCCCCTGGGTTCGATCCTCAACACCAAATAAAAATCAATAAAGGTATTGTGTCCATCTACAACCAAAAAATAAATATTTTTAAAAAAAGATAGCAGTGGGGGTGCCCCAAGATGGATGCAGCCCCTTTCAGGGATGGGGCTGAAAGGGTGGGTCTTACAATGGCTTGGGCTGCCTGTTCCAAGATGCAGGTGCTTCTAGGCCTTGGGTGTTGTTGCAAAGTGGAGGCTTGGGGAGGGCTATGGCGGTGGCTACGGTGTCCCAAGATGGAAGTGGGCTAGGCCTGGGCTCCCAGGTAAGCTTGCGGGGTGATACTGGGCCGGCCCAGTCCTAGGCTCCCACATAGGTCTGCTGGTCATGGGTTCAGGCCTGGGCCTAACCTGGGCCTGTGGTCCTGCACAGGTGGTGGGGGTGGTTGTAGGCCTGAGCCCAGGCTCCAGAGTGAGGCTGCTGGTTGGCAAGGCTGTCTTGGACCTAACATGGGCCTGGGCTCCCATGGGTCAGCAGAGGCAGTCCTCAAGAATAATTTTTCTATATAAGTTGGATATGAGTCTAATGGCTTTTTTTTCTATTTACAGATACTAATTGCAATTCAGTCAAAAATAAATCACATTCAGTAAATGTTGTGGCCTTATATATTCTATTTCACAAGAAAATGGCATAAGACCCTTCTTCCTTTTCAATGCTACTTTCAAAGGTTCATTTTTTTTGTAGCAATATTCTGCCCACATTTCTCTCTATGTCAACAATGACTTTGATTTATTATCAATAATGGATAGAATGGCAATGACGATAATGAGGGCAACAGAAATGAATTAAATCAACAATATTCAGGTCAGACTTTCTCAGGTAAAATTTTGTAGGGAAATTAGTTGATTATAGTCAAGCTCGAACATTTTAAATATGCAGTTAAATTTTTCAAATTTGTTGCTGAATACATTTATCTATGTCTATATCTATATCTATATATATTAGTTGTAGTTGGACACAATGTCTTTATTTTATTTATTTATTTTATGTGGTGCTGAGGATTGAACCCAGCACCCTGCACGTGCTAGGTGAGCGCTCTACTGCTGAGCCACAACCCCAGCCCTGTGTTGTTCAATACATTTTAATCTTTAAAAAATTAGTTTGAATGACACAAACAAATACAACTGTCTAAATGAGTAAAGAGGAAACTTTCTTAAAGTAGCGGAGAAAATGGAATTAAGACATCATCATTGGGGCTGGGGTTGTGGCTCAGAGGTAGAGCGCTCGCCTAGCATGTGCAAGGCCCTGGGTTCTATCCTCAGCACCACATAAAAATAAAATAGAGATATTGCGTCCAACTACAACTAATAAAAATGTATATTAAAAAAAACATCATTGACAGTACTACCACCATCAAACCAGCAGCTCGGGGCCTGTCAGGGGTTCTTACAGTCTCAAGTTCCTCTCCACAAAAGAACCATTAATTACAAAGGATAAAAAGAAGGTCTTTTAGTAACCCCCCCCCCCCCCCCCGCCAAATACAGGGTGTTGATCAAATACCAGAGCTGATGGTGACAGCCATGGAACAGGTGACATCAGGTGCCCCTGACAGAGGGCCTCCAGGATATGTCACTTCCATGACCGGCCACTGAGATGCCTGGCCTGGGTCTGATCATGAGAAAGGGTGGGACAGGCTATGCCATGGCCATGGATGGGGCTTTCTGCAAAACGACCAGCCTGTGGTCTTCAGCAATGTGGGGCACTGAAATCAAGAGTGAGACCCGTTCCAGACTGAGGCCACGAGGGGTGGCTGGGTGCAAACTTGGTCCTAGGCTAGGTCCTTCCTTGCAAACAACATGGAACTGGTGGAATCTTGCAGTGGGTGCTCAGCAGGAGTTATTTTTAGTATTTTTGCAACTTTTCTGTAGCCTCAAAATTGCTTCAAAATAAAAATTTAAAGAACATCTGGAAAGCCTGCCTCCCCGACAGTCTGGTTTGTGGTGGGATCATGCAGGAGAAGGGGCCTTCTTGGGCTTCTAGGACTCGAGTCCTGGCCCACCGCTGGCTGGCTGCGTGTGACTTGGGGCCAGTTCCTTGTCCCTCTACTCCTCTGTAGAGGCAGGATGGCGTCAGCGCCTCCCCGGGGGCTGTGGAGGGTTACCTGGTGATCGACCTGAAAGCGAGCTCAGGGGTCAACACACACAACCAGCATGGACAGTCCTCGTCATAAGCAGTGTGTTCGCAGGCCGGGGCTGCCAGAAAAAGTACCACCGGCAGGCTCATGAGGAACAGCAGAAACCTGTCTTCCCACCATCTGGGGGCCTCACAACTCAGATCCGGCGTTGGCAGAGTTGGTTCCTTCTGAAGCTCTGGGGAGAGCCTACTCCAGCTTCCAGTGTCGAGTCAACCCCTGGTGCTCCTTATCTTGTACTGTGCCACCCAGTCTGCCCCCACCTTCACGCAGTGTCCTCCTATGCTGTGTCCAAACACCCTCTCTGCATAAGGACATCAGTCACATAGGCCTACCCTGCTCCAGGATGACCTCATCTCAACTGGCCGTGTCTACACTGACCCTGTTTCTACATAGTCACGTGATGTGCTGGGGGTCAGGACCTCAACCTATGAATTTGAGGGGGACAGAATGCAGCCCACACAAGCAGCTCTTCCCCCACAGGTAACGCTGGGGTGTCTTTGGAGCCGTAGCAACTCATCATAGCTTCTTTGATTTCATAACACACAACACTCCAGCGGGGCAGTTGAACCTTTCCACAGTACCAGCTAAGGTTATCTGTGCTTTTAGACAAATTTGTGATGCTTACTTGGGGTTCCTGGAGGCAGGAACCTCTCGCGCTCATCATGAAAACCCCCCTGGATACCAAAGGCCTGCAAGCAGTCCACATTTCTCACGAAGAAGACAAGCGTGCATACTGGGGCCAAATAGGGGGTTTGAAGGGGTTTGTGTCTGTCCAGACGAAGAGAGAATACAATCTCCATGGAGTTTCGAGAGCCAGGGCAGCTACTGGGTCTCTGTGTTCTGGACAATGCTGCATACCTGGTCTAGGCAGCCCTGGGCAGTGGAGTCCATGCAGAGGTGAGACTCTGGTTATCTGGGTCGGGGTTGGACCAAGAGCTGAGGGCACTGCCCTGATGCTCAGGCTGAGGGCCCCCAGCCAGGTGCCAAGAAGGCCAGTGTGGGTAGTGGAGAGATGATTACAGCACAGGTCTGCTTTTCCTTAGGCCTACCTCGGGATGATCAAGAATTAAATCCAAAGGATTTGCTCAGAGGACTAGAAGTAAAAATGACACAAAGTCCATAAGACGCATGAACCTGCACAGTCCAGTTTAACTTCCAATTATGTGGACATTACCTACTCACATTATTAATTATTTCTAATTCAGTTTTCTGCAGTCAGAGAAAATGCTCTGTAAGCTCCCAAATCTTAGAAGTTTTGAGACTTACCTCACATGCCCCATGTGGGCTGTCTTGGAAAACTTTCATTGTGTGCTTTAAAAAGTGTGTTCCCCAGTTGTTGGATGTAGCGCTGTGAAACGTCAGCTTGATCAAGGTAGCTAATGGTGCCGTCAGGTCTTCCACATTCTCTCTCCTAGTTTATCCAGCTGATCCACCAATTATCGAGAGAGAAATGTTAAAAGCTCCAACTAAGATTGCAAGTTTGTCTGTTCTTTTAATTCAGCTGCCGTATGTCTCATGTATTAGGAAACTCATGGAGCGCACACATTTATGACTGCTATGTCTTCTTGATGAATTGATTCTTCTGCCATTGTGAAATGTCTCTGTACCAGAAATTCCTCATTGTCTTACGTTCTGTTTATCTGGATGTAGCCGCTCCAGAGTTCTAACACCATTTCCATGATGTATATTTTCCTGTCTTCTTATTTAAACCTACTCATTTTTCCTATCCTTACAAGGCACATATTATAGACAGTGTGGACGTAGGCCTTGCTTTAAAAAGATCCAATCCAACAGCTCTGGAGTGCTTAGCCCATTTCCACTTAATGTGATTGTTGGCATGACTGGATGTTGGTCTACTCTCTTGCTATTTGTTTCCTGCCCCTGCTCATGATTTTTTGCATTCCTATGTTCCTTTTGGGGGGGATGGGAGGATAATTGAATATTTTTTTTTTAGAATTGTCTTTTTATTTCTATTTTGAATTTTCCCACAAACTTCTTTATATACTTTTCCCCATGTTTGCTGTAAAGTTGGCAGCACAGGTTCTGACTTTCCCATGGGCTGCTTAGAACTCTTATTTTGCCACTTTTTGTAAAATGCAACATAATCTGCAATCACATGTTCTCATTTATCGCCGTCTTGATCTCTATGCACCATTGCTAAATCTATCCCATCTGTCTGACTCACAAACACACAGGAGGGTGTCATGGCTCCTGTGTTGAGGAAAGCCGTGGCCCCCCTCTGCTCCTTGCTTCTGTGCTCTTCCTCCCTCTGGCCTCATTTCCCTTCCACCTGAAGCATTTCCTGCAGCATAAATGCAGCTGGTGCACGCTTTCCGCCTTCTTTGATCTAAATACATCTTTATTTTTCTCCTATTTTCACAGGTATTTCTCCTGGGTGTAGAACCTTGTGTTGACAGGTTTCCTCCTTTTCAGCATGCTGAAGGCATTGTTTCACTGGCTTCTTATCCAAACTTTTTCCGATGAGAAGCTGGGGGTCCTTACTTTGCTGTCCCACTGTCTGGTGGCTTTTATGATTTTCTCCTTACCTGTCACTGAAACCCCAGGAGCAGTGGGCTGTGTGGCACTCAACTGCAGAAGGCGGGTGGATATTGGCTCCCTGATGGACAGCAGAAGCCCAGCTGATCAGGACAGTCTGACCACAGAGACCAGAGCACTGGGAGTTGGTCTTGGTGTGCTTAGAAGTGAAACAGATAGGAAGTTTCCTGAATTCAGACTCCCTCTGGATAGATGGAGGGGTTCTAGGTCAAGTGACCAAAAGTCCAACCAGAATCATGAAACAGAATGTCAGTTCTGCCATCAGTCCCGGAACCAGAGCCCCTGAGTGAACAGGAGCTGGGGCTACTGGGCCCTGTACACTACTGAAAGTTGACTGCTAATCTTTCCTGCAGCTGTCCCCAGGGACCTGTGGCCTTTCAGCAGGGTGACTGTGCACAGTGAAAGGGTAGTCATCAGACCTTTTGTGGACTGCTGGATCTGGCTCTGAACTGACACTGATTCCAGGAGACCCAAATGTCCCTGGGGCCTCCAACCAGCGTAGGGCTAGAAGTCAGGAGATGCTCAGAGACTGAGCCAGGTCCCTCTGGCTGTGGGCCCACGGGCCTGAGCCCATCCTGCGGTTGTTTCCCAACAGGCTGTATTCAGCAAAACACCACCTGCACACCAGGCACTCAAACTCTGAACACAAGAACCTGAGGGTTAGGATGGGCAAGGGCACGGGCTGCTGGGCCGGGCCACATCGCAGCCGGCAGTGGGGTCCGGCCATCCGCGTGACTCTGGCTGGCTCCTGGCGCCTGCTGTTTGTCCACAGGTACCAGGCGCACCTGTTGGGCCCCTGAGGCTGCTTTCCTTTTATGAGCTGCAGCTGTTGCGGCAGCCGGCTGCCTGGGCACTGCCCTCCATTCACGTTTCAGGATTCCTTACCCAGTGCCTGGGCGCCCTGGCTACATGAGTTCTCAGAACATTCTGTGCCCGTCCCTCCTCAAGTGTTTGCTGAGAAAAACTCTGAGGACACCACTGCACCAGCAACTCCGTTTCCCCCACTTACTGGAGCCCTCTATTTTGATGTGAGGATGTCACCCTGTGGTTTCAGGGTGGAGTCTATATGACAATGACTCATGCATTTTGAATGGTGCAGGGCTGGACTGTCCTTCATCTCATTGCCTTACGAAGAGTAAGCATAAATGAAAAGCTGAAAAGCAGCAAGTGTAATCATTTATTTACTATTCTTCTTTTTTAATCCAGAAAATGGAATCCAGCACATTTTGTGTCTTTATTTAATATAGACACTTGTCTAATTACCTCTAAATATTTATGTGACCCTGTATATCAAATATGAAATAATCTTTACAGGAAAAATCTCCAAATGTTCTCAATTTTACAAGATATTAAAAATCAGAGAAGCAGGACTGGGGCTGTAGCTCAGCGGTAGAGCGCTTGCCTCGCACATGTGAGCCCCTGGGTTCGATTCCCAGCACGACATAAAGATAAACAAATAAAAATAAAGATAAAACAAATCAGAGAAGCCCAGGCTTGCCTAAGAGTACATAAAATTTGATATGATATCCCTGATTCTTAAAGCAGCCAGTTTACACAGGAAACGAGAACACAACGAGAACTGAATGGGCAGTGCAAAGCCCATGATGAGGGCCCCAAGCTCTCTGTGAGGGTGTCCCTGGGTCCCCTGACCAGCGTCCTCTCCCCAGCTCCTGGCAGGGTGCCCGCACAGAGCAGGTGCTCTGTCAGTTAATGGACAGGCAACAGAGAAGGGGCTCGGCCACCCACATCTGCCTTTGTCCACGTGAGCTGACTGTAGCTGGAGACACTTACTCTGAAGCTGACCACTGTGCGGAGGCCCTAGTGCTGCCGTGTGTGTCTGACTCTCTCTGCGCCTCGGTTCCTAATTGGTAAAGAAGAGCAACAGCAGGGCTGGTAGGGATTGGGCACTTTGTGTGGCCTGTCTGGGACACTGCTGGTGCCTTGGGACCCAGCGTGTTGGGCTGCTACAATCTCCCCGCCCCACAAACCCTTTCCACACTAGCCTTCTTGTCCCAGCCTTGCCTCCTCCAGTCCATTCGCTGCAGTGCCACCAGAGTCACCTTCCAGAAGCACAAAGTGGGGATTTGATTATAGGGCTCTGCGGATCACAGGGTTGTCTATTGGCCCAGACAGTTCTCATGAGGAGGCCCAGTGTTCTTCTCCACCTCCTGTCTCAACCCTTGCACACAGCCTGGGTCAACCAAACGCCGTGTTTTCAAATCAGTATGAATAAATCCTTACCTCATGAACCAAGATAAGGCCACTGAACTAGCAACCTAAATTAAGAATCTATAAACAAACAAACAAACAAAAAACCAGGTAGAAACATCAGATATCATGATGAAGAAAGAATATACTTATACACGGCATGACTTTAAAATATTGTCTCAATTTTGCTCTTAAAGAACTAAATGAGTTAAAGGAGGGAACCCTTCCAAATTCATTCTACGAGGCTAGTATCACCCTGATACCCAAACCTGACAGAGACATAAAAGGAAAGAAAATTTCAGACCAATATCTCTGATGAACATTGATGTAAAAATTCTCAATGAAATTCTGGCAAATTGCATACAAAAACATTAAAAACTTGTGCACCATGATCAAGTGTGATTCATTCCAGAGATGCGAGTTTGGTTCAACATACAGAAATCAATAAATGTAATCCATCACATCAATAGACTTAAAGATAAGAATCATATGACTATATCAATTGATGAAGAGAAAGCATTTGACAAAATTCAGCACCCTTTCATGTTCAAAACACTAGAAAAATTAGGGAAAGTAGGAACATACCTCAACATTGTAAAAGCTATCTATGCTAAACCCAAGGCCAACATCATCCCAAATGGAGAAAAATTGGAAGCATTCCCTCTATAAACAGGAACAAGACAGGGATGCCTCTCTCACCACTTCTATTCAACAGTCCTTGAAACTCTAGCCAGAGCAATTAGACAAAAGGAATTAAAGGGATATGAATGGGAAAAGAAGAACTCAAACTATCCTGATTTGCTGATGACATGATTCTACACATAGAGGATCCAAAAAACTCCATCAGAAAACTTCTAGAGGGCTGGGCATGTGGCTCAAGCGGTAACGTGCATGCACGGGGCGCTGAGTTCGATCCTCAGCACCACATAAAAATAAAATAAAGATGTTGTGTCCACCGAAAACTAAAAAATAAATATTATCTCTCTCTCTCTTTTAAAAATAAAGAAAACTTCTAGAATTATTAAATGAATTTAGCAAAGTAGCAGGATATAAAATCAATACCCATAAATCAAATGCATTTCTATACATCAGGGATGAATCCTCTGAAAGAAAAATTAGGAAACTAACCATTCACAATCGCCTCAAAAAAAACAAAACAAAAGAAAACTTGGGAAACAATCTGATAAGAGAGATGAAAGACCTCTACAATGAAAACTACAGAACACTAAAGCAAGAAATTGAAGAAGACCTTAGAAGGTGGAAAGATCTCCCATGTTCTTGGATAGGCAGAATCAATATTGTCAAAATGGCCATACTACCCAAAGCACTATACAGATTCAATGCAATTCCAATTAAAATCCCAATATCATTCCCTATAGAAACAGAAAAAGCAATCATGAAATTCATTTGGAAAAATAGGAGACCCAGCATTTCCAAAGCAATCCTTAGCAGGAAGAGTGAAGCAAGAGACATTATAATACTAGACCTTAATCTATACTACAAAGCTATAGTAACAAAACAGCATGGTATTGACACCAAAATAGACTTGTAGACCAATGATACAGAATAGAAGACACAGAGAAAAACCCACATAAATACAATTATCTTATACTCGATAAAGGTGCCAAAACATGCATTGGAGAAAAGATAGCCTCTTCAACAAATAGTATTGGGAAAACTGAAAATCCATATGCAGCAAATTGAAACTAAACCCTTCTCTCTCACCATGCACAAAACTCAACTCAAAGCACATCAAGGACCGACCTAGGAATTAGACCAGAGACCCTGTGCCTAACAGAAAAAGTAGGCCCAAATGTTCATCATGTCAGATTAGGACCCAACTTCCTTAACAAGACTCCTAGAGCACAAGAAATAAAATCAAGGATCAATAAATGGGATGGATTCAAACTAAAAAGCTTCTTCTCAGCAAAAAAACAATCAGTGAGGTAAAGAGAGAGCGTACATTTTGGAAGCAAATTTTTTGCCATATGCAACTCAGATTGAGCACTAATCTCCAGGATATATAAAGAACTCAAAAAACCTAACACTGAAAAAACAAAGAACCAAACAATAAATGGGCTAAGGAGCTGAACAGACTTCTCACAAGAAGATACACATTCGACCAACAAATATATGAAAAAATGTTCAACATCTCTAGTAATTAGAGAAATGCAAATCAAAACTACTCTAAGATTTCATTTCACACCAGTCAGAATGGCAATTATCAAGAACACAAGCAATTGGGCTGGGGATGTGGCTCAAGCGGTAGCGCGCTCACCTGGCATGCGTGCGGCCAGGGTTCGATCCTCAGCACCACATACAAACAAAGATGTTGTGTCCGCCGAAAACTAAAAATAAATATTAAAAATTTAAAAAAAAGAACACAAGCAACAATAAGTGTTGTCGAGGATATAGGGGGAAAGGCCCATTCATACATTGCTAGTAGGACTGCAAATTGGTGCAACCTATCTGGAAAGCAGTATGGAGATTCCTTAGAAACTTGGAATGGAGCCGCCATTTGGCCCAGCTATCCCACTCCTAAGTCTATACCCAAAGGACTTAAAATCAGCCTTCTATTGGAACACAGCCACATCAATGTTCATAGCAGCTCAATTCATGATAGCCAAACTGTGGAAGCAACCTAGATGCCCTTAAGTAGATGAATGTATAAAGAAACTGTGGTGTATATATAACACAATGGAATAGTTTTTTAAAATTTTTTATTAGTTGTTGATGGACCTTTATTTATTTGCTTGTTTATATGTGGTGCTGAGGAACCGAGAACCTCACACGTGCTAGGTGAGCACTCAACCGCTGAGCCACAACCCCAGCCCAACACAATGGAATATTACTCGGCATTGAGAGAATAAAATTATGGCATTTGTAATTAAATGGATTGATTTGGAGACAAAACCATGCTGTTTTTGTTATCCCAAAAAACCAAAGGCCAAATATTCTCTCTGATAAGTGGATGCTGGTCTATATGGGGAGGGGCATGGGGAGAATGGAGGAATTTTGATTGGGCAAAGGGGAGGGTGGGTTGGGGAAGGGGCCTAGGGGCTGGAAAGATGGTGGAATGAGATGGACATCATTACTCTCGGTACATGTGGTGCAACTCTACCTCGGGTACATCCGGAGAAGTGAAATGTTGTGCTACAGTTGTGTACAACGTATCCAAGTGCATTCTGCTACCATGTATAACTAATTAGAACAAATACAAAAAATATAATAAAATAAAGAAGTCAGTGAGTAGAGAAAAGATGATGCCCGTGTAGCACAATGGTAATGGATTGTGGATTGTTTTAATTTTGCCTTTATTTTTTATATTTTTATAAATTTTCACAAAGGACATAGGGTGGCTCTTAAAGTAAGAGAAATTCCCCCAACGGGAAGTGACAAGCTGATCTTGCGCCTCTGGAGGGCAGCCTGGAGTCCGGCCTGCCTGGCCCTGACGAGGTCATTTTCTACCCTGCCAGAGTCGGGAAGAGTGGCCCAGAATCCAGGCAGCTGGCCAAAGACCGAGGGGCCTGCCGCGGTGGCGCTCGCCTGTAATCCGAGCGGCTTGGGAGACCAAGGCAGGAGGATTGCAAGTTCAAAGCCAGCTTCACAACATAGGGAGGCCCTGTCTTAAAAAGCAAGCAAACGAGCAAAACCCGAGGCCCGCGCATTTCTTGACCAGGTAGCACCCGGGATGTCTTCAGTTCTTGGAAGCTGTAAGATCTCTGCAGAACAGTGGAATTACGGTTTGCCTGTTCTGCTCTTGGCCTCAGGCTCGCAGCTGACAGAGGTCCGAGGCCGCATCTTCCCGCTTCCTCCTGCGGCATCGCGCGCCCGGAGCTCGGCAGGGACCCGCTGCGGCTGCGTGTCCGCTCAGAGCACCCTGGGGTCAGGGTGGACGCGGAAGCACAGGACCACAGGTGTGAGTGTGCACGGGTGCGCGTATGCACGGGCGGCCACGGGACACCGGCTGCGCTGGGCACCTGCTCCGTGCGCGGCGACGGTCAGCTGTGCCAGGGCGCCCCCTGCCGACGACGCTGCCCTCGCGGCCCGAGCCCTTACCTGCCGCGCTCCTCCGGAAGCGACTGGAGCGTTTGAAGTGGCCCAGGGCGAGCCGTGCACGCACCAGGTGAGCTCTGGGCGGCGTGCGCGTGCCTGGCTCACCCGCAGCTCCCGCCTGCCTGGGGCGCGGAAAGTCAGGGTTTTACTGGGAAGGAAGTGTAGCCCGAGGCCTGTCTGGAGTTTGGAAGCGTCTGGCTCTCCTCCTCGGGGCTCTGGAGAGAAAGCCCGGAACCCTGCGTTCCTGCAGGTCCCGCGCAGACACCGCTAGTGTCTTCTACGGTGGGCGGCAGAGGCAAAGCCAGGGCTGATCCTCGGAGAGGAGGCGCCCTCCTGTCCACGGGCCTGGGGAGGGAGGAGGTGAAGTGGCCGCCAGACATCGCTGGTGCTTGTGCTGAGAAGGCAAGTCTGTTTCAGCACTTCCGAAATACTAGGGGGCAGTTTTGTCAACGTGCAGATTTTACCTCTGCCTCTGGACGGGTGCTTGCTGGAGAGGGAGAAGAGGAAACCTGGGGAGCGGAGATCAATGGGAATGCCAAACTTCTCTCAGGCTCGGACTCCAGATGTCCTCGTGCTGCCCCGTGAGCCGTCCCACCCCGTCTGATGCAGCACCTGAAGGGTCCGGACGTGCCACCCTTGGAAAATGGTACTTTGCATGCTGGATATTTCAAACGGGAGGGATTTGAGGAAGGCAGGTGCGGAAGGTCTCTCTGACCACCAGGTTGTAAGACCTTTAGGTGAGAGATGCCCTCCCTCAACCTGGAGGAAAGGAGCAGCCTGTCTCCAAAGACTGAGGAGGAGGAGGAGTGGTGCCTAAGCAGGGACCTCAGTTCCCAGCGAGCCACCCTTAGCCCGTCCTTTTCTCCATCCTGTCCCATTTATTCCCCATGACTTTCCACTCCTCGTACCAGGGGAGGAGGGGTCTTTCTTGGTTCATTGTGGAGGCTTCCCTGTCACCTAAAACTTATTCAATAGATAGAGTGTACCTTAAATGAATGTGTATGCTTTTGTTTTAATATGTCTTTTGTTATCAGGGCCCCAGCATGAACCTTGGATGGAGAGAAGAAAGACAGGTTTTCTTTCTGACCCAACTCCCCATGTGACCTGGGGGACTCTGCTTCCACACTCCACAGCAGCTCCAGGCCCACCCTCCTGTGCCCACCCTCACTGAAGTCACCAGGACCTTTGCAGGGGAGGGGAATATTCAGACACTCATGGATGTGTTTCTTAAAAACGTGTGGAAGTGTGGTCATGTTTCCATCAGGCTTTTCCAACGTGTCGCCAATGAAATATCTGACTGCTGTGCCCCGTGGGGTTTAATGTGTTAGACTGCACAGCTTGGTTACTTTTAGGGATGCACAGGATGTATTATAGCAGGCTGAACACCACACACACACACACACACACACACACACACACACGTGCGCGCGCAGGACGCGGAGTCCAAATTATGAGAACTCTGGTAATTCAAGCTTTGCTACAACCTCTCTGCTCCAAGAACATAGCTATGAGATCAAATTCAAAAAGAGAATATTAAAAAAAGAAGACCAGTGTCTTCTGGGTCAGAAAAAAGACACAAGAACAGGGCATCAGCAGGGCTGAAGTTGAGGTCTCCCCAGGAACTGTAAGCAGGATGGTACAAAAGGTGAAACTAATAATAGCCAAGTTAGGAGCATTTCGGGAAGCACAGCACGTCCGCAGTGCCCCTAACAGAGACCTGAGATGATGGCACGTGGGCTTACCTTAGTCCATAGAGAGCTGAAATGGCAAGAGCTATGTCCATCAGCATGACGGTGCCCAAAATACTACAGTGGGGCAGCCACTTGAGAAGGAAATAAAGTGGGACACCATTAATTCAACATTTAAAAACAGTAGATTGGTAGTTGGCCAATTATTGCCTGAGGACCAAATTCAACCTGCTGCCTGTTTTTATAAAGTTTTATTGGAACAGAGCATTCACACTTTGCCTGTAGCTGCTTGCACACACAGGGGCAGAGTCAGACCATCATGGCAGAGACCATTCGGCCATAAAACCTGAGATATTTACCTCTGGTTCTTTGTAGAATAGGTTTGCCCACCTCCGTGACATACTATTTATGGACGTGCTTATACACACACACACACACTCTAACACAGATTTGTGTTGCAGATATAAAAATTAAAATATGCTTTTGATTAATACAAACTTTGAGAGAGAGGAAGGAAAGTGGGGCAATGTAGGTGGTCTTTTCTCATTGGAAAAAAATTTCTTAAGCAAATGTGGTAAAGTATTGATTTGCCTAAAATGGGTAATGAGTATACAATTATTTGTTATATTTTCTATACCTTTGAGTATTTTTAAAATATTTCACAATAAAGAGTATTGAGACGGTAAAAGAAGAATTAGGTTGATCTGCGCATCTGAACTTGAATGGTCCCAGCTGTATTCTTATGAGACAATGTCAAGGTGCAATGCTGTGGGTCCCTCGTGCTGGAGTTTGTGTGGACAGAGGGAAGCGACCCCTCTTTACAAAAAGAGTAACTTTAATAATACCATTTTGTGTTTTTGGAATTTTCTACCATGTGAATGAAAAAACAATATTAAAAGAATGCCTAGGAAAGTAGCACTTGTGTCCTGTTTTTTCTGGATGATCACGCTGTCCCCAGGTCTTGTCTCTACCATCTGCAAAAAAAAAAAAAGTGACTGTTCAATCAGCCAGTCAATGGCACTTGTTAAGTGTCTACATGTTCCAGGAATACAGGCTACTGAGCCCTCTATTTATGGAAAAGTGCGTCATGAATCTCATCTCTGCAAACAAAGTCATGAAGCAGGAATGTGCAGTGCGGACTTGGAAGGCACGTGCTCATTTGCTAAGAATGCCAAAGTTGTAGATACGAGTGGAGACATTTATGTCCTGCTGTATGTGTCCCTGGATTCTCTGGCTGGTCCCAGGGGAGCTTTCTTGGGGATGCAGCCACAGTATGAGTGACCTGGAAACACAGCTCACAGAGGGAAGCCAGAGGTCCCTAACTGAGAGACTGGCGTGGCTCTGTCCTGAGCTAAAAGCAGCAGTGCTGACTCACATCACCACCCAGTGGCAGCACAGATCTCCTGGCTTTGGCACAGAGCTAGTACATAAGCACACCCTGTAACTGCATTGACCCTTCAGGCCCGACACCATCGAGACTCTTGAGGTTGGGTGGAGAGTAGGGTTCCACCCACGTCGAGCATCCTTGCCAAGTTAAGAATCCTGGTTCCATTCTCCTACAGGCCACATTGCCTTACTCTTCTTTCTAGTTCAATTGAAAAGAAGACTTGTGTTTCTAGCTGGTTGGATGACCAAGTCGAGCCCTGAGCAGGTCCTTAGGTCACCGGTGTCTTAAACTGGGCTAGGTAGAACATGTTCAGAGTGACCCATGGTCCCCACGAGGAATCAGATAGTGGTCTGCGTGGACACCCTCCCTACAGACCACAAGGCACCAGCTGCGATCCTGGTCTCCTTCCTCTCTGGGGTTCGCCCCCAGGGGGGAGAAGGCAGCCACGTGGGTGTGGCCGACCTTCTGCCAGCTTCCTCCCAGGTTTGCATCTCAGCCTAGAACATGCTGGAAGGCCACGCTCACTTGCCACATGAACTTCCACCCCGACAGCCTCACCCACGGCACCTCGGCACCTAAGGCCCTGAACTGAAGTGTCAGGAGGGACACCAGCCTTGTCCCCTTGTCCCCACAGAGTCTCCTGGTTATTTTCAGTCCATCATGCATGTGTGGAGGAATTGGGAGGGTTCACAAATGAGAAGAAAGGCACTTATTTTCCTCACTCTGCACGGAGCAGGCGGAGCCACTCCTGTGGCGGGGGCCCTGCTAGGTCATTCAGTTCGCCCAAAACCCCGTGTGCTAGGAGCTGCTTGTTCTGTTTCTGGGAGACGAGGCTCAAGGAGAAAACACCCTTTGCCAGAATCTTCCGTCTTGTAGGTACCAAGCCAGGACTCACCCTTGTCCCAGCCATGCATGCACGCTGCCTGAAGTCACCTCTGAATCCATGGAGGATCTGTCCTGGCCTCTCCCGGTTTGGGCGATGGCAGCTTGTGGCTGCCTTGCTCCGATATCTGCCCTGGGCTCCCCGTGGTGGTCCTCTCTTCTCACGTGTGAGTCCTAATCTCCCTTTGTGAAAGGACTCACAGTGGGTCAGCTGAAGGCCTGTTTCTAGGTGCCGTCAGCTTCTCAGGTCCTGGAGGCCAAGGCCTGGGGAACAGGATGGCTCCCCATCTTACTTCCACATCAAGAGCTTTCAGAGTGGAGGCTGCTGTGGTTTGAGTGTTTGTGTCCTCCCAAAGCTCCTGTGTTGAAACCACAAAAGCAACGGTATCAGGAGATGGAGCCCCCACGACTGGGATTAGTGACCTCCTGGAAGAGGGGTCAGGGAGCCCTTTGTCCCTCCTGCCCTTCTAAGTGAGGACACACCGGATCCGTCAGCCTTGGACTCCAAGACTGTGAGAAATAATTTTTCTCTTCTTTATAAAGCGCCTGCTCTAAGGAATTTTGCTATAGTAGCCAGAATAGACTAAGAGGGGAGGGAATCTGGGGGGAATCCAAAGGCCAGTCTACACGGAGAGCAACAGGGGCCGACTCGGACAGGGAGACTTCTGGATCAGAGGGAAACTGGAAGGGGAATCCAAGGAGGAGAGCGCTTGGCCTCCACCTAATAGAGGAGGCAGGTCTTCCAAGGGGCCAGAGTGCAGAGGAGGCAGAGCGGCCCAGGAGAGGCCTGTGCCCTGCTGCCTGACGGGGGAGGTCGGCCACGGAGAGGTGCCCTCAGAAGTCATGGGCAGAGACTCCTGTGTGCAAGTCCGGCCTGTCGTCAGGCCTCCCGTGGACCAGCATCCAGCGTTGGCAGGAGCCGTAGTGATTCCAAAGCCCCCCAAACCAGCCAGAGGTTACTAAGCAAGGGGGCCCAGAACCCGGACACCGGAGGGAAGCCCACAGGGAAGCAAGCCCCTTGCCACAGGGCCTTTGAACAAAACGCCAGGCAGCGGGATGGGAACTCACTCCACAGAACCCGGATCCCCGACCGATGCCCGGGCTGGGGCCACCTGCATTTTCTCGGGCACATCTGCCTGGCGGTACCTGTTGAAAAGAGAAGCCAGAACTGCAGCCGCGATCCTGGTCACGCTGTTCCCGTGGCGACTCCACTTGGGGCTCTCCGTGGGGAGCAGGGGTTGTGTCCCTGTTTGCACCGGACCGGACTAGTTAAACGTCAGAAAGATGTTCGGGAATGTTCGGGAACAAAGCTGCACTTGCTCCGACCGCGTTTTCATTTTTCCGACTCTTGCGACCCAGGGTGGGTCGGGGGCACCCAACAGTCACGTCGCCTGCACTTGCAGCTCATGAGCAGCAGGGGTGCCAATCAGCAGGCCTGCTCACAACCACAGGCCTAGGATCCAAATTTCAACCCAACTATTACAAAATAAATATTTAGCTCCTTCATCTTATGGGGTTTTTTTTGGGGGGGGTGGAGTGCTGAGGATTGAACCCAGGGACGCTTTACCACTGAGCCACATCCCCATCCCGGCCCCCCTTTTTGGAGACAGTGCCTTGCTAAGTTGCTGAGACTGGCCTTCAACTTGTGATCCTCCTGTTTCAGCCTCCAGAGTCACTAGGATTACAGGTGTGTACCATTGTGCCTGGCTCTTAAGGATTTTTATCACTTTTTCACTAATGTGTCTTTTAGTCTTAAGATTAATTTCTACGAATACACTTTAAAGGATAGAGATGTAATTTTAAGCCAACTTTAAAGTAGTGTGTGTGTGTATGTGTAGGAACATTCAAGTTCTTGAAGCACAATGGTCAGCTGGATGAACTTTGACTCTAGGAAGCACAACCCTGAGAGTGCCCCACCTGGGCAAAGACAGAGAAGTCCCCGGAAATCCCACCTGCCCCTCTTCTCAGCCTGAGCTCCTCCTCAGAGAACTCAGTCTTCTGAGTTGGCTCCTCATAGATGGGTTTGTGTTTTAAACTAAATGTAAGTTGAATCAGGAAGTGTGCCTGGGTTCTTCTGCTCACGGTGCTGCTGGTGAGCCTGACCTTGTTCTGAGCATAGCAGGGATTTCTGCAGTGCTGTCCTCACCATGGTTTGTGCCCCAAAGCAGGCCTTCAGCCTGGCACAGCATGAGTGCAGCTCTTATGGGCATCATTTGGTGCATCATTGGTGCACGTGTCTCTTCATTTCTGATAGGGATACCTTTAGAAAGGATTGTGGGGTCGCATACATTGAACTCCAGGAGAAACAGCCAAGCAGGTTTCAAAAGGTTGTGCCAGGCTGGAGCTGTGCTTGCCTTGCATGTGTGGGGCACTGGGCTCGATCCTCAGCACCAAAAAAATAAATGAAGTAAAGGCATCATGTCTGTATACAAGTAAAAAAAAAATACTAAAATAAAAATACTATATTTTTATTTAAAAAAAATAAAGGTGGTGCCAACATGCAGTCCCACAGGCCATGTGTGCCGGGGGTCCACTGCTGCATGGTTTCACCAACGTTTGATGTCATAAATGTATTTTTATTGCATGAAATTGTTCTGGTATTTGGCAAATAGCTTTTCCAGGGCTTTGTAACCAATGTAACCTTAGCCAGACACCAGGAAGAGAGTAACTAGTTTGTGGGAGCCAAGTCTGCTGCCACCTTGCATAGGAGCTGGGCGCTCTGGGATCACGGCTGCCGCAGTCTCTGAGGGCCTGAGTCTCTGAGTCCTAGGCTGCCCCGTGCAAGTAGGGTGCCCCCAGGATCTTGCCTTAAAGTAATTTTCCTCTCTACATTCTTGGGCCTTCAATGGGTGTGGTCTTGCAAATGCATGAGGTGCCCTCAAGTCATCTTTTCTACTGTCTCTGTGCCAAGTACTTAGCATCTCTTTAGTAGCTATAAACTTTTAAACAAGCACCCCTTCCCTGACCCCAGTTTTACATGTATTTTTCTGGCCAACTGCAAGTTTTAAAAATCCTGTTCTTGATTTTCACAGTGAACCTGACCAAAAACTTCCAGCAAAATCCATGCCACTGCCTGAATGCTGTGCTGCCCCGAAATTTCCTTCACCAGAGTAATTAACGCATCACTTTTGAATTCAGCCTCACACAAAGTTTTGGAACTAACAGTTTTTTGGCCAAACTCAACATTTTTCAAATCTTTCTGCTCGACTTTCTGCTCCTGATTATCACAGTAAACTTGGAAAATAGCTGCTAACGATATTCATTCTGCCATGTAAATGCTGTGCTGTCTTCACATTTCCTCTGCCAGATTAATCTGTCCATCACTTTTAAATTCAGCCTCAGCCAGAATCTCAGGACATGGGAAAAATGTAGACAACTTCTTGGCCAAATGTAAATGAATGTCCTCTCGCCCAGTTTCCCATACAGACCTTTCTCCTCTCCGATACTTCTTGAGCCCAGTCTTTCCTGTTTACACATCCACTGGCATTCTGGTCTTCTGAGCTATGACCAGACCGACTCTTTAAGCTCTGATTACAACATTCAAAGGCTTCTCTATCCTGTATCTCAAAACTCTTCCATCTGTTTCCACAAACCAGTTTCTATGGCCTCTGAACCACATGGTCAGTTTAGTCACAGCAATGACCCCACTTCTAATATGACTTTCTCTGTTAGTTAGATTTTCATTGCTGTGACCAAAATATCTGACAAAAACAACTTAGAGGAGGAAAGTTTATTTTTGCCTCTCTGTTTCAGAGGCTTAGTCCATGATTGGCCAGTTCCATTGCTCTGGACCCAAGGTGAGGCAGATTATCAGGCAGAAGAATTTGGTGGGTAAAAGTTATTCCATTAACGGTGACCAGGAATCAGAGAGGAATGACCATAGAGAAGATGAACCCTACCGGGGCCTGACCACCTCCTCTAGCCATGACCCATTTGCCTGCAGTTACTACCTAGTCTGTGCATTCGAACAATAAGGGAATGACTAGGTTACAGTCTCACAATCCCATCATTTAACCTCTTAGAATTCCTGCATCAACTCAGGAACTTTTGGGAACCACATACCCAATCCACAACAGAGGTGTTGTAGATGCATTTCTGTCCTTTCTTCTCACACACAGTAAGCCCACGTTCAGTTTAAATGGCTACGTGATCAGTATCCAAGTCCTGATGAGCAATGTTAGGGTGACAGGGAGTGCAACCTCTCAAGTCAGCATCTCCTTGACCACCCCAGGGAGGCATCTTCTCCTAGCCCAGGGGGTGCCTAGGGACCTGTCCACCTCACTGTCTTGGAGGAGGCCCGTGGAATGGCAATGAGCGTTTTCCCAGGGATGTTTAAAAATGAAATCAGGAAGCAATGGCGGTGTGGGAAGGAGAGAGTGCAGAGGCCACCAGCATTGAGGGACCTTTCTTCCCACCTCCTACCCCAGGAGTGAGCAGAGAAGAGAAGCACAGTAACACGGCTACGGGTCCTGCTCAGGTCCCCTCAGGAGAACTGAGGACTCACAGAGACTCCTAGGGACAGTACTTTTCTTCACTGTGAAGGAAGAGTGCCTTTTCTGAACTCCAAGAGGCAAAACTTTCTTATACCCTCTCTTTTTTGAGAAGTCCAGATGTTCTCCAAGAAGAGGCTACCATCTCTTTATGATGGCTGCTCCTGCCTTGGCAGTTACCTCTGCCGTGCGCTGAGGGAACCAGATTGGCAGCACTCTGAATAAGGCAACACTGTACACAGTGGCTCTTTGGGGGTCACCAGCTGGTTTATCAAGGATAAATGCTGCTCCTCAGATGTTCTCCTGTCCATCTTGTAGCCATAGTCACAACTGCATATTCCCAGGTGGGTGCAGGGGTGATGGGCAGCTATGCTTTGCAGGATTCCAGGCTCAGGTATGAGGGTGATCTGTGGCCATGGGACATAGCTGTGGGACCCACAGAAAGCCAATCCACAAGGACCAGGTTCTACCTAAATGAACTGATTAAGTATGCTTTTTGGAACCAAAATAAGGACTTTTCCCATTTTAAGAAAGTAAATTGTAAATGAAGGACTCTATTGTGTTGCAGTAAATATGTTTGCCGCGTGTCCATTTTAGCTGCACAGTTCAGAGGCATTAGGTACATTCATGCTCTTGCACAATCTTCACCATCAGCCATCTTCAGAGCTTTCTCACCTTCTAAAATTGGAACTCTGTTTCCATTATACACTAACTGTTCCTGTCCCCCAGGCCTGACACCCACCATTCCATCTTCTGTCTCTGTGAGTTTGATAGCTCTAGACCATCATTTAAGTGGACATAAATAGCATCTGTTCCTTTGCAACTAGTTCATTTCACTGAGCATAATGTTCTCAAGGTCCACCCATGACGTAGCACCTGTGGAGTTCCCCTCCGTGTGGCTCAATGCTACTCCACTCTATGGACTTGCGGACATTAGCTGATCTATCCTCTATTGATGGATGTTTGTGTTGCTTCCGCCTTTTGGCTGTTGTGAACAGTGCTGCTAGAACCTGGTCCTTGCTTACAGTTTTCTTGGGTGTACACCCAGGAATGGAATTGCAGTGTCATATGGCAATTATATGTCTAATTTTATTTATTTATTTATTTGGTACCAGGGATTGAACCCAGGGGCACTCAACCACTGAGCCTCATCCCCAGCCCTTTTTATTTTTTATTTAGATACAGTTTCTCACTAAGTTGCCTAGGGCCTCACTAAGATACTGAGGCTGGCTTTGAACTTGCAATCTTCCTGCCTCAGCCCCCTGTGTTGCTGGGATCACAGGCATGTGCCACTGTGCCAGCTCTGGGTCTAACTTAGTTTGAAGAGTCACCCAGCCATTTTTCACCGTGGCAAGAATTCTTTGAGTGATACCTGGGCCTTTTGTTGGCTCTGGCTTATGTGTGTCCTCAAGTCGCTTCTAAAGCCATTCAGAATGGATGGAGGGCCAGTGGGCCTGCAGGGCTGAGCCTCTTGCAGGCTTTCCATGTAGACATTTCGGGGGCAGTAAGATCATGGGCAAGAAGAAAACTGCTGGCCCCTGTGACGGTCCTGCTCCCCTGTTCCAGGAAGAATGAGATGGAAATGCTAGGACAGACGCACGGTAACAAGAGGGCCCTGCAGGGGCTCCTTGGGGAGTCTGCAGGGGCAGGGAAGAGTCCGTGAACACGAAGATGGACCACAAGACAGCTCAAAGTGCACAAGACAGGAAGCTCAGCGCAGGCAGGTGCGGTGGGCCACGCCAACCAGCTAGCACACGTGCAGGTGGCATCCCGGACAAGAAGACAATGGGGCATGACACTGCCTGAAGAGCCAGTGTCCACGAGTGTGTGAACTGAGGCTCCCAACCCCAGTGAACCCACGGAGGACAAGATACTCCCATAACCACGACAGCACTGATGGGCACTGCCCAGCCTGCCTCCCGGACAATGCTATCCCACTGCTGGGGGAAGAACAGAGAAAAAGGATGCTGCACACAGAGGGCAGAGACAGGGTACAAACTTCACAGCAGACTGTGGGAGACACAGGAAAAACAGGACGTTTAAACTGCTTAGAACAAAACAGCCGCCCCATGATGGCAGACTTTTTAGGTGGGTACCAGGGATTGAACCCAGGGGCACTAGACCACTGAGCCACACCCCCAGCCCAATTTTGTATTTTCTTTGCATAGGTATTCTCTCATTTTTTAAATTAATTAGTTTATTTTAATTAGGTATATATGACAGCAGAATGCATTTTGATTCATTGTACACAATAGCACAACTTTCATTTCTCTGTACACGATGAGCGTCGCACCATATGTGCAGTCATGCATGTACCTAGGGTAGTAATGTCCATCACATTCCACCATCTAGGGTCTCACTAAGTTCTTGAGGCGCTTTGAGCTTGCAATCCTCCTACCCTAGTCTCCCCCTTGTCTGAAGTACCTCCATTTTCCCATGCTTCCACCATATGGATCAGCATTCACTTATCAGACGGAATATTCAGCCTTTGTTTTTTGGGGGATTGACTTACTTTGCTTAGCGTGATCTTCTCCAAATCCATCCATTTACCTGCAAATGCCATAATTTTATTCTCTTTTAATGCTGAGTAATATTCCATTGTGTATATATACCACAGTTTCTTTATCCACTCATCTATTTAAGGGCATCTAGGTTGGTTCCACAGTTTAGCTATTGTGAATTGTGCTGCCATAAACATCGATGTGGCTATGTCCCTGTAGTAGGCTGATTTTAAGTCCTTTGGGTATAAACTGAGGAGTGGGATAGCTGGGTCAAATGATGATTTCATTTCCAGTTTTCTAAGGAATCTCTATATTACTTTTCATATTGGCTGCATCAATTTGCAGTCCCATCAGCAATGTATGAGTGTGCCTTTTCCCCCACATCCTCACCAATACTTATTGTTGTTTGTATTCTTGATAGCTGCCATTCTGACTGTACTGAGATGAAATCTTAGTTTTTGACTTGCATTTCCCTAATTACTAGAGATGGTCAACATTTTTTCATATATTTGTTGATAGACAAGAAGATATCTTCTTGTGAGAAATGTGTTCAGCTCCTTAGCCCATTCATTGATTAGGTTGTTTGATTTTTTGGTATTAAGTTCTTTATATATCCTGGAGATTAGTGCTGTATCTGATGTGTGTGTGGCAAAAATTTGCTCTCAAAATGTAGGCTGTCTCTTCACCTCATTGATTGTTTCTTTTGCTGAGAAGAAGCCTTGTAGTTTGGACCCATCCCCTTGATTGATTTTTGATTGTATTTCTTGTGCTTTAGGAGTCTTGTTAAGGAAGTCAAGGCCTAATCTGATGTGATAAAGATTTGAGCTTACTTTTTCCTCTATTAGGATCAGGGTCTCTGGACTAATTTCTAGGTCCTTGATCCACTTTGAGTTGAGTTTTGTGCGCAGGGAGAGATAGGGGTTTAGTTTCATTTTGATGCATATGGATTTACAGTTTTCCCCAAACCATTTGTTGAGAAGGCTGTCTTTTCTCCAATGTGTTTTTGGCACCTTTGTCTAGTATGAGGTGACTGTATTAATGTGAGCTTGTCTCTGTGTCTTCTATTCTGTACCAGTGGTCTACATGTCTATTTTGTTACCATGCTGTTTTGTTGCTATAGCTTTGTAGAACAGACTAAGGGCTGGTAATTTGATGCCTCTTGCTTTACTCTTTCTGCTAAGGATTGCTTTGGCAATTCTGGGTGTCTTATTTTTCCAAATGAATTTCATGATTGCTTTTTCTATTTCTATAAGGAGAATGAAGATGGGATTTAAATTGGAATTGCATTAGATCTGTGTAGCGCTTTGGGTAGTATGACCATTTTGACAATATTGATTCTGCCTATCCAAGAACATGGGAGATCTTTCCACCTTCTAAGGTCTTCTTCAATTTCTTGCTTTAGTGTTCTGTAATTTCATTGTAGAGATCTTTCACCTCGATTATCAGATTGAGTCCCAAGTTTTTTGTTTTTTTTGGAAGCAACTGTGAATGGGTTAGTTTTCCTAATTTTTCTTTCAGAGGATTCATCCCTGATGTATAGAAATACATTTGATTTATGGGCATTGATTTTATATCCTGCTATTTTGTTGAATTCATTTATTAACTCTAGAAGTTTTCTGATGGAGTTTTTTGGATCCTCTAAGTGTAGAATCCTGTCGTCAGCAAATAAGGATAGTTTGAGTTCTTCTTTTCCCATTTGTATTCTTTTAATTTCTTTCATCTGTCCAATTGCTCTGGCTAGAGTTTCAAGGAGTATGTTGAATAGAAGTGGTGAGAGAGGGCATCCCTGTCTTGCTCCTGTTTTTAGAGGGAAGGCTTCCAATTTTTCTCTATTGAACTACATAAGACAATTTTCCTTTTAGCACTGCCATCCTTTAGGATGATGCTGGCCTTGGGTTTAGCATAGATAGATTTTACAATTTGGGGGTATGTTCCTACTATCCCTAGTTTTTCTAGTGTTTTGAACATGAAAGGGTGCTGTATTTTGTCAAATGCTTTCTCTGCATCCATTGATATAACCATATGATTCTTATCTTTAAGTCTATTGATGTGATGGATTATATTCATTGATTTACATATGTTGAACCAACCTTGCATCTCTGGAATGAACCCCACTTGATCATGGTGCACTATTTTTTTAATGTTTTTATATGCAATTTGCCAGAATTTTTTGAGAATTTTTATATCAATGTTCATCAGAGATACTGGACTGAAATTTTCTTTTCTTGATGTGTCTCTGCCTGGTTTTGGTATCAGGATGATACTAGCTTTGTAGAATGAGTTTGGAAGGGTTCCTTCCTTTTCTATTTCATGGAATAATTTGAGGAGTACTGGTATTAATTCTTCTTTGTAGATCTTGTAGAACTCACCTGGGAATCCATCTAGTCCTGGGCTTTTCTTGGTTGGTAGGCTTTTGATGGCATCTTCTGTTTCCTTGCTTGAAATTGATCTGTTTACATTGTGTATGTCCTCTTGATCATATGCCTCCAGAAATTTGACAGTGTCTTTGAGGTTTTCTATTTTACTGGAGTATACAAATAGTTTTCAAAATAATTGTCTTCTGTAGTTCAATAGTGTCTGTTGTGATATTTCGTTTTTCATCACAAATTTTAGTAATTTGAGTTTTCTATTGATGCTTTCCTTTTCGTTAGGGTGGCTAAGTGTTTGTCAATTTTATTTATTTTTTTAAAGAACCAGCTTTTTGGTTTGTCGATGTTTTGAATTGTTTGTTTTGTTTCAATTTCATTGATTTCTGCCCTGATTTTAATTATTTCCTGTCTTCCACTACTTTGGGTGTTGGTTTGTTCCTCTTTCTAGGGCTTTGAGATGTAATGTGAGGTTGTTTATTTGTTGACTTTTCCTTCTTTTAATGAATGAGCTTAATGCAATGAACTTTCCTCTTAGCACTGCCTTCATAGTGTCCCAGAGATTTCCATAAGTTGTATCAGAGTTCTCATTGACCTCTAAGAGTGTTTGATCTCCTCCCTGATGTCTTCTGTTATCAATGCATACTTCAATAGCATTTATTTAGTCTCCAGGTGTTGGAGTAGCTTCTGTGTTTTATTCTATCATTGATTTCTAATTTCATTCCATTAGGGTGATGTAGAATGCAGGGTAGTATCTCTATTTTTTTGTGTTTTCTAAGACTTGCTTTGTGGCATAACATATGGTCTATTTTGGAGAAGGATCCATGTGCTGCTGAGAAGAACGTGTATTCACTTGTTGTTGGGTGGAATATTCTATGTATGTCTAACTTATTGATTGTATTATTGCATTCTTTAGTTTCTTTGTTTAATTTTTGTTTGGAAGATCTATCCAATGGTGAGAGAGGTGTGTTAAAGTCACCCAGTATTATTGTGTTGAGGTCTCTTTGGTTCTTGTAGTTGAGAATGGTTCGTTTGATATACATACATGACCCATTGTTTGGGGCACAGATATTATGATTGTTATGTCTTACTGATGTATGGTTCCCGTAAGCACTATGAAATGTCCTCCTTTGTCCCTTTTCACTAGCTTTGGTTTGAAACCCACTTTATCTGATATGAGGAAGGAGACCCCTGTTGTTTAAGTGGCCCATGTGAGTGACATGTATTTTCCCACCCTTTCACCTTCAGTCTGTGGATGTCATTTCCTGTGAGATGAGTCTCCTGAGGCAACATTGTTGGGTCTTTTTAAAAAATACACTCTGTCAGTCTATGTCTTTTAATTGGTGAGTTTAGGCCATTCACATTCTGAGTTATTATTGAAATACGATGTGTATTCCTGGACATTTTGGTTTATTTTTGGTTTTTAACTTGACTTGGTTTCTCCTTTAGTGGCTTTTCCTTCTGTGTAGTTCCTCTGGTTGCTGATTTTCTTGTTGCTTTTCATTTCCTCCTCCTGGAACATTGTGCTGCTATGCCCTGTAGTGCAGGCTTTCTCACTGTGAATTCTTTTAACTTTTGTTTTTCATGAAAGGTTTTTATTTCATCATTAAATCTGAAGCTTAATTTTGCTGGATATTAGATTCTTGGTTGGCCTCCCTTTTCTTTCAGAGCTTGGTATATGTTGTTCCAGGATCTCCTGAGTTTGAGCATCTGGGTTGAGAAATCTGCTGAGATACGAATTGGTCTCTGCCTGTGTGAGATCTGATTCCTCTCTCTTATGGCCTTAAGATTCTATCCTTATTTCGTATGCTAGGCATTTTCCTTACAATGTGCCTTGGTGTAGATCTGTTGTAATTTTGTACATTTGGGGTCCCATAGGCCTCTTGAATTTGGTTTTCCAATTCATTCTTTGTGTGTGGGAACTTTTCTGATATTATCTCATTGAAGAGATTGTGCATTCCTCATTCCTTTGGTTTGAAACTCTGTGCCTTTCTCTTTCCCAATAAGTCTTAGATTTGATCTTTTAATACTGTCCCATAATTCTAGGATGTTCTGCTCATGGTTCCTTACAATCTTCACTGTATGATCAACTTTATTTTCAAGATTGTAAACTTTGTCTTCATTATCTGATGTTCTGTCTCCCAAGTGATCTAGTCTGTTGGTGATGCTTTCTATTGAGTTTTTAATTTGGCTAATTGTTTCCTTCATTTCAAGGATTTCTGGACTTTTTTTCCCCCAGACTCTCTTTCTTGAAGTAATCTTTTGCTACCTGTATTTGCTCTCTTATCGCTTTCTTGGAGTGATCAATTTTTGCCTGTATTTGCTCACTTAGGTCATTCTTTAATTCACAGATCATTTTAATCGTGTACATTCTGAACTCCTGCTCTGACATTTCATCCAATGCACTGTCCGTGGGTTCTATTATTGTAGTATCCTGGTTTGTTTGGGGCACTCTCCTCCCTCGTTTTTTCATGCTTTCTATGTGACTCCCTTTCTTTCAGTGTGGATCTGAGGTATTACAGTTTCTGACCTATAATCTTGTATTGTCCATGCAGATTACCTGTACCTCACCTTGGTTCTGGGCTTCTAGTACCCAGTCAGTGTCCTACTATAAATGCTACTGCAACTAAAATCACCTCTGGCAATAGCAGAGGTAACTCAAATAGCAGTGGGGGTGACCAAGATGGCTGCAACCACTTTCAGAGTTGGGGCTGAAAAGGTGGGTTGCCTGTTCTGAGATGCAGCTGCCGCAGGCTCCATCTGTTGTCCCAAGGTGGAGCCTACTGTGTGAGGAGGGCTATGGTGATGGCTACAGTGTCCCCAGATTGAGGTGGGCAAGCCCTGGTTCTGGTGTGGGTCTGCCAGTAGGCAGGGCAGTCCTGGGCCTCTCTTGGTCTAGGCTCCCATGCAGGTCAGCGGGACAGTCCTGGGCCACAATCTGAGTTGCAGGGTGGGTCTGCTGGTTGGCAGGGCCATCCTGGGCCTTACCTTGGCTTTGGCTCCCACTGGGCTGGGGGGTGGTCCTAGGCCTGGTTCTCCTATTTTGTATTTTATTTTGATACAGGTTCTCACTGAGTTGCTTAGTGACTTGCTTCTTTTGCTCATGCTGACTTTGCACTTGGGATCCCCTGCCTTAGCCTCCTGAGCCCTGGGATTACAGGTGTGCACCACTGCGCCCAGTAGCGGATATTTTTATTATCAAAAATATATTTCAGACTTGACAGCAAATAAAAGACTTCAGTTTCTGAAGAAGAAGAACTAACAAGATCCAGATGAACCATCCCTTGAGAAAAGAAAAAACAAAAGTAAAACCAATATCTATGGAGCCATATCTTCACTGCATTGGGCATTAGGCGATGGCGGACAGTGATCCCTGTCACTGATCCCAGCAGGGTGTGATGCACAGAGAGCCCTGGAGTCTCCAGCCAGGCACCACCAGCCATGCACAGCTGAGCACAGGAGGAGGTGTCCGGCAGGGCCACAGAGAAGAGTCCAGGGCCCACACAGGAGTTGTCCTGTCCTGCCTGCGGGGGAGTGGGGGAGTCTCAAGTTGCATAAGACAGAAAAAAACCCCTCAAGGACTTATTTTCAAGAGGAAAAGTGTCACTGGAATTAATCAATGTCCTTCTGGTATCACTTGATGAAGTCTGAGAAAAGCCCCGAGAGGACGGAACTTCTGAGTGACTTGACTGGGTGCAGAGCAAAGCACTGAATGTTGACAGGAATTTTAAAACATCCACACATAAAGGGTAAAGCTCGCCATGTCTGTGATCCATGTGAAGAAGCGGGAAAAAGGGAGCCATGAAGAAAAACCATAGATCAAAATCGACTCAAAAGTGATCCAGATGATAGATTGAATAGCAGAGGACATTGAAACAGGATTGTACCTTCTGTTTGCTCAGGAGCTGAAGGACAGACTAGGCACGGCAAGACAAGGCACAACGAAGACCAAAATGAGGTGTCCAGAAATGAAAACTACAGCGATTAATGGCAAATCAGACATGGCAGAAAAACAGGTCAGTAAATGTGATATGAAGTGTCCAAAATGGGACACGGGGAGGAAAAGGCTAGAAAGAAGCAAAGAGCGCATCCCTGAGCAGAGAGAGCGTCAGGCGGCTGCACACGGCCGCTGGAGTCCCTCCTGAACAGGCCCAGCTCACGGGGGGCACTTGATAGGCGCACACAGGGACCCAGCGCAAGACCACCTCTGCTCTTAGCGCTGCAGTGCGAACTGGCCGTGCGTCTGCCTGGCATCCGCAGATAGAACAGAGTGCCCACGATGCAGCCATCTACACGAAAGACAGGGAAGCTTGCTCTTTGTCCACGCTTAGAACTCCACCCCTAGCAACTTAAGAGTGTGCATCTTTTCCAAGAACACGTGGAACATTTAAAAAAATTCTTCACTAGGCCATAAAGCCAGTCTCCACAAATTTCAGAGTGATATCATACAGATTGTATTCTCATGCACACATCAATGATGTTGGAACTCTAATATGTTAACCCTATAGCAAAGAACCCGGGTTGAATGATCACCATGAGAATTTAAAAATGTTTAGAACTCCCTCTGTATGCATTCCTAAACAGGAGAGTTTAACTTTGATGAACATGGCTTGCTGCCATCTTGCATAGACCCACTTGTATCCCCTGTTCTGTTGAACACGGTAGAGATTCCCACATTCTGTTCACATAACTACACTTGCTCAGCACAGGTCACCTACCCTAACCTCTGGGAGATGAGAGGGAGTTGGGGCTGCAGGGGCACATGGGGCTACTTTGGGCCAATGTTCCACAGCTTTGGTGATAAAAGTGCATTTTGCAGCTCAGTGATCTTACGTCCATCTGCCTGCGTGTATGCCAATCCCATTTCATGGGATAGCTGTGTTGAAATCTCTGCAGTGACTACAACCACACTGTGGTGGAAAGGCAGATTCAGAGAACCTTCTTTGCAACTTTCTGCGTGAAGTGACAGATCAACTGTAAACAGTACTCACCTACTTATGGAGGCCACTTCCAGCCTTACCTGTTGCTATTTTGGGAGTAATGAGCAAGCCCAGGATGTTGAAGCTGTGAGCAGATTTATATCTGTCCCTCAAGGGATATGAACTCTCTCTGTCAGTCCTGGAGATTGAACCGGTAGATTCTCTCTCTGAAACATATTGCCATTGCCAGCCCCCACCCTATTTTTTTTTTTTCGCAGACAAGGTCTCACTAAGTTGCCCAGGCTGGCCTCAAACTTGTGATCCTCCAATCTCTATCTCCTGAGCAGCCTGGATTACAGGCATGTGCCACCACACCTGGTTTGACTGGCTTCCTATTTAAACACTATTTAAATTACTCGGTGATTGATATACAGAAACCCTGTATGTATTCAGTCTTAAAATTTGATGAGCTTGGGCTGAGTGCTGTGACGCACACCCGTAATCCCAGCAGCTCAGGAGGCTGAAGCAGGAGAACAGCAAGTTCAAAGCCAGCCTCAGCAACTTAGCAAGATCTTAATGTGGCTCAGTGGTTAAGCACCCCTGGGTTCAATCCCTGGTGCAAAAAAAAAAATAAATAAATAAAATTGGCGAGCTTGAGCTTAGACTTGTGCAAAGGCTATGAACTGAATGCAGTCCTTGACTCCAGGAGGCAGAGGGCTCCGCACACAGTTACATCATATGTAGGTCGAACACTTTGTTTTTTTCCAGATCTTTAGACCTTTCATTTATTTAGATTTCTGCTTTTGTGATTGACTCTTGCTATTGCTGAAGAGAATGGAGAACAGCAAGGTTTTACTTCTAGGCGTAAGTGAGGAACTTTCCGCTTCACACAGATGGGCTTGATGTTTCTGTCCAGTCTGGCTGGATCCCTGCTGGGTCTGCACATGTCCCCTCCAGCCAGGTGTTGCCAGTGTGACGCATTAAGAGGCAAGGCCTCTGAGGGGTAACTGGGTCTCCCTGTGAATGGGACAAGGCCCATGCAGGAGAGGTCCTGTGCTCCCACCTGGGTCCCTGACCAGTGCCAGCTGCTGCTCTTCGTCTTGGACTTGCAGCCTCCAGAACAGTGAGAGATGATTTCCTGTCTTTGTGAGTCGCCTTTACAGCCGCACAAATGGCTTAGATGACGCCCTTTCTCAGCTGATGGGGACCCAGCCAGGTGGATGGGCTTTCCTGCTGGGAGGGGGTCATCTGCTGAGACCCTGGGAGCCTGTGAGGCTCAGAGATGCCAGGGTAGCCCCCCTACAGCATCAGGTGGGGTGTGCTGAGTAGGAAGGGTCACTGCCCTGTGACCACCCCCCACATCCCTCACCCTCATGCCCCCAGGGCACACGCAGGAACCCAACCTGGTAGTGTCACCTTGAGAAGATCTCAGGGGACAAGAGCCGGATGTCAGTCAAAGCCGGGTTCCCACAGTACAGCGAAACGCAGAGACTGAGCCACAGGGACATCACCTGTGGACACGCCAGCAGACTCAGAGGTGCCTCACCCTAGCAATCTCCCCAGCACCATTTTTCACATGTACCTCTCACTGACGAAACTGGCACGCTGCACCGTTTTCATCAATCACACACTGGTAAAAGTTAAAAAAGCACAGTCTAGATAAGTGCTTGTGACACTCGGAGCTTTATGATCACACCTAAAACGTACGTGTTCTACTTACATATGTATTTTGGCTGCAGAGAAGTATGCTAGAGTCATCACACTTCAGGAACGAAAGTACGTTCCATCAAGATCCATTCCATGGAAAAAGTATATTAAAATACAATTTTAAGGGGAAAAGCAGAATGTGAAATTCAGACTTTTTAGAAGACCTTGTCTGCATTACTAAATGGGTGAGGGTGCTACAAGATTTTTGTGGCATACAGATTCCGTTGGGTACAAAGAAATGATGTGAGCTTCAGTCAACGCCTTTACTACCCTCAGATTATACCCTTTGCAACCATTTTAACTTATGATGAAATTGTAAGTGTCAATTAAAAACCACGCAGGCTACAACACCCACCACCACCTGCTGCAGCTTCTGGGTATCTGCGGCTGTCTTTGGCATTTGGCAGGCAGGCAGCAAACTCCAGGCAGACCTGCCCTCTGGAGTGCAAGAGCTCCAAACCCCCTCAAGTAACTTCCCAGGTGGCTCTCAGCCTCAGGGTGGCTGCCAATGCAGCTGTGGAGGGTGTGTCTTGTAGTTTTAGTAGGTTATCTTGAGCACAGAGCACCACACATTATCAGGATGTAAAATATACAGATACATTGGGAGTGATTTTAGAGTGTCAATGTAAATAAGTAAAAGATCTCATTCTGTCTGTGACCCTGGGGTTGCCAGGGAACTCCTGATGTAAGAATGAGCTGCACATCTTCACTTGGTGCATCCTTCCAAGTTGGTCAGCTTTTTTGTTGCTGACCAAAATACCTGACAAGAACAACTTGGAGGAGAAAAAGTTTGCTTTGGTTCACAGTTTCAGGGGTCTCAGTCCACAGACGGCCAACTCCATTGCTGTGGCCTGGGTGAGGAGTGCGTCGAGGCGGGAGGGCGTGGGGAAGGAATGCTGCTCAGTCCAGGCAGCGGGAAGCAGAGAGAAGGGAGAAGGGGCCACAGGAAGATGCGCCTTCCAGGGCTCCCCCCAGTGTCCCATCTCCTGCAGCCATGCCCCACCCGCCTAGTTACCACCCAGAGTCCATCCAAACTGGGAGGTATTGATTAGGTCATGGCTCCTCACGGTCCAATCATTTCACCTCTGAACATTCCTGCATTAACAGGAGCTTTGGGGGACACCTCACATCCAAACCAGAACACCTGGTTTGCCTGGTGGCTTGTCCTTCTGCTGTCTGATGTGCAGGGCAGCCTGGCACTTGCTCGTCCTGCTGGTGTGGAATCCCCAGGCCGTCTTAAGTGTGACCACGTAAGTCGGTATGACATGAGCCCACAGCGGCTCTGCTGCACCTGGCCCGTGTGGAGTGCAGCACACGCCCCTCGAGGCTGCAGCCATCCCTGCTTCCCCCTCCACCTGCGCTCCAAAACACCAACCTGAAGGGGGGGGGACCCAGGAGTGGCCGCCCGTCTGAGCTCATGCTGTCTGTGATTCCCCAGGAAGGACTCGGCCCTGGTCCACTCAGCAGGGAGACACCAGAATCAGGGCAGGAAAGGGCTGATCCCATTTTTGACCTCCAGATATTCTAGTAACTGAAACCAGGCAAATGTCAAGCTGAGCAGGAGGCGCTGTAGGAGGTGGCACTTTCAGTCCAAGAAGGACAGAGTGCAGGAGCGTATGGATCTGGAAGCCCATCCCATGGGAGATTGGGGGTGGGCTGGATTGTGTCTCTCAACCCCAGCATGACTGCGTTTGGAGGTGCTTAAAATTAAGGTGAAAGCCATCAGGGTGGGTCCTAATCCCATAGAATCGACCACATACAAGAAGACCGCTGCAAGGACACCAGGAGAAGGCAGCTGTCTGCCCTAGCAGGTCCTGGCCAGGACCCAACCACTCGGGCACTGGGCCGTGGACTTCCAGCCTCCAGAGAGTGAGAAATCAAGGTGTGTTGTTGAAGCCACTTGCTCTGTGGTGTGTCATGGTGGCCCTAGCCCACTAACCCAGTGGTAACTTATTTGTGGAAATGTTGTTTTGAAGTCTGGCTCTAAATTTTGCAGGACTAGACACAGCAGCAAGTGTATAGGATGAATCAAACCTGCCAGAGACAGGGGTGTGAACCAGGTGGCCCACTGGACTTGGCCGGAAGAGCACCGTGGGTGTGGCGACTAACCCCTGAAGTCCCCCTGCCAGCACCTCTGCAAGAGGGATGCCGTGTGACTGCCCTGGGCAGTCATAGCTGGTCACAGCACGGGGGTCCCTGCGAGTCTCACGCCCTGGAGTCCAAGCTGACTTCTTGCTCCGTGGGCTCCACTTTCCAGCTGCAGGTGTTTTATCCAAGCGTCCTATTTACAGAGCAGTGGCCGGTTTATCAACAAGCTGACCTCGGTGGGATAAAAGCAGAAACAAGCAGCCTTTTTCTTTCTCACCAAGCCCTTTGAAGCCGAGCTTCCATCCTTCTTCACAGGCACCCAGAAGTGCTCTGGAGATCTAGGGCAGGAGCCGGGCCTTCCTGGTCATTGTCAGGTGTTAACAAAGCATCACAGTTGTTAGGTATAAAAAAATCCCAGGCCAGGCTAATATTAAACCTTCACACTCTTATTTAGTATTGAGCTTCTCTCCTCTCCCAGCTCTGGCCCAGCCTGGACTCGGGACTTGGGGTGGGGTAGGGGTGGGACATGTTGGGCCTCTTCACTCTACGCCCTCCATGCAGCCTCTGACTCCACCCCAGGGGACAGGAAGGGCACAGGTGAGGAAGGAAAGTTCTGCACATAGCACTGGTGCCTTTTTCCAAGCCAGGTGCTTTCTTAGCTGTGGGTGTCCCTGAGGGACCTCCCACCAAGTGGCCCTGAAGCTCCCAAAGCCCCCAAGCACTGGGAATTCCCTGACTCTTCTTTTGAAGTCCAACCCCTCTCCTAATGTCCACATCAGAAGTGGTTCCAGTCTGGATTCCCCTACTGGGCCCTGTCCAGCCTGGGGCACAGGAACACTCCTGCCCCACTGTACACAGGGTGCGAGCTGCGCCCAGGTAGTCACTGTGCCCACACTGACCCAGGGATCGGCCTGGGGCTCTTGGCTGGGTGGGGCCAAGTACCGGCCCCTGGCTGTGGAGGAAATGTGGGAAGGGCAATCACTGTGCCCCTCTGAAAGACGCTCTCTCCCTCTCCCCAGCTCCCTCATTCAACCTGGAGGAGGGGAACTGGTGAGGCTGGCACCCCAGCACCTTGTTTCAGATTGTGGGGTCCCTAGGCATGACTTACAGTGCTGTGACTCAGGCAAGAGAAGGCCTGTAACCTGAGGCAGGTGCCTCACACCAAGGAAGGGGCAGCTGGAGTAGCTCTACCACCTGGCCATGGTGTCTCCAGAAGTCCTGACTACAGTCCACCTCCCCGCCAGAGGCAGCAACAAGATCCCTTTGAAATGTGAGATTCGACTGCATATTGCCTGAGACGCCACTCTCCCTCTGGCATGCTCTGCCAGCAGCAGCCTGGTTGGGAGGGCACCCGAGGCTCCAGAGGGGCCATCCTGCCTTCTATGGCTTTGTCTGCACCACAAGTATCTCAGTGGACAGTCCAGCCTGGAAAAAAAATGAACCTAATAAAGATATTTTCCCAATTTCCATTAACTCTGGGCTTGAAACGGCTCTTCACCCTCCTCTGTGAATGTGCCCAGGCTCACTGAACCTCCTTCGGGCTCCTTCGGGCAGATCTGAGCATGAACAGGTCCCTGGGCAAGAGAATGCCCTTGCAAGTGGGAAGCAGAGTAGGCGCTGGCTTCCTCCGCTCTTTTGTGGCACCACCTCCCCTCCCCGTGTGTGTCCAGAGCACAGCAGGCTCCTCTTGCCGCATTCTCAAGGCATGATGGGAGCGTGAGCTGTGGTCACTCCTGAGCTGGTCCCAGGAGTAAAGTACTCAGGCAGAGAAAGAGCAGCTGCCTACTGTTGCTGCTACCAACGGAATTGCCTGACACTGGATGATTCACAAAGAACAGACATGGACGATGGCACTCTTCTGGGGGCTGAGAAGTCCAAGGTCAAGGGCTGTCCTGCTGTGTCTGCATGGCAGAAGCGGGGAGCAGAGGCAAAGGGACTGGACTCACACTTTACTACTTTAGTTGGGCCATGGGAGGGGCCCCTTGGCCTGACTTTCCTAAACCTCCCACTCCCAACACCATGACCTTGTCAGTTGGATTTCAATGCACGTTTTGAAGAGGATAGACATTCAACCGTAGAACCTGTGCAGAAAAAGCTTGTGAAGGATAAAGGAAAATGCTTATCATGGTTATATCTGGGAGAGGAAGGAAGGAGGAAGACTTGAAATTTTTACAATCTACTCTTCAGAAAAGCTTGAGTGTCTTGGTCTGTGTGCCACGGAATCAGGGATGACCTGATGGCTGGCTGGCAGTGATCTGTGCCATTCTCAGTGCCCCTGGCTCTTGGCCTTGGCTTGGGGGCAGCTCTGCTTCTCCCTTCTCCTTTACCTGAGATGCCATTCTCTTTCTCCTTCCTTTGCCTGGTGACTTTTCTCATGACCGATTGTCCCATGCCACATATTCCTGACTTCTAATTTCCCTTGCAACCCTCCTTGGCTCGTTGCATGGAGGCCACCTCCTCTTGCCTGGTGTCCTCACTTTATGTTCCTTGATGAGTCGGGGTCCCATCAGGAAAACGGAAGCCACATTGGTAGTTTTAGCAGACAGAATTTAACCCAAGGAATGGGTTGATTAATACAGGGTGTTGGAGGGCCACAAAGCAGAGGGGTTTGAGATTACATAGAGGTCACCAGCAGGACACAGCTGTCAGCAGGGGATGGGGGTGGGCCATCAGACTTCAGGGGAGGGCAGACCTCTGAGACCTGGGGCCCTAGCCCTGGGAGGAGGGACCGCCAGGTGCTGGCAACCCTGGAGTCTGGAGGATGCCACCTAGTTGTGGGGCTCAGACCTTGGGAGGGGGCTACCCAGCTGGTGCTGAAGGCTCTGGGGGCTTCTGGGGCTTGCTTCCAGGGAGTTAGGAAACACTGAAGGCCCCACAGTGAGAGCCCTGGCAGTGGACGGTTGGCAGGGCCACCCATGCACGCGGAGGAGTGTGTCTCTTCTCCCTGCTCAGCTTCTGGCCTCACTCTGGGTACCCAGTCTTGGTGGCATATAACTGGAAGCCAGCCAGGAAGGAGAGCAGAGGGGGCAGGGGCCCGTCCCAACAGAGTGTGGAAGGCTGTGTTGGGAGCTGAGAGCTGATGGTGCTGGAACAGACGTGAGCCTCTTCTGGGGAGTTTCGTTGTTCATACTGGATGTGCAGGGTAAAGAGCATCTCCACCACATCCTGGGAAGGGCTGGCGGTCTCCAGCCTCCAGGGCAGCCCCAGATGCACCTGCACACCAAGAAGCAAATGCCCCTTCTCAGTGCCCTGACGTGGCACTTCCCTGTGCTGGTCATGGTCCCCTCTGATCTTTTCTGCTGTAGATAATTCCGGTCTTAGTTCATACACTTCAGATTCTTCACATTTCTAATCTTGCTGATCTCACATGATCCATAGAGCTATGCTTGAGCCCACCACGCTCTTTCCTTGTGGAGAGTTTCCAGTGTCCAGCGTTAAGATGTCATGCCAGGCTGCGTGCAAAGTCGCTCAGTGGGAGAGCCCTTGCCTAGCTTGTTCAGCCTGGGTTCCATCCCAACACTGCCCTCCCTCGTCAACCAACCAATCAAATCATGCTGTTGGGAAACCACCGCGCCTGTCATTTTTCTTCGTTTGGAGCACTCCTCAACCCAGGGCCTTGATTCTGCCTCACTGTTGGCCTCCCACGGCCTGGCACCCCGCCTGGCAGCTCACGAGCACCTTCCCCTCCCAGCACGTTTCCCCTTTGTCTTCCTGTCCTCCCGCTTTTCATTCTGAATCCTTAGAATTGATAACTTTCCATGGTCAGTCTACTCTTTGTTTTCTTAGCTCTTCTTTGAACCCACAGTTTCACTTTTGACTTCATCTCTGCCTGGTTTCCTGCCCCACCCCGCTCTGAGTGGCTCTGTGGGGAGTAGGACTTCCTCCCAGGTGGACTGTACTAAAATCTAGTACTTGAACAAGCCCATGAAGCATACAGAGCCCATTTCTTAAGGGACTTCTGTATTTTCATTAAGTTGTGGTTTCTAAAATTGGACTCCAATTAATCAAAGCCATAATTCATTTGATGAGCCTTTTTATTTTTAGAAATAAGTCAAAGAGCAGAAACTGCACAATTAAACACGTTTCCCGTTGGAAGTGAATTTGCACCAGTGAATGAAGTCGTTCACAGAGCAAGGCTTCCACAGAGGGTTGACCTGGCTTCTCCCTGTGCACAGGGCGGCAGCAGCTCTGCTACCAGGCGGTCACCTGCTGGCATCCAATTCTATTTCAAAAAGTACTTTTTGATAATTCTAAGTTTTGCATGAAGTGCAAGTAAAAAAAAAATAGTGTTTTAAAAGAAAACTCAAAGCACCACCTATTTTTAAGACAATGTTTATCTAGGGCTGGACCACAGATGGACAAGTCTCTTTCCCTGTCCTTGATTCCTCTCTTGGCTATTTCACACCTCGGCCAGGGCCCAGCCCTCACAGGCACCCTCAGGTAGAGTCTTCTCAACGCAGGACACACACAGGTGAGCAGTGACATAGCCACCTACACACCCACCCATATAAGTTATATATAGTTGGAGAAAGAACTGAGAGAGGTCAATTATGATTTAAATTGCTTAAGAATGTGCAATAGGAGTGCTAAATAGAAACTTCTGGAAAAGAGGGGATATTCTACAAGAGGAATTCTAACATGATTTAAAATAACTAAACTCTTGAAAAAATGTAGGAATTTAGGGTGAAGAAAATAGGGGGAGCCAAAGCCCTTCACTGCCCAGCTAGGCTGTGAAGTAGGGATGGGCTGGTGGCAGGACAAGAGAGCCTTCTGAAGGCCCATCTTGCTGGTGGCTATATGCTACAAGAAGACGGCAAGTCCAGGGGGGAGGAAGCACCACGAGGCCCCCTGGACAGTGGAGAAACACAAGCAGAAAGATAACCACACGATCCGTGCAGAGTTATGATGTGCTCTCCAAGTTTTAACGAAAGGTCCAACAAGGAAGAGAAGTTTGAACAACTCAACAAGAATATTGTAAGGAAAGTAGAAAACAATGATGCAAAAATAAATAATAACTTATTTAAAATAAGAAGGATGGAATGAAGTGTGGCGGTCAGTACACTAAATGTTGCTGGATGTAGTTTGCTCTAAAAAGATACACTGTCAAATGGGCATAAAGTAGCCCCAATTCATGCTGTTTACATCACCAAACTTAGGGTAATGAAGAAACGTTGAATATTAGCCTTTGGGCAAAGAGATGTCAGGTAAATACAAGCAAAAAAGAAATGGGAAAGAAAAAATATTATCAAATGAGCTGAAGATTGAAGAAGCAGGACCAAAGAAAGCTGTGCATTGATTGAAGGCATAATTAAGAAAAAGATAGAGAAGTTTTCAATCAAGCTGTGCATTTAGTATCATGGATACATTCCTGACTCCATGTGGAATTGAAGGGAAGTTTGATTTTAAAATACGTCTTTGTGGATCGACAGATCTAGCAGATAAAAAAGGTGGGGGCAGAAAGGATTGGGAAGCTGGGTGGGTGGAGCCACTCTGAAGCACAGATCCCTCTAGGGGGCCCTTGTGGTTGTGGAACAGCATGAGTCTATACCTGGGACGGGGTTCAGAAAGCCACAGGCACACCAAGGCAAGGAAACACGGGTAAAAACCCAAGCAGTGTCTTTAGCTTGCTTAGTAACGTTGAACTAACTTCAGTGTACTTGATCTGAAAAAAATGCCCTGGTTTTGTGGGTCATTGTCACTGAGGGGGGTGGGTGTTCAGCACAAAGAAACTGTACTTTTTAAAAACATATCGTGAGTGTAATAGTATTTCAGAACAAAAAGTTTTTAAAGGAAGCACAGAAACTTGCATACTGTGAATACATATTTTCCTGAGCAGAGTATATGCATTCTTTTATGTGTTCGTGGGCCATTTAAAATCTTAGCAAAGCTTAGAAAGCAGGAATTTATGAGCTCAATTGCCTAATCAGAATCCAAGGTCAACAAAGTTTCAATTTCTTGGCAAGTAAGACATATCTTCCTATATATAAAGATTTGGTTAAAGTAAACAATCAAAAGAGAAATTATAAATCCCTTTGGATGCAGTGAAACAGAACACAGGACTCTGTTTTCTAATAAAACTCATGGGGCACACTGGGAAGGAAGAGGGAGGGGTTCCGCATCCCGGAGGTGAGTGGAGACTATCAGGAAGGGATGGGCCTGAGAGTCTGCCCTGCCCAGAGCTGATCCCCAGCAGCATCTCTGTGACTGCCTGCAGGAGACTGAGACCTGGGCCAGGGACGAGGCTCTCACTGCTCACAGCTGTGCAGGCAGCAGCAGTTTCCTACTGGGGCCCCTTCTCCTGAGTCCCACAGAGGCCAGGCAGAGGGGCCAGGTAGAGGCTGCACGCACGGTGGGCTTGTGCCCCGGCCGAGGGCCTTAGGAAACCTCAGCCTTTCGAGGGACTGCAGGCAAGCCTGCCCAAACTTTATCTTACATGGGGCCATGGCTTTAAATGTGCCGGTCAGCAAGAAAATTGCCCTCTGTCTGGGAGGGGAGAAATATCTGTATCATTTAAGGCTTTTTGCTATAAAACATGTTGAAAGGAGAGTCTGGGATGAACCCTGTAGCACCTCTGTGAGATATTCAGAAATGCAAGGGACTCCCCAGGAAAGGTCCCCAAATACAAGGAGAGAACCTGGGAGAGGAAATAACAAATTGAAAGGCATCAAGTGTCTTTTTCAGACTCCGTGAATTCATAACAGTACTTCCAAAGCCACTGGTCCGCCTGGTAGCATGCTGCAGCACCAACTCATTGTGCTGAAAACTGGTACACGGCAGAAAACACGTGAGCGTTTATTTGCCTTTGCTGTAGGAACTCCGTGCCTGTGTCCCGGGTAGGGGAAGAGAAGAGTGCCTCTTCTAGACCCCCGCTGATGACCGACAGAGGGGCTGTCAAGACTGGGCGAGCCCTCTCAGAGGAATGGGGAAGGCTGCTGAAAATGGTGACGGCAGGGTCCACAGGGACAGATGGAGGGCAACACCAGAGCCCCAGAGAGGTCCCGGCACTGCACCTGAGTGGAGCGAGAGGGAGCTCGGCTTCCCTCCTCTCCTGAGGCAGGGCCCTGGTGACTCCTCACATTGTCTGATTGTGAATTAAATTGTGTCCCCCCAAAAGATACGTTCAAGTGCCGAGTCTCAGCACTCATGGATGGGACTTTATTTGGAAGAAGGTCTTTGCAGATGTGCTCAAGTCAAGAAGAGGCCGTCCTGGGTTAGGTGGGGTGGGCCCCAACCCAGCAGCTGGTGTCCCCATTAGAAAGGGAAGATGGGACATGGACACAAAATGGGAGGACGTGTGAGGACAGAGTGGAGGTTGGAATGGCTCCTCTACAAGCTGGAGAAGGCGCCCCGAGGACTGCACCCACCAGGATTCCCTCAGCTTCCCGCAGGGACAGCCCTGCGACCCTGCACTGCGGACGCTGCTCCTTGACTGTGAGAGCACACACCTCTGCTGTTTGGACCACCCAGGCTGTGTGAGGTTGTGCAGCAGCCCAGGAACAAGGCAGGGTCCAGTGGGATCGTCCCGGGGGCCTCGGCGGCTGCCACTTAGCAACTGCAGCTGCACCTGGGCTCCTCCTCCTTCATGCGCCTGGTGACTGCCTCCCCACGAGTAGTCCACCTGACCCCCGTAGAGAGTCTGCTTTCAGACCCCGAACCGCAGCAGTGGGTCAGAAGGGACCCAGGAAGCAGAGGCCCAGGAAGAGACTCTGAACACACACCTCTTGCCAGCCAGATGGCATGGCCACAGGATGCAGTGTCCATCATGGTTCTCCAGAGAAACAAGACCAAGGAGATATCCAACAATAGGCAGGGCCTCTCAGCCCTCGCCCTGTCTGTGGCATGCTCACTGTCCGCACGCGGGTACCTTCACGAGAGGAGTAGGGAGCTGGCAAGTCCTTCAGCTTCAGCCTGGAGGTCCACCCCCCCAGCTGAACCGCCCTCCCTTAGGGCGGAGGGGAGATTAGGCCTCACTTTCTGTTCAGGCCTTCAGCGGACTGGGCGGGGCCCACCACCCAGGAGACATCTGCCTAGTCCAACCTTCATCTCACCTGAAAGCACCCTCCGACACATGGGGGTGTTTAGCCAAGCACCTGGGTGCCCACTGGTCCAGTCAGGCAGACATGGAACATTGCCCCTGCAGCTGGCATTGCTGTGTCAGGTAGGTGGCAACGCTCCTCCATAATGACTGTGACTCTCACCTGTGGGGAACTGGAATGAGGAGGTGCCCTGGACGCCCTGGCTCCTGAAACAACCCCAGTGCCGAAGCAGAGTTATCACCTGGGGAGGGCCTTGCCGCGGGGATGCCCTCTGATCTGCCGACTCTGAGACCATGGGAGTGGAGTTGCTCTTTTACACACCCTGTGTCCACCCAATCTCTTCTCTCCCCATCTCCATGGACCTTCCTGGGGTCTCCCCCCAGTGACCCAGTTGCATCTAAGTTGTTGGCTTAGGACCTGCTTCTGGGGGACCCTAACTAGGGCAAGTGCCCAACTGCTATGTTCCATACATCCTAGGGTGGCAAAACATTTTCTGATCCTGTGCAATTTTTAAGCCGTATATGTTTATAAGCTATGTTTTCCTGCTTGTATCTTTAATTTCTAGCAAATGCTAAATGACCTTATTTATCCCAAATAAATGGCACACTTTTTCATGAAATGAGAACCTCCAATGATGTACAGTAGTTGCAATGAGCTTCATAGAATGGTTTTCCTCTTGCATTTGTCAATCTAGTTGATGGGCCCATTTGAAAAAAAAAAGCCATTTTGATAGGAGTCATTATGACACAGCCCGGGCCAATGTCCACATGGCTGTCCAGCTTGAGGTTGAAGTGAATTTTAACAGGTTTTCATGTGACCATGCCCTATGGGGTCCCACACAAACTGAGTAGCATGGCTCCACTGGCTAGTTGGGAGGTACTGGCAGCTGAGTTTGTGGGGAGACCCTAACTATGACATGGGAGTGGTTAACAGCCACTGACAACAGCCATGCTGGGAGTGACCCAGAATCCTCTTGGGGAAATGAGGGAGCCAAACAAGGCTTTCCCTGAAAGCTGCTCCACATCCCTTTAGGTCAGCCAAACTGAAAACGAAAACAAAACAAAACAAAAATGCAACCAGTAACCGTAAAGCATTTAAAAGTTCAGGGACTCCAGCCAAGAAGCCTGGCTAATAATCGTTGGTCTGGGAGTCTCCTGACAATTGGCTCCCAGGTTCATCCTCCTGAGGCTACTTCCTGGGGATGGATGGCGTCTGTAGGGCCATTGATTGAATCTCGGTCTATTCCCTAAAGACCTAAAAAGAGCATGCTACAGGGACACTGCTACATCGATGTTCATAGCAGCACAATTCACAATAGCAAGACTGTGGAACCAACCTAGATGCCCTTCAATAGACGAATGGATAAAAAAAAATGTGGCATTTATACACAATGGAGTATTACTCTGCATTAAAAGATGACAAAATCATAGAATTTACAGGGAAATGGATGGCATTAGAGCAGATTATGCTAAGTGAAGCTAGCCAATCCCTAAAAAACAAATGCCAAATGTCTTCTTTGATATAAGGAGAGTAACTAAGAACAGAGTAGGGTCGAAGAGCAGGAGAAGAAGATTAACATTAAACAGGGATGAGAGGTGGGAGGGAAAGGGAGAGAGAAGGGAAATTGCATGGAAATGGAAGGAGACCCTCAGGGTTATACAAAAGTACATACAAGAGGAAGTGAGGGGAAAGGGAAAAATAATACAAGGGGGACAAATGAATGCCAGTAGAGGGGGCAGAGACAGAAGAGGGGAGGGGAGGGGAGGGGAGGGGGGATAGTAGAGGATAGGAAAGGCAGCAGAACACAACAGACACTAGTATGGCAATATGTAAATCAATGGATGTGTAACTGATGTGATTCTGCAATCTGTATATGGGGTAAAAATGGGAGTTCATAACCCACTTGAATCAAAGGGTGAAATATGATATATCAAGAACTATGTAATGTTTTGAATAACCAACAATAAAAAATTTTAAAAAATGATTGAATCAATTTGAAACTCACTTTTTTTTACTTGATTATAATAGAATCTGACACTGTAATGAGTATATTCTGACTTATTTTGCAAATCATCACTTGATAAGAGTAAATAAGAATCTCAATGGACAACTACCTGTGGGCTGAGAACTTTCCTCGATAAAGACTCTTTAGGAACAAAATTTGAAGTAGTTTCAATTGCACTACTGTTTGCTGGGAAGCTGGATGGAAAAGGTCGGTTTTCCGATTCTGGAGGAGGAGCCACGATCTGCATTCCAACTCACCACTTGTGTGTTACCAGTAAAATGGGCACAAGGAGCTACTTCACACCGCCATTCTCAGGACCGAGCAGAACCGCGCAGGCAGAGAGCACTTCTCAGAGACAGCAAGGGCTTCTTTGGCAACTGCAGCTGTTCTCAATGGCAGCTGTTCCCACAGAATAGCTTGCCCTCCTAATTCAGAATTCATACTGCTATTTGAATTTTGTGTTTGTATTTGGAAAGAAAATTTAACCACTTAACTGGGGGAAGCTGGAATTAAGTGCAATTAACGATTGCCATCACAGTACACTGGGAGAAATCAGAGGAAGAGGAGTGCGCCTCTTTAATTTGGAATCTTTATAGATTTCTAGCCTTTGTCATTACACGGATTCATATTCGTGCCTGGCACATGGTAAGATTTCATAGGTGATTACAAATGTTATTTTAAACTGCCGCGGAAGTCATAGCAAGCCAAGGCGAAGGCGCGGGGCCGGTGGTTGGTGTAAACGGAAATACACGCCCTTTTAGGGGGTCCCCGTCCTTCTTCACACAGGAGTAAGGTCACTAGCTGTTGGAAGAAGCTTGCGCGTCACGCGACAGTCGGACGCCCGAGTTCTGTGGGGTCTGCGTTGGCTGCCGGGCTCCAGCGCAGGACGCCACCAAGCGCCGGTCGGTCTAACTGCGCCGCTCTCCTTCCTCGCGCTGCGCCCAGACCCACTTAGGCTGTGCTATTTTCTTGACCTTGCTCCAACAGGCTTTGAAACGTCACCACCAATTTAATGCGGAGCCACGCAAGGCTTCTGGCCGATGGCCCCAGCTGGCCGAGCCACCCGCTTCCGCCAGCTGAGGTCTCCGCCGCGTCCACCACCCCCCGGCAGGGGGCCCTCGAGCCGCCCGCTGCGCCGCGCTCTGGCGCCCACGTCCCCCAGGGCTCGCAGCGCCTCAGGAAAATCAATTCCTGCCCAAATTAGACCCATCTGGTTACAGATTTAATTAGCATTTGGCTCCGTCATTACTGGCTTGCAAGGTAGCGAGACACAAACGTCTGGCTTTCAGTACCGCCCCCACCCCGAAATAAGACTGGCAGAAATAAAAAGAGCATTCTGGGAAGTACTTAATAATGCAAACCTCTTGCTCGGAATATAAACAAAGGGCGCAGAGTCCCTGGCGGGCGCGGCTGCTAGGCGGCGCGGCCGGGCTGCGCAGGTGAGCGTGGGGCGCGCCCAGCCTGCGCCGTGCGCCCGGGCCTGGCGCGGAGCTGCGCGGGGCTGCGCGGGGCGCGCGCGGGCGGGCGGCCGCGTCTTTCTTCTCCCGGCGGTGATGTCATCGGGCGACGGCGGCCGCGGCCGGGGGGCGGCGGCGGGGGCGGCGCCCGGCGCCCGCAGGTTCCTGAGCATCTAATGAAAAGGCACTTGACAGCGGGCCAGGGCGCGCGGAGCGAGCGGAGCCGAGCCGGACCTGCTGGGCCGGCCGAGCCAATCGCCGGCGCCCAGCGCCCCATGGGCGCGGAGGCGGCGGGGGCGGGGGCGGCCGCGGGCCGGGCCGCCGCTCCGAGGTGAACGGCGCGCGCGGGCCCCCTCCCTGCGCCCTGCCCGAGCCGCCGCAGCGATGAATTCCGCCGAGCAGACCGTTACGTGGCTCATCACCCTGGGGGTGCTAGAGTCGCCCAAGAAAACCATCTCCGACCCGGAGGGCTTTTTGCAGGCGTCGCTGAAGGATGGGGTGGTCCTCTGCAGGCTGCTGGAGCGCTTGCTCCCCGGGACCATTGAGAAAGTAAGTGCCCCCAGCCCGGCCCGGCCCGGCCCGCGTCCCCGGCCCCGCGCGGCCCGCGATGCGCGCAGGAGCACCTGGCGCGTCCCCGGCCCCGCGCGCCCTCCTTTGTGCGCGGACCGGGCGGCGCGGCGGGCGCGGGGACGGGTGGCGGGAGCTCGGGGGGCGCCATTGTGTGCGGGGCGGGCTGGGTCGGGGGAGGGGCCGGCCGCCCGAGGGGACGCGGCGGGGTCGGGGTCGGGGGAAGGAGAGTGCTTTGCCTGCGGAGAAGAGGGGGTTCTGCTCCGCCCTGACGTTGAGTTGCTCCACGGCGCTGGGTGGTCGGCTTTGCTCGCTGGCGGCGACCGGTCACAAAACCTTGTTCCAGCGCGCGCAGCTTCCCGAGATGGCTTTGTTCGAGCGATTTTCGTCGGTGGCATTGCAGGGGGCTCTCGCCCTTCGGTTCAGTGGGCCCGCTGCTGTGCGCGTTTAAAAGGCGCAGCCATCGTCGCCGAGGGCTGGGCTGCGAAGCCACTTACTACTTTCCCCACGGAGGATTCCGCTCGCACCCAGGCCGGCGCGGTGGCACGCCGGGATTCAAAGCCCTGCCTTCTCCGGGGCTGGCTTGGAATCCCAGACTCGTCTCGACTTCACGCCGATCCGATCCGAGCGGACTGCTCCGCTGGTGGTTCCCCTGCGGCTGGAGCGTGAACCTTGACCCGCGTCTGCCAGCGATGAAAGTTTTCATCTCCCTCAAGAGCAGGGAGAGGGGATGGGACCAGCTTCTGAGAACCACGCGCCCAAATACGTCAAAAATACTGAGGTCTTGCCTCTAATTTTTTTTTGGCCAAGATACAGTTTAAAAAATAAGATCAACAATTATTTAAAGGGCATTAAAGTATAGAATTTCAAGCATACCATAATTAGAAAGAACTATTGCATTTTTAACGGGATGTATTGACCCCCAGGCAGGATGACAAACAGTTTGTTAAAAGGTTAAGTGATTTGAAAAAGTAATTTTATTCATGTTTGCATGTTATGGTGCTAGATTTAAAATTAGGCCAGAAAACATGTTATTTAACATGAATTTGCTGTGCATACTAGTTTTAGGTATTTTTCTGACTTGGAACATATTTATGAAATCAGAATCTGCATTTTAGAATAAACAACTGTCTTGTGTAAAATAGGAATGTTGCTTGTAAGTGAAACTTAAATGATGATTTAAGATGGGCTGAGGAGCGGATGTAACTTTCAAGGCACTCAGAGCACTGTTGTCATCTGGATATTGGTACCTCTGATAATAAAGGACAGATGTTGAAAAGCTAACTTTACTAAAATATGCTGTTCCATTTCTAAAGAGTGAAGCTTTAAGCAACTTCATGAGCTGTGTTGATAAAATGTGGCCCTCAAAGCATGATGTCGTGTGGCATATTCACTGCCTTAATATATTGATTGGCAGACTTCAATAATTTTCTTTTTTAACTTTTGGAAAGATTTTCTTAGAAAAGTGTAGCATTCTTTTCATCTCTAAAACAACAAAGACAGGAATGAATAAAATGTTTAGTTTGAAGCAGCTGGATTGGAACATGGCATATTCTGAAACTACAGTTGCATGGAAATCTCTTAGGTTGAAGCCATTGTTTTGTTCTCGTGAGCCCTGATTGGTTTGTTTTAAACTGACTCTATCACAATGAAAGTTTAACGTAAAGGCACCAATTATGGATAGAGTTACTGGCTCTCTGGTTCAAAGATAGATTTTGGGAATAAAATATAAGCCATTTTCTGCCTCTGAACTCTGAGTTTCAGAAGTCTCCCTTTCCTAAGAGTTGCCTTTTTGTGTGCTTACACATGTTTGCCCACAACAATATGTGCCACAAAGCACACATGAAGCCGGATGGCTTTTACTCCAATGTGTAAATGTGAGTCTGAGACTGTTTTCCCTTAAACAGGAACAGTTGGCGACTGAATGTCCCCGTGGAATTGGAAGGGGGGCCCCAGTTGCTGGGCAGTGGTGAGCAGCCTGTGACTTCAGTTGTGTGAGCTTACAGCCTAAGGCCAGCCCTGAGCCTGGGAGTAAGCACAGGCTGAAGAGGCTTTCCTTGTGTGCATGTTTCTCCCATTGGTCGTCGTGCTTCAGAGCAGGGATGGGTGGAGGGGAGAGAGGACATTCACTGGACTCCTGCTCATTTAGAGCCATGGGTTCAGGTTTCCCTGGTGCAGTTCCTCCACTTTTCTTTCAGGGCAGAGTGGAGCCAGAGAGAGAGGGACTTGTAAACGTCCCCTGAGCACTTTGCATTATTGCCAGCGTGTTCTTCCCAGTGCTCCTATATGCACTCTTGCCCTTGGGTTTCCCGGCGCCAGGCTGGCTCCCTACACCCTGTTCCGAAACACTGAGGCCAAGATGCCCTGAGCCTGGGCAGCACAGTTCTCACAAGTTCACACCGTGCACATCTCTAGATGATCCAGCCCAAGGAGGGGGAACCTCGAGGGGGTCTTCTAGAGGACGGAAGTGACTGGGAGCTTAATAAACACGTTAACGTGACAGTCTAATTCTCCCTCTGAGTGCAGCAGTGGCCACTTCACCACACACAATTCCAGGGATGTGGCTCTTTCTGTGTCCCAGGAGACGAGAGCACAGAAGCTCCGTGGAACCCATGCAGTGTGCTCCCCAGGAGCCCTGGAGCCACCAGTGTTTGGAGGATGTAGTCAGAAGTCAGAGGCCACCCCTGACTGTCCTGGTTGTGCACACCTGTCTCATGGTCTGGCCCCTGGAGGCTGGGGTCCCCTGAAGCGTGGGGGAGGTTCTATCCAGGGGTCTGGGGTGCCTGGGCTTGTGGTCTCCACATTGTCCAAATCCCCCTCTTATAAGGACATGGTCCTGTTGGATCAGGGGCACACTACCTGGTATGACCTTTACTGATCACCTCTGCAGGGACCTCACCTGCCACTGGAGTTAGATTTCAACATAAGAATCTTGGGGAACAACTTGACCAACAGGTAGCATAACATATTTGAACCAAATTAACCTGTGAAGCACTTACTTGCCTCCCATAATGCATGGGGGATAAAACCCTAAACGGCAGGTCGAGTCCAGGAGAAAACACAGCTCTGGGAAGGACCACAGTGTGAGCAGGAGGAAGTGGCGAGTCGTGATGCAGGGGATAGACGGGGAGGACGGGGGAAGTTGAGGAGACCAGCATTTGATGAGCAGGTCAGATTTGCATTTTTCCTGATGTGTGGGTTAGAATCTGGTGTTTCCCCAGACCAAGGAGACCTTCTGTGGATGTGTAGAAACCAGCAGATCTGAGGCAGCACTTTCTCAGTGGACTCAAGACTTAAAATTCTGGAGTGGGTAAGGCTGGGGTGGGAAAAGAAAGGGAAGAATTTAGAAGTGCCCAGGGAAGACCGTGCCTTCTCATGGGCCCTTGGGCCTCCGCAGCATGTGGTCAGTGATGCGTGGGACAGTTGAGGGGTTCCACCAGAACAGGTCATGTGGGAAGGCTATGCCTGATGTCTGTTCATAAAGATGCATTGATTGACTGATAAATCACTCATGGAGAAGTTGAGATGCAGACTATCTCTGGACCATTTTTAAGGTCCTTAAAACCCTGCAATCAGGATTCTCAGTTATATCCAGACTCTTCTAATCAACCTACCCTAATGAAGCTCTCAGAATCATTGATTTTGCAACAATACAATAATAAACATTTTTTTCGGGTCCCAGGATTGAATCCAGGGATGCTTTACTACTGAACCACATCTCCAGCCCTTTTTATTTTGAAACAGGGTCTTTTGCTCAGTCGCTGAGGTCGGCTTTGAACCTGTGATCCTCCTGCCTCGGCTTCCTGAGACTCTGGGATTACAGGCGTGTGCCACTGCACCTGGCTGATAAACATTTGCTTTTGAAGCATGCGACTTTGAAGTCCATCTAGACCCTGAGCCAGTGTGATTCTTGCTTAGGCTTTAGGCCTGGGGAAGAGTGGAGCTGGAGCTGTCTTTGCTGGTTCTCTCAAAATGAAGCACACAGAGTCAAATTCAGTGTAAACCAGGGACCTCAGAAGAGGGCTCCTGAGAGCCAGATTGAAAACGCTATGGTGTTCATGTCGGTGTCTCACATGTGCACGAGCACACACGTGGGTGCACAGATACAGGTATGCAGACAGGTGCATGTGCACGTGTGCAGGGATGCATGCGCACTCACATCCACGCACATGCACACACACCTCTGGGTCGGTGGTTGGTGGCGGGTGTTGCTGGTGGCATGCTGTTTCAGGAGGTGTGTCATTGGGGCAGCGCTCAGCTCCCGGAGCTGAGTCCCAGGTGTGCTCTCCTAGGACCAGGCTCTCATTCTGTTAGCAGAGCTAACCTTGGAATCTGCCTGTTTTCCCTGCTTGCTCTACTCACTTTAATATACTCTTTTAAAGAAAAGAAGAGAGAAGAAACGAAACGAAACTCGCATCTGTCCAGAGTCTCAGGCGCCTTTACAAATTGCTCACCTCCTTTACAGATGCCGTTTCGCAGTGGCAAGCCTGGCTGTGAGTCCCCCACTGCAGCTGGAGGCAGGAGGGTCAAACCCAGGTCTGTGACCTTTCCCCAGATGTCAGACCTGCTCCTGCCACCCGGACTGCATTTAGAGGAAGCTGGTAGTTGGCCCCTAGGATTGCAGCCCACACTGGGAAATAAGACAGGGCAAGCACATGTGGGCACCTTGGACAGATGGAATTAAGGATCAGGTCGTGTGGACCATTCAGCAGGGGTCTCAGGAAGAATGGGCATTGTGGGGCGCCCTCAGGAGGCATGTGCAGGTGGCTACCTGGGAAGCGTGCCCAGCCCCTCCCTGTCAGGAACAGCCCCAAAGGCGCCTGGCAGGGGCTCAGGTTGTCCTGTAGAGAGCTGGCCTCTCCTTGTCCTAGGGGTGCCTCTGGAAACTGCACATGGCCCATGCCTATCCCACCCTGTTCCCTTATTGCAGCCACTGCAGGAAGGGCACCACAGAGGGCAGAGTCCAGCTCTGGGCTGGCGGCCCCCGTCTGACTCTGGCTCCCGGGGCTTTCCTCCTCTTAGTGTTTACTCAGTTTCCATTTGTACCAAGAGGCACATGAACATATGCATAAATTAAAACTAAAGAGCCATACAGATGTTTCCTCGAATGTGCAGAGGTAACTGATGACTATAAAATATAACAAATGGAACTGCCTGGGGGTGTGTGGAGCTGTGTATTCTTGTCATGGGATGCTTTCAGCTTTTTAGACTGGAATCTCCCGTGAGTTGGAGATCTGCCCCTGGTGTCCCTCACTTCAGGCAAGGGGTGGGAAGGGCACACAGTTCCTTTGGTCACACACCTGTGCCTCATGCAGTTCCAGGGACTGGTGGACCTTAAGCCACAGGTCCCCCTACCTGAAGACCTTGTTCGTCTTCCAGGATTGGATAGACCTGGCTTCACTGCTGCAGTCATTTGCCGTGTGACTTCAAGCAATCTGCCTGCCTTCTCTGAGTCCCAGTTTCCTCCTCTTAGGAGGATATGAATGCTCTCTGCTGATGGGAATGGCCTGTTGGGGCGACAGGGTGTCCCACAGTAAATGAGAAGACCTGCTATTGCTCTTGTTTTATCAATTGACGCTGAGGAACTTTCCACTGGGTTTGGGAAATGCTGAGCTGTGATTTGAGCCTCAGAGCCACTCAGGTCCAGGAAGGTTGCTTTATTCTCAGAGCAGGTTTTTGTAGCTCCCTCCCCACCACCAGACACCCCTGGTCAGCGCCAGGTCACGGCACAGCTGCAGGGCTTGTGGAGACTGGAAGGGGCCGGAGGGTGGAGCCTGGGCACTCAGGTTTCATGGTACAAGGTTTCATGAAGGTCAAAGGCCAGGAGTGCCGAATGGGAAAGGAGGCCCGGGCAGCGGCCTCCTCAGCAGAGGGCTGCCCCCAGCAACTTCCCCAATTTCCGTGTCACCAGGTGTGCAGAATTGGCTTAGGGGCATCTGTCTCCCAATGCCTTTGTGTTTTCAGTTTTCCTCCTGAACTCCTGACGGGTCTCAGCCCACTTTTGCAGAGTGGTGTGTGTCTGCTGCTGTCTGCAGCTCAAGGACAGTAGGGCTCTGCCAATGGAAGATGTGTAGGATTTACTTCAAACACACCTTTTTTGGGGGAGGGTACCAGGGATTGAACTCAGGGGCACTAAGCACTGAGCCATATCCCCAGCTCTATTTTGTATTTTATTTAGAGACAGGGTCTCACTGAGTTGCTTAGTGCCTTGCCTTGCCATTGCTGAGGCTGGATTTGAACTTGTGAGCCTCCTGTCTCGGTCTCCCTAGTCGCCTGGCCAGACACCTATTTTAATGCAGTTCAGTGGTGCTTACCTGTCACCCCAGCAGGAGGCTTTATCCTGGAGGACTGTAAGTTGGAGGCCAGCCTGAGCAACTTTGGGAGACCCTGTCTTAAAATCAAGATTAAGATAGAGCTCAAGATAGAGCTGGGAATGTAGCTCAGTGGCAGAGTGCCCCTGGGTTCAACCCCCAGTGCTTCAAGAAAAGAAAAAAGTTCATTTCTATGATCATTGGGTCTGGGGGTTCCTGTTACATGCATGCTGGGGAGGCCACCGTGTGCAGGGAGACATCACATATGTGCCTGTGTGTGGACCACCTGTCCAGCCATGAGAGGAAGCAGGGCCTTCAGTGTGAAGTTTCTCAGCATGAAGGGACATAGTGGTCACCCAGCCCAGACTCCTGGTGTGCAGAAGGGCTGGCTGAGGCAGCTGCCTTCAGCTGGGCAAGTCCTGCAGTCTAAGTGGTGCTCCAGGACTGTGGAGGGAGACAGCCTCCTGGGATTCAGAGGGAAGGAGGGTGTGGTCCAGCACAGAAGCGGCTCAGCTCTCCCGCTGTCCATCGCTGTCCCCATCCAGAGCCTCTTTGCTTGCTTCTTGAATCTGAGCTGGTCTGACCCGGGTGGCAGAAGCGCCCAGGGCTAGTTTCTAGCCCAGCTGTGGAGGCTGAATGGATGAAGGATGAAGGATGAAGCCGCTGCCTAGAAGCTGTCTGAGGGGTCCGACGGAGGAGAGCTGGGTCCTGGAGAGGCCGTCCCGGTCCAATTGCGCCAGCCAGCCTGGGGCTGGGCTGTGCTTAGTGGTAGAGTGTTCCCCCTCCCAAAACCTATTTTTCTGACTTCTAAATCTTCTAAACTTTCCACTGAATTTTTTTGTTTTGTCTCTACTTTGACTATTATTTTTAAATTTTTACCTAGAAATTTAAAAATTTGTTTTTAAACATCTGGTTTTCCTGGTTTCTTAATATCTGGTTTCTTTTTCTCCCTCTCTTCCTTCCTTTCCCTCTCTCTCTGTACCCTCCAATTCTTTTTTAAGACTATTCTTTAGTTATAGATGGACACAGTACCTTTATTTTGTTGGTCTTTATGTGGGCTGAGGATCAAACCCAGGGCCTCCCTGGGCCGGGAATGCTCTGCCCCTGAGCCGCAGCCCCAGCTGGTCTCCCTGCCAGTTCTGGAACCATCTTGGAGCTCGTCCCAGGTGTGCATCAAGGGCTGCCTGGCTGTCTCTTGGAATTTGGTTTCCACTTTGGAGACTGCTTAGATCACTGGTGATGGGTGAAGAGCAAGCCACATGCCCACTGGCAGGGCTGGGAGGCTTGTGCCTGTGGGGTGGTCACCCTGAGGCCCCTGGCAAGGACTGCAGGCCCTCAGGGAGACCCACCTTGCCGTGGCCTTCCTCCACGCCCTCTCCCAAGTCTTGGGCCTCCTTGGTTCACTTTTCCCCCTAGAATAAGTCTCAGACTCCTGCCTGGATAGCTGCAGGTGGCCAGGAGGGCTGGGTGGGTGGCCCAGGCCTCTACGTCCTGACCTCAGGTGGCGGCTGGTGCTGCTGAAGGGGCTGCTGGTATTCCTTCTCCTGGTGTCTTGGAGGAATCCTCCTAGAGCCGTGAGATGATCCTGCGGTCCCACAGGGTAGGTCATCTACAGCCGGCTCTCCTTGCTGCTTGGTGTGGTACACTCGGAGCAGTTTTCTTTTTAAGGGGCTGATAATATTCCCCTCTTTGCTCTAAAGAAGCTGTATGTTACTTCAGATCCCGAGAAAAGCATATGTAAACGCAATTGGGGCTTCCAGTTTACACTGAACTGCTTAAGTCTAAAATGGGAGTCCACAGTCCCAAGTTGGTTTTGATTTTTCATAGCTTCTTGTGATGAAGTCTGTTTCTGACGGGATGTCTTCTATTTTGTTTTGTACACGCCTTTTTTAAAAGGGCCTAGTTTTAGCTGATTTGTAAATACTGAGGACTGCGATGGCCCTTTTCCCTCAGTTCCAAGGGTCTCACCACTAAGTCCCTGTGCCAGGGACGTTCCACCAGTTTCCTGTCCTTGATAGAGTTCAAGTTCATAAGTGGCATTAAGTTTCCATTTATAGCTAGCAAAGTTTCAGAAGTTTTTGGTTAGAAAGACAGATTTTCTGAAAAAGTCAATTGCTTTCTGAACACATGCCAAAAGATTTATGACTTTAACACTCAATTTAAGGGAGAACGTTATAGTGATTTTGACAGAAAATTAGGAGTTTCTGGAGAATGTTTCTGGCTCTGCCTGCCTCTGTTGTGGGCTCTTCAGGAGGAACCGAGGCTGCCTGAGCAGCCAGCTTCCCTCCAGCCTTCCCAGAGTTTTCTTGAGCAGTCTCTCTCTGGCTTTCCTGTGTGCTGAAGAAATCACCTTATTTAAGATCTGTGATTATATAACTAATCCCACGACACACTGGTGCTGGTAGCTGATTTCTCCTAGCGGAAATGAATTTTGTGGTTACATTTATTCCTATTTTACATGTATTTTTGTTTCTTTTGAAAACAGGCTCTATTAATAGCGTGTGGTTGAATTGTTTATAGACTTGTGTCGAAGGTTAAGCTTCCAGAAAGCACCACAGAGGCCACATTGTTAAGGGCAGGAGACTTCGGGCTTTGTCAGCCACGGTTCCTTCAGGGCACCCCTGACAAGCACATCCCGTGGCCATGCTGTGCAGCTCTCCAGGCTGGCTCTTGAGGGGCAGCAGCAAGCACGCTCTGCTCGTGGCCTGCGAGCTTCCAGGTGTACTTGGGGAGTGAGGCCCTGCTCACCTCACCTAGGCCAGTCTTCAGTCATCTGTGGGGGAGCTTCCACCTCAAGAAACAAGAAGAACGTGGGCAAATTAGACCCAGAGGAAGAAGCCAGCACAGTAAGGAATGGAAAGGGAGTCCATGAAACAAGGAGAACATTCTTGAGAAAAATCCATGAAATCAAAGGCTGGATCTCTGAGAGAATCAGTAAAAACGATCAGCCTCTAGTGGGACTGATGGGAAAGGAAGAGACAGACCACCGACATGGGGTGGCTGCAGATTCTGCAGGCTGCATAAAAAGGGTGCTTTTTTATGTACCCGTGAATTCTGTGGTGTAGATGAAATGGACAAGTTCCTTGGAAAACTCAAACCACCAAAGCTCACTCAAGAAGAAATGGGTAACTTGAATAATCCTGTCTATTACAGAAATTACATTTATAGGTAAAAACCTTCTCATAAAGAAAATTCTAGGCAGGATAGCTTCCCTGCTGAATTCTGCTATGCATTTAGGGAAAAAATAATGGCAGTTCAACAAACTTTTCTAAAAAATTAGACTTGGAGAATACTTCTCAACTTGTTAAATGAAGTCTGCCTTCCCCTGATTTAAAACAAAACAAAACAAAACAAAAACAACCCCGGAGCTGGGGATGTAGCTCATTTGGTGGAGTGCTTGCATTGCATGCACAAGGCCCTGGGTTGATCCCCAGCATCCCCTGCCTCCAATAAAAACCCTGGTAAAGACATTGTAAGAAAAATATCATAAACCAGTAATTCCATGAATATAGATCTAAAACTTAATTAGCCTATCAAATTCAGCATTATATGAAAAGGGTAATACATCATAACCTAGAGGGATTGACCTTAGGACAGCAAAGTTGGTTTCTCTTTTGAAAATCATTCAATACAATTTATGATATTAATAGGCTAAAAGAGGAAAACTACAGGATTGTTTCAATAGATGAGGGAAAAGCACTTGATAAAACCCAATATCTATTCCTGGTGAAGGGGGCAGCACTCCAGATGTGGAAGATGGAGCATTTCCCTGAGACGGGCAACAAAACTGGGATGTCCAACCTTGCACTGGATACCTGAGGAAAGAGAAGAGGAAATCAAAGGCGTCCGGGTTGGAAAGGAACCCACAACCTGTCCTTGCACTGTGCAGAAAATTGGATGGAATCCGCAAAGTAGACACAGGAACCACTAAGTGAGTTCAGCAAGGTTGAAGTACATAAGATTAATATACAAAAATCAATTGTGATGTGTGGAAAGAAAAAAGGAAAAAAAGCAAGTATATTTTTATGTATAGCAAAATGATCAGAAATTGAAATAAAATACATTTGCAATAGCAAAAGAAAAAGGAGAAAAGAGAAATGATTGAGGATAAATCTAACAACAATAAGAAAGATGTGTGCTCTCTAAAAGCCCAATGCTGATGGGTGACATGGAAGAGGACCTGAGGCTTGAGTCAGAAGTCTCTCTGGTGCTAAGATGCTGGTTCTCCCACACTGATCCACAGCTCCAACAGGATCAGGACCAAAATCCCAGCATTTTTTTGGCCAGACCTTGGCAAATGATTTTCTTATATATTTTTTTTTTGTACCAGGGATTGAACCCAGGGGTGCTTAACCACTGAGCCATGTCTCCAGTCCTTTTTTTTTTTAAATTTTATTTTGAGACAGGATCTTGATAAGTTGCTGAGGCTGGCTTTGAACTTGAGATCCTCTTGCCTCAGCCTCGTGAGCTGCTGGGATTATAGGCATGCATCATTGCACCTGCTTTAACAAATAATTCTAAATATATATGAAGATGCAAAGGACCTGGGATAGCCACAAGAACTGAGAGAAGGAAGAAGGTTGGAGGATATGGTTTCCAGGAATTTTGAGGCACTGTCCAAAAGACACAGCAATAAATATACAGGACAGAATGGAGTGCAAAAATAGACCCACAAAAGACACCTGACTTTCAGCAAAGGTGCAGAGGCAATTTACTGTTGAAAGCACGCTGTCTTCGGTGACGGTGCCAGAATGATTAGAAACCATTATTTTAATGAACTCCAGGCTAGGTGTCCCCAGCATACAAAAGTTAATTTGAAATGAATCATAGATCTAGATGTAAAGCCTAAACCATAAACAACCAGAAGAAAACACAAGAGCAAACATTTGTAACTTCGGCAAGGTAAGATTTCTTAGATATGACACCAAAAACATGATCTCTAAAAGAGTTGATGAATTGGACTTAGTCAAAAGGAAAGACTTCTGTTCTTTGAAAGATACTGTTAAGAGAATGAAAAGACAAAACATAGATTGGGAGAAAATATTTGCAGATCATATGTGTGTTTAAGAACTTGTATCCAGAATACATGAAGAACTCCTAGACCTCAATAAGGAAACAAACAATTCAGTTTAAAAAGGAAATAAATGGTCTCGATAGACACTTCACCAAAGAAGATATCAATATGGCAAATAAGCACATGAAAAGAAACTCTGACTCCATTAGTGATAAAGCCTCAATGAGGTAGGGCTGCACACTGTATATCTGTTATCACAACTGCTGGGAAGAGTGATCATGTCAAGTGTGGGCAAGGGCAGGAAGGAGCTGGACTCTCATGGCTGGTGGCAATGTAAAATCAGACAACACTTCAGAATACAGGTCATGAGTTTCTTAAAACACTAAACGTACACCTAACAAATGTTTTAGCTATTACACTTCTAGTTATCTGCCCAAGAAAATGGTGTCTCCATATTGAGTCTTTCACAAATGTTCACAACAGTTTTATTTTTAATACCCACAAAGAAGATATAAGCAAATGTTTCTAGCTGGTGAATTTCAAATTGTGGTATATCTTTACTATAGATGAGAGAATAGCCCAGAGCATGGTTGAGCCTCAATATTGTGCTGAGTGACAGAAACTAGAGCAGAGTACACACCGTGTGGTTCTACTGATGTGGGCTTCCAGAAGATACGTGGTATCTCAGTGACAGTGGGCCGAACCTTGCTTGGGGACCTGGGATGGAGGAGGTGATTGCGAAGCCAGGGGCAGATGTGGTCACGGGTTTCGTGAGGGTGCACCCATGTTGGTGCTCGTCAGACTGCACCTTTGAAAGACCACAGGCCACTGTGTGTTGGGGTGCCTCAGTCTGGGGCTTGTCAGTTTTGCCCTGTCATATGATTGTTTTTGTTGGTGTATGGGTTTTAACTCATCTTACAGGCTGTCTTCTACTTTTGAACCTAATCGTGATTCTAGAAAACATGTGTAGTGTACTTACATTTTATGGGGAAAGGGATTTATTGCCAGAGACTCATCTTTTTATCTGTTCATTTATTTATTTTCTCCTTGATTGGGTGTTCACTGTATTCAAGAATCATGCAAGGCCTTGGAGATTTATGACTTGCAAAACTAACCCAATGGTGGAGGAGAGTAACGTCGAAGAAATGACATGAGTGGCTATGTAGCGAGTGAGACGTGCTCTGAAGGCGAGAGATGGATTTCCATACATGCAGCAGAGGGACCTGCTAACCTTGGCAGATGGGGCAGGGATGGTGTAGGGCAGGCTCCTGTCATGCAGTGGCACTGGAGTCGAGCTCTGGAGGATGGGGGTCTATAATGGAGGAGGGGTGTCCTGGCTTGGGGGGTCCCTCGTGCATTGGGAGTGCCCTGGAGAGGCCTAGATGGCCTTGGACGGAACAAGGATGCCAGGAGAGATGGCGGGGCCAGGCAGCCGAGGGCCTAGTGGGCCAGTTGTGCTTCCCCAGGGTTTTAAGGAGGGAATAATATGATCAGCTGCATGTTTAGAAAACAACATGTAGAAAATTGTATGGGATTGTCTGCAGAGAGCTGTTGATACCTGGGGTTAGGGTGGAGCAGGTATGCCAAAGAGATGATGATAGAATTGAGAGGGGTTCCAGGAACCAAGTTCACAGGGCTTGTGGTGGGTTGACTTGGGAAAGGCCTTTGGAGCCACCCCCAAGTCTCTGACTGCACAGCAGGAGAGGCGCAGGGTCACCTCTGAGCGAATCCTGCATGTGGCCTGGGCTAGTGCATGGAGATCGTGAATGGGTTCCATGACTTGAAGCGTGGTTGTGTGGAGCTTTGAGAGCCTGGAGGACACCTGGACTATATTATACACCGGGGAATCACAGTGCAGAGCTGTGACCTGAAGCTGTAGGAGTGCTGAGATTTCTCACCAGGAGTTGTGGTGCTACTGTGCGAAGGTCAGACTCAGCTGGGGGAACTTGGAAATGAATAACCTAGCAGTGCCCACGGTCCCAGGAGACTTAAGAGGGGTGGCCAATGGGCTTAGTTAGTAGAGGGCACCATGACAGGAGGTGGGGAGGAGGTTGACTGGTGTGCTGCCAGAGTCTGCGTGTGTGCCACTGAAGACCTGCCAGTGCTGGCTGAGCTGGGGGGAGGGAAGGCCCACTCATGATTGGTCTAGGGCAGTGGGCACAGCTGGACGGGCCTGGGAAAACCTGGATATAGGGCCACCCTCATTACTGGTCACCTCAGTCAGGGCCCATGAGTTAGTACAGAAGAGAGGGTCTTTGGAAAGGGAGAGATTTGAGCTTGCGGGTTTGTGGGGACTGGAAAGTGCTGGAAACAGAGCTGTGGGGTGAGACAGCGGCTGAGCCCACAGATGCAGCTGAGGCTAGGCGCATGAAAACCCGGCACAGGTGTGTGGAGGAGCAGCAATGGGTGAGCAACTTCACTGTAACCTTTGTTAAGAGGATGTGGATGTCAGGCATGCTTTTCTGGATAAAGGAGACTCTAGAAAACTGTCCTTTCCACTAGTTTCAGGGAAATATTCGTAGCATATTTTTGTTCATTTCCCATGTTTTGAAATGTGCTTCTTTCCTTCTCAGTGGATGAGTCCATTGGTTTGGGTTAAATAAGTGTTGTACTGAGCACGAGAAGCCATCACCCTAAGAACTTCTGAGACCTTCATCCTTATCTTTTGAATGCATTAATGCTGGGTGTTTCATCTTTCCCCTTTGGCTTATCTGACAATCAGCGGGATTTTAGGTAAGGATGGTGACATTGCCAAAAACTAACTGCTCTCTGTGTGTTTCTGCCTTGCATTGGTGGCTGTTCAATTTGAGCATGTGCAGATACAGAGCTGGTCTCCACCCTCAGAGCTGCTAAGCTAGGGTGGAGAAGCTGTATCCCTCTGAGGTATGAGGGACTGCTGATGCTGCTGGTCCAGGGGACCAAAATTGAGAACCATGACCCAGACCACTGTGAGTCACCTGGCAGTACTGCAGGTGGGGCCCAGCTGTGTTCCCAGGGGATCTTCCACAGGTGGCCCTTACATCTGGTGCGTTTCCCAGCCAGTGCCTTCTCACTTCAGGCAGTACAGCACCTGAGATCTGCCTCCCTGTGGGTCTGCAGTATTCAAACATGGTGCAGAAAGACTGGAGAAAAAAGTCCCACTTAAGTTGGAAGGGGACTCGGAATTTACCTGAAAAGTTGGGATCCCCATCTGCACAGAAGTTTTCTTCTAAAACGGAAGAGAAACATGATCTTTGTTGAGAGACCAAGCTCAGGAGGTTTGGGCAAGGTCTGGTGAAATGAAGCTTAGCTAGAGGCGTCAAGGCACTTGAAACACTCGGGTCAGGGCTAGGAGCAGCTGCGGGAATGAGGCGGACCCTGAGCTACTGTAGGTGTCTTTAATACTGGGGTTTTCCAGGAAAGTGTATGGTTTAACCCTGTGACTTGGCTATGGGGTCTGGGAGCAGCCCCAGGGAGGAACCTCAGGGAAGAGTCCTCAGGGGCAGCCCCAAGGAGGAACCCCAGGGAGCAGCCCTGCAGCCAGTTCCTATCATTGCTCCCTAAGGACAGGTTTCATTTCATGGCGTTCAGCTGGCTGCCACTCCTGACACTGCCTCTAAGGGATGCAGAGTTCGTTCATCCACCAGGCTACCATGGTTCCCTGAAATCTGAAATAGCCATTGGGATTTGCACTGTCCTTCCAGTCAACCCCAAGACATGCTGTGGAAGTCACTCCAATTGCTGCTTTCTGTTCACTTGCCAATTGAGAATCCATGTTTTACTCATAGTCGGAGAAAACATCGATATTTTTGACAATTTCCAGCCCCAAGACTGGATGCAGGAGAAAACACTAGATCAGGCAGGGGAAGGCTGGTGGGCACGGGAACTCCCTTGCCAGAGGTCGCTGAGGCCCTGCTAGCCGTGTTTCTCCCCCATGGGTGGTGCTGGAGCTGTCCACAGAGGGGCCCAGCAGGCACCATAACGTGGCTTGGAGAGGGGATGTTGATGAGAACATAGACCCCCTCAGCAAAGAAACAACGGTAAAGAAGAACCCAGTGGAAGTTATAGAAGTGAAGGACAGAGTCACCCGAGTGACACTCACTGTGTGGGCCAGAAACAGTGGAGAGGACAGAGGAAATGGCATGAATGTGCTCAGCACCAGTGGAGAACTCAGGCCTGAGAAACCTGAGGAAAATGCAGCAAGTTGCTGGGCTGTGCCCTCCCCCGAAGGGCCCTTGGCAGCACGTCTGTCAGCAACGGCATGTATGCCGTGTGGGTCCTGTTCACCACTTCCCTCTGTGTGTCCGTTTCTCCCCCCTTCCCTGTGCCTGTTTCTTTTTCTGTGTGTCTGTCTCTCCCTAGCTCTTTCTGAATTTCCCGCTGTCTCTCAACTCTGAAATACCAGAATCACATGAGGTCTAGAGCCCCCTTGTGAAACTTAAGAAACAAATATAATGCAGGCTTGTGAACACACAGACATTAGGGATGCCTGCATGAAATGTGAATGACGGAAGTGAGCCAGGCTCGAGGGAGCAGGCCAGCTGGTTGTGGAGACCCAGCCCAGAGCCAGTGGTTTTCCTCAGTGACAGAGACGAGAGCTGTAACCAGAGCTCCTCTGTGCAGCCCTTGATGGCCTGATGCCCTGATGCCCACACAGAGAAAGCTGAGCCCTGGCCTTGCATGTGGGCAGTCCTGGGAGAGCTGGGCAGCAGGTGGGCAGCAGGTGGGCAGCTGGCCTCCGGCAGGGTGGTATGACGGGGTGTATGTATGTATGTCATGATGGGAAGGGGTTAAGGTCTAAAAGCAAAATGAGTCTTTGATTTCTCCATCATTTTTCTTATAGTGATTGTATTTCCAAGTTTTAGGATAGTTCCGTCTCATGTCTTCCATCCCCAGCAGTGTGCAGTCATGTGCTTGCTGTTTTCACCAACAAGACTGCATTCATGACAGTGGTTCCATAGGCGATATCATGGAGTGACATGGTGGCAGTCTTGATTTGTGCAAGTACACTCTGATGTGCACACCATGACAGAATCACTGAGTGACATGTTTCAGGCCATATCCAGTGACTGTATGTCACATTTTGGTTCTAAATGCCACAGCATTCATTCATTCACTTTTGGTAGGTTTAATCAAGTGATGTATGGTACTTAAGAGTGCCCTAGGCACATGCCCTTACTTTATTGACTCATTGAACAAATAACCCATCAGGAGCCAGATGGGCCATCATGAGATATATTTGTTCAGACCAGTCCTCTGCTTGCAGAGAACAGCTATATGGTGTAGGGGAAAATCCGGTAAATGCATCACTTAGGCACATTGGATAGCATCTTCCCCAGTGGAAGAAAAGCAGCATGGGGTAGGGTCATGAAGCAACTAGGGTGGCATTGCAGCTGTTTGTCAGGTCATTGGCTTGGGGTTTCTGAGATGTGTCATTTGTACACACTTGATGATGATCACAGCAAAGCGGGGAGAGTGTTTCAGCAGAGGGGATCACTAGAGCAAAGGTCCCGAGGCAGGAGTCACTGGCAAGTCCAGGAAGAGCAGAGCCAGTGTGAGTGAGCAATAGCTGGTAATAGTCAAGGAGGGAGCAAGGGGGTGGGCTGTGTAGGCCACTATAGGGGCTTTTGATTATTATCATGCAGCTTTTTAAAAAGACCCATTTTTGGTTTCTAGAAGCATTGAGCAGAAAAAGAGTCCCCATATTCTCTCCCTCCATCCCCAGCTCTCCTGATTATTAACATCTGGTGTGAATGACATACCTGTTAGAACTGGTTGAGTAATACTGACTTATTATCAGCATCTAGTTTTCTGCTGCTACAACAGTACCATGGACTGGTGGAAGGACAAACACTGAAATTTATTTGCTCAGGTTGCTGGAGGCTTGCAAGTCCAAGGTCAAGGGACCACATCTGCTAAGGACCTTCATGCTGCATCACAACATGGCAGAAGGGCAAACACACCCTCAAGAGACAGAGGGCAAATCAGGCCAAATTGATGCTTTTTATTAGGAACCCATTCCTGTGATAATGACAAGAATCAGTGCACGAAGGCAGAGCCCCCATGACCACACACCTGCTTAACAGTCCTGCCTCCCAACAGCGGCAGTGGCAGTGGCAGTGCATTTTCATCATGAGCATTGGAGTGGACATTCCGATCACAGCAATGAACTGAAGCCCACGGTTCCTATGATAGTTCATCTTGTACATTGCTTGGTCGTGATAAATGTACAATGACATATCCACTTTATAGTATTGTATAGCACAGTGTCACTGCCCTAAAATCCTCCGGCCCCTTACGCTCCCTCCCTTCAGCCCTAGACAACTACTGATCTGTCTCCACAGCTTTGTCTTTTCCAGAATGTTATATATTTGAAATCATATAGTTTTTCCCACTGGCTTCTTTCAATATACATTTAAGGTTCCTCCATCTTTTCATAGTTTGATGGTGCACTTCTTCTTCTTTTTTTTTTAATCATTGAATAACATGTTGTTTGATATACCATTATTTGTTTATCCATTCATATCCTGGTAAATTCCAAGATTATGAGTAAAGCTGATAAAGACATCTGCTTACAGATTTTGTGTGGACCTAAGTTCTTAAAAAACTTATTTGGGGGGCTGTGGCTGTGGCTCAGCAGTAGTGCACTTGCCTGGCATGTGTGAGGCACTGGGTTCTATTCTCAGCACCGCATATAAATAAATAAAATAAAAATCTATCAACAACTAGAAGAATGTTTTTAAAAAAACTCATTTGGGTAAATACCAAGGGGCACAATTGCAGGCTTGTATGATAAAGACTACATTTAGCTTATAAGAAACCACCAATTGCCTTCCAATTGGCTGTACCATTTCGTATTTCTGCGGGCATGAATGTGAATTCTTGTTGCTCCACATCCTCACCAGCATTTGGTGTTGTCGGTGTTCTGGATTCTGTTCATTTAAATCTGTGTGTAGTGATACTGTGCTTTAACCTTCATCCCCCTGGTGATGTATAACAGGGAGCATCTTTTCACATGTTTACTTGTGCTATGGTTTGGGAAAGTGTCCCTCAAAGGCCCATGTGTTGAAGGCTTGGTCCCAGCCTATGGTGCTACTGGGAGATGGTATAGCCTTTTAACAGGTGGGGTCCTAGTGGGAGGAAGTCGAGTCACTGGGGCATGTCCTTGAAGTGGGTATTATGATCCTTGCCCTTTCTGCCACATGGTCCTGCCTTGCCACAGGCCTCAAAGTAATAAGAGCCAAATGACCATGGACTGAAACCTCTCAACCATGAGCCAAAGTAAATCCTTCCTCTTTATAAACTGATTTACTTCAGGTATTTGTTTCAGTAACAGAAAGCTGACTAACACACTTGGCGTCTACGAGTCTTCTTTGTTGTCTCTTCAGGTCTTTTGCCCTTTTTTTTTTTGGTGGTACTGGGGATTGAATCCAGGACTGCTCTACCACAAAACCATACCCCCAAATCTTTTTATTTTTTGAGACAGAGTCTTGCTACATGTTGAGGCTGGCCTTGAACTTGTGATTCTCCTGACTCAGCCTCCAAAGTTGCTGGCATTACAGGTGTGTATTGCCAAGCCTGGCTTCTTTTGCCCATTAATTTTTTTCCTTATTGTTAATTTTTAAGAATTCTTTATATTTAGGATACAAGTCTTTGGCTGTGTGTTTTGCAGATCCTTCTTTTACCAGTCTGTGGTTTGTCTTCTCATTCTCACAGGAATTGGCTTTTTCTCTGCATGAAAAAGTGTGGAACTTTGAAGGGTTTTGGGCAGAGAAGTGATGTGACTTCTGATTTGATGTATAAGCAAGCAGTGAGATACCTCAGTTATATGAACAGACTTCTTGTGTATATACTGGCAGCCTTATCTTCAACTAATGAAGGTTGTTTGTCTAAGTGGTTTTTAAAAATTTTATTTCCTCAAGTATGACTGCTGCGCATCTTATTGAAACTGTGCTCTATTTACTCAGGTCACATTCTGCCAATAACTTGAGTGTTGGGTGGCAATGAAGTTTCCTATCAGCTTTTGGCCACTTATTGATAATATGAAAGTCCCATTGGCTCTGAATTTTTTCCTGCAGGTTTTTTTTTATTTTTTCCTTAACCTCCTGCAAGCACCCTGGGCTAGTGCTGTTCTGCACCCTCCTCCTGGCTCTTGGCTATCCTCGCTAGGGCAAGGCTTACCTGCTATTTATAGAGATGTGCTTAGCCCTGGTGTCCTCTGCTGTTCCCAACCCCTTAGTTGTTTCTTCCCTAGCGAAGGCCTCCGTTTTGCTTCACTGGATCCTCCGCACAATGTGCCAGTGCTCTCTGCACTCCTTCAGTGACCTCTCAAACATGGACCAAAATGGAACTCTTCCCAAGTGGTCATGTCCCATCTTCTGTAATATGGCTCTGAGGCTTCTCCTTGCCATAAATGCAGCTTCTTGAGCAGTTTAAAAAGCACAGATAGGTTCTTCAGCTGGGAAGAATTGGAACAAAGGCTACTGCCTGGAGTGCCCAGTCACAGATGGTGTCACTGTGTGTGCAGGGGTGTGTGGGAGAGTCCTCAGAAGTGAATCTGAGTAGCAGTCAAACCAAATGGGAAATGGCAGGGCAGCCATCAGCAGTCCTGAGACATCTGAGAACAAAATTTAAATGTGGAATGCCATCAGGGACTGCTGGAGAAGGGATGTTCCCTTGTTCCAGTAACAGAAAGCTGACTAACACACTTGGCATCTACGAGTCTTCTTTGTTGTCTCTTCAGGTCTTTTGCCCTTTTTTTTTGGTGGTACTGGGGATTGAATCCAGGACTGCTCTACCACCAACCCATACCCCCAAATCTTTTTATTTTTTGAGACAGAGTCTCAAACAGCATGTGTGTGAGGTATGCCTGGTCAGTGGGGATGCATGTGCTCACAAGGTGGGCCTCCCTGCACCTAGGGTGCTCACACTGTTGCCACCAGCACACACGGTAAGGACCCACTCTTCCATCGAAGGCCACAGGCCTTCTCCACGTATTCTTCAACAGTGGGTCTTCAGAAATGGAACCATCAGCTATTCTGAGATGGGATCAGGAGACAAAATCAACACCGAGGGAACAGAAGCCAAGTAGAATGGAGCCCAGGCAGCAAGTAATGAGTGGCTCAGATTCACAAAATGCTGTGCTGTAACTCCTGGGCTGTTTTTGTTAAGTTACAAGCATGACTGACATAGGAGGGTGACTGTGCCGTGATGAACAGGCAGAACTTTGAAGACAATCTCTGGCCACAAGACTTTGTCTGAGTTCTTATGAATTTCTAATGTTCTTTGTGTTCCTGAGTCGGGATCCTGCCATGCCTTCTGTCGGCTGAGCCGCTGCCCAATGTCGGCATCCCCAAGGGGCTGACCTCCAACCGTGGCAGCACCTCTGCCTTTCCAGTTTGCTTTCACTTGCCACCTAACGTGCAGCTCCCTGTGTTTATCTAGCATTACTGGGAAAACCTACAGCTTGTGGACAGATTTATTCTAGGTTATGTGATGGGTGCTTTATCCTTCAACATTTTCTTATCCATGTTTGGCATTGGCATGAATTTGGGACAGTTGCCACCAGCTCTGAAGGACTTCACATGCTTTTGGAGTCTGTGGGAACCAAGCCTCAGGGGATAGGAGTTAATTTAAGCAATGCAGCCTTGGTCATCTCCTCCATGTGTCACGTCTCTGGCATATCTGACTCTACATATTTGTAAATCTGGCCAGTTTTAAACTAGTGGAAAAAATTTTGTTCCTCCCTATGTGACTAGCACTCCATATAGGAGCTGGGTTTTGGGGTATGTTGAAGAAAGCAAGCAAAAGAAAGTGCACATTATTAAAAGTTTAATTGTCTTTCAGCAAACTACTGGGTAGTAGGCTATATACTTTTGAGAAGTAGTTTACTTATCTGATATTTAGCAACCAAATCTTTTAATTTTCTGCCTGATGCTTCATTTCTTTTCCAATGGATTTGGAAGACCTGTCCAGTGGATGGATGGCCAAGTGGGCTCCTTTCACTTGTGTTTCACTCCACTTCACAGCATGTCCTATGGAATAATAGGCAGAGAGCACAATGAAGAAAAGGAGACTGCAGTAGCCTAACTAGAATAAAGCAGTGACTACCATGTAATTGAATATTAGACAAGCCATTAAATGCTAAGTAGGCTTTTAAAGGTAAATTTAGGATTTCAAACCCAGCACTGCATTTTGGTAACCTAGAGATTTTACTTTAACGTAACCTAGAGATTGTATAGAGTTGTTGGTCCATTTTGTGGAAGCACTGCAGTCCATTTAATCTGCTTTCTAAATGGTTTCCTATCTTTGGAATTACATGCTACTCTATTTTCAGTTGCCACCAGGAAGCTCTGCAAGTTAGGGTCGCAGCAGAAAATAGATGGCCCCAAAACAGAGGCTGGAGTGAGTAATGAGACCATGTATGAAGTGAGGGCAGGGACAAGTAGAACCCTGAGATGGGGCAGTTTCCTGGAAGCCATTATGCCCCTAAATGTGCAGGGACTGGTGGGGAGAAGCAGGAAACTACCAGAGCTAGGAAAGCTGTAGCTGCAGGAGGGGCTTCCTAACGGGAGCTGTTGTCAGTAGAGGAACATGGTTGGCTTTCTGGGTGGAGGCTCTGATGTGCAGTGTTTGTGGATCTCTGAGGTATAAACACTTCCATTGTGGCTGATTTCAAGCTGCAAGGTGATGTTACTGAAAGCAGAGTAGGGGTGAGACACAGCCAGCTCTGTGAACCTATACCAGCACACAGCCAGTGCCACTTAGCAGGAGGTGCCCCTCCTTCCCAGCCATGGTCTCCTAATGGCTGAAACCCAAGGCCACAGTGCAGGGAGCCTGGGTTATGTGGCCCTCCAAGGGCAGCCTCCCAGAGCAGAGTGCACTAATGACGTATGCAGCATGTCATTCTGAGCAGTCATGTCACCACTAAGTAACAGACCAACCTGAAGTGTTTTCTATTACCTTTCCACTTGAAGGTTATCTCAATTGCTCTGTGATAAGTGACTTTGGTGTTGCATGTTGGTTAGGTTACTTGGTTGACTATTTAACAAGAGGTGCCTGTGGGTTGCCACTAGAGAGCAGATGTCTAATGGGGAGTTGAACTGTGCCCAAGTAGGTCATCATGTGATAGGTGCCACAGCCAGGATGCAGGTTCTCAAAGCAGTTGATTCTCTTCAGCTGGTTGATGAGGCTGTTGATGACAAAGACCTGGGGACCTTTGTTCTGTGGTAAGGAAGTTGTTATTCTAGTGGGAGAAACACCACTTTCTTACTTTCAGTTGGCATATACCACTAGTTCTTGAAGTCTGGTCCTGGTATCATTAGCATCTCCCATGAACTTGGAAGAAATTCAGATTCTTGGGTTCCACCTAAAGCTGTTCCTCCAGTTGATTCTGATGTTATTCCACACCAGTGGTTCTCAAATCCCACTGGAGATTGGAAGCAGGTGGGGGATTTCACACACACAAGACTGCAGTGAGAGCCACTGGGAACCAGGGCTGGTGGGGAGTTAGATGGAACTCTGTGGTTCTGTTGTCTTCATTATGGTTGCTAAGGCAGCACCAGGCCTGCTCATTCATTTACCTTGCTGATGCTGCCTGCCTTACTTCTCAAGCAGTTTGTCTTTAAACTATTTGGTACAGGTGATTGAGTCCAGGGACACTTTCCACGGAGCAACATACCTAGCCCCTTGTTATTTTGAGACACTGTCTTACTACGTTGCTTAGGGCTTCGCTAAGTTGCTGAGGCTTGCCTTGAATTTGTGATCCTCTTGCCCCAGCCTCCTGAGCTGCTGGGATTGCAGGTGTGTGCCACTGTGCCTGGCTCTCACTCTTTTTAAACACTTTCCAAGTCTGACTGGAAGAAGACAGCTGCCTTAATTGGCGCTTTGCAGTGACTCTGGGTGGAGTTGACTGTCCCTGGGCAGCTGTTGAACGCAGAAGGCAGCTGCAAAGGTTTCTAGAATTTGATCCTAGCATTGCCTTGAGATTATGTGGCCAATTTTCACGCAAGACACACCATTCCTCAAATATTAAGCATAATTTTATATTTCTAGGGGAAACTGCAATTGTTTGGAAAGCAGTCTTGGTCTGATTAGTTTTTAATGAAAAAACCTGGAGTTTATTATCAATGGAGAGTTTGGGACAGAACTTCTGGGAAGTTGGGCAGAGTTGGTGGTCACTTGAGTCCTAGAGGTACATGGAGGACAGCCCTTCCTTTCAGTTGTGAAGGCTTTGCCAATGGTGTGAATGGTCTTATGTGGCATTTTGTGGATGAGTTTCCATCACTTTTGGGCAAATACTTGCTGGAATTTAGGGTTTAAGTTTAACTTGGCAAGAAACTGCCAGTTCTTCAGGTAAAACAGTATGCTGTCAAGTCATGAATGAGAGTTCCAACTGTTTTCAGTCTTACCAAGAATGGATATTGTCTGCATTTTCCACATGCCCCATTCTGGTGGGTGTGTAATTTTAGCTGTGATTTTAATTTGCATTTCTGGGATAACTAATAATGTGCTCCCTGCACATCTTCTTTGATAAAGGACAGGACTTCTACCTGTCTTGTTCTGTATCATAATATTCCACTGTTTTTCAATGTAGTTTTACTCATGAATTAAGGTGCCCTTGACTAGGTACCTTTCTTGAACACTCCATAGACTTCTAATATGTCACACTTTGACAGGGTCTTGCTATGAGCTCAACTCATGAGCTCAAGTGAAGTCCTACCTTAGCCTCCTAACTAGATAACAGATGCACACCATCATGCCCAGCTTAAAATGTCACATGTTTGAATATGCAGTTCCACCAGCTTTTTCATCTACCAGGCTCGAGATCACATTTGGTGCTGGATAAGCCTCTAGCCCCACCCTGTCAGTAGTACTTCTGTGGTTCCAAGTGTGCCTCTGTGTGGCTGCACCTGCACCTGCATGTGTATTCTTGCCTCACTGAGGTCAGAGACCTTGTCTCACTCTGCTTTGCATTCCTAGTGCTTGTAACATGATCTGCTATGGAGTCAGGGCTCAAGAAATATTGCTGATAATTTGTAATACATTTGATTCTCCCAACATCTCAATGAGAAAGCCTGTTAGCCTCATTTCTTAAGGTGGAGAATAGGTATTATAAAATTATCTATTATACTTAGGTTTCACTGGGTATTTTTTTTTAAGGGTAAGGATCCAGAGGGGTCACATGACTTGTCCTAGATGACATATTAGAGAGCCAGGCACTACTTATTTACTATAAAGTTTGAATCTTTAATACAAGTTTTCCAAACAGGTTTGTTCTTTGAAGTAGCAAGCTATATGCACCCAGATCTGCATACAGGAAGACTTTAAGAGCTTTGTGGGCACTGCATGGTTTCCAGGGAGTCAATTTCCAGACCCTTGGCCTGCATATACTTATCTGCAGCTGACTGGTGTGAGATGGTGCCTGTGGTGTTGCCTCCTCTTCATAATAGCCTTCTCTCACTTTGCACAAAAAGGCAGACCTTTCACCCACTTGATGTCCTCTTAAGGTGTGGTGCTGCAAGATGGAAAACCTGAAGGCCACGTAACAAAGGGATAACTAGACATATCCAGGGTTCTGAGGTGTCAGTGACGGTTTTGCAACTCTAGGGTCTCCACTACTTAGTTTTCACATAAACTGAAGGAGACTCTAGTCAAGTTATTAAATAATGATTTAAAAACATTTATGATAGGTCATATCTGGATTTTGGCCATGCAATTCAGAAAGCTTCAGCTTTATTTTATTTTTAGGTGTTGGAGAATGAACTCATATGCTAATAAGCATGCATTCTGTGTGGGCAGTGTGCTCACCACTGAGCTACACCCGAGCTCCTAATTCAGAAGGCTTCAATGAATTAAGTTACATCACAAAATTACTTTCATATCCATGTGCTTATCTTTGTGAACAAAATTTCTCATGTGTGTAAAAAAGCCCCAGTCAGGAAAGCACTGATGTTAGACTACATCTCATTCTAGCAGAAAAGTGATAATTGTCCATGGGCAAATGAGTTAATTAAAAGAGGAAGCCCCATATTTCTCACTAAGATACACATTTCCAATTGTTTTGCTTTTTATATTTAATAATTATCAAAAACTATAGTATATCATTTCTATCATTTGTGTACTCATGATAGTTAAGTCAGAAGAAATATCTTAACAATGAGGTCCTTTCAGCTGAAAAATCTTAAGTGTAGAATAAATTCTTGTTACTGTGGTAGCTCTGTTCCATAGTTATCTCAATCACTGTATTCTCCATGACTGAGACATTGCTTCTAGGGGAGACACAGGATTACGTTTGTCTAAGAGTCTGGTGACAATACTTTGTCAATCAATCAATACATGATCTTGTTTTATGTTTTGTTTAAAGATGGCTAATATTTATTACAAACAGCTGTAGAGAGGATTTCTTTATAATGAACACAGTTTCAATTACAGCATATATAATATGCTCTACCATGGCTGTACTAGTTGAACTCTTCCACTGAGTCATATATACACACCATACATATACAGAATGCTCATAAAGACAGTAAGCAAAGCACTGTGAACACATACTATATGAAATGCAAATGAAGTTCTGAAAAAAGCACTGAGCAAGTTAGGCATTTAAAATTGTATAAAAATGTTAACAGTTTACTGTAGATGGAACTGCAGGAGGTGTGGTTTAACCCCAAGACCTTGGCTTGCCTGTGAAGACCAAATGGTGGACTGGTGGAACTTACCTGGAGAGAGGAAACGTCAAGGAGATGGGATGTTGTGATCCAGCAGTTCTATCTTTTGCATCTTTCCCTCTAAAATTGGCTAGAAAAACTGCTTCAGCTTTGTTTGCCTGTTTTCTCCTCAAATCTTTAAGCATTTCTGAATAAGGGACAAATGCAGTGGAGGTGAGGCGCTTAAATGTGAGACTGCGTTCAAGCATAGGGTCACATTCTTCCATGTCATTGAAAATTTTTTCCAGGGCAGAATTCCACTCTGATATTTTGGCTGCTGTAAGAGGAATAATTCTTGGAGTCATGGGCTGGCTGACATCACTATCTTGACTTTCATCACTGATTCTGATACCATGTTTTGCCATCTCATCCAGATCTTTGTTGGTGGGTTCTACTGCCTTCTCTGCCAAAATTTCCTCCACATCTTCTTCCCTCATGTCATTGAAACCCTTTCCACTTATTTGTTGTGCGGTACACATTATGTTTTTGACATGTTATGTTTTTTATATTTTCTGTAACACCTTCAAAAGTTTTCACACAATTTGGCCAAACACTTTCCCAGCAGTTATTGATAATAGTCTGTTTGATGTTATCCCAAGCTGTGACAACATAATCAATAACATTGCGGATAGTCACTGATTTCCAGTAATCTAACATGGTGGCTTCTTGGTTGGCAGCAAGTGTCTCACAAGCTTTACTGTACAGCTCTCTCATGTACTGTGCCTTGAAAGCTTTTATTATGCCTTGATTGAGGGGCTGGATGAGAGATGTAGTATTTGGGGGCATGAAAAGAACTTCCACATTGGGGTGGGCATTTTCTAGTTCTTCATGGCAATGAACTGGGGCATTATCCAAAATTAATAAAACCCTAAAGGCAAAGTTTTTGCTCTGGAGATAGCATTCTACTTCTGGGACAAAGCAGTTGTGGAACCAATCCCAGAATATTTCAGATGCCATCCATGCTTTTTGGTTCCATCTCCAGTGGAGTGGCATACAGTTCAAATTCTTCCCTTTAAGTGCACCATTAGGGGCTTGCATTTAAAGTTGCCCTTAGCATTGGTGCATAGCAGCAAGGTTGTATGATCTTTGAGTATTTTAGAATCAGGATCCTGGGAAGTTTTTTGCATCACGTAAGTTCATTTGCCAACAATCTTGTAAAACAAGCCAATCACATCGGCATTGAAAACGTGCTCTTCAACATAACCCTTTTCATGTATAACACTGAACGGTACTTTTTAAATTCTTCTGCGGCTTCCTGGTGTGCAGAACCATCCTCGACTGCAAGTTTAAAGTTTTTCATGCTGTATCGTCTTTTGAAACATGCAAGCCAGCCTGCACTAGCTGAGAATGATTTAACATGTTCCTGACCCTGGGTTACGTGACTGTAAATTTTTTTGGCTTTCAGCCTCACAACAATGCTTTCCACTATACTTTTTTTGTTGATCATCATCTCATGAATCCACAAATTTAGCTGCTTTTCCATGGCTTCGTCACGTACTACAGATGTTACTTTAGCGCTCTCTGGAGCAGCCTCACTCACAGACCTGCAAATATCTTCTTCCTTTTTCTGGATGTATCGTATTGTTGACTCATTAACATTGAACTCACGGCCAACAGCACTATAACTCATGCCCAAACGGAGCTTTCCTAGCACATGAATTTTTTCTGTAAGACACATCACAACTTTCTTACGCTTAGGAATGCTAGGCAGCACTTTAGCACTACTCTTGGAGGCCATTTAAAACAGCAAAATCACCAAACGAAGGTACAAAAATCAAAAAACGTTTCCTAGACTGTGTAAAGGATATTGTTTATAGTGTAAAGGATATTGTTTATAGTTACATATTGTTTATAGAGAACTAACAAGAAAGCAGAGCTTGGCCTTCTTCAAGTCCCACTGGGACATGCACACAAATTGATTAGAGTTTCTCACTGCTCTGCACTTGTCCATAAATGCCTGAGAATGTGCCATGAGTATCTGTTTTGTGATTACATATGTATGGGTGTCTTGCAAAAAAGATGCCGTGATCAGTAAGGCTTTAAAGCATAAAGATACATTAGCATACAGTTCTGTGGGATGAATAGAATAGGAATGACTTAAAGGAGAAAATGATGTTTGCCTTTGAAAGAAGAGTTTTTTTTCATAAATTTCTTAAGATGGAGAATGGGTATCATATCTCTACTGTATTTAAGATTCCATTGGGTATTTTTTTAAAAAGGTATAACCTGAATTTTAAAATGCTGTTATCAGAATGTCGGAAATTATATCCTTTCCAAATATTTAAAATGATGGCAAGAAAATTCAGATATCAACTACACATGTGGTGTATATTCCTAGAAAATTCTTCCAGGGTAGAGAGAAGCACAGTGCATGAGGTGGCGGCTTTGGTTTTGGTGTTCTACTCTTTTCACTTTTACTGACAAAAATAAATCTGTTCAGCGTGGAGGGAAACGTGTTAGCCTTGTCTCTAGGGCTTTTCAAACCTCACTTCCTCTCTTATGGCATCGATGAACACCCTGGTTTTGATTGGTAATTTTAAAAGATCCAGGACTCCTGAGCAGCCCGATGGAGTGAGTGCCGTGATTTCTCCCCACAGGGCAGCGGCTCCACACGCTGCAAGTCTGGACGATGTGTGGGTGTAAATAGCAACGCTCGGTTCTGACGCAGTTCAGAACGGAAAGGATCTGATTTAAAAATGACCCTTGGGTCTAAAAACGAGCCGCCGCCGGGACGTCTCGGGCTCCCCCGCGGTGCTGGTCGCAGGTTTCCCGGCCCGGGTCGGCCGGGCGCCGTCTCCGCTCGGCGCCCCGCAGCGGCCACCGCTCCGCGGGCGTCTCGGCGCCGCCGGGCGGTGGCCTAGGCGGCTGTTGGGGCTAATCGCCCACGAAGCGCACGGCCTGCATTCGGGAAAGAGGACATCGCACTTTAGCCCAACGCGCCTATTACCTTGCTAACCGTTTCAAGTTAGGCAGGAGACTAAAATCGCACTCTCCATGAACCCAGGTGAGAAAGCAGGGGCATCGGGGATGCTCGGCCGCCGCGGCCGTTCTCCCGGCTCCCTCCGGGCGGGCGGCAGGGGAGCAGGCGCTGGGGACCGGCCGAGAGCGGCGGCGCGGCGAGCAAGGACCCGGCGCCGGCCGGAAGAGGCCCCTGCGGCGGCGGGGCGCGGTCTGATGGCGTCACTACCGGCGCCGGCCCACTTCCGGGTGAGGGCAGGGACGGAGATTGGTGCCTCCCGCAGGAAGGAAAGAGGGTGAGCGGAGCGGCGGCCGGGAGGCTCGGGGCCGCGCGGCCCGCCCGCCGCCGCGCTCAGCGCCCGCGCTGTGTGTTGCAGGTCTACCCGGAGCCGCGGAGCGAGAGTGAGTGCCTGAGCAACATCCGCGAGTTCCTGCGTGCCTGCGGGGCCTCCCTGCGCCTGGAGGTGAGCGCGGCGCCGGGCGGGGCGGGGCCGGGCGTCGGGAGAGGCGGGACGCGAGGTCCACGGGGCGCGGGAGGTCGGGGTGGAACCGGGAGGATGGGGGGTGAGGGCTCGTGAGGGTCTGGAATGTGGAGTGTCCCGAGGATCAGGGATGGGGGTCGTGAGGGCCCCAGGCGGGCGCGGGAGGGTCGGGGATGGGCATGGCTCGTGAATGGGGGTGGTGAGGGCCCACGGTGGCCGCGGGGCGGTCGGCGATGGGCGTCGTGAGGGAAGGGGACGGGGGTCTGAAGGGTCGGGGTGCGCGCGGCAGGGCCGACTGCGGGGCCGTGGGGGCCTGGTGTCAGGGCTGGGAGGACCAGGGTGGGGGCGTGAGGGGCGGGCACGGGGACCGTGAGGTCACGCTCGCGGATGAAAGCCAGAGGTCAGCGTCCAGCGATGGGGGTCCATGAGAGTCGGGGTCGGAGACGGGGTTCGTGAATGGCGGGACTCGGGTGGGCCTGGAGGGTCGCCCGTCCGGGTGCTTGTGGGAAGGCCGGGTGCGGGCTTCGTGAGGTTGGGGGCCAGCGACGGTGTCCGGAAGGTCATCGTCGCCCGTGGCGGGGGGGATGCTGCCTGTAGCGCCCAGCTTTGTCCTCCCGCCTGCGGGCGACGTGGAGTTCTGGGCACCTGCCGGGGCTGAGCTCTTGGTTGAGGGATTGTCTAGGACCCACGTCCACGTGTGGCTTGGTTCTCAGCAGTGTCTGGCAAGGCTGGGCTGAAATGAAGCGGACCTCAAACCCTGCTGGCCTCGCTCTTTTCTCTGCCTTTTCTTTCTCAGGCCAGTCATTAAGTGGTTTTACTGGATTCCTGATATTTCATGTTTAAGTTAGACAACTCTCATGGACCTGGGTTTGGGTTTCAAAACGTGATTTGGGGGAGCAAGCCTCTTGCATAAGATCCAGAAATCTAGCTTGGCCTTCCTTGGGAGCAGCAGGTTGATATAATTGCTGTCCTTTTTGCTACTTACCATGCTTAGGTTTGTTTTTTATCTGAGAAATGAGGTAGGTTAACACAAGCTCCCAGATATCAGCACATGTATGAAAACATATCTGATTACCAAACAGATGATTTTCTTTCCTGAAAGTCTCTTATAGTAGGTTTCTGGGGGAAAAAATGTAGAAGCCATGAATTAATTTTCTTAATTGAAATTAGACACATAGGAATTTATGGGGATTAAAGTATTTATTTATTTATTTGGCGCTGAGGATCGAACCCAGTGCCTCAGGCATGGGAGGCAAGCGCTCAACCACTGAGCTACAAACCCCAGCCCCAAAGTACTACTGTTTTTGTTAATGATTGTAAAAAATGTATTTTACCTTTGATGTGGGTAGGAAATATTACAAATAAGTGAAATAAGTGAGAAGTACTTCGGGGAGATCTCAAAAATCCCCATGGCTCTTTAAGAGGGAGAAAGACATTGTTTGAATAGATCTTCCCATTCTTGTATCTGCCTTGTCTTTCATGGTTAAATTTCCTTATTAGGTTGTGATAACATGGTTTGTTAGTGGCAGTTTTTACTTTACTTTGACCTTTGCTGTAACATTTTATTATCCTCTTCAGACTACTGTTTTGTGTGTGTTACCATATTTTAAAACCTGCTTGCTTATTGAGATCATAACTTCAATATGAGACTTAAAGGAAGTTGAATGTTAAACCCTCATTTTAATTTCCCAAAGGTTCCTGTTGATATGTGATGTGGTGCCTGTTTTTAATTTTTATTTTTTTAAATATTTTTTTAGTTGTTGATGGACCTGTATTTTATTTATTTGTATGTGGTGCTGAGAATTGAACTCAGTGCGTCACACATGCTAGGCAAGCGCATTACCATTGAGCCACCACCCCAGCCCTGGTACCTGTTTTTTTTTTTTTTTTTTTTTTAGTTTAGTTTAGTTCTCGGTGGACACAACATCTTTGTTTGTATGTGGTGCTGAGGATCAAACCCAGGCCGCTCGCATGCCAGGCGAGCGCGCTACCGCTTGAGCCACATCCCCAGCCCTGGTACCTGTTTTTAATGTTACAAATGTATATAAAGGGGCTGTAGAAGAATTTGTTAACTGATATGTCCCAGTCACCTGCAGCAATGTTTGGCATAGAATAGGCCTTTGATAGGTATTTGTTATTGATCAAATAAGCTTGACATTGATAGCAATAGCTTTCTTTTTAAATGAAAAAGTCAATCGACTTATTTTGTCTCTTCCAGTCAATTTAAAGTTCAGCAGAGGCAATACTAACATTCTTTCAAATTCAATATATTACGCTTAAAACTCCTAGTTACCTGAGATAATAAAAGCAAAAACAGTAAAAAGCACATGAAAAATTGTGTAATTGCGATGATGTTTTGGAAGTTCTCAAAGAAGGAACTCTGTCTAGCTCCAACTTGGGCTTCCCATTCTTGAGGAGATAGGCATGTTCTAAGAGGTCCTGTCTCCCATACAGAGCAGTACTTAGGAGAGCAGGGCTCTATGATCTTGACATGTGTTCTAGGATTTACACTTTCCATTTCTACCAAATTTTGAAGGGTGAGAGACTGAAAACATATACAAAATAAAGTATATATACTTTTTGTCCTAATTAATATCAGGGTCCTTTTCAGGAGTTATTTTAGTCTGAATTGTAATTGGACTATTTTTTGTATGTATATTTTCTAGTTTATTGCCAATTTAAACTTGCCTAATAATTTCTTGAAAAGAGAATTTCACTGAAAGTGATTGTTGCTAGATCAGTTTCTTTAATGCATAAACATGTTAATTAGCTGAAAAATATCAGATGTCCTCCAATGGGTTGTTCTGATTATGAAAGGAGTTTTATAATTTAAAGGAATATTGTGCAGTTTGCATTTATTGTTAAACTCGGAGAAGTAGTGTACATTTTAAGATGAAAAAATTTTGTATTTGTATTTTTTTTTTAAATTTTAAAGTTGGGCAATTCTGTGCTAGAAAGCAATGCATACAACTTAGTTGACCTCATTATTTTCTTATAACTTTTTATTTGCTACTTAGCTTGTCTTTTTTGAAACTTAACTGGACACAGCAATGCCAGTTTCCTTCCATTTGTATTTTAAAAAAACAACCAAAATGATGATGATGAGTTAGAGTTTATGAAGTGACTAAGGCCAGTCAAGCAAATCGTAGATCATTTCTTCACATCAAGAGAAATCTGGAGTAGAATCTGTTTTCCAAGGTTTTGCTGTGTTACTTCCTGGACTCTTACTCAGTGTTGCAGCCATGAGGCTGTGTGTGCTTCAAATGATCACAGAGCATTCGCCGCTACCGTTTTCTCGTGATATAGTGTTCTGTAGTTAAGCATCTGTAATTTACTGAGGCAGGTGAGCTGTAACTGTCAGAAGCAGAGGCTGCCTTCCCAGGAAAGCTGAATTTGGTTAAAACAGCATATGTGTAGCATGTTTGTCTGTTTTTCATTCCAAGACCCAAAGTTAAGAACATATGATTCCATTTGATTATATGGTGGATTATTAACTTATGCCCAAACCAGTGTAATCTCAAGGATATTATCAGCAAAGTATTATGTAATATAATATAGCTGTTATATTATATATTATTTTGGTTGTTGAAGAAAAATGTCTGCTTTTCTCACTAGTTATATTCATACATTCAGAGATAGTGTAATACCGTTTTTTACTTATTGATTTTGAAAAGTTGACAGGAAAGATGGATGTTCGCATTGTTATAAATGCAGTATTTCAGTTTATTGACTTTTCAAGCTACTCAAAAGTTCAAATTGTAGTTACGAAGTGAGAGCTGAACTTGACTTGTACTGACTCCCTCACCCCTCCAGTTTTCTTGGCACTGTTCTCTGCCCAGCTGGGTTAGGCCATCCTGAAAGGCAAGAGGTGATTGGTTGCCTCAGCAAGGGGACTCTTGGCAGATAATTTAATGTTGCCCAAGCTTTTCTGCTTAAGAACTGATTATGGATTCCCATACAATGTTACCACGATTGCTTTGGAAAAGAAAATACTTCAGGTAAAACTTAGGGTTGTCAAGAAGAAATATAGGGAATCTGTCAAATGCAAGTGGGCCTTTTCTGGAATTGGCGTGTTTGACCTGGTAGGATGCTAACCCTCTCTCATTGACCTCTCCACCTACTTGGCACACTACCTAATACTCAAGTTACCTGTTGCTTTAGGATTTTTTTAAACTATATTTTTAGTTCTAGATGGACACAATATCTTTATTTATTTATTTTTATGTGGTACTGAATCCAGTGCCTCACCCATGCGAGGCAGGTGCTCTACCGCTGAGCTACAGCCCAGCCCTGGGATTTTTTTTTTTTTTTTTAATCAATTTAACTGTTCTTGTAGATCAGTGGAAGTAATTCAAAGTTACAGATGGTTTAGAATAAATTTGTTCTTTTCTCACCCTTATTCTTGGGAAATTTTGCTTAGTTTTTTGATCTTAGATTAGTATGAAATGTAGACCAGCTATTATATAAAGTTTGCTTTACAACTAGCTTCTTACTATTAAAAAAAATGTATACATACACATATATTTTATTTTTTAAATTTATATATGGCTACGTGTATTTATGAGTACAGTGTGATGTTGTATGTGAATGCATGTAGAATAATTAAATTAAGTTAATCATATATTCATTGTCATATACTTATTTCTTTGTGGTGAGAATGTTTAAAATTTCTTTTAGCAGTCCTGACATATAGCAGTAATGCATATTTATTAACTGTAGTCATCATATTGTGCAGTAGTAGGTCACTAGAACTTATTCCTCCTCACTGAAACTTTGTACTCTTTGACCAGCATCTCCTCTTTCACCTAGCCTTTAACAGCCCCTAGTAACTGCCAGTTCTTCTCCTGAGTTAGACTCTTTTAGGTTTTACATGTAAGTGATATCATGCAGTGTCTTTCTGTGCCTGGCTTATTTGCTTAGTATGATGTCCTTTAGGTTCATCCATGTAGTTGCAAATGGCAGAATTTCCTCCTTTTTTGAGACCGGATAGTATTTTATTGTATATATGTATCATATTTTCTTTCTCTATCCATTGATGCATATTTAGGTTATTTCTGTGTCTTGGCTTTTGTGAATGATGCAGCAGTGTACGTGTGAGTGCAGGTGTCTCTTCAACATACTGATTTCATTTCCTTTGGATATATACACAGTAGTAGGATGGCTGTATCATATGGTAATTTTAATTTTAGGTTTTTGAGGAATCCATACTGATTTTCATAATGGTTGCTGTAGGTTGTATTCCCATCAACTGAGCACAAATATTCCCTTTTTTCCACATTGTCACACCACTTATCTTTTGTCTTTTTGATGATAGACATTCTGACAAATAGGTGTGAAGTTTTAGTTTGCATTTCCCTGATATATCTGTTTGCCATTTATGTACATTTTTAGATATGTTTATTTGGGTGTTTTACTTGGGTTTTCTGGTTATTGAGTTGTTTCACTGTGTGAGTATCTTATATTTTGGATCTTAGCCCTTTGTCATATATGTTGTTTACAAATACTGTTTGCCACTTTCACGGTTCTCTCTTTACTCTGTGGTTGTTTCATTCACTGTAGAGAAGCTTTTTAAAAAACCTACCTTTAGATTTGTTCTTTTTGCTCAGGATTGCTTTAGCTATTTGAGGTCTTATATGGTTTTGTATGAATTTTAGGAATTTTTTTTTTCTATTTCTGTGAGGCATGCCATTGGAATTTTGATAGGGATTTCAATGAATCCTTAGGTGGCTTTGGGTAGCATGGATGTTTTAATATTTTTTCACTACATAAACATAGTATGTCTTTCTATTTATTTATATTGTTTTCAGCTTTACCACTTTAGTTTTCAATATACAGACTTCTGTCTTGGTCAAATTTATTTGTAAATTTTTTGATGCTATTGTAAGTAAGATCGTGTTCTTCATTTGTTTTTCAGATCGTTTATTATTACTATATAGATGAGTTGCTAAGTTTCACGTGTTGATTTTGTATTCTGTAACTTTACTGTATATTTTTTGGTGGAGTCTTTAGGATTTCCTGTATGTGGGAGCTTACCATTAACAAACAGAAGTGTTCTTTCTTTCCTACTCCTTGGATGCTTTTTTCTTGGCTAATTGCTTGTCTAATATCCCCAGTATGATGTTGAATAGAAGTGGTGTGGGTGGGCGTGCATTTCTTTTTTCTGATTGCAGAAGGAAGAGCTGTTTGGCTAGCACTTTGGCTTCAGGTTTTTTTCCCTGCCCTACAGGGGTGGTCTCATTCATGTCATAGATTTAAATCTTTGCCAACTCTGATGTTTTGCTTGTTTTTACCAAGTTTGCATCTTTTAGCTAGAAATCATTACTTTCTTAAACTTCTTCACTTCTGTCATCATCTATAATAATTGGTAGCTTCTCAGAGTAATTTTAGAAAACTAAAATCAGTCACTTCATAAGAATTGTGAAGTAGACTTGTAGTGCTGTGGGTGATGATTGGTAGGTCAGAGCACTTGCAGCTGGCTGTTGTAGTGTTGGTCTTCAGCAAACTCTGGGGACTTTCAGGGTCATTGTTTGCCTTTAGTAGTTGTCCATGAATGCCAGGATTGGCTTCGGCAGGAGTGGGCAATTAGTGCAGTGGCCCTGAGCTCCTTCACAGGTTGCTATTCTGCTCTGCCACTTGCTAGCTGTGCCACCTGTGAAATGGGGAAATAATACCTGCCCTTTGTGTTGTGAAAATAAGTAAACTAATATAAAGCACCTTGAAGCGTACTCTTCAGGTTTGAGATGCTAAATAGAAATTAGCTATTATTGTAATCACTATCATTCTTTTTTGTTTGAACCATGTTGTGTATTTTGTTTTTAAGTTTTTTTCTAGTAATTCATACGTATTATAAAAGGTTCAGAAATAGAGAAATGTAAGGAAAAAATGAAAAATTATATAATGCTACCATCTGGATATAATCAGTGTTAAAATTAATAGTTATTGTTTATTTTTTTTCCCATTGCACATATGTAAATATACTTTAAAAATACACATGACCTCATAGTATATATATATAATGTTTTGTAACGCTTTAACTTGATAGTGTGACTGATTTGGCATGTTGAATATTTGTCTATTAATTTTAATGCTGCCTCCTGATTAATAATCCCCAATTTTGAATGTTGAGGTAGTTTTAAGTTTTCACTACTGTGAACAGTGAAGTTTGTGATGGACATTTCTTTACCAAAACCTTTGTCTTTTATTAATTTTATAGGGTAGATTTCCTGATGGGACACTGTAGGGTCAAAAGTAGAAACTTTTACAGGCTTTGAACACCTGCTACCATAGTGTCTGGAGAAATTTTGTCACTTTGCCTTGCCACAAGCAATAAATGAGAATGTTTATTCCAAGGCTGCCCTGTGCCTGCCTGTGCCTGCCTCTCAGGGAGTAAAACCTCTTGCCTTGCTTGAACAAACATTTCTGTGTACATGGTAAACTCAGGTGTTTTCTGCATTGGATTTAGTGGAGGAGGATGTGAAATAGAAGCTGTTAGAATAGGAATTAAGAGTTGAAATTTGCAGTGCTTCCTTCCAGCTTGGCACAAGTTCCTGGGTGAGGGGCTGACAGGGTGACGCTGGGCTGCTCTGCACAAGTGGAGCTCTGGCTGGTTTTCCTTTGTGCTGCTGCTGGTTTTTTCATCTTCTGCCCTTAAAGCTGAAGAGTTGGGAAGGAGTGAAGGTGGCTGTCCAGCTGTGTAATGAGCTGGAGGGATTGAGAGAGAGGTTTTGGATAAGGAGAGACATTATCTGTTCCTAAATCACCATTTCTTCTCAATACTTCTGAAGGACAGAATCTTTTGCTTACTGTGTGGCTTTGCTTAATGCTCTATTCTCTTCTATATATTTTTGCCAAAGTTACAATTGAGATTTTGCCCCAAATAATAATTAAAAACACTGTTGGAAGAATTGAAACATGGAGGTTGTTTACACTGAAACTTAGTCAAAACTTGTTGATGCAGAATTAATTGACATACAACCAGAAGTGAGTCTGCTGTCTTCTAGGACTGAGATGCCCCACCCAGGTGTTATCTTCATCCTGGATTCAGATAGGTGTGTGATTAAGCCATTGACTGCAACTTTGCTTTGAAGGTTGAAGAAGCATCAGGGGTATGTTTGAGGCCTCACATCATTCTTTATTTAAGTTGGACTCATTCTGTGCTGTTATCTAGGTAGGCTTGATTAGGAAACAGTATTTATTAGCTGACTTATTGAATAAACTCTTAAGTGAGTTTATTCATGCCCATGCCAGAACTTCATTTAAGGAAGTTGAATTAAATTAATTGATGAGAGTGTCATCTGGAAGAAGAATTGAGCAGTAGTAGTTCACTTTGTAGGTACTTAAAAGCAAAACCATTTCTACTTAGACATTGTAATTGTGTTTTAATTTTGCCAGGCAGTAGTATCCAGGGCTGCTCTCTGTATTCTCTCTTGGTGTTTTACCAGGCTTGTGTAGGGTGAGCATATATTATCAACTCTGTATCCACTCTTTTTTTTTGTGTAGGTGACTAGACTTCTTCCTTGATTTCAGATCTCTGGGATGTCTGATTGTCTAGATCAGTGCTATCCAATAGAAATATGTGGGTCAAACACATGCTTTTTTATTTTCTTGTAGCTGTGTTAAAAAAGTAAAAAGGATCTTGAAGCTCTTTTTAGTAATGCATTCTGTTCTAAGCCATTATATCCATAAAATTATTATTTCAATGTGATTATATAAACATGTTAGTGAAAATTTTTGCTTTCTTTTATGACAACTAATTGTTCAGATCTGCTGTGTGTGTGTTACAGTCACAGTACATCTCGGTTTGAAGTAGCCATATTGTGGGTGCTCAATAGCCCTGGGAGTGAGAGGCCACAGTGGAGTCTAGGTCATGCGAGAGGTGGGCAGGGGTGAGGAGTGGGGAATGAATCCAGCATTTGCTGAGAAAAGCTGTGTGCCCAGTCTGCCTGAGGTGTCCATGTGCATTTGCTTGATCTTCACAGTGCTCTGAAGGAAAGGAGCAGTTCCCAATTCCTCAGATTAGGAGATTGGTATCCAGGGTGGAATTCTTTTTCTGCACCTAATAGCTATGTTGCCCCTGGGCCTTGTTTTCTTCTTTTTAAGTAAGTAGAAACTTGGTGAGAAATGACCAGTAGCTACCAGAGCAGTGTTAAGGGTTGATTGAAGTAGTCTGATACTCAATAATTGTTGATTGTCCTTAGCATTTTAGCTGTCTTAGTGCTTGTGTGTGCCAGATGTGGATAGGCACTGTTGGGGGGGGGTTGGGGGGTGAGGATGGCTGGAGTCTCTGGCAAGGTTAAATCTGGTGAAGGAGATGAACTGCAGGATTCATCCATAGGTAATGAGAAAACAAGTGCTTCTTGAGGGTAAGACTTAAATACTGAAGAGCTTCAGATGGTTTGGGTCTGAGTGAGGGCTTCTTGGACATGGTGGTCCTGGAGCTGCATCCTCCAGGAGGGCAGAGGAGCACACTGTGGGCGCAGTGAACTTGTGTGGATGAGAGCAGAGGGCTCAGGGGAAAGGCTGGAGGGTTGTTAGATTAATGCCTTCTGAGAGTGGTGGGAATCTAGGAATGTAGTCTGAACTGGGGAGAGCTTGCTGATGTAGGTGTGGTGTGGTTGGATGTCCTGTTGAAAGAGAAAGTTTGAAGGAAGAAGTGTGTGGGGCAGGGAGGAGCATGGAGCTAGTCCTGTGCCTTCTCCATGCTGGGTGTGCATGCTGTTGCTCCTCTCTCTGGCAGAGCCAGCCATGTGTCCTGAGTAAACATCTGGTTCGTTTTTAGGTCAGGCACATGCATGACATTCATTAAACACCATGGTAGTTAGGTCCTCCGTATTGTCAGACAGTCATGAGGAAGTACTGTGGGAAGATGGACTTTGTGGTCAAGTAGTGTGACATGCTGTCTTGGCTGCATGTATATGAGCTTAGAAGGGGCCAAGGGCACACTGCCATCAGGTTGTGCTTTATGATGTCATCTATCCAGGAAGACATATACACATCTTGAAAGATGAATTGTATTTACAGCCTCAGGTGGAAGTGTAGTTTTCCTGCCTCCCTCTTGACCCCAAAGGCAAGCTTTTTTTGGTATTTCTCTTGGTCTCTCCTTCCCTGTTTCTACATAGTATTTGTCCACTGTTTTTTTTAAATTAATTTTAGTTATTAATTGTCTAAGGTGAGGTTATAGCTCTATTGGTTTCCCTTTGTCAACATCCCCTTCCTCCAGTTCAGGAGAATGTTTCAGTTTCTTTTTCCTGGAAGTATGACATGAAACCCCTTGGTGCCATGCCAGTTAGCCAGTGTCTTACATATAGATGACTCTGTGATGGTGAGCTATCACATGTGTGAGAGACACACTTGAAGCCCTGCCTCCCTGAAGCACCAGTATGTGCCAGTGTGCTCATGGACTCGCCTTTTTCAGAAATTGAGTCACCCTAGCAGTATTCTCATGTGTCATCGTCTAGCAACTTCCTCTGCCTGATAGCAGGACCACACACAGGAGCCAGAATGAATGAAAAGTATTCAAGAGACAGAAAGTTGGAACCACCTTTTCCTTGGGAAACCTGAGGAAGTAAAAGTGCGGTGGAACAGGTGTGAATATTCTCTGAGGCACATGTGGAATTCTGGTAGGGGGACAAGCTGTCAGAGTACTCTCTTTCTGACCTGCTGGTCTCTTGCGTTGGGTGGAGGAGGGTCTGAGGCTGGTCCTAGCTCCTCTGGCTCTTCTTTCCTGCTGGTGATAGGGAAACCTGCAGGGCTGAAATGGTAGGAGAGCCAAGCTGCAAGGTCCACCTTCACCCGGATCTGCTTCTGGGCTGCGGCCCTTTCTGCTCACCATTGTGGTGAGTGATATCTGTTCTAGCTTCAGCCCAGTGGGGTTATGGAGTGAGGTCCCCTCCATCCCTGCTCTGCTATCCAGTCACCCAGCACTGTTACCATTCAAGCTCAGAGAATCCCCACCTGCCATGGAAGGTCTCAAGCAGCTCTTGCTACCTATAGGATAAACATGACTTTTCCCCTTATCTTTTTTTTTTATTTATATATAACAGCGAATGCATTACAATTCTTATTACATATACAGAGCTCAATTTTTTCTATCTCGAGTTGTGTACATAGTATATTCACATCCATTCGTGTCCTCATACATGTACTTTGGATAATAATGATCATCACATTCAACCATCATTAATTATTGCCCCATGTCCCCGCCCTTCCCCTCCTACCCCTCTGTCCTGTCTAGAGGACAGAGAGAGAAAGGTGGTGAGAGAGTGGGCAGATGTTGGTAAGACCCCCCGGCCTGCAGGACTCCTTGGGTGATCTTTTAGCTCAGAAAGTTTCATGTGAAGCTGGGCATGGTGGCACATGCCTCCTGTCTGGGAGAGTCTGGCCTGAAAGCACAGGAAAGAATACAAAGAAAATGGAGGCAGACTTCATGGACCAGTGATGCTTTATTCAGCCCTGGAGGGGCACATATTTTGGGGGAAAATGGCATTGGGTCACACGAGGGTCTGGGTTTTATAGGGACTTAGCAGAGCCACATCATGGGAGACGTTAGTTACTTTTGGTGGGCTTTTTGGCAGATGGGGCCAGGTCATAGGAGGAGTTTTGATGGTGGGGTTAATTTAGGGAGGGGCGGGAGGACAGGTAGGGGAACTGTAAGGGTAGTCCCCCCCCCCCCCCCCCCCCGGGCCTATTGTCCATATCCTTCGTGGCCTAGGCAACTTAGGGAGACCCTGTCTCAAAATAAGAAAAGGGTTGAGGATGTAGCTTAGTGGTAAAGCAACTTTGGGTTCAGCCCCCAGCACTGCAAAACAAAGAAATAAACAAAAAGAAACAAACAAACAAGAAAATGAGGGGTAGGGAGATTATTCAGACAGTAGAATGGCTAGTGCAGAGGGCTGGAAGTGGAGCTGAGCAATGTGTGTGACAGGCCAGTCGTTCAAGAAGGGCTGAAGGAGGTGAGCCTGATGGCCACGTGAGCTTCTGCTGCTGCTGCTGCTGCAGCTGCAGGTGCCTCTACTGGGTCCTCTCTCCAGGACTGCCTCGAGTGCTTGACCCATTAACTCACAGAGCCCTTGCTGTAACTCTGTGGAGGCACTGTCCCCCTGTGTGGGTGAGGACATGGAGGCACAGAGGCCAAATGCTCATGGACACCATGGGCTGCAGTCTGGTCCTAGAACCTCTCTCTTCCTGAGGACTCTGCTGCCTCTCTGGAGGCCAAGGATGGAAGTGTGGGTTTTATTCTAATTGCTGCAAGAAACTGCATTGTGGGGGACTTCCGTTTTCTGTTTTGGTGCTGGAGATTGAGATCCAGGCCCCTGCACATGCTGAGCACTTGCTGATTCTCTGAGCTGAACTCCCAGTGCCCTGCTGGAGGATAGCTATGTTGCCAAGGTGAAGGGTGAGCTGTACACAGCAATGTTTCTGCTGTCATCTTACTTTGCATGTTGAGGTCTGAGGGCAGGTTTGTTTCTGGAGAGCGTGGGTGACGTGGGACCTCTCTAATGTGGTCCCTGCTTCCTGACCTGCTCACAGCAGGCCCTAGGACTCATGGCAGCTCCTTTCCCCGGGTTGTCCTATGCTTGCTTCTCCTCCTTTCTTTTCAGGTTGTGCTGCCACCTGGTGGGATGGCCCACATGACCACTGGGCCAGCATCCTGCCAGCCTGCCCCTTGTCACCCACTTGTCAGTTTCCTGCTTAACTGTACCTCTGGGAGGGTACCAACAGGACAGAGCATGGCCAGGAGCTGACTGTAGTGGGTGGCACCCTTGTGGCCTGACCTCTCCTCCTGTTGTCCCACTCAGCTCTCCTTGATTTTTGGTTCTAGTCGCATCACACTATCTGAGATGTCCCTCAGTGTTCGTGGGCTGGCTTATTTTCGATATGTGATTTGTACCTCCTGTACTCTGTGCTAGTTGTTGTAGCTTCATGAACATCAGCTCTTAGAAGTCATTTGGCTAGAGACTGAGACACTGAGAGGTCGTGAAGATAGCCCTTGGGCACCCCTGCTGGTGAGCATGAAGCCAGGCTTTTGAGTCTGGTTGTAGCCCATGCCCTTCCTATCTGCCCAAGGAGTGACCTTTTTCCTTTTGTCCATCTGCAGAATCCTTATCTAAACCAGCTCAGAACACACGTTTGTTCTACTTCTTGCTTCTTTCTGTACAGATTCTGCTCTCTGCCTCTTTCTGTTTGTGGTATTTAATACCTGTTTCTCCCTTACATGGTTTGTAAGCTTCTTGGGAGCATGGTAATGCCTTTCACAGAATAGGAACTGAATAGACATTTGTTGAACTGGCAAAAGCCTAACAGAATGCCTGTCTAGGGGCCCCAGGATATCCATGAGGGGTCATGGAATGCTCATCCAGGGGTCATGGGGTACCCATTAGGGATCATGGGGACAGGTGGTAGAGGGGCTTTGGCATTTCTTCTACATTCTCTCACAATTTCAGCTTTTCTCTTTATCCTTCCTACCCCGTTCACACTCTGCTGTTCTTTCTCAATCCTACTCAGTTTTCATATTTCACTCATTCTTTCAGGGCCTTGCTTCGTAAACTGGTTCTGACTCAGATAACTGAACAAGCAACCTCTTTATCTCTGTGTCAGGTAGCTTGGACTCTGGCATTCTACCAGGTGGGTGCTGCTGGTCACCACCGTGGAGTCCGTTGAGAGGATAGGCAGCTGCTAGGTGGCTTGCTGCTTGTTTTGTGTAGCCTGGCTGGTTGCTGACTTAATGGTACTGGCTTACTTGTGGTGGAGTGCAGTGAAGGGATCTGGGGTCCTGGAGACTTAATGCTGTAGTGTTTTAGAATCAGAGATGACCTTAGCATGGACAGAAATTAGATTTGGCAAAATTCTTTATCTCTGGGATAAGAGAAACTGATAAGATCCCCTAGAGGGCAGCAGCAGGACAGAGTGCAAATTCTGTGTAGTCTCTTCCCCTGCCCATGGTGGTTCTGAGTTGGGGGCGATGCATCAGGAGGTGGTTCACAGCTGTGTCAGACTTGAAGGGGGACAGAGCATTCCCTCAGTCCCCACTGAGGGAGATGTTGGAGAGTCCTGAGAAGGTGGCTTATGCATAGTGAGGAAGTCCATGCATGATGCTGCTTCAGTATCCTTTTGTCCTTCACCCTGGAAGGAGCTCAGCTAAGCTCAAGTCAGGTATCCAAGGAGGTGAGAAGCTCTGTCTTTGGCTGAGAGGGCTTCATGCATGAAGTTGGGATCTGTCTCTTTGAGGAGGTGGGGTGGAACATACTTCCCAAAAGTCTGGACTGGGTTCCCTAGAGCTGTGCAGGTGATGTGAGGTTCTCTGCATGCTGTGTGGTTGTCATCTTAGGTAAAGTTGCCACTGCTCTGGTGCCACCTGTCTGGACTGGCCCAGCTGACCATACTTCTCCTAGCCTCAGAGTCATTGGCCCCTAGAGGTAAGACAGGGTGTTTTGTGTGTTACCCTGCGCTGTCTTGAGTGTGTTATTTACATAGTACTTTCCTGTTAGATATTGAATGAGGCTGTCAATGTTAGCCAAGAGTGGGGAAAAAAATTTCACCCTGGATATATATTTTTTTCCTATAAGTCTTTATGGAAAATGAGACCATAGCAATAAATGACCAATGGATGGGAGCAATGTGAATCTTGAATTTGCTTATAGGCATGGTATTGGAAATCCTGAAATAGTGTGCCTCCTGTTTCTTCTGTGGAAAATCCCGCAGTCTCCTCGTTATGTCTTTTTTTTTTTTTTTGAGAGAGAGAGAAAATTTTTAACATTTATTTTTTTTTTAGTTTTCGGCGGACACAACATCTTTGTTTGTATGCGGTGCTGAGGATCGAACCTAGGCCGCACGCATGCCAGGCAAGCGCGCTACCGCTTGAGCCACATCCCCAGCCCTCGTTATGTCTTGTTTTCCCCTACCCTGTGCTAGGGATGGAACCCAGGGCCTCCTACACACTGGGTAAACGCTCTACCACTGAGCCAACCCTTTTGTAAGACTACTAAAATAGGTTTTTTTGATTATCTTTTAGTCATCACCTTTATATTTTTATTTGAAAACAAATTGAGAAAACCTAGGGGCTGTTCTTTACTTTTTCTTGACAGGGACTTGCCCTGAAACACTTCGACTCCAGTGCCTCTGTGTCCTGGGAACTAGCTAGGGGACAGATTCCCAGTGAGCAAGTAAAATAACCCAGGTCCTTCTCAGACCATATTTAGATGTGAAATCTGCACCTAGACTGCTTTTAAAAATAGCTTTCTTATCCAGAATGTGTATTTCTGTCCAAATCTGATTTAGTCTGTATTGCATGTTTGACAGTTTAGAGAAACTGACTGGCTCTTTAGTTCTGTTGTGAAAATGCAGCATTAATTCCTGTGGCTGTTAACATTCTCCCACTTTACTCTGAGGGAGTAGCATTCTGATTTGTGCTCTGTAGAGAAGACTTACAGGTTAGATGGGGCGGTACTCTTGGGGTTTAGAGCATGGGAGCTTTGAAAAAATCTTGACTCCAGGGTCCTGGAGAGTTGCTGACTTGGTTTAGAGCTGACCAGTTGAGACCTGCAGCCAGATCTTGCTGCCCAACTAGGGAGGGAGCCACCTGATTTTCTCAGGACTGTAGAAGCCAGATTGCCTGCAGCCGAGAGCAGGTTGAGAGGAAAATACATTGCTTTCCAGCCCTCACCACCGAGTGAGGCCAGCCCTCTTGTGTGGGGTGCTGCAGTGGGATGCTTGAGGCACAGCAGAGGTCTCTGGGAAGTGATGTCAGCCTAGTGGAAGCATTGTCCATGGGATGCTTGCCTGTGAAAGGCCTGTGGATGACAAGTGTATGCTCTTATTTTGCTATTTCAAGGTTAGGCTGCAGATGGTAAGTAGATACTAGAGAGCCTCATCATCTGCTCTTTATATATTCTCTCTCTCTCTCTCTCTCTCACACGCACGCACGCACGCACACACACACACACACACGTATTTATATTGAAACATTTTGCAGAAGAACTGGAAGATTACCCTAGGAGATACCTAGTACCTCTCCACGCTTGGCAGTGTTGACCCTCTCTACTCTTTATGTTCTCTCTCTGTGAGTTCACACACATGCTTCATTTTGCTAATGGTTTAAACTACATCACAGACCTTGTGATACTTACCTCTGAATACTTCAATATGTATATCTTTAAAAAAGCACATTCTCTTGCATGATCTTGGTGAGGTTACCATACCTAAGACATTTCACATTGTTCTAATAATATTTTTATTATCCATTATTTTTATAATCCATGTTCCAGTTTCCACAGTAGTCTCAAAGTGACCTGCATAGCATTTTTTTTTTTTTTAAATATAGATTCTGAGTAAGGATTGTGCATTACATCTGGCTTAACATGTGTCTCTAGTTTGTTTTATACCAGAACAGTTCCTCCATCTTTTATCATTTTTGACTTTGAATTTTTATTTTTTAGTTTCTGATGGACCTTTATTTTATTCATTTATTTATATGCTGAGAATTGAACTCGGTGCCTCACGCATGCTAGATAGGCGCTCTACCACTGAGCCACAACCCCAGCCCCTTGACTTTGACTTTTGAAGAATCCAGGTGTTATGGTTTGTATGTGAGGTGCCCCACAAAGGCTCCTGAGTTCATTCAGGAATATTCAGAGGTGAAATGTTTGAGTTGTGAGAGTTGTAACCTAATCAGTCCATCCTATTTTGGATGAATTGACTGGGTGGTAACTGTAGGGCGTGGCTGGAGGAGTTAGGTCCCTGAGAGTATGCCCTGAAAGGGTGCATCTCCCCTGTAACTCCCTCCTCTCCCTCTCTGCTTCCTAGCTGCCATGAGCTGCATAGTTTTCCTCCACCTTATTCTTCTGCCATGATGTGCTGCCTCATGTTGGACCCACCATGTACTAAACCTCTGAAACCATGGGCCAAAATAAAGTTTTCCTATTCTCTAAGTTGTTCTTGTTGGCTATTTTGGTCACAGTGATGAAAAGCTCTGTAACGTGCCAGACATGTATCTTGTGGAGTGCCCTGCAGTCAAAGCCATGGTTTAATTCAGGTTGAATGTTTTCTGCAAGAATTCACATAAATGATGATCTGTGCTTTTCCTTCTGTCGTGGCAGAAGGCACTTAACGTCACTTCACTTCACTACTGGTGGTGCTGAGGTGGGTCACTAGGGTTTCTGTTGTATGGGTACCTATTCTCTTTGTACTGAGGGAATACTCTGCCTGTCCTGCTCCACAATTGTCAGCTGTTGCTTCTATCTCTATTGAGGACTCTTCCCTGAGTTACATGCTACTTTGATGGTTGTCACTTGTACTCAGGCCTTTTGAGGTGATCCTACCCTTGGTATTGGGACTTCAAGTGTTGGTCAGTAAGGGACATTGGAGGGTGGAGCTAGGCATCCTTCTAGCTGAGCTAGAAGGCTGTGTGTACTCTGGGATGTGGGAGAGGAAGAAACATTCCTCTGCTTCCAGAAACTGAACATAATGTGATAATTTATGATCATGGCCGTCTACTTCTGAGCTCTCTGTGACTTTTACATGCTTTTCATTTTCAAGCAGAAGTCAGTCTCTGACTCTGAAGAGTCAGATGCCATCAATTAATTTGATCTATGTGAACTTCAGGTGTGATTAGAAAAAGTTAATTGAGGAGGATGGAACAAATACACATAGGGCAACTATTTTATGCATGAGAAGAAATGTTGGAAATTCAGAAGAATCAGAAATGTAATAATTTTAACAAATGTATGCCAGCAGCTTACTAGTCATGGCTGCTGCTTCCTCAGTTGCTCCTCAGGACCAGATCTGCCTCAAGTGACACTGAGAGGAAACTGAGGTATAGAGAGATTGTGCCATGTCCTGGGTCTCATGTGTATATAAGTTGATCTCTGAGTCTGGGTTTTGTGGGGAATCCACATCTTCTAAGTTTATATTACAGATGGCCTCTCACATGGCCATGTGTTGGTGGAAGGTCATAGACTCCTCTTGGGTATTGATCTTCATAGGGGTCATCCATGTAATACAGTTATGCATTTTGAACCTGCACAAAAAGCTGGAAGGAAACATACTTAAGATTTAGGATGTGTATCTGCCAAAGCATTAGTTTTCAACATACCCTGTCATTAGGTTATGATGCATAACTCAGCCAGGAATGGTAGGTAAGTGTGTGTTTGCAGTCTACTGTCTCAAACTGTTTCACCAAGCCTGGATTTTATAATGCTTACTCTGACTTAAGTCAATGCAGTGTTCTTACTGTTTTTGTAACTGTAACTGCAGTCACTTTCCTTGTTAGTCCAAGCAGGTGTGGTGTCTTGTCCCAGGTCCTGTTGTCATCTGTGTTCAGGTGACATGCATATAGGCATGCATTCCTAGCACTTGAAGGGGCGTGGAGTCAGGGGACCCCATGTAGGCTGTGTGGGAAACCTGTATCGCCCAGGCAGGACTCTGGTGTTCCCTGGTGTCTGTGACTTGGTTCTGCTTTTGTCACCTTTGCCACATTGTCTTTTGGAGACTCCTGTTTCCTCTCTGTAAGAGGAAATTGTCATGCAGTCTGTGAGGTCCAGGCTGTGCAGATGCCAGCATGGCACATGGTGATCCTTTCCTCGCCCCTTGCCTGGGGATGCTTTTGCTTACCTAACTGCACCTTTGTGAAGGTTGCTCCCATGCTGGTGAAGGTGGGTTGTCTTGCTTCTCTTCCGTTCTCCTGGCTTTCCCCTCTGCTCTGCCACTCCTTCCTGGAAACCACCAAAAGTGTTTGGTTGTTTCTGTTTCGAATATGTGTTTGCTGTCCTGGTGTTTGGGTGTTCATACAATGGAATCTACAAGATTGAAGATTTGATTCTTATTTTAAGCTGAAATAAACTGGGGGCATGTTGGGTGAAAGTGCTGAAATGGATAGAATCCTTCATCAACTACAATTTTATCCCTGGGGAGTGGGAGTAGGTGGAATTTAGTATAAAATTTACAGAAACTAAGATTTCAAAAATTCAGTGCTGCATTTCTGCTTTTCACAGATTCCTAGCAATATGGACTATTTGCATTAACCTTAAATAGCAGCATTTATTTAAGATTCATTTTTACTCATTCTTGTTCTGAAATCACTAATTTCATTTGACAATGTGATAGGACAAAATTATATTTTTAAATGTCGCAAGCAGCACTCCAGAACTTGGGTCAAAAATAGTTTCCTCATAATCTCCTTGGAGGAGGTGAGCTGATGTGGATTTTAGAAGATTAAAGCTTTGGTGAACTGAGGAAGACTTGGGCCAGTCTCCCTTTGCGGGGTCTCCAATCATGTTGAGATGGTAGAATGTGCCAGGAGGGAGAGAGGCTTTCCTTGTGCACCTTTCCTGGTGCTTGTTTTTGGCTGTGCCTGTAGGGTGCACTCAGCCAGGGCACTATTTAGGTGGGAACCATTCTGCTGCTGCTTTTTTCTATTTTGGAAGGTGGGCCACTTGGTAAGGGGGGTAAGTCTGCATTTGTGTGCTAGATTGCTGAGATTGTTGTTGAGTATCAGGGAGGTGTGCAAGAACAGTTGTGTCAAGATGCAGATACTTGGAAATGTGCATCCTGTATCAGGTCCCATGGGTGTGTGTCTGGGTGGTGCTAGTCCTGTAGTCTTTAGCCCCAGGGCCTGCCTGAGTCTTTGCCCTCTGCATTGCATGTTGGGTGTATGTTTGCCACACACTGTGCATGTGATAGTTGGCACTTAGCACAGCTCCCCTTGCTCTGTCTCTCTGGCCACGGGATCTGCTTGTTGCTCAATGGAAGGAGAAGCAAGTTGAGGTGGAGGCTCTTGACTTGGTGTCAGCAGACCTGGGACTGCTGGGAGTTTTGTTGTCTCAGGAGGGAGACCATGCCAGAGCTGTCTCCTACACTGTGGGGTGGAGGAGAGGCTCACTATGCTGCAGCTGGTGCTCTTGCATTCTTAGCTTGTTCATCATGAGAGCCTGAGTCCTTTTATTTGTTGTGGTTTAGGCCAGTTTGAGTTATAATTTACTTGTTTGCAGGATCTTCATTATATGATATTTGATATTTAACACAACCTATTTTGTGATGGAAAGTTTGCTTTCGTGTTTTTATCACATGGAAGATATTCCTGATTTTTGGTAGTGCTCGTGAGTTTGGAAGCCAAGGTGAAGCAAACCCACTAATACTAGAGGGTATGTAGGGGAGCCTTTTACATTCCACTAAGCCTTCAGCATCCTCATGCCTTGGGGAACCCCATCCCATTTGTCAAGTTGTTCACACTGCACAATGGCTCTGATACCTGACATAGCCAATGAGAAGTTGTGACAGCTCAATTTGAAGAGGGAAATGTAGGGCTGGGAGGCGGAGCTGTGGTGCTGCTCACGTTTTCTGAAGCTCTTCCTGTGCAGGTGGAGCCTTGCTTTCCTCTCAGGGAGTGTGGGCCGAACTGGCGACTCCTAGTGAATAGAGTAAGCAGTGGTGAGTGGCAGGTCTCAGCTGTTGTGTCTTCCTGAGCTTGCAGGCACTTGCTTCCTTCCTGCCTGCACTTGCGTCATTCACTCTGTGCATGCTTTGGGTGCCAACCACGCTGTGAGGACATGAGGAACCAAGACTTCCTGCCAGCAGCCTTGAGATGGACCTGCTGGTTAGCAGATCCTCAGCCCAGGGAAGCCTTCAGGCTGCCAGGTGACCTCAGTTCCCATTGTACCTTGATGTCCTCCCTTCAAGGAACCCTGAGCCACATTCACACAGCTGAACTGTTCAGAACACTGACACAGAAACTGAAGTGATAGGTGTTTGTTGTTTAGAGTCATTGTTTGTAGAAATGTACCACAGTGCAGGTGCCCAGAGGTTAACCAGGTGCATCTTCAGCATGTGGGAGTGGGCGAGCCCTCTGGCTGCCCTTTGTCCCTCCTCTGTCTGCCTGCGGCCTCTTCTGCAGTTGCTCAGTTTTGTTGACTGAGAGGACAATGGAGTCTCCTTAGGACCGGCTCAGACATTCCTGTCTCTCCTTGGAATTTCTGTGAGACAGCAGTCATTAACAGTCAAGTAATTATTGTGTTTAGGATTTAGACAGGAAGGGAAAACCCTGTGTACTAGGGAGTGGTAAGTGCCTGTTGAGAACAGTCTGATTTTGAATAGCAGAGCATTGTCAGCCAGAGGCATTAACTTCCACCATCTTCTGTTAAACTGTGTTATTCTGAATGACCCAGTGCTTCACTTAATGTCTTGCTTTCATGTTTTTGGAGATGTACTCTCTCTCTCTCTTTCAAGAGTTATGAAGGTGACATTGATTTCCTTGCTAGAGATGACACTGTGGTAACCAACAGTTCCACATCCCCATACCTGACACACAGAGGCTTACTACACTGGTGTTTAGCTGCAGAGTATTACCCTGCTCCAGGTGTCATCTGATTTCCAGAGTCCAAGTTCAGCAGCTCTGTTATCACTCTCATTTTAATGAAAAGGCCAGGGAGGCTGTTTCAAACACCATAGCTCGTCACGCTTCTGCTTAGAACCAGCGTGTGTAGTGTGTGTCATTTCTGCTCGAGCTGGTGTCTGTCCTTTTGTACTGCAGAGGCCTCTTTATTTACAGCAGTGTTCTTTTTTGTGTCATTTTTGGCAGTCATCTTCTGTCTGGCCAGAGGTTTTTGCCTCTGGGAACACAGGTGACTCTAAGCTCCAGCTGTTGGGGACACACACAGGGTCATCCTGATGGCATTATACTGCTGGGTCAGGAGTTTGTTGGGGAACTGAACTTGATATTAAATTTGGGTGTTACTGATAACCATTAAATAAGGACTGTGTCAAAATAGAGTACTTTTATTTATTATTGGACAGCATTGGGGATTGAACCTAGGGACTACTAATGAGTTACAGGTCCCAGGCCTTTTATTTTTGAGACAGGATTTTTCTTAGTTGGCCAGATTGGCCCCAAACTTGTGATCCTCCTGCCTCAGCCTCTTCCCAAGGTCTTGTGGTCTCTGTCTCTGGGGGAGGGGTTCCTGAGTGCCTGGCCCTGCAGCATCGCAGGACCAGCAACAGTATGTGTCATTAGCTTGTGATGGGATGTACCCTTCTCTGGATCTGCGTGCTGGGGATGGAGTCACCGTGTAGAGCAGTGCCCTCACACCCTTTATTGTTAGTTTTTATTTTTTCTTTTTCTGCTCTGGGCCCAACTTCTAAACACCCCCACTGTCCACCACAATTTGTCCACCCTGGTTTTCTCTTCTACCAGCTCTCTTCATCCTGGTCCTCCCTTGCTTGAAGTGGGTTGTGGTTTTTGAGGCAGTGCATTATGTCAGAGGAACCCTTGGTCTTTCCCATTCTGTAGGCTTTCTCTTTGTGTTCTTGTTTCCTTTGTTGTATAGAGCTTTTTAATTTAATTCTATCCCACTTATTAATTTTTGTTTTTTATTTCTTGAGCTTTAGGAGTCTTCTTAACAAAGTTAGTGTGCTGGTAATGATGGAGTATTTTCTTCTAGCAGTTGCATAGTTTCTGGTCTGATTCCTAGGTCTTTGGTCCACTCAGAGTTGACTTTTGTGCAGTGTGAGAGATAGGAATCTTACTGTCATTCTTCTGCATATGGATATCTAGTTTTCTGTATCTGTGTGGGATCACCTTTGTGTTGTCTTTGGTCTTTGTGTTGTTTTTGATGTCAATACCATGCTGTTTTTGTTAAAATAGCTCTGTAGAATAATTTAAAATTAGGTATTGAGGTCTCCAGCATGGCTGTTCTTGCTCAGTATGACTTTGGCTATTCTGGGTCTTTTATTTTAGAACTGCTCTTATTTTATTTTTTCTAGTTTTGTGAAGAATATTAGTAATATTTTGATGGGAATTATACTGAATCAGATTGTTTCTAGTAAAATGGCCATTTTGACAATATTAATTCTGCCTATCCAAGAACAGGGGAGGTCTTTCCCTCTTCTAATATCTTTAGTTTTTTTCTTCAGTGTTGTATAATATTCATCATAGATGTCTTTCTCCTCTATAGTTAGATTTATTTCCAAGTGTTTTAATTTTTGAGGCTATTGAGAATTATTATCCTGATTCTTTCTCAGCACATTTATTATTGATGTATAGGAAAGCGGTTGATTTTGTTTGTTGATCTTGTTTCCTACTACTTTGCTGAATAAGTTTATCAGTTCTAGAAGTTTTCTGGTGGAGTTTTTGGATCTTCTAGATAAAGCATCCCATCATGAGCAAGCGGATAATTTGACTACGACTTTTCTTATTTATGTCTTATTAATTTTCTTCTCTTGCCTGATTGCTCTGGCTAGAGTTTCAGGAACTATATTGAATAGGAGTGGTGAGAGTGGACATTCTTTCCGTGTTCTGATATTAGAGGAAAATGCTTTCAGTTTTTCTCTGTCCACATAATATATTGGCTTTGGGTATGTTGTATATAGCCAATATGATGTTGAGGTAAGTTTCTTCTATCCAGAGTTTCTTAATGTTTTTTAATATAAATGAGTGCTAGATTTTTTTCTGTATCTGTTGAGATGATTGCACAATTTTTTGTTCTTACCTTTATTTGTATGGGGAATTACATTTATTTATTTAAGCATGTTGAACCAGCCTTTCATCCCTGGGATGAAACCCCTTAGGTCATGGCATACTCTGTTTGTAATGCATTTTTAAATGTGGGTTGGTAATATTTTATTAAGGATTTTTGTGTCCATGTTTATTGAGGATATTGATCTGTTGTTTTCTTGATGTGTTTTTGTCTGGTTTGGTATCAGGATGATACTGGGTTTGTAAAATGAAATTTGGAGTGTTGCCCCCCCCCCCCTTTATATTTCATGGAATAATAATAACAAGGGTGTGGTTGTGTGTGTGTATATATATGTATGTATGGAAGAAGATTGGCATTTGTGTTTTAAAGGCATTATAGAACTCATCTGAAAATACATTTGGTCCAGGACTTTTCTTTGTTGAAAGGCTTTTTTTTACTGTTTTAATCTTGTTACTTGCTATTGGTCTGTTTAGGTTTTTCATGTCCTCTTTGCTTAATTCAGGTAGGGAGGGAACATGTATCTAGAAATTATTCAGTATTTTTAATGTTTTCCAATTATTAGAATAAAAGTATTTAAAATAGTTCATAATGCTTCTCTGGATTTCAGAAATGTCTGTGGTGGTATCTCCTTTTTCATTTCTAATTTTGTTGATTTGGGCTTGTTCTCTTTCTTTTGGTTTGTTTGGCTAAGGATTCATCAATCTTGTTTATCTTTTCAAAGAACCAGCTTTTTGTTACATTGATCCTTTATTGTTTTAAAAATCTCTGTCATTCATTTTGGCTCTAATCATAATTATTTTCTTTCTTCTACTGGTTTTGGAATTAGTTCCTGCTTTTCCAGGACCTTGAGATACAACTTTAGATTGTTTTATTAGTGATCTTTCTGTTTTTTGTAATGTAGGCACTAAATGCTACAAACTTTCCTCTTACAGCCACCTTCATGGTGTCCCAGAGATTTTGGTATGTTGAATCACTATTCTTGTTTTGATTCTAGGAATCTATTTCCCCTCTCCTTTCTTCTGTGATCCATTCCTCCTTCAAGAGTATTGTTTAATGTACTTCTGTTTATGTGGTTTCTATTATATTCCTTGTCTTCGATTTTAAATTTTGTTCTGTGGTGAACTGATAGTATGCAAGGTTGTGTGTGAGTGTGTTTGTGTATATGTGTGTGTGTTTATTTATTTTGGCATTTGCTAAAGCTCACTTAATGACTTATAGTATGGTCTGTATTTGGGGGAAGTTTCCATGAACTGCTGAGAAAAAAGTGAATTCAATTTGGTCTATTGTAGGATGAAATATTCTATAGATGTCTCTTAGATCCATTTGATTTATAGTGTGATTTAGATCAGACTGTATTTATTGGTTTTATTTGTGGATGACAATTCCCTCAGTATTATTGTATGAAGGTCTGAGATCTGATGTCCAGAGGTATGTGTTTTATGTAATTAGGTGCACTGACATTTAGTGAAAAGTAGTTTCTGTTGCTGTATCTTCTTGTGAATTATTCCTTTTACCAGTGTATGGTAACCTTCCTTGTCTCCTATGATTAATTTTTGTTTGAAATCTGCTTTGTCAGGCATGAGAATAGCTATTCCTGCTTCTTTTTGGACTCCATTTGCACACACTTTTTCCATCTTTTTACTTTCAGTCTGTGGCTGTCTTTGCCTATGATATGGGTCTCTTGCAAACAGCTGGTTTTCCTAAATGATGCCCGGTACATATGGGTTTCCAAGAAACAGGTTCTTCAGAACATCCAGAAGACATGAGTCTAATGTGCTCCGCTTTTTAATTAATAGATTAACAAAGAATATATGGCTCTTAGTGACTCTGAATAGTTGAAAAGCCATTTTACTCTTAGCCTTCATTTTCCTTTCTAACAAGAGGATTGAACTGTGTGTAATGGGTGAGTTTTCTTTGTGTCTGTTCTGTGGAACTGATGTTTTTTCATTGGAGATTTTTTTCATATATTAAAAAAAAATTTTTTTTTAGTTGTTGATAGACCTTTATTTTATTTATTTGTTTTTTTTCTGGTGCTGAAGATGGAACCTAGTGCCTCACTCATGCTAGGCATGCACTCTGCCTCTGAGCCACAACCCCAGCCCTTTTTTTTTTTTTTTTTTGTATTTTTTAAAAATAAGTTTTCTATGGCAGAATATCATCACTGGTTGGTCAGTCTGCTCCGGCCATCTCCCTTTTCCCATGTGTGAGGCCTGCACAGGTGCTACTTCCATTCTTGGGGTGGTCCTCATACACATCTCCTTTGCCACTTATTCCTGTCATGAGGTAAGAAGCCTGAGGCCCACGGGGCAGTGTCTTATTACAGGTTAGGACATGCAGATGGCAGAGCTGACCTTCCAGGGCCTTCAGCCTCATAGACTGCTCCTAGCAGGACCTTCCGCCTCCTTCCACAGTCTGCTGCTTTGTGACATGTCCTCTCCTGTCCTCCAGACAAGAGAAGACAGGAGCTTTCAGAAAGCACTTCTGTGTTCTACTTGGAGTATTCCAGTTCTTTTAAACCTTGGTTTCTGGGTGGTTTGGTATTGTTGTATTTCATTATGCAATACTGTTTCTACTAAACATAAAATGTTCAAAATAAAATGCAAACAATACATTTAATATTGTGAACTTTTTAGTGGAAAATTGGTAGAATAATTTTATTTTGGAAATATTGGATTATTTTATGGCACGTTTAATTTACTCAAATGTAAAGTAAGAATGAGTTTTTGTTATACCCCAACTGGGTAGATTGTAGCTGGTACTAGATATTTGGTGCTTCCTTCTGTGTGTGTCCCTGTGGTGCCTGTGCTGAGGGAGGAGGAGGGTAGTGTTCATCCTGTCTTTGTGAGCCTGCCACTTTGCAGGACTCCTGATGACTTTTCTTGTCTCCCCAGGGGAAGTGCTTCTCACCCCTGGCCACGCATCAGAGTCACTTGGAATCTATTAAAATTCTGATTTCTGGGTCCCTCCCTCCCTCAGATTCTACTTGCATTGTTCTGGGAGGTCATTCAGACATCTTGCTCTCCCTAGTCCCCTGGGAGATCCTCCTGTGCAGCTTGTACTATGTCCACTTCCCCAGATGCCACCAAAGAAAGGCTAGTGACAGTGGAATGGGGCTCTTGTTTCCTCCCGTATTTGTACCTTCCCTTTCCAGTAGCGGACTCTGCTGTTTTTCAGAGCCTCCAGCAGTTAGGGTGGGAGGGAGGCCTGTAGGGTCGAGACGACACATTTATCTTGTCTTAGACGCTGAGTGGCCTCAGAATAATTCTCTGTGTTCTATGTGTAGTGATTGTAATTCTCATGCATACACTGATTTAGTTTTTTGTAGAGGCATTTCTGTAAAAGTTCTAGTGAGACTTTTCTCTTGCCCCCCTCCTACAAGTTTCTCTGTTTTGAGATTTGTCTGTTTTGCTTTTTGTTGAGCATATTCCTCTTCCAGGGAATGTTCTGTAGAGTCTCCCTAGCGACTTATTGGCTTAGGATGTGTTCTCAGTGGTGCTTGTCTCATCCCTTTGTCTTGGCTTCCTGTTGAGTGTGGAGAGTGTTCATGGAGTGGTGACGTCATGCTTGAAGCCCATTGGTGGCTTTGGCCAGTCAGGCGCTTCCTGGTGTCCCAGTGGGAAAGATGCATAGTCTGGCAATAACAGGAAACTTCACATTTCTACATCCTGTTGTTCTGAGTTTGTGACTTGCTGCCCTGCCATGATGAAGGTTAGTGGACATTTCTATATGTGTTTCTTCTGGTAGAGTACCACAGCTTAAATTTTCCAGGCTCTGGAATTAAACTGTGGAACGGAAGGAATTCACTTTATAGTTAAGGGAATTCATTTTATAGTTAAAGGAACTGTTTTGTATCTAAATGAAGCTGAGGCCTGTTAAGGTTATTGCTTAAGAAGGTGCAACTTAACCCATATTTAGCCCTTGAACAGCTTTAGGTAGAGCTCTCCCTGGTGTTGGACTGCTTCTTGATCATGGATAGCACATGGATTGACTCCGTGTTATAGATGGCTCTGAAGGGGCTGTTCTAAGGAGGACCCTGGCTTCATGAGACCCACATCAGCGATGGGATGCCTAGCTGTGCTTACAGCTGGCTTGGTAGGGTTTATAGGTCCATCTGATTTCTTCTCATGAGCTTCAGACAGCGAGCTATGCTTTTAGTCCTTTCTGATTGTCTTGGTGCCTTGGCCTCTGTTCCGAGGCCAAATTTGTCTCCCGAGTTTTCCATCTTCTCAGTTTTCTCTTGTTATTTGTGTTTGAATAAACATACCTCATAACTATTTTTTATTCACTTCAAAAATTGTGGACAGAAGACTATCAACTGGAGGTGATTTTTGTGCAAGAGAGCAGTTTACAATCAGGTTTGGAATTGCACTTCTTGGTGTCTCTTGATATGCACTTCACTCACAGTGATATTGAGTACCCAGTGGGTGGTGGATGGACTGGAGTATGTATCTATCAGCACACATCCAACACACTAGGTGTTGGGAGGTGTGCATTTAGCTTCTGTAGATCTTACACTCCATGGTAGAAACTGATTGAAACTATTCCTGTGACACATGTTCTGGGGGAGCCTATTGGGGGCTCAACAAGGCTGTCCAGGCAGGGCTGATCCTTCAGGAAGTAAGACTTAGTCGGGAAGGATGTGGGTGGGGGACAGGAAGTAGGGGAGCAGAAGGGAGTTCCTGACATATCTCTGAGTGTCCTCCAGAGGAAGAAGCTGAACCCAGGGGGAGGGCAGAGGTGCTAGGTGGACTAGCCACTGATGCTTATTCTGGTCAGTGGTTAACATAACATTCAAATTATGTTAACATGACATTCATTTTGTTTTCTAAATATACTTTTGTTATTGGCACCGTGTGTGTGTGTGTGTGTGTGTGTGTGTATTTTGTACCAGGGATTGAACTCAGGGGCACTCAGCTACTGAACCACATCCCCGACTCCACATCCCACCCCCCTTTTTGGATATTTTATTTAGAGACAGGGTCTCACTGAGTTGGCTTAGCACTTTGCTGTTTTTGAGGCTGGCTTTGAACTATGATCCTCTTGCCTCAGCCTCCAGAGCTGCTGGGATTCAGGTGCCTGCTACCACGCCCGGCTTGAAAGATATTTTTTCTTTCATAATTTTTCTAGGACAGAGTAGTGGATGATTTGACTGTTAAAATTGTTTTTGTATAAGGTTGGTTGGTGATCAAAAGTGACAGGTAGTTCTCAGACCGTATTTGCAAAGAGCTATGTGTTTTAGTACATCTGTGCATGCACACACACACTTACACACACAACCCTCACAGACTCTGTACCCAGCTGTCTATATCCAGGCCATCTCTTGTGTGCTCTTTGAGCTCCAGGTGATTGGTGTGCACCCTTGTGCATGTGCACTTTCTCTCACGCACGTGCACACACACACACTCCAATTGTCTATATCATGTCTTGTACTTTCTCTCTCCCAGCTCCAACTGGATGGTGTTAACACATGTGTGCTTTCTCTCTCTCTGTCTCTCTCTCTCTCTCTCTCTCTCACACACACACACACACACACTGCAGACTCCAGCTGTCTGCCTCCAGGTGAGCTCATGCGCTTTCTGTGGCAGCTCTACGTGTGTGGTATGAAGTGCTTGTCTATGGGATGTGACTGTCTCCTCAGGGTCCCAGGTCTCTAGACAGCTCTGGATTGGAGGAGGTGCCAGATGGTCCTGATCCTGGCCAAGTCTCTGCCCAATGAGTCCCTCCCTTGTCCCTTCTGTGTGACCTGATCCCTTTCCTTATACTTTCACATCCATTGTGCTCGCTCACGTCTGTATTTTCCTTTTGTACCTGTTAGTTTTGGAATCAGCTGTATCTTGCCTTCTTTTTATGCTGGGAAAAAACATCGGGGGTGTGCCTTATCCACTGGCCTCTGCATACTCCAGGGGGAGAGGGCTGCAAGCTACCAGTGAGCCTTCACCAAGCACATGCAGCTGGGTGGCCCCTGCCCTGGGTGGGTGCTCATGGATAGGCAGCTGGTCCTCATCCGAGGGCTTGAACTGTGCCCTATGCAGGAATTCTAGTCCTTTTCCTCTGGCCTGCTCTCGCATATTGTGCTTCCTCTTGGGATTTCAGGATAAGAATCCCACACCAGAACTTGTTGATGCTGCATTCAACATGAGATTCAGTACTAATTCTGCTTGTTTAATTTTTCCTTTCAGACATTTGATGCAAATGATTTGTATCAGGGGCAGAATTTTAACAAGGTCCTCAGTTCCTTAGTGACTCTAAATAAAGTAACAGCAGGTAAGACTCCTTTTTTATTACATTTGAGGGGGTGGGAATACTAAATGGAGAAAGGTTTTGGTTTTCTGTTAGTAAGGCAAAATGAGCATTACTGAATTTAAGAAATGAGCGCCTACTGCTTTGCTGCTATAATTCTGCTATCCTGAGCACTTGGGCTTCAGTTCCTGGTGCTACAAGCCCTCCTTTAGAGACTGGCCTCTGAGCCACTTCCCAGTGCATGTTTACTCTGAGTCCTGTCTGGAAGCCATTCTCTGCCTGAGCCTGAGACAAAGCAAGGCTCCTGTGTGCAGTGGAGGTGAGGCCTGACTGGCACAGAGCACTGCCCCAGAACAGGTTGCCCACAGGAATGTGATTGTGTCTTCAGGGCTTCACTCTGAGATTGAAAGTTGCATACCTCTAGGGCTGTGGAGATGGAACCATCTAAGAAACCATTCCAGGGAAGGAATCCTTAAGATTGTCTAATCACTTAATGATGTATTGCAAATGACTATTTGGTGTTTTCTATAGGTGGTTAAATAGACACCGAAGCAATCCTCTGTCCCTTTACGGTCAAAATTGTAGTTTTAATGTGAACAAATAGCAAGGAAGAAAATCAGTTACGTGAAATTCAGGGAGATGTAGCTCACACCAGGATTTAATACAAGAGACCTTGCATGAGATCTTGAGAGTGTGGCAGGTTCCTGTATCCACCCAGGCAAGTGTCCATCTACCAGCTGCTTGGACACGGTCACTAGTCATGTGAGATTGTTTTGGTTGGTGATGGGCTACATGTGCAGCAGTGTGCAGCATGTGGCCTAAGTGTGCACAGGGCTATATCCTCTAGGTTGGTGCCAGCATACTGTGGTGTCTGCATGATGACAGGATCTCCCTCCTGATAGCACAGTCTTGAGAATGTTGCCCTGTCATAAGGGACATGCAGCTGCGCGTGTCTGCCTTAGAATTGTGAATTATGACTTTATAATTAGTATAGGTCTCTGTGGCAGACAAGGATGGGGTGGCCCTGGTAAATGAAATCTATAGGTGATCCTCAGCTGGACCCCAGTGAAAATATTGCTGTGGGTGCTCTCTCAGTGTTTGAGTTAGCAAAACAGAGTGTGGAGAGGTGCTGGGGAGCTGCAGGCCACGCTGGATCCCGTGCCTGTCAGCGGTCCAGGTTTGAGGCATTGAGATTTTTTTAGAGAAATGATGGATTTGTAAACAAACTGGGATCAGTGGCTCTTGGACACATGCCACTGTTTTTTCTACCCCCACCTCCTGCAGAAGTATTTCTTGTGTATTGATGTCCTTGGGTCTGCATTGGATGTAAAATATGTAGTGCTTTTCCTTATAAAGTCATATTTAGAAGTTAGGAGATAAATTTGGTACTTTTCAGCTTTTAGTTAATGTTAGTGACTATTTTGCAAGAGCTTTTAACTTTTCTGTTTGTTGGTTCCTTGCTCTTGGTTATTGTATTGAAGTCAGTGTGATGGAATTGACTGTCTTTTTAGTTCTCAACTTTAAACACTTGCCTCAATGCAGTATGGTCACAGCTGTTCCATTTTTGGGAAATTTCTGCCATCATCTTCCCTCTGTTTCTGTCACTTAAAGGATGTGTGTTCTTAAGGCATTTAGATGAGTTTTTGCCTTTCAGTTGGCCAGAAGAATTGATGATGGGGAAGGAGAGGAGTCAGGATGCCTTGGTTGCACTGAGAATTCTCTTGAAGGCCAGGATAGGTTAGCACTGTGTAGCTAGGGTGACAGACCCATGGGCGGGTTCCAGGAAAATATCCTCTGTGGCTGGTTTTGTGTTGGGGTGGTATTTAGGCTTTGTCTTCTCAAGTAGAAAGTACTTGAGAAGTACTCCTGTCCCTACATAGGATCTTACAAGTGCAGGCACATTTTAGGGGGAATGTCAATACAATGTCCCACACTTCTGAGTGTGGAGCCAGCAGCAGCATAAAGGTAGGACCTGGTGGGAAGGTCTGGCCCTGAATCTTCTGCAGTTCTGGCTGCCTTGAGCCATTTTGTCCATGAGAAGGTATGGACCCTGTGTTGCTCTAGCCCGAATGTGCCAAGAGAAGGTGCAACTCTGGGCTTTTCTGTGACAGTCTTCAGACTTTTAGCTGTTTCAGAACTTTATAAAGTACAATGTAAGCCAGTTCCAACAGATTTGCCTGAAAGATGGGCGGGCTCTGGGCGATTGTCAGTGTAGGGTGCTTTTGTGGACAGGGTAGGACAGGGTAAGGCATATACATCTTGAAAAGTGTTTTCCCTAGTAAATTCCTCACACCATCATTTTCCTTTTTTTCAAATCAAATCATTTCTAAGAAATGGTCTGCTGACATTGACTTGTTGGTTGGCCTGTTGTGGTGGGAATCCCGAGTGGGGAGGGCCGCATTAATTCCTGCTGGCTTTGGCTCTCAACAATGGGGTGAGGCAAGTGGAGCACGTGCAGCTTGCTCTTGAGGAGATAAGACCCAGAAGGGTCTCTGGCCAGAAAATGCACAAGGAAAAGAGTTCTTTGTGTTGCAAAATAATTCTTGTTGCTCTCTGCATGGGAAGTAATCTTGGAGAAATGGCATATGTGCTGTGGTATGTTTTGAGAGTGAGAACTGAGTTGTTTTCTGCTGGGGAGTTGTATTTGAGAAGCTTGTTTTTCAGGTGAAGAAATATATTAAAAACTTATAAAACGTTTCACAAACTTTTGAAAAGTTATACTAGAGAAATGCTGATGAGAAATCATCTTCAGATAGTTTCTGGAGAGGTAATTGGGGATGAATGCGAGTTATTTATGGGACAAAGAATCTGCTCTTTGTTTACTGCATAAATGGCCTGCTTTATTGTGGTATTCGGTGTGTCCCTCTGCTGGCCCAGTTTTAGAGCCAGCGTGTGGCATGGGAGCATGGTGTCAGGCGTTCTCAGCGCTTTTTCTCTGTGTGCATGACCTTTTCAGACATTGGACTAGGGAGCGACTCCGTATGTGCTCGGCCCTCTTCGCATCGGATCAAGTCTTTTGACTCCCTGGGATCCCAGTCTTCACACAGTCGGACTTCAAAATTGTTCCAGGGCCAGTACCGAAGTTTGGTAAGTTTGAGAGGTTTTGTTATTTAAATTCTCGTGTATTTGGGAATGTGGGAGTGTATGAATGTGTCTGGAAAGATGCTTGTGCTCCTGCTAACAGTGCTAAAGCAGCCCGGAGGTATTTGACCTTGCCTCCATTGCTCTTGCAGCCTGGTTTTGTATTTGTCCTTACCAGATCCTTCAGATGATATGCTGAATGAGTGCTTTCAGAAAACTTATTTCCTGGGGTTATATTAAGATTGATAATTCTGCTTGTATAGAGAAGCATGTACTTTTAACATATTTCCCTGACACAGTGCTTTCTCAACTGCTATACACAGAAGCATGAGAAGAAATGTATGTGTGGAAGAACTTAGCCATACAAAGGAGAGACGGTTTTAACCAAAGAAGCCAAAGGTAGCCTTTTCCTCTTCCTGAAAGCCTGCCTTCAGAGCTTTCCATGGCTGCTCAGGACACAAGGAAAGGCACTTAGGTGGAGAGTCGTCTTGGGAAGGGAAGAAGAACCTGCTCATAAATGCTAAGGGCACAGGCTGTAACAGTGCCTGGAGATGACATAGGGGAAGGTAGAGCATGGGACTGAATGTGAGTCTGCAGGGAGGTCGCAGGTCTTACTGTCCTGGTCAGGTCCTGCTGTCTTTTGGGCCACCTGGGGCTGGCAGTTCTTGATTTGCTAATAGAGGCATGACCATTTTTTTCTCCTTGTATAAGGAGAATCTTACAATGGTAGTCATGAGAGCTCACATCTTCAGAGATTTTAGGGACCCCACTTTCTTTTTGCTGTAACACAGGAAATTATGAGGTTTTGCTAATAGTGACGGTCAGGAAGTGAGAGTTCATTTGGACAGAGTTGTATTTTGTAGTTGGAAATAAATTTGAGTGTAGCTCAAGGAATAGGGTTAAAAATAAGATTCAGGAGAAATGTAGTTTTTACATTTTCGTAAGTGTTTTGAAGTGAACCTTACTCTTGTCCTTACATTTGCCCTTGGAGAAGCCTGTCCTAGGTTCTGCATCTGCAGGTAGTGACGCCTTATTGTGATCTGCCTATACCAGCTCAGTCCTTCATATTTTTGTGGCCTCTCTTCTGCAGCCCTCCTGGTCCTTATGTGGTCTAGTTTTTTTATAGGATGTGATGCAGGAGGAGTTTTGTAGCATTATCATTGTGAGCATTATGATTCCAAATTAAGGAGAAAACTTGAAACATTTTAAATTAGCTTTATAAAATATGTAAGGAAAATGTAAGAGAAAACATACTTTCAGTGAAAAAAAAAATACTTCAAACCATGGAAGTTTTCATTTTGGTTTTCCTTTTTTCTTACTGAATAAAGGAAGACTGGGAAATATGTATGATATTAAGTAAAGTATGTGGTTGAAGATGAATGTTACTGAGATCTTAATCATACAGGATTAACATTCCATTAGCTAGAGAAATTGGTAAGTTACACCAGGAGTGAAAGGGTTCTTTTTGTTGCTGCTGCTGTGCTGGCTTCTCCTGCATGGGACATGGCAGACCTCTCTTGCATGCTAGGTGAGAGCGACTCTTTGCCTTTAGATTTTTCTGAATATAGTTTGCTCACAGCACTGTGAGGTGACTTTTTTGAATCTAGAATCTAGAAATGAGGATGGCAGAGTGTTCATAGCTGAGTAATGAGTACGTGGAAGGCCATTTATCATTCTCAACCTCTACCTATGCTTGAAAATTTCCATAAGAACTTAAGCTGAAATGCCCCTTGTAGTTGTGGAGCATCAGTTCTGGGATCTTGTGACAGAGCTCAGCCCTGCACTCACAGCAGGCACTCCCACCCAAGCTGGTCCACTTCTCAGGCACTGTTTAAGCTCCTTTGCTCAAGCTAGCTTTTTTGACCCCCACATCCCTTTCAGTCTCCGAATGTTGCACCCGATTGCCGCCTCACCTGCTGGTTGTTTTCGTAACCTTGTTTTAAATCTGCGAAGCCGTCATCTTTCTGCTCCAGGACAGTTCCTGCCTGGGGTGCAGGCTGGCTAGGGCTGCTGCTGCTCATTTGGCTCTGCAGTGGGAGCTGGACCTCCTCACTCGGTGCCTCTTTCCTGTGGCTCCCTCAGCTTGCCTTTCTCTGGGTGATTTCTTCCTGCCCATTTACATGCTCTCCGCTAAGCAGATCTCCTTGTCCAGCTCTGCTCTGCAGCTTGCCTGTCACCACAGAAGGAGAAACCTGGGAGAGATAATCAAGAGTGTAGTGGATCCAGGGCATAGATTTGGGTTTTTTTTCTCCTCAGTTCTGACTTCCAACTTTCTTTTCTTAAGGACTTTTGTTGATGCTTCTGGAGTCACTGTCATGTCCTGCATCTGCATTGGCTGTTAATGAGCATAGCCCCACGTTCCCTTCTTTATTCTCAGTTTGGGAACAGGGTTTATGTACTAGCTAAGCCTTTATCTGCTGTTAATGAGCACGGCTCCCAACTCCCAGTGTTGTTCTCTGAGATTGGGGACAGGGTTTTGTACAGTTTTGCTTTGCCTTCTTCATTCTGGGAGAAGTGACTTGATCTCTTAAGGCATTTCCTCTTCTGTGGCCCCCAGCACTCCAGGAGCCAGGGACCCCAGGCCCCTTGGCCTTGTGATGCTGTTGAGTGACCTTGCTTGGGTACCGGTCTTCGAGTTCACAAAGTGTCCAAAGCATGCAAGAAATCACATCAAATTTTATTATATATGCTTTGTTAAATATTTTCAATTCCCTTGAGTAAACATGGGATATATCATGAATCATATTTTGTCAATTCTAAGACCTTTTTCTGTAAAACATTTTAGCATATCTGAAAGTAACATGTATCTTATAGTTTATGGTATTCTGTAATTTAATTGATAGTATTTAGTGTTTTATAATATAACAATGGGCATTGTCCAGTTTTTGGCAACTTATACTAGATGAAATACATTATGAGGAAACTGAAACTTAGATAAGGTGGGTATTTACCCAGGATTGTAGAACTGGGACTGGAAACTGTGGAGTAGATATTGGGTTTTTGACTCCATGACAAGCCTTTTTTCAATGAATGAGAGTCTGGGCACTCTGGGACGTGGAGGAGGATCTGGAGCTTTGAAGGCTGCAGGCTTTTCCGGGTTGGATACCTGCAGGACTGTGGGTAGAATACCACTTGATGAAGAGGAATATGCCAGAAACTGGCAGATGAAACTCTGGCTGTAGGAGCCAGGAAGGTTGTGGAGAAGAGCCTGCCCAGTGGCTAGGTGACTGTTCTCAGGGGAGGTGTCCTATAGGCCCATGTAGGGACCCTTTTTCCCTTTGGGGAGGGAGTCTTCAGTCCCTTCCCATTGCTAATAGTTGTTGACTTGTAACATGCATTTTAAAAAGCTCATGTGTTGTGTGTACAGCAGGATGGATTTTCACACATCAAAGATTGCTAACTAAGCAGCATCCAGTAAGACCACAAGACTAGCCTCAGGATGCTTTCATTGTCTCCCCCCCCCCCCCAAGGGTATCTGCTGTTGTGATTTCTAACAGTACAGACGAGTGTCACCTGGTTTTATTTTATATAAATGCATTTTTTATTGAGAGAGTACTAGAATGTCACATTGAATCCAGGTGGATGACAAACCACTGTTTAGGAGATCTTTTTAAAAATGAGAAAGAAGAAAGCCCACAGTGATAAAATAGGGTTAAATTCATCATTCTAGCTTCCTGTAGCACTAGAGACAATGAAGGGAGCCTTTCACACTCTGCTGTTGTGATCCAGACTGCAGTTGGTGTTGTGTGGCGGGTAACTGGAGTATGTAGATGTCTTGGAACACCCTCCCTTTGGCTTGTCTGGTGCGTCTTGCCCTTTGGGCACTATTGTAAAAGGATGTGTTAAAGAAATCCACATCCCGTCACCATAAAGACGCTGAAGAAGGTGAGTTTGTTGAGCGGAAGTTGTCACACAGGTCCAGGTGGTCCTGTTCTTTGTGGCATGCCTTGTCTTTCTCTTGGATGCTGCCCTTTTCACAGCCTTTTCCTTTCTGATTGCTTCGTTTGTGAAGTACAGAAGTCCTTGGGTGTTTCCCTGGCACCCATCCGAGTTGAGAGTACTGTTTTCACCTTCCTGTCTATAGGGGGAATGTAGCTTACCTCCTGTGTAATTTCCTGATTTCTACTCACCTACTGTTGTACTGTGGAGCTGACCTCCATGGCCTGGCACCCAGCTGCAGCTTACAGGAGGCTGGCAGTGGGCTTGTCCTGGGCACTGTGACCTTGGAGGACCCCTTATGGACCCCTAGGCTCCCTTGCGCTCCACAGTTCGTTCCTTATGTGAGCTCCTCACCAGAATCACTGTGTGAATGTTTATACAAGGCTGAGCTATAGAAAGTAGAAGGTGGTAGGGTTGTGGTAGACTGCTGGTGAGCATGAGGGTGGTTTGCAGAAGGAGACTCGCTATGGCATGGTGAGTTGGATGATGTTCCATCTCCCAAGAGCAAGTGCCACTGTGACTGCCACTTTATCTTGCTCATGCCATTGGTGGGTGGTGAGTTCTATGCTTGAGCAATGGCTGTCAGCTGGAGCCTGCGCTGCCACATGTTGAGGAAGAGACTCCTGTGTTAGATATTAAAGATATGTTAACTGTTATTTATTCAGGATTTTTAATTATTAGATACATACTTATAATTTATGATTAATGTTTAATTTGTACACACATTTAGGTAGCTAAGTATTAAGCATTTGAGAATGACCAGCCAGCTACTCAGCTACTCTTTGTTAAGGATCTCCCTCGTGGTGGGGGTGTAGTCTCGTGATGTTCACCTGCTCCTGGTTAGAGTAACTCTGAGACTTGCTGGAGACAGCCACTTGCAGTTTTACTAGAGGTTCTTTTAGGCTTTTGCCTATGTGTGTCAAAGGAAAATGGCCTTTTTGGAGGAGGGGGGTTAATTTGAAATGTTTTTCAGTGTGGATGTCCATAGTAGAGAGTGGTGAGCTCTTTACACGCGGTCCCTTTACCTGCTCCCCAATGCTCTGTGGTCCCATTGTCTTTGTGGCCAAGCTCTATCCTGGCTTCAGTTAGTTCGGTGTTTAGAACATTAGGGTGGCCAAGCCAACAGTGTTCATAGTGGAGCCATGTCGCAGCCATGCTTTCTGGAATGCGTAATTATCTTTCTTTCTTTTGTTTTCCCTGTCCTTTTTGCAGATGGTAGCCCTGATCTAAGAATCTATTTGTATGCATTCAAACCTGTTAGATTTCTTCTTGCTTATCTCCCTGAGGAACACTCCTGGTGTTATGCAGGCTGTTGCATGGCAGTCTCTGATTCTGCTTGGTCCTCCTTGGAGGTGCTTCTGACCTATGTGGCTCTCCTCCACCACTTTCTCCATGTCTTCATTTTGCCCTTGCATTTCACCTGTCTTGGAGGAGCACAGTTTCTCTCATTTGTTCCTGGAGCAAGGGCACATGGGATGTAAATGTGTTGAGGTCTTATAATCCGCAGATTGTTTTTTTTCCCTGACATTATGAATTTTATTGCCTTTTGTTTTCAGAGGTTTAATGCTAGGATGTGATTTGGTCTGAATGTTTGTGGATTTGTCCTGCTGTAACGGTGTGCCTTTGTCAATTCCAGGGCTTTTCCAGGTGTGTTCCTTGGCCACTTGGCAGCCCTTGTCATGCCATAGTCCCTGTGGTTCTGCTTATTCTTCAGCATGCTCTGTTTCTTTCTTCTGAGTGAAGTTTGTAAATGCCATTCTTTCCTGAGGTTTTCTCTGTTTTTTTTTTCTATTTCAAGACAGTTTGTAGGGGCTTTTTCAAAACTTTATGATGACTGCTGAACTTCTTCCATCCACTTCCATGTCTGCTGTTGCCTTGATATCATCTTGGGGGTCCTCTCTCCTGCTCGTCCGCTTGCTGTCTCTTGGGCATGGTCTCTACTCTACTGGACATCTGCTTGCTGTCTTCTGGACATGATGTCAGGCATGTGTCTCCTGGTTGTCTGCTAGGTGCTGGGACTCCCAGTCCTGTCTTTGTTTATGTGGCCATTGGACATTTTGCCCAGTACCTGTTCGACACCATGGTGCATGTGGAATGGGCTTCCCCCTGGTGGCGGGGCACAGGAGAACACCACACCATCCTCACTGGTTCCTCAACGAGGTTGTAGTTCGTGTTGTGGGCCTGAGAGTGGTCTCATGGGCCCTCTGGGCTGCCCCTTAGGCTTCTCCGGGACTTGTTTTTTTTCCCCTGTGGACTTTCATGTGGATTTGGGTTGCTGGCCTCTCCAGAGCCTAGTCCAGATTATATGGAGATAGGAAGAAACTCAAGAGTCTGCTTTTCTCTTCCTGCCTTCCAGAGACTTTGAAAACTGCAGTTTTTGTGTGGGGAAAAAAATAAACATTCAACAATACCCAGTGTTGGTGAAAATCGGATAAAGAACTCTTCAGATATGGTTGGTGGGCATGTTGCTTGGTGTGAATATGGAGAACCTTTTTGAAGGGCAGTTTAGAAATTTATTTTTACATTTAACATGTATTAGTATGTGTTCTTTTACTAGAATTTAACATGGAGGCTAATTATATTCAAAGATGGACATGCAAGCATTTTTAAAGTAGCCTTGTTTTGCAAGACAGAAATACTGTATGTAGTATATTAAAAAAATAATCTAAAGGCCCATTGTTGGAGAGTGATAAAATAATGGCACCCGGGTAGTACAGCATTATGCAATTAGTTGGTTCTAAGTATTGCTGGAAGAATGACTGCAGAATGCTGACTTGGCCTAAGTATTGGAGGAGTATGCGCGCTGATCCTTCTAAATGTGTGTGAATGTATATCGGTTTGTGCAGGTTTAGCAGTTGCAGAATGAGACCTTTAAGCTCTGGAGAGGGTCTCTTCTGGGGCCGGGACCAAATGGTGAGCAAGGTGCACTGGGAGAGACAGGAAACTTGTTTCTTTATTTTAGACATTTTCCTGCTGTTTGAATGTTTTGGGCATTTATAATAATGTTTTGGCTGCCTTTATAAAATATAATCTTACTTATTTTAATGGAGTAGACTGTATCTCAAGTAATCTTCTTCCCACTCCTCCCCACCTGCTTTTTAGGACATGACTGATAACAGCAACCATCAGCTGGTAGTGAGAGCCAAGTTCAATTTCCAGCAGACCAATGAAGATGAGCTCTCGTTCACGAAGGGTGATGTCATCCACGTCACTCGAGTGGAGGAAGGAGGCTGGTGGGAAGGCACGCACAATGGCAGGACTGGCTGGTTCCCCAGCAACTATGTGCGTGAGATCAAGCCAAGTGGTAAGTGGCCAAGCCTGAAGTGGCACTGATGACTGCTGTTCTTGAGGCTGAGAAAGCAGCCATGAATGCATTGGCATCCTGAGTGCTAGCTCTCCAAGAGAGTCTGGGAAAGTGCCTCTGTCGTGATGAAATTTTTGTTCAGTGGAATCCCTAACATTGGAGTTCTGGGACAAAGGGCTTCACAGTTATAACCTAGCTTTGCATTCCATCCTGACATTTTCCAGATTCCAAGGGAAATATCTCAAATGTGTTAATGTTCTCTCCTTCCTCCTCCAGGTACTGAGGGTTGAACTCAGGGCTTTGTACATGGTAGGCAAGTGCTCTTCCAGTGAATTACATCCCATTTTATTTTTGAGATAGTTTCTAAGTTGCCAGGCAAGTTGCCAGGCTGGCCAGAAGTTTGAGATCTTTCTGCCTGAGTCTCTTGAGTAGCTGGGATTTCAGGCGTGTACCACCATGCTCTGCTAAGTTTTTTTTTTTTTTTAATTGAAGTGGGATCTTACTACCTTGTTCATGCTGGTCCTAAACTCCCAAGTGATTCTCCTGCCTCAGCCTCCGAGTACAGCTGGGATTGCAGGTGTGTGCCACTGTGTAGTTGTGGTTACACTTTTGTGTTAAGATATACTTTTATTTTTTAGGGCTGGGGTCAGGGCTTGGAATTTGTGATACACAGGCTTTTAACTGTGGGCACTTTACCAATCATCTATTTGTAGATAATTTCTGCTGTTTATATCAGTAATAGTATTTTAAAATGTATTGCTTTCTTTGTGTTTTCTGTATTTTTTTGATGTTTTTTTACTGACCAAAACTGATCTTTCAGAGGCTGATCTCTTTTGAAAGAGAGTGGTGGTCTTTGGCATAGTTATATCGCTGATATGCACAGTGGAGTTGAATATTCTCTGAGGCTTGTGGTTAGATCTGCTGACCAGGGAGTGGCTGTGAATGTTGAACCTTGGTGAGACCAGCGACTGAAGTGCCAGAGGACTGTGTTCAGGGGACGTGGTATTGATGTTTTCCTGACACAGGTGTTTCTTGGCCATACTTCAGGCCATGGGCCAGTGTGGAGGATTAAGAAGGAACTCCATAGAGACTTCTAGGTCATGTGAATGCTACTGGGCATTGCTGGCCTTCAAGGAGCTTGCCTAAATTGCCTCTACATATGTAAATCTTGTTTTATGTTGAGCTTGGTTATAGATGCTCTTGTGAGAGATAAAGATTTGCAATGAGATTTCAGAAGGAGGGTCAGAAAGGGGAAGAATGTGGGAAGGTAGGGAGAGAGGTGGGATGACATTTTGTAACTTTGTATATTGTTCCTGCTATTTGGAAAGTAGTGCACTATACTGTTTCTCTGATTCCGCCTGGGAAAGATGATTTACCAATATGGCTGAACAGGATGTGTGGAAAGGGCATAGTGTGCTGGGGTGGGTATGGCCTAAACTGCAGATATTTCAGATGGAAAGGACGACTCTGTGCATTGCTTGTGGAAGTCCCTTGGTGGGGCTACTTAGCTGCAGTATGTATGGTGGGAACTCAGTGCTTACACAAAGCAGGGTCCCTGAGTTGTCATTGCTGTTATTTTATTTTTTAATGTAGCAAGAAAAAATGAATTTTAAATGTGAAAATGACAGTTTTGATAGTAAAATATTTTCTCAACAGTGACCTTGGAAAACTTAGTGCTTTTGTTACTGGGGCCCAGGCCAGAGGCCTGAATCTGGGATCCCATCTAACTGGATTCAGTTTTCTGTCTGCATCAGGAATGAGAGCAAAACAATATAAAAGGGAAAAGTGAATTTAATCACAGCTTGGCCAAACCCAGAAACTACTGCTCTGCCTTTCCAACCTATTACAGGTTACTGGAGGGAACAGTCATGTAGAACAGAAGCTGAGAAATACACATCTGTCTGGCTATGGCCTCCAGTGAGCCTGTGTGGCAGTTCTGGTTTTTGTACCCTCTGGTGCCCAGGGCCTGGGATTTGGGAGCATTCTTAGCTCCTGTTCTCAGCATGAGATGAGGTGATTGCCTGTGGGAAACAGGATGGAGAAAACAGCTTGAAGAACAGTTAGCAGGAAATGAATGGGACTGAGGAAAAGCAGTTTGAGGCTTATTGAAAGTTCCTGATTTTAAGGATGCCTGTTACACTTCAGTAAGACAGCGGGCAGCCGGGCAGCCGAGAGTTACAAAGTTCTCTGGGTTTTACTGTTCATTTTTGGTACCTTGTTTATATAACATTCACCTAGCCATTCTGTCGGTTTCTGAGTGTGTAATTCTGTAGCATTAGGCATGTGCATACATTGCCTCTGTTAGCCTCCACAAGTTTCTCATCTTCCTGATCTGAGGCTCTGGCCCCAGGGAGCACTGATACCCTGCTCCCCTCCCCAGCCCTGTACCCCCTACTCTACTTTATGTCTCCAAAGCCGAGCAGCTCATATAAATAGAAACATACTGTTTCTGTCTTTTTGACTGACTTGTTTCACTGAGTGTAATGTGCTTAAGGTCCATCTGTTGTAGCATGTGTCGGAATTCCCTTCTCTGCATGTGTATTACCTTTGATTGTCTGCTGATGGGCAGTTGCGTTGCTTTTGCATCTGGGCTGCTGTGTGCAGTGCTACTGGTATGTGACTGGTCAAGTCCTTGTTTTCACAGGTTAGGTACAGGTGCTCCTCGGCTTTCGATGGGGTTGTACTTTAGGTAAACCAGTTGTAAGTTACAATATGGTAAGCCACCTAACCTGCTGAACACCATGGCTTAGCCTAGCCTACTTTAGACATGCTCAGAACACGTGAACCAGCCTGTAGGTGGGAGAAGAGGGGAAATTGTAGCATACAATGCTAACCTGTGGAAAGACCAGGTTACATTCTTGAGTACATTCTTACTTTTTTTTTTTTTATTAGTTGTTCAAAACATTACAAAGCTCTTGACATATTTCATGTTTGCTGAACAGCATGTGGTTGCTCATTAAGGTTGCAGACGTGTCCTGATGTGTTGCAGGCAGGCCCCTCTTTAGTGTGGAGTGGAGGCATCAGGGTTAGCAGTGGCTGAGGAAGCTAGGTAGGAGGGACCGGTGAAAGGAGTGTTCTGTGTTGACCTCCCTCAGGGGCAGCTGTGACATTCTGCCCTACCTAAATTTCTATGTTAGTATCTTGTTTCTGAGTGTGTGTGATCAGTTTAAATCTGTGTTTGTGATACATTGGTATTAAAGATGCATTGTTTGTAGGGAACCACACCATATCCATAGTTTATGTACCAAATGGAGCAGTGAGTAGGTTGGCTTTGAAATTTTTCTGTTTTTAAAAATATAAGACACATACCATTATTTGTTGTCCTTTATTTGACAGTGAACCTAGGGGAATGACTTCTCATCTAGTGTTCTGTAATCATCCGAGTATGTTGTTAGAAAAGTCAGGCCAGTCTGATTCCAAATGTTGGCAGCTGAAGCAGAAAGGTGGGAGACCACATCTTTTATTCTCCCACAATAGCAGGAGGATAAAATTCTAGGATTGCAGTTACAGTCAGTGTTGCAATTTTCTTGATAGTTCATTGCCTTTCTGATGGAGTAGGTTTCTTTTTCTAAAGGTATGTTTAATTCAAGCATTGTAATTCATGGTGTAATTGGTGCTGAATTTGTTGAAAAAAAATTGTGCTGGGTTTGAAGCAGACTTCTCTAACTGCCTTCATGTTAGATCATTTCCTTGTGAAAAAAAACCCTGACTTCTCTTCAATTGAGGGTTTTTTTTTGCTGTTACCTTTTGGGTTGCTTTCCAAGTAGTTTTACTTTGTAAGCAAAATCTGAGGGCTGCTTCTAAATTCTGCTGTTTAGGCTGCTTATCTTCAGATAAAGTCTCTAGATTGTCTCCTTAATCTCTGCTTTGGGGGGTGGGGAGTGTGCATAGCCACAGGTTATGCCCTCTTGTGGTTAGACTCGGAAGTGTTCTTGTTGTGCTTTCTGCTTTTAACCTGTGGATGGTTTCTTGTTTGAAATAGTTCTGCTTTGAAGATAGATACCTTTCAAGTCTGTATAATAATCTTTACTTGGTGTCAAAAGTGCTGTAGATTATTCCTGATGTGTACAATCTTGTGGAGGTATGTAATTGTTACTTAGCATTTATTTTCTGTGTGTCTTTTTTTGGATGTGTAAAACTCATGTGATATATATATATATATATATATATATATATATATATAAAATGTTTCACACATACATAGGCTCATAATATGGAATTCCCTACATTGAAGGGAGAAGGCAAGGGGAGAGCACAGCAAAGCCTGTTCTGGGATGGAGAGATGCTGACTTTTGCTGTTTTTGAAGTGGAGGTGCTCAGTAGTACACACTCCCCAGGTGTCTCTTAGATGGTTATTTCAAACATGTTGACTCTAATCCTTGCATTTCTGGGCAGCCCATCTGTTGTGCAGGAGAGGCATTTCCTCTGAATATTAATTCACACTGTGGCTTCCTGAGTTCGCCACTTTTTAATATTTCCTGCTCGTTTTTCATAAAGAGTGACGGGACATGCTGCTCAGTTTTGGGAGCAGAACAGGATGACCCAGGACCTTGCACCCTCTGCTGCGGAAGAAACTTATACTGCAGCCCCTTCTTTCTCTGTTGAAGGTAGGGCCAGGCAGGGACCTGTTTTCAAACAGTATTTTCCCCAGTGCACCCAGAATATAAAGGAGTCATCCAGATACAGATGGTTTTGGTTAAGAGCATAGATTGGAAGATTCGAGCCTCTGAGGCACATGTGGAGAGCACAGTGCTACGTATCAGGATCTGGGATTAGATGGTTTGGAATCTTTGGAATCCCAGTGCAAATATTCATGCAACTTAACATTCCAGTGTGCACTCACCCCAGCACAGATGTCACAGTGTGTGGTGTGACTTGTTCTGTACGGCCATCTCCTGATGACAGTGACCAATCATCCTCACTTGAAGGGGAGCATCCCACAGATGAGATCATATATAGCAGTTTGTAGTCAGGTCCTTAGTCTTTCAGTATGAGAGGCATTCTTTTCCCCCAAAGTTATTCTTATTTATGTTAAATAATATAAACAGGTCATATAGTATGTAGGATGGAAGTACCTTTGCAATGTGAAGCAGTGTCCCCTATGCTTCCAGGCCCTGCCCAGTGGCAGCCTTTGCTCAGGCTCTTCTCCCCCTTCCAGGGAGGATGTGGAGGTTTTGTCTCCTGTCTTGCCTTTTCCTCCTGCCTCCTTGTGCTATTTTGCTTTCATATTCCTCTAGTTGGTGATGCTAGTGATATAGGCCATCTTGCGTCTCATCAGCATTGTGTGCTTCTCTCTCGCTGCTGCTGTGACACAGTGACTTAACATGGCCCTGTTCTTTGCCCTTCTGCTTTCTGTCTTTGGTCAGCTATATTTTCATATTGCATTGTCAAGACTGTTAGCAAGTGCATCTGATTCTGAGACCACAACCAATACCCACTCGGCACACATGTGAGCGAGCAACCTTCTGCATTCGTAGGAATGGAGAAACACCGTAGTGGGAAAATCAGCAGGGTTTTTAATGAATTATGAGGCACAGCAGGAGCAGCCTGAATAGTGCCTGAGGTGAGGGAGGGTGGTGGTCCCTGTGCTATCTGCAGGCACTTTTGTAGAATGCAAGAGACTTAGAGGAGCTTCAGTCAGATGCACTGGTGCTGTTTGGCCTCTGCTGACTACCAAAGTCGTTGTCACGACAAACAAGGAGGTTTGAACACAGATGAGGCATTAGAAAAGACTAAAAGTTACTTTTTTTTAGATGTGATTAATAGTCAGATAGTAGGGTTTTTGCTTAAAACTGAAAAAAGGTCACTCTGGCAAGGTGAACATTAAACTATTGATGGATAAAATGATGCCATTTCTGGGGTTGATTGTATATTGCTTCCAGAAAAGAAAAAAGGGGTAATATGTGGTAAGATTGGCTAAATGTTAATGGCTGTGTAAGCTCTACTTTTTACTGTAGTAAAGTTAGGAGAAAACAGTAACTGCACAATTACAGCATTTTCAGAGACAAATCAGAAGTAATTGCTGTCGCAGCTCATCCCTTAGAGAAGAGGAGACTCAGCACCTGATGGAGTCAGGACCTGGGAACCGGGAGGGTGAGAGTGGATGGTGAGTGGGGAGTTGCAGTCTCCACAGGGCAAAGGGCACATGGTGACTTCCAGGCAAGGGGAAGAGGAGCAGAGGGAACAAGGAAGACGGGGAGGGAGACGGGAGAATAGGCCCCTGGGCAGGGCCGCGTGGCAATCTTGTGTTTGGCCTCCTCTTGGCCATGCGGGAAGAGGCCATCGTGGCCCAGCCAGCTAGCACCTTCCAGTGCTGCTGCTGTGGCTTGCCCGTGGGTGTCCCGCCTCAGCCCAGGACACAGGCTTCTCGGCTCCGGAAAGGTCTGCTGAAGCCTGCCCCTCCTCTTCCCTGTGAAAGCCTGGTTTTGGTTTTTAACCAGTTTTTCATTTTCTTTCTCCTCTCCTCCCTCCACCCCTCCTCTCCTCTCCCCTCCTCTCTCTCTCTGGTTTGTTTCACAGTCGGTGTTAATTTTGAATACATCCTCAAATTGGGAAACTTTGGTTCATGGATTTCCCATTCACCTGTGGTGTTAATGGGTCCATTGAGATGTTCATTTGAGTGATCATATTATTTATTTCTAGAAGTTTTGCTTCATTCTTTTTCAGTTGTTCTTCATGTTCAGGTTACCTTTTTCACTCATTTTGGTCCCTCTCTTCCTTGTCATTTTAAACATACTTCTTCGGTTGTCTCGTTTCTGCCTTTTGTGAACTTGGCTCCTGGGCCTATTGCAGCCCTGGGCTCAGGCTTCATTTCTTCTGTGGCTTACACTCCTCAGGCAGGTTTCTTTGGAGGAGATGTATGTGGCTTCATGGTTCTGGGCCAGTGGACGAAAGCACCTAAGCTGTTTTTCATGGGGCTCGCCCAGGAGGTTCTGTTGCATTGGCCCTGCTGGGACTGGGACTGGGCTGTGCCTTGCCTCCCCGTGTTGGCTGTGGCCCTACCAGGGGCCAGGATGAGTTACCCCCTCCCACAGGTGGTGCAGTGAGATTGTGGGCACTTTGGGACTCTCCTCACTTGTTTTTCTTTCACACATCTGTGTTTGAATTCTCTTGTTTTCAGCGTAAGTTTTTTGAGTTTATTGCAGGAAAGAGAAGACCTGCCATATCAGGCAGCCCTGGGAAAGTGGCACTGAATTCTGTCCTCTTTATTTCCCCACACCTCAATAATAGCGAGTTTAAATAACTTTTAGCTATAAGGTGGGCTAAACATGTTGTTTTTGCAGGGAACTAAGGAGGTTGAGTGTTTGGGGACCGATTTCCTGGCTATATGCATTTTTTTCTATTATGAATGACCATAACTTCACCCGTATTACATTTTTGTCCTCCATTTTTGGTAGAAGCTGCCAAAGGCCCCTAAGGTTGCCTGTTGCCTGCCCTGTTCTTTTGACATATGTCCCCTCCTGGGTTGACATTCCTGGATCCCAGACACTTGGCATGAGCATGCAGATGAGTGACTGCTGTGTCAGGAGGAAGGGGCGGCCTGCTGGCTGTCCTTGGAGGGGATCTACCTCACCTGTTTGTGTAGTCTGCTTCCTGTAGGACTGCTGTGGACTCTCATTGGAGGGGTTGTGGCCTTTGGAGCCCTCTGTTGAGAACTGACTGCAGGGCATATTCGGGAATGTGATCAGGAGACCTGCCTGCCTCAGTGCTGTCCATGTAGCAGCCCCAGAGGGAGAAAAGACAGTTTGTGTGGGATTACTCTGATTTGTCTCTGTTTCCTCTTTGCACCTTTCCTATATTTTTGTATAAAATGAGTAGCCTGAACCTTTTTAATTGAAAATCTTTTTCCTTAATGTTTTCATAGGAAATTGAGTCCAATTAACTATTGTGTTGAGAATGAGGTATGTCTTAAGTTTAAATAAAATAAAATATCAAATTCATTATTTTAAGATAAAGCAGATTCAAGATTATGCTCGTGCAGTTAACCACGCAGGCACAAGTACTAATACATGTGCTCTTCTTGTGTGGTTTAGGGTCAACGTGGCTTTGAGTCAGCCTTCAGCCATTTCACCTTCATTATCCCTTTGTGTTTTGCTCCCAAATTGCAGACTTCGAAGATGGAAAAAAACATTGTTCTCATGTAAAAGTGTCAGTCTTCTCTAAACATTGTTCTCATGTAAAAGTGTCAGTCTTCTCTAATAGTTACCTTTTTAGCATAGGAAGAGCTGAGTTTAGGAGGAGGGTGTGTATAGAGCAGGTCGTTTTCCTTGTGTATTACTTGCATTTAGAAGCAGGTGGTTTTCCATCCATGGTTTGAGAGAGTTCTTTCACCTGGGAAGGACATCTTCAGTTTTGTTCTTGACAGCAAGGTGCTCAGAAAGGTAGCAAGCACCTCTGGGGGAAGCACGCCCAAGGTTAAGGGTTGTGAGTTCTTGGGCACTTAGGGCTTGTCTTTGTGTCTGGAAGACATTAGAGATGCTGCACAAGCAGTTGACTTTAGGGCTTGCAGCTTGGGAGTGTTGAGTTTGGCAGGTGCTGCCTAGAGCCCTGTGCCTGTGAGATTGTGGGCAAAGGAAGAGTGGAGGGCCACTAGAATTGTGGACAGGTGCCATCACCTCACACACCACAGGGACCGGATGTGTCCCTGCCCAGTATCAGGATTCACACAGCAGGATTCTTTCAGGGGAGGTGAGGCATGAGGGGGACTGTGATGTAAGTCCCCTAGGAAATATTCGGAAGAATTTCTTGGTAGAGAATATGGAAGAGGCCGCTGTCCCAATGCGATGCCTTATCCTGTAGCCCCAGGGGCCAGTGATAGATGGATCACAGAGCCAGTTAGACTTGTACCACTGGCCCCTCCCCACATAGCCAGTAATAATCAGGGTGCCAAGCACACCTGAAGGCAAGCCATGGGTCAATATGGATGGGCAGGCTGCGGAGAACCCCTGGTGGACACCACACACCGACCTGCATGCCCACTGCCTATGGAACCATCACAGACACAGGCACACACTGCTTCCGAGGAGCAGAGATTCCTCCACTCCTACTCTGCCTGGGGTCTTGGATGTGTGCCGAGCTCTCACACGTCCCAGCCGCAGTCGGTGCGTCCGACGCTGAGCTGCAGCGTGGTGCTGCTTCCCTGGGTTTGCCTCTCTTCTTTCCTTCCTCTTGTCTCTCTGCTGGTTGGGAAGCCTTGTGCGTTCTGCCCACTCGGAGTCCCGAGAGTTGGTCTAGAACCGGGGTCTCGATGTTCTGATGTTTGTCTGTACCTGCCAGCATTTTCTTTTTTGTGTGATGTTTTGTATTTAGGATGCTGTGAAGGTGTGTGCGAAGCTCACCTCTTGTTTTTGGCTGACACTTGTGGAGCATAATTGCTCAGTCATTTCCAATCCACAGCTGAAGAACTGGGCCATGACCTCCACACACCCAGCCAGAGGGAGCCTGGTCTGTGTGCTAGACCCTTCCCTCATCATCTTCTCTGGCTGGTTCTTTGAGCTGAGGCTGCTGGGAGAGCAGTCGTGGGTGCAGGAGGGGCTGGGCCAGCATGTTTTACCATCTTTGGTGTTGGCCTGTAACACTGCTTTGTGTTTTTATTCCAGAGAAACCTGTGTCTCCCAAATCAGGAACTTTGAAGAGCCCCCCCAAAGGGTTTGACACAACTGCCATCAACAAGAGCTATTACAACGTGGTAAGTTATGGAGGACATTTTTACAAATAACTACTGCTCCTTAAATATTTATGAAACTCAGGAATGTGGGCTACATGGAAGGAAATAGAAAGCTTTCCCTGTTGGCACATAGACAGAACCACCAGTGGTGCTGCAGAGTGTCCCCTTTTAGTGTGGGTGTGCTTCATTGTGTTTTGGAATTGTACCCTGCTCTTGTCATAAAGCGTAGCATCATTTCCCCATAGCGTCAAGTAGATTTTCACAAATGAGATTTTAGAAGGTGTAGAATATGATTTAAAATTGTTTTATGCACTAAGTTGCATTCTATTTGAATTTGGATTGGCATATAAGTACTTTAAAGATCAATGTAGTTTCTAGTTTATTTTGTATTTTCTATGTAGCTTTTCTCTAGGGCCCCGCTGTCTGTGTTTCAAATGGTATGGAATTAGAGGTGTGTCTAGACTTCATGCATGTTAAAGACAAGTGTTTCTGGATCTAGAAATTTGCTGTATTTTGAAATAATATGATAACGATAATATGTCTATTGTGTTCACCTGTATCACATAGTCCCCCTTTGTCCCCAAACAACTGCATATGCTAGGAGTAGGGTTTTTATTCGATAAAACTATTAAATTGCTGGGATGATAGCAGCAAAGTAAACTTTCTAAACATACATGTATTTTGAATTCTATGGAAAATGTGCATTTATTTTGTTTAACCTCCCCCCCCCCCAACACACACACACGGACTCATGAGGGCTTTGTATTTTTATGGTATGGTAGCAGCTGATTAGTGTCTTTGCAGCATCCCTTTTATCATGATTGTTTTCTATCCCTGAATTAAGAAATGGTGAATGGTCACATTTGGACTTGAGTGGATTCTGCTGCATTGACTCCACCAGTCCTGTACTGGGTCCTGCACACTCGGTGCTCTCCTCAGCATTCATCCCTGGCTGCTGCCATATCTTATTATACAGCAAGTTGGCTGTGGGGAAAATTTACTGTGTTCAACAGATAATTCTGTGGTGCTCATGATGCCCAAGCACTGTCAAAGGCATGGGCCCAGGTGCTGTTCTAGTGCTGGATGCACTGTTTCCTCTCACCTTCCGCCTCTTTCTTAGGGCTCCTCCTCTTTATAAAGTCAGTTCTTCACCTCTTCTGGCTAGAAGGCCTCTCTGTACATCATGTCCCTTTGCTAATCAGTAGACTTTCTCTTTTTTCTTTTTTTGTGAGTCAGGTCTTTCTCCCCCTACAAGATTGTTCTTTGAGTCTCAGCCTCTACATCTCATTTTCCTTCTTTCTACCAATCTCCATCTCATGAATTTGACCCTGATATCCGAGTGCTGCCAGTTTTAAGAATGTTAGACTCTTCTCAAAACATTTGCTCCCAGTGGCTCTGGAGGCTGAGACAGGAGGATCGAGAGTTCAGAGCCAGCCTCAGCAAAAGCTAGGAGCTAAGAAACTCAGTGAGATCCTGTTTGTAAATAAAATACAGCATAGGGCTGGGGAGGTGGCTCAGTGGTCGAGTGCCCCTGAGTTCAATCCCAGATATCCAAAAAAAAAAAAATTTGTGACCTGAAAGTGTATGGGCTTCCCTGCCTTTTGCTTTTAGCTTGTGCCCCATAGTATGATACAGGGTAAGGAGTTCAGGTCTTGGGTCTGTTGTCTTTGCCACTTAGCATTGGAGTGGCCTGGGGGTAGCCTCCCACTGCCTGAGCAGATAGTGGTTTGTGAAATGAGGTGGCTGGTTATGCTGGCCCTAGCCTTGTAGCATGAGGAGGATCAGTGATTGGCCTTGAGTACCCAGCAAAGTGCCCGACCCCCAGAGTTTGCATGTGCTAGGAAGAGCACTTAGAAGCTCTGGGGACATATATTAGTTGGGATTACATTCCATTTGTGGGAAGGTATCCCAGTTTCTTCTTAGGATGATCGGTGAGGTGAGACCTGTTGCCGGGGTGATCTGCTCCTGTAATTGCCTGAACTTGATGGTTCTGATAGTGAAAGCTCATTACTGCACCCCAGTGTGATGATAGGCAGCTTCCCCTTGGTGATCCCAGAAGGACCTGAATGCCCCATCCTGGAGAGTGGGACAGGCATATGTCACCTCCTGTTGGCCATGAGCATGTCCTTATTGACGAACGAATTTGTTTGTTTCTCTTTTTAATATTTTTTCGTTGTAAGTGGTCACGATACCTTTATTTATTTATCTTTATGTGGTGCTGAGGATCAAACCTGGGGCCTCACATATGCTAGGTGAACGCTCTACCACCGAGCCACAACCCCAGCCTGATGAACGAGTTTCTTATTTTGTCTGCTGACCTGGGAAGACAGGTCTGTGTCCTGTGCCTAGTGATGTCGTGTTTTATTTAGCAGCTGTGCACTCATGTCTGATGTCATGGAAAGGCAGAGTGGCTTTTGCCTTTGGAATGCTGCACATGCGAAGCATAGGCTATGACCCACTAGTTTAATCTACAGGTACATAGAGCAGATGCATTTCTCTGACAAAGACCACTGCTTGCCTCCTCACCTTCTCCTGTGCCCCAGAGGAGTGTTCTGCCTGTCTGTTTCTCTTGGGGTCTGGGAGGTTGCTGGTAGCCTTTGGATGACAAGCCAGCAGGAAAACTGAGACTCTAGTAATAGGATGTCTTTGGTTTAACCCACCATCACTAGTTCTAGGTCCTGGTTCAGCTTCATGTTTTACTTTCTACTTGGCTTTTCTTCTCAGTCCTGCTGAGGCTAATTATCCGCCATGTCCAGGAGTTCTACAGGCATGCAGCTTGATTCTCTGTGGCTTTCCTGGGAAGTAGCTCCCTTGTGTATCTCACCACGTTTTCTGTGGGAACTGGGTGCTTGCAGTCTTCCCTGGCAGACTTGGCTCTTTTAGTTCTCATGAAACTGCCTTGTTTTATGTAGACTGAGATGGCATGCATTGCAGTTTCTGGTGGTGGTGGGGACCTGATGGGGGCCTGATAGAATCAGCTGAATACTCTTGGTGAATGAAGAAATGCTTGGTGGAGGAAAAGGCTGTCTTGTGAAACAGAGAACCCCCTCTTAGACGGGTCCCTCAGGAAGAGGCTCTGAGCAGGGTTCCCAGCTTGAGTTAGGAGGTGTCCGGGTGGGTTGGTAAGATTTCTTCCTACCTTAAGTCAGTGACAGATGCTCTTGGTTAAGTATAAATCCTTTAAATCCTTTTTTATAGAAGAAACAGGCTGACCCAACTCCCCGCCCTGCAGTGTTGGTGTGCGCTGCCTGCTGTGGCGTTGTGCATCATGGTGGACCCACAGGCTTTTGTAGTAGCTGTTGTTTGATAAACCTTTAATACTTGGAAGAAGTCTACCCCAAGACCCTGTGAACTCCCAAGCTTACAAATATCATATAACACAGTTCTTCTAAAGGGTACACTAAAAAAGCAGAGATGCTCTCGTGCTCCCTCCACATCTTTTTGAGACTCCATATTAGTAACAGGTATTAAGTATGGAGTTGTTTTTAAGGACAAATAGAGGTTAGCAAACTACCTTATATCAGTAATGGGGGTTACTCTGTGTTTCCTTGGAACCCATAGATTATGGAGCCAGTGAGCTCCCTGCCTTCCTCATTGTAACCTTTTGAGAATTTAAATAGACTGGACTGAAAGGTGTCACTTAAGTGACTTTTTTCATTCTTTGTGATGGCTGCAGGCAGGGGCTGGTTGAGTAGAGCAGAACAGGGTTTGGAATAGTTGTACGATTTTAATTTTTTGTGTGTTTATAATTAAGATTATTTTATGGGCATTTGGCTTTAGTTTAAGATGATGGTAATGTTTTATCTGTATGGAACCTAAAACAATTGCCTAATGTTGTTTCTTATATGTAAATCATTAATTTATTTTTAAGAACTGTTAATGACACATAGAACATGCAACACTACTGAGACTTGTGGTCATAGTTGTAGCTCATTCGCTGCTTCAGTGGCATTGCTGATAAGGTGAGTTTCTGTGTGTCTATGAGGCACAGGAGCCAGTCCTTTGCACTCTGATTTGCTTTGAGGTTGACAGTGTGGGGATGTGGGTGTCTGCTGAGGCCACTGCTCTCTGGCACCTGCGGGACTGTACGATTCTCTGTGCCTGACCACTCAGGGCCCGTGCCCCTGTAACTGTCTTAGAGAATCCAGCTTTTGGGTGAGTGTCTTTGCAGTCATTTTGGTGCCTTTTCCTGAGCAGCTTTTGTCCCTGTGTGCTGTGCTTCAGTGCTGTGATTGAGGAAGTGTCATTTTATTTTACTCCTATCTCTACTAGGGGAATTTTTTAGTGGATGTTCTCTTTATATTGCGTAGGAGAATTTTTCTGACTGAAAACAATTTTGTGTTTTCAAGCATGCACTGAGTAGTGTGGCCAAGTGGTCTCCAGTGTTTGTAACTAGGAAGCTGCCTCATCCTTCTGACCTCTGCTTTTAAGTTGAAAAAGGACTTCTCATAATGCGTAACAGATTTTGTTTTCATTTCTGTTTAAGGACGATTGTGCTTGACTCACTTTTCCGATAGTCTCTGATCAGGTTCTGAGTCTCATTCCCCTTTGACTCCACCCCCACCAGCTGTCCTCACAGGCACCAGAACAGTGTTTTGATGGGCAGTCTGGCAGCCTCAGACGTTGCCCTGTTGGCTGGCTTGGTGTGTACGTTGTTCACTGAGGTCTGCATTTTCTTGTGGGGACCGTGCTCTCATCGCAGTCTCAGGAGCAGCAGTAGACAGAAGAATGACCCAGGTCATGTGTGTTAAGACTGAGGTTTGAATTTAACTCTTCTGACTTAATGTCTCAACCTACATTAGGTTATCAGAAGATAACCAAGTGCTCAGTATCTCAATTACTCCTGTACGCTCTCATTTGTGTGATGGATTTGGAAAGGTCTGTTGGTTTTGAGAGGCACATAGCACAAGGAGAAAATGCATGTACTATGATTTTCTGGTTAAAACAATACTGACTTTCTAGTAGAGAGGGATAAAAAGGTTCAGTCAGGGAAGGGACTCTGACTCCTATCCTCCTTCCCTCAGGTGCCCGGAGCGGCCCTGTATCGCAGGCAGTGGCAGAAGGATGCCAGGTCACTTTTTGGCTCTGCTGCTCACCAGCTGTCTTATGTGGGTAGGACAAGTTAGCTTCTTAGAAGGAAATGTGTTTTTGCAAGGATCACAGATACCATATGCTTGGTGCTAGGCATGTACGGAGTGTCACTGCTTGGAGAACCCAGTCTATCAGAATCCCATGATCAGTGGCATTCCCTGGGCTGTGGGTCACCCTGCTGCCTCCTGGAGTTCCCAGGGGGGCACCTTTGCTGTGGGTGATGGCTGTTGGGGACCGTTGCTCTGCTTCAACTCTTTTGCACTTCATCTGCCAGGTTTTAGGGATTAACTAAATTTGGCTGAATTTGCTACACACACACACATTTAATTTTAAGGTTAGTTTATTATTTAAGGTTAAATAAATTTATTATTATTTAAGGTTAAATAGCATAGACCTTTTAAGTTGTGCTATTATTTAAAGTTACTTTAGTATGCTGTCTTTAAACAAAGTAGTAGCTATTTAAAGATTGTTTACTTGGGCAGACCTTTAATTTTTAGTAGATGTGGTATGTAGGATGATACAAGACTTTACCACATTCTCTAATCAAAGTCTTTAGTTCGCAGGAGTTGATTTCAGTTTTTCAGATCTAAGTGTCTTCCATTTAGTTGGGATACTTTTCACTTATAAGTGTCTCTTACCAAAAGGCTTGAGACATGAACTGTTTGAGTTTGGAGATTTTGTATTTTAGATATTTGCATAGATTTTACTAGCATTATTTATTGAAACCTAAAATGTTCCAAAAATTTAAAACTTTTCAAGATCTGAAACTTTTCAAACATCATGTCTGTGCTAACAAAGTTTTAGAGTATGGAGCTCTTTGGTTTTTGAATTATGCTTACCCTGTATATTAAAATGCATAGATTTTAAAGGTGCAGCTTTGACAAATGCATTTATCTGTGTAACCACTACCCAAATCAAAATACAGAACAAATCATCCAGAAATTTATCCCGTGTCCCTTTTCCCTTCCCCACCCATCTTCCACCCCATTTTGATTTCTGTCACCATAGATAAGTTGTGCCTGCTTGTGGACTTAGTGTAGATGGGGATGTAATAGCTTCTCCTGCATAGCCCTGTGTGTGGACGGTCATCTGTGCATTCCTCTGAGGACCATCCTTTTCATCTAAATAGATGTGGCCCTGCTTATTTGATGATGGAATTCATTCAAGTTCATTCTATGCATATCTGTGCCAAGTGTGGTTGACAGGAAGATGAAATCTGATGGGTGACCTTAGTAATAATTTATGACATGGGGATAGAAGTTAATCCAAGGAATAATTACATCCAGCACATTAGTATTACCTAGAAGCCATATGTAAATTGAACAATGGTTATGAATGTCCTAAAGTTTACAAATCTTAGTGTCAAATAATGCTTATTCATCATTTATTGTAGGTGCTACAGAATATTTTAGAAACAGAAAATGAATATTCTAAAGAACTTCAAACCGTGCTTTCAACTTACCTACGGCCATTGCAGACCAGTGAGAAGTAAGTTAGATGACAGTTGCATGCACTGTTGGTCCTTACCTTAGGCTCTTCTCTTAAACTCTTATTTTTGGGAAGTAGAGGTTGAAATGATGGAGTGGAACTCAGCAGAGGAGCCTGCCTCAGACACAGCAGTGTATCTGCTAGGTTAAGACTGCAACAGGACCTGGGCTGGGAATTGGGGGAATGCAAGCCAAACTGTTGACTAATTTTTACTGTTATTTTTCTTTGCTCTAGGTTAAGTTCAGCAAATACTTCATATTTAATGGGAAATCTAGAGGAGATATGTTCTTTCCAGCAAATGCTTGTACAGTCTTTAGAAGAATGCACCAAGTAAGTAAGATGCTGAAGTTTACAAAATTCAGATTGGTATTATTGGAACCAAATGGATCAAGTTTAACATCATTTTAGAATTCACATTTCTGAAGATGCAAACTGCTTGTTTTATATCCTTTGGGTAGATCTACCTTTATAGTTATAGCGTATTTTAGATGATCTAGTTTTTATAGTAGAGATCTTGAAAGAAAGGGGAAAGTCTTGACAAGGTTGATTTTTTTTTTTTTTTTTTTCCTTAATAGAGATCTTGAAAGGGGAAAGTCTTGACAAGGTTGTTTTTTTTTTTTTTTTTCTTAGTAGAGATCTTGAAAGGGGAAAGTCTTGACAAGGTTGATTTTTTTTTTTTTTTTTTTTTTTAAGGGGAGGGAGGGTTACGAGGAAGAGGCTGCAGAGGAACTGGGATGGGGGTTGGCCAGGAGGCCACAGGTGGCTCGGCTCCACATACGCCACCATGAGCTGCAGAGGGGGATCGAGAAGGCAGGCGTTTTCCAGTACGGTCTTGTAATTGTGACTTGTTCCTTTAAGAAGCTGGTGGATGTAAAGTACCATATGTGTACAACCTGCTGTCAGGTGTTTTTTTAGAGTTTATTTCATTTTTGTAAGTGGCAAATAGCCCCCTAAGGTGAACTTTTTATGTAGGCCCACCATTTATGAACATCTTCTTAATGTGTCCCAGGCACTGACTTTGCTCTCTACGTATTAATTTATGTGACCCTGTAGAAGACCCCATGGGGAGCTTTGTAAAGGTAGGAAGGTCTGTATACCCAAGGGGCAGGGTGATTGGCCCCGGGCCATGGGAATGGTGGACTCTGATTTGGAGCCCAAGTGGTCTCCCCTTTGCTTAATGTGAAGGATGAACTGATTCTGAGAAGCCCCTCCTACTATGAGTCTTGAAGTATGGTTTTGAATCTTGTAGTTAGCAACATTGTTGCCAGTGGGCTCTACCCATCTGCTGCTCACCCCTGCCCTCTACTGACCTGGAGTGGACTCTTCTTGCTGCTCAGAGGAAAGCCGCAGGCCCAGCCAGGCCTAGAGCCCAGGCTGTCTGCTCACAGTGGGAACGTGCTCAGCCTCATTTCGGTGGGCAATTTGTAGGGAGAGCTGAAGCAGCATATGCTCTCTGAGTATAGTGTTGGGAATGCAGTTTTCCTTTAAAATATCACTTTAGGTGATGGAGAGTTCTTTACACTTGCTTTATTGGAGGCACATTAGACTGTGATTTAAAGAGCTTTTCTTTTGATACCATTCTCACTAGTCAGGGGTATGTAGCTGTGGCTTTAAAATGAGTTCTGGAGGATTGTGGGACTTTAGGGCAGAGCCTCTAAAGCAAGGCTTTTCAGTAAAACCCATTTTTAAGTGGGGGACTTGCTTGTGTATTATTGTGTAAAGCAGGTTAAGTTCTGCTGAAAGCAGAATCTCCAGGTTGTTCTCTTTGTGGAATGTTCTTGCTGTCATTCCATGCTTTACTTGTGTTTATTTTGGTATTGATTGCAATGCTCTTCTAATACTTAAAGCTGTGAAGACATACCAGCTCTCTAGCTTTTTGTTAAGTATAGATGCCAACATATAGGCTGGCAGTCAGTGGGGGTGCAGGGTTTGCTGGCAACCCTGCTCTCTCCCTTGCCCCCCATTCTCTCATTTTCTGCTCTCCTGCCCTCACCCTGTTCTGGTGACCTTCAGGGCCACAGCTGGCTTCTCACAACCCTGCGTGATTACAGTGTCTCATAACTTCCTCTCTTCTGCTTTGTGTCACATTGTCATGTATGGGACACTGTTTCATCATGAAGTTTTAGAGGCTTGTGAATGGTCCTACCAGAAGAGAGAATAAGCTCTGGCCATCTAGAAACAGTTTACATAATGCCACTATTAATGAAGGACATCAGGGAGACACATCCTTCAAAGAAGTATCAAAAATGAGGCCATTGTGATGCTGGTCCTGGGGGCCACAATTGGGACAAATGGGATTATATTCTTTCATTTTGGTTTTGGGGCCAGCAAGAGCAGACTTGCCAAGAGATTGCCAGGCCTGTGACCATTATGGTGTTGGCACTTGTGGCCCCACTGTGAGTAAGACTAGGATACTGGGGCTGGGGCTCGGGCTTAGCGGTAGTACACTTGTCTGGCATGCACGAGACACTGGGTTCCATCCCCAGCACCACCTATAAATAAATAAAGGTCTAGCAACAATTAAAATATATATATATATATATATATATATTTATATTTATATATATATATATATATAGAGAGAGAGAGAGAGCTACAGTTAAGTTGGAATGACGCCTGGCATTTTGCCAGAGGGAATGGTTGAAAGGTGACCCTGCTCCAGGAATAGGGCGGCTCCGGGGATTAGGGTAGATCCTGCTGCCTTGGGCGCAACTACTTTGGAGTTCCCTTTGAGTTCTCCCGGGGCCTGGTGGAGGGAGTGTGTTCCCGGGAAGTGTGTGTGGAGTGCTGGTGAGAGTTCGGGAATAAAGAGTTGCTGTTTGAACCTACAAGACTTTGTGGCGGCTCGGTTATTTTGTGCCCAGCCAGGCTGCAGCATTTGGTGGCCCGACTTAACTGTGGCGCGCTCTCTGTCTGTCTGTCTGTCTCTCTCTCTCTGTGTATGTGTATGTATATATATATATGAAACTGCTTGTGAAGTCTCATCTCTGAAGGTGTCTGTGTGACATGGACGGACTGTGCTGGGTTCACTGAGAACAGGGACACAACTGAGGTCTACTCAGATCCTCGTTTCATCTTCCTGTTGATCTCAGCCTCATCTGCAATGAACAGTTAGTAAACTGAGTCCTTTCCTCTCTCTGATGAGCAGGACCAATAGGAGTAGGTATTGTAGGAGCAGAAATAGAAGTTCTCTGGTTTCTCAGGTATTTTGCTAGGACCTGGCCATTTTTTTTGAAAATTAAAGCTATGAAAACATACCATTTTTTTAAAAAATGGCCAGGTCCCAGCAAAATACCTGAGAAAGCCTCTATGGACATCCTCTTTAACCTCCTGCTGACTCTATGCTGTACGGCATGGGGGTAGACATTGTGTGTGGCTGCCATGGTCTTCTGGCTGTGTGGTGACACACACACGTGCTTTTTACTATGGCATTGGCTTGACTGGAGGCTACAGGTGGGAGGAGCTAACAGGGTGCTTTTCTATGTAGCTACCCACGAGCTGTGCTCCACCTACCTGCTCTCACACCCTGAGAAGCACGAGAGAGAACCAGAAGAAGATTCTCTGTTTCAGTTCTCAAGTCACATTCTGTGCTCACATCTATGAGCTGGTTGGTTGTCCCATGAGTCCCTTACCAGATGAGTAAGTCATTATGAAGCTGTCTAGTAATCCAGTGCTGGTTCTGTATTCTTAAGAGCTAGTTCATACCTAAGAGGTAACAGAACTCTAGTTTAGATTCAGTGTAGCAGAAGACAAAAAGTCACTGGTTATTGTTCCTTTATGCCTGATACTTACTCTTTGATTTTCATCAGTTGACAAATTTGAGACATGAAATCAATTGATCTAGACTTTGGGTGTGGTCTTCTTTTTTTTAATATTTATTTTTTAGTTGTAGTTGGAAACAATACCTTTATTTTATTTATTTTTATGTGGTGCTGAGGATCAAACCCAGGGCCTCTCATGTGCTAGGTGAGTGCTCCACCACTGAGCCACAACCCCAGCCCCGGGTGTAGTCTTCTTTGAGTGGATCCAGAGCTGTGGCATTGAACCAGGTGGGAGATGAAATCCTAACAGTATATGCCTGTACTGGGCAATGTGTACACAATTGTAGTAATTTAACCCACGTGAGATTATCTGTCTCTAATATTGTCCCTGTGCCACATCTCTGGCCATTGTTCTTATAACTTTGGCACCCCATCTCTCTCTCTCTCTCTCTCTCTCTCTTTTTTTTTTTTGGTGGTGCTGGGGATCGAACCCAGGGCCTTGTGCATGCAAAGCAAGCACTCTACCAACTGAGCTATATGCTCAGCCCCTTGGTGCCCCGTCTTTATGCAGTAGTCTTCAGTCCACTTGGCTAAGCCTCTTGGGGTCCTCTCTCATCCTGGAAGCCACCCTTTTCTTGGTGTTTCACCTGTCTGAGTATGCCTTTCACCTGCCAGATGGCAGGACCTACTGTTCTCAAAACACATGTGTCTGTGTGTGTGGATCTTTAGGGCAGGTGGCCCTGGTTTGTCCTTGTGCGTGTGCCTCTGTTGGGTGTGGAGCCCCTGACTCTGCCCGCATGCTCCCAGTGGACACTTTTCCTCTGTAGGCTATACCCGTTCCTCGTGCCCTGTCTCCTGTCCAGTTCACTGGTGCACTTGTTTTGTATTTTCCAGAAAGATGGCGCTCGTTTTCTAAGGCAAGAGACTACTCTTACTCTGCTTTGTTCTCCCCAGTGCTGGGTAATGGGGCTGAATGAGTAATTGAAGCTACTTTGCTGTGGCAATTCTGCCCTGCAGGCAGAAGGAGCTGTGGCAAGTCCTGAGAGGCTGTCAGAACCCCTTTGAGTGGCTCACACTTGGAAACACTTTGACTTCAGTTAAGGGTGACTATATCAAAACGTAAAACCCATTCTAAATGTGTGGCCCACTCAGGGTTTGGAAATGTGGTCTGGTGAGCTAGGATGCATGTTCCCTGCAGGTGTTTCCTGGTGTAGTGGCTGCTGGCTGCTACAGCCGGGAAGCTGGAGTTCTCCTTTTATTTAATTTCAGTTGATTTCATGTAGCCCTCTTTGGCTAGTGAATTGGAAGGCAAAGAAGCACATTGGAGGAAGCTGGAGGGCAGACCTCCCTCTGTGTGTGGATCTGTTCATCTCAGCCTCCCCTAAAGGCATGGCGTTGCTATTGCAGATGGTACTGAACTTGCTACTTCCCGAAGGCACTTCCTGTGCTCCTGGGAGCTTTCTTTTGCTGCTCTGGGTAGGGACCTGTTTGCTCATATACACAATTAAAAGAGAACTCCATGAGAAGAAAAAGATGAGAATTTGAAATACTCACAGTGGACACCTGTCTCTTCTAGAGCAGAACCATTAAGGCACAGCGTACTGAAGGCACTTCCTCTCAGTCAGGCACTGGCTGAGAGGTGCTTTTTACATGGACAGCTGTTTAACGCTCCCCAGGTCTTTTTGTTTTCTGCTTTTTGTCAACTTCGTATTTACATCTGTGAATTGTTTCCACTTGAGAAGCAGCAAGCAGTGATCAGTGTCCAACACCAGTATCTCTTTTCTGCGAGAAGCAGCAAGCAGTGATCAGTGTCCAACACCAATATCTCTTTTCTGCGAGAAGCAGCAAGCAGCGATCAGTGTCCAACACCAGTATCTCTTTTCTGCCGTGTGTTTTGAAACCACATACTTCCTGAAGTAGAAGGGAAGGCTAGTGGCGGGAGCCAGGAGAGAGGTGCTGGGGGCTTGCAGTGCTACTTCCCTGTCTTTCCCACAGCCATCCTAGGGCAGGCTTAAGTAGGTCAGGAACAGCCTTTGAGCCTGTAAACAACAGGGATGAGTGAAGGTTATGGAACAATGGAGAAAACAAAGGCAATGTGATTTTGAGTGCTTTGTGCTTTGAAGGAAAGACTTTTCCTAATACTCCTGACTCTGTTCTCCCTGATTACATGACTTTCTCCAGTTGGTACTTTGCAGCCTTGGGTAGAGGACCACTGCTGGGGTGTGGAAACCAGAGGAGACTTGTCTAGAGACTTGAAGGGGTCAGAGGCTAGCAGACGCTGTTCTGGGTCCTGGCTGCAAGGTAGCAGCATAGTTAAAAAGCTCAGTGTGCTGTGGTCTAGATGTGTCCCCCAGTCTCATCTGTTGAGACTTAATCCTCCACCAGATGATCTTAGGAGGTGGGGCCTTTTGGAGGGGATTAGGTCCTGAGGGTAGAGCCTCATGGATGGCATTGTCACCCTCATAAAGGAGGGGCTCAAGAGCCATTCCCTCTTGGGCTGTGTGAGGATGCAGCCATGAGGCACCACCTTAGAAGTAGACATAGAGGCCCTTCCCACACACCGGATCTGCCAACACCTTGACATTTTGAGAGGTGGGTCCTTATTTATAAAATCACACATTTCCAAGGCCTTTTGTTATGGCAGCAGGTATGGACTGAGACAGCGTTTACTGAGGGGGTAGTGGAACAGAAGTTGCATTCCCTGCCCAAGTAGGCTGGACCTCATCCTGGGGCACACACACAGCCCCTACTGTTTTACTCTGTTTTCCTGATTCCTGGTTTTAGTGGTGTGCATCCTCTAGATGGGTGGTCAGCCCAGCCTCCTGCTTAATAGATGACACTGGATTGTGGACCCAGGATTGTACCCACTGTTACTGTTGTTGGCACTGGTTTTGGGGCTCTGATGGTGGGAACCTCCAACAACTCTGACTCCAATCTTTGTGAGAACCTGTGTTTCTCTCTTGGAGCTTTTAGTAGCTGTGTTTCTAGGGTCCTGATTTGGGGTGTTTGTGTTTCTCTTGGGTCTGTTTTCACCCACCATGCAACACTTGGGGCACTTTCCGTCTGACTCTGTTCTCCCTGATTCCATGATTTTCTCCAGTTGGCATGCAGCATGTGTCTTTTAACTTTTCTGCTGTTTTGAAGATTTCTTGATTCATTTGTGCTTACCTGTCTTTGTTTCCATGTCTGGAACTTTTATCCTGATGTGTCAAGGCTTACTCTGGTCTTCTAATTTTCTTTGCCTTTCCTACTAATCTGGAAGATTTTTAGAATTTCACTTTCCAATTTCCTGCTGACTTTTTCAATTCTCCTGTCAATATTTTATTGCTAGATTGCTTTTTAATTTTTGTTTTGAATGTTCTTAATAGAATCCTTTCCTTTTTTTCATGGTTGCAGTATCTTTTTTTTGTTATTTTTATTTCTGAATTAATTAGACATCTTTCAAAGACTTTTCTGCTCTCTGGAGAGTAACTGTCACTTCTTTTTTGTTTTTATTATTCTCATTTTTTTTTCTCTCTCTTTTTTTTATTTTCCCAAAATCTCTTGTTGGTTGTTGCATGTCTTCTTATGGTTAAGGCATGCATGCTAAGTGCCCCTTGTAACTAAGGCACACATGCTAAGAACACAGGGGGAGGGACTGACACTGGTCCAGCCTAGCTGATTCTCATGGTGTTGAGGAGTCCCTAGCATTGATATCTTTGGGTCACTTTTTCTGGCTGGAGTCCTCAGAGAGCAGGATATGATCCTTCTTGTCATTGTGCTGGTGGGCAGAGACTGTTTAGGGTGCAGGGAGGGCATGTGGTGTCCTGCTTGCAGAAGCACCCTAAGGTCTGGATAGACAGGTGGGGTTCAGCTTGTTGGGTCTGCTCAGCATTGCACTGCTCACTGCGTCTCTGCTTCCACAGCAGGTTCTAGCAAGTTTCTGCCTTTAGCCATGAGCTGTCACTATGCGTGGCCTTGATTGGGAAGGAGGGGCACTAACAGGTGTATCTGTCTTCAGTCTCTGCAGCCTGAAGTGAAAGGTGCCTTTTGGGCTTTTTCTTGTGCCAGCCTTCATGGTGCTTCCTAGGAAACTTTACAAACAGATAACCACATTTGGTAACTCTCCTCTTTTTATGCAAAATTAAAGGCTTTGTGATACCAAATTTTCCCACTGCCTGAAGAACTTGGGCTTTGTCTGGTGTGCCAGCCTGACAGTCTAGAGCTGTAGGAGGGAGCCTGAGAGTGGAGTTTTTTTTTTTTTTGTGGCAGACCCTCCTGCTTGCTCAGTTGGAGGTAGGAACAGATGGGTCTGGGATTTGTGATCCTGCCTAAACCCATGGGTCACCTGTCACTCAACCCCTTTCCTGTCTGTAGCACTGACGCTGTCTCCTTCTGTGTCTCCAGGTCACCCGAGGCCCAGCAGAGAGTTGGTGGCTGCTTTCTGAACCTGATGCCACAAATGAGGACCCTGTACCTTGCCTACTGTGCCAACCACCCATCTGCTGTGAGCGTCCTTACAGAGCACAGGTCTGTTCACTGAGATGTCAGAGCAAAAGGAAGACCAGCAGCTCTGTGCTCCCAGATAGACTGTGATGCGCAGGGTGATTTCATTTTAATTGCTTCTCAAAATGAGTGCTCGAGAAACTTTAAAATGGTACTTGGTGTTTGTAAAAGAAGAGGGTCTTTTTGAAGTCACCCTTCAGCCTAACCCATTTGGGTGGTGGGTTGGAGGAGCTGGGAAGCACTGGGGCTTTGTCCATCAGCCAAGTCAAGGCTGAGGGACTCTGAGTGCTCCTGGGTTGCAAAGCTGAAGGATGGAGGCTGTATGAGGAGAGTCCCATTTCAAACGAGGACTTGATTGCGCAGATAGAGCAGTGCATTAGAGACCTTTACCTTGAGCCTTTCAGACTGTAGCAACATTAAAACATGTAAAACAGAACATGTAAATTTTCTCAAAAGGATGAGGCATGTCTGTTTCCTGTTACTGGGTAGAGGAAGCCGGGTAGCTGTCCCAATGACTGAGGAGCAACCCGGCTCCAGTGACTGCTGAGCGCTAGTGATGGCTTTGTGCTGGATGACCATGTGGTTGACCGGAGGGCAGAGATTTGGTTTCTATTTCTCAGAGAAGCACAGTATTTTTATTAATGTTTTAGAGGTGATTTCATGGTTTCTTTCAAAATTGGCAATTCAGAAGTTTTTCAAAACTGTAATTGGAAAAGAAAAATTCAGTAGCATCAAGAGAAATGCCATTGTGCTTCTAATTTCCAAATTTAACCTCGGCTTATTCTTAACATTTCCTTTTAAAACACAGCAAGCAGCTTTGATGTGTTGGCCTTGCTTGTCTGCTCGGCTTGCTGTGGAGGCTGCAGTGTCTGGAGAGTCCCGTGGGAACCGCCTGCTGCTGCCTGCAGGCCCAGGGCCTGTGTCTCTGGACTTTAGCTCCCTTTACTGGAAATCCTGCTCCCAGGGCTGTAGTCAGCTTTGAGATGGTCTGTATGTACAGACTGGTCAGATTGGAGCGAACGTGATAAAGGCACATTGTTTTGTTGTCCGCTAAAAGAAGTAAAGTGATCTGGGACACCTGTGCTCAATGCAAAAGGATTAGTTGTTCAGATTCCCATTGGTGTTGTCCTGAAGTGAAGCAGCAGCCTTTGACAGTGTGAGGAAGGGGGCGAGGGGCTCGAATGCTCAGCAGCTGTGGGAAAGGGAGAGCTGAGAGACCCATCCTTGCCGTGGGCAGAGGCCATGTTAGCCACGCACTGTCCTAAATGTGCAAAGTGTGTATTCAAATACGTGCTGTACCATCAACTTCAGGAAATTACAAATTAAATGAAATTTCCATAAAAGTGAAAAGCAAGTATTAGGTTTGTATGAATGAAAATGCTTCAGAAGTTATTGATGCAGTGATGGGAAGAGGTCCACAAAAAGCAAGTGGATTTGTTACAGAAAATTCTAAGATCTTTTCTGTGTATCCCCCGGCCTCTTCTTTGGAGAGAGGCTCTCCTGTAGAGAAGGTTGAGAGCTTAGAAAGGGGCGGGTGCACCGTCCTGGCAAAGACTTGTAAGGGTTTTTCCTGTAGAAACAAGGGTGTGTGGAGCAGCTGAGACTTGGGGTATCTTGAAGTGTAACCCTTTCCGGAGAAGTGCTCACGGGAGTGCTGTGTCTACCCTCTTGTGTGCTGTTACCTCAGTGACTCTGTTGTGTCTGAAAGGCGAACACAGCATTTTTCAGAATGTACTTAGAGGAAGGAGTACAGATAAGGTTGTGAGCAAGAGCCTCCTGACCTGCTGCATGTGGCTGGCATGCCGAGCATGGAGTGGGAGTCTAGGGTCGCGTGCTGGACGGCAGCCCTGCAGCAGGTGGCTCCCAGGGGCTAAGCCAGAGAGGAGAGTCCCTCAGAGCCAGCAGGTGCTGGCAGCCACAGCAGTGCACAGTGCCCATGTTCCTTCCTGCCTCCCCTGAGCCCAGAAAGTTCCCCCTTTGTCTGCCATAGATTATGCCCTGCTCCAAAGTGCACTTGCGTCCGTTGAGGTGGTGAGTGCTCACGCCTGACAGCTGCTTTCAGCACTCCTGTTGTTATGCTCAGAGTCTGAATGGGCAGCTCTTCCGTCTGTCCTTCAGTGTGAGTGCCTGTGAGCTACCACACCGCGGGGTTTCCCATCTGGTCTTAGGCTTGAGCCTAGGTTTTGAGGACTGGTGTGAGTGTAGTGCATAGAAGCTGACAGTCTTACCTGTGCACGGGTTGCAGCACGTGTGGGAACCTGCTTCCACCCCCCACCCGCCCCTGCAGACAGTTGCACCCACAGCTCCCAGTCTTTGGGTTGTTTTTCTGGCAAACGCATGCTGTTTCCAGTTCTGCAGAGCTCCAATGCCTTCCCATTACCATGGGACTGCAGATGCTTATCTTCATAAATGGGTCTGTAAAACAAAAGGCTTTCCCCTCAGCTGTTTGCTCCTCTTTGCTTGGCCACATAGTTCTTTTTACCTTGTTCCCTTGTTGCCATGGTGTCATTCCAGTAGGTGCAGAGGAGGGAGACTGTGGCTGCTGGCAGCAGTAGGAATGGTGCTGAAAGAGCTGTTGTTTTATCCCATAGCTGTAACCACCTACTTTGTTATAGTACTAAAAACCCTATAGAACGGAGCGTGATCCATGAAGGCTTATACTGTTTTCTTTCCTTTGGGGGATGTGTACACATGTTCTGGAATCATAAGAACGTTGTGTGGATATTACAAGAAGCTACTTTTGCTTGTTAAAATTTCACTTCATGTTTTTAGTTTCAGGGGAGTTTTGAGGGAGGTGATGAGCATAACTTGTTCAGTTTTGTTTATTTTTCTGCCATGACTATACGAAATTTGACTTTTGCTTCCTATCTTGATGGAAAAGACCCAGTATAGATTATGTTTAAAGGAATTGAATTACGGTTTTAATATCATAAAGACTGATCTTTAAGTGTGTGTTCATTTTAGAGAAATGTTGGTAAAATAGAAATTTCTCCCACTTTACTCCTGCTTTCGGGAATGGCAGAATGAGTGATTTCAGGAGACCAGCTTTTTTCAGTAAGACTCTGGGGGCTGCAAGGGTGAGCACCAGTGGTGGGGGTCTGGCTCAGCTAGCAGCAACAGCCTCGGCAGTGCACCACGCCAGCAAAAGCATGTGCTCCTGGGTGTCTGGGCTTCCATTCTTGCCCTGGTCCTGAGGGTCTGCTGGCAGCAGTGCCCTCAGTGTGGAAGGTTGACACCAGGGTGGCAGAGGGCCTCTGGTTACCATGGCATTGTGGCTGTGTACCCAGGGCCTTGCTTGCTGCCCTGGCTTCTGCAGCAGCATGCCTCTGGATGCACAGTGTGGTGCTGTCCAGTGGGGCCCGCATACTTCACTGAACTTTCAGTTAATCCAGCCCTGCAGTTTCCCTGAGAAGATGGTGTCTAGAGAGCACAAAACCAGACACAAAGAGGTTGAGATGCTGCCTGTGAAAAGGTTTTTTGTCACATACTCCTAGAAGTAGTTGAATAATTTTGTCACACACTCCTAGAAGTAGTTGAATAGTTTCTCTGCTGATAATTTTTTTAAAATGGTATCATCATGACAGACTCTTTCTTACAGGAGTAAAATAATTACCAAGCCTCTTCTATATATAGAATTGAGGGAATGTGCATTATGCCTGTTAATTTGTTATAACTGGGATTATGTAAAGTTTCCCTTTTTTATGGTTTGCTTTGATTTTGGTGTCAAATGTGTGATTTATGTATATGTGTAGGAGTTCTGTGCATCACCCTGGTCTCCCAGGATGTGACATGGTATCTGAGGTGTGGGTACTACCTTTGTCTCCTGGGACTGGGCATGACTGGGTGGGAGGTTACCCTGGTCTCCTGGAACATGACATGGTGGCTGGGGTAACACCCCAGCCTCTAGGGACTTGGTACGATGACAGGGAGGGGATATGTCATCCTGGTCTCCTTTAACTCTTGCCTCCCTTTCTCACCTACAGCTGTGGGGCTCCTGATGTCTGGATGATGCATACACAGTGAGGGATAGCCTCCTTGAGCCCTAGCAGGCACCTTATAGGTCACCTGTTCTGTGTCAGCAGTCATAGGTGTTGGTGCCAACAGTCCCCACAGTGCCTGCTCATTGATTCCTGTTGAACTTGGAGCAGGGACAGTGGCTGTAGACATGAATGGCTTGGGAGAACTAGTCACAGAAAATGTTAGGTGAATGTAGTAAAGGGACGGTGGCAGAAGAATAGGAAGGTGTTTTAGACTTCTTTTAGGTTTCTAATTTATGGGCATGTCCTTGGTTTTTCCATCTCCCTCTATGCTGAGGGTGAAATGTGGTGACAGCGTGATGTGCTGCTTCTGCTTCAGAGCCCAAGGACCTGGTCTTTTTTGTGGAGCTGCGGTGCACGCCCGCAGGTGGGAGGTGCACCTCTGCAGAAGGCAATGAAAAGGCATTTGGTGCATGGCACTGGGCCGCTTGAGGTGCAGGTGGCCCTTGCGTAGCTCACCTGGTTCAGGAGTGTCTTTCCCTTGAGCAGCTTGATGGCAATTCTTGCTATCTTGACTCTGAGATGCTTGGAATCCATTGCAGCTCTAAGAGCGTGAACTTCCATTTGGACAGGTCTGCATGTTGTGACATACTGGGGGACCCTTTTGCGAATGGAATTGCATGTATTCTGTGGGAGAGGAACCTTTTTGGAGTTCCCTTTGGTTTCTTGAGATAAACAGCACAGGTTTGTTTGTAAAAACTACAACGTTCATAAACACTGGCCCTCACTAACAGAAGCCTTGCCATATTGTCTTTGGCCCTAACCCCAAGCATCTTCTCTTTTCCACCATGCCCCTGTTGCCAGCGAGGACCTGGGGGAGTTCATGGAGACAAAAGGTGCCAGCAGCCCTGGGATCCTGGTGCTGACCACTGGCCTCAGCAAACCGTTCATGCGCCTGGACAAATACCCCACGCTGCTCAAGGAGCTGGAGAGACACATGGAGGTGCTGCCTCCCTGCCAACCCTGAGTCCTTGAGCAAGGAGGGATGACATGGGTCAGACTGCTATCAGGGACAGTATCATTAGTGATTCACTTTAGAAGCCAGGACCAACACAGAGTTTAGAATCTGTAACTTAGTGGATTTTCAAAATGACTTTGTTAAATATGAAGTTTTTCTCCTTATTCTTGTTCTGTAAGAAAGCATTTGCTGCTTTGCCTTCTTGCTCTCTCATCGACCACTGCTGATAGGACAGTTTCCAAAAGCTAGAAAATGGGGGCTGGGTTTGTAGCTCAGTGGTGGAGCCCTTGCCTAGCATGTGATAGGCACTGGGTTCGATCCTCAGCACCATATAAAATAAATAAGTAAAGGTATTGTGACCATTTACAACTAAAATATATATATATATATATATATATATATATATATATATATATATATATATATATATAATTTAAAAAAAAAACACTAGAAAATGTGAACTCATTTCCAAATGGTATTTTGATTAACAGGTTGCAGACCTGACAAATTCAGGTTTCAGGTATTCTCTGGGCTTGGGCAGGCAACCTGTCTGTAGCCGGATGGTTCATCAGGCCTGCTCAGGCCTCCCCTTCAGTTGCTGAGCATGGCTTGGCCACTCTGCAGCTGAGAATCAGAGATGCCCTGCAAATAGAGGTGGTCGAGTTCAGCAAAGCTGCATTTACAGAAGGTGTTTGCTGACCATTGCTCAGGCTATTCCCCTGAACCCACTGACTCCATGATGCCCTTAAAGAATAGGATTGCCACTGTGATGCTAAGAAGAAAAGTGCTTGCCGAGGACAAAGATTTGGAAAGGTTTTAGGCCAAGCTACAGAGAGAGGCCTTTTAAGAAAAGCTTTTGTGAAAGCTAATAGCATGTTTCTTTATCTAAAGGATTATCATCCTGATAGACAAGACATTCAGAGATCCATGACTGCCTTCAAAACCCTTGCGGTGAGTATAGTGGACGAATGGGACCTGGGAGCAAGAAGGGAGGGAGGGAAAAGAGACCACTAGGGAATGATATTGGCCAGATTATATTTCTGTGACGTTTGCATGTACGAATATGTTAACAGTGAATCTACCATTATATACAATTATAATGTACCCACAAAATATATGTGGAATGACCCTTGAAATAAGGGGGCAAGCACACCATGGTTTCTTCCACAGACATGTGATGGCAAATGAATGTAGAATCGGCAGCTGAAAAGGTCAGATGCAAAGACATTGCTTGTGACAAACTAAGAACTAAGACAGCATTCCATGGCTAGGAAATACTCTTGCATTAGAATATTGTGGGCACCAGAAAGATGAAGTGATGATTTCTCCCTTTTGAAGAGGCATAGCATAATTAATGCTGCATTTCCAAACCTCCATGCACAGGCTCTTTAGTGGTGTTCTGGGGAGTGTAGTGCTGGGGTTCTGTCTCTTCTCTTGTCATGTTGTTCCTGCTGTGTTTTAAGTTGTCCTTTATATATAGTGCAAATTGTTCTCACCCTTTTTCCTCTTATTAGTCTTCTTTGTTGGCAGACACTAATAAAGCCAGAAGAAAAATATTTGTCTTGTCCACTGCATATATATATATATATATATATATATATATATATATATATATATATATGTTTTGTAGATGGGCACAGTGCCTTTATTTATTTTTATGTGGTGCTGAGGATTGAACCCAGTGCCTCCCACATTCTACGCAAGTGCTCTACCACTGGGCTATAGCTGCAGCCCCCCACTCTGTATTTCTACTTCCTAAAAGTGGCAAAAATCTGCCATTTTCCTAATAGTATTTGGTACTCAGAGGAGTTGTGTGCTTTGCTTCTTTTGATTATATACTTTTAAAACTTGTTATTCCAGACAGTAAAGCAAATTGTTCCATAGATTTGTCTTTCTTAAGAAGTAAGATACAGGGGATGGGACCATAGCTTATTGGTAGAGCACTTGCCTTCCACATGTGAGGCACTGAGTTCGATCCTCAGCACCACATAAAAATAAATAAAGATATTGTGTCTATCTACAACTAAAAAATAAAGAAGTCAGACACAAAACGATAATTGTTTCAAGAAGTAATATAGCCAAACCTTAAGATTCTGGAGGCTTCTGTCTCTTTGAACAGTGCCGTTCTGTGTCTTGCAGGCCCAGTGTCAAGACGTACGAAAAAGGAAAGAGCTTGAGTTGCAGATCCTGACGGAAGCCATCCGAAGCTGGGAGGGAGATGACATCAAGACCCTGGGCAATGTCATTTACATGTCCCAGGTCATGATCCAGTGTGCAGGAAGTGAGGTACTGAAGTGCATGGGCACCACTGTGGCCTCTACCCACATGATAGAGCATTTTGAAGAGATGTCAAGCCAGAACAGATTGTAATTGTGCTCTACTTTCTATATCAACAGAAACAAGAGAGGCTTATGGCATAATAGAGGGCTATTGACCAGTTTAGATCTGCAGGATCCACTTATCCAGACCTGTGAACTGGAAGCAGGACTACAGGTTTCCAGGGTGTGCAAACAGCTGCCCTGGGGTCCTGTGCACTGGCCCAGCCAGGGGCTTCCCTCTCAGGAATCTGTGGTTGTGGATGGCTTAGGCCCTTACATTTTTCTCTTAATGTGTTCTAATTGGTGTTCACTTAGGGGAGTAAAAACCATTTTCTTAAGAGTTTGTTAAGTGAGAAATCAAACCAGATACTTGTGCTGTGTCCACTTAGTGCAAGTGAAGCAGGTGGGTGACTTACAGGTTCTTGGGTCACTAAGCAGGTGTCTCTTATGGTTTGATTCTACCTTTGCAAATATAAGCAACACGTGCTGATGCCCATTGTCAAACATGAAACTTGTGATGGTTAGATAACTGAATTTGGTGTGCACTGTTGATCCCTTCTTAACCTGACTTTTTAAATTTACCTGCAGACAAGATCCTTTAGTCCACGTGCCATAATGAATTTCCTTATTTACCACAATGATCAAAACACCTAGACCTGTCTAGAAGTGGTTTGCTTTTTACTCACATGAAGTGAACTTTATTTAAGATACCCAGGGGAAGCACGTCTAAGAGCATGTTCTTTAGTACACTAGATGGCCACAGCCTTGGTGAGTGTTGCTCTAAGAATGACCTAGGCTATCCGGGCCACAGTCTGAGGGATGCTTCCCAGGTGCACCATGGGTCTTCAGGGGGGGAGGGTGATGGTCGCTTCCAGAGGAGTCTTACACACACAGCCTCTCTCTTTGGAGGTGCTTTGAGGTGTGTTGGGTGGCCATGTGTTCTGGAGAAGGCACCTGGGAAACTGCTTTCTAGTGTTGGCCTCACATCTTGGGGCCATCTGGCCTTTCCATTTCTGTTTCCTTTGAGATTCCTGGCCTTGGTTACCTTATTGAAGCAAAGAATTTTTAGTGCACAGGTCATACTATTTTAAGTCATTTGTGTAACTAGAGAACGTTTATGAAGTGGATGAAGCACATATAGCTCTCAAAATGCGAGGAAACAATGATAGAATTTGTTTTAACATTTTGTCCAATCCTTCCTTAACCTCAAAGAATCCACTGGTTCTGCCTTGCCCCACTAAAATTTTATAAATTCTCTTTTCTCTAAACCATGAAAAGAAAATTGTAGATGAACTAGAAATAGCTAATGGCAGAGCAGAACTCCTTCACTATTTAGTTTTCAAAGATGCTTCACAGGTGTTGTGAACCCAGGATTAGTTTATTTTCTTTTTGTATTGAATAGTTTAGCAATCCAGGGTCTTCACCTGTGTGTTCAAACTCTCTCATATATTAAGGGTTAACATAGAATTGATCATAATTTTGTTTCCATTTCATTTATTTAATGCATTTTGTTAGGAATATATAAACAAGAAATATAGTGTAGTGTTTCCTAGGGCCTTAAAGTATTGTGTTCACATTTGTAAATAGATTTGTTTTTAAAATTATTTGGATTTGTTTGTTTTTTTATATTAGGAAAAGAATGAAAGATACCTTCTGCTCTTCCCAAACCTTTTGCTAATGTTGTCTGGCAGTCCCAGGATGAGTGGTTTCATCTATCAGGTAAAACACGTTTGGAATTCTGTTTTATTGTTTATGGTAGACCTGAGGATCCTTTCAGGCTGGCTCTGAACTTCAGCATGAAGCAGTCCCTGTTTCTGTATGTGCTGTGTCCTAGGCATGCTGTGCTGTGTGCATCCATTGCCTGTGTGTCAGTGTGACTCTTCAGATGTAGACCAGCATTTGTTCTGAGCAAACTGAAAGGAAGAAGTGTGTTGGTGGAGTGGCCTTGAAGCACACTGGTGGCTGTGGTGCCATCCGTCTCCCTGGGTTTGCTTTCTGCTCTGTGGAACACAGGCTGGGCTGGGGCTGGGGCCTGTTGTGAGACATAGCACAGCACCCCCAGCTATATCAGCACAAGTGCTGTCATTGGACCTTTGTTCTTAATTGTTCCACTGGTTTTGTTTGAGAAAATGGGAGAGCTGATTGGAGATGGAATGTAAGGGGGCGGGGCTTTTGTCTGCTGCTGCTGCTGCTCTGATTTACAGTGGGGGTATTAAGTAGCTCCTGTGTATCTGAGAGATACCCTTGGCAGTTTTCAGTGATGACTTTCTGTGACAATGGAAGCTAATACTTCCACCTCTGTTTCCAGAAACTGGCCGGTTTCAAGATGTGCTAGCGAGGGAAGCTACATCTTTGTTTTCTCTGGGTGGCATTTCTTTGGTGTGTGTTTTGTTTTGTCCCAGTAAGGACTAGGGCTTCAAGGATGTGTGGCACTTATTCCAGAGTTGGGTGAAGCCTGGTGCTGCTCTGGCCTTGGGGTGGGCCTTATCCCCTGACAAGGCTGCCTTGCTGTTGCATTGGTGTCTCACCAGCAGGGTCCCACCTTCTTCTTTTTGACAGTTTCCCAGGGACATCCCTGTCCCGGGTGCAGGGAACCCCCACTGCAGGAACACTGGCTTTGGGGCTGAGGTGCATGCTGCTGCTGTGGTGTGCCAGGCAAAACATGAATCTGCAGCTTCAATTTCTTAGCATTTTTCACAGCTGTCAGCAGTCCTATGCCTAATGGGTCTGGGAAAGGAGCATGTCTTGTGTTTTCCGGATGGGCCTGGCCTTGGTGTCAGTCAGCTGCTGTCTTGGCTGCTGAGCTTCAGGACATAGCTCCTCAGCCTCACATCACTAACACTTTGGGTTGGATGATTGTTTACTTGGGAGGCGAGATAGGGGGACTGTCCTTGTGCTATAGGATGTGATTGCTTCTCTGGCCTCTGCCTACCTGATGTTGGGAGCATCTGCATGTTGTGGTACTACCACATGTCTGGGGACGTCCCTTGTGTGTTGTGGGAGCTCTGTGTCTGGGTGCTGGTGCAGTCCCGCTCCTCTGCTTACAGTGACTCCATGCAGCTTGGCTTAGAATGACCCCAACTTCCCTAAAGGCTTAGTCCAGTTGTGTGGTCTGTGTGCCCAGGGCAAGCTGTGCATTTGGAATACCATGTGATAGGCATAAGCTGTAGTGTTGTCTGTTCCCTCCAGGGAAGCAGCCTGTCCCTTGAGTGTAGACCTTTGCTGCTGTGTTGTTTTGGAGGGTGACATTTGGGGCTAGCTCTGCTTTGTGTATGGGCATCAGCCTGGCCCCATTGTGTGTCTCCAGCTGACGTTCCCTGCTCAGATCCCTCAGGGTGGCTGCCTGCCCTGCAGTGCTTTAGCACAGCCCCTTTGCTGTGGGCAGACTACGTTGTAACTGGTAAGGCAGCCTGTATGCCTGACCCATCTCCCACCCTGTCTCTGCCTTCATGTGTTGAGCTTACTCCCTTCTGTGTCCTTTGAAACAGCTGTGATACACGTTAGTTTTGTTATAGTAGGTAACGTTTTTATGTCCTGGTGTTTGTTTAGAGTAATTGAGCAGATGAAATTTTTCTTTGTTTTTTGAACTTTAGCTTTTTGAACATTCATCGTTCTGTAGGCTGATTCCTTACCTGAGAGTTTTCTTTATATTATGCATGCACTGTCACAAGCAGCATGACACCATTGCCACCTCCAAAGTCATTTAATATTTATTTTAATAACAGAACTTCTTTACTAGAAAGGCACTAATTGCATTTTTTTGTGGGGGGGTCTTTTTTAGGGAAAGCTACCAACGACAGGAATGACAATCACAAAGCTTGAGGACAGTGAAAATCATAGGAATGCGTTTGAAATATCAGGTGATAGGCACAAGCCGTGTGTGTGCTGTCTGTCCCCGCCAGGGAGGCAGCCTGTCTCTTGAGCACAGACCTTGCTGATGCATTTTGGAGGGTGACGTTTAAGCATTGCTGAGTCGTGTTCTGGGCATGTGCGTGTATGTACTTCCTGCCCGAGTTTCCACTTCAGCCTGTTTCCCTCCTTTCCAGGGAGCATGATCGAGCGGATACTGGTGTCCTGCAACAACCAGCAGGACCTGCAGGAATGGGTGGACCATCTGCAGAAGCAGACGAAGGTCACATCTGCGGGCAACCCCACCATCAAGCCCCACTCCGTGCCATCTCACACTGTAAGGGCTCCTGAGATCTCCTCCTCCCAGCTTCAAGTGGTGATGGCCTGTGGTGGGGCTGGCACTGGGTGCTCTTGTGTCACAGCCCTCTGTCAGGCATTCTCATGAGTTGGTTGACATTTGTGGGGCATGTGGCCTTTGCTCTGAATGGCCCCAAAAGACGGACCTGGAGGGAGTGTTGCTTCTAAAATCCCCAGAAAGCACTGTCCATGGATGAGAAATTTTAGCTGTGTGTGTTATGTTTGTTTAAAAAAACAACAAAAAACACAGTAAATTACGGTAATGACGAGAAGGGCCAGATTCATGTTGAAGGCATAAAATATGGTTTTTGAGTCACTGTTTTGATTTTAAGGAATTTATTTTTCACTTTAAAAAGTTTAGCAGCTCTTTAGAGAGAACTTATCAAAATGAATCAACACCAAAGTTTCAGTGTTTAAACCTCTCTGTACTGGTGTTTAGTAATAAATTGATGTCGAATAAACACTTATCATCTTTATCAAATAGTATTGAAAAACTGGGCAGATCTTTGAAAGAATGAATTAGGATTACACAGCACTTTGAATTTGTGTTTTCTCACATCTTCATGGGGGCGCAGGTTGGGATAGTTTTACCAGTGGTTCATTTTTCCTTTAGTGGTTCACCACTTTAAGCATCTCTGGGCCTCCCGCAACGCAGCCTGAGTCTTATTCTCATTTAGCATCAAGCACCATCTTCTGAGTTTCCAACTGGAGGGGAATGAACCAAACATTACCTGCTGTGGCATTATTGCCAGAAGGGGTGTTCAAAATAATGTCATCCGGCTGTGCCGGTCAGCTGATTTTTTTTTTTTATAGTTCCACCCCCCTCACAGGGGCCACCTTTGGAGAGTACAGGAGGCTCGCACTCCCAGTCATGGGGCCTTCCCCTTTTGCCTGTGTTCCCATGTCATGAATATATTCAGAGAGTGGCCCCCAGGTTGCCGCTCCTCCTAGCTGCCTGTGCTGCCTGTTGGCTGACTTGAGGCTGCTGGCTCCTGCTGCGTGCCACTTACTTTATTCAGCATTTTCTGATTTCACTGTCAGTGTGATGGAATGGAGGCGGAGGGGTGTTCCAGGAATATGAACCTTATTAATGACACACCCTTATAAAAATCAGATTTTGAATAGCTTGTTTTCACTATGGCTAAGTTTTTCAGGAAAAGTTGTATTTTGTTTTATCCTGGATATTGGCACTTTTCTATCAAGGCCCAGGTTCTAGCTCTTTGGGGCTTTATAGACCTTTGTTGCAACTCAGCTTTGCCCTTTTAACATGAAAGCGGTCACAGACAGGACTGGACCTGCTTGCTGTGTCAGGAGATGTTTCTCTCCTTCCTTTCCCTCTCCCTCAGCACAGTATCCAGGCCCTAGTGGACAGGGCAGATTGTCCCTCCCTAGCAGCACTGGGCTAGTTGTGCAAGGATCACCAGGAAGTGAATCACGTGACTAGGGAGCGTGTCCTCCCCCTGTTGTCACATTCCAGTATAGGCAATGCCAGATCTCTTAGGAAATTCTGACGCTCCTGCAGAGTGATGAACCTTTTCCTAAATGTGGGAGGCCGGGCTTGAGTCCATGGTGCAGAACTGCTTTCTTCCAACAAGAGTAAGGTGTTCCTGTAGCAGACAGTGCCTGCAACCCTTTGCCCAGCCCAGAAATGGACCACTAGGCTTGTCTCCTGCCTCTAAGGAGCAGAGTGAGGTGCACATGCTCAGTCCTTTACGGGACTCTGCTGGTCTCATGCTCTCTCTGCTCTTCTCACTTTTGTCCCTGGCAGCTCCCCTCGCATCCCGTCACCCCATCCAGCAAGCATGCAGACAGCAAGCCCATGGCTCTGACACCTGCCTACCACACGCTCCCCCACCCCTCCCACCATGGTGCCCCGCACACCACCATCAGCTGGGGGCCCCTGGAGCCTCCAAAGACCCCCAAGCCCTGGAGTCTGAGCTGCCTGCGGCCCGCGCCCCCTCTCCGGCCCTCAGCTGCACTCTGCTACAAGGAGGTAAGGTCCTTTGGCCGCTCACACAATAGCCAGTCTGTCTGTGTGAGTTTCTTGTTCTGTACTTCACTCCAGTTTTTGTTTCAATGAATTCAGAAATGAAAATTCATGTTTCTGTGACATAAAAAATGCAGATCAGTTTCATGAGAGCTGTGAAGTAGAGTCACCTTGGTTCTCTTACCATTCCCTTCAACTGTTAGGGTCTCAGGAGACATGGGGGATGGGTGTACTCACTTGCTCGGGTGTGCACCTAGGGCAGGAGCTGGGGAGGGATAGGCCCCAAGCAGTCATGACTTTCGTGCCTTTGTGCCACACCTCTTAGCCCATTCTTTCAGTTTGAGATCCTATCCGTGAACCCTGGAGCAATTTCGGATGAAGAGAACATTTACAAATAAAAATGGAAACAGTCATGTCAGGCGATGCTCCTTGAACTTGTGAGGAGTTGTGGTGCAATCTGCACTTCTTCATTCTGACTGGGTCTTGTTCCAAACGTGAGGTGCACCTCATGTCAGGTGCCATTCCTAGTAAGTCCATCTGCCCCTGCGCCTGCCCTGAACAGGAGGGGAACACCTTGAGAGTGCATCCTGAGAAGTGCCTTCACCTGAGGACACTGGTTATTGATGTGTGTGTATGAGAAGAGTGTGAGTTTGTGAACAGAGAATGTGCATGCTTGTGAGTGTGCGTGTGATAAGGAGTCATGCATGAGTGTGTGAGGATAAGAGCAATTGTGTAAGTGTGAAAGAATAAGTATGTGCGAGAATGAATGTGCATGAATATGAGCACACTTATAAGTGTGCAAGATAAGTGGGCTTATGAGTTTGAGAATGAGAGTGGGCTTATAAGCATGTGTGGAAATGAGTGTGGGTGTGCAAGATGAGTGTGCTTGTGAATGTGAGAATGAAAGTGAGCTTGTGAGCATGTGAAAATGAGTATTAGAGTGCAGTTGTGAGCACAAGTGTGGGTATAAATGCATAAGAACGAGTGTGCAAATGAGCATAGTTGTATGTGGTGATGTGCCGCATCCTGGCCTGGAGCCTGCACATCCAGCCAGGGGCCACATCGCCAGGGTTGCTGGGGCAGACCCTTCTTCCATTCATGCCAGCGAAGCAGGAGTACTATCTGCGAAATTTCAGTCAGCCTTTATGTTGTTCTTAACTCATTAAGAGTCTTGTCGAGAGTCACCCCAGAGAGAAGTTTTAAATTGTGGGTAGCTGCATGAAGGATATTGATGTTCTTTGTTAGTGTTGTGGTATAAAGAAAAAGTGAGATAATGCAGGCAAGCACTGATGGAGGTTTAATGACTGGAGACTGCTGGACGAAGGAGTAGAAGGGGTGAGGGAGGGTCACGGAAGCAAGCTTAAAAGCATGTTGGTTGTGATACGTCGCACTCCAATGACTTTTAGATGCCAGGAGAGAGAAGTGCGTTCATTCTCTGCTTACAGCTTGTTATTTCCAGTGCCTTAAAACCCTAGTAAGAAGTCGTCCCTAGGAACAGGAGCCCTGGAGTGCTGCCCATCAGGCCGCCTGGTGGGTGCAGGGTGCGGGCAGAGGTGCTGGATCCTGTTCCCTGAGCCCTGGTGTGCAGGTGCCTGCTGGGCAGGGCAGGGCAGGGCAGGGCAGGGCAGGGCACTGACCTCTCCAGGGGTCTTGGCAACTTCTTCTGAGTCAGAGAAGCCGTGGAGCCCACGTTGGAAGTGGTTCTTCGGAAACTGATTCCTGGGGCACTGAGAAGACCTTGTACATGTTCATTTACACAGAGAAGATTTTGAAGTGGTAACGTCAGAAGTCAGGCTCTGTTCCCTTAGTGCTTTGAGTTGGGTTCTGTAGCATGTCTGCCCCGAGTGTGGGACAGCCTTCTTCAGTATCTATGTCCAGCATGTGCTCAGCAGTTGAGACGTCACCTGTCCCATCACCTCCACTTAGTTTTCACCTCAGGATGAAGATGTGCCAAGTGGGCAGGGCCGGTGGTCCCTCCCAAGCAGGCATGGGACTGGCTGTGCGTGCGCCACAGCTGTGCCTGGGCCCAGGGCGGTGGGTGTGTGGCCTCTCCCTGGAGGCTTCAAGCACTTTGCTGCAGGAGCTGACTTGCCTCGGTTCCCTCACCTCTCCCTAGTCAGCTGTGCCAGGCAGGTCTGCTCCATAGTGGCCAAGCCCAGCTCCCACCGCCTGCCCTTTCTCTCTTGCCAGTGGGGACCTCTGCCACTTGCCATCCCAGGACTGGTAAGACCCAGGTAGCACAGGGGTCCCTGTTGGAGTTGAGGGGATCAGTGGTGAATGCCGAAGACACCTGTTGGTCTTTCACCACTGTTCCACCGCTGGCAAAGGCCAGTGAGAGTTGGGGGAAGTGTGTGTGGCTGCTTTGCCTTGGGGCACTGTCCTGACACCCAGGAGAGCCGGCAGGTTTTGGCATCTGTCAGTGTTTCCTGTCCTTTGTGTTTCCCAGGATCTTAGTAAGAGTCCCAAGACCATGAAAAAGCTGCTGCCGAAGCGCAAACCTGAACGGAAGCCTTCAGACGAGGAGTTCGCCTTGCGGAAAAGTGAGTCCCTGTACTGGGTGTGGGGGCTTAACGTGCACGGTGGAGAAGCGGCTGGAGAAACAGTTATGGTCTTCCCATAACTGCAGGCAGCAGGGCCTACTCCTTGAGGTGGGACCAGCAGATGGGCAGGAAACATGGGTTAGGAGGCTGGGGGCAGGACTGTGCTGTAAATGGGGCCTTACCTGCTCTTATCCACTTGGCCCATGAAGCCTGACATGCTAGGATTCCTGGAGTTTCCTCTCCACCCAGTAGGGCTGTGGCCTGTTCTCTTCACATATCAGGATCACAGTCTTTGCTGTCTCTTCCTGGGGGACTCAGAGGTGAGCTTTCATAGGCTCCAGGGAGCTAGAAGCAGTCTCTGCCCTACCCTGGGGTCCTATACTGTGCTCACAGGGAAACTCACACTCAGGTGCTCAGGCCATAGCTTTGGGATTCATAAAGTTAGTCACTTGCTGAACCAGTGGGAAGTTTCCCTGCCCTGCTTCATGCTGGGTGAGATTTGCCCCATGGGACATACAGCAATGTCTGAAGACACTATAGTTGTCACAGCTGGGTAAGGGCTACTACCCTCAATGGTAGACCAGGGGTATCACACAGCATCCACAGGGCACACAGACTCATCTTACCCTGCACATCAGGCCTGGTGACTGCTGCAGAGGGGCGCAGCAAGCATGTGGCCATCTAGGGGACTGTCCAGGGCTGAAGGAAAGCTCCTGGTGGGGACAGGGCATGATCATTCCACCCTGATGTCCCTCCCTGCAGGACAGAGCACATTAGCCAGCAGGTGTCTTCCGCAGGCCTTGCAATTCTCGGGAGTCACTTTTCTTTTCACTGTACTCATTGGGACCCTTAAGGGGCTTATTTCCAAAAGAAGGCCCAAGGGAGAGATTTTTTTACTCAGAACTTGAGGGTAGTTTTGGCATCACCAGGAAAGGTGCCAGCTTGGTCCAGCAGCTCTGATCCAGGTGCTAAGCAGCTTCTTCTCCATCCTTTGTGTGAGGCCATTTTAATGTGGGGGAAGCCAATGAGACAGCAGCTTCTTGAGCAGCTCCGATGTGATCGCCCTGTCCTCATCACCTGGTGTGGGTGGCTGTACTGCCTGCTCCTTGCCCTGGTGCACAGGTTCCAGTCCACCAGAGCAGTGTGTGCAGTCCTTGTGAGGTGTGCCTAAGGCTTGGCTGGGCCCACTGTGTCCTCCTGGCTGCCACTGCTTGCTGTGCAGGGGAGATGAGGCTGGGCTCCGGGATGTCTGGTGGCCCTCTCATAACAGGTATTTGCTCAGCACCTTCTGTGTGGAGCACACATCTATTGTCATGGGTGCCATAGACGCAGGTGCGCTCGTCAGTCACTGGCAGACACTTAGCCCTGTCTGTGCTGGTATGAGAGACACAGCTGTGAAAGAAGGAAACATCCCTGACCTCCTAGAGCTCAGGTTTTGCAGAAGACAGAGGAGAAACAAGACAAACTCTCAGCGCATGTCTGGGGAGTGCTCAGACTGGCCGGGGCTGGTGGGACGGCTTCCATGCAAGGGCAGTATCTGAGTAGAGGCATTGCAGTCTCTTCAGCCCTGGCTGCAGGTGCAAGAAGGGGCTGCCTGGGGAGTGAGGGACTGGTGATGCCAGAGCCCTTGAGGTGCCTCAGGCAGTGGGGTGCCTCAGGGTCCAGAGGCCTCGCCTATTGCATGAGAGCAAGCAGGCTGAAGCAAAAGTGGAGCCAGGTGGTGAGGGTGAGAGGGGATGGTAGTGGGCCCAGGTTGATGGTGACGGTAAAATGTGGGCAGATGTCCTGGGTGGGGGTGCTGAATGAAGGTAGGACCTATGGTAATGGTTCTCTGGGTGGGATTTGCCCCAGGGCACATTAAGCAATGTCTGAAGACATTCTAGTCCTTACAGCTGGGTGAGGGCTACTGTCCTCTGTGGTAGAGACACAGCATCCTACAGACTCATCTTGTGCAGCAGATAAGCAGTGTGGAGGCTGGGAGTACAGGCCCACAGGCCTTGTATGTGAGGCCTGTGGTTTTCAGCATTGTGGCCTTGGGGTGCACTACAGGAGCCATGATGGACAGGGCAGGCACAGGGCTGGGCCAGCCAGGATGATGTAGAGCGTGAGGCTCTCAGGAGGTATCCAGGAGCAAGTATTAGCTGGATGGTGAACATATGATTCGATGTCCGGGGAAGGCCCAGACTGGGGTGAAGATGTGTTATTTCAAGCACAAGTTTGGGCCGATGGAGAGGAGAAGCAGTGGGTATCCAAGTGCCCTGCCCTGTAGTCCTCGCATGTGAGGGTCAGGAGGACCTGAGAGACAGAGGACTAAAGGGAATTCTGTGTGAGTGGTCTCTGTGACAGTGCCACGTATCGCGGGTGCAGGTGAGCCTCGCTGCTTTAAGCCACTGTGATTTCATAAGTTGTTTCAGCCTTTATTGCATCCAGGATCCCAGCGTTGTTCTAGTCTGTGAAATGGCTCAGACCACACAGCAAGTGTGTGATTCCCCGCCTTGGCTACTTGCATCTGCCCGCAGTGGCGAAGGTAGATCAGCATGGTGGTTTGTTGAAAGCCAGAGTTGTTTTCAGATTCCTGCCTCATTCTCTGCCTTCCTTTGTACTCAGCCATGTCTCACACGGGCAGTTGGTTACATCAGCTGGACTGATAGGGTCCTCACAAAGACACAGTCCTGCACCACCACAGGGAACAGCCTGCCTTTGGAAGTTCCCTGCAGGAGCCCTCGGTGGAAGTGGACTTCTCGCCTCTGAAGAAGTGGGTTGTTACAGGAGCCTGTCGGAAGATTGTTTCCACTTAGTGAGATTTAGGCCTTTTCTTGGGAGCTCTTAAGTTCTTGCATTGTGAGTTATTGTCTAGTAATGAATATTGGGTTTGAATACTGGTATGAATTTTACTCTCTCAAAATGACATCGAGGCTTCATTGTTATACCACTATTAATACTTTAGCCTTCTGTTCTTTGCACATTTTCTATTAGAGTAGGTGAGCCTTTTAAAATAGGTACCCAAGTAGTATCTTAGGAAAGAAAGAAAACAGAAAAAGAGGAAGATAAAGAAAATAAGCCGCTTGCCCATATGTGTAACACCTCCTGGGTGCACGCTGATGTGAGAGCCTGTGCCCACTGCCACTGCCTCGGGCTTTAACCCTGTGTTCTTGTGCCTGCTCTCAGTGGAGACAGGGCCAGTGTCCAAGAGCCGGCTCAAGGAAGGGCTCTGCAAGGAGGCTGTGAGGAGCGCTGACCTGGCTTGTGAATTTTGTAGATTGACCTCTAAGGTAGGAATTTGTGTTAGAGGGAAGCTCCTTTGCAGGCCTGCATCAGATGCCTTTCGAGGTCACTGCCCACCTCTGCTGGTGTTGGTGTTGTCGGGTTGGTTTCGAGGATGTGAGCCCAGGCTCTTGTTGATGAGGTAGAATGGCTTTCCCTACTAACTGTGCTTTTGTGAGTTGCTGACTCTTTTCTCTCATCCTTTTTTAATTTGTGTGGGAGGGGCCTCCTTTTTTTAATGGCTTAGCAAGACAGCTAAGGATAGCAGCCCTTTGCTAGATAAATTACAGATAAAATATTTAAAAAACTGAAAAATCCTTTTTGAATATACACATTTGTAGATATTAAGAGAGTAGTTGCCTGACGAGAAAGTAAAAGGAGGGCTCTCTCACCTGCTGGTGTCAGCTGAGTTGATGCCTCTGAGCACACCCTGTCCGACCGCTTGTGGAGTGTGGCTGTGGGATGGGTGTCTGGGAGTGATGCCTCTGCATCTCTCTGCAGGCACGGCGGCTCTGGAAGAAGATGCTCAGATTCTGAAGGTCATCGAGGCTTACTGCACAAGCGCCAAGACACGGCAGACCCTCAACTCAAGTAAGTTTCACAGGAGCGCGCTGGGATGTGTGTTCTCGTCACAATCTACACGTTGCTGCATGCCTGAGCTGTTCTGAGGGAGGGAAGGAGGGAGGTCTCAGAGATATGTCAAGCAACACACAGGGAGCCCTGAGTCACGTGAGCAGGATCTCAGCTTGAGCAGAGCAGCAGCGTGTGTTGTGGCCAGTGCTCTCCATAGGGCGCCGGCAGCATTGCTAAGGCTTGCACCTAGCTGTGCTCAGACGACAGTAGAAGGCTACTTGTTCAGCCTTCACATTGCTGCTGTAAGGTAGGGACTCGGCTTGTTTTCTTTAAGCTCTTCAGAATTGTTGTTTATTGTCCAAAATATAAACCTAGAGTGAGGCTTCTGTTAGCTTCCCTTTCTTTTTCTTATAAATATTTGGAAATAAGCACAAACTACCTTAATTTGGTTGATTGATCACCACAGAATTTGCCGTGTCTTATGTATAATGTTTAAGTAGAAACAGTTCAGTCTGTGGTGTGAACAGGGAGGAGGTGGCTTTTCACATCTCCCTGGCAGGGGTGAGGGCAGCACAGTGTGGCGGCAGCTGGGCATCAGTGCATGGCCCAGGGGGGGCCTCTCCACCTCAGTGGGCCTCTTGGCCTGCTGCTCCTTATTTTGGGGGCTTTTCTTGGCCTTGGAGACCTGGGTGGTTGAGACATGACCTGGGCATAAAAGCTGGCTTCCCTTGGTGAGTTTGGGTTCTTCCCCCGTGGCTTTTGGCAGAGCATGTCCCTCCCGTCTTCATTCTCATGCCTGCAGGTGTGGCGTTTCAGCTTAGCGTGTGTCCTACTTAACTAATGCTGAAAACCAGAAACATGGGACAAGGACTTTGTAGCCGGTGCAGCTTTGTCAGAGGTGCCTGTGGCTGTGAACATAAGCTAGCCATCAGGGGCCAGGTAGATGTGTGTGGCCTCAACCTTTTTTACATTTCTAGTGTCTTCATTTAGATTTTTTTCTAGTGGTCAGCAATGTCCTTGTTCTGGTGAAGTCTACTCTCTGGTGAAGGTGCCTATTGTAGTGTCTGGTCGAGGGATGGGAAAGAAGTGGAAAGGCCTGGGTACTCCAGCAAACTAGAACACCTATGTGTGCAGTTAGGCAGTCATTTGTAAGTGTGGAGTATTGTGATTAAAGGTATTACATTTTCATAATTTGTTAGTGATTGTATTTTAGGTAGACTAGACTATAAAATGTTTATAAATTTATTGATTTCGAATTTGGGATTTTTAAAAAGTGGTCCTCTGAGTTTCAGTTACTTGAATAAAGTTTAACTTAGTAGTCTCAGCTGAAGGTCCTAGTCTCTCAGGGGTGCGTGTGCTTTGTGGGCCTCACAGGGCCACCTTATGGCTTCGCTGCTGCCAGGTATGCCAGAGGGATGACCTGCAGCTTCCACAGAGCCTTTCTTAGTGCAATGTCCATGTCACCGTGTCCACTCTTCCCATGCAAGAAAGCATTGGTCAGTAGTCTGATTTGCTTTTGGTTGATACTATGGGCAGAACTGCCTGGGACAGAGAGGATAATCAGCCAAGGCATCGACCTCACACTGCCAGCACAGGTGATGATGAGGCATGCATGTCTGTGCAGGAGGGCACCCTTCCTCACCAAGTGGAGATGGCTCACAGTGCAGCAGCTTTGGCATGCTAATGTGCAGTAACAACAGCTTTTAGAAGGAGTTTATTTTACCAGAATTCAGCTCAGTTCAGTGTGCATTTGGGTACCAACAGGACTTTAGAAACCAAGGATCTGAGTATTGATTTTTGCTCAAGGAAGTAGTGGCCTGCACAGACTGTGGAGGCTTAGTTCACATGCAGTCTGCACAGAGGCTCCTTGCTGCTGTGGCTTCCAGTCCCCATCACAGCCGTCTCCCTGAGGGAGGCCCTTTGCAGCCCTGCATGCTCTCGTGCCCAGCTGCCTGCCAGGTTCACTGCTCTCTATCCCAGCCGTTCCCTGCCCACTGCCAATCTCCTCTTAGCATAGTAGCATCGCCTGTTCATGCCTGTCATTCTGATGGGGAAAGGCCTGCACCAGGTTGATAACATTGTGAATAAACTCGACCTCTGCTCTGGCAAGCCCCGCAAGCAGTAGTGGAAGGGCCAGGCACCCTCTTAAATTCTTTTCTCCACTCTGAACCTTTTGCACTGATTGTAGGTTGATAAGGTAAGTTTAGACCCCTGCTGGTGATGTGTAGCTTGCAGAGATCAAGAAGTAAGTCAAAACATATTTGACATTATTTTGCATTTAATGCATTTGTTCACTGAATAGGCAGTAGTTTCAGCTACATAAATGGTACCTTTTATGTATAATGTCCTGAGACCATTTGTTAATAGGAAGTAGTTAATTGTCAAGTGTTTATGGAATCATTTGGACATGGGCAAATCTGTAGAAAATTTTTTAGGTGAGTGCTTTATCTTAACAAAAGAGCAATTAGAGATAATATTGGATATAGGTTTATTAAAACAACTGATCTAGTGTTGTTCTGAGGGTTGTGCTAATTAATAAGTTCATTATTTAAAACCCAGCCATAAATAAGGAGAAATAAGCATTGTTGCCATTTTTTTAACAATATTTTCTCTTTTCCTTCTCTTCCCATCACCTTTTGCTTTTGTTTCATGTTTTGGTTGTGGCTCTTCCTGTCCGTCCTCCTCATCCCACCTCTGCCTGTCGCACCTGTCACTCCACCATCCCACCCCACCCCGTCTTAGCATGGCAAGGCACTGACCTGATGCATAATCACGTCTTGGCTGATGACGACCAATCAAGTCTAGACTCCTTGGGTCGTCGCAGTAGCCTTTCTCGTTTGGAGCCCTCAGACCTCTCGGAAGACTCTGAGTATGACAGTATATGGACAGCCCATAGTTACAGAATGGGTTCTGCATCTCGTAAGAGCTGTTGCTCATATATATCTCACCAGAACTAATGCACTTCTGAGCTTTTCTTAACCAATGCTTGTTGTATCGCAGCCTGCTTTTCTTAGATGTTTCTTGCTGTTCCTTGTCTCTTTTATGTGATATTTTAACAACTTTTGAGAGTGTTCCTGGTATTTTCCATTGTACCTCGTGGAGGCTTAATTGCCAATCTGAGTATGCATTCAAACTGCTGCCTGTTGAGGAAGATGGTGGGTTCACATGAGCCTGTACCAAGGGTGCTTTTCCCAATGGAGCATTGTTTTATACAAACTCAAAATGTTTTTTTTTTTTTCTCCTTCTGTGTAGCGACTATTTCATTTCTTTTTGGATACAGCTGTATGGACACTTTTGTATTTTATACCAGAACCACACAGGTTTGCGATCTTAAGTGCCAGCAACACAGAGGAGACTCTGGCCTTATGTAGGAACTTAGGTTTTTTTATGTGTAACATTTGACCAAGTAGCTGTGGCAAGGCACTGAGAGGAGCATCTGTAATGAGGCTCCGAGTGCGAGTGATGCGCGTCATGCTGCCGTGCAGTGCTGTGTGGCTCTGGTCCTGGCAGGTACACAGAAGGGCGGGTGTTGCATTTTTCAGAGCTGTCTTGACCCCCATAGCTCTGTGCCCTCATGTGTCCTGCATGTGGCGTTTGCGGGGAGCTCCTCTTTCCAAAGGCGAGCTCACAGTTGCAGTGCAGTCACTGATCATTACAGCACATCCCCTGCCTTGTTGGGACTGCAGCCATGGCACTGAAACGCTGAGCCGCTCTATTCAGAGCCCCAGCACTACAACTTTAGGTCCAAAGTCGGAAGGAAGCATCTCGCTCCTGCAGAGTAGGCTGTGCGCAGAGCGTGCAGGGTTGTACGCTTGGCTTCCATCACGGCGGCTGCCCCTGACATCCACGCTGCGCTGTCTGTGAGAGCCGCAAGCACACCCTTGCTTCCAGCAGCCACCTACAGTGAAACTCCATTCACAGCCCTGCAGAATTAGCCCCACGCCTCACTGTGTGGGTCGGGGAAGGCACAAGGCTGCCATGTCCCTTGGAGAAAACCACCCTGCCTTCCTGGGATTGGTTGTAAGGAGTTTTCACTGGCCTCCCTTGGGCTGATGTCGCTTGAGAAAGACTGAATGTGGTGTGTTGCATTCAGTTGCAGCAGCACGCCCACGCCTGATCATGGCTTTGGGGGCAGAACCGTCTTCTCCCTCACACGCTGTTTGGTGTTAAAATGGAACCTCTTGGTTGTATTTTACGTGTCCATTGGAACCAGCTTCAGAGACAGGATGCCATGGTGAATCGGAAATAACATTATTTCCTTTCTAGGGCGCTGGAGTTCCGGGTGGCAGTGGCGTCTCTCCACCACCCCTCGCCAGCCCGCATGCTCAGTGTTGTGCATTGTGCGCTCTGACACAGTGCCGAGCCTGGGAACTGGCCCTGCTGCTTGCCCGCCAGCGGTGCTAGTGAACTCCTGGTGGGGCGTGCTGCTCAGCAAGCTGGGTGCCATGTCTGCCGGAGTGAGGCGAGGCACAGGGCCCTGGGGCACCAGTGTGTTCCCACAGCCACAGAGCTTTTCGCACTAACTGGAGATTTCATATTTTTATATCAATTAGTAAAATAAGAAAGTGGAGGAGCAGTCTTCTGAAATTAGCACCCAGTATTAATCTATAGTAGAGACGAGGTTTGCGTGTATTCAAATAGCAAGTGGAGATTTTTGACAAGTCTAATGCAAAGTTTTTATACTTACCTAATATCATGCAATGGATTTAGAAGCAATTTCGTTTTTATATCACACAGAGTAATGCTCTTTTTTGGAATTCACAGAATACCTGCTTTGGGACTGTGGTAACTAGCGCGGCAGCTTCGATGCCTTGGCTGCGCCTTCGTTGGTGCGGTTGCCAGTTAGTGCTGCGGGACCACAGTGAGGTGCAGCTGCCGCACTTGGACTTCCTTCAGCCCAAGTCTCATTTGGTTGTCATCAGTTTCTCTGCACCAAAGTTCTGATGCTTTGCCCTCATTTCTTTTTGTATCAGTGAAAGCCACTTGATGATTTTTGTTGATGATGAGATCACTACAGAATAATAGTCTGGCTTTTTCTTTATTTGAATTCATTTCAAAATCTGACACCATTGGCTTTTTTTGACCTGGTTAGAAGTGTTAGTGCACAGGCCTGGAAGATGGTCTTCATGTAGCAGGTGACAGACATCCAAAGGCCAGCCTGTGTACTTCCGTGGGACGTCATTCGTGCTCACACTCGAACTTCAGGCTTCTGCAAGCCTGCCTTCTGATATGGTTGATTTCATGACAGAAGGTTGAAGGTTGGGCTAGGAGGCAGGTCTAGGCCAGCGTCAGACCTTCTACAGATGTTCCCATTGAACTAACATGCGCCAGAAGTATTTAATACGCTATCTAATTTTGTGTTTTGCCTAAAATTGCCAAAACACAGTAATGTGTATATAGTGGTATAAGATCTTGGACAAAAGCTATATATTGTGCTCTTTATCTGTGAATGGGAAAAGCCATTTTTAGTACATGACTGCCATTTGAAAATTCACTTGGATGTATATCTGAATGTTGCATTGTATTGTACAGTATGCATATTATTGTTTGTGGTTGCATATGGCAATGAAGTGTTTGTTTTATATTAAAAAAAAGACATGTTATGTACAGTTGAAATAAATTTTGCATTTGCTAGCCCGTGGCTTTTAATATTTGTTCCGTGGGGGAGGGGAAGAGCACAGTTTGCCGCTGACACAGCAGGACTTTCCTCCCCAGCACAGCATCTCCAAGGCGGGCCAGGCCGCAGGCCTGGAGACTCTGCCTCCGGAAAGGAGCTGCGGCTTTCTTAGGCTGGCTGTGCGCTAGATAACACAGGGCACTCCTGGCCCATTCTTGTGTTTTATATCCCTTTCTTTTTTTAAAACAAATTTTTAATCACTGGAAGGTCTGTCTTCAAAAAAGAATCATTATTGGTTTGGGGGCACAAATGGAAAAAAGCACGACTTTCAAATTTTTTAAATTTAAACTAAAGTCAGCATTTTCCTTTTGTTTTACAAAGTGCATGCCCATGACTCAGAAGAGGAAAGCAAGCAGAGTAAAAGGAAGGAAGAAGTCGCTGGTGCAGTGCAGGGCTAGGCTGAGGTGTGGATGGAGAGCTCTCAGGGAAGAGGCCCGCCTTCTTTCCCTAGGAAGGAAAAGCGGGCTCCAGCCTCAGAGCCGTGGAACAGCATGGCCTGCGTGGACTTGGAGAGTCTGCCAAGTAGGTTTCTAAGTGGAATGCTTGGTCCCTCCCAAAGTCGCCTCCTTAGTTGATGTAGTTGGTGCAGACTGGGAAGGTCACAGGCCTAAGAGGGAAAGCACCAGATGGACGGACGGACTGACTGCTGGCCCATAGACAGCCGCTCTGCTGACAGGCGCAGCCTACACACACGTCACACCTGCCGTGGACTTGACCTTAAGGCTCTGTGGTTGTGTGTCATCGGTGTGTGCTCCCGCCCCCCCCCCCCAGTGGTGTTCCAGCAGCCAGGACGACAGCACAGACAGGCGTGGAGTCCCAGGTGATCCCTGCTCTGCTACAGCCTGAGCACGTCACCTCATCCATAAGGTGGAATTGCTAGATGAGACCTGTGTTTATCACATTAAGGTCCATAGTCCTTGGGACCTGGGGGAAGGTTCTGGGACGTGGCTAATGATGTGTTCCCACAGGATCACACCTTGTATGAAATGGATACTGCCATGGGGACCCAGGGGCTACTCATGTCTCTGCCGTGTGGCACTAGTGCTCCTAAAGTGACCATGTGGACTGTTCCAGCAGGCCTTGAAGGGTGGACACTGTGCACCTGCAGGCACATTAGAGTCCTTCAGTATGAGGAAGTGCGGGATTGGTAGTACAGATAGTGTTTTGTTGTGTTACGTTTTTCTTATTCCCGCCTCCATACCGAAACCGTAAGTCCAGGGACAAATCAGCAGTTGTCTGTCTTTTCAGACTTAGGTCTGTAGGCTAGTTAGTACCGCTCAGATGTTACCCAGAAAACCCAAGATGCTAATGTGGATGCTGAAAAAAATGTTGAGCACTCAGATGAGTTCCCTACGTCCCAGGAGCGGAGTGCTGTGGCAAACCTCAGCAAACCCATAATGCTGTGCAGGGTGCGGTGAATCTCCAGGCAGCGGCTGCAGAACGTGGTGTTTCCTGAGCCTCCCCTACTGTTCCCAGCTCCACAAAGTCGAGAAGCTCAGCTCTCCCTGTCCTGGAGCCACCCAAAACCTGGGCATGTGTCTGAAGCCCAGTTGTGGGGTTTTAAATGAAGTGCCAGACCATTCTTTGCTTGTTGTGCTGTTAAGTGTTTTTCCTAGCCTAGATAATTCAGGAAAATTGTGCCACAGTCCCTCTAAGAAATACTTTAATAATATCTGAGATTAGCCAACTTATTTACAAACCTGGTTAGAAAATATTTCTTTATTGTTTTGTTGAAAGATTTTTCGTTTTTTTTTGTTGTTGTTGTTGTTGTTATTTTATAAAAATATGTTATACTGAAACTGGACACATGATTGGCATTGCATGAACTCCTCGGCAAACTTCTGACCTTGATTTATAAGCCTCTTGGCTCACCTCAGATTGATCAGCAGCATTATCCACGTTGCAATGTTTCAGGAACAGAGCAGTTAGTTAGTACATTCTGTCTGTAATATTTATTCTCATACTTACTGTAGCCATTTAATGTATTTGCAAAAGTGAGATCGGAGTCATGCATATACAGCCATTTACTGGTCCTCATGGGTTTTAGGTCCTCAGATTAATTATGTTACTTAGAAACTTGAGGCGTTTATCCATGAATTTGTTTGGTAAGAAATAGTTGTAAAACAGTGTTTAATCCTCAATGTTTAATGTAGAGATGGTAATGAGCTGAGACTCCTAACCAGAGTCACCCGGGGCACGTGGCCCTCACATCTCATAGCACCTCCTTTCTCACAGAGTGGTGTCCTTTGTGACTTTATCTTACTCGTTTGTAAGCAGTGTACTCATTGTACTGGTAGAATTTAATCTGCCTGAGTGTATTTACATAGAACCTCTCCACCTCCTCTTTCTCCATGGTCCTTTTGAAGATGTGTATTGCAAGTTGAACAGGACACATTCCCCACTGATGTCTCTTTTGACTCTGAGGTAGTCATCAGTCATCTGGACCCAAAGTAGGGCTCTTGGGGACTTGATAACTTTAGGAAACTCAGGATCTACTGAATTGTGTACTGTGACCAGCTTACTTGTCTTCACAGGGAAGATTAAGTGGAGCCCTTTGTTGTCTACACTGGGGTATAAATATCTGATTCTTTGGAATCCTTCTGTGTTTTGCTGGGCAGATATCACATGAATTAACTTTTCCTTCGAAAGACAGGTAACAGAAGTTTGGATAAGAGGCACAGGAGACTTTTCATCTGGCTGGTACCTGTGCTTTCCCTGCAGTTCTCTTGTGGTCTGTGTGGCCCGCAGCATTCCCCACTAACAGGAAAAGCCTAGAAGGAGGCAGCCTGCAGTCCCGGGAGGTCTCTCATGGTCCCTTGTCACCTAGAGGGGGTCTCTGCCTGTCTGCTGCACCTGTCAGAGGTCTCTGGGGGCTGACGTGGTCAGCCTGGTGATGCTTTAAAAATGTGTTTCTCTGCAGGACTGCATCTGAAGTTCAGTCTCCCTGGGATCTGGGTCACTGTGGAAGGGGTGGTAGCTGCAGCCCCTGCCTACCACTGTGAACAGGGCACCTTGCATGGGAAGACTGTCTTGGAATAGTCTAGACATTTCCTGGTGAATACTCAGCATGCCTGCTCATGTGGCTTGGACAGAATTCTCAGCACTGTGCTTGGTCTCAGTGCACAGAGAAGCCTCTCCTCTCAGGGGTGTCAGAAATGACTGACATGGAGCTCACACTGTATAATGCCGAATTGTGCGTGGCTGCTTACCCAGAGTGTGCTCTTCTGCCCTCAGCTTACTGAGGGTGGACACAGCGCCCTAGTTTGATCCAGTCTCTGCCCTTCTGGTCTGGCACGGGGCTTGTGCCTGGTGCCCTCTGATAGAGTGGGTTTTGCGGGTGCACAGAGGGTAGTCCAGGGAGACTTGCCTGAGGCCTTGGTCCCCTAGGCTGCAGTGTCTCTGAACTGCCATTGCCAAATGGCCAGCCCTGCTTGCCTGTCAGGGATGCTGGTCCCTCTTGGCAGCAACTGTACATCTTGCCTCTGTATAGTACGGTGCTGGGGAAGCTATCTTTGCAATTCTGCCTTTAAAACACTTGTACCGCCCTCCGGTTTCCATGGTGACAGGGGTGCTCAACAGGTGTGCTTCTTGCAGCCTGACAGACTTTCAGGAAGACAGCAGCTTCAGAAACCCTGCCTCTCCCAGTCAGCTTGCCTCAGAGGGCAGGTGTACTTTTCCAAGAGAATGTCCCCTTCCCCTAGAACCACTGCAGGTGTTTGTGGTACATCGTACCTTCCTCCCATGTGTATTGGTGTAGTTTTCCAAAAATATGAGTGATGCATGCTTCCACACTGTGTGATCTTTGAGAAAATCTTCTCTTTCTCACATCACGGGATGTGGTTCTCTTCCCTCACCTTTTGAAAAAGAGTACTTGGACCTCAGAGTTGGTTTCTGAGTGCCTCCCTCGCCTCATTCATCTTGGGGCTGTCCCTTGTAGGCTCCTGTGCTTGTGTTGGTTGAATGGCATAAGTGTTCCTCTGACATTATGAACACTTGTCTTTCTTTTATTTAGAACAGTTCCAGGGAATGGAGAATGAAGTTTTTATAAAATAACCAGATAATGAATTTTATTTTTTTCTAAATTATGTGCTGTCATATCTGTATTCTTAGAAGTTGCTATGGTGTTAAACTTTTTTAAATGGCCAGTTTTTATATTTATAAACACTTAGTATATATGCTGTATATGATCTTGTGTGTCTTTCTAGAATTTCTGCGACAATTTAATGACTTAAAATTTGGCTAAATATCTAGGGCAGTGTGGTCAGAACCTTTTAACTTACTTGCTATTGAAAATTTTTATGTTTAAAGATTATAATCTAGATTCAGAAACAAAGTTGAATACATTACAGAAAGGTTGGTGTTTCCCTCTGCAATGCCGTGGGCATGAAGCACCTGCGCCGTGGACAGAGGTGGAGGGGAGTGTGGGGCGCCCTCCTTGTGGGGTTGAGGCATTCTTTGTGGGAGCGTGTAGAGGGTGTTGTAGTTGAGCCCTTTCTTGGGTCTGCCACGGCATTCACCTGAGGTTTTTTTTTTCCTTGAACAATCCTAGGTTCACGCAAAGGATCTGCTCCACAAGTCTTGCTTCCAGAAGAAGAGAAAATAATAGTTGAAGAAACTAAAAGTAACGGTCAGACAGTGATGGAGGAAAAGTAAGAGTCTCCAGTGTGTGCAGTGGGTAATGGAGTCAGAACTCCCCTGGGGCTGGGGCCCAGAACTTGACCATCAGACTTTCCTTGTGGGCTGGACTTAACCTCAGCAGAGATCAACCTGCTGAGCACAGAATGGGCTGGGTTGTTAAAGTTGTGAGACCAGATAGGCTGAGGCGAGCCGGGAGAGCCCTGTGGCTCCGTTGGCGCTCAGTGCTGCCCATTGACCTGCACGCTCTTCTGTTCCAGGAGTCTGGTGGACACAGTGTATGCGCTGAAGGATGAAGTCCAGGAGCTACGACAGGTGAGTCAGCACTCGTTTTACTTTTTTTAAGGGAGAAAAAAGGAAAACACTATCAAAAATGGTGATTGTCCATAAGTAAAAGAAAGAAAAAAACTAAAAGATCTTGTACTGTGGAATTCCAGCACGAAAGCCATTGGTCCTCTGTGAGTGGGATAGACCAGGAAGTGTGCTTCTAAATGACTCATCCAACCGTCCTGTTTTTGATGTCATAAACCATGTCAGATTTTGTTGGAATAGTCACACAGTCTGAAAACTACCTAGTTACAAGTTCTGTTGGTGCCTGTGTGACTGGGCTCTCACAGGTGGTCGTGCGCGTCAGAAGCCAGGACCAGAAATCAGCAATGCTGGGCTGGTCAGCGGGTGGGCCTGTGTGCACAGGCCAGGGCTGGTTTGCAGGGAGGTGGACAGGCGCTGGAGATGGCACTGTGCCCCGGGGTGTGGTGTGGCTGGATATGCCTTGCTGGCTAGATGTGCCTTTGCAGCTCCCAAGAGCCCCAGGGCTTCCTTGCCCTGTGTGATAAGCTTTCCAGTCCAGGCTAAGCATACCCGGGCATTCACTCTGGCTCACGGAGTTTCTGTTGCTTCTATTCCTTTGATGCTGCAAGAAAGGCAGGGATGGAGTTGCTCCGCCGCTGTTTTCAGCCATTTTCTCTGGTGTGCTTCATCAAGGCGGTCACTAGGAACTTACGGGAAGGGCCACTGGGGCTGTTCCTCCCGCTGTGAACCGTCTGGCTCCCAGGAGGGACTCCACTGAGCACCATACTGCAGTGCATTTCGGCTTTGCTAACCCCCACCCTACCACAGTCACCCCAAGGGTGTAATTTAGGGGAAAGAGGCTCCGCTGAGTGCCACGGATAGTGAACATGCTGTGGTCTGCTTGACTTGCAGGATAACAAAAAGATGAAGAAGTGTTTAGAGGAAGAACAGAGGGCCCGCAAGGACCTGGAAAAGCTGGTGAGGAAGGTGCTAAAGAACATGAATGATCCTGCCTGGGATGAGACCAATCTGTAAAGGACGACCTTATTTCTTGTTGTTGAAGACCAGTTACCAGGCCAAACCAGGTCCCCAGCCCCAGCTTGGATGACATTCAGGACTGAGGACATTGTCTTCATCATGCGAATAGAAATGATCAAATTGTCACTGAAGAATCCACACATGCATAGACACTGAGGACCCAGGCTGCATTAACCTCTGCTAACATCTCAGTTACCTCATTTTGCAGTGACTGCGGTGACAGACTGAAGCCCTGGCTCTTCAGACTTGTAGTTGATACATAAATATCATGTTCATGTACTTTTTGTAAATAGTCCACATTGAATGCACATTTGTGATGGTGTCTGGGCTCGCCCTTCTGCCAGGACTTGTTTCCCTCTGACCTTTCTGGTCGTGGGGTTAGAGGTCCCATCACACTCGCTTAACAGCAGAAGTGTGGGGAGACACCTTTGGCAAGTGTTGGATTATCCTGTGCCAGCCTTGTCCCCGTGGCACTTCAAGCAGATGTCCCACCTCAGTGTGTTGGGCAGATTAACCCTTCTTATGTCTGTAAGGGGACTCCACGCCACTCAGATGTCTCCCCTCAAGCCGGATTCCAGCCTTGGCTGGTGGCCCTGTGGAGGGCAGCACTCAGCAGAATGAGACCAGCCCTAACCTCGGTACATCCACATCCCTGTCCTCATGTGGATGTTCACCCTTGCCATCTCTCCAGATCCTGGGATCACGGGAGTGTGCTCCAGCATTTGGGAGGCAGCTCAGACTTTTCTTAGGCTTGTTCGGAGATGTGACAGGGTGCGCCATTCCATTCTCCCCTGAGAGACGGAACTAGAACCTTCCCATGCATGTGCTCTAGGTCGCCAATTGCTGCAGCCAGTGGACACAGGGGGAGCCTGGTGGAGACTCACATTCAGGGCAGGCTTCATCGTAGGCCAGCCTCACCCTGAGATGCCCTTCACTGTCGGTCTGCCTGCATGAGCAGTGCTCGCTGGAAATGCCCAAGCTGCTGTCCACAGGAAGGACCGGAGCCCGCCTGCAGGAGACCAGGGAGGAGGCCTGTTCTCACTCAGCAGGCTGCCTCCCTGGGCCCCGCAGACTTGGGAGAATGAATGATCTAGCAGTAAGTGACAATGACCATAGAAACTGAGCTGTCTTTTTGCTTCCTCTAAGTCAGTTTTGAAGTGAGGTAAACTCTAACATAGAAAGTGTTATATCATTTAATTTTTTTTTTTTTTTTTTTAGTGGTGCTGGGGACTGACCCCAGAGCCTTGTGCATGCTAGGCAAGTGTTCTACCGCTGAGCTCTACCACCCCAGCCCTTTCATTTTGAGACAGGGTCTCGCAAAGTTACCCAGGCTGGCCTGGAACTTGTGACCCTGCTGCCTCAGCCTCCCCAGTCTCTGGGATTACAGGCATGTGCCCCACCCCCAAACCACAGTTGCAGCATCACACACATCACATACCCCACAAGTAGCCTGTTTGCATCATGCGTGACTGATTATGTTCTGGTGGCTGGGCTGCCCTGTAACTGCAGCAGATCCCCTGCCTTTGGATGCTTGGTGCCAGGCACCTTTGAGCAGGCGGGCTTCCTTTTCTTACCCCCTGCCCCTGCTGGCGCCCTGCACAGACCTGGACACCGAGCCGCCTCCTGTGGACCACTCACTATGAGCTGCTCGCTAGAATTGCCAACTTCCAGGACTTGGCATTTTATCCATCCATGCTGAGAAAGAAAAGATCAGTTTTGTTATTTCATAAGCCCTGTTTTTACAAGTGTTTTTGGTGAGTGCATTTGCTGTCGTAGCAGATTTTAACTCAGGAACAACTCTCCTCGATTTTTCTGCCGTGGCAACCCGAGATGTTGCGATGCCACTCTGCTGGGAATTAACTGAAGGCCGTCCTCTCATGGCTGCTCATGGGCCGCCTGTGTCCCGGGATGCTTTTACAGACCTGCCTTAATACTCAGCTTGAAGTATTTTGTGAGAATTCTCATGTTTTTAACATCCTGTCCCAGGCTGGGTGCCACCGAGGCAGTGTCTCCACATGCCTTCCTTTTATGTGGACGCAGCATCTTCCCAGGCTTTCCAGGGAGCAGAGAACTTGCGTCTGAGAGCAATCTTTCTGAAACCTGCCCTGTCGTGCATCACTGTACCATTCCCTGTGTGACCTGGAGGAGGGTGGGTTCTGATGTGAATGACAAAGGGGCACCACTCTCCGGGGCTGCTGACTCCTTCACGCTTGTCTGTGAGGGGTGAGGAAACGAAGCCTCTCCTGTCCTGTAGATGAGAAGCACTTTCAGCTCAGATGACCGTGAGGTGCAGCATCTGAAACTCTGTGTGCCTGGGCACGTCTGCTGTCTGCGTGCACTGGGCACTGGTACCTTGAACACCTGCGTGGTCCATGCGTGCCTCCATCATGCAAACCACCCAGGGCACACTGACAACCGCAGGAGTCCTGCAGCATCACAAACGGTGTCCTGCTGTTGACTGCTGGGACGTTTGTGCTGCATCGTTGTAATTATTAAACGGATTATTTTTCTTACTTCACAGAATGTGTCACTTTATTTTATTTGATGCATTTACTGTGTGCGTCTTTCTTTTGGCTTTTTAGGTTTTACAACTCCAGTGTGTTTTTATTCTGAACAACATCATACTGGCCTTTAAAATCAAGCCAAGGTTAGCTAAAGGTAATAGGATTAGGAAAGTGATGCTCACACTATGGGGCAAGGCCTCCACCCCACCCGCTGTACCAGAAGAGTGTCCTCCATGGTAGAAGACGCTCCCTGTGCCCTTTTATGGAGTCGAATAAATGGGAACATGTTTAAAGGTGTCCGTGGGGTTCCCTAGGAATTGCCGTAAGAGAGAGAGTTTGCTTGCGCTTGTCTGTTACAGTACCACCTGCAGTGTCCTCAGGGGTGTCCAGTGCTCCCTGGGAGAGGCCTGCTTTCTCCAGTGAATAGGGGGAGAAAAGCCACGGGTTACAGTGGCCAACTACTGATGGATCATTTGGTGACTGTGCGTTGGCCCTCCCTTACTGTGCAGTATACTCGAGGTACTCAAAAGGAGGAGAGGCACAGTGCATCTCGGTGGGGAATGCATGAGGGAGAAGGCTGGGAGGCAGGGGAGGGGCTGGGGCCCCAGTGTCCCCTTTGAGGGCCCATCTACAGTGACCTAACTTCTTCCCACCAGGACCCACCTTCTAAAGTCCCACCACCTCCTGGTAATGCCTTCTGCACAGGGCCTTTGGGGACATTCCAGATCTAACTGCAGTGGTGGATCACCTCGGAAACTTGGCCCTGAGCCTGGTGATGGAGCTGATTGCCTGGTGTCTGAGGTTGATTTAAAAGAACGTGTTAGGTAACTTGGAACTATTACTTTGAATTCCTAATGTCAGACTTCAGGATGGCAAGAGGTGTGTGCGTGCCACCAGCAGCAGGTCTCTCTGGACGTTGCTGTACCTCCCCCTGCCTGTGCTCTGGCACCTGGCTCCCTGGTCATCCAGAAGGCAAGCCTGCAGAGTTGAAGTACCGTCTGATGAATTCCTTAGGCTCCGAGGCCGCTCAGCGTGTTGAGAGCCCAGGTTGGGCAGACGGAGCCCCGTTGCGCTCCATCACTGTGCAGCACTGCGGTCCAAGCTCCAAGCCAGGGTGTGCTTGTCTGGACAGGGCGGTGCTGAAGATGTCAGTGTGGAAAGGCAGTTGCATCCGGCGGTGCAGGGCCTGGCTCAGTGGGACAGCACTGCGGCTGGCATCTCAGCCACCCAGGATGCACAGCCAGCCAGCGTGCTGCGAGCACAGGAGTGAAGGCGGGCTAGCCCCAGACTAGAGTGAGTAGGCATCCTGGAACCACTTCTGTTGGTTGTCATGGTGACACGTGTGCACATCAGCTGTCTCCTCTCTGAATCATTCTTACTAGACGGGTTTAGGCCTTTGTAATTTTTTTAAATTATAAAAATACCTGCTTATGAGGAAAATATAAGCCACATATAGGAACAGGAGTTGCAGTCGAGGCTTCCACCTTGCACAGTCACAGGCCGGGCCAGTGTTGTGTCCTCACTTGAGCAAAGGCCAGCAGGTGGCATTCTGTGTGCGACTTTTCCTACAACAAGGTGGTGTGGAGTATTCTCTTCCCCAGCTTGCCTCTGTTGGCCTCTTAAGATCCCTTTCCACCTGGGCAGGTACAGACCATACCATTGTTTTTGACAAAACCCCTTGGCTGGCCACACTGCAGCTGCTTTAGTCACCTCTGAAGAGACGTGGGAGAGGCAGGCGCTGTTGTAAGGTGCTGTGGGCATCCTGGGCATAGCTGTGCAGCTGGGTGTGGCCCTGACGAGCCATTCTGGGCCTGTTTAATTTGGATGGAACTTGCCTGGTTCTAAGAGGATGTTTAGGGATGACGCCCTGGGGAGCAGGCATTCAGAGATGATGCCCTGGGCAGGTCTGCAGCCTCTCCAGGCTACTCTAATCACAGGTGCCTTGGGAAGTATGTCCTCCATTCCCAGCTCATCTCAACGGGGCCTGTGGTTTCTGAGTGCAGGAGGAGAGGACACGACCCCGTGGCTCTTCGGATCAGTTAGTTTAGCCTCCAAGTCTCCACAGTGGCTTTTAAAGTCCTTCACTGTAACCCTTCCCCCCCTCCCCCCCGCGTGTTTCCAACAGTCACAAGGAAGATGGAAGCCCAGGAGAGGAGCCGGGATTATTCTTGCGCCCAGGCCACTTGCACCTGCTGACTGCGGCCCCCACTCCTCAACACGAGCCTCTTAGCCACACCCTTCCCTTGCTGCTGCCCTTTTCTTCTCTTCTTTAACGTTTTATTATATAAAGTGTCCAGCTCCTGTGCAATGCAGAAAATGGAGTGACGGTCACTCTCCCAGATCCCGCATCCCACACAGTGTGGCCCTGCGCATCCCAGGAGGACCAGTGAAGACAACACTGCAGTCACAACTTGGCCACAGGCCCGAGGGCCCTGATCCAGGAGTTGCAGTCGAGGCCACCACCCATAGCCTCGTGGTCCCCAGGTGCAGGGTCCTGGCATCCTTTCTGTGACAGAGAGAACTGCACTTCTGTCTTTCAAGGCATTCTTACGGAGTGGCTTTAATGTCCAGATGTCCCACCCCAAACCTGTCCCTCTTTCCCAGCACAGATCACTGCTGGCCTCCACTTCTGGTCCTCGACCATTTCCTCTCCTCCACCCTCCTGCAGCCACCAGCACCTGCCCCTGGAGGAATGCTGGTGACGCTCTTCTCTTGGGAGGTCAGCCCTTGCCTTCAGGCTGCTCCTGCCACTGCCCAGCCCTGGTGCAAGTGTCAGGTCTGCACCCCACATGCTGAGCTGACCTCTGGGCAGAAGTGACCCCAAAGATGTCAGTCCCCATCCCCAGAACCTGTAGGGCAGAGGGTCTTGCTGATGTTGTGAGCAAGGACCTGGGTGCGAGGCAGTGGCCCTGGGCTACAGAAGCACCAGGGTTGGTCAGAGTCACAGGTGGGGATGTGGTGATGGGAACAGGTCGATTGACATGAGGGGGGTGGGGGCAAGATGGTGAATGCAGGTGGGCTATGGCGGTTGGAGGGGTGAGGAGGTGGTTTGCTCTGGGCCACAGGGAGTAATGTGGCTCTGTGGACACCTGGTGTTGGGGCTGGCCTCCAGAACTGGAAGATGAGCAGGCATGATGTTTGAAAACCCTGGGTGTGAGGTGATGTACCCCAGCAGCCTTGGGAAACCACACACAAGGTCGATGAGTAAGACCATCTGTGAACAGTGAATAGCTGGACATTGATATCTTAAAATTAGCATTTATAATAGCATCAAGACATGAGTGGATTCAGGATGAATTTGATAAGAGATTAAAGGCATATACTAAAAACTGGAACATCACTGAGCTGAGAAGGCACTCAATGTAGACGTACACCATGGATCTCAGTAGTGTACTCAGTCCTGTGGAGACGCCTTTCTTCCCCAATCAATACATACACGAAACCGAGATCACTGGGCAGTTCAGAAGAAACCTGCACATTACATGCCTGTCTAGTGTCCTGCCCTTGATGTTACAAAGGTAGCTATCCAAGGTTGCCCACATGGAGGCCAGTTCATGACATGCTTGAGCATGAACCCAGGAGGAGCCCACAGTCATCTGGGGTCAGTAGGCGGCACTGTTCCCAGCTGGCGGGCACCTGTTGTTCGCAGCGCAGGGCACTTCCAGACTGGGCTGATGAGTCACAGGAGGCAGCCCCATTCATAGGAGGTTCTTTAAGAGGACCCCCCTGGAAATGGATGGCAGGTGAGTGGTCAGCACGCACTGAGGCGGGCGAGACGGGTTCATATAAATAGAACTTGTTCTTTGTCAGTAGTGATGAACTGCTGGCGAGGCAGGCAAGGAAGGCAGGTCACACCTAACTCGTCAGACATGAAAACGCAGCCCAAGGGGACTCGGGGTCCTTATGCACTGAACCTGCACGGGAAGGTGAGGTGGGCCCGTTTCTGGAAAAACGTCTGAAAACTCCCATGAGGGGGAACAGCAGAAAACAGCAGGCTTCACTGTGAAGGAAATGGCCCTGGGCAAACGCCGTTCCTGGCTGTGGACTGGAGCACACACAAGAAGACCCACTCCAGAGGACACAAGTGGAGTTGACACTGCAGATTCATGAAATCCACCATGCGCTACCCACATGACCAGGACAGAGCAATGCCAAACAGAACAGGGCCAGTCACATGAATAATAGATGCAGAAGAATGCTAAATAAAATGTCAAATTGAATCTTTCAGCATATGGAGAAGAGAACCAAAGTGGATTGATTTCAAGGACCCTGAGTTGGCTTAAAGAGAAAAAAATTAAGTACCACATTTTCAAAATCAAAAAGGCTATGATTGTATGATTAGATTCAGAAAATACATTTGGTGAAATTAAGCATCTGTTTGTGGGGGTGAAAGTAAGAGCAAACTGGAAACAAAGCTCTCCTTAGTCTGAGAACATGCAAAGCCCGTCAGCGTACAAATGTCACGTTAAAGGCAAATGCTGGTCTCCGCCCGAGGAGGGGTGAGGATGGCCGTTCACCCCAGCGCGAGTGTCACAAGGCAGGAAGGAAGAAGGGGTGCGCCAGCTGAAGAGGAAACTGAAGTTGTTTTCTGTTACACAATTCTGTGTGGAAAATGCAAAGAAGCGTCTACAACTGAACAGAATTAGTGGTGTTCCATTACAAGATCTATACGGAAAGTGATTTTCTATAAATCAGGAACAAATGGAATGCGATCTTTCAATAACAAAAAAAAAAAACAAATAGGAATGAATAAAATGGAAAGTATGTAGGCCCTTAATGTAGAGAACTGCAAAACATCACTGAAAGAAACCGCCCGCCTAAAGGAATGGGTGTATTCGCGCAGAGGCGCGACGCGGTAAAGGGGTAAAGGTCTCAGTTGTCCCAGTTGTTTCATGGATTCCATGACGTGCTGATAAAACCCTCTACTTTTCCCCTCCCCTTTTCTAGATCTTGAAAATAATTTCTGCTGTTTGTGTAAAAATGAAACATGTCCAGCGTGTCGGAAGCTCAGCAGGAACAGCAGAGTGGGAAGCCTTCCCTGGCTGGCCCGCAGCTGGGGGCACGGGCGGGTTCACAGACTGCGCGGGGCTGCCACACCAGGGTCGCCCGGGGACAGTGTGAAGGTCGGTGCACTGTGGCTTCCTGCCTGCCATGGCTGCAGCGGGCAGGAGCACAGGCCGTCCTTTCCTCACTAGGCCTGGCCGCCTGGCGGGGTGGGGTGGCAGGTGGTGCCTGGTCCAAGGCCCACCCTCCTCTCAGACGCCTCCCAGCTGAATCGCTGTGGGCCTCCCTGGCAGGGCCTTTGTGTTCTCTACACAGCGAGGGTCTCCCCAGCACAGGGCTGGCGGCCAGGGCTTCCTGCTCCCTCCCCGGGGCCTCAGACTCATGCTTTCCAGCCTGGAAACCTGTGCGGCTGAACACAGCACCATGCTCTGGGCGCCAACAACCGTTTATTGTTTCCGTTCCCGGAAGTCCAGGGTCTGGGCACGTGTGGAGAGCATCTGTGAGGGAGGACGCTGGTGTTGGCTGCTGACTTCAGGGTTCCTGGCTGATGGTCACTCCTCCATCGTCACGTGGTGCTCTTCCTGTGTGTTGCTAGGTTGAAATGTCCCCCTTTCAGAAAGACACAAGTCATTGATTCAGGCCCACCCTACTCTAGTATGACCTCATCTAATTTTACACTTGCAGTGACCATATTTCAAAATAAGGTCACATTCTGAGGTACTGGGAATTAGGACCTGAACAGACCCTCTTGGAGGACACAACCCATAATATCTAGATCCAGTTCCATCCCTTTCCACGGCCCTGTCATATAGAAGAGGAAATCAATCCTCGATAAATACGTGTTGAATGAACACAGGAAGTTTGGGGGCGACGCAGCTGGGCTGAAGGCACAGAGCATGCCCCTGGCTCTTGTGGCGTCAGGGCCCCAGGGCTGCGTTTGTCCCGGTGGCCTGGCTGTTGGCTCCCGAGTCTCAGGCTGGCCGTTACCTGGCGCTTTCTCTGAAGGAGCCAGGACTGTGCGATGGCTTCCTGATCCTCTCCAGGTCAGAAAGCGCCAGGCAGCTGGGTGCTTCTGGGTGTTTCTGGAGTCCCCCAGTGGGAGACGCGCACTGCAGCATGCTGCTGGACACGTCCCTGGGAGCCAGAGCTGGGAGCCCCTGGAGCTCTGCAGGGAGTTTTCCCGCAGCACCCTGCTGCATGCCGACCACCCGGGCTCTGCTGAGCTGGCACTGGTGCTGTTTTAATCTCTCCCTGACTTAGATGTGCCATTTAATTAAGTGGCTTTATTTGTAAACAAAAGTGGTTGACATTTAATAACGGAGAGGGGGTATGTAAGTGGCAACTCTTCCAAATGTGGTAACATCACAAAATTAAAAGCTGGTGGCTGCACAGTGTGAGGGGAATTAATTATGCAGGGAAGCCCCTGTTCCATGACCACGGTGTGTGAGGACCTGCCATGAAGTTAGTAGTCTGCTGCCCTTCAGTGCAGTGGCAGGAGAAGCCGGGTGCACTGAACTGGTGGTCCCCCGAGAGGGAAGGAGGAAATCGGCACCCCGCCTCTCCCCAGGGCCTTGGTCCTGCAGCCTTGGGCACTCCGGGTTCATCAGGGGCACCTGCTTCCCTGTGAAAAGCCAGTCTCCACTGCCTGCTCCCGTGCCTGCTGGCTCTCTCGCGCAGCAGTCTGCTCTGCACAGCTGTCCTGTCCACTTCCCTGGAAGGAAAGGACCCTTTTGTTCACTTCTGCATTCCAGTAGTGACTAGGAAAATGGCCTCTCCAAGGAGACTGTGGCCGATCTGGCCCCGCAGGGGCACTCGGGGCCTCGGGGTCCAGCAGTGCCTCACACCCGGGCTGCTAATCAGAGTGGTTGACACTGCTCTGCACAGCCAGCTCAGGGTGGGCATCCCATGCCTCTCTGAATAAAGTCCTTCTATGGCCACACCACCTGAACGCGCTGATCTCAGCCTAATAAAGTCCTATGTGACATCACATGACCTCATGGTTCCATGTGATGGCATAGCAGGCAGGGGTGGGTCTGCGTCTGGTTCACACTCCACTGGTCGTGAGCAGCAGATGGAAGGAAGCAGTTGATTCCTTCTTTTATCAGAAAATTGTTCCCCACTTGGAGTATAACTGGGAGAGACCGGGCGCCTGGAGGACTCAGCCTCAGGACATGATAGACAGGTGGGTCATAGTATCATCCCACTGGGGGGCAGGTAGAGCCCTGCATGCAGGCTTGACCCATCCATTCCCTGGCACCACATGCACGTCTCCAGTGGAGGCCACAGTGCCCACTGAGCTGAGCCATCCTGCCTTTCAGGTGTGGACACTGTGGGGCCCACCTGTTTTGAGCCAACCTGTCTTCTAGGCACGCTTGACCCCTGCGTCCCTTGTCAGAAGTGACAATGAGATATGCGCCAGAAGGCAAGAAGTCCCCACCACATGTCCTGAAGAAATTTGCAGGTAACATAGAAGAGACCATCTGGGGGCCTGTTTTGAACCTGAGGTGTGGATAGTCCCAGTTGCCAGGCTTAGCTGGGCAAGGGAGGCAAGGACACTGAGTTTTTAAAATGACCTGGGAAAACACTGGGAAGGATCTGTTTTCTTAAATTTCATTACAAAAGCAGATGTACCTGGGCTCCCATGTGGCGTTAAGAGAGAGAGCAATGCCCAATGTTCCCCAGGACTCTGCAGGCGAAGGCAGTTTCCCCAGCAGGTGCCAAACATGCTGTCCCTACTTGGCAACGATTTCAGGAGTGACTTCTTTAGGAATGTGACTTCTTTAAGGAAAGTATGCCACAGTGATGAAGCTCAGCTTCCTCCCCACAGGGACCTGTGCACTGGCACCAGACCCTGGCCCCTGAGCGCTGGAAGCACATTGTGTGCGTATGTGGTATGATGGCATTTAAGATCAGGCCAGGGGACCTTCTAGAAGTGCATGACCACTGGGAATTGGCAAGAAGAGGAAATGCTACCTTCCCTTGCTCAGATTTGGATGTTATTGAACTCCTGGAATTCACATATTACCATTAAAATAAATAAAAGGAAATGGAAGGAAAAGAAAAGGAATTTGGTTTTCTTGTGTCTGACTTGCTTAGAAGGTAGGTGAGGGAGCATTTCCCAGGCCAGCCAGGTAGGAAACCACCTCCCACTCCAGGGCTCTGCCACTCTGGACGGCCTTCCAGGCCAGGAGGCCCCAGGAGGCTCCATCATCCAGGGAGGCAGGCCTTTCCTTGGACAGATGCCCCCAGGGGCTGTTTATGGTTTCTGATCCAGGACACACAAAACAGGCCAAGTGGGTCCTCTATCTGGAAGGGCCACAGAGAGTAGCAGGGATGGTTGGAAGCCAACACTGTGGCCTTCCAGTATTTTAGGGAGACAGTCAGTGACAAGGACAGACAAGAAGAAGTCTGTTCCCAAGGCCTTATGGGCATCTCTTCTTGATATCCACTCAGGATCACGACAACCAGTGACTGGTGTGGACACAAACTGGAGGCCTGGCCTCCCTCTCTGAAGAAAGGCTAGAGGCCACTGTCCACGTTCCTCTGTGAGGGGACCTGGGGTGCTGGGGCTGGCTCCCAAAACCCTCTAAGGGATGTAGGGCCAGGGGAAGTGGTCGCCTCAGGTGCACAGGAAAGCCAGGGCACTGTCTGAACTGCTTCCTGGGGCAGGAGGTCGTTGTCACTTTTGACACTGACCTGTAGCAAGCCCTGCTTCCAAGTGCTTCTGGAAGCTTCATTTGTTTCCTGGTTGCTGCTGTTGGGACTGGGCGGGTGATGTTGGAGCAGGACTGTGCTGTCCCAGTGATCCCTTATAGATGCTGTTGTGACCGCCATGTTGGTCTTGGCTTGTTGAACTGCGTGGCACCTAGGCTGGGCTTGGGCAGCACTGCCTGGCCTGTGTCAGGCTAGCTCAGGCGTGTGCAGTGTTGAGCCCTGGCAGGCAGCTGGAAGGGATGCTGGCTGCAGTGGTATCACCAGGGCAGGGCAGAGCCCAGCCAGCTTGCAGGGGCCCCATGGCTGCCCACCTCATTCCCCAGGGCCCTCATCATGCAGGTGACAGGCCCTGTCCAGGCGGTGTGGTAGGAAGTCTGTGTGAATGTCCAAACTAAGGGAGGAAGAGCAGCCTCCCAGGAACAGGGCCAGGTGTGGAGGCTACCGCCAGCCTCCATTCACATGGGGGTGTCCAGCCCTGGCTGGAGGCAAGGCTGAGGAGCCGGGAGTCCCCTCTGTGCATTTAGCCTTCCTTTTGGCTTATTACAAGTCACCTGCCTACTGTCTGTCTGTCTGCCTGAATTTGTGTCAATTCCTTCATAATGTTTCTGTGAAAAGTAACTAAAATTGTCTCTGCAGAATGCTGTGCAAACACCCTCTGCATACGCCCACTGCTGTCCTTGGAGGCTCCTGAGGAGTGTGCAGGACCCTGGAGACACTCAGCTGCGGCTGGCTCCCCTCCTCTGGTCAGAAGTGCCTGTTAGGAGACCCTTGTCTGAATTCTCTGTTTGGGGCCATGTGGATTATGGCCCTGTGCTTTGCTTGCCCTGACTTCAGAATCTCTGAAGGACTCTAGGCTTTGGCTGGGCTGGTGCAGGCCTCTGTGCACAGAATGGGTCTTGGCCTCAGCCATCCCAGTGGGATCCCCAGGTGTCTCCCTGTTCCTCGCTCCTCTGGTTCCTGAGCTCCACAGAGAGCTGGTGTCCATGTCCCAGGACAGCTGATGTGGGAAGTTTAGAACTCACAGTGTCATTTCCAACACATCTGGCTGAATTCCGTGATGATGGTACCATGGGCAGGCATAGGGTGCCCAGTGGTGGCCCGAGTCCCTTGAGGGCACAGGCTTTGCCCTGAGGCCTTGGCAGCTTGCCCAGCAGTGATCTCCTGGAACTGGCCTGGTTTCACGGTGGATAAGGTGGGGAGATCTGAGCTCTCAGAGAACTTTCCTTAGGACACTCTTCTCCTCCTCAAAGTGAGGGGCTGTGCTTCCATGGGGAAGCCCCGCCCCTGCACGTCTCCTATGGTTACTGTCCCTGCTGTGGAGACTCTGTGACCAGCCTTGTGTCTGTGGCGATGCTGGCATGGAGCTGTGGGGCAGGACACTGGAGACGCTCTGCTGGGGCTCTCCCAAGGCCAGCCTCTGGTGCACGAGAGCTGACGGGGAGGGGGAGCACAGGCAGTCTGGACCCTTGTGTGGAGCTGCGGGGACGGGGATAGCATCTCTTGCTCCTCTGTAGGGAGGAGGTGTGCTTCAGTCTCCTACGGCTCGGTTCCTTGTCAAACCCTTCCTAAGACAGGAGGGAAGACATCTGGGGGAGAGTCAGGGGAACATCCCCCACCTGGCATGTGACATTTGAGGTGCCACATCACGGAAGTCCCTGACCTTACCATCTCCTCTCCAAGTAGTCATGCAAGAGCAACTTGATCAGAAGAAAGGAGAGGGAGGTGGTGGAAAGGGGTGTGTGGGAACACCCCATCCTCCTGGACAGCCACATTTAAACACAGTGACGGATCCCCAAGGGGGCTGGAAAACTGACCATTCCATGCCACCTCTGAGCACCTGGTGACCCCTGCCTTTTCCTGTCCTGTGAGGGGTCTCTATAATGTTGGCAGCAGCAGCAGCAGCAGCAGCAGAGATTTGCTGTTTCATTCCCATGGGTGCATGACAGCTCTCAGGGGACAAGGGACAACGTTGCCCACCTGGCCCTCAAGCTCCACCTGGGGAGCTCCCAAGCTTCTTTTGCGGCACGCACAAGCCTGTGGGCCTCTATTTCTCCAGAGCAGGTGGAAGCCCTGGGGCTGTCTTGAGGCTCAGCTCTCCTCCTCCACAGAGCAGGGTGGCTCTGTGAGGCGGCAGCTCAGGTGGAGCCCACAACCTGGGTCTGCCCCAGCCTGAGTCTGACGCGGTGGCCCTGACACCACCACTGCCAGAGCTCATGAGTGACCTCCAAGGCTCCTGAGCAAGCTGCCATTCAGAGCTTTCAGGCAGAGATGTGACCTGGGGACTGTGGAGACGGGATGTGTCTCCAACCAAGACGACCCTGCAGTGGCCTTGTGCCAGGACGCTCAGCTTACCTGACCCAAAGTCTCCCTGGGCTGTGGAGCAGGGCAGAGGGGTCACGGCAGGAACGGAACGTTTGAGAGGCCCCGCAGGGTCCAGTGCCTTTAAGAAATGTGTCAGCACATGGAGGTACCTGAAAACCCAGCAGTCCCAGAGAAGGGAAACCATGGAGCAAGAGGCCCGGGATGCCACTGGCTGGATTAAAGAGGAAAGTGGGGACAGGATTTTACAACCAGCCAGGGAGCCAGCACGGCGTAAAGCTACGGAAAGAGCCAAGATGAGAAATCATGTCTGGGTGTTGTGCACCCTGTGCCGAGGGTGCAGAGAACAAATCAGCCCACACGTGGCTATTTCCCCTCCTCGACGGGGCACTTCCTGCCCATGCTCTGCAGGAATCAGGTGCTGGAGTGAGGCGTTGGCCCCCCTGCTTCTCTGAAACAGGGCCAGTGCATAGATCCCCAATGCTTTGGGGAGGTACTGCTGAAGGTGGGGGACTTCTCCCATGCATTGGTGGGGCAGGGGAGGCGCTTTACAGTGTGGAGAAAGTAGAACTCAAGTCCGAAGCCAGTCTGTGCCAATGCGGCTTCCTGCTCCGTGTGGCCATGGGTCTCTGCCTGCAGGGGAGCTACAGGTCTGGCACCACTGTCATAGGCACCGGCTGAGTGGAAGTTCTGGTGAGAGCCACGTATGGACGTGGTGTTTGGGCGCTCCTGGCACTGCCTGCCCTGGAACAGTGCTCCATTACAGAGGGATTGTTGCTCCCTGAGGCAGGTTCCCATGTCTGGACTTCCTGGAAGCAGGATCAGCGCAGAGTCACCTCCCTAAACACACCTTCCTGGAGAAAGTGAGCACAGGATGCAGCATCCATCCACAGTATAACTGCCCCTCTGTCCCCAGGCCTTTGGGAGTAGTCCGACCATGCCAGAAACAGGGCCAGCGGATAGATAGATCCCCAATGCCACAGCACAGTGCCAGGCCACAGAGCGCAGAGCAGTGCCAGCCATGCAGCCTGCAGGGAGGCTGGCATGCAGGACCCCAGTGGCCCTATGGCTGGCTGGTGTCTTTGGGCCAGCTGCTGCTGGGGATGTGCAGAGGCCCTCCTGAGTCTGGGGTTTCTGGCCAAGGGCAATACTCTGGCAACAGTTTTTGCAAACCCAGAGTGGGGGTATCTTGGGAAAGGGAGGAGAAGGAAAGCAAAGTCATCAGAGGTCAGGAAGGTGGGGTGGCTTCCCTGTCCCCTCCTGACAGTCTGCAGGGGAAATGGCAGAGACCCCATGGCCCGGAGCAGACCCGTCTGGGCACACAAGCCTGGCCTCATAGAAGCATGGCTTGCAGCAGGGTTCCTGCCCTCCCTCTGGCCTCGGCTTGCAGAGGCCCCCTTTCCTGGGCTTGTGTGAAATCCCTTTACAGCTGTGACCCGTCCAGTGTGGTCCCTCAGGTGCCTTGTGCCAGCTGAGGGTCTGCGTTGCTCACAGCTGCGGATGGTGCCTTGCCAGGAACTAGAGGTCGCTGCTTTAATCAGTAGGGCACTGGGTGTTCGTTTTTCTCCTTTTGGGGATTCACAACAGGATTTGAAGTTTCTGTCCTTTGGATTGACTTTTAAACTCTGAAATAATTCTCAGCCCATGTTGGTGGTTCAACCCCTAAATGCTGAAGGGTGGGAGCCAAGCTCCACAACGGCCACGAGTTGGCCCCAGGCCTCTGGGGTCTTGCCGAGCTTGGGCCCCATGTGCGCTGCGCTGAGTTGTGTTATCTTCCCGATCCTCCAGGCCCCTGCATTGTGCTGGGATTAACTGGCATTATTTTGTTCAGAAATTTAATTCATTACAGATCTTAGTTTCAAAGTGGGATTCACATGAAATTTAATTTAAAGAGCAAGAGAAGTGGCCACCTAAGTCCACAGTGGCTCGTCCTCTGCCTCCGCCGCCCGTGGCCTCAGTCCTCAGTGCTGTGTCTGTGCCTCTGCAGTGTGCGACATTCCTTTGTATGACATCTGCGACTACAACGTCTCCAGGGACCGCTGCAAGGACCTTGGGTGCTGCTTCTACAAGGGCGTCTGCTACGAGAAGGCGGTTCCGAGTGAGTGTGGGGCTGCGTCGTCCCCCAGTCCCCACTGAGGGGCCCTCCTCTCCCTGCTCGCAGGTCATGACACTCTGCTCAGTTCATGAGCAAGGGCAGCGGACTTCCAGGGGGTGGCCTGGAGAGTGAGAAATCCCACTCCCAGGCCAGAGGACTTGCTGTGGGAGGGGACGGCCCATGTCCCTCCTTGGAAGAGTCTGGTCATTCTAGGGTTTGCAGAAGTGGGCTCCGAGGGAGGTAGGGGCAGGCAGCTGCTGGCCATAGTCAGGGGAGAGTCTGACCAGGCAGGGTTGGCACCCAGCCACAGACTGTGAGGACCCTCGAGGGACCTGACCCAGCTGGGACTCTCCAGAATGGCTTGAGCATAATACGGGAAACAGATCCAGTCCTGAGGTCCAGCCTGGGATGCCAAGGAGCTGTTAGCATGGCAGGGGTGCCTTGGCCAGCCTGGCGAGGGAGCTGTAGGGAAGCCTGTCCCCCACCTGCCGTGAGTCTCCAGGAGGAGGAGTGTCCCTAGAGAGCCACTTCATGTGACCAGCCGTGGTGGGGAGTGCAGGTGTGGGGAGCTATGTAAGCCAGGTGCTGCCTGGTGAGGTCCACTACTCCTGGACGCACTCTCGCATATCAGAGCCTGGCCTTCTGTGCTTCTGAAATGTTCTAAGTCAGTATTCCCAAACCCTCGTGAATCCACATAAAGACGTATGTGTTCCCTGCCCTGCTTACAGCCTGCCAGAGGCTGGGGGAAGGCCCTAGAGCTCCTGGGGACAGCCTACCCTCAAGCCCCTCAGAGAGGGGGATGTGAGCCCTGCAGGCCAGGAAGGCTGGCCTACCTGCGGCACTGCTCACCTGCTCCAGGGCTCAGGAAGCCGCTCAGGACCCTCCCTGTCTGGCCGTGAGGGAAGGCGCGCTGGAGGAATGGAGGATTCCAAACCTGTGTGTGCCTTTCTCCTCCTGCACCCCAGAGGCAAGGCCCTGTGTGTCCTCCTCCTGCTCCCTGTGGCTCAGGAAGTTGGGGCAGAGTGACCTGCCAGGGCTGCCCACGCCAGCTCCTCAGAGTGAGTTCAAGGAGAAAGTGGGTGGGATGAAGCTTGCTGGGGAGGTGACCATCCGCTTCACTGTGAAGATCTAGTGCTCAGGCAGAAGGTGACATCTGGCTCCTCCAGAAAAGGAGAAAACTGGTCACAGTGGACACCCTCAGTGGGTCTTCTGTTGCCAGCACCTCCCCACTTCTGTGGACAGAAGCAACTGGAACTTCCCTCTTTTACTAAGTTGTTATTGAGATGAGACTGTGACACCATAACTTTCACTCTTCTCAAGAACACGCCTCAGTGGCTTTTAGTAAATTCACAAACTCCTGCAACCATCTCTGCCGATGCATCACATCAGGAGGCCCCCAGCGGTCAGCGGTCCCTCCTCGCCCTGCCCGCAGCAGCACTCTGCCTCTGCGGCCTCTCGTCTGGACCTTGGAGTCGCATGGCAGGTGCCCTCCTCCACGCTTTTCAAGTCCGCAGTGCAGCACTGGTGGGGCCCACCCTTCTATGGATGAGTGACCCCGCTGTGTTGAGAGGCGTGTCCTTCATCCAGTCATCAGTTGGCGAACGTTTGGCGGAGTCTCTTCCTTGGCTCTTAGGAGCAAGACTGCTTTGACACTGTGGCCGAGTTTCCGTGCAAACACAGATTCTCAATTCTCTCGGAAATGTCATCTAGGAATGGGATTGGAGGGTCACGAACTGACACCATGTGCAGATGCTGAGGGACTTCCAGCCTGCCCTCCGGGGCCACGCCCTCCAGCCCCACGTCCTGGTCCAGGGCTCTAGCCTTTAGCCTCCTGCGTCCTCGGACCACTTGTTCTTCTGTTGGTGGCCACTGAAATGGTGCCACTCTATCTTCATGGTGCTTTGGGTTTGCATTTCCTGATGATAGAGCATCTTTACACATGCTGCTGGCCATTGGTCTGTCTTCTCTGGAGGAATTCCAGGCAGATCTTTGCTCAGTGTGTGACTGGCTTGACTGTCTTCTCACCATGGCGTTGGGGTTCTCTCTAGAGTCTGCATTCGGACCTGTCAGACATGTGAACTGCAGCTTTCCTGCCGTCCTCGTGGGGGTCTTCCCACTTCTGGGTGGTGTCCTTCCAGGCACAGCATTTTAAGTGGCGATGGCGTCCCTCTGTCTGATTTTACTTTGGCTATTTTGCTTTGACATCACATCTAGAAGCCAGTGCCTAATCCGAGGTCACCAAGATCTCTATCTTCAGAGGTGACAGCTGCAGCTCTTCCATTTAGGTCTTTGACCCATTTGGAGTTGATTTTGGCATTTGGGACCAGGAAGGCTTCTAACTCCACTCTCTTGCCTGTGGATATCCAGCTGTCCACCCCCACTTCTCCACTGAGCAGAATCAACTGTTGGCTCATCTTTCTCCCCTGGGTCGACACCCTTGCTGGAAACCAGCTGCCTGTGGGAACCTCATCGCTGGACTCCAGCTCAACCCACTGACCTGCATTTCTGTCCCTAACCAGCCCTACAAAGTTTGATGACTGTAGCTTTGTAGTGAATTTCAAAGTCAGAAAGTGTGAGACCTTCAACTTTTTCTTTTTTGAAATTAATTTGGCTATTATTGCTTTTCTGTATTGATTTTCAGATCAGCCTATTAATTTCTGCAAAAAAAACAACAACAAGAAGAAAAAAACCCCCAAAGCCATGCAGCATTTTGATAGGGATTTAATTGAATCTGTAGATAATTTGGGGCATATTGCCATCTTAACAACACCGGTTCTCGTAACCCATGATCAAGGGATGTCTTTCCATATATTTAGGCCTTCAATTTCTTTCAACAACATTTATTATTTTTCAATGTACCAATCTTGAACTTTTTTTGTTAGATTTACTTCTAAGTGTTTTATCCTTTTGACATTATAATAAACAGAATTGTTTTAATTTCACTTTCAGATTGTCCATCGCCGGTATATGGAAATACAATTGATTTTTGTATATTGATCTAGTCTCTGGCAACTTGTTGAATTTGCTGATCAGTTCTGCCTGTTTCTTTAGGTGAGTCCTTAGGACTTTCTATACAGGCTCAATGTCATCTGCAGAGAGAGCTAGTTGAACTTCTTCCTCTTCGGTCTGCACACCTTTCATCTTCTTGCCTAGTTTTTCTAACTGGACCCTCAGAACAGTGGTGAGCAGAGGTGAGAACTGACCACTCCTATGTCTAGCTCTGATTGTCCTCCATCACAGGGGCAGGGTCCGGCGTTTCACATGGGGTGTGTTGGCGACTCAGCTGCACTCTCTTCCTCTCCTTTCACCCCAGCCTGCAGAATTGACTTACTCTTCCTCGTGAGGCAGAGCTGCGGCACTGGTCCTCAGCCTCGGTTCCTCTGGAATGAGCAGGTAGAGCTGCTGCTGGTGAGGAATGCCGGCGCTTGGTCCTGCCTCGGCCTGGGTGGTTTCTGATGAGCTGCCTCTGAGCCTCCAGCTTCTTTGTATGTGCCTGTCACTTCCATTGTGCCACTTCTGAGAGTCTCCTTGCCTTCTGGTCCCTTATCATATGTCTACGTTGGATTGCTTTGAACTCAGACTCCTCGGAATGTGCTGAGCTTCTAGTGTGTGTACATTAATGCTAATTAAATTTAGAAAGTCTTCACCATTATTCTCGAAATATCTTTCCCTTTCTCTCTCTCCTCTCCATTTGGGACTCTATTTCGTATATTTGGTACACTTGATGGTGTCCCACAGATCTCTGAAACGGTTGTCATTATGGCGGTTGTTTTATTGATTTTTCCCTTGCTGTGATTCAAACTGGATAATCTTAATTGACCTATCTTGAAGTGTGTTGATTCTTTTGCCTGTTCAAATCTGCTTTAGTGAAAATTTTCATTTCTGTTACTGTACTTTCAACTCCAGAATTTCTCTCTCTCTCTCTCTCTGTCTCTCTCTCTCTCTCTCTCTCTCTGTTGGGATCAAACCCAAAGCTTCATACATACTAGGCAAGAACTCATCCACAGAGCTACATCCCCAACTCCAACTCCAGAATTTCTCCTTCATCCCTCCCTCCCTTCCCCCCTTCCCTTCCCTCCCTTCCATTCCCTCCCTCCCTCCCTCCCTCCCTTCCATTCCCTCCCTCCCTCCCTTCCCTTCCCTCCCTCCCTCCCCTCCCTTCCCTTCCCTCCCTCCCTCCCTCCCTCCCTCCCTCCCTTCCCTTCCCTCCCTCCCTCCCTCCCTTCCCTTCCCTCCCTCCCTCCCTCCCTCCCTTCCCTTCCCTCCCTCCCTCCCTCCCTTCCCTTCCCTCCCTCCCTCCCTTCCCTTCCCTCCCTCCCTCCCTCCCTTCCCTTCCCTCCCTCCCTCCCTTCCCTTCCCTCCCTCCCTCCCTCCCTCCCTCCCTCCCTTCCCTTCCCTTCCCTCCCTTCCCTTCCCTCCCTCCCTCCCTCCCTTCCCTTCCCTTCCCTCCCTCCCTCCCTCCCTTCCTCCCTTCCCTTCCCTCCCTCCCTCCCTCCCTTCCTCCCTTCCCTTCCCTCCCTCCCTCCCTCCCTTCCCTTCCCTCCCTCCCTCCCTCCCTTCCCTTCCCTCCCTCCCTCCCTTCCTCCCTTCCCTTCCCTCCCTCCCTCCCTCCCTCCCTTCCCTTCCCTCCCTCCCTCCCTCCCTTCCTCCCTTCCCTTCCCTTCCCTCCCTCCCTCCCTTCCCTTCCCTCCCTCCCTCCCTCCCTTCCCTTCCCTCCCTCCCTCCCTTCCTCCCTTCCCTTCCCTTCCCTCCCTCCCTCCCTCCCTTCCCTTCCCTCCCTCCCTCCCTCCCTTCCCTTCCCTCCCTCCCTTCCTCCCTTCCCTTCCCTCCCTCCCTCCCTCCCTCCCTTCCCTTCCCTCCCTCCCTCCCTCCCTTCCCTTCCCTCCCTCCCTCCCTCCCTCCCTTCCCTTCCCTCCCTCCCTCCCTTCCTCCCTTCCCTTCCCTTCCCTCCCTCCCTCCCTTCCCTTCCCTCCCTCCCTCCCTCCCTCCCTTCCCTTCCCTCCCTCCCTCCCTTCCTCCCTTCCCTTCCCTTCCCTCCCTCCCCTTCCCTCCCTCCCTCCCTCCCTTCCCTTCCCTCCCTCCCTTCTCCCTTCCCTTCCCTCCCTCCCTCCCTCCCTCCCTCCCTTCCCTTCCTTCCCTTCCCTCCCTCCCTCCCTCCCTTCCCTTCCCTCCCTCCCTCCCTCCCTCCCTTCCCTTCCCTCCCTCCCTCCCTCCCTCCCTTCCCTTCCCTCCCTCCCTCCCTCCCTTCCCTTCCCTCCCTCCCTCCCTGCCTCCCTTCCCTTCCCTCCCTCCCTCCCTCCCTTCCCTTCCCTCCCTCCCTCCCTCCCTTCCCTTCCCTCCCTCCCTCCCTCCCTTCCCTTCCCTCCCTCCCTCCCTTCCCTTCCCTCCCTCCCTTCCCTCCCTCCCTCCCTCCCTTCCCTCCCTCCCTCCCTCCCTTCCCTTCCCTTCCCTCCCTCCCTCCCTTCCCTCCCTCCCTCCCTCCCTTCCCTTCCCTCCCTCCCTCCCTCCCTTCCCTTCCCTCCCTCCCTCCCTCCCTTCCCTTCCCTCCCTCCCTCCCTCCCCTCCCTCCCTCCCTCCCTCCCTTCCCTTCCCTCCCTCCCTCCCTCCCTTCCCTTCCCTCCCTCCCTCCCTTCCTCCCTTCCCTTCCCTCCCTCCCTCCCTCCCTCCCTTCCCTTCCCTCCCTCCCTCCCTCCCTTCCCTTCCTCCCTCCCTCCCTTCCTCCCTTCCCTTCCCTTCCCTCCCTCCCTCCCTTCCCTTCCCTCCCTCCCTCCCTCCCTTCCCTTCCCTCCCTCCCTCCCTTCCTCCCTTCCCTTCCCTTCCCTCCCTCCCTCCCTCCCTTCCCTTCCCTCCCTCCCTCCCTCCCTTCCCTTCCCTCCCTCCCTCCCTCCCTTCCCTTCCCTCCCTCCCTCCCTCCCTTCCCTTCCCTCCCTCCCTTCCTCCCTTCCCTTCCCTCCCTCCCTCCCTCCCTCCCTTCCCTTCCCTCCCTCCCTCCCTCCCTTCCCTTCCCTCCCTCCCTCCCTCCCTCCCTTCCCTTCCCTCCCTCCCTCCCTTCCTCCCTTCCCTTCCCTTCCCTCCCTCCCTCCCTTCCCTTCCCTCCCTCCCTCCCTCCCTCCCTTCCCTTCCCTCCCTCCCTCCCTTCCCTTCCCTCCCTCCCTCCCTCCCTCCCTTCCCTTCCCTCCCTCCCTCCCTCCCTCCCTTCCCTTCCCTCCCTCCCTCCCTCCCTCCCTTCCCTTCCCTCCCTCCCTCCCTCCCTCCCTCCCTTCCCTTCCCTCCCTCCCTCCCTCCCTTCCCTTCCCTTCCCTCCCTCCCTCCCTCCCTTCCCTTCCCTCCCTCCCTCCCTCCCTCCCTTCCCTTCCCTCCCTCCCTCCCTCCCTTCCCTTCCCTCCCTCCCTCCCTCCCTTCCCTTCCCTCCCTCCCTCCCTCCCTTCCCTTCCCTCCCTCCCTCCCTTCCCTTCCCTCCCTCCCTTCCCTCCCTCCCTCCCTCCCTTCCCTCCCTCCCTCCCTCCCTTCCCTTCCCTTCCCTCCCTCCCTCCCTTCCCTCCCTCCCTCCCTCCCTTCCCTTCCCTCCCTCCCTCCCTCCCTTCCCTTCCCTCCCTCCCTCCCTCCCTTCCCCTCCCTCCCTCCCTCCCTCCCTTCCCTTCCCTCCCTCCCCCCCCCCCCTCCCTCCCCTTCCCTCCCTCCCTCCCTCCCTCCCTTCCCTTCCCTCCCTCCCTCCCTTCCTCCCTTCCCTTCCCTTCCCTCCCTCCCTCCCTTCCCTTCCCTCCCTCCCTCCCTCCCTCCCTTCCCTTCCCTCCCTCCCTCCCTCCCTTCCTCCCTTCCCTTCCCTTCCCTCCCTCCCCTTCCCTCCCTCCCTCCCTCCCTTCCCTTCCCTCCCTCCCTTCCTCCCTTCCCTTCCCTCCCTCCCTCCCTCCCTCCCTCCCTTCCCTTCCCTCCCTCCCTCCCTCCCTTCCCTCCCTCCCTCCCTCCCTCCCTCCCTCCCTCCCTTCCCTTCCCTCCCTCCCTCCCTCCCTCCCTTCCCTTCCCTCCCTCCCTCCCTCCCTCCCTCCCTTCCCTTCCCTCCCTCCCTCCCTCCCTTCCCTTCCCTCCCTTCCTCCCTCCCTCCCTCCCTTCCCTCCCTCCCTTCCCTTCCCCCCCTCCCTTCCTCCCTCCCTCCCTTCCCTTCCCTCCCTCCCTCCCTCCCTTCCTTTTCTTTCTTTTGTTCTGTATTGATTATTGATTTCAGGGGCAATTTACCCATGAGCTAAAGCCTCAGCCCTTTTTATTTTTTTTATTTTTAAAATAGTTTTAGTTGTAGTTGTTGATGGCTTGTTATTGTATTTATTTTCTTATTTTTATGTGGGTGCTGAGGATTGAACCCAGGGCCTCAGGGTCTCACACATGCTAGGCAGGTGCTCTGCCACTGAGATATATCCCCAGACCCTCATTTTTTATTTTGAGACAGAGTCTTGCTAAGTTGCTTAGGACCTTGATAAGTTGCCGAGGCTGAACTTAAACTCGTCATCTTCCTGCCTTAGCCTCCTGAGTTGCTAGGATTACAGGCATGTGCCACTATGCCTGGCTAGTTGATCCTTAATCATTTTAATCTCTTTATTGATATTCCGTATTTAATGAAATATTATACTCATACTTTAGTCCTTTAGAGATGATTTTTTGAGTTCTTTGAGAATATTGAGTATATTTTAAATAGTGGGCTTAAAGTATTCATCTAGTAAGCCCAATGCCTCGGTTTCCTCAGGTACCATAGATGGCATTTCTCATGTGTATGAGCATACCTTACTATTTCTTTGCGTGTTCCATGGTTTCTGTTGTTGTTGACAACTGGATATTTAAAGTAATATTACACAACAATTCTGAAATTCAGGCTCTCCTCCCTCCTCAGGCTTATTGTTATTGCTGCTTTTATTGTAGTGATTATTTGATTTTTTTGTTTTTACAACTTCTGCAAAATCTGTATCCTTTGTGGTGTGCGGATACTGAAGGCTCTGCTTGGTTGGCTAGTGGTCAGCTAATGACTGGACAGAAAGTTCCTGGTTGCCTGGAAACATAGCCTTACCGTCTTTGCCAAGGGCTACAAGTGGGTGTCCGGCCAGCCAGTTTCCAGCCAGAGGGCTCCACTTCCTGCTGACCTACAGCCTCCAGGTCAGCCACTGTTGGTGCTCAGGGCCTTCTCAGGCCTTCTGATCACGTTGGTGACCCTTGAGGTCCCCAGGATGGTAGTCAGGGCTTTCTGCAGCTCCCAATGGAGTCCACACTCCCCGGATTCCTCTCCCGGGCTGTGGTTGGCCTGTTGTTGTCCCACTGCCGGTCACGGCTTCAGCCCAGCACAACCGACCATCAGTGCCCCTGGATTCAAAAAGTTGCCTCGGACAGTTTTCAGTGAATGCCTGGGGAAGGTGCTCTCACTAAAGGAGCTGCGTTTCAAGTCAGATAAGGCAGGCTGCCTTTCAGGCTGGATCCTCCAGGGCTGCGTCAGACAGATCCAGTGAAGGCTGTCCTCTGGCAGCGGGACTTTGGAGGGCCCTGACCCTGCTCTGCCCTCCAGTGGCTGCTGTACAGTTGATTTTCAAGGCCACCATGATACTAGAGAGTGGGCAGGAGAGGCGGGAACAGGCAAGTTTAAATGCTCAAAGCTTGCTGTTCTCTCAGCGATTCAGCTGTTCATTTGTAGCAAACAGGTTTCTGCAAGCTTGTGGCTAATGTCCAGGCTTCTGCAAAAGTGTGTGCCAGTCTTCTCCTTGCTGCTGTGGAGGAAGGACTGGTGGTGTTCCTTGCTCTGCCAGCAATGTGGATCCCATCCTGAAAGTTAGCTGGCCCGGCTGAACCTCTGAGGGCGAGGCCCAGGTGTAGCTCTACTTCCTGGAGGAACCATCCTTCTCCACCTGCCTTGACTCAGGGCCTCCACCTTTAGCCAGGGGCGTACGTGGGAGACCTTTTCCTTTTTTCTTTTATGAGGGCATTATAGTCGTACATAATAGTTGGGTTCGTTTTGATAAAATCATACATGCATAGAATTTGATCTGCTCCATTTCAGTCCTTAGCACCCCCTTCCAGTCCTCCTCCCGCCCTCTCCATCTCCTCCTCTACACCACTGATCTTCCCTATATATTTATGCTGTCTGCCCCCCCCCCCCCCATTTCCTCACTTATTTTACTCTAACTTCCAGATATGAGAGAAGACAGTCCACCCTTGATTTTCTGGGTCTGGCTTATTTCACTTAGCATGGTGTTCTCCAGCTCTAGCCAATGGGGGGAACTTCCTGAGTCCTGGCCTCCCAATATATGTTCTCTGGAGCATGTGGCAGGCGCTCCTGAGGCTGGGTCTGTGGCTCCAGTGGGGTTCTGGATAATCGGCTGCATTTCACTTGTCATCTTTTGTAGTTTGTGGCCTTGTTGGTCTGATGTTCCCGCCTCAACATGTGAGGAGCAGCAGGTGGGTGGAATCTAGCTGCCTCCTTCCACCATTTTCTGTGCTTCCTGTAGGATTCCAGAGTCCTGGATGCTTATGCAGCTTAGGTTTTCTGAGATTCACCACTTGGAGCTCTCAAAGTAAAAACAGGGACATCCTAGAGGTATCAGGTTTGTTCTTTTAGCCCCAACCCTTCTCCGAATAAAGATACGGAAGATGTTCGGTTCCCAGGTTGAGTCACAGAGCAGCTCGTACCTTTGACAACTGATTATCCCATTCCCTGACATCCTGATGAAGCAGGGAGCCCCTAGTGTGATAGAATGCCCGTGTGAGGCAGGTCCCCGCCAGCAGGGACGCACAATCCGAGCTGCCGCTGCTCTTTAATCTGTCTCAGCCTGTTTCTTCATCTGCGTTTCATGCAGATGTTGATCATTTTGTGAATGTTGTGTCCCACATGGCTTGAATCAGAAAGATCACCGGGTAGCTATCACTCTGTGGAAAGGTGAACTGTGTCTTCTGCTGCACCTAGTTGCTGGTGTCCTTAACGAACTCAGAAAACAGCTTAGGCTCTCAGGAATTTGTGCTCAAGAGGGCCCCTTTTTTGCAAGTGGGTGCATCATTTTTGCAGGGGAGCAGGTCCTAGCCTCCTTCCACCCTTCCACTTGTAATAAAGGTCGTGTGGGCCGTGCTTTCTCTCAGCTCTGCTGTCTCTCCAGTGGAGGGTGGGCCATCTGTGGGAAGAGTCTGGGCAGTGGGCCCTGCACTTGGGTTCTCACTGTGCCCTCAAATTATTTTTCATTTCTTTGACACCTTTCTCATTCAAGACGGCGACTGAACCTTTGTGCTGGGTAAGTTGTAGTATTCAGTGACAGGGTATTATGAGTTCTTTGTGCACATAATTCCATGTTATGAAAACCTTTCACCAACTTCTTAAATTGGCTGGTTTGAAGTGCACATTGTGCTATGGCATAATCTGTATTATTAAAAATACGAACTTGGGGGAATTAGCATTAGATCTCTCAGAAAGAACTGGGGATTCAAAGAGAAAGGCTTCCTTCATTCTTCAGTCTTGATGTGGGGCCCATTATTTAATGTGACATTTCTCCTAAGTGTTTGACTTCAGGACCTTGACTGCAGGTGTTGGACTTGCTGGGATGATTTCAAAACTCTTGTTTAACTGTATTTGGGGAAAGTTCCCGAGATATTCCTTCAAGAGAATGATTGTTCTTCAGTGGCTATTACTTCTGAGAGATCCATCACAGCACCTGGTGTCTGGTGAACCCGCACTTGGAGCTCCGTGGTCTGAAAGGGCAGGGAAACAGTCCAATGAGCCGAAGGGGCCCCAGCAAACTTCCAGCTGCCGGCTGACGATTGGCTCACAGCACTTGGTTTGTAGGGAGACTGCCTCAGGATGCCCCCAGGCTGTATGCCTTGCTGCTTGATGGGGGTGGAGGTTATTTCCAGGAAGACTGGCTCTGCTGGTGGTGGTCCGGGTGTCAGAGTGTCACAGCGATCCCCTTTTCCTGGTCATGAAGGCCACTTGAGTGCTCATGGCCTGACCACTGTCTTTCTCCAGGCTTTAAGGAAGCAGGGCGGATGCTGTGGGATCTTCCTGGCCAGCTTCCGAAGCTCCCCTCCACAGGGCTCCTGGAGTCAGAGGACAGCCTTGGTCAGGGGAGGACATTTCTCTGGGGTGTGAAGACTGGGAGATGTGCGCACTGGAGGCCAAGCTGATTGAGTAGCTGGAGATCCACAGGCAAATTCCCGAGAAAGGCCTTTATTTAAAGGGATAAACCGACTGACGGGGCTGAGTCTGCACAGATAGCCTCCTAATTGTCCACTGCCCAGCGTTGGATCCTGTTAGCCAACAACCACATGACTCCAAGTCTCGTTCTCTCCTCACCCTCTCCCTGATGACCTCTCAGTCATTGAGCACCTGCTGTATACCTACCCATTGCTGACTGAGGTCACGCCCACATGAGGGGGATCAAGGCTCTGGGCTGCCATCCCTAGTAGGTTGGTTTTAACCCCCTTCAGCTTTCTGACTTCAGTCCCCACCTAAAGGCTCCCTGGGGCCTCATCCATTTCTGTGAAGCTGTCAAGGGGTTGTGGAGCCGCTGGAATTCAGATCACCTGCCGGGGAGGCAGCTTTTCTGCCACTGTGGCTCACCTTCTGTGGACCGAGTGTGTCCACACAAAGCCGACGTTGAGATCCAAATTCCTGGGACCTGTGACTGTGATCTTATTTGGAAAGAGGATCTTTGTGGATGCGATTAGTTGAGATGAGGTCACCCTGGAGCAGGCCTCTAATCCAACATGACTGGCGTCCTAGGAAGAGACAGGTGTGGTGCAGCTACAGAATAGGAATGCCAAAGACGACCGGCAACCTCACAGAGCCCTGAAGAAGCAAGGACAGGCGTCCCTGGGCCCTTGAGAGAAGGCGGCCCTGCCAGGCCTACGCCTCAGTGGGGGGGCCTCCTGGGCAGGGCCACAGTACGCTCCTGTTGTTTTAAGACTTGTGAGCTGTACTTTCTCAGGGCAGCCTTGGAAACTAATGCACCTTCCAGGGAAGTCACATCTGTTGGCCTTATTTACTCCTGTCAGGGACACTCAGAAACAACTCAGAGTAACTGGTGAGGGGTTGGAGCAAATCTGTCACTTGAGTTAGGCATTTGTGAGTGAGCCAATTTCTTTCCCTTGAGAGAGGGAAAAAGCAATTAGAGAATGAGTGGTAATGAGAATAATAACAATGGAGATTGCTATGCACAGCCGCCTGCCACCCACCATGCTAAGAACTTCATCTGCAGTGATCTTTCAAGAACCCTCACTTCACCCTGATGAAGAGAAGGTAGCAGGTTTGAAGCACGGGGAGTCCTACCTGCTTGTAGGACATGACTGCAGGGGGCATCCTGTGGGTGTCAGGGCTACAGGCACCCAGCGGGCAAAGCCTTCAGTCTGCCTCAGGCCTGAGCCCTGGAGCAGAGGGCTGATGGGAGCAGCAGGGGAGCACAGTCCTGAGGCCTGTGGCCGCTCTGGGCTGTGGGCCACCTTTCCGGTCTTTAACCCTTGCTGGGATGCTCTGCTGGGCTCCTTTTGAACCCACTGGATCCGGATGCTGTATCAAGGACTGTTTCTTAAGTAACTTGGGCCTGAGCGTTCTGCCCAGGACTGGCTGTTCGCCAGCTGGGCCCGGATGCTCTGCCCACACTCCCTGTGGTGGCCACGGTGGCCCCAGGCCGCACGCTCACCTGCGCTTGTTTTGCAGCGTATGTGCAGGCATTCTCTACCTTGATTGTGATCATCGCTGTCGCCTTCATCGCTGCCGTTATTTACAAGTGAGTCTTGTGTGTCTTTCATGGGGATGGACAGGATGTCTGGGGTGCCTCTCGGGCTGGCTCCCTCTCCCACCCACTCCCCTGGTGTCCTCTAGAGCTCCTGTTGACACAGGTGACATCCAGCACCTAGAGGGCACCTAGGACTCCAGGTACTCCACCTCCCGTGTGTTCCCTCCCAGCCTCTGCAGCCAGGACTGTCCCCCTCTGGGACCCTTATCCTCCCACCAGGGAGGTCCTGTGGTTTGCACCAGGGGGTCAGTGGGGATAGACTGGGCCCCTGTTGTCTCCGGGGCTGGTGCATGCACTGAACCCCCTGGACCAAGTGTCTGTCCCATGGCGTGCCTCCTGTCTGTGGGACGTGTGTGTGTGTGAGAGTCCCTCCTCCCATCTCTGTGGAGGGGGTGCAGGGCTGCTGTGCTCTGTGGGCGGGCAGAGCACTGAGCACTGGCACTGAGCACTCTCCCGGGGCCCTGCCCCTGCTGCCACAGCCCTCTGGGACGCCCGCGCCAGCCCTGGGAGGCTGGCTGCCTGGTCCAGCAGAGCGGCAGCAGAGGCTCTCACAGGCGAGTGGAGCTGCGGGCCTCTGGCGCAGAGGACCTGACAGTGCCCGCTGCCCGACGTCCGCCTCCTCCCTGCCGGCTTGTCTGGGAGTCTGGAGGCCGCGCTCAAGCCTTCCGTTGAAGCACTCATTAGAGCCAAAACACTGGCCGCGGCCAGGCCTCGCGGCGGTCCCCCGTGCTCCACCGGGCGCCGTGTGAGGAGGGGCCGCTTCCATCCCTCCCTCCTCTGGCTGTGACCAAACTCTTCCCATCAGAATTGTCCAAGAGGTCAGGAGAATGAGGAGCTCCGAGGAGGGCACGGCTGGTGGTGACGATGGCCAAGGTGGGGAGACAGCCACGAAGGCCTCGAAAAGCGAGACCTCCCGGAAGAGCGGGGAGAACGAGCCCCAGGAGGGGGAAGGTAGGCGCCCAGCGGGGGCACCCCGCAGCCCACAGCCCGCACCCCCAGCCCGCCTCCCAGGCCACTCTGGGGACGCCTCAGCGCCCCACGGTTATGAGTGGGGCAGCGTTGCGTCGGCCACTCGGGCTGGAGTGGCCTCCACAGCGGGCACTGTCCTCCTCTGCGCCCCTCGCTCTGGCCGCCAGCACGGCAGGTGGCCGTGGCAGAGTGAGGCGCTGGGCAGGGCCCGGCGTACCTGCGGGGTCCAGGGTGCCCGGGGGCACTGCAGAGCCAAGTGGCCGCCCTTGGTGCGGACTGTGGCCACCACCAGCCCAGGTTTCCGGGAGGCAGCCACGTGCCTGTTGCTGACTCTCAGGAGGCCTGTGTGGCTGCGTGTCCGTTTCCACAGGTTGGCAGCCTGGCACTTTAGAGAAGGGGTGTCCCAAATCATGGCCTCCTGTGGAGTGAGGTGTGCAGTCTTCTCCCCCAGTTGCCCACGTGGCTTGACCGAGACCTCCCGCCTGCCCTGCCCAGCACCACGCTGGGCCTGTGGCTGCTCTACAGGACACATGCCCACCTCCCCAGGGATGCAGACCCTTCCCCGGCCGTAGGCAGAGGCTTCTGCCCAGTGGGCAGCGCAGGCCACCTGCTGGTGGGCATTTGAGTAAAGAATTGCCCAGTGGCTGCTGAGGAGATGTGCTCTATACCCCTGGCAAGCCTCTGGGGCGGCCAGACATTCTGAGGCACAGAACTGTTTCTTTTTTCCATCCAGGGACAGTGACACTCTCAGAAGCTGAAGAAGCCGAAGCAGTTGACTGACGTGCACAGAGAGGAAGGAAAGTGGCAGAAAGTGGTGCTTGGGACGCGCAGCGGGTGACCTCTCCTGGGGTGTGTGTGGAGCCATCCCGTGGGAAAGAATAAAGGTATTTTTTGAAGTTGTGCCTTACTGTGCGTGGCCTTAGGCCTGCTGTGGCTCATCTCAGGAGGGGTGGAGAACACGGAAGGCTCACTCTTGAATTCACTGCTCATCACGAATGTGTAGGCCAACGGGGTGGCCGAGGCTCCCTTTCCAAGGCTACCACGCAGCCTCACACTCAGTGTCCCGCACTGTGAGGTGCTGAGGCCTGGGGGGATTGGGCAGGGCCAGCCGTCAGCTGCAGCCGGACATCCCTGCCAGGGACAAGAAGGAGCCTCCTGGGTAGCTCCTGAACAGGAGCGGCTTGACCCCTGGGAGCGTGCATCTCCAGAGTGGTGGTGGCTTCAATAAGATGTGCAGTAAACAGTGCGACTCATCCTGTGCACCAGACCAGCGCACAGAATCCCGGGAAGTCCCTCCCTCCTGGCTGTGACTCCCACCAGGCTCCGACCTGGTCTGCCAGCGTTGACTTCCTGTGGGGGGACCATGGGATGGTATCCACCATTGGGGAAATCCCTCTGTTCTGGTGGTGGTGAGTGTAGGGAAGGGCTCCCATTTTAGGGTCCCAGAAAGCCCACTGGCCCCTCCTCTAGGACTTTTGGGGGTTGGATGTGTTGAGGGTGTGGGACAGGAAGAAGGACAGGAAGGTTATTGTGGAGCTGGGCAGAGGAGGGCCCAGGAACTGTCCTGCCAGGGACCCTGCAGTGGCCCCGGGCAGAAGCAGGTCAGTGCCCGTCTCTCAGGCCCAGCCCAGCTGTGGTCTGCAGACGTGGTGGCCTGAGCAGACTCCTCCCCGTGTGCTGCTGCCCAGGGAGGCTCTGCAGCCAGCAGGCTCTCTGGGGTCCTGGAAGGCGCTGCAGAGGAGGGAGGCTACGTGAACGCAGTTCAGAATCTTGTCCATTGGAGGCTGGTGGGCCTGGGGACCTGCTAGGGATGGTGGGCAGCAGCGGCAGCACTGCACCCTCACCATCAGGTGACACGGAAAACATTCAGCCACCCGTGTGGCAGGTCCTGCAGCCCCAGAGCCAGATCTGGGGTCCTCTGTAAGACCCCTGTCGTGTTTCCTGAGGTAGCGCAGCTGCCAGACTGGGCTGCGCTCGGGAGACTGGGTGTGGCTACCACCAGGAGTAAGGAGGGGTTCAGGATTCCAACCCTGGAGCTCCTGAGGCTGCTCATGGTCCCGGGGGCACCGGGCGCTGGGGGAGAGACCCCCTCTCTCCACCTGGGGGTGGCACTGGACTCGGAGCAGAGGGAGGGGTCTGATGTGCTGATCCCACTCCTATTTGTCACGGTGTGCAGGGAACCAGGGATGGCTCCCCAGGAAATGGCACTGGGCTGAAGGGCTGGGGCTCTCTGGAGCACACGTCTGGGCAGAGGAGGAGGAAAGCAGGGTTTTGAGGGTCAGGCCCCACTCTGATAGGAGCTGACCCCTATGTGAGCAGAAACGGGAGGAAGCTGGGCTGGGCAGGGGGAACATCAGGCTGAGCCAGGTCTCCGGGTCCCTGCTGAGCCCAGGGGGCTCTGGAGCAGAGATCGTACACGGTAGGGGGTCCCACACGGGTGAAACAGGGCTGCCCCAGCACCCTGCCGCACTCAGGCACTGGCCAGAGGCTCCTGAGGACCATATGGTCCCAGCTGGACCATGGAGGAGGACCCTAGGCACTGACATCGGGGGCTCTCGGTGACTTGTGCCTCGAGAAGCACAAGTCACTGAGAGTTCCCGATGTCAAACCGTCCAAGCTCTCCTTGGGGCCTGGACATTGCAAAGGAGCAGAGAGTGATGGTCATTGTCATGTGTCCACTTGTCTGGGCTGCCAATATTTGGTGGATAGTATTCTGGTGTGCCTGTGAGGGCTTTCCAAAAGAGATGGACATTCAGATAGACAAATTGAGCAGAGCAGATGCCCTGCCTGAGGTGGGTGGGTCTTGCCCGATCAGCCGAACGCCTGACTGCAGCCAACAGCTGATAAGGATTCCCTCTCTTTGCCTGACTTGGTCTGGATAGGCCTGTTACGGTTTACACAAAGCTCCTGTGAACGCAGGAGTACTCCAAGATAGAACGATTGGATCACGAGAGCAGTGACCTCAGGGTGTGAATGGACTGACTGGGTAGAACTGCAGGCAGGGGGGATGTGGCTGAAGAGATGGGTCCCAGGTGTGTGTGTGAGGGGACATCTTCCCTGTGGCCCTTCCCCTTCTCTCTCTGCTTCCTGGCCCCTGTGAGTGGAGCAGCCCTCCTCCTCCATGACGTGCTGCCTCACCTTGGCCCAGAGCAATGGAGGGCCAACCGTGCACTGAACTTCTGAGGGCCTGGGCCAGAAGAGACTTTCCCCCTCTCAGGTGTTCTTCCAGGTATTCTGGTCACAGTGACTAGGAGCTGACCAACACAGCTGGGACAGGTTGCCTCCTGCCTCTGCACTTGGCCCAGGACTAGAACTTGACCAGGCTCCCTGGGTTGCTGGCCTCTGGACATGAACTGGAGTTTACATCACCGACTCTCCTTGGCCCCGTCTTGTCATGGCAGATCCTGGGACTGTCCCTCCATGGCTCCTGAGCCAGTTCTTATGTGCAGTCTCTTCTTTGTGTGTGGTTTCCTAAACATAAAGAGACTTGTTACAAGGAACGGCTCTCTTCATTTTTTTTTGTGATGGGGTCTCCCCCCTCCAGAAGGGCGGAGACCCTTCTGGACAGCATTATGGAAGATGGCCTCAAATTAATGATCCTCCTGTCTCTGCCTCTCTATTGCAGGGATCATAGGCAGGTACAACATTGTCTTTAATATATACATATATAACTATGCCCCAATGGGCAGGAAGTACTTTCCTAGAATATGCAAGGTCCTGGGTCAATCCCCAGCACTGATTTTTTTTAAATGCTACTTAGCTCTTTTTTTCTGGAGAATTCTGATCGATACAGTGGTCTAGAAAGCTGTGTCCTTCAGGTGCCATCTTTGAAGCAGCAGGATTCAGATGAATTCTGTAGAGCTGTAGCTTCACATTAAAGTCCCCTGGGCGCTGTGATGGGGCCTGAGGTCTCTCTCACCGCCTCCCTGGGATGAGTACGATGCTGGGGAAGGTATGGAGGGTCCGTGTAGTTCCACAGGGACAAACCCAGGGACACCTCATGGAGCAGGGAGCACAAGAAGATACAGTTAGAGAATATTCGACTGTGTTTAAATTGATGGACCACGGAGCTGACCGTTGGCTTCCGCTTTCCTTGGTGGCTGTTGTGTGAGTCATTGGTGAGGCAGGCCTGCTTTGTGTCCACACCCTATTCCCAGGGACTTAGCGGACGCAGAGGGAGGAAGCAGCCATGACTTCCAGGTCTAAGGGGCATTTTTATCCTTAGGCAGAGCCACCTGCTACCTTGGGCTTGGGAGGGAGAAGGACGCTGGGTGCCAGGAGCACGGAGGGCTAGCTGCCTCACAGGGTGGCAGCCCCACCCGGGGCCCAGGCTGAAGTGGAGCTGCTGCCCGCTTCCAGAGAGGGAGCCGTCTGGACTCCTGTGCCGTGGGCCATGGGCGGTGGGCCATCTGGGCCAGGAGGACTTGACTTCATAGCCCCCTGGGCCAGGGGCTCCACTCCCAAGGACAGACCGCGGGGAAGGTGGCAGGTGTGAATGGCCTGCAGAGTTCAGGCAGGCGGGGAGGCGGGCACCCACCTGTCAGGGGACTTCCAGGAGTGACACGGGGAGCAACACCTTCTGCTGCCTAGGGCATGGCAGCGCGGCCTACCCACTGGCCTGGTACTCACTGACCCGTCAGGACCCAGGATTCCACATTGCGCACCCCCTTCTGTGCAAGGTGTGCGGAGGTAGAGGGAGCTACCCACTCCCCAGGGCCTTTCCCACTCACTGTGCTGTTGAGTGCAGTGGACCAAGTGGTAGGCGGGGAGTTTGAAGATGATCCAGAGACCCTCTGGACCGCATTATGGAAGGTGGCAGAAGAGGCGGGCTGGCTTCAAAGGAGGTGAATTACCATCCCATCCTCTCTAAGAGTGAAAGACGGCACAGAGCAGTGGGCATAGCCGGGTGAGGCTGGGCCCAGGAGTAGTGCAGGCCTGTGGGCGGCTGCCTGCTGCCTGCTGCCTGCTGGGTTCCTCTTGCTCTACTGAGGCTTTGGAAAAAGCCTTTCCCAGGTGGACAGCTGCAAACCAGTGGTCTAGCAGCTGGTTTGTGTTACTAAAGGTGCCGTGTGGATCGTGCCCGTGGCTGTCAGCACCCGGCTGTTCCTGTGGGATTTTTTTCACTCAGTGCAAGGATTTGGAAACCCACCCCTTGACGTGTTTATCAATGGTTTGCTCCTCTGGACTGTGGGTTTCTGTAGGTGAGTACACCAGAGTTTGTTCATTTCATCCACCAGGCGACTACCAGGGGCTGTTTCCAGCTTTGGGCTCTCAGAACAAAGCTGCTGTGACCATCTGTGGTCATCTTTGTGTGTGGACATCTGGTCTCATTTCTTTGGGGTAGATTCCCAGGAATGGGTTAGCTGGGCCATATGGTAGGTGCATATTTAACTTTTTAAGAAACTGACAACCTGTTTCTCATTCTCTGTTCCCATCAGTAGTGTCCGAGAGTCAGGTGCTCCACATCCTGGCCAAGCCCTGGCACCATAGATGTGTTCCACATCAGCCAGGTGTGCACCACACCCCAGTCATCTAATGCGGGTTAATTTGCAGTTCCCTAACTACCAACAGTGTTGGGTATATTGTTTGTACAAAGTTTGTTTATCTTTGTTAGTGACGTGTCTGTTGGAATCTTTCGTCCACTGTTTTATTGGGTTGTTTTCTTATTGAGTTTTGAGAATTCTGTATATATTCCAGTACAAGTCATTTTTTTTCAGAGATGTGATTTGCAAATATTTTCTCCCAGTGAGTATGCAGTTTTTCTTTGAGCGATATCTTACAAAGAGAAGTTCAAAATTTGGATGAAATCTAATACATCAATTTTCAATTTTATGGATCACACTTATCTCTCTCGCTATCTTTCTTTTCTAATCCAAAGTCACAAGGATGCTCCTAGATACTTTATAGTTTGGTGCTTGGGTCTGTGCCCACCCTTACCATGGGGGGGTGGACCAGGCCTTTCCTGCAGGTGTCCAGGTGTTCCGTGGAGAGCTTAACCCTTGTTCACGCAGTTGCTTTGCCCCTGTGTTGAAACCTGGGCAACACACAGAGCTGGTCTGTTTCTGCACACTCTTCTGCCTCTTGTTTCCGTACTTATTATCTTGACACAGTCCCACACACAGTGGCTTTTTGATAATCTTGAAGTCAGGTCATGTCTTTGTGGCTGTTTTTCAAAGTGCTTGGTTCCTCGAGGTTTTTGTGTTCTCCCATGAAGTTTAGAATCAACTTGTCAATGCTGACGACAGTCCTGCTGAGATCTCTTGATTGAGTTTGCGCTGAATCAATTGCACTGTGCATCGATTTGGAGAGAGCTGACGTCTCAACCATGCCAAGTCTTCTGACCTGTGACCCAGCGTGAGCCTCTGTTCATCAAGGTTCTCTTTAATTTGTGTCAGCAATGTTTTATGGCCTTTGGTGTACTTATCTTCAATGCCTATTTAACCATAAGTGGCTTATATCTTTGATACTATTGGAAATTGTGTTATTTTTCAAGTTTCTCATTTTTTATTGGTAATAGAAATGCAACTGATATCATTTAGTGCTCCTGAACTTGCAAACTTGCTCAATTCACTTATTCATTCTAGCAGCTACTGTGTTGTGTGCATAAGTAGATTTTACTAGATTTTCTTTTTATTTTTTGAGAAAGGCCTCGCTGTGTTGCCCAGCCTGGCCGCACACCCTGGATCTGCCTCAGTCTCCCGGGCAGCTGGGATTGCAGATGTCAGCTCTGCGCCCCGTTGTGCTGCTCTGCCAGGGTCAGCACGTGCCTGTGCACACAGAGGCTGCGCCTTCTGAGTGGGGTGTCCTTACTTCCTCTTCATGCCTCGGCACTGCAGGGGCCTCCAGGTCAGAGTGGGGTGGAGTGGCAAGAGTGGACCTTTGGCCTTCTTCTCAGTGGGAGGCCACTTTTGGGCCATGAGGTACACTGTGAGCTATGGGTTCAGATGCTCTTTTCCAGGCTGAGGATGCTCCTTCCTGTTCTAGTTTACCAGGTGTCCAATATCAGAAGTAGTGTTGGATTCTATCTCTGTGTCAGTGGAGATGGGAAGCTTCAGGGTGAATGACGCTGATTTCCAAGTGTTCACCAGCCCTCCATTCCTGGGGCTCAGTCCATTGGTCTCACTGCATCATTCTTTTTACACACTGTTGGAACCTGATATGGTTTGATGTGTCCCCTAGAAATCTGGGTGTTGGGAACTTGGTCCCTAAGGCCATGGTGAAGGAAGGTGAGGCTCAGTGGGAGGTGTCAGGCCCGAGGACTCTGCCTAATGAATTAGCGCTATTGTGGAGCTGGCTCAGTAGGGGGAGTGTGCCCGTCTTTCTGCTGTCCACCATGGAGCACATGGCACTCCTTCCCCCTAGGGGACCCAACCAGAAGACCCTTACCAGATGCTGGCTCCTGGACCCCCTGGAACCGGGAGAAATCAATTCCTTCTCCTTATAAGTCACCCAGTCTGTGGAATTCTGCTATAGCTGCACATGAACCTCTTGCAGCCATGTTTGTGAAGGGCATTGGACGGTAATTTCCCTTTCCAAGGACGTCTCTGTCTTGTGATGCTGGCCTCACAGAGACAAAAGGCAGGTCAGGTCCTGGTCAGGTCCCTGAAGTAGCACACACAGAATTGTAGTTTCTTCCTTCAGTGTCTGGCGGAACTCGCCCTGAGGCCATCTGAGCTGTGGCTTTGCTCACAGGAGGACTTTGAACCGCAGGTGGAGTTGTGAGTTAGGTGTGTAGTACCCAGGTGGACGACCTTCAGGGCGCGAGGGAACTTTGTCTTGCGAGGACCCTGCCTTGGCTGCAGATCCATTGGCACACGACTGCTCAGCCACTTCCCTCGGCTTCTCCATGTGCAGCGCAGATAGATGGTGATGCCCGTCTCAGACCTTTTCTTAATCAGCCTGGGTGGGGATTTATTAATTTAACTAATTTTCTCAAAGAATCAGCTTTTGGTCACTTTTTTTCTGTTTTTCCAATTTCATGAATTTCCTTCTGATCTTTAACTTTGCTTTTGTTTTTAATGGAGATTTATTTTGTTTTTCTTTCTTATTTCTTTTATTTTTTTAGTTGTTGATAGACCTTTTATTTATTTATATGTGGTGCTGAGAATTGACCCAGTGCCTCACACATGTCAGGCAAGTGTGCTCCTGCAGAGCCACAGCCACAGCCCCTTCTTTCTTAAGGTGAAAACTAAAGTTGGTCATTTGAAACCTTTCTTCTGTCCTAACATGAGAATTGGAGCCATGAAATCCCCTGTGAGCATGGCTGTTCTTGGGGGGGACACACTGTTTTACTTCCTCTCAGTCCAAATACTTGCTAGTTAACCCTTTCAGGTTCTGTCCGGGCCCTGGGATTGTTTAGAGGTATGCTGTTTAGTTTGAAATATTTGATGATCTTTCAAATGTATGCTTGAGATTGATTTCTGACTTAACCCCATGTTGTTATACAACACGCTTTGTGTGGTGTGAATCCTTTTATTTACGTATTTGAAGACTTAGAATAGGTAACAATATTCTAAGTAATGTTAATTTTTATTCTAATAATTAAATGCATAACATTCTGGTGCATGTTCTGTGTGGACTTCGATGAACGTCCCTGGAGAGACATTCTCTAAAGTGTTGATTGGACTCAGGAGGCTGCAGCCCTCCCTGAAGCCCTCCACCTTACTGACTTCCCGTCCACCTGGTCCACTGCTAGCGTAGCTCTGCTCCCAGCGCCCCACGGCCCTGCCCTGCTGCCCCTCCTGGACGGACCTTGTCCCCTCCTTCTCCCCTGCCTCGCTGTGGCCTCCTGGCTGTTCCCTGGGCTTTCCAGGGGTGTTCGGGCCTCGCACCGGGCCTGCCCGCAGTGGCTCTTTCCCAGGTGTGCCCATGTGGCTCCCCGGCCTGCTGTGGGCGCGACTCCAAGTCTGCGCCTCCTCCCGACCCTCTGGCTGGTTGCTTCCCTCCTCCTCAGCACCTACCTGCCTCCCTGATGACACTGCTTCTTCTTCCTCCACGCCACACCTCCCGCTGTGCAGCACGGACCCAGATGTCCCTGGGAAGGCGTTCTGCAGGTGTGACCAGAGTCTGTAAATTAAGTTTGCCGGAAGTCGGGGAGTGGCTTTTGCCTGGCAAGTCCCACAGTTCTGTAAGTCAGTCCCCACAATCTGCCACTCTCTTCCTGGAAGATCACAGTAGTGTTTTCGTGTGTGTGAAATGCTGTTGACGTCTTTGGCTACGTGAGTTTAGAAACATTTGCTTTGCAGTCTGTTCTTATGTGTTCTTAAGCTCTGTCACTGGTGACTACCAGCTAATTTGCTCAGTAGAGACACCATAGTGACACTGGGCATGGGATTAAATTAACCAGTGCACACTGTATGTAAATAGGTACTGTCTCACGGAATCCCTTCATGTGTACAGTTAATACATGCTAATGAAAACTTCTCTAGGAAGATGCCGTACCTGCAGGATTGAGAGTTCAGGCCAGCCTCAGCAACTTAGCGAGGCCCTAGCAGCTTATCAAGACCCTGTCTCAAAATAAAAAATGTGGCTCCCTGGTACCAAAAAAAAAAAAAAAAAAAAAGCCCTGTCCTAGTAAGTAGCTATCTGGCATCAGAACCTGACTGTAGTTGTAGTAACAACACAGTGTCATTCTCTGTGACCCATTTGGCGTGTACTTTCCAAGGAGTGAGTTAATGGGAGTATAACTGCTGTGCGTTTTCCAGCCTCTGGTGGAGGCACTGAGATGGGGACCCTTCCTGGGCTATGGCACTAATTTTGGTTTACCGCCCTGAAGTTGGGATGAGCCTTTCCTACTCTAGGCACTTTGACACCATGAGCTGGGGACTCACTGTGAGCATTCTGCCAGAGGATGATTCTGGGATCTTAGTGGACCTAGTGTGACGGACTCAAGCCCAGGTTCCAGCTGGGTCTGTGTGAGTCCCCACTCTCGCCAGTGGACTGCAGTGATGGCTGTGCCTCTGGGCAAAGCCAAGCGCTCAGGTGTCCCATTCCTGGTTCTCCCTTCTTCTGTGGCCCCTCTGGAATGGGCAGCCTGAGCCTCTGAGGACCTACGATTTCACCAAGTTAGGCAGACGTGCACGGTAGGTATCGCGCGTCCTCCGCGTCCTGGAGCAGGTGCTGTTTTCTCCCTGCCCAATGAGCCTTTCTTGTTTTGTTTTGGATCAACCATGAAATCTTGAGGGCACGACTGGCTCCACCACTAGCTCAAGGTTCTTAATCATCCTGCATCCTTTCTTGGTGTTTTCTTTTCAGTACAGTCCAATTTTGAGAAAAAGAAAAGCTTTCCACACTTATGACTATTGTACCAATTATATTCAAGTATCTTTTCATATGGATGAGGCTGATAAAAACAGAAAATCTAAGACTCTTATATCAAAGACTGGAGGCCTCCTGTGCAGAGATCCTTTGGCCCTGGGCCTTTCTCTCCCATGTGCTCCTTAACTCAGGCTCTATCTTCACTCCCCAGGACAGAAGATTGTGTATACCCTCTCCCCCAGTTCTCTTTATTTCCTTCCATGTCACCTCTGTCCCTCCCTTGACTCTGCTGCCACTAAATCTGCGTTGAAATATCAATCTCTGCAGGGTGCTTAGAATGCCACTATTCCATTCTTCCTTGGATGGGGAACTCTGTCCTGACCCTGTGCAGGCTGACCCCCCCACACACATGTTGCCTCTGGACCCCTTGTGTCCATTGCCCAGTTTCCAAAATTATTCCCAAATAATTGAGAGTAAGTGCAATTTTCCAGTGAACCCTTTATGAAGACATTGCTTTGGGAAGTCTACTAATGAAGCAGGTAGGTGCAAACTCGTACCTGTGAGGGTGTGGTGGACACCTACTTACTTACCAAGAGCAGTGGCCCTAAGACGCACTGGGAGGCCGCCCTCCAGGACAGCAGAGGCAGGCATCATGTAAAGTCCTGAGACTGGAAGTCTGCCGTGCAGAATCATGAACAAGGGAACTGACCCTTCCCTGTGGGAACTGGGGAGTCAGGGCCAGAGAGGACAGCAGCCGTGTGGACTGACTCTGGGGCTTCTGGGAGTGGAAGGTGTGAACTGGAGCTTCCTTGGGCTCATGATGGTGGCCGTCTCCAGCCAGGATACTGTGCCTGAGAGTCTGGGTGTGGGACAGTGAGACTTTAGGAGGCAGGTCGGTTGGCTGCTGGTCTCCTGGGCAGTGACCTGGTTCAAAGCTTGACTTCTCAGATGTCCAGTTTATGGGCCATGTTCACACTCAGTTCTGGGCTGTTGGCCGATGGCAGAAGCCCTGAGGCCACGCTGGTTCTCCACTAGGACTGGAACCCCCTGGTTCCTCTGGAAGGCTGGAAGCACCCTGGGGTGTGACCTTTCCCCTGATGCTTTGCCTGGAGCATGTTGAGCCTATGAAGGCTTCAGGCTGGGGAGGGTGAGGGAGGTGACACTGGTGGAGGACAGTAGCCTGTGCTCTTGTCTATCTTGGGTGCGACGAGGGAAAACGAGGTCAGTTTGGTGGTAGCATGTGATGGGGACCCTGCAGGTCACCTCCAAGTCCTCAGTGTGCCCTTTCCAATGTGAACACCTGCACTCTGAGAAGGGCAATGGCTGGACTGCACGGTGGCCCCTGCTGGACCCTGGTCGGTAGAGCAACGTGGCACAGGCCAGAGAGAGTGGCAAATGATGAGTGGCCAGGAAACACTCAGGAGCACAGGTGCTCCCTGATGGGGGAGGGAATCAATGTCTTTTGATCTGGAACGTGCCCATGATTTAAAAGCAGATTTCCTGTTGTAACGAGGGTTAGATTATTTCTGAGGCTTTACAAATCCAAACAGTTTGTGTTCCAGTGGTGGTGAGAGGGAGCGGCGGCCGAGCCCAGGGATGGACGGGAGAGGGTGAAGTGCCCCCCTGCTCTGAGCTCACGAGCCGGGAGGAGGACAGAGACTCGAGGAGGTTGGGATCCTAACGTGACCTCGCTGTGACAGGTGTGGACCGGCGCAGCGTGGAAGGAAGGGTGCTACATTTAGGTGGCCGCCTGGGGGCTGCGTGGATATCTGCTTTTCCAGCAGAGCCTCCCACGGGACCCGATGAGCCTGGCAGTCAGTGCCCCTGAGCACAGGACGGGCGCTTGTGAGCTCACCCTTGGCTCTTGCCTGGGGGACTTGCTAACGAGCTCTTGTCCAGTGGGCTAAGGAGCTGGGAGTGACCCTGGCCATGGTGTTTTCTGTCCCTTAAAGAGGGCCCGCAGGTCACACGAGCCTGGTCCCCAGGGCGTGGGGCCCTCCTTGCCCAGCCCAGTCTGCCCTGGCAGCATCTCTGCCAAGCAGCAAGCTGGCTCCACCTTGGTAAACCAGGGCGCGTCCTCTGGGTGCAGGGAGGCCCTGTGGATGGGGCGCTTGTGTGGGTGCTGTGCGTTGCCTGTGTGTGGTGGGCAGTGGGGGGCTGTGGGGGACTTAGGCCGCCCCTCTCTCCCGACTTGGCTCAGGGATGACCGCTCAGGGGCACTGACTGCCAGGCTCTTCAGGTCCCCAGGCCTTGCCCAAAGGTGGCCAGGCAGGCAGGACGCTGCTGGCTGTGAGGTCCCGGGGCTGCTCCCACAGGGCCTGCTCTCGGGCTTCCTGGTAAGAGCTGACCAGACGCTGCTTGGGACCCTGTCTGGAGGGGTTGAACTCAGGCAAGGGGACATGAGGGCTGTGCCCAGAGAGGGGCCTCACTGGGCAGAGAGGTAGCAGCAGCCACACGAGGGAAGGAAATTGGGAAAACAGTGCAGCAGTACGTCCGTTAGCCTGCATCCAGAACAGCATCGTCGTGGTGCAGCCAGGACCCGCAGGGGCTAATGAGATGCGCTGTTCTGTTGGTGTCTCGGGTCACACTGGTGGCGTTCCGTGTGCCCTGTGGAGCAAGCAGCATGCACAGCGTCACTGTGCTGGGCTGGCCTTCTCTGGGGACACATTCCTGTCCTTATTTCTCCTCCTCTTTGAAGAAGGACACGTTGCCCTTACCTTCTCTGGGAAAGAGCACCAATCAGTCAAAACTGAGCAGCACACACTCAGTTTATGGGGCTCTGCGGCTTCTTAAGTGTTACCTCCTCCTAAAAAATCCACCAAAGGACATCTGAAAAATCTAGAAAAGAAAAAGGTAAAAATAAGTCCTTTGTGTTCCCACAGCTCACACTCTGGCTGACTCCGCCCACTTTCTGCAGCTGGGACAGTAGGCAGGTGCGATGGTCCATAGGGAGATTCATTTCTGGAAGCTCTGGAGCTGGGACTCCCCCATCAGGCAGGGGCCTGCTTGCTGGGTGGTGACGCAGCAGAGGGCATCCCAGGTGACGGGCCGAGGGAGACAGACATGCCCCTGACGGCTCTTCTTCCTCGACAGCTGACTCGGCTCTGAGGCCTGGCACTGAGCCCCTCACGAGGAGCTGCTCATGTCCCTTAGCACCTCTGAAAGGTCCCACCTCTCAGGGTGTCACCGACATGTCATGTGAGTTTCGCAGGCACAGGCAGATGATGCAATCACAGATGGGGATTCTTGCCCAGTCTTTTCCTAGCAGTGTGCTCAGAGAGAGGACTCATCCTGTGGGACAATAGATGCTTGTGCTTTGTGTAAAAGAGAATTTGGCCTTAGCCCCATAGAGAGGTCTGGTCCTTGTCTTGGTTCCTGGTAGGTGACTTCTAAGCCCTTGGAACTTTCCCAGTGATAGAGTGTCTTTGGTGGCCCCTTGGATAGCTGTGCTCACAGGTGACTTGGGCTGGGAGCAACCACCCAGAAAGATCAAATGCGGAGTTAGAAGGCTGCGGACTGGAGTATGTGTTAGTCAGCTCATCATCGCTATGACAAAACACCTGAGAAAAGCAACTTTGAGGAGAAAATGTCTTGGCTCGTTGCTTCAGCCCACAGTTGGCTGGTTCTATCACTCTAGGCCTGAGGTGAGGCAGAACATCACGGAGCAGGAAGGGTGTGGTGAAGGAGGCCACTCAGCTCCCGGCAGCTGGAGGCAGAGAAGAAGAGAGGAAGGATGGGGATACGATACACCTTTGCAGGGCACGCCCCCGTGACCTAATCCTCCTAAGAGGCCCCTGTCCTGGTTCCCATCTCCTCTCAAACTGTTCATTTAAATTACGAAGCGGTCTGATGAGGTCGGAGCCCTCAGGGTCATCGCTTCCCAAACCCACCTCTAGACCCTTCCACACAGTCCAGACCGCAGCCCCGCTCAGCCTCGGGGTGTCTGCCGGGGTCAGCTGGAGGTGCAGCCATGCGGGTGCTGCAGCAAAGCCCACGGAAGCTCTGGACAGGAGGCTCACCCAGCGGACAGTACACGAGGCACCGGAGGGTCATGTCCCGAGGACACAAAGGCTTCCCGCCCGACCTCATCGCTGGCTGGGATCTGCGTCCTTCTGCTATAGTGACCTGTCCGTGCGTCTCCTCTGGGCTCTGTGAGTCACATCAGAACGTATGGCCGAGGGATCCCAGTCTTGAGGCTGGATCTGGAGCAAGGGCAGGTGGGGGCCCTGGTGACCTGTACCCCTGCTTCCCTCCAGGTGGCCAAGGCCTCAGTGGCTGTCCCCACGGCTGGCTGTGGGGAAGGTGGAGCCTCAGGCTCTTGCAAGAGCTGCTCTGGTGCCCACAGGTGGGGTCCAGGGAGCCACTGCTTGCCCTCCCCAAGCAGTGGTGGAGACAGGTCGGTCATCTCGTTTGTGGACATTGAGAAGAATGGGTGATGTGGCCGAGGTCACGGGGAAGACCAGGGAAGGCCAGCTCCGACCGTGGGTGCCCGGGCTGCTGTGCTACTGAAGGAACCCAAGGTGCTGGCAGAGCGCCGCCTGAGACCCGCGCTGGAGGGAAGGTTTTCTCTTCACTGAGTGCATTCGGGCTGTCGGCTCTCACCGCCGGGGTCTGCTGGACTTATCCTGGGGGGAGCTGCGAGGTGACTCAGGGTGAGGGACCCACACCTGTCAGACAGGCCGGGTGGACGTGACGGTTGTGTGGACCACACTGCCCTCCCTCTTCTAAGGGTGAGACTATTCTGAAGGTGAGGTGACGTGCCCTGGTCTTTTGACAAGCAAAGGAAGGCTGATTCACTCTCAGGTGGTGAACTTGCTGGCAGGTCTTAGTTGGGGCTCGGTGTGTTTAGCCCACCTTCCTGCGGTTCAGCAAGGGCCTGCTGTCTGCACACGTGGCCCCTCACGCACCGGCATGCTCCTTGTCCATCCTCAAATGAGGGTCTGCTGCTGGGTCTTCGCAGAGAAGACAAGATCTGGGTGTCCTTGGTGGAAAGTGAACCCCATTTCCTCGTTTCCTCGCTCCAGAGCCTACTCAGAAGTCAGAGGTGGGCTGGGATGGATCCTGGTGGGGTGAGGGCTCACCCTTCCACACACGGTGCTTCCCCTGGAGAGGGCTGGCGAGGCGGAGCGCAGTCCAGATCCCCACGTCTGGGAATGTGCCCGTGAGCAGAAGGGAAGGGCACCAGGTGAGGCCAGAGGGGGGAAGGAGATGGGCTGTTCGGGCGTCCAGTGCAGAGTGTCCTGGCCAGGAGGCTGGAGGACCGGAGAGTGGCAAGCTGCAACCTGTCGAGGCACAGCGGGTGGGACGCTTTAGCCAGCTTTTCACTGCTGTGACCAAAACACCCGACAAGAACAGTCAGAGGAGGAAAAACAGTTTATTTGGGGTTCATGGTTTCGGAGGTCTCTGTTGGGGCAGGTCGCTCAGAAAACACACCGAGTCCCAGTTTTGTACAAACTGAAGAGTCTTTATTTAGGGGGCAGCCGGCAACTGCTCCCCGCAGGACCCATAACCGTCTCGGCAAGGAACAGCAGCAAGCTGGAGCATTCTAGGGTATTTAAAGGCAAACCCAGCCTGGGCTGATGTAGTGCATCGAGCTGTAGAGGCGAGGTGCAGAAGATGAACCGGGCAGTCAGCGAGACGATGCGCTGGGCACACTGGTGCTTCCCACGGGGCTTTCCAGGTTGGCATGGCAGCAAGCCAGCAGAAGACGCTGGTCTCTGACAGGGTACATTGCCCCCGAAATATGGAGAGCAAAGGGAAGAATTTCACGTTGTAGAAGAATTGCTATTCTGGTTGCCAAGTGTGCTCTGCTAGGTGACTGTTGGCGGGCACAGAGGCGGGGTTTCCCATGGGAGAAGTGTTTCTACGTGACACGGAGCCTCAGGGTAAAATGGGGTCTGCTTGGTCATTGCCCACAGAGCCTGGCCCATAACAGTCTCAGTCCACGGATGGCTGGCTCCGTTACTCTGGGCCTGAGGTGAGGGAGAGCATCAAGGGGGAAGGGTGTGGAGGAGGAAACCAGCTCAGGACACGGCAACAAGGAAACAGGGGGGAGGGGGAGGGGGAGAGGGCAGATGGGGAGAGGGAGAGGGAGAGGGAGACAGAGAACGCTAGAGTGCTCTGCTCACTAGGGACAGGATGTAAACTCCGAACGCACGCCCCCAGGGACCCTGCCCCTCCAGGGGCACCCACCTGCCCACCGTCACCACTGGTCAAGTGGATGGAGGCACTGATTAGGACGAGGCTCTCGTGGCCCACTCCTTCCACCTCTGGACTTCCTTGCACCGTGTCTCATGTGAGCTTTGGGGACAGCTCACATCCGGGCCATAACGTGGGGCAAAGCATCTCTCTGGTCTGGCTGCTGAGGGCAGAGCTCCTGGTGGTTGGGAGCAGCACCTTGTCAATCATTTTGGCCGAACAGAGGGAACGAACATCTGCGAGTATCTCTCTATGCCAGGCACCGAGTGAGACATGGCGTAGCAGGCCCAGAGGCGCAGCAGGCCAGAGGGCGGGGCGAGTGGGAGATTTCTGTTCCTGCAGATGCACCAGCTCTCCAGCAGGGCCGAGGCTGGGGCGGAGGCTGGAGTGGGCAGAACATCAGGCCCCAGAAACAGCCATGTCGTAATGTCCTGGACCTGTGGTCTGTGATGATCACCTTGTAGATGTTAGGCGAGGGTGCAATAGATCACCAAGTTGATCCGGAAGCATGAGGTGGGGCCATCTTTATTCAGCAGCTGATGGCACACTGCTGGCAGGCCGGGAGGCACGTCTGCACTCCTCGACCCCCTGCAGGGGTTAGAGCACACCTTTTATGCCATAAGTAAAGCACATCAGGACATTAATCATAAGTGGCTGTTGCTATGATTCAAATCTGCAAACAAGCATCATGAGATCTAAAATCATAAGTAGAAGGGTAAGTGGGTCAAAACAGCCCTAGTTGAATGTTGTTGAGAGCCACAACCAAGTCAAGATGGCACCTGGCATTTTGCCAGAAGGAGTGGTTGAGAAGTAACGCCAGCGAGCCATTAAGATGATGATAATTAAGTTAAGCTGTGTATAATTATTAAGATAATGACTGATTGCTGTAACTGGATGATGCTACATTGAAACAAGCTGTGTATTCAGTTGTGTATATAAACCTCTGCTGTCCAGCAATAAGGCGGCTCCTGCTACCTCGGGTGCCCGCTACTTTTGAGTTCTCGCAGAGTTTCCGTGGAGTTCTAGAGAGTTCCCATTGGGTTCGGGCAATAAAGTAGTTCCTGTTTGAACCTACAAGTGCCTTGTGACCTCCTGGTTATTTATGTCCAGCCAGACTGCGGCATGCCGCAGTCCGGCTGCAGCAAAATAACCGGGGGGTGACGAGCAACTTGTGTACATTAATACAGCAGGAGTGGGAGCCATTTATTGTAGGACAGGAGGGGTATATATACATTCCACACAGCTTATCTAATTAACATAAACTAGATACAGCAGTCAACCAATAAGGAATCTCCACACTTAATGGCTCGCTGGCATTACTTCACAAACCACTCCCTCTGCAAAATGCCAGGCGCCATCTTGACTTGTTTACAGACTCTAACATTTCCCCCTTTTGTTTAATTTAAATAACGACCATAGTGGTTTTTACACAAACACCATAAATAATCTGCTACGAGCAGAAGGGGAGGATACAAAATGGCACAATACCAAGCCAATTGATGGCTCCATGCAAGAAGCCCTTGGAAAAATTATACCAGCAATGACACTGTTAGCAAAGATACCGAGTTACAATTTGTTTTAGATTACAGTTTGTTGTCTCAGTCCAGGTAAAGCAGTGTCTCAATAGATTAACTCACAGTCCAGGTAAATCACAGTCCAGGTAAGTTCTTCAGGCAGCTAGCTTAAATCACAGTCCAGGTAAGTTCTGCAGGCAGCTAGCTTCCATCCTCGTCCTCACCGGCACTGGGATGAAGGCAGGAACTCCGGCAATGATGCTAAAGAAAATCCTGTAGTATTCCAGCAGGCACTAAGAAAACAACCTTCTGAACAATTTAGTACATTATCTCAAGGTTTTTTACATTTGAAATAAGCCTTAATGGTGCTCATCACTCATTAGCTTCCAGGTGTGGGAGAACCATTGTAGTTACTGGCCTTGGAAATGATCAAACTTCAGAGACACTGGCAGTCTTCTGCCTGCAGCGTCTTCCATCTTGTAGCGTCCCGGCAGCCCCAGATGGCCCCGGGGAGAGTCCGGGACTCAAACTACTTCCGGGCACAGGGAGCAAGAGCCTGCGAGACTGTGCCTCCGGGTCAGGTCTAGATTTGGGCTCTCACAGTGGCGTCCCGCTCCCCGGGTGGGGGGCGGCGAAGAGCCCACTGCCGCTGCTTGGAAAGTCCTTGCTGCGCCATGACTGGCTTGTGCACGTGGCAGCCGCTGCCGCGTAGATTCACGCACCCTCCGGTAACGAAAAGTATTCAGTAATAGCCTTTTGCTGCAACTTTTTTCCTGATAATCCTTCCTCCTCTGAACTTTCTGTTTCTTTCTGACTAGAGTTCCTGGGCTTCCATCAACACATGCCCTAACTATTCTTGGTTCCACTGGGGTGCCTCCTTCCCTTAGTAATTTACTTCTCACCCCTTCCATATTTTCGTCACAAAGACAATACAACATTTCAAGACAAAACAAGACACAAACATACTGTATCAATCTTCTCCATTTTCTCAAAACGGCCATTTTTCCTCTTGCCCTATCTGCCTAGGGACGAGCAGATTTGCTCCTGTCCTATCTAGGGACGGGCAGCTTTTTTTCGTCACTTACCCCCGAGTGTCCCGGGGCTCCCTGTATGGGCCACCATCTGCCGCAGTCCGGCTGCAGCAAAATAACCAGGGGGTGATGAGCAACTTGTGTACATTGATAGAGCAGGAGTGGGAGCCGTTTATTGTAGGACAGGAGGGGTATATATACATTCCACACAGCTTATCTAATTAACATAAACTAGATACAGCAGTCAACCAATAAGGAATCTCCACACTAAATGGCTCGCTGGTGTTACTTCACAAACCACTCCCTCCGGCAAAATGCCAGGCGCCATCTTGACTTGTTTACAGACTCTAACAGTGGCAGAATATAATCTAAAGAATGGTCACTGATGTCTAGACAAACGCTGACCTTCCATGTGGTCAGGTGCACTGCACAAGTGCCATGTGTAAGAACACAGGAACAGTTTTGCCATTTGTGTTGCACCTTGCTGTGCTCAGCAACTGTTGGTGGGTACAGAGGCAGGTGTCCTGTGGGAGAAGCATTTCTACATGACATGGAGTCTTGGGGTAAAATGGAGTCTGTGTGGCCATTGCCCAAGAGCCTGGCCTACAACATCAAGAGGGGCGAGATCCTGGGCATCCAGGTAGGACCATCTGATCACTGGGGCCCTTACAGTGGAGGTGCTTCCTGATGGTGGCAGAGGGTGCTGGCTCTGGAGGGAGGGCTGGCCTGGGTGGGGGGCTGCTGCTGGAGGAGATGGTCCCCCGAGTCTCTGGGGGGAAGGCTGCCTGCCGGCCCCGCTGTGCTTCTGAACTCCAGAAAAGCCCCTGCGTGGTTATCATGGTAGCAATGGAGACCCCAGAGGGCCGGGGAGGGAGGATCTTGCTGGGAGGCAGCACCCCGGTGCCCACCGTGGGCAACAGACGAGAGGCCCAGTTCAGAGAGGCTGCTTGAGGGTCTCCACCCAGCCGTGTGCAGGCGGTAGCCTGCCCTGGTCCAGGAAGGCAGGCAGCAGCGTCAGCAGGTAGCTCTAGGCACCGGCAAGGTGAGTGGTCACATGTGTCACTGAGACCAGCCAGGACAGCTGTCCCTTCTGTTCCTCGAGCAGCTACGTGGGTGCAGGTGGGGCAGACAGAGCAGTGGACATCATCGGGAAAGGGCTCGCCTGTCGAGCCCGGTGACAGGAGGCAGACGGGGCAGTGAGGAGCAGGAGGACGTTCTAATGCAACGAGGGTGGACAATGGCCTGTGTGGGGAGGACGGGCAGGGGAGGGACGGGGACAGGTGAGCGGGGGGTGGGAGGAGGCGGAAGCAGGGGGGTGCTGCTGTCCTGAGAGCGAGAGCTGGGAAGGAAGGGAAGGAGGGAGGGAGGGAGGAAGGGAGGGAGGGAGGGAGGAAGGGAGGGAGGGAGGGAGGGAGGGAGGGAGAGGATGCGGGAGGTCTGAGGCGGGCCAGGCCTGGCTTGAGAAGCCCGGGCGCTGCGTCCTGCTCGGCTTTAAGCTGAGGCAGCCTTTCTCTCCTGGAGCCGTGTCCCGCCGCAGCACCGAGGTCTCACTTCCTGGACGTGCCAGTTCAGAGGGGCTCAGGCGCGTGGCCGGCCGCACAGCTGGATCGTGGCTGGACTGTGCGGGAGCCCACGCCTCCATCCCCAGGACCTGTGGGTCTTCATTCTGCAGCATGAGGCCAAGTGCCCAGGCAGAGTGGACCCTCACAGAATGACTTGAGGCTGGCTGAGAGCAAGGACACACAAGAACCGGAAGAACCCGTGTCAGGTTTGCTAAAAATGCTCCGCTGCCTCGTCAGGGTTCCTCCTGGGGTCCAGGACCTACCCGCCCACACGACACACCGTTTGGAAAAGCCGCCCACCCGGCTCAGGTCTGCTTTCCTACAACACTGGGGCACCTGGTGCTGCCCCTTCAGGGTGCAGCAGCCCAAGGCTCTGGGCAGACAAGCTCCCCTAGGGCCACCCACTGCCACTGGTGCAGGCCCCAGGCACCTGGCCCTGGTGACTTCCTGAAAAAATGCCTTGAGCCTCTTCTGACTGTGGAGGCTTTGTCCCTGGGTCCGTCCTTCTCAGCGTGTGTCCACCTTTCAGCCCACCCTGTGGCAAGGTCATGACCTGCTCAGAGCCCTAAGCCAGGGTGGAGGGTGTCCCCCGCTGCCCGCTGCCTCCCTGTTGGAGACACTTGGAGAGACCTCACTGGTCAGGGAGACGGGCCACCAGGAGGCTTGTGAGGCCCCGCAGGCAGTGGCCCGAGCTGTGCAGGGCAGACGTGAGCTGTGGGCACTGGGCCCTGCCCAGGCTGCAGGCCTGTGAGTGGAAGAAGTGGGGTTGTTTGCAGCTGCGTTTTGGGGTGGATTGTTAGAGTGTCGGGCAGCAGCAACCACAGGAGTCTCCTTCCACTTCAAGGGTGGCCCTCTCCTCATCGCATGACCACTCACCTGGGACCGCAGCCCTCACCTGGCTTTCCTGGCCTGCCCTGCGGGGCTGCCCTCTACAGCAGCAGCACCTGGGCCTGGCTCTGGATGGGGTGGGCTCCACGCCAGGGTTGGCACTCCTGTGTGCAGCTTGCAGTTCGGTGGCCAGCTGCCCTCCTGGGCATCGTCCCCCTCCCTGGGTACTCACGCTGCCATTAAAATCTGAACTTTGTAAACACAGGGTAGACAAAGTACTCTGCACTTGTTCTTGGGGGGCCTGTTGGGGTGGGACACGGCACGGGCCACACCACCGACTCCCGTGCCAGAGCACAGGCAGCCGAGGGCGGGGAGGAGGGGAGGCGGGCAGGAAGGGAGGCGGGGAGGAGGGGAGGCGGCGCAGCCTTGCCTGGGAGCCGGAGGCTGTGTCATCAGCTCCCCAGAGCCTTCAAGTTGCTGCAGACGCTGAGTATGGGGGCCACCTTGCAGAGCCATGCTCAGCAATGGCTCCAGGTAATGGCTGTTTGTCACCTTAATGAAGTGTCAAGAGCTGTCCGGTCATTGTTTTGAGCAGGACTCCTGGCCACCCGGTCACAGTTCCAAAGTGAACTTCCAACAGAAGGTGACATTCCCCTTGGGACAGTCCCAGGAGGGGCAAACCTGGGTGTGTGCTCAGGCTGCTCGCCAAAGCCCTACTCACCAGAGCCAACGTTTAGGCTGGATCCCCAGCAGCAACCGCCATTGAAAGTCGGCGTTGGCCACAGCCAAAGGGACGCGGCAGTCATCCCAAACCACGTTTTTCAAGAAATCGTTGGAAACAGCCTCCGATGTCATGTCTAGTCAAAAGAGGGGGGTGCAAGTCTACAGAATGCGTCAGCCTGTTGCATTCACATAAAGTAAATGCAGGAGGTGGCATACAGTCCCAGTCAGCGTTTACCCTGGGTGCAGGCATGGAGGGCGATTTTTTTAAATTTATCTAACTTCTGAACTTCTTGTGAGAGTCTTTGTCTATCAGCACATCACAATCAACGTCCATGCCGTTTATTTGGCATAGTACAAACATAACTTAAAGTCATAAAATTGATGTCAGCGACCTGAGCAACAGGCCACAGCCTGGCTGTGCTTGGGAGTGAGGCAGGTTGTAGGGACGGGGGAGACACCGGCTTGAGATGGTGCACTGGACGGGGTTTATTGAGACTTGCTCTAGGGAGGGTTCAGCGGCAGCTGACTGGACAAGTCGCCCTGCTCTCTCTCTTGGCGTGTCCCCAGAGTGTCCAGTGGTGGCTGGGGGGACGAGTGGCAGTGAGGACTCCACAGGCCCTGCTCCTCCCCAGTCAGGGCCAGGAGAGTTTGTGGGTTAGTGACAAACACAGAGACATCACTGGCTAGCTTTGTTCCACTGGGTGACCACCGTCCTGAGGAGCGGCATCTTGGCCTCCGTGCAGAAGGCAGCTTCTGCTAACCCTGGTTTGTCCCCGTTTCTATATGTGTGTGGAGAGGGCCAGTGTCCTTCAAGGTGACACTTGTCTGGACATTGTGGTCCAGGCCCACTCTCATTGTTCCCTTGGTGTGGCTGGCCTTGGGATGAGGAAGGGGTGTTCAGGATGTGGTGTCTTACTGTGCTCCTGTCTTTAAGGATGACTCACCAAGAACGAAAATATGGGTGAGAACACCACCATTATGACCTGGCCAGTCTGTGTTGGGTGGGGATGAGCAGAACAAGAGTGGCCCGAAACATCAGGGGACAGTGGCCTGGGGTGGGTGTGGGGTGGCAGTCAGGCGCACACTTTCATGCTGAGCTTCCTGGTGGCCGAGGACAAGGGGAAGAGGTCAACTCTTACATTTCTAAGTGGCATCAGGCACATTCATCTTGAAAGACGCATGCTCTTGTGGCGTGCTTCCGGCACACTGTGTCCTCTGGTTTTTCACCGAGTGGTCTGAATCAGCGACAAGCTTTCTACCCTAAGTGCTGCGAGGGCCGCCCTGCTGCTCCTGGGGACACGGCTGTGCTCCACACAGAGGCGCCGGGAGGCGTCACGAGGCGCGCTGGCCTGGACTGGGGGGTACTCCCACGGTCAGCTGGCAGGGGGACCTGTTAGAGGTGGTCCCCCCCCACCGGCCCAGTCCTGCTCAGTCTCACAATCTGCTTTGAAGCCCTCTCAAGTTTCTCCCCACTGGGCCATTTCAGAAGAAGCTGTGGCCACATGCCTTTCCCCAAGGATGCCACAGCGTGTCCTTCCTTGGGAGGGGCCCTTCCAGGGCCACAGCTGGCCTGCCCACACCAGCAGGTTGGCCTGGACGTTGGCTGCCTCCTCCCTGGACTGCAGCCTTCGCCCTGAAATCCAGGCTTCGCCAGGTCTCCTGATAGCGCCTTCCTGCCCAGAGAACCCGGGTCGGAACGCCCTGCTCTGGGGCTGCCCCCCCAGGGTGGCTCTGCAGCTCCCCTGGCTGCCTGAGAGGGTCCCTTTTGAAGACCACAGGCCCCTTCCCAGGTGGGCACCGATGCGTCCACACGAGCAGATCCGGGCTGCACACCCATGCGACAGAAATCACGGAAGAGGTGCCACGTCCCACCTCTACCTCTCAGGGGTCCACGAAGCTGCCTCATGGCGTCACTTTAGTCACGTGACTCAGGTGACATCTGCCAGGCTGACCTTACATAAGTGTATAATTCTTAAATCGACACTGTATGTTGTGACGTCCCTGAGATCACATGACCAAAGGCACACAGAACAGGGTCTGGGACAGGGACTCAGTGCTGCAGGTGCGGCCGTGTTGGAGAGGAGGGTACTGGACGCCCGGTTTCTGAAGGGTATGTTTAGGGGACAGAGCAATCCTCTGTAGACGGTTCCTCTCTCTCCTAATTCCTACTTGGTGGCAGGAACTCAGGGGACCTGGGGAGCATCCTCCACGCCCTCGGGCCTCACCCACGCTCCCTCCCTGGGCGGCTGCCTCCTGGGTTTTCCAGTGGGAGGGAAGCTCCGTCCTGTCACCTTGGTGCCATTCCCTCGGGCTGGGCGGGGGGCCTCTCCTGGTGGTCCTCAGACACCGAGGTCCAGGCCCAGCCTTCCCCACCCTGCCTTGGCAGCCCCCTCTGCTCTTTGACGGGGCTCAGCCCCCGTGGAGCTCCTTCCTCCCGCCCTGGGCTGCTGCTGCCCCCCGCCCTGCTGGGCACCTTGCTTCAGCTCCTCTGGGGGCAGCCGGCTCAGCCTGGGCATGGACAGGCGGCCCCCCTCCCACAGAGCCCGTCACCATGGCCCTGCTCTTCTCCTTCTTTTCTTTAGCTGGTGTCTAAACCTGCTTGTCTGCTCTGCGTCAAATGGATCCCCAAACGTCCTTTATCAACCATGTCTGCTGCCCTTGATTGCAGATGCTCGTCTCTTCTCCCCCCTTCTTAAAGGGCCAGTCTCTATGGTAACCGCGTTGCAGAGAATTGCTGTCTCCTTAAAATGCCCTTCAGAGGAAGGTCCTTGGGTGTTCTGTCTCTTGCCAGCCACGCCGAGCCTGTCGCCACGTGCAGCCCTGCGAGCGTTTGGCCACTCCTTTCAGGGAGCTCACAAGAGTCGGAGGTGGGATGGAGCGCGTAGGGCGCAGCCTGGGCACGTGCCTGCGGGCGGGGGAGCTGCTTTCTGGGCCTCTCCTGGTTATGGAGTCTGGGCTGCGGTTCTGTGCGGTGGTGCCCACCCCCGTGTGTGGAGCGGGGGACCAGCTCTCAGGGGGCCAGGGCTGCTCCTCAGGGGCAGGTGGCTCTAGAGGCCCCAACCTCCGCATTGCCGCCCCGGGGCCAGGGCAGAGTGGCCCACCGAGGGCCCTGTGCCCTGCAGCGAGGGGTCAGGCGACAGGGTTCTCCATTGTCCCCACCGGCCTGCAGGCTCTGGCCGTGTCACTGGTTGTGTGGTTCCCTGGGGCTTGTTTTCGGGATAAAAGCCACTCGGTCCCTCTGCCTGTTCACTGCTCTCTCTCCCAGTAAAGCGCCGGGTGCGGGTCTGCGGTGGCACTAGCCCTGCAGGTCGGAGCCCTCTGCCTGGAGGCTGCTCTGCCTTCCTCATCCCTCACGGCCAGCGGGTTCCTCAACCCCAAATGGCCAGCGGGTTCCACCAGCAGCTAAGCCCAGCAGTGCGGAGGGCTGGGGGCAGCCTTCCCAGCCACCGTCCCAGAAGTGCTCCCTGTGGTACTGAGACTTTCAGCCTTCCCTCGGTTTCCCAACCAACTCCTTAAATGGCCTCCAGACCTCCTCACTCCCTCCCTCCACCTGCTCTCCGTGACCTCCTCGGGTGCCTCCCTCCACCTGCTCTCTGTGCCGGGCACCTTTCCTACAGGCCTCTGCTTTGTTTGGAGGCGTTGTCTCCCCATGTTGTCCAGGCTGGTCTCGGGCTCCTGGGCTCAAGTGCTCCTCCCGCTGCAGCCTCCGGAGCTGGGACCGCAGTGTGCACCACCCTGCCCCTGCGCCGCCCCCTCCGTGGGGGAATCATTGCTGCCACCATGTGAGGACGTAGAGGCCCAGAGAGGCCGGACACAGCAAGCAGAGTCGGGGCTTGAACCGGGCGCCCTGGCCTGGGCGATCTCCATCCACAGGTTGTGTGTTGTGTGCTGGTTACTGACAGTCGGGCTGACGCCCTTCCCGCCTCGGGCCCTCCCCCTGTGTCCCAGATGGCTGACCACAGCAGCTCTCTCCACCCCCCTCGGATGTCCCTGCTGCTCATGCACACGCAGGCTCCACTGGGCCTGGGACAGTCCATCAGCCAGCACTCAGGCCTCTGTCTTCCAGGAGTGGGCATTGTCCAGTTTCACTGTGACACTCTGGCCACCCAGCGAGCCAGGTGTGCATGGCACTGCCCGATTGCCACAAGGGGCCTTTTATTCACCCTGGGGGCCATAATGGCCACACACTGTGCTCGCTCAGATGCGTCTCTTCTTCCTTTGACCTAAAACAGCGGCTACCTTTCCTTCCCAGGACGTTAGCCCCAGGGGGCCAGGCAGCTGTCCTGCCAAGTGTCCAGGGTGTCAGTCTCACCCTCCTGCGGGCAGGCTTGGGTCAGAGGACACTGCCTGGGGGATGCTGCCTGCTCCTGTAACCTTGGACAGAGACCACTGCACCCTCCATCGCTGGGCCACATGGCCTGACCGCCTTTCCCCTCTGGAGCAAGTGAGGGGCGGAAGTGGGCTGAGGGATGTCCTGTCCCTGCACTGTCCCCCAGGGCCTGCAGAATGGGGCCGCGGACCCTTCCCTCCCAAACTGCCTGGCCCTTTCTGGGAGGAGGAGCCGTCCCTCTCTGAATTCTCCAGAGACTCGCGGGTTCTTCTAATTCAGTGCGTGTAGCCTCGTGCCCTCTTGTTCTTTCTGAGGCCAAAGTGCTTCAAGTGCGGCCAGGGAGCCTCTTCGTGGAGATCTGGCATCTTTCCGGTGTGCCTGGGAGACGTTTGTGTTCTCTGCCTTGGACGTGAAACAGTCCACGCTCTCTCTGCGTCCATCCTGCCCCAGGGCTGGAACAAGCTGGTGTCCAAGACGGCTTCCCTACTTGAGCCTGGAGAGGCATTTGTAAGGGCTGGGCCCTGGGTGTTGTGTCCACTGGAGTGTGGCCACTCCTGCCCTTGGACGGATGGTGCTGGGAGCCGTTCTTCCTTCCTGGCCCCACAATCCACGTGCAGCACCACGGCCAGCTCCTCCTGCAGAGGCCCCTTCTCTACAGGGAGCATCTTGGTTTCCGGCCTTCAACACTGTGCTGTTCCTCAGGCTGCAGCCTGCACAGGGTGACTCCAGAGGCACGACAGTGACACCTCCACAACTGCAGACAGGTTCTTGTGGCACTGAGGATGGCACCAGGGGCACTTCACCACGGCCCCGAGGCGACAACAAGGTTCAGCAAGTTCAAGACTTCTTTGCAGTGATCATTGTCCTTGGTGCCGGCCACAGTGTGTGCACCAGAGCACTGGGTTCAGGACGGCTTGCATTGGTTTTGCTCCCAGGTGACCGTGTGGTGAGGTGGTCATGCCTCAGGGTCACATGCTTCTGCTTTCTTTAGTTTTAGGAGGTGTCTTTCAACATCCCACTTGACTTATTTTTAAATGTTAATCTTGTAGATGCTTAGAAGACAAAAGCACATGACAAAAGTGTCCTCAGAGAATTCGTGTTCCCATAGGCCTTCCTTTCATTTTATTTCCCAGTCAGCCCCGAGGCTACGATGATTTTTTTGTTTATCCTGTGTGTGGGTGTGTAGTCTGCTGTGTATGTGTGTGCAATCGCTTTTTAAAACTATGTTTGTCTTTCTTATTTAACCTGTCAGGCACAAAGGTACTACACTACGTGCACTCTTTTGTATTTTGCTTTAACATAAAAATGCATTCTGTAAACCTCTCTTCATTATTTTATGGATAGGTTCCCTTTTGTAGCTCCAAAGTCCTCCTTCTCTGGCTGCACCGTCATTTGTGACTCTGCCCACGATGGGTACTTGGGAAACTGAGGTTTGCGATTGCACATAATGCCACCCGGAGCAAATCACTGTATCTGACTGCGCACTTCTCAGGCCTCGCCTGAGCGGCAGGACTCCCGGGGAAGGAGGAGGCCAAGATTCCACAGCCGACTGGGCACTGGCTCTGTGAGGTGCAGCGTCCACTCCCTTGCCCATCAGGGTGTGGCCTGGCCTGGGTTTTGCCGGCATGGGCAGTAGGGGGGCCTCCTCATGTGGTGTGGTCTGCAGGTGTGCGTGGGGCCGAGCGTCCTGTCCCACGGCGCAGGCCTCCGAGTGCTGTGTCCAGGAGCCTCTGCTGTGCGTCTGCTCGGCGTTTGGTCTTGCTGGTCTCCTTCACTTAGGGCATTTCTACATCGGGGAGATCAGCCCTTCCTCCGAGATGTGTTGCATGTAATTTCTACCGGGTTCTCTCCTGTGTTTTGATTTGATGATGGTGTTTTCAGAAGTTAAAAAACATTTCTAGTGTCAATCTAAGCATCGTTTGAATTACGGATTTAAATCACGAGCGACGTCCTTCGTGCCCTTCACCTGCAGATCTGAGGTCTCACCCTGTTCCTTCCAGTGCTCTCCCACTCAGACCCCTGGTGCTTATTCTGTGATCTGGTGTGAGCCGTGGACCCTCCTGCTTTCCGGGGGCCACGCCGTCACCCCGGCAGGCGGGACCGTCAGAGGCCTGCCTTTCCCAGTGGTTGGGGTGCCGCTTGGGTCAGGCACTGCGTTTCCGGCCACCTTGAGTTTGTCCCTGGACTTTGGATTCTGTGCCCTTGGTTGGTCTGTCCAGCGCGTGGTTTTGATGGTCGAGGCTTCTTACATTTGACATCTGGTGCCTTGCCTGCCTCGCCCTTCAGTTTTCTGGCTGTTATCAAGGCTAATTAGTCATTTACACTTCAAAGCCAACTTATTTAGGAGCAGGACGAGCACTTGTGGAAAGTCCATTCAGCCCACGCATCCTCCCCAGGAAGACTGATGTCCTGGTGGGGAGCTGTCTGCGGAGCACACCTGACCTGGCTTCTGAGCTCTGTTGGTGATCACCTTCACGCTCACTTGGCTGAAATTGCTAAGTGCCTCCCTCACCTGCTGTAGCGCCTCTCCCAGTTAAGTGTCTCCTCCTTCGAGTCCTTAGTCTGTGTGTGTGCCTGCCCTCAGGACACTGATTTCCGTGGGTTCATTTTATGATGTGCCGATTTTTGAATTGTTTGTTATTTTCAGAATTGAACCTCTTTGGTTTTTCCAGGTATATTATTATGTCATCTGCAAATCCAGTTTTGTCTCTTTCCAAGATTGTGTCCATTTCATGGCCCCTCCTCACCCAGTGGCCTTCATCCCGTGTCTGCACAGCTGAGTCGGGACGCAGGTGGCAGGGGTCCTCGCCTGGTCGTGACCTCAGTGAGAAGCGCCTCTTTGTTCCCTGTTGGGAACCATGTGAGTGAGGGATTGATTGTATACATGTGCACATCACTACGTACACACCCGTGTATAGTGAGACTACAAAACCAGTGCTTCCTCGTGTCTATACAAGATGTCGTGTGTGTATTTAGGTAACACAGTGGTCTATACATAGGTGTGTATGTGGCATATACATGCATATGTATCTTTTTAATATAATGGATAAAGTTTAATAATTCTTTCCTTGAACCTGTTACTGATATGGTAGATTATATTGATTTTCCGATGTGTACCCGGCCTCTCATTCCTAGAATGGTCTACTTGGACATGATGATTCTGTTTGCTGACATTTTACTTTATTTTTCTTGCATGGATATTCTTGCAAATATAAATCTGTAGTTTCCCTTTTGAGGTTTTTATTGGCTTGGATATCCATGTCGCACTTGTTCCAAGACTGCATTTGGAGTCTCTTCCTTCCACACTCTAGAGCCACTTCTGTAACCCTGAGATCCCTGTGGTTTCTTAGTGGGTCCCTGTGCCACCATCTAGCTTCACCTTCTGAGAGGGTTCTTCAGTGACATAATTTGGTCTGTGAAAGTAGATCTGTTTAAGCTTTTTATCTTTATTTGGGACGATTTTATAAATCTTAGGAAATTGTTCATTTCACCTAGGTTTTAAAATTACTTGCAGAGTTGTGCAACATGGTCCTTGTGAGTTTCTCTGTGGTGCTGTGGTGGAGTCCAGGGCTTCAGCGTGCTGGGCAGGGGTCTCCTGAGCCCCACCCCGCTGTCCCCGAGCTCTGTATGCCCCTCTTGATGAGCAGTGCCAGGTGTGTCGGCACAGTGACGATGGCCAGGGTGTCCTTGAAGAACCTGAGAGGACCTGCAGCCCGAGGACACCCCGTCTTCCTTGCTATCACCCTTCACTGGGGGTGAAGGACAGGGGTCCCTGTGGAGTGGCCAGCCGTGTGCTGTGTGCACGTGCAGGTGTGAGGTGGGGGTCGGCCCCCGCCCCCAGTCTGGCTGGTCTTGCCCCTCTGCTCGCAGTCGGCATCAGGAACGCTCCTGAGACCTGCTCTCTCTTCTGTAGGGTGAGCGAGTCGTTCCAAAGGCCGGAGCAAGCCTGGGGTCACAGAAGCCGACTGCGAACACCTGGGCTGGAGGTAGATGCAGGGGCTGGGCCTGCAGGACGGGCTGTGTCCCAGGGCTGGGAGCACTGGGCTTCACACAGCCCTGGGAAGAGCCCAGCTCTGCTTGCCCTTTGGCTGACCTGGCCCAGCCAAAGGAGAATCACTTCCTTTGGCTCTGAGCATGTTTGGTCTTGGCCATCAGTGAACTTCCTCTTTTCAGAGAGAACTACTGTGGCTGGGTCTGGAGTGTCCCTGGAAGATGACGTGCTGAAGGCTGGTCCTCCACACAGCGGTGCAGAGGTGTGGCCTCTGGGATGTGTGACTGGGTCACGAGGACTCTGACCCCATGAGGGACTAACCCATCGGTGGTTCCTAGCTTACTGGGATCGGGGCAGGCTGGGGTAGAACAGTGAGCGCTCTCTGCTTCCTGGCCACCACGAGGCGGGCAGCTCTGCTCCGCCACGTGGTGCCGCCATGATGCTCTGCCTCACATGGGCCCAGAGACCAGGGCCAGGCCGCTGCGGCAGAAAGCTCTGAGAGCAGAGGCCACAGGAACTCTTTCCTCCTTCACGCTGATTTCCTCAGGTGTTCTGTCACAGTGCTGGAGAGGGACTGACACAGGTGGAGGGGGTGCCATCTGTCCCTGGGGCTCAGAGAAGGGGCCTGGGCTCCAAAGATGTTCTCATCAGGATTTCAGCAACTTCTGCCCTCCCCAGTCCTCCAGTCCTCACCTGGAGGTGCAGGGCCCTGGTCCTGAGCCCCGTGGCCGGGGCTGCTCCGCGTCTGCCCTCCTCCCTTCCCGGCAGGCACCTGCTCTGCCACTGCTCCCGTGTCTGCTGCCGCCTTCTGGAGACGTGCTCGGGTCCTGCCGTCTGTCCTGGCCCCCCTCCTTCCTCTGTGTGATAAGGCTGGCCGAGGTGCAGGTGCGGGGGCGGTGGCCTGCGCTGGGAGCTGCTTTCTGTGCTGCTGTCCAGCCCGGCCTCTGTGTTCCCGCCCTCCTGGTCCTCCCGACCGTCCACCCAAGTGTTTAATTCAGGCGTCGCCCTTTGTTGCTACACAGATGCTCCTCAGGGAAAGCAAAACTGGCGGAGAACCACTGCCTGAGGTGTGTGTGGTGCTGGTGTGTGCCTGGGTGCACATTCGTCACGCGGAGCCAGAGAGGCGCTGAGACAGGGTGGGGACGGGCGCAGGTGGAGCCGGGTGGGCAGCGCTGGGAAGAGCCATGCACGGCAGAGTGCCCGTCCGCCCGAGGTGTGTGTGCCGCCGATAGCGAGTCGCGTGGGGACATCTGGACCGTCTCTCGGGGAGGACAGGGGTGGCGTGGAAGACCTGGAGACTCATTTAATTGGAAATCCAACTGCGCGCGGCGGCCGGGCGGAGGATCCACCGTCTCTCTGCACAATGGCCTGGTTGAAGGCTGTGTGTCAGGTGGCCTTATTAAAGTGACAAGGCAATTTAATTCCTTTGTGCACGATGATTCTACTTCATTGATTTACAATGGGAAGGATATAATTTTGCTAGTGTTGGCAAAAAGCTCAAATGTCAGCCTTTTCAAATTGCCACACTCGCCTTGTTCGGGATGAATAATGAATAAGTCACTTTTTGTCTACAGTTAAATATTCTTGAATAAATACAAAGAGCATAAAAGACATCAATGATTGCCTGATTTATATTTAAAATAAAGATCAACATTGTGATAAACGGTTGAAAGCGCTGTGTGTGCAGCAATATGCCTCTCCTGATAGTTACATTATCAATTAGGGAGCAGCCGGCTGCAGACAGAGTTGGGGTGCTCCCCGCTCTCGCGCCTGTCAGTGCGGCTCAGGGCTCCTGGGGCAGTGAGCTGGACCTCAGGGCAGCCGCGGACTCTCCTCCTGCCCCAGGGCAGTCCGCCGGCTGGGCCTGTGGCTGTTAGGGCTTCGGAAGGGAGTTTGTAGGAAACACAGAAGAGCCGGGGAGCTGCCCCATCTGGGACATCGCCCGCCGCCCTGGCCACCTGCAGCTGAATTCTGTGGAGCCACTGAAGGGGTGGGAGGAGGGGAGTGTTTGTTGCAGAGCGAAGGACGATGTCCACGAGTGAAGTTGGCTGGGCCTCTCTAGGGGTCATGTACGTACATGTGTAGGAGGTTCTCCAGAGAGACAGCCGGCAGGCTGTGTGTGTGTGTGTGTGTGTGTGTGTAACTGTGTATGTTAAGGAGGTCGCTCACACGATTGACCTGAAGGAGCCTCAGGCGGGGGACCAGGGAAGGGGATGTTGCAGCTCTGAGACCCCAGGTGGTCTGGAAGCAAATCCCGTCTTCCTCGGGGGCTTCAGACTTAAGGGCTTCCACTGATGGGACGAGGCCCACCCACAGTATGGAGGGTCATGTGCTGAACTGGAAGCTACTGACTTCAGAGTTGGTTTAATCTAAATAACACTTCCCAGCAACATCCAGACGGGTGTTTGGCCAAGTGTCTGGGCTCCGTGGTGTAGCCACGTCGACACACGAAACTAACTGATATTGTGCATTCAGTAGTCACTCTCCTTCCACAGGGGACATGTTCCGAGACCACAGTGGATGCCTGTACATTCACACCTGTGAGGATGTTTAATTTATAAATCAGGCAAAAATTCCCAACAATAGTAATAAAATAGAACAGTTGTAGCAATATATGATAATAAGACATGTGAACGCAGTTTCCCTCTATGATCTTGCTGCGCGAAGATCATATGGGTACGATTGACCACGGGTTACAGGAACCAGGGACCTGAGTGCTGGCCAGGGACAACTGTAGGAGATGGCGAGGAGGCACTGCCCTTGGTGAGGAGGCACTGCCCTTGCTCACTGCACTTCTCTTTGGGTGACCTTCTTTGCATTTTCTCATTGCTAATGCTTTTGCAATAAGCATGTGTTATTTTTGCAATGTGAAATGATACAATAAAACGTACAGATGGCCCTCCATTTGGTGAGTTCTGTACTCACAGATTCAACCAACCATGGGTTGAAAATAGTGGAAAAAAGTCTCATAAACGATGGCCGCGCACAGGCGCTTTCTCGCCGTTTCCCCTGAGCCACAAAAGGACTGTCATACTGCCACAGGGGTGGCAGGTCATCTGTGGGTGCCGTGGAGCGTGGGGAGGGCCGTGGGGACGCCCTGTGAATACCAGGCCTTTAATGTGACGGACTCGAGTTCCACAGACTCGGGTATCCAAGGGGTCCTGGAGTCCATCCCCGTGGGTCTGAGGGACGGCTGTAGTACTGAAATCCAGACTCACTGTGGGAATCCGCCGGCCTGGCCCTCTCCAGGGTTGCCGGCAGCAGCAGCGAAGGCCAGACTGTGGTCTGGAGGGGGCCGAGGGGTGTTTGGGTCTCTGCATGGCCATGGAGAAGCTGTGTGCTCCTGGGAAAGCCACTCCCTTCCCTGGGGCATGTCCTTGCTTGGCCATGCTCTGGTTTGCATATGCAGTGTCCCCCGGAGGCTCCTGTTGAGGGCTTGGTCGATGCAGAGGTGAGCCTGGAGGAAGTGACTGGTTGGGGGTCTCCGACCTCCTCAGTGGGTTCCTCCACGGATGACGTTAATAGAGGCAGTGGAGACCGTAGGGGGCAGGGTCCAGCTGGAGGAAGCAGGCCATGGGCTGCCCGTGGAGAGGGAGTCTTGTCCCTCACCCCTGGAGGCAGGTGACCATGGATTGGAACCCCGGGCCAAGATGACTCTTCCTCCTTCCAGGGGCTGAAATCAGGCTCGCTGGCCACAGTGGTGACATGTGGGCAAGCTGAATGGCAAGGATGTATGGGACGTGCGTGTGCGGATGTGTGTGCGTGTCCCCAGGTGACAGCACGTGTGTGCAGGAGCTCGGCTACCTGGTCGCTCCCCCTTCCTGCAGAGCTGCAGGGCTCAGCCGGTCCTACCCGCAGCCCCCTCCAACCCACTCTCCGCCTCTCCGAGGCCGCTGCACCCCACAGTAGACTCTGCCTGTTTCACTTAAAAAGTGCTTTGAGAAAATAAAGTGCTTTTTAAAAAGCTACCAAGACTTTGGGGGCTGTGTCTCTCGTTTTCCTTGGAAGTCGTGTCTGCACACGGCAAGGAGCCTCATAGAGAGATGTTCTCCATGCTCACTGCCGTTCCCCCGCGTCCTTCCCAGTGGCCTCTGTCCATCAGTCCAGTGAGGACATGATAAAGCCGTGGGCGCCCAGCAGAAGGGCCAATGGAGAGCTTCCTAGTTCTTCAGTCCTGCCCTGGCACCTGGGAGTCTGCCGAGGGGGAGAAGACCTGGAACTTACTGTTCCCCCGGTGAAACGGGACGAGGACGTGTCCCTCTCGGGTTCCTCACATGCCCAGGCAAACTGACCCTGGGAAGCCTGAGGAAAGAGGCAGCCTGGCCATGCTTCATCCACACCCTCGCGGGGGTCCTGGGGACCAGTGGCAGATGAGGCAGGGGGTCTTGGGGGCCAGGGGGGCCCTGTCGCTGGCTCGAGGAAGGGTCATGGCTGGGAGGCCTCGCGGAGCAGGAGTGGCACGGGGGAGAGGCTCTTGGGGACCAGACCTAGGCGAGCCGGCCCTTCTGCCCCATGGGGCTTGCCCGGTGCCTCCCGAGGTGTTGAGGATCACACTAGCTCTGCCCGGGGCCCTCACGGTGCCGTCTGACCAGGCCTCCAGCTCAGGCGCCCTTGCCCTGTCTCTCTTGGATGAGTGCCCAAGGCCTTTGGGACAGCCCTTGGTCATCCTTCAGCTCTGGCCTGCCGTGACGCACCTGGGTCCCTCCTCTGCTGGCGAAGTCTCGGTGTGTCCTCCGCCTGTGACCCTCAGGAGGTCCTACACCTCCTTTGTTTGGCTTGACAGGAACACGGCCGATGCCTACGAGTCGCTCTCTCTCCTGGGAGTCCCACAGGTTGCAAGATGCCTGATCTGGGGGACCACCAGCTGAACCCTGGGGGAAGAGGTCCCCAGGACCCACCCCCAGAACCACTGTGACCAGGAAGGATCACGAGGGAGCACACTTATGAGGTGCCTCTTTCTTGCCCTGGTGCGTTGAAAGCTCCCATGCTCCGTGTCAGCACAGAGCGGAGTGGCACCCTCTCAGATGCTGCGTGAGCGCGAGTTCTATCAATAACAGAAATGCTGGGAAGGCTCCTTGGTCCTGTGTGTAGGGCATGACTTGCTGCCCCCTTCCCGGTCTTGGGGTCGCACCTGTGGCTGGGGTGGCTCCTGACGATCAGCCAGGAGGCGGTGCTGTGGGTGGTGACAGAAACGGCAGACCATCTCCAGGATAGGTCCAGGACTCTCCCGCCCTCATGGACAGCTCGTGCCTTCCCTTGTGGACTCACTCCACCCCTCTGACCTTTATCCTGATTGGCTCCTGTGCAGTATATAAGTATATAAGAGATCCTGCTTCGCTCTCCCTGGTGCGTCTGTCCTCTGGTGAGGGAGGGCTGGGTGCGGGCGGCCAGTCGGCCTTCACCTTTCTTGGCTCGTCCTGGTCGGGCCGTGCTTTCCCCGCTTCTCCTGCTGGTCAGGAGGGGGGGGGGCTAAAAACCCCGACACCTGGGCTCTGTACCCCTTTGTGGAAGATCGATGGCAAGCTGTGCTTCCCTCGGTGTTAGTCAGCTTCCCTTACAACAACAAAACGCCTGAGATGGTTAATTTACAAAGAGAAAAGGTTTATTCTGGCTCACAGTTTTGGAGATTCCAGTCTAAGCCCAGGCAGACCTATTGCTTTGGGCATCTCATAGAGGTGCCAGATGGCAATGGTGGGGAGCCCTAGCAGAGCAAATGGCTTACTTTGGCCAGAAAGCTGAAGAGGAAGAGACCAGGGTCCCATGATCCCCTTCAAGGGCACGCCCCAATGGCCTAAAAACCTTCCCTTAGGCTCCGCCTCTTAAAGGTCCACTGCCTCCCAATAGCTCCCTTTATGGAGAAACGCCACAACGTCCCCCTCTGGGGACCCCAGCCATAGTACCCCACTCTGTTGTGAGCACACATCTAGAAATACTAATTGTCAATGGTTGCAAAGGACTTAATTGATGAAATATCATAAATATTGGCATTTTAAGATTAAAACATTGCATGTCCAGTACAATGTAAACACCATGACAATTTACTAGTCACTATCATCCACTTAAAAATGCCTACACACAAGCTCTTCCAAACAGACAAATTTGACCTTGTTCCCTTTGCCATTACATTTTGCCCTCAGTTTTATCTTCATGCAATATTTAATGTAGGATCTGAAATATTTCTTGACCCCCAATTATATTTTCCTGCAATTAAAATACTTGTGTGTTGGATACTAATTTTACTGACGGTACCATGAGTTACCACCCCCATCTGAGTTGGTATGTGATTTAATTGTGGGTAACTGGCCCACATAATCGCTAGGCAGAGGAAGTAGGACGTTCTCAGACGTGGTCGCTCTCAGCACGTTGATATTGCTGTTTTGTGGGGGCTTCATTGGAAACACCTCCTGGCACTCACTGGTGCTTCGGCTGTGTCCTGGGGTTGCCGGCGTCTGGGCGGGAACTGTGGCATGCCAGGGAGGAGCAGGCACCGGGGAGAAAGGAGATTGTGAACTGGGGGAGTGGAGGGGAGAGCGGGGAGCTCGTGGGCCTCCCTGACCGCAGGATCACCTTCAGGCAGGTCAGGTTTTGGAAAAAATACACAAATAACCTGATTTTCTTAAAGGTCCCTGTGCCTGTGTGTGCGGTGGGAAGTGATGCTCCCAGAGGACAGCAAAGGCTCTCTCAGGGGCCACCAGGCAGAATCTGCTCTCAAGCATCATCAGGTCTGAGGACCAGCGTTCACAGAGAAGCTTCTGGAATGTGAGGACTGTCTGCTGTGTGTGGCTCAGGGCACCTGAGCCTCCCACTCTAAAGCGCCTGGGTGCCCTGTGAGAGCCTGGTGCGGGAGTCAGCAAGGTAGAGGAAGGGGACGGAGTCTGGGTGCTGCTCTCCTGGGGGTGCTGCAGGAGCAGGCCCAGGCGGGCTCTGGCCGTGATGGGGCGGCTGCCGGCCCCAGGGCAGTGCCACTCCTGCTTCCTTCTTTGTCGGTCCTGAGTGCTGCTGCTTGTGAACAGCGGTGCCCGATGCCCGTTTCCAACTCTGTCTCTCAGACAGAGGGAGTCAGGACCGTGGCTTGGCCTCTCTTCATGCTCAGGCTAGATCCCAGGTCTGCAGCACGGAAGCAGGGCCACAGGCCCCCCGAGGCCGAGCTTCAGACCGGAAACCCCGAATCCCAACTTTAAAGTCTTGGTGTGGATGACAGGACCCGGGGAACAGCACAGCACGGGAGGACCTCGCGCATCGAGGAGCCCCCGCCTGCTCCCCGCATGGCGGGCAGAGGCCCTCGGGCGCTGGAGGACCTGCTGCTCAACAGCCTCCCCCGCTCCCTGCTCCTGCCCTTCCTGCCCTTTCCTCTCGTCCTGAGTGGCCTCCCCAGGCATGGGCCTGAGTAGTGGTACAGTCTGAGCCAGGGTGTCTGAGGCAGGACCAGTCCCTGCCACCAGAGACCCGCCCCCTGCCCCTCCCCTGTCGATGGGCATTCCTGTGGCCCAGGTTCACTCCCAGCTCTTGGGCTGGACACTAGCTCACAAGTGGCTCTGTCTGCCTGCAAGGTCTGGGAGGCAGGTGGAGGTCCCCCCTGGGTCTGCGGCTCCGGCAGGGACATCGGTTCTGAGCTCTCATTGGAGCCTGGTCCTGATTTGGCCTGCAGATGAGGCCTCTGGCTCCCGGGAGGAAGATGGAGGCCAACAGTAGCGATCTGGGCAGCCATGAAAGGGAAAGAGAGGGAGTTTGGGAAGGGTTCTTCCCCCGTCAGAACACTCAGGCGGCAGGACAGCGAGATTCTGGCTTCACAAGGCTGGATTCAGAAAGCAGTGAAGGGGCTGCGTTTTGCTGTAAGAGGCCCAATGACCTGAAGAATAAGTGGAGCCCAAGCGTCCTTTGCAGGTCGCCGGCTTTTGCTACACTGGGGATGCCGTCTCTTACCCACCCAGTCCTTCTTTCTGTTAAAGAGCCCCATCTCCCAGATGCCCGTCAGGTGTGATCTGACACTGTGTGTCAAACCAACACACAGCCTCCCTGATTGTCGGCAAAACTGAGCTTAGTGGCTAGTCAGGCCAACACAAGCCCAGGGCACAAACTCTCAAAGCCACCTCTGAAAGCAGGAAGGAAGACGACACGTGGACTCTGTTAATTTCATAAGTAAGCACCTTAAATCACAAATCGAACTCTTCCCCACTGGCCTAAGTTCTCCTTCTTGGTGGCAGACAACAGTTTCCAGAAGAGCCATCCTCTCCAGCCCTTCCAATCTGTAGATGGAAAGTCAGATCCCAAGAGAAGCCCCCTGCCCTTTCCCAGGCCCCACTGTGGTTGGGGGCTGTGGGCCTGGTCTTGTCACAGAGTTTTGGTAGATGGCAAGATGGCCGCAGTGCTTTCCCACCAAGAGTGGCTCTGTCTCTAGTCCTCGCGTCCCAGGCAGCTAAAGAATGTGGTGAGATGTTACTGTCCTGCTCTGAGCCCAGTCCAAACAGGCCTTGCATCTTCCTCTCTACCTGGAGACTGAACCAGTTGCCCGCCGGCCGCCCTCAGCTGCTGTCCGCTGACCGTGCCCCAGAGTCCACTGAGGGCAACGCGTGACCTGGCTGGGCGGCGTGTGCACGACTGCTCTCAGACGCATGAGCTGAATCAGCTGCTGAGTCGTGTGCTGGTTTCTCAGGCCGCAAAAGTGTCACCTTCTCTACTTCCCGACTCATTCCAGGGCCACGGTCAAGGGCAGTTGAATCAGTTGTTAGAATAGGGAGAGCTCTCCTGAGTGGGTTGGTCCACACCACCCTCCCCACGCTGCCAAGCCCCAGCTCTGCTGCCACACTTCCTGGGACCGGTGGTCAACAGCCGGATGGGCAGCACCCCACACGTCTGCGCTCTCAGAGCCCGTGTGGCACAATGTCCTTGTCATCTGGTGATCGGTGCCACACCATGCGGCTGTTGAACACTTTAATCCTTCAACTCAGGAAGTCTGCAGGGTGGGCTGGGCAGGGTCCTGCTGGGGTCACAGACACTGCGGGTGCACCCCAGGCCCCCTCTCTCCCTGGGTCTTGCCCAGCTCACCCAGAGGCCAGCTGGGGAAGGGCCTCTTTCTGCAAGGGCTGAGGTGCTGGCCTGTTTGGTTCAGGCCTGCTGCCCGGGTGTGATTATGAGGAGGCCCTCTCCATTCTCTAACACGCCCCAGCCTAGACACGAAGGCCGTGGTCCCCACAGCTCCAGAGGAGCCCCTCACATTTCCTGGGGCCAGAGGGGGGCTTCTTAGGGGACCTGGAGCTGGGGGGCGAGGTGGAGTCAGGCCACTGAAGTGCAGGCAGCCAGGGGGCCTGGGGCTGCTAGTTCCCCGTCACACAGTGGGTACAGTCTTGTGGGTCAGCTGAGGGCTCTGCAGAACCCACTGTGACCCCACTGAGTGGACGGCAGGGAGGGAGCCTGGCCTGGAAGGCTTCAGTGAGGAGAAGCTCTGGGGTGCAGAGGCCGCCTCCCCCAGCCTGCTGGGGCCCGCTGCATGGTCGGCGCTGTGGGTCCTGGCAGGACGCAGATCTCCCCTCCGGCAGCCTCTGCACCTCCAGGGAGCACTTAGCGTGGCCTTCCTGAGCCAGCTCCTCCTCCCTCCTCTTCACTCCCCTTTTCTTTAGACTCCCCCTCCCCCGACAGCTACTCTCTCCTACATTGTGAATGGACTTTCTGCCACTTAACCCTGACACCGTTGCGTCCCATAAAAACCCTCAGCAGTATCTGTTTCCTTGCTTCGACTGGGAGCACAGAAGCCATCCTGGCACTTCCTAAGCTGTGTGTGTACGTGTGTCTGTCTGTCTGTCTGTGTGCATGTTGTCATCTTTAGATTTCTTTTCTAGATTTTTCTATTCTCATTTCCTCAGTGAGAGAACCTGATGTACTAAGTGATCACCTTCGGATTGATTTGTCCCCTGACGTAAGGAGATTCTAAGACTTGGATGTGATGCCAGCTGCCAAGTGATTGGGCCTGACATTCGTGTTTCTGGAGGTCGGCGGAGCCCCCAAGAGTGGGAGGCTGCAGGGCGGTGGAGAAGCCAACTGCTGCCGTGGAAACAGATGCAAACAGTAGGGAACTGAAGGTGGCCCAGCGGGAATCCGTCCCTGGGCCGGGAGGTGCGCGAGCCTGTGGGAGACCCCGGGCATAATTTCACCCTTGAGAGCGGCGGCCTGGTTCAGGACGAGCCGCAGTCCTGTGGCCCGGCTCCTCCGCCGTACACCCTGTGAGGGAAAGACCTGCCACCTGGCCAGAAGCAGGTGATGCTGCCTGAAGCACAGAGAGGCCACTGGTCAAGGACAGGTCCCACTGCAGCCCCTGAATGGAAGAGGGAGTCCTGGGAACGGCTTGCCTGCGCCTCACTGGACACCCACAATCATGGAACCCTTGCAGCAGTGGGGTCAGAGCTTCCCATGGGGAACACTGCCAGGCGGGGGGTCATGCCCAGGAGCGCACCTCCCACCCCTGCCGCCCAACCTTGCAGCCCATGCACCCCCATGGGCCCAGCTGTACTCTTGAATATCAGCCCTAATGTAGCGTTTCCCAAGTCCCAAGCCATTCCACAACTGCTGAACCTGAAGGGTCAGTGGAGGCCCTGAACCCGACCCTGAAAGAAGAGCTGGTGGTCTGGGATCCGGAACTCCAGGCTGCAGTCTGGGATGGGAGCGTGTTGTGGGTGAGCCCCTGAGCCTGTGGGGTCCGCACTGACTCCTGGTCAGCGTCTGAACAGGGCGGCAGGTGCAGCCGGACTCTGTCCTCTGTCGGGAACTTAGGACTGCCTGAGAAGACGGGGCCGTTCCTGCCCACCCCCAGAGCAGTTGCACTTGGCCAAGATCAGAACGTTCTGCTGGAACCCAGAAGGGCTTTAGACAAAGTCTCCTGAAGGACGCAGGCTGCGCCTCGGGCGGAAACCGGCTCACTGTCTTCCTGGGGTGTCAGAGCAGTGGAGGCGAGTAGAGCTCCTGCCAACTGGATTCTAACTGAGCGGGGAGCCCACGGCTGCGGGGTGGGGCCGGCCCTCCTGCTCGGGCAGCTGGGGAGGGCAGAAGCACATGTCCCCTGTGGAGATCACAGGCCTCTGGATGATAAATGGAAACAGGTGGAACACCATGAAAGGGGACAAGGGAAGCAGGAGGGAGTTCGCGTGGCTGTGTCTCCAGTGTTCTTCCCGCAGTCACGGGGACAGGTGAGGCGGAGCTTCTCCTGTGTCTCCAGGGTCCAGAGAAGCTGCCCCATGACACCAGGGGGCTCAGGGGAGAGCCTGCAGGCAGCTGCTGACTCCAGGAAGGGTGTATGCTGCACTGTGTCGGAGAGGGAAGGAGAGCGGGCCACCCCACGATGGGTTCTGCAATTAGGAGAGGACAGGGGAGCAGGCCACCCCAGGACGGGCTGTGTGTCTGTGTAGGAGAGGGCAGGGGAGCCCTCCACCCCAGGATGGGCTGTGTGTCTGTGTAGGAGAGGACAGGGGAGCAGGCCACCCCAGGATGGGCTGTGTGTCTGTGTAGGAGAGGACAGGGGAGCCCTCCACCCCAGGACAGGATGTGTGTCTGTGTAGGAGAGGACAGGGGAGCCCTCCACCCCAGGATGGGCTGTGTGTCTGTGTAGGAGAGGACAGGGGAGCAGGCCACCCCAGGATGGGCTGTGTGTCTGTGTAGGAGAGGACAGGGGAGCCCTCCACCCCAGGACGGGCTGTGTGTCTGTGTAGGAGAGGACAGGGGAGCCCTCCACCCCAGGATGGGCTGTGTGTCTGTGTAGGAGAGGACAGGGGAGCAGGCCACCCCAGGATGGGCTGTGTGTCTGTGTAGGAGAGGACAGGGGAGCAGGCCACCCCAGGATGGGCTGTGTGTCTGTGTAGGAGAGGACAGGGGAGCCCTCCACCCCAGGACGGGCTGTGTGTCTGTGTAGGAGAGGACAGGGGAGCAGGCCACCCAGGACGGGCTGTGTGTCTGTGTAGGAGAGGACAGGGGAGCCCTCCACCCCAGGATGGGCTGTGTGTCTGTGTAGGAGAGGACAGGGGAGCAGGCCACCCCAGGACGGGCTGTGTGTCTGTGTAGGAGAGGGCAGGGGAGCCCTCCACCCCAGGATGGGCTGTGTGTCTGTGTAGGAGAGGACAGGGGAGCAGGCCACCCCAGGATGGGCTGTGTGTCTGTGTAGGAGAGGACAGGGGAGCCCTCCACCCCAGGACGGGCTGTGTGTCTGTGTAGGAGAGGATAGGGGAGCAGGCCACCCCAGGATGGGCTGTGTGTCTGTGTAGGAGAGGACAGGGGAGCAGGCCACCCAGGATGGGCTGTGTGTCTGTGTAGGAGAGGACAGGGGAGACGGCCACCCAGGATGGGCTGTGTGTCTGTGTAGGAGAGGACAGGGGAGCAGGCCACCCAGGATGGGCTGTGTGTCTGTGTAGGAGAGGACAGGGGAGCAGGCCACCCCAGGATGGGCTGTGTGTCTGTGTAGGAGAGGACAGGGGAGCCCTCCACCCCAGGATGGGCTGTGTGTCTGTGTAGGAGAGGACAGGGGAGCAGGCCACCCCAGGATGGGCTGTGTGTCTGTGTAGGAGAGGACAGGGGAGCAGGCCACCCAGGATGGGCTGTGTGTCTGTGTAGGAGAGGACAGGGGAGCCCTCCACCCCAGGATGGGCTGTGTGTCTGTGTAGGAGAGGACAGGGGAGCCCTCCACCCCAGGATGGGCTGTGTGTCTGTGTAGGAGAGGACAGGGGAGCAGGCCACCCCAGGATGGGCTGTGTGTCTGTGTAGGAGAGGACAGGGGAGCAGGCCACCCAGGATGGGCTGTGTGTCTGTGTAGGAGAGGACAGGGGAGCAGGCCACCCCAGGATGGGCTGTGTGTCTGTGTAGGAGAGGGCAGGGGAGCAGGCCACCCCGGGACAGGCTCTGCTGTCTCTTGGGAGCATGAGACTCCCCCACCTCCTTGTCACCTTGGCTGTCACTTGTGCAAAGCCTGGGTTTCATGAGACCTAGTCTCCTGTGGGGTTGAAGTTTATGATCTGAGAGTGATGAGAGGGTCTGACACCCGGAGGGTCAGACCAACTTTCTGGAACCCAAGTTGCGTCCTTCTTGATCTTGAGGGTGGACGGGATCGCCTACCGGTGAAGTCTTCTTGTTGCACAGGGTCTCTGTGTCTTTCTTCCACCCTCAGGAGGTAGACGTGGTCTTCCGGCTCCGGGTGTTGAATGGTCGTCCAGCGTCAGGTTGCTTGAGAATGGAGGTGCGTCTTAGATGTACCATACAGCACCCGAGTTCATGATCTCTCACGGTCATATTGACTGAGCATCAGCCTCCGTCGACATGGGAGCCAACACTCAGGTTTATCTGTGCCAGGTCCCTCGCTGGTCCATGGCGTCTGAGGCCGTCTCGTTCTCACATTTCTGTTGTGCCCTATTGTGTGGTTGGCACTGGGAATCCAAAGACAAGTCCAGGTGGTCCTGGCTCTGGGAGCCCGGTCTGGGAGGCCCAGCACGTGGTCTCACAGAGACCCTGGCCCGCTGACCCTACAACCCAACTATTTTGAAGCCTCTTTGGGCTTCTGGAAGAAACCCACCTGTAGAAAACTTTCGCTATGTTTTCGAGGTTCCTTTTGCATTTATCTTCAGCATAAAATAATTGCGGGGGAGAGTTTTTCCTATTTTGTGCATTCTTTTGTCCCATGAAGTTCTGACCTTTAAAGGCTGAGGGTACCCTCTTAGGGATCCTCTGGGGTAATGATTTAGAAAAGCAGACTTGCAGGGCTCTACAACAAGGTCCAACCCTGCCCACACAGGCGAGCCCCCGGGCCTCTACTGCTCATACGTGCCCCGGTGACTGCAAACTCAGGTCCCAGGGCACGTGCTGGGAGTAGACCCCCGGGGTGGGCCCCTGGTCCCCACCTCCCGGCCCCAGTGGCACCGGCAGCTGACCTCAGCTACCTGAGATGGATGCTGTTCTGGTGAGGCTCTGTTCCCCAGCCTGGGGAGTGGGCTTCCCTTCCCATGGTCCACCCACCCTTTGTGCAGCCGAGCACCTCACCTGGCCCCCAAACGCAGGCCGTGCACCCCCCGGTGTGTGCGCCCCTGTGCTCGCTGAGCGGTGGTACAGCTGAGAAGCAGGGGTGCCAGCAGGTGCCCTGGCCTCAGGGCCTCACCTCTGCTGCACCTGGTGCTCTAGGGCTGCAGGAACAGTGCCTCCCCCGAGGGGTTCGCCCGGCGATTTCTCAAGTTTGGGAGGTTGGGTGTCCATGGTCACCGGGCCGGCTGATGGGCTCCTGGCACGGCCTCATCCTGGCCTGAAGACGGCCATCTTTCACTGTGTCTGTGCGCAGTGGACATCCTCCTCTGTACAGCCTCAGACCCGGGGTGGGGGGGGGGTCAGGACATACCTCTGACCTCTGACCCTACCTACCTTTCAATGCAGTCACCCTGGACTTAGGGCTTCAGCTGGACTTCAGTCCAGCACAGCTTGCTAGACACGGCAGCCCTACGTTTACAAGGCTGACCCTGGCTATTCGTGGCTCCAGTATCTGTGCTTCTGCCTAACGGCCAGCATTCATTTGTGACCTCAGGTTCGATCCTTGCGGATGTGCTCAGGGTGAAGAACAGGGACTGCTGGCCGCGTCTGTCCAGCTGGGGTGACATGGGACGCTGCAGCCTGCAGCTCTGGAAGCCATGTCCTTTTCAGTCTCCTGAGTGCCACATTTTTTCTTTTCCATTTTTTTTGTGCTTTTTGCTGATTTCCTACATCAGGTGGCCCCAACCACAGTGCTGAGGCACCCTCCTGTGTCCTGAGGGCAAGGCCAGGGTGTGCCTCGTGGAGCAAGTCTGCACAACGTGAGTTCATTCAGACGTGGCTACGGTGCTTTTGGCTCTGAGCGGAGTTAACGAATCACAGGGTGCCTTGAGGTAGGAGTCAAGGCTACCTGGCAGCAGTTGGCACAAACGCGGTGACAAGGGACTCTCCTGGACAAGGGCTGGCGTTTGCTAGCTCAGTTCTGACGGTGACGTAAGAACATCAGTGCCCTGAGTACTGCACCCTAGGCCTGTCCGCTGTTGAGTGACCGGGTTGGGTGTGGGGAGCACCGGGACCCTGGGTGAACTATGCACTAGCCGTTGGCTTGGGTGGCCACACAGGAGCTGAGCCCTGGAATATCCAGAGCGTCCTGATGCTTGATGGAACTTACCTTTTAAAAACATTAGTCGTGCCGTTGTTGACACCTGGAGCTAGTGGTTATGAAGCAGGGGTTCCTGAGCTGCGGCAAGGGGAGGCCACCAAAGATGGTGTCCCAGCTGGGACTTGTCCTCTTCAGGGGCCGCGGAGCCACGAGCATACCTGCTCACTGAGCAGGCCTGAGCTGCACGTGGCAGCCTGAGACCCCCAGGAGCCTCGGGTGCACCTGGGCCCCGTGCCCGACTGTCAGGGCTGAGGCAGGCATAGGCTTGAGCTGGGCCAGCCTGGCCTGGGGGGTGTGTGTCTCCTGAGAGAGACACGCAGCCACTCGGCGCCAGCACAGCCTGGACAGCAGCGCTCACCTCCACACAGCGAGGCTCGTTTGGAGCGAGGGGCGGCAGATGCCTGGCAGAGGGAGAGCGGGCACCCGAGGCCGTCTGTCCGGCCCTGAGCGAGGGCGCCGCTGCTTGCAGCTTTGCTCGGTGAGTTTCTTCTTGAATACAAGCGTTACCATGGAGCCCCAAAGATCACAAATTCTTCACTTCTGGGTCCCAACCGGGCCTCATAAAGGAGTCGGGGAGGACTGGCGCCTGCCACATGGATTGAGGGTCCTCAGCCCAGGCTGGCCGACAGGCCCCTCTGGCCTGAGGCTGGAGCGTGGAGAGGCCAGGCCACCGAGCACCGTGTCATTATGCTGCAGACCCTATTTGCACAACGCCAAGCACGGGTTTCTCTGGCAACCCGGGAGCCGAGCCGTTACTGCTCAGAGCTGTAATGGAAGGAGGAGTGGCGAGCATGCAGTGAGAGTATTTCCACAACAGCCACCTGGGCCACTTAGACCCTCCCCGCGCTGTCCTCTGGGAAGGCCAACCAGCCTGAGGCGCCCCCAGGTGCCAGGGTGAGCGGCCGTTGGGGCCATTGTTCACAGCTGCGGGCTTTTCTCACTTCAAAAACGGGACGACCCACCACGTTCCCATGTGCGGGAAGGAGTCTCGGAGCCCAGGTGAGCCTGGTGCTTGGTGTGACAGTGAAGCCGGGCAGCGGCCACCCAGCCCTGGCTCTGCCGCGTGCGGTGTGCAGTGATAATTCCTGCGTGAACTTTGTCCCCGGGTGTGTGTTTTTGGAGCAAGCTGGGTGACATTCAGCCTCCACATTCATTTTTATGATAATTCCGAGCAAATTGTGGAGCAATAAACTCTTCAAGCCTGTCTTCCTTGTGAAAGCCACGAATCAATCAGCTGTGGGCTTTTGGGGGGCTTTTCAATGTATGGTGATCATTTAGATTTGACGTGCATTGTGAGACCTTAGCTTGCCTCCTCTCTCTGCTCTGTCATTAATTCCAGCCTCTGCCATCCTGAAGTACAGTGAAGGATGACTGAGAAATCATTGCCCCTCTTCAGCTCTGTTATTGCACAAAATAGCAGCGCAATAATTTTTTGTCAATGTTTTACTCTAAAAGCTTTCTACGTCAGTTTTGAAAAGGAAGCAATAAAGCCCATTCAATGGTATGAATAAAAATCCTTTGAGGGTTAGGATCAGAGCTTCTTTTCTTCAGCTGGTAATCAAATTGGAGCTAAAATGAAATTGAGTTTTCTTATGAAAATAGCCTTTGTTGCTGGGAAGGCTGGTAATTCATAAACAATAACCTGCTCTTTTGTGTGGATAATAATATATTCATGTTCTTTCAATAGGGTAAAAGCCAGACCTAGTGCATTATGGTACAGTAAAAATAGCAGAGGGGCTGGCTGGAAGGATCTTGAAGAAGTGGAGCGTTCGGGAGCTCTCCGTCCTGCACCCCTTGGAAAGGCACTCTGCTTTATCTCTGGGCTGCTGCCACACAATATTTGGTTAATTGTGGATGGTCTCAAGCTGTGCTCATCGCTGGGAAGGCTGCTGCAGCTGCTGCCAGCCAGCCTGCGGCCACAGGGTGCGCGGCGGCGGTGGTGTTCGCAGGAGCGGCGGAGCGCTGCTGAGGACAGGAGGTCCGGCGGGCCAGCCTGGCAGGTAGGCTGGCGGTTCCCAGGAGTCTCGGGAAGGCATCCTTGGGCTGGGCCAGGGCAGCGCCAAGTGCTGAGGGGACACTTGCAGTGAATCTGCCCGGTCCTGGGGGTGGTGGTGAGGGGAGGGAGAGAGCCAGACCTGGGGCATTGAGGAAGAGGGTGTCTAGCTGTGAACTGCGGGGACTCGGACCTGGACCGCAAGTGCTCAAGCACAGGTGCTAAGCCAACATGGCAAGATGTTTTGAGGGGATGTTCTGTGATGTCTGCTGGCCACGGGGGCTGCGTTTGCCCTTGCAGCTGGGCTCTGGAGTCCTGGAGGATGGGGAGGTGCCTGCTGGTGCTAGGCACAGATGGCTTCTTTTGGTGAAATCTGTTTGCTGAACTTAACTTGGAAGTTCTGTGTGCAGGGTAACGTGCCGGGGGGATTCAGGTGGGGTAGACGTGACCCTACAGATGCCTCACCAACTGCTACTTGGGTAAAAGCAACTTGGATTCTCCCTCAAGTTGGCTGAAAGTTACATTCAGGGGATTGTAAAATGTGTGCTGTCCCACCCTAGGTAGACTATGAAAACAACCTTGTCATTCCTGTGCCCGTAGCCCCGTGCTGCGGCCAGTCTGTAAAGGGGGCTTCCTCCAGAGTCATGTTCTGTCCCCAGGTAGCAGGCTGCTGGAGCCTGATTGCCCCAGGCCGGCCGTGGACGTGGGGAGCCAGAGATGGCAGGCTTTCTTGCTCCCTGCTCCTGCCAGCCACCCTTGTTGCCGTTCTAAGTTCCATTTTCTGGCTCTGAATTTAGTTCCGTGGACAAACAAAAGAGTAAGCCTGAGCCGAAAACTCTGCGTGGGTGCTGGGGGTATGGCTGGCATGCCCGGGTGTCAGTCGCTCCTGCTGGGCGTGCCGTGTGGGGTGGAGGACTCCCCTCAGCCGCTGCCGGCTTGGCCGAGTTCATTCTTGCTGAGGTCCACGGAAGGAGCGCTTAGCAAACTCCACTCTTGGCTCAGAACTGAGGGGTGGAGGGACGGACGTGAAGACCACGCGGCGTAGGGTCACGCTGGCAAACTTTGACAGCTTCTGGGGCAGTGGGCAGGGAGGGGTGGGCCTGCCTGGTGGAAATGGGCAAAAAAGTGGGAATGAGGCCAGAGCAGGGCTGTGTGTTCGCTCACGGATGCGGTGGAGGGTGTGCAGCGTGGAATGCTGGCTTTGAGGCGTTTTTGAGGTGTTTTGGTGTTTTAATAGTGAAATTACATGCTTGGCAAAGGGAACTTCTGCGGCTCAGGGGAGGCCGACAGTCGCGGCAACGGCTGTCATTACCCAATTAGTGAACGCGAGCCTCACGTCCCAGGCTCTGCTTAACCACCTCGGGTTCCCAGCGCCACCAACACTACCTGCATTGAAGTCTCTCAAAATGAGGATTCTAATTGTATATATTTTACTCTGCTGCAGTTATTATTCTGTGCTTTTCAGTATCACGGGCACCTTAATAAATTCTGATTTCAAAGCTATCTCAAGTTCATCTTGGAGGAAAACCAGGATTCATTTGGCTTTCATTATGCACTTTGTCAAAACCCCCCACAAGTTCCCTCTCCTGCTGACAGAGCTGCGTGCATGGCGGCTTTATTCTCATGATTCAAAAGAAAAGATTGCTAATTGTCAAAGAATTACCTTTCAGCTTCACGTAATGGAAACTGCAAAGTTCGTGGAGCATTTTTTCTTTGGGAGAAGTGATGGAAACAGACTTCATTCAACATGGGAAGTGTTGATCAGGTAGCACAGCCCAGCTTCCCCTGGAAATCACAGTTTCTTCTTCCTAACTCCTTGGGGGCCTGAGCGACGAGTGAGCCCCTCAACCGCAGGCTGCGTGAGAGCCCTGCTGGCTCCCCCTGGGGCAGGAGGGAGCTGGGTCCTGACACCCATGCTAAGCCAGGCAGCTGAGCCCATTAGGCAGGAGGACCCTGGCCCTCGCTCCAGTCCCTGAGAAGAGAGAGCGCCAGCCATGCCCGCCGCCTCGTTCTCGAGGGCCAGGTGCCTCCCCGTCCTCCTCAGAGTAAGCCCCGTGCTTAGGTGATGGCCTCATGGTCATCTGGTCAGGACACCACCCTCCTCTGCACAGATGGGGGTTTAGACTGTGGGAGCATTTGACTCTGGTGGCCTTCAGACTGGAAGTCGAAGACGGCATCGCATGTAAGGTGAGCCTCGTCCACACGATGGTCACAGCGCTGTTGCTGGCGGGATGTTTTTGGCGCTGGGCATGTAGCCTGGGACCTCGCACTTGTTGGCAAGGACTCACCACTGGGCTCTGTGACCTTAAAGACCGTGAAGGTCTCTTCCTGTCCTCCCTGCTGGCCACTGAGGACCAGTCCCAGCTCACACCCTGGCCCTCACCCTGGTGAGGAAGGCACTCTCCCAGGCAGCTGGGCACGTCTGGCGACCACCTCTGCAGGGAGACAGGGAGCTGCCCTTTCCTTACTGAGAGACTCTAGTCCCCACCGTGCTGGGGTATGAACATAAGCGACATGACCTGAGGACGTGGGGCACAAGGAGACAAGCGACATGACCTGAGGACGTGGGGCACAAGGAGATGTGTTGTGGTATGGGGACATGATGACATGGAGACAAAGGGATGGAAGGGCTTGGGGACATGTGCACACCGGTGGGCCGGGGGGACACAAGTGGACATGCCATGGCTTAGGATCATGATGTGGTTTGGGGACATGGAAGACACACTAGCAGGCAGAGGTTGGGACCCGAGGGGACATGACATGGCTTGGGGGCAGGGAGGACACACCAACAGGTTGGGGTACAAAGGGATGTGGCCTGGCTGGGGACATGGTGTGAGCTGACAAGTAGAGTTGTCTGGGACCAGCAGGTGACCGGGAGCTCTGCTGGTGCTGCTGGCTTCTGTTCCAGCTCTGCTGCTGACAGCCCGTGCTCTGCAGCATCGCACCCTCTCTGGTCCAAGGCTCGCCTGTCTGGAGGCCGTCAGGTCCAACGCCTACTGCCACCTCTGGGCTCCTGCCTGCTGTGGGGACCAAAGGGAACTGGGGCTTCTTGGGCTCTCTGAAGAAAGGGAACCAATTCCCCACCCCAAGAAGCTCCCATGGAGTCATGGTCATCCGTGACCCCTGACCACTCAGTGGGGCTGGCCTTGGGTCAAAGGGGAGGGCACCTGGGGCAAGGACAAGGCCTTCCTGGTGTGGACACCAGGCTCAAGGGGTCTGGTGGCTACTTCTGACAGGGCGGAGTGCCTTGACTTTGTTTCCTCCTGAGATTTGTTTAACTATAGCATTGAGCACCATGGGGGGGTGGCGAAGGAAAGGGCAGGGACTGCTCAGAGAAAAGCACTGCCTGCCCCTTGGCCTGCCCCCTTGGCCTGTCCCCTTGGCCTGCCCCCTTGGCCTGTCCCCTTGGCCTGTCCCCCTTGGCCTGCCCCCTTGGCCTGCCCCCTTGGCCTGCCCCCATGGACCTGCCCCCTTGGCCTGCCCCCTTGGCCTGTACCCATGGGCCTGTCCCCTTGGCCTGTCCCCTTGGCCTGCCCCCTTGGCCTGTCCCCTTGGCCTGTCCCCATGGACCTGCCCCCTTGGCCTGTCCCCTTGGCCTGCCCCCTTGGCCTGCCCCCATGGACCTGCCCCCTTGGCCTGCCCCCTTGGCCTGTCCCCTTGGCCTGTCCCCATGGGCCTGTCCCCATGGGCCTGTCCCCTTGGCCTGTCCCCTTGGCCTGTCCCCTTGGCCTGTCCCCCTTGGCCTGTCCCCCTTGGCCTGTCCCCTTGGCCTGTCCCCATGGACCTGCCCCCTTGGCCTGTCCCCATGGACCTGCCCCCTTGGCCTGTCCCCTTGGCCTGTCCCCTTGGCCTGTCCCCATGGACCTGCCCCCTTGGCCTGTCCCCCTTGGCCTGTCCCCCTTGGCCTGTCCCCTTGGCTTGCCCCCCTTGGCCTGTCCCCCTTGGCCTGTCCCCTTGGCCTGTCCCCATGGACCTGCCCCCTTGGCCTGTCCCCTTGGCCTGTCCCCATGGGCCTATCCCCATTGGCCTGCCCCCCTTGGCCTGCCCCCCTTGGCCTGCCCCCCCTTGGCCTGTCCCCCTTGGCCTGTCCCCATGGGCCTGTCCCCTTGGCCTGCCCCAGCTTGCTCTTGGCGCGGCCTGGCAGGTAAGCTGTGTTTCCTGTGAAGCGCCAGGTGAGCTCGTGCTGCTGTGAGTTCATCCGCAGCCCCTCTGCGGGCGATTTCATTACCCTGGCTGAACCAGACCTCTTCTTCACAGGGATAAACTGGAAATAGTTGTGTGTGGCTGTGCGTTCTGTTTGTTAGGGAATCAGAATGCAGATGAAAACCAGCGACTTCCTGTCATTAGGAAAAGCTGAATATAGAAGGAAGTTGGTACCAAATTGACGGTTGTATTTTAACACTAACAGCCAGTATCAACAATGGCTGAGGACATTTTGCAGGTAATTGTCTGTCAAAATCACATCAGTGCTTCTTTATTCCTGCTTTAACTCTGCCATCCTTGACCTCCTCCTTTCTGAAACTTTGGGGCTGAGGTTAAATGCTTCTCAACTGCTCTGTGCAAATTGCATCTCCAAAGTTCACAGATTGGGCATGAAGCCTGTCACTGCTTTGACGATCTCCTTTTTCCTTGTGCTATTGAAAATCAGGAACTGATTTACGGATGATTGCTCCTTGTACACGGCCAGCACGTGTGATCTGCAAATCTCACCTTGTATTGTGTCCTCGTCCTGAGCACATATTTCATAAACTAATGCCTGAAGCTTCCTCTAGCTATTCTTAAAAAACACAGATTACTGAGAGATACCCCTGAAAAAGCCCCAGGTGACATTTTACCAGTTTTGATTTTGCCATATGTAGTTTATTAAGAATGCCATGTACCAGGGATTCGTCTACAAAGTAGAAAAGAATGATGACTTCTGTGTTCTTTGCAAAGTATAGGATAGATACTTAAAATTTCATTTCTTTTTGAGAAGTTACAATAATGTGTTAGAATATAATTGTTACATCAGAAATTCTGGCCCCTGGGAGAAAGTATTCAATGCAAGATGTTTTAGTCATTCTAGAAATACTGGGTGTGTATTTTTAACATGGAGAATATGATTATTTTCTGTGTTGTGGTTTTGATGTCATTTGTAATTGCTGTTTAAGAACTTGTGATCGTATTTATTTATGGAGGTAATTGTTGGAATTATTATCAGAGTTAACTTTCATTTTTTCCCACCAACCTTGAACTACGGCTAACCTTAATTTTAAAGTAAAATCATCACATACTTTGTTATCCTTGGGGAATTGGTTCCATGAACCCCCAAAGGTACCCAAACCCTCAATGCTCAAGTCCCTACATTATCTGGTATAGGATTTGAACAGAAGGTGCACGCATGCTCCTGGATGCTTTAAGTCCCCGCCGCCCCCTCATGATTTATGACACACAGCACAATGTAAAGGCTGTGCAAGTGGTCGTCACACTGTGCTGTTAGGAAACAACAAAAAAAGGTCTGTACGTGTTCAGTAAGAGGGAATTTTGTGGAAATACTCGTGCTGTGGGGCTGTCTGAATCCAGGGATGAGGGTTGGAGGACCAACTGCAGGCGGTAAAGGTCTGTTCTATCACATGAATCATCTATCCAGTTGGTCTTCTTAAATTATTATAGTTGAGTGCACACTAAACATTTTTGCTATTATCCTTAGCTTCGCAGCAAAGATGTTGAAATTGCGTAGTTAAAGGAAGAGGGCTGACTGAGGAGAACCCCGTGGCACCCCGTATGCAACAGGAACACTGGGCAGGACTTTGATGCCATGCCCCGCCCGGTTTCTGTCAGTGTGCTCTTCTCTTCACCTGGGCCATTCCAGTTTCTTTAAAGTGGCTTATCACCTACCTTTGCATAAAGGAAGAATTTCCCCTCTTTTGGATTTTTTGTTATTTGAAACCACTTATCTTCTCTGTTCCTGGCACTAGCTATTTCTCTGGGCCTATGTCTGTCAGCTGAAAATAAGGAACGTAGGTATCTGTGCTCCTCCCTGGGCCCATTTAAATGCTCACTGTCTTGTTTTCATGACACTGTCGTGCACAGGTGCAACAACTAACAGCAGGACTCCAAGACACACAGTTGGGTTCTCATCCCTAGTAGTTGAGGGGTACAGAGTGAAAGCACTGGGGGCCCATGGGCTAGTCTGGAGTTTTGGTTGTAAACAAGCTAACACCCAGGCTCCGCCGTCTACCATGACCTAAGGCCTGGCTGGAACGGTGAATGCTCAGCTTCGAGGACTCTGCACAGGGCCTTCAGGTTCAGGCCAGCTGGCTCCAGTGTCCTGCCCCGTGCGTCTCGCCAGACAGCTGCCTCTGGCTCCTCTTTGGAAGCTGAGTCTGGGAATCAGCCCATGCCAGTCCTGGACGGGCCTGCCGCCATGCAGGGTTCTGACGCCTGGACCTAAAGTGTGCTAAGGACGTTCCTGTCTGAGCAGGCATGTCCCCCCCTTGTCTACCAGGCCAGGGGGTGTCCAGGGAGGGCCAGAGCACGGGGCTCAGGGCGGGTGTCCCTTTGCCCTGGTCTATGGATGGAGCAGCCCATGGTCTCCTGGATGACTGAAAACAGTGGCCACGGGCTGTATCTCTACCTGGCAGGGCATTCTTGATTTTACGGTTTATTTGCTCAGCTCATGGTAAGTACTGATCTGCTCCGGCCACTAGTCTCTCAAGTGGCAGTTGTTTGATCTTTCAAATAACTGGACATCACTGAACTTTAACTGCTAGCACAGCACACCTGGAGAGTGGACACCACACCTGGAGAGTAGGAGTCCCTTCAGTGGTGGCACCAACAAACGATTAGAGAGAAATGATGGGCATGCGATCCTGAAGCCCCTCCATCTGGACCTACCCCTGGCTCTGCCACCTGAGCAAGTCCCCTGTCCCCCTGAGCCTTAGCTGAACTGGGGATGGAAATGGGAGACCCTAAGATCTCGCTCTCGGGGCTGAGGCTGAAAGCAGCTGATCCGCCTGCAGTATTGAGCCTGGGCTGTTTTCCAGTGCTGGCTGCCAGGGTCCCTGGGTCTCACGGATCCCAACAAGCGCTTTTTTGCATGTTGCTACCTTTGAAATCAGGACTCTTTCCACTGTGGTAGCTGCGATTCAATGAAAGATGATCATCAATCCAACTCTTCAACGACGAAATGACTCCTCAACTGCAGGATCTGTTGAATTTCTGAGAAGGCAAGGATACCTGAATTGAAAACCTTACCTTCTAGAATCCATGACCCTGAAATGCTCAGGTGAAGAGGAGCCAGGGAGTGGTCAGTGAGATTGGCAAGGTCGGGTCTCTAAGGCTGGGAGGCAGAGCAGGCAGAATGGAGCAGCACGAAAACCCTACAATCACCAGCATGGCAGACCCTCGATGGCCGCCTTCTTCTGAAGGGGGAGGGCTTTTGCTTTATGCCCTGGGCACAGACGGACTTTCTGGGAGGAAGACAATGTTCTTAAAGTCTTTCTTCCTTCCCTGGAGGTGACCAAGTCCACTCGGCATCTAGCACTGTGGTAAGACCAAACGGTTCTGAGTTTCCTGCCCCACGCCCAGGTTTCCTGAAGGCCCTCTGCCCCAGCTTCCAGACGCTCCGGCAGCCAGCCCAGGGGCCCAGCTCCGTGCCTTGGGCCTGGTCTTGTTTGAAGATGTGGTGCCCGTGTGCCAGCGGCATCCCTCGCCTTGCTGGACTTCTCAACTTGTGTCCTGGGATTTCCCTCCACTCGGCACCAGTCAGAAAGGCCGTGTCCCTATTTCCCCCAGGAAGCTTGGTCTGGGGCTGGCCGATGGCTCCGTCTCCTAGGGCTGTCCTGGCCCATCAGAGAGCCCGGGGCCTTCCCTCCAGGGGTCTGCCGGGTGACGGGGGAAACTGGAGGGTGCTCAAGCACACAGTTCCTCCAGGAATGACTGACAGGTACTTGGTTTGTGACTCTTGTCTGAGGACAGAAAATGGTGCCACCTGCTAATTTTGAGCAAGGTTCTGTGAGGTGTCCTACAAAGCTGGACCAAATCAGGGGGCATCTTCGTGGGGGACCTAGGCCTCTCGGATCCAGGGAGGAGAACTGGAGGGGACAGAACAGATGGGTCTCTCCTCATCCTGTCGGTGCCTCCAGGTTCCCCCGTGGACATTCTCTGAATTTGACCTTTAAATAGGGCAGTCCGCAGCCTACGGTGGTTGGATTTGTGATTTCCACCTTCACACTGCGGCAGAGGCACCAGCCAACCCATCCGACCTTTCTGTTTCTGCTCCCAACACACGGGGTGCGATGCAGATGGCTGCCCTGCTGCACGCTGGCCGGGTGGTCCGAGCACAGCTAAGGTGGGCTGGCTCTGAGGAGGGGGCGGTAGGCCAGGCATGTCTGTCCATCCCTGAAAGGGACCGAAGTCCCTTGGACAGGAAATAAGCCACCTGGGGGACCTTCCAGTCACAGGGCGCTGTGCAAAAACGTGATCCCAGCTGTGGCCAGGAAGCTGTGCTGGCTCACCGCCTCTGCACTGGGGGTCATTCACAAAATGATCATGTTCTGTGAAAACACACACGCTCACAGTCACACACATGGGTCTGCTGTGGCAGATAGCGTGGGAACTGCTGTGCCTACACACCACGAAGGTTCCTCAGGCTGGGCTCTGGCAGGCAAGGGCAAGAGGGGGCTTGGGGAGTGGAACTGTTGTGGGTGAGCCACGCCATGAACCAACCAGTATGCTGTGTTTTTCCACAGGGTCAGAATCCTGCCTCACCTTCCTTCAATTTCAGTTTCTGATATCTGTCACAAATCACACGTCACACTTCACACAGATATTTATATGGGTGTGTCGTGTGTGTGTGTATATGTGTATGTGTCAGAATATCTATGTAACGTGTACGTAAGTACATATGTGCACATGTATACACATGAGATGTATCAGAAGGGCTAGGTGGCCACAGGGGTCAGGAGGCTGAACTGACAGCAGAATCGCTGTAGGTGGTCAGATACGATGAGGAACTTTCCAGAGAACAGGTTCAGGATGCAAAGGTCTCAAGGCTCACGGACAGCGTGGTTGAGGCCAGGGTGCAGAGGGACTGCAGTTTGGGAAGTCAGCTTGGAGCGGGCCGTGCGTGGCCATCGTGGGCAGGACAAGCTGGGGACAGAGGTTCAGAGATCCGTCGCTGTGGTGACTTTCCTGAGCAAAGCTCCTGACTAGTGACCCCGTGTGCAGTCTGAGAGTGCCCCTCCACCTACGGACCTCAAGCGAGGGGGGTGCTACATGTGGTGGTCTGGTGCGACCAGTAAGCTCACGGCCGGGTTTTTCTGACAGAAGTTGGATACGTGTGTTTATCTACGTGCCTCTGACTAACTCCACGTCCTGGTTAGTTTGTGCCTTATGGTTGTGACAGGAAGGTGGTGGTTCTTCACTTGTACAAACAAGGTGTTGAATCATTCCACCTCAGCACTTAAAATGGAGTTGCTTGTGGCAAACTACTGTTTTATAACATGAAGTCACTCAGGGTTCGGCACAGCCTGAGGACTGCTGTTCTACACACCATGGAGTCACCAGGGCAGGCACAGCCTGAGGACTGCTGTTCTACACACCATGGAGTCACCAGGGCAGGCACAGCCTGAGGACTGCTGTTCTACACACCATGGAGTCACTAGGGCAGGCACAGCCTGAGGACTGCTGTTCTACACACCATGGAGTCACCAGGGCAGGCACAGCCTGAGGACTGCTGTTCTACACAACATGGAGTCACTAGGGCAGGCACAGCCTGAGGACTGCTGTTCTACACACCATGGAGTCACTAGGGCAGACACAGCCTGAGGACTGCTGTTCCACACACCATGGAGTCACTAGGGCAGGCACAGCCTGAGGACTGCTGTTCCACACACCATGGAGTCACTAGGGCAGGCACAGCCTGAGGACTGCTGTTCCACACACCATGGAGTCACTAGGGCAGAGGCACAGCCTGAGGACTGCTGTTCTACACACCATGGAGTCACTAGGACAGACACAGCCTGAGGACTGCTGTTCTACACACCATGGAGTCACTAGGGCAGGCACAGCCTGAGGACTGCTGTTCCACACACCATGGAGTCACTAGGGCAGAGGCACAGCCTGAGGACTGCTGTTCTACACACCATGGAGTCACTATGGCAGGCACAGCCTGAGGACTGCTGTCCTACACACCATGGAGTCACTAGGGCAGGCACAGCCTGAGGACTGCTGTTCCACACACCATGGAGTCACTAGGGCAGGCACAGCCTGAGGACTGCTGTCCTACACACCATGGAGTCACTAGGGCAGGCACAGCCTGAGGACTGCTGTTCTACACCATGGAGTCACTAGGGCAGGCACAGCCTGAGGACTGCTGTCCTACACACCATGGAGTCACTAGGGCAGGCACAGCCTGAGGACTGCTGTCCTACACACCATGGAGTCACTAGGGCAGGCACAGCCTGAGGAATGCTGTCCTACACACCATGGAGTCACTAGGGCAGGCGCAGCCTGAGGACTGCTGTTCTACACACCATGGAGTCACTAGGGCAGGCACAGCCTGAGGACTGCTGTTCCTACACACCATGGAGTCACTAGGGCAGGCACAGCCTGAGGACTGCTGTCCTACACACCATGGAGTCACTAGGACAGGCACAGGCTGAGGACTGCTGTTCTACACACCATGGAGTCACTAGGGCAGGCACAGCCTGAGGACTGCTATTCTACACACCATGGAGTCACTAGGGCAGGCACAGCCTGAGGACTGCTGTCCTACACACCATGGAGTCACTAGGGCAGGCACAGCCTGAGGACTGCTGTTCTACTCACCATGGAGTCACTAGGACAGGCACAGCCTGAGGACTGCTGTTCTACACAACATGGAGTCACTAGGGCAGCCACAGCCTGAGGACTGCTGTTCTACACACCACGGAGTCACTAGGGCAGGCACAGCCTGAGGACTGCTGTCCTACACACCATGGAGTCACCAGGGCAGGCACAGCCTGAGGACTGCTGTGCTACACACCATGGAGTCACTAGGGCAGGCAGAGCCTGAGGACTGCTGTTCCACACACCATGGAGTCACCAGGGCAGGCACAGCCTGAGGACTGCTGTTCTACACACCATGGAGTCACTAGGGCAGGCACAGCCTGAGGACTGCTGTCCTACACACCATGGAGTCACTAGTGCAGGCACAGCCTGAGGACTGCTGTTCTACACACCATGGAGTCACCAGGACAGACACAGCCTGAGGACTGCTGTCCTACACACCATGGAGTCACTAGGACAGGCACAGCCTGAGGACTGCTGTGCTACACACCATGGAGACACTAGGGCAGGCACAGCCTGAGGACTGCTGTTCTACACACCATGGAGTCACTAGGGCAGGCTCAGCCTGAGGACTGCTGTTCTGTACACCATGGAGTCACTAGGGCAGGCACAGCCTGAGGACTGCTGTCCTACACACCATGGAGTCACTAGGACAGGCACAGCCTGAGGACTGCTGTCCTACACACCATGGAGTCACTAGGGCAGGCACAGCCTGAGGACTGCTGTTCTACACCATGGAGTCACTAGGGCAGGCACAGCCTGAGGACTGCTGTCCTACACACCATGGAGTCACTAGGGCAGGCACAGCCTGAGGACTGCTGTTCTACACACCATGGAGTCACTAGTGCAGGCACAGCCTGAGGACTGCTGTCCTACACACCATGGAGTCACTAGTGCAGGCACAGCCTGAGGACTGCTGTTCTACACACCATGGAGTCATCCAGGGCAGGCACAGCCTGAGGACTGCTGTTCTACACCATGGAGTCACTAGGGCAGGCACAGCCTGAGGACTGCTGTTCTACACACCATGGAGTCACTAGGGCAGGCACAGCCTGAGGACTGCTGTTCTACACCATGGAGTCACTAGGGCAGGCACAGCCTGAGGACTGCTGTCCTACACACCATGGAGTCACTAGGGCAGGCACAGCCTGAGGACTGCTGTTCTGCACACCATGGAGTCACCAGGGCAGGCACAGCCTGAGGACTGCTGTTCTACACACCATGGAGTCATCCAGGGCAGGCACAGCCTGAGGACTGCTGTCCTACACACCATGGAGTCACCAGGGCAGGCACAGCCTGAGGACTGCTGTTCTACACACCATGGAGTCACCAGGGCAGGCACAGCCTGAGGACTGCTGTTCTACACACCATGGAGTCATCCAGGGCAGGCACAGCCTGAGGACTGCTGTCCTACACACCATGGAGTCACCAGGGCAGGCACAGCCTGAGGACTGCTGTCCTACACACCATGGAGTCACCAGGGCAGGCACAGCCTGAGGACTGCTGTTCTACACACCATGGAGTCACTAGAGCAGGCACAGCCTTAGGACTGCTGTTCTGTACACCATGGAGTCACTAGGACAGGCACAGGCTGAGGACTGCTGTCCTACACACCATGGAGTCACTAGGGCAGGCGCAGCCTGAGGACTGCTGTCCTACACACCATGGAGTCACTAGGGCAGGCACAGCCTGAGGACTGCTGTCCTACACACCATGGAGTCACTAGGGCAGGCGCAGCCTGAGGACTGCTGTCCTACACACCATGGAGTCACTAGGGCAGGCGCAGCCTGAGGACTGCTGTTCTACACACCATGGAGTCACTAGGGCAGGCACAGCCTGAGGACTGCTGTCCTACACACCATGGAGTCACTAGGGCAGGCACAGCCTGAGGACTGCTGTCCTACACACCATGGAGTCACTAGGGCAGGCACAGCCTGAGGACTGCTGTCCTACACACCATGGAGTCACTAGGGCAGGCGCAGCCTGAGGACTGCTGTTCTACACACCATGGAGTCACTAGGGCAGGCACAGCCTGAGGACTGCTGTTCTACACACCATGGAGTCACTAGGGCAGGCACAGCCTGAGGACTGCTGTCCTACACACCATGGAGTCACTAGGGCAGGCGCAGCCTGAGGACTGCTGTTCTACACACCATGGAGTCACTAGGGCAGGCACAGCCTGAGGACTGCTGTTCTACACACCATGGAGTCACTAGGGCAGGCGCAGCCTGAGGAGTGCTGTTCTACACACCATGGAGTCACTAGGGCAGGCACAGCCTGAGGACTGCTGTTCCACACACCATGGAGTCATTAGGGCAGGCACAGCCTGAGGACTGCTGTTCCACACACCATGGAGTCACTAGAGCAGGCACAGCCTGAGGACTGCTGTCCTACACACCATGGAGTCACTAGGGCAGGCACAGCCTGAGGACTGCTGTTCTACACACCATGGAGTCACTCAGGGCAGGCACAGCCTGAGGACTGCTGTCCTACACACCATGGAGTCACTAGGGCAGGCACAGCTTGAGGACTGCTGTTCTACACACCATGGAGTCACTAGGGCAGACACAGCCTGAGGACTGCTGTCCTACACACCATGGAGTCACTAGGGCAGGTGCAGCCTGAGGACTGCTGTTCTACACACCATGGAGTCACTAGGGCAGGCACAGCCTGAGGACTGCTGTTCCTACACACCATGGAGTCACTAGGGCAGGCACAGCCTGAGGACTGCTGTTCTACACACCATGGAGTCACTAGGGCAGGCACAGCCTGAGGACTGCTGTCCTACACACCATGGAGTCACTAGGGCAGGCACAGCATGAGGACTGCTGTTCTACACACCATGGAGTCACTAGGGCAGGCGCAGCCTGAGGACTGCTGTTCTACACACCATGGAGTCATCCAGGGCAGGCACAGCCTGAGGACTGCTGTTCTACACCATGGAGTCACTAGGGCAGGCACAGCCTGAGGACTGCTGTCCTACACACCATGGAGTCACCAGGGCAGGCACAGCCTGAGGACTGCTGTCCTACACACCATGGAGTCACCAGGGCAGGCACAGCCTGAGGACTGCTGTTCTACACACCATGGAGTCACTAGAGCAGGCACAGCCTTAGGACTGCTGTTCTGTACACCATGGAGTCACTAGGACAGGCACAGGCTGAGGACTGCTGTCCTACACACCATGGAGTCACTAGGGCAGGCACAGCCTGAGGACTGCTGTTCTACACACCATGGAGTCACTAGGGCAGGCACAGCCTGAGGACTGCTGTCCTACACACCATGGAGTCACTAGGGCAGGCGCAGCCTGAGGACTGCTGTTCTACACACCATGGAGTCACTAGGGCAGGCACAGCCTGAGGACTGCTGTTCTACACACCATGGAGTCACTAGGGCAGGCACAGCCTGAGGACTGCTGTTCTACACACCATGGAGTCACTAGGGCAGGCACAGCCTGAGGACTGCTGTTCTACACACCATGGAGTCATCCAGGGCAGGCACAGCCTGAGGACTGCTGTTCTACACCATGGAGTCACTAGGGCAGGCACAGCCTGAGGACTGCTGTCCTACACACCATGGAGTCACTAGGGCAGGCACAGCCTGAGGACTGCTGTTCTGCACACCATGGAGTCACCAGGGCAGGCACAGCCTGAGGACTGCTGTTCTACACACCATGGAGTCACTAGGACAGGCACAGGCTGAGGACTGTTGTTCTGTACACCATGGAGTCACTAGGACAGGCACAGGCTGAGGACTGCTGTCCTGCACACCATGGAGTCACTAGGGCAGGCACAGCATGAGGACTGCTGTTCTACACACCATGGAGTCACTAGGGCAGGCACAGCCTGAGAACTGCTGTTCTACTCACCATGGAGTCAGCAGGGCAGGCACAGCCTGAGGACTGCTGTTCTACTCACCATGGAGTCACCAGGGCAGGCACAGCCTGAGGAATGCTGTCCTACACACCATGGAGTCACTCAGGGCAGGCACAGCCTGAGGACTGCTGTTCTACACACCATGGAGTCACCAGGGCAGGCACAGCCTGAGGACTGCTATTCCACACACCATGGAGTCACTAGGGCAGGCACAGCCTGAGGACTGCTGTTCTACACACCATGGAGTCACTAGGGCAGGCTCAGCCTGAGGACTGCTGTTCTACATACCATGGAGTCACTAGGGCAGGCACAGCCTGAGGACTGCTGTCCTACACACCATGGAGTCACTAGGGCAGGCGCAGCCTGAGGACTGCTGTTCTACACACCATGGAGTCATCCAGGGCAGGCACAGCCTGAGGACTGCTGTTCTACACACCATGGAGTCACTAGGACAGGCACAGGCTGAGGACTGTTGTTCTGTACACCATGGAGTCACTAGGACAGGCACAGGCTGAGGACTGCTGTTCTACACACCATGGAGTCACTAGGACAGGCACAGGCTGAGGACTGCTGTCCTGCACACCATGGAGTCACTAGGGCAGGCACAGCCTGAGGACTGCTGTTCTACACACCATGGAGTCACTAGGGCAGGCAGAGCCTGAGGACTGCTGTTCTACACACCATGGAGTCACTAGGACAGGCGCAGCCTGAGGACTGCTGTTCTACACACCATGGAGTCACTAGGGCAGGCACAGCCTGAGGACTGCTGTTCTACACACCATGGAGTCACCAGGGCAGGCAGAGCCTGAGGACTGCTGTTCTACACACCATGGAGACACTAGGGCAGGCACAGCCTGAGGACTGCTGTCCTACACACCATGGAGTCATCCAGGGCAGGCACAGCCTGAGGACTGCTGTCCTACACACCATGGAGTCACTAGGGCAGGCACAGCCTGAGGACTGCTGTCCTACACACCATGGAGTCACTAGGGCAGGCACAGCCTGAGGACTGCTGTTCTACACACCATGGAGTCACTATGGCAGGCACAGCCTGAGGACTGCTGTTCTACACCCCATGGACTCACTCAGGGCAGGCACAGCCTGAGGACTGCTGTCCTACACACCATGGAGTCACTAGGGAAGGCACAGCCTGAGGACTGCTGTTCTACACACCATGGAGTCACTAGGGCAGGCACAGCCTGAGGACTGCTGTTCTACACACCATGGAGTCACTAGGGCAGGCACATCCTGAGGACTGCTGTTCTACACACCATGGAGTCACTATGGCAGGCACAGCCTGAGGACTGCTGTCCTACACACCATGGAGTCACTAGGGCAGGCGCAGCCTGAGGACTGCTGTTCTGCACACCATGGAGTCACTAGGGCAGACACAGCCTGAGGACTGCTGTTCTACACACCATGGAGTCACTAGGGCAGACACAGCCTGAGGACTGCTGTGCTACACACCATGGAGTCACTAGGGCAGGCACAGAAAAATAGAAAAATAATAAAAATAAATAGAAATAAATAGAAAAATAATAAAAATCACCCATTGTGGGAGTGTAGCTCAGTCGCAGAAGGGTTGCCTACTCTTGGGTTCCATCTCCAGGAACATGCACACGTATGTACACACACACTTCATTCACCCAAAGACAGCTAAACTCAGTGTCTGGGTTTTCCTTCTGTGCATGTTGTATTCATATCTAATGTGTCATTAATTTTGGCCTAAATCCGTTTGCTTTCTCATGAGAAATATAAGAAAACACGGGAACTTATCAAAGTGCTAGTGAGTAGAGATTCTGTGGGTCATTCTCAGCTGGGATTGCCTAGATGATGGCTGGCACGTGAGTTGGCAGTGGAACTGTCTCTGACGAGGCTTTGTCTCTGATGCGCAGGCATCCTTAGAGCCAGGGAGCACCTCGCCTGTGTGACAGGGTGTGAGGTGGCAGCCCCTCCTGTCCCAGCCAGGAGGAAAGCGTCCTCACCTGTGACAAGCCGGAGTGCTACCCTCAGAGCTTCGTTCCTCTGGCGTGGCGCTGGCCTGCTCCTCGGTCTGGGTGTGTCCTGCCTGGGTGCTGTGCTGTGGCCGTGGGCGGTGACGGCCAGGAGCCATTCACTCCCTCTGCATTTGATGGACATGAGTTTCTCAGATGGCCGGTCCCTCAGCTCTGAAGTGTCTCTAGGAGGGAGGGATGGGGAGTCCTGACAGAGCAGCTTCCTGTCCCCTGGGGACTCGTGGCCTGTTGCCTGCCGCCACCCTGATCTGTGAGTGGTTCTGGGGTACGACGTGACCTTGGCCCGAGTATTGCCGCTCACATCCTGTGTCATCTGGGCTCAAGGGTGGAAGGTCATGGCCATTACCATCAGCTGTGGCTCAAACTCCACTGGGAGTCATACTTGCTGAAGGCTCACTTTCGAGTCTCTCTGGGGTGTGTTCCATGCACAATTCATATCTACCTCTCAGCGTCCCCAGCTGGAACTCTGCAGCTTTTTCCCACGTGACCTAGCCAAGTTTGGGGGGGTTGGGGTGGGAGGGGGCCTGGGGATCAAGGTGGCTGCAGCTGGCCACACAAGTGCTCGGGGATGTGGCCAAGGCTTCCTCCTGAGATGTGCTGGGGAGACACCCCGTGGAGCTTGGGTATGCCCTGGCCCTCACGTGTTGCCCTTAGGAACATGGGAACTTTCCGTGAAGTCATTGGAATGTGCTTTGGCCAGTGAGCTCCAGTCTGTGTCTCCATCTGCAAAGCTACAGGAAGAATCGGAAGCAGGAGGTTGGGATCGAGTTCCGGTCATGCTGCCTTCTAGTGTTGGACAGTAGTGTGGCCCTGGCCTCGTTTACTCTGCCCACGACACCCTGGTCAGTTATGGAGGAGACCTGTGGGAAGGACTTGGAAAGGCAAGGGGCAAGGGTAGGGGATTTCACAGAGGAAGGGGACGCCATGGTCCTGTGCCTGGCAGCAGAGGAAGGTGGAGGCCAGTCGTGGGGGGGGGGGTGGGGGCCTGGGGAGGCCTGCAGTAGGTTGGGCCTTACAGGGTACCACACACAGAGGGAGGCTGCCCTTGGAGCTGTGCCTGCTCAGGTCAGGAGTGACGCTTGGGACAGGAGGGCAGGACCTGGGGACTGCTTTGGAGGGACGAGCATGGGACTCTGCCACTGGGGCATGTGTGTGTGGCCTTTTCTAATGGATCGAACTGTGCCAGCTGTCTGAGGCACTGTCCTGATGGCCCATGTGTCCCAGCCTCCCAGGGTCGCTCTGCACACAGGGAGGGCTTCTCACAGCCTGCTCTTCCAGCCACTCCAGGATGGCCTGCTGCACACCAGTGTGTCCCAGGAGCTCTGCAGAGCACGTGGCGATGGTGCTCAGGCTCGGGATGGGTGTCTGTCCCCACCCTTTTCTCAAGACTCCTGCCTCTGGGCCCCCAGCCCTGTGGAAGGCAGTCCAGCTACTCCCAGGCCTTGCCTGTGTGCCCTAGATCTGGGGCCTGTGGCTTATTTTTGGAAAGGGTGTGAACAGCGTGCAAAGGCATCAGGCTGACGGCTGTACTGGAGGCCCCGGGAGTTGATGGATCCACTCTGCAGGTGCGAAGCAGGATCCTGAAGATCCGGGAGGAGCAAGATCCCCAGGCCCCTCTGCCGTGCCCTCAGGCTGTGCTGGCCAGCACATGGTGGGTCCTCCTTAGCCTGGCCTCACCCTCGGCCTCTGCCTCCCACTAGCTACAGTTGCGCCTTAGCTCTCAGCAAGGGAAACAAATTGAAAGTAGGTTGAGCAGAACATCCAGTCTTTCCCACAGCCATGCAGTCTGGCTAGATCACATTCCAGACTCGACACAGCAGCCTCCTCTCACAGGAAGGACAGGGCAGGTGCGGAGCCAGGCGAGGGGCAGACGTCCCACTGCCTCCTTCCTCTGTCTGAGCCCCAGCTTTCCCTCTCGGGTTGTGTGAGAGCTGGGGCGGTGGGAAGGGGGACCGCAAGGTGGGTGTAAGTCCACAGCCAAGGGTTCCCAGCGCCACTTCCCTCTGCCCTGCCGCCGCCGGTGCTGACCTTGTGGAGGCCTGTGCTCGTGTGTGGGTGGACGGGGCATCTGGGTAGCTGTCCCTCTTCCCTGGAAGGAAGTCTCTCCTGACATCCCAGTCTGTGTGTAGAGGAGCACATGGGACCCCTGCTCTCTGGTGAGCCAGGAGCCCAGGACCATGGGGTGGGGTCTGACCTGTGACCCCAGGGCTGGCCGCTCACATGGCCTGGATCCTGCTAGCCTCAGGAGCCACCGACCCCTTGCCAGGCCCCAGAGGGCAGAGGGTGCTGTTGTCTTCACCTGGCTTTTATCCTAGGTGATGCACAGGGGTACGGCAGCAGGACACTTTGCAGCAGGGGTAGATGAGCCAGTCCTGGGGCTCGCGATACCGCTCTTTCCCCCACATGGCCCCTGGCGGCCACAGAGGGGCGCCGCCCACCCTGGCTGGCCCAGACCCCTCCTGTCTTAGTTCCTGAAGTTTCTCATAACAGATTTTGGCCGGGGAGTCTGGAGGGCCCCTGCCTCTGACAGCACTCTCAAGCCCTTTCCAGAGCCCTTCCCTGGTCTCCGCTTCAGGGAGCACTTGGGGGTCAGGGAAACGGCGGGGGAAACCGAGGCGGCTCTGGGGGTGAGGCCAGGTGTGGCAGCAGTTCTGGCCTTGCTGGGTGGGTGGCCACTCACCAGCAGCGCAAGGGTCTTCAGGGAGATTGGGGTCAAGCCAGGCGCCACCTGTGGAAAGGGATCTATCGTCAGGGAGTTCGGTTTCCTCATTTAAAAAAGTTGAAGACCACCTGCTCTGCATGCCTCATTGTCTGTGTGGGGCCCCCACAACAATGGTCTGGGGGTGAAGGCACCGCAGAGCCGGCGCTGTGGGAGATGCCGGGGAGGGACCCTAGCAGGCCAGGCAGGCTCAGCTCCGCTGGGGCGCGTGTCCTGGGCGTGTTCCGTCGTGTGGACACTGAGGAGTTGACCCCGTTCTTTGTGCAGTCTGTATCTGCAAACCCGCCTGCTCCCTAAGATCACCTTTAACTCCTAAATCAGTATTGGCAGAGGCTTGAAGACGCCCTCAGAGCCGCGGAGGATCGAGTCCCTGCTCCCAGCTGAGGTTGCCCTCTCATCTCGGCTCTCAGGCCACACACGTGTCCTTTCCGTGGCCACTTAGTGCCACTCTCCCCTTTTCTGCTTTTCACTGGCCCTGGGCATCCTGCTGAAGGGCTCTCTAGTGGCCCGGGCACCAGGAGCCGACGAGCTGCACAGTCACATGAGCTCCGCCCCCTCCAGGCCCAAGTGCAGGGCTGTGTTCAGCACTAGGAGCCGTCTATGCTGAGGTCCCTCGGTGTCCACGGGGGCAGCTCCAGGACCCCTGTAGGCCACAGACTCCCCGAGGCTCAGGTCCCTCTAGAGCCTGTGCCCTGCCTTTGCACACAACTGTGCAGTCCTCCTGCGAGCCGCTGTCTTCCTGGGTGGCCTCGAATGCACTGTGCGGTCAGTGGTCATGAGTGCGGCGAGGGCTGAGTGACGAGGACACCACCGTGTCCAGTACAGGCACTAGGTTTTCCCAAATGTTTTCAGTCCTGAGATGGTTGAATCTGCAGAAGGAGGACCCAAAGGTAAGGAGAGCTGCTCGCGTGAGAAGTCCTTGGGCAGAGACGCACAGAACAAGGCTACAAGTGACCAGCTGCTGGGACGTGACCAGCTGCTGGTAGGACTGCAGACTCCTGAATGGTGAGGTCAGTCCTGTGTGAGTGCCCCTGACCCGGAGGACCCTCAGAGGATCGAACTATATCCGATTCTGTATTTAAATCTATTATTATCAACACATTTTATTATTGCATGTATGATGTATTCTGGCTCTACAGAAATCAACGTCACATAAAAGTCTATTCTGAGCAGCTGCCTTCTGCCTTCAGCTGTGCCCTGCTCCCTCCAGCTGCCAGGCTCATGTGATTTGTGCTCTTTGTGGAAGTTTCTGGGGGATAGGAGCATCCTTCTTGGGTACTGTCCACTGCAATGGCCCCTGGCAGCAGTGACCCCTGAGCACGGAATCTGTGGTTCCTGGGCTTGAGAACTGAACTGAGTGGCCACACAGGCCAGTGGCCACTGTGCGCAGTGTGGTCCTGAGTACTGGGTGGCGTGTCTGTGGAATCCACAGGAGCATCTTGGTCTCCCAGGAGCACACCCGTGATCTGAGGGATGAGCTCGGGCTCGGGGACGAGTTGGGGACAGGAGTGCTGGCCACGGAGCAGGGCTGACGTGGGGCAGGCTGTCTGCAGCTCGTTCACCCGTCTCCACTTCCCCTGTGGGGGTGTGGGGCGTTTTCTCTGGCCCTGGGGGGGAGGGGAGGCTGAGCTCTGCTCCCCACACTGTGGATGGCCACTAATGCCCAGATGCCCGTCCTTCCTCTCCCTCTGCCCCCTGCAGAGCTGAGGAGTCTCCTGCCTGTGCATCTGAGAAGGGCTCTTTCATCCCTAGTGAGGCGTCAGCTGTCGATGCCAGGCTTCTTGCCCCAGGAGGCAGTGAATCAGCCGGAGGGTGTGGGTGGGCGGGCCTCCCGTTGCTCTAGAGCGCCTCACCTGAGTGGCTGGGAAGTCAGAGACACGGCCACATTTGCGTTTAGCTCTCGTGCATGGACCTGTTGGCTGCACACCTGGCGTTGGTGGAGCAGGCGTGTGGTCATCTCCATTTTGCTGCCGGGGGAGACCCTGACCCTTGTCCAGGCCCACGGTGGCAGGTGGGGGCTCCAGGTGCCAGCCGTGGCTCTGAGAGCGCTCTTCCTAAACCACGTGCCCTGCCTCCTAGGGCTGCTTTGTGCCTGTGTGACACGCAGGCGGAAAGCGGGGAAGGGCCTTCTCAGCACACAGCGGGTGGCGCAGGGCTCTGGAGCCCCCGGGGCCGGGTGCGTGGGGCTGCTGGGGTGAGAGGCCAGTGCTGGGCTGATGTGATTGTGCTCTTCGGTGGAGCCCAGATCGGCAGTCCTCACGCCCCCGGGGACAGTTCCCAGGTGCTGGGACTCCCCGTGTGTGCCCTCCTGTGGAGTTAGCCGGGTCTGTGAGAGGTGGCTGTGTGACCTCAGGCCAGGCTGGCCATGGGGGCTGTCACCCAGGCCTGCAGTCTCCGTCAGTCACTACAGGATGCTGCTCTCGCTCCCAGCTTCGGCACTTCCATCGGGGACTTCCCAGCCTCCGTGGTGGCTTGTGACACCAGAGAGAAATCAGGGAAATTCACCCTGCCCGAGGCACCGGGCACTGGGTAGCTTTTCATGTAAGAATAGTCGGCTCTCTCTGTGGTCATTGCCAGCAAAATAACAAGGCAGGTACTGATGGAGCCACATAAGTGCACCTTGGAGGGTCTCTCATGACTAAGAACTCACATCCGGCTGTTCACGAGGCCTCGTTAGGCACAGGCCTGGAGAGGCCACACGGGTCACACCGGAACCGAGCGGCCTCCTGCCTGGTCCTGCAGTTCTGTGTCAGAAGAGGCCGCAGCCATCGTGTGTTCTCCTCCGATCAATGCACAAGTGGACGTGGGTTCTGCAAGCACCTGTGCGATGCACTGAGCTGGGGGTGGGGTGGGGGAGGGGCTTCGCAAGGGCGTCTTCCAGGTGGGTGCAGTTCCTTTCCCCAGCTGATGGTGGAGCACAGTTTTGTTCTGGAGACACAGGACTTTGGGGGTGCTAATGACCTTTCTTGTTCCTGGGCTGGCTGAGGGAGAATGGAGCCCCAAAGAGGGACGTTTGGTGGTGAGGTTCACCCAGGGACCCAGGGACCTGCGAGTTGCCCTCCTCCTTCCTGGGAAGCCGACGAGGTCTTCCTGCACTGACGGGAACCCCTGTGTGTGTGCGTGGCTAAGTGCCTGGCAGCCACACGTTAGAGTGAGACAGCAGCCGGCCAGGTTCCCACCGCCAGGAGGTGAGCACCTGGCAGGTGCAGCAGTATGTAGTAAGTTGTGAGAAGAAGAGATACTATGATATAAAATAGAATGTCACCTGGAATAATAGAGAGACTCCTGGCCCCCATTTGTTCACGTCTCTACAGACTCTTCAACTCTTAGTTATAACCCATGGCAAGCGTCATTTATTTTGACATTTAGGCTGTTCCAGATTTAGCCATGGAGAGCGGCCATGAAACCTAATTTTATTGGTGCGCGACCTTGTGGCCAGGACAGCTTGGGCCCTTCTGACTGAGAGAGCCCTGTGCTGTTGCCTGCAGGGGCTTCCTGGTCACCTTCAAGCTCATCCCCAGTGGACACAGCCCCTTTGGCCTCTGAGTCTGCTCCAGCAGGAGCCGTCAGCCCCTCTCTGCAGCTGGCCTCAGTCTGCTGTCCTGGAGTGCCGTGCCCTCCACTCCCACTTGGCCTGCTCCCTAAGCCCCCCGATTTCTGAGTCTTCCTGTGCCTTTGGGTTGCTATCCCCCAGATGGCCACCTTTAGACAGGACTTTTCGGATTCCAGGGCACTGTCAAGGTGGCTCGGCCCTCCCCATGTCCACGGGCAGCGCACCTGGACGTTCTGGTCCCGCCACAGCTTACTGCTCCTCTCCCAGCAGCTGTCTCACTGGTGGTGGCTCCGTCCACCGCTGCTCAAGCAGAGTTTGGGGTCCTTCCGGATTCTTCTCTCTCTCAACACATGCCAGCAGGTGCACTGTGTTCAAAGTCCTGGAAACTGATTCAGCTCTGCTACAAGTTATCATTCCACTTCCAAGTTCAAAGTGAAGGAAAGCTGTGGCTCCAAGGACAGGTCCTGGGTGACCTTGTCCTTGTCAGGGAGGCCCGGAGGGAGCACAGTCACCTTCCCGTTGTCCTAGAAGTTCAGGTGGGAACCGCGCATTCTCCAGATCTCGTTTCCGTGAAGCAGAGTCCCGCGTCGCTGGTGAACAGGACCAAGGCTGCCCCTCCAGGGTGTGGCTGTGGCTCCCACGTGTTCCTGCCTGGAAGCCTGGACCTGGGTTTACGGTGGACGCTGGGAGCTGAGGGCTCTCAGAGGCGCCCCTGGTGGGAGGCCATGGGTCACACGGTACCACTCGGGGAGGTTCCCGTCTGAGAGCTCTTAGGCCCTGCTGACTGGAGGGTCCCCCACGTGCGGTTGCTCCAGAGCAAGGCCACCTGGCTGTGGCCTCTCCCACACGCGAAGCTCGCTGATCTCATTGCACGCCTACCCCAGGATGCAGGTGCCGCATAGTGTCCTCACCCCAGCGTGGACTTCCCAGTGTCCTAAACTGTGAGCCCAAACAAACCCCTTTTCCTTTTAAAGTCCCCAGTGTCCTGTGTTTTTCTACAGAAACTGAAAGTGACCCACCCTGTTGGTCTAACAGTCCTGAGATCTTCTGTAGTGTGACCTCGAGCAGCAGATGTGTGATTTGCCAACCTGTTTGATAGTTGTGGAATTAAGTGAAATGTAAAATCACGACTGTCACCAGGGGTGGGTTTTGCTGATGGACTTTGTGACCGTGAACTCTGGAGCGGCCTCCTCTGAGCTCCATTCTGTCCTCTTCCCCTCGGTTCTCCTCATGTAGGCAGGGTCAGGACTCTGTCATTGTCCTCAAGGACCTGATTGTGAATGTGAGATTCTACTGATTTGGTTTCTAGAACAAACACGAGTGTCTCCCTGGCCGTCCACGACTTCTTGCCCTGGCTCATAGGCTCCTGTCCCACACCGCTGTCTTGTCCACTCCAGCTGTGGAGACTCTGCTGGCTGCCCATGTGGTCTCCTGCCCCGGACAGCCTTGGCCCTGCTGCCAGGGAGCTTGGACAAAGCCGGTCTCCTCGCTCTCCTGGGCTGAGCTGGACACGGCCAGCTCTGGTGGCCTTTCCAGCCTCGGCTCTGCAGAGGTGCTCATGGTCCGTCCACTTGAGCTGCTGCCATCGTGTTGCCCCCTGCCCCTCCTCAGGTCAGCCTGAGCCTCCTCTGAACCAGCCGGGGGCTTCCCCGTCCAGTGCTGCTGGGTACCGCTTCTACCAAGTCCTGGGCCTCCGATTTTATCATGTGCTTAAACCCAGTCCTCCCCGGTAGGCGGTGGCAGCTGGAGATCCTTGTCTTCTAATCCCCTTTACGTCCACCTCGGCTGGCGCTGGGTCCTGGGGGCGCTCAGCGGAGGGAGTGTGGGGGGCCCGGGCTGAGGGGCGTTGTGTGTGGGATTGAACCTGGCTACGTGCCGGCCCTTGGAGGCAGGGCCCTCTGAGGGACGGTGGCTCTGTGACGCTTCCTCCTCACCATCCGGGCGGCACGTGTTTGAAGACTCCATGACCCGGTCACCGGGGCTCAGTTCTACAGCTGTCCTCGAATCCCACGTGCTCTCCCAAGCCCTTTGGCATCTCTTTCTGGCATCGTGTTTGCTGCAGGGGACTGGACCCCATGGAAAATCTAGGGTGGATGGGGTGAACTTTTCAGTGAGTGGGTGGACAGGGCCCCACCGGGGACTGACGTGAGCTGGGGGCGTGCCTAGCAGGAAGGGCCTCTTGAGGAGGTGTGAAGTTGGGAGTGGACATGCCTTTTCCATCCGTCACAGCAACATGCGTTAATAAGGAAGTGGAGAGACCAGCAGGAGGAAGAGCCCAGAGCCTGGACAGGCGTCTTCTGTGAGGGTCTTGAGGGCCACCCACTTGCTGGCTGTGCCGGTGGACAGCACCCACTGTCCGCACCACAGGTTGGGCCAGAGGGGTCTGCCCTGGAGACAGGCAGGGCTGTGGCATGAGTCCTCTTTGCTGCGTCCCCTGTGCGGTACTCCGTCACAGTGACGTCTTGGTGAGAGCGTCTGGTGGACACGTGAGCAGCCCATTCGTCCTGCTCATCCCTTACTCGGCGTGGTGGCTTACCATCCATGTGGGATGGAGGGAAGGGATCGGGCCTAGGAATCTTGGGGACCACAGGGGCCCTGGTTGGGGTGGGGTTCAGGGCCAGGGGTCAGCTCTGCCGAGAGCAACCAGAGGCACGGTGTGGGAGACGAGTGGACGGAGCACTGGCCTCCTGGGTTGTGAGGCAGGTACTTCCAGGTGGAGAGAAGTTCTCTGCTGGGCTGGGCGATTGACCGAGGCCCTGGTGCTGAAGGCTGTGTGGGGCGGGTCCTGCCTGGGCTGTCACAGGGTGCACTGGGACACCTGATGTTGACCAGGGGAACCAGCACTGATAAGCCGGCCGTCAGGGGGAGAGTCTCAGCTTTGTGCTCACAGTCCTACCTGGGAGGGGCCTGCAGGGCCCCCACAAGAGCTGTGACCCCACCCAGCCCTGGGGTTCGGTGGTGTCCCCCCACGCTGGCACCACGGTGAATCCTGTGCTCCCTGACTTCACCGTCTGGACCACACTCAGGACGGCCTGGGGCGGGCTGGCTGGAGGCAAGGAGCCGCCATCCTCCCTGCTGCCGTCCCTGCAGGGCCCACGGGGAGGAGCTCCCACCTGTGGCTGCGTGATGAGCCCCGCGGCAGCCCCTCGCTGGGGAAGTGAGCAGGCCGTCCCACATATCCTAGCGGAAGTCCTGGAAGGCAGTCTGGCTCCTGTCGGGGTGCATGAGGAGCCGGTTTAATCGTGAAGTCTGATCGCAGCCTGCACTGATTTACCTTTCTCTGAATCGTCCTCCCTTGTGGACGGTGAGCTGCTCTGGGGAGCAGAGGTCTCTCTGCAGGAGTCTCGCCTTCCTCTTTCCTCCTAGGCCCTGCTCCCCCTGGGGAAGACGCCGCTGGCTCTCCGGTTCTCCTGGGCCCAGGGATCACGCACTTCTGAGGCGTTGGCATCGAGCGTGGGTCCTGGGGGAGACGCTCGCCTTAGCCTGGGCTTCGTGGGGAGGCAGGAGTGTTCCGGTGGGTGTGTGACTTTGCCTGGTGGCTAGCCTGCGAGCTGCTGCTCTGCACACCGGGCCTGGCTTGCTGTGACTGGGCTGGCTGGTGCTTTCACCACGTGACTGTTACAGAGGATGCTGCTGTGAACACAGGGGACAGGGTCTGCAGGAGTCCCAGCTTGTGGGTCCTTTGGACATTGTCTGGGGAGCGGCTTTGTGGGTGATTGTCTTTATTCATTTTTTGAGGAGCCGCCGTGCAGTTTTCCATGGCGGCAGCACTGTGAAAGTCCCACCAGCGATCACGCCGCTTCTCGGCTTCTGCCTCCTGTCCGAGCTTTACCGACGCTGGCTTTCCGTCTTTTCCGTCTTTCTAGTAACGCCATCCTGATGGTGTGAGGTGGTGTCTCACCCGAGAGCTGGGCCACCGGCACCTTGAGGCAGGGTGGCCCTGGGGTGGCTCACAGCGCTGTGTGTCCATTCCTAGCCTAGTGCCTTATCATCGATCCCTAATCAATGTTCCATGTCTCAGACGGGGTCTCGTTGTGTTGCCAGGCTGGTCTCCAACTCCCGGGCTCAGGTGACCTCCCGTCTCAGCCTCCTGAGCAGCTGGAGCCACGGGGCAGCGCTGTGCGCAGCGTCCTCATTAGGTACACTAGTTTTGTTGTGGTGGTTGCTGCTGTTGATTTTCTTGAATATTCTACGTATGAAATTATGAACTGCACATTAAACAGTGTGACACCAGATAACGTCATCTCCCTTCCTAACGTGCATACTGGGTGGTCACGGGTGTGCTGCCCCGGGCTGCAGGTGGCTAGCGGGGCACGGTGGTCAGTGGGGCCTGAGGGCAGACACCGTCCTTCAGGAGCTCCGCCGGCGCTCTGGCCCCGGGTGGGCGAGGCACAGACCTGCTCCTGCTGCTTCTGCTGTTCCTTGTGGCCGTCTGGGTCCTTTGCTGCCGTGTCCTGTTGACACGTGCTCTGGTTTCCGTGTGCACGGATCCATGGTACTTTCACCTGGAGCCCCTTAAACCTGCTCCCAGAAGCCTCCGTTTCCTGGTTCGCAGCATGAACGTCACCCATGCCCCTTCTCTTCCTCCACTCCTCTCCTGTGAGCCTCGGCCTGTGACGACAGCATCTCCCTGTCCATCTCCCTGTCCACTCGCGGCCCTCTCAGCACTGGGCCAAGGGGCCCATCTCATGGAAGCCGTGAGGTCAAAGAAGACACTGGAGATGCCTCAGAGTAAAGATGACCCAGTTCCCTGCCTGCACGTGGCAAGCTCGCTCCGTTGGGGGCTACGTGGACTCCGCCCCTCCTGTGACCCTTCCCCTCCCGCCCCGTCCCCTCCCGCCCTGTCCCCTCCGTAGGCTTCTCTAGTCTCTTTTAAGTCACTGAGGAACTTACCTTTCCATCCTGAGCTCACACCCCTTCTGCTTCTATGTCGTCCTTTGATCCAGGCTTACAAATGCCTCCCCAAAACCAAACAAAGGGAGAACAAAACTCCTCTGACCCCAGAGAACACCCGGGGAGGGAGGCCAAGGCTGAGCGAGCGTCCTGAGGGCTCCTGCTCGCGCCTTTGCTTTCTGGACGTGTCCCCAGGTTTCTTCCTGTGTCAGGGAGGAGGGCCTCTGGGGGAGTCCTTGGCATTTCCGTTTGGAAAGGTGACTTTGAGCTTCTCGGGTGATTGGAGCTCAGCTAGATGCCCAGGTCTTGTAGGAAAGACCTTCTGGGGTCAAAGAGGACCATAGACGACTTCCTGTACCAGCGCTGTCCGGGGTGGGCAGCTGGCACCAGAAGGGAAAGCTGTCGCTGCCCCCGCAGGAGGCTTGGGACCTGCCCGTCTCTCTGCCGAGCCGGTGGCGGCCTTCGTGGGTTCTGAGTGGGCGCTGGTGCTGCTCTCTGGGTGGCTCTGTCTATTCTTGCTTTGGGGGCCCATTTGGAGGAACCCCTCCTGCCCACCTGGCCCTTGACAGCCCCGCGGGGCTCCTGGGGGAGGGCAGGGCTCTCTCGTGCCTGCTGGACAGTGGGTTCTTTCCCTTGGCTTGCCCCTGGGCCTTGCCCCTTCCCATAGCAGAGTGGCAAGTCCCAACGGGGATCCTGCACTGGGAAGTTCTGGATGTCACACTGGGGAAGGGAAGACGCTGGGCCACCCATCACACACAGCCTGGTCCCCAACAGAGAAGCATCTGGTGCCAGGGGTCAGTGGTGTGGAGATGGGGAGCTGCCCTGGGGAACCCGCCCTGTGGATTGTGGTGGGTGAAGAGTCCCGGAGGAGGCCAGGATATGGCCTGGTTTGGTCTCTGGCAGAGAAGAAAAGGGCACCGTGCTCAGGGCGTTAGGAGACCTGAGGAACCTTGCCAGCACATCCCTGCCCCAAGTTGGCCTGAGCCACAGCTGGTGGTGATGCAGGATCCCCACCTCCAGAATCTCTTCCCCCTTGTTGGAGTCAGTACGTGGAATGAATTTCCTTTGGCCATCTGTGCTCAGCAGCGTCAGAGGGCCCAGCTCCTCCTCCCGGGTGGGGCCGAGGGGCGGTCCTCCTCTGGAGAACCCTGCCTGATCTCTCTGCCTCCTGCAGCCACCTTCACCCGCTTCACATCCACCCCTCGTGTGGAAGCCACCAGGTCTGGCTTAGCCTCCCCTGAGAGCCTAGTTCCAGGAGGTCAGCGATGTCCTGGTGACCTCTCCTGCTGCCAGCTCCTGCACACAGCAGCTGTTCCGTGGCCCCTTGAGCTGGGAGGACATACTGAGAGTGGATAAAGCTGCTAAGGGTCTCCCCGGGCTGGGAGATGCTGAGCTTGGCCTTGGCTGAGGAGCCCAGAGAGTGTCCTCACTCCCAGGTCGGCTTTGAGCCTGGCGCTGGCCTTTGGTGTCTGGCCCTGTAAGAAAGGATGTTTTGGATAACCTGAAAGTCTCTGAGGAGCTTTGGTGGATTCGGGCCTGGCCAAAACCCGGAGAAGGGCGGAAGGTTTGCATCGCTCTGGACGACGGGTTTTAGATGCGTCTCCGCTGCATGTGAAATGGGAAAATGATGTTATGGGGCAGCAACTAGGGAGAGGGCACACCAGCTGTGACAGGACTCCCCCGCACAGCCACCCAGAGGGGCGCTGACTGGAGCCCTGAGCCTCTTCCTGTCTGCGGAATTCTTCCCTCACCAATGTCCCTCCTCCCCGGGAGGTCACTTCCCTTTCCCCAAACCAGACACCACTCTTCAGAGTCTCCTGCAGGTGCCCGCCTTGCCCGCTCCTGGTAGGGGGCTCCGACAGTGCTGTGTAGACAGTGGGTCCTGCTCGCCCTGCAGGTGGTGTCAGGGCTGGGCACGGGGCTTTTTGTGGGTGAGATGTGGCTCCCGTCACCAACAGCTCAGCCTCTTCACTGCGTTCGTCTAGGGACTGGACTGGAGAGTGTGGCTGGCTCTCTACTACTTTAATCTCTGCTGTCCACTGCAGCCTCGGGGGGGATAAGGCGCTGTCTGTCTAGGTGTGGCAGAAGGTAAGCCCATCTGTGCTCTGCCCACTCCAGAGCTGTCAGCCCACGTGCAAACCACAGTTCTGTCCCCTGCTTGGTGCAGTCACCAAAGGGGTCCTCCAGTGACCTCCAGCAGCCTGTCCAGGGCAGCTCAGCCTCAACGCTTCCTGCATAAAACCTCCTCACATGCTCAGGCTTGGCTCTGGGCTTCATTTCCAGAATGTTCCATGCCTTAGCAGTAATCCTGCACGCAGCCACGGCTGAGCCTCCATCAACCTGCCACACCACTGTGGCTCTTTAGAAAGTGCAGCAGTTTTCCCCGAAGTCAGGATCGGATGTCCCTTGCCTGGTGTGATAGCCCGGAACTCCAGGTGCTGTCCTGGGAGGGACTGGCTTTCCCAGGGAGGTGTTTGGGACACGTCTGGGAGAAGCAGCCTTCGACCCCGCTGCGCGTCCTCCTCCAGCAGCGCCGTCTGGGTTCCACAGAGTCACTTAGCAAGTGTTTCTTGGATGCGCTGTGTGGCCTTGCTCTGGGCTTGGGGACATGTGACGCTGGGACTTGAAGTGAGTGATGCCCAACAGCTGCCCACGCCCACTCTCCCCGCCTTGGTCCACTTCTCTTCTCCTTTTGGGGATTGTCATCAGCTCTGAACTTGCTGTCCCTTGGGCTGCTGGTGCTGGCCCCTCGTGGCATGAAGAAGAGGTCAGGTTTCACAGGCCGCTCTGGCTACCCTGCAGCCGATTGCTGGGCTCACTTAACTGAGGTGGGACAGTGTGACATCAGTGCTCTGCCGGGGGCAGAGTGTGGCTTTGGAAAGGGTTAGGACAGGCAGCTCCTAGTGCTGAGACCAGGTGGTCATTCTGTCAAGCCACAGAAAGAAAGCCACCAACGTGAGGTGCTTGGTGCGGTCCCCAGCCCTAGCTAGCGCTCAGAGAAGCAGTGCTGCTGCCACCGTGGTCAGCTCACTCGGGGCCGCGGGCTCCTCAACGTGTCGGCCACGCTTCCTTCGGTTGTCTTGGAGCCTTACTTTGATTTTCACCTTCCTGATTATAAATTCCAAGAGAAAAGCGGGCTTGTCTTATCTGGCTCTCCACGGTGTGCTGGACGGACTTGATGGTCAGATAGCAGGCACACAGATGCCTCCTGCTCACGTAGCCGGCAGGTGATTTGGGGAAGTGCTCTGTGCACACACTGTAGTGCCTGGGAATTCCGAGGGGAAGGGGAGGGTTCTGCGCCTCGGAACACGTGTGTGAGCTCGGGCTTGGCAGTGCTGTGCCCGCCCCCACGGAGCCCTTCACCAGAACTCTTCCAGGTGGGACCAGGAGGGCCAGGGAGAGGTGCAGGCCACGTGCCCAGCCTTGGCCTTGTGCACACGCTGGTGCCTCCCGGTGAGCGAGGGTGAGCGAGGGTGAGCGTCCCAGAAGAAGAGGGTTGGCCTCTCCCAGCTGCAGGACATCGCACTTGCTGCTCCTGACCCTGGAGAGACTGTTCTGCCAACGCCAACGCCCAGTCTCTCATCTCATAGGCAGCTTACAGCAAAGAGGACATCGTCCTTATCAGCACGTGGGGGAGGAAGGAAAAAATAACTCAAAATCCAATGTAGTATTTCTGTTTTTATTTATGTTTTGATCAGGCATGAAATAGAATGAGGTGCACTTGTGTTTCTCCGCTGACACCTCTGTCACACTCCAATCCCACAGCGCCCCCCGGGGGAGATCCCCAGGCACACTCGGCTGCCCCTGGGTTGACCATGCACAGCTGTGGGAGGCTCAGGCCAAGCTGGGGGACGGAGGGACATGTTTGAACCAAGAGCAGATCTGCACCTGGAGCCCTGGCACAGGTCCTGTGAGAGCAGCACCAGGAGAGCAAGGTGACCCTTCTCAGACCAGTCCTCCCACCTGAGAAGCGTAGGAAGGGCTGGGGAGACGGGTGCACTTCTCCCCGTAACAGTGTGCCGTGGTGCTGATGGTGCTGCTGGTGACGGTCCCCCCCATGGTGCGGCATCCCCTCCCCCCCCCATCAGAGGGCCCGTTCTCCTTCCGTGCCTTGTACCTGGTGGCTTTCACATCGCTCTGGTCTCCGCAGGTTGTCTGATCTCATATGTAAACACACGTCCTAAACGTGTCAATAAGGCCTGCGTGTGGAGACGACAGACTCTGCGTGTGAGTGCATGGATCCCTATGGTGAGCACACACAGCTCACGCGCATGAGCACACACCTCACGCCCGCAGGGACCCGCACGTCTCATGTTGTAAGCACGTATCCCTCCCCCTATGAACACACATCTCCTGCACGTGCGCACACACACCTATGCACACATGCACACACACGTCTCATGCTGTGAGCACACACATGCTGTGTGGGTAACTGCTTGACCTCTCATGTGTTTACTCAAAAGGAAAAAAATCCTCCGTCCAAACCAAGACCCGAGCATGAATGCTCCCAGCCTTTGGTAAGGTCAATGGCAAATGTCCCTCAATAGGAGCCTGTTTAAAGAACGCTGCTGCACACAGTGGGGACACTCTGGAGTGAGAGGGGGGCCCTCTGCACACACAGCAACATGGACACGTCCCACAGTCCCTGTGCCGAGGGAAGGAACCAGGCAGGAGGTGGCACCAGGGATTTCAGGCCTGCAGAGAATGTGGCGCCTCGTGACAGGAAGCAGGCCTGGGGGAGGGGCTGAGGAGGATCGAGGAGTACCAGGGACCTGGGCGGTGGGCGTGTTCTTGTCTTGAGTGAGTTGGTGCGTATTTGGTTCGGAGCTCTTCCCAGGCGCCCGAGCAAGTGCAGTCCTTGTGCCCTGTCCTGCCTCAATGCCATGCATGTTCTCTTTCCCCAAAGCTACCCACAGGCAGCGCCCCAGGCAGCACCAGGAGAGGCAGGCACTGAGGGGGGCCTTGGGCCCACAGACGGCCTCTGGCCGTGTTCCGCAGCTGTGATCCAGGGCAGTGGAGACCATTGGATGACTGAGCGCTTGACGGCATTTTCTGCTGAGGGCTCTCCTGCACAGGTCAGCTGGGGCCCTGACACCAACATAGCCCTCTAGGAAGGCCACACAGGGCTGTCCACACCGTGCTGGACCTTGGAAAGGCTTCTGCAGGATTGGAACAAGCCTCAATTATCAGACAGACCTATAGCTAAGTTGTTCTTTGAAATGTATCCGGAGTTTTAAGAGGTGATTATTTCGTTGGAACGTGGGCGGGGGAGGTAGGGGTCTAGGAAGCACTGCCGGCCGCCCCTCCTGGGGTTCCTGCTGGGTGGAAATGGCAGCTGACCTGTTGCAGAGGGCTCAGCACTGGCCTCCCTCTGGCCAGGGGCTCTTCGTGGCTTAGCCCTCCCCTGGGGGCTCTCCTGTGGTGGCCCCAGCTGTCTGAGGGCTGATGTCCTGCGGTCACTGTGGCTGTTCTCAGTGGCGTGAGTGTGAAGGAGGCCTCTGTGTCCCTGTTCCCTGAGCACTTCCCACCACAGGGCTGGAGAGCCCGCTGAGGGTGTCCTGGAAGACAGGTGTGGTCTGAACCTGCACCAAGGAATGGGCGGGATCTAGGTCTCCGGGGCAGGGTAGGGGTGCAGCACGGAGCCATGTGCAGTGGGGGTCCCGCTGCGCTTAGGCCTTCCATAGATTGTTACCAGGACCTGGGCAAAGCCCACCCATGTGAGCCTCCAGCCTAAGACCCCTGCCCCGTGGTTCCTGAGTGGCGGGGAGTGAGGGATTCCCTGGGGAGTGTTCCGTGCTGTGTTCCACCCTCATGTACCCACGGCGGCCTGGCCTGCAGGCTGTGGTCCTCCCTAGTCCTTTCAGTGCCGGGGAGCCACGGCAACCGGTGGCACATGGGCTACAAATCAACAGTGGGTTTCCTCAAGTAGTGACACGACCTTGACCCCCGCCAGGCACGAATGAGAAGCCCATAGTTTCGTCTGTTGGTCCTTCTCTTGTCTATTGCCAATGACGTGGATTCATGGGCAGAAAGGACGGCTCCTCTGTCCCCCAGGATTGGCGCAGCTGCTGATGGAGCAAGCAGGGGCTAACCCTTCTCCACAGGGGGGCACCGTCAGTCAAGGTCGGCACCTGGGCAGTTCCCAGCTGATGGTGGAGTGGACCCCACAGCCATGGGTGCTCCCGGGAGCTCTCAGACCCCTGGAGGAAGTTGGCGGAGGGAGCTCATAACTCCATGTCCCACGAGCTGGACGACTCACCGTTTTCCTGGGGTGACATTGGCACACCTGCAGAGGAAGGTCTTGGGGATCATTGATACGTGTTGAAGACAGCAGTTTAACTCTGAGTAGTCGCAAGTGCCCTCCACGTATGGTGGGCTCTGGCTGTAACGGCAGTGTCCCCTCTCAGCTGGGCTAATGGCTACTAGAAGTGCCTGATCTTACTGCTCTTTCTGGGTTGAGGGGTGGGTCTTGCTCTTGGCAGGAGTCTGTGGCTGCTGCAGGATTGCCTTCCTCCCCCGGGTGCCCACAGACATGCCCGTGAGCCTGAGTTCCTGGGGGAGCTCGGTTTCTCCTCCCTGGCACACTCTGGGCCGTTCTCAGCCTGAGGCCTGAGGCCTGGCCACCTGCCCAAGTTCTTGGTGGTCTCTGGCTCAGAATGTAGGGAATCTGTGTCAGGAAGTGGTTCCTGCCACTCAGGAGAGGGCGATAGGCTGTGGTCTCCTGGAGCAGGTGGATACAGGGAAGGCCTCCCAATGGGCAAGTGAGATAAGAGGTGAACTGAGGCTGGAGGGCACACTGGCCCTCTTCTCCCACCACGCCAGGCTGCCCCCGTCATGGGTCTGCGGGGTGGAGACCAGCTCAGGATTTGTGTGGCTGGTGATACGTGGGCCACATCCCTAACACAGTGGGTCTTGCCACCTGCCACCTCTTTGGAGCACCTTCCAACCCACAGTGGCAGAAGCTGCGTCGCCCTGTCTTCACCTGTACGTAGGCTCCCTGGCAGCGTCTGCTGGACTGGACGGAAGCCTTCTCTGAGAAACACAGGCCAGTGGGCAAGCAGAACCTGAGTCATGAGGACCACTGAGGAGGAGATGCTGGCCAGACCAGGCCTTTGCTGGCTGGCACCTAAGGGGTCCAAGGACTTCCTGGGCTTGGCCTCAGGCAGTGACAGGCCAGGTGTTGTCCAGGGTGTGCTGAGCGTGGGGTCTATCCAAGGATGTCATGTGAAGGAAGGACCCGGGTTTAGGAGGTGGCCCAGAGATGTCACACTCTGGGTCACCAGATGTGGCGGCTCCAGTCTAAGCCAGTTTCTGTAAGTACTGATCCCGTGAAAGAGCCAGGCTACTTAGGTAACATTCACTATTGGGAACGTTCAGGTGACTTTTAGAAGTATATATTTATAAAATTAAAATAAAGATCATGCTTAAAACTATTTCACTACGTTGGTCAGAGTTTAGTCTTGCTTTGGTTCAAGGCTTTATTTTTGTAGAAATCTCCTCTTGTGAGTAGGACACATGGATGGGAGGTCCACAGTACCTGGCACAACTGGGAGGGCACCAGGCATCTACCAGCCCCAGTTGTCCTCATCGGGTGGGGAGAGGAGGCGGGAGGACGTCTTGGCTTCTGTGGGCGCCATGGTAGTGAACAGTCCATCTACCAGGGGCCAGTGGGTGCCACCTGACAGGGGCCAGAGGACACAGGCAAGTCCTGTCACTGCGACTTTGCTGCCATAACCCCGTGTGGCTGCAGGCCACCTGTGCAGAGCAGGGGCTATCTTCTAGGTCACCATCGCCACCTTAAGCTGCCACCTGTGTGGGCGACTTGTATTCTACTGTGACTTAACTTGGCCACAGATTTTCAAATCTTATGAATTCTACTGAAAAAGTGCTTAACTTCATATCAAGAAGTGGTTGACAGAGTTTTGGGGAAACAGCACGAAGAAAATTCCTAGGTTTCCTGTTTTCTTGCATTGCATGAGCACTTCACAGAGGAAGGAGCAGATGGAGGCGCATGTGTGTGTGTGCGTGTGTGTGTGTGTGCGTGCATGCGCAGGGGGAAGAGGGACTAAAGAGCCTGGCACATGTTAGCATGGGTTCAGCTGTTGCCACATGGGACGTGCTCCTGGGGGTGGAGAGGAGCTCTACTCGAAGGTGGACGGTGGGTCTGGGAAGTCCTCGGGCAGTGGCCTGAGTAACAGGAGAAAACTCATTTCCATGACGTACACGAGCATGTGAGTCCTGCACAGTCCTGGAGGAAGAGCCCTGGCACACAGAAGGGAAGGGCGTGGATATGGGGAGCACAGGCGGCTGCAGACGATGCCCCTCAGGTGATAAAGCCGTCAGAACAGCTGCCTGACTGTGACAGCCAGGACGGGCCTCCCCGGGAGCCCATCTTCTGTTGGGGGGTCATGGGCAGGGACTTGCAGAGGTGAGGTCCTTTGGGGAGTATGTGTCCTTGGGTAGCTAAGGTCCTTCAGGGAAGACGGGGTGACAGGAAGGAGGCAGGAGGTGGTCAGCGAGACCTGGGGCCCCAGGCTCCTGCGGCCCTCCAGTGCCTCGGTTTGAGGCCCGCAGGCTGCCCACTGCTGGGCTCTGGGCAACGTGTGAGCCCCAGCTGTCCTGGTGTGCAGCTAGGTCCGGGACCCTGGGTGCTCCTGTGCCTCCCCAGGCCTCACACTGCTCAAGGTGGGGGTGTGGGGAGGCGGGGCGTGCTGGCCCAGCAGGCCTGTTCCTCAGCCTCATGGGAAGCGGTTTGAGTCATGCAGCTGTGAAGGAGTCTACGCCACGGTGGGGAGGGGGCTCCTTACTAGGTCCTGCCCTGAGTTCAGCCTCACGCCTGCAGTGAGTGCAGCGAGCGTGGCTGTGTCCTGACGGGGCTCAGGGTTTCTCCTGGAGGAGCGGCTGGGGACCTGGCAGTGGCTGGAGTGGGGCCTGCAGATCAGGAATGTGTGGACCGTCGCCACCTAGTGACAGGAAGCAGGAACACCGTCACCTGGTGCAGATGGTGGCCTGGTGGTCCTCCTCGGCCAGCATCTGAGGCACTGCCTCCCCAGCAGAGCCAGAGGGCCAAGTCCATGCCTCATGTCCTCCACACAGCAGAAACGAAGACCCGGGACAGCCAGCTGCTGCCCTGCCGAGAATATGTGCTTGTGAGGTTAGAAAGTGTGTCTCTGAGGACCCTTCTGCTGGCCTTCCTGGGAGTACGCCAACACCTCTGAGCACACACAAAAGAGCACACGTGTCCCTCTGAAGAGGAACAGAGCTGGAAACCCAGAGCCACACTGAGGAATAACGCCAGGCCATGCTGCAGACACCTGGCCGCGTCTGCAGGACGGGCTTAGGGAGTTGGGTCCTCTGCCACCCTTCCGCTTGTGCCAGGGGAAGGAGGAAGCACAGAGTAGGACGTTTCATGTTGTCATTGTCATGACAAAATGTGGTGGCCTTAGTAGGAGGCAAGTTGGGGGAGATGACAATATAAAAGACTTGCGAGGTTGCCTCTGGGCCAAGTGTGAGATATTTTGAAGGGTGTCCGCCTGGAGCCGCCGTGTGTCTGGGCGGAGAGGTAGGGACATTCTTGCCCAGGGAGCTGCAGGGCCGGGGTACCATGAGGGCCCTCTAGGGGATCAGGGCACAGGTTAGGGGGACAAGGTTGGGCATGCTCCTTGCCCTCCCCAGGCCCTGCAGAACTTGCTGGTGTAGGGCGAGGGCAGAAGATTCAGGAGAGTCCCAGCACCGTGATTAGTCCTGGAGATCTTGCGTGGCAGTGCAGATGTGCTGAGCATGGCTGACCTGCACCCTGGACCTGGTCAAGGTACGAATATTGCACATGTGGTTTGAACCACAGTCGTGGTTCAAGTTCACATTGGAAGGGAGGCCGGCTTGCCTTGGGTGCTAAGGGCTCTGATGCCTGGGCAGTTCCCCTACCTGGTCTGTTTCTCATCTCTGCTCTAGGCACCTGACTCTGGTGGCCTGGAGTGTGCATGACCGCGGAGAGGGAGCTCTGTGAGGGGCAGCACGTTCACCTGGCTCTCATCTGGGGACGTGTAGAAAGTTCTGTCTGCTCCGTATGCCCAGGGTTGTCAGTTTAGCACAAGGGCATCCCTTCAGACCCTGGGGTCTAGAGTAATCTAATTTTAAAATTCCAGTTACACTTGTCTGTTCATCTACCTGCCGAGTCAAACTCCTGAAGGAGAGATCGGCACACCCTCAAACAGAGAAAACCTCATCATTTTTGGAGAAGCAAAGCCATGGCTGAATTGATGGTCTTGCCTGAGCAGCATGAGGCATGCTCACGAAGCCTCCTCGCCCCCCGGGAGTAGCTGGGGTGCGCACAGATTCGGCCCTCAGGAGCCCGTTCCGGCCTCAGAGCTCAGAAGCAGGCAAGGCCACCAAGCTGCGCCCAGGCTCTGACTGCAGTCTATTTACTCTCTCCGTCAAGAGCGCAGAATAAGATGATTCCTGTTCAGCTCTCACCTTCATTACGAGTGGAAACTGAAACGTGGGACCTTCATTATGAGTGGAAACTGAAACGTGGGACCTTCATTACGAGTGGAAACTGAAACGTGGGACCTTCATTATGAGTGGAAACTGAAACGTGGGACCTTCATTACGAGTGGAAACTGAAACGTGGGCGCGAGTGCCCATGCTTTCCCTTGGCTTCCTAGTGTACCAGCAGAAGTGACGGGCTCCTCCCTTTAGTCACCCAGCTAAGCGGAGGTTGATGCGTGGCGTGGGCCCTGCACTGGGCGTGGTGGATGGGCGACAGGGACGTGCAGACTGTCCACCCTCCAAGGAGAAGGGCTTGGGGGCCTGCTCCTCATGGGGCCTCTTCACAGTCTGCTCCGTATTTTCCCTGCCGCTGGCCTCTTTGGGTGTCTGTGGAGGGTCCGTGCCTCGTGGCAACCCTCAAGACTTCCGGAATACCCCCCGGCACACGACTGACTCTCCTTGGATTTCTCCCTGTTTCTATTCTGCACCCAGGGGAACGTCACCCCCCCCCCCACATCTCTTAATTCATTTTTCTTAACTTGAATTATTTATAAAGGTAAATTTGTTTACTAATATGCTTATAGGCTCATTTAAATTTGTCAGTTATCCTGTAAAATTGCCTAGGGACAGAGCAAGGCTGGTGGCTTGCTCACCTCATCCAGGAGCGGGATGCCACCTGTTTGAGGGTGAGCTGAGCCTGGTTCTCTACTCTAGCCTGACATGAGCTACTGACCTCCAGGCAGAGTGTGTGCTCCATGTCACATTCAGTGAAACTGTCCTGTTGTGTCACCCGTGAGAGAAGATGAATCCCCAACAATGCAGGAGTTGGGGTTCTTGCTTTTATATCTCCAAGTCTTTAACAGATTGCTGCTTAAAACTTTGCGAGGGCTGGGGTGTGAGCCTAGCATGTGTGTGGCCCCGGGCTCTGTCCCTGTCCCTCTATAAACAGACAAACCTTTGTAGAGACTTCACCAGTGAAATCATTATGGAAGATTCGGTTTTAAATACCATCCTTTCGGAGGGAAGAAACTTGGAAATATTTCTGAGTAGACTGGGTTGTCTGAAGGGTGGTCCTGCCTTTCTTTGGGGAGGGATTTAGTCGCTGATGCCTGGAAGCAGGTTCAATATCCTGTCAATATGGAAAAGTGGTTTTAATTACTCTCAGAAAACTTATCAGATGTCTTTTCTCCACCTGTTCCAGACTTGTCCTACTATTTAAAGTACAGTCATGGTGGGGGGTATTTTAATGGTGTGCATGTTTTAATCTGGTTTTTAGATGTTCATCTGTAGCCTTAAACAAGGGGAGATGCAGAACTACGGCGTGGGGTAAACATGAGAGCGGTTCTTCCCCCCATCTGACCTCTCCACTCAAACCTCTCCCCACTCCTCCCCTCTAGTGCTTCTGAAGGTCTGGGTCAAGACGTGGCTCCACCGCGGGCACTCAAGGTCCGCACACACGGGCGCTGTGGAGCTTTCCTTCTCCACAGGAGGGAGTCACACCAGGTGGAGGACCGGCTAAGGCTGGACCCTAGGTGGGGAGAAGATTCTGGAGTGTGGAAGCTCAGGGGTGCCTGAGGGTGCTCGGGGGTGGTCTGGGAAGGGTGGGAGCAGGGCTGGGCTGTGGGGACCATACTCTACGCAAGGAAAAGAGCCAAGTGCAGGCCTCGGAGGGTGGCGCAGCCTGTGGGGGTCTGATTTGGGCCCCAGCAGTGGGCAGTGGTGTGTGTGCAGGGGTGCGAGGCCCCTGGGTCTGTGTGGGGGGAGCATCACTTGGGCTGCCATGTGCACCACAGAGGGAGGTAGGATTTTGGGGCGGGAATGAGCCCATGATGGTCTGGCGTCCTGGCCACCTGGACGGGGTGGTGGTGGGAGTGGAGAGACAAGGGGGTTTAGGACAGTTGACTTGGGGAGGGAGTTAGGCCTCCCCCCCGGAGCAGTGGGTGGCAGTGGCCACACTTGCTGTACCCGGGGGGCCTGGGAGGAAGCAGGGGTGCAGAGAGGAGCCGATTTCAGTGCTGGCCCGTTAGCCAGAGGCTCCAGGAGGAGCCGCGCTGTCAGTAATGACGGACAAGCCCTGGGCTGGGGGGAGATGCTGCAGAGGACACTGATGCTTGGGGCCCTGGTCCCTGAGTGGAGGATGGAGACAGTGAACAGGTTTTACCTGGAACTCGCAGGGAGGGGGGGAGGGCTGGGTGCTCGTGGCAGGCAGGATGGTTTCCTGGAGCAGATACTGGCTGGAGAGGCAGGGGTCTCCTGAAGAGCCCCCAGAGCAGGACCTGTTGAGGCCTGGGGAGAAGCCAGGCACGGTGAGGGTGTGGGCCGCCGAGACTCAGGGTGTGTGGGGAGGATCAGACCAGCCAGGCCAGGTGAGGGCAGAGAAGTAGGCGGCGGTGGAAGAGGGCATCCGGGAGGTGGAGGGGTGAGGTGGCTCTCACGGCCCGTGGTGGGGGGCCTGCGGGGGTCTGGTCTGGGTCTCGGGCTTTCGTCTCTTGCTACCTGAGGCGAGGCAGCGGCTCTGTCTCTGGGTGGACTCTGGCCCCTCCAGGGTGCTGTGGGATCCAGGAGCAGTGCTGGGGCACCGCTGTGCCGGGGGCTGGGCACCCTGCAGCCCTGCCCTGGCCAGGCTGCTCCAGGCCTCTGACCCCCCTGGGTACTTGTGCTCCCGGGGGCTCAGGGCAGCCTCCGCCTGGGTGCTCCGTGTTGCACGGGCTGGTGTGCAGGTCTGTACCTTCTCCAGGTGTCACACGTCTGCGTGGGCAGACCTGGGGGTGTGCCCCGGGGATTTACTCCTGTAAAGAGCTGGCCACTGAATCCAGCAGCACGACACTGGCCCTCCACCTTGCCCGGTGTGGTTCAGAGGGTCCCTGAAATGCATTGCCACTTTCCAAGCGGCTTGCGAGGCCCATGGCTTCTCCGTGGACTTGTGATGTCCCCCTGAGGACCTTGGCTGTCTGCTCCTGGGACCCCGGCCTGGGGCACAGTTGGGTGCCCTCAGAGTCGGCTAAGGGGGCTTCTGAGTGGAGGGAGGAGATGGCCCTTCATTTAGGCCACCAGTGGTCCTCTTCCCACTTCCCCAGCTGCGGGCCTGGGCTGCACGGGGGACTCAGGGCAAGGCTGCATTGGGCCCCAGGCCGGGCAGTCTGCAGACTCGGGGCTCTGCCTCTCTGAGTGGAAGTGCAGCTGTTAGAGCCCCTCCCTCCCGGAAGCCCCCCCACTTCCGAGTCACAGGAATCTGGGGTGGTGAAGGTCCCTGAGGACCCCAAGTGGGCTATTGCATGGATGAGAAAACCAAGGCTCAGAGTGGGAAAGGGATTTCCATGTCCCCCAGCCGGTCCGAGGCAGGACTGGATCCAGTGCCCAGCTGCCTTCAGGTGCCAGGAACCGTTTACCTCCCCCCAGCCTGTCCTGGCCCTGACCCCACCTGGTCATGCAGGTGGGGAGGGCTGGTTTCTCATTCTGGGTTTGCTGTTTTGAGTGAGTCACTTGACCTCTCTGAGCCTCGGATTCTGTCTCTAGGAGGGGATGACCCTAGCGAGGCTGATGTGGCAGGATCTGGGCTGGAGCGGGCTTGTGTGCCTGGACCACGATTCAGCTCATTCTCCTGGGAGGCCCTGCTTCCGGGTGATGAGGAGCTGCGTGTCACACCAAGGGCTGTGCCTGAGACTGCGGCTCTGCTTCCCGTGAAATTCAGGGCTCTGGGGAGGTGGTCTCTTCCCTGCAGCCTGAACACTTCCTGTCCGTAGCGGAACCCACAGGAGGGGTTGACAGCAGCACTGCCCATCTCAGCTCTGGGGACAAGACACAGGCCACACCTCAGTCGGGGACCAGCAGTGGAGCAGTGGTGACCGAGCTCCGCGTCCAGGGTCTTGGAAAGAGGAGCCCTGGATTGAGCAGCCTGCAAGGGCAGGGGCCTGGGGCCACGGCGGCTGTCCATCATCAGACCCCAGCGAGGACACCGCGTCACTCTGTTTTTCTTTAGCTTCTTCCCAACGTGTAAGAGGGGTTCAATCTCAGGTCTGTGGTGAGCAAACACACTCTTCCCGCACACGTGCGTGCCCACACCACACTGCTCTCCACTCTGTCCAGGGCACATTTTCCTATCCCTTAAGCAGAAGATCACGTGTGAAATAATGAACTCTTATTAGTGAACTGGAAGGATGTCACCTGAAGTAGTTGAAAAGTGAGGTTTGAGTTTTTGTGGTCTGAATGGGACAGTCCAAATATCCCAGATCCAAAGGTTGGCTCTGCACGTTGGAACTGTTCACAGCCAGGGGACCCACAGAAGTCCTAGCTCGTGAAATTCCTCTCAGGTGGGAGCAAGAATTTGTTCCTTCTCTAAACCTCCGGATGTACCCCAGTGCTGTCTCTTGTTGCAGTCCTCTGAGAAACATGGTGCTGACCCACTAGCTGTCCACGGATGTCCTGGTCACCTTCCCTGAGCATCTCCAGTGGACCAGTCCCTGCTACACCTGGGGGACGGGAGAGTGAGGCACATTGATTATTTAAGGGGCCCTGTGGGGCAGACATTTGAGATGGGTGTAGTCGACAGAGGCTGTCTCTGCCATCTATTTCCCAGCCTGTGTGTAACTGGTGTCTCCTGAGAAGGCCGGGCAGAGCCATGTGGTTTGTGTGCTAAAGCCTCCCCACGTCCAGGATGACTGGGCTGCAGAGGCTGTCTGCCTCCTGGTGTACCAGCCAAGACTGTTCCCACCACCGACCTGCACCTGTGGGTTGCAGGGGTCACCGCAGGGCAAGCAAGGGCCAGATCCTTGTTCCGTGTGTAGATGTACCTGCAGATGACCAGAATCACCTCTGTATTCCCAAAGATTTGTACACATACCAGACCTTGTCCGTCTGCGTTCTACGCATCCAAACGGGGACCTGATCCGGGTCCTTCTGTATGTCCCGTGTCCTTGTAGTGCTGAATACTTTAGCAGCAGGGTAGCCATCTCTAATATTAACAGCTGAATTCACTGCCTGAGTCCTCTGTCCGGTGTGTGCTGTTCCTCCAACCAGTGGCACCATAACCTCAGGAGCAGGGCTGGCATGGGACCTCACACATGGCTGCACCACTTCCCCTGAGTGCAGGGCCTGGCCTCCTGCATTGCACTGCATCTCAGGCGAGGCACCTTCGAGAGCGGAGACTGCTCACAGGTAGACTTCCAACTGTGGTTCACAAATTCTACTGCAGAGACCTTATCTACAAACTGATACCCCAAATCAGTTGACTTCCAAATCCAGAGTTCTGACAGGAAAGATTTGGGGAAATTCTTTGACTTGACTTCACCCTTGAAGACAGAGCAGAGCCTGGGGGAGCCAGGGCCCCACGGGCAGCAGGGACTGGGGACTCTGGGGTTAAGGGAGATCACAGATGCCCTACAAGGAAGACAAGCACAGAGGAGAACTGGCCAGAGCTCAGGCATGGTGGGCTCCCCGAGGACCCTGGGGTGGGGTCTCAGAGCTGCAGAGGATCTGGCCTCTGGGGAAAGCACAGCCTCATGGAGACGTCTGCTCTGGCTTAGCCCAGGGGAGGGGGCAGCCTGCCAGGCTTGTCTTGGTGTGGGGAGTGCTGGAGCCCCCCCGGGGGGGCGGTGGGCCCCAGACCTGAAGGATTCCGAGACAGGCTGACAAGAGCCCGGTGCAGTGGAGCTCAGGCAGGGGTGGGAGAGCTGACCGGGCAGTGCTGCCCTCGGGCCGGGACCCCAGAAGAACTTTCCCCAGTGGGGCCAGCAGAAGAGGCAGTCCCACTTAGGCCTGGCTTTAGACAGCTGGAAGGACCTGGAGGCCCTGGAGAACCTCTCAGGCAGAGGCTACTCTGGCGGCCACCTTCCCACCAGGGGGGAGCCGGGATCCTCAGTGGCAGTAGGTTTGTGCTGCTGGTGCACATGCGGGTGGGGGCAGAAGTGGCCTTGCTGTCAAGGAGGGAGGAATAGAAGCTGGGTCCATGCTAAGGGTGAGGCTCTCCTGCGTGCCCCGGGCCTCTGCACTCTGCACAGAGTTGGGGGCAAACGATCCCCCTGGTCCTCACCCGATTCCCTGCTGGAAACCGGACAGGGAGAGCCCCGTCACAGAGCCCGAGTGAGTGGATACCCACTGTTCCCTCCATCACAAGGTCGGGGACACCAAGATGTAGGGCCTGGTCTGTGGCTCCTCCAGGAGACCCAGTGAACTACCCTGCAGAGAGCGAGCTCCCCAAGGGCAGGTCCATGATGTCCTAGGGAGAGGCTGTTGGATGGGGCAAGGCCTGTCCAGGCAGGCCCAGCACCAGGACAGCCCAGAGGAGAAGGGGTCAGGAGAGTCCAGCGGGGCAGGGTGGTGGGGGATGGGCAGGTGGGTTCCCCAGGAAACTTTCAACTGAGGGAGTGCGAATCTCAGTGCCCACCCCTGTGTTGTGAGTGGGGCCCCTCGACAGGGGCATGGGTATACTCCACATAGTCGGGGGGCAGCCCTGGGCGGGGCAGAGGCAGGCAGGAGCCGGACAATCTCTGAAAGACCCAGCAGACCTGCCCCACTAGCCCAGTGCAGCTGGGGTCCACGGTCCTGCCAGATGGTGCTGCCTGAGCTCAGGTGGGGGCCAGGTGAGGGCTGTCGGGCTCCATCGACTTCATCAGTTTGGGAAGCTGCAGACAAGCTCCCAGTGCTGCCCCCACAAGTGGCAGCCGCGACGCAGCAGAGTGAGGGGCTGGGGCAGGGACAGCACAGGCCAGCCACTCGGTTGTTGACCCGCCTTCTTTCTAGTGTGTGGGGTGACATGTGACGTGAACCACGCAGCCTCAGTGCAGACAGTTGAAGTGTGGACGCAGCATGTGCGTGACAGAGGCGACACTCACACCAGCTGAGCATGGGAGGGGACAAGGATCCCATCCATTGAGTCTGGATAGGTGTGTCAGGGGGAGTGGACGCCTGCCTTCCCACTGCATGCTGTTCCAGCGTCCCATCAGCAGTCCTGCTTTTACCCCTTTGTCCAGCTGAGAGATGATCTCAACACCAGGGTGAGCGAGGACCTCCTTGGCACTGGGCCTTTCTCGGAGGGGTCACAGAGGGGATTCTGGATATGGAGGCTGCTTGTGACTGCTTGAGTCTTGCTTCTTGCTTGTCCCTGGGGTGTGCAGCAGGAATGGCGTCGGGCAGTGTCCTTTGGTCTTCCCAGGGCTCTGTTCTCAGCTCTGTCCCTCTTCACCTGAGGGCACCAGCATTGGTCCTGCGAACGTCCAGGACAGTGGTAGGAGTCACACTCCTGTTGTGGGGACATGGACCCCTCTGTGCAGTCCCACCCTTACTCCACTAGTTATGGGGACACGGACCCCTCTGTGCAGTCCCACCCTTCCTCCACTAGTTATGGGGACATGGACCCCTCTGTGCAGTCCCAGCCCTTCCTCCACTAGTTATGGGGACATGGACCCCTCTGTGCAGTCCCAGCGCTTCCTCCACTAGTTATGGGGACACAGACCCCTCTGTGCAGTCCTACCCTTACTCCACTAGTTATGGGGACACGGACTTCTCTGTGCAGTCCCAGCCCTAACTCCACTAGTTATGGGGACATGGACCCCTCTGTGCAGTCCCACCCTTACTCCACTAGTTATGGGGACATGGACCCCTCTGTGTAGTCCCAGCCCTTCCTCCACCAGTTATGGGGACAAGGACCCCTCTGTGTAGTCCCAGCCCTTCCTCCACCAGTTATGGGGACATGGACCCCTCTGTGCAGTCCCACCCCTTCCTCCACTAGTTATGGGGACACAGACCCCTCTGTGCAGTCCCACCCTTCCTCCACTAGTTATGGGGACATGGACCCCTCTGTGCAGTCCCACCCTTCCTCCACTAGTTATGGGGACACGGACCCCTCTGTGCAGTCCCACCGTTCCTCCACTAGTTATGGGGACATGGTCCCCTCTGTGCAGTCCCAGCCTTCCTCCAATAGTTTTGGGGACACAGACCCCTCTGTGCAGTCCCAGCCCTTCCTCCACCAGTGGGAGCTTTGACCTCAGTGAGGAGCAGCTAGACCATGTCCCCAACACAGGGCTCTTGGTACCCTGGGCAAGGGCACTTCCTGGAGTCTCGCCATCCCCCTTGGGAACAGTCTTGCTGCTGGGTCCTTGTGTGCCTTGTCTGTGACCTGGCCCTCAGGTGTGGCCCTGGCTCACGGCATGTTGCCTGGATAGAGGTGACAGGTGCTACCTCCCCTCTGCCCCCCAGGTCGCTGTAGACAACTGACCAGCTGCTCCTGAGGGGGTGCATCTGGAGTCTGCTCCTTCTCTTTCCTGCTGCTTGGGGGCCGTGGTCCTTGGTGCAGCCAGAAATCCAGATCCAGTTTTTTTTTCCCATCTTTCAGATATTCTTTAACCATAGGTAACAGTTTAAACTAGTGTGTTTTCTTTTTCTCTTTACTGGTCTGCTGGCGTTCTGTTTTGTTTTATGTGTGTATAATTTATGTATAACAGCGGAATGCATTCCAAGTCTCATGGCATACACCGAGCTCGGTGTTCCCATCTCTGGTTGTGTACACAATGAGGAAAGTGTCTCATCCTGCCACCAGATGTCAGCAGAACCCCTCATAAAATAACCCTGCCACTGGGCCCAGGGCTGTTTGCCTGGCGAAGCCTGGCATTTGGTCTCCAGGGAGCAGGGAGGGGTTCAAAGGGCTTTGCATCCTGCTGAGTGGCCCCAGGACCCCCAGGGAGGGCCTGCGATTTGAGAAGACCCCTAACTTGTCACCTGTAACAGGCACCACTAGGGACACCTGTTTGTGCGGAAGTGAGGCTGGGCCTCAAGTGGAAGGTGCCTTGCCACAGGAACAGAGTCTGACTCTGGTCGTGGTTGACTCCTCGCAGGACAGTCCTACGCACCTGCTTCTGCCTGCTCCATCAGAGTGGGTGGCCACCCACATTTTGTGATCTTACTTATGGGGCCAACACTGATTCTAGAAACTTCAGATTGGGCTGAAGGTGGGCCGGGCTGTGCTGGCCCTGGGACAAGGACGGCAGTATGCTGGCTGAACTCCTCCGGTTTTCAGTGCCCAGAGTGGGCCCAAGTCCCTGTGCCACTTACTGATGGCCATTTCTGTGTCTAAAATGGCCCTGGTGGAGCCTCTGCCACAGAATATCTTGAAATTTAAACTGGAAAATGCAATTGTGTGAGAAAAAAGGCCGAAGGGTCAGGGGAAATGTGAGGTGCAAGAGGCCTGGTGTACTGGACAGAGAGCCCCAGAGGTGACCAGCCAAGGCACCGGCCCAGAGCCGACCCCACCAGCTGGGCAGCAGCCCATGGTACCAGGCCACCCACCTGCCTGCCCTGTGGTGCTCGGGAGCTCCTGGGACGCTGGTTTGGTCTCGGTGGACAGATGAATCTGCAGGGTGCAGGCGACTTGACCAGGCAGCTTTAGTGGATAAAGAACACATTCACCACCACATGGGAGCGTCCTGGACTCCTGGTCAGGTGGCAGGGAGAGCAGTGCAGGTGCTTGGCTCCGCCGTACCTGCTGCAGGTCCTGAAGTCCTGTGTGAGGCTGCCCAGGTCCAGGGCTGGCCTCGGTGCTCACCTTCTCTGGGATGGAGAAGGCTGTGGCTGCTCAGGGACTGCGGCTGGCACAGTGGGGGCCTGGCTCCCAGACAGGCTGGTACTTGGGCCGCCCCTTTCCCTGACCTGTCCACGGCACCCCTCGAGCTGAAGCAGTGGAGGCTGGGCTGGTGAAGCCCTGCCCCACCTCCCCGAACTCATGAAATTAGAGCCCTAATTTGAATGCCAAATCAGAACCCAAAATAGTACCTGAGCTGGAGTGAAAGTATTTTAGGAACAATATAATCACACAGAAAACGCAGATGCCTCTCTCGCTTTCCCACCTCACATCTGCGGGTGTTTGTGTTTTGTGACTTCTTTGTGCTGTATTTGGGGAAGGAGGGCTGTGTACCTCTTCTGGGGTGGTTCTGCGGCATCCCTAGGCAAGGCTAGCTCTTCGACTTCCTGTAGCCTGGCAACTCTTGCCTCTGGGTCGCCTCCTGTGGGCACCAGGGTCGCCCTTGGGCCTTTTCATCATGGAACAGATGTCTTTCCCTAGGAAGTTGATGGAAGTGAGTCAAAACCCAGAATGAATCAGCAGTTCTTCAAGGGCTCGGGCAGAGCTACCCCTCGGCCCAGCCTTTCCACTCCAGGCAGAGGTTTGAGAGGAATGAACACGTGTCCACACCAGCTAGGGTGTCACAGCAGCACTATGCACAGTGGTCAGGGTGTCCGTTGGCCCATGAGTGGATAAACAGAGCACAGGTGTTCACATGACGAGTTCTATTTGGCATTTGAAGGAGCGGAGTGCTCAGACACAGGGGTGCCACACAGAGGGATCTTGGGAGCACTGTGGTCAGCAGAAGAAGCCAAGCACAGAGGCCACGTGATACCCGATTCTGTTGACAGGACATTTGCAGAGGAGGGGTCTTTGGAGATGAGAAGCAGATCAGTGGTTTCTTGGGGCTGGGAATGAGGGGTGATGGACAAAAGGTACAGAGTTCATCTTTGTAGTGACAAAGGGTTCCGAGATTGGCAGAGGCGATGGGGCACATGTCTACGGTTACACGGAGAGCATTATATTGTGACTTTAACTGGAGGAATTCATGATCCGGAAACTCTATTCCAGTAAAGTTGTTAAAAAAAGAAATGTGAAGAGCTATACACTTGAGATCCGAAAGGCTCCTAGAAACCAGAATGAGAACCTGTGTCTACAAGTCAGGTATCAGAGCACCCGAGGGCTCTTTCCTACAAAGCACCTGGCCATGGTGCCTAAGAAACATTTTAAGTGAAGAGTTAAATTCATTAAAAGTGAGAGAAATATCTTAGAACTCAGAAAAAGAAACCGGAAAATCGTAATAGTCTATGAATAAGTGGCTATTTTGGCAGCCCTGCCTGGTGGCAGTGGGGGTTCAGTGGCGGGGCATTGCTGGTCTATGGTCTTATTAACCTCCAGATTCGTAGTCCTGGTGCCTCCCAAATAGAGTGTATGTAGAATATTGAACATGATGGTGCTCTTCCCCAGATCCTTGCTGAAGCTCCATTAGTTAGCATTCTCTGGTAAAAGCACATTCTAGAAATAATCTCCCCCCAGTACTGAATGGCCGAGAGACAGACCAGGGTTGGGAGTGAGGTGAGTTCTGATCCGGTTCTGCTCCTCCTCTGGTCTGCAGTCAGGCTGACAGTGCAGTGGGGGAGCCCAGCCGAGGAGTCCACAGTCGTCCTGCGAGGGCACCTCTTTCTCGGAGCACCGGAGAGGCAGCCCTAGCCCGTCCAGAGGGCTGCCTGTTCTGGACTTCCCACAGATGGAGACCTGCTGAAGACGAGCCCGCAATCCCAGATCACACAACGGGGGAGGCCCCGACTTCCCAAGAACAGGGATGAGTCACATGGGAGGGAGGCCCAGGAGTTCCCAGGGTAGGACTGGGGGAGAGCCCTTGACGAGAGGAAGCCAGATTGCAGGAGTGAAAGGCACGGTGAGAAAAGAAGAGCAGGACTTGAAGAGGGACCAAGCCGACCTTCCAGAAACGAAAAGCAGGCTCCAAAGTCGACATGCAAATGAGCGGGCTGCAGAGCTGACTGAATGCAACTGGAGAGGGCCTTCGCGGCCTCTGAAGGAGGCTCCCAGTGAAGGGGAGCCTGGCAGATGCGGGGGGGGGGGGGGGGGCAGCGCCGGTGGACAGAGGCTGGAGGGTGGAGAGCACGCAGCACACCTGCTTCTCCACACAGGGCACCCTCCAGGCTTGGGTCAGGTGGTTCACCCGGGACGGGGACGGCACCACCGAGCCTGACCCCATGCCTCTGAGGGGCAGGCACTTGCTGCAGGACACCCACCACGACACAGGCAAACGTCTGGTTGCTCTCCTGCCTGTGGGTGGTGGTGAGGCCTCGCTCATCTGGGCCACCATTGTGCCATTCAGAGGTGCTTCCTGTCACCACCTCCACAAGTGCCAGTCCACGCCTTCCGTGACGGGCAGAGCACGCACCATGGAAACACTTTCTAGAAGAGATTTACTGCCAGAAACGGGGGCATTTACTTCTGTTTGGGGAAAAATAGATTTTTTGGACTCCGTGTACAATCGGAGACAATGTTATGTCAACAGTGAAGAAAATCTGCTGACCCACCCTGCATCAGCACTGGGCACGGAACCCAGGGGCGCGGCACCACTGAGCTGTACCCCAGCCCTTTTTTACTTCCTATTTTGAGACAGGGCCTCTCCACGTTGCCCAGGCTGGCCTCGAATTTGCCATCCTCCTGCCTCGGTCTCTGAAGCTGCAGGGTGGTAGGTGTGAGCCACGGTGCCTGGACCTGGCGCTGTCCTGTGGGTGCCTTAGCAGGGTTCTGCCCGCCCTTCCCTGGCTCCCCTTCCCGCCTTGGTCTGGGCGGTGTTATTTTAAGACTCGCAGTGGAGGAGAGTGACGTTTTCACATCAACTTTGGATCAGAATGGGTCTGTTGGGGAGATAAACCCATGTGCCTCTTTTCTAACTCAGACACAGAACAGGGGTGTGGGAAGGGCTTTTGGAGGATTCTTTGGGCCTGGGGCGTCAGGGACCGTATGAACTCACTGACCACTGCCTCCTGTGGGCCCAGCTGCCTGGGGAGATGCATGGTCATGGTGGTGCACACGCTCCACAAGATGGGTCTGAGAGATAGGGCTGGCAAACAGCCCCAAGGGGGAGGCTGGGCACTGCTGTTTGTGAGCAGGATCCGAGTCCCTCTGCAGCTGAGCAAATACCCACGGGGACGTTGCTGGCACTGGAGCCCCAGGAGGGACCAGGGTAAACACGGTGGCAGCTATTAAAATATGAGGTCACACAGCAATCTAGGACTACTCTCACTATCTGGGACCCTGAAGTTGATCCCTCAAGTGATGTCCAGTGAAGCCCTCGTCTGCCCTGGGTCTCAGCCACAGACCTGGGTTGGCTCAGGATCTGTACTGGTGGGAGCAGACGCAGCTGGCTCTATTTTGTTGGTGTTTTCCAGGTGGCTCTTTCCTACCAACCCAAGGTAGCAGGGGCGAAGAGAGACTTGGTAAGTGACCTCGGCCTGGCTACCAGTTCCCTCAGGTCGTGACTTGGTCTGCTTATTCAGGCCCCACCTTGCAGAGCTCAGGTCGGTACGATGCGCAGACCATGTGAACAACTGGTCAATGTTTTCCTTGGATGTAGATGTTGGACATTTAAAAATTGTAAAAAGGTCACCACAAACCTAGACTTCTTTCTAAAAGCTTGGCACTCCTCTCTGAAACCCTGTGCAGTCACCTTTACCAAATCAGGTCAGATATTGCAGGAAGTTTGGGATACCTTCGCGGTCTCGAATCTTGAGTGCCGTGTTGGCCTGTGACCGTTGGTGTGATGGGCACTCTGCTGGGAGCTCCTGCCCTAGGCTTGCTCCCCTGGGAAGGCCGGTTTGACTTGGATGGTCCCTGTTGGAGTGGCACTGAGGCTGGGGCTGTGAGGTGCTGTCCACTGGGTTTCCTGGGGCCGTGTCTGTGGGGCCTGAGGGAGAGCCATCACCACCATCCGCTGGGCCACGTCGGCCAGATTTCAAGGCTTACCCTACTCACCTTCCTCACTAGTGAAGGAGCTTGCTCCCCAGTGTGTGGAATGAAGGGAGGTGCCACCAGAGAAGAGCCCTCGAGCAGGCAGTAGGTGACAGCAGCCAGCCAGCCATGGTCAGCCTCCGGGCCATGCAGCTTGGGGTCCAAATTCAGGCTCCCAGGTTACGGTGCCCAGGATGTGTAATGGCAGCCTCGGTCTTGGGAGGCCTACGCCCACACGTCCTCCTTAAGGAAAAGCCCGTGACCACTGCTGACCGGTGAGGGATGAGGGGGTGTTGACCTATTAGGGCAAGGTTGCAGGTGACGTCACCGTCTTTGACTTCCTACTCATTGTCACACGGGCCTCTGTGGAGAAGTGGTCCTGGGGCCTGGGCTGCCCAAGGGTGTCACAGGCCTCCTTAAGCCTGCAGGAGGGGCGTCAGCAAAAGAGCTACGGGGCTGGCCGGTGCAGTGTCCCCACAGGGTCAGCTCCGGGCTGTGGCAGCAGTGTCGGCTCCATTTGTGGAGGAGGCTGCAGGAAGGAAGCCTGGCGGCTGGAGGGAGGCCTAAAGAAGAAGGCGTCCTTGGCCGTCCCGACCGGACTGGGGCCAGAGCGAGCCCCCCCCGTACCGTGAAGGGGACCTGATTTGGAAATAGCGTCTTGCAGGTGCCATCACGAGAGTTGGCCCTAATCCAATATGATGGGTGTCCTTATGGGAGGGGGAACGTGGACCAACCTGAGGCCACCCGGAGCCAGGGCACAGCGTGGGCTGGATTCTCCCTCAGGGTCTCAGAAGGACCAGCCAGCCGGGACCTTGAGGTTGGGTCCAGAACTGTGAAGGAATACTTTTCTGATGTTTGTAACCGCCATTTTGGACTTTGTCACAGTGGTCCCAGGAAGCCACAGCTCCAGGGCAAGTCAGCCTGTGACCTCCTCCAGACCCCAGGACAGGCAGGGCGGGGCTGCCCAGCAGGGTCTCTGGGAGGAGGTTATAGAGGCAGATGGGCAGGGGCTCCCCTTCCCTGCAGCAAGGCCTCCGGGTCAGTGCAGAGCCGAGCACAGGTGGCCCGCACCTCAGAACAGGGCCACTTGAGGGCAACACATCACAGGGGATGGCCGTGCTCTCTTTCCACTCTGCCTTTGAAATCTGGTGTGTTGCCTGCACATCAGAACCGCGACTGGGCCGGGCCGCTGGGCCGGGCTCCACTGCTGGCCGTTGGTGCCTGTCCCTTGGACAGCGCGGCTCTAAAAAAAAAAAAAAAAAAAAAAAAAAAAAAATAATAAGAAAAAAGAACTCTTTATTCCCGAACTCACACCAGCCATCTACAATCAGGTTCTGGGGAAATCCACGTTCTCTTCCCAAATCCTCCTTCTCTCCCAAATTCACCTCCACTGGGCTTCTATCTCCAAAATATACTGTCTGAATCCCGTGAGAACTCAAGGGGAACTCAGGCAGCAGGATACGCCCTATTCCCAGCAGGAATAATCTTAAACCTTAAACCTGGAACCTAAACTGGGAACGCCCTAAACAAGATTATCTTAAAACCGGGAACACCCTAATCTGCCTTGGTCCTTGAGCAAGGTTAAGTACATTCAATGTCACTGCAACATGGGGTACGCTGGCAAGGAAATTGTCATACTTACTTGGCTAATGGCTCCCAGCACCCGACGACTGGAGCCTCAGGCCAGGGAAGTCCCCCAAGTGTCAGATAGTCAGCCCCCACAGATGTGTTTGGTGACTTGCCTTTGACACCTAGCAGTAGCGCCTCTGAGGGAGACGCCGAGGGGCACAGGGAGCAGTGACCCAGCCTCGGCTCCAGAAGGAGCTGGCCAAGAAGGCACTGCGGCCAGAGTGTGCCAGGAGCTGCAAGGTCCGGAGAGAGGGATTTCAATGCCCCGACTTAGGGTGGGTCCATTTGGGTCTTTCTGACCCTCTCCTGACATTGGGCAGGGTGGTGAGCGCAGCGCCATCAGTCCTGTGCTACGAGGGGAGCACCGGTCACTGAGTGGCCATCTCTCACCGAGGTGCACTGAGTGGCCATCTCTCACTGACGGTCTGTGAGGGCTCCCTGGGCTCCCTGGGCGAGGCTTTGCCCTTCCTCCTGCCTCCCAGAGGCCACGGGCACCTCCTTCCCCTGCACGTCTGGTCTGCGGCCATTGCTGTTGCCAACTTCAGACTGTTTCCCCTGACCCTGGCTCAGAGCTCTTCACTGCCTGCTGGCCTTTGTCTCAGGAGAGCAGACTCATCCCGTCCGTCCCCCACATGCTGCTGAGCCGGGCATCTGCAGCCTGCGGTGTGCACGGGTCGTCTGCAGCCTGTGGTGTGGACGGCTGTCTGCCACGAGGAGCCCACAGGGCTAATGGGGTATTTTCCCTGGGCTATTATACAGCGTGTGTTATGTGTGTGGTGGTGGCGCTGGGTGCAGGTGGGCAGGTGGTGGGCGAAGACAGCTCAAGTGGGACCTGTGCAGATTCTCTTTCCTACCTAATGTTTCTGGATTTGTTCATTTAATGCTGTTGAGGACCTACTGTGTGCTTGGGTAGATGCATCTGCTTTGTGATTGGGTCCAAGTTTATTTCCCTTTGTAATTGAATTATAAATTAAACATTAGGCATTTATTGTTTACTAAAGGAACCAGCAATGATTCTTTTGGTGTAATGCACGTCACCTCCTCCTCGTGTGATCTCAAATTCAGGTCTTTAACAGGTTGTGTTTCATTTTAGTATCAACTCCTCCCTTTGCCCCGTGGACATGTGTTATTCTCAGAATCCAAACATAAATATGCAATAACGTAGCACATTTCGGGGCAAGGGAACAGTGGGACTGGAGCGGACCGGAGCCTCCACAGCGTGGGGTTTCTCACCCCACGTTATTTAACGCGATGGCTTAATAGGCAGTGCCTGAGGGGTGGGGGCTAATGAACGTGAAGCTCCACTTCTGCATTTCCTGGCTCCTTTGTGTTGGAATCAGTCAGTGCACATCCTACAAAAACGGCGCTTGGAATTTAATTTGCATTCTCTCTCTGCCCCGTGCCCAAAAGACGAGAGGGGAGGTGGCATCTTGGGAGTCCTGTTTCTGAAGCCAGGTGGGCTTCGGGGCCGAGGCATCCTGCTGCCTGAGAGGGGGCCAGGCAGGAAGTGGGGGAGCACAGGCTCCGCGGCCAGGCCTCGCCAGGCCTGCCAGGCACTGCTGTGGGCGTGGGGGCTGGCAGTTGTCCTGCGGAGGGTGCTAAGGGGTGGCCGTGGAGCCTGCGTGGAGGCCGGGACCTCGAGTGAGCAGAGAGAGGAGGGGCCTCCCGCCTTGAGAGCACCCTCTGGGGGGCAAGGCTGGGCCGAGGTGGCAAGGACACTCAAGCCAAGGTCACGGAGATCAGGGTTTACAGACGCACAGACATGGCCACAGCTTATTCAGCTCCACGGTTTGTTAATTGGGACAACTGCCCTGGCCTGCCAGCCCTGCCCAGGACCTCGTTGCATCGTGTGTGAATTCTGGTGGCCTCTCTGCTTGTCTGGCCTCTTCCGTGAGGTCGTTGTGAACACTGTCCCCTCTTGCCTCCCTGGCTCAGGTCCCTCCAGGCTGGCCTCACCTCTGGAACCAAGCCCAGATTCATGGCCCAGCACACGGGTGCTGCCAGCCTCAGCTTCCAGAGTGGCCGGTCACACCCCTGGCTCACGTGGCCACCGAGTGTGGCTGGCCTGGCCTCTCCTGGCTGCTGGGCAGGTGGTGCCTATAGGGCCCCCCTTGGCCTCCTAGTCTGTCTCCACGAACCTGAGGTTTGTCTGTCTTCCATGTCCCAGCTCAAGGCTCCCGGGCGAGGGACCCTCTGTCTGCTAACTAGTGTGAGTGGAGGCTTGGGCAGAGCTGCCATCGAGCCTGCCTCGGTGGTTTCTTATGGAGTGTCCTTGGACCCACCACCTAATCCTGTCCAACTTGGTGTCTTCAGCAGTATGATGGGGGGTTGGTAGGTATCAGAGATTCTGCAAGAACTCAGTGAAATATCACCTTGAGTGGTTAGACGTTCAACAGCACTTACAGTGTGCAGGGGGCTGCTCTTGGTCTGGGGTGTGTGGAAACGAACAATGAAATCCACCATGAGGAGGTGATGGTGTGACCGTGTCCTCTCCCTGGGGCACGTTGTTCCGTGGGAATCCTTTCCCCACTCCATGGCTGCCTCCTCCACCAGCCTGACCCTTGGGCAGTAGGTCCCCCAAACTGTCTGGGCAGCTGGTCCAGCTGTGCAGCCCAGGGAATGCCTGCCTTCATGGGAGGCCACCTGACCAGCAAAGGGGATGCCTTGAGGAGTGTCCTCTCCATAGTCCTGCTTTTCACAGTGCCTGTTGGATCAGCAGCGTATGCAGTGAGGGACAGAGGGTGTCACCCCTGCGATGGCTTCCGTGGGCGGTCGTGTCCTGTCCACGTGTGACAGTGTGACCCAGTCCTCAACTGGCCCACATCTGAACACAGTGAGATGCTAAATAAAAAGCACCGTCACAACACGCTGTGAGGCTGGGGCTCTTACAGGCACGCAGGGTAAACAGTAAGAGCATAAATCAGGAAGCCGGGCACTACAGATCCTGACCGAGTCTCCTACTTCCGTCTTGTATCATAGCTGGTTTTTAATCTTTTTGTACAAACGATTTCAAGGGAAGGGCCCGATGCAGTTTCCCTCTTCCCTCCCTCCTGTCCTGACGCGTTCTCTCTAAGGAGGAAATCCAACTTTTCACAAAGTTCTTGCCTCCAACGTGCCTGACTCTTCAGCCTTTGCATTAATGTACATTTCTCTTTATATCTGACTTCAGTGACAGCTAAATTACATGCCCTTAATTGAATTAACACAAATTAGACCTGAAAGGGGCTGAGAAGTGGAGATCTGGGGTGCTTCGCACTGAGCGCTTCCTCCTCTGAGGCTCACGGAGGCGGCCTCTTTCCTCGGGGACCTGTCTTCCTGCGCTGGGCGGGGGCGAGTCCTTGCTGCTCCTGTCCTTGTGATTTCAAACCTGGGTGTCACACAGGTGAGGCCGGGGCTGTCCTGGGGACGGGCCTCGGTCCGGGATGAGGTTCTGCTGGTGGGTGGCCAGGGCTCCTGGCCACCTGAGGTCCACCCTTACCTGAGGTTGACCGTCAGCCCATGGGAGACAGCGTGGGACTTAGAGGGCACAGTGTGTCAATGAACCACAGGCCTCTGAGGGCTGGAAGGGTCCTAAGGGACGGGCTCTAGAGCCGCCCCTCCCTCCACACCCTGACTCATGCTGCCTGCAGCACTGGACCTCCCCCATAGCACCCGCCTGCCCTGAGGGAACCCGGGCCACCCTTCAATGGCCGCATCTGTGAGCAGCTGGGTCCTTCAGTGCTCCCTGGAGCCCCACCGCTGGGCTTGCCCTCCCCCAGAAGTGCTGAGTCCACTTCACGTTAGCATACCCTCCGGCATTCGAGGCAGCACCAAGAACCCCGCTCAACTCCAGGTTCCCAGGTGCCCTCCTGTGCTGAGGGTCACGTCTCCCTCAGGTGGCCGACCTCCCACGTGGGGACACTGCTGGCTTCTTGAAGGCTGGGAAGTGGGATCCACTGGGGGCTATTTAGAAAGGCACACTGCCTAGTTCTCCCAGGAACCAGGTCAGCTTGGTGCTCTAACAAGATTTCCAGGGGATTCCGAGGCTCGGATCTCATTTCCCAACTGGCCCTTGTGTGTGAGACAGAGCGATGCAGCCCTCCTGCTTCCCAGCAGACCCCGCCTTGCTCGGGCAGAACGCTGCTGTCTCGGGCATGCCTCTGTCTGTCACGAGGGCAGGCGAGGTCTGCTGTGGGGATGGCCTCCCATAGCCCACGAGCTTCTCTTGACAGCTGTTGGGTGGCCCCTGGGGCCTAACTGTCCTTGCCCACAGCACAGAGGTGGCATCCCCATCCCTGCTAGTCCTCAGCTGCGTCCGGGGCACGTCCCCTTGACCCCCAGCAGCTCCCCCAGGAGACTTGGCCTCAAGGACAAAGGTGCCGAGGTTTTTCTCCCGCGGGTCATGGAGCGAGGAGATGCAGCTGTGCCTCTGCCCCCCCACTTGCCACCGGGGGCCGGGAGGGAGGGTGTGTCCATCGCCTGGTGCTGTCCTTTCTAGCATTTCGGAGCCACCGGGACAGCCGAGAAGTGGCTGCCGTGAAAGTGTGTGCAGCGGTGGGTCATGGTGGAGACCCTTCTCCTCGCTCCCCAGGGCCAGTAGAAGAACAAGGAGGAGCTGCCCAGTGTGGTGGGCAGCAAGTGTTGTCCACCTGCCTCGGGCCTGCAGGCTGGACCTCACTCAGAGAAGGTCCTGGAAATAGGCCAAGCCCAGCAGTCAGAGCCACTCCACCTGGACACCCCATGCCCCACTGGGAACGGAAGCCCAGTGACATGCAGGACTCTGCCCCCTGGGGAATGCGTGTTCTTCTGTGCGAGGCCCATTTTTGTTATTAATCTCAGAAAGAATGCTCCTGAGGTTTGCTCCCAGCTGCAAAGGGCCGCCTGTGGATAGGCATCAGCAATGTCTTCTGAGGTTGAAATTAGTGCTCAGCTCCATTGGAAAACTCAATTTTCTTTTTAAATTTTTTTTTTCTTTGAGGGGCCTAAGATAGAATGGAATCAGTCAGGTGGGGCCCAGCAGAGCTGCTGCCCTGGGCGGGTTACCAGGAGGACAATCTGTGGCCGAGGCTTGACCTTGGCTAGGAGGCTAGAGCCTAAATTAGACCCAGTGTCCTGCAAAGGTAGCTGTGCAGAGTTGTTAGATGCGTTGATCAGGCACATGCGTATCAGAGCATCACGCTCTACACCTTGATTATGTGTGGCTTTTATGTGTCAATGATACTGCAATAAAGCTATTTTTAAAAGGAGAGACTGGGAGGGTAGGGGTGGAGAATTCTTTTATTCAGAGGAGACTAAACCAGATCCGGGTCTTGTGGCCCAGGGAGACAGTGAGCTGAGCCAGAGGCAGAGCCAAGATCTTGCAGTCATGTTGGGGTGGCAGGAGGTGCCTGAGGTCTTGAGGTGTGGGCTGGGTACAGTGGCACCTACCTGTTCCCCAGCCGAGCAACATGGGGAGACCCCCTTTCACAAACAACAAAACACAAAGCCCTACATGTAAACACAGGCACCCAGGTCTGCAACAAGGAGCACATAAAATGTCCCTGCACACAATTGTCATTTAGGGGACTCATGGAGAGTGGTCTTCTGGGGATCAGAACTCAGAACATTACTCAGCAAGGGGTGGTCTTTCTGCAGGTTCCTGACTTCTGGGTATGCATGACCTCTGGGGAGTCTACCCATGGGTGTGGTGAGAGGGTAATGTCCCTTTTGGGCACTGAGCGTGGCCGCCAGGCTGTTCAGCAAGGCCCTGCATACCCAACGCCATCTGGCAGAGGCTGCCTCCCTCTGACCCTTGGAGACGCCGTGTGGCTGTTGACTCCGTGAGGCTGGCTCCACTCCCTGGGCAGGAGCAGCTGGGCTGCTGGAGATGCGGCTCTCCCAGCCTGGTCTGCTGCCCTGTCTGCCCTTGGACGAAGCCAGGCTGAATGCCTCTGGCCTGTCTCCTGCCTTCTGATTCTCATCTGGGGACCTGTCACCTCTCCAAACTCAGCTCTGGGAAAATCTTCCTCACGTTCTTCTCCCTCCCACTCCATTTGTGGCTGCCTTCTCTCTGACCCTGGGAATGTGCTAGAATGTGGATCACATGGTGTGGTGATGCTGTCCAGCTACCACAGTACCTTGAATGGGCAGCAGAGGCCTGGCTTAGTCCAGGGCTGGCATATGGCTCGCTCCCACTGGCGGTGAGGTATGTGGCTTCCCGCCTGTGAGGCAGTTGGCCTTGTAAAGGGCCGATGCAGGGGCTCAGTGGCTCCTCTGTGTCTTTGCACACAGAGGAAGGTGACCAGGGCACCCCACTTCCTGCAGCCCGGGCGATGGTAACTCCAGGCTCCAGGAAGCCAAGCTGCTCACAGCCGGCACGTGAGCGTGCATCCAGGGGACAGAGCTGACGCACCAGAGCACAAGCGCACACCCCCTGAAGTGGTGGGTGGGAGGTTCTTCATCCCTGTCAGAACCCACGGTCCTCGGAGAGGGTCTTCTCCCTGCCACGGGTGAGAGGAACCACCCTACGTGGCCAAGCCTTTGGCACTCCACTTACGAGTTACACACGATGCCAGCATGCTTTCTTTCAGTTTGGGGAGGTAAAGTCTAGTAATTACATTGGGGCCCAGAAACGCACCCCTGGACTCCAGGGAAAACACATGGCCAGGCTAGAAGGTCGCTCAGGGCTGATTGGGCCTGCGGGTCACACGGGAGGAGGTGGATCTGCAAACCGCTCTGTCTTCTCGAGATGCACACCCTGAGATTAGCCTGCAGGTCGTGGACACGTAGTTTCCCTGAGCACCTGGAGGACACTGGGAACTTGAACTCTACCTTGGGAGCGGGAGGCCACGGAGGCTCCCCGGGCCCTGTTCCCCATCCTTGCCAGGGCAGCTGTGGGGTGCAGTCACACCCGTGGCAGGGGACCCGTGAGTTCACGTGGTTGTGTGGAGGCCCTGTGTACAACCCCATGGTAACAGTGGACAGAGGGGCCCTCACTGGGCTTTGTCAGCTCAATAGAGTGCTCCTACAGGAGTGCCGCTGCCGGGTTGAAGGCTGTGACACACTCGGATATTAACGTCCTCATCCGAAGGCCGTGCACACCGTTCTGTTTCCTCAGGAGGTCGGCAAGGTAATCGGAGAGCTCTGGCCAGGTCCCTGTGCGGGGACAGCATAAATCTCCACGGGTGTGACGGGCGGACAATGGTCACACTCCTTCTCCATCAGGATGGCCCGTGTCTGAACTATTTATTAACTGGATGTGAATGGGCAAATGAAGGCCGATTTATATGTTGCCAGGGGAGACGTATCGCGATTGCCTCGAGCATCGATTTCCTTCCTCCCTTTCTTCTGGGTTGGGACATCGTGCAGGGAACTGCAGTCGCACGGGGCGCCCTTATCAGATCTTAGATACCACCCCAGACTGTCCGCAGCCATTAACCTTGCATATTATCTGACTTTAGTGATTAGTACTGGGCACATAAAACCATATTGATGGCCGGTCTTGGGGCAGAATGGGGAGCTGAGTTCCCGCAGGCTGGATTTTGCTGACTTGGTGATACAAATGATAGTATTATGCTGGTGCCGCGAAATTGCTAATTTGTCATGTCTTTCATGGTGCCGTCAGTGACGTGGTCTTAATGAGCGAAGCACCTAATTGTGTGGGGCTGCATTCCCGGGCTGCATGGGGAGGCCAAGGGCGTCGGGATGTCCTTTGTCCACCAGCTCACCCCTTCTCCATTCTGTGCCGGCTGTCGCAGGGCAGCTTCTCACGCACGTCAACACCTTGTGGTCCAGTCCCTTTCTCGGCCTTCCTGTCTGGCTCTGTCCCCAGTGGGTAAGCTGGTGGAGTGACGCTGTGTCATCTGCGCTTGGCTTCACAGGCCCTTCCTGCCCCGGCTGCCCCCTGCCAGCTGGCTCCGCCTGTGGCTTCCGCAGCCACGAGCTGCTCTAGGTCCACAGAGCCCCTCGCAGTGGTGCCCCTGGAGCTTGTTCATAAAAGCCAGCCCCCAATACTGGCACGTCTCTCAGGACACAGACACCCTGGTCCCTCCTGGCGTGGCAGGGCGCAGTGGCTGCCTCCGTCCCGTCAGCCCCACTTTGCAGCCTGATTATTGCATCAGGACCAGGTGAACATGGAGTCGTGGGGTCTGACGTGGTGGCCGCCTTGCCCAGCAAGTACGTCAGCTTAGGAGAGACCGGAGGCCAAAGATGGTTGGGCGGTGGTCCCACCAGGTCCAGAGCGAGGTCTTCATGGCCGAGGGCTGCATCCATACCTGGCCTGTCTGTGGAAGCCGAGGCAGGGCCTGGTTCAAGACCAAGTTTCTCAGGCCTTGCTGGGGTTGATCAGCTCCTCCCTGGTATGTGCCCCTGATGTGACAGGTGCCACCAGAGAACGGCAGTGCCTGGGATGCTAGTGGACAGGCTGGACCGTCTTGGATCCCTGTAGGAAAGCAAAATACAAAACTTGCTCCTAAGAGATTTCCCATCACAATGTGCAGTAACTGTGTTCATCAGGTATTAATAAACTCTGAGGGCGAACCATTGCAATATAAAAGTTGCACATAACGGCTGAGGCCCCCGTGACGTTCCTGGAGAAATAAACGTCAATCATGGTCATAGGCACTCTGAGTTTGGGCTGCAGCACCTCTGCTGGGCCTTTTATCGAGGGCGGAAGCCTCCTGTGGGCAATTGCAGTCCCTCTGGGACCCTCTACGTGGCTGCTGTGCATGTGGCTTGTCTGCACAGAGCTCCGGAGCATGGTTCCCCCTCGGTCCTTGCCCATGGGAACCTCCTGGGCGGGGCTCTGTGGCCAGGTGCTGAGCATGCTCTACCCAGGCCCACAGGGAGGGGTGGCAGGAGGGCCAGGGGAGTATGTCCTTGCAGGACACTGCTGGAAAGCCTGCCCCTCAAGGTCTTTTCTGAGCTGCCTTACTAGCAGCAGCAGCAGCAGCATGTCGTGCTGGACGCTGATATAGACTTGTTCTGAGACGTGTGTATCTATCCTGCTCAAGGGCATGACAGTTCTCCTAGGAAGCCTGTCCCTGGGGGCTGCGTAGACCATTCTGGAGTGACTGATGGAGGGGCAGAGATGGTCACAAAGTCCTGCCTCTGTACACACCTGTGTGTAGGACATGACCATGGTGTTTCCTGCTTGACGTCCCACATGGTTCTGTTAAAATCCATTCTAATTCTAAAAACTTTTCTTACAGAGAATTTCAAACGTATATAAAAGAGGACTGCAGTGTAATGGACCTGGCTCACACGCTGAGGACACTAGAGATTTGTGGTCCTTTTGGTTTCGTTCATTTCCTTATGACTCACTTGGAAACAAGTCTAAGTGGTCATGTTGTCTCAGCTGTGAACATTCCAGTGTGAGCTTCTAAAGACAAAGGCCATTTAAATAGAATAACATTGTATTTTCACACCCAAACCTACCTGTTTTTTCTTAATATCATCAAGTTTCCAGTAGTCTCAGGTTATCATTTTTGACAGTTTTTGTCTAAATCAAGATCCAAATAAGATCTGTAGATTGCAATAATTGACACACCTCCTAAATCTCTTTTAATGCATGCCTTTCCCCACCATGTTCTTCCATTACCCGTGTAATTCAGATGTGATACATAGTTTCCCACAGTTTGGATTTCGTTGGTGACACCTCTGTGGTGAATTTAACTTGTTCTTCTATCCCCTGACTTGCCTCCAGATTGGCAGAGGGTTCAAAGGCTCTGTGTGGGAAATGTCCCCATGCCCAGGGACCCTGTGGCCTGGTCTGGTAACAGTGTTGGTTGTCAAGCAGGAGAAGGTGCCTTTAAGGCATTAGTGGGCACAGGCCGGGGGAGCTGCTCACGTCCTGCAGCACACCCGCCCCCCAGGCCGGGCTATCAGACTGCCAGGAGGGCCAGGCTGAGGACCCTGCAAGTGTGGTCAGAGTGAGGTCAAGCGGCAATGTGGCCTTCCATTGCTGTCCTTGTGTTTGTGATGTCATACTCTTTGCTTCCGTCAGGTGGTGGAGGGTGACGGTCGGGCTGTGCATCCTGTCTCATCTGCTGACAAAAGGCTTCTGTAAAGGGAGCCTCTTGGATCTCCCAGAGGTCTCCTGACTCTGTTCTGCTGTGCAGGCTGTACCTCCAAGTACAAGGCTGGTTCTCAGACCAAGAGGGGACACGGAATCCTTTGTTCTAACGTTGGCTGGGAGCTAGGCCCCCTGTTGCGGGGGGTACGGCGGCTTTCTCCTTGCCCTCCAGCTAGCTCCTAACAGGAGCAGGGAGGTGATGTCTGGAGAGTCAGAGCTACAACAGCAAGACCTTGAACAACACAGATAACAAAGCACATCCCTGGGCACGTGGTCAACGGCTGCGTGGCTGGTCATGGGACGAGCACCTGGTAGGGAGAGGAAGCCTGATGCCTGAGAGACCTGCTGGGCCAGGTCAGCGAGAGCAGCCTGGGGCCCTGGGTGCTCACCTTGCAATGGTCTGGCTTGGTGACCAGGGTGGTCAGAAGCACTGATTCTGGAGTGGACTAGCCTGCCTGGGACCTGTCTCCCAGTGCCCCAGGTGCACCGTCTGGCCTGGGCAGACCTCTTTCACCCCCTGAGCCGTGTTTCCTCATTTAGGAAGCAGGGATAATGCGAGTGTCCACCTCTGAGGGCTTTGTGCAGATTCCGTGACCTGGGTGAGGTGCTCTGCCCAGGGCCCTGGGAGAGTGGTCAGCAGTGGGAGGCCTCCTGATTTCCCCACTGGTTCTGGCCTTCCACGATCCTGTCCCAAGTATGCTCAATGGGAGATGCAGGGCTTGAGTGGCCCTGGGGGCTGCTGGGCTCCGGGTGGCAGGGAGCTGAGGAGGGGCCTCAGAGGTCAGCTGGAGAGTCACACTTTCAGGAGGCTACTGACATGGAGGCCGTTTTGAGGGGCCTGCCCTGGTAGACACAGATCTGTGTGGGTTACTGAACTTGACCTTGGGAACCCCACCTGATTTCCCTTGTGTTTTGGGGTCTCTGTGCTCATTACATAGGGGAGGAAGCATCAGCCCGAGACAGCTGTGTGTGGCCTCTCTGGGGGCCATCAGGGTCAGAGCCTCCACTCAGGTATCCTCAGTCCCCCAGAACCTCTGGTTTGTAAACTCGTCCCTTCCCAGCCACTCTGTTGCCAACAAGGTGTCTCTGTGGCCCATGCTAAGAAGGTGGTCTTCTGTGAGCACGCGGCGGCTGCTGGCCTCCTTCCTGCCTTAGCAACCCAGGCTGTCTGGTGGGAGGGCCCACCAGAGGCGGCTCTGAGTCCCTGGCTTCCTGTGGGGCCCATGGGAGCTATGTCCCTCTCCCCAGCTCCTTCACAGCAAGGTGTGCTTTCCTCAAATTGCTCTCCAGGGACTCCTCGAGAGTCAAGACGTTTGGAAGTGCAGGAGGTGTGTGGGTTTTCTAAGCTTCAGCAGTTGCTCACCAATTTGCTTTTTAATGGTAGGCATGCTTGCCCCAAAATGCTCCATGAGTGCCGCTGTGGTCAGGTTCCTGTGACTGTGACCAAGGCACCAGACAAGAACAGCTTAGAGAGGAAGTTTATTTTGGTTCACAGTCTCAGAGGTCTCAACCCGTAGATAGCTGACTGCGTGCTGTGGGCCCAAGGTGAGGCAGAGGGCGTGGTGGAGGAAAGCAGCTCAGGAAGCAAAGAGAGAGAGCTCCACTCACCAGGGACAAAACATAAACCCTCAGGGCACACCCCGTGACCACCTCCTCCAGCCACACCCTACCTGCCTGCAGCCACCACCCAGTTCATCCACACTGTGCCTTGGTGCACTGATGAGGTCACAGTGCTCACCTCTGAACCTTCTTGACTGTCTCACACATGAGCTTTTGGGGATACGCCACTCTGAACCATAACAGGCTGTGACACGGGGAGCCACGGCAGGGCATGTGTCCCCTCCTGAAGAACGGATTCGTGGGGGCTCTTAGCTGGTGTCCTAAATATGAACTTGGGGAGACCTAAGTTCCCTGGTGAGCCCCAATATGAGGCCCACCTGTGGGTACAGTGCACCTGGCCTTGGCACCTGCGTGGGCGTCCTCCACCCCTGAGAACTGTGGAGCCCGGGCACAGCACCGCTGCCTCCCTGCATCGTTGGATCATCCACTGGAACTGCCCGTTTGGGTCCCAGACTCCAGAGAACTGAATTTCCATTCTGCGGGACCCCAGGGGCGGCGTTTGGCCTCCTCACCTGCCTTGTTCCCTGTCGTGATTGTGAATGAAAATGCTTAAGAAGGTGTCCGCTATGGAGTTTAGAGGGTGAAGGACTGTCGGGGGAGAACTGGATCTGAAGAACCAGCTGAGCCGCATGCCCCTGTAGGTACCCATTACGTGGTTCATGAGTGGATAGCTGGCGTTTGACCTTTTCGTCAACTCAGCCAGGAGCAAGCGGGGTGTGGCCCGTCTGGACGGCTGGCTCCCGCATCACTTGTTGGCTACTTTGCCAGTCTGAGTGCCAGGCTGCCTGCCCGCCATCTCGCCACACGCTGGTCCTGAGCTGGTGCTGGCTGCGGAGGAGCTCTGGGGAGGCCTTGTGCGCCTTCCCTGGTTCTGCACCTGAGGCCAACCCAGCTCCACCTCTGCTAGCTGCGGGACCGTGTTGGTCCTCAAGTGCTGGGAACTTGTCTCCTGGCCTGGAAGCAGGGCCCGGAGCACGCCAGGCCTCAGAAGGCTACGGCAAGTGGGACAGCGCCTTGTGTCGGCCCATCAGGGTCCTTTCTTTTAAGGCTGAATGACGTTCCACTGTGATCAGACCATGTTCATGGCTGGTCCACTGATGGGCACTGGGCTGCTTCCTGCCCTTGGCCACTGTGGCGCTGCTGTGTTCACAGGGGTTAGGCCTGACCCTCCCGGGCCCTCGTGCAGGCGTCCTGGCCTGGAAGTCTCACTGCCTCTCCACCCTGCTGTCTCAGGGCCACCCTGCCCCTAGACAGGCGAACCAGCACCACCAGCGCTCGCTCCACTCGCTCTTCCCAGTGGGTGCCAGGTCCCCACGGGGCCTCCAGGACCCTGCCGAGGGTGAGGCCCTCGCCCAAGTTCTGCTCGTTTCCGCAGTGGAAACGGCATCCCTGCCCAGCTGCAGGGACCTAAGGGCAAGGATGAACCTTTTGTGACCCCACCAACAAATGTGTGTGGGGTCAATGACCAGGGGGTGCCGTGAGGCTGAGGGAGACCCTCTTCAGCCTTGTTTTGACCTCCACTTCTACCCCGTCTTCCACCCTCGGCAGCCGACCCTCCCTCCCTCCCCCTTTGTCCTGGGGCCTTTCCTGGGGTCTGCATTTCCCACTTGCAGATGCCCCAGGGTCAGGTGAGGGAGCCCAGCGCCCGGGCTCACAGCAGGTCCTGGTCCCGCGACGATGACCTTTGTGTGAAGAGATTCTGGGCTTTTCAAACAATAAAACACGAAACTATCCACATTGGGGAAAATATGGCAAAACAAATAACGGAACCGCTTTCCATTGACTTCTAGGTCGCTTGACCTGACCCTGGCCTCAGTGCTCAGCCCTTGGCTAACTGCTGATGGCACTCGAGATTAGCCTCGCAGTTACGGGCTGATTTCCTTATTTGTCAATTTCCCGAGTTTTATGTTTGGAGGTGGCCCTGGGCCCACAACAAAAGCTGGGCCATCAGGAGAGGAGCACCTATTTGTCATCGGTCAAGCAGAGGCCAGGAGGGGAGCAGCCACCAAGAAGCATCTTAGATCCGAGCTGACGACCCTCCCCAGCAGAAGCACTCCTAGAGACAACTGTATTCCCAATATTGTCAAAATTGCAGTCTTCCCCAAGTCACCATGTGGCTGCAGGTCTGTAATCCCAGCAGCGTGCCAGAGCTGGGCCGGGCCAGAGGCAGGAGAGATGCACCTCTGGTGGGTGGTGACCTCCGCCCACCTCCACGCCTCCCCTCTCGCCCTGTTTAAACCCCTGGAAGAAAATGGAGCGAAGGACACTTTCCTTCGTGCGGCTGTGGGGCGGCTAAGGTCACAGAGCTGATGACCTCCTCTCTCCTGTTCCATAATGAACCATTTAGCAGCTGGAAGGTCTGTGTGTTGGTGCCGGGCAGTTACTTGTTTGACTGAGATTGGAGAACTCTGAACTTTGAGCGTGTGCTGTTTATTGTATTGAGCTGTGTTTAAAGGAAAATCTACTGCTTTCCACTGATGGGTGTTTCTGGCTAACAGCACTTTAAAGAAGTGGAAAATGCTCAGTTATCGCCCAGTGTGAGCGGGGATCAATAGTAGTTCCGCCGTGCCTGGTAATTGGAGTAGCTGTTATACACAAGAGCTCGGGTCTCCTCGAGTGACTCTTATCAATCTAGTGTCCATCATCATCTGATAATCAGACCGAAAATATGGTGGGGAATTTTCCCTTTTTAAATCAAGCTTGTGAAAAACATTTGAAATGATGATGAAAAAAAATCTCATTGTTCAACCCAGCGGGGAGGAGAACCCGGGCGCTGGGAGGCTCGTGCTGCAGATGGAGTCCGACAGGTGCATGAGGGCCGGGAGGACCCTCTTCCACAACACCGCAGAGCGCTGAGGAGACTGTGGCTGTGTCCGGGCTGCTGGAGGTGTCTCCACCTGCTGCCCACACCTGGGCGGAGGCATATCGCCCTTGGTCACTTGAGACTGCTGCCTCTACTTGGGCCTCAGGTAATCCCGGTGCGGCCGGCTCTGGAAAGGGCTGGAGAGGTCGCACAACGTGGTGGTCAAGAGGCTGCAACCCCACCTGAAGCAAGCCCTCAGGATCGGCTGGTGGCCAGAAAACATCATCCTGCCGGGGTCCATTCAGGCCTCAAGCAGTCCTCAGACTCTGCCTTGGAGCAAGACTGAGCTCTGCTCTGCCTCACCGCTGGACACCTGGTGCAGAGGCCTTTTTCTTTTTCTTGGTGCTAGGGCTTAAACCCAGACGCACTTAACAACCAAGCCCCATCCCCAGCCCTTTTATTTTTTGAGACAGGGTCTTGCTGAGATGCCCAGATTGGCCTCAAACTTGCAATCCTCCTGCCCCAGACTCCCACCTGGTGCCAGAGTGCCTTTTGCTGCAGAAAAGTGGACCAGCAGCAGCTGTGGCCTCCAGGTGCTGGCTTGCACCTCGGAGATAAAGGATAAGGCCCAGACTGACCCAGGAGAGGCTGAGGCCTGGGCTCTGAAGACCGAGAACCTGGCAAGGGCTCCAGGACATGTCCACCGCAAGACTGTGCTGTTGAAAGTTCCCTAGCCACATCACCTGCAGGTCCCATGGTCTTCCAGGAGAGTTCCCCTGTGTCTAGATGGATGGGCCGGGGTTGGTCCCGGGGTTTCCATGCTCTGTGGAGTTGAGGCTCTGGCTGGAGCAGGTGAGTGCTGATTGCAAGGCACCCACATGGCCCCCTAGGACCCACGGGCTCCTCCCATGGCCTCAGCAGCTGTCACACCTAGAAAGAGCCCATGCAGGGAGCCATGCAGACAGGGACCGCTGAGGGACCATGAGGCTTGCTGATATTAGGCACAAACCCCACAAAACCCCCAACCCTCCAAACTAACACACCTATGTTCTGAAACTGCGTGGGAGTCTGTGGGGGTCTGGGCATCTTGGGAGGAAAACTGTACCTTGAATGGCATCTTTAAAATCATTCGTATCTGGGGCTGGGTTGTGGCTCAGTGGTAGAGCACATGTCTTGCATATGTGAGGTACTGGGTTCAAGTCTCAGCACTGCATATATATATATAAATAAATAAATAAAATAAAGGTCCATTGACAACTAAAAAAATTATTCATGTCTATGATGCCAAATAAGAGAAACTACTTCTGTAAGTGATAACAGTGGGATCCCCCTCCTTCCTTCAGAGACTGACTAGACCTTAACAGAGTGTGTGTGCGCATGCGAGTGGGTGGGTGTGGTTCTGTAGGAGCCGTCCCTTTGCCCACGCCTGGTTCCCTAGGTCCACCCAGGACACAGAGCTCTCTTCTGAGCCCTGCCCCTTAGCTCTGTCTTATCTGGTCTCTGAGAGGAAAGGTGAGCTGGCCCTTACCCATATGTGTGTTCACACTCCCACATGTGCACACTCACCCTGTGCACAGTCACGCACACGTATATGCTTGCTGCCCACAGTTGCCCCTGCCCTCCAACCCCGCCTGGTCTGTGCTCAATCTGTCCCCAGCAGCCCCAGCCAGGACCCCTCTCCTGCAGGAGGCGCCTCCTCAGCCCTGACAGACGCTCTGCCTGAGGACCAGGTGCTTGCTCGCTGCCCTCCAGGGCAGTGCGCCCTGCCTAGGCTGAGCGCGGGGCCTCTGTCCTTCGGGGCCCTTGCCTGGCCGTGTGCTTATTTCCCTCCTGTCTGGGGATCCCAGTCTCCTCCCTTCTGCATGGCTGAGGGAGCCGCTAGGAGCATCCTCTCTGCCCACTCCTTCTGTGGACTGGTCACAGGTGACAATCCAGCACCACTCTGATTGATCCCCTACGCACAAACTGGGAGTCAGGGCCAGCAGGGTGGAGTCGTCAGGGTCTCCCACTTCCTGAGCGACTCTGGGCAGGCTCCTCACCCTCTCTGAGCCTTGGTGTAAGGCGCTTCCTCACTGCAAACTGGGAATGACTTTTGGCTTCACTTCCTGGGTGGTCATGCAGGCTGGGCGCTGTGGGGTGTGCAGGTGGGCGCTGTGGGGTGCACGCACCTGTCCTAGGGAAGCCTCACAGCTCGGTGTAGAAGACTTCATTCCCATGGCCCCAAAAGCTTGTTCAGCGTTGGGGACCTTGTTCTGGCTGAGGACAGCAGTACAGGTGCCAGGACTCGGGCTCCCTGTAGTCACCTGCTGAGTCCTGGTCCAAACTGGAGGTGTCCAGTGGTCCTGTGAGTGGACGCGGAGGCCACAGCAACAGCACACACACGGGTCCTGTCCCAGCTACTTCCTGGCCTCAGCACAAGGTGCTTGGGTGGCCACACCTGCAGGCAGCGCTATTGGGTGAGTTCTCTGTCCCCTCCCTTCATTCTGGCCCTTGCCCTTGGAGCTGTAGGGGGCCAGCCCTGCCCGAGGTCATTGTCCACTGGGAATCCCCAAGTCCCTGGTGCGGCTCTGGCCCTCAGTTCTCCCAGCAGCAGGACAATTCTGGGGCATGTGCAGTGGGCTGCCTGTCCCCAGGGCGGCCACCTGGCCCACTGTGCCCTGTGGACCGTTCCCTCGGCTTGTCCTCCTGGGTCGGGGGAGCATGGTGCCCGCCTGGAGCTGGGGAGGAGAGGAGAGAGGGAGGCGCCGTGGTAGGCAGCGTGGGCCTTCCCGGAGTGGCTCCAGGAGCGGGGGGACACGCCTCCCACAGCGGGGCTGCCCAGGGTGCGCCTGCAGGGTGTCTGTGTGGCCCTGTCCCCTCACCTGCCAGTCCTGTGTCAACCTCCCGATGGAAGGGACGTCACCACCCTCAGCTTGGCAGACCCAGTGTTTGGCAGTGAACGTTGATGATGTCACCTGCCTCAGAGCAGCGTCCTTTGTGTCACGGGCTTGGCTCTTGGAATCAGGTGCACAGTGCAGGCAAAGGACACTGGGGGACCATGCAGCCCAGCCCGGGTGTCTTGGGAAATGTGGAGTGGACAGTACCGGGCACCTCTGGCTGCGCCTCACCCACCAGGGCTCCCTCTGTGCCCTCAGGAGGGTGGGTAACTAGGCAGCCTAGAGCCGCGGTGCAGCCGGCTCCAGGGGCCACGCGGAGCACCTGTGTCAACACACGGGTGTAATCAGGGAGATTAGGGGTGTCACGTTATCACTGGGATTTGGTCAAGTCTGGGTCATGATGGGACATTGCAGCCTCATGTTCTGCATGCTGCCTGCTGCCGACCCTCGTGTCATCTGCAGTGGATCCCGTGGTCTGCCCAAGTTCGGGCTGATGGGCTCAGTGGCCAGCATGGCCCGTGCGCACCGGGGAGCCCGTGGCTGCGTCTGTGTGTGCACTTGTGTAGCACCGAGCGTTTCAGGACAGAGGACAGTCTGCAGGCCAGTGTCCCCGGCGCCCAGGGTCTCCTTGGCCCCTCTAGCAACTGTAGCCGTCAGAGACTAGTTATGTGGGTCAACATGCAGACCTGGTGGGATGAGGTGAGTGGCCCAGGTGGCTTGCAACACAACCACGTCAAGAGCCCCAGGGACCTACGCTCAGAAATTCTGGCCTAGGCTACCTGCCCGTGACTCTTACTGCCAAGCCATGGCCGAGGATTCCCAGATCCCGCGGGGTGGGGGGTTGGGGGAGCAAGAGGCTGCTGAGTTGGGGTCCTGTTCCTGAGCCGCTCAGCAGGGGACGCTCACTGCCCAGAGGCAGGGCAACGAGGGGAGGCTGAGGCTCCCAGGAATCCAGGAGCCCGTCTGTGTCGGGTGGCTGCAGGTCTCCTGAGGACTTCAGTGGGGGCACCTGCGGCCTCCTGCCCTGTCCCCCGTCCCTGCCGGTCCCTCTGTCCCTCCCTGTCCCTTTGGGGCCACATTCTGGTGTGTGAAATGGGACTGGGCCTAAAACAAAACAGCAGTGCTTTTGGCAGAGTCGGGAGAGAGAGCCGAGGAGCCCAGGACAGCCCTGCTTTGAGCTTCTGGGGGCCCAGCTGGCTCCCTCCTGAGGGTCTGGGAGGAGGGCAAGGGGGTGGCAGGGGTGGGCCTGGCCACTGGTGGTGGACCAGGGATGACGGCGGAGTGTGGCTCATCCTGCCGATGGATCTTCTTTCCCAGCACCCGATGCCGAGGGGCCACAGTGCACCGTCCCTGCTGGGTCTGGGCCCCAGGGTGCCTGGAGTGGGACTAGAACCAGGCCAGCCCCTTTTGGGCCAGGGTGGGTGGTCTGGCCATGCCCCTTCATTCCCCTTGGTGGGAGCTCTTGAAATCTAATCCACCTGTGCCACTGTGCCAGTGCTTCCCAGTGGTGGCCCTAGGGTCAGAGACACTGTCCTTGTCATGTGACATGTAGCCTGGTGTAGGTAGGGGCAGATGGGAAACAAGTTCTGAAAACAGAATGCACTCGTGCCTCAGGACGCCTCAGGATACCAGATGCTGGGGTGCTTAGGTCCCTCCTATGCCATGGTGCAGTGTTTGTGTGGAACCCCGTTCACCCTGCTGTGTGAATAAACTCTGGGCCCCTATGGTCCACACGATGACAGACAGTCATTCTTCACTGTTCAGGGAGTGATGACTGTGCTCACTGCAGATGGCTTCTTTCCTGAACATCGGTGCTCTGTGGTCGGCTGAGTCCGTGGGCTCGGACCCGAGGCTTTGGAGGGTGGGCTGCGGTCAGCAGGATTGAAGCCAAGCGCTTGAAGTCGGTGCTAAGGGAGGTCCTGGGGCATCCTGAGCAGGTGACATCTGAACTGAGACCGGGACAAGGAGAGAATACTCCAGCAGCCGGGGTGGCATCTTGGTGGCCCCAGATGTGGACAGCATAGGAGCTTGAGGGCTGGTGTTGAAAACCAAAGTGGAGACCATGTTCAGGCCTATCTGACTGGTTCCTGTAGAAAGAATATCACAAGGAATTGGGAAAGGCATGCAAAGCCTTTAGTGGCCTTCCCTCTGGGGCAAGGTGGGGGTAAGCCCGTGGCATGAGTGTTGAGGACTGAGAGGGAGAAGAGAGCTTCTTCCTGATCAAGACCATCGAGCACCTGCCGGCACTCAGGGGACCTGAGAAATCTGTGGGCAGAGCACTTCCCTCTGCTGGCAGCAGTGGCCTGGAGGGGTTGTGAGGTCACAGGTGGCACAGTCGCAGTCGGTGTAGGTGGCGGTGTGTGGATCAGAGCCCGTGGGCGCATCTCCAAGTCATAGCTAAGCGATTGTCTTCTAAGAATGCAGGACCGTCTCGCATCAGGCCGCGTCCAGGCTCGGGCGTGCCCTCTGGAGCAGCTCTGCCTCTCGTGGTAGCCCTGTGTGCTGCCGGGCGCCTCTCCTCCTCCCTGCCCCCGTGGGCTAGCAGGACCATGGTCTTCATGCCTGAAGACCAGTGTCCCCAGGAGGCACCCAGACCTGGGGCTGGCATGCTCCCTCTTTCCCTCGTAGCAGGAAGAGCGAGGCCCTGGCGGGTGCCGTGCAGGGCACACCTGCCTGTATCTCTCACCCAGCAAGCCACCTGCTCCGGAACGTGGCCCTAGAACACAGGAAGCTGGATACGGTGACAGCAGACACAGGCACAGATTCGTGGCCTGGCCCTGGAAGCCCCCGGCTGTGCTCAGGGTACCCGCTCCTCCCTCACGCAGCGCTGATGAGCTGCTGGACCTGATTCCGGAGCTCTCGTGAGGGTCCCCTGCAGAAGGCAGCAGGGAGAGGCCTCGGGGCCGGGACGCCTGTGACCACATGCCCTGACGACGGCTAGACCAACCCTAAGTGGGGAGAGAGGAGCCAGCGGGCAAGATGAATGCTGGACACAGGCCTTGCCTCCCCAGCGCGTGCCTCCCGGCGCCTGCCTGTGAGCTGGAAGACCCCAGGGACCATCCGAGGGTCCGGCCAACGGGGGCGGAGTTCAGCCTCTATTAGATTTTCTCTTGAAAGTCACAGTCATGAAGTGTTGTGAGAGCTCTCAGGGAACTGTGACAAGAGTGTTATCCACCACAGTGCCAATCACTCTGGAAACTCCCTCTGCCATGACAGGTGCCAGTCAACATCCTGAGCTGGGATGACACTGGAGAGTTCGTTGGTGCTGCTCTTCTACAGGGTCTCTTCAGTGTAAAGACGTGACCCACTTAACTGTAATCCTCTTAGGAACCTATGTGCTCCTTTGAAAAAGGCGGATTTTTAGGGAAAATGCAGGGTATTGCATAAACAGCTAGATGACGCTTCTGTGGCCCAAGTGAGAGGCAGTGAGCCCCCTCGCAAGCATCCTCAGTGCCAGGCAGCAGTGCCACCGTGGCACTCGGTAACACAACATGTGGGATCCACAACGGGGCTCCCATCACTGTGCTGATCATCCAGGGCGGGGGGTCTACGGAGTCCTAGAATATCACACAGGCAAAATTTAGCAGTGTCAAAATACCCTCTTCAAACCGGGCAATCGCTTGTGGCCTGAGATCGTCTCTCCCTGGTGTAACCATCAGTCATCCCTACACCTGTGCGAGTCTGCGACGGCCAGTTGGCTGCATCTGGGAGACAGCACTTGCCTAATACCCAGCAGGCACCTGGACACACACAAAGCACAGAAAACCAGGAGGAGGAGGGCGTGGGCGAGGTGGCACTGAGCGTGTGAGTGGGCACACTACACACGAGGCAGGGGTGTTGTTTTACAGACACATCGTACAACGATGTAAAAAGCTGGTCTTACAGGAAACTCTTAGGAAACGAGTACCTCACTGGAGAGTTTACTCCTTCCATCTCCTCTCCCACGGCTCTAGGCAAGCCCACCAGGGCTGCCGCCTGCCCCCCCCCCCCCAGCTTCACCTGCTGCCACCCTCTCCTTCCCTCATCAGCTGTTTGGTTGAACTGTGTCTCCTACAAGGACACATGGAAGTCCTAAGCCCTGGAACCTGTGACTGTGGCCTTATTTGGAAATAGGATCTTTGAAGGCGTCAAGATCAAGTGAGGCCACACTGGCTTGGGGTGAGCCCACACTGGCTTGGGGTGAGCCCAAGACGGTGTCCCCCTGAGAAGAGAGTGATTTGGGCAAAGACACCTGGGGAAAGAGAGACGATGGAGGCAGAGGTCCGAGCAATGTGTCCAACTGACATGAGCCAGGGAAGGTCTCTCTCTAGAGAGACACAGGGAAAGGTCCTCCCTTAGAGCCCTAGGGAGGAACAGGTGCAGTCCCTGTCTCAGACTTGCAGCCTCCAGAATGGACCGAGAATAGATTTCGGGTGTTTGAAGCCACCAGCCTGCACTGTCACAGCAGGACAGTAACCTGGGTAGATGTCAACACGTCCATTTCTCAGAGTCCCCTCTGGCTCTTCCACTCAGAAAGCCCGTCCTCCCATCCTCTCTCAGCCCTGGCCTTGACCTCAGATTCCCCGATGCGGCCTGACCTGCATCATTATGCAATCGTGCACTTATTGAGGTGAATTTGGTAACTTCCTGGCTCCACCGCCAGGCTGTGAACTCCTGGAGGACAGAGACTCTGTACACTTTGCTCAGTGTCACAGCCCAACACTAAGCACAGGCTGGGGCACTTGGAGCTACTCAGTAAGTGTTGGTTGGCTGGGTGACGAATGGGCGGGTGAGTAGGTAGATAAGTATGTGATCAGGGCTGGATACAGGCATGATCGCAGGGATGCATGATCGCAGGGATGCATGGATGTGGTGTATAATCAGAGGGACATATGGTAGACGGATGGATGATCAGAGGAGTGGATGGAGGTGGGGAGTGAATGGGTGGCTGGACAGGTGAATAATGCAAGATGAAGGGAGAGAGACACTATTTCATGGAGATTTTCTTGGTATCTCACTCGGCATACTGATTCTTCTTGTATGTGGTTCAAGTGAGACAGGCTCTCACAGGCTGTCTCCAAAACCTTGAACAAGATTTCACCTAACTTTTAATTATTTGTATTTTTATTATTAGAAATAATATTATTATCAAAAATAATAGAAATCCACCCATTCTTCTGGTCATCCATCCCTCCGTCCCTCCTCCTCGCTGTCCCGCCCTCCGTCCCCCCCTCCCCGCCGTCCTGCCCTCCCACCCACCTGCTCTTGTTCCATTTTGTGTTATTAATATTTTTACAGCGTCATCTCATTTTCTCACAAGAAGAATAAACCTCTTGAACCATCCCATTTTATAGACAAGGAGACGGAGGCTGAGTGTAACCTACCCAGGTCACGCCAGGCTGTGGCTCTACCCTCATCCCAATGCCTGCTCTCAGCCGGACATGAGCAAGGTGCTTGAGGTGGATGCAGCCGTAGGCAGTGGGTGCTGACAGCCGCGGGTGGGCTTGTCTTGCTGGAACATTCTCCCAGTGCCCAGGGTGCTCTGGGTGTGCGCCCTGCTTCCTGTCTGAGGCAGACCAGTGGACAGTGGATTTAGAGAGATCCCTCCTCCTGTCCGGGGTCCTCTCCGGGGAGCCCACAGGAGCTGGGGTGCCCTGTGCTCCCTGCTGCCCCCGCTGTGGTCTAGTAAGAGTGGCAGCTTTATTTCCAGTGTCTTCAGTGACCCACTCACACTTTGCAAATCGCTTTGAGAATTGGTTCACACCCTGCTCCGTATGTTTCCGTACAATTTTGCTGTATTTTTTCAGAAAAGAGAAATTTACGGAACCCAGGTAACATGCACCTCTGCAGCTGACATGGGCGAGACCACACTGCCATCACACGCGGGGGCAGTGGCAGGACGGACGTGGCCGGGCTTCCATTTCCACATGGCCAGCTGATGCCTTCGTTATCTCATGGGCAGGACTGCCGTCTCCTCACAGACTGCTGCAGGACAGTGTGAGGAAGGCCTGCTTCCCCTGAGCCTCCTGTCTGAAGAAACGCGGCACATGAGGTCAATGACATGTCCACTCCCAACATAATCACCCCCATCAGCAAAGCGAATTGCATCCTGCACGTGGTCAGAGTCCTCTTTTCCAGTGCCCCTGGGAGGGACGGAGCCATAATGCCTAACGCTAGTCCTGTTAACCAGAGCGGGAGGACACCCACGTGCTGGAGGTTCCTGGCTGGCCATTACCTGCTACTTGGGCAGGGACAGGGTGTGGGTTCAAGGTGAGGATCTCTGCCTTCCCTCCCTCCCTCCCTCCTCCTCCCTCATCCGTTGCTTCTTGACTGAGCATTTTATAAACAGGACTTGGGGTCAGGAGGACTTAAGGGACATCACTCAGCAGAAGCTGAGGACCCCACCGCCCTTGCAGAATACGCCACGTGCCAGGGGCCGTGTGCAGGGAGCACGGCAGTTTTCCTCCTCTCACTATTGCCACAGACACCTGCCCAGGTATGGAGTCCACCCACACACCAGCCCGAAGCTCACTCTGCTCGTCGGTGGCTGTCCCCCTTCATTGTCTGTCAGATCATCAAAATCAATTCCTGTTTGACTTTTGCAACAGCCAAATAGGTCAGCTGCATGACAGAGAGCTCTGTTCACGGCCAGCGGTAGCTGCATCACAAGTACAGTTTTGAAGGAATTTAAACAAACGACTAAACAAACTAAAACCCTGACCAGCAGCACTGTCTCCCTGCTCTCTGGCCTGGTCCACAGCCTGCGGCCTGGCTCTGCCACGCGGGAGCGCCTCTGGGCACATGGGGCCTGGGTGCTGGTGCAGAACCTCTCCCTGTCTTGCAGGAGAGAGCTCAGATCCTACCTTCTTTCCCTTCTTGTTCTCTGCTCCTGGGAAGTTACGACGGATGGGGCCTTAGATCTGGGTGGCCTCTGGCACGTCACCACCTACCTGTCCTTCCTCCTCCATTCCTGCTGCCCTATGCCATGTGGAGGCAGCCCTTAGTGTGGACAGTCCATGCCCTGCTGATGACTGCTGCCCCTCTGGCCTCTGGGCTGCCCATGGCAAAGTATGACCCCTGGCCCCTCAGGAAGACCAAAGTGACCTTGAGTACCAGATTTGGAATGGACTTTGAAATTTTCCTTACGGAATGAGAGATTTTTTAATAATTGAATTTTGGTTTTTGGAATTACCTTCCAGATGCACAGACATTGACTGCTAGGATGTCACAGGGGCAGTAGCTGTTCTTGACTTCTCCCCAGTACTGGTTAGGGGGGTGCTGTGCCACCCTGCTTTGATCTTGGGCTGTTTGTTTACTAACACTCTTCATCTGGTAAGATAGATACTTTCCACAGTTAAAGTTTTAAAATTGGGTGCATCTAGCCATCCTGGGGACTTACACTTACAACTGGCTGCTGCTTCCTAGGGTGCACAGATCAGGTGTGTCTCACCACCACCAGAACCTGACATTCAGTTAAAAATATCATTAGGGTGTGCCCACCTGCCCCCCCAAGGATGCATGTGGTCTGCTCAGCTCCACTCCCAGGGAGGCACAGGAGCCATCGAGGAGCTCCTGTACCCTCCCTGGGCAGACTGAGAGCTCAGAGCACCCGTGGTGGTCGCCCAGCTGACGCCAGACCACACGGTCCTGTTTGCTGGGATTCGACCTTGCTGTACAGTGTGTGTGTGTGAGTGTGTGCATACAAGTGAGTGCTGTGTACACACAAGTGTCTGCATGTGAGTGTGTGCATGTTCTTTGGGGACTGATGGTGACGCAGACTCCAGATCTGGACACACAGCTTCATCTTTGTGCCTTGTTCTGTGTGCTGCGAGGCTGGACCGTGCTCGCCTGGCCGTGTCAGTTAGATTAGATCCCCCCCTGCTTCCCCTCTCCCTTCCTTCCCCATCCTCTCCCACTCTTCCCTCTCTCCTTCTTCCCTCCCATCTCTTCCCATCTCTTCCTTTCCCTGCCCTCCCCTTCTGTCTCCCCCCCGCCCCCCGTCCCTTCTCCGCCCGTAGCTGCTCATGGCTCTTCCTTAGCTCACACTCCCATAGGGACTCCTCTGTCCAGAGTGGTCAGATCCACGCGTTGTCTGAATCCTTGGCTTGGCAACCTGGTGGCTCAGCTCGGGCTGCCTCTGCCTTTGCTGGTGGGTTCTATTCTGAGAAGATCTTGTGGCATCCCAACGTCCAGCTTCCTTCTGGCCATGGCCACTCTGCACACAAGGGCCCTTTGTTCTGGAACACTGGCTCCCACTTCAACAAGTCCTTGAAGTCCCAGACCCTGGGGGATCCTTGACAATCCTCCTGGGCAGGGGTCTCTCTGGGGGAAAGCCAACACCACCCAGCCCACTGGCAGCTCTGCCCAGTAGTCCAGCTCTGAGGCCGCTTCCCAGGCAGTGGAGAGTGGGGACAGAAAGGGGCCACCTCTGCTGAAGCAGTGGCTATACCTTAGAAAGGCCCAGGCAGGGCAGTGGATGTGGTCAGTGGGGTCCTCTGGGGTCAGTGCCCAGCACCTCAGCTTAGCATTGTGGAGCGAGACCCGCGTGGGCAGACCACGCTCTTGAGAGCCATGTGGATGGACACAGGACCATGCTGAGCTGCTGCTGAACATGGCATGTGTGGCTAGGCACACAGGAAAGGGGGACCCTAGACATCCCTCCAGGAAGGTCCATCAGAGAAGGCAAACATTCCTGGGTGTGTCTGTTAGGGACGGTTGGGGAATCTAGTCCCCACAATGGCTGACTCTGATGGCCTAGTAGGAGCCCTGGGGGGCTGCGTCTGTTGGGAGTTTGGCTGGTCAGAGGTGGCCCAGCAGTGCCTTCCCACTGGCCCTCTGCTGCAGTCCACTGGTTACTCTGCTGGTACCAACAGGGAAGGAGGAGGAGGCTGCAGGGCCCCTACCTCCAGCTGCACCTGGGGAGCCACTACTGGTTGGAGCTGCCTTTTAGCTGGAGGCGATGAAGCTCACTGTCTGCAGCCCAGGGCAGGCAGCGCTGGGAGCATCGGCAGAGGGCGAACGTTGCCTGTGGCGCAGGGCTGGAGTTGGAGGTCCGCCTGGGCAGTGGGCTGCGTGCCTTCTTGCTCTCCTGTGTGCAGAGGCCTGTTTTCCCGGATGGTGGAGGCTCCTGATTCCGGGCTTCACTGTTGTGGGTGGAATGTTAGGACATGGAGCCTTGGGAGGGAATCCTGTGTTTGGCAAAAGAAGGATAATGCTAAACAGCAGCAAGAAGATTTAGAAGCATCTCAACCTTTTAAAAGGGCCTCTGCTTTCTACTCTCAGCAGGAAGAGGTTCCCTTCTCTCTAGAATATTCCAAATCAGAAAGAGTGCTCTACTTTGACCAGTGGTTTTCTGTTGGAGTTTTTCTCTCCAGAAACAGTTTAAGGGTTTCCACTCTTCGTATTTGGTTATCGGGTTAGTTTCTGCTGTGTCGCTCGTGGAAGTCTGGGGTTAGAATGTCCGCACTGTCAGGTGGAGCTTCACATCACACCTTGATGTGGGAGGAGCTGCCTCTTCTCCCTGAAGAGCATCAGGACTGTTTTGAACCAACTCCGCTCCGGGGTTCCTGCTCCAGGTCCAGCTGCATTTCCCACTTTTGCAAATAGATGGCACTTTTGACTTACCCTGGAGCACGTACGGTCAGAGCCCAGTGCGAGGAGCCGCTTGCAACAGTGAGTAGGAAACGTATTGGCTGCTATTCTCCTGGAGGCCAGAGAAATTAAAATTAAGCCTCTCTGAAGACAGCAGCATCGAGCCTCTTTCTTAAATGCTAAAATCTAAACACACAACCACCCAGGTATGAAAATGAGCATATTTTACTTTATTGTCTTATGGTTTTTATGATGCATTTGGGCACAGTGGTCTTTGATTCAGAAGAGAAAAAAAGGTATAAAGAAAATTTCATCTGAAAATAAGATTGCGTGGGTCCATGTGCATGTTTAGTGACTATAATTTGTGGCAAAACCTCTTGTAATATCTTGGTTTCTTCTTTTTTTTGTTCACCCGTACACGTGTGTTTAGCTGGGGGCAAGCACACACGCGCACGCTAGCGCACACACACACACACACACAGGCGGCACACGGACCCTCACATACACAGGGGGAAAAATCAGGCTGTTGTCTTGCAAGTGTTACTTATCATATTAATTAAAATCTGGTGACATGATGACACCGCCAGCTGTGTGGGAAAGCCAGGGAAATTAACGAGCGTTTGATTTGTTGTGTTGCTAATGTGACACTTATTATACAGGTCAGAGTGAAACAATACCTCGCCAAAATATGCTAATGCGCGGGAACTGTTGCCGTGGCAAAGCCCTGGTGCTCAGCGGGACAGGACAGGGGCAGCCGCACCTTCACCGCTGCTTGGGATGTGATGGCGTAACCCAGGTTTTAAGCAGGAAGTCTTTGGAAGTACAAAACACAGGGAGAAACTTCCCACATCATCTTAAAAAAAAACATGGAAAGAGAAAGTCTTTAAAAATAATTTGGGTTCAAATAAGATACATCTGCAGTTCCACTTTCAGTGTGGCTTCATCGGGATAAGAAACGCTGGCTTCTAGAACACTTGCACACGGCAAGTACTACCCGCGCTGTGACCCTCCCATAGCCACAGTCATGAAGGTAGGGCCCGAAAATCCTGCTGTGTTTAGAGACCCAGCGGTAGGGATCTCTCCATCCTCTCCATGAGGCTACACCCAAGTGCGTCCACCACGAGAAATGCTGGAATTGCTTCAGAACACACCCAGCCCTCCCCCTCTGCCCCATTCCCGCTGATCGTGCACAGAGAAACTCCCTCTCTCAAAGCAAACTTTCTGCCTCAGGTTCTGCACCAGCAGCTAGAGCTGGCGTCTGGTCCTGGGGAAGGACGCTGAATGCTCCCCTTGCCCTGCTCAGTGCAGTTCCTTGGAGGATCCTCCTGCATCTCTATCACACCCTCATGAGGACCTTAGCCCTTGCCTTCCAAAGCACCCTTCCTTCCGGCCCCTTTGCCTTAGAACTACGTTTTCTCTCTTCTCCAACCCTTGATTCCCTCTGGGGTTTTGACTGAGCCACTGAGGTGGGGTGTGTGAAGTCAAGCATTTATTTGACAGCCTTTGACAGCAGATTATGCAGATCTGTGAGAGGCCCAGCCTCGAGCTTGGTTTCCAGCCAGCAGTCCATAGCAAAGGTCAGGCCGAGTCAGAGCAGAGATGCCCTGCCCAGGCATGGGCATGGAAGGCAGCCAGCGAGGCTGGCAGGAGCCGGCCAGCTCCACAGCTCTCCTGAGCCCTGGCAGGTACCAGGAAAGCAGGAGAAATGGGAATACACCCCCGACAGGCCAGGGCAGGGCAGGACCGCACCTCCACCTGGGCCCACTTGGGACCCCACCCTGGGGCCTCAGCTGGGACCAAATGCTGTTCTGACGTGGGTCACTATGCAACAGGTCATCCGTCGGTCACCACATCCAGAATGATTTTAGCCAAGGTTGGCAGTCAAGCCAACAGGGCGGGTTCCCCACGGAGGGTCCCAGTTAAGGGTCCCAGTGGAGGCCGTGCTGAGCTGTAACTTCAGAAATGCTGTGAAAATCTGCACCCAGGCCGCGGGTCTGTGCTGTACGGAGAGCAGTGCCCTGATTAAATCTATATAAATAAACACGTCTTCTACTTGTGTGAGCACAGAGTGCGATCGGGATAAAATATGACGCTGTGTACACATATCCTCAGTCATTAGGAGGTAATTTTCAGCCCTATTCAAGCTGACGGAGCACAGAGAGGTTAGCTCGCCAACAACACTTCCTTTTCTGTAAACCCAGTAGCTTTAATTAAGCCTGCGTGACAGAACTGGCATTTCAAAATACAAAGACATTTAACTCTGACAAAAAAAAAATAGTTTATTTAGCTTTGAATGGATTTTTTTTCCTGCTTTGAAGAGGTTGTTTTTTTTTTTCCCCTAAACATTAAATTATTAATGAAAGAGCAAAAGCAATAAATGGCGAGGCCAATAAACGCAAGTTTGGCTGCCGGAGCAGAGAACCCCAGCGATGCGCAGGTCCCCTCCGCTCTGGGGATGAAGCACAGATCTCACCCGGGACCTGGGGATGATCCCACAGTGCTCAGTGATGAGCAGGAGAACCAAGTCGGTAACCGACATTGAGCACGAGTGGAATGCACTAAACAAGTGTCCCCGACACCGTCACAGACCTAAAAACACTGAACGCTGAAGAAAAATCCAGGTGTCGTTCCCTAGGGTGGAGAGACCAGCGAGAAAGCTGCCCCTGGAGCCGCGTGGGAAACGGCTTCACCCGGGCTCCTCCTGATAAAGCCCAGGGAAGGACCACGGCTGGTGGCGGCTCTGGCATGAGGTGGGTGCCCCCGGCATCAGGGGGGTCTGCTCTGCCAGAGCATGTCGGGATGCACAGGAGAGCCAGTGGCTGGCTAGTTCTGTCCTCCTTCAACAATAATGACCAGTCACCAAACCAGAGGTGCAGAGATGGCTGCTGGCTGGCCTCGCACCCAGAGCACCTGGGGACTGCCCGGGTCTGTACCCTGGAAGGTGGCTGCTCAGCACAGCCCCAGGGCGGGAGGCCTGCCCACACTGAGTTAGAGCCACACCTTCTGCTGCTTGTTCGTGCATCATTTCAGGGAGAAAAGCCCAGGCTGAGGTGGCCCCCCTCGGGAAGAGGCTTGTCGGGGCAGAAGCCTCTGCTTTTGTGCCCCTGGCTCGACACTGCCCGTCTTTATCCTCCCTGCTCTGCTCTCCAGCCCCCCTGAAGTCGCTCCCTGAATGGCTGAGACCACCCAGGCTGTCCAGAGCACGGTGGCACGCTGGGCCTCGACCCGCAGAGGCCCGCAGCACACACGCGTCTGCCCATCTGGCCGCAGCACCTTCTTCTAATTACGTCAATCTGCAGAACTGTGCTCACATGCATTTTAATTACTCTTCGCAGAAGACCTAACACAGTTGATTTCCACAGTGCAGCAGATTTTGTTGTGGTTTTCAATCTACTTATATTTGGGAAACGAGTATGTGAAAATAGACAATATTCCTCAGAGCCCTGCCAGGGACCACGTCACCAGGCTGCAAAGCTCTGTGTGCTGCAGTCCTTTATGGTGGCTTGATTCTCAGTGTTCAGTTTTGTTCTGAGCCTATTTAAATATACACATATATACGCGTGTGTGTTCACGTGTGTAACACAGAGACCAAGGTACACCGTCTCCTTTTGTATGAGAAACATCAAGCTTATGTGATTGTTGGGAAAGATGTCAGTCATTCCTTTACTTACCAGTGAGGTGAGCAAACATCTCAGACCTGCTAAATGATAACTTTGGCTCCTTCCCATGCCAGGGTAACTCCAGCTCTGAACAACCCTTCTTTTATTTAGAGGCAGGTACAATAAGCATTATTCTAGCCACCTGCTTCTGTGTCTGGCAACATGGTGTTAATATATTACTTATTTCCTCTAATTTTCCACAAATATTGGGGAGGGCGTGGCATAGAGAAAAGAAATTCAAAACATACATTTGGATTTTAAGGTCAGTTTTTGAGAAAGAGCAATTTCCATATATCAACACTTTTTGGTGTGATCCATGAAACATTTTGATATGATTTAGCAAAAACAGTTTTTGCCATGGGGACATTATAGCTGCCTCATCTGCATCTGTAAAGAATGCAAAATGGAAACCACATTAGCTATAAATTCAAAGCAAAAAAAGATGTTTTTCGTTAATGCGACTTTAAGGTGGAAAATTCAAAGGCACAGAAGTCACACAATTCAGGGCTGCGGTTCTCACAGCAATTACAGCGCGGCCGTATTGGCATAGCTTGGCATTGTAAGTGCTGTTAGAATTTCTGCGTGCAGAGGGAAGCGCCTTCTCTTGCTCAGCCCAACAATCACTGGAGGGAGGGCCCAAGGTGATGAATAAATTGCAAAATGTGGTTTTTCAGGGTTGAATCACGGTGTGTATTTCTAAGCTGACACTGAAGGAAGCTGGCCTTTCTTATTAGAAAGGGGCAGTCAGGATGTGGAGGAAGCAGGAGTGGAGGGGCTGTGCCTGGGTCCCTCCCCTGAAGGTGTGACTGTGATGTCAGGCCTGGGATCTCTGGGCCAGCAGAGGGAGGTCCTGACGCTGGTGAGGCATAATCAGGCTGTGGCTTTGGAAAGAAGTTGGGGGCAGGTTTAAAAACAAACGCAAGGTCACACAGGGCCTGCAGCAAGCCCCCAAAGGTGGCTCTAGTTGGCACTGAAACCTGATGTGCTTCCCTGGGGAGTTATCAGTAGACTATGAGGACAGTAGTGTGCTTCATCCCACTCGGCGTCATTTCCCGACTCAGGGAACTCGGCTCTGGGTGTGGCTCAGCAGGTGCAGGGCCTTCTTCTCCTCGGACCTCTCCTCCTGTCTGTCATCGTGATCTTCCTCGGCTCGGGGTGCCCTCTGGACACACCCTGAGCAGCTTGCTTTCTCTGGGTCCGACCCATTCGGGGGTGGGCAGCGGTGTCTCACTCTCTGTTCTGCGCTGAGGCTGACGCTGATTGGGCACGGTCAGGCGGACTAGCCCTTGCTCTGGAGTCCAGACTCTGAGTCCCCATGTCTTTCTCTCCCAGCTTGCAGCCTCTGCTTGCTGTGACCAGTGGCCGCTTGATTCTGCTGCCTTCGTGGAGGCACAGAGCGGCCCAGGTGGGACTCGGGTAGGGAACTGTCCAGTTTTGACGTTGGTTATTGGTGGGCTGTAATCCAGACCCCTCACAAGGACACGTGACCAGCACTTCCCCTTCTTGCACTACTTCTCCAAGGCGCCCAGCGGGCAGTCCCGCCCGTGGAGTGAGCAGGAACTACAGGTCCTTAGTGAACACGCAGCCAAGGAATTGGCAAAATGGGACAAAGAGAAGGTCGTTGGTGGAAATAAGTAGGTTGGGATCTTCTCAGAGGCCCTCTGGAGAGGGGAATGGCTTTTGTGTGACCATCCCATGGGATCTGTCCCTGTTGGCAGAGTCTAGAAACAGCCGAGAGGCCGTCAGACCTGGACAGGGGGCCTTGTGCTCGCACTACTGTTCTCCACGTGGGCCTCGGAGGAACCAAGTCACTTTCAGTTGAATCTAAGGCCTTGGGTGTCCAGTCCACTCATTAATTTTTTTCCTTGAAAAATGTAACTTTTAGATGACAGAATATTTATCCTCTGACTGTAATTCCTCATGATGACCAAAGCCACACTGAGTTTAAAAGACCAAAGCAGTCCCAACACCTAAGTGCCCTGGGAATTAAGTTTGCTTTTCATCAAGTGCTGCTTAGCTGTGCCTTGACTTCCTTCCAGGGGCCTTGGGGCACGCTTAGCCCCAGGTGGAGGAGAGGAGGTGCCTGTCAAAGGGGGGCTGGGGCGAGTCTCTGCAGCCGGCACCACGTGTGTGGGCGTGTGGAAGTCACACGGGAGCAGGGCCTGCCATGGACACTCAGTGAGTGGGGACAGTCCTTTGGGTGCTCAAGGTGCTGGGACCGTCTCCCTGAGCAATGCCTCTGTGTGCCTACCAAGACACCATGACCGGGGCCAGGCCACGCCAAACTCTGGTGGGCACACAGAGAGGACCTGGCCTCGGGGACCTTCCAGCTCAGGAAGGACAGAGTCTGGTGCTTCGGGAAGCACAGAAGCACCTGCTGAGACTTGCACCCAATGGCTAGCAAGTACCTGGTGGGAAAGGAAGGGGGTGGGCCCTGAGTGGACAGGGAAGGGCGGCGTCACTCAGGGCAGGGCCAGGTCACAGGGGCCCTGGAGGCCAGGTCAGGGATTCTGTGTTCTATCCTGGGGGAGATGGCAGCCACAGGGGGCGTTTGGGGAGTGGAGACATGATTTCCTTCTCCTCCTGTTTAAAAGAGATCTCTTAGGCCAGCTTGTGGGAACGGGACTGGAGAAGGCCCACGGGGAGGTTATTTCCGGCTCCTGAGTGGCTTCCCCGAATCTCTGCAGGCAAAAGCCACCTCAGCTGAGTGCTGCGTCTTTCTCATCGGCAAGACAGACAAGGCCGCTGCCAAGGCAGATGCAGCTTCCGGAACGGTCTGCCAGCAGCCAACTTCTTGGAACGTTGAGGAAGTTTTCCCCAAATATGTTAGTCGAGGGAGGCTTCAATCAGGGAGCAAGGCCGTTTCGTGAACTAGAAAATGGCACATTCCTGAAAAATAACTGTTCCCTCTTCTTTGTAATGTGAATTAGACTTAAGTTCTCCTCTTAAAAACGACACACAGAATTTTATAATAAAATGTCTTGGACAGACGTACAAAAAGGAGACGATATTACCCAGACCCACGTACCCACCATGCCAGCAGATGGCTGCAGGGATAGGGCCGGCACTGCCTTCAGGGCTCTGCCGTGGGGGTCACAGAGCACCCACTTTTACTGGTGCACAGGTTCCTGTTATGTGAATGGGCAGCCGGTCACCCAGCATCTGTGGGAGGACGCCTGAGGGGTCCCCAACTCTTTGCAGCTATAAGCACGGGGGTAACGAAAGCTCCGTGTTCCGTTGGGCACACGTAAGTGTCTGTGTGTGTGAGAGCAGAAGAATCGCCAGGTCTCAGGCGTGCACTCCGCCACTTGAACTCCAGCTCTTCAGCCAGAGCTTCCTGCACTCTTCACCAAGTCACCTGGACGGCCTGGTGCTCCCCCCGCCCCCCTCCAGCAGCAGGCTCCACGCTCCTCATTTCCCAGCCACACGGCCAGACTGGTGGCCTGGGACAGTCACGACACACAGCTTTCCAGGCTCATGAAGTTCCTGGCATGCCACACTTTGCTTCTCCCTTCCAGAGCGGTTTGAGTGGAAAGAGACCTGGAGCAACATGGAAATTAGAACCACAGTCTCCCAAACTCACCACCATTCATACCGCATCCTGGTAAAACCAACGGTTTTCACTGTGAATCTTCTTAAATGGAGGCACCTTGGCCAAGGGGATGTTAATGCCAATCAGGGCAAAAGAAAGCGCCACAGGCATCGTCCCCGTGCTAGGGAAGTTTTTCTGTGAATAAAAACCCATCGAGTGGTCAAATGCAGAAGGGAGACACTGTCCTAGGCACGTGGAAGTGCTCTGGTAGAGCCACCTGGGAGAGTGGGCAACACCTCCATAGGGGTGTCGACTGGGAGCAGCGTTCGTTCAGAGAGGCTGTGCCCCGTGGCTGTACCGCGGGTTGGGTCCTCAGGCTGCTTCCCCAGTGGCCCTCCTGTTCTCATATCCCATTCTCAGATGACCAGGAGGAAGCCAAATGCCACCCACCCGCTTGACCATGACGGGGCCCTCTTGCTTGCCCAGCTTCTGTGCCTGGCGCTGGGCTGAGGTAGGCCCCTGGTCTGAGCGGGAGCTGAGAAGGACCACGGGGAAGGTGTCTGCAAATGTCCCAAGGCCACTCGGTCCCCCAGGAACAGGAGGCGGATGGCTGGAGGAGCTGAGCTCCTGGGCTCAGGGAGGGGGAAGAGGAGAGGATCTGGTTTTGGTGGAGGGTGAACAGGGGAAGTTGGGGACGTGGTTGGAGGACTCGGTGACCTGGAGCAGACACCCTAGAATGGGGTGGCTGGGGTGGGTTGGAAGCCCTAGAATGAGGGTGGCCGGGGTTGGGGAAGGGGAGGTGCTGTCTCTGGTTTCCACTCTGAAACCTCTGGGTGGAGCAGTTAAGTTCCCATGGACACCATACCCAGAGCAAGGGGTGTGGGGGGGGTCCCTCCCTGTGGGTGGACCTTAGTGACTTCCTAAGGCCAGGGACTGGGCTGGGAGTGGGCTCTTTTGCTCCTGCAGTCCCGTCGCCATGCTGGGTGTTCCAGTGGGAAATGGCGTGCGTGAGACCCTCGAGGTGAACTGGGACTCATCCTGCAAAGCACATAGTTCTTGTGAAGCGGACGAGGCTCCTTCCTGCGGCTCCTGCCTGGTGCTCTGATGAGCCCTGGGGTCTGGGATGGACTCTGCCTCGCTGTTCCCTGCATGAGCAGGAACTTGGTGCTTTTCTCAGCCTGATTCTTTCTCTGAAATACATCCGGAAGCAGCACCTGCCCTATCAGGTGTGTAAGGTTAATCAAGGTAGTTCAACCAAGTCCTGAACAGTGCATTGAAGATGCCCTCAATGACATTTGGCTGATACTACTATGGTTTTCAGATTGGAAACACCTTTAGAAACAGTTATGTCCCTTCATCTTATAGAAGAGAAAAATAAGATCAAGAAACTGGCCCATGCTTATATAATTAGTGATACACAAGACAGGATTTTGACTCCATCCATCCACCCTTGTCCCTCCATGCATACATGTGTATATCCACCCATCCTCCCATCCTCCCATTCTCCCATCCACCCATCCATCCATCCACCCATCCACCCATCCACCCATCCACCCATCCTTCCATCCTCCCATCCACCCATCCATCCATCCACCCATCCACCCATCCTCCCATCCACCCATGCACCCATCCTTCCATCCTCCCATCCACCCATCCTTCCATCCACCCATCCATCCATCCACCCATCCACCCATCCACCCATCCACCCATCCTTCCATCCTCCCATCCACCCATCCATCCATCCACCCATCCACCCATCCTCCCATCCACCCATGCACCCATCCTTCCATCCTCCCATCCACCCATCCACCCATCTACCCATCCACCCATCCACCCATCCTCCCATCCTCCCATCCTCCCATCCACCATCCTCCCATCCCTCCATCCACACACTTACTGCAGAACAGTCGCACAGGTTAAAAACCCTAACAACAGATGAACTCCACTGGTAACCACCGTTTACTGCTGTGTTCCTTCTGGTCTTTTCCTCACTGAGGAACGTTCCCTGTCCGGCTGCTTCTGTGGGAGAAGGGCCTCCCAGGGCCTCCCCTCCCAGGGCTTCTATTCCTGTTGGATTTGTGGCAGCAGCTCTTGGCCTCCCTGCCTCTTCCAACCTTGGCAGTAAGTCCGGCAGGCTATTGAAGGACAGCCTCATGGTGTCCATCCGCTGCAGGCCCCGCCCATGAGCTTCAGGCCCTGCCCATGGGGCCAGCTGCCGTCCCAGCACTGAGACATCCTGAGAGGCCGAGTCCTGGCCTTTCTTCTCAGCCTCTTCCTTGAGGCTGGCTCTGGTGGTGGCTCTCGAGGAGGCCCCAGTATCACCCTCTCCTGTTGCTAGGTCATCATGTCCCCTAGGCCTGGTGTGGGATGTTTCTGGCAGTGCCCTGGAACCTGTCCCATGCCACAGCACCTCCATCGGCTGGGAGAGAGCCTGTGGCTCCTCGAGGCTCGCAAGCCTGTGCCCGTCCCACAGGGTTCTGGTCCTCAACTGGGCCCCGCAGCCTGTTGCTCTCCAGAACCTCCATCCTGTGAGCAGAATTGTCCTGAGGGCCCCAGCACTTGGCTCTACACCCAGACACTGCAGATCCCCAGCAAGCGTTCACTGGACGAGGGCATGGGCGCTGGCCCCCGGGCCACAGCTCTCGATTACCAGAGGCAATACGTGCTCGACTGTGGCTCACCGCACCTGTCGGGGCAACACGGATGAGCCCTAAACTGTGGCTTGTGCATGTCCTGGGGAAAGTGACTGGGGTCCCAGCCTGGGAGGAGGCCTCCCCAGCAGGCCCACCCTGCAGGGCAGAGCTCGGCCAGTGCAGGCGCGTGCTGGTGACCGGCAGGGGCACCCCTCTCGGGCAAGCAGAGTGGGCCTCAGGTGAGACACATCACTGACTGGGTTGAGACACTCCTCAGAGGTATTGATCTGAAACTGAGTGTGGCTGAGGCAGGACTGTGGGCAGTGTTTCACCCTCAGGACACTCGCTGCGGTGACTCGCAGGAACATGTGTTCTGTGTACACGTCGAAGGTCGACTTAGTGGTTCCAGAGAAGTGGCTTGTTCCGTGGACCCGTAGCCGGAGCTGCTGCTTTTGTGTTGAGCATTCCCAGGAGGGGCGCCTGCCCAGCTGGGGCAGGTTGCGCACTTGGCCCTGCGTGGGAACCCTGGCATCTTTTATTTTTGGAAAACCAGGCCAGATTTTAGGGGAACAGGAGGGAGCCAGAAAACCTGGGCCCTCCAGGGAGAAAACTCAGTGGTTATTTCAAGTTCAGAATGACAATCCACCCACATCACGTGTAAATCTCACTCGAGTGAAGGTTTGAACATGCGAGTACATGTGCTGCCTTGGTGGGCACGGAGCCGAGGTGGACTAGCTAAGTGTCCAGTCGGGTGCATGTTGAAGCTGAGGGTGCGCCAGTGGGTGGTGGCCTGCAAGGCGGCCTGTGATGGCCAGCTGGGACTCTGGTGGTTTCCCAGCTGCCTGGACAGGAGGTGCTGCAAAATTGCACGCTGGGCAGACACTCTACACCTGAGCCACATCAGCTCCTCGGTGAAATGATTTCAAATCTTTATTTTGAAGTAATGTTGAATTTACTGGAAAAAAATTCAAGAATTCTATAAAGAAGTCCCACATATCTTCAAACCCATGTTCATCAGGGTCTAACATGGGCACATTTATGTACACGTGCAGTACCCGCCACGTACTGGCAATGCTCCCTGCACACTCCTCCGTGCACTTTCTACACACTCCCTGCACACTCCCTGTAGACTCCCTACACACACCTGTACCATGTCTTCACACCTTTTTTACTCCCTGCACACTCCTTTCTACCCCCTGAACACCCCTGCACACTCCCTAAGGACAAGGAAGCTCTCCCGTCCAGCAAGTCCGGGGTAAGTTTCCACACTGAGGACTTCTACATCCTCTAAAACACACCAGCCCCCAGTGAAGTGTGTGGACATCCAAGGAGCCCAGTCAGGGGAGTGAAAATAGTGGAAAACCCAGGTTCAGACACTGACCCGGCTCGTCTCTGATCAGTCACTGGCCACTGGTCTGTGCTCGGTCTCCTGCGTCTGTGAATGTTCACTCACCAAATGAGCAAACCGAGCTGGCCTATCCCCAAAGTGCTCTGCCTCTAAGCACACTTGCTACCGTAGCATTCTCTGTGCAGCCTGCTCACAACCGAGTGTGCCCCAGGCTGTGGGCTGGTTTGTCCTGCAGAGGGCTGAAGTATGGGTCCCAGAATGTCCGGAACCTCATGCTCTGGACCGGCCCCAGCACACAGCCCTTTCTGTTTCATTCTTCAAACCTACATACTGTGAGTGTGAGCTTTCTGTGTCAGGACTCACCAACTGACGGCCCACTTCCAGGCAGAGAGCCAGGTCAGGAGACTCCTGGACACAGACTCTGATCATCTTCCAGATGTCCCATGTCCCAGCCCCACCTTTCCATGAGTGAGCCCTTTGGCTATTGGAGTCATCATGGTCTCCGGGCCCCGGGACTTTCGCTGTCCGTTTGTCAGCTCTTACTGTTTCGTGACTTAATTTCCTTCACCCATGTGAAGACCATGTGGGTTGAGAACAGGGTCCACCATGCCACGATGCAGCCAGGGGCCCCCACTGAGTGTTGCGTGGCAGGCAGGGCCACTGCTGGGAACCAGGACCCCTGGGGTCTGAACCTGCCTTGGGTCCCATCGCCTACTAGGAGAGGCTGGTGACTCCTTATCACGGGCTGAAAGTTCCTTGTTTCCCAGCCCATGGGGACAGTGGGTTCACAGCTTTGTGACCAAAGCCCAAGTGGGAAGTGAGCTCTAACTGGTGCCAGTGCACATGGGTGTACACTTACACAATGTCACAAAACTGTGGAGATGATCAGCTTACCATGGGGTCGTGAGGACTAGGGGTGACCAGTGGCGGTGGGAAGGGGCGGGGGATTTGGACACATCTAGGGAGAATGGCAGGAGACGACGGAGGTGAAGACTGGAGACATGTCCAGGACACCAAGGATTCTGGGCAAGTCCCAGAAGCTGGAAGGAGCAGGCAGGTCCTCCTGGAGCCTTCCCAGGGGACACTCCCTGCCCATCTCAGACTTCCCACTTCCAGCCTCAGAACCCCGAGGCCAGGCCTCTGTGTTTTAACTGCCCATCTGATGGCACTGGGTTATAATGGCCTCAGGAAGGATTCCACCGTGGGGCTTCACTTGCTGGCTGACGCGAGCCCACGTGCTTTTTTGGAAAGGACCCCACATGCTGGAAAGTCAAGGGCAGGGGCCAGAGCAGCACAGCCTGCATCCGTCCTGGGAGTCAGGGATGCCGGTCTTGACCTTCCCCACAACCTGCTCTGGGCGCAGTCTGCAGCCCCCTGGGCCTTCCTCCCAGCCCACATGCTGCTTGGTGGCCAGATGAGCTTCTGAACCATCTCCTCACATGCTTCTCTTTCTAAACACCTCTCCAGTGGTCCTCCACCATCCCCAGAAAAACTAGGAACCACTTGATACAGCAGGCACATGTCTTCATGATCTGACCTTCACTTGTCCTCTCTTTGCTTGTCTCTTCCCCTCCCTCCCGATGTCACCAAAACCGTGTTTCTTTAGCACTGTTGTGGGTGGCTAAAAGCTCTGAACTGGAGGCAGCTGCTCCTGCCTGAGTGGAATCTGGCTCTGCCAATTATGTAACTGAGTGGTTCTCACCTGGGTGATTGGCACTCCTGAGGTCTTCCCAGTGTCTGGAGATGTTTGGTTGTCAGGCTTGGGAGTGCTAATGGAATCAAATAGGGGGTGTCCGGGGTGCCACCGAGCAGACTACAGGGCACAGGACAAAGAACTGTCACGTTGAAAGTGCTGGTAGTGCTGAGGGGAAAGCCCCAGCTTGATCGGGATTGTGGGTATGAGGGTCCTGCTTGATTGGTGGTGACAGAAAGGACAGGCATGTGAGCTGCGTAGGAGGTGGAGCAGGGCACTTCATGGCATCCGCCTCGGGGAGGGAGCTGCTGTGGTGAGGCTTGGTTGGCACCCAGGACGCAGCCAGGGGTGCAGATGGACTCCCTGGAGTCCGCAACCCGAAGCCCTGTCCTCTGCTTGAACAGCCTGCAAAGCGTGCAAGGACCCAGGCTTACCTTCCCACTGAGATCTTCTGGTTATCTGGGGGCTCGGAGACACTCTTCTTCAAAAAACCAAGTGGGGGTAGCTAAGGAGATCACCTGTCCTCTAGGGTCTCCTTAATGAGTTTCAGAGTGGCATCTAACTTGCTTAGAGGAAGTCATCCTCCATATAGTGCAAACTTGGCAGAAAAGCTGGGTGGGGTCCCAAGATCATACAAAAACTAGTGTTCATTTTACATAAAATGTCAAGTTGGTCTTTAAATAGCAGTCTCAGAAGCACAAGCCATTTTATTACCCATTAAGTCATTTAGCATCCACTATACAACTTTTCAGAGTTATTTTCCCCAGAGGGGTTGCTGATATACAGTATTCCTGCGGAAAGGGTGGCTTCCGGAGAGGGGAAAAATTGTTGAGGAGAGTATCCTGCAAGCAGTCTCTTATTGCATCTGCTTTGTAATTTAGGGAAAACGCAGATATCAAATTTAAGACAAGACAACCTTCAGGTGCTATTGTGAGTTAGGGCTGTGTCTGGTGCAGCTTGGTGAGCTTCTGCTTCCCACCATAGTTCATTTTACTAACAGCAATGACAGTCATAAGTCCACTGCTACATCCCCTTTTGGAGTGGACACCACGTTAGGCACAAGCCAAGCCAGAAAGATGTGTGCTCCCTGGCCAGCCAAGGGAGACAGGCTGCATGCTCAAAGTCGCTTGGAGACCCGGGTCTCCTGGGGGTCTCCTCCTGCTCTCCTGGGGTCTCCTCCAGCTCTCCTGGGGGTCTCCTCCTGCTCTCCTGGGGTCTCCTCCAGCTCTCCTGGGGGTCTCCTCCTGCTCTCCTGGGGGTCTCCTCCTGCTCTCCTGGGGGTCTCCTCCAGCTCTCCTGGGGGTCTCCTCCTGCTCTCCTGGGGTCTCCTCATGTTCTCCTGGGGGGGTTTCTCATTGCTATCATTTTGTAGCAGAGGCTCTTAAACAGCTCAGTTTTCAGGAGTTCTTCAAACACCCTGAAGTGCAAGATATTGAGTTGTGTGCTTACAGATTTTTTTCTTTTTTTTGGTGGTGCTGGGGATTGAACCCGGGGCCCTGTGCATGCGAGGCAAGCACTCTACCAACCGAGCTACATCCCCAGCCCCTTACAGAATTTTTATTGTGTGGCATCGCAGGATCCCATGTTTTTCAGATTCTCAAAAAGGTCAGTTACCAGCAGAAATGGGGAGACTATGCCCTAGACTATATACAGCCACCCTGAAGGATTCAGAGAGGTTCAGATGGAAAGCTGGAGGTCATTTCAACTGGCCCTTAGTCGAGTCACTGCCCGAAGCTGGGGAAGCAGCTCCCGCTGTGTTAGGCTGTGCGGCCCTGGGCTCCTCCCAGCGGGAGCTGTGGCAGCCCTTCTGCCACACGGTCGGAGCTGAGCCTCAGCTGTGCTGGAATGCTCGTGGGCCGCTGGCCTTGGGCTCACCTGTCAGTGGTCTGGGAAAGCCAAGGTCCTGGCTGCAGAGAGGGATGTTGCTGAGTGGTGCCCTCTGGTCCTGTGGGCCAGCGGGGAAGGATCTTCCCACCGCACGATGCCTCAGGCCCGCTCTCCTGGGTGAGGATCCTGGGTTGTGTGGGGGGAAAGAACCTGGGTGAGACAGGTGCTCCGAGTTCCCCTCAGTGCAGCTCGGCCCCATGGACTCCTGGAGTGGGGGTGCAGTGCCCCTGGAGCCTGGCACGCCCCTTTGCACCAGGCGGGCTGGTGGCTTTGTGCCCTGGCCACCGCATTCCATGCTGTCTAAGCCCTTAACGTGGGGCCTGCATCTAGGCCCGGTTCTGCGTCTGGAACTGCTCGCCCCTTTCTTCTTCTAGCCAGTGTTGGCCAACATACCCACGAGGCCGGCACCTCCCATGGCCAGGGTGCTGGGCCACTGTGCATCCTGCTGTGGCGCTCTATGGCTTAAGTCTTTGTTGGCCTTCTGTGGGCTTGAACACGGGCTGTTTCCAGGGGAGAAACTCAAACACTTCGGGACTCATTTGACATAATCCCACCAGCCACGCACAGGGCACATCCAGGAGCCTTGATGGCTGGGTTCTGCCTTCTGTGGGCTTGTGGGGTGTCAAGGAATGGGGGTTCCAGTGATGAAGGCTGTGCCTATTTTTCAAATGGCACCGGCATGTTGGGACACTTATCAGGTGGCCCAGCTGTACCCTGCTTAGTGGCTGGATGCCTGAGATCTGCCCGCAGTTCTGGGACTGTCTTGAGGGACCCAGCCATTGTCTGTGACGGGGCCTGACTGTCCCCGGGATGCTCTTTCTTCCTGATTCAGGAAGTTGGTCCTGAGACGTCACCATCCCTCTTGCCTCTGCCCTCTGTATGGTCTCCCAACTTCACAGCACCTTCTGGAAAAGAGCCCACTTTTCCTGAGTTCTAATTCTGATTTCTCTGCTTGTGGACATGAAGAGATGGCCACGCCTGGCCCTAGGTCACCGGGAAGCTCCAGGTACAGGAGCCGTGGAGCTCCTGGTGTTGGTCCTGGGGAAGGGGCTGTCTCAGGAGGCTGCAGGCTGGGTGGTGCCCCCCAGGTGCGCCTGCCTGTCCAACGCCCAGCAGTGGCCTGGCCCTCAGGTCTTCTCCCCACAGCCTCTGGGGTGCTGGGCTTGGCTCAGGCCATTTCTTCCATGGGGTCCTGTCAACCTCCATGTGTCTAGGCAGTACCAATATGTGTAGGTGGTGTCCTGTGTCCCCACCCTCCTCGCCATCCCTCCTCGCCTTGCTCTCAACTCCCTCTCCTGGGTGCTGCTCTGCAACCTGGATTGTGGTGCTGTCTGCTCTGAGGCTCCAGTGTGCACACCTGGCAGAGATGCTTGGTGTGGTTCAAACCCAGGGAGGGTAAGCTGACAGCATTCCTGCGTCTGTGGGTGACAGAATTTACTAGCAATTTGCATTCATGAGCCCACTTGATTCCGGCCACGGTTCCACACACCGAGGACAGCCGCTGATCACAGGGTTTGGAGGCTGGAGAAAGTTTATAATCCAGGCAGACTGGAGGAGGAGCAGCAGAATCAAAGGCGACAGAGGCTGTCAACGCTTGATGGCCCTCTGATGATCTGAAGATCTGTCAACGGGGTTCTTGCTTTAATTAGACAAATCATGAAAGGAACTCATATTTTGGCATCATTTCTAAATAGTTTGCCGTGGTTTCTCTGAGCTCAGCCTGTGTGTGCCCTGGTCCTATCTGCCTGGGGATCAAGGACACATGTAAGGATTTGCTCCTGAAGAACAATTTCCAGACACTGGAAGCAGAGGAATCAAGACGTTGGTTGAGCGTCCCGTGGGCGGGGCATACCATGTCTGCACACTGCCTGTCCTTGCTGCAGTGTCTGCCGAGGTCCAGTCGGCCGCCCGCGGTCCTGGGTAACTTCCACGGGGCCATACTATGTGCCTGCCGGCTGCTCTCCGAGCCTGAACACCTTGGAAGTGAGTCTGGGTCCGTGGCCCTCCACCAGGGAGCAGCTACACTGGTTTGGGCTCAATCACATGAGCGTTCAGCCCTTCTGGGCCCGGCCCCTGTGGGAGAAAGGAGTGCCGTGCCGAAGGATGCCAGAGGGAAGGGGCAGGAGAGCCGGGCTCAGGCCTGCAGGAAAGGCACTGAGCTCCCAGCCTCCTGTCCCCCCACCGCCCAGCAGTGGCCTGGCCCTCGGGTCCTCTCCCACAACCTCTGGGGTGCTGGGCTTCTTTGGCCCCCATTTGGCTGGCGTCATAGCCTGATGGCTTCAACCCCCTCTGCACCTTCTCCCTCTACCTCTACGCACTGCCCACAGTGCCGCCCTGCGTGTGCTACCCTGGGAGGAGCCCGGTGGGCAGGGGGGTGTGCAGGACGGAGGAACCCAGCTGGACAGGAGGGGAAAGCAGCTGGGCTGTCCCGGGAAGCGAAGAGCAGCCAAGTGAAGGAAGTGGACCGTTTGGGAGTGAGCGGATTGTCACCTGAGCAGCTGGTCAGAAGCTGGGTTACGGGTTTGAAAAGCTGCAGGTTAGGGTACGGAGGTGACCCTGTGTCTTTGGGTCCACACTTGCAGTTTGGTGCCCGAGGCCAGGTGCTGCCTGTGAGCGTGTCACCTGGCCGAGGGGTGACTTTGTAGGCTTGTTACGTAGAGTGAACTAAAAGGCCTACTGTAGGGCCTGACGAAGATGGTGAGCCGTCCAGCACGTAACCGCCATTTAGCGAGCGAGACAAACCCCTCTTAGTCCATACACTTGGAAGGGAACATCACCCATCCACCCGAAAGCACCATCGTTTGACACCCATGGCACCAGGCTGCTGAAGTCAGGGTCCCTGACGTGGGTGACCCATGGCAGTCTGCCAGTCAGCACTATCTAACTCTGCTCCGGTGTCAGTGGGGACCAAGCGCCTTTGGCCTGAGGAGAGGCAGAATGTCATGGTGGAGGCGTGGGAAGGACAGCTGCTCAGTCCACACCAGCAGGCAGGAGGGGAGAGAGGGGCCAGGACAAGGCAGAGCCTCCGAGGACACGCCCCCTGGCCTGCCCCTCCAGCTAGGCCACCCTGCTGTTTCCAGCACCTCCCCATCAACTGTCCATCCAGCCCTGACATCCTCAATGGATTTCTCACTGTGAGGCGGAGCCCCAGAGCCCCGCCTCTGACCCTGCTGCCCAGGGCACCAGGCCTCCCACACCATGTCACAGGGGTTCCAGCCAATGACACAAACAGGAAGAAGGAAAAGGAGCCAACACTTTTAGAATAGAGAGAGGTCATCACTATTAGCAGGTTCAGAAAATCCCCTCGTCGGTTCAGGTCTGGGATCCTATGAGCCTGAGAGGCAGAGGTGGGGGATCATGAGTTCAAAGCCCCCCTCAGCAACTTAGTGAGACTCTAAGCAACATAGCGAGGCCCTGTCTCAAAATAAAATGGAAAAAAGAAAGACTGGGCTGTGCGGTGGTCAAGTACCCCTGGGTTCAATCCCTGGTCCCCAAAATGAAAACCCAAGAGAATCAGCTGAGAAGCTACGAGATTAGGGTGCGGTGGCCGCTCACGAGGCAGGTGTTCCAAGACCCTTAGGTCCTGCCATGCCAGCAGCGAGCCCCTGTGCTGCAGAGCAGGCCCCACACAGCAGGTTGCCACGGTCCCTGGGTGTCCCCTCGACAGGACTGCAGCGTCTGACCAAAGAGACGGGCAGGGCACTGCAGACTAGAACCCTGCCCGTCCGAGGACCCCAATCCGAGGCCAAGTTCATTCCTTCAGAAAGTCCAGGGGGGCTTTTCTTGGAAGATGAAAAGTCGTATATTTTATAACGGGTAATAAAAGCCAAAGAAACTTTAAAACCCACTGAACTTCTTCAACAGCAGACACTCAAGCACTTTGTAAAGCTGGGACCATCACGAGTGCTGTGCTGCTGTGGGATGGCCTGTCCACGGGCCAGGAAAGAGACCCCACATGGAGCGAGCTGCGGTGGGCACGTGGCCACCCTGCTCTGGAGGCCAGGCAGGTGGGTAGCTTTGGAGGAACCAGCCAATGGCCTCACTCCACATGTCACATTCAACTCCTGGGCATGAAAAGGTCAGATATCATCAAATTGTGCACCAAGCTCCGGAGCCAACCGTGGAGGCTCCCGTCAGCCTGGAACGGAGCTTCCGGGGGACACTGAGGTGCACATAGGCCTTTGAGAGAGTTGATTAAGATCTTTTCCCCCCCCTCGGTCACGTGAAAGTCTATGCACATGAACAGAGTGGCCACCACACGTGCCAGCCGTGACCTGGTTCACAGAGAGCTGGAGGCAGAGGTGCAGACGCGCGGGCTCCTAACAGTGCCAGGGAAAGCTGGCAAGGAACCCAAACTGGCTGTCCCCCGTGCTCGGAAGGAAGAGTAGATGTGATCACATTAGCAGGGGAAGGCCGGAGACGTCCGGAGAGCAGCAGCAGCACTGGGGCGGCTGGAGGGCTTCCCCTGACTCCCCACCCGCCCCACCGTGTGCCCGGCCAGTTCCACACCAGGGAGGGTCTGAGGAAGTTCATCTCATCTTTGTGCTTTTAGAAACTTCCCGGATTTTCCCCAGTGACATCTGCCAGCGTTGTTCTTTTACAGCCAAGTGGGCAGGACAAATCAGGGTGGGGCGTGAGGCTGGGCTCCTGTGGGCATTGCTGCCACGTCCACCTTGGCCCGGGTACCTCCAGGGGTGTCGTGCTGGAAACCCTGGGGTGTCGTGCTGGAAACCCTGGGGTGTCGTGCTGGAAACCCTGGGGTGTCTTGTTGGAAACCCTGGGGTGTCACGTTGGAAACCCTGGGGTGTCTTTTTGGAAATCCTGGGGTGTCATGCTGGAAACCCTGGGGTGTCACGTTGGAAACCCTGGGGTGTCATGTTGGAAACCCTGGGGTGTCACTGTTGGAAACCCTGGGGTGTCTTGTTGGAAATCCTGGGGTGTCATGCTGGAAACCCTGGGGTGTCATGCTGGAAACCCTGGGGTGTCTTGAGGAGTCTGAGATCTGCTTGGGAGCAGCTTGGCAAGGCAGCCACTTCTGTAGAAGGTGTGCCACCTGGGGAGCCTGGCCAGAGGCACACCTGGGCGGGCAGCCACCTGCGGCTACCTAAGGAAGCGCTGCCTGGCTCTGACAGAAGGAGCTCAGGGTTACCATCTATGCAAGTGGCTGATTTTAAAACTGAGGCAGGCAAAGGAAGGGCTATGGTTAAATGGCTGGACTGGATACGGGGCTGTCCTCTGGAGACTGGACCCAGGGGTTTGGGTAGATAAACTACAGGTTGCCTTCCTTACCTCCCGATTGCACGTTGAAGGCTGAATGCTACACTCTGGACGTGACCAGCAGACCTTCTCTCTCACATTCAGGCCACGTTGGGTTTCCTTGGCTGACGTGCTGTGGGTGTCAGGGAAGGGCTCGGAGGGCGATCGGGGCTGATGGTCAACAGGGACAGGAGGGTCTCAGCATTGCTTTTGCTCCCAGGGTTCTGAGGAGACACCTGGAACTCTGGTTCTTTCCGCCTGTCAGGATCTGGCGTGTTCTGGAAGATCTGTAGGAAGCCCACCCAGCTCAGCCTGCTCTCCCCTGGGGCCTTATTTCTAGAACGTGGCTGCTCCCAAAGGTCACTTTCCCTGTGCTTCCATTGTGGCTGAGGGTGCTCAGCTCTGATCCCACAGCCACCTCCCCTTGACTTGCCACATGGCAGTGGGTGTAAGTGACACAGCACCTAGCCTCTTCCTTCCCCTCCAAGTCTACGTTTTGTCCCCAATACTGGGGATTGAACCCAGGGCTGCTCTACCACTGAGCTGTCCCCCCAGCCCTTTTTATTCTTTATGTTGAGACGTGGTATGGCTAGGTGGCTGAGGCTGGCCTTGAACTTGTGATCCTCCTGCCTCAGCCTCTAGAGTCTCTGGGATGACAGGTCTACTTCTTGATGTCATTTAAAGGAGCACCTTTGAGCCGCAGGCTGACTGACACCAACAGGGCACTCGTGCCTTGAGGCTCCGTGTGCCTGACAGCTGGTGAGTATCACTCACTCGCACACTAGATGGAAGAGGCAGAAGCACCACAGGTTAATTTGGAATGGAGTTTTGTTAACAAACATAGCTTTTAAAAATACTGAAAAAAGAAAGAAAGAAAGAAAAATCTCCAAGAAGTCAAGTTGCCATCGCCGTGACTCTGCAGCGGGGTTGCCTGGCTGCGCGAGAATTCAAATGAATGGAGAATCCCCTTGGAAGTGACAGCCCAAAGTGTAAGAATGATAAACGGCTTTGGCCTTGATAATTTTTATTAAGCGCTAAATGTCACATTTAACCTGCATTACCGAAAGCAATTACCCATGTATCAACAGCCGAGCAGCACAGCGCGCGGTGCCGGCAGAGCACCCCCGGTTCCATCTGGGAATAAGGATTTTCAATTAGGAGGCAAATAGCTGCAGAGGGGCGAGGGTCCTCCAGCGGTTCCCAGAGGAGGCCTGCAGAGTAGAGTCTTCACACGCAAGTGATCGCAGCCGTGGCAGCAGACCGTCCCCAGCCATCTGCTGCCAGAGCAGCCGCACTTTATCAAATCTCAATATTTACAGACGCTGATCAGCTCGTGGGGCCAGGATGGCTCCCTGCCAGGGAGTTGTGGGAAACTCATTTTAAGGTGTGTTTCAGGAGGCTAATTAATTTACAAGCACCTGTTTCATCGCTGGGAGCTGCTAGTGCAGCAGATGAGCCCCTGCCGGGGGGAGATTCCATCCTGCTAAATTGGTTTCAATTGATTTTAATTTGCTGGTGGCACAGTTGTAAGCTTCATGTGAGCAGAGCCTGGAGCCCCCCGTTTTCCCCTTCCCCATAGACAGTTATTTTCTGGCCCCACCATGTCTGGGAACAGTGACCTGAGCAGGAGATGTGTGTGACAGCACAGGCAGCAGCTGGGCTCATCAAAGTGGCGCTCACCTGCCTGGTCCAGGGTTCAGGGTAGGACTGCCCGTTAAGATACCCAGGCGAATTTGAGTTTCTGGGGGACATGTGAGTTCTTAAAGTGACGCCCCCGCAGGACATTCTTCCACTGTGTCTTGGTGGTTGTCTGAGGTTCCCATTTAGCTTGGCCCTGGACTCTATCTGCCCACTCTGCCCACCCCCCTTAGGTGCCACTGAGCTGAGAGGACAGGCTGCGTCCCCTCCAGGTGTGTCGCAGGTGGACAGCTGGCTCTGCCCTGCATCCTGGAGAGATGGTCCATCAAGGACGCTGGGTGGTGAGCGTCCTTGGCAGAGGCTGTGCGCCCTCAGGGCCTCTCTGAGCCCTCTGCAGAGGGTGCAGCTCCGCCAGCCTGTCCTCCAGCCCCCTCTGTCTTGAGGACGTCAATGCCTTTGTCATCGGGCGGTCTGCTGTAAACGTGCGGTGATTTCAGTGAGACGTGGATGAACAGGTGGGGACAGGGAACACGGCATCCCCTGTGACTCCACGAAGCTGCTCCTCTGAGAGCCCTGAGTCAGGGGGCGGCATGGAGAGGTTGGAAAGAGACCCGACGAAGAACTGCTAGTGAGGCCCTGGTGGCACTCAGTCGAGGGGACAGCCGAGGGTGGTGAGCAACGGCCACGCTTGGGGCCTCCCCAGGGCGGACTGGGCACCCGGCCCTCCCTCAGGGAGCCAGGCGCAGTGCTCCTCGCCTGTTCAGCAGCACACTCACTCGGCCTGCCTGTGGACGGGCCTCTGGAAGTGCCCATCAGGAGGGGACAAGTGGGAAGGTTTGCTGGGGAATGAGCCCCTCCTGTGCTGGCTCAGGTTCTGCCAGAACAGACGTGGGCCTGGAATCGCCCTGGAGCCCGTGTGTGGCTTCTGTGGCACTAGCTGTGGCTTGTGGTGCCATCCCCGTGTCTCCAGGCTGTTCTCCTAGTGACTCTCCGGATGACAGCTGGTGCCCCAGGCAGCCATCCCTCCGTGAGAACCCCCAGGAGAACTCTCTTAGGCCTTAGCACAAGGAACCAATTGACCTTCTCCCAGGTGGTCAGTCTGTTCCCTTTGTGGGTGGTGACGTTCTGCCAGGTGACAGTTGTTGCAGGTTTGCTATACTCGTGGGCTGGGAACACAATGGACTCTGCAGACAGTTCCTCTTTGAGTCCCCCCAGCACAGAACAGCATCTGGGTAAGTAGGTGCTCAATAAGTATTTCTTAAATAAATGATAAGTACTTAGTTTTGGAAAGATAATTTAGCAGGTAATGTCGCTAATGAAGAACTGCACAAAGATAACACAGGGGGCCTGGCTGGCCACTGTCCTTGGGGGACAGGGAACAAAGCTGCTCCAAAGCCTGCTAGGCTGAGATGCACAGTCCTGTGTCTGTGTGTGTCCTGGACAAACATGCTTAGCACACATGCACATCTGTGTGGTGTGAGTGTGTGTGTGGAGGCTCCGGTGTACTGGTCACGAAGCCATCGGAGATGGTGTGACTGCACCTGCGTGCTGGTGGGGGGATAGGAGGAACTCGCCTTGTGTTTGGAGTTAAGGGTCGTCATAAGGAAGGAGCCAGAGCACAGGTGTGGGTGGGACAGAGCACACGGACCAGTGACCTAGAGCCCAGCCACCATGTGCCCCTCGGCAATCGCGGGGTGAGTGGAGGAGCCCTGGAACAAGCCCTGGGTGGTGGGCTCTGGACGGTGCCAGCCCAGTCCCCGAGGAGCGAGTCTGTCCACTGGGTGAAGGTCCCAGAGGTGCTGGGAAGTTCTGCCACTGACCCTTGCCAAACGCTGTGCGTCCGGCACCCAGTTACAGCCCAACACCCTGGCTTTCCCGTCCTGCTCTCCTGTCTGGCCTCTGGGTTCCAGGGCATCCAGGAGGGTAGAGGAGCAAAGTGCCCAACAGGGCAGTCAGCTGGGCTGCAGTGTGGCCCGTTTGTCTCCCAGGGGGGTCAACATCTTTCTAGCTTGCAGATGGCTGCCTTCTCACCGTGTCCTCAAGTGGAAGACATCTTACAAGGGCCCCACCTCAGCACCTCACACACCCTAGTCACCTCCCAAGCCCTGCATCGAGGGTCAGGGCTCCAGCCTGCCCTCGGGGGCCGTGAGGCACGCCTGTGTGCACTGCCAGCCTTGGGCAGAGCTGGGGTGTTCGTTGCAGCTGGGCATGGCTGCAGCAACTGCAGCTTGGGGTAGGGGTGCCCAAAACTAGGACAGGTGTTCACCTTGGCCACCAGGAGCGCACATCAGTGAGTTAACCACAGCCACCTGCCACCTGCCAAATGCCAGATCCCACGTGACTTCCAGGATCAGCAGGGAGCAGGCGCTTTGGGTGACGGGGGCGGGTGACAGGTGGCCAGCTGTCCTTCATTACAGGCCAGCTGAATCGTGGTGATGGGATATGGAAGTGCCCTGCTTGATTTCCAAAACATCAGGCCCTGTCAGTGACAACAGGCCCACACCGTGGGCCTCAGGGACACTTGTCTTTGGTTCTCTAGTGGACAGGCGGGGAGGAGCTCACGGGCAGCAGATCCAAGAGCTATGAGGCTAGCAGTGTTCTTCCTGTACCTGCTGGAGGTGTCTGGGGTGCAGGGCTGTGCTCGGGGCTGGTGCAGGGCCAGGAGAGGGGTGGGTTTCCAGCGTGGTAACTGGCACGTCTACACCGGGCACACGTGGTCGGGTCCAGATCAGGCTTACTGTCCACATGCCGTTGTGGGCATTGGCATAAACCCTGCAAGGGTATTTGTGTAATTCCAGTCTGAGATCCGTAGGCATAGCCACCGTGGGCCTGGCGCTTGGCGGCCCCTGGCGCAGTCCTGAGAGGCACAGACTGAGTTCTTGAGGAAGGAAGCGGCGAGGATGGCCCAGGGCACCGGTGGAGGCGTGGAGGGCACCGGGGGCTTCCATTGTGAGGACAGCCTGGGCCCCCCAGACAGGGCTCACTGATTTAAGGCAGTTGAACTCGCAAGCACTGGAGTTCACAATTCAATTACGGAGGAAGATAATCTTCCCGGGGTGGTTTATTTAGCTGGTGGTTTTTAATTAATTGTGCTCCAGGAGGGAACGCTGTGGAGCGTGCCCGGCCCCCCCTCGGGCTGTTATCTTCGCTTTAGCGAGCTCTGCCAGGGCGCACGCACAGCCAGCACCCGCGCCCCGGCCCCGCCACGCTCGGCTGCCTGCCTGGGTGGATGTGGCGTGGGCGCAGGGCGGCGGCTTCCAGGCCCTGGGGGCTGGTCCTGCTCCAGCAGTGGGCGCCTCCCTTCACTGGTCTGGACGCTGAGGCTTCCTGGGCTCTTCTCCCATTTCAGGCCCCAGCAGCACCTCTCCCCCTGCAGGCTGGACCTGAGGCCTCAGATGGAAGTCTCTTCCTCCCCAGACCTGACCCAGCCAGAAGCCAGTGGCCCTTGCATGGGGGGCTTGGCCCAGGGATGGGGGGAGGTCAGAAGAGCTGGACTCTCTGGAGGACTAGCCCTGGACAGCTGTTGGCGGATGTGCCCTTCAGGTGGGCGTGGAGGACCCTGCTGTGGACTCATTCACTGTAGCATGCGCCCGAGACGCGTCCATGCACCTGGCAAATACAGGGCAAGGGCTCTCTGCCTGCGCTCGGGTAGCTTGGTGCACGCGGGACCTGAGCCATCTGATATTTTTGGATCACGAATGGATTTCACCAAAAAATAGGTTCTGCTACACACGCACACACACACTCACACACTCACACACACATACACTCACACACTCACACACACATACACTCACACACACACATGCACAATATTCACACTCACACTCTCACACTCTCTCACACACACATACACTCACACACACACTCAAACTCACACACTACACTCACACATGCACAATATTCACACTCACACTCTCACACACACTCTCTCACACACACATACACTCAAACTTACACACACTTACACACTCAAACTCACACCTACACTCACACACACACATATATACATACACTCACACACTCACACTATCACACACACACTCTCTCACACACTTACACTCTCCCACACATACTGACACACTTACACATACTCACACATACCCATTCACACTCTCACACACACTCTCACACACTCACACACTCACACTCACACACTCACACACACTCTCACACACACACTCACATACTCACACACTCACACTCACTACACTCACACACTCACTACACTCACACTCACACACACACATACCCAAACATTCACACTCTCACACTCACACACACTCTCACACACTCACACTCACACACTCACACACACTCTCACACACACTCTCACACACACTCACACACACTCTCACACTCTCACACACACTCACATACTCACACACTCACACACACTCACACTCACACACACTCACACATACCCACACATTCACACTCACACTCAGGGACGTCGTCTCGGTCCCTGGAAAAGGGGGAGCCCAGGGACTTCAGGCATGGAGGGGTTCTGTGGACGGTGGTGTCAACTAGCTCTAGGTCTCTCTAGCTTTCTTCTTGCTTCTGGCCCCATGAGACGGGGAAAGAGGAATTTTCCAAGAGAAAACACCGGCCATTTTTGAGAATTTTCTTTTGTGGCGGAACATAGGAGTAAACAACAGGAGGTGATTGTCACCGTGAGACACGGCAGCCACAGGTACCGGTCCTGCGCGGCACTCGCCTTAGTTGCACCTGTCAAGCTGGGGCACAGATGAGGGAAGGGATCCTGTTGCCAAAAAGTCTCAGACTAATCTAGATCTGGCTGCCAGAGAAGAACCTGTGGTGGATTTTCTGTGATAAACCCAAGGGACAAAATCGAGGCAGGCTCGCACATTTGCTCCCTAGTATTTAATCAGTCAATAGAAGGCGTGTGACTTAGAGTTTATGCATTTTAAAGTGGCCTACTTGTACAAAGCCAGCCGTGCCGGACACGGGGCTCTGTGTTGTGAGGGAATGAGGGCGTGCGGAGGCAGCCCGGGGCTTGCTGGCCTGGGCCTTGCTGGCCTGGGCCTCGCTGGCCTGGGCCTCAGAGGGGGCTGTGCTCAGGTCTTTCCTCCCTTGCCCCCGCACCCGGAGCAGCAGAAGCACTCAGAATGAAGGCCTCCCGAGTGCCCTGCCGGAAGCGACAGTCACCACGGCCCTCAGTGTGATGGACGTTTGGCGGCTTTTCAGTTTCTGGCTGTGGGGAACGCCAGGTGCCCACTGACCAGACCGAGGCCCTCTTCTGCAGTCAGCCCTCTGGGCCACCTGCAGGGCCCTGACCTGGGGCCCTGGGTGACCACCTCCCGGTGGGCTGTGCAGCGGGTGGCCCCACCTCACATGGGCTGTGTTTGCCTGGTGGGGGCTGATTCCCGCCAGGCTGAGGCGGCATTGGTGTGTGGCAGGAGAGAGGCGTCCTTGTGACAGTGCTGGCCCTGGTGGGTTGCCGAGCTCAGGACAGCAGCCCAGATGCGCACACACACTCTGTGGCACTAACAATGTGGCACTGTGTGTGAATCCTAGGGGTGAGGGCCTCTTAGGGGTGAGGGCCTCCTAGGAGATGAGGGGATCCTCAGGAGGTAGGGCTCCTCAGGACATGGGGGCTCCTCAGGAGATGGGGGCTCCTAGGAGATGAGGGGCTCCTAGGAGATGAGGGGATCCTGGGAGATGAGGGGATCCTAGGAGATGAGGGGTTCCTAGGAGATGAGGGGCTCCTGGGAGATGAGGGGCTCCTAGGAGATGAGGGGTTCCTGGGAGATGAGGGGCTCCTGGGAGATGAGGGGTTCCTAGGAGATGAGGGGATCCTGGGAGATGAGGGGTTCCTAGGAGATGAGGGGTTCCTAGGAGATGAGGGGCTCCTAGGAGATGAGGGGTTCCTAGGAGATGAGGGGTTCCTGGGAGATGGGGGGCTCCTAGGAGATGAGGGGTTCCTGGGAGATGAGGGGTTCCTAGGAGATGAGGGGCTCCTGGAAGATGAGGGGTTGCTGGGAGATGAGGGGTTCCTAGGAGATGAGGGGATCCTGGGAGATGAGGGGTTCCTGGGAGATGGGGGCTCCTGGGAGATGAGGGGTTCCTAGGAGATGAGGGGATCCTGGGAGATGAGGGGTTCCTGGGAGATGGGGGGCTCCTAGGAGATGAGGGGTTCCTGGGAGATGAGGGGTTCCTAGGAGATGAGGGGCTCCTGGAAGATGAGGGGATCCTGGGAGATGAGGGGTTCCTGGGAGATGGGGGCTCCTGGGAGATGAGGGGTTCCTGGGAGATGAGGGGCTCCTGGAAGATGAGGGGTTACTGGGAGATGAGGGGTTCCTAGGAGATGAGGGGATCCTGGGAGATGAGGGGATCCTGGGAGATGAGGGGATCCTCAGGAGGTAGGGCTCCTCAGGACATGGGGGCTCCTCAGGAGATGGGGGATCCTAGGAGATGAGGGGCTCCTGGGAGATGAGGGGTTCCTGGGAGATGAGGGGATCCTAGGAGATGAGGTGTTCCTAGGAGATGAGGGGTTCCTAGGAGATGAGGGGTTCCTGGGAGATGAGGGGTTCCTGGGAGATGAGGGGCTCCTGGGAGATGAGGGGTTCCTGGGAGATGGGGGCTCCTGGGAGATGAGGGGCTCCTGGGAGATGAGGGGTTCCTGGGAGATGGGGGCTCCTGGGAGATGAGGGGCTCCTGGGAGATGAGGGGTTCCTGGGAGATGAGGGGTTCCTAGGAGATGAGGGGTTCCTAGGAGATGAGGGGCTCCTGGGAGATGAGGGGTTCCTAGGAGATGAGGGGTTCCTGGGAGATGAGGGGATCCTGGGAGATGAGGGGTTCCTGGGAGATGGGGGCTCCTGGGAGATGAGGGGATCCTGGGAGATGAGGGGATCCTGGGAGATGAGGGGATCCTGGGAGATGAGGGGATCCTGGGAGATGAGGGGTTCCTGGGAGATGAGGGGATCCTGGGAGATGAGGGGATCATGGGAGATGAGGGGTTCCTGGGAGATGGGGGCTCCTGGGAGATGAGGGGCTCCTAGGAGATGAGGAGCTCCTAGGAGATGAGGGGCTCCTGGAAGATGAGGGGTTCCTGGGAGATGAGGGGTTCCTAGGAGATGAGGGGTTCCTAGGAGATGAGGGGATCCTGGGAGATGAGGGGTTCCTGGGAGATGGGGGCTCCTGGGAGATGAGGGGTTCCTGGGAGATGAGGGGATCCTGGGAGATGAGGGGTTCCTGGGAGATGAGGGGATCCTGGGAGATGAGGGGTTCCTGGGAGATGAGGGGTTCCTGGGAGATGAGGGGTTCCTAGGAGATGAGGGGCTCCTCAGGAGATGGGGGCTCCTCAGGAGATGGGGGCTCCTCAGGACGTGGGGGCTCCTCAGGACGTGGGGGCTCCTCAGGAGATGGGGGCTCCTCAGGAGATGGGGGCTCCTCAGGACATGGGGGCTCCTCAGGAGGTGGGGGCTCCTCAGGAGATGGGGGCTCCTCAGGACGTGGGGGCTCCTCAGGACGTGGGCTCCACAGGAGGTGGGGGCTCCTCAGGAGGTGGGGGCTCCTCAGGAGGTGGGGGCTCCTCAGGACATGGGGGCTCCTCAGGAGTTGGGGGCTCCTCAGGACATGGGGGCTCCTCAGGACATGGGGGCTCCTCAGGAGTTGGGGGCTCCTCAGGAGGTGGGGGCTCCTCAGGAGGTGGGGGCTCCTCAGGACATGGGGGCTCCTCAGGAGGTGGGGGATCCTCAGGACATGGGGGCTCCTCAGGAGATGGGGGATCCTCAGGACATGGGGGCTCCTCAGGAGGTGGGGGCTCCTCAGGACGTGGGGCCTCCTCAGGAGTTGGGGGCTCCTCAGGAGTTGGGCTCCACAGGAAGAGGTCCAGCACTGAGGCTGTGGTGGGACTGACCTTTTACGGCCATCTCTTCCCAGCCGTTCCCAGTTCCCAGTCCCTGCACAGCAGCTCCCTAGTTGGAGTGAGGACAGGAAATGTCTCCCTGCCCCCCCCCCCATGGTGCATGGGTGTCTTGGGCTTTGTCCCAGAGGGAAATTATGAAGCACTTCCAGTGCACCAGACCTACCCACACGGGGCCCGGGGAACAGGACTGCACTCGGTGGCCTCCTCGCCAGCCGCCCGCTCCGCAGGACCTGTCTAAGGCCCGGCTGGCCGTGGCTCTTGCTGGCAGGTGCTGCTTCTTAGGGGGAGGTATCTGTTTATCAGGGTGTCCCCCCAGGCCCAGGTCCTCTGCAGCTCAGCCTGCTGGAGGGCCACCTGCTGGGGTGCGACAGGGACGGACTCACGAGCTCCGCTTCGCCGCAACCTTGCTGTCCACCTGATCCCAGGGCTTCGTGCCCGTGTTCAAGGGGGGTCAGAGCACACGCCCAGCGAGCAGCAGCCTGGATCCTGGGTGGAGAGGGTCAATGTGAAGACAGTTCCAGGACAGTGCTTGTGGCTTGTGGGGAGAGTGACCAAGGGAGGTGGGGTTCACCTGCTGGACCCCCTGGGCCCTCTGCAGAGTCTCCAGTCCCAGCTGGTCCCTGCTCCCTGTCAAGGTCCGTGTGTCTGTGTGCACTGGCTTCCTGCTGCCTCCTGGGGCCAGAACCTGCCTCAGTCCCTGGGGTCAGAGTGGCCCCCTTCCCTCTGAGCTCCCACCTGGTGCCTCAGCTCCTCCGTCCACCTTTGGGGTCAGGTTTCTCGATGTGAACTTGGATCTTCCAGGTCCTGGCCAGTCCTTGTGCCTGACACGTCAGAGACGCTCGTCACACCCAGTGTGGGAGATGGAGTGCCTAAAAGAACTGTGGGGGACCCAGGCCTTGCCCCCCGCTGTGGTGCGGAAGCCCGGCACCCATGCTGTGAGCTCGACTCTGCCCTGGCAGGGGCCCTCCCTGGCTACAGCGGCACAAAGCCCTGGGTGCACCCTCTCCTCAGCCCAGATGGGATTCCATTCAGGGTTTCGAAGAAGTGGACGCGCGGTTCTGACCCACGTCGCCCACGTGAGACGTGTTCCTGACTTTCTGGGCGCCTGATGGAGCCTGTCCTCTTTCCCTGGGAGAAGGGGTCTCTGCGGGAGGACGTCTTTGTTTGGGTGGGAAAAAGATGAAAGGTAGTGTGCAGCAGCCTGGCAGATGCTCGCCGTTCCGGGACACGTGTACTGCGGCGTATCATGTTCGGAGCACGGTGGGGAAACAGCGGGAATCGTCGGGAGCACAATAACGTGCATTGTTGATGTTTGTTAAAATAAAGATATTCAATTTATAATAAAGGGGATTAAACGCTTAATTCATGACTATGTTAATATTTGTCTGCAAGTACACAGATAAACGGCGACGTACCTTATCACGTCCAACACCTGTGCGTACAAGTTCCTCTGCTGAGATCTCCACGGGATTGCATGTTTTACAGAGCTTAAACTTTCATTTCCCAAAATAATGATATCATTCATTTACAGATATAGATAGGCACGCTGTACTTTAGCTCCATCCTGACGAGTATTGTGGCTTTAGCTACAAAATATGGGATTAATTATGGCAGTGATACGCCACAGCCTGCTGGCTGCAGCAACTGGCGGCGAACCCCACAGCCTACGCACCCCACGCTTCCCGTCAAGAGCCCGTGGGGGTCGGCCTGCCGGCTGCCTCCGCGGCAGAGAGAGGCGCCGTGGGCCCAGCGGCGTGCAGGGCTGCTGCTCACGATGCCACAGTGCTTGTAAATCACATCTTGGTTTTGAATATCCTGGGTTTGTGGTGGATGGCCTGGGTGCCGCAGCCCAGTGGGATGTGAACAAACGCTCCCCGGCTGCTCTGGCTTGGCCCTGCCTGGGCTCATTGCTTGGGAGGACTGATGATAAGATCAGGCTCTTTTCCTGTGGCTTCAGAAACCCCGCATGCAGAGGGTTGGAAGTTCTGAGCTGCTTAATTCCCCAGATGAGCCACGTGGAGGGCAGATTGTCCGCGTACCTGAGGATTTGGTTGTACTGCGGCTGACAAAGCTTTGCCAGCTGTTTGGGTTATGGCAAGAGAAACAGCCCGGTGCAGTCTGGATCCCGCTGCCTGGGAGGCAGGTGTGGGCTGGCGTGCTCCCCCGAGGAGGCTCCTCGAGGCCTTGCTCAGGGGCCTGGGGTCCCTGGGGTGCCTGACCTTGCTCCCAGTCAGGTCCCTGCTGAGGCACGGGAGGTGGGGGTTCACCTGGCCACGACTTGCCCAGCAACTCTGGTCTCAGCAGTTATATTTTAGGGTGGGACTCAACTGACGGGGACCAGCGCAAAGCCAAGGCCCTCGGGGTGCCTGGGGGAATCAGCCAGAGCTGGAGCCCGCCCCAGTGGTTGGTTTCATGTTTCAGTCCAGGAGAAGAGAGTCCACAGAGGGCCCGTCCCCACCCGTGCAGGACCCCATGCCCAGGGCGTGATTTGGGCATGTGGTGGAGAACCACCCGTGGGTGCCCTCAGCCTGACTGCCAGGTGGCCAGCCCTGGGGCATCGCCCCCTCCCGCTGCTGCCCACGGCCGAACCTGATTCCCTGCACCGTGTTTGGTTCTGGGCCTGGTGGAGGGGTCAAAGCCCCTGAGGTGGAAGAGGAGCCACCCCAGTGTCACGCTGGGCACTGCTCAGTCCCCGTCCCTCCTGCCCCGTCCTCTTGCCCACCCCTGCAATCCCACGATGAGCGAAGGGGCTTCCAGTGGTTGCTGAGTCCTTTGCTGTAAAGGTCTCAGAGCCATGTGGGTTCTGCCTCGTCAGCCTGGGCCCTGGAGCGTTCTCAGCCACAGTGCCACGAGCTCCCTCCACCAAAGCCACGACAGTTCAGGGGTGGATGAGCCGAGGCCTTGCCGGGAAGGGTCCATGAGAAGCCCAAGAGGTGGCTCAGCCCTGGTGTCAGCAACAGGAACACAGCGAGTGTCCTGGGTGGGGTGTGCATGAACCCCGGCCAGCAGGGACAGAGCAGCCGTGGCTGGTTTTGAGCCCTGGGCAGTGGGCCGTGCTGGGAAGCAGCACTCAGGAAGGTATAGAGCCCTGTGCCCGGGACTGGCAGGCGGCTGAGTCCTGCCAACTGCGGAACTTGTTCTCCTGGGGTTGATTCACTAGGCGTGGACAGCCCTGGACACTCAGGTGCCCACAGTGCGACTCTGTCAGAGGCCGGCACGTCCACAGTCCTTCTGTGGACAAGGGGCCAGCGTGGGCAGCTGGCGAGAACATCGGGGCTTGGGATGGAGTGGCAGCAGAGGGCTCTCGGCTTCTCACCCGCCTGGTGTATGTCATGGGACACACGAGCTGACAGCTGTTTTCAGATTTGTGAGTTTATTTGACACACACAGTTACAGAGTTTTAGCTCACCTGCCAGTGGTGTGAGTCCGTGTGTCCAACACTGCTGATGTGCAGTTAGGGCTGGTGACAGTTCAGGGAGGGTGGTGGCAGGCTCCCAGAGTCTGTTGGGCAGAGTGGTGGGCAGACACTGGTGCCCAGTGCCTCAGGGCTGAGCGTGTGGCTCTCAGGGGCCCAGGGGCACCCAGCTGTGGAAGTCCTCCAGGCTCTGGAAAGTCAAGTTAGGCACCAAGAGATTTGTATGAAGTGAGCCCTTGGGGGCTTCCAGCCTGAGGCTGGGGCCCCGAGGGTCTTACTCTACCCACTGGCACTGTCTGCCCTGGGCCTGGCTCCGCACCCAGGAGCACAGGTGTGCGCCCGCATTATTGGGTAATTTACAAACCTGATTCCCACGACTCAGCCCCCAGCCAGGGCCTCTCCCTCCTCTCCCTTCTCCACCATCTAATGCCGAGCTGGTCTTTACCAGAGCTCCACACAGGTGGCACGGCCAGCGTGGCCACTGCTGGGCCATGTGGTGGACACACGGCCCTCTCCCCTTGCTCCTCGCTCTGTTGGGGCTGTTGACAGCTGTGTGCTGGGTCTGGGGTGGCTGGTGTCCGATGCCAGTGCAGATTTCAGATCTGCATCTCAAGTCAGACCCCTGGGCTGCAGGCCAGCTCAGACTTGGTGTCCCTCAGGGAACTCTAGGTATTGGTTTAGCATTCAGCCATCAGGCAAGACTCACAGGCCACAGAAACAGAAGTGAAAGGACTAGAACCTTGACCTTCCGTGGGATGACCATCGTCTGCACCACTAACTAGTCTCAGGTCCGAGGGTTCCTCCCAGGCTCTGATCCAGCCTCAGTCCCTCACGCTTGGAGTCACTCAGCAGAGGGGGACTCTACTGTGCATTTCCACCTGCAGCGGGGAGGGCTATGCCGACGGGTAACTGATGTGCACACAATCCAGATCCTGAGCCCAGCAGGGGAATTGGGATGGGTGGGGAGGGCCTGGTCCTCAGCCAGGGAGCGGTGGCCCATCTCCCCGCCCCCATGAACCCACCTTTGAGCACAATGCTAGGACCGTGAGTCCGGAGCCTGAGGCCCAGCAGAGCATGTGCAGGAAGGCTGGAGGTGGTGGCTGGCTGAGGCAGACCTGGGAGGGAGGGGGCTTTGCAGCAAAGCAGGTGCTCCCGTCATGGACCAGGCAGAGAGGCTAGCTAGAATTACGTGATCTCCGAGGTCATCCTGTAAGCCTGAGCCTTCCACGCCATGGGGCAGCTTGCCGGAGGGACTGCCAATAGCCATCATCCTCACTTCTTAGCCCAGAGCCCTGAAGGCCAGTTGGGCTCTCAAGAGAAGGTCAGAGTTCTAGGGCTTTCCTGCAGCTGACGCGATCCCACTCCCATGGGTTAGCCACTGAGACCTACAGCACGTGCTGGACCTCCCTGGTGGCTCTGCAGAGACAGGAGATGCTCTTCCTCATCCCTTCCCCGTCCTGCCACCTGGAGAAGGCTTTGGGAGGCCAGTGTGACTGCAGCCATTGTGGGACACGAGGCATCCTTTGGGAAGAAGTTGTGTCCCTGGTGTTCAGGGCCTCCTTGGGCCTCCCCCAGACTCCTTCCTGTGGCCTTGTGCCAGGTTGGAGCCACTGTTTCCCAGGGGCACCCTGACCCTACCTAACACTCAGAGCAGTCGTTATGCCATCACACAGCCTGGAAGGAGAGCCCCTATGAGGGATGGCGTGGCCTGTGTGGGCCCGGGGAACCCAGCAGTGTGGGCAGTGGGCGCCTCAGCCCTGCAGCTTCCTCTAGGAGCGCCCTTCAGCACACACCTTGGGGCTGTGCACTGTGCAAGCTGCTGGTTCCAGGAGCCGCGTGGTTGGGCGTGCAGTCTGGCTGTGCAGTGCTGCCTGGGGTGGGCAGGCGGCCTGGCTCCGGTGCTGGCTCGGGCATGGCTGCCGGCTGCGGCCTCCCATCGCATCCTGGGTGGGCCGAGAGGAGAAGGAATCTGCCTGCTTCAGGAGCCTGCCAGGGCTGGGTTGGTTTCTGTGTAGCTGCTCCTTCTCGTAGGGTGATAGTTCACGGGACAAGAAAAGCAGCCAAGGTGTTTTGATCCATGGGGACCATCTGTGAATCTCTGATATAAAGTCAACTCCCAAACGCGTGCAAGGTCTCAACCTGAAGTGAAAATCTTACAGAAAGTATAAACGTTTGTGATAGAATTTTAAAGAGCTGGCCAGGCCCCTCCGAGCAGAAGGGAAGAGGTGAGGCTGGGAGGGATTACCAGGAGCTGCTTCTGCAGAGCTGCCCAGTGCGGTCCCTCCTCTATCTCACTGGACACATCTAAAGATAACTCCCCCATTCATTTAAACAGAATGACTTTTTTTCCTTCTTTAAACACTGGAACTTTTGTTATGCTAATCAGGCGGGGAACATTTCCAATTCAATTTTACCTGGGCCTGGTCAGCTGAGTCCCCTTTTGTTGGCGTCCCTGGGGACCTTCCTTGTCTTTTAAACTGTAATTTAGTTGGAGCTGCCGTCAATTTCCCCTGCTCATTACATTTGCAGCGATATCACAGATATTTAATCGCGTCCATGTTCCTGGACCTGGAGGGGACGAGCCTCCCATGAGTCCTGAGCTAATGCTGGTGGCCTGGCCCCTCTGCCGCCTGGCCATGCATACATCACCCCTGCCCTGCACAGCCCTTCTCCTAGTTGGAGGGAGTCAGTATTGAGCGGTGGTGGTGGTGGTGGTGGGGGGGGGCAGTAGAACCTTCTCTCTGACGCCTGTCCAGGGCTCTGCTGTGTGGTCATTGGCCATCTCCATGAGGGCCAGGACTTGCTCTTGCTCTGACCTCTCAGGAGAGCGGGTTCTAAACCACTGCCCGAGAGCCTGAGCACCCCAGGTGCCCCGCGGTCGGTTTTACCACAGTTACACCTGTGGTGGGCTCACAAGCAGACCACGTCCACCTCTTGTCTTGCCGCCCGCCCCAGGCCTGGCTCCTGGGCGCCCCAGCTTGGAAGTTGGGCTCGGAGCCATCTGGTGGGAACAGGAGAAAACGGCCGCTGGCCCTGAAAGGGCAGGCTGTGGAGGTGCAGCGCAGCCAGGCAGGCAGCTGGTGTCCCTGAGGCTGTCCTTCTGCGTGACGGAGGCAGGATCTTTGGATCAGGCCCAGCAGAGTCCTTTGGGCACCGTGATCAAGGACAATGGGCCAGGGGAACTTGAGTGGACACCTGCCTCCTGTGGTACAGAGGGTGCTGCCGACACGAAACCAGGAGAGAGAGGGAGACAGACAGACACACAGACAGGGAGAGGAAGGGGGGACCAGAGAGGAGACAGAGAGTGTGCACCTTCCCGAGTCACGGTAGCAGGCCCCTGTGGACAGGCTGCACTTGTCAGACCCCTCATGATGCGGTCACTTTGGAGCACCAGACGGGGCCTTGGTGCAGCCACAGGGGCCTGGGCTGTGCACAGGCTGCCTTCCTGGAGGGCAGAGCCTGGCCTGTCACCCCACCCAGGACCGTGGCCTCGCCTTCTGCTCCGGTGTTCTGCCGTGCTTCGTTCTTTTCTTCTGTGTCTGTCCCCTCCTCTGGGCTCTGCCTCTCTGCTCAGGACTGCCATGGACAGGAGCCCAGAGCCTGGTGGACCCGACGGGGGAGAGCTGGGTGAGCATCAGAGCCTCCAGACACCCAGCGCCCTGCCGCGCCTGGGCACGTCCCATCCTGCTCCTGAAGGCGCTGGAGCAGCCACACAGAGGAGTCCATGTCCTCGTTCACGGCTGCCAGGTGCCAGGGAATGACGACACTGAACCGCTGAAGTGGCCCTGGCCCAGCACATGGTGGTGAAGAAGGCACAGGGTGGGCGCAGGCTGAGCTCAGCACGGCCCGGTCCCGGCGACGGCTGCCCTTGCTTCTAGGACACTGGACCCCATGTGCTCTTCCTGTCATGGTGAGCCCCGAGTACTCCCTTCCCTTGGGGCAGTCGGGTTTCTGTGGCCAGGGACCTATGTGCTTGTGAGGTGCCATGTGCTCGCTCAAGGACGTCGCACTAGCAGGCCTGCCTGAGTGTGTGTCTTCCTGGGGTTGACCTGGTGGCCCGTGGACCAAGCCCTGGTCATGGTGGCCGTGTGCCCTGCACCTTGCACGCTGGGGCCTGGCTTTCACTGTCTGAAGGCACGTGGGCAGCTGGAGGCCTGGGGCAGAGGCGTGGCCCAGAGGTGGTCGGCAGAGCGGGTGAGGGCCTTCCTCCTGTGCTCCGTGGCGTGGAGAAGCCGCAGGGGAGGTGCTCCCGCCAGGTTTGCAGCCAGCAGCTGCGCCACCCGGGAGGCCCTTCTCCTCCCGACCTTTACTTCCCCACAGAAAACGGCGTCATATGTCCCTGGAATGCTGAGTGCACAGCTGTGGACCACCTGTGGACCACCTGAGGCCACCAAATGTGGGCTGTGGGTGCCCTGAACAGACAGCGCCTGATGACTTCCCCACAGCCCACGAGGGGCAGAGGGGCTGGTGGGACCTGAATATTTCTCCTATGTTCAAGAAAATGTGCTGAGACCTGGTCAACGTCACGGCTATGGGGCCAGCAGGGGGGTTAGGAGGGCACACACCACACACTTAGACGGATGCCCGTCCTGGGCTGCCTCACACCCAGCCAGGGAGCAGCAGGGGGAGGCCAGGCTAGCTCTGGGGGGCTGGGGTCTTGCTGCATGCCTGCTGCTGATTCGTCTGTCCCTGTCCTGGGACCGTGACCCGGTGACCCACAGTTGTCCGCAGAGCGGGGCCCGTAAGCACCTCTGGAGGTGCCAGGCAGGCACCTTGACAGCTGTCCCCTTGACACCTGCTTGGACAGACCCCTCCAGATCCGATCCAAGCATGGGTCTCAACCTTGTCACTCATAGGAGCAAAGCCCTCAGTGTCCCAGGCACCTGGGTGGCCACCAGGCAGTGGCACTGACTCTGGCTCTTCCGCCGGGACAGGGTGCCTCAGGGTACCTTGGTGGCGAGCACCAGGAGGGTGGAGGTGCTGCCCCACAGGACTGGGACCTAGGCTGGGAGGATGTGGGCAGCGGACGGGCATGGAGAGGCCTGGTGCGGGGGGCTTCCCAGGAGAGGGGCAGGCCCCGGTCGGGGTGGGCCACCCTGTGCAAGGGCACCGCCAAGTCCCAGCAGTGAAGAAAGGGCTGTGCCCACCGGCCAGCCGTGCCCAGGGCAAGTGGTGGAGAAGGCACAGCTGGCGCAGGTGGCAGCCAGCATGGCGGGCGGGAGACCCCGCAGCTGAGTTCTTAGCCAGGAAGGCGATGAGATTCTATTTTGGTGAAATGGCTCCAGAGATGGTGGCAAACCTGGAGCATCCGAGAGGCTGTGGCTGGAGCCGGAGAGCCGTCCTGGAAGGGACACAGTGAGGGGGTAACTGGCAGATGAGCCGGGGCCAGGCACAGGGTGGGGCTTCGTGACCAGCTGGACATGGAGACAGAGATGGAACAGGGAGCAGGAGACGGGGGAAGGCAAAGAGATACAGAGAGGTGGACAGAAAGGGACACGATTTCTCCACCTCTTGTGCTCCCTGGTCAGCACGTGGTCAGCACAGGTCCTGCTGGCCGTCTCAGGTAGAGGCATTTGTAGGTCGTGCCGAGAGCTCACGGGGAGGTGAGGAAATTCCCCTGCTTGTGCGGGACGTGCCTTGGAGACACGGACAGAGGGTGGGTGTGGAGTGTGAGGTGGGATGGCCTGGCTGGGCCTGTTGTGAGAAGGGTCAGTGGCCCGATTAGCAGTGGCTGGGAGCAGCCAGTGGTCAGGTGCATAGAGGAGACTCGGGGGCAGCGCCAGGCCTGGGCCGTTCTGGATCGCAGCATTGTGGCTCATAGCCAGCGACGCTCAGTCACCTTCATTCTGATTTTCTCACGTCTTGTATCAGTTGATGATTCTTTCACTTGGTAATGACCAGGCTGCTCCACAGAGACTGAGGGCCTCCTGTAAAGTGCCCTCCTGGGTCCTTTTTAGTCTGCTGCTGGTGGCTTAAGGGACGCCCTGAACCTGTCAGTACAGTGGGAGCAGGAGACGGAGCCAGACGGAATCCTCCCTGCTGCAGGCTGCTTCTCCCCAGGGGGGTCACTGCACCAGGCACGTGGCCGGGCGCTGGGAGACGAGGCCCTGGCCTTGCCTGCAGACCCAGCAGCTCCACGTTGTGTGTGGAGCCTTCCCTTCTGGTCAGACACGTGAGCAGCATCAAGCCACACTGTCCCAGCCACACCCTTCAGGAAGGAACCCCGGAAATAGCTGTGAAAACACGGGAGGTGATGGAGGCGCTCGCTAGTGCCCGCTCGGTCTTTGTGGGAAATGCTGGCTGCCCTGAGCAGACGCGCCTGGGGCTGGGTGCAGAGGCTCTTCTAATTTGGTTCGAGTTGACAGTTCCATAACTTCCATTGGTTTATGCTTTGAAAACAATGAACTTTCTATTATTCTGAGTGCATTTGGGAACTGAATGCACATTTATTTTAGGGTTTGAGAAGATCAAATAATGTATATTGATAATGAACAGCACTGAACGTGGGGTCAGCAGGCTCCTGCCCAGCTGGCCTGCCGCCTGTGCCCTCCCTGCGCACTCCTGCAGTCTGCTGGGCATTGGCTTCGGGCCTTCTCAGTCTCAGAGAAAAATCACATTGTGCAGCAGCAAGGATAATTATGCTGAGACGGGCATGTCGCTGACCACCAGTGGCCTCTGGCATTAACCGAGGCTCTGAGAACAGCCCACGGAAGCTCACTGTCCCTACAGATGTGCCCTCTTCACCAACCATGACCATGGTGGCCGTGACACAGGAGGCGTGGACACTCACTGGCTCAGCCAGGACCGTGGTCACGGAGAGCAGCGGAGGTCCCTGCAGACAGGGAACCTGAGCTCTGTGGCTGCGGCCCTCCTGGGCTGGGGCCCTGTGCCAGGCTCAGCCAAGACTTACGTAGAGGATTGCTCTTCTTCTCTTAACTGTACAGTCAGTACAGTCCATCTGCTAGCATGGACAAGGCCCCTCATTCCACAGACGTCTCCAGGAGCTGAGGTTCTCGGGGTGGGGGGGGCTTCCTCCTCTGTACCTGGGTTTGGTGGACAGATGAAGTCGCCATCTCCTGTCTGGGGAGGCTCTTTGCCACCGGAGGCTCAGCGGGGAGCACAGGGCCCTGCTCCCAACCCTCTCCTGCCAACAGTGTTGCCACCTAAGGGGGAAAGGCAGCACCCGTGCTCCCCCAGCACCCTCTTCAGGTGGGGTGCAGCCTGGTCTTCCTCCCAGGTACTGCCGCCACCTCAGATGAATGGCCTGGACCAAGGTCACTGGGCCTCTCAATGTCGCCCCTGTAGAGCATGGGGGCAGCTCCCTTGCCTCCTGGGGGCCTGCAGGGGTGCAGTGCCACTGGACCCTGCGCTCGGGCCCGGCATCGTGAGGGCGGCATCGATATGTGATGGCGCGCTGCAGCAACAGGCTCCCACTGGCAGTGTCGCGGTGGAGCGGGAGGCTGCCTCTGAGCTGGGCTCCGGTGGCTCCGTGCAGAGCTGGGAGTTTTGATTTTGCAGGCCTCTTGAGAGGCTGCTTGGGCAGCCAGCTTTGCTGGGATTTCTTCCCCGGCTAGAACTTTAACCCAGCGCTGCAGACATTTAGTTTGTAAATTTTAATCTCATTACCTTCTTTTGATACTGTGCAACCTCACCTCTGGTGAGGTTGAAGAATGAAGAATTCTTCATTCTTCAGCAGGTGGCCCAACCTCACCTGCTGGCCCAACACACGGGTCTGCTAGAATCGCGGGAGTGTCCGTCGTTCTCATGTGAGAAGGTGAGAGCTGGTCCATGACCCCTCACCTGGGTCGGAGCAGAAGGGCATCCAGGATGGGCGCTGGGTTTGAGCTGGGGCAATGAATGTGGGTGTTGAGAAGAGGAGTTCTCAGCAGAGTCGGGATGCTGTCAGAACGCTCTGTCCCCTCTCACATCCCTTCACAGGACTACCAAGGTGCCCCCACGTCTCCAGAACACACATTCCTGCAGATGAGGTCCTCAACTCAAACTCTGGCGAGGCCACTGGACACTTGAGACCCATCAGGGCAGTAGGTCTGAGTCTGCCAGTGTCTCCCGAAGAGTGTCTGAGAGTTCTGGGCAAAGCCGTCACCTGTATTCACACAGGAAGGACAGGGTGACTTGATGTGAGTGTGGCCAGCTCACATCTGGTCGACCAGTCTAGGCTGAGATGCCAGCGCCATGGTTTGCACAGTCTGCGCCTATGCTGCTGGGCTGTGGGTGCCAAGTCTGGGTGGCACAGGCATCTCTGATCATCTGAGATGCCACCTCCTAGAGGTGCCGCCTGCAGTCCTTCTACCTGTGGTGTTGGTGCCACATTTATAAATACACATTCCCATCACTCTGCCTTGGTTTTCAGACTTTACTTACTGAGAGGTCAGATGGGGAGGTGGACAGTTACTAAGGAAGGTTTAAGTGGTCTACATCTCCCCTGATTTCTTGCCCCAACCACTCTGATTTCATTGATAAGCAGTGTTTGTATTCTTTTGTCTGTCTGCGTACTGTTCATGTCTGACTCATACCATGATTTGTCTTTCTTTCATACACGACACTTTGTTTTCCCTGGAGTTAACGATATCTTATTATTTGCTTAGTTTCCTACATACTTCCCATGAATTCATTCTTCAATCTTGTAATTTAAGTGTGAAATATTAAACTCTCACTTTGGTCCTCTCTTGGTCACACTCCTCATCCTCCTGGGCTGGTTCCCCTGGATTCTGGACTTTCCATCCTGGCTCTCCTGGGATGGCCCGCCGGCCGCCCGGCTGGCTCCTGTCTCCAGACTCCCCATCACCCACTCAGGGCTTCCTCTTGGTGATCTTCTGCTACCTTCTCAAGGAAAGAGTGGTGAAAGATGAGATTCAAGTTGTCATCAAATCTTGGGTGTTCATACTTCACTGGTGGTGTGGCTGGGGGCAGACCGTTGAGCTGGCGTCCCGCGTCCCTGCTGCTCAGGCTGCGTTGCTGAGAGACCTGGTGCCCGACCCTCCAGCCTGCGCTGACTCTCCCCTGCCCTCCTTCTGGAGGCTTTGGGAAGGACTTTCTTTTGATCCAAGTGCCCTGAGCTTTGCGACCTGGTCCTTGTGTGTGTGGTGTTTGTATGTGGCGTCCTCTGTCCATCCGGGGACAGGCTGCTCCGTCCTCGGGGTGTCCTCCTCTGTCTTCTGCAGCCACTCTTCCTGGCCTGTCTTCCTGCAGGTCCTGTGCTCCTCCTTTGTCCCCTGTCCCCCCGTCGTCCTGTTGGGCTGCCGTGGTCCTGGACCCCTTACAGTCTTGTCAGGTGTGAATTCCTGGAAACTCACTTCTCTTCCAACCTGACTTGGGGTTCTCGGTGCCAGGATGCACTACCTCCTCTTCCTCCCAATCTCAGTCGTGACGGGACACTTTGATTTTTAAGGTCTCTTCTGCTGCTGCCCCGGTTTGATCGGCCTCTCCTTCTAGTTGGCGACTTTGCAGAGCAGCTGTGTCCTGTTAGCTGGGCTGGTCAGGCGAGTGCTTGTCACGGGCCCGGAGTGGCTCAGAGCAGCTCTCCAGGACCCATGGCCCAACTTCCAGGAATTTTCGGAGCCCATTGCTATACAAGCCATGGTGACAATGAGTTTCATAAACTTACACACATGGAAACAAAGGGACTTATGAACTAAAGGGTTATTGATTTATTATTAAAGGGTTCACAAACCCTCAAAGCCTTTGTGTTTACCACACGGGACTACCCCGCACGTGACTACCCGCACGTGACTACCCCGCAGTGACTACCGTCAGGGGTTCCTAGGAGGGCTGCACGGCAGCAGGGCAGGACCCGTGCTTTCCTCCCAGCTCTGTGTTCAGTAGCGTGGGGCAGGGGTGCTGCAGCCATGGGAGGGCCGCACCCTGCATGGCCCCCACCTGGGGAGGGACACCCCCAGGACCCCTCTTGGCATTGGAAGGGCGCTGGCTCACCCATGTGACGTCCCTCCTGAGGGTCTGTAAGTGCGGCTGGGTCTCTTGGTCAGTCCCTCTGACGATGCTGGGCACCCCTGGAGGAGTGCCCTGTGAGCTACGCTGTGCCCGGCAGGGAGCCCATGCGGCTTCTGTGGTCTAAACGAGGCCAGGCTTTGGTCCCTCTGGAATTCACAAATGCACATGGTAAGATGTTCACTACAATTTTGAATGATTCCATTCAATTTAGGCTTCCCTTCTGTGTAGGCATGTTGGGTCTTACTTCTTTTGTGTGTTGAAGAATCTGTAGTGTTAATAGGGTTCACGTTGATCCTTTTCCACATTTTTATTTGAAAATATTCATCACAGTAGTTAACACCATACTCTGCAAAAAAACTAAAGTGCTGGTATTCATTTGCCATAAAGGGAACTACAGCTCTGAGTGCCCATCACAATGTATTTTAAGGCATTCAGAATGAAGAGTTCTACAGTTAAGATACAAGACATCTTTTGATTACATTTTGATTTTCTTGAAAAGTTAAAATAAAAATTAAATCATATACATATATCAATTATAACAAAACTAATATTTTCTAAGCTCAATATTTCAGTCTGAAAATTATGACATTATGAATAGGAAAAAAACATAAACAGCTAGAATAAGACAATCATGAAGAAATGAGATAATAGTCTTCAGATGAAACAATTAAATGTGAATTATGACATAATTACAGACCCCCCGATGGGTGAGGAAGAAAGCTACTGATGATGTGGTGGTGTTTCGGGGCGTCTGCTGCTGCGGAGGCTAAAAAGCCGTTGATTCTGCTGCAGGTTCTCCTGTCTGCTGTTTCACACTTCCTCAAGCTGTGCACATAGACTGGGGAGTGGTGCCCGATTCAGTCAGAGGAGCAATGTTGAGAAAATCTCATGAAGGCCCTGGCGGGGCACCTCCACACCCCTCCCGTCACGGCCCCGTGGAGCGTATGCGGCCACTACTACAAATGCCGGCAGGGCAGTGCCCACGGCCACCCCACCGGGAGCTTGCTTTCTAGGCAGTTATGTACGAACATTTCAGAGTTGGAAAAGTAGAGTATCAAATACAGAACCGGCGGCGTACCCATACATTTATATACTTTATAGCCAAACTGTGAATATAAACTAGGTCTCTAAGCTACATATGCATAGCTATATATAAACTGCCCACAAAAGCTGCATGTAAAACTGTACAAATACATATATAGAGAATTTCATATGTATACAAAGTCATTTTGAGATGCTGGGGACGGAACCCAGGGCAAGCGCTCCACCTGTGAGCCACACTCTCAGCCCCGACTTTTCACGTGGTTGTGCCTGGTCAGCCAGACCACAGGACCACACAAGTAGAAGCCGAGCTTGGCTTCGGGGATTATGTGGCTGGAAGCTAAGGGAAACTTGGCAGGCCCATATATGAAGACGGCATGTACATGGTCTCACACACACACACACACACGCAGAACTGTGCACACACACATGCCCACTGCAGGCTTTGCAGGGAACTGCTGCAAGGCTCCCGTTACCAGACTGGGGGAGTGCCACCCTAGCAGGTCCTCAGACTCGGACGGGATTTACTTGCCGTTATTGTTGGATCACAGTCGAGAATCTCTGGCATGCTCTGGCACCGGTACCCAGTTTTCTTCTGTTGCTAAGGTCTTGTCGAGGGCCACCCAGGGGCTGTGCTGCGCTCCACGCAGACTCGCAGAGATGGAGGGTGGGAATGTTAGGACGGCTGGTTAGTCATGGGTCTCCCTGGTAGACTCCGTGACCCTTCCGCCATGCACTGTTCTCCGGGGTCAATGTGCTTGCTCTTATTTTGAAGATGTGCACAAGCGCGGCCTGGGGCCTCTGGCGGCACGCTGGCCAATGCCGCGGTGGCTCCCCAGCGGATGCCAGTGCTCTCTCTTCCTGTGGTGATGATTGACAGGGTTGAGATCCTCTGGCAGGTTAGAGAATTAGCACTTTCCTGGTCACCAGAGCTCTGTCCACAGCACTTCACTGCGTGGGACACACTCCAGGCCCGAGCTCCCACCTGGCTTTCTGCTCCTGGTGGGCTTGGCTGCTCCGTCTCCAGGCTCTTAGTTCATGGCTGCCGTCCAGTGACCATCTTTGACCTCTGTTTTCTGAGGGTGGCTCTTCCAAAGTGAAGGCGCGTCCAAGGCCCCTGGACGGAGGCCGAGCGCCCCTGACCTCTCTGAACCAGGCTCTTCTGACCCCTGGGTTCCTCCTCACTGAGCCTGGCCTTTATTTTCCTTAACATCAGCTTTTGGGGGGCTTCAGGAGGGGCTCACACCTTGGCATGGATACTCACTTTGGCCCCCGAGGTCCAGATGGGACTCTGCTAGGCCCCGGCTCCTGCACTGTCCCGGCTGGGGCCTCCCCCTGTCTGGGAGCCCTCCCTGCTGCCCCCCGGGCCCAGGCAGTGTAGGACTCTCCCCTCTGCCAGCCTGTTCCATTCCATGTTGACCTGGATGGGGCTCAAGACCCTGCGTGATGTCCAGACAACAACCAGCCAACAACTGGGTCCCTCCTCAGGAGAGAAGGCCACGAGAGGTCACGGTGGAGGCCAGCACTGTGCGGCCTGGCTGCGGGAGACCCCTGGGCACCCATCCCTGGGTGCTGCAGCCCGTGCTCTGCCCTGCGTCCCCGGCTCCTGTGTCTTCCTCCCCCTTGGACTGGCCCCTGGGGCCCCTTAACTCCAGATTCCTGTCACTCCAGCACCGTGATTCGGACCTCCCCACGAGAGTGCTCAGGGTCGCTCCTTCTGGACAAAGGGACCCTGTGCTCCACAGAACTGGGTTTCTGCTCCCTTCAGAAGGGAGTACACACCCCTAGGTGAGGTAAAAGGTGGCATGCATTCTGACCCAGGGACGGACATTTTCAGTGGCTGTGAATAGAGCACCCATCTGGCTCTGTTGCCCCAGGAGCTGGTCTTCTCTCCCTGAGCCGCATCCCTCTCTGGGGAACTTTGGCCTCTAGGTGAGTGCCTGTGTCAGAAGCCCTGACCTGCTCTGCCTTGACCTCACAGGTAAACCAACCTCGGAGGAGGGTGTGGGAACCAAGTGCAAGTGGGCGCCAGGCAGAGTGGGTGTGGGCATGGCCCCTGCCTACGGGCACAGAGTCCGCAGTGCGGGCCTCGAGGTGAGGACCGTAACCATCCAGAGGAGCCCGCGGGGACAGAGAGGAAGCTGAGGAGGGACAGGGAGGGCGCTGTCAGGAAGGGCCTCACCTTTTGTGGGAGCCAGTCCCCCCACGAGTTCCCTGTAGTCTGATGCCGCGTGCCCCTCGTTTGGCACACTGGGTATAGGACGGCGGCTCCACCTGCACTGGGGGGCACTGTGGGCTCCCCGGAAGCTGAGTCAGTCCTATTGCCTCGTGTGGATGGCGCTCCTTGTTGTGGACATTAGTTGAGCTGTTCAGTGGTGTCAGGGCGTAGAGATGGCGCACTCTGCAGAAGTGTCACTCAGGATGGTGTATGGTGACACGGTGGCACCTTTCTATGTGATTGCAGTCCCTACTTGCTCATTATTTTCTGCTTAGCCTGATCTATACTTCAAAGAGATGCAGCACGGAAGCCCTGAGTGGTGCGAGATGCGTGCGCCCCTGCCTCGCACCCGCCCAGCACCTGTGCAGGTGGTGCCGGTAATAAGGCCGTGTCTGGGTTCCTAATCAAGGCAACCCTTTGTCAGGGTGCAAACTAATCGTGTTGTTGTGTGTTGGAGGTCAAAGTTGTTATAATAAAACATGCATCTTGGAGCTTTTTAGAGGAACCTGTTTAAAAAGGTTAAAGTGGGTAATTATCACACCCTAATTTACAACTACTTGGCAACAAGAGTTGCTTTTCAATGAACCATTTATTCACGATCCGCTGCTCCACACTGCGGGATTCTCCTTGACTAGGTTAGGAAATGTAATTAATAAATGATAGGATTATTTATGGTTCACGGTGCCAGATTGGAAATACAATGATACACAGAATGAGCTGAACCGACCCTCCAGAGCCGCCTCGCAGTCCTTAATCCCTGGTTGAACTGCGGTCCCGGTCGTGAGGCGTTCAGGAGCAGCTTGTCCCCGCCTTCCCAGGGGTCTTGGGGCTGAGGGTAAGTGGTGTGAACGTGGTCGTATAACGGGATCGCTCTGAACAACACCTTCCAAGCGTGACTTGGGCTCGGGTAGAATCCTCGTGAGAAAACAAATCAGACAAGCTCAACAGTCAGCCCTGGTTTTCTCACCTCGCCACACCTCAGCCATGCTGCTGAGTTTTTCCCAAGGTGATGCTTTGTTTCTCATTGCAAAGGATCGCCTTTATCGTGTGATCCGCGAGCTGCCCCAGGAGGTTACTGACTTCTGCCGTCTCGGTTTCCACGTTTGCAGAATCGGGGACATAACACTGCCTGCCTCACAGGGCAGGTGTGAGGCTCAGTTGAGTTAATGGGGACACCTGGGACCTGCCTGATGTAGTGGTGACCTCAGGTCAGGGTGTCTCAGCCATGCTACTGTCACCACCCCATGTGGCTGAGGAGGAAGGCGAAGCCCACTCCTCACTGCAGGACCCGGCTGGCAAGACTGGTGTCCAGTGGCACAGCTCAGGTGACCCGGGTCTGTGAGCACAGCTCTGCCTGCACCTCTGCCACTTCACCTCCACCAGCCTGGAGGAGGACTGGGAGCTGACACTCACGGCTCCTCACGGTGACGTCTGTACAGTGGGGACGAAGGCAGAGCTGACCTCACGTGGTCACCTAGGGGAGTGTTGCACCTCTGGGCACCCGTGGACACCGCCTGGCATGGGGTCTGCCACGGGCAGGTGCTGGGCAAGTGTGGTGCTTACTGGTCACAGCAAATAGCAGTGTCCCTGAGTGGCTGCCAGTGACGATGACAACGAGGACAACGGTCATGGGGCTGGGGACACTGCCACATCTGTGGTTCATGGGGGGCACGGGGACAGGAGGGGAGCTCTCAGAATCCATGAAGACAGGGCCTCATCCAGGATGGGGGAAACAGCCCTTTCCACCGTTGGTGGGACTGTGAATTAGATGGTATGGGGCCCTCAGAGGACCAGGCAGGGAGCCACCGTGGGACCCAGCCGCACCATTCCTGGTACTTGTCCCCATGCTACAGTGGCACCCGCACGTTCGCAGCAGCAGCATTCACAGCAGCCACACCAGGGACAGGCGAGGTGTCCAGCGTGGGTGAGCGGGTGAAGAAAGCATGGTGCTGGGCACAGTGGTCTCTCACTCAGCCATAAAGGACAATGCAGTCGCGGCATTAGCAGGAAAACGGGTGGAACTTGAGCTTGTTATGTTGAGCCAATCAGCCCAACTCAGCAGGTCAAGGTCGCATGTTTCCTCTCATATTCAGGAGAAAGCAAAAAGGTGCGCGGTGGCGCTGTGGGTCTTATGAAAGTTGAGTGGGGCTCTCTGGAGCTGAGGAAAGGGCCAGGGGAGAGGACAGCAGGGAAAGGGAACTATGGGGACCCGGAGTGACCAGATCACATCGTCCCGTTGTGTGCCTGTGTGAACACGCACAACAACCCACCAGTATGTACCACTAACTGCACAGCTGAAAACATGGGGAACAGTGAAGGCCTCGTCCGCCAGCGGCCTCAGTCCTGTGGGGCTCAGCACTCCGCTTGTGGCAAATGGCTTATAAAGTCCCTTCTCACCTGCCCCTGGCTGAACAGGCTCCACCTTTTCCTCTATGTCCCCCGGAACTTGTGAATGTGAGCGCATTTGGAAAGAAGGTCTTCGCAGATGTGGTCAAGCTAAGGAAGGTCATTCTGTGTTGGGATGGCCCCGACCAACATGAGGGAAGACCCTTGCAGGGTACTGGTCGGGAGAGGAGGGAGGCACCTGCCGGCCGAGGAGCCGAGCTCCAGGTACCACCAGCCACCAGCCACCAGCCACCAGGAGCTGCAAGAGGAAAGGGCCCCCTGAGAGCCTCCAGAGGAGCCAGCCCTCCCACACCTTGATTAAGGACTCTGACCCCCACAACCACAGAGAAGGAATGTCCACTGCTTTAAGTGACCAGCTTGTGGTGACTTCCTGTAGCCACCCAATGAAATGAATGCTGTGTCCTAAAAATGCCATTCTTGGCTATTAAAAGTGAACCTGTGAGTTCAGTGAAGCGGAAGCTTCTCACAGCTGGGTGAATGCCCACGGCGTCGGGCTTCCTTGACCTGCAGAATGGAGAACACACCGGAAAACCAACTGACAGGGGCTAATATCCAAGATGTGTAAGATCTCGATGGCAAGGACATAAATAACCCGACTGGAAAATGAGCATCCATTTCTCAAAAGACATAGAAGTGTCAACAGGCATAGAATGAATCCTCAATGTCACTCATGGTTAGAGAAATGCAGATTAAAACCACAAGGAGATGTGGCCTCACACTGGCAGCATGACTGTCACCAAAACAACACTGGGTAGGTTTTGGTGAGGGTGTGGACACTGTTGGTGGGACTGAAGGTTAGCACGGCCATTGTGGAAAATTGCACAGAAGCTCCTCAAAAAATTAAAAACAGACACCATAAGATCCAGTAATCCGACTTCTGGCTATAAATCCAAGTAAATTGAAATCAGTATGTCCAGGAGACACCTGCATGCCCACATTCTTTGCAGCACTGGTAACAGTATCCAAGGTGTAGGGTAAACTTAATTGTCCATCAACTGATGAATGGAGAAAGAAAATGCAGTCCGTATACACAATGGAATAGTACTCAGCGTTAAAAAAGAATAAGACACTGTCAGTGGCAATAGCACAGATGGAAGAGGAGGACACCTCTAGAAGCAGAGGTGGACTGTGTTGCCAGGGGCTGGGAAACGTTGGTCAAGGTACCAAGATTTCAGTTAGACGAGAGGAATGAGTTCAAGAGAGCTGTTGTGCAACATGTTCACTATAGTAAATAATGCTGTGTAAATCCCCCCAAATTCCGGAGAGTAGATTTTAAGTGTTCTCACCATAAAAATACTATGTATGCTGGTGCATAGGTTGATTGAGCCATTCCACGAAGTATCCACGTCTCAAAAAGACCCTGCAAATAAATCTGCAAAAGAGGGTGAAGGGAGGGTGATTCAGAGTAACGGGAGGTGGATGAGAGGCATCTGCAACGCGGGTGCTCAGAGTCGCTGGCCCTGAAGGACCCGGAGGAGCCCAGACGTCAGCCAGCTGCTGCTGATCTTCCTGAGACGGTGATTTCTCAAAGCAAAGTCAACTTTCCTGGGAGTTGACTTCCTGAAAAATTGGATGCATATTGAAATAGATTATTCTAGATTTTCACTGCATGGATCATTTGCAAGTCATGCAGGAACAGGGAGCAGGTCTTGCTTATGGGGCTCTGGGGACATTGAGGGACAGAGCATCCTTGGTCTCTATGGCCAAATACCAGCCAACCATCTTCAAATGCTTCCAGGGCTCCCAAATGTTGTGAGAACCATGGGTTAGGTACTGCCAAGGGACAGTCTACGTGGGGCAGGACACACAGGGTTGGGAGGGAACCTCCTGTTAGGCTGCAGCTCCAAGTCCCACAGGGTCTGCTTGCAGGGGAGGGAATGTGGTACTTGCCAGCCCAGGGGCAGTTCTCTAGTCCTAAGGGGTCGGGGAGAGGCCCAGCGCACGGTGACATCCCAGGGCTTTCTGGCCTTTGCCTCCCTCTGGGTGTGGCTTGGAGATGGAACTGGAGCATTGGCACATACAGGCTTAGGTTTGCTGAGTTTTAAACTGATGCTTGCCAAATCCTTTTTGGTAGGAAAGACGTAAATATACGAACATCTTTTCCACCCACAGTTTGGGTAGGAAACAGGGACAGATCCTCACTAAATGGGGCTTCAGCTAGTGTGGTGTTTCTGAAGACTGTCCCTTCTTTTGTCCAGTGGAAACTGGGACGTAGAAGCTGCATGTTTCCAGCTCAAGGGCAAACACGCGAAGCTCCCAGACAGTACCTTGGCCCGCTCCTGCAAACTTTCAGTTGTCTGCTGTTTCCAGCTCCTTCCTGAACTTAGCAAAATAGAAATGTTCTGCTCTGACAGGGCTGAGGATCACAAATGCTTCATGTCAGAAACACGTGCACCCGGTTTGACTCATCCAGGTGTGAAACACAGTCTCGGATGTGCACATCCTTCCTCGGCCTTTCTGGCCTGTCACTATTTTCACCTAGTTGGCTCCCGAGTAGCATCACCCAAAAAGGCACCGAGGCTGGAGAGCAAGAGTAGTCGGCTTCATCACCTTTCTAAAGTTCTGGAGAGACGGCTGGGTGCTGGAGCGCACGGGGGTGAGCGTGGACACCAGGTTGACTGGCCACCCCGCCTGCTCTCGGGGGGTTGGTGGGTGGCTGCCCGAGGTACTGGTCTAGGTGATGCAATAACTCCTAGCTTTTTTGACAGCTGGAGCAATACTTCTGTACCCCAAGTCTGTCTTTGTGGCTTTTGAGCTTCACTTAATATTTTGAATAATGAAAGAGAGGAATCTTTGTTTGGAGGCTTGAGAGGCGAACATCACTGGAAGATGCAATTGCCGGAGTTAATCAGGCTGAATGACAGTGGCATTTGCAGACGAGATTGCAGCGAATTAGGATGGAGGAGACGTTCTTCAAGTCGAGCAGATTCTTCTGTGCATGTGAAGGGAGGGAAAAAAACAACCCTAAAAGCACAATTAAGTTTCCCTGAAGTGTTTTCCTCCCTGGAACAGAACGGCATGTGACCCGCAGCAAGTGCGCGGGCCCTGGCAGCTGGGGCGCTCAGGTGGGCCTGAGCTGCAAGGGGCAGCGGGGCCTCTCGGCTTCTCCCCGAGTTCTCTCAGGGGTGGGCCTTACCGCGTTCCATTCCTGACCTGTCAGACCCCATGGCTCTTCAGGGCAGGGCAGGTAGGGTGGAAGGCCTCAGCATGGGGCCACCAGGTCACCCCCCCCCCCCCCCCCCCGCGGGCAGGTGGGCTCAGCCTGCTCGCTCTCGCCCTGGAGGGTGCTCTGGAGCCTCTGTTTTGATTTGGGTGCTTGTTTTCCAGTAGGAGATTCAATTCTGTCAATTAAGGTGGAACACCTGCTTTTTCTCTGATTTTTTCGGTAGATTTACATTTTGAAAAGCAAAGCAGCTGCTTGAATTTTGTAGCATTAGAATGAAATGGAAAAGTGTCAATGTCACCAGAGTGATTGAAAAATTTCCAAATGACGTTGAATTCATGAAAAGTGATGAGGCACTGAGACCCAGATTCCAAGATGGCTCCCAGGAGGAGACGGAGCCAGGGAGCTGTCTGGCAGAGCCTAGAGGCCTGCTGCTTATGGGAACTGGCACCCCAGGACTTCATGGATTCCCAGGAGGAATTAAAAAGTGGAGTGTCGGGATGCAATTTTATGTAGTAGGTTTAATACAGCATTTGTGACTAGCAAATGGTCAGGGACTCTTAGGCATGCTATTGTATCTGAGATTCTGGAGCCAGGAAGAGATATGAGAAATTGCAGCAATTACAGTCCCATCTCATTGATTAATGCGATTGCAAAATAGTCACAAAAATATTGGCATGGCAGCTTCAGTCTGTTTTACCTAATACTGTTCGTGCCAATCAAACAGGATTTACCAAAGAGACATTAAGACAAGGGCGGGCAGGTCGTTCAGCATCTCAATGCGCCGACTTCATGCACAGGATGTGACCTCAAACCTCTCCTGGAGCAAGCTCTTTCCAAGTCTGACTTTTAATCTGCAATCACTGCCTCTGAGCTTAATCACAGGACCAAAGATGGCTCACTTTAAAATGCTGCATGTTTTGATATGTTAAAAAAAAAAAGACCATCAACTTGAATGCTACTATTACCCGTCCTATAGTGAGTCTTGGGAAGACCAAACCTGAAAGCCAGCTCATTTTTTTCCCGGGAAAGAATAATTAATTCAGGGATGAGGTTTCGAAGACCAAACCTGAAAGCCAGCTCATTTTTTTCCCGGGAAAGAATAATTAATTCAGGGATGAGGTTTCTCTTGATACGTCGTTTCTCCAGAAGTGGGAGGTTGTGCTTTGAGCTACTCAGAAGAGGAAAGTGGCTTGCCTTTCTAAGTTTTATGTTCTACTTGTTTTACAAAAGAATTTGTTCTCTCATTTCACATAGGAACAGCTTTGCTGATCAAATATCAAACACAGTAGGAATGAAATTCAAAGCACTTTGCAAAGTGTTTTTCTACCACATTTTTCTGCCGGGTGCCTGCCTCTGTTCACATCATGCAGATTTCTGCTGCACCAGGAGTGGCTGAGATGATGGCTCTCTTCCTCCTGGCCTCTGGCTGGCGATCACAGGGCTGTGTGTCAGGCAGCTCTTCAGCACCGTGGCCAAAATACCCGAAAACAGCGACTTCGAGGAGGAAGTTCATTTTGGCTCCCAGTTTCCGAGGCTCCGTTCAAGGTGGACCCCTCCATGGCTCTGGGCTTGAGTAAGGCAGAGCACCGTGGCAGAAGGGCTGAGGAAAGCGGCTCACTTCAGGGCAAAGGAAACACAGGGAGGGAGGAGCCAGGGACGAGAGGTATGGTCCCCAAGCCACACCCCACTGCCTACAGTTACAGAAGGATTAATCTGCCAAGTGGATTAATCCACCAATTAGGCCACAGGTCTCAGAATCCAATCATGTCACCTCTGAGCATTCCTGCACTGTCTCACGAGCTTCGGGGACACCTCATATCAAGACCATAAGACAACCGCCCGGAGGAGCCCAAACGCACCCCCCCCCCAGACCTGCTGGCTGCAGCCCTCCTCCAGCATTTGGCAGGGCGCAGGTAGGAGGACCTCGGGAAGCGGTGCCGACCTCGGAAGTCGCTGACTTAGTCGAGGCTGAGTGAAAGCCGTGAAGAGACGCGTCTGTGGAGAAGGCGATTGTGAGCGTGCAGGTTCCCGGGGTGTGCGGAGGCGATGGCGTGAGCTCCCAGGGCTCACTTCCCGCCAGCCGTGTGGAGGAGGTGACGAGCCCCACACTGTGGGACTGGGGAGGCTGCAGAGGTCAGGGTCCCTCAGCCCCTTCCTTCCTGCAGCTCCCGGCTCCTTCCCAGCAGCAGGGCCACCCGACCCGTCACTGAGCTCCTGTGCCTCCCACGGGACCCGCTTCAAGTGTCACTCCTGTGCAGCCCTCCTCCCTGCAGACCAGGGACAAAACAGAGACCCCACCGGCACGCCCCCTGACCCGCCTCCAGCCACACCCGGCCTCCTCAGCTTGCCACCCGTTAATCTGTCCAAGTGGTCAATGATTCGGTGAAGGCTCTGTAACCCATCACTTCCTGCTCACACAGGAGCCTCTGAGGGACACAGGCCATAACACCGTCCACGGTGCCTTGTGAAACGATACTTCCAGTGCCAGTGTGTGCTGGCACTGGCCCAAGTCCTCACATGCTCACTCACCCAGTGTGCAGCGGCCTCTGAGGGAGCTACTCTAGTGTCACAGAGGAGCATGCCGAGACCCAGACCTGGCTAGCAACTTGCTGAGGTCACACAGCTCAGAGGTGGCAGATCTGGGATCCCCACTGAGGCACTGGGATCCAGCTCGTCTTTCCCCATTGTGTGTGCAGTGTTCGGACCTGGCAACGGTGAGGAATTCGGCCCTTAACACTTTCGTCTCTCATTATAGTCATTACCCGCGATATCTTGCCAAATTGTAAGAATCTTCATTTTCAGAATAAATCTGGTCCAAAGAATGAAATGACTTGTTATCAGTTCTTGAATGATTTTATTTAAGGATTTCCTTACACTCTGAAAAATTACTGAGAACTCCAAAGAGATTTTTTCCAATGGGTTATATCCATAAATTCTCATCAGGATAGAACTTAGTAAAGTTGAACACGTATTAATGTCTTTAAAATCATACTAATTTTACGGTCATATAATTAATATTTTTTTCTGAAGAATATTTCTCCAAACCAAAACCACGAGGAGAGCAGCTTGCTGTAGTTTTTGCGAGTTTCCTTGCGGTCTGGCTTGCAGAGGAGCGTGGGTTCTCGTCTCCATTCTGGTGCAGGATGAGCTTTGGCTGAGGTTCCCGAAGAAGGCCGGGCCCCCAGGGATACTCAGGTGGCGAGGGAGGACCACGGAGGACCCCTTGTTGACGTTCTCTGCAGACGCAAAGCTCAGCAGGGGCGGTGTTTGCAGGTCTGTTGCTGCTGTGGGATCTGAAGCCACCTTAGGACCTCTTCATGCACTGTCCTACAGCCACCAGCCTTGGAGGGGACTAGTTTCACCCCAGTGCTGGGCACTCTGTGACACAGGACTGTCAGTGTCACAGTGCTCACGGGGCAATGTTAAAACGGGCCCCGGGTGAGAGCAGGCCAGCTCAGCAGGGAGCCTGGGTCCGGGGCTCAGCTGGTGCACCCTCCCCAGCCTCTGCTCCCAGGGCACGGCCCGGCTGTGTCCCTCCCTGACCTGCTTTCCCCGTGCACACAGGGTTGCTGGGTCCAGACTGGTGGCTTTGAAGACGGCACATGTTCCCTCCACACCAAAGCAGAACCAGATTCAGCCTGCAGACCTCGGGCTGTGCTTTCTGGCAACGCCTGACGGCAAACCAAGGAAAGCCACAGGCTCTCGGGCTCCGCCTCCTCACGCAGACCAGGAGCTGGGGTGGTGGTGACTTGTTTCCCTGGTTTTCTGACTGATGGCAACCCAGCCTGGTGTCCATAGGAAGTGTGCAGATTCTTCTTGTCCTTCAAGCTGGGGCAGCAGGGGCGAAGAGTTTGCAGGGAGCTCTTTTGGAGGGATTCGTAACCCATGCAGACGCCCCTTCACCAGAAGCACCAGGCGGGAATTAAGGTCTTAGAGGGTTTTCAAGAGACTAAACAGAAGTGTGTGCCTGGCTGGGGGGGAGGGAAGGTGAGGGACAGTGACCTCGGGGTAGCTGCCCTTTGGACCCGACCTCCAGGTGTCCCCCCACTCCCCGCCTCCCCCAGGTGCTCATGGGCCCTGCAGAGCTGCCAACTCCCACCATTATTTTAAACCACCTGCGTCCACTTCAAGTCGGTACAAAGCGTCCTCCCCGCGGCTCAGCTGTGCGGTCAGGAGCTTAGCCTCCCTGCCCTTCTCCTTGTTGAGCATGAGCCCTGGGCAGGTTTGACGGGGATCAACTGATAGGGACTGAGGGGGGGTGACAGAGCTCGCGCAGTGCGCTGGGCGCCCCGAGGGAATCACATGAATGTTCCCTGTGCCAGCCTCAGCCCAGTGAGAAGGATAAGGAAACCGGGGCTCGGGGAAAGTCACTTGCTGGAGGGCCAGCTGCTGAGTGGAGGGGCCAGGTCTTGTGCTGTGAAAGCGCGTCCCCTCCCTGTTCCCAGGGCTTCTGCCTCAGGGCAGTGGAGGGCAGGGTCCCGTGGCTCTCACTGCTACCCCTGCAGCCCTCAGGACCTCAGTGTCCCCACCACCTGCTCTCGGGGACCAGGAAGCTTCATGTCAGGAGCCCAGGGCTAAGGATCCCTACGCAGAGGAAGAGAGCCACGTTCCGTCCACGCCTCAGAAACAAGGCAGCGTGGCATGGGTAGGAGCCCGGAGGGGAACAGGGCGAGCAGAGGTCTCCCTGGAAGGGGGCCGTTATGATCTGGAATTTCACTTTATTTTTCCTCTAATGCTTCATGAATGTGCGGCCTTTAAACAACAAAATTCAAACTGTATGAAACTGTGAGGCCTCAGCCAGCGACTCCCTCTGACTAGAGGGGTAACCGCTGTTGGCTGGGAGTCTGCGTGTGCGGTTGTCATCAGAGCTAGGTGACACGTCACCCCGTTCCTGGGCACGTGCCCCGGGGAGAGGGCGCGCACGGTGTCCGGCTGACTGCTGCCCACCTCACTCTGGGAGCCCCTACCACCATCACAGCAATGCCAGCTTACCACTGGGTTTCCTTCTCATCTTACTGGAGAGTTTCGCATTCCTTGGATCTTTTAGTGAGGTGGACGATGTTTGTGCTGATGGCATTTTAGTTCCCCTTTTATGAACCTTCCCCGTCTCTCTGCTGGATTGTAGAGCAGTGCCATCCTAGGACCTCATATCTGTGGATGACCAGCTGTTCTCCGCACGTGGAGGTTATTTGCTCCTACTCTTGCGTGTGTCTTGTAACTTTATTTGTGGCATCTTTGCTTAGAGAGGAATGACAGTTATGGAGGAGGGAAATCCATTTTCCTCACACATCATCAGGTTCTCAGCTGAGGCACCAATGTCAAAAGACAGATTCACAAGAGAAAAGCAGGCACATTTGTTTACCGTGAGTTTCACGTGTCACTAGAGCCTCAGAAATGACCCAAAGAGACAGGGAAACTCCCTGTGCAGGGTTTGAGGATGGCTGAGTCTTGGCTGAGCCTCATTGGGCCACGAGGTGTGGCCGGTTGTGGTTAACTGGGCCCGGCCCGCCTGTGTCCTCAGAGCTGCTGCCTGTCCCCTGCACTGGGCACGCGCCTCTGCAGTGAGGGCCTTGGTGTGGACCTTCCTCCTCCTGCTTTCTCGAACCCTGCGGCCATATTTGGCACCACGTGACGGAACCCATCTCGGTCATCCTTTGGTTCTCGTCATCCTTCCTCCAAGATGATTTTAAAAATCATGCTGTGATCTCTCTCAAACTTTATGGTCGTTTCGGATTTGTTGCATGTGGAATTTACTTTGTGCAGAGCATGGGGCATTTTCTAAATGAGAGATTCAGATCACCTTTGAACAGCGGCTCTTCCCTGGATTTAGAAGTCCCGACCCCGTCTCACTGGGGGGCTCCTACCAGGCTCCATGTCCCACTTTTCCACTTCTGATTCTCCCCCGCTCCCCCTTACCTGCTCTGCAGTGTTTGGGTCACTGGGGCATATTTAGCATTCTTGACATCTTACACGGTAATTAATTTTTTAAAACGTATTTTCCTATGCATCTCCTCATCTAGACGCATCTTGTACTTGTCAGATCCCTTAAGACTTCCTTTGGGTTTTGACTCAGCTTGTATTGGATGAATTAATCTGGGGGACCGATGTCTTGGGCTCGTTTCTGAGACCCTCGTCTTCCTGGCCTTTCTGAGGGTGTCCTCTGTTTCCCAGCATGCGGACCCCTTTCCTGCACTGTCCGTACTCCTTCTTGCTGCCTTGGCTCAGGTCTCACCTCTGCCCTCGCTCCCTTCCCGGTGCCGCCTTCTCCCTGAGACCGTGGGCAAGCTCCCTGAGCATTCCCCATTTCCAGAGGTGGTGTCCAGCGGGGTGGCTCTGCTGGCCCTCGGGTTGCTCCCTGTCTTCCTTGCGCCCACATTCCTGCAGGGCTGCACTGAGAACACGCTGTGCTCTGGTGCCTGGGTATGGGCAGTGCCCGCTGAGCCCGCCTGTGGGAGCTCACAGACACCACCTGGGGAAGCAGCTCTCCTCACAGGAGGAGTGGACAGAGATCGTCTCGGGTGCCGTGACAACAGTTGGAAAAGATCCGTGCAGAACTTCATGGGAAGTGGTGGTTCTCCCCTGGGGCAGGTGTCAGGGAGTGGAAGGACGTGGGCATGCAGTCCTGACCCTGTAAAGCTGGCGTCACAGGAAGGCAGGGTGCAGAGCTGGTGGAGGCGGGGCCGCGCATCACGTGCGTACGTGCGTGTGTGTGTGTGTGCGTGCGCGCTCGCGGGCGTGCGCCTATGAACGTGAGCACATGCATGGGGCGTGGTGTGGGGCTTGCGGTTCTGGCTCTCTGTCCATCTCTCCCTGTCCCCATGCCCCCCATGTCCTGTGCCCTGGCTCCCCTGCTTCCTCTGAGGTAAGGAGTCCCATGGCGAGGACCGTGACACAAGTAGACACCCACCGGGTCCCAGTCTCCAGATGACACTGGGGAGAGCCCTGAGCAGCCAGGCTCCTATTGACTCCTGCTGACTTGGGAGGTCCGACAGTGACGGGCCCTGTGTCCTGGGTGAGGCTGCCCCTGTCACTGCTCCAGCAGCCCGGGGGTCACCTTTATGATCATTCCACCCAGCATATGAGAAGGTGACCAGAGTCACATAGGGGACGTCAACACCCAGCTCTGGACTCTTCCCCAGGCTTCACAGGGAAGAAGCTGGCACCCTCCAGCCACGTGGACAGCCTGTCCCACCCAGGCCATGAGTGACAGCTGGGGTCCCTCCCCCGTCCTCCTGGCTGCCCACGTGTCTGAGTCTTCGCTGCACTGGTGGCTGGGTTCCTGTGTGGTTTGTTTCCACCTGAGTGTGACTTTTAAAGTGCTGGCCTCCCCCGCTCACGGTGACACGTTACGCAATGAGCCTTAGCAGAGCCAGCTTCCGGCGAACCAGGGACCCGGGTGTTGGCGACCTCCGTGAGCTCTGGGCCTCAGGAGCTGCACAGGTTTCTGTTTGTTCTGGGCAGCACTTGGGCTGTTTGGCTGCTGCCATAACTGAGACACGTCTCCATGAACGTTAGCTCCAAGGCCATCTCACTTCATGGAGACCAGAGTGTCACTCGGCTCTAATTAAAACCACTGACTTTTTAAATGCTGGGAAAACAGTTCCAAAGATGACGCATCCCCTGAGTTGCAGAGCACTTGTTCTGCCCTCGGAGCCACGATGCCCCCACAGCGCCGCCCTCACCCCACGGCCTCCAGCCACCCCAGTGGCCATGAAGCCACGTGGCTCTGTGTCTGTGCACCTCTGACGCTGCGAGCCAGCGAAGGCACTGCGGGAGGCAGCCTTGGGGCTCTGGAAGGACTCTTAGTGTTGGAGGAGCTTGCTGGAGGGATCGTCTCCTGATGCTGCTGGTCCCAGCTCCTGGATCCCAGGGCAGTGGGCCTGTCTCCAGAAGCTTCCCTCCAAGCAGCGGGACTAAGGCTGGCTCTGCCATTGAGGTCTGTGGCCTCGGGGTCCAGGTGTCTTGTCTTCCCAGGTCCCTTGTTTTCAGCACAGGGTAACAGCACGTCCCGTATTCCTAGGGATTGTCCTGAGGACTCAAAGAGGAGGGAACAGATGGTCCGGGTGTCTATGTTGTGCAGTCAGAGGGGCCTTGGGGGCCACCCTGGCGTCACCGACTGCATCTGTCCACACTTTCTAAATTCCATATCCAGCCAACCCGGGCCCTTGCTTCTCCACATACCCGTCCTCTCTCTCTCTCTGCGGGGGCTGGACAGGACCTTCTGTTCCCGTTCCCACCGTGTGGAGCTCCACCAAGTGCTCCCACTGCCTCTCACCCCCACTGGGGCTGCACCCTCTTCCTGCGTGGAGCAGTGGGCAGACGGTTCTGCCGAGAGAGTCCTACAGTGTGTCCCTAATGCATGCTGCAGGGGGGTGGGCTGGACCTCCAGAGCATCCTGCGTGGGCCACCCTGCGCAGACAGCCCTGCCCCCTGCCCCTCTCAGGGCAGCTGTGCCGTCCCCTCTGCTGCTCCCTAGTCTGGTTCCCATTATGGTTAGCGGCCATGTCTGCCATGGGGCCCGGTGAGGTGCACGGCACACAGGTGTTCATCAGGAAGATGCCTGGACCCGGGGGTTTGCTCAGCCATTGTGGAACAGGACTCCCGAGAGCAGGGGGCTTGCTGAAGTCTGGCTTGGGGGGGAGGAGCTGAAGCCCAGGTGCCGTGGAGGCAGCATGTTTGACTCAAAGCAGCTCCTCGTTCAAGGCCAGAGAGGAAATGACTGGCTGCACCTGGGAGGAGGGGTCCGCCTCTGGAGGCCTTTGGACGTGAGCTATAGCAGGGACTATTCCCTGCCTGCACGTGGGGCCTGCCCTCAGGGCACTGCCCGGCTGGCCCCCACCAGCACAGGAGCTGCTGTCTACCAGTGCCTCCCGTCTCTCCCTCTCTCCGTGTATAGATGGGTGTGTAGGCGGGCAGACAGACACATAGACAAGTGTTGATGTAGACGATACCTTGCCCTGGAGGAGTGGGTGATGGACGTCTGTAGATCATAGGCCTAGGTCTCTGCGTGTGGATGGTGGGTAGGTAGATACCTAGACAATAGGTAGGGACCGCTCTAGGTTCCGCAGGTCGATATGTACAGAGAGGTCTGTATCTGTAGATGATAGGACTCGTTTCTCTTTCCACACACACCTTTGTAGAGCCCTCCTAATGCACGGGCCCACTTTGCTTATGAATATTAACTTAGGAATTACTAGGTCCTCACTGCTTTATGTCACTACCATGCCCCACGAGCTGGGTCATGGCCCCAGCAGTGACCACAGGGCTGGAGAGGGCTGGAAGTGGTGCTGTGGCCAGAGCCTTGGCAGCCTCTGGAGAGCGAGAAGGACCCGGTGGCCCGCATCCGTCCTGCTCCCCCGGGGACCGTGGGGGGCTGGCAGCCGACCGTGTGCCTGCCTGGCCTGAGGGGCTGTCTCTTCCCCAGGGTGGAGCTGAGTGAGTTGGGCTTCCTGAGTGCCAGGCACAGGTCCTGTGGGCTGGTCCAACCGTCTCTGTCGCACTCCTTGGTTCCCTAGGAGCTGATCTTGCTGCTGCTACTTCCAAGGTGAGGAAGAGAGAGCCAGGTCAGGCCCGAGTTCTCTGCCCTGGGACTCTGCTGCCCCTCCTGCTCCTGGCAGGACAGGAGCCCGGCTGGACGCGGAGCACGGCTAGCTCCGTTCCGGAAGGCTCCCGCTCGGCTTGGCTCTGGTTCAGCTGTGCAGTTGTTCCCACCGGGATGCCGGGTTCTCTCTCCTGGCCAAAGGACTTGGCAGAGCCGGAGCCCCATGGGGAGCTGAGGGGGCCTCAGTGGCCTCTCCTGTCGAGCAGACAGCTCCAGGGCCACTCACCACGCTGACCACACACTTGAGCCTGGTGCTCCTGTCATCATCCAATCATGCCCAGCACGAGGGGGAGCGTGGGGCCACCACCCAGACAGGAGGGACGCCAGGCGCTTCTGCCTCCAGCCCCCTGCTGCTCCTGGCCGGCCGCCAGTCCTCCCGACTCCGCTCGCGGCTGGCCTCTCTTCTCATTTGTCCAGGGCCGTCGCTGCTCAGAAGCACTGCGGCAGTGTGAGCGGCGCTTGGCCGTCGGGGTTGGTACAGGCTCGTTCTGAGTCCTAGGTCTGGCACTGCGGGGTGGCTGGAGGACGCACCTTTCATCTTGTCAGGGGAGGGACACATTTAGGCAGCACGGTGAGGTCGGACTTCAAGGACGAGGGGCCACACTCACTCCGCCAGGAGCACCAGGAAATGGCTGCTTCGGGAAGAGGTGGAAGGAGAAAGCACAGTGTGGGGTGCTTAGGTGACGATGGAAGTGAGCATCCCGGAGGCTCGTGGGTGCCCACGTTGGCAGACACTCGACGCCACGGCCCCTGTGCCCTGCCTGGGCTGGGATCGGATCTATTTGCCACCAGAGAAAGGGCCGTGGAAGGTGGAGCCATTCTGCCCACTGTCCAGGGAGGTCCTCTGCGGTCTCCCGCGGCCTGTGCAGCACCTGCCCCACTCCCCAGGGCTGCTGTGCTCGGGGGGCCCCCAGTGGGCTCCCCGGTGATGCCTGCCCACCCACCTGATGGCTCCCAGGACGGTGCTTCGCCCTCCACAGTAGGACGACTGTGCCAGGATGGCCACGGTCTTGCTAGGGCCCCGGCTGGAGGGATGCTGGAGCTGCCTGCCAGGCCTCGTGCCTCTCTGACGCTTGGCACAAGTGGGACTGCTCAGCACAAGAGGCAGACAAGCTGACCCAGCGGCCTGTGGACAGAGGCGGGCTAGCTGGCACGGGCAGCAGCCCAACAGGGTCAGACTGCAGGGCCCGGGCCTCCCCACAGCTCAGCTGCGGCTCCTGCTCTGGGCAGCTGGACAGCTTGGAGAAGTACGTTTCCAGAAGGAACCTACCAGAAGCTGTGATTGGGCCCCAGCAGCAGGAGTTACTCCCGAAAAGTTGATGTCCTGTTCCAAGTGACTTGGAGTGGCATGAGCCCTCTGAGTAGGACCGAGGCAGGGACATGGCTTGGGTCTGTGGGCAGCCAGCGCCTCCTGCGCATCCTCATTCTGAGACCAGGTGCGCCCACAGGCCTCCGCCCCCACCCTCACGTCCAGGGCGGCAGTTCCCACAGTGCTTCTGCAGCAGACTGGACCCTGGAGGCTCGGGGGGCTCGGGGTTAGCATGTTTGCAAGCATGTTCTGTGAAGACTGGGATGCCCTTCCCCTCCACCAGGCTTCTCCTGAAATAGCGCTGCCATCCACACCTGCTTAGTGTTCCTACATTGCCCATGGCAGAGACCAAGTCGGCTGCTCAGGGACTGGGGAGCAGGTTCTGAAGGAGGCAGACACGGGGAGCCAGCCAGAGGCAAGGTGGTGTCCGCCTCGTGCTGCTGGGATAAACAAGTGCGGTGCCCTGAACTCCGCCCAGAGCTCAAAGACACGGGGCAGAGGGTTGGACCTAGACACGGGAGGGACATGTCTTGTTGGCCTCGGTGATGGTGACTTGGGCTGACGGGCCCTACATGTGAGACGGGAGTCGGGGAGAGGAGGGAGGTCAGAGCGGATGGAGGATGGGCTGCCGGGGGTGGAAGCCCAGGTGGCCGAGACAGACCGCGGCTCACCCAGCACCCAGGAGGGGACGGGGACTGGAGCAAACCCTGGGCTGCATGTTAGGGGTGAGGAAATGGCGAAGATGGCTTGGGGAGGGGAAAGGAGGAAGACGGACTCCCGGGGGGCCTGCTCTGGGCCTTGCTGTGGGCAGGGAAACATGGCGCCAGGAGCCAGGCGGGGCCAGGGGAGTGGGTTTGCCCCACGAGGGGGCGAGGCGCTCTGCCCTTTGCCACCTGCTGCCCTCCTGTCCCACTCTAGTTGGCTCAAGGGGACCACACAGCAAGTAGCTGCCACTGTGACCTTCTTGGGAAATATTTAGCAGCAGAGTCCTCTGGTGGAAGCTCCAGGAGACTTTTCCATGGTCTCTGCAAAACTGACGTGTTAACTTTGGAGAAAAGTGACAGCATCTCCCTCCTGCTAGGAGCTGGAGTGGCAGGTGTCCGCTGACCCGCTTCCCACTCTGGGGACACAGTGTGCTGCCTGCCCCGCCCCGCCCACCAGGCAGCCCCCAGGCCCTGACTGGAGCAGGGGTGGCGGGTCAAGGAGGCTCTCCCAGGCTCCCAGCCGGCAGCTGTGGACCCCAAGAGGAATCGCCACAGGTTCCGCAGCCGGCGTCTCTGAAGAAATGTGTCGCTCCCTGGCAAATCGTCTCCACTCTCCTTTATTCCTTCCTTTCTCTGTGCTCAATAAAAAAGATAATGATCGTGGCCACTACACCTCTCCTGGCTCCGTGCCTCCCCATTGGCTGCCCAGCCCGGGCGCTGCCCGTGCCCGCAGGACTTGGTGGGGGCTCCCGCGCACAGTGAGTGAGCACAAAAGCCCTGGGAGCTCAGCCATCTTGGCTTTGTCATTTGAGATTCTCTTTAATTAAAAGTCTGCCTTGGAGTATGTCAAGTGCGCCTGTATTTTCGCCATTCTTCTTATCTCTATGGCAACGAAAATATTTCAACATTTACATGGACATCATATTCTTTGCTAATGTACTGTCTGAACTGTGCGTGTGCTGAGGGGGCGGCAGCGGCTTCTGCTGGCTGGGGAGGCTGGAGTTGCCAAGACAACCAAGGGGCCTGAAGTTGTCCTCACAGGAACACTAAATGGAAGCTTTAAATTAATTCGCTCTCATGTTTTTGTAGCTTATGCTGTTAATTGAAATAATAGGAATGACCTTCCGTGTACATTCAGAGCACCTGTCCCATTAAAGTTGTGCTATTTGCTTAAGTACGCCCATCTATCAGGCAAATCTAGCGTGAAATGGAAGACACCCACGTCGTGCCGCTGTGTATTGACTAGTGGTAATGGGAGCAGTTTTTCCTGTGTCTGAATTGAAATAACAGCAACAGAATTTTTTTGTCTTAAAATCTTGGTTTATTCCTGTGCCTCCTTGGCAGGCTCTGAGCCCCAGTCACCTGCAGCTCCGTTCCATGCTGGCGTGGAAGGGGAGTGGTGTTGGTGACCTCAGTGCACTGGGCGGCCTGCACAGGGGCTGCCTTTGTCCTGCCTGCCCGTGCGCCTCTTCCCTCAGCCCCACAGGGGAGGTGGCCGTGGGGCACTCTCTTTGCATATCTGCTTCTCAGGCTTCAGGGAGTGGGAACCATAGCCTCGGGGGTCCTAAGGGTCTCCCTGCAGGATGCTGTCACGGGATGAGTGCAGAAAACGGAAGAGGAGAATTGTTCTTGTCCATGCAAGTGTGGGAGCTGAGGGGTGGGCCGCTTGTGACCCCGGGTCTCTGCAGGCTCTCCATCAGGGACCAGAGGTTAGATTCAGAAGTGGACTACACAATCTTGGGAGTGTGGAGGGAGGAACCCAAGCCAGTATTTGAAATCACCACCAGCCATAGAAACATGTTGATGGGCAGCTGCCGACTGCACCTGAGCTGACACACGGAATCTGGTACTGAAACTTTCCGTGAAAGTCCCTAAGTCCAGACGTTCAGGAGTGACGTGTTGCCAGGAGCAGGATTTCCTACTAATATGGAGCCAGGCGTAGGGACCAGGCTGTGAAGGCTTGGCGCACACCTCAGGAGACAGAAGGACCCGAGACATCTGGGGCAGGTGCCACTCCAGCCGTGGTCCAGCAAGGGGAAGTCCCAGGCCTTGAGAGCAGGGCGGAGGGAGGAGAGGACAGAGGGTGACCCAGAGGGGCCCCACGTGTCCCCACTTCTATCCTGATATGTGAGTCCACATGAGTGTGATCTGTCCTCTTTAGCCACGTGTACAGCAAGATGAGAAGCTGCGAGTTAATTTCAACTTCTAAAGAACAAATCAAAAGCAATGAGCAAATCAGCAAATAGGTGAGCTCTCTGTTTGGAATGAGGCTCTGGTGTTCTCAGGTGTCTCAGCAGGACTCTTGAAAGTGAAATCCATCTTCTGAGTGTCACTTTCTGGGTCAGTGACCCAGTGGGAACTGTACACACCACGCTAGAGCAAGAGGCCGTGGGGCAGAAAGACTTTGTGGCGGCCAACCTGGCCTTTACAGGGCCGCTCCCCTGAGCTCAGCCTGCCTCCTGGACGGTGGTGGGGAGCTGCACCCAGTGGGGGTTCACCTGACTCTACTCCTGAAAAGACAAACCCCCTCTTGTAGCAGCAAAGTCGAGTAAACCCATGGCTAACCCCTCGAGGGGCTGGCCGGGAGGAGGGGGGGCCCGGGCTGCGCCCAGAGTGCATCCAGAGACGATTAGCCACCAGTTCCTCGGGGATTGGCAATTACTCTAATGGTTTTCTGACTGCTGATTTAGAGCGTTACAGGAGGGCTTTCAGAAGATGACTTCTCCTTTATGGCTATAGACGCACCGCCTCCTTGGGCTCTCAACTAAACACCGCTGACCTAAGCACCGATCAGGCAAACCCTCGGCAGGGAAACGTCACGCGTGTTGTTTTTGGACGGTTTGCTGAGGTACGACTTCTGCTAGCAGGTCCAGCCCCACTTACTGTTCACAGAAAGAGAGCCAAATAGGACTTCGTTTGCACACATGATATTTCCCCACACCCTGAAACTCTTCTTCCTCCTTTAAAGGAAAACCAAATCATTATGGTTATATGTGTTTGGCTTCCATTAAACAGCAATACTAGGCAGATTGGCTGCTAGAAATAAATAATAAAATAAAAAGCAAACCACGGATAACATACAGCTCACACTCATGTTGCAAAGTTGTCGTTGTCTAAGATGGAGATCTCCAATCTCCCTCCTCCAAAAAAAAAAATTTTTTTTAAAGTTTTTTACAGTTTGAGTGTGCACACTTGGCTAGGGATGAAACAAGAGCATATTACTGGACACTTGAATGTCCACACCTGATGGTTCCTTGTGCGTCTGACGGTGCATGTTTTAGGAAGGACTCATAGGGACCAGAGGATTGGCTGAAGCAGGAGGGCTTTTACTCTTCAGGGAATAGAAATGTTGGACTGGATATCTCTGGGTGGATTCAAGTCAGAAACTGGCCTGTGAACTGAAAATCCATCTTGGGAACGTTTCTGAGTGAATAATTGGGAACTCGGAAAAGTTAGAACAGATGCACCCCAGGGAGGTCCAGGCCACAGCTCTGCAGAAGCTGGTGACCGTGGCTGCCTGCTCCAGCCCACTGGACCCTGTGTGTGTGGGGACGGGAGGGACAGCAGCTGGGTTTCTGCTGGTTAGTGATGAATCATGAGAATCAGAAGGGAAGTCTGAGCTTCCAGTAAGTCCTATTTCATTTTCAATGAATTGACTAAATTCATTATTGCCGCAGTGATTTCCCTTACCTTTGTATATTTAATTTCCTTTTTAATAGACAAACTGTCATGGGAGGTTACACAAAGCATTATTATTCAAAGGAATGTTTATATCACTCAGATAAATATCACAGAGAGTCATGGATAGGAAGTGTATCGCGCCCACAGCGGAGGAGCCCGCGGGCATTCTCAGGTAAACACCTGTCCTATTTACATATCGTGATCGCCATCTCCAGTCACACAGGTTTTCCTTGGTGCTCTGAAATTAGAATATACAGAGAGGCAAATTAATACCTAAGCTCTCTGTATGATTTCGAGAGTCCATAATATGCATAGCAAAGAGAGAAGCCAGGCCACGGGAGTCTCCTGACTGGTCTACGGGGAGGCCTGCGTGAGCCCCAGGACTCAGGCCCCTGGGACGAGGTGAGACCTTCTGCCCTCAGGAGGATTCTTATTGAAAGCCTTTACAGCCTGGACTCCTCTGCAGCTGCCACATGAGGCTTGAAACAAAACAACCTAGGAGCTTCATGGGCCAAGAGGGGCACAGGTGGATAGGCAGGCCAGTAAGCAGGACATGATTGCACATATGCAGAGCGCGGGTGCTGCTTTGTGTACGTGGGGGTGGCCACTGCGAGAGGAACAGGCCACAGCAGTGGACAGTTGGGCAGGGTCTCCTGCTGTCCAGCAGTGTGGAGCCACAGAGGCAGTTAGCTTTGCCAGAGGCCGATGCCCACACAGCACAATCCCCAGCTTCCACGCCGAACCAGCTCCTTCTGTTTGGACCTCTACCTTCTGTCTAGAGGGGGCGGCTCGATTTCCTACCTCGAGTCTGAGCCCTAATGAATTGTAAAGGATGCCCTGCTATCAAAACCACGTTGACGGGACCTTCAGCATGAGCCTTTGAGCTACTCACAGAACAGATGTACTTGTCTCCTTTCCTGTTCCTTAGCAAGAAGCATGTGGCACCAGTAGATATGTCACCAGAGACCAAGTGTGGGAGCCACGTGAACTGCCCCACGTTCAGGAAGAGACTGAACAAGATCTACAGTCTGGAGGAGGAGCCCCTTGTTCCTTGTGCGTCTCAGGCCAGGGACTGTGGCCCACCTTAAGGGCCACTCTTGTCTGCAGCATCCTGCTGGCCGGGGGATTCTCCCTGTGCTGACAGGACTCCACTTGAACATTTCGGAGCTTCAGGGCTAACCACACTTCAGGAACTGTCAGGGCACCCTTCATTTCCTAAGTGATCAGAGTCTGATAGGAACAACATCCCTTGCCCAAGAGGAAGCACATAACGGAGAGCCCTCTGTTTGGTGCTTGTGTAGATGGACAGACCACCTCACACACCTTCACGTGCATGGACACTCTCCACCAGCTCTGCAGTAATTCCTCTGTGCTTCCTAGCACGGCACGCCTAACCTGTAACCAGTAGCAATATTGAGTATAGCACATGTTATATGTAACATACACGAGCATGGTAACACATGAACCTAATCAACATGCACAGTGTCTCTAATATGTCTTCTGGGACCTGATAGCTCCCAGAAACTGCGACAGAACCTTATCTAATCCTTGGACACAGCCTGCCAGGAAAATATGGCTATCTACATTTTAAGTGCTAAGGACCGTAAAGCCCTCAGAGCTTGATTATTTTGCCCTTCCCCAGGTCTTAGGCAGTGACAGAATGGGGCTCTCGCTCCGGCCTCCAGAGTCTCAGTCTGGGCTTTGTCAGTCGGCATGTGCGTCCTGTTCCCTCGCACTGAGTGGCACCCTATAAGGGTCCAGGTGAAGCAGGGGGGGCGGGGCTCCTCCCAGGGCTGGGCCTGTCCCCACAGCTCCTGCAGGGGGAACCCCAGCTGGAAATGACCCTGCCCCCCACCCTGCTTCCTCCGTTAGAGGCTCTCACGCCCTGAGCGGATGCCCAAGGCCACACAGGGGGTCTGGAGTCACAGATCCACGGTAGCCCAACACATGATCATCCTAGCCGTGGTCCATGAGGGGTCAGCAGCTCTCAGAGACGGCCGTTGTGACAGGCGCTTCCCCATCTCACTGATGTCTACACGCAGCAGCATCCATGTCGGAAGTCAGAGGAATCTGACTTGGTCACAGTCGAGTCCTCCGTCTGTCTGTCCCTCCTTCACTCTTCCTCTTTACCTCTCTCTGTACGTGCACACGGTGTGTATGTAGGGAACACAGGCACACGCCTGCACACACGTGCACAGCGCAACACACACAGGCACCAACGTGATGTCATGGCTGTGCCACCAGGAAGCCTTCTGATGGCTTGCCAGGGCTCCTGAGCCTGTCCCTGGCCACACGGGCTCAGGCCGTCTGGCCTGCTGCCTGGGCAAATTGCCGCCACAGGTTGGCTTCACTCCTTAGGAGAAGGTGGCTGTCTACACTGGGCAGGAAGGGCTGGTGGACATTGTCCTAGAGGGGAGGAAGACAGCTCTGTGGGCAGTGCTCTTGTTGGATAGGAGGTCAGGATAGTGGGGTTGGGACTGGGCTGGGTGGGGCCGGGGGGCCTGGGCAGGGCTGGGCTTGGCGGGGCGGGGCAGGACTGGGCGGGGCAGGACTGGGCGGGGCAGGACTGGGCGGGGCAGAACTGGGCGGGGCTGGGCTGGGCTGGGCGGGGCTGGGCTGCTTCCTGGGTGTCTGCTGGGTTCCAAAGGTGCATTTCATGATGTTGCTGACACCCATTCAGTCACTGCAACTGGGGACAGTATGTGCAAGGCCATGGTGCAGATGGTGGTGTTGGGAAGACCTGGTTGAGAGGCTGGCTGTCCCTCAGTGCTCGGGTGGGAGCTGTAGATCAGCAAGCTGAAGGGGCCAGCATGATCCTTCTGGTGAGGTTACAGCAGGAGACGTGGGTTTGAGCTCCTATCTACCTGGCGGTGGAGCTTGAGGGTCACTCCCAGATGTGCCTGGAGACGTGCTGGTCCTGTGCACAGCTGCACTCCTCTGCTCAGTCAGCAGGGAGCCCCCAGACCCAGCCACACGTACGGGGAGCTCCCGCCCCAGCACCCTCAGGGTGCAGCAGGAGTCTGTGTGGGGCTGGAGGTCAGGAGCCTGGAGTGGGCGCCAGGAGCTCACAAAGCCAAGTGGGACGCTGATTGTAAGCACTGTACCTCAGTGGGTGACCTCGAGGGAGGGCACCAGGGAGCATGCTATCAGAGATCCCGAGACCATGATGCAGGGTGGGTGTGACTCAGTGGGGGGTGCTAGCCTGGCACAGGTTGCTAGCCTGGTGCTAGCCTGGCCCTGGGTCCCATCCCCAGGGGCCTAAATATTAAAATATTAAATCTAAAATATTTTTAAAAATGAAAAAATGGTGGAGCCGCCCGTAATCCTAGCGGATTGGGAGACTAAGGCAGGAGGATCTTGAGTTCAAAGCCAGCTTCAACAACTTAGTGAGGCGCTAAGCAACTCAGCAAGACCCTGTCTCAAAACTTTAAAAAAATTTAAAAAATAAAAGGAAAAAATAAAGTGGTGAATTAGTTTGCCACTTTCCATTTTCTCTCGCAACCTGCCACTCCATACCCAGGGACAGGCCCCTGGGCTCTCTGGAACACCCTCTTCTGCCCTCTGGATTTCTGCACACTTGGACATTCTGTCACCCATCACCTGGCTCTTGGCTGGGGACCCTGTGCCGTGAGCTGTCCTGGAGCTGCAGCCTCCAGGGGGCCCTGGGAGGGGGGCTTTTTCCTTCTAAGGAGGAAACTGAGGCCTGGAAGGGTCCAGGCATTTGTTCAGATTCATGTTCAGAGCTGGTGGCCGCCGAGGTCGGACTCATTCGTCTCAACTTCAGATGATCATCTCATCTCCCCAAGCTTTTAGAAGAAACGATCCTGCCTCTCCCACGAGAGGGGCAGGACGGTGGAGGCCAGTTGTGGTGTTGAGAGAGGTTGGTTGGGAGGCGTCCAAGAGGGTGGGCTTAGGGTTGAGGTGGGGCCAGCCTGGCAGTGTCCTGGGACGTGGCCAGGAGAAGCCGTGGGCAGAACGCCACAGACCTCCTTGGCGGTGACTCGGGGCTCCCAGGTGTGGGCTCTGCAGGCCGATCTGCAGCACCACACAGGTGGCAGGAAGGGTGGAGCCAGGTGGCCTGTGTGGCTTTGAGGAGATGCCCATCTGTGATCCAGAAGCTGCTCTTTCCTCGACAGTGAGGATGTCGGGGGGGTGTCAGTGCGTGACTTCCCAGGGCTTCTTCAAACCTGGGGATAGAGGCCCCTCAGACCGCAGTGTCAGACCCAGGACAGACTGGCGGTGGCAGCCCTGTGCAGCCTCAGCTCTCTCAAGGCTGCTGAGGTCTGGCCCTTGTATCTGTGCTCGAGATAGACAGGGAGCTCCCGGAGGCTGGCCCGGAGAGCTTGGGCACCGTGACCCAGACACGCAGCTCTTCCTGGCGCACGGCAGCCTCCCTGTCTCCCGTTGCAATAGCAGCAGGCACTTGTATCTGTCCCCACCTCTGTGACCTGTCCACGTGTGGGAGAAAGGGACACTGTGAGCGGACGGCAATGCACCCGATAGGCTGTGTTTTAGACGGTACATATTTTAGGACTCGTGTTCAGTAAGCAGCATGTGAAGCCTGTTACGCAGCTGGAATGAGATGTCTGCTTGGTGCTGTGCCACCGCTGTGGCCACCAACTGCACCGTGCCCTGTGGCCTGAAGGTGTCTTCTCCCCAGCAGGTCAACATGGAGGGAAGGCTGTTGCTCCTAGCTTCTGCGTCAGCGTCTCCAGGCCTGCTCACGGAGGCCACAGGAGGCCACCGGGGACTCGAGCCGTGGGCCTGTGTGCATCCTCACACACACACTCCAATGCACACATGCACCCCACACTCTTGCACCCACACCCATGTGGGCTCGCACCAACTCAGACACGTGCTTTGCCCACAACTACCCAGAGAGCAGTGGCCCGAGTGTGTCCAGGCCGAGGCAGGAGAGTTCTGTTCCCGGGAGCCGCATCCTGGGAGCATGCAGGAAGCCTTCTCTGCAGGCGCCTCCTAGCTCCAGGGCACCTGGAGTCCTCACCAGCACAGACGAGGATGGGCAGGACTCGGGAGCCACTGGGGTGGGCGGTGCTCCCGGGAGGCCACTTTGAAAGGGAGGCAGGGGCAGTGTGCCAATGTCCACTGAGGAGAAGGGCTGCTGAGAGCCACCGAGGCAGGTTTGGATACGTGCTGGATGGACGTTCACTTAGAGGCCGACATCAGAGCCGTCGCCTTCCTGCTGGACGCCCACTGACTTGCACTTAATATACTCTGTTCCAGTGGGAGCTCAGGGGCCAATTTGCTTTGGTGCGTTTTTGTGCATTAGTGTCCATTATAAGGTAATGGGTGTCTATCAGTGTCAATATGTCAGCCGCCAATTAATTCAGCTCACTACTCTTCCCCATAATTGCTAATCACTGGACCATCCAATGCCTCATGATATTAAATACCATTTTGACCACTGCAGACAGCACTTTGGGGAGGACGTGAGGGAAAGTAGTACTTAGTGTCTCAGCAGCCACTGACTGACGTGCTGGTCATGAGAAGGGCATTCTTATGGGGGGATTGGTTGTAGGACTTACGTTTCAATTTGTGTATATTTTAGGACTTGCATTAAGTATTAAGTGTCACCACATCATGTTGTATATTAAGTGTTGTACAATATATTTGATAAAAAATTTTTATATTTCATAAAAAGACAGAGTGTGAGTTTTAGTCCTTTTAAAACTTTTCTATGCAGTTGGAACAGACAAGCTCTCTGAAGTGACTGCGTTTGGAAGAACATGGCCAAGAGACAGAGGGGTGAAGACAAGCGGCTGTAGGCCAGTGGTCAGGTCGGGGGGCAAAGCAGTTGGTCCAGACTGCCCAGGAGGGCCTTCCTCCTCGTGAGCAAGGCAGGAAGCGCCCACTGTGTCCGTGATGGGCAGAGTGGCCACTGCCTGGGCTGCTGGGAGGGGAGAAGGAGGCCCACCCTGCGGGCAGTGGACACAGGGGAAGTTCCATCTGGCTGGCCATACAGGAGGGCTCCAGGCTCTGCAGAGCACATCACACGGGTGCCATGGTCGTCCCTGGGGCTCTGGGTTGGGGTCTAGAGAACCTCAGCTCCTCATAAAGCTGTGAAGATGTTTCAGACCTAAAAAGAATCAAGGGAAAGAAAACCACAGAACTGAAATCTAGCCTGTTTAATTCAGTGTTTTAAAACTTAGAAAGGTGTCGATTGGATTAATGGTGAGGTTGGTTTCTGCCACAGCGGCACAACAGTTGGAAACAGTTTGTGAGTGAGCTTTTCTTACTCATCAGGAATCCTGAGTGGTGTAGCAAAGGCCCAGAGTGCTGGTTGATGGTTCACCCTGAGGGTCAGGCGTTGCCAGACAGCAACACTGATGTGAGGGACACTTTTAATGCCAGTGACTTCTAGGTCCTTCTGTGGATTAGGTCACATGCTTCTTGCAGTAACCAGGCTAGAGGGGCTCCTGTGATTTCTCTTTTATAAATGAGGCCCGGAGAGGTTGGGTAACTCCTCTAAGTCACACAGCTCGTGAAGGCTGAGCTGGGCGTCTAACAGCACTGAACCACTGCTCCTTGGTAGAGCCCTGCTCCATCTCTTGCAACAACACTTGCAAAAGCTTTCTGAAAACCTTGAAGCAAAGACTAGGTTTAGTGTGGCTAGGCGGGCATGTGGCTGTTGGGCACGGTGGGGACAGGGCCTTTGACAGGAGGACTGCAGGGCTCTCAGATCTCTGAGCCTTCCACAGTGACCAGGTATGGAAACTCTGCGGTCACTCAAACTGGCCTGAGGTCCTGCTCGGGGCCTGGCACGCTCCCTGCTGGCTGGGCGCCCTGCAGCAGCTCTGTGGCAGGGCTGCCTTCCACCCACTGACTCTCCTTCCCCAGCGACGCGTCCCCGGGGGACGGACCAGGTGCTGCGCCGACACCGAGCCTGCTCCAGCTCGCCACAGAATCAGAATCAGGTCTTTTCTGAAAATGCAATCTTTGAATGAATTGAGATTGTTCCTATTTGTCATTTTATTAGCAACTCATTACAGCCATTTCTCTGGGATTAAAAAGAGAAAAAAAGAAGGAACATAAGTAAAAAGAGTAAGCTAATGGCCTACCCAGAATGCTGTGGCAATTCATGTGGCTTGAATGAAATGACAGGATTACCATCATGTTAAATTTAACACGTTTTATTTTAGCAATATGATCATCTGATCGTGTCTCCTGGCGCAGCCGGCATTACAAAAGTAATTTTTATAATTGTAAATCCATTCACCCTAGGATGGCTCAGAGTGACTTTGGAGGCCATATCACCAAATTTCCAGCTTAAAATCACCTTCCCCTGTCATGTGTGTCACTGGTGGTGGGAACAGGCTGGGTTCCTCCCGAGCGGATGTGGGCGGAAGTCCTTGCTGCTGAGCTCGGCCTGCGGCTTGCAGGCTGCTGTGCGCGGTCGGGCTTTCCCAGGAAGTGCCGCGTTTGCTCTTTCCCCCGGCTGGGTCCGAGGCTTCCTCCCATGTCCCTCGGCCTGTCTCCCTCTGCGCTTCTTCCAGGACTTGGAGAGCACCGGGAGGATGCCCACTGCCTGGACAGGCTCCTCCCCGGGCTCCGCTCCGTGCGCCCACCGCCGGCTCCTGGGCCTAACTGTGGCTTCTAGGCAGACGCCTGCTTTCGGGCCGGGTCTCTGCAGATCCCTGGGCTGCGTGCACGCTGGCTGCTGGGCTCCCGCAGCTCGAGGGAGACGGAGGGCGGGAGCCTCTCATGGAACCGGAGCTTGGCCCTGTCCTGAGGGCTTTCCGAAGGGGAGACTGGGGACCTGGTGCTGCTGTCCGGCCCCTCCTGTGAGGCGGTGGGCAGAGCTGCTGGAGACGGCAGCTTCCTGAGAGGAGCTGTGGAATCCTGGAGGGTGAAAACCTCAACAAAGTGGCGGGAAGTCAGCATCATCTTGGGGACGCTCCTGCTTGCCGGCTCCATGCAAGGCCTCCTGGGAGGGGCAGGTGCCTGTCCCCCTGACATCCCGCTGACACCTGGCGCCTCCCCCAGGGCTCCTCTCCACACGGGCTGCCATGGAAGCCATCTCATCCATGTTGGGTGCTGTTTTAAGTCTTCCAGGTGCTGCTGCTAGTGTTCCTGGCTGTGGCAGACGAGGGGCCAGGGACTAAGATTCAGTCGTTAGGCGCTCCTCTGATGTGCAGCCTGAAGTCTCTGGGTTCTTCTTGGGGACGTGGGTGGAGATAGGAGGGCAAGCGCTGGGCCGAGCCTGGGTGCCTTAGGGTCCTTTGTGCCCGACGTGAGCATAGGACGCCCGGCAGGTGGGAATCATACCCCTCTCCCACTCGACAGGTGGCCTCAGTTCCCACCGGGCCATTTCTGAAGTCGTCACTTTTTGAGCCCAGCGTGGACAGAGTACCGAGTGCTGGGCCCTTCGCTTTGTCACACACAGGACAGGACACAGGGCCACACTCTTATGGCTCAGCTGTTTCTTCTAAGCTAAAAGCAGATGGTTTGAAAGGACCAAGCGATGTGGCTTTCCAAGCAGCGGCGCACCTCTGCCCAGGCCTGCGCGCCGCATTCCTGCCTGCGTCTGCAGATCTGCGGGGCAGCCATCCAAGGGGAGGGAGGAGCCGGGCCAGGGAGACGGTGTGCCCTCGGGAGGCAGGAGCACAGGGTCCCACACTGACGTGGGAGAGGCCAGGAGGCCGTCGAGAGCCATGTGCCTCTCCGAGCAGCCTCTTCAGAGGAAAGGAACGTGGCTGACTCTTTCCTGAAGCTGTATTTTTCATCAGCTGCATAGACTCCAAAATACGGAGATGCTCCTGCATTGTCTCACGTCAGATTTAACGATGACCCCAGATGCCAATGCGGTCTCCCTCATGTGACAGCAAATGACACAGAGCTGCCAGTGTGTACGTCCTCATAATGTTTTATGTTGGCCATTTGACTCTTGAATGGGGGAGGAAGTCATTTGTCTTTCCTGGAGATTCACGTTTAAGGTCTAGAGATCAAGATGCCTGGGTTATTTCTGCCTGGCGTCGGGAGCATAGCTGAAGTCCTGGCACAGTAACAGCGGGAGACCGATAGTGCCGCCATTTTGACCTCTCTCCTACACACGAAGAATTCCAATTGCCGCACTGACTTTAGCAGCAGGCACATGAACCCCATTAGCAGAGGGAGGAAGGGGAGCTGAAGGCATCAGTAGGGGCTGTGAGACGGAGATGTGGCTCCAGGCTCTGCTCCGGGGCCCCACCACACTCTCCTGGGGACCTGCTCACCACCTCCAGAGGCCCGGTCTCCCCTTTCCAGAAAGCACCTCATGCACCAGGTTATTTCCAAGGAGTCCAGCGGGTCCAGGTGCTGGAGTCCACGTGGCGGGGCGGTCCACACATCACTGGCCCTGGAAGCAGAGTAGTGTCTGCGACCCAGTGACCAGGGCACAGCCACACTTCAAATCCACTGTGGTGCGAGGGTGAGGCCGTCACCTGTGTCCTGATACTGATGTGTTGTTGCCACGTGCTCCATCACAGCCAAGTTCAAACTGAAACGTCGACGCTGTATTAAACCGTGGGAATAAACAGTACTCAAACAAGCTTCGCTTGCCTCTCCACAGGGCAGAGGTGAGAGGTTTCTCTAGTTTGCAGCTTTTTGATGAAATATAACTAAAGTGCAAAGAGCTTCTTTGTGATTCACAAAAGGAATAGACTCAGGCCTGATAGAGGAGTTATTCTTTCTCACCGTTTTTGGCATCTTAGATGGTAAGAAGAAAGGACACTTGCTGGTTAAGTCGGCAATGTCCCTGTGCACACGGCATGCATGTGACATTTCTGCACACTCTGAAAAGTTGCGGTTAAGGGATCATTTACTGCGCTCTCTCTGGGTGTCCGACCGTGACTGATGTAAATATTTTATTAGGCGAGCCTGCAGGTTTCTGAAGATTATATGTCTTATCAAGCTGACCCTTATAATTATGTTGTCTTCTGCAACCATGGGATCTCTTTAATTTTGCAGCTCTTTGGTAAATATTGAACACAAGAGAGGTGTGCAACTGTAAGCAAAGACGGCGGAGGATGAAGTCACGTAAACAGTAGCTCCACCTGTGCGTGGGTCGCTTCCCGGCCACTCCTTGGGAAGCCGTGGGGGAGGGAAGCTCATGGCCAGAGTGCTCCCCTGCACACCTCCAGGTCCTGGCTTTGCCAGCCGTGGCCCTGCTAGGCATCCACCCATGCTCCCTCTTTGTTACTTTGCAAGGTAACCTTGGTACTGTACTCATCTGCCACCTCGGGAGGGGCCACAGCCATCGGGGGGAGACTCAAAGGTCAGCCGGCCATTTATCCACTTGCACCCCACCCCGCTTCTTCTCATCATCGACGTGTGCCTCAGCCCCCCATGGCCCATGGACACAGCCATCAAAGCGCCATATGCATGACCCCTTGGTGCAGACTCCAAGCTCTCCTGCATGGGGCAGCGCCAAGTGGAAAGAGCCCCTTAGCCCCCGAGTGTGCACCGGGAGGGGCGGTCACAGGTCAGTCAGAGGCCTTGATGTGCCGCTCCTCATTCTGGGCCTGCTTCTCATCTCCACCCTGCCCCGTGGAGCTCGGCCCAGCACGGAGCTCCGCCTGGCTCCGCTCTCTTTGAAGCTCGAGGAGGCTGCACCTTGGATGTGCCCAGCAGGGCCGTCCTTCGTCACGGGAGCACCTCTGTGTCATGTCTTTCTTCCCTTCCTGCCTTTCTCACTCTCAAGGCTAATCACCTCTCACATCCTCACAGCCATGCCCCCAAACTGGGCTTTGGAGAAGCATTTATGAGCTGAACAAAATGGCAGGCAGTGGTCCCTGGGCGCCGGTGGTGCAGGACCCCAGGTCAGGTGAATCCCGGCACTCTCCCCTCCTGGCTTAACCGAGGCCACCTCTGGCAGCTATGTCTTCAGTGTGTCTTGTGGGCAGTGGGCGTGGCTTCCCCACTCCAGCTGGGCCAGGCCCAGGCCACAGGCCCAGGAGTGTCCTCAGCCTGCCCAGAGCCCAGGCGGTCCCTCACCACTCCCAGCTGAGACCTGGCCCAGGAGAGGGAGCTCCCGGTGAGAGCCGCAGGGAGAGGTGGTGGACAGGGGTGACTGTGCCTCATGCTGGCTTCACCCCAACCGTGCCAACTGCAAACAGCCCCCAGGAAAGGAGGCGGCAACTTGCCACGGTGGGTGGTCTGCTAAGAGCTGGGGGGCACTGTTTGTACCCCAGGAAGCCTGCAGGGCCCGTGGCATTGAGGGCTCCTGCCCTATCTGAGCTCACACTTGGAACAAGGCAGGAGCTGGGCCAGCACTCGCTCCTGGGGAGCATCCCCGGGCCCTGGGCGTGGGCAGCCCAGAGCCGGCCCCTTCGTGGGGCCTCAGTCCCTCCAGCTGGTACTCCTGTTGGCAGCAGCGGGTGAAGTGGCCACGGTGGAGGGAGCCACAGGAGACGAAGCTGGTGGCTGTTGCTGGGAAGGTGAGAGGGAGGAGCCACCAGGCACCAGGACCACCTGGGGTGGCTCCCGGAGGGAGGGGGGAGAGGGAGGGGTTTGAGCAGTGGACTCTCGGGGCACTGTGGAGTCGCTGTGAGTCAACCAGAAAGTGCTGCGAGGGTTTGTGGGTGGATCTGGTTTAGTGTCCAGCATCTCTGGAGCATGGGGTGGTCTTTGGAGCATGGGTGGTCTGGGCTCTGCCACGTGGGTCCATGTCCTCACTTTGCCGTGCTGTGAGACCTAGGCACATGACGCAGTTGCTTGAGGGTGTGGTCTCTGCCAAGAAACTACCACGTGGAACAATTAGGAGACGTCCATGGGCCAATTTGCACAAGGACTGAACCGTTCCTTCCGCAGCAGGGATGAGTCTGTGCGGCCGAGTTGCTCATCGGTCGAGTGCACTGTGCCGGGCTCCCCGTGCGGGAGAGCTGGGCCTGAGCGCCCTCCCGGCTCCTGCCCCTCCCGTTGCTCAGGTCTGCACTCTGCCCCTGGGGTGCTCCGCTGTGATGCTGCAGCTGATCTTCTGCTCTGGGTGCTCTCTGCGTTGGCGTCCTCAGTATCCCCCTCCCGGTGGGAGACCAGGGCAGGAGAAGTTTGCAGCTGGAAGGTTCTGCGGTGGTTGCTGTGCAGGCCTCAGGACAGGTGCTGACTTCACCCTCCCCGAACCTCTGCTGAGGACGGTGGCCTCCCTGCTGCTTTTCCCTCTTCTGTCACCTGCTGTGTGCTACCCCCTACTCTCAAGTTTGGGGGAGATAGAGAGAGAGGCTGGGTTTGCCTCTCCTCTGTGTTACATGTGGAAGGCCATTTCAGATTAGTCATTCGCTTTCCATGACAGAGTGTAATGGCCTGGGGAAACAGTCTCCCTGGGCCCTGTCCTGGGTTCTCTCTCGGTTTCTGTTTCTGAGGTGTGTGGAGAGTGGAAGCCTCCCTCCCTCCCCACTCCTCCAGCTGCTTGACCTTCTAGACTGCGCTTGCCAGTTTAAAAGGAAACAGGCTTTATCCTGAGACAATTATCAATTCGCAAGGATCTGCAAAGAACTGCACAGGAGGTTGGAAATCCCAGATCCAGCCTTCCTCAGCGTGACCTGTTCCTATTGGCCACGCAAGGTCACAGCCAGGACCTTGCCAAGGGCACAGAGCACGCGGCCTATTTATATTTTGCCAGCTGTCACAGACACACTCCTGGGTATGTGTGCGATCCTAGGCAATTCGCAGCACCAAATTGCACCTGTGGACATCTGCCCTGCAGTGCACGGTGCCCTTCGAGGTTGGACTGAGACCCAGGACCGCATTCCTGAAGTCCACCAGTTTCTGCGTGTATTGATCTGTTCCTGTTGGTTGCTAAGGAGCCATCTGTAGTACATCTGTCCCTCGGTTGGTTTAACCATTCGTCCCCTGAAGGGCGACTGGGGAGCTTCCAGGTACGGAGCTGCTGGGAGCACGCAGGTTCAGGACTTTGCATCTGCCTAAGTTCTGTTGGCTAGGGCGCAGTGCTGGGTTACCCGGTGGGTCCACATTTGACCTTTGAATGTCTCGGCTCATCCTCATTCCCAGCGGGGCTGACGTGCTGGCTCCTGTGGGCCCTGCTCACACTGCCCTCTGGGCCATCGTGACACACTTCCTTCTCGTCCTCTTCGCCTGGCTCTGCCCATTGGGCAATATATTATTTATTTTTACTGCTGGTTTTGAGGGTACTTTATATGTTTCAGACACAACTTCTTTGCAAGATAGGTGATTCAGAAACATCGTATCTCAGGCTAATTTGTCTTTTTAATCTCCTAAGCCTCTCTAAATTATGTTTTTAGTGTAATGAATTCTAATTTATTGATTTTTCCTTGATTTTGGTGCCAAATCTATGGATCCTCCGGCCAGTCCCGGGTCCTGAAGATTTTCTATGGTTTTGCAGTTCTCTGAGGGTTTCGTGGCTCTGTGTTTGCCCGGGGCCTGCTGTGCATTTCGAGTTAGTTACCTCTCTGGAAGGTGCATCCATTCTGTGCTTGCTGAAGAGCCCACTCTTGTTCCCTTGAGGATCTCTGGGCATTCGTCCTGCTTGCTGAATTTCAATGTGTCCCTCTCTGGCTCCCCTTTCCTGGGGTTCTGTGCTGCTGTCCAGCCAGTGCTGCAGGTGTCTGGATCTGGTAGACGGCTCCTTCTGCCTTACTCCTCTGTGCAAAATCATCCTGGCTGTTCCAGGGCTCCCACCTCTATGTGCAGTTAGGAAAAAGCTTGTCTGTGTTTCAGAGGGCCTTTCCAGGACCCAGTGGTGAGTGTGCCCTCAGAGAGCCCACTGGGGAGATTCGAGACCTTGACAATGCTGTCTCGAACCCGGGACGCGTGAGTCTCTCCATGCATTGATGTCTTCTATTCCTCTCCTCGTCATTTCATGTTTTCAAAATACAAATTCTGTGCAAGTTTGTTTCTTTGGAGAAACTATAAGTCATTTTGAGTTTCTGATTTTGGCATCCAGTTGTTTATTGCTAGTTTATAGAAGCAACCGATTTTTGTGTCTGTCTGGCATGCCGTGACCTTGCTGATCCCACTTGTTAGTTGGGAGAGTTCGTAAGTCCTTTTGACTTTTCTACATGGACAATCAAGTCATCTGCACTGAGGATCCTTCCCTTTCTTCCTTTCCATAGAATGTCCTCGACAGCCCTCTCCTGCCTTGACGCATGGACAGGAGCCCCGGCCCTGGGCTGCACGACGGCCTGGTGGCCTCTCGTTCCCATTAGGAGGCTAGCTGTGGTTCCTGGGGTGCTTGTTACGAGGCGCAGGAGCTCCCCTTTCCTCCCAGTTTGCTCAGACTTCTGTTGAACATGGGGCTGGATTTTGTCATGTGCTATTTCTGTGTTAGTTAATGTGAGGCGTGATGTCTCCCCTTCAGCCTGTTCATGGGGTGGAATGTATTGATTTATTTTTGAATATCGGGTCAGCTTTTCATATTTAAAATACATATCACTTGGTCATGATGTAATACTCTTTTTGTGTATTTCTGGTATTGCTTTGCTACTGTGTGTGTGTGCGCACGCGCGTGCGAGCGTGCGTGTGTGCTTTGCGTCTTAAGTTTATGAGACTTATTAGTCTGGAGATGTCCTTTGTCCTTGGCTGGTTTGGGTATCAGGGTGAGATGGGCCTCATAAAATGATTTGGGAAGTGTTTCCTCCTCCTCTATTTTCTGGAGGAGATTGTGTGGAATTGGTTTTAATTCATCTTTAAATGCTTGTAAGCTCCTCCAGTGAACCATCTGGGCATGGAGATTTCTTTCTCTAGCTTTCAAATTACAAAGTCTGTTTTTAAAGGTTGTAAGACTGCACATTTTTCATTTTTGAAAAGCTGGAGGCAGGCATTAGGAGAGATTTCTTGAGCAGGCAGCAAGTGAGATGAGAAATGCAGATAATTAGGGTCAGGGTCATTATGATCCCTGGGTTCTTGCTTGTGAAAGGTCCATTTATTGGATACAGTGTGGGGCACAGAAGTTCATCTTTATTTTTATACATTATATTCCTAAGACATTGGGGCATTATTTTGATAAACTTCACCATTTCCTATTTCTCTTGCTCTTTTTATAATCTTGGACCTCTACAACATAGAAATACTCTGGTCTTAACCTACTTTCACTTTTTCTCTATTGTATTCAGAAGTACTATTCCAAAGCCAATTTCTTTTCTTGAGTTTATTACACAGAAGCAAGCATCTGCCCTGAAAACTAATGGGGCTGTAGTCTGCTCCCTGCATGGGCTCTCCATGTGTGAAGGTAGAGTTTTAAGACCATCCATGTTGTCCTGGCAAACACATGACGGATCCCTTGTGACCTACCTGCACAGGTGTCAGTCAAAGGAGCACTGTGAGCACTATTAGTGCTTCAGAACACAGCCCTCCTTTCTACTGCTGACTAAATGTGTCTACAGGAAGTTCAAGAGTGGGCAGACACTGCTGTATGTGCTGCTCTGTCTTCCCCTATGGTCTTTGGCCAATTTATTTCCTTGTGGGGGGGTCTAGGAGGCTTGCCATCAGGTAATGTTTATAAGTGATTATTTACAGAATGCATTTTGTGTTAAGCTGGGAAGGAGATGTGAATTAGATCATCAGAGCCCTAGAAGGCCCTCTTTATTAACTGATTCTGCACATTCCAGATGCTGCCATGAAAAGTACCTTGTAGACATTCCAAGTGTATTTTATCTTTTAAATAAAAAATAGCTGCCTAGAAGTGCATCACTTGAGTGCGTAATGGTGAATGGGAGTCGGGCATTGCTTGGAGCTGTGTGATGGGCACAGGTCCTGGAGCCAGGGGCCACTGAGGCTCAGGAAAGCCCTGCAATTCCTATGTGGCACTGCATCACCCAGAGGAGCAGAAGCCAGCCGCAGCAGCCCCTGCACCAGGAGTCCTCCCGTAGGACACCTCTGCTACCTGGCAGCACACTATGGTCAGCACATGGAATGCTCTCTTCTCGCACCAGTGATGTGAAGATGGGCACATGCGTCTGTGGGCTGGGTCCCTGGCACGGAGCCTCCCTGAAAGCAGGCTGTGAATGCAGGCAGAGGCAGAGCCTGTCCGAGGGTCTCTTTGGACTGCGGCTTCACCTCCCTGCAGAATGTGTGAAACACTGATCTTTTTATTTCTTGGGGGGATGAACAATTGCAGCATTTAGAGACATTTAAATAATGCTTAATTTTTGAAGCAAGAGAATTAGACAAATGGATGTGTTCAGCCTAGACTTCAGGTCGGCTTCTGTTTTTTAAGCTTAATGTGTGATATGAGCCTATTAAGTGGCGTTCTTTTATTTGATCCATTCTCTATCCCCATTAGACGTCATTTCCATTGATGTTTTGCATTGTTTGCATGTTCGCTCTTCTTATGTTCAACTACAGAGCTGAGGGGGAAATAATTAGATTTATGGCTTTGTACTTTTAGTTTTCAATTTAAAGGTCTATTCAAAAATTACTTGTGAGATGATACACACAAGGCCATTTTCTACTCAAATTAGCTTATCAAAACGAAATATCTCCTTTAGCAATTTTTCTGGAGATGAAGGAAGCCGACGGCCCACCTCCACTGGATGGGAACACAGGTTGTGATTTTCTCCTGCAGCAAACCCTGTAAACACACTGTCGTCCCGAGCACTTCCTGCGGTGTTTCTGCATGGCTTCCCCGGGTCATCTGGGGGACATGGCTCCTAGGGATGGAGCTGGCTCCCTGCTCCTCCCATGGCGCAGCAGGCAGGGTCTGCAGGGGCGTCTCAGAGATGCTGTGGCATGTGCCACGCCTTGGCTCAAATGCAGATTCAACCCTGAGACTGAGAGGGTGGCAGCCACTCTTGGGGCCACTCTAACGTGTGTCTACTCCGGGCTAATCCTAGACTGCCCCTCAGGGAACAGGAGGGGGGTGCTTTGAGAGGATCCCTTCTCCAACACAGAGACCTGGGTCAGGACTGTTCTCTGTGCATTTTGTCCTGGGTGGAGGTTCTTAACACTGGAGCCTGTCACCTCAGGTTTAAATGGGGACTTCAGTGTCAGCTTCACAGACTGGCGAGAACAGGAGGCGCCCCTGGCACATGGCCTGAGCTCATCCTGTGACACTTCTGTGTGTCGGCCAACCCCGGGTGTCAGTGACCCAGTAGATTTCACCTCCCACGTGTGTCAGGTACCAGCAAAGCCCTCTGGGCCTGTCCCCTCTGAGTGGGTCCAGGTCAGAAGGCTCAACCCGACACTCACTCCGTCAGCCTGGGCCCTCCCTTCATGTCTGTGCTTTGGGGTCTTTGTGTGTGTGAAGCAGGACGATGCCACCCAGGTGCGTCACCCAAAGCTCAGGGAGGGGCAGCAGCTGCGTGCCGGGTGGAGACCCCTCACGTGTGACGCCAGCTTCATGGCGCACCACTGCGGCCTTATCCTCCCATGTTACAGGTGAACACGCGAGGACCCAAAGACGCTGTGGTCAGGGTTGAACTGGCTCACTTCGGTTGTCACTGTGGCTGGCCGGTGTCCAGGAGGCTGGGTCCCCACCCCGCTGTTGGTGGTCTTCCAGACCCTGCCGGGTGCTCTCGGAAACCCCCCAGGAGCAGGCCCACTGCTGCTCAACAGCCCACGGCCCAGCGTCGCACACAGATGGCAGCAGTCAGTCCCAGGCAGTGATCCCTGAGGGCCTCCGTCCTTGAGGACAGGGACGAGGTTCCGCCAGGATGCTGTGGCTGTGCCCCAGCCACCAGCCAGGCCCTGGTGTCCCCTGCTGCCGTAGCTGCCTTGTGGGTACACAGCCATAGAGAAGGAAACGGGGACCTGGTAAAACACACAACAACAAATTCCAATCACTCAGGCCTCGGTGCCTCTTGCAAACTGACACTAATGTTGAAACATCGGGGCGCCATCTCTCAGACACGCATGTCTTCACGGCTGACCTCACTGGGCAGGAGGGTTGAGGTGACTCGGTTTCCCCGACGCCCCTGCCGAGGCCGCATGCTCAGTGGCCGGCGCAGTTTTGAGGAAGTCACATGGAGACAACCTAGAAGGTGCCAGTTTTTGTCCTTGGAACCTGGGACAGCGCAGCCCGGTGACTGCCCTTTACAGGCCAAGACTGGACCTGTGGAATGGAGAAGCCCCTCCTCCAGGGCTTGGGAGGCGACGGAGCCCCGTGTATGAATCTCTCCACAGCAGGCTCCTGTCCCTTGGCACAGCCGGGCACTTGAGATGGTGCTCCTGGCTGTCTCTGTGATTGGGGTACAAGCAGAAGCATGTAGTGATTTATTAAATGTCCTTTAACGTATTTCCGATCTGGAGTCTTGAAATCGGGGCCCATGCCCTCCAAGGCTACCTTCTTCTTTCAGACCCCTGGGCATCTCCGAGCCAGCGAAGGCAGGCAGCCCACCACTGACCGCCAGGATGCTGATCCACTCCGAGAACAGGCCCCCTCTGGGGAAGGAGATCAACAAGTATCTATCAGGAGCGAACACCTTGACTCGGCTCCGGCAGCCCTTCATGGCCTCTCCTCAAGGGAGGGCGGAAAGCCGCTCGGGCGTCTGTCACACCTGTGTGCTCGCCCAGGTCTGTAACCAGGAAGTCGAGTACTAGGCAGCTACAAGCCTTCGGAGCCTGGGTGATGAGCAGTCCCTTTCCGTCTAGTTGGTGATGGGTTACATCAGTCGTGAGCGTCCGCCTTTCTGGTTCCTTTCTGAGGTCAGAGGTGTGTGCGGAGGACCCTCACCTTTCATTTTGTTGGTGTATTTTTCCAAGTAAGTTGTGAATCCTCTCAAGTTAATGAAAAGGGCGTTAATGAAAAGATCGGGCAGCTTATCAACACTGTCCTTGCACTTAGAAATGGCATAAAAATTCTCGTTTGCGTGTGCGTGCAGCAGACAGCAGAGGAGCTGGCTCTGTGGACGCTGACCTCCTCTGACACCCCCTTCTGTCCCAGCCTGAAGTCATTGGGTGCAGAGGTCTCCGTCCTTGGAGCACAGTCCTCGCTGGCTCACCAGACTTGCTGGAAGGAACAGACTTTCTTCAAGTCCACTTTGATGGATGTTTTCGAAGGGACCTTCGCTTGGTCTTTGGGTCACCACATCCGGAGGGCCTTGATCATCCCTTATGTGAATCGTGTTCAGTAACCACTGTCCCTCTGCGTGGAGAGTTCAGACGAGACGCGGCAGGCACGCTGGAGCCTGGCGGCCGGCGCTGGGCTGTGGGGGCCCTGGGGGTTTGAGGTTGGGGTATCCTCTAGATTTACCCTTGTAAATTGGGACATGACCAGGAATCTAGTGGGTCTTCCCCAGTAGAAGTGAGCCACGTGGTGGGAAACAAGGGAGAAAAGCGAGAAAGAAGGGAGGACTCCCCAGGGGACCTGGGCCTGCGAATGGGAGGTGAAGGGAGGTAGACTTGGAAAAGGACGTGGCCTGTGGACGGGAGGAGTGAGGGGCCTCAGAGCTGCAGGGTCCAGGGAGACGGAGCGTCCTGGAGGGTCGAAGGCTCCCTGCTCACTGCCGTCAGCTGCCATGCTGAGAACCGGCATCGTTGAGCCTGAGAGGAGGTGGGGCAGACCAGGCGGTGAGGGACCACGTCTGACGGGGGCATGGCCCAGTGTAGGCAGGACTCAGGCCATGGGTGCGGCCTCCTGCCTGCCCCGACACCAGCTGCCCTGGCGTGTCCACCTCAGCCTTGGCAAGGTTTCCTAGGCTACACAGTAAGTATGTAATCTCCGAGGGTCATACAACATGTCACTTTCCACAGCTGTGACCAAAATACAGCACCGGAACAGCTCAGAGGAGGAAAAGCTTACTCTGGGCTCAGGGTTTCAGAAACTCAGTCCGTTGTGGCTGTGTCCACTGCTCTGGGCCTAAAGCGAGGCAGAACATCATGGCAGATGGGAAGGAGAGAAAGAAAGCGAGACGAGCCCCAAGACGAGAGTCCCCAGGGCACACCCCCGTGACCTACTTCCTTCAGCATGCCCACCTGTGTACAGTTCACCCAGGAGTCTATTATTGATCCATCTAGTGGATCAATCCCCTGGTGAGGTTACAGCTTTCATACCCACATCCTCCCGTCTTTGGACATTGGCTGTACCATCTAACTGTGATGTTTGGTGGACAGTCTTAGGTTCGAACCACAACAAGCACTTCTGTCCCAACTGCTCAGCTCTATACTTGCAGTCCTGCAGCAATCACAGGTGATATGTAAATGAGTGGCCATGGCTGTGTTCTAATAAAACTTTATCCATAAAACACACAGAGGGCCAGATGTTTGCTGAGAGCCCCAGTTTACTGAAGCTGGATTGACTAAGAGTGGCCAGCTCTGCTAGGGAAAGAAGCCACATAAGTCCCCATAAAGTATCGGATAGAAAGAGGAGAGTGTGTGTGTGTGTGTGTGGGGGGGAGTTTTAATAGGACAAAGGACAGAATCTCCACTAGCCACCGTGGACTATGGTGATGGCAGTTCTCAGGTAGCTTAGTTTTATGATCATTCGTGGTTCAGAACATTGTTTCATGTACTTTAAGATGACGTGTTCAGCAACCCAGAGCCCAGACTTCAATGTATTTGCCTCTCTGAGCCCCCCCACCAGTGCCCACCTCCTTTGTCCCTAGTGTCCCTCCCTAGCCTTCACCTCCCTGGGATGCATGCGGGGACTCATTCCTCCACCCACAGCTCCCTTAGCACTTCTCTCTTTTGGCTGGGAGTTGAAAGAATTGGTCACTTAGTTCCCACAAAGGTATCTGGAGTGCTTGGGTGATTTTTCAGCTAGAGAAAGTCACCTGAAGATTGGTTTATAATCTATCTGTGTTTCCCCGTTTGAACAGAAGCAGTAGGCTCTGCTACGGGTGCACCATTTTATCACTCTTCAGTTTTATTGAGAGTAAAATACCTTGAAAATGAAATAGGGAGGTGGTAGATCAGAGCAAACTTGAACTTGGCAGTTGCAAAGCATCGATCTGCATCAACAATTCAAAGACAAACGCAGAAAGCCTTGCCCTTGTCCAATGAGGAGGCAGTCAAGGACACAGCTGTGTGCTGTGTGCCAAGAGCGAACCCTCACCTCACTTTGTGCCCTGCAAAGGGCCCTCCAAGAGCATTACCGAGTTGCTTTGTCTCCTCTCTCTCGCATCATGGACAGCCTGCCTCGCCCCATCCATTTGCAGCACCAAGAAAATCTCTTTCTTGTCCTTAAAGTCTCTTTGAGCCTCCTGCCTCCTGGTGCCTTCACCTCTGCCAGAGTCTCACCATGAGGGAGTCTCGCTCACCATCCAAGTGTTCATGTGATGGTAGGTGGTGCACGTGGTCAGGGCCCGTGGGGCAGCTGCTCATCTCCAATCTGCTTCTGCCCACGAGGGAGCTCCGGTGAAGTCTGAGGGTGTCCTTGGGAACGGCCTGATGGACCAGAAGGCCTGGAGACTCATGGCTCCTCACACGCGAACACAGGGCAAAGGCCTGCACTTCCAGAAAGACCCGGGACGTTTGTCCCAGGAGCGCGACCTTCACCAAAGGCCACAGCCCGTCTCTTCTTGCTTCTGCTTTTGCGGCTGGCCTGAGGGGAGCTGGCGCCATCCTCCTTGAGCACCGGGAAGTAGCACCTTACAAGGCTCACCAGGAATCCAGGCCTCACGGGAGACGGGTCCAACTTCTACCAACCATAGAGTGCCTGGGGCTGGGTGAGGTTTGGGAGAGGAGAAGGCCTACCCCTGTTTTCTCTGAGCATGGGGTACCTGTTTACAGTCACCCGAGCCAGTGTCCCTGCTTCGGTGCCCTGCGGCTCCCAGCTTGGGTGGCTCAGGGCTGGCAGCCTGCAGCCCATCCCTCAGTCTGGCCCATGCCTCGTGTTGCACGGCTGCTCATCTAAGAATGGTTTTACATGTTTAAATTGTTGGAAAACAAATGTAAAGAAGAATGTTGTTTCATTGTACTTAAAATTTAATGAAATTTAAATTTCACTGTCCCAAAATAAAGTGATTGGATAAATAAATTAGTTGTTCACGCACTGCCTGGGCTGCTTCAGGGTTACAGTGGCAGAACTTGTACAGTAGACCCCTCCTAAATGAATTATTGTCAAGAACTAACAAATCTGGTAATGCTATTCTACCAAAATGGTACAATAATTATCCAAAGTTTCTTTTTCCCCTGTTTCAGTATCCCATGTCTAGTGAATGAAAATATTAAGTGGGAAATTCTACAAATCAATAGTTTATGAGTTTGAAGTTGCAAGCCATTGTGTGTGCAGTCCCCAGCCATTCCTACTCCACGCTGCCTACACATGAACCATCCTGTTATCCAGTGTATCCACACTGTATACACTACCCACCTGTTGGTTGCTCAGTAGCCACCTCTGTTATCAGAGAAACTGTCACGGCAATGCAATGCTTGTTCCAGTAACCCCTATTTACTTAACAATGACTCCAAGTACAAGAGTAGTGGTGCTGGCAATTTTATTACAGTATGTAGCATTGTCATAATTATTCTATTTTTTATTCCTTATTTTGCCAGCTTTATAAATTGAACTTTATCAAGGGTATAAGCATATATAAAAAAACAGAATATGTGTGATTTGGTACTACCTCCGTTTCAGGCACCCCCTGGGGGTCTTGGGACGTGTTCCCTGTGGGTAAGGGGGGACAACTGTCGTTGTGATGGAGACCATTTGACCGGAGAAGCCAGAAGCATCTACTTTCTACTGTTCCACAGGGAGACCCACCAGCTCCTGCAGAGCTCAGCTGGCCTCCTGCGAGCTTCCTCCTGTCACCTCCCCTGCCGAGTAGTCACTGCGTTCTGTTTCAGTGCGAGGACCTGCAGCTCTGTAGACTTCCAATCTGCCCCTGACCCACAGTGTGGGTGACTTCCGAGTGCACAGAGAGGTAAGCGTGGACACACAGTGAGGAGCGCTGACTGCGAGACGCTGGGGCAGTGGCAGCCCGACCAGCCCCGCTTGGCCTTCTTCTCCCAGCACAGAGCTTTCTGTTGGATTAGGTGCCCGCCTGCTCCAGGCCCGGCAGCCACAGCCCCAGGCAAGCTGAGCTCCTCTGCCTCTCTCTTCTGATGCCTCTTTGTGGGGTCTTCTGGGAATCTGGCCTCCTTTGCCCAGGTGACTGCCCTTCCAGTCTGTGGTGCAGGCCGGGGGGTGTGGGCAGGCCATGTTCATCTGCAGTTGGATGGACGTCTGCTTTTCTGTCATTCTGCACAAAGGTTCCGGAATCTCTGATAGATGGATTGTGCACAGGAGTTGTTCATCTCAATAAAAATGAGTCTCAGAAAGTTTGATTGGAACCCAACGGGCAAGTCCAAGGAGGTCATCACACCGAGGCTGACCTCGCTCCCTGTCTCCCCCTCCGGGTGGAGGCTTTGCAGTTGGCTAACTTTGCAGTAATTAAATCTGAAGGTTGAGTCCTTGTTCTCTAAGAACTGCCAGTGGAGCCTGTAATCCTCTCCGGTCCCCTCAGTGAATCAGGCCTCTGGTTTATTGACATGTAATTAGATCAGCATGTCACTGCATCAATGCCAGTGTAAACACCATGCAGCAAGTCGCTGATCCTTACAAGATCAGCCACCTAATCTCCGACAGACGCCCCGCTCTGTCAACACTCAGGGAGGCAGCGTCCCTTCCCTTGACGCCAGACGTGTGGTAGAACCTGCCGTCTCCAGATGTCCCCATGGACACTTCAGCCCCTCTAGCACCTCCTCACAGACGGTAGAAAAGGAAGACAGGACCCTGCACATTCCATCTCCTGAAGAAGCAGGGGAAACGTGAAGTCCAGAATGGACAGGGCACCTGAACTGCCCCAACCAGCTCCCTCCCCACTTGGAACTAATGTGGGTCACCTTCAGGGGGAAGAAGCTGAGAAACGAAGTTCTGAATCCAAGACAAACAGTTCAAAGGGCAGTTTACTGATAAGACGTAACTGACCAGAGAGGTTGGCCAGGCAGGTGAAGCTTAGCAGGGCAACAGACTTGCTAACAGACTGTGGTTATGGGGTGGCTTGCTGTCCACTGGCACGGTGCTGGACACTGCTAACAGAGCATTGGCATCATCTCTGCCTCTGTGCTCCGACACCTCTGTGAGTAAGTGCCCGCTTACCTCCAGGGCTCAGAGTAGACCACTGTCCTGCTAAGTACCCCCAGGCTGGAGCATGGGCAGAAGCCAGGTCTGTGGGGCTGCACTGCCGACGCCCTTAACCATCACCCCGAACAGCAACAGGAAAGTCATCCTGTCCCAGTCACTGGCACTGGTGATGGCAGCCAGCTCAGGAGAGGACGGAGTCCAGCCAGGTTTGGAGGTGGAGCAGCCCCCGAGCAGCAGCACTCACCTCCCACAGCTGGCCTCTGGTGGTCTGGCTCACTCTAGGAGTGGGCAGAGCCGTGGATGGAGCAGAGGGAGGGTCTGCTCGCCCTAGCTCACTGTGCCCGCCACCTCCTGTTCTCGTCCCCAGTGCCAAGTGGCGGCTAGTCCAGCCGTGGGCTCCCTGCCCACCCTTCTGCTCCTGACGGGCACACAGGAACCTGCCGTAGTGTTTTGGTTGTTGAGCTCTCCAGAGCTCTACCTTGCCACAGCCACACAGAACGGGGTGCAGTGGGTTGAAGAGGCGCCTGCTCAGGAAAACACGTGTTTTTAAAGGAGAAGAAAATGGCATTTAAGTTCTGAAAGAAACTGCGAGGAGCTCTTGGCGGGGCTTGGTCTGAGCCCTTCTGCCTTTGCCTTGGTCCCGGTGAGGCAGGGCGCCAGGTTAGGCGGGCTCTCCCGGGGCAGCATTGGAAGGTCTCCGAAGTCGCTGTGTGGTGAGAAGTGAGGGATCCCATGAGCTGGGGTAGCCGCAGAGCACTCCGGAGCAGCTGTGCCTGTGGGGACCCAGGCAGTGTGACCCGGTGCGGCTGGAGCCACGGACTCCCTGGCCTCAGAACTCCTCTGAACTTCAGTTTCTTTGGCTGCAAATGGCGAGGCCTCGTGCCTTGTGACTCTTCCACCACGAGATAGACTCACAGTGCATCTGATTCAGTACTGAGAGGCCTTTGAAGGCGGCAGGCTCCCTTTAAAATGTCACTTCACATCAGTCAATAAGGCCTGTGGCATTTGGTGGAAAGGACAAACAGCGCATCTTATCTGCTTCACGGTGGAGACATTCTCTCCTGTTGCTTTTGGTTGTTAAAGTTGGAAAAGGACTCACACTTAGAGGCAAGAGGAAAGTTAACCAGGGCACCACAGCCTGCACCAGAAGCCGGTCTGCTCCCGAGGCAGCTGCCCACCAGGCCCACTTCCCGCCTGCCCGTGAGGGTGCCCCGGGCACATGTGTCACCGGTGGGTGTTACAGACACAATCTATCCCCAATCCAAGCTATGTGAATTTCAAAGACCAACCTCACACTGCCCGCGCCCCTCGGCAGGGTCTCCTGGGGGCCATGTCTTGCTGGCACACAGCTGCCTCATTGCACCACGTCCAGGCTGGCCTCGTGTGCACAGTGCAGCACCCTGGGCCGCGTTCTCCCGTGCTGTCCCGTAATGCGGAGTAGCCTCTGTCCCACGTCCTCTCCGGGTGCCTTGGCCTCGGGAGCTGGCATCTGGATCACAGCAAGGTCCAGCCCCGCCTCTGGCAAGCTGCACTCCTGGGCCTGGCCCGTGTCCTGCCTGCCCAGCCATGCAGTGGGGCCAGGACCAGAGGGAGCCCTCATGAGGCCCGCCCCATGCCAGGAACCCCCCTGGGCACCTCTGGCGTCATTCGCAGGGAAGGCAGCCCCATGTGGGTGGTGACCCGAGCACTGACATCTGTGCCGCCATTCCACCTCATCACTGTCGATGTCCGTATGGCCACGCGTGCACCCACCGCGGCGTCCTGCACCCGTGTTCGTGTAGTGAGCGACCAGGGGCAGGTCCAAGGGTGTGCATTTTAGTCACAGAGATAGACACTGACGCCCTCCTAAGCCGGCTTGGTTAGTGTCTGCAGGTGCCTCCAAGATGCCAGAGCACAGACCCCGAGTGGACCTGGGCACACTGGGCACGTCGTCTAGCTCCAGGGGTCAGGGGAGGGCCACGGCTGTGCTGGGAGTTTCCCTGAGCCGTGCTGGGTGCTGCGACTGTGGGGCTGGTGCAGGGTGGCTGGCCACGCCTGCCCTCAGGGCTGCTGCTCCTTCCCCTGCCCCCTGCTGGAGCTTCCCCACAGGGAGGAAGGCTCCCATGGGGAGAAGGAGGGGGCTCCAGGCCCGGGGAGGACAGGCCTGCTGCCCGCGCTCACCCCTGCCCCTGTGTTCCGTTCCAGTTCTGTTATGAGCTCACGTCAGGGACAGGAATGCGGGAGTTGGGCCGGGCATGTCCTTCTTACCCACACCACCTCAGAGGGCAGAGGGAAAGGCAGAAGTGGCCTCCAGGCCAGGAAAGCACAAGGGCAGTCAGTCACAGTAAAGAATAAGAAGCTTTCAGTTTACGGCCCCGGGTTGCTCCAGCACTTACCCTTGGCAGACTGCTTCCGTGTTTCCGTGACGTGGGCCTCTGCTGACGTTCCTTAGGAAGGTGAACTGCCTCGTCGGTGACCAGCCGTGCCAGGCCGAGGTGGACAACCAGGTGACTGAAATGGCTTCTCAAGCACACAGACACGACACACCCCATCCACAGCAGCACAGTTCCCGGTGCCCATTGGCTGGCAGACAGACAGACAGACGGGGTGAGCTGTAGCCATGCAGCTGAGATGACTGTGCCACACAGAGAAACCAAGTCTGACCCCCACCATGCGCTGCAGCTGGAGGCCAGACACGAATGCTGACCGGCTCCACCCACGTGGGGCGCCCAGGTCAAAGGTGGCCAGTGGGGCGGTCTTTCTTACTGGCTTCAGGGTGTTCTTTTGGGGTGAGGAAAGTGTCCGGGAGTAGAAGTGGTGTCTGCACAACAGTGAGAATACACCAAACGACACTGGACTGCTCGTTTGAAAATGGCACATTTCACAATATATGAATTCCGCCTCAATCGAGGGTTTTCCTCATGGTTCGAAGGCAGAGTACAAGGACAGGTTGCTGACTTTTTCAGTGTCCCGTGTCACAAGTCAACATCTGGCTGGTGGCTCTCCTGGGCCGCAGGGTTCCTCAGACCTGACCTTGTGTGGTGGGGTCCTGTAGCCCTGATGGCAGGTGCTGTGGGTCCGCGGACGTGTTCCCCTTGTCCAGGGCTCGGCGGCGCCACCTGAGGTTCAGTCCATGACTCTGAGCAGAGGCAAAGATCCTTTGGGAGGGCTGAGGCCTTTTGGTTTCTGTGTTGGCCACTTATTTTACGAGGACAAAGACAGGTTTTCTATTGGCTTAAGGAGGGGCCTGTCACTGGGCCTCCCGGGGTCCAGTCTGAAGTCCAGGCATGCTTTGGTATGGAGCCAGGTGTCCCCTGCCTGTCCCTTCCTGTCAACCCAGGACCATCTGGACATGGCTCCCAGGCCTGCCCAGGCAGCACCCACACATGCCCGACCTTCCTGAGTCGAGGAGTGGGTTACTCTGCTTTTACTTCCAGCCGGGTGGACACCGTGCCACACCTGTGGTCCCCGTGCTGATGCCTGAGCCAAGAGGCCAGACCAGCGACTGGGGAGTGAGACCTTGTGGAGCAACAAAAAGTCAAAACCTTTAAACATGGAAAAGCTGAAAGGTGAAGGAGCTCTGCACACTGCCCGGGAGTCCACCTGGTAGGAAGAAGGAGCCGTGGGCGCCCTGGTGCTCTTAGTGCATGCCGCTGTCCGGCTGCAGCAAAATAGCAGGGGGCGGGTGGGGGTGACGAGCAACTTGTGAACATTGATACAGCAGGAGTGGGAGCCGTTTATTGTAGGACAGGAGGGGTATATATACATTCCACACAGCTTATCTAATTAACATAAACTAGATACAGCAGTCAACCAACAAGGAATCTCCACACTTAATGGCTCGCTGGCGTTACTTCTCAAACCACTCCCTCTGCAAAATGCCAGGTGCCATCTTGACTTGTTTACAGACTCTAACAAGTGCATGGCCAGGAAACCCCGTGGGGAGCAGGTGTGCGGGGTGCAGAGAGGCACCCAGGGCCGCGGAAGACGTTTCCAGAGAGGACTGAAGTGTCACGGGCGTTTTGAAGGATAAGTGGGGTTGATTGTATTTTAAGACCTATCATTATTTCACAGAACACAACTAGTCCCAGCTAGTATCACCAGATCAGAAAACACAAGGACACAAAGAAGAGACTGGCACACCCACGTCTGGCTGACCAAGAGGCAACTTAGCATGTCCACGTTGACCTTCTCCCTCCCCGACTGTCCTCAGTGGGTCTTGGCAGGTGGTGGGCCTTCTTCAGGGTGTGGTGTGCAGCAGCCAGCCCCAGACCTGCACAGGGACATCTCCCGCCATTTGTATATATGCGTACGAATAAAGCGTCACTGAAGTTTTACAGAGTGCCTTTTCCTCTCCGCATGGCATGTTGATTTCCCCCCGTAAACAGGCTCCCATGTCACTTCTACATCATTCAACCACATTTTATTTATCTGCTCATCTGCTGATGGACACGGGGTGAGTTCCACAGTCTGGCCGCTGTGAACAGCCGGCTGTTGCATGCTGTGCGTACGTGGTAAGGCTGCCTTTGACTCTTTGGGGCAAATTCTGGGGATGCAGCATTATTTTCCATGACTGTCAACCGTTGTGTCCTGAAGCTGATGACAGGTGCTCACCCATTGCTCCGGCTGGGGCCCTGGGATGTTTCAGTTGTCACCAGTGTACTCAGATGGATGAGCACCACCCACTTCCCACATTCCTGGTTATTTCCTTTGGGTAAATTCTCAGATCACGGAGCAGTGAGCAGGTAAAGGGTCTTCCTCAGGGTACCACTGAACCGCCTCCTCAAATGCGCCTGCTTATGGTCCCCAGCGAGCGTCCCTCTGCCTTGCCCTGGGTGCTGCTGGTCAAGAGGTGAAAGTTCACCTCCAGAATCCAGGGGACCCCAGGGGTGGCCCTGGCCATGCCCAGCTCTGCTCTTCCGTCGTCCTCCCTTTCCCTTTCTCTCTCCTCCTCTTCTGCCTCCTTTCTTGTCCCCTTCTTTGAGTCGCCAGCTGAGACTCCTGGTGCTGTCTCCTGATGCTCTATCACGGGTTCCAGAGGCTCTTGGTGCTGGTCTTGGTGCTGAGAACCCATCTGCAGAGGGGTGTCCTGGGGTTGGCCAGCAGGAAGGGCACAGTGTCTAAGCCCAGGGTGGGGACAAGTGAGAGGAGGCAGGGGAGCTGGAGCCCAGACGGAGGAATGGGCGCAGAGTGAGTGGGCAGAGCCGGCCAAGGCCAGGCAGAGAGGGCCACGGCTCCAGAACACCCTGAGCAAGCGTCCAGAGCTCCTGACTGTGTCTGACGACCAGGGCCAGTGGGCTGTGGTCCTCCTTCATGTCACCCCTCCATCCACGGAGTGGGGTGGTTTCAGGCCTAAGGAGTGTCAGACGTGCGTGGGCGCAGGGCCTGGACCTCTTGCTCTTGCTCTGTCGGTGGTGGGAGCACCCATCACCAGAGGCCAGCTCCTGACTGCAGGAGAGCCCTGAGCTCTGGAGAGGGCCACCGTCTTTGGAGGGAAGAGAGTGGAAAACGAGTGTGTGTGTGTATACACACACACACACACACACACGTGAACAGGCCGAGCTGTGCATGGACACACTATTTCAATTCTCCAAATACATGAGTTCTGACAGGAGACAATGACCTTAAAACACAAGAGTCACCACCATGGTGGCCTACCTCCTGCTCCTGGACTCGGGGTTGCGAATGCGAGAGAACGTGAGCTTGCTGCTGAAGTGCCCAGTCTGTGGTGTGCTGTTACGGCAGCCTGCGACCTGGGGCCCAGAGCCCCCTGAGAGGCCAGGGGACCACAGGGGCTGTGGGTGTGGGTGCTGGCTCAGGGGAGCTGTGGCCTTGGGCCGTCGTGTGTGAGCAGCTCCTCAGCCTCTCCTTCGCCGCTGTTACAGCAGGAGAAGTGAGAGGAGGCCCCTCGGGCTTCCCTCCTGCAGGTCAAGCACACACCCGGCTGATTTCCAACTCTTCTCTCTAAACTTGAGAGCTGCAAATCCAGGACCCAAAAGAGACCTCTTTGGGAGCTCTCCACGATCCATGGAAGAAAAGGTCAGGGTGTTTGAAAATGACGAATGATTAGTTTACAGTTCTTATAACCCGGGCTCTACAACAATGGGATTAATCTTCAGAGGAAAAAATTAAAAGGTAGTTTGCTCCCAAGGGAGCTGCGAGGGTTTGTTGTGATGAGCGCCTCGGGACAGACGCAGAGCCCCAGGGCGCCTCCTTGTTTAGTCAGGATGGGGAGCAAGAGCTGATTAACCCCCTGCCTTCCCTTCCCTCTGACGGAGCTGCCGCCCTGCTTTCCGCTCTGGAAATGCTTCCTCTCGGTGCAACCCCAGCCCTGGGGTTTGAGGGCACGGGGCCTCTGTGCTGGGTCCGGGGAGCGACAAGACCTGGGCCAGCCTGTGGCCCTTGTGTTTGTGGCGAGAATTACCCTGAAGGGCAGCACGTCTGCAGGACAGGGAGACAGGTCCTTGTTCCTTCCCACCAGTTTCCGTGCCTGAGGCCGAGAGGTGAGCGGCAGGCCCCGGGCACTGGGTCTAGAGTTGCACTCTCCCTGGGACCACCCCACCTGAGGACATGGCTTTCACTGACACATGTGGCTCTCTCCGACTCCTGTGATCAAGGTCTAAGCAGAACCCTTCCTTTACCCATTGACAGAACGTAACTCACAAGCATCATATCCATCTTGATTGAGATCATTTGTTGTAAGTCGAGGGGCGTGTTCTGCCAGCAAGGCACAGGGGGCCAGAGCTGACCCCAGGGGAATGCAGGTGGCCATGAATAAAATGGCCTCACGTTTGCTCAGACGCCTTGGAGATTGCTAAGAAGAGCCGCTCAATGTTGCAGTTAATAAAACTTTACAGCGTTTTTGAATTTAAAGACTTGGAATTGTCCTGTCCAGTCTTTGTCCTCCGTCTTCATTTGCATCGTCTAACTCTCCACCGTCCCCTAATTTTAGAGTGTTGGAATAGCTATAAAGTGGTGGTTTTGGCAACCTCAAAATCTCATTATATATACAAAGAAAATTAGCATATTTATATATTTGCATGATTTTCCCTTGGCCTTGAAGAGGCTATTTTGAAAACTGCTCAATGGCAAATAAGAAGAATTTATCAGTACTGTTAAAGAAAAGGAAATCTCTGTCATTTTACCTTGTAATACAATTAAATAATCTTGGCGCATACACTAGTATAGCTATCTGGTAAAATTTATATTGAGAATTTTACTATTTATAAAATATATTGTCTTTTAAAATGTTGCTTACTTCATTTTATGGAAAACATAAAAAAACCTCTTATGAAAATAAAGCACTCTTACAACGTAACAATGCATCCCTACTGTACATGCCACCGAGCCAGTGGGACGGCTACCCCTGCCTTTCTAGGTATTAGCATATGAGTGATTGAAAGAGCTATTATTTTTCCTCAAGGGAAAATCTCTTAGCATTTTACCAGCAAGTTTTGAAAAGATATATGTTTAAAATAAATCTTCATCTTGCTTTTGAAAGAAAAGTATAAATATCACAATAATTTAAAACCTGCCAAGATGGGTCACCCTTGAAAGAAAAGGGGCTTAGCCACACAGCAATGTCGTGGTCTCTGATCTGCTCCTGGGAGCCTTGTCTGCGCTCAGATTTCTATTCCCTTCAGATAGAATCACCTGTTTCCTGTTTTCCATTTATTCTGTATTTTCGTTCATATGGTCTTGGTCTCTACATCATGAGTCGCTTACATTAAAACAATGATGTCAGTGGAACCACGTTGAATGCCACGTGTGGCGGGGCTGTGCGGGCGGGTGGCAGGGCGGCTGAGCTTCCTGGCTTTCCTGCTAGTGGACTCCCTGGCCTCGTCACGTCCCTCGTCACCGTGCCCACCCACTCTGAAGATCCGTGGAGCTGTGATGGTCCACGGTAAGCACCCCGGTGGGGTCTGGGCCGAGGTGTGGGCCAGGTCACCTGCCAGCACTCTGTCCACCAGCTCAGAGGCTCTGAGCACCTGTGGTGGGCGAGAGTGGCCTTGGGTGCCTTGGCCTTAGAGCTCTGACGGCCGGGCCTGTTGGCCAACCCTGCCTGACGTCTCCTCCCCCTTTCACTTTGGGAAAGATACTTGAGTACTCAGAGGAGGTGCCCACCTGTGCTCACCCTGGGGTGGACGGTGGCCCTGTGGTGCCCGCGGAAGGAAAGGCGCACAGTTGCTCACACACTCACAGGCCGCCTCCGGCCTCCTCCCTGCAGCAGCCACTGCAGCCATCTTGTCAGAAGACCAGACCTCCCAGGGCCCAGTCACTGCAGCAGGATCACACCAGTGCCCAGCAAGTGTGGTCATTGGCATCTCTAGCACCTGCGAGGCCCCTGGGGCCCGCTCACGTTGTAGATGCAGATCCCCACCCAGGTCAGGGGACCCTCACTGTCACAATGACACCTGAGATCTGAACCCAGGTCTGCCCCGCTCCAACTCTGACTGCAGAGACCTGGTGGTTATCTGGGCACTGCCCTGGGAGGGGCCGTGCCACCCTGGGAGAGCACCTACAGGGACTGTGGGTTTCCTCTACAGAGGGAGGTGGCCTCTCTGCATGTGGACCCGCTTTGGGGTGGGCCCTGGGCAGGTATTAATGGCTTATACCAAAGTTCCTTCATTTAGTTACATGAAAACCAAATTGCAGAAATGACCTCCCTTTTCCTTGGTCCAGTTGGCATCTTTAAAAAAAAAAAATCCTACATGGCATGGAAATTGGGGGTGTGAGGTGCAGGGGAGCCTGTCCTCTCTGGAGCTTCTGGGGTTCAGGGCACGGAGTCTCTGTGGAGCATCCCGCTTCTAAACAGGTGGAGATGGCGCTACCTGGGTGGAGGGCGGCGGTACAGCAGCATCTGCAGAGGAAGACTGTTGCTGTTTTCTTCATGAATATTTCAGAGTGGCTTCAGGCCCCAGGGCTTTGGTGTGCCTTGTGGCTGCACAGGGGGTCTGAAGTTTGGCCAGGTTTCCGGGATTCACCGTGCCCACCCACTCTGTCTCCCCCAACCTCCTCTCAGAACCTCCTTTCATGTGAAAGAGTGTGGGGTCAAGCTTTAAGGTGCTGCTTAATAATTTAAGTCACAGACTCTGCAAATACTCCCTCAGCAAGGAGGAGTGCTTTTTTTCCTGGTCTGTTTCTCGTGTTTTGAAACTCTACTAAGAAAACATGCCTTAGGCTTGAAACAATACTTCCCATGGAGCCAGGGACAGCGCGCACAATCTCGGATTGCTTCAAGAGGGGACTCGTCACCCTGCTCTGTGCAAGCGGTGCGGCAGGGCTCTGGGAGTGGAGGGCTCTGGGAGTGGAGGGCTCGGGGGTCCATGGGGAGTGGAGACTGTCACTTCTGAGAGTGTCCTTTCAGGTTTGTGGGGAGCCAGCCCCATTGTGCAGATGGGCTTCTGTCTGGTAGATCATGCCCATGGCCCAGGGATGTCCTTGGCAGGAAGCTGATGCCCACAAAGTGGGAAGGAGGCCCTGGGCGGACGGCAGGACACCTGGGGGTCCCACAGCAGCCCTTAGCTCCTAGCCTTGGCCCAAACCAGGAGCAGTTGTTGGCACGAGCCCCAGTACTCGTGAGTGTCCCTCTCACCATCGTCCCGGCCCCTCTTCTAGCCAAGTCACGAGAGTGTGTGAGGCCTTCTGGAGCCCGTGGGCTTCACAGCCAGCCAGGTTCCAGGCCCAGGAGACGGCCATGGGCTGAGGCACAGGCTCCTGCCATCCTGGTTCACTCTGGGTTCCAGGGGGTGGTTCCAGCAAGGACACTGGGTGAAGCCCGTGCGATAACAGTCCGAGCACCCATGCTGGTCTCCCTTCTCTTCTGCACACAAGACGTCGTTGGAGGTAGGAGGAGGTTCAAGATCTCAGCTGAAGTCCTCCCCCATGAAGAGGACCTGGGTGTCAGCTGTGGCTGACTTCCTGTGATGTCTCTAGGGCGCAGGAGATTCCTGTGGTTCCTGAAACTACAGGCGTGGACCTTTCCCTCACGTCCACTTCTCACTGAGAATCCTACTGCCCTTTGGTGAGTGAGGCCTTGGGACCAGGAAGCTGAGCACACCCTCCCCACAGCTGGGGACTGGGTACCCCTGGGAGCATGGGGACGAGGGTCTGATTGACAGGTCTGACTGTGAAGAGGAAGCCGCTGACTTGGGGCAGTGGGGTTTGGAGCACAGCTCTGCGCTCCCCTCCCTCCCCCCTCCTTCCCCTCCCCCCCTCCTCCCTCCTTCCCCTCCCCCCCTCCTCCCTCCTTCCCCTCCCCCCCCTCCTCCCTCCTTCCCCTCCCCTTGTCTCCCCTCCCTCCTTCCCCTCCCCCTCCCTCCCCCTTCCCCTCCCCCTCCCCCTCTCTCCCCCTCCCTCCTTCCCCTCCCCCTCTCTCCCCTTCCCCTCCCCCTCCCTCCTTCCCCTCCCCCTCTCTCCCCTTCCCCTCCCCCTCTCTCCCCCTTCCCCTCCCCCTCTCTCCCCCTTCCCCTCCCCCTCTCTCCCCTCCTTCCCCCTCCCTCCCCCTCCCCCCGTCAGCCATGGTTTAGCGCCCCCCTCCATTAGTACCCTGCTTGTGGCTGCAGATTCACAATGAACAAGGAACAAGAAGTGAGTCAGTGAGTCAGAACCAGAAAGGCCAGAGCCACAGGCTGCAGGGAGCACAGTCTGGCCTCTGGAGGTGGCAGTGTGGCAGGGCTGCTGGGGTGGAACATCCTTGGTTGGGAGGATGTCCAGAGGCCACATCCCAGATGGCCCTGGTGTCCCATGGGAAGCCAGGGGGTGAGCAGGACAATATCACCCTCCAAGGTGCTGTTTGTCACCATAGAGGGGACACTGGTTCAGAAGAAAGCCCCCAGTAGGTAGGTGCACAAAGGTTCTTCTGGTGGCTGGGCTGGGGCTCAAGGCCCAGCCCCGGAGCAGAGAATACCAGGAAATGGGCAGCGGGGTTCTGGACTGGCACTGACGGGCACAGGCAGGGTAGTGTCGAGGGGGTGAACAGGGGGTCCTCGGGGGCAGGGAGGGCGGAGCATGGTGCTCCCTGGGGTCTGGCACGAGGAGCCTGTGTTGGGCCAGCGTCCTGGCCATGTTCTGTAGTGGATCTGCAGGCAGGACCTCTGGAGCGGTTCTCAGGCTGAATCCCAGGCTGGAGCCCTGAGGGAGCGTCTGTGCGGAGGACAGGACCCTGACTTCTGGTTTTCGTGGAAGACACATCTTGTGTCCTGACCTGGTCAGTCGAGGCAAGCTCCGTTGGTAGCAGGGATTTGTTTACTTTCCAGGCTGGTGTGGACTAAATAGAGCAAGTTAGAAACAGTGCCTCTGTGTTGACGGCTTGCAAGCTCTCAGCTTGCGTAATCACCAGGGACAGAAGCTGAAATCTCACCTGTGCTGAGCCCGCTGCCAAGGGTGGGGCTGGAAGGAGCTGGGAGCCTCGATTTGCACTTTGATGACTTAAGTGAAATAAATTGATGGTTCCAAATGGAGAAAAATGACCAGGTTGATTCCTACAGGCTTTGAATTGTTATACACGTCGCGAACTTCAGCAAATGGTGCCGCAGTCTGGCTGGGCACAAAATCACGAGCCACCACATACCTTGTAGACTCAAACAGCAACTCTTTATTCCCAAACTCACACCGGCACTCTACAAACACGTTCTGGGCAAAATCCACACTTCCACTGGGCTCTGCATTCCAAAATACTCTCTGAATCCTGCGAGAACTCAACGGGAACTCAAGGAGCAGGCGGGAGCTTGAGGCAGCAGGATACGCCCTATTCCCAGCAGGGTCCACCTTAAACCCGGAACGCCCTAAATCCCGATCCGCCCTAAACCCTGATCTACCCTAAACCCGGTCCGCCCTGGTCCTTGAGCAAGGTCACCTTTCATGCAAAGTCACTGCAAAACCTGGGTCCACCATGGAGAGTGCTTCCTCTAAGCAACATGGAGTAGGCTGACAAAGAAATTGCGATGCGTCATTCCTACTTGGCAATGGCTCTCAGCAAAATGGGACAAAGATAGAAATCAGCTGGATGTGAATATGTATTTTTAACCCTTAAAAGAGATTGTAAGAATTGGCCTTATTTTATTAGTGCCTGGCTGTATGTTTTTGCCATTAATACTGTTCATTTTGGGCAAAGACCTGAGATGACTGTCTAAGAAACAGCTTTGTGGAGCCAGACCTTCTGGAGGCAGCCGGGGAGGGGCTGAAGAGGCCGCCTGCTCAGGCTCCTGTGTGGTGGTCCCCAGGGGCTGTGGTCCTCAGGGGCTGTGGCCCCTGCCTACATCCTGCCAGCTCCCCTGGGAATCTCATCGTCACACACAACCCATGATCGCAGTCATTGGTTTATTTGTGTTCTCCGTCTGGCTGTGCCTTGAGTGCTTGTAAACATGGCACACAGTAGGTGTATAGTAAATGCTGAATAAGTGGGAGAATGTATTCAAATTATTTTATTTGACTTTCTAATTCACCCTGCAAAAGTGAGGTAGGACTAATGGCAGCCAATTTCATACCAGGCTGTCTAAGAGGGTAAGCACAGAGTCCTTAGTTGAACTTGAACTTGGGCCTCTCTGAGGCAAGTGCTCTTTCTACGCCACTCATCCACATGACCCAGTGGCTGGGGCTTCCAGGCCTGTGTGTCCCAATACACAGTAATTATATGGTTATTAAAAGCCAGATTTTGCAACACATGCCCCCATGTATGTCTCAATTTATTTTAACCATCACACCCCGAAAACTTCAACAGCCAAGTTGTGTTCTTAGCCACCAGGAAGGGACGGGCTTGGACTCAGAAGCTATCTTGAATGAGCAACTGAACCTTTTTTGACTTTCTATTTGAAGGAAGGAAGAGGGAGAGGTCTGTGAGCAGGATCAAGCAAGATAGTACACAAAATGGGTCTACACGCTGTCAGGTGCTGCGCAAACATAGCTGTTCATCCTATTTCATTTTTCTTCATTAAATCTTTAAAACCCATTCAGTGTGCAAAATAAGACGTGCGGCGCTGCGGCACACAAGCCCTGTTCTCCAGTACTCCCAGAGTGGAAGGCACCATCACTGTTCTGTTGACACAGCCTGGAAGGTGGGAGCTCGCTGGGCCCCAGGAACCCTGCAGCAGCCTGGGGTGCACGTCAAGTCTGAAAAGGGTCCCTTCTTGCCCGCTTAAGACCAATTAGTCATTTTTATTTCAAATATGAGAGAAAACCTCTGGTGATAAGTGGCTGCCAGAGAATTGGAATACTAGTTTCGGAGGTGATAGCACAAGATTAAATATTTACTTTTTGAAAGGAAAAAGAATTATCCTAAAAAATCTTATTATATTGCGATATTTCGAATCAGACACCCTGGGCACATGCTAAGTGATGTTTTTCACAGCCATATAGAAAACTTAAGATCTTGTTAGGTGCTGTTATTGCCTGCATTTCACAGACGAGGAACCTGGCCTTCGGTGGCCTTAAGTGACTTGTCTGAGGTAGCACAACTCCTGAGCTGCAGGGACCAGATCTGAGTTGGGGCCAGCTATGCGGGTCTTCCTAAGTGTGGAACGCTGCTGCGCTTTCCTGAACACTGAGGGGGATCCAGGCAGTTTTGCTCCAGAGCTCTTGGACTCTGTATACCTTGCAACTCAAGCTAACTGCGTGTGCACGGAAATGTCATTTCTTCCCTTGTCCCGTGAACCAGTCAGTGGTGAGTACTTGCTTTTGTTTCTGGGGCCGCCATAACCAAGTACTACAAACTAGAGGCTTCTAACAACAGACATCTATTCTCTGCAGCCTGGGAGTTGAAGATTGAGGGCAGGCTGGCCTGTGACGCTGAGGCTCCAGGGCAGGACCCCTGCCTCCCCAGCACCCTGGCTGTAGGTGACTCACTGTGGTCTCTGTCGCTGTCCTCATGGCTTCTGCCTGGGTGTCTCTGGGTTCACACGTCACATTCCATCAGAGCCCACTATGCTTCCACATGACCTCATTTGACTAATCACATCTGAAACCACCCTGTCCCCTGCAGTCCCGTTCTGAGGCACTGGGGAGAGACTCCACCAGGTTTAGGGGAACATAGTGTGACATCCCCGGAGCACCCGAGAACAAACCACGAGCAGAATGGGCATTGCACAGAGTGGGCTGCGACCACATGTGTCTCCTTTTCATCGCTGTCACAAAATTCTGGAGGTGGCTAACTGGATGACGAGGAGTGGGCGAGCTGGCCCACCCCTCGGGAGGCTGAAAGCCAGAGCAGGGTGCCCAGGCCCTGGTGCCAGCTCAGTCCTGCCCAGGCCCTCGTGGTGCATACAAGAGCGTACCTGAAGAAGAGTCCGTTGGCAAACAGGAAGCCAGAGAGAGGCGGGGTCCCAAGGTCCCTTCTGAGGGCAAGCCCCCAGTTGACCCAAGGGCCAGCCGCCCTTACAGAGCCCACCTCCCAACACTGTCCTGGGGACCAAGCCCCAACTCACAGACCTTTGGGGAGGCTGAAACCATGTCCAAACCACAGCAGGACCCTGGCCACAGGACCACGACCACAGGAGCTGAGAGTGACCCCCAGGGGGCTGTTCACCTGATCAGAACTGACCCTGGCCACCAAGGCAGATCCCAGCAGGCAGGAACAAGACCTGTCCATGAGCGCCTGGCTGGTCCAGCGGAGGCCCATCCGGTTCCTGGTGGCACCTTCACAGCAGGCCAGCAGAGCAGGTCAGAGAGGGAGGCTCTGCCGCGGTTCTCGCCTGAGCCAGTTCCACAGAGCCTGCCCGACAGTGGACACCACCGTCCTGTGGCCTGCTGGGTTTGGGTGGTGCCGCCCCTCGCCTGTCTCTGCTGCGAGCGTCTAGACGCCACATGTCTGTCTGCCCAGAAAGCATGAGGCCCAGGAACCCGAGGCCATCAGTGGACATGCAGACAGCCTCCCTGTGTGGCCTCCTTCGTGATGCTGGGCTCACCTGAAGGAGCCAATCCTCCAACCCCCACCGTGTCCACACCTGAACAGGTCGGCAAGGCTGGCTGTCCTTCAGGGATGGTGAAATCACAGGGGGAAGTACGTGGCTGTCCTAGGTAGGGTCTCAGAGAAGGCGGGGAGGGCCACATTCATGGCTCCCAAGCTCTGTTGGAGAAGGGAGGACCTAGAGATCGGCCTGAGTACAAATCGACCCGGGACTCTAGCATGCACGGCGGCACGTGGTCAGGGATGTGGGTTCTGGTCACCACTAACCCTCCATAGCACTGCTCCCAGCCACTGGAGGTGAGAGTTGCTGGATTCTTCCTGACTCCCCTCTGATCTGCTGTGGCCTGGAATGCAGCCCAGGGGCCCCTGTATCCCTGGGCGCCTCCCCCCGCCTCAGGGCTGCTCTCCTGGGGACCACTCCTACTCCAAAAGAAGTTTTTTTTTTTTTCCTTAAAAAACAAAAATCGAAGTTGAGTATGATTTCCAGAGGACACATTATGCAGGAGCAAATGATTCCCATTAGAACGCAGAGAATTTCACATGCTCCAGAGTTGCTTCTATAATGAAAATCCACGCTCACTAAGTGGTGGCGCCTGGGGACAGAGCACTCCCCACGCAGCCTGGGCGGCTTTGTGCTGGGGCTGTCTCCCACTCCACTCTCTTCTTTATCTTCCTGAGTCACTGTCACCAGCATCTCATATTTGATGAGCATTTTTAACGTAACGCTGCATCTGTGCCTTGGGTACTACTTCACTTGGGTCCTGTTAAGCCCAGGGCTGCTGCCGGGACCAGCTCTGTGTCTCTGTGTGTCCTCGCAGCCCTCACTGCAGGGCACTTGGTGGCTGCACCGCCTGAGAGACTCTCTGGAGCAGGGTGGGTGACAGAACAAACTTTCCTGTGTGGAGAGGCAAGGCACAGGGCTCCACCTGCCCAGGACAGAGGCTGAGCTAGCGGTGGAGTAGTGGCAGTTCAGGGGCCATGGCAGCCAATTTTATACCTGCCGTGGGAACACAGAGGAGGATGCAGCCACAGTGTGTCGTCCTCTGGCACTCGGCTCTGTGGGTTAAAACCCAAGTCACAACCACAATGTGACAGCATGAAGGTTCCAATCTCTCAGGTGTGGAATGATACAGCCACAAAGTGAGCCCCCCACACATACGCGACTTCATCTGTAGTCTTGGCGAAGTTCAAAGTTGCCTTCCTCAGGTGCAGCAGTCCTGTGGCAGGTCCCAGGGAGAAGGGTCCGAGCTCAGGGCTCAGTTCTCCCAGTCCCTTACGAGTGAAACACTCTTTACGTTGATTTAAAAAAAAAACAATGTTTAGGCTCTGTTTTTCTTTAATGGGATTAAAAAATCATTTCTGATTGCTTAAACTCCCCCTGCCAAATTTGATGGGAGAAAATGATTTCTAGATATAAAGACCGTGACTGCTGGTAGCACAGCAGCTCCCGCTGATGGCCGTGCGAGACCCGGAATTCTAAGGAAGAATTGCCTCCCCAATGCAAGAGACTTCCGTTGTTTTCTTTCCTTTCTCTCCACTGCCGAGAGGGCTCGGGCAGATTTTGGTTCACATGAAAGTGTACAGTGTTAAGTAGGTGACATATGGGTGGGGGGACCTTCCTGCTTGTCCACTGCAGCCAGGGGGGTGCGTTTCCATAGCAATAAGAAGCGAAAGTGCTCCTGCAACCTAATTGGTATGCATCCCCAGCGCAGGTTCATTGTACTCGTGCTAATGACAGGGTTGTCTCAGTAATAAGGATGGTGCACTGGAGAAATTTGCTGCCTTGGTACATTTTTCCCTGGCAGAAAACTACTTAGGGACTGTAGTCAGTAAGAAGAGTGACTGGCAGGCTTAAGGGCTGCTTAGCAGCATATGGGGAAGGCTGGTGCTCCGTGCCCACATGCATATGCTGCCATTAAACTCCAGCTTTGCGCTTTGTGTGCTCCTGGTCGCATGCCAGGAAGCCCACCTGCTGCAAGAATACTTGTAAAGCCCGACTCAGAAGTGATTGAAAAGCTACTAGAATAAACTGTAATAACACAGTAACACAGCGCTGCGCAGATGGGACGTAATTGCCAGCTAAAGTGTACAGCCTCTCTGCCGTAATGAAAACACGAGCCATCAAATTAAAATCACAAGGGAAAAAGCGATAAAAGTCTGTTGATTTTTTTTTTTTTAGTTTTATTGCAAAAACTTCAATTTTCCTGCCCTCATTAATCAAATACCATAAAACTATAGTGTCACTTTGTTCTGGAGGAGATTCAGGCAATTAAAATGATGGATGTTGATGAAATGATGTAACTTTGGTTATTTACTTGTAAGGAGAACTTAAACCCTTTGTGACTGGAGCCCCAGGCTCCTGACACACGTCTATCCACTTGCAGATTGCAAGAGGCTTCGGGAATTTTCCTGGGAAAGTTTGTGGGGCAGTTGGTCTAAGTTGGCCCGAGGCGGAGGGCGGTTTGCAGAGTGAGCCTGGGTCTCAAGCCCACACTGGCACCAGTGAGAACCGTACCCTTCCCTCCGCACCCTGTCTTTTTTCTAAAATATGAGTGATTTTTATTTTTTGGACAATTAACTGAGCTATGTAAACACAGAAACTCCCCGGGCCGTTTGTGCCATTGTAACTGGCGGCTGGCGGCCTCGGAGCAGTGGGCTGGCACCCCCCGGGCGGCCTGAATGGGCTTGGCGGGCTCAGAGGTGCTCCCTGCAAGCTCAGCCCCTGAGCGGCCCCCGGGCATCCTTGTTCCGCTCCTTTCTGTGGGTGGGCCGTGCGAGGGAGCAGAAAGGAGCATTTGTGTCACCGTAGTCACCCAAGTAAACAGCCCTGAAAAGACTCTCTTTTCATTTCTAATTATGCGTTTCTTCAGCATTCCTCATGGCAAAGTGGACGATTCCCACCCGTTAGAAAAATAAAGGAAGAAAAGAGAGGACAACAGTGGCCGAGGACAGACCCAGGTCGCCTCACAGACAGAGGTGTGCGGGGGGAGGGGGAATCTGTCAGTGCAACTTCTTCCTCTTTGTCCCCTTCCTGGAACAGCCCATTTGGGTCATTTCTTAGCCGCCAGTGCCCTGGCTCCCATGGGGTCTTGCCAGTCACTAGAGGTGCGAGGGGCCATTCACCACGGCTGCCTGCCCGGTCGCCGCCTCCCAGCGAGCCCATCTCACAGCTGCGTGGCCCTGGACCATGGGAGGCAGCCTCAAAGTAATACCAGAAGCGCCTGACACTGCAGTTCACGCCGAGGTGCCCGGCCGGCAGCACAGGCAGAGACGAGGAGACCGCCACCCGCCGTCGACTCTCGGCAGTTTGCTCTGTCCCGTCCTGTGGAGTCCTTCACCTGAAGAACAAGCCTTTTCTGAGTCAGCAGAGAGGTCTCAGGGGCTCAGGCCAGGAGAGCTGAAGCCAGCTGGAGTGATGGTAACCTCGTGCCACCGGGCAGCCATGCCCAGGTACAGATGGACGCAGGCCAGGGCTGTTGGGGCTCCGCCGTCGTCGATACCTCAGTTTACCATGTGCTAAGCCGTCCCTCCCCTACAGGATCATGTGGCGACCCCTTCCCATGAGCACCCTGGACTCATGTAGCACTCCTGTCAATCAACACAGCCAAGACCGTGGCCTCCCCCTGCCCTGCCAGGCTTCTCGGACAATCAGCTGGCACATGGCCTCTGTGTCCTGTGCTGGGAACGCACAAGGGAACTAAGAAAATTGACATGCCTCCCAAACTGTTGGGTCCCTGGTCTCCTGAGCAGCTTCCTTGGAGATCCGACATTCCACAGTCCCATGTTCCATGGAGAAACGCTTCCCGGGAAGGTGGCCAGGGCCTGACGTTGCCGCAGTGGCCGGCCAGCATGCCAGCTCCTGCAGAGTGGCCCTGGCCAGCCTTCGGAAGGCGGTGGGTCCTGAGAGGCCTCAGTCAGGAAGGAATTCAGAGAAGGGACCTTGGTTCTGCTGTGAGTGTCAACAGGCTGTGATGTGCCCAGAGGCTGCGTGTGAGCAGAGCGGCTGGGCACCTCCTTAACCGACGAGCTCTGGGAGAGTTGGTGGATTGCTTCACACTGCCGCTGTGAAGCTGTGGCTCGTTACTGTGCATTGTGTCCTCTGCCACAGAGCACAGATAGGATAAGACAGAGTCCCTCAGTGCTGAAAGCCACACACACCGATTTTAAGCATGGAAATGGAATGCCGTTTGTATTTGTGGATTTTTCTTCCTCAGCTATATAATAGATTTGCAGAAAGCATGGGCAGTGTCCACCCCAGCTTAGATCTTGTGGCAAGGTCATAATAGCCCCCCTCTGAGACTTGAGGGAGCTATTTGTAAACTGGGGTGCATGGCTGAAGCAACAACAATGTTGCTGCTGTTGTCTGACAGAAGGTGACTGAGGCACCAGTGGTTTGGGGACCCCTGGATCCCTGTGCTCTCCTGGGTGCCGCTTGCCATCTGTGGGCTGGACTGCCAGTGGGTGTCACTCCTTGGAATTCTACCGAGTGGACCAGGTTCAGGGCCCGTGTGTGAGGTTCCTGAAGGTGCAGGGAGCCCAGGGCCAGAGGACTGGGGGATCTGACGCTGCTGCCATCCGTGGGCACGCTGCCTTTCCCCATGAGCCCCTGTTCTGAGTATGCCTCTCTCATTTTAAACAAAGAATCTGTGACTCTACTGGGCACCCATCTGCCACCCCAGGGCTGTTTGCGGGCATGGAGAGGAGGTGGAGGCTCATGTGGCCCTGGCCCCTGATGAAGTCACAGCCGTCTCCTGCGGGCGCCTCCCTTGCCTTGAGAGCCAGCGTCCAGCCTGCTCGTCGACGCCCGCTTCCTTGGCGTTCTTCTGCTCTCCTCGGCCCAGATCAGGACGCATGTCCAGCACATTGTTGCCAGTAATGGGGGCTGTCGAGATTTGGGCAGGTCGTAGGAAAACGGAAGTTTGTGGCTCTGACTTGGTGAAGGAATCGGTAGACTTTGGAGCATGGTCAATTTTTTTTTCCTTAGTAAGATGTCTTAAAAAGAAAAATGGCCGTTTCTTCTACAGAAGCTACTGAAGGGCTGGAATAGAGAACAGCAAGCGCCTCTGCTCTCTGCCTGGGATGTGCTGCAGACTCTCTCCACCTCTGAGCACTGCGTGTCCCTAAAGAGGACACGCCATGTCCTGTCTTTTGGGGTCTAGAGGACAAAAATAATTTATGGAAAACATTGTCCTTTTGGATTTGCTGGGGCCAGTCCCCTCTCAGGGCCGTGCCTTCTCGTGTGGCACTGGCCACCCAGGCCCCTCTCAGGCCTCCAGCTGTGGCTTCTCCTGCGCTCCTTCCCAGCAGTCTCCCACCCCGTGCCTGTACGGAAGCCTCCTGGGGCCAACCTCATCAGCTGGTCCTAGACACTGGGATTGGAAAACCCTGGAGTAGGCTATTGGACATCGGCTTCAGGTGTCCGGATGGTGATGGTTTTCCCTGGCAGTGGGTGTGGGGACCGTTTTTGTGTTTGGGAACTTGAAGTTCTTCTTGGACTCAGTTAGTTACAGGCACCTTCAGAAGCACTCGCCTTCATGCCCCGGAGGTGAGCACACACGTGCAGAGTTCGTCTGAGAGCCCCGGGGCCTGGTGGTGGCATTGTGGTCCCGTGAACATGGCGGCAATCCTCTGACGTCCGTGAAGTGCCCTGTGACTCCTGCCAGGGGTGCTCAGTGCTGCTCTCAGCTCAAGGCAGGGACAGTCCAGGCTTAAGACTTGTGTTCAGAAAGCAGGACCGTTGGCCTGGCCAGTTGTTGGGCCCGAGGGGTCATGCTGGAGCTATAGACCCCGATTCTTCACCCACGAGGCTCCCCCCAGTGTGGCTCAAGAGCCAGTCTGCAGTGGCCTGGTCAAGATGCAATGGTGCCTGGCAGGATGCAGGCTGACCAGGCAGGTGGCCCGCATCCTGACCGAGGGGGCCAGCCAAGCTGGCTCGTGGAAGGATGCCTGACTGTAGACGGTGAACTTTCTCTTCCAGCGGAACACTTCTACAAGGCCAGGGGCAGGAGAATGGCTGTGAGCTCCCATTGCCCAACTGAGCTACCTGTTCAGCAGTTTGTAAGGATGAGGTCTTTGAAGGCTCTGCAGTGCCCACACCTGCCGGCTGTCCTGGAGCAACCCACCCCAGGCACCATGTGTGTGAGCACCCGGCACTGAAGGCCACCCAGAGGTCTCTGCAAGACACAGTGCTCAATGACCTGCGGATCAGACTTTTGGAGCCAGCGGTGAATTGCAGACCCGGGTGGAGCCTGCACCGTCCGCAATGTGGACGGGCATTCCTTAGCATTCCTCATCTTATGTCCATCGTTCCTGTCTCTGTACACATGATGCTGGGGCTCAGAGCATCAGCAGTGGGGACACAGCTGGGGCGTGGCGGCCCCGGCTGCTGCTCCGCCACGCCACACACCTGCCTGAGCTGCGGGACTCCTATGGGGCTCCATGCAGCCTGGAAGGGACAGGGCTAGTGCTCAGGCGGGTGGGTTTCAGAGAGCAGCGGGACCCCTCCCCCTGTGGGGCGCATGCCATGGGGCAGAGGCTGACCAGTCCACGCTGGTCCTCATGGCATGGGCCAGCCCTGACCTTCCTTTTGTGCTCGTTGGATGAGGACTGGCTGCGCTGCTTGATGGCAGATTGGTGTGCGGGGGCAGAGTGCCTGCAGGGGACACTGGGGCATTCTCCTGGTCTCCCAGGCTCCTCTCCCCTTTGGCTCACGGTGGGCAGTGGTCTGGACTCGTGGGCCACATGTGCTTCAGGAGCAGGGAGAGCAGCCAGAGCTGTGGCCGGGAGGTCCCAGGAGAGCGCAGGATGGACAGAGAGCTCTCACACTGGGGCTGGTCCTCTGACACAGGCAGGTGGCCGGAGCTGTGCTGAGCGGCCTCTGGGCTGTTAACTATGAAATATGCTGTTGTCTTACCAGGAAGATCTGCAGGTCTGAGAGGCTCCCTGATCCTCTGAGATTACCTTGAACTCAAAGGCAGCATCCCCAGAGCCGGGTTTGGCTTAGAGACTCTGGTTGGTGTCACTAAAGCTGAGGAACACCCCTCATTCCTCGACGTTCTCCTGGTGACTTTGGGGTGCAGGCACTTGCGTGTTGCCAAGTCACAGATGTGAAGAGGGTGCCCCAGGAGGGCTCGGCCAGAGGGCGGTGTCCTGAACTGCCCAGCACTGGGAGGCTGCAGGTTGTTGGGTAGCAAGGGAGTCTGAGCCGTTGGGGATGAGGCTCAAGAGTCAGCGTCACTGGAGCACAGGGAAGGCCAGCTCCTCCGAGAGGCCTTGGTGCAGGTCTCAATGGGGGCTCCAGTAGGAAAGGGGTCCCCGTGGAGGGTGAGGTGTGACAGCGGGCGACCACAGGAAGCCACCTCACCCGGGAATGGAGTCCACCCACCCCATGAGGGGTCCTTGGCCACTGAGGAGCTCACAGGCCGAGGGTGTGCCGGGCTGAGAAATGTGCTCCAGACTCATGGCCTGTCTGGGTCCACAACTATTTGGAAGTGGGGTCTTTACAGATGGGATCACGATGGGGTCGTGGTGGAGCAGGGTGGGTCCTGATCCAGGAAGAACTGTCCTTCCAGGGGGAGGCATAGGGGAGGGTGCCCTGGGAAGATACAGGGACACAGTGTCACCAAAGGCAGGACACAGAGGGGTGGCACCCAAGGCAAGGGCAGAGTCAGGGCAACACAGCTGCCAGCCAGGGCACAGCAAGGGTGATGGAGAGCGCGTGGCGGGGACATCTGGCTTCCCCGCTGCGAGGTGGTGAATTCCTCTAACTTAAGCTTGTTACAGGGCCCCATCCAACAAACCCAAGCTGCCTCAGCCTGCCTGGAAGGCCAGGGGCCACCAGTACAGTGGGACAGCCGGAGGAGATGGCGTGGGGATAGACACCGCGGGTCTGGGTGACCTGCGAAGGACCAGAAGAAGGAGGCTGAGAGAGGCCATCAGGCGACGGTGCCTGGGGAGAGGAGAGACCCAGTCCAGGGGTCTCTGTGAGCCCTGGGTGTGGGTGGGGTCCCCGGGAGGCGGTGCTCACATCCTCGGTCCCCTGCTCACCGACTCTGGGGCTTTGTGACTTGTGGGAAAGCCGAGGTTCATTCCCGTCCTGGCTGTGGTTCAGCCGCCGACCCGGGGTGTGCCCCCCTGTCACAGGCCCTCGACTGGGGCGCTGAGGGAAAGTCCCCGGCCAGCGCTGGGGTGGGCTTTATGCCTGCTTAGCCCCAGGCGGCCCCTTTCTCCAGTGCCACCCAAACCTGAATGGAAATGTCATTGTGCCTGGTTCCTCCAGGATGGCCTCCTTTAGAATAACAAAAACACATCGGTGGTAGGTTTCAGTGTTATTTTTAATAAAAGAAAACCCTTTAATTTACATATATTTAAGGCTAAGTAAATGAAATGCATTATGTTACCACTGTTCTGCGGAATAATGAGGCCCAGGGCCCAGAGAGTGATTTTCACACCCGCACCCAGCTCGGCCTGCACTGGGGGGGTGAGGGCGGAGGGGCTGGTCCTCGGGGGCAAACCTCGCATGCATGCTCAGCATGGCCAGCCTGCCCCAGCAGGGACACTGGGGACAAATGGATTCTCTGAAAGCCCCTCAGAGGCCTGGACACGGGGCTCCCCCACGGGTGCTCAGAGCCCACCCAGAGCCCAGCTGGGCTTTGCTGTGGGACACACCTGTGCTCAGGCAAGGCTCTCTCAAGGCCCGGGCAGGGTGGGGAAGGCAGGAAACAGAACTGTCACACACAGACAGGTGCCCGTTTGGACACAGACCCGCTCTTCTGTCACGTCTGTATGTACGCGTGGCACACACGTGCACACCCACATCTCTTTCATTGCATTGTATAAAGAAATGTGACCTTGGAAGAATTTAAAATTTGCAGTATACCCATATTTCATCTCAGGTCTGATGTCCCTGTCCTCCTGGAGGTCACAGAGGAGGACATGCTAGAGGCTTGCGAGTCACCCGAGACGAGAGTGGGTACTTAGCCAGGTTTGAGTACGTCGCACCCCCTGAAGGAATATTTATACCACCAGTCTCCTTAACAGGCACTTGGCTTTGTGGGGCTCCAGGGCTCCTTTCCCAAGGAGGAGGCCCACCCTGCCCTGGGATCCTGGAGGAGGGAGAGCTTCCTGGTTTGGGATTTTCTAGCTCATCTGCCCCTTGGCTCACCCCGAGCACTGCCACATGTGAGCAGGAGCCCTCGGGGGTGGCAGCAACTTCAGATCCAGCCCCCCAGGCCTGCAAACCAGGAACCTCGACCAGCCCGTGGGGTCTGTGCGCCTGGGGCAGGTGGCCAGGGCTTCCCTGCAGGTGGCTCCTCTCCAGGCCCAAGGGTGAGGAGGGAGCTGGCCTCCTGCAGGCTCGGAGGGCACGCTGAGGGCTGGAGCAAAGGCAGGTCCACCCCTGGCCTCTCAGTGACATTCTGGCCCCTGGGCAAGGACATGCTCTTTTCTCTCAGTTCCTATTTTCTCCAGTTAATCAGGTGACTTGAAAAGAAAGGAGATAAGGGCATTGTCCACGCTGACAGCATCCTGATGATCCGTGGAGGTGGAGGGAGATGTTGCACTCTGAACATAGAGTCATGAGGGACCCTCTGCTCACCTCCTGGGTTAATTACCTCGGGAACCCCACAACGGCAGCTGAAATTTGTATCCAGAAAGTGCTGCTATTTTCACTATTGAAGCAATCGAGAGTTCCTGAAAGTGCTTTGAAGGAGCCCCCTCACGGTCCAGTGCTGAGGATCTGAGCAGTGACTGCCTGCTCCTACTTGAGGGCACTTGTGCATTGGGCTAAACTGGGGCTGAGTGTTGTGAGCTGGACTGCACCCCGGGGCCTGCACCCTCGTGGTGGACAAGGAGGACACATGCTGCGCTCGGCAGCGCGACTCTCAGGGAGGTGGGGTGCGCTGGTTACCACGAGCGGCGTCTGCCGAGCACGTGGCCCTTTGGCATCAGCCCTGTGTTTGAAAAGTCATGTGCAGAATTTACCAAGCAGCAAACCAAACAGCAGAAGGCGGCAAGCTGCTGCCCTTGGCTGCCACCATCCACGGCGAGGAAGTCGTCTGGAGCGCTTGGCGGTGGATTGTCAGGACCGTGCTGAGCGCTGGCTCTCCTGACGTCTCCCAGCCTGGCAGGGACAGTGTGTCTGCACTGAGAGGCCAGATAAGCCTGTGTTGTCTCCGTTTCTCATCTTCTCCCCAGACTGGACGCCCAAGGCTGTCTGCGGGAGGCACGGCGCACCCAGGAGCCCGGACGTGAGTGTTCTCCACCTCAGGAAAGCTCGGCCTTCGGTTTTGACTGTAGACTGGGCACTTGGTTACAGATTCTGACGACAGAGCTCGCCCTGACCAGGATCTGTGAAACTCAAATGCTCCTGATGACCCTTCCCCTCCTGTGCCCAGGGGGCTGGGTGAGGAGTGCTGAGACTTGCAGAAGAAAAGGCAGAATAGGGCTGGCCTCCTACAGAGCTCTATTGGCCAGGTGTGCGCCCAAGGTGGAGGCCCCCCAGGTCTCCCGTGCCTGCCCAACCCCGTCTTCAGCTCACAGGGAACGTGCACGATTCCCTAGGAAGGGCCAGTCTCTCCTGTGGATGGCAAGCCTGGTGAGAAAAGGAACCAGGGTCACCTCGTCACGGCCGCAGGGTGACACGATGTCCCGCCCATGAACACCTGCTGCAGGGAGGATGGCCGAGGCTGTGTTACGACTCCGCACAAGTATCTCTCGGCTGCATTTCCCCAGTGCCGCTCGCTTCCTTGAGGGCGCCCAACGCTGAGTGTTTGTACTTTGAAGTCAGTGATTGATCAGGGTAACCTGGTTTTACCTTTGAGGAAATCATCTTATTAGAGATCTCTGGGGCTCTTTTCCAAACCAGAGACGGAACATCCCCGTGTAGGGATTCTGTAGCTCCCAGAGGACAGGGAGCCCTCAAGGACACAGTGGCTGCTGGAAGAACCAGGGGCTGCCAGAGGCCATGAGGTCAGCTGCAGATAGTGACACAGAGGTCGTGGTACCCTGTGCGCTGCGACAGGAACATCTTGAACTCTTCATCAGAGAGGAAATGAACCCCAGTTACACCTAGTAATGCCCCCACTCCCCCCACCTGCCTGCAGTGTGCTCTGTCCCTCGCTGCTCTGCTCAGAGACAGCAATGGCTGGACTTCCTCCTGTCCAGCTCCAGTTCTCCTGGGCCCTGCCTGCACTTCGTAGATGCCCGTCTCTCCTTGTAGGGCACACACTGTCAAAAAGGACCCTAATCATGTGACAGAAACCTACCCTGGTGGCCTCGTGGAGGGCGAGGGAGCTGTGGGGCTAAGGCCATGTCAGGCAGCTGCTGCACCTTGTCTGGGCTCTCAGTGACTTGGGAGCCTAAGGCGGGAGGATGGCAAGTTCAAGGGCACCTGGGCAGCTTAGCAAGAGCCTGTCTCAAAACAAAAAAACTAGAAGGGCTGAGATGTAGCTCAGGGGCAGAGCACCCTTGAGCCCAATCTTTAGTATCCCCCCAAAAAGGGAAGGTGGGAAGAGAGGAAGGAACTCAACACCCCCTGACCCCTGCGCTCCTCCGTAACATGGCCAGTCAGCAAGAGCAGAGGGCAGCTTGTCCCTGCCTAGCCGTGAGTCCAGCACAGGTGCCCTGTCCCAGGTCGCTGGCCCCTCTCCTCAGTGGCCCAGGCACACAGCACCCAGGGGAGTGGGAGCCCTGACTTCATACCTCCTGCCTGTCAGCTCGTTGGAAGCAGAGTGAGCGGGTGGCCACAGTGACCCCACCCTCGGCTCCAGCCAGGTGCCAGGTCACCTGCACAGGACAGCGCGGGCGAGGATGCAGCTCCTCTGGAGGCAGCCAGGCGCTGGGGCCTCTGGGTATGGGGGCTCCCAGGAGCTGCAGGGGGTGTCCTCCCTCAGCCTCCAGCTAGTTCCTCCCCAAGGCACTGAAGGCACCGGGGGCCTGAGTCTGTCTACCTGTGCAGCTAAAGGGCACCACCCGATCATTAGTCCGGAGGACACTGAAGGCTTACGCCAATGTCTGAGGCTGCAGGAATACTGAGTAGGTGTAAGGACAAACCGCCCACAAGCCGTACTTCCCATGTATTGGGGGTGGGGGGAGGTGGCTGAGCTTCGTTCCCTCAGAAGCGAACACAGGGACTCCTGGGAGGGAGGCCACTCAGCCCCGTGGCCTTCATGCCTCAGATGGTCATGCAAGACAGACCTGGACAGCAAAGCGTCCACCTCCAAGGAACTGCCACCAGGTCAGTCCCGTATGAGCGTGGCCTGTTGTCCAGCTCTGCCAGAGTCCCGAGGAAGCGCTCACAGAGCCGTTTTCTGACCTCCCTTCAGACGGCTGACTCGGAGACCTGGGGTGCCTGGAAATCTGCATTGTGCAGCCCTGTGGGAGGCTGTGCCCTGCACGTGGGACCTGCCTGCTCTGGCCACAGGGTGCTGGGCTCTGCCTGCTGGTGCTCTGCAGGCAGTCTGCACCAGGATCAGCTTTGCAGCTCCCGCCCCCAGCCCTGGCGCCCAGCTCTGGAGGTGAGCAAAGGCTGGAATCCGCGTCTTTATCAAGGGCTCCAGCATCTCAAGCTTACTTTGTGAGAAACCTCACAGGACTGAAATCTCCATGGGTGATTCTGATGGAAACTCAATGTTTGCATCTTCTGATTCAGCTGATGAGCAACCAAGGCTGACTGAGAGCCAGGGACTTGTCCAAGGTCACACAGGTACCAGTGAGGTCACCCCTGTGCTATCCCAGGGTATCAGGGTACCTCGATCTGTTCTCCGGCTAGCACTGGGCCAGTTGACTCCAGCCCACATTCTGTCTTGGCCAAACCTCCTGACGGAGTGGAACAGGAAGGCTGAGCCGCATCCCGAAGGTGCAGTGTCTCAGCCAACGCCAACCTGCATCCTCCTCAGGGCTGGCTTTGTTTCTGGTCAAGGAATCAGTGAATCCTATCCATCAACAGGGCCAACTGTGCTCAGCAAGATGGAGGTGATGGACGCTGGGAGGGAAGGACAGGTCGTGGAACTCCTCCACTTACCTCCCTTGATGCTGCCACTGCTTGGGAGGGAGCAAGGGTCCCAGTGTGGGATCCTCGATGTGATACTCTGATGCAAGACTGCAGTGTGACACCCAAAGTGATGCCCAACGTGGGAGCCCAACACAGTACCCCATGTGATACCCGAGGGTGGGCCTCCAGTATGGAGCCTCTGTTGTGACAGCGCCAGGGCAGTACTCCTAATGAGGGACTCAAGAGGGTACCCCAACATCATGTTCCAATTAGTGCCCCTAATAGAGGTTCCCCAGAGTATACTCCAGTGTGGGATCCCCAACATGAGCCTCAATGTGACATGCCAGTGCTGGACCCCAGTGTGAGAGCCTGCCGTGGGCTCATGGCCGCGGTACCAGGGTGATGGTGACTGCTAACTCTTGGTGTGGTAGTCAGTCAAAATATCACAAAAAAAGTATGGTGTGTTAAAAGGCATCTTTGAAATTCCAATGTCTAAATTCAGAGATGGATTTTCCTCCAACAGAAAAATGATAAGGAATCAAATTCATGGTGTGCCCTTACGTCACAAGAAAGCTGGCTTGTCAGCGGTGTGCCACCACTAAGGTGCCATCTCGTAAAATCTGAATTGCCTGGCCCTCGACACCATCAGAACTTTCTCAGTTCCAAGGACAGACACCCAGCAGAACCAACGTGAGCCCCGGGGCCCTGCAGCTCACATCTCCAGAAGGCCTGCCCCAAGATGGGCAGGCTCTGTGCCCATCCCTGGGTCTCACTCTCCAGCTGACCATCTAGCCACACTCTCAGCTCTTCTCCAGACGGAGGGAAAGTCAGGCTCTGGAGCCCTGAGCTTGAGGGACAACTGTTCGCCATCCAGAGGAAGGGAGCCCTTCTGCCCAGCGTCCACGCCATGATCCTGCACCACAGGCCGAGTTCAACAGTGGAAGTCCATCCTCCCCGGTCCTGAGCTGGGAGGTCAGGTCACCGCGTGGGCAGGGCTGGCTCCTCGTGAGGGCTCTCCCCTGGCCTGAGACACCAGCTTCTCCCTGTGACCTCACATGGCCGTCCCTCTGTGTGACGCCCGTGTCCTCTCCTCCTATGCATCAGGCCTCAGTCTTTTTCTTTCCATAATGTGAATTTTTATTTAATGTGTTCCTTATCCCCTTGTCTTAGACTCATTTTGATCCAGTTTTGTTAAACAGTGTTTACACTTTAAACCCAAACACTTCCATTAGCCTAACCGTGCAAACAGATGCCTTTCCTGGTGTGGTCAAGGAAACGACACTGAGACTGTGATACCCATATATTCTTTTTTAAAATTTATTTTTTATCAGTTCTGGTCAGTTGAACATGACAGCAGAAAGCTTTTTGATTCGTTGCACACAAGTGGAGCCCAGCTTTTCACTTCTCTGGTGGTACATGATGTAGTCCCACCCCACGTGCAGTCATACGGGTACCTAGGGTCTCACTCCACCATCATTCCTGCCCCCATGCCTCTTCCTCTTCCCACCAATCAGAGTTCCTCCATTCTCCCCACACCCCCTCCCCACTGGGGATCAGCATCCTCTTAACAGAGAGAACTTTTTGCCTTTGGTTTTTGGGGATTGGCTTACTTCACTTAGCATTATGTTCTCCAACTCCACCCATTTACCTGCACATGCCATGATTTTATTCTCTTTTATTGCTGAGTAATATTCCATTGTATATATATATGCCATATTTTCTTTATCCATTCATCCAGGTTGGTTCCCCAGTTTAGCTATTGTGAATTGTGCTGCTATAAACATCGATGTGGCTGTGTCCCCGTAGTAGGCTGCTTTTAAGTCCTTTGGTCTATAGACTGAGGAGAGGGATAGCTGGGTCACACGGTGGCTCCATTCCCAGTTTTCTGAGGAATCTCCATGCTGCTGTCCGTATTGGCTGCACCAGTTTGCAGTCCCCGCAGCAGTGGATGAGTGTTGGGCCTTACTCTCGTGACCTCATTCTCTCTCTCTGACGCACAGTCTTGGGACCCCAGTGTTCCCCAGCATCAGCCTGGCCTGGGCATGCACACAGCCAGGCTGAAGTCAGCACGGGGGGTCACCTGAGTCCCCGTGATCCTGATGACTCCCAGGCTATCATTTTGTTGTTGTTTTCTGTGCATTTTTCATAATTTAAAATCATGGGAAGAAGCTAAAGTTATTGACTCTTCTACATTTAGAAACTCTTACTGAGGAGTTGGCGCCCAGAGGGTTTCAACCCAACACCGGCCTTTCCGACAGCTCCTTTGGTGTGTTTGGGGGACCCTCTGGGTGTGGCCATTCTGTACTGATGGAGGGTCACAGCCATCCTCCCAGACACGTCTGCACGTGTCCCTTTGTGGACCTGGCACGGAAGCCCTTTCCACAGGAAGGTACACCCGGAGGGTTAATCTGCTTTTTGTGATCTTGTCAGAAATGTGACACTATAATCTGCTGTTGATGAACTCTAACTCCATCTCACTCTCCCCGCGTCTGGGCGAGGCGCCATCTCTCGTTCCCTGCTTTCTTTTGCTTCTTGTATCTGTTGCAGGATCAGAGATGACGGCATAATCACTTCTGCGCCTTTGGCAGGGCTCTGAGATTGCTTCTGCCATTGGCTGGTGGAGGCCGTCTTCGCTGGGGAGAAGGAAAACAGGTGGAGACTCTTCTAGACTGTTCAACAGGAGGCCATCGCAGCCACAGAGTGCAGGGCCCGGGGGACGTGGCCATTGCCTGGGGAGCCCAGGGGCACAGGGCTGCCCCGTCTGCACATTCAGCTGTGCCATCTTCTGCTGCCGAACAAACACTTTGGGCAAATTCCTGTTCCAGCGCACTTGAGGAGGACAGGGCTTCTCCATTTCCCTTAACAACTGAGGGCTCCCGAAGATGATTTATGAAACAGAACGCCTGTTGACTTTGATCCTTTTCCGTGGTTCAGTGCTAACAAAATTGAGACTAAGCTGGCTTAGATGCCTCACAGCTGGCGTTCGGAGCTAAATGACGACTGGAATCCATCAAATATTAATCTGGCCTCTGGCATCCGTCCCACTTTTGGGCAGTGAGCACATGAGTGCCTTGCCAGGGGCTGCTGGCATGTCCCCACCCGCTGGGGTCCTCACCCACTTCTCCCCTAGCCTTCATTTTACCCATGATCTCCTGGGCTCAGGGAGTTGTAGGGAAAGGGCAGGTTGGACGGTGAGTGGCCGCCAAGGGATGTGGAACCAGACCACGACACTTGCGCTCATAACGTTTTGTCCTGTGACCAAAACACCTGACAAGAGCATCTTGGAGGAGGGAAAGTTTGTCTGGGACACACAGGTTCAGAGATCTGGCCTGTGGTTGGGATTCCATTGCTCTGTGTCCCCGGCAAGGCAGATGCTTAGGTGGATCTCGGGAGTGTCTGGAGGTGGTGTCCCCTGGCTGCCCCTCACAGTGAGCTGATCCAGCCACAGGGTCCCTGGATGTCCACCATCGAGCTCTCCGTCTTTGCAGGCTGCCGGGCACCTATGATCAGCTGTGGAGGGCATCGCCTGCTGCAGACCCCTGGGGTCTGCTGAGAGCCCGTTGACTGGAACCCTTCCATACTGCCTGGCCCAGAGCCGCTCTACTTGTCCTGGCATGCCCCTCCCTTCTCTGGGCCCCACCCACAGCTGGGGTTTCCTTCTGTCACCGGGTAAGGGATGCAGCCACATTCCCACAGCTGGAGTGAGCTGCCCCTCAGCCCACCGGGGACCTCCAGGTGGTGGCCCTTCTGCGGCAGACGAGGTGAGCAATGAACGTTCCCCTTGTCTGCTGTCTCAGTGGCAGGCTGCACTCAGGTGGAGACCTGACCCCTGACTCCCCCTAGGGTTAGCTCCCTCCTGGGGGCCCTGGTGACTTGTGCTGGCCCTTGGCAGGCTCCTTAATTCTTGCCCTTGCTGTCTGGTGACCTGACACCTTCAATATGGGAGACCACACTGATGCACGGTGGAGACTTGGATGTCTGCTCCTTGGGACCCTCTAACAACAGGGAGTCGGTGCAGCCCTGTGGAGACTGTGCGGGCCTTCTGCGCCCACACAGCATGCCTTTGAACTGTCTCTGGCCCTCCTTGTCAGGGATGGAGATGACGCTTTCCAGACCAGGGGCCGGGTCCCATGGCCCTGGCACCACGGGAACCTTCTCCAGTGCAGACACCGCCAGGGCCTGGCAGCAGCACAGGGCCTCTGTGCCTGCCGTGTCCTCGTCCACTCTTACCTGTCAGGCTCCCGCGGGTTCCCCAGCGTGTGGGGTGGGTCCTGTGGAGTCGGAGGCAGGAGCAGCCCTCCACATCTCCTCTTCCGCCTCTGTAGGCCCTCTGCAATGCCTGCCGCCTTGACTTGGTAACTGATCTGAGAAGGGCCATTTCCCAGGCTCCATCTGAGCCTCTCCACTCTGGTCTCTCACTCCCAGGCCAGGGAACAGACGAGTCCATTCAAGGGTTAGTGACTTAGTCCCCTTCAGGTGCACGTTCAGCTGTGACAGGGGCCTGACGCTGGGAGTCTCGGGCTCCAAACCTAACAGAGCTGGGGGTCCGTTCTGAGGAGGTCTGGGGACTGGTCACCATAGCGCTGGACTTCATGAGAAAAGGCATCGCTATTGTGCCCACGCAGAGGCCTGGCCCTTTCACAGCCGCCCGCCTCACCGTGACAGTGCCACACAAGGACAACTGCAAAGCAGGCTGCAGTGACACTTGGGGACGAACAGGCAGAGGCAGGAAGCCTGGAGTCACTCTAAGCTGGTGACTTGGGTGTGCTTCCCACAGCTGTCCCCGGCTGCCCAGGAACTCAAGGTGTGCTGACCAGGCCAGTCCTGCAGGCCCTGGTCAGGGTCTCAGTATACTCTGTGCCTCTTCGTTGACCTGTGGCACCTGCGTCTGAGCTGTCACTGGTCCCCCCGCGTGGCCTGGCATGGTGGGAGGGAGGAAGCTCCATCTTGATGGGCACCCCCCCGTTGGCCGTATGTCTCCTCCCTCTGGTGTCCAAGCCTGGCTCCCAGGTGGCCACCCCACTCCGGCTTTCCCAGCTTCTGCCCTCCACCTCATTTCTGACCAGGGACCATGTGGCTGCTCTGCCAGGTATCAGCAGGCACCATACCTAGTTTTAGGTCCTGCATTTGTTAGGCACCTTGCCTCTTTCATGATCATTCTTCTCCAGTTACTCCAAAGAAAGCAGGGTCCTGGCAAATGAGGAACCAGGGACTGCGTTCCGCTGCGCGACGTTCAGCTGGACTCTTCAGAATGACCTCAGAGGAGTAGGTGACAGGTGGTTTTGTACCTGAGGCCATGGGATCTCAATTTCCAGTGGGGCATTTTGTCGGCTTCTCATCTCTGTGACAAAATACCTGAGAAAGAGAGAGGAAGGTTGTCCTTGGGCTCCCAGTTCCAGAGGTTTCAGTCCAGGGTCACGTGGTGCCGTCACCGTGGGCCTGAGATGAGGCAGAGCACCATGGCAGGGGACAGGTGGTAGAGGAAAAGTGCTCACCCCAGGGCAGCCAGGGACAGGATTCAGTCCCCATGCCACCATGGACCCACTTCCGTCTACTTGGCCCAACCCCTACAGTTCCCCCCCCCCCCATGGGCCCTTCAAGTATGAACTTGTCAATGAATTAATCCACCAAGGGGCTGGAGCCCTCGTGGTTCAGTCACTTCCTGGAAGCCACCTGTACACACTGCTGCACTGGGGACCAAGCCTTCCACACAGGAGTCTCTGGGGCACACTCCAGATCCAACCATGTCACTGTGTACGATGCTTCCATTGAGAGGCGTTTCCTACAAATACATCAACCTGGTGACATTTCTTAGCTGGTGTCTGTGTGTAGCCACGGGTTCAAGTGGAGAAGTTTGGGATGGGGTGTGGGACGTGGGCTGGCCTGGGGGGGAGGGGTGTGGGGCAGTGGACAATTCTGGACGGAGGCAGAACTGCACAGAGGCAGAGAGAGGAGGGGCTGGGCCTTTCCCAGACTCAGGGCCGTCTCCCTCCCTCTTGGCCGGGCTTTCCCAGCATATGGCAAAACAGGGCTGCAGAATGTCCGCGTTTTGTTTAAAATAGTGTTTTATTTGTGGCTTTTGGCTGTTTTATTATTGTTTTGACGTCCACTGAGTGCCAGGATCATGAGTGTAGGAGGTGGTGTGTATAATTACTAGAAGCCCCAGTTTTCGTCATTTAGACACGAAAATCTATATAAGGAAAAGTGAACAAAGCAGGCTGGCAGGGGAGGAGGGAGCGCGTGAGTCACTTCCGCAGCTTGGGCAGCTCTGTTGGGGCAGTGCGTGCGTGCACCCTGCAGGAAGCAGCCATACGTGCGTGGATGTCCACAGGTCCGCGAGCTGAGTCGGGGCAGGCCCTCTGCAAACAGCGTGCCCCAGCAGTTTAGTCCAGTGCCCAGGTCCTCGAGGTCACTGCTGAGACTCAGCCTGAGTGTGCCCAGGGCTCCCTGGGCACCTGACTCTGAGCCGCTTCCTGCCGGCTCCCAGGAGGGCTGTGCTGTTGGCCTGGGGACCGCAGTTTGAGAAGCGAGGCTTCGTGCCCATCAGCACGTGGGATCTGAGGACAGCTGGGAGCCTCTGAGCCTGGGAAGCTCTGCTCTGCTGTCCCGGCAAGAGACACGCTGAGAGCCGCCCTGGGCCTGGCTGCCCTCTCTGGCTGGAGCCCGGGCTTCTCTGAGGCCCTGAACAGCCTGGCCTTTGCCTATGTGCTCTGGCCTCCTGAGGCCTCTGGTTCTCTAGTGGGCAGCTGGTTCTGGGGTCACTGGCAGCCCTCTGTGGAATGCGTGTCCCCCGAGGCTGAGGGCCGGAGTGACCACTGCTTCAGTGTCACTGTGCATCCCTCATCTTCACGAGGGTCCCCCTGGGATCAGACCACTCACTCGGGCCGGGTGAAGGGAGAGGGTGTGAGCTCTCGGAGCCAGGCGGTCATTGCCACTCCGTCCTGCTCTCTGTTGATGCCCAGCAGCTTCGTCCTCCTCCTGATGGCCTCTTCACAGGTGCTGTGACTGTCCCGGTGCTGGCCTGCGTGTCTCTGGCCCCACACCTCCGCCTGCCCTCCCCATGCGTCCCTGCTCCACAGCCCCAGTGACCGTCAGAAACACGAGTTGATTCCCCTTCTGTTCAGGCCCATCTCCTGGCCCTTGGCTGAGCCTTCTGGGGTGCACACGGCTTGGCCACTGCAGCCCAGCCCTTCTGACCTCACGACAGTATACTTCTGTCCTCTGGGGGACCAAGATGCCCACAGTGGATGGGCACCGTCTATGGCTCCGTGTGTGCGTACGGTGGCGACTGTCACAGGCTCTTAAAGGAAGGGGTCCTAACAAGAGTGACCGCTGTTCCCTGATTTCTAGGGTCGAGCTGTGAACTGGGCTTTTTACAAATATTTAATTTAGTCTTCACCACAGCTCAAGGTCCAGATGAGATTATCTTCATTATCCAGGTGAGGAAAGTGTGGTAAGGAAAAAGCTTTTCAATTGTACCAGGCCACCAAGTCGGGCATGGAAGTGGGGTCTGTGACCCTGGATCCCCACAAGGTATCCTCCGCATGGGAGGCTGGTGTCAGATCAGTCGGGGCAGGCAATGGCCCAAGGAGGCAGATTTAAAAGGGCAGCTGAACAGGCTTTATTGAGATGTCACTCCCGGGCGGAACTCCATCAACCCACAGAGGGGACAGGGGAAGGGTCTGAGGAGAAACCGCGTGGAAGCTCGACCGGACTGGACTTTTATGGGGCTCACAGCAGGAAGGGAAGGGCTTGGGACAGGAAAAGGTGTTTCTAGGGTCCCTTGCCCCCTTGGAGTTGGTCAGGGGAGTTGGCTGAACTCCAGGATTGGCCAGGGGGTCCTGCTGATTGACAGGCGTTAGTCAGGAGATCTGGCTGATTGACAGGCGTTAGTCAGGAGATCTGGCTGATTGACAGGCGTTAGGAGATCTGGCTGATTGACAGGCGTTAGTCAGGAGATCTGGCTGATTGACAGGCGTTTCCGCCGGCATCTGACTGGGCCTCTGATTGATGTTCTTTTCCGGCATGGGCTGCTTTGTTCTAAGTTGCCACCAAGTCGCCGCCAAGTCGCCGCCGGGGACCTAACAGCTGGGTCCCAGTGTGGCATGTTGCTGGGCATTGCAGGCCTGTCCAGGTGCTGGGAGGGGAAGAAGAAAGAAGACGGGGGGCTCCACTGTCCCCCCATGAGGGGGGCCTGAGCCGGAGCTGCGTGCTCAGGGTCCACCTCCGTTCAGGAGGTCCAGGCTCTCGTCTGACCCACAGGGACGGCACACTCATCCAGGCCCCACCTGGAACTCGTGCCAGTGAAGGGCGGACTCAGGCCAGGAGGGAGCTGGGTTCCGGACTTGCTGGAGGAGAGCTGGGGAGCGGTGTCCATCTCAACACGAGAATCGTGTGGGCTTTAGAAATGATGACCCTGGAACCTGCGATGGACACTGAGTCCACCAGTTTGAGGATAAAGTCCTCCTTGACTGGCCCTCTCAATGGGAAGACAGTGCGGTGTCAGATGTGTCCAGGCCACCCATCTGCCCTGAACCAGCAAGCCCGTGTCCCCAGCCACGGAAAATCTTCCCAACTGCCGCTGTCCCTGAGGGGCAAGAGCTCGTTCAATGGCCCAATGACCGCTGGTCGAAACCTGAGTTCATGAAGGATGTTAACTGCACAGCACACACTTTTTACAGGCCTCCTGAGGCAGGTTCGGTTGCCTTTGCTTTATGGTAAGCCACAGAGAAATGCCCGCGCTTAAACGACTGGTTTATTTAAAGTAATAAGTGGCATAAACTCTCTGCACGTTCTAGCCAATCCTGGTTCGTGGTCCCTGAACCCGCAGATCTCCCTCACATGGCGTTGGAGGGTGAGAAGTGATTCAAACGCACCCGCATTCAGAGAGTGCTGTGCGGATTTCCCAGTCTATTGCACAAAAAAACTTTCTCCACAACGCACTCTCCGCAGGAGCGAGTCCCCGGGAGTGGGGAAGCCCGAGTGATTTGTCAAACTCAGGAGTTAGTGCAGAAAAAGTTATTAAAAGACGGAAGCAGGATTGACTGCTGCTGTTCTGCCCTGGACAAGCTGGAACCCGGCACGCGAGCCGGACGTGCACTGAGAGGGGCAGTTGCACTTATGCCCCACTGGACTTGCGGCTCGCGGCCTCCCCGCGCCCTCGGGTGAAAGGCCACTGTCTCTACACCAGTTGTTTCTCTCCCTAAAAGCAGGAGGAGTGCGATGGGATTTGTGGGCTTTTTGAGTCGATGAATTTTCCTTCCGTCTTTTCCGCTAATTTCACTGCAGCGAGGGCTGGCAGCCCACAGTCGCCTGGGCCTTCGGTGCTTTCCTCTGCCTCCGCCCTGACGGGGTCCTCTGGGACCCCAGGCCTCTCCAGGTAGGCAGGGGGCTCCACCTTGAGACAGCTGTGCTTGGTTATGCCTGCAGAGGAGTAGGTTAGCGCTATCATTTTCCCAAGGACCAAGGCCCCCGAGAGCCCGGAGCCCATGGGAAGCTTGGATGAAGGGACCTACCTTGGCCCCCTGCCTGCCCCCAGCCCCCCACATCAGCCTTCTCACTCACTTTTAAAAATACTTTCCTTAATCTTATTTATTCTTACAATGTTTTTGTTACTTAAAGTTGATTTTGTCCTTAATTTTAATCTTTTAAAACGGTTTGTGCCCTTTACCTGGGGTGGGTTTTGGGCTTTGTCTTCCCCCTCCTTACCTCCAGGCTTTCCCTTGGGGGGGGGCGGGAACTTAACCTATTCAGGTCTCATTGCCTACGTCTCAGTTTCTACTCTCACTTCACCTTGGAGGGTGCCCACAGGGGCCAAGGGCGAGGCCTGGATTCAGGGGGCACAGACCCGTCGCCAGGGAGCGCCAGGGACAGCCAGGGACAGCCAGGGACGCTGCTCCACTGGAGCCTGGTGGCTCTCATCTGGGAGGTGAGGACAGGCACACCTGCCCCAAGGCAAGCCCTGAGGATTGCTTGGGATTCTCCCCCTGGGGATTGTTGTTACTTCATCTTGAGATTCTTCTGCATGGAATCTCTATTTTTTTAAATTGCTAAAATAAACAAACCTCATAAAAATTACAATTGCAAAATAGGTCAAATTAAAAAGTCATGTAAAATAAATACACAAAAAGGTAAGACTGGCACTTGTGCATTCTCCAAGCAGCGGAAGACCTGTGCCCAGGACGCGCCCTCACCTGGACTTTCTGAGGGTCGGGGTATTTACTGCCCATCCTCCAGCACAGTGGGTCCCTCTCCTGTGGCTACGGTGGCTCATCCAGGCTCCTGGGGGAGAACACGTCTCCAGCCCCTCCTGTGGCAATCCGTGTGACAGTCATGTCTTTGCTGATCTTTATAATTTTAGTAGAAATGATTCTCAATAGAACATGAGATAGTTTTAGTTGTTTTCTGTGAAGCCTCTCACTCCACATTGCCCCGAGGGGACCCCGTCCTCTGTGTGGCCATCATTCATGCCACATTTTCCAGATGCTTCTCTCCCTCCTGCTGCTCAGCGCCCTCCTCACACCTGCCTGCTGAGGTGGGGCCTCTGGGCTGCGGGCCCTTGCACTAGCTGTTGGCTTCCTGGTGCTGACCGTGGGTCTGGACCTTCCTGTGCGTGCAGGTGCCGAGGTGGAGTCCCGGGAGGGGCGCGGCTAGTCCCGGGCAGCCTTGGCAGGTGAAGAGCCTTGCTGGCCCAGGATCCCCGGCAGAGAGTAGGGTCCAGGCTGCTCGGCAGCGGGGAGAACAGGCGTGCCCAGCTCAAGGGGACCAGCAGACAGCACTGGCCTTCTGTGCGCGGGCGCTCACACCCCTGCCCCTCCTGGTGCTGACTGGCCTTCTCTGTTTGCACAGGACGTGGTCATTCCCTGACCCACCCCGGGAGGCACTGTGTGGACAGTCACGTGACTCTCAGTCTGTGACTGCTGTCACTCGCCCGTGACCTCATGAACAGAAGCCTAAACACCGATGTGCTTGTATGTGTTCCTCTTTTCTTCTCTGCTTTGTGCTTTTGGGGGTGTCACATTTTAAAAATCTCTCTGCCTGAAATTTACAAGTCAGTCTGTATTCTCTTATAATTAAAAGCGAATGCTCTTGTGGGTAAGCTACAAAGCTTCGTGTCTGTGAAGAGTGTGAGGTGGGAGCCCAGTTCTTGGTTTCTTGGATTATCAGGTGCCCGTTCCTTCCTCATTCGTCTGAAGGATACGCGGTAGAAACCCACTTGCCCTCTAGGTCTGTGGGTCTGTTTTAAGATCCATATTAGGTCCACTCCTTGTGCCAGCGCTGCACCATCTTGATCACTGTAGCTGTGGAGTCTCAGGATCGGGTGTGTGTTTCCCTATTCTAATCTGTTAGTACGATGATGATTCACACGATTCCAGTGCAGCGGCAGCCTGGAAATCCCACAATGAACTCCACTTGGACGCAGATTCCATGTGCTTATGATTTGGTATTTTTGTGCTGGTGCTAACAAGTGCTCTTGTTCACGGGTGAGGTTGGCCTGCTGTCTTTCTCATGCATGATCTTGTTCACTGGGCCAGTAAAGACTTGGAGAAATGCTTATTTTTCCTCTGTTCTCTGGAACAGTTGTGGGGTGAAATCACTCCATGCTCGGTAGAACTCACCTGTACAGATATCTGCATTTTCTTTGAAAATAGATTTTTAAGTCTCAATTTCAGATGTTTAATGGTTACCAGACCATCTAGTCCTTTTGGGTCAGTGTTGATGATTTGTTTTATGTGTGAACTTGGCAGTTTTACAGTTTTAAAAATCGGTTACCTTAAATTTGCTTCTAATACTTCCATGATATTTGAAATTTCTCGTGTGTACATTGCGGTATGCGTTTTCATTTATACAGTGTGTGTGTGGCTGTCACCCTTTCTACCTTTGTCATCGTCCAGGGAATTGTTCATTTTTTAGTGTTTTCAAAGAATCAGAATTTGGCGGTCTGCCTTCCTCCTATGCCTTTATTTTTGCCTGATTACATTGTTACCATTTTGTCTCCTTTACTTAGCTATTCTGCTATTCTGGTAGTTTATTAGTTTATAGCTTTTTCTTTTCTAATATAATAATTTAGAGCTATAAATTTGCTTTATAGCATGACTTTGGCTGCAATCTGCAATTCTTAATGCCTAATATTTCAGTATTTTTATTACTCATCCCTAAGTATTTCAAAATTTCTATTATGAATACTATTTTGATACTTGGGGTTTTGGAAGAATATTTCTTTACAAATATATAGCTGTTTTTAAATTCTTTTTTATTTTGAACTTATGTATTACATATTACATTGAACTGACTATACTATTGATTACAATACACATTCAGATTTCAGGAATGCTAAAATATGGAAAAATGGAAATAGCAATTGTAAGAAGTTACCAATTCTAAGGCACAACCCGATTTAAAATTACTAAAATCAAAAAAAGAAAATTGTGACTTAGAATCTAAAAAAATGTGTTGCACTCAGCAACTATGTGTTTGTATTATGTGTTTATATTCAAGTATGTTACAATTTGATTTATTTCCTAGTATATATTCAGCATTGGATATGTTTTCAAACATTGACTGTTTGAAAGAATTATTCTATTCCTCTCTATATTTTTATCACATTGATTTTTTTGTATATAATTCTTCAAATATTTTACTTCTTTACTAATTTTAGCCTACCGGTTCTATCAGTTATTTACAGAAATGTTCTTGTTTTGTTGTTCAAGATGCAGGGGGTCTTACTAGCAGCCCAGGCTGGCCTTGAACTCCTGGCTCAGCAATGCTCCTCCACCTCAGCCTCTGAGGAGCTGGGACCGAGGCTTGAACCTCTGCCCCCAGCTAGACCAAGGTGTTTTCAATGTATTGTAAGATGCTAGAGACTCACCATTTTTTCTTATAATTCCATCTATTTCTGCTTTAAATATTTTGAAACTGTGTTAGTAGACATAAAAAATGTCTCAAATTGTTATAATTTCTTAGTGAATCGAGCCTTTTATCAATGTTATTACCACCTTTAAAAATATCTCTGTGATGCCTTTTATCTTAAAGCTTGTTTTCCAATTGATACTAATATAAATATCTGTATCAGCTTTCTTCAATTATTTGTCTGAATTATATTTTCCATGTTTTTGCTTTTTTCTGTGTATGCTGTTATGTTTTGTGTCTCCTAGAAGCAGCATACAGCCAGCATTTAGAGTAATCTTAACCTCTTATAAGGTTGGAAAATTTGTTTATGTATATCTTGAGTACTGATATATTTGTGTTTCTTTCTATTATCTTATTTCACAATTCTATCTGTTCTGCCTTTCCCAGGTCTCTTTCTTTCTTTCACATTATATTCTTACCTTTGTAAAAAATGAGGATTTTTCCTCCCCATATTATTTCTCAACTCAATTTGGAAGTAATACATTCTATTTCTATGATGTTATTTACTATTATAAAATATTAATAAGCTACAGCCATCAAACTTAGAGTCTACATCTAATATTGACCCCCTTTACAAATAATGCAAGAAATGTAGAATGCTTTTGTTAGAAATCACATGTTGTTATCTCCATAGCTAATGTCTGTTTAGGCTCATTCCCACATTTCCTATTTTGCCTGATAAACATTCCTTCTTGAATCTCAATTTTTTTTTCTGGTTCCTTTCCTTCTTCCTAGAGCTCATCTTACAAAATTTCTTTTAATAAGAGTTGGTCATGATTTTTTTGAAATGTCTTTAATTTAATTAAATTTAACATTTTTGGAAATTGCATGTGGCTAATTAACAATGTCAAGTTGGCGCCTGTCTTTTGCAGCCCTTCAAGGTGTGACTTCATGCCTCTGCCTTCCCCTGCCGAGCCGGGCACCTGGCTCTCCTTCTAATTCTTGTTTCAGTTCAGAGACCCATTTTTCCCCTCTCTGCCTGTTTTTAAAAGTCTCCCATTGATCTGTATTCACATGTACTAGGATGTAACTAAGTAGGAATTGTGGTGAGATACTCTTCTTAGGGCTTATTTGGCTCCCCCAATATGAAAATTCATGTTCTTGAGAAATAATAGAAAAGTTTCAGCCATTATCTTTATCAATATTGATTTTTTTTTCTATTCTTTTTTACTGAATTTCTAACACACACATAATACTAAGTTTTGTTTAATTTATCAGTTTTCTCTCATTGTCTCTCTGGTAGGGCCCTATATTATCCTACGGGACCTCAGACTTGGCATTTTCCTCCTCTTTTTCCCTTCCTTTCTGCATACGTTCATGAGAACTGAAGTCTGTCTTCCAATCATCTAATTTTCTCTTCAGCTACGTCTAGTCTGCCACTTTGCCTCTCCATAAAAGTTTCCATTTTCAATTACTAGATTTTTCATTCTTTAAAATGTTCTGTTTGACTGTAAGGACATTTTTTCCCCATGGTCAAGTGAGATTTGAACTCAAATTAGCCCACTCCTCTTAGTCATCGTCACCTCTGGGGAGCATGCTAAGAGGGATAGAAAATGGCCTTTTGATAGGTCACTGGCTTTTCCTGGAGCCTTGGCTGTGGCAGAAGGTGGTCAGGGCTCAGCATGAACTCATATATTGATGCTTACGCCATCTTGGACACTTGTCCTCCTGGGGCTGTGGCCGGTTGTCAGTCTGGGTAGGAGTCCCAGTGGTGAAAGCCAGCTGTGCTGTAGACGCCTACTCATTTAAATTATGAATGACAGGGTGCTGGTTCTATGTGAGCTGGTGATAACCTTTTAACAGAAAAGAGAAATACGGATACTCTCCCATGTGCTCCCATTGGCCATGTTTTGTGGCAAAAGCTGACCTCAGCAGATCGAGGGCATTTATAGTCTATCCCACTCATTATGAAAGCTCAGACACTTGACTGTGTGAACAGGCTTGGAGCTCGAGACCCCAGGTGTGTTGTGCGGGATGTGGTATTTGGCAGGATCACCCTCCCCAAACCTGGAAGTTATGGATTGTAAAAATCGTCCAGTCCTGGGACTTCAGACTCATGGCAGTGACCCAGAAAGCATTAGATGAACAGCGCCTTTCCTCATGTGCCACCTGGCACGTGTTACTCCCCCATCCACAGAGCTGCTGCAGGATTGTGGAACCCCGGCCTCTCCCAGGTCACTGCACTTGCTCAGGTCTCGGGGTTGCAGGCAGGAAGAGTGGCGCCAGGAGTTTTAATATCTAGGTGGTGTTCTCCACTTCACGGAATCAGGGTGAAAGTTCCATGAGCATGGGAGACTCTTGGGCAGAGGGCAGGCTGCTCAGCAAATGCACCCCCCCATAGAAATGGGGAAGGTGTGGAAAGGGGGGGGGGGTAGAGAAAGGGCTATACTCCAGCAGGCGGTCTGCATTAGAGCCCAGGAGGAGGCGGGGGACTGGTTCTCCTTAATCAAATTAGCAAACACTTTACAGGATCACGTTAGCCACTGTCGGGTGGATGGTGACCTGGAAATCAGCTCTGAGGTACTCAAAATCAACTTGGCAATATTCATCAGCTCACTTGGGCGCATCACACCCTGTGGCCGACTCTGCTATCTGGAAATTGTCCCCAAGCTGTCACATGGGCCGGGGGAGAACACTTGTGCAGGGTGTGCTTGTAGCCAGGTGTGAGACGCAGAGGAAGGCTGGCTGAGGACCCATGGCTGTGGAGTGCATTGAGATCCTGCTCCAGGATCCAGGGAACACGGCAAACCCCTCTGACATGATGCCCATGAGAAGTGGTAGTGGCACTGTTCTCCGTGATGAGAAACTGGTGATAAAATGTCAAGTGAGAAAGCAGGAGACAGTATTTTACATAATGGATCATCTTGATTGTCTAAAAACATACTGACATAGAGAGCAATAGACAACTAAAAAGGTGGTGTGTGCGAAAGAGGTAATTGGATTACTGGTGTCTTTTCAATCTTTTTGTCTTTGCATTTCACCCTATAATATTAAATTCATCTCATAATTAGAAAGAACAATAAGGCCTGTGATCCCAGCAGCTCAGGAGGCTGAGGCAGGAGGATCTCAATGTCAAGGCCAGCCTCAGCAATTTAGCAAGGCTCTAAGCAACTCAGTGGGTCCCTATCTCAAAATAAAAAATAAAAGGGCTGGGGATATATATGGCTCCGTGGTTAAGCGCTGCTGGTTCAGTCCTGGTGCCAAAAAAGAAAAAGTAAAGTAAGAACATGGAAACCTGTGGACCCTGCAACACCCACAAGGCGCGCGAGAGCTGGGGCAAGGAGGTGCAGCCAGGCTGAGCTCCGGGTGATGGTGCTGGGGCCGCCAGCCGGCTCTGGGGCCGCCACCCAGCTTTGGGGCCAGCAGTCCCCTGACAGAGCGCCGTCTTGAAAGCCTGGGAGGTGACCCTGGAGGGACATGCTCAGCCCGGGAGCCCAGGGAGGCCAGGGAAGGCCCAGCGGGAGCTGGACCACTGAGAGTGCTCTGAGCCCCTGCACGCAGGCACCACCCAGCCCCTGAGCAAGCCAGACCTCCTCGGGACAGGTGGTGACATGCAGGCATGCAGAGAAGACGCTTTAATTTAAATCTTCAGGAGTTGAAGGAAGTGCTTCTTCCTCCGACACCAGAGCCCAGCGGTCTCGCGCACTGTGTTGCGATACACCGGGGTGGAGGGCAGGTCTCTGGGGATGGACCAGGCCCTGGGCATCTAGGCGAGCACTCTTCCCCGGCTCTGTCCAGGCTCTGACGCTGCTCCTAGCTAGCGCTGAGCGACCTCTCTGCTCACTCACCTCACTAACCTCTCTGACCTGTTTGCTTGACCGTGATGAAGGGCTCCTGTTGTAGGGATCAAGTGAACTAGTGCTAGAAGTTTAAAGAAAGGCCTGAAACACAGCAGGGGTCCAGAAAGCAGAGCCAGCGCCTCTGGAACGTGCATGAAATGAGCCAGTGGAAGCCCTCAGCTGGCAGACATGGTGGTCGGCCTTCAGAACCTCCAGAGAAGGCCTGCCTCCGGGTGGGAAATGGCCTCTCGAGTGGCCTTTCCAGCTAGGTGCTCTGCCCAGGGCACTGTTCCCCAGCACGGCCCCTCCCCTGGCTAACAGTGGGGCATCAGAGCACGGCACCGTGCACCCTCTCTGCTGCAGCCCTGGGGCCAGTGGGAACCAAGGCGGGAGCCTGTCTGAGGCCTGAGCACGGCACGGCGAGTCCCGGTCCTCTCCTTCAGACTAAAGAGAAGCAGAGGGTGAGAGCTCAGGGTCCTGAGTGGGAAGCTGCCACACTGTGACCAGGGCTCCTCTGGTCATCGAGGCAGGCCTGTTCCAGGACCCTGTGCCTCTGACCACCTGGGGGGTGGCCATGGCACGCAGCTCTGGTCACCGGCTTTCATCCTGTGGCTGCGGGACGGGGAGGGAAACTCCTCAGGAGCATCTAGCACCCAGAGAGGGAGAGAGGCCGGCCCGTGCCACCTCCCTCCCAAGGAAGAGGAGGGTCGAGAAGCAGCACAGTGAGCACCTGTCCGTGCCAGGACCCAGTCGGTGCCTCCCTGTGCCCCAGGAAGAATGTGGCTTACGGACAGCGTGTCATAGCAATCCAAGTGCAGCTAAACCAGCCGTGTCCCTCAGCATCCCCAAGCACTGGGCCTCCCAGCCACCCCTGCGTCTTGGAGATCAGACACCTGGGCTCAGCCAGGTAAAGGTGTTTGCACCAGGCAGGCCTGAGGGTGTTGCCTGGACCCAAATCTGTGCTCGCATAGTTATTCCTGGAATTGTTAGCAGAGGTGGATCGAGGATTTGGGGAGGCCTAGGGCTTACACAGTGTAGCGTCCCCTGCGAGAAAAAAGAATCAAGTATTAACATAAAACAGTCAGGGCCCTTCCCAGGTCCTTGGAAGACCTTAGCAAGAGAGGCCTGTGGAGTCAGCTCCAAGGCTCCAGGATGCCCCGGCCAGCTGAGCCCTCTGGGGCTGTGTGGAGCGCAGCAGACTTCCCGGGCTGCCTCCTGTCCAGGTTCTGGGGACCCTGCAGACCTTGGCTGTTGGCCTGCTCTTGGCCCAGTGTGTGTCCAGGACTCGACTTTGAGCCCTCAGCTGGCCGCACCCTCCTCCCGTCTGCAAGGAGCAGCTGTCTCCTTCCAGGAAGAAGGAACGGCACTCGGGCAGAAGGTTCCCGGCTGCAAGCTGTGTCGTCTTCTGGACACAGTGCCCACTGATGGACCGTGGGAGGCAGACGCCTGGAGAGGGGAGAGGCAGGCCACACTGCTGCAGGGCAAAGACCCCAGATGCCCAGAGTCACGGGTGCTTGATCCAGTTGAGTGAACCTTTCCCTGGGCTGTGGTGCCTGGTCCCTGTGTGGCTTCACACAAAGTGGAAAGCAATTCGAGGAAAGTGAACGGCGGGTGTCAGGTGGGAGCGGGAGGGAGAGTGCACTGGGGACGTGGGGTGGCAGCCGAGTGTCCAAGCTGCCGTGGAAGGACAACGCAGGGAGACTGTTCCCCAGTCATCAGAACATGCCCCAGTCCTGCCCTGCTCTGTCCACGTCGGGCATGCTGTCCAGGTGCCTGGAGGGTGGAGCCAGGACCTGAGCCCACTGAAGCACGCTAGGGTGGGGGCCCTGGGAGGGGCCACAGTTGACAGGGACATGAAGCAGTCCAAGGTCAAGCCATGGTGCTGGCCCCGGACAATCCTAATGACCTCCAGCTGCCGGTGGCAGGGGTGCTCCCCTCTGTGGATCCCACCTGGCCAGGACCTGGCTGTCTCTAGAGCCGGCCTGAGCTGTGGCAGGAAGGGACCCAGGTGGGGAATGGGGACTCAGAAGGGCAGGGGGAAGCCAGAGAGAACTGGAAGTGAGAGGAGAGCGGGAGGGTGATGAGCTCTGCAAGAACACGGAGGGCGGGCCATCAGGTGCCCGGAACCGCTGGTCAGAGAGGGTGCCCTCAGGGAGGTCCACCCTGCGCCTCGCCTGGGCTGGGGTCTGTTTCCCAGAGCTCTAAACTGCACCCGCTGCTTGGGCGAAAGAGGCTGGGCATCTTGAAAATGCTTGAGTTGTGCTGAGAGGAGAAATGGTGGACCCTCAGCGACGGCCCGGGAGAGAAGCCAAGCCCAGGCCCCGGGTGCTGCCGGAGGAAATGTGTGAACCAGAAATCAGCACCAACCTCACGGCTGGGCAGCAGTAGCCACCACGGTTGGCCCTGCGTGTGGCAGTCTGATGTTAAAAATACAGAAAAAGAGCAGTGCGGTGGCCATTTTCATCATTTTTAAAACCAGAGGAGAACCCCACCACGAAGTGAGCCCGTGGGGCTGCAGGAGCGCGTGCTCCGACGTGCACTCAGCCGCAGGCTCCAAGCCCTGAAAACCTCCCGTGTGGCACGGAAGGACCCCTGAGGCTCCAGATCCAGGGGGGAGGCCAGTCCCCTTGAGCAAACCTGGAAGGGCTGGACCAATGCTGGCCCCGAGGAAGGGGACCACGTGTAAGTATGATGCGGAACTGTGAAGAAGAGTCCTTTTACATCACCCGCCAGCAAACGGGGGGCGTCTGGAGCCCCAGAGCAGCTGGGTACCCAGGGCACCGGAGTCCTGCAGGGCAGTGAGCCCGTCCAGGCTGTCTCCCAGACAGGCTGAAGGGACCTCGTGCCCCTACACGGGGGCAGGCCAGAGGACTCAGCAGACGCCACCTGGGTGCCACCGTGGGCTTGGCCGGCTCAGCGGAGGGGCCCTGCAGACTCCAGCGGGTGCTCCACCAGCAGCTGAGGCTCCTGCCTGCCCCCCGGGCACCAGGACCCTGGTGGCCTCTCTGCCGTGACGCCCGTGTGGGCCCCTCCCTCCTCCGTGCCTAATGCGTCTTAACAGGATTCAGCCACCACTGTCAAAGCACATCCCGCCTGTCACCTACCCACCACCCTCTGTGGGCGGCTTGGCTAGGAGGGATCCCATACCTCATTCTGAAGAGAGTTGCTGCAGATACAGGTCAACAGGCGGGTGGAGGCCCGGGTGCCCCGCGCCATGCCCACAAGATAAACTGGGGGGAAGTCTTCCTCAGATCTCACGCCGAGCCGCGTCTCAGACTGTGCTGGGTCCTGATGCTTCTGTGGGGCTTCTCAATGTTCTTGTTAAACTGTGCTGAGCATGGCTGTCTTAATCCAAAGAGTGAATGCAGAGTGGCTGTGAGACAAAGTCCACTTTCACAAGATGAAATAAAGATCACACACATGTGGATTGTGTCCTGCGTTTTCCACTTAGCATTATGTCCTGAGCGTGTCCCCATGTCATAGAAGCTTTACTACAGGGACTTTGAATTTATACGGGCACCTTTATGTAAATCGACTCATTGGAAGCAACTGTCTTGGGGAACACTGCATTGTTTTCCTTAGGTTTGATGTTAAAACTTACAATTTGCATTTTTTAAAAAAATATTTTTAGCTGCAGATGGACACACCACCTTTACTTAATTTATATGTGTGGTGCTGAGGATCGAGCCCAGGGCCTCACACAGGCCGGGCCAGCGCGCCACCACTGAGCCCAGCCCCAGCCCTTACAATTTGCATTCTTGTGGTCCAAGGCTTAGTGCATGTCTGATTGTTTCCTCAGGGGAAAAGTCAGGAGTTGGAATTGCTGATCCAAAGGAAGTAAAGGTCGAGGACGCGCCCAGGACGTGGAAGGTCTTCTCTTCTGAGATTTCACACGAAAGGACACACTCGTCAGTGAGGTATGGGAACGAGGCTTCATTCCCATTGACATTTGCAACCCAAGTGTTTGTTTAGTTTTGTGTTTTGAAAATTTGCTGCTTTGACCATTTGAAGAAGGATGCCTGGTCTAGATTGTGTTCTCTTGGCCACCAGGGAGGCTGGGCAGTTCTCGCATGGAGACTGGCAGCTCCTTAGTCTTTTCTGAATTGCCTGTTTGTATCCATAGTCCTTTCTTCCATTGAGATACAGTCTATTGATTTGCAAGTGCTCTTTACATATTGAGATAATTAATAGCCTTTAGGTACTGTATGTTTTAAGTATTTTCTCCAATTTATCATTTTCTCCTATTTTTAACATGAAAATGATATGAAAATTTCAGGCTGCCAAATCCATCAAATTTTCCCTTAGTATTTCTATGTTGATATAATGTTTACAAAAATCCATCTCCACACAGGTGTGTATGTATAAATATTTTCCCGTAGTTTTCTTATGGCTTTGCTGTTGCAGTAATTCATCTGGAGTTTATATAGATGTGTGGTATAGTGTGTGTTGACTTATCTGTTTACAGTCGAGCAATTATCCCAACAGAATTTTTGAGAGGATTCAGTCTGTCTCCACCGAGTTAACGTGCATGTGGTGTTACATAAAAGGGCGACACACGGTTCGGTTCTGTCTTCCCGGCTCTGTTGACTCTGCCTTGTGTTCTGGTGTTGAACTAGCCAGCCGCTCCCGCCTATGAGCCTCAGCAGTCACTCGAGGCTTACCTGTGAACTTCCACATCCCGCTTTATATATGTTGGCGAAGTTCACAGAACTATGCTAGAAGACTTTTTGTGGGGATTTCATTTGCTTTACAAGTTGATTTGGGGTGAATTGGCATCCTCACAGTTTATGCACGAGCGTCCATCTAGGAATAGAAGGTGCTTTTATTCCATTTGTTTCCTCAGTAAACATATTGCTGGATAAAGAGCATTTTTCATCCTGTTTGTTTTCTTCTATTTTTACGTCGTGTGGTCATTCTGAACAGCTTTTTCATTATTGCCCATGTATAGGAATGCTATTGATTATGTTAATAATAGTATTGTCCTACTGACCATCAAACTGGACACATCAAACAGTTCACATTTCTTTGCTATTTATTGTTTGCTGTTGAGAGAGGGGCAGGGGAGAAAACCTTCCTGTTGAAAATAACAGCAGTTTTGCCTCTTCCTCCCCACCTCTCGGGTTCCAGATGAAGAAGGGTGACAGAAGTGACAGTTGTGTGGCTTTGCTCTTTGCAAGGTACCTGGAAAACTAGGGAACGCTGGCTGTTGATTCTTCCTTTGGGGCTCAGGCCCCTGTGAAGTTTTGTTGTTTTGGGTGCTGAGCTTAACCCAGGGTGGTCCCCCTCTGAGCCACACCCCCAGCTGTTTCGTTTTGAGACGGCGTCTCCCCAAGTTGCTCAGGGTGGCCTGGAATTGTGCTCCTCCGTCCTGGTCTCCTGATTGCTGGGATCATAGGTGTGGGCCACTGTACTTGGCCCCTGTGAAGTTTTAATACAGGTTTGCTGTCTGTCCATCTCCCCCAGACCTTCCAGCCATTTCTCACCATTATTCCTTGACTCTTCCTTTGGCCTTTCTGTGTCCCTAAATGCATAGGTATTTTCACTCTTCTTGAAATGTCTAAACTTTTTAAAAATAGACTTTCTATACATTTATTTTATTTATTTGTATGCAGTGCTGAGGATTGAGCCCAGGGCTCACATGTGCTAGGCAGGCGCTCCACCGCTGAGCCACAACCCCAGCCCGAAACGTGAAACTTGAGCCTGGTTTCTCTGGTGGCCATCCCTGGTGTCTCTAGGATCTGAGCCACACTGCGTTCTCTGCCAGCCTCAGGACTAGCTCTCGCCTGGGCAGCACCGGGAGGAGGCCCTCCCTCCCCAGAAGTGCTTGAGACCTTTGAAGTGGAGTCTGGGGCTTCGCAGCCGAGGAGAGTCCTGGTGACCAGAGGGGAAACTGTTGCTCAGGTGCCCGGCTGCACCAGGAGTGCCCTCGGCGTGTCCCCCGTCAGGTCCCAGGCGCGTGGTGGCGAGCCAGGCTTCCTTCACAGAGGCCTTGCTGCCTTTCTGAGGGCTCTCGTCTGGCAGAGACCTGCACCACAGGCTGCACCGGGCTCCTCCTCAGCACTGGGTGCACGCTCCGCAGGCTCTGGTTCATGTGCCTCGGTGACGGCCTGGGGACAGCCCTGGTGTTGGCTTGTTGTGGGGACAAACGAGGCAAGGCACTGAAGACAGCAGGACACAGTTTTATTTGGCTGCGGCCAGGTTCAGAGGGCACAGCTTCTGCTGTAATCAATCAATCCCCTGAACCCCGAGTTCAGGGGGTCTCAGAGTTTTATACCCAGTGTGTAAGGGGAGGGGCTCAGAAGTCCACAGTCTGCAGAAGTTCACATAAAAGCAGCTTTTTCTCTCACTGTTTTGGGCAAGTTAACTCTTCAAGGACCACACCTGAGAAGGGGAGAGCCTCTTCTCCACTCTCTCTCCTCCCCCTGCCAGCTGTTACCTTGGAGCCCATTTGTAACTTATCTTAAAAATGCAGACATCTCTGTGAAGCCCAGCTCAAGGCCAGAGGCCTGGTTTGCACATTTCTTCAAACTACTGTACTGGAGACGTTTGTGAAAAACTAGTAAGGGGTGTCCAGCACCTGGAGGGATGGTATCTTCCCCGCCAGTGGCCAAGTAAACAGGGCGACAGGAAAATAGCAAGTTTGTCTACACTGGACTCTTTCTCAGAGACTCTTTTGCTGACGGTCCTGAGATCAGCCCTGGTGGAGAGGGCTTGGTGGAGAAAGGGGGGCCACTTCAGGCTGACGTGCAGTTTACCCTGAACATCACAGCTTACAGGGATGCTCTAGTGCCTGCTGGGGACCCTCCCCACACTGCGTGAGTCTCGCGGGACTGCGGTCACTGTGGGAGCTCCTGCACTCTCTGCTTTCCTCGGACCCCGAGTCTGGAGAGTGTTTCCGCGCTGCCCGTCGGTCTCTGCTTGCCCCGTGCAGACTTCAGGGCTGCCGCTCACTGTGGTCCCCCTCCTGTGTCCCATCACCCTGTTCCCTGCTGGTCCTCACCCAGCTCCCTCTGGGCAGTCCTCTGCCTCCGTCCCCTTCTCTCGGTTCCCTGCGGCCTGGGTTCTGGGCATTATCACTGGAGACGTGAACGGAGTGCTTTGCTGCTCAGAGCCCGTGTCTCCTCGCTGGGAAGACCTGGCCCGTGGCCTGCGTGGCTGTGCAGCTCGGCCAGCTCGGTTGGCTCTCCTTGTGCTGCGTATCTGACCAGGAAGGGTGGCCAGCGGTGCCCTTGTTGCCTGCCGTTGGGAGCTACGGTGGGTCTTGTCACCGCGTGGCCGGGGTGTTGAACACCGCCCCTGGCGGGTGATGCTGGCTGGCTCTGTGGGGAGGCGCCTGCTGCTCTGAGTTCAGTCCTGATGCACTTGAAGGCCATCTGTCCCTCTTCCCTTTCCTAAAACAACGTGTGACGACTCGCCTCCGGGAGCTGGGACTCTGCCCTCCCCTCCTTCTGCTACTGTCCTACTGCTGGCCAGTTCACTCTTGGGTCAGGGAGTCCAAGAGGGATCAGAAAGAGACCACTGAGAACCCGCTTCCGAGAAGGTCCCACGGCGGCAGGTGGCAGGCCGTCAGGGAGGGCTCTCGAGTGCCTTCCCGACTTCAAAGTGTTTGGAGCACTGTGGGCATCTGCAGTGGGGGTTTTCTTTATTGCTCTGAAGTGCGTGGGGCCATCAGGTGAGCAGAACTGAGGGAGAAGTGACGCTGTGGGTGGACACACCTGGACAACATGGACACCCCGGGTGTGCGCCCCACCTCGCTGTCCTGGGAACAGCATTGCTGCCTGTGCTCCGTGTTCACTTGCCTGGTTACCCTGGCATTCTCTGTGGAGTGGGACCGTGCCCTCAGGGCGCCTTTCTTGGCAGGGTGGAGGAATGGGCGGTGGGGCAGCTCTGTGCTGCTCAGTTGAGAGCCGGGTAATGGTACCTGGGCCCACGGCACAGCCCCGTCTAGAGCAGGGGCAAGACCAGCTGCACCTAGCCAGTGTCCAGTCAGCATCGCCTCCAGGACGCAGGTGTCTCGGACTGTGAGCTGACAGTGGGCCCTGCATGGCAGTCCCCACACCGAGGGGCTGAGGAAGCAGGGTTGGGGTGCTGGGAGCCTGGGGGCCATGGCAGCCCATCCCTTCTCCTGGATCTGCTCCTGCCTGGCACATTGAGGGATCCCAGGAGCTAGTAGCCATGGGGTGATGGTCACTCTGGCTCTCCAAGCCTGAGGTGTGGGAAGAAACAGCGTCTGGCCACTCCTGGACAGGTGGACTGTCTGATGTGTGCCGTGCAGGTCAAAGGTTTGCATGCTGTCCTCAGGCCCTTGGGGCTCTCTGCCTCCTTGGTGCAGGGTGATGTGTGGGCAGGTAGCAGTGGACCATGGCAGGAGCAGGCAGTCCTCAACATCAGGTGGAGGTGCTGGGTCACGAGCAGCTGTGACCACACAGGTCACTACACCTGTCTGTCTGATGTATATTTTATAAGATGTTTTTATGGAATCTGTGGCTATTCAGGAGGGGGCTGGTTGATCTCTAGTTACTCTCTTTGTGTGGCCAGTGGAAGGGCCCCAAGATGTCTTTGCCCTAATTGTCAGGCACTGCATATGTTCTGTGGCATGGCGAAGGGACTTTGCTGACACGACTGATTGTGGACCTGGAAATAGGGCTCTTGCCTGGACCTGTGGCAGACTCCATGTGCCCTTAAAGTCATCTGGAGTCAGGAGGCCCCAGGGGGACTCCGAGAGATGGAATGGCGAGAGCCAGTCAGGGGACGGAGGGGTCCAGGTCCCTGCACCTCAGTCTTCTCCAGCCCCGAGCGCTCTGCTGAACGCCAGCCCCCATTTGTATCTGTGTTGGCCAGTCCATCCTGAGGGATTCCTTCTTGGCTTTACCAACGGTGACCCCAACGACAGGAGACACAGCGCCGGGGCTGAACGTTCACCACCTGCCCCGGGCTCTCCCAAAGCTGGTTCCCTCCTTCATCCCCACAGTGACCCATGCACACAGAAGGGGCGTCTTCCTGTGGCCAGCCGCCTAACCATGTTTCTGGTTTTCTTCTCCTTTACTGGTTATTTTGAAGGCAGAGATTTCCAGTTAGTACAAGAGAATAAATTCTCTAAAATAAAGTGGCCGTGTACCTCCAGAATCCCCCGGGGCTCGGCAGAGAAAACAGTGATCGTGGCCCTGCTGGCTCATGTGGAGGGCAGCTCTGAGCCTGTGCTGGTCCCCTCAGTGTCTGGAAGGCCACGTCGCTGTTTCCTTTGGCCCTTCCTGGGCCTGGTCATCTTGACCCTCAGAGTCATCCTGGTTTTCTAAAGGAGTTTGTTCCAGGCCCACTGTGTGCTACTGTGCCCTCCTGGCCCTGCCTGCCCTCAGGCCGGCTACCCCTGGGCTGAGAGCAGCCGTGCTCCACGGCTGTGCCATGGCCCCAAGGCGTGGGCTCAGTCACTGGCCTGCCACTCCCACACCCCACCACCCAGCCTGCCCTGGGGCGGGGGCCCTGCCACGGCCCTGAGCCGAGCACCTCCAGCGACCAAGCCCTGCAGCCTCCTTCACCCGACATCTTACCCTCAGCCTGCTCCCAGGACTGCTCACGACTCGGCCTGCCACACAGCCTGCCATGAGCCAGAGGACTCCCTGAGACCGAGGACGGGCAGAGGAGGGAAAGTCACTGTGACAGGCGAGCTCGCGGTGGGTGACTGCCCTGGGGACCGCCCCCTCGCCTGGACTGCCCCCACCCGGTTGCCCTCTACCGGGGTGGCCTCACTCCCAAAGCCCCGCAGTCACTGCCAGGGTCTAATCTTGCACCATCAGTATACCACATGTCCTTCTGACGGGGACACCATGTGGCTGGAGGGCAGGGTGGCCATGGTCAGGTCCTCCCCCGGAGCAGCCCGCTGAGGTTGCCGGGCAGATGAGGGGTGCCAGGAAGCTGCCAGCTGAAGGGTGACCTGGGAGGCCACTGCCCAGCAGAGGGAAAGATGGCGGCTGGCGGCCAGGCCGGGCGGAGTGAAGGGCAAAGGCGTGAGCCGTGCTGGACAGGATGGGCAGGCTCTGCTCAGCAGAGCTGGACTTGGACCTCAGGCCAAGCCTGTCCTGACCGAGGCGCCAAGTGGAGTGCATTCCTGGGGTCCACCTTGCATTGTTAGAAGGATCCCTAGACAAACCCTGGGCTCCGGTAGCCATTCGGGTTATGTCCTGCAGAATAGCCAGAGGACTGGATTAGAGAAAATGCTCCAGCCAATGGCCACCGGGCCTCCATGAGAAGGGCCCAGGAGAGCAGGGGACTCCCTGGGCTTTGCAGAGGACTCTCCATTCCCACAGGGAGTCTGACCACCGAGTGGCCGGTGCTCCCTCTTCTCTGGGCCACTGGCGGCTCTGGCAGTGCCAACAGGTCCTGTCTGTGTCTCCACCCTCCCCCTCATAGGTGCTGGGAAGTGGGGACGGTGGGCCTGTGCACCCAGCCTCACGCTGAGCCGCTCACCCCTCTCCTGGAGTACGTGTGCCTCACTGCCTTCTTACTCTTGCTGATCCCCCGCCCCCGGGGGGGTTTCTCTCCCCTGGTGCCAATGCACACAGTGTGGCCCGAATCCCAGCCCTGCCATGTCCTCTATGCCCACAGTGTCCAGGCTCCTCTGGGCCTCTCGGTTACTCCCAGCCGCTTTGGGGGGCCTCAGAGGGATGAGTCTGGTCCTCCTTCACCTCTGTGTCACAGACCCACTTCCCCTGGAGCGTGATCAGGGCTCAGGGAGGCGTGACCTCCATCAGAGATACAGCAAAGTGACAGGGCTGTGTTTGTTCCCGTGGCCGGCTCCTCCCAGGTTGGTGTCTGCCCCTTTGTGAAGTCCGTCTTTCCTTCTAGAGGCAGGGTCTGTCCCGCCCTCACATGCTGACTGGCCTTCGACCTCCTTAGACCAGCAGACCCTTAGTCAGTGACATGGCAGCTCCTGGCTGTGCTGCGCACCGTCCCTGTGACCTGGGCCTGCAGCCCTCGAGCATTGCTCCTAGGCTGAACTCGCCTGCTGGGGCTGAGCCCCGCGTGGAGAAGGGCAAAGCAGCCCAGCCGACAGGCATGGAAGGTGGGCGACCAGCCGGCCCTGCACACCTGGCCACGTCAGAGAGCCCCGCAGGGCCCACAGGGACCCACCAGGTTGGCAGAGGCTGGGGAAGACTTTCCGCACCAGGACCATGAGGCCAGAGGGAGAGGCCTCAGGAGTTCAGGTCCTAACAGGGGAGTGAATCAGAAGTGTCAATAAGTCTGTGTGTGTTAAAGACGTCTCGGAACATCCGCCTTGGCACGGAAGGGCCTCTCGGGCCTTTCCAGAAGCATGCTCGCGCTGTGAGCGAGGCTGGGCCTGACCTACCCTGCAGCTGCAGAGGAGCCCAGTGGGAGGAGCCAAGGGCAGACAGGCCCTGGAGTGAGCCTGGCCTCAAGGGCAGGGGAGGTCAGGTCTGGCCCTGCCCGGGGAGCGCATGGGGGAGGGATGTGGCCAGAGGCAGAGGTGTGGGCTCCTCTCGTCAGCATAGGAATGTCCCGTTGAAGAAGAGGCACTCACGCCGCTTGGATCTGGGCAGGCGCTGGCATGGTGGGTGACCACTGTGTTGGCCAGGTCTGGGGGACACGTGGGCAGGAGAAGGCAAGGAGGCTGTGGCCCTGGCCTTGTCCACAAGCCCCATGAACAAAGTGTTCTGACTGGAAAGACGGTTTGCCTGGAGAGCCTCATGGGGCTGGGGTTGGGCGCCTGCCAGGGTCAGCCAGGTGCACTGTGGTGGGGCTGGTGGGCAGCACCCAATCCTCTCCTTCTGACGCTCTGTTGTCCTTATGGGCTTGCTCCCAAGGTTCCAGGAGGTCTCCCTTGTGGCCACCTGGACAAAGGAGAAGAACGTGGGAGACCTAAGCCCCTTTGTGTTCCATGGCACCCGCCCTGTGCAAGCTCCTGGGGCAGCTGCTGGGGACGCAGTGGTGAGCCAGAAGGTGCGGCCTGCCCTCACACAGCTTATCTTTTTGCTGGGTTAGGCCCAACTGACCCTGTTGCCCACCTCAGAATCCCACGCATCTCACTGTACTCTTGCTTTTCCTCAGCCCGATTTCTGTTGGGACGTCCATACCAGCCAAACTCTCATCAAGATGGGCATCGGGTCCAGTGGGTGCTCCCCGCAATGTCTACTGCACTGTGTTCCTGGTCGGAGCCACCCCACAGCCTCCCACCTACCTTGCCTCTTGTCCTTCCCGTCTGCACCATGTCACCCACAGGACAGCCCTGGTCAACTAAGAGGGCACTATGGCTCCGTAGGCAATGGCTTTCCCAGTGTCAGTGATGAGGTCCGGGTTCCTGAGAGTAGAACACAAGGCCCTCTGGAGGGCTCGTCCCCTTCCACGGCCCTGTGCCTCGTACCTCTTCTCCCTCCTCCTCACACACGCCACGTGGCTCCTTCTTGCTGCCTGGAGCAGGGCCCCTCTCGCACCTTCTCGGTAGACTCCAGTCAGTTCTCTACTCTGCCCACGATTCTTGTCGAGTGTTCAGTATGTGCATAGTCAGTGTGAAGCCCGCAGCCCTTGGGCCCACTTTCCCTCCTCAGACACTGTCACTTCCAACTTCTGATTCTCACCTCCACATGTAGATGACAGTGTCTGGGTTGCTACTTCTGGAGCTTTATCTTAGGCCCTGATTTGCTGAATGCCTTCATGAAAAAGTGAATCAGCCTTCTTTCTCCGTCTGCACCATCCTCCGGATGTGACAGTGCCAACCCATTTAAGCCACTTCCACGTTGCTGAGACTAGCGAGCGCTGTCTGTGGGCGCTACGCCCCGGGCCAGGTGCTCACCACTACCGACAGCCCACTCCTCTCTGATCCCTAGTTCTCTGGGTACTGCCAGGTCGGCTGGAGGAGCCATCCAACCCCTCAGAGGATGGAGAAGTGGTCTCACTGTCATCGTGGTCTGAGGATGTCTCCGCCCCTCTCTTATTTCCCAGACCACGGGTTCCCCTCTTCTCGGACTCACCCCGTCTTTGAGAAGATTTCCTTCAGTGGCTTTCTGCTAAGGCCTACATTTGAGGTCGATTTTTGAAGAATCTGGTATGTCTTAAAATGATCCTGATTCACTTCACTTTTGCTTGGGATTTTGGATGGATGAAGAAGCCTAAGAGGGAACACTGGCCTCCCAGATCTGAAGTCCTGGGGAGAGGGGAAGGCCCTGGCCTCCACAGTACAGGGACGCACACACACCCCTGTTCTGGGCACTTGACTCCTTCAATCTGGAAACTCACATCCTCGAAATTTTATGAAATTGTTGATTATTTCTACCTCCTTTTTTCCTCTTTCCTCCTTCTAGAACTGCTGTTGTTCGGATCTTTTATTTATTTGCTTGTGGTGCTGAGGATAGGTCTGCTATTATTTGGACATTGGACTTTCTCAGCTAATGCTGTAACATCATCTTTTTCTATTTCTAAATTCTTGCCTCTATTTTCTGTTTCTTTCAGGTTTTGCTCTGACTTCTAAGAGGCTTACTGCACTTTATTGTCCAATTCTCTGAGCTTTTTACTTCTGCCACCCTGTATTTAGTTTCAGCTTGTTCTCTGAGTGATCTCTTTTCATGGACTTCTGTTCTTGTTTCTTGGATGTAATGCCATCTCCTGTTTCTTTAAAGATGTCAGTGATGGCTTCCACGGAGTTGGTTGCTTGTGAGAGCTGATCTCTGTAGGTAAAGTCTTCCGTATGTGTCACCCTCTTTTCATGTCACGCTGCAGCCTGTGCTCACGTGTCTCAGGATACTTCACTTTCAGCTCATGGGTGAGAAGGAAGCATCGCAAGGCCTAATGGAAGCTCCAGGCGTGCGGGTGGGCTCCTGGCTTGTGGGGCTACTGTGGGGAGGCCTGCTGTGCCTGCAAGTTGGGACTTTCCCGTCAGTGCCTGTGGGCCTGCTATTTGTCCAACCTGATTGTTCGTCTTCTCGTCTGGACCACGAGGCCTGCCAGCCTGTGGTGGGGGCCGAGCAAGCCAGGAGCTGGACCTCTCTGTGCCTGTTTCCTGTCGGCCTGATGCTGCAGCCTCCTGCTCCACTCTCCCGAGGGCCACGCCCTGGCCCTTTGCTGGCAGGGAGGGGCATCTGCTGGTCTGCCTGTGTTGGGATGAGGCTCCAGGCATCTGACCGGCCCAGGAGAGGCCTTCGCACAGCCTGCCTGCTTCGGCCCCTCCTGTTGCCGGCTCGCGCAGCCCTGGTGCCGGCCATCACCGAGCCGCTCTGCCCTGCAGCCTCAGGGTCTCCTGGGGTCCAGCCGGCAGAGGCTCCGCCGCCCCGGCTCTCCCAGATGCGTTGCCAGCTGTCCGCCTCCTTTGCAGTCCCCCAGGCTGTGACCGCTCTGTCCCCACGCTCTTCCTCACCCTGGTGGGCTTGGGCCTGTAAAAGAAGCCCTGTGCGTCTGCTGGGGGCTCAGAGCAGGGCCCACGGGGAGCCCCAGGTTCACAGCACAACCTGGCCCTCGGAGGACGTGTTTCCAGCTCTCTGCCCAGCTGCCTGGCAAAGCTGCTCTGCTCTGTCTGGGCCACCCCCCGGCTGCACTCCTGGTCCCGCTCATCTCCTGACTGCACCATCAAGCAAACGCTCCTCGAAGGCAGGAAGCCGTGGTTTCCCTCGGCCCCGCGTGCCATCGAGCATCCACTTGTCGGGCGTTTGACGAGTGGGCTGTGCACAGAGATCCTGGGAATCAGCGTGTTGGCAGGCTGCCTCAGTCCTGCAGATGGAAACGTGCACGTGAGTGTGAGGGTGTGTGTGTGTGCGCGTGTGTGTGTGCACGCGTGTGTGTGGTGTATCGATATTAAAATACATAGAACTTGGTTGAGGCTATAGCTCAGTGGTAGAGCACTTGCCTAGCACGTTTGAGGCACTGGGTTTGATCCTTAGCACCACATAAAAATGAAAAGATAAAATAAAGGTATTGTCCAAATACAGCTACAAAAAAATTAGATACATAGAACCCAATAAAATTTGTCTGATAAGTGATATATTCTTTCAAAATATTGACCCCATTTCCAAGAGTGGGGAGAGCCAACGTGACCCTTTATCATGGTCCCATTGGCCAGCCTGCTGACCGTGAAGGGCTTTTCTGAGTCCCTGAGTGTCTGCAGGAAATGCACATGTGTTTGCTCGTGAACCCACTCACTGTGGCTTGCAGGCAGACAGGAGCAAGGTGCAGCGCGTCTGTCAGAGGAGGCCAAGGCGGTCTGATTAGATAGTGTGCTCCATGCAGGAATCCCACCTGGCTCACCCCAGCGTACGCAGCACAGAGTTTCCCTGCAGTGCTCAGCACACACTAAAGACTGAACTAAGAACGAAAATCAGGTGAATGGATACGTGAATGAAGGTGCCAATGGTGAGCAGTGCACAGATGGGTGGATGGTGGAGGATGAATGGACAGATGGACTTTAAAGGCTCAAAATGTGGGCAGCTGCATGGAAATCAAATGACATGACATGTTGGAAATCCCTTGACAAACCCTAAGATTACACACATGAATTAAGGCATTCTTGTTGTGATGATGATGATGATGATGATTGATACCAGGGATTGAGCCCAGTGGTGCTTAACCACAGAGCCATATCCCCCAGACCCTTTTACTTTTTATTTTGAGACAGGGTCTTGCTAAGTTGTTTAGGGCCTTGTGTGTTGTTGAGACTGGCCTTGAACTTAAGATCCTCCTGCCTCAGCCTCCTGAGGTGCTGGGATTACAACATGAACACTGTGCCTGGTTGGGTTCGCATCCTTCACACTGTACTTCTCAGAAACATTATGAAGTGTCTTCAAAATCTTTGCTCCCATATATGTTGATTCTTGGCATGAACTGGAACAGAGGGCCCTAATGATCTGGGGGCACCACCTGTCTCTTCTACTCTAGATCGTGGGCAGACAAAATGGGAAATGGCTAACACGCCATCCTCTCTTTGACCTGAAAGTGTCGAGTTTTATCAGGAAGAAACGACATCAGAAAAATCAGGATCGCATTTATTGACCATTTCTATTGTATTCATAGGTCTGACACATTCCAATTAGATTAGCTACCAAATTCATCTTTTCTGGGGGATAAAAAAGGGAAATTGGGCTGGGACTGTGGCTCAGCGGTAGAGCGCTTGCCTAGCCCGGGCAGGGCCCGGGTTCCATCCTCAGCACCACATAAAAATAAAGGTATCGTGTTGTATCGATCTATACTGAAAAAACAAATATTTAAATTTTTTTTTTAAAAAAAGGAAATCATAAGAAACCCTAGGCAATTTTGAGTGTCTCAACTACAGACTTGACCGCACCACACTCAGGCCCTGGGGAAGGGAGGTGGACGCAGAGGCTCATCTTCTTCATTCCCTCAGGGGTAGAAGAGTTCTCAGCAGCTCTCGACAGGGCGGTCTCGCCCAGGGGACATTTGGCAGTACTTGGAGAAGTGTTTGAGTGTCTGGGGTGTTCCAAACAGAATGGGGTCACGAAACTCCTGACAGCACACAGGAACCCCCCCCCCCCAGAGAAGTTTCAGTTCTGAAATATCCAAAAAGCTGAGAGTGAGAAACCTAGAGTGGCTGCAGAGGGAACGGCAGAGCCTGGAGGCATCCTGGGGGGCTGAGGGAAGGCTTGGTGTGCACTGCTCAGTGCACTCCCTGCTGCCAGGGCCCCGAGCTGCTCCTGTCTTCTTTAGAGCCACCCGGCAGGGTGAGCAGTGGGCCTGGGTGCTGTAGGAAGAACCATCCATCCTACACGTGCAACTGGCCCCAACCAGGCAGAATGTCCTCGTGCGGCAGTAAGACTGGGCTCTCAGAAGGTACTTGGGAGAGGAGCAGCAGGAGCCACCTTGCCGATGGTCCCTTCAGAGGGAAGGCGAGAATCAGTCTTCTTCTCTCACGGCTCTCAAGTCTCGGGGATGCTGGGACCTTCCTGTTGGAAGGGCGCTGTAACCACACAGAGAGGAACAGCTCTCAGAACCGACTCTTCAAGAACCAGCCCCTGACCAGGGCCTCTGGGAAATTCTTGGATCTTAAACCAGAAGGAAAAAAAATGACCTGGTTTTACCAAAAATCTAACGTGGCAATAAAAGGATGCCACATAAAAGTGACAGCGGGGCCATCCTCTAAGGGCTTTGGGGTCGGTCCCCAGCCCTCTCCTCTGGCCTTTTTATTTTTCTTCTTCTTTCTTTTCTTTTCTTTTTTTTCTGTGAGGGGAAAAAAATCCACCCTAAAACAGAAAGGTTAATCTAACTATACATTTGAAGCTTTTAAAGGCTCCATTACAGGACTTATTATGCTAAAAGAAACACACCTGTCCTTCGCAGCTTCTTAGCGCACCAGCCATGCATGTAATGATTCACTTAAACACAGAGCCGGGATCCTTCCATGATTTCTATGTAAATTGGATGCTTCACAATTACTATAATATGTGTGAAATTCCACTTATTATTTCTTTTAACATAGAAACTTTTATCACTTAACTCACTGGACAGAATATTTGAGCCATTTGCAATCATTAGAGCAGTTTTGTTTGGTCAAACCTTGTGGGATTATACTTCGGAAAAGACAGAGTGAATTATATTCATTGCAAGAAAACAGCAATTTTAAATATATAAGGGGCACCAGGAAAATTTTCATTTTAGTGCAAATTCAATATTATATCTACTTCTTTTTACAGCAGGGTAAGCCTTTTATCTTTACGCAATTTATAAAACCCAGCATGGAATAGGGCTGCGGCAGGCAGTGGCAGATCAGGCTGATAGATAAATAGAGGCTTGCAGGCAGAGGGAGCCGTGACGTCCATGGGGCTAAGGTAATAGCTTTTCCTTGGGGACATTTTCTCGAGACCCTGGGGGAGGCCATGGGATGTTTACGGGTTCTGCGGTTTCCAGCCGGAACTTTGTCCTCCCTTTCCCAGGGAGGCCAGGCCTATGCTGGCCTGGACGTGCTGGGGGCAATGCGGCTCCCATGGACGCAGGACTCTGCTGGATCCACTGGCTGCTAAAGGCCCTCACTTTAAAGAACATCAAAAAATTTTTCAAATAGATTTGAGAATAAAAACAAAATCAGGGATAAAAGGAGGCATTATCCCCTATAAAGCTGATTTCTTTCCTGCGTTGAGCTATTAGGATCTTTGGCGAGGTCAGCGCTCTAGTTAGGGCTTGGCATTTTGGGAAGTACATTTTCTGCTTTGGTCATTTGGGACCCTTTACATCAAGGAAAAACAGCCCCTTAAAGAGGCTTTGCATTGGTATATTCTGCATATTAAGTGCCCGGGTATTTGTTTTCAACAAATGATTAGAAAAATTAAATTCAGGCCTTGAATAATGTCTAATTATATAAATACATTTAAATCATTAAGGCAGATTTATTTTCTTCTTTCTATTTTTTAATTGCCTTTTAAAATGTAATTTCTAAGTGACATGATATAATATTTATTTCCCAAATTTTATTCTCCAAACTTGTAACTGACAAAGACAAGTTGGAAACTTTCTATTCTCTTGAAGAACTGACACATGGGGTAAAGATTGTTTTTGTCTATACTTTGTCTTTTTTCTGCTGTATCCCTCCAGGAGAGGATATTTACATTCTCCCAGAAATAGAAAACAACGCAGTTGTCATTTCTCTATTAATGTCCCTTCACATTTTGATAGTAATCTTTTTAGACATACATAGGAAATTAAAATATGCCATGTAATAGATAAACCCATAGCTGCCTGATTGTGTTTATGTGTGAGAGAGGCAGACGGAACAGAGGAAGGCAGAGAGAGACAGACAGACAGCCCGCGAGAAGGCTCCAGAAAAGAGCGGTGAGGTCACGCTTTCCCCTCTGGACGCTGCCTTGCAGATAGATGCTAATAGGGAACTATGTCAGCCTCAGACCCACGGTGGGACCCAGCTGGCCCCATCACCAACTTTGCTCAATGGATTTTGGACTTTAAATAAGAGATGGTGACTGAGATTTTAAATTCATGCCATGTTTAAGTGAAGGACAGGGAAGAAAGGCAGGCTGGTCAGCCAGGTGGGGACACCTCTCCCTCAGTGAACAAGGGCACCCCGGCCCCTCTCTGCAGGCCACGCGCCCCACCTGGGGTGCAGGGCAGCCTGGCCATGCCGCCCCCAGAAGGAAGGGCCCACATGGACGGGTGCAGACGTGGGGTGCAACGTGGCGAAACTGGCACATGGCGGAAGGCAGGAGCTTTCCCAGGCACTGGATGGTGTCCACCTGGGGCACAGTGAATGGACGGGGCGTATCCGGCCGTGTGCTCCCTGGCGACCCTGCAGAGGCTGGGGCTGGAGGCCGCCTTCCAACAGAGCAGGCACCCTAAGAATGAAAGCCAGAGACCTGGAGGACGGACGTCCCTGCACCTTCAGGTTGAATTATCAGAAGAGACGATTTTAGAAATCTTAAATTGATAATGTATTCATCGTGCAGCAGGGAAAACCCAGTGCGTTTTTTATTCCTCTTTCTTTGCCCGCGTATTTTCAAAGACCTCCTATAGTTAACATTATAATATAGTTAGTCGCTGCGAATCATCGGGTGATTATAGGAAAGCTGTCAGCCTCAGCTCACGCTCTGAAAAGGCTGCAGCAAATAGCTTCTCTCTTTGCCATGGAGACTGGGCCTGTTTTTACGGTTACTCTGGAAACCGGAGCCTTTCTGTTGTTGGTCCTTTTCAGTTACTTTAGCTATTAAACCCTCTGCTTGAGACAAAAGGAAGGAGGAATGCAGACACTTCCACGGAGAGAAACCCCCGGCCGACAGGAGCAAAACTCAGGACGGGAGAAATAAAGGCTGAGCTGCGCCTGCTGCCTGCCTGCCGGGGAGGTGGCCTGCTCTGGGGGAGCCCCCTCTGCCTCCTGGGCCTCCAACCAGGACAGGCACGGCGCCTCCCCTCCCCGCCCAGGCATGCAGGACCACCCTGCAGCTGAGGTCCCATGTTTCTCTGCATGCATGGAGACCACGCCACCCGTTTTACCACGGACAGGGTCTTAGTGGCTTTGAGAATGCAACAGTTCAGGATCCCCGAAAACACTGTGGTTGTTTTATGATGCAAATTCCCCGGTAGAGAGGCTGGTGTGTTTCATTTTTTTTTTTTTTTAAGAAATTGGAGCCAAAACCCGTCCATTTCCTCTCCCTCACATAAAGAGAACAATAACCTGAAAACATGAAGGACCCCGCGTGGCCAAATATTTCACAGAGCCAGGGAAGGACTGTTTGGCTCACAGGGGCACATGGAGCCCGTCCCCAGCACGCACATCCGCCTCACTTGTTGGTAGCGCGTCCCCTCCCAGGAGAAGGAACTCTCTCTCCAAAACGGCTGGCTTCATAGTGAGGGAGCAGTCTGCCGGTGGTGGCTGTGATCACGCTCACCCCGTGCTGCAGGCCCCAGGCAATGAGTCCCCCATTGTCTTCATGTGAAGTATTAAAGGTGTCATCACCCCCAGTCCACAGGGCCACGTGTGTTCTGTCACCGTCCCTGAGGGCTCTGTCCTGGTGGTAGAGTTAAGACCCAGACACTGGGCTCAGAAGTAGCAGCCATTGACAGCTCTGGGTATTTGTCAGCAAGACGAGCGCGGAGAAGGGAGGGCAGTGTATTTTGGGCCTGACCCTGTTGCTCAGGGTCCAGTCACCGTACAGCGAAACCAGCCAGGCGTCCTTGTCCACCCGCCCTCGGCACTACGAGGTCTCCACGGAGTCCTCTGCGCAGGGCTCCTGGGTGCCAAGGAGCCTTCTGTGCTCCCACTTGGGCCAACTAGAGCAGCAGTCACTGCGAGAAGGTCCACGCTAGCTCAGGACTCACTGGGCCTGTGGCGGAGGCCACTGCCTGCCTGACAGTGGTCCCGGGGAGGTCCCATGGATGACCTCACCGTGGCATCAGCACTGTGCAGGAAGCCAGGGGCCCCCCTCACGGTCCTGACACTCTCTTAGTGTAAATCACACAGATTTCTTTCGCTCTGAGCAAAAATCATAACCACAGGAGGAAGCCACCAGCACCAGACCAACCACATTGGACTTATGTTTCCAGAGAATTCGGATCACAAAGGAATGCCTATCTGGGCGCCGTGGTACACCTGTGACCCCTGCCACCCAGGAGGCTGAGGCAGGAGGATGGAGAGTTTGAGGTCACCTTGGGCAACGCAGTAAGACCCTGCCTAAAAAAAAAAATGAATGTGAGGACTACTTTCTAGCAATCGTGAAATTGCTTTGGTCAGGGAAAAACAGAGTGTGGGAGACACCCGTGCTGCCTCCCGCCTTCTGTGCTCATCACCGTCTATATAACATATTCAGCTATAAAACACCTATTTAGTGCCTACTGAATGCCACATCCTTCCTCAGGGGCCAGCAGGAATTCCACATGCACACTTGTGAACTCCTGGGGTTGCTTTTGGGGACGCTCACTGGTGTCCGAGCAGCATCCCTGTGTCTGGGGGGAGGAGGGAAGGCATTTCCTCCTTGAGGAACACCCCACTGAGCTGGACCCGAGTGGCCTGCGCCTGTCCCACAGTCCCGCCCCAGCGGCTGTCCCTGATCCATCAGGGCAGGAGGCCCACTCTGTGTGTGAAGTCCCCTCTTTTCCTGTCCCTCACTGAGTTGCGTCTTTGTGTGGCTCATTCTGTCCTGTTCTGTTCTGTTTTTCTCATGGTGTCTCGTTGCGTTGCACAGATCATTAGGTGAACTGTGACTCTGAGCTCTGACTCATCCTACACAGCCTCACCTGGATATTTTACCAGACATCAGCCTTCCAGAAGCCCCCTTTGTTTTGGCCTTGTTATTAAAATCGTAGTTGAATTTGGGCTGACTATGAGTAAATCAGTATTTTCTGTAACTTTGTCAAGGTGCTTTGTTTCCCTAAGTAAATTCCGTGGCTGCTTCAGAGATACATGTAAATTCTTAATTTGAATTTTTGGTTATTGTTTGAAAATGGCTCTTCAATATGAATGTCCTTTGTGTAACAACAGACATAGCTCCAGGGGTTTATACATTGAACGCTGCCACCCTTTATGAATGCTATTTAAAAGTGAGTTATGGCTCCTTTGAAGCTGAGTTTTCCGTCAGTGGCTCTTCATATAGCAGCCTGAGTACCAGAGTCACGCTCTGTCCATCAAACCCGACCTTCTCCAGGACGCTCTGCCTGGACTCATGGGCCACCCCTGTGCCAGGTTCTAAGGCCCTGCCCCCTCTGTGGGAGCCACAGCGGTGGTCTGTCTGGCTCACTGACAGTTAGGAGCGTGGTTGGCATCTCCGTTGGCGTTACGGTGTGAGGGGAGGCTTTCCATTGGAATCTCACTCCACATTGGTTTATGGGTCCATCTCCCCACTGGACCACAAGCTCCCTGGGAGCCAGGATCGTGTTCAGAACATCCTGTGCCTCCTCCACGCCTGCTGCTGTCCTCCGTCCCTGGCTCGTTGATGCCCTGTTGGGACTATGTTCTTCAGAGTGGGTCACGGCATCCGTGTAGTTATTGTGCATCCCGGGTTGGAGCCATTTCCTATTTCAGAGGACAGCAGGCTGGAATTCTAGCCCCACCTTTCCCCATAGATGTATTGACACAAATCACACGGACTTGGATTTTGTTATTCATAACACTGAGCTGAAACTTCTGGGTCTATTGCATTCCAGCACGATAGGTGGCTAATTGGTAGGCAGACTCGTAGTGGAATGTGGCTAGGAAGAGACCTGGACACATGGCCACCACAGCCTTGGGGTGCAGGGAGCAGGGCCTGTTCCGGTGTCTGTCCTGCAATGTGGGGTCCCGGGCATGAGCAGTCCCCTGAGGGGTGTGGCCTGCTCCTCTTCCTGTCCCCACTCCCACATTCCTGCGTTGCCAATTCCAGGTTGGGCAGGACGTTCTATACTACTGACCTGCACCTTCAGCGCAAGACCCTCAGAACCTCGGAAACCAGCACCTTGCATTGAAGGTGTAATGGGTAGAAAAATGGTAGATTGTGAGGATCATTGACTTCAGTTGCATAGTAAGTAATATCATGCTCTCTGGGACAATAGGGCTTTTGAGAAAATATAGACATACTTTATGGAGATTTTTCATTTCATTTTAAATAGAATCCTGTATTTTCTCCTGGCTTTATAAGTGGGGGAAAATATTTCAAAAATACACAGAAGTGAATGAACGCTGTGAAAGCCACAGATGTGCAGGATTGATCTGTATATTTTTATGCAAAGGACATTTTACTCCAGGACAGACAATAAATGCATCCTTTCCCTCCCCTCTGGTCCATTATCTGAATAGCTTCAGTGCCCGGGAACTGTGTGCATGGATAGGGTGGTGGGTCTCGCGCGTCACTCCTCTGTTTGTTTGAGCCATAGACAATTGTGTGGGAGGCTTTCCAGGGGATCGCCTTTGATGGCTCTGTAAATACTTTGTTTATGGAAGTTGTATTTATTTGTGAAAAAGTACACAGCTTTCTAAGAGCCTCTTTTAGGTCAGAATCACTAGAAAAGGAGTGTCAAGTTGGAGTTCAAAAGTCAGTTTCCAAAGGAAATGTCACCCAGTCACGCTCGGCGTGTGAGCGGGTCACATGAGTTTGCCCAGTGTCTGACCTTCTGGGGCTTCCCAGAGAGTGGCTGTTGCCCAGCAAATCTGGACTTTGGGCTCAAAATGTGTCCTGTGTCTCTTTGACGTTGCACTTCACGCCTGCCTTGGACTGCTTTCCCTGAGTTCCAAGAGCACACCTCATTAATCACTGTGTGCACGCACCCACACACACGGGGCAGAAGAAAAGGGTGCTCAGGAAACCTGTGCGGGCGGGAGCCCTCCGATTGGTTGCAGAGAACACTCACAGCTGCCTCTGAGGTCCCAGAGCTTCAAGGCAGGGAGGGGTCTGCAGGAACAGGCACAGATGGGGTTTGCCTTAGCCCCCCACCGACTGAGAATGCAGGCAGCACTGGGGGCCAGGCCATGCCCCTGTCCACAGAACTTGCACTTGAATGGGCCGGATGGGTCTGTGGTCCTTCCCACAATTAATAAATAAGGAGGGAAGCAGAGGCTAGGTGTGTTCCAGACAAAGACTTGGTGACGGAGATGTTTCAATTATAGCTATTTTATTTAGCCAGCAGCCGGGGCGCCCCACACGGGGCTTTGAAAAGGACAAAGAGTTTCCTTCATGTTTACACTTTTTATTACTCTATAGGATCAGGTCTGTTGCACACACAGAAGGGGAAGTCATTTTATTTTACACAAATCAGCTACTTAAAGTAAATTGAGATATATGGAATTTACCAATGAAATGAGTGATTTGATGTGAATAAAGAGGTGGTGTGTTGTAAATCAACCCTGACAGCCAAATGGGGGAATTGACAGAGCACTGTAATCACTCCCAACATCCCCTGAAGTTATTGATCCAGAACCTCTGTAATCCCCTTCACATAACACAAGCAATTTCATATAATACCTGTAATAACGGCGCATTCAAACTCAAGTAGCCATCTGAAGCATTGTATCTAATGGGGAAGCGGTCTCTGCAGAGTAAGTGTAGCAAGCAGAACACAAAGCCCAGGCTCTCCCTTTCGCAGGTAACGGCCTGGTGAGAGCTAGTGCCCAAGATAAACAGCTCCTGACGCCAAAGAAAATGAGCGATTAATTGCCAGCTTGCTAAATATGTTGTAAAAGACGGTGAGCAGTAGGCACAACATGGAGAGAATGAGACTGGATCTGGGGGTTGATAAACTTCTTAGGTCATCCATACGCCACTATCTGATGTTAATTACAACAGAGGGAAGACAGCTGACAGTATTTAGCTGCCGGGTCATTACCTCCTTTCCAGGTGTTTTTCCCATGAAATGTTCCCCGGGTTTTACAAGCTCCTTCTCGTGCTGATGGATTATTCCGCAGCCTTATCAAAGCTTTGCCAGCTCCTCATTAATATATAGAGCAAGCCGCACTGTTCTATATATCATTGTCTTCCTCGTGGGGAGGGCTAATCAGTCAGCCATTATCAACCAGTCAGCAGAAGGGAGGCAATCAGACCTGACGGCAGAGAATCATGGGAGACCAGGGAAGGTTAAATTAGGCTGACAGCCCCGATAATGATGATTATACTATAAATTAAGATATGGCGATAAAGGAGAATAAAAGACACAATCTGAAGCAATATTTGGTTTAACATGTCTCTCTTTTTCGTTACTGTGAAATGGCCATAACATTTATCACACGGAACAAGAATGGACGTTTAACGACCGTGATAAAATGGAACAGCATCAGATTGAGAACCCAACAAGTTGTGATTACAATGTCAGGCACTTTTCCACTGGTGGAGAAAAAACGGGAGATAGAGCATATGTTATAATCATTCATGCATTATTCTGTAGAATGAAAAGAAAATAGATCTATTTTAGAAATGTCTTTCAGCCTTCTAGATGGAAAACCAAAGGAAACAGTTAATATATTCTTCTGCTTCCGAGATCATTTTTATCAATGAAACAATAGGAAGTTAAGTGATCATCCCTCCCCTCGTGGCTCCCCACAGCAGCATGTTTATTAGCAGCTCATTCAGAGACCGCAGAGGGGCTTTCCGTGATGTCCCCTGCCCCGACGGATTTGGAGAGGGAGCAGCAAATGCACCCAGCAGCCCCCCGGGCCGCTTCATCAGATGCACTCATAGGCTCACAGTAAAACACCAGCAAGCTGCAACTCAAAAACTAATGAAATAGCCGTCAGCTAAACGGGGCATCAAATCGCCTGTACAAATGCACATCTTTAGGTTTAGAGGCTGCAGCCACTGAAACCTCGAGGAGGCTTCAGCAGCCTCTCAGCAGAAGGTGGAGCCGGTCCCTCTGTGTGCGCCGGGATTGCTCTCCTGGCTTCTGACCTATGTACGTGAATGACCACCACCACTACCCATGAATGTGGGCTTCATGGGATTCATATGATATTTTTGTGTTACAAATCTCAAAATATGGGCAGCCTGGCAGACAATATAGCTTGTAAATACAGCTTAATTGACATCCTCAAAAAGCACAACTTTTTTTTTTCTGTTTTCTAATAATATCAGGATTGGTGGAAAAAGAAACCCCTTCTCATCTGCCTCCTTTGGCAGTTTATCCTTTAGCTAGAAAAGAAAAAAAAAAACCACTACAGTTTAAAATAATTCCTTGAGTTTGAACTTCAGAGGTGAGAGGTGGGCAGAAGAAAGGGCTCAGAGCTCTAGTGACCCAGGTATTGATGCTGCACCAGGCACTCAGGTTGGAACTTTTTCTTTGCAACTCAATTTTGTCCATTTACTCCAGGGTTTCTCAACCTCTGCACTATTGACAAACAGTTCTTAGTTGGAGGCAGGGAGCTGCCCAGGACATTGCTGGATCTTTGGCAGTTTCCCTGAGCTCTATGTACCAGGCACTCGTGACCTGCCACAGACCCCCATGGTAACGACCCAAAGGTCTCCAGACACTGTCAGATGTCCCCTGGGGGAACTGTCGACTTAACTGGACGCAGTCAGCAGAGGCCGAACTCTTCCCCGGGGAGTCAGCAGCTGTTCTTCCACGGCGCTGGTTCTGTGGAAATGAGTCCAGGTGTCTTTGCAGCACCGAACACGTGGGAGCAAGCATGTCAGAACATGGTGTAAGCCGCCGTGGCCAGTGGACTGTGCAACACATTCGTCGGGTTAGCCCCACTGGGCAGCAGAAGGAACGGTGTGCACCTGGCTCTCTAGACGTGAGGAAATCCTGGAACTTGGTCAATGAGCCACTGGACTGTGGGTGTCCTTAGGTGAGGGCCAGGCTCTGGCACTGAAGTGCAGCATTGGAGAGGACAGAGAGCAACGCTGGGACGTGAGAAGGGACAAGGACACATCCCAGCACTAGACAGGAGGCATCTTCCGTGCATGTGTTAAACGACATGCGACCCATTTATGCCCATGGTCTGTCATATTTCCATCACGTGGTTACACATTTATGCAAAATAAATACTCATGGTCCGAGACCATCTTGCTGTTTGCTTGGAGATGAGTTATTGCTTTGGGATTGTCTCTGCTATCTTTCTGAAGATGGGGACTGTTTGCCCATTTATCCTCCCACCATCAGGCCTGTGTGGCTTTATCAACAAGCAGAGCCAGGCTTCTTGCTCCAGTGACTGCCCACAGCTCCCGGGCTGGTCAGAGCCCCTCCAGGCCTCTATTGGACAGTACAATGACCCTCTGGCTCTGAGCTATCTGACAGCCCCCCCGCCTTCCAAGACATGGGAGTGCCTAGGGGCCAGGGCAGAAGACTGGAGTGTGACTGCACGCTCTCTGGGGTGTCTGGGGGAGGTTGAAGCTTGGTGCCCTATCCAAGGCAGGGAGCTGCCCCTGGTAATTCCTGTTTCCAGGTCACCGTTGCTGGTCTGCGTGTCACCAGTGGTGGGGCATGATTTACAGAGCCGCAGACGAAGGGACATACACAATGAAAACCACAGCCGCCCCCGTTATTTCTGGCCAGAGAAGCTGTAGACCGGGAGCTCCCAGTGCCTTGATGGAGCCGGTGACGCGCGCTCTGGCCTGCCACCTGTGCCCGCCCAGGCTCCGGGGTCCCTTAATCCGAGGTTTGCTCCGAAGGCCCGTGTGCAGTTCATCATCTGGTGGTTGGTTCTGATTCTGGCACGTGAGCTGCAGCAGGAAAATATCCTGCTCTGAGCCCATTTTATCAACTTTGTTTTGTTCCCTGAAGCCCAGATCCACATCGCCTCTGATAATCACACTGCGCAGGTGGCTCCCGAGGGTGAAGGAGAGGCTTTTCCGCGGGCCCTGCTCCCTGCAGAAATGATTTGTACCTCGGGCTGATTGTCACTAACAGAAAATGAGAACGAGGGACATTCAATGCAAAGTAATGTGTGCTGTACAATTACTGGATTAATAATTTTATTCCATTACTGTGTGGGAGAGAGGACATCAGCCTGAGATCTGCAATTCTAGTATATTTCTAAGCGTCCTGTTAAAAGAGTGAGCAAGGGTCAGGAAACTTAATTATGCTATAACTAGATAGAAATTGCCAAGTGATAAAAAGAAACATCCAGACAGATTCAGCAGGAAATTACAGCCTTAATAATATAGCATAATGCCTACTTCTATACAATTATTGGAGAGACCCTGAATGGTTCAGTGTAACAGGCTTAGGTTTCCAGGAACTACAAAAAAACCCACTGAAAATGACGTTTCCCGTCCTGCTGTAAATATTTTTTTAAAAAATAAATAACATTATTATTCAATGATCAAACATCTTGTACCCATTCCAGACCAGATGGTATAAACACATTGACATTTTGGGGTGATGAGAGGGTTGGTTAGGAGAAGAGTAGTTTTTACTTGCAAATTAAGTTTCTGGCATCATAGAAAAAAAATTGTCTATTTCATTTAGTCTCGCAGAGTCCCCCACCAAAAGGAAACCAAGCCCATGTTTGGAGATTTGTGCTCCAAGGAGAACTGGTGGGTAGGTGGCTGTGCCCTGAGCCCGTGAGCTCATGCACGGGATGGCAGGGAGAGACAGTTTGCCCTCTGAGTTGTGCTGGGGGCTAAATCGATGAGGTTTAATACTAACCCAGAGGGACGACTGGCAGCTGTCCTGGGACTTGAGAGAGGAGGCCAGGAGAACTTGCTGAAGAGGAAACTAAGCGAGGCCCGGGATGAAGCCGCTGTGCTCTGCAGACATGGCTTGATGCTCGAATATCGGAGCCTCCCACTCAGGCTGCTGCACATGGCACCACGACCCCCTCCTGTCTGTTTGGCCCCTTCCTCCTCCCTCTCCAGGAGGGGGACGCCGTCTCCCGTGCTTGCCCAGGAGAGCCCAGTGTTTCATTTTGTATTCTGAGGACGAAGATTAATCAGCAGCTCCTCACCCAGAGATGGCCATGCTGCCCAGAAATCTGCATATCTGCATATTGCTGTTCTTCCCCGAATTTAATTTCCTACAGGAACTGATATTAATCACCCTGTTTAAACAGAGGGGATTTGGGGTCTATACAAATGTGACATTTTCTTCTTGTAGAACTTGCAGAATATTTTCCTTCTTTTTTTCCAGTTTAAAGGGACAGCGGTGGGGTTGCTGCTCTGCATTTTCTTTGACTTGACTATCGAGGGCTTGATGGCAGCAGTGAACCCAGATTCCACCCTTGCACTTGAGGAGAGGGCAGTAGATTTGGAGCAGAGCTCTGTGCCTTGGTTTGTCCGTGAGCCGCCCTATTCTCCCTCGGGCTGGAGCGGTGCTGTGCTAAAGGGCCTCGCCGCGCTGCCTCTACTTGGTGTGCAGGGGAGTCGCATTCATCAGCCTCCGGCACCTCTGCCAGGAGCATTTGGCATGTTTTATTCTGGCTGCCTGCAGCACAATGGTGGCTGAGGCAGAAACAGGAGACAGACGAGCAACGTGCTCAGAAAAATGCGCCCGTGTACGCTGCGGAGCCCGTGCCAGCTGGAAGCCGGCAGCCCACATCAGTTACGCCAGATACTCGGCTCTTGCTGGAGCCGGGCTGGGGCCTGGGTTTTGTTTAGCCTCCTGCCCTGGCCTCTCCTGGCGGCAGAGGTGATTTGGGTTGGCGTAGCCTCTGCAGGGCCACATGCCTGGGCTGGGGGTGGGTGGTGGGCGCAGGAGGAGCAGCAGGGAAACGGCAGCCTTCCAGGCCAAAGGTGCTCCCGCCGCCCCCCGGCCCCCCCTCACCCCCCCCCCCCGCCCTCAGACTCCCGGAGCAGGTCCCTGGGGAGGTGTGAGTGGAGGCTCAGCTCAGTGCGCCCCCTCAGAGGCCAGCACCCAGCTTCTGGACTCTTCATATTTTTGCTGCTGCGATGAGTGATGTGCCAAGGCAGAAAGCACCCCTCGGGCCGGGAGGATCCCAGGGCTGGCGTCTTCACTATCGCTGGCCATGTCAGGTTGTGTGCTTAAAAGTTAGCAGGACTTGTGTGCCTGCACAGTACTTTGCGCTGCAGTGGGACGCTTACCCAGAACATCAGGGTACTTCCCCCTTGCTCGACTGCAAACGCCGAGTTCTCATGTTCAGTGCCTCCTCAAACTCGAGCCGTCCAGGGACGGGTGGTCCTGAGGCCACCCAGTCAGCCCGTGAAGTGACTGGTATTCATGTCACTCTTCCCAACACCCAGGCCTCTCTACCTTCCTCACCCCTGTGGGTCACACAGGTATCCCCCAGGCAGACAGAGGCTTAGACTGTTTATCTGTCTGTGCTAATAGCCTTTTATTTGCAGTCTTAAAAGTCCCTAGTGGCTTAACAGGGCACTATTATGTGACTTCACATTTCATTGCAAAATGACGGGTCCCACTCCTCGTCTTTGCCTGGAGCTTTTACGGCTCCTGGCTGTCAGCTGCATCTTTCCTGATTCATGCTTTAGGAAGGGTCCCCTTGAAACGAGGCTCTTCTGCAGGGAGTGGGGGCCTGCGTAATGGGGACTTGCTCTTTCTTGAGGGCAATGTAGTGGCCGCTGACCTCACAATGCTTTACTGCCAACAAGTGTGAGAACGAGGAAGTTAACTTAAACTTTTCTGTTAAGGACGAATTTCTGACACTACATAGGAATACTCTGTCAAATTGTTTGAAAGGAACAACATTCCATCATGTAACCCCATCCTGACATGGAGAACATCAGTGAGTCATTCTCTGGTGCTGGCAGAGCTTCAGCATAGGGGCGTTCCTGGGCCTCGAGGGCACGCATGGTCCAGAGAGGTCAGCAGGGCCACAGAGAGTGGCACCACTGACCCTGGGGCCATCCCAGGCCAGCCATCGAGGAAGCTGTCCGCAGGGTACGGTTGGCCTACCCCATCTTCTAAGTTGCTCAGCTGTGCTGGAGGTTGAAGATTGAACACTCGCTGACCACAAGCCCACCGGGAGGGAAGCTTAGAGGAAGCTACCTCAGGTTGGACCCACATTGACTGCCTGGATCTTAATCTCAGGAGGTCAAGGAGTGTGTGTGTGTGTGTGTGTGTGTGCGCACGCAAGTGCATCTATGAGTGTCTATGATGGTGTGTTTGTGCAGACGTGGAGATGCGTGTGTTTGTGTGTATATATGCATGTATTGCATATGTATGGGTATAGGGATTGTGTATGCATGCGTGTGTGTTGTGTATATGTGTAGGTATGAGTATATGTGTAGGTATGTGACCTGTGTGTGCTTGTGTGCACATAGTATACATGCATGTGTTTGTGAATATGTGCACACCTATGTGTGTGAGGTGTGTGCACATGTGTATGAAGAAGCGTGTGTGTGCGTTTGGTGTGTGTATATAAGTGTATCTTCAGGATTAAATGCATGTACAGTTTCCTGGGTGACAGTTTCTTGAGAAACTCCCTGGAGTCCTCAGCTGGGTCCCTGTTAAGGCCACGTGCCCAGACAGTTTGTGCTCCTGCAGCGTACTGCTGGCACCATCCAGTGTGTCCTCCTGCCTGAAGCTGCGTGGCTCTGTGGCCGAGTTTGGTGCACAGTGACAACATGGCTGATGAGCACCGTCTCACCACTTAGGGACGCTTTGACTGTCTTGGTGGTGCCCATCAGGGAAGTCTGGTCCTACATGGAGCTGTGGTGCTCAGAGCCGAGCCAGGGCTCTGGGGCCAGCACCGGCCCCACTGTAGGCAATGCCCGCCCTCTGGGGTCCACTTATCCAACACATGCTGCCGTCCTCAGGAGCCTGAGAAGTGGGACTCTAGCACAGGGGTGGAGTCCAGAGCTTCTGTGACTCCGTGTCACTGAGGTCTGGAGACCAGGCTCAGCCAGTGTGCAGCAGGCAGGCTCACCTGCATGAGTCACTAAGTGGCCACTACCGTCAGGTCCACGATGCTCATCATGCCCTTCCTCAGTGCTGGGCACAATGCCAAGCCCGACCGTGAGTCACCTCACTTCATCTCACAGTAACCCACTTAACCCACTTCACAAACAAGAAACCGAGGCTCAGGCAGTTTGACTTCTCTGGTTTGCTCGGGTGTGGACCACATTGCCCGTGGCTCTGGGGCATCTTTCACATGACCACCTCCCTTTTACTTCACTTTGTGGTTTAAGTTTAGAGCAGACGTGGAAAAGGAAGATCCACACCCAGAGGGAGGTGGGTCGACACTCTGCAGGTGTATGCGTGTGACCGTCTTCATGTTAAAGGTGCATTTATGCCTCCTGCCCCCCACTCTCTATGTGCCAGGGGAAAATGGAGAGCAGCCCTCCCCCCAGGGAGGGAAAGTAAGGGAAAAATCTTGGAAAATAATTCTCTAGTATGTGCAACATCGGCATCCAAATAAAGTGTGGGGAGGGTGTCATTTCTTGCTAGAAACCAGCGTAGCCCTGCAGAGAACAGAGACCCCCGACCTGATCTCTCCCTTCACTTCCCTGTGCTGTGCAGGTCTGTCTACTTCATGCACAAGTCGTGAGGTAGCCCAATCTACAGATGTTGGTGTAAGGAGATGTGTGTCAGAGGGAAGGTAATTGACGGTAAATGTCAAATATTAAATCCTATCTGGTTATTACCCAGCATATGAGCCATGTAAGTAGCTTAACAATTACAGCCATGATTGACTAGGTGGGAACTGAAATCCTAAACATCAACTGCCAGAAGGGTAATTATAACACATTAGCACCTGCTTAGGCGAGATTGACAACTCCGTCTAACATCTGCTCATACCACTCTCCTACTTTTCATGCATTTTTTTTCCCTTTTGAATAGAGTCACATACGATTTCCTGGAGGATAACAATAACGCAGCGTCGATGTTATTTGTGCACAGCCTACGGCTGCTGCTGTCTGTGGTCATGGTTTCTTGCTGACACTTTTGCAGCTAAATGAAGTACATAGAAATGGGTTTTCAGGTCTAGGCAGGCACAACCATGGTTCATTCTAACAGAACTGGGTTCCTGTCCATCAGGTTCATTGAACAGAATTCCAAAATGTGATGGGTCATATTTGGTTTGTTGGCTGACCCAGTGAGTATCACCAATATTTAAATATCCAGCTATCTACATCAATCAGAATGCATGGTCTCCTGGGCCCACAATTAGAGCCAGAGTGGCAGCTCAGGCATCTTTCCAGCAGGGGCTCGTGGGAAAGCAGGGTGCATGGCGTAAGAGGGACATGTCATGTCCCCCGATTTCCCTACCTTGCAAAACATATTTGAGAAGCATAATGAAAAAAGAGGTCTGTCATTTTCTGGTTTGGCTCTATCTCCCTTGGAACCAAAGGTATAGATTTCCTATTTGTTTATTAGTATGGGGATTAGAGACTCATTTTATTGACTTCCTATCCCCAGGAAGGGGTTCTTTGATGTGTAGTGAGGTGGTTGCTCTCTGGGTTCCTGCTTTCCTGTCCTAGGGAGGGCCCAGGGTGCACTGCCCTGCCTGCTGGCATTGTCTGGTGGCTGGCCCACTGGCCCTGGCTGGGGAGGTCCCCACGGCCCGTGCAGTGGCATGCTGAGCCCCTCAGAGTTGCTCACACTCATTCCATGTTGACTTATGCACCCTTTCCTCCTCTGTCCCTCTTATCGCTTTCATTTGTAACAGTTGCTTGAGTCTCTGCTGTGTCCCAGACCCTGGCGCAGCCTGGAGGAGGCCTACGGTGCGCCCCCACAGCTTCAGTTTGAAAAGGATCAGCCTCAACAACTCAGTGGCTGATGACTGAACAGTGATTCGAACTTGCTTTGGCCTCAAAAGGCTTCACAAGAGGGAAATCTGCGCAGGCTGGAGAACGGAGCAGAGCTACTCAGTTCTGAGGGGCTGGGAGCCGTGTTCAGGGCAGCGGGAACAGCGTCCACACTCACAGACGCTCAAGTCAGTCCGCGGCCTGGCACACCAAGAGGACTGCAGCCGCCCCGTGCTTCCAGGAGCGTCCTGCGGAGCCATGGAGCAAAGGGCAGGTGGCCTGGAGACACCAGGTCCAGGGCTGGACCCACTCCCCAGGGCGGGCTCATGGAGCACTGTCCCAGGTAGGAACTGCTCCCTGAACTTTGGTTTGGTGAATTTTACTCTGATTCAGGGGCAGGACTGAGGTTGGGGAGGGCAAGACTGGGGGACACAGACAAGTAGGGAGTGACACGCAGAGGAGGTGTGACAGTGTCTGGCTGAGTGGAGAGGACAAGGACCGAAGGGCAGGGGTCCCAGGCCCCCAGCTCGGGCACAGTCAGACTGAAGCCTGCAGGGGCAGTTCTCCTGACCCAGTGTGCACCTGTGCATTGGAGGAGAGTTGCCCAGCCCTGCTGGGACCCCCTCGCACTCTGTCCCCAGCAGCCAGCACCGTGTAGTGCTGTGTCCTGCCCAGCACAGGCCAAACCCTGGGGGCCTCAGGGTCCAGCATGACCTACCGCTGCTCCTGAAGGTTATCACACAAGAGGAAAGACGACCACTGAAGTACAGAGGTGACAAGTGCCACCTGGAGGGGGACGACATCTGCTGCTGAGATCCCCAAAGAACCTGAAAGTGATCATTTGACCAAATCTGAAAGATGAATAAGAACAGTGAGGCCCATCGCTCATTTCCCTCAGGAAACCTGCTTCCAGAGTCTGGATGTTTAAGTCTGCATCAACCAAGTCAGGAGTCTTTGTGGTAGTGGTCAAACTGATGCGGGACGCTTGGCCTTATCGGGCACAATGGTGCACACCTTTGATCCCAGCAGCTCGGGAGACTGAGGCAGGAGGATTGCAAGTTCAAAGCCAGCCTCAGCCACTTAGCGAGGCCCTAAGCAACTCAGCGAGACCCTGTCTCAAAATAAAATATTAAAAAGGGCTGGGGATGTGGCTCAGTGGTTAAGCACATCTGGGTTCGATCCCCAGTATCAAAAACAAAACAACTCTTTAAGAATAAAATTCTGTAAGAATCATATTATATTTTCAAGCATAAAAATTAGTTCTGGTTAAAATAAAATCTTTTTCTACATTTGCTCACCTCGTGACAGGGTACTGTGCTGTTGCAGAAGAGCACGCCTAGCGAACCAGGAGGGGGACTTAGTGTCTTCACATCCACAGGCTCCAACTCAGTGTGTCCTTGGCACTCTGAGGGCGCAGCCTGGCTGGCACGAGGGTTTCCGGAGGCAGGTATGGACTCCCTGACTGCACCTGTAGGACAGCACCTTCCGGCTGGAGCGGCATGAGTCCAGGTCAATTCAGAACTGAGGGGGCAGAAGACCACTTTGGGGTGGGATCTCTTCTACAAACTGAGCCTCTTCCCAAGGGAGAATGGGGACGGGGAGGTGGGAGGAGGCCCCGAGATTGCAGCGCCTGGAGAAGGAAGCCTAGAGCCGGACTCCAACTTCCCATCCCTCCTCTCCCAACAAGGCGTCACTGCCTGACAATGGTTCTTGGGGGGCAGCAGAAGAATTGTGCTCACTCCGCATCAGCGCCGTGGTGATGGGAAGGGAGCCTGAGTCCACGCCCTGCTCCACGCAGAAGCAGGTCGAGTGTGCGTTTCAGGTGCTGGGCCTGTGTGGGATTATCTACACCAGTTATTCCCATCTCTCTGTGCTTCCCCCACGAGGTGCCCAGCAGGCAGACCTGCTCAAAACTGCGTGGGTTCCACTCTTGGCCTCGTACCACCAGGTGGAAGCCCTCAGGCTCAAAAGAAGAAACCTGGCTCATGAAACAAGAAGGAACCTCGCTCAAACACGAGCCAGGCGCCAGCCCTCAGCTGGAAACCAGACCAGAGGATCAGAACTTCGTGCTCTGCTCTGAGTGGCGGGAGGAGCTCCCCATCACCCTGCCTGCCGGGCAGCTCCGGTCACTCCATTCCCATCCTAGTCTTCAGGCTCTAAATGCCCCTGGGATGTCGCTGGGCGGCCATGGGTACGCGGTTTGCAAGTGTGCCCAGAAATTGAGACAAGAAAACCAGCAAAATGAAAAGAGTCAGAACGAAGCCTGAATGAGGTGTCACGGGACTTCTAGGGTGAGCAGAGCCGGCTCCGGCCGCCTCACCCAGCATGGTGGCTCTTGGTTCAGCACCACCCGTCCTTCCCCACCGCCTGCTTCTGTCCACGTCTAAGGTGCTAGTTTTTTGGATCAACTGTTCTTACATTGGAAGGGAGCGATGATCCTGCCTCTAATTGCCAGGGACGTCTTGCACACAGCCCTAAGGTGCATCTGCAGACCCTGCTCAGCTCTTACGCCAAGCTGGCCAAGGAGAGAAGCCCACTCATGATGGTCTCTCTGAGAGAGGAGGTTCGGCCCTCCTGAAGATCTCCAGGCCCTGCTGTGCCCCCCACAGTGGCCAGTGGTGCCTGTGAAGATGCAGGCAGTGGAGGGTGACCCCCAGAAAGGAGGCAAGGTCTGCACCTGGTGACCGAATCGCCCCCCGAGGGAAGATGAGAAAGGAGAGGTGTGGCCCAGGACCTCGAGGGGAAATCCCCAAGCTTGGTGGGCTGTACTCCGTCAGCATGGTGGCAGCTGAGCTGGGGCACCCAAAGACCTGCCCTTCCCTGAATGTCACAGGACGGGAGCTTACGGTGCTGTACTTTGGAGACTAGTTTCTTTCCCTCGGGAACATGAATTCCTGATTAATCCATTTGTGGCATGAACCGCGTCTGTCCCCTTTATCGCTGCCGTGAACTCGTGTAAGTGACTATCCAGTTTCCATGGGAATTGGATTGTTCTGCGAGAGCACAGGGTTGCTGGCGTGTTGGGCTGGACCTTACAAGAAGCGCTGTGCTCCTTCCCTCCAGCAACGAGAGGGACTTCTGATTCTCTACACCCTCGCCAGCAGTTGGTGGTGTTGGTTCTTAAAGTCACATCCATCTACTTTTATATTAACCATCCTTGCTGCTGTGAGTGTGGTTTAAATTTGCATTTCCTTACTGATGAGGTTGAGCGCCTCATGATGGCGTATCAGCCACTGATTGTCTTCTCGGGTAATATTTCGGATCAGATCTCCATTCTCCACCATGTTTTCTCATGGTTCATTTTAAGTATTCTCTGTAAGTCTTGGAAGTTGTTCCCTAGAGAGCCGATTCTCAAACGGCTACCAGGTGTGTGCTGGACTTTCATCCTCTCCGCGGTATTTCGAGTAGAAGAGAAGTCGATGCTCTTCATGGAGTGCAACTTACCAGTTTCTTCTTTGATGGATTTTGCTTCCGGTGTCATGTCCACAAACACGTCACCCAACCTAGAGGCCATCAGCTTTTCTAGAGGTTTTGCCAATTTTCATTTTGTTTAGGCATGGGATCGGTTCGGGGTTAAATCTTGGATAAACTGTGAAGCATATGTTCATGTTTATTTATTTGTTTGTATATAGATGTACAATATTTCAGGCAACTTAAAAAAATACCTGTCCTTTCTCCACTGATGTTGCCAGTTGGACAAGATCAGTTGACCGAGTTTGGAGGGTCTGTCTCTAGACTCTCCTGACTCGATGACCTGCACGTCCATCTTCTGCCAAGACCACGCTACTCCAGTTCCTGCATGGAGGTGGTGAGCCTTGCCACCGGGAGGTCTTTTTCAGAATTGTCCTAGCTGTTCTCGTCTCTTTGCTTTTCCATGTATATTGTAGAATCGGCTTGTCAATATCTACAGAACACCTTGCTGAGATTTCCATTGAGATCGGGTTTAATTTGTAGCTCAAATTGGAGAGAACTGACGTCTGAACAATGAGTCTCCCACTCTGTGAACACAGTATCTCTCCCATTTATTCATGAAAGAATTCTCCTTGATTGCTCATGAGCACGCTTTGGTTGACTTATACTTAGGTACCTCCTTTTTCTGGTGTTATTTTAAATCATATTTTTAAGTCTCGAGTTCCGGCCGAGTGAGCTGGAGGGCCCGGGAGTGCAGGTGCTGGGTGGTGGACTAAAGGATCAGAGGTCAGTGGGACGAGCACACGGAGGTCCACCCCTGGGCCACAGTGGGCTGGAGGTGGGATAAGAGTCAGGCACGCCAGCCCTGGTGCCATTGCTGCACGGAACAGCCCAGGAGAGGCCCAGCCTCCCTGTGAGGGGAGGCCCTCTGACATCCAGGGAGCCCAGTGAGAGGACCTGGACAGGCCACAGTGGAAATCAGGGGCTCTGGTCACAGTGAAGAAGGGACTTCATGGTTCCTTTCTCCCTCCCCAGAAGGGGGGGAGCTCCGTAGAGGGCCTTCCTCCAAAAGGAGATTTCTGGGCCAGGAAGGCAAACAGGGCTGGGTGTGCTGCCCAGGCCCCTGCACTGCCCTCCCCGCCTCGCAGCCCACTGGCCACCCACTGGTGGGGAGGCAGCTGCCCTGGAGGCCTGCAGGGGAGTGTCACTGCTTGTGGTCGGCCTGAAATCACAATAGGGATTGACCCAGCATTGGACTCCTCTGGTGAACAGGATGACCTTGCTCCACTCATTCTTGGTTCTAGGAGATTTTCAGATTTTTTTAACTTGTTCTAATTGGTTATACATGACCGTAGAGTGCACTTTGACACATCGTACATAAATAGAGCATAATTTCACCTTCTTCTGGTTGCACATGATATAGAATCACACCAGTCACATAGCCATATATACACATCATGTGATATGTCCAACTCATTCTGCTGTCCTTCCTATCCCCAACCCCCTCCCCTCCCTTCACTCCCCTCCTCCAAATCCAAAGTAACCCTGTTCTTCCCTAGCCACCCCCACCCACTATTGTGAATTAGCATCTGCAATCTGAGAAAACATTTGGCCCTTTGGTTTTTTGGGATTGGCACTTAGCATGATATTCTCCAGCTCCATCCATTTACTGGAAATTGCCATAATTGCATTCTTCTTTAAGCCTGAGTAATATACCGTTATGTATATGTACCACATTTTCTTTATCCATTCATTTGTTGAAGGATACCTAGGTTGGTTCCATAGTTTAACTATTGTGAATTGAGCTGCTATGAACATGGATGTGGCTGCGTCACTGTAGTATGCCAATTTTAAGTCTTTGTGGGTATAAACCAAGGAATGGGATAGCTGGGTCAAATGGTGGATTCATTCCAAGTTTTCTGTGGAATCTCCATACCGCTTTCCGTAATGTTTGCACCAATTTGCAGTCCCACCAGCAACATTTTTTTTCCAGCAACATTTTTTGTTGCTTGTATTCTTAATAGTTATTTGAAAAAATAAAGTTGGTAAGTCCCTAGCCACATTAATGCAAAAAAAAGAGAGAGAAAACTCAAATTACTAAAATACATGATTTAAAAGGAAATATCACCAGGGACACTACTGAAATACAGAAGATAATTGCCATTTTGAAAATTTATACTCCAATAATATAGAAAATCTTGAAGACATGGACAAATTTCTAGAGACATATGACCTACCCAAACTGAATCAGGAGGACACACATGATTTAAACAGATCGATTTCAAGCAATAAAATAGAAGATAGCATCAAAAGTCTACCAATCAGGAAAAGCCCAGCTCCAGACAGGTTCTCAGCTGAGTTCTACAAGACCTTCAAAGAAGACTTAACACCAATACTCCTCAAATTATTCCATAAAATAGAAAGGGAGGGAGTCCTTCTAAACTTATTCTAGGAGACCAGAATCAAACAAAGACACATCAAGGAAAGAAAACTCCAGACCAATATCTTTGATGAGCATAAATGCAAAAATTCTCAATGAGATTCTGGCAAATCTCATGGAAAACATATTAAAAAGACAGTGCACCATGATCAAGTGGGGTTCATCCCAGGGATGCAAGGTTGGTTCAACATATGGAAATCAATAAACGTGATTCATTACATCGATAGACTTAAATACAAGAATCATGTGATCATCTCAATAGATGCAGAGAAAGCATTTGACAACATACAGCACCCCTTCATGTTCAAAACACTAGAAAACTAGGGACAGTAGGACATATCTCAGCATTGTGAGAGCTGTCTATGCTCAGCTCAAGGCCAGCTTCATTCTAAATGGAGAAAAATTGGAAGCCTTCCCACTAAAACTTTTGCAGATTTCTATCACTGTTTTCTACAATCATGTTTCTGCAAACGGGAGCGTGTTTCTCTCTTTCCAACCGTAGGCCCTTCTTCCTCCTCGCCTACTGCACTGTGTAGACCTCCCACGAGGCGGGGAGGACAGGCAGGAGTGCCCATCCCCACTCACCCAGCCACCTGGGAGGCCTCCTGCCCCCCTCAGGTGAGGGGCCCAGGGCTCGGGGAGGTGTGCGTGGAGGGCACGGAGACTCTGCCCAGGGGCTTGGTCGTGGGCACAGGGCGTGGGGTGTGCGGTTGCTCTTCCTGCTCGGCTGTGTGCTGTGGTTAGGGTCAGGGGACAGGACGGTGAGCCCCGGGTTGGTCTCACATGCTGAACCGGCCGTGCATCCTGCATGGCGCCCTGCTGGCTGAGCTGGGTTCTCTGCCGTCCGCGGCTGGCTGGTGTGTCTGTTTCCTGCCTTCCCATCTGAACCCTCTCTTCCTCCTTTCTCCGATCTCCGGGCTTGCCAGGCGTTTCCCGGGCTCCCTGAAGCTCCTCTGGATGGTCGCTCACTTCTTCAGAGGTTCTTTGGTAGCTGCCCTAGGATTTAAACTGGGCGTCTACCTTGAAGTAGCCGTGTGCCCGTTTGTGGGCCATGTGCGACCCTCACAGCGTGGTCCCAGAGCCCACGTGCTCTGCGGCTTCTCCTCCTCTTCCACCCACACCGAGGGCACATTGCCTCTTCTCTGTCCACCAGCGGGCAGCGAGGGTCGCCATCACCCCCTGGGTCCTCACAGCCCGCGTGTCTGTTGCAACCACTCAGCTTTGCTCTCTGGCGTGGATCCCATGTGGCTGAGGTGACAGGGCCACCAGGCCGCGCTCCTTGAGGACCCTCTGAGGGAGCAGGAGGGGACGTCAGGCTGGAGGCACCTTGTAGACGGAGCGGAGGGTGAGTCCCAGCCCTCTTGCTGGTGCTCCCTGTGCCCTGCGCCTGCCGCCCTGCCCCAGGTCTCAGTCTCCGGTGGCCTTCCTGGCCGCAGAGCTTCCTTGACTTGTCTGTAGACCACTCCTGCCGCTGTGCGCCCCCTGGGGCTGGGGTTCCCCTGGGGAGTGGCTCTCTCTGTTTGGGTGTGTCTGGTGTAGGTGCAGGTCCTGGGCCGACCTCTCCCCGGGCAGGTCAGATGTCACTCCACGTCCCTGCTTCTCCCCACACCCTCTGCCCTCTCTGGCCCTTGGAGCTTCCTCTGTGTCTTTGTCCTCAGGGTCCGTGTGACATCTCTGGGGGTTTGCTTTCTAGCTTCACCCACGCGTGTCCTCTGCGCACAGTGGGCCTGTGGTCGGGTGGCTCTTCCTGCCGTGATCTCCTTCGCCCTCTGTTACTCTGAGCGTGCGTGTCCCTGGGGCTTGACGCAGCCCCGCGGTCTTGGAAGTTCCACTGTGGCCACTTTCTTCTCTTCCCGCTGTGGTTGCAGCTGGGCTGCTGGCTCTGGCCTGGGTGGCCTCCTGCTACAGAGAGGGGCTGTGGCTCCCAGCCTTTCCGCCGACCTCCTAGGCTTCTCTGAAGTCCCACCGCAGACCGCGCAGGACCTGTTTTCTCCTGCTGGAGCTCTAACACACTGATCGCAGTTATTTCAAACTCCCTGACGGAGAGTTCCAAGGACACCCGATGGCTGCCATCCTGGATGCGCTGCCTGTGACTGTCTCATCCCCCCCCACACAGGTTGTGTCCCCAGCCAAGAGCGAGACGGAGGCTCAATGCCGGGTCGGGTGGGCCTGCACGGCTCACCTGCCGCCGACTCGGGCGTCAGTGGTGGAGGTGTGGGGAGCTGGGCTGGCGTTGCTACAGCGACCCTCTGCACTGCCCAGGACTCTCTCCCCCCGGAGCTCACGTGGGGACAGTGGGCGTTGACAGGGCACGTCCATCTCACCCCAAGTGTGGGCCTCCCCTTTCCGCGCTGCCCTGCTCTGGCTCCCCCTGTCCCCACTCAGCAGGATTCTGGGCTGAGACAGGATGGAAGGGCAGTTTCTCCATGAGAAGGCTGCTCCGGGCCAGGGACATCCCTGGGTCTCTGCAGTGTGTTTCTCGGTGCTCCCAACCCTCCTCCTCAGTAGGGCTCAGTCCTGCCCTGCCCCTTCTCCCAGCTGGGGACGGCCCTCCTGGCCTCTGCTCTGCCACGGGGAGGGCAGGGGAGGATGCAGAGCACTGACCTGGCTCCCCAGTGGCTGGTCTCTACCGCGAAGCCACTTCCGGGCTCTGTCAGTCTCTCCGTGAGCACTGGGCAAGGTCAGTAGAGAGAGACTGCGAGACCTAGCAGAGCCACGGTTCCTGCAGCCCCTGGTTGGCCCTGGCCTCGGCCCACCCTGAGCTGTCCACACCGGCCCCTCCCACCGCCTGTGTCTGGTCTGTTGAGAGGGCCAAGGCTGGCCTGCCCTGTCCCTTCCAGCAATCGTGACCCTTACACTGGCCGCTGCTTCTGAGCTCTGCTCTGACCGGCTGTCGCCAAGCGGTCAGCCTGAAGGCAGCCGACTCTTCAACCTAAAGATGGAGGCGACACTCCTCCCAAAGCCAGGCAGGAGCCGGAGTCTCTGGATCCTCATTTTAACAACTCGCCCACGGGAGTCCTCTGCCCATGACGGATGCCTGGTTCCGGTGGGTCTCAGTCTGGGCTGACCTGAGAATCGCCCAGCCTGATTTCACCAGAGTTCGGGGTTTGGACCTGGCTTCAGGATGCGGTGCACTCTGCAGGTGGCCCCACGTGCAGCCAGGCTGGGGGCCAGACTCTAACCATGATCAACCTGCAGCGTAGGGCCGCCGTGGCCCACGGGCTGATGACCAGGCCGTCCTCCTCCAGGGTCTCTCTGGAACTGGCATCCATGCAGGTGGAAGGATCAGTGGCCTCCTAGTCACTTCCCCGATGTGAGCGGGCAGTGCCTCCAGTGAGAGGAAATGGTTTTGAGATCAAAAGACACTCAGTTAATCCTTCCAGAGGGGCCGCCGGGCGGGCCCACCACTGTGCTCTAGAACAGAAGTGAAGCCAGCCCCACGTGGCTTCCCAGGCTGGGTTCTGTGAGAGTCTGTCTTCCCTCCCGAATTCCCTCATCGCCCGCCTCACCGCTCCTTCCACGCGGTCACTGTCCGCCATAGCTCTGCCGCTGTGCAGGTCACTGTGTTCTGGCGTTTGGTCCCCATGCTGCTCTCTAGAGAGCCCGTGGCTCTGATCTCATCACCGCCCCAGACGTGGACTCACTGGAGCTGCTGGAATGGACTCTTGTCTCTAGAAGCAGGGTGTCCCCTTCGACAGGGCCGTGGCTCAGACGGTGCCACTCGGGACCTACCTCTCCTCCTGCGCAGCCTGCGCAGCAGCTGGACGTTCCAGATGCCGACCAGCAGTGGTTTGGAGGCCCCTCCTTGGCTCCTCTGTGTGTGATTGATCAGGAGCAGGGCTGCTGCAGCTTCCCCAGGTGGGCCTCCTGGCCTTGCAGCCCCGGAGGGGTCTGTGAAGCCTCAGGTACGTTCTAGGACAGTGCTCCCCAAACTCTGAAGAGCCTCCGGATCCCCTGAGGGCATTTCCGTTGCAGAGGGACTCAGGGTCCAGTGCCTGGGGCTCTGCCCTTCTCACCAGCCCTGGGGAAGATGCCTGGGCCCACTCTGGACTCTGGCTGCCGGAGGAGCTGAATAAAACCCTCAGACCCACGAGGCACCGCCTGCTAGATCTTGTTACCCTCCCACCTCCCAGAAGAGTCTCAGCCCAGGCTTAGGGCTCCAACTAGATCATGCAATGTGAGGAGACCCTTGTCCTGGGGATTTTCTGCAGGGCCACGAGGGCAGGGGCCCAGGGGGGCCCAGAGCAGACAGTCCATATGGGACACTGGTAAACCTGTGACTGTTGAAAAGGAATGGAATGAGTGAGCAGGTGGCGGGACCCCTCCTGGAGGGAGCAGGAGGCCATCACTGTGGGTGTGCCCTCTGCAGAGCCGCCTGGGTGTTCCCAGTGCTGTGGGTACAGCGTGGGGGCTCAGACGCCAACAGCACCTCCTGTCCTTCCATCACCTCCTGACCACCCCAGGGCATCCAGGCACTGCAGAGCCAAGGTCTGCCCACGGGGCCCCATGGGGTGGGCTGACGTGGGTCAGAGGCCATGCCGACGGCCTGGAGACCTCCGAGGGGACCCCTGGGGTGGTGGGTCAGCCACACCCAGGGCCTTCGGCTGCCTCGTCCTGCAGGAGAGGATGGCGGTCTTGCTGTTCTCATTCAGGTTGAGCTGTGAGGACAGTCTTGCCTCACCTTTTGTGGTGGGGCTGATAGGGCCTGTCAGTGAGCTGAGCTTTTCAGGGCTGACACTGAGTGTGGGGCCTTTCCCGAGACACTCAGCAGGACCTGAGGCTTTGCTCCTGTTGACTGTGGCACATAAATGTAGCATACAAACCAGGCACAAAGACAAAAATAGAACACAATCACAGAACATCCTGTAGTAAGAGTTACCTAACCCTTATGAATGGATTATTTCTGGAACTTTCCATTGCATTTTGTGACTGTAGGTAACTGAATTGTGGAGGCTTCAGTGCTTCCCAGGGTCTCAGGCACCCACTGGGGTCTGGACATACCCCCCCTCCATGGCTAAGGGAACACCGTGCGCTGTATTGATCGCCTGCTTGAAAGAACAATCCAAAAAAAGTTACCTAGTTCACTGACAACAAATATTTTCTTCAATTGTTTCCCAAAGGAACTTGTAATTACTTGATTTCACAAGTGCAGGTGTGAAGTCATCTCTGAGAGTGCCATGGCTCCCACGGCAACACAAGGAAAAGAGCAGTCCGCATTTGAACCCAGTTCAGCTCCTGGTCTACCCATCCAGCGCAAGTTGACCAGCCCCCCCGCCCCGTGTGTGTAGGGCACTGTGCGAAGAGCATACTCAAGGGGGGTTCCACGGGTCCTTCCTGGGAGCTCGTGACCCCCTGGAATCCATGAAGACAGCGACAGAGCCCCAGAGCACCGAGGGAGTTTTAAGGAGGGGCCCAGGAGGTTTGGAAGTTGGAGCAAGGACGCGGTGGCCAAGGTGCTACGTGCCGTGTGAGTTGGCTGCCCTCGGCAGGGTGGGCCTCATGTCTTAATAATGGGCAAGCCATGATGGTGGTCACGCTCACCAAGCCCTGGGGGCGCCGAGGGCACTCACCAGTGTCTGCAGGGGCGCATGCAGGTCAGCACGGGGCTGTCCTTCCCCGCCCTGCAGTCCTGCTCAGTGCTGTTCATCGAGGTCACGTCCTGTCTGTAGCAGGGGTGACCCGGGTGTTCCTGGGTTCTTCTTTGGTGGGTTCTGATTCCCCACGAGGTGATTGGTCAGTGGTGCAGCTGGCGGCCTCGTGTCCACCGTGCAGGACCCAGAAGTCTCTTGCCCCATCACCACGGTGCTCAGAGCCTGAGCCTCTGCTGTTTCCTTGCCCCTTGACCTCGTCATGTGTGCATGCCCTCGGGGGCTCTGTAGGGCGCTGGCAGCGCTCAGGAATCTGCTACCTGGCATTGTGAATTGTTACAGGGTTCATTCCATGGCCAATAACGGACACGCACCGCTTCCCAGACAGGGCCTTCCTCCAGGACCGGTTTACCTTGGGCTCCACCAAAGCCGAGGGTGAAAGGCCAACACGACAGGACTCCTCCTGCTGGGCTCAGACTTCCCGTTGCTGGGGTTGGAGGAGGGTGGCCTCCCTGGCCTGGCCAGGAAGGGCTGCTCTGGGCTCTGCCTGCCCAACGCCTTACGTAAAAGCAGAGCTTACAGTTTAATTTGCCGAATGCACACGGAGCACCAACCCGCGTGGGTCTCAGGACGCACGGTGCATCAGGCAGCCCCTAATCCCACACCTCCGCTGGGCTCGGGTCCAGCGAGGTGATATGACTCTGCACGACCACATTTATGGAGTCCAGAGGCATCTGCTGTGCTTCAACGTCCTCAAGGTCACGACGTAGTGACCCAGGAACAGCAGAGGGTGACTTGCCTGAGGGGCTCTGGTCTCCCCTGGCCCACCCCACTCCCGACAGGGCGCTCAGGGGTCTGTGGGGTCCGATTCTTCCTCGTGTGGCTTGTGGTGCATTCAGAATAAAGGTGTGGTATGTTCTGTCAGAGCCCCGTATTGCCTGAGGGTCCACGCAGCAGACCCCACGAGAGAGAACCAACACCCAGCTCTAAAATGTCACTATCCACAGGCAGCAACAAACTCGTAGGCTGGACTTCATCAAATTCAGAGTCTGTGTGTATCAAAGGACACAAAAACCAAAGTGTAAAGAGATGGAAGAAAATGTCTGCAGATCACGTACCTGACAAACGTCGACCTACGGGACACACGGAGAACTCTGTGACCCAATCACCGTCACCAGATGACTCAGCTAGAAAACGGGCGAGATGAGTAGACTCAGCTCCCAAGAAGAACCGGCCAGTGAGCAAAGGAAAGATGTCCAGCCTCACTAGTCACCAGGGGGAGGCGAATAAAGGCACGAGGAGGTTCACCTGACGCCTGTCAAGATGGCTCTGATGAACAACCCCAACCAGCAAGACACAGGTGTGGGAAGGCGTGGGGAATGAAGCCCTCGCGCCCTGGACTGGGGCCCTAAGCGAGCAGTCACTGTGGAGCGTTCCCGCTCCTGGGAAAGTGGCCTCGGGCAGGGGCTCAAATAGGAACTTGCTCCTATGGACAGGACTCCCAGTCCCCCGAAGTAGCCTCACCCCAGAAGGCCATTGGAGAACAATGGGGCAGGGAAGGCCGTTCAGCCCTCAAAGAGTTCCACAGGCTGCTGCATGACGGAACTCGGGGGGTCGCACTCCGTGAGCGCAGCCGGCCACTGAAGGACAGGCTGCCTGGCTCTCTGAGGAGAGGACAGGGAGAGAGGATCCGGGCCAGGCAGGGGCAGGAGCGGCTGGGCAGGTTCAGTTTGGGCAGATGAAGGTGTCCTGGAGGTGGACAGCCGTGTCATGTGCAACTGCCCCTGCGCTGTGCGTTGGGAGATGGTTAAAATGAGGTCGTGCGGATTTGGCCAGACTCTGAGGCGCAGGAGAGCTGGTGCTGGCTGCTTCAGGGCTCTCTGGAGATGAGGCCTCGGCATCTCACCAGGGCTGCGCTTTCTCCTGGGTGATTGCAATTTATCTCTTATTTTAAAAAAAGAAAAAATCATACGAGGAAGAAGATTCTCAGGTTATTTTGCTCAGATTTTCTTCTAAGATATCCTAGGAGTCGTGGCAGACATGGATTATTGCTCTGGGTATGGTAAATATATAAAGCGTGATAGGATCTGTGGGGGCCCGGGGTCAGGCGTTCTCCCTGCCTGCAGAAGCCGTCTCTGTGAATCACCCAGGTGGAGGGGACTGTGACCTCCTCTTGTCTCATTTCAGTGTTCACATGTCCCTGGAACTGTGTTCTCTATCGCCCTCAAACAGGCCTCGTGCTTGAAGAATGTCTAGCCAGTTCCACCGCGGCCTGTCCCCTAGGGCCTGGTGGCCAGAGAGAGTGCCGCTGCAGGGCTGTGCCCAGACCGAGGGAGCCACCTGGCTGAAGTGCTGCTCCCTCCCCTGCTCGACTGGACACTGGCCTGGAAGCTCCTGGGAACAGGTTCCCGTTGAGCATCTGCAAAATGAAAGACCCAGGTGCCTCCTCGCTGTCCCCTGGCTGCACCAGCCCCCGTCCTTCTGCCTTCCTCTGGGCCTGGCTTTCTAACTGTCCAGATTCTTGACCCATCTGAGCTGGAGATGTCCTGTGCGCCTCTGTCTCTGTGTTCTAGAAGGGTCTTGATGTCTTAGAATGATGATGTGAGTGCACGTGTTATGTGGTTCAGACAGGCCGGGCCGGGGTTTGCCACCCCCGGGACGCAGCCAGAACGCACCACCCTGATGGACCTTGCCCGCAGCTCAGCCTCTCCGAGTCGTCAGAGGAGGCCAATGTCACATCCCCACGTGATCAGTCTCTTGGTTGGAGACGTCTGCTAAGAGGCACAGCCAGCTGGCACCTCGCCGTCACCCTCAGGAGAGCCAGGTGGCCCCAGTGTGCAGGGGTCATTTCCAGGACTGATGTGTGTCAGCCTGATTCATGAGGTAATCACAGATCCAAACACACGTATCTCGGGACAGGGCTGAGTATTTGGGGGACGCGGCCGTTCATCAGTGGTTTGCCACTCTGTCCCTTGCTCCATTGACAACCGTACTCTCTAATCCGTTTATTAATTCATCCGGGGATGGATTGCCACATGCAGTCTGGGGTACCTCAGGCACATTCTGTGGACGGAGAAACTGAAGCGCAAGGGCTGTTCTCTCAAATGGCCCAAGTCCCCGTCTTCAGACTGCAGATCCGTCATGCCACCAAGGAGGCCCCAAGCCTGGGAATGCGCAGGGAAGGAAGGCGAGGGAGCCAGCGCCCCCGGGGGGGCAGGGCCCGCCCCACAGGAGGACGCCTTCGAGGTCCCTCAGGCCTCCCCGGTTCCCACTGCTTGGCCCACCCCCCGTGGGTCCGACGGTCCCGGCCACTGCAGGGAAACCTAGAGGAGTGGTATTGATGTAAAGATTAAGTTAAATGCCGTTATAATATGCAGCCTATGGTTGAACTGTTTAATCTATCACTGTTATCTGTCACATTGCTCTGTGATTGAAAGCCATTGCATTACCAATCTAGAAAGCCGGAGTTGCTCCGTGGGTGATAATTGACCAGGTTTGTGTTTCTATTCATGGATTTTTAAAAAGAAGGCAAAGTGGGCTGTGTCCAAGTGCAGCATTTGATTGTGTTAATAAACGTGATAATCAGGCCTGGATGTGCAACAAAGTACCTCCCACAAACAGCCGGCGGCCGGGCCTGCTGGGCGCCCACAGCCTCACGGAACCCCGGGCCATTGTCCCTAAATTACTGCATTTATTGTGCGAGGATTACTTCAGCTGCACCCACTGGAATGATTTGTTCTAAAAGAAAGTTCTAAATGAAGAGTCACTTAAGAGAACCACATTTGGCCTCCCTCGCCCCTTCAGAGGGGCGCCCTGAGAGCTGGGGCACAAGGAGGCAGACCTCCCTCAGACACGGGTGGCATGTTTTGGCCCTGGCTCCAGCTGCCAAGGGCGGTCATGTCCAGGCCTCGTCCTGTGAGGTGGCCAGGCCCTGCTGCCTGCGGGCCAGCTCACGACCCCTGGGCCATTTGTGTCGGACTCAAACCACACACCTGGGGTGGACACCAGGCTTTGGAAATGGAGGACCCAGGCCTAGACTCCACTCGGTCACTTCTGAACGTCCACCCTTGGAACAGTCCTCCCATCTCTTCCTCTGAGACCCTTCTGCAGAGCGTCTAGGCCTCCACCAGGAGCCCCCAAGGTAGCTGGCTCTCTGCATCCGCATCGGCAGATTCAACCAAGTGCAGAACACAGTTTAAAGACTCACATCTGTGCTGAACGCAGAGGCTGTTTCCTGTCCCTCTTGCCTCCACAGCTGTGTGCCAGTGTTGGCCTCATGTCAGGCGTACAGGTGGCTCAGCCATGACCTGAAGTGTAGGGAGGACAGGTGAGTCCTGGGCCTTTCTAAGCAAGGTCTTGGGCATCCACCATCTCCGTCCCCCCGCGGGGTCCCGGAACCATCCCTGGATACCGTGGGACAGGCGGATTTCCTAGAGTTAACTGGCTCCCCGTCGTACCAATGCCAACAAGCTGTCAGCACTTGCAGTACTGACTGCAGCTTCTTCCTCGGAACCCGACTGCCTTCGAACGCCGAGGTCCAGTTTTCCAAGTACAGCAACGTCGTGCGACTGAGGAGGGTTCTGTGGGGAGAACTGGTTCCGCCCAGTCCCTGGCCAGTGCTCTCTGGTCTCTGAGTGGCCCCGGTGGTCCTCGATGGGTGGGGATTGTGGAGCAGCCCCGAGAGCCGCAGCTCCCTGACCCCCATCTCCTCACATGCTGGGCAGTGGCCGTGGAATCACTCTGGACTTTCCCACAAAGCACAGGATTATTTGGAGACTCCCCTCCAGTTCCACAGCGAGTTAAATGTGACCGACAGAGACCCTGGGAGTCTGGGAACCCTCTGCTGGGAGGCTTCTGGCCGCCCAGGAGCACTGGCTCCCTGGGACATCCCTGGGCCTTCCCGGGGCTGAGGGGTGCGCCCACAGACCCTGCTGGTCCTCCCACTGGCTCGGACCTCTGTGGTCACCATTCATTGTAGAGATGGCCACGGGGTGAGTATGTGGAAGCACTGGGCCTTGCCTCGCCGGGAGCTCAGGGCTGGGGCCTCCCTGCAGCTGCTCCTCTGTCTCATTTCCATGACTCCTGTCACCATGGCATCGAAGACGCTGGCAGCTGGAGGCTGAAAACAGCACGGGGTGGGAAGCGTGCCCTTCCCAGCCTCAGCTCATCTGGAGTCAGTTCCTCAGGGAACAGAGCAGAGAACTTGCCACTGCTCCCTGAGGGGGCACCTGCTTCCAGACCTCTGGTGCGCACACCTCCGGGCCAGCGCAGGGACCTGCTGGGACCTGCTCCGAGCCTGGTACCGAGGATCCTCGCTCCTTCCACACATGGAGAGTCCACTGGGAAGCTGGGCGCTGGCCCAGGCCCGTGGGGCGCAGGAGAGGAACAACGCCCAGTCCTCCAGGAGAGAGCAGGCCGGAGCTCACTCTAGGCCTCACGCTGTGTGCCACGAGATGGAGATGTTGAGAGTTGGGGCGGGGGGGGGGCTCCCGTAAACACACCATAGCAACTGAGGGGCCTCAGGAGGTTTCTTGGAGGGGCGGGCTTGCTGGGCTGGGCCGTAGAGGCCAATGGGATTGCAGCAGGTAGAAGGGGATGGGGTGCAAGGGTCATGGCCAAGGTGGGGTGGGGGGGGGTGCAGGCTGGGCCTGTCCAGCTGTGGCTGAGGGGGGATTGCTCTAGTGCACCCCGCGCTCCAGCCCAGGCACTGGGTTCAGCTAACACCTGTGGAACTGGAGCTGCGTACCCAGACGGCTCTGCCTGGGGCTGAGCTTGGTGCTGAGCTTGCGAGTGGAGGCCAGCAGGATGGGAAGGCCCCTGGGCTCCCGCAGCATGCTGTGGATTGGGTGTGGGAGGTACGTACCGAAGAAGAGCTGACCCACAGAAGTCGGAGGAAGGCTCTCTTGCTGTTCTGTGGGTAGGAATCCAGTTATCCAACACTTTCCTATGGTATGAGGGTGTTTTCAGCACTAGGTCAGCACTTAATGTGACAAACAGGACCACCTCTGTCCACATGGCCCAGTCTTGAAATTCATGCTTGGCTCCTTCATGCAGAGGCCCATTTGTGGGCAACTGTGAGTCACAGCTCCTTGTCATCGAGGATACACCTTCAGATGCAGGGCTCTGGTGGGCCGCGTGCTATGGCTGGGGTGGGAATTCTGGGTGCTGCGTGGTGCGCAGACATCGGGGTGTCCTCCTGTAGACAGCAGGGCCACACACCGTGGTCACAGTGTCTGTGGGCTAGCCTGGTGCCAGTGAGGAGCAGAGCTTCCCTCTCAGTTGACCAGGCAGAGCCTTGTCAAGCCTGAACCTTCCCAATAGTGGGATTGGACCCTCCCGGCTCTCCAGGGCTCTCTAAAGCCCCCTTTAGCACACCGCTGCACACTGCCACCTCCCCAGAGGGGTTAGGCTCTGACCAGCTTTCAGGGAGGCTGTTACACGAGGGCTCCCCAACACCAGGATGGCCTCTGCCCTGTAAGCCTACTCTCTACAGTGGGGAGCCTCACCTGACGGGACCCCGAGTCTGGAGACTGCGTCTCCTCCTGGTTCCAGGGTGGCAGGTGAGGGTGCCTCTGTCTGTCTCCTAGATACTCTCTGGTGGCTGTCAGTGGCTCTTCCTGCCTTCGAGGTGATTTCAGGCCAGGAGTAATGCCCCGCCAGGCCTCAGGGAAACCTGAGCAGGGGACCAGCCTCGAGAAGCTGATTGACAGCTGTGGAATGAACTCACCTCCTTCCCATAAGGACTCCACAGTCCCAACACCAGTGCCCGTGACCGCGGCCTGATGTGGAAACTGGTCCTTTGCAGGCGATCAGGTCAAGGTGAGGTCAGCAGGTGGCCTGCTCCAGTTTCACACTACAGGGACAGAGGCAGGGAAGCCGTGGGGGGGGGGGAGAGGGAGACACAGGGGACAGCGGCCATCTGGAAGCCCAGGAGCACCTCAGGCTGCGGACAGCCAGAGCAGGGGCATGAGACAGAGGTGCCCAGGACCCTGCGACACAGACTGCTGTGGTGCTCTGTGAGGGCCGCCCACAAAGAAGGCACTGACCATTACATTCCGCGGTGCCAACTGGTATTGGCCCCGAGCCACCGACTGTTTGGCCCCTCGGGGTGACAGACAGACGAGGCCCGTTGCAGACAGGCCTCAGCAAGGCTCAGGAGAGGGACCTCGGCAGGAAGAGACGCCCGTGTTCAGAGGTGACAGCCACTGGAGGAAATGACCTGATTTAAGTGTGGTCCCTCGTGGCACAGCTCAGGTCTGGCAGCAGGACAGGGCCTGGTCCGTGGGAGAAGTCCAGGAGGATTGTCCACGAAGGCATGAGGCCAGGTAGTGGCTCTTGGGTAAATACTTGAGCTTTGGGGCTGAGCACCATGAACACCCTTCTTCCTTTAATGTGTGCTGGACCTGGATGCTCACGACACTACCCACAGCCACGTCTGGGTGCAGTCAGGCCCAGGACACGTCCTCCGTCCCAGGCCTAGAAACTGACTCAGCTCCTCCCCACGCTCTCTGGAAGGGCCACTCCACAGGAAGTCCAGCCCCCCACACCTTCCCCCTGAAGTTCTCCTCCCTCTGGAGACAGACTGCGCCATAAACTTGACATCCTGGGTTTCAGTTAATACTGTTCCCTCTCTGCCAACCAGAGGCGAGTCCATGAGAATGGACCCTGCTGTGTACGTTGATGATAACCGGCCTGCTCAGCGCAGGCCACGGGGGAGAGCTTGATAGACATTTGCTGAATGAATGAATAAACAGGGAGAAAAGGTGCCCTCCTCTGCGTGGGGCAGGTGGGGCGTAGGAGGGCAGAAGGCAGGCAGCCCCGGGGCACCATGCCAGAGTCTGTTTGGGCCCACTTGGTGGCATGGTCTCTGATCAGGTCAAGCTGCATTTTGACAGGAGCAGACACCTGATGCTTTATTCAATATTTGTCGGGTGATTGCTTCCTGACATGTAGCTCTGTTTGGGTGGCTAGGCACACCCGTGAGAACCCCAGCTACCTCCTAGAAGCCCCCCGGGCACCGGCACTTTAACCAGTACGGGGTGCTGTGAGCAGGACGTGGGGCCGCTAGGGTTTCTGCAAAACCCTTTTTGTTGGTGTGTGTCCATGTGGCCAGACTTCCTGTTGAACTAGAAGGAGACACCCAGAGGCCCCACACTGACGTAGGGACAGGGGAACTCATGCTTTTGTGCTTTAAGAAGTGCTAATTCCTTTTTCAATGAGCTCATGCTCTTCTAAATATATTGTCTTCTGTTCCTTTAGTGAAAATGGCCACGTTTTGCCAAGCCTCATGCTGAAGGGTGGGCAAGAGCGCTGGAGGGCGACTGCAGAGCGGAGCGAGTCTCCCTGCTCCTCTGGGCGCCTGGCGTGCTGAGCCTGGGCTGGGCCGGAAGACCGATCACCTGGGTTAGTGCGGGGCACGTGTGGTCCCAAGGCGGGGACCTCTGCCCCTTCACCTTGGGCCAGTCTTGGCCGGCTGTGTCCTGCTGCTGAGCAGGAGGCCCTGACTGGTCATTTGTAAACAACACGAGTTTACTTGGCTCAGGGTCCTGGCTGGAGGCAGGAGTGTGGCATGGGCATCTATGGGGCAAGAGCAAGAGAAGTGGGGCAGAGAGGAGGTCAGGCCCATGTGCGCTTTCATCAGAGGCCCCCACCCAGATGACCGGCCACTCTCCCCCATAGCACTGTTGAAGGACACCGCCTCGGCAGCACGCGGGGCGTGAGATGTGATGCTGGCAGTTAGGGCTGCATGTGAGCCTCGGAGGGGATGTTGTGCGCAGCACCACTTCATCATCTACACAGTTACCTTTCTCGTCCTGTGAGGTCCTCATTCCACCCTGCCCTGGATGTCTTGAAATGCAGCCCGCCTCTGTTGGGATGAAATCATCTTATGAAGAGCATCTGTGTAATCACTGCTGCCCGACTCATTCTGGAACACAGGCCATCAGACATCTGGTAGCAAGAAGGCAAGTGGCAAGAGTCATCTCATGCGCACAGCTCCTGCTGCTGCCCGCACCTGATGGTCTGCGAAGCCAAGTCAGAGGTGGGCACAGGGCGGCGATCGCGTTGGGTGACCTCCCTCACTGTGTTCTCAGCCACGTCCTCAGGATGTTACACGTGTGTGTGTGTGTGTGTGTGTTTGCGCGTGCGTGCGTGCGCAGGTCAGGTGCTGAGCTGGAGCATGTCCTTCACCTCTGCAGGCACCCAAGCTCTGACTGGCAGTGCAGCCTCCGAGAGTCTCCTGCACAATCAGCGGCTGTCCCCAGGCTGGACTGGGCTGGTCTCCACTGAGGGGAAACATTCGAGTCTCTCACAGCTGCTGTCACCCCTCCTTGGAGTCACAATGTTGGACGCCGAGGTCTGATCGGTCTGGAGGCTTCCAGGGTCACACCAAGCTTGGTGCTTCTCACAGGCCGTGGCTGTCCACGGGAGCAGCTGGCCCCTCCTGCCGGGGTCTGCTGCGCTCTCCCATCAGCATGACTGCCTTCCCCACACCCACACGTCACTCCAGCTTGCCACAGGTTGGCAAATGATAATTGAGAGAATCGAGGTTACTGAGAGTTGTTACACCAACATTTAACTCTTCCAGTCTCAGAATGGCTGCAGAATAAAAGCAACATTCAACTGGGCACATTGAAGAGGGAAGTTCCCAGATTTTTCTGGAATAATCTCCAAATTGTGAAAGCCTTTCTGTCAGTTTTTCCTGATGAACTGAAATCCAGGTTTTTTCCTCCTTACTGGGCCAGCAAGCTCACCCTGCTGACTCGTCTGAACTCATGTTGACCATGGTATTGAACTGGCCTTGCCCCCCTGAGCTTTTCCAAAAAAGTGGGGGGGGATCTAACCGTGTTTCCAGAAGTGCACATGGAGACCAAGCCGCAGGATATAGGTGGATCGTGTGTGTAGGAACAAGAAGGAAATAATGGGACCCCTGGCTAGACTGCTCTGTGGACACTGGGGGACTAGGCAGCAGGGACTGTCTGCTCAGCCGTTGTTAGAAGGTTCTTGTACGCGGGGCTCAGAGGCTTGGCTTTGCATCTTGGAACCTGGTGCAGTCGATAGTCTGACAGGACAAGCTTGAGAGGCTGGGGATGGGCTGGTCCTGCAGGAGAGCCCAGCCACGGCGCAGGGGCCCGCAGGGCCAGCTCCTCAGCACCCGCACACCGAGCTGGTGGGAGCCCAGGCAGAGTCCACAGGGCCTCCGCAGGTACAGGACTGTGTTCAGAGGAGGTGGAGGCCTTAACAGTCACTGCTCCGGAGTGTATCATCGGAGGGTAAAACGTCAGAACAAAATGCCCACGAAGGACTGGTGTCTGCCCCTCCTCAGCCTCCCCTGAGTGAGGACCACACTTATGCCTTCTCATATCCCTGATGCTGCTGCCACAGAACACAGCTGACTTCACCCGGGCCTGATCCTAGCCCTCAGCCTAGGGCCTGGACCCTTGCCCGGCCCTGCAGCCCCTCACCCCTGCTGGGCCAGAGACTTGGCAACCACCTGGCCAAGAGCATCTCCCAAGGTCTCCTGCCAAGTGGTGGGCTCCCTCAGACATGCCACCGGCCCAGAAGAGAACTGGTTGGGCATTAGCCATGGATAATTCAAGATCTGAGACCATGAATGTCCCAAAGTTGAGGTCCCACGGGTCGCCCCTCAGGGTCGCTCCACCTGGCCTGCTCAGAGTTCCTCCCAGGGAGGGAGCCAAGTGCGGAGGAGGAGGGAGGACTGGGCAGGGGAAGGGCTGGACCAGACCAGACTGAAGGCCGACAAGGGTCTCACCCAGTTGCCTGTCCTGAAGGCCCGCAGCTACTTCCCAGTGGACTGACCCCGTAGGCTCTGCATGTTTGGCCCTGATAGATGGATCTAAAACAGGGTAAGAAGGGGGCGCTATGAAGGCAGAAGCAGGAACTGGGGAGAGCTCGAAAGCAGCTTAAAAACTTCCGGTGGACCAGGAACGAGGGTGGATCGGCGACTCCCTTCTTGCGCCTGGTGCGGCTCCTGGTGTGGGTGTGGACCCTCCTCTCTGAGGGACCAGTTTTCTTGAGCCGGGCTGCTCCTGGGGGCCTTCATGGGCCGCGGGCCCAGGGAGGCTGCTCTGTGCTCTGTGGCTGCGGCTGCACCAGGGTGTCGAGGGTCTTGAGGGTCCCACAGGCAGACAGGCCTTGCCCGTTGCTGATGGGGCCCTGGGACCAGCGGGCAGGGGTGGAGAGAGGAGCAGGGCACAGGGTGTGGAGACCTGCAGGGGAGCCGGCCCTGCCGCGGCCCTGACACAGAAAGCCTGCCCAGACCTCGCCGGCCTCCCACCCACACGTGCTGGTCTCGGCACAGGGGCCCCAGCCAGCGCTCCCAGGGGCCTGCGGCCCGTCCTTCATGAGGCCCCTGGACGCCATTGTCAAAGACAGGTGGGACAAAGTGCATCCGTGTGATGTCTCTGTGTGTCTCTGAATGTGTGCCTGTGTGTGAGGTGTGTGTGTGTGTCTCCAACCTCAGCAAGGTCCTGCTCTGATCAGCATCAACATCTTGCAAAGGGCACAATTTGTGTATAAACACAATCAAAGATTCATCACCTGCTAGTGACGTTCTCTCTTAATCTCCTCTGAACACAGGCTCCCCTGCCTGACCCCGAACTTCTGCTGCCCTTCAGCTCTTGGTGAGGGTGAGGGTCTATGCTGGGCACTGTCTCTTTCCTCGGCTCACACAACAGGCCTTTGAGAGCACGGTGCTGGGGCCACACACCTGCGCCACCCGGGAGATGGTGGAAGGGCTTCCCCGCACGTGCTCTGGCCACAGACACCACAACTGCGTCACTCCCCTTCCATGCTGACGGGGTCCCGACGGGTCTGCCTCATCTGCCCCTTGGTCTCCTTCGTGACCACGTGCCCGTCATTGTTGGGCCACAGACTTTCATTCCTAGCCTCTTGTCTCCCATTTTTCCTGTCAATTTCATGGCCCCTCCCGGAGGCAGGCTTTCCACCCCCAGACCACGCAACCCTGAGTGTCCACACCTGCTTCTGGCACCTGTGTGTCCTGGGTCTGTGGGGCAGTTGTGCGACCCCCAGGTCCTGTGCTGACCAGTCTAGTGGACGCAGCCTCTTCTGGAGCTGTTCCATGGTGGTCTCCATGTAGCTCCTTCTATTCTTCTTTTACGTATCTTGAGGCAAAAGAGAAACCCTCCCTGCTTACCCACCAGCTCTCCGAATCCTAGGGCGCAAGATGGCGTTCTGTGATCCCATCCTGTGGCCTGGCCCGTGTCAGTACACAAAGCTCTATTCCTGTGAAGACTTACCTCCACCAGGAGTTTTGCTGAGCAGGGGCTGTGGAAGCCTGGCTTCAGAGTGTTGCTGTGTGTGTGTGTGTGTGTGTGTGTGTCTGTATGTGTGCTTGTGTTTTTCTGAGGATGCGTATCTGAGGATGTGTGTCTGAGGAGGTAGGTCTTGGTGCGTGCCTCTTGTGCATCCGTGTGATGTCTCTGTGTGTCTCTGAATGTGTGCCTGTGTGTGAGGTGTGTGAGGTGTGTGTGTGTCTCTCTGCATGTGTGCCTGTGGGTGCCCATGTGTGTGAGATGTGTGTGTGTCTCTTTGCATGTGTGCCTGTGTGTGCCCGTTTGTGAAGTTTGTGCATGTGTGTGTCTCTGCATGTGTACCTGTGTGCCTGTGTGTGCCCGTATGTGTGAGGAGTGTTTGTGTCTCTGCATGTACCATCTCATGGGACAGGATACCCGAGATTGTTCCTGCCGGAGGCCGTAAGCTCATTAGCTCGAGTCCCACTCACGATCCTTATCCCCCGTGATCCCTGTGTGCGAGGTGGGTTTGCCAATCATTCTGGAGAGCTGCTCACTTGGCTGTCGGTGCCGGGGGTCTTGAGGTGGGTGCTGCGGCAGCCTTCAGAATCCCCTCGAGCTGGGTGTGCTAATTCCCCGTCACCCTAGTTGACAACAGCTCTGACTTCCTCTCCTTCCTTCTCTTCCTGTGGGAGATGTGCCTCTGGCATTGTCTGCTCCAGCCCCTTCGTGAGTGATGAGAGAAATATTAATTGATTCTAGGGCTTAATTATCCTCACTGTGTTTGGGAATCCCCGTTGCCTCTCTGACCTCCACCTCTGTAAAATTGCACCAAATGGCATGATTTACCAGTGCTGCATGCTTGGCCTTTCCTCTTCCCGCAGGACTTTATTACCTTCTTTTTTTAAAAAAACTTTTTAAACTTTGGCATGAGATGGTGTTCTCTTTCTGCTATGCCTGGTACTTTGCATCTTCTGTGGTCTCTTTCTTAGAACCCACCCCTTTCCTCCCTCTTCCATGTAATAATAATACTTAGCATTTATATAGTGCTTTTCATCTTCAAAGTGCTCACAAACTCGTGGAGGTTTAATTGTCTTGCCCTTTTGGGCACCGTTGGATCAGCTCCCAGAGGCCAGGATGTGGCCTCCAAGCCTCCAGAGGGAACCTAGGCGCCGCGGGCCTCCTCTGACCTCCCAGTTGATGCTGCATGCAGGGGGCCGCTGGGCTGGGATGAGGACAGCGCATTCATCAGTGGCCGGCTGTGGAGACCACGCACACATTCACCCCATTAAAACTGTAATCGATTTCTAAAACCTGCACCTTGGGGCCATCAGTGGAAGGAAGACACATTTAATGTAGGAGAAGATGGAAAATAGGGGTTATGCATTTAAATATCCAGCTTGCCTATGGGGGACAATGAGGTCCGTGGGGCAGCGAGCCTCCCAGAAAAGCGCGAAGGCAGTCCCGGTGGCAGGATGTTGCTGCACATGGTGACCAATTTAACCGTTGATTAAAAGAAACCTTAGTGTGGGGCACAGGGACTGGTGATCTGTGGTGGCCTTAGAGCGTGGGAGGCTTGTCCTGGGAGAGGGAGTTGCTGGGAGACACTTGGTGAACTTTCCCCAAGAGAGGGGTGAGGTGCCACTCTCATCAGAATGTGCATCGAGGACAGGCCACTGCTGGACGCTTCCATGAGCCTTCTCCGGGGCAGCTTTGGTCCCAGCAGACCAAACGGCGCCTCCCCTGATGGCCGTGGGCTGTCCACCCTGCCTTACCCTCGTTTCATTTTTAAGCCTTGAAATAAGGGCATGAGCACCAGCATCCAAGAACGCAGCGTCTAGTGGCTGCTCCTGCAGACTCCTCTTGAGTTGCAGTCTGTTAGCTGCAACCTCAGTCCCAAGGGAAGATCTGATTGTAAGCAGAGGCCCTTGGGACCCGTGAGTGTGTGGGCAGCTCTGTGGCCTGCAAGTGCCAGAGAGACTTCTGGGTCACCTGAAGAGAAACTCGGAGCTACACCACTGTAGCAATGTGGAAACTAGCAACAGTCTTCAGTTCGCCTCTGACAGGCGCAGTGACCAGAGCTCCTCAATGCCTCAGGTACTGCGTCAGTCCACCGTGTAAGTTAGAACCATGAGTGGGACTTCCGTGTTTCTCCAATTCCAATGTTTATTCCCACAGGGTTCACCAGGATTCTGGGGAAACTGCACTACCACAGCAACATGCAGGGCTGGGTCGTCATCCCTGAGTCCAGACCATCGAGTCCCCATGTCCCCAGGGTTCTGCAGCTCTGAAGGTCCCAGAGTTCATAGGATGCAGTAACCCGATGAATCAGCGCATATGATGGTGATTGAATTGCTTACAAAGCCTATAAGTGCATTGCAAAGTTTATTGATTTCCCAGAAAATAATCATTGTCTTGACCCTGTGTCTGTTCAAATGGAATTAAATAATTCTTCCCAGCAGGGACAATAGGGAAGTAAATGGGCCGCCTTTCCCTTCATGAATTCGATGAAACTTCTCTGCACGATGCTGATTGACCTCAGTACTTCTGGGCACACGAGTCACGAGGTCGGGATGTTCTCTTTCAATCAGTCTTAATTGGAATAGGGTCATCTTTTCCCATAAAGTCTTCTCTAGAACTGTGAGCTTGACCTGGATTGTCCTTTAGTCTGCTTCAGACTTTGGTTGCTATTAATTGAGTGCATGGGTGCTGAGGCCCTGCCCAGGAGCCAGGCTGAACACATCCTCCGTCCTATCGGGCAGTGCTGTCCTGAGAGCACATGTACGTAGGTTGGGTGTGCACGCGTGCATGCATGAGAGTGGGTGTGCATGTTGTTGCTGGTATGAGGGAAAGACAGAGGGCAGTTAAGTGTGTTTAGGATTCTGGTAGCAAGTGCGCAGCCGCCCTCAGTGGGACTAGAGGAAAGATCGGCCCGTATACCCCCCTGGGGAATACGGAATGGCGAGCTGAGCCAGGTGCTCCTCGTAGGGCAGACTCAGCAGCAGGCCAGGGATCAGACGGGAGAGCAGGAGCCTACGTGAGAGCCAGCGGTGGAGTGCGTGTGCTCATGTGTCTGTGTGACTGTGTGCACATGCGTGCTCTCATTTGTGCTCCTGTGCACACGTGTGTGCTTGGCTGGCGTGTGTATGCGCCAGTTCTTCGTGTGAGATGTGTCTATGAGCCTGCATGTTTGTGTATCTGTGTGTGCATGTACACATTGCTCATGTACTTGGGAGTTTGTGCTGTGTGTGTGTGTGTGTGTGTGTGTGTGTTTGTCGGGTGTGAGCGCATGAGCCTGTGGTGGGTGAGGTGGGCCCAGACCATAGGTGGAGAGGTTCTGGAGGGGGGCACTTTGCTTCCAGCACCTGTATGTCGGAGCAGCGGAGCCAGGAGGGGGAGGGAGAGCAGCAGCTGGACCTGGTGGGACATGAGCAGAACATGGTGGGCAGGACGCAGCAGCAGCCACCCGAAGGGCTTGGCTAAGAGTCCAGGAGCTTCTGGAAGCATCTGAGTGGGTCCAGGCAGCCGATCAGACTTGCCTGTTCCAGGTTCTCTGGTGTTGGCGAGAATGGATGGGAACGCTGGGGGCCACATGCTTGTGTGGGATGTTTCTGAGGAGGGTACCTGGGAGTGCAGGCTTTAGGGGTGGAGCTAAGCCTGAGTGTGCAGCACACCTGCCCTCCAGAGCGGCCCTGGGTGCTCAGGGGCACCTGGGGTGGGTTCTTCAGCTGGGATGCGGAGAGGCCCAGGCACCCAGCTCTCCCCTCGGCCTGCTGGGTGCACACATCTGATCTTGTAGCTTCTTATTTCCCTCCTCCAAATCAGCCTTCCCTTGGAGGGCAGGCGGTCAGCATGGGCCCTCCTGTAGGGCCAGGGCAGCGAGAGGTGGCTCGTGAAGGTCGTGCGCCTGCCGAGGCTCTGGTGTGCTCCCAACTGTGGCCCTGCTCCCCACATTGCCCTGAGTCTGTCAAATGTCACCTAGCTGTCTTCCCTATGTCCGTGTCTCCGGTCTCACAAGGACAGTCACATTCCAGTGTGGCCTTAATCAATCACATCTACAGAATCCTTTCTCCAAGTAGGGGCGCATTCCCAGATCCTGGGGGTCAGAGCGTCATTGTGTCCTTTGAAGGGGCACAATTCAACCCCAACCAGGGGTTCTCAGGTGCTAGAATTCAGGGCCTGGGTCCCAGAGGAAGGACCCTCTGGGGGTCGATCTTTAGGGAGACACACAGGGAAGCAGCCCTTCCTGATCTTCCTGACAGATCTGCGCCCTTCAGGAAATACCTACAGGGACCCCCCAGGCACCAGCCCTCCTCCTGACTCAGATGGCACCTGGGTTCCCAAGACCAGGAAGAGTCCTACCTTCCAGGAACTCGTGAGAGACCGACATGACTGGAGACGGGGTTCGCGATGTGGAGCAGGGGCAGGGGCAGGGGCACAAGGTGGAGACGGCTGGGGAGCAGCGGGGCGTCCTGGGGCCGACCTTCACCTGGTGCTGAGGGTTGAGGCAGCGTGTCCAGGCAAGGGCACTGGTGGCAAGTCAACTGTCCGCGGACAATACCTGGGAGGATGGGGAGGGAGGTGATGGGGAGTCATTAGAAGGCCCTCCCCGTGTCTGACTGAAGAAAGACCTGGGCCAACTAGGGACCATTTCCCCGCATGAGAGGAGGACCGCAGGACACCGCTACGTCACCTAAGGACACACCTCACACGACTAAGGAAACCAAACAGCCCTGCGGGTCCCCAGCGATGTGCCATCTGCCTGCTGTGCGGGTCGGGTGCTCAGGTGCAGCCTTGAGTCTGCGGGCACAGGGCTGTTGCCGTTCTGAGTGAATAATGGGCTTGGAAATGGGATTCTGAAATACACAATGCTGATCTGTGTTTGTCGACGACTTTTCCTGCTTGGACCTCGCGATCTCCCCAACCGAGTGTGAGAATGTTCTACACATCCTCTGGCCTCCCCGCAAGGGAGAGGGGCCGATGACAGTGATAGCAGACACATGCCATCCCTCCTGCGGAATGCACCAGCTCAGCCACGCCGCAGGGGCTCAGAGCCTCGAAGACTTGTGTTTATTGATGCATTTGAGTTGGAATAGCTATGAGAAGTACTTTGAGCTCATTCACACGTCACACTGTGCCACAGCTAATTTAATTTTCTCTCAAACTCACAACATTCTAGCAAACAGCTGTAATACTACTGTTTTCCCCTGATGTGGACACGTCAAGAACTCCCTCCAACTCACAGGGCAGGTGGAAAGGCGCAGCTGCTGGCCGGGGAAATGTGAAGCCAGGTGCGGGCAGCTGCTGCAGGGAGCCCGGGAGGCAGGTAGGCAGGCGGCAGGGAGACAGGGCTGCTGACCGTCCCACAGCCCTGCCTTCCTGGCACAACCTAGGTGAAGACCCCTTCAAGGGAAAAGGGAAAGAATGCAGAAGACACACCAGGGCCACCGCAGACAGCAAGCAGTACAGGGCAACTGTGCATGGGGGTCTCGGAAGACCATGGAGGGAGGGGAGCTGCCCACCGGTGGCTCTGCAGGTGCAGGTGAGAGGCGTGACAGCTGCTAGTTTGATTGCAAGCACCACAGGGTGTCCAAGTGAACTAGCCCTTGTCCTCAGCAGCACTTTGTCCTAGGAGTATTTCCAGATGCCCTGTCCAGAATTCGCACCGGCCCACACCCTGACTCTCCCCAGCTGTCTGTCTTTATTGGAGAAGGGACAGTCCAACCTGCAAGGTGGCAAGAGGAGAGGACAGCTCCTCAGGGCACCAGCCTCATCAGACTACATGGTTCAGGACTGCAGGGAGCAGCGTGCGTCCCCAGGACAGACGTCTCCTGTCCAACCATCCCTGGCCACTCGCCTTTCTTTCCTACTTCTATCTCATGTCCAGGTCAGCTTCCTAAAGTAATGGAAATTGTGGCCTTGGAGCCCAGTCTGAATGATTCGCATTCTCCTTCCCGGAGCAGAGAGGCTTTGACCGTCACGACATCTCGTAGTGACCTGGACGTTGTCCCGTCCTGGGAGTTGAGGACACTTCTTCAGACGCAGGCGTGTCGCCCTGCAGCCCCTGGGGTTGAATTACACTCGCCTGCCCAGGTAACCCTGCCCCTCCTGACCTTTTTTGATGGAACTTTCTAAGAATTAGGGTCCCCCAATAAAAGCTCACTTCTGAACAGGCTCGCTCTCCAGCCTCTCGAGACTTTTCCTCGCTCTCCCATTTGGGGAGCTTGAGGCTGAGCGTGCAGGAGCCATCCTGAAGCGGATTTAAAGGTAAAGCGTGTGCCTGTGTTTTATTTAGTTCCCTGGAAATTCACACGAGCCACCTTGAGTTCAGCTGCCCAGGTGGGTCAGGGGCAGCAGTGGACTCCACACTAACGAGTGAAAAATTAAAATGCAGACATGTCCCATCTAGTGGGGGAAAGTAGCCACACCCAGCTGGCACCCCACGAGTGCACACAATGTCACTGCCACCAAATGCTTAAAACAGCAGCAGCAAGACCTTTGGCTCTCAGCTCGTGTGGGACTCCGTAAATGCCTTGGGCAGATCATGGACCTTTCAGGTCTCCAACAGGACAGAGCAAGGCCACTCCTGCTTCCACCGGCTCCTCGGTACTAGGCACAAGCACAGGCCTGTGCCTGTTTAGGAGGGCCTTGAGCCACTGCTTCTGAGGGGCCAGTTCCACCTCCTGCCCACCCTCCTGCCCACCCTCCTGCCTCCACTTGGAGCGCCTGATGTCTCCTCGCCTGGCCCCTGTTCTGCCCCTGCGGAGTCTTGAAGCCCCCTCTGCGCGCCCCGGGAAACCTGGTGGACCCGGGCACTGAGAGTGCGACGAGGGGTGTTGCAGGGGTGCTGAGCAAGCGGCACCTGGGTTGGAAGCAAGGGAGGTGTGGTGGGAAGAAGCTGGACCCTTTGGCCTTTGGTGGGTGAAATGAACCACAGGGCCACCGGCTGGTGGCTTCTGGGCCGTCCCCAGACTCCAAAAACCCTATCAATTGTTTGAACATTCCCCTGGTAACCACAGTGGGGTGCATAGGGCACCTAGTCTAGGACTCCCTGAGTGGGAAACCTGCATGTGAGTTGATGACTCTTGTGGTTTGTGGTATAAAAGCAGCTTGAACTGATGCTGTTGGGAACATTCCAGAAGGCGCTCTCCCTCTACCAAAGGCAATCAGACATGATCTCACCCAGAAGGGTGCTTGACTGGGTTTGAAGGTTTGAACAGAGTTTTCAGGGCAGGAGGTGGGAAAGCATTTCTGCGCGGGGGGAAAGCATGTCTGGGATTTGGCATGTATCTGAGACTGGACCGGCAGAGGCAGTGTGACCGGCAGATGTGTGTGAAGACAGTTAAATGTCAGAGATGGATAAAGCAAGTAAAGATCATTTTAAAGTAATCTGACATAAATCCAATAAGCCTGCTAAGCAACATTAATGCTAGGAAAAAAGGCTGGGTTCAGTCCCCAGCACCCAATAAATATTAAAAGTGTAAGGTGGAGTCTGTCCTCAGCGCTGTTGATAAGGCGACTTACTGAGGGCTTGACCACCGCGAGGACCTGTCCAGCTGCTCTGTGTGTACCGCTCCTCTGATCCTGAGCAAGCTCCCGGGTGAGATGACCACGCTCCACGCACAGGTGAGCTTTGTGAGGCTCACGGAGGCTGAGTTCACCTGCACTGAGTAGGTGACAAGGGTTTGGAATCCCCGGTGCCATTCAGCACGGCCCCTGGCAGGAGGAAGAGGACAGGCACGCCCCAGATGGAAAGAGAGGGTCGATGCCATTGAACACCAGACCGTGGACCAGTGCGTGCGAGATGGGGAGAGAGCTGAGAGCCGCCGGAACCCTCCAAGACCATCCACGTGTCTTCTCCACCATCACCACGTAGAACCGGCGTCTGTCCCCTAGTGCAAGTGAATTTCACAGGGTCACCCTGGAGCCATGGAAACTAGGAAAAGAATGAATTCCTGGCACTGTGAGTGGCAGGGGACATGCACGTGTGGATTTCTGGGTTGTTATGGGTGTGTGTGCTTGGGACATGGGGTGCTGAGTGTGGAGGTTTTGGGGTGCCATGTGTACATGAACTTGAGGTGTGGGTGCATGTGTGCGTGTGTTGGGGTTAACAGAATGAGTGTGGAAGCAGCCCTCCTGGCGGCCGGGACGCAGCCGCTCACAGGGTGTGGACTTCCGTTTCCCGTGGCTGGAGATGAGCTGTGGCTGGTGGGCCGCCGGCTGCCAGAGACCAGGTGCAGCCACTGTGGCTGGGTTCCTTAGTGAGCGTTAGCTGAGAGGAAGGCAGCGGGCTTCACGTTTCAGGGTGCCACAGTTAGGTTGTCACTGCTGATCCCCGCTGACCAGCCCCGCATCGTTACTGCCTGATGGTGGCAGACAGGGGGTGTGGTCCTGGAACGCAGAGAGCTTGGTGTGAGGCCTGCCCACGCCCCCTGGGCTCCTTCCTGGTGACCACCAGTGTTAGCATTGAGGGGTCCTCAGCCTGGTGCCACGCACTGTCTTCTGAGCCCCGGGAAGCCTTTCTGTGAATCCACTTGCAGAGGGACATTGGCTCCTTAGGGTCAGTGTTCAGGGTGGACAATGTGGTCAGCCTGATGTGCCTCCTGGTCAAGTCTTGGAGCTCAGAGAGGAGGGTAAGTGTCCGGGTGGGGAGGACATCACCATGGGAGACCATCCGTGGCTAAACCCTGTTTCCACTCTGCCGCCCTCGAAAGAGAGTGCATGGCTTTCTGTTCTTTGCTCAAATGGAGATAAGCTTCTGAGCAGCCTCTGTACTTCCCCTCCTGTGCAGTCGCACGCACCCAGCACCACACGTGTGCACACGCAAATGTGCACGTCCAGCACCTGCGTGCTCCAACACAGACACGGGCACCAGCAGCACAGGGCTGTACACATGAACACACGCACTCCGTGTCCCGTCCACTCACACAGGCACCGACACCCTCACATGCATGTATGTGCCACTCACGGGACCTCCTGTGGCTGTGGAACTGTCCCTAGCCTGTACTGTCCAGTACAATATTCTCTGGCCCCGGGCGGCCACTGCAAATGTGGCTAGACAAAGGGAGGGAGGACTCTGGCCACGTCTTCCTGGGGACAGTTCTGCATATTGTCTTCACTGTCGTGATGGGGTCGTCCCTGTGACTACATCGTGGAACTGTCTGCCAGGGGTAGGCAGCATGCTGAGTGCAGATTCACACCCTCTCCTGTGGAGGGCCATGGCAGGGCCACGGTGTGCCTCGTGGGCATGTGACGGAGGGGGTTTCAGGCTGAGAGTCTGCACAGCAGGCTGGAGCACTGTCACCACCTGAAGAGGCTGGGCAGCCACAGGGGCACCACCCACCAGCGCCTGACTTTCCCACCAGTACCTAGGAAGGTGTGAGTTACGGCAGAGGGACAAGTCCACATGTGGCTACCCCGTGTGGTGGTCAGGTCAGGAAGCACCCTTCCATGTCCTCATTACCTCTCCTTCCTGTCGGGAGGATCCAGACTCCTCCCTCCTGGCTCTGTAAAGTGCACAGCCGCCGTGTGAGCCTGACACCCACTGCGCCGTGGACCTTTCTCCTCCCACTGAGAGTGTCCGTCCAGTACCAGCCTCCGCCCGTCCCCGTGCCAACACTCTACTCCCTACTTCCACAAAGCCAGAGCCTTTAACGTCCACGTGGGAGTGAAAACAGGCAGCCTCGGCTGTCTCTGCCCGCTCACTGTTAGGCCCTGTGGGCAGCTGTGTGCTGCAGGTGAAGGTCACCGGGGAGGCCTGCAGCCTGCTCATCTGCCAGGGGACTGTGAACCTGCCACCAGCCTCGTGTCACCAGCTTGGCTGGGGCCTGCGGGCTTCTCTGACAGAAGCAGGAAGCACAGGCGGCCCTGCGCAGGGATGTGGCTCCTGCTCTCAAGCCACCTGCCTGCAGTGTGCAGCCCGGGAGGCCCTGCCCCAGGGAAGACAGCCAGGAGGACAAAGGGCACCGGGCCTTGTCCCTCCTGCTGGCCGCTGCCTGGCACTCTGCATCCCAGCCCAGCCTGCTCCCTGTCTGGTCCACTCCCCTCCCTCCCTGCAGCCTCCCGGGCCTCCCGAGCAGGGAGAGGCATGGGGACCCCGTCAGGGTGTTCTCAGGGCTGTCTGGCACACAAAGGCCCATTCCGGGTGACTGGCAGCTGTTTACACTCAGCCTCCCACTGAGCTATTGGTGATGGTCCTGTTCTCTGCAAGGCGAAGCTGTCCCTGGCCTGAATATTAATACGTGAGGTCCAGTCCACGGAGACACGGGGGCTCAGCGCCTTGCCGTGGAGTGAGTGTAGGGCGAGGCTGACAAAGTCTGCAGAAGGCGTTTGGCTAGACATGGTGGGGGCCGCACGCTGGACACTGTCCAGGCGCAGTCACCCTGCCTGCACAGGGTGTGTGTGGCTCCTTCTGAGCAGAGAAGCCAGGCAGGACGCCACTCATGTCCAAACGACACGTGGTTCAGTGGCCTTCCTCCTGTGCTCCTTCTGGGTGCATTTTAAGAAATTTTAAAAAACCAACTCACACAGGAGGCGCCATTTGGAGCCAACTATACGCAGCAGACCACTCTGCACATCTTTCCCGGGGCTGTAGAACAACTTGCTTCTAGTATCATCCCAGTGTGTAGGTTTCAAGGTAGATTGTGAGGAACCTAAGAAGAACCCTTTATCTGATTTCAGTAGGTCATGTCTACTTGCTGCCTGTGTGACCGATAGCATAAAGCTCCAAACCACACGGGTGGAGTGGGGTGGGGACCCTGGCACCACACTGCACACCAGCCCTAGTGCCGCAGGGGAGTCTGGGACCCAGGGACCTGAGGTCTGCCCTCCCCTCCTGACCCTCCCAACTCCCACCTTGAGCTCATCCTGCAGGAGGGGGTGCTCAGTCCCACGTGCCACAGCCTCTCGCTCTCAGCCCAACCTGTCGAGGGCTGTGCTGCCAACGCAGCTGGTCCCTGTGGGCTGGCCTCGATGGCCTGGCAGAGGTCTGCCTGTCACTCCCTGCCCTTCCTCGCGTAAGTCCCTTGGACCCTTCCATGGGAGAGATTTGTCCCTGCAGCTCAGTAATTAATTCACCCGGCAGCATCACTCCTGCATGGGCCCCTGATCTGGGAGCCACTTCCTTGTGACTTCACCTGTATAAAGCGACACCACTCACGGGTTTTACTGTGAGGTATGCGACGCTCTAAAGAGACCTTTAGTCATGGAAACGAGTTGGGGCCTGGGGTGTTTCCCGAATTTCACCTTGATGTGACCAAGCACTTTGCAGAGTGGACCCACAAGCTGTCGGCGCTACGTACTGCTGTATCTGGCCTCGCCCGCTGGGGCTTCCTGACTTTCCCGCTCCGTGACTGAAAGCCCTGACGTGACTGCTGGCCCCGTTGCTTTGGGCTGGAGGCAAAGCAGGACATCATGGCGCAGGGCAGAGGGAGGAGAGCTGCTCGGCTCACGGCACCAGGAAGCGGAGAGAGCAAGGAGGGGCCAGCCACACCCTGAGGACCCATCCCTTCAGCCAGGCCCCAGCTCCACAGCCCCCACCACCCGACAATGCCACTGACTTGTCAGTCCACCACTGGGTCAGTCCTCTGGCCGTGAGAGCCCTCACGATCCAGCCCCTTCCCGAAGTCCCCTCTGACCCTGCTGCACTGGGGACCCAGCCTTCAACACAGAGCCCTGGGGGACACCCAGGTTTAACCGTAGCATGCCCGTTAATGCACCATGAAAGCTGACCTTGGGGATAGTTGATTTGGACGCCTTTCTGACATAGAGCGCTCACTTGTGCTGGGTCTCACATGGGAGCAAATCAGCAGAACGTCACACCACTCCCCGTGGTGACCTGCTCATTTACCCACTTTAATGAGTTCTGGGGGATGAAGTTCAGGAAGGTACAAAACACAACCTGTGTCTCTCAGGAGGCCAGCAGGGCATGGGTGAAGAGTGGGCAGTGCCACAGGAAGAAGGCGCGAGGAACTGGAAACCGAGTCACGGAAGGATGTGAGCAAGGCTGGATGTCTGTGCCGTCATATTAATTTCAAAGTCGGTTTCTACTGAGTCCCAGCAGCATGCGTCGATGCAGGATTGCGTCATAATGGTGGTAAGCGTGCAAATGCACGTATTGTTGGAGCAGAGAACAAGTGCTGCGGCTATTTTCCACTTATATAATAATTGGCAGCTTCTAGAGTTTACAGATCTGCGCACAGACATGGTGACGTTCTGTCACACTCCATCCCTTGGCGCTGGGAGGAGACTGGCTCGGCACCTGTCAGCCTCGCTGGCATCCCACCCGGGGGTGCCTTGAGCTGAGGCCCCGGCTAAGGAATAGGCTCCCTCCTGCAGCCTGCCCAGCATTCAGGAGCCAGCTCACAGGAGGTCCACCCTGACTTCCAGGGCGCAGAGCCAGGCTGCTGCTGTCAGAATGTGGAGAACTGTGGTCCACCCTGATGGTGAGACAGAGCCTCATGGGTAGCGGGAGGGAGGCCTCTGCCCTGAACTGCCCAGGCAGCCCTCTCAGCCACCCTAACCAGGACAGGTTTAAAACTCACGTTCCCCCGAGGGTCATGGTCCAGGGGACTAGCATTGCCCAGAGGTGCTGTATTTGTTGAGCCAAACCATCAGCTAACAGGAGTGGATGGATGGACACAGGGAAGCACTGTCCAGAATCCACCTGGAGTTTTGGAGAGGCAGAGGCCAATGGGGACAGCCACACTCTTGCCAGAGACCAGTCGAGCAAGGAAGACAAGTACCAGACAACTTGTCCCCTGTCCCCTCTCTCTGCCAACCACCATTCACAGCTGTGGATGGGCAGACGGCTGAGCCAGGAGGGGCACTGTGTCATGCAGGGCAGGGGTGTGGGAAAGGCTGACCCCAAAATGACACCGGTGATGAGCAAGTTGAGACAGAGCCAGGCGGAGGTGGACACAACGTCCCCCATCCCAGGTGCGAAGCCCAAGTGGCTGGCTCCTTATGCCCCTCTGACCTCGTCTCTGCTGCTCCCACCCACCCTGCCTGTCAGGTTCCCCAGGAGCCTCAAGGGCCCCATCTCACAGCCCGGACCATCTTCCCAGAGACCACTGGCCAGTCCCCTACCTGCTCTGTCCCCAGCACCACTTGCCAGTGCCCTGGAACTCCTGGTGCCCACCCCTGCCCCCTGCACCATCCTCACTTGATCTTGAGGCACTTGGTCTGGGGGCTGACTCCCCCTGGGGTGGGATCTTCATGGCAGGGTTGTTCGGTTCTGGCCGTAGTTTTAGCCTGTGTGGCTGGAACATCCGTGGGCCAGGAAAGATCGTGAGTGATGTGGTGGAGAGCAAGAGAGGGACGTGGCGAATGGGGCCCTGTTCCCCAGATCCCCTGGAATGCAGGGAGTGCTTGGGGGAGCTGGGCTCGGGTCTACCCGGTGGGTCTCCCCTTGGGCTGCTGCCACTCCTGGAGACGCAGGGGTAGAAGAAGATGTTGTGGGATTATCGGCTGAGAAGTGATGTGTTCAGGCTTCTAGCAAAAAGAAGCGTTTTCCATCAATCAGGTGAACTCTGAGAAAGAAAGCCAAGAGTGACCATTGAAGACCCCTCCCGCTGGCCTCTGTAGCCATGTGTGCAGACGGAATGTGGTGCCTTTCTGCGACTGCCAGCTTCCAGGGGAGAGAGACTGCAGGTTCGGAAAGTGCACCTGCCCAGTGTGCCCAGATGAAGCCCAGACAGAGCACGCAGGCCGCGGTCAGCAGGCGGGAGGCAGAGCTCCTTAGGGAGCTCAGCGTGCACAGAAGTTCACTGGGACCTGAGTGGTCCCACTCCGTCCCCTTGCCCTCAGCAGAAAGATGGGCGGCTCTGGCACCAGCAGAGAGCTGCTTTGAGCTTGGGGACCAGGGCCCAGGCTCAGCTCCGTCCTTGAAGACTCCAAAATGGCTTCTCTCGGGAGCCAGGCCTTCCCCATCCACGGGGACCTCCTCCCCAGGCTTCACATTGAAATTCCCTCGGTGGAGACACGCATGTTAATTAGCTTATGGTGATCGTCTCACAGTGTGCCCCTATCAAAACACCGTGTTGACACCATGGATCTACACAACTTTAATTGTCAGAAGAGTGAAAGAGAAATGAAGACAACACGAAATTCCCACCAGCACGGTGGTGACTGTCACCGCATTGCCAGACCTCAGAGGACAGTAGGCCTGCTCTGTCAGCTCCCTGGGTGGCCAGGCACCAACAGAGGCAGCCTCTGGGTCTGTCAGGACAGACAGACCTTGGCACCTGTGTGGTGAGACCACCCGAGGCACTGGGCTCTCAGGGGACTGCTCTGTGCTCCTAGGGAAAGAGGAGGGCTGCTGGGAGAAGGCCATGGTGCTGCCCACGCTGGACGCCTCAGGCCTGTCCTGGGACGGGGACCACAGGTGCCTCAGCACTTACGAGGGCTTCTCGGTGACGGTCTTCAGATCCCTGGGGTCTGCAAGGCCAGCTCTGGTTGCAGATCAGACAGGCTGGGCCTGGGACGAGGCAGTCACCGGGATCTTGCTCCTGGGGACCCCATGCTTGGAGTGAGGCTCTGCTGAGAGCCTGGCAAAGGCCCCTCAAGAACCTGCGTTTAACGCTGTGCTGGGACCTGCAGACGGGTCCCCGGTCCTGAGAGCAGCACTGAGCTGTGCATGGGGGCAGGCTGTGACCCCAGGACTGCCCCGGGCTGCACACGCTGCAGAGGCCCTGCCCTGGAGGGGGCAGTGGATCGGCGATGTGGGAGGAAGTACAAGAGGGCTACTGCAGGCCACCAGGGTCCCCATTCAGGGGACAGTTAGTCAAGAGGGTATTGGGGAGGGGCTTGGTGTAACCAGGTGGCCCTTTACAAGCAGAGGTTTTCTCTGGAGCTTTCTTTGAAGGCAGATAGCCCTGTGGGGAGCTGCCCTGGATGAACAGGCCTTAGCCCTGCTGCCCCGAGGCACTGAGGGGTTGTTGCCTTCCACAGGGACTTGGGCTTCACCTCCCTCCAATAATGAGGTGTGGCTCCAGGAGTTGGTGTCACCCAGTGGGGCTGAGCCACACTCACCTGTTCCTTTGTAACCCTACCCCTTGGCCCTTTGGGGGATAGAATGTTCCATGGAACCTCCCCTTTTGTGTCCCTTATATAAGAATAAAGATTTCAGCGGCTCTTCTTTTTCCACAGACCCTTAAGTTCTCAGAGCTGCCCCCGGATTGTTGAAAAGGTACTTCCGTGGGTCTCTGCTTTCTTTGTCATTTTCTTAAGTTATTGGAATAGTCAGATTTTGTGAACCAGCTTTAGGTTGCCGGCTAAGACAGATAGCGATAAGCCATGATGTGAGCCTTCTATAGGAGAGAGACATCTAGGAGCCGAGACAGTGTCCAGCTCACAGCCCACCAAGGCAGGGATCTCAGAAGCCACGATGTGAGCCATCTATAGGAGAGTGACATCTAGGAGCTGAGACCAAGGCAGGGATCTCTGTCGGATCCCCGGCAACAGAATTCTGCCAACACCAGAATGGTCCTAGGAAAGCACCTGAGCCCAGTGAGTCTCACAGCCCAAGGGCCACCTGGACACCTGCAGGCCCACACCTGAGCTGAGACGCAGGGAGCCGGGCAGACTCCCGACCTGCCGAAGCTGGGCCAGCCAGCGAAGAGCCATCTGCTTCCAGAGCCTTTCTCAGGGTGTTGACTTTCGACTGCTGGTGGTGAAACGGCAGTCTCAGCCCCAGCCTGGCCCGGCGCTGCCACACCGTGGCCCCTGCGCTCTTCCCAGCCATGCCCTTACAGGGAAAAGAGCCCATTTCACTTAAGAATGTTCTGGGTGAAGGGCAAACATTCTGACTGTTGAACCCCAACCCTGTGCATGTGGCTGGGTGACGATGGGAGGACCAGTGGCTCCTGACTGAGCTGAGCACACTGACATCTTAGGGAGAAGCCCCGGAAACAACTTGGTTCCAGCCGCCAGTCCTCAGGGAACACTTCTGTGTGAGGGGACCTTTAACCCGAAGGGTCATCTGGCAGACGTTTTCTAGAACACCACTTCAGGGGAAGTAACAGGAGGAATTTTTTGCCAATAATGAAACTTGAATGTGCAAGTGAACATTAGAATTCTGGAAAAGTGTACTCAACCACTGTGAACTTGAAATCTGCCATTACATCAAGATTTTCTGGTGGAATCTGTAGAGATTTTAACAAAAATGGTATTTTAAACTATTGCCTAATAAGTGTTGTCCTACTCAGAAGATCGGCATGACCCAGAAGACCAAGTCTCAATGCTGGGAGCCTACGGTCCTGCCTGAAACAGACGGGGGAGCTCCTGTTCTCGGGGCCACGCTGACTGACCTGGCTTCAGGATCCACAGGTGACTTTTAGGGAACCGCTGCTTGTTGCGCTCTGGTGTAGCAGCAAAGAGTCCCACAGCCTCCTCTGAGAGGGCTAACAGACTCCGTGAGGTACCATCTTACGGAGGTAATGAGTTAAGATGAGGTCATCAGGGTGAGCCCTAATCCAGTACCACTGCTGTCCTTACCAAAAGGGACATTTGGGCGCACAGATGGGTGTGAACCAGGGAGGACAACGTCAAGAGGAAGGAAGGAGACAGCCATTCACCAGCCAGAGGACGCCAAGGATCACCAGCAAATAGAGAAGCTGGAGGAGGCAGGAAGCATCCTCCCTGGAGCCCAGGAGGGAGCAGGGCCCTGCGGACACCGTGATCTGAGCCTCCAGCCTCCAGCCTCCAGGTGTGAGGGGATAAACACCTCTGTCCTGACCTCCTGTCTGACCATCCCTGGCCATCTCCTGCTGCCTGAGCAAGCACTGTGCTGCACCAGGCCCCTCACCGAGTGGTGCCCCCGTCTCCCAGGACCATGGGGACAGCTGCTTTCTGTCCACTTCTCATGTCAGAGGGAGACTGGCAGGGTCAACTTTCCCTGTGTCCCCACCCTGCCTGATGGGGAGTGAGGGTTCTTTGTCCCCAGAGCCACTCCTGGATACCTCAGGGAATCACTCGGGGGTGTCCTAGGCCTCTGAGGGATTGGGCTACAATCACCCGCTTGCTGATGTGAAGTGTACCCAGGATTTTCCTGTTTCCACAAAGGAGGTAATTGTTTGGTAACCTGGGCCACCACCTAACTGCAAAGTCGGCAGCTGGCACTGCTGCCAATCACTGAGGCAGGGTCACCGTCCAGCATCTTGACCAGAAAGTACAACAGTGCCCTTCAACAGCCTGCAGAGCCCCCACACCACCAAGTGGAGATTGGAGGGCGCCAAAGTCAGGGGGTCATTCCTGTCCCGAGGACCAGGCACAAAGGGGCTCAAGAGAAGGGCAGGCAGCTGCTGCCCTGGGTGGTGGGCGGATATGGAGGGTGCCCAGTGTGACATCTGAGGGCTGCCAGGAGATCCGAGAGGAATCAAGTGGTCATCCCTCGGGAGCTGCCCCTCCAGTCACAGGGAAGCCCCTGTCCAGCTGTCAGGGCTCCCCGCTCACCTGTGGTGAGGAATGGCTGCTGGTCAGTGTCCTTCAGTTTCCCCTTGGACACACCACGTCCTGAATCCTGTCAAGGCCTGTCCCTGTGGATGTGGCCCGCGCTTCTCTTGGCACTTGCTGATGTTTGGGGACACCGTGTCCCCTCCCCAAACTTCCTCCCGGCCTCAGAAAACCAGAAGTCTCAGGGGTTTTCTTTCTTTTCCTGTAAGAAAGTCCACCTTCAGGCAAGGTCCTGTCGGTCTTCTAGACTGATCTCTAGTGATTCTCCTCAAGGAAAGAAAGAGAGTTTGTGACAGGGACAGAAAGCTTACGTCACGTCCGTCAGGGGCGTCTGCTGGCCAGTCTCAGTCACCTGGAGGAAGGGAAAGGCTCCCTGATTCTGGAGCCTTCCTTTGCTCCTGGAGTCACGCTGTCCACCCACGGGGCCCAGCTGGAGGGAGGGTGCCTCCCTGTCCCGGTCACTCCCAGTGCAGTCCTGCAACTGCCTTTGCCTTGCCGGCTCCGTAGCTCGGCCCGAGTGGGAACCCCCACGCCAGGTCTGCGGCCCAGGAAGTGGATCCTGGGAAGTGTGTCCTGCCTGGGCTGGCGGTCAACCGAGTTCAAACAGTGCCGGGGTGAGAGCCCAGGCCAGCATCTGCGCCTGTCGGGGGTGATGTCTCAGCTCATGAATGGATTGGGCCCCGGGCTGCCCTTTTCCCACCTGGCTGACGGTTTCATGCCTCCCGTGGAGAGGCTCCCGGGCCACCCACGCCTCCTGCTGCCGGTGAGCGTGGTCAGGCTCTGGGGACCTGACGTGCGGGTCTCACAGGGCGGCCTGCAGGGTCAGGGAGGGTGTCCCTCTGCCAGGCTGCGCTCGGTGGAGCATCTCATGATCATTCCACATGGTAGAAATCATGGAAGTCAGTTGGCCTGGGGGAAGTAATGAGTAACTGATTGAAATTGGAGGGGCCACTGACAAGATGCCTTTCCCTGGCTACTCGGGGCAAGTGCAGAAAATCAGGTCCCCCTCCTGTGCTGCAACTGAGCCACTGTCACGGTGGACAGGACATGTCTGCTCCCAGCCACTGACGCGCAGAAGCTTGGTCCAATCTCACACTGCCTGCTGGGAGTGAGGGTTCTTTGTCCCCAGAGCCACATTCAGGGGCAGTTTCTCTGGCAGGCTGCCAGGTCCTCCCTTCTCCCCTGCAGGACCCGCCTGGCCTCACGCCCTGGTCAATTCCACCTTCATGGAGAAGCTGACTTCAGCTGATCGAGAAGACAGGGCAGTGACACGTGCACTTCCGAGGCCTGTGGCCGCGGTTCTGCCTTCTTGGTATTCCTGAGCCATGAGTGTCATTACGGATCCTGGCCTGCGGCCTTCCTGTCCCACAACTCAAGAGGAGACTGTCCTGTCAAAGGCCTGTAGTGGGTAGAAGGAGGCCCTGGGGAAGAGCCGCAGGACTTCCTGGGACTCTGGGAGGTGGGTGGAGTGGGGGCCTGCGGAGGGGCTGTGACGGGTGGACGCCGACTCAGCAGTGAGCGCTACCTGGCCAAGCTGGCGGCTTCCCGGGCTGACGGAGCAGCCTGCAGAGCTTGGGAACCAGCATAGGCCTGGGAGGGGCGGTTCCAGGCCGCCACAGCTCCTGGCCTTCAAGAAGGGGGCCTCAGACAAGCAAGCCACCAGGAAGGGGCCGCCTACAGGGAGGCAGCCAGAAGCACTGTGGACACGGAACGGTGTGGGGCCATCTCGGGTGGACGCAGAAGGGGTGTGGGGCTGTCACCTGTGGTGTGGACACAGGGCCAGGGTGCAGCCGTCACCTGTGGTGTGGACAAGGGTCAGGGGAGCAGCTATCACACGTGGTGTGGACACAGGGTCAGGGGAGCAGCCGTCACCTGCAGTGTGGACACAGAGTCAGGGGTACAGTCATCACCTGTGGTATGGGTACAGGGTCATATGTGATAGAGACACAGGATCAGGTGTGCAGCTGTGACCTGTGGTGTGGACACAGGGTCATATGAGATACAGACACAGGATCGGGGTGCAGCTGTGACCTGGTGTGGACCCAGGGTCAGGTGTGAGGCTGTTACATGTGGTGTGAACATGGGGTCAGTGTGGTATAGACACAGGGTCAGGTGCAGCTGTCACCTGCGGTGTGGACACAGGGTCAGGCTTGTGGCTGTCACCCATGGTGTGGAGCGGGGTTCGGGGGAGTGTGGCTGAGGGCTGGGCTGTAGCACCCATGCCCAGCCCGCCGCGGCCTCGGGGCAGCAGGGTCGAGGAACCTGTGGAATAAGGAATGGAAAACTCTGGAGGTGGAGGAGAAAGATGGGGGCAGATGGGCCCTGGGAGGAGCAGGAAGTGACCGACATGGCCAGGGTGGAGGGGGCTCTCACAACCAGACTTGAGCAGGGCCAAACACAAGTCCGGGGGGGAAGACGCCTGGCGAGCTGAGGCCGCCAGCAAGGGGACATCCTGGTCAGAGGGACGCCCTCCTTCTCCAGGCCCCCACAGTCCTCAGGGGAGGAGTGCCCAAGGACGCTGTATGCAGAGACCCCCCTTCCCCAGAGCAGAAGTCCACCTGCTCCTCCTGATAACACCCTGATCCTCAAGCCCAGGGCAGCTGCTGACCCTTGATACCGTGGGCCAGGCGCTTCCCTCTGGTGTGTGGGCAGTGCACCAGGCAGGGGCCCGCTCATCTCGGGGGCCCCTGTGATGGTCAGGGAAGAGTGACCAGCACAGAAGTGGTAGACGTGGTACCTCCACTTCCCATCCACAGGCAGCGCCTGCGCAGGAGTTCTGGGAAAACCTGCCAGTCCCAGCACAGTGCCCTGTGGTGTAGCTGCTCTCCCTGGGCACATGGAGGGTCGCCCCTCTCACGTGGCCAGGGCTCCTTCAGACTGGTGGAATGTGGACACCTAGGACAGCTGGTGTGGTCTCCTGGCTCCAGTTCCCATGGAGGTGATCCCAGAGGTACTGCCCGTGTGCAGACGCTGGATCAGAGGCCAAGACGCAGAGCCAGAGAGGAGGACAGGGCCACAGACTGCCACAGCCACCCAGGCCACTGCACCCGGGCAGCACTGCCACACAGCCCAGCCCAGCCTCATGACGCAGCCCTGTGCTGAGACATGCTGTCCGTGAGCTTCTGCCGAACCTACACAGGAACAGGCCTGGGCTGGAGTGGAACTGGATTTTGTCAGAAAGGTGACTGTCATGTTCCCAAACCACCGAAGTCCAGCTCTGTGGCCTCCGATGGAAACCAGTGGGGGCAAGGCCTCCCTGTGCCCTTCAATAAAGAGGTCCAGCCAGGTGCAGGGTGCATGCCTGCAATCCCAGCAGCTGGGGAGGCTGAGGCAAGAGGATCCTGAGTTTAAGGCCAGACTCGGCAACTTAACAAGGCCCTAAGCAATTTAGCAAGAGTCTGACTCAGAATTAAAATATGAAAAGGGCCAGGGATTTGGCTCAGTGGTTAAGCGTCCCTAGGTTCAGTCCCCAGCACCAAAAATAAAAAAAAAAGAAATCCACACAGCTGCTCCCAGTCTTCGCTGAGGGTCAGATTGACATGGGGACTTTCCGCAGGCCGAGACCCTGAGTGGGCTCACAAGAAGGCAGTGCATTGGCCACACTCTGCCCCAGAGGGAGGAAAAGCAGGCGTTGGTGGTCAGCAAGTGCTTATGCCCACTGTTGGGTGTGGTGACCAGGCAGACTGATGTGGCCCATCTGGGCTGACGTCCAAAGGGACGCTCCCAAAGGTCCCTGGCAGCACCACACGGTGACTGGAGAGCATCTGCATGGCGTCTCCTCGGGAACCCCATTCTCCTGGGCATGGGCTCGGGTCTCAATCAGGCCTGGGGTGCAAGCTCTCTGCCCATCTTCCACAAGTGGGAGCAGGACGGGGTTCTCCAGGGAAGCAGCCTGACCGCAGCCGCCCCACCAGGAGGGCTCGGTGCTACATCAGCTGGGAGGTGCGGAGGCCGGAGGAGGTCCAGGTGGGCCTTCCTGGCCCCACCCACTGGCCTCCTCCCCTGCTCTTTCTTGAGGTTAGTGTTTTACAGCTGTACGCAGTAGTGAGGCCACATTTGTTGTCAAACACCTGCGTGGCCCCTGCTAATGTCACCTGCCCTGACTCCCAGGGGCTCCTCTGTTTTAGGGGCCAGGGTCACAAGCCTGGCCCTGCAGACCATGTGCCCCCACCCTCTCTGGCCGAGGGGTACATGCAGGACACACCTCCTAAGCCTGCTCCTCACTGGCCCCTGGGGAGCCGTGAGTGATGGGTCCCTGGCCTCTGTAAACGTGAGTCTCCATGTGGGTCAGAAGCTGCTTCAGGGCCCACACGGCTGCCATCTTCTGTGGCTCTCCAGGCACGGGTCATAGAGCTGGCAGTGGTGGCCCTGCCAGGAAGGGACAAGGGCAGCGAGGTTGAGTTCAGGGGGCTCAGTCCTGGACAGAGGCCAGGCACCTCTGACTCTGCCCGAGCCCTCGGTGCCCCCGGCCGCTCTGGCCATGCCTTGCTCTGGGTCTTTGTACCTCAGGGACCAGTCTCCCAGGACCCCCAAAAGTGGAAATTGCTAAAAATGGCCCTTTCTTCTGGAAGCTGCTTAGGGCTGCAAGAACATGCTTACCCGGGAAGCCATCTGCAGAGGTGGCCCGGGCTGTAGTGACTGCCTGACCCGTGTCCTGCTTGGCGCCTCGGACAGGAGATGTGGGGCAAGCCCTGGCTCTTTGTTTCTGGTGCCACAGACACAGCCTGCAGCCAAGGCTGACTCCGGAAGCATCTTTCCCTGCCTCCCATTTCTGCTGAAGCGTGACACTCAGATTCGAGATGGGAGCAGAGATCAACAAGCCCTGTCAGCGTTGTCAACCCAGGTGTGACAGTGCCGTCTCCCTAAATTGCCGCTAATCTGCCAAAGGCCCCGCTCTCTGCAGCCTGCACGGCGCTGTTTGCTCACATTGGGTTAACACTCGAGAGTTCCCCTTCTGAGGTGTCACTGTGTGCCACTTCGTGAGGAGAAAGAAGCGGAGAGCAGCTAGGGCTCCCGGATTTGGGAAGCTGGAGAAAGCTGATTAGCTATTCAGGGAGAATAATCTTATTGAGAGAGTAAGAGCCGTATAAAGAATGCCTCTCCCTCCCAGCAACAATCTTCTAATTATGTTGTCAGCTTGCTGTTGAGTTCTCCCCCGTGCGCAAGAAGCCGTTTTCTATGTTAAGAAAGAGATCTCCAGAATCTGAGGCTGTTTGCTGATTTTTTTTATTGTTTAAAGAATCTGTATGTATTAAACCAAACATTAAAAAATGATTCGGGTGCAGCACCGTTGCTAGCGATGAGGCAGGTGGGCCTGGGTGGGGCAGGGAGGCCAGGCGCAGGGTCCTCAGGGGCCCGCGGGGAGCCTCGGGTGCAGATTAGAATTCCACGCAGCGCACGAGGCTTTTGCCTTACACCAGATGCACTTGCAGATCGATGCGGCTTGACGGCCAGGAGCGGCAGCGGGAGGGAGCTGCAGGTTTCTGAGTGAATCAGACGTTTCTGGGGACGGATGCTCTTTGTGGAGGAGGAGGAAGAGGTGTGGGTGCTGCTGGACGCTCCCTCCTGGGCCCTCCTCTCCTGAAGGAGAAGAAGGTGAGGAACAGGAGCCCCTTCCTCGTCTGAGTGGCGCCCTCAGCAGAGGGCACCAGCCTCCGTCAGGGCTCCGGCCTCTGACGGGAGCGTGGAGGGGCAGGGCGGTGGCAGGCCGTGTCTCCAGGCCTCCACTCCCTGCTGTTCAGATGATGAACCAGGAGGAACTTTTGCTCAGTCTCAGCATGAACCAGGCACAAAGAGTGGGCATCAAAGGCTTCATTACAGCCAATTCCTGGGAAATGAGCAAGCAGAGGCCAGAGCTGCCGACCACAGCTGAACGCACCCTCTAGGGGCGCACTCACCTGCGGGGCCACACGCCGTCCTCAAGGTGACTCAGGCTGTCTCCCTCTCAGAATCGGTCAGACCTCCTGGTGTCCTCAGTGGTGGGGCTAAAGAGGAGCTTCCTGTGGTCACAGCCCCATGGTGACGTGACCCCCTCTGACTGAGAGGGGCAGCTTTGAAGCTGACGCTCCATGTGCTGCTGGTTGCTCTCTCCTGAAGTGGGTCTCGGCCTCCCAGGGCCCCTCCACACACCAGCGGCTGATCCCCCCTTCCTTCCCGGGAACCTGGAGGGCGGGCTGCCACTGCCCCTCCGGCCCACAGTCGCTGCCCGCTTCCCTCCACCCGGCTTCAAGGAGCAGAGTTGAGGCAGGTGCAGGCCCAGGGATGCGCTCAGCCTCTCCTGAGGTCCTCGGTCCCCCGGGCTCCACCGTCCAGCAAGGGAAACTGGACCCTTCCTCCCCAGGTCTCTGCTTCCTGCAGACTCTGTGCTACAGGGACACAGAGGCCAAGAAGGGACATGTCCCCATTCCTCATGGAAAAACCTGCGCTTGAGGTGACGAGTGGCTGTGGCAGCCTCTGTGGGGGATGGCTCCTTGCTGAGGTGAGGCTGGGGTGGGATGGAACCTTCTGGGCAGAGGAAGGCGACCCAGCAGGTCTCACAGTGATGGGGCCGAGGGCCCTGTGACCCTGGCATCTCCACGTTTCCTGGGGGCTGTGGGAAGTGGGTACCGGCCTAAAGCCCGGGTTGTTTCCGTTGACTCAGTGTGGCTGGTGCTGGGGAGGCCTGCAGGAAGGGCCAGGGGACCACTGCCCAGTAAACCAGAGAGAGGAGGGCTCCTGGCACCGGGAGGATGGGCTGCAGAGGACTGCAGGTGCAGGATGGCCCGATGGGTGCCAGGCTGGGCGAGTGGGGTCAGGCCAGGAAGAAGCCCAAGCACCTGCCTTGAGCACTGGGCAGAGGAAATCCAGACTCCTAAACCCAGTGTCCTCTTCAACTGGGCGCCCCAGGAACCCCCGAACAATGAGCAGCCCAGAGTCTGGGGGAGGCGGTGGGGAGACAGGCACAGACGGAGCTTGCTCCTGGGCTTCAATTTCCCAGGAAGGCTCCAGTGGGCAGAGGGCACAGAGGCCAAGTGGGCCCTTCCCACCTGAGCCACCCTGCACCTGGTCTCCAGAATGACAGGGAAGAGTAGGCACTGATTCCAGGGTTTTTGTTAGGCACAGGGTAAAGTGCCCGGCAGACAGTAGATGCTCAGTAAACTGTGGTCTTGTTCTGACTTGCTAGCTCAGTCCAGAGGACTCTCTACTAGCCCAGGTCCGTGTTGCCTCTTGTCTCTTGTTTCATATGTTTTCGGGGATGCTGCCTGCACAGGACTCAAAAATGTCGCGCACACCTCCTGGAAGTGCTCTCTTGGCACTCTGCTCTTAGTCCTTTTCGTCTGGGGCTGGACAGAGGGAGCGGCTCCACAGGACGCTGAGGCCTAGAGGGCAGGAGAGGCCTCGCCCAGAGACTTCCACCTTCCATTGGTGATTGCCCGGACCAGCCCCCGAGAGCACCTGCTCGGTCCCCTGCAGCACTTCCCGTTGCACCCGGGCCATGCACGTATTGCTGTATATAAAAGAAAAATTTCCTGAAGTGTAATTTCTGGGTCAAAAAGTATGTGCACTTTAAATCTTCTGCAAGTTGAATTGGCGCGTAGTAGTCATCCGTATTTCTGGGCCCAGGGTGATGATCGATGCATGTCACAAGTCAGGGTGGCTGGCACTGTCATCTCTGGGAGCATGTGCCACTTCTTTCTGTTTGGAGACTTCAGACTCCTCTGTCCCAGGTGTGAACTACACAGCAGCCTCGTGGCCTCTGCTCTCCTGGGCTGTGAACTCCAGATCCACTCCCCTACCCACCTTGGTCTGGTACCTGCTCTCCCAGCCTCCCAGCGACTGACCACTTGCTCTCCAGCCTCCCTGCCAAGGCTCATGGGACGGGGCCTCCCTGCTGCTGACCGCCTCCTCCCCAGCAGCGGGTGAGCCCGCTTTCTGATCTCAGAGCGAAGCAGGGGCATCTCACTCTGGTCCTCCTTTGCAATTCTCTCCTGGGAGCCACACGGGATGATTCACCTGTGGGAGGCGGTGCGTTTCATTTCCCATGAAGGGTCTGCCTGTGTCCCTGGGCAATTTATTCTGCTAGGTGGCTGGTCTTTTGCTTATTGATCTGAAGACGTTCTTTGTCTACTAGATAAATTAGCACTTTATGATATGAATTCAAATATTTTGATCCAGTTAGTCATTTGTCTTCTCTCTTTGTTCCCATTTCTTTTTGTAATTCAGAATTTTCAGATTTCTTAATGTGAGTGTAGGCAAAGATTTCTTGAGTGTGACACCAAAGGGAGAAAGGACAAGTTGAATGTCATTGGAATGAGAACTTCTGCCTTTCAGGGACACCATTCAGACAGCAGAAAGACAAGCCACCACCGGGAGGAAGTATCTGCAAATCGTATATCTGGTAAAAGACGTGCATCCAGAATATACAGAGAACTCTTACACTCAGTGATGGAAAGACCAATGACCCGATTTAAAGTGGGCAAAGGATTTCAATGGGCATTCCACCAAAGAAGGTCGAGTGGTGGCTGGTGGGCACTTTAAAAGATGACATCGTCATTTCTCACCAGCAAAGTGCAAATCAAGACCAGAGAAGGCAGCACCACGCCCACCGGGCTGGCTGGGCTAATAAAAACCACCCCCAGGCAGTAGAGAGTGCTGGTGAGGACACAAGAGACCAGAGTCCTCCTCAGGATGGAGGGTGTGGAGGAGGGGCTGCCTCCTGGGGACACAGTGACATTCCTGTGACAGTTCTGCAGGGCGCTCTGCCCAAGAGGAATGAAGGCTGACGTCCCGGGGCAGGTGCACGGTGCACAGAGTGGGCTTGTGTTTGTGGCCCCAACTGCAGGGTGCCCCAAGGTCTGTCGCAGACGCATGAACATGAGTGGAAATCCAACTTTTCCAATTCCACTTGGGCCAGCGGTCCTCAGAAAAGCGCTCCCTTCCCAGTCGTTTGGATCGTCGGCGTCCCGCCTGTACGTGGCTGCTCTGGCTTTCCTCCACGACCCTGTGCCCCCGTCCCTGTGTGGGTACCGTAGTGTCCTAGTCATAGTAGCTTCTGAAACAGCTTCTACGGCTTCATCAACCTTCACCACTTTAACTTTCAGAACTGACTCTCTGCCCGTCTCTTTTCCACGGGAAGTTCGGCATCGATGCACTTAGGTTCGGACGAACCCGTTGTGCCCTGGGGAGCTGCTGCCTCAGGTGCGTTAGATGGTGCCATCATCCTGGACAACAGACAGCTTCGCGGTCCCACAGCAGGGACCTCTGCCAACAGCTGTGACCGAGGCCCACAGATGCCCCAGGGGTAACTAAAGGCAGGCTGAAGCTTGGCCACTGTGCCTTTTCATTACCTGAAAGTCGGTGACACTGCGCGTGGGCATGTCCGAGGCCTAAAGGGAGGGATACACAGTGTATTGGCCCCGAATTACCTAACTTGCCTCGTCCCTCTTGTCGTCTGAATCAAGGTTTTCAGTGTCCTTTTCAGACGCCCTTGAGTCTCCGGTCCCTGCCTGCCACCTTGCAGGAACAGTGGGTTCTCGTGGGCAGCTCACCCCATGAGGTGACCCCCGAGCTGAAGAGTCTTCCGGTGGGAACTGAGGGCCTTCTAGACCCAGGTCTGATGGACAGACAACTGAACAGCAGCAGAGCCTGCAGCCCCAGGTGGGGGACTGCCCCAGAGTCTTGCAGAATCAAAGCTGAGAGAGCGACCAGCCGGACCATCGTGCCACCTCCGGCTGCCCGGTCCTTCCTCTCTCAGCCCAGGGCTCCCACTGGCACCCACCACGGGGCTGAGAACCAGAGCTCCCTCTGCCTTCCAACCTGGCCGTGAGGGTTAAAGTTCCTTTGCTGCTTGTCACTGTGAGCTTTCTGCTTGGTTTTGGGGTGAGTGCAGGACCTGGTGTGCTGGGAACCCTGGAGTTGGGCCTCTGGCCTGGACTCTGGGACAGCCTGAGCCTGGCTACCCTAGGGCCAGGGCTTCTCCTGTACCTGAGTCTTACCGCACGCCCCCGCCTTGTCCTCATGTAGATCTCATGTAGTCCTCATGTAGTTTCCTTTTTTACTTAACTATTTCCTTTAAGGGCCACATTTCCCGGAGGTGTGAGCCCGGTGGTTCTAGGAGGAGGAGCACACCAGTGTACCCTGCTGTCCATGTCCGCCTGGTGGCCGGCCACTCAGCCCCTTCCTCTCTAGGCCGCCCTTGCTCTGTGTCAAAGGGGTGACAAGAACTTGGGCCGGGCACATTCACCTGGCGGCAAGGCGAGCCGGAGCTGTGCGGGGGCCGCAGAACCTCAGAGCAGGGGATCCACAGACCGCGGCTCCGGGGCCTCCTGGATGGCTGCCGGGGCTGAGTGTTCCCTCTGCCTGTGACGTGGCTGCGCAGACAGCGGGCTTGGGGACATCCACAGGACACTCACGTGCCTCCTGCCTGAGTCCTAAGGCGCCTCAGTTACCCTGGGCCCTCTTGCTCTCCCCATGGGCCCAGTTCCATGAGCAGCAGTGGAAAATGGTGTTAGGATGGGCCGGGGGCCACTCTGGAGCTGCCTGCCCCAGGCAGGGAGGAGGGGGCTGGAGGAGAGGTGGCCCTGACTCGGCTCTAGCCCAGAGCCGGGTGCCCGTGAGCAGGTGCCCAGGACCCGGTGTGCTCCCAGAGGCGCGGGCCCAGCCGTCAGCCTGTGTTGTATCCCCCTCTTGACCCCTGGGCCTCCATCCTTGCTCAAGGCCTGACGCTGTCAAGCGGGTCTGCGGGGCGGCTTACCCGGGGCTGCAAGGATGGAGCCAGCGAGTGCCGGAGCCATATTCCAGGCACTCTGTGTCACTCGTTGGCATCTGGACAACATGAGGCAAGTTCCTGTCATGCTCTTTACAGCCGGGGAAAACTGAGGCACAAAGGGAAAGCACCCAGGAGTGGAGTCAGGTTTTGCCCAGGCAGGGTAGCCCAGGGCCTGTCACTCACAGGACTGTGACCCACAGCTGCCCACTTAATAAGGGGTGCCAAGCCCTGAGCTGCGCCAACAGGGCCTCACACACTCACCAGGGCACAGCAGGCCCTCCAGAGAGCAGGGAAAGAGCCAGGGCCACGCCTGCCCTGGCCAACAGAGTCCTCACGTGTGTTTCTGGGCTCTGCAAGTCCTCTGAAGGCAGACCTGTTTCAGAAGTCCTAGGACTGCTCGGGGGTGAGCCGAGCAGTGATGTGATGTGCGTCAGTCAGCTCTTTGTCCCCAGATGGGGCTGGATGGAGCACAGCTCCGGGCACCAAAGATAAAGGGTAAAACAAGAGCCAGGCAGGGGCCAGAGGGGCCGGCTTCGCTACCCCTCTGTGCTGTGCAGAGGCGCCCAGGGCAGCTGCGTGGGGCAGCACAGACAGGGGACAAAAGAGACCTCTCATCCTGGTCCGAGCATCACCTGTTCAAGGAGTGGGCCTCTGGATGTGGAGCTGAGGGCAGAGGGAGGAGGACCAAGCTGGCAGAGCCTCTTCCTCCCCCTGGAGGGCCACGCGGGCTGGTCCCTGATTCACAGCCTGGACACGTCCTGGCTCTCTGTGCTCTACTCTCCTCAGCCCACCCCAGGACCACCCCCTGCAGAAAGCACTGGGGACGGCCAGGGGTGAAGGAAAAGCGAGGGTCTGTGTGCCCCCACGTCACCACGCAGAACACCGGTGTCATGGTGCTGACACGGGGTCATCTTCTTAGCTGTGGCCATTCCTGTCACTCTGGTCTCGTCTGCTCTTCAGGTGGCCTGAGGCACAGGGGCTTTACCCGTGAACCAGCCCCCGTCCCTTCTCCCCACAGACACACACCTGTACGCTCTCCCTGAGACCACGGTGTGGAGAGCTCCTGTCCCCTGCCGGAGCACAGGGTGCAGGTGGAGGCCACCATGTGGGCATCTCTCCATGGGCGGCTTGGCGGGATTCTGTTCTCCCTGCACCAGGGCCACAGGCTGGCAGCATTCTGAGGCCTTGGGCAGAGCTCCTCAGTCCTATCTTCTGTAGCAGGCAACAGCTCCCTGGTCTGACTCTCTTAGTGGCCTAAGGTGGTCTCAGGGTCCTGAATCCCAGGGTCCAGGCTGGGCTCCATGCGAGGCCAGGGCTGTGTCTCTTGATGGTGCTTCCAAAGGGCACCAGGACCACCTTCTCTGACCCCTCCTCTTAAAAGCAGCCTGGACACAAGGTCTGACTTAGGCTGGGGTGGCCTGGGTATCACCTGAGGTCAGGGCTAGTGGACAGGCCTTATCACAATGCTCCCCAGCTGCTAGGAACAGACCCGGCCAGTGGTCTAGACGGGCAAGGGGGCACCTGGAGTAGAGATGAGGCAGGTCCACCTCAGGGAGCTGGTCTGACAGACCCACCAGGACACCCTGGAGGCGGTAAAGCAGGCTCTGGGCGGACAAGCACATCCTGCCTGAGGCACCCGCAGCACTGTCCTGGGGAGCTTGAGCGCACCCCTCTGGCCTCAGCTCTGCACCCTCCTGGATGGACCAGGCACCGCTGGGGCAAGAAAGGGACATCTCCTCTGCTGGCATTGACAACGGAGCCCTGCAGAAAATCTCATGTGACTGGAAAGACCCCCCAGGGATGCTGCACAGGACACGGCTGTTTGTACCACGCTGACATCTCCGCCCACAGTCCACCTCGGGCACCTGTGCCCGGAAGTCGCCATGATACCCAGACACTCGTGACCCTAGCAGAGCCTAGCAGTGCCTCCTGACGCGGCAGGTCTAGGGCCCATGTCTGGTGGGGGCGACTGTGCTAGGCTGTCCCCCTGAACCTCTCAGGGGGCCCTTGCCCCATGGCCTGCCCCCTTGCACAGCCTACACCGTCCTGAAGCCAGGCTCTGCATCTTGGTGGCCAGGGTTCTGGAGGCCCCGAGGGTGGAAGTCAGTGGCTGTGGAAAGGAAGACAGGAGGAAGGGACAGGGGGCAGAGAGGCTGGAAAGAGGAAGAGAGGGCGGGAGCGGCCCTCAGGGGACCGCTGCGGCTCTTCACGGGAGGTGCCCAGAGCAGCTGCTGTGTCACGGTGTCAATCCTTCCAGGCTCAAGTTCGTCGACGGTACCAAGGGGCTCCAGCAAGCAATTACCCTCAGAAGTGCTTTTCCAGCAAGGTACATAATGATTCATGCTGAGAATGTAATTAAAATATTGTGGTAGTTTAAAAATAATGCTCTATTAGGATAATACACCAAAATGGCTAATTCAGAAGGAGTGCTTCCGGCCCTGATTGCATGTTGCTGATGGAACATCAGACGCCGGCTCCATAGAAATGCTTCCCGGGATGTGCACTGGATTCCCGTGGCTGACATTTGAGACTTTCCATACCCCCAGAAGCATCCGAGCAGTGTCTCAAGTTGACTCTGGGTTCTGAAGTTTGGGCCTTGGGATTCTGCTAAGCTCCTCAAAATGCCATCTCTGGACAGTCGCTGCAAAGATGGGGCTGCACCCTGCCTGGAAGCCTCTGCCTCTGTCCTTCTGTGGACTGGGCAGGTCAGGATTTCAGGTTCTGAAGGAGGTACTGAGCCCTGCTCTGCCAGGGTGGGAGGGCCACTGTGGCCCAGGCCAGGGGCAGTGTGTGCCCAGACCTGCCTCCTCTGCAGGGAAGACGAGGCTCTGTGCTGGTCAGTAAGCACAGGTCAGTAGGCACCAGCACTCTCCTCTCCCTACAGGGCCTGGGAGCCCTGTGCCCCACCAGCACTAGCAGTGGTCATGGACACAGAGAGCTGCCTTCTGCAGGCCCTCTGACTCCCTGGGACCTTCCTTCATAGGAGCACCTGCCATGCCACAGCAGGCCCACCCACGCCAGTAGCCCCTCTTAACCCTCCACGCCCATGTGTCCAATTCTCTGCATGTTTCAGCCACCCCATCACCCACGTTGGCAAAGAAGTTAGGCGTGGCCCCTACGGGGTGCATAGGAACTGAAGCCCACCTCACACACACACAATGCCCGGACACTCGAGCTCTGAGAGACCATTTTGGCTGGCTCCACCTCTGACCGAGAACTCTGGGCGAGAGCACAGCTTCCCAGGGCCGCACCCCCACGTAGGAGGCAGAGCAGCCCAGGAGATGCCAGCTAAGTACTGTGTCCAGGGGGCCACACAGGAGTCGCAGGGTGAGGAGTGGCCCAGAGACCCGGCCTGCAGGACTCCACGGCCTCCCCATGGTGGCTAGGAGCCTCCAGGGCCGCTGCCAAGAGGCTCCAGAGAGGAGCTTAAACAACAGGTGGGCCAGGCACTTCCTTCCCAGATGAGCAGAAGCCGCACAGGGTGTGGAGAGAAAGGACACCCTCCAGGGGACAGAGGGAGGGGCCTGTCGGGGTAGGTTGGGGGCTGGGGTGCAGCAGGGGCAGGGCTGGGGTGCAGGAGGGGCGGGGCTGGGGTGCAGGAGGGGCGGGGCCGGAGGGCGGGACCTGGCTTACTGGAACTCAGGTGAAGGGCAAGGTCTAGGTGAGAAGTGATCTGTGATGGTTTCCGCCAAGGCACTTCATGTCCAAAGGAAGGAAAGCAGATGGCAAAAACACAGCTTTAGGCTGAAGGGTCACGTGTGAGCTGTCAGCACTGTCCCCGCCCCAGTTGGCCCCACACCTGTGGAGCGCTCTCCAGGCTGACCGTCAGCCTCCTGCCCTATTTCTTCTCCCTGTGTATCTGGTCTTACTACTTGACCTCCCTTGCAACAGCCACCAACTCAGCCTGACAGTCCTGGTCTCCCACACAGGGCAGAGCCTTCCGGGGAACTAGGCAGCCTCCTTGTTTCTGGAATAAATAAATGAATAGATAAAGGCCTTCGTTCTCAGGGCAGCCTGTATGTGGCTGAGCGACCAACCAAAGGCCGACACATCTGGGTCTTGGCGGCTGCTTTGCTGGTAAAAGGGCTTTGTTTGATTTTAGTCTTGTTCACTTTGCTTTGGAAGTAGGATTTCCAGTGTTTGTCTTGATTTGAAAATGGACACAGAAAGAAGGAAAATCGATGTCAGAAAGATGGAGGGGAGTGTGCCCCCGGCTGTGTGCTGGGTCTTAGGAGAACCCCTCCCGGGCAGGGGCCCTCTAGGTGGGCCCCGAGACCATGTTCTCTCGGTGCTCAGGGTCCCAGCCGGAGCCTTCAGAGCACTCAGTGGGAAGGGGCTCTGGAAACTGCAGGGTTGGCTGAGACACCTTTGTGCCACGTGTCATTAAGGAGAGCTGTAGGCAGAGTGGCAGCCGTGGTCAGGACCCTTCACTTTGACGTGGGCATTTCCACACAGAAGCCGGCCCTCCCTGGCCATCTGCCTTTCCTCCATGGAAGGGACACTTGCGTTGGCCCTGGAGGCGGCTGGAACCTCCCTGCTGTTCCGCGGTAGGAGAGGAGGCCGGGCCCTGGGAGCACCAGCAGAGGCTCGGGAAGCCCCCAGGCCCTGCACTGAGGCAGGCTGGGCGAGCACGGTCAGAAGCTGGCCACGGGCTCCCTGCTCCCCCAGATCTGCCTCACCGCATGGCCCCTCTCGCTCCAGAGGAAAGACCCGGCCACGCAGGAGCAGAGGGCTAGGACCAGCTGCCTGCTCCTACCCCCTGGCAGTGATGAGCACCGCCGCGTCACCACTGTCACCTCTGTCACCACCCACCACCCAGTAGCTCCTGTACTGAGCACACCTGACCCCCACCCGCCAGGCAGCTGTTAATGAGACTCTGACTTCACTAGAGGAAATGGGTCCACCCGGAAGGAACTCTCCTGGAGCCCACAGCCAGCGCAGGCCAGTCCCCACCAGGGGACGTGGAGTCGCAGCTTCTCCTGGAGACTCCAGCCAGCCTGCCCACCCCATCCCTGTCTCTCCTCCCCATTCCCACCTCTTGTGGGTCTTCCTGGCCCTTTGTGGGTGACACATGGACGTTTTAATGGACATTTTAATATTTATTTTGCCTCGCCCATAAGTGATGTTGCCTGATTCAAAAAGCAGGTGAATCAGAGACTTATATTTCTCTTTTGAAAAATATTTCATCCTGAAAACACCCATCTTTGTTCTTTCTCCGTGGACCGTGGAGCCCAGAGGACGCAGGGTGGCTGAGTTCTACAAAGACACGCCTCCTGCTCTAAGCATGTGAGTCACAGCATCCGGCCTCAGCCATTGTCTGTCCTTAGAGACTGGACCTCAGCCATTGCCCATCCCTAGACTGGACCACAGCTGGGAAAACCCAGGTGCACACACCCTCGGCCCCTCACCTGCCCAGGAGCCATTGGAAAGAGATGTCTTTTGCCAGCCGTGTGCTGGCTCCTCGGCTACTCAGTAATTCTCTCAACTGCCTGGTGGGGTAGACTCTACTCTTCCCATTTCACAGATGGGGACACGGGGCAAGTTGCCCCAATCCCAAGCTAGTGAGATCCCCACCCCTGGCTCCAGGGCCCACCGCTCAGCCTCCCACCCTGCTGGCCAGGGAGAGTGGAGAGGAAGACGCATCTTATCCCAGAAGCATGGGGAAGAGCGTGAGGCTGCATGGACCTGGGCAGTTTCTCCATCAGCCTGAAGGATTGGCTCTGAGGCCACCTGGAGAGCCCACCAGAAACTCTCTAAAGAGAGGCACACTGTTGAGGCCTTTCCCCTACAGAAGGCCAACGGTACGTCGGTCTGCTCAAATCTTGGTAGAAAAGGACCTGAAATGTTGATAATTGCCAAATAATTCAGTTATTCACACTTGTCAGAAATGACTCCAGCACACGTCCTGTACACCAGCCGTGACATGTGGAGAGAAGGCTGCAGCCTGCACCTGCCCACCTGCCCACCTGCCCACCTGACGCTCTGCCCTCTCCTCCTGGGTTTGAGGGGTGGTCCCGTGTCTCTCATGACCCAGCGTCTCCTTTGCCTTCCGTCTTTCTTGAAGTGTGTTTCTTGTCACAGAGCCCAGCCCAGGGCCTCCTCACTCACACCAGCGCCTCTGTGCTTGGTGGATTGATGGTGTGTTCAGGGCACAGGCTAGATGAGGACTTGGCTCTTTCTGTCGCTGTGGTCCTCACTTTGTGGCTCAGTCTTCTTCCTGCTGCCCCGCCCCTCCTGCTCAACGCGCTGGTAATGACGAGCGCCTTCCAGGTCTCACGCCCCCCACCCCGCTTTGTGACATGAACCTTCTCCCAGACCTGGTGCTGCCCTCCCCTGCTGGGCGTCAAGTGAGACTGGTCCACTTGGCCTCTGTGTGCACATCTATGTAGGCCCTTGGCCCCCGCCGCCTTGGGCCCCCAGTGCACAGGCCCCTGTGACTCCTGGGTTCGTAGTCTTAAGGACTGTGATGCAACTTCACTGTGGCATGTCTGCGATCTGGGGATCATCCCCGTCTGTAGCACCTGCATCTCTCACTCCCCGACGATGCCACTGTGATCCTGTCCGCTGGGGCCAGGTGCTGCCCGGTCATCTCAGGCTTCCCGGCTCACCGCTGCTTCCTCGCGTGTCTTCCCCAGGAAGGCTGTACACTGAAGGCCTTTGCTCAGCTCTGAACACTGGACACTGGCAGATGGCCTTTGCCCGGCTCCTCCTGCCAGATGGAGAGGGCTCTTGGATTCACTCTCCCCTGCATTGGCCACAGGTACTATTCTAGAACTCTCTGGCTTTCAGATTCTATCAGCAATGAGAAATGTAAGACCTCTCCAAAGTGCCCCCTTTGTCATTCACTTCCTCCTTAGCTCTGAGTGCTCCTGGGATTTGGGAATGCTTCCATCCCTCCTGTCCAGGGACCTGCTGGAGGGCTCGGTGGGGCCCGGCTTACCTACCAGGCTCCCTGGGTGGGAGGCACGCCTCCAGCTCTGTGGTCTCCCATCCTCCCCTGGCTCCCGCTCTTCCCAGCAGGCCTTGCCCTGGTCCTCAGTCCCTCCTCCCCCTCTCGTGACCTTGGGAATGTCACTGTGAACCTCTGTACTACTGCACTGGTTCCCCAGAGACGGTTCTCGAGTCCAGGTATCTAGTGAGTTTCCCCAGCGGGACATCAGGTGTGTGCTATGAAGTAAGTCCTGTGCGGGGCTTGACCTCCGTGTGATCTCACTGTCCTCCCCACGCCACCCCTGACAGCTGTGCCCTCAGCAGCCTCATCTGCAGCCCAGGGGACAGGTGGAGCTCTGGAAGCCGTGTGGGCCTCCTCAAGTAGCCCTCTGCCTTGGCAGCTCCTGCCCCACCAGCAGGAGACCACTGTCCAAGGGCTCCCCACAGCTCTAGTTCAGGAGAAGTGGACAGCAGCCAGCCACCACACCCCCCAGGCAGTATGGGCCTCAACCCGGGTCCCTCCTGGATGCTCTAGCCTGAGACCATGGCAGGAGACTCTGTTGCCCAGACTCTCCTCCAGGGGAGGAGAGAAAGTCCCATGTTTATTCCCAGGACTCCAGTGGAGCCTGCCCTACCCACCCTGCAACAACCACCCCATGCTTGCAGGAGCTGCTAGACTCATGTCCAGCCCTCTCCACCTCCCAAACGTCTGTCCCAGGGCCATTCCCCAAGGGGCCCCTCTTATGCCTCCATTAATAGACAAATGCACTAGGGATACCGTGTCACGGCTGCTGGGAGGGAGTCTGGCTCCCTTTGGAATTTTCATGACCCTTTGAATTAGAGGCCCCAAGCAGGTGGGCCCCCACTTGGTCAGTGATGATGGCTAAGTGTGATTGCGTCTGTGCTGGTCCTGAGTGTGTGCCGTGGCTCCGTCGGCGCTAGTGACCGCATGTTCTGACTTCATCCTCTCCTCAATGCTCATGAAGCTTAGTGAATTGGGGTTAGGGTTTTCAGTTTCCAGAGGAGAAAATGGATGTGTCGAGACGTTAAGCAGATTGCACCCAGCTCAGGAGGCAGGGCCTGCTAGCAGCAGCCCACGCCGGACTGGCTCCCAAGTTTGGCATAGTTTTGTAGCACTCACGCACTTGGCTGTTACCTGTCCTTTTGCATGTCACCTGGTATCATGTCACATAGGGTGGTGTCTTATCTGCTTCTTCACTGTCAGGGACCTCAGAGCCCTCATAGGCCAGGGGTGCAGTGGACGCTCTGCAAACACCCAGGACTCTGCTTGCGGGCCAGCTCAGCCCTGCAGCATGGCTTCCACTGACCTCCAGCCCACTGCTGTGTTGACCCACCAGTGCAGCAAGCAGAGGGGACACGGGATGAGGGCACTAGTCAAGCCTCTGCATAATGTGGGGCAGACGCCCTGGATCTCGGTCTTGCAGGGCAGACGAAGGGGTAGGCACAGCCCAGGGAGTCAGAGCTTGGGCTAGCCCCATGGCCAGGCAGACCTCCAGGAACAGGTCCACCAGGTGCCCACTCACCGAGATCCCAACAAGATTCAGATACCTTGCGAGGCATCCAAAGCAGGAGCATGTGGGACCCCAAGGCACAGAAAAAGGGGCCGAGCGGAGAGGAGCCAGCCGGCGTGTTGGCAGTGAGGGATTAACAGCAGCTCATGACCCAGGAGCTGGGTCAAGGGCCGCCGAGCCCACGCTCTGCAAATTGTGTCCCCAGCACCCCCAGAAGAGATGGGTGGGCTGAGCAAACTGGGCCTGGCCACCGGCAGCCCCACTGCCACCCTGCGCTGGCTCCACACCCTTCCCGGGGCTTCCACCCACCTGCAAGGTGGTCTGTGTGACCCCAGCCAGGCCACATACCAGGGGCCCTCAAGGAAAGAGGCCAGGCTCCTCACGCTCGTCCCCCAGGGACACACGCCCGCCAGGCAGGGAGTTCACCCTGGATGAGAGTGAGCGAGGGAAGGCGGGGTGAAGAACCTCCGAGTTCTCCCGGGGGAGAAAATGGTAGAGATTAATGATTGTGATGACAAATATATTTTGAGATTAGGGGTGGCATGTCTTTCCTCATCAATTTCTATTCTTCGGGTCATTAAACCTTGAATTTTAAGTGGAAAGATGCTCACTCAATCAGAGCAGGGTTGGAGAGCCGCGCGGGCCCAGGGCGTGGCCCTACAGAGTGTCTTCTAAGCAGCGCGTGGCTTTCCAGGGACAAGCTCCAAGTTGAGGTCTGCTCCAGCCCTGGCCATGGCTCCCGTCCTCGGCCCCAGGGGCTCAGCCCATCTCAGAGCACTCTGCTTCCACGTCTGCCCCCCAGGCAGAGGCAGTGGCCCTGTGATCAGAAGGACCGTCTTAACGTGTCTGGGTGCAGAGGAAGCCTGACAGCTGCCCGGTTGGTCCAGTTAGAGTCCACCATGTCCCTGACAAAGCACCCGGCAGCTGGCTGGTGGGCTAAATCCAGCTTTAGCCCTGGGCAGACTGGCACCCTCCCACCACCTGCCCTGGACCTTGAGTCCTGCAGCCCTCATGTGTACCCTGGGCCTTATGGAGTGAGCTTCCCAAGACCTCCTCTGAGCCCCATCTCTGGGTTGGTCCCCCGTCTGCAGCCCCTGGACCGACTCTCGGTTGAGTTCCTGGAGTCGTGGCTGGTCAGCTTCTCCTCACTGTGACAAGCACTGAGCAGAACCACTTAGAGGGACAGAGGTTTGTTTGGGGCCACAGTTTTGGGGGTTCCAGCTCATGGCTGTGGCTCCACTGCTTTGGGCCGAGGTGGGGCAGAGCACTGTGGCAGGAGGGTGTGGTGGAGAAAGCAGGTCAGCTTGGGCAGCAGAGAAAGGGAGAAAGGAAGGGGTCGGAGGGAACAGTCCCTCCCAGGGCACGCCCCGCGGCCCACCTGCTCCTCCTAGCCCCACCTTCCAACAATCCACCCAAACATTGATCTGCTGAAGCCCCGTGTGCCACAAGGGATCCAGCACGTGCTCAGAAGCAGCTCGGCAGTGCAGACTTCACTCTGCACGAGGCCGTGCCACCCCAGGCCGTGCCACCCAAGGAAGTCTGGCCAGCAGGCACACTGGGCGGGCAGTCCACTGCTTTATCCCCAAGGCAGCACTCCCTGGCTCCAATGGGCGGAGCTTGGGGTCACAGTGCGTCCAGTTGGCTAATTCTAAAATAGGGGCAGGCAAAGGGAAGGCTGTAGTTAAAGTGGCTTGTCTGGGCCTGGGCTGGAAGATCAGAATGGCCACACTGGACCTTACCCCCAACTAAGGCTGAATACCATATTCTGGAAATGGACACTGCACTTGCAGTTTCTCACACATCAGATGGAATTTTCCACTGCTGAGGTCAGGGCCTCTTAATCCAGTCATTCCCAAGAGCCCCACTTCTGGACCTTGCCGCGTGGGGGACAAAGACTTCAACAGGGGACTTTGGGGGCATTCCAGAGGCAAACCACGACAGGCCACATGAGCTGCCTGCCACCTCTGCTCTCTGCGAGTCACACTGGGTCCCAGCAGGCTGCACGTCCAGCCCCCACCAGCCACGTGACCTGCTTTTGGGGCCTGGGGCCTCATCCTGGGCTGTAGTCTGTCTCCTCCTCACTTTGGGCTCTGCTTCCTCCTTTCATCCCAGTGTTCAAGGGACAGGTTGGCAGTGTTGGTGGGTCTGCCTGACTGTTCAGGGACTTCTGTCGGAACAGGGTCAACACCTAGGGTTCCGTGGATCTGTCTCTAGGGCAGCATGCCCCAGACCCCTTCTACTCCCGTTTCCCCCATCTGCATCACCAGGAGGCTCACCAGGAGGCTCTCTTCTTCCCACTGGACTGTCCACTCCTGGGAACAGACTGGCCCTCCCTGCAGAATCCCTATGTGGCCAGGCTCTGCCTCACAGGGCTAAAGCCAGCAGGGGTGAAGGACTTACAGAGGAGCTGGCAGGCGCGGTGGCTTGGGATCTCCCCTGTGAAATTCCTCCTCAGGCCCAGCCTGAGAACCCAGGGGCAGCGCTGGGCCTGAAGACGTGTGGCAGGGGGCTAGAGAGAAGCCTTCCTGGGTGCCGGGCGGGGGCTCTGTGGCTCCTTCAGCAGCTCCCAGAAGACGCGTGACCAGGCACCTTTGCAGGGGAGGCATCCCCAGTGCCCTGCGGGTGAGAGCTCAGGTACCTGTATTCTGGGCTGGGCCTGCGGGTGGAGACAGGGCAGCCACCCCGGTCCTCAGGTGCCAGTCCTTGTGACTTGGCCAGAATGTGAGCGAAACACAGAGTAGTAAGAAAAGTTCAGTAGAGTGACACGAGAGGGTTCTACACAGCACAGGGAAGGCCGGACCTCGCGGGCCACCTCGAGGAGGGGACGTGTGGCACTCCCAGGCTGGAGTTCTAAGGAAACCGAGTCCTCTGTTCTGGCCTCGATGTCCCTCCTCCCGTACATTGGCTTATCACCCTTTGCATAGCCCCCAGCCACTTCCTCGTGGGGACCTGGAGGCCCTGGTTGACAGGGTGGTTGTGACACAGTTGCTCGCAGGACATGATGCTGCACTTATCTGAAAACCATGTGCCCCTTGAGGGGTCCTAATTAGCTGTGGCTGGGGGTCTGGATGTACCAGGCCCCGTTTTGGTTCCTTACCTGTTTTAGTTGGGGTCCCAGGATTTCGAGTCATCATTCCCTCCGGGGACCACAGCTCTCTGCAGCCGGGGAAGGAGAGGCTTTCCAGATCTCATTTCTTGCCTGGTCAGATAAGGTTCCCCGTTTCAGTTTTATGGCTCTTGGTGCCTCTTGTGCCTGGGCCTGTGTCTGTCCTTCCTGGTCCTCTCCCTGTTCCCACCTGTTCACAGCTGACCAACCTCCTAACTCCTGGAGCAGGGCTGGCTGGCCAGGGCCGCACCCTGCAGGGCTGGGGAGCTCCCCCGCCTCCCTCTTAATACAGGGTGACGTGACAGCCGGTGGCTTCCCCAGCATCCATGCAAACCCAGGTGATCTTGGTCTACGCAGACTGACCCCCCTTACCCCTACTCTCCTCAAGCCTCTGCAAAGGACAGGAAGTGGTCTTTGTTAAAAGGACACAACTCAGCTGGGCACGGGGTGCATGCCTGTGATCCCCAGACTCAGGGGGCTGAGGTGGAGGGACCACAAGTTCAAGGCCAGCCCAGGAACTTAGTAAGTCCTGCTCGAAATAAAAGGGGCTGTGGTTGTCACTAAGTGTGATCATCAGTCCCAATTACCAGGGAAAGAAAAGGAAAAATGGCACAAACTCAAGGCAGCAAAAAGGGGGCTGGAGGGGGCAATGGACCCCAGGTTCTGGGAGCTGGGGCAGGTGCAGGGCGTGGGCAGCTGGGGGCTGGGCTGGCATTGGGTGAGGTGGAGGCAGATGCACTGGTAGATTCCAAGCAGGGTCAGTTTGAGAGCCAGGGCACCAGCGCCCAGCAGGAGGATTGGCGGGAAGGCGGCTTCAGAGGCAGGTAGGTCCCCAGGTGTTCACCCTCCCCAGGTGCCCAACACTCTCCCCAGCCAGGGGCTGCGGCATGGAGCAGTGACCCTCTGACCAGTCCAGGCAGAGTGCAGGCCACAGGGTGCAGAGAGGAGCCGCCCTTGCCCTGGAGGTCTCCCAGGTCACAGTGCCGGGCATGTTGGGCCCTGGCAGGACGTTGGAGGGTCCCTTTCTGGGGAGGCTGCAGGCCCAGGAGGAAAGACTCCAAGGCTTCTGGAGCTCCCAGTCAGACAGCAGGATCACGGTGGGGCCCAGCTCCTGCAGGGGTCAGAGAGCAGGATCACGGTGGGGCCCGCTCCTGCAGGGGTCAGAGAGCAGGATCACGGTGGGGCCCGCTCCTGCAGGGGTCAGACAGCAGGATCACGGTGGGGCCCGCTCCTGCAGGGGTCAGAGAGCAGGATCATGGTGGGGCCCGGCTCCTGCAGGGGTCAGAGAGCAGGATCACGGTGGGGCCCGCTCCTGCAGGGGTCAGAGAGCAGGATCACGGTGGGGCCCAGCTCCTGCAGGGGTCAGACAGCAGGATCACGGTGGGGCCCGCTCCTGCAGGGGTCAGACAGCAGGATCACGGTGGGGCCCGCTCCTGCAGGGGTCAGACAGCAGGATCACGGTGGGGCCCAGCTCCTGCAGGGGTCGGAGAGCAGGATCACGGTGGGGCCGTCCGTAGGTCCTCAACGGGACACTTGAAACCCAGGAGAAAAAGGAAAGCAGGCCTCCAAAATTTTATGGGAAAAATCATTTCCTGTTTGAATTTTGACCCCAAACTAAATCATAATCACACATAAAATTGCTTAGACTATATACCCCAGGGACGTGTGGGCTACTCAGATGTTCATGAGCCCAGAGGCGGAATGTGGCATTCAGGACACTGGGGTCCTGAGGACAGCAGAGGCCAGGGGTGAAGGGAGGACTCACAGCCCTCAGGGTGGGGTCTGGGTTAGTAGTGACCTGGGAACAAGACGCGGTGAAGACGCACATCCTGAGCCGGGACGGGAGTTGGAGGGAAGGCCTTGATGTCCCCGCCTCTGCCCGCAGCCTGGGCCTGCCGACGCCTTGGCAGTGCCCGGACGAGGAGCATGTGCGCAGAGCCGGCTGTACGAAGTCGGGATGCGGGGTGTGGGCATGTTCACAGGGGTGGACACACGGAGGCCACCACAGGTGTCAAGCCATGGCCTCTGTGCTTTGGACGGCGTGGGCATCTCTGAGCAGGCACAGTGGGTTTGTCCTGCGTCCTGCAGACCGTGCAAATGTATATTTGATAAAAAATGCGTTTTGGAGTTTAAAGGAAGACTCAGCAGATGCCGGTCCTTGTTCTGTTGGGAACTTCCTGTGGAGGCTGATGGCAAGTGGGCTTCTGGCACTTTCTGTCTCTCTGTGTCATTCACAGAGGTGACGAGTGTAAAGGACCCAGGACCAGACGTGGTTGCTTTTCTTCAGACAAAATAAATAGCGGACTTTTGCCTCATTACCTGATTGTCTCTCGTTCCCCACTCCGTGGCTTCGCAGCAACATGGGGCGTGGAGGCCAGGGGAGAGGGAGGCCGCCTCTTGTGGCAGCGTGGACCCTGGGCAGCAGGAGAGCCGTCCCCAGGCAAGCCTCGCTCCTCGCGTGCTGCATCTCCGCGCCTGAGGAGAGGTTCCACCCCAACGGCTCTGAAGCGTTCATGCTCCATTTGACACTCTCTGAATAGACATTTAACTGGAAAGTTAATCTTCCCTCTGCTTCTCCCCTGAGAAGGAGGGCAATGATGTGCTGGAGGCCCACGCCTCCGAGCTGCCGCTCACACAGCGGAGGGATGCACAGACGCCTGCGCCAGTCTGTCTGAGCCGTGCCCCAGCCCCAGGTCCCAGTGCAGAGCAGAGTGGGCTGGGCAGCCTGCGACCGGCCCCTGCTGAAGTTGAAACCTGTCCTCTGTCGCTTGAAGGAGGAACCCAAAGCTCAGAGGTGGAACTACTTGCCCACGCACTGATGCTGGCAGGGAGGCCTGGAACCTCTCAGGGCCTGGCCCGGGTGGCCCTGAGGACTGTGCTTGTTCACCAGTTTTGCCTGTGCAGTGACCTAGTGGCCTTGGGAGGTGACCTGGTTTTCCCCACCCCCTGGACCCTCCTGTGTTTAAGGGTGTCCCGTCCTCTGTGCTGGGGGAGTGAGTGAGAGAATAGCCAGGCACAGAGAGGCGCCAGGGGACCTTCTTCCGTGTTTCATTGTCCTCTAAGAGAAACCTCGGGGTTCTGTGTGGCTGGGAATTGCGAAATCTGCAGGACATGAGGAATCAGCTGTGACTAAGAATCCTAAGGACCAGGGAGAAGGGGACCAGGCTTTGGGAATTGCCTGGCATCCTCCCAGGCCTCTTCCAGCCCCAGATCTGAAACTGACTTTGCCTGAAAGACGAGGAAAACAGGCCAGGGGACACCTGTCGCTCAGGTTCCCTGAGACAGAGTGCCTCAGGCTGGTCTATTCGAGTAGATTCAGGGGGGAGTCCCGGGAAGTCCCTCTGCAGAGGACGCTGGGGCTGGGCCACACCCTTTGGCCCAAGGGGGCTTGGCTGGCCTCTTTTGCCAGACAAGTACAAACTTCTCTTCTTGCAGTGTCCACATGGACCCCAGGGACAGGGACAGGCATCCAGGGACAGGAGCAGGGATGCCACCTGCAAGGACCCCTGCATGCCATGAGGTTCAGCTACCCTGGGATCAGCCAAGTCCCCAGGGGCCCAGAGGGCGTGGCCTTCTTCCCAGTCGCCTGAACACGAGGACAGGCCGCAGCTGCGGTGCTGACCACAGACCTTGTCCTGGGCCTCTCTGCTGGCCAGGGTGGTCTTCACCTGGCTGTGGCCTGGCCTTCTCTGGGGGGTTGCAGGTGTGAGCATGGAGGGGACCCGTCTGTGGTGGCGCCTGTGTTCAAGCCGAGTCCGTCACATCAGTCTGATCTGAAAACTATACAGCAGCACAAACAGGGGTGAGGCTGCCCCGCCCCACACTGGGCGCCGGCACAGTCCTGGACCTCTGCTGGAGGCCGGGGAAGTGCCCTGAGTGTGATGACGTGTCCATGAGCCCAGGTAGCGGACGGAGCCCTGGAACCTGGCTGGCAGAGGCCCTCGGCTCCCAGAGCAGGCCTAGTCTTGTTCCGGCAGGATCTACCTGCGTCCTTGGGTCCCTCAAGAGCCCACTGTGGGTCCTGTTCCCAGAAACTGCAGGAGCCTGGGGCCCCGTGGAAGGCTCCCCACTGCCCTGTCCCCGCACACGGGCGAGGCCTGCAGACTGCAGACTGTCAGCCCTGCGGGTCTGCTGAGGCCCTGGGCCCACCAGCCCTGGCCCAGCAGGACGCAGGTTGGGGCCCTGGAGGGTGCGTCGCTCAGGAGAGCAGGTGATGCTGACCCAGTAACCCCACCCAAACCGCTCTCAGGCCTTTCTGGAGGGGTGGGGACAGCGGGGTGGGGGGCAGAGAGTCTCATCTGTCCAGAAATAGTCTCAGATGCATCCAGCATGAAGGGGGCTTTGGTCCCCTCCTAGAAGAGTCAGAACGCCCCCCACCCTGTGGGGGAAGCGAGTCTCCCCGCCCAGCCCCCCGCCCAGCCCCCCTGCTGTTCCTCTACAGGTGCAGACTCAGGGCACCCATCTGGGTCATCTGGACCTTTGTGAAGGATGCGTGTTCAATTAAGCCCGTGCTGTCTGGCCTGGCGCTCTCCCGGGCGGTACAAGAGGTAGCTCTCAAGAGCTCTGCTGAAGCACCCTCCTGTAGATGGTGCAGATGTCTGCCCGGCTGGCCAGGGCGGCCGTGTGTCGCAGGGAGGCGCCCAGAGCTGCTCCACCACGGGGTCCTGAGAGGGTCCCAGAGGGGCCAGTCTCCACTCCGTACCAACCCACAGGCCAGTGGGAGGGAGTGGACCCACACTGAGGAGAGGCGAAGCAGTGGCCTGCTTTCTTTCTGGCGTCATTGTAGAAAGGGGGACGCTGAGTGGAGAGGTCTCTCTAGCGAGCAAGTCTAGGGCCACACAGAGCAGCAGCTGGGCACCCAGGTCTGCAGACTGCGCTTCAGGGTCTCCGAGAAGAGCAGATGGGAAGCCGCGGCAGTGAGGCCCCTTCCTGGCTCCAGAGCCACCGTCAGAGGCCCCGGAGGGCTTTGTCCCCAGCACGACACCTCCTGCTGCTGTCCTGAGATGCTGGACGCAAGGGCGGAGAGCAGAGCTAGCAGGGTGGGAGGCAGGCTGTGTGTTTGCAGGAGTCCCCTCAGACCCGTGCTAGCTCCAGCAGCCCAACAGAGGACCCAGCCGCCCGCAGACACAGCAGAGCCTCCGCAGCCCTGGAGCCAGCTCCCAGAGGGGTCCTGCCGTGCTCTGGCACCTCCGTCCCAGGAGGCAGAGGTCTATTGGTCACAGCCTTCAGACATGGCAGCAGGAGGAACCGGGCCCGGTCCTCTGCTCTGGGCTGAATCAGATGCAGGGACTTCATCCAGGCTGCGTGGCGGGTGCCTGCTTCACGCTCTGTCCAGGATGCTCAGTCAGGAGGGCACCCGGTGACTAAATGACAGGGTTTACAGGACCGCCAGAGTCTGACTGTGGCTCTGGTCATGTGTGGGGCTCGGGAGCCCCTGTTCTGCTTCCAATGTCCAGGCCACTCTGGTCTCGTCTGCTAATCGGAGCAGGAAGTTTCCGGATCATTTGGGAAGGAGCAGGAGCTGGGCCAGTTGCCCTCATCCCACTGCCCATGTGCTGCGTGTAGCTCATGGCCGGGAAAGTTCTCCACCCTCCCCACCCGCAAGCCTTTCTGTAGAAAATGCCAGATGCCACCTCACCTCCACCCTCTCCAGCACTGCTGCCCCCAGGCCGGCCAGCCCCAGGCTTCCGGCTCCCTGTTTCCCTTCCCCTTCCCCGTGTGCCTGTCCTGGCCCTGGCCTGAAGCAAGGCTGTGCCCGCTCTCTGCTTCCATGAACTGACCTCCTGCGGCCTCGGCCCTGCGCTCTCCCCCACCCCACCCCCAGGGTCCTCTGAGGACCCGCCCCCCACCCCCCTGCACAGAGGGTGTCCCCTCGATTCCAGATTCTGAGGGCATCACATTCCACTGGGATTAACAGCCGGAGTCTGCAGCGCGGCCTGGAGCCCTGCCCGGTCAGCACGACCACTCCTCGCCTCTGTCTGCTGCTCTTTCCTGTGCTCCCCTGGCTACCCACCTCCAGCCGAGGAGGGCTCAACCCTGAGCCCATGGGCTGCTGCCCCCGTGAGAGAGGCCGTCCACGGCCTCTGGGTGAGCACCGCACAGCCCTCCACTCCCTCCCTGCCTCGCTGGTCTCTGGGGCTCGGCCGGATCCTGACACTGACCTGCGTTGGGCTCATCTGCCGTCTATCCCCGGTGGAATGAACCCTGCACCCGTGGACTGCAGCAGCATGAGTTCCACATGTGGCCCTGTGGTTCCCTGACACCGGGGGCACTCAGTGAAGAGCTTCAGTCCCACGAGTGCCCCCACTCTCTCTCCCACCGGGTGACATGCTTACCAGCCACCCACCAGCCACCCACCAGGAGATCGCCCTGCGCTGGGGGCCAGACGGAGCAGAGGACAGCGCGCCGTGGGTGGTCGTGTGAGGAGGCAGGAGAAAGCTGCTTGTCCTAGAGACAGCTGGACACACTCCACCTGGACCTGGACATCAGTCCCTGTTGCTCCTGACAGTGGAGGACAGATCCTCAGGGTGGGCAGGGCAGCACCAGCCACCAGCTGCCCCACCCCTCCCGCCACAGGAACGTTGAAGGTAGTGGATTTTGGTAGACATGCAAGAAACCAACCTGCCGATGCTGGGCACAGAGAAGCAAGGGGCCTGCTGGGTTCGGCTCCCAGCACGTCATCCCAACAACAGCACAACCCAGGGTCCCACCTTATAAAAAGGTCACTTTTCACAAAGTTTAAGGCTTAAAAGCCACAGCCATGACCACCAGTGGCTATGACCCCGACAAAGGCAGCTTCCGGCAGTGGAACAGGAAAGCCAGTGCCAATGGCACCGACTGAGGTGACGCAGGTGGGTGGACCTGCAGGGCGCAGCCCTCACGGCCAGGTGGGTCAGGAGAGCTGGCACCTGGGCTGCCCGCCACCCAGCCGAAGGCTCACCTGGCCACCTGCAGCCAGCCGCTGTGGTGTGTACACCCACGGAGCTGGCAGGTCCCACAGAGAGGAAAGCCACTCTCCCTCTGTGTTTCTGTCTCTGCTCAGCTCTGTTGTGTCTTCCGAGAGGCAGGTGATAAACATTCCCCAGGAGGCCACTGCCGGCCCCACCTGCACCTCATCCCTGGTCCTGCCCCTCATCCCTGGTCCTGCCCCTCATCCCTGGTCCTGCCCCTCATCCCTGGTCCTGCACCTCATCCCTGGTCCTGCCCCTCATCCCTGGTCCTGCCCCTCATCCCTGGTCCTGCCCCTCATCCCTGGTCCTGCACCTCATCCCTGGTCCTGCCCCTCATCCCTGGTCCTGCACCTCATCCCTGGTCCTGTACCTCATCCCTGGTCCTGCCCCTCATCCCTGGTCCTGCCCCTCATCCCTGGTCCTGTACCTCATCCCTGGTCCTGCCCCTCATCCCTGGTCCTGCCCCTCATCCCTGGTCCTGCACCTCATCCCTGGTCCTGTACCTCATCCCTGGTCCTGCACCTCATCCCTGGTCCTGCACCTCATCCCTGGTCCTGCCCCTCATCCCTGGTCCTGCACCTCATCCCTGGTCCTGCACCTCATCCCTGGTCCTGCACCTCATCCCTGGTCCTGCACCTCATCCCTGGTCCTGTACATCATCCCTGGTCCTACACCTCCTCCCTGGTCCTGCCCCTCCTCCCTGGTCCTGCACCTCATCCCTGGTCCTGCACCACATCCCTGGTCCTGCCCCTCATCCCTGGTCCTGTACCTCATCCCTGGTCCTGCACCTCATCCCTGGTCCTGCCCCTCATCCCTGGTCCTGCCCCTCATCCCAGGTCCTACACCTCATCCCTGGTCCTACACCTCATCCCTGGTCCTGCCCCTCATCCCTGGTCCTGCCCCTCATCCCTGGTCCTGCACCTCATCCCTGGTCCTGCACCACATCCCTGATCCTGCCCCTCATCCCTGGTCCTGTACCTCATCCCTGGTCCTGCACCTCATCCCTGGTCCTGTACCTCATCCCTGGTCCTGCACCTCATCCCTGGTCCTGCCCCTCATCCCTGGTCCTACACCTCATCCCTGGTCCTGCACCTCATCCCTGGTCCTGCACCTCATCCCTGGTCCTGCCCCTCATCCCTGGTCCTGCCCCTCATCCCTGGGCCTGCACCTCATCCCTGGTCCTGTACCTCATCCCTGGTCCTGCACCTCATCCCTGGTCCTGCCCCTCATCCCTGGTCCTGTACATCATCCCTGGTCCTGTACCTCATCCCTGGTCCTGCACCTCATCCCTGGTCCTGCACCTCATCCCTGGTCCTGTACCTCATCCCTGGTCCTGTACCTCATCCCTGGTCCTGCACCTCATCCCTGGTCCTGTACCTCATCCCTGGTCCTGCACCTCATCCCTGGTCCTGCACCTCATCCCTGGTCCTGCCCCTCATCCCTGGTCCTGCACCTCATCCCTGGTCCTGTACCTCATCCCTGGTCCTGCCCCTCATCCCTGGTCCTGCACCTCATCCCTGGGCCTGCCCCTCATCCCTGGTCCTGTACCTCATCCCTGGTCCTGCCCCTCATCCCTGGTCCTGCACCTCATCCCTGGGCCTGCAGCCCAAAGTGCCAGGCAGAGAAGGGGCCACGCAGAGGTGCGCTCCCCAAGATGAGGGAACAGCCAGCCGGCTTTCGTCCTTTGAGGCACTGCTTTCCCCAACCTGCAAAATACAGGTAGCTCTGGGGGACCAGGCAGGGCCTGGAGGGGAAGGTTCTGGTACAAGGAGACTTTTCGTTTAGAATGTGGGAGTTCAGTGCTGATTCGCCTCTGTGAAGTTGTGTGTTCCAAGAGGACATTGGCAAGAACTAACAGACTGACCCGTGTGAGGGCACCCTTGACGCTACCGAGCTGCGGTAGCGATCTTCTATTAGCAATGGAAGCATCGTCCCCCAATTACTCAAAATCATCTCAGGATGATAAGCATACAATATAAGTATTTTATAGGTGTAATTCAATTAATCTCCAAAGAAAAATATCTGTTGGATGCGTGTAAACATACTGGTTAAATTGTACGTCTTCATTCCTTCCACTCCAATGACGGAGACTGTGAAGAATAGACTATAAAAAATGCACCAAAGAGCTTATTCTTTTTTTATCGTCTGTCAAATTATTGTTGCAACGCCCATGGCTGGCGGTGAAGCACCAGGGTCCAATGCTCGCTGGCGACGCAGCACCACGTGTGGGTTGGCATTGAGTTTAGGTAATGTACCAGAAAACACTGCATGAAAACACTAATTTCCTCAATATATATCAGCAGACATCGTGTTTACCAATGAGAAGTGAAGATGTTTTTAAACAGTTTGTTAACTCCAAGTCCTGGCCAGGCTGCAATGCGTCTTCTCTGGCTTGAGTTGGAACCGGGGCCGCGGTGGGGAAGGGCCGGGCTGCTCTGTTCAAGCCCAGAGGTCCCTGGGGATATCCCAGATCCTGTGGCCATGACCTCAGGTCCACCTGTGACTTACGTTTTGGGCACCTGCAGCTTTCCTAACGTCAGGTTGAGTGAGCGCAGTGTCCCCCCTCCGCTCCATGCCGCCTGCCAGGCATGGCAGCACAGAAGGCCACCTCTGCACCCGGTCACCCTCAGCTGGTCCTTCCCTGCAGGGAGAAGGGGGCTGAGCTAGAGGGCATTGCAGGCTGTTGAGCAGAGAGCTGGTGCAATTTAATTTATCTGGCCTATAAAAATAAAATCAAGAGAAGAACGAGATCTGTTGTTATCGGCCTTAGATGACACTGGCATTCAAACATTTTATTATCTTATTGCTGAACGGCGCCTCCAACCAGAGCCTCTTTGTCTCTCATGCTGCTCTTGGGAACCTACTCTTGAGTTTTAAGGCGTGATTGTTGTCTAAGAGCGTGAGGGAGAAGTGGTACTCCTGGGCTGGGCTGCGGCCCTCGGGACAAGGCCCACTCAGGCCTGCCCCCACTGGGTGGAACAGGAGTTTTACTCAGGCTCTTTCCTTACGTCTCTGACAGTGTCCCTGAGGTTTGATGGCTTCATCCTAGTGGCCTTTTAAATATCTGCATGGACCCTGCAAAATAAGCAAGAAGGCCAAACTCGGGGTGCCCCATGACTCCCACCCTGCTCAAACCTCCATCACGGGTGCCAAAGGCTGCTGCAGCAATTCTACTTCGTGGCCGCGGACGGCCTTTGGTCTCATGCCTGTTGGCATTCAGACGTGTGCAGGTGGCCCAGCACTCTGGCACCTGGAAAAATGGGTATTAATTCAACAACCACACTTAAAGGCAGCGGATTGAAAAGCAGGTCCCGAAGGGCCCTTCAACCAGAGCCAGCCCCCAGCTCAGTGGACCAGCCATGTCCTGCAAGAGCGTGATGCTGCCTCGCCACATGGAAGGCAGGGGTCCCCTTCCATAGTGCTCATTTACCACTTACTGGTGACAGCCTTACGGCTCCCAGAGTAGGTCTGACGGGGATATACCTAAAGGGTCTGGGCAAAATGGTGAAGTTGTTTCTCCCCGTAATTAGCTTAATAATTTAAGTACATCTTATGTACTTCTTATGTATTATTAAAATAGAACTTTCCAGGAAAGGGACGCACACCTGAAATCCCAGTGACTCAGGAGGCTGAGACAGAAGGACCGCAAGTTCAAGGCCAGCCTCCCAGCAACTTAGTAAGACACTGTCTCAAAAGAAAAAGAAAAAGGCTGGGGATGTGGCTCAGTGGTTAAGCCCCCAGGGTTAAATCTCCAGAACCAAAAAAAAGTAAAATCAACTTTGTGAGGTTCTCTCGGGGTGTGTGTGTGTGTGTGTGTGTGCGGAAGTGTTGAATTTTTATAAAATCCTAAACGAGGAGATGACATCTTTCCTGATGTCATTCCCAGCACATCTCCTGGGATTGTGTGGCCCATCAGATGGGGTCTTTCCACCGTGCACACCACGTGGCCTCTGAAAATCCTCAGCTCCGCCAAAGGAGGGTGGAGGCGACCCTCACAATCTGTGGAGCTTTGTACGCAGAGGTCTAACTGCCGTGGCCCAGATTCCCCAGGACCTTGGGCTGTGTCGTGTTCACTTGGGTCATCCTCGCCAAGGGGACTATGCCTTGATTCTGGGGGGCAAGGATGCTGCCAAGCGTCCTGCACACGGGGCAGCCCCAGCAAGGTGCCCACAGTGAGGCAGGGGGCTGCCAGGCCCCACCGTCCCCCTCTGTACCACCCAGCCATGTTCCTGTTGCTGCAAATATGGAAGCAGAGCCTCTCAGGCTCTAGAGAGGAGGCCAGTTCAACACATCAGCTGCCGCGGCTTGTCTCCTATCCACGAGCTTGTTCGACTTTCTTCCACCCCATGAGAAAGTCCTATTGTGACTTTAATTTTCCAAATGCAGAAGCTGGAACACGGACAATTTACAGCGGAGCCCAGTGCCACCAAGGCCACGGGACTGCAGCCACGTTCCCGGAGCCCCTTCCCTGCTGAGCGCCACGTATACGCAGTGCACACACCAGCGTCGGCAAACGTGAATCACCACATCAAGTGCTTGTTCGAACATTTTATGACAAGATCCGGTAAATTCCATTTTAGAAATCTTTTTTTTTAAACTGGACTGATTGTTTTATTTTTAAAGGATTAGGATGTTGCTAATTGCCTTTGTATTGATCTGTGGCTTCTGGGGGGACATCTGCATGCGTAATTGACCCGTGAGACAGCATTTTAAAAGAAAAGGAGGACGTCTGAATTAAAAGCTGTCCCCTAAGGACATCAGCAAATGCAATGAATTGGTAGCGATGGATTCTGTTTTTTCTCATCTCAAGTTTCTAGGGATATTTTTTGCTCTATATCACCGAAAAAGAAAGCATGTGGAATTAACATCGCATTTTCAAGTTATAAAAATTGATTGTTCTGAGTCACAGGACGACTGTGCTTATTCCACGTGTGTGTTCCTGTCCCTGTGGTGGGGACTGATACATAGCAATAAAGATCCACCCCCCCACCTTTTATTTTTATTTTTTTGCATTGTCCAATGTGGAGACCACTACACTAGCCATGTGTGGCTTTTTAAATTTAAATTTGAATTTAATTTATTTGTGATCAAATAAAATTTAAAACTCAGTTCTTCTCCACACTAGGGACCACCACAGGGTATTCAGAGCCACAGTGGTAAGTGGGGCAGGTGGACACGTCCGTCACAAAGGGCTGTTGGCCTCCCCGTCTCCTGGAGCATGCTGTTCCTGGACCTCGTCACAGCAGAATCAGGGGCTGCCCAATCTCTAACCGTCCGCTCAGCAGGTCAGGGCCTGCCTGGAGTAGTGCACTGCTATCTCAAGCACAGTGTTTGTGACTGTAGAAATGTCATTCTTGGTACCTGGAGAGAACACTCAGATTTACGTGAATATGTTTTCAGACTTGGCGTGAAGAAGGGCTATGACTTTGGGCCCCATGGACTACTTAGAGGTCCCCAAGACCCCAGGGCAGACACCACGCAGTCTCTCCGGGATGCTGGCAGACCTTGCCACCAGTAGGAAGGGGCTCCGGGGGGGGCTTCTCCTTTTCAGCTCTGGAAGGACGACTGATTAGGAAACTGGCCACCTCATTCAGAGGACTGGCAGACCTGGGCACCTCCCCAGGCCTCCGGGGCCCCTGCCGGACTAGCACACAGAACCGGGCCTACCAAGGTCCACAGCAGGTGGACCTGGAGGTGCCTGTGGCTGGAGGAGGCCGGGGAAGGAAGAACAGAAGCCGGCCAACGCCCTCCTGGGCCTCGACCTGCTGTGTGGGACCTACAAGCCTCTGAGTGTGGGGTGCTAGACCTGAAGGCTGTGGGAGTGACTCGCTGCCTCGATTCTGCTGTCCTGGGGGCCGAGGCTGTGGGTTCCCTTCCTCCAGGGTGCTTCTCTTGTTCAGTCCTTCCTGCAGCCCCCAAGCCCCAGGTGAGCCCCATAGCCTTGAGTATGGAAGCGTTGCTGCGCACGGGAGCAGCCTCTGGTGGGCTGGCTGCCCCCCAGCTGCTGGCTGATGCTGTGTGCACTGACTTAGCTCCTCACGGCCTCTGGCCACTGGGACCCAGATGCAGGTGCAGCGGTTGCAAAGGAAGCATCTGGTTACATGCGTGCTGACAGGTTCCACACGACTGCTCTTGTTTGGAAGCAGAAGCCAGCATGGGGCATGGATGTGGATGTAGACAGAGGCCACACGTCAATGCCAGCCTCGATGCCTGATCCACTGGGGTCCGCCAAGGGCCCTGTGCACCACGGCTCAGCTCAGCATGCTCTGAGCCTGGGTTTTCCTGGACACCCTGCCGTGGATGCTGCTCTGTGGCTTTGCGAGTTGCTCCCCAACAGGCTTATGCTTCCACCCGCAGCGCGAGCCCGAGTCAGCATCCGCGTGTGTCAGGTTTCACTGTTGACCATGGAGCCCACCGCTGTGCGGCACTCTGGGTGAGCCTCATCACAGCCTGCTGGAGAGGGGTCCGTTACTAGGTGCTGGGCCCGTTAAACCTTCCACTCCTCCTCTTTGGGGTGAGCGTCAGCCTTGTGCTGTCTTGTCAGGATGCTGCAGCCCCAGTCCGGTGGCAGCGTGTAAAGCACCCCTAGGTAGAAGCAGACCCCTGGCCCACACCCCAGTGAGGCTCCCATCTTGCCCACTGCACTCTGACCCCCAAGGGGGGCACCACCGCACACCCGCAACACCTCGTTCCTGTTTGTGTTTAGTCTGTGTCAGGCCAATACTTGGGCGGGGGGGAGAGGTGATATTTTATTTTTGAAGTCTAACAATTAACTGAATATTTTCCCTTTTGTTTTTTATTTTATCTCCTTTATTTTTTTAAACAAGTAAAAAGTGCATGTGTTATCATGAATAACATATTGCTTTGACCTGCCTACATTGTGAAATGGCTAAGTAGAGCTGATTACTATTTACATCACCTCACATTTCATACTTCTGTGGTGATAACACTTAAAATCTACTTTCAGCCACACCGGAGAGGACAGTGCATTGTCATAAACTGTAGTCACCACACGATATAACAGACCTCGTGAGCTGATCCCTCCCATCCAGCTGAAGCTGTGTCCTCGGACCAGCAGGTCCGCCTGCCCACAGCGCAGTTCTGGGAACACTCTGCGCTCTACTTGGAAAAGTTCAGGGATTTAGCATCCACACGTAGGGAGACGAAGCACCCGGCTGGTCTCCAGGTCCGTCCAGTCGTCACAGATGGCACGGCTGAATGGTCCCACTCTGCACAGAGCCACACTTTCCTTGTCCACTAAGGGACACTGGGTGGACCCACGTCTTGATTACCAGTGGACATGACGTGCAGATTCCCCGTTGACACTCTGACTTTGGTTCCTTGGGCTATGTCTGCCCAGGAGTGGGATCTCTGGCTCACATTCTGGGTCTCGCGTGGTGGCTCCCCGTGGGCCTCGCGCCCTTCCCATCCTCACCACACGGCGGTCTTGGTCTTGGTCAGAGTTGCTCCACGGGATGGGCGGTAGGTCTCGCTCCCTGGTTTGATCGGCTTTCCTCCAACAGTCTGGCTCTCACTCCCTGTTGGGCATCGGTAGGTCTGCTTCTGAGCTCCGCCTCTGGGTTCTGTGGTCATTCCAGCCTAGCAGTTTATCCCTTGCTGTTTTGGGTCCTGGGCTGGACCAGCTCTGTCTGCCGACGACGTCCCCTTCTGCAAGTCCTTCGCTGCCGGACCCTCGGCCGCGCAGAGCTTCCTGGAAGTGAAATCCCACTTGTCCAGTTTTCCTTCTCTGTGCTTTGGGGTCATGTCCAGAAACCACTGCCCAGTCCTGCACCTTGGAGGGTCCCCCCTTTTCCTCTGGCAGTTTGTGGTTCAAGCCTCGGGTTGAAGAGTCCAAGCCGTTCTGCATTGATCCCTCACCTGGAGTGAGGTAAAGGTCTACCTCATTCTTCTGCCTGTGGAAATCCCGTGGTTCCAACATTTTGAATGTTCTTTCTTATTTCATTTCTGCTCCATAAAATTTTGCCAAAATACTGAAAATATTAGACCAATGACTTCAACCAAACACATTAGACCAACGCATGCTTGAACGCGCCTCCTCCTCTGCCACTGGCTGTGCTGTGGGTGCAGAGGTGCCTTACCATGCCCAGCGCACTGCAAAGCAGGCAGCTCCTACCGCTAGCTCACTCCTCACGCCCGGGGCAGGGGGAGTGGGGTGGGGAGAAGCAGGGAGGGGTGGGCCCCGGGGGAAGGGGCAGGTCCTCTAGGAAGGGGTGCGTCCTACACACCAGGAAGGAGAACAGAGTCTGACCATGCCCCACGGGTTCCCCCATCCAGGCCAGCCTGTTCACACTCTGTACCCTCCAGCCTGACCTTCTGGGACCAGGCTCCCTCACCCAGGGTCATCAGCAAGGGTGATTCTAAGGGCACTGGAGAACATTTCAAAGACCCAGAGAGAAAACATCTTGAGAGAGATATATATATTTATATAATATTATATTATATATATTAATTGAAATACATATATGTTTTTTGGGGGTGCTGCGTATTGAAACCAATTGAAACGAAGGGTATTTTACCACCGAGCCACATCTCCAGCTGCTCCACCACCACCACCACCCTTTTACATTTCGAGACAAGTTCTTGCTAGGTTGCTGAGAATCTCACTAAGTTGCTGAGGCAGGCCTCAAATTTGTGATCCTCCTGCCTCAGCCTCCCAAGTTGCTGGAATTACAGGTATGCACCACTGCTCCTGGCTTTGCTTCCTTTTAAGATTCTTAATGGACACAGAAGAGTTCCCTTGGGATTCATGCCTTCTCATCTCTGCTGATGAGAGAAGCAAACCCAGGAGACCCTGGAAATCAGCTCTACCTCAGGGTTTTGTCTTAATTTCAAGGCACCTTGGAGAGAAAAACATGAACTGTCCACAAAATAGTTTTTAATTTTATGCAAAAGACTTGCAGTTGGAATAAAAACATTCATTGTACAATAGATGAAGAGCCTGGGGAGTCCAGACCCCCTGAGGCCACTGGAGCCTACTGTGAACTCCCTGGATGCTTACTGAGCACCTGCTGATTATTCTAGCATAATCACTCATGCACCTCTGCTTAGAAATAAAAGGGTGACCAAACTGAAGCCACTGAGTATTGGTCAGATTGACTGTAGAGCACCTTTAGCATGTTTGAAAGCCCAGCCAAGGTGGAGGAGACCCACTTCCTGCGTGAGGTGCCCCTCCTTCCCTGCACCCACTAACGGGATCCCTTCCAGGCGGTTGTCAACACCATAAAGGTGGGTGTAGTGACAGGCAGGGACTAGCCTCAGGGATGGGCCTCATGGGTCCCCTAGAGTTTGCAGCTACCCTGTGCCCATCTCCCCCACAGTCCGTCCACCTCCACCTGAAAAGCACGACATAGGTGGGACAGCGGAGGGGGGAGGATTTGGAAAGGTGACCTGAGAAAGCCATCGGTCCATCCCCTGGGCGTTGGGATGCAGACACACCTGAAGAAGCGGAACTCTGAGACTAGAGCTCTACCTCTGTTCAGGAGCACAATGGTTCAGGGCCACTTAGACAGCAGAGGGCAAACCACCTGGGGCCCCCGGTCTGAACAGGTCTGCAGAGGGGCTGGGGGGGGCTGCTGCTCCCCTCTGTGGAGGACAGGCTCAGGCCTGTGTCTGGCTCACCCGGGGCTGAGCAGTCCTCCCAGGCCGGGGAGCAGGGCTTGCTGGGGTACGAGGCTGCCTCACTCTGGGAGGAAAGCCACTGGGAACAGTGTCCGGGTTGACAGATTAGAATTGTTCACCAAAGGGCAGCAAGGACAGTGTGGCTCGGCCCCATCGTGCATCCTGTTAAATCCCAAGGGCGTCCTTTATGACCCTCCTCCGTCCTCAGGGGCGGGGAAGGCAGGGCCGCGCTGCATGGTGAGGTCGTTTGCTGTGGACACAATTCCAAGCAGAAAATTGAAACAGAGGATTACTGGAGGAAACACTGCAGCCACATTATTCTCCTTTATTAAGTCCAGACATGATAAAGGGCCGCTCCTCCCTGGAGTGTGGACAAGTGGGTGTCTAGAACCCTCGCAGGCAACAATTATCTTTATAAATAGCCGGTGAATGCTCCGCCACCCATGTTCCCGCCACAGCCCACACAAGTGCAGGGTCCCATCCCACAGACAGCACTCGAGCCCTGGCAAATGACGGCTCACAAAGCACCAGGTATTAGTCGCACGACTTGGGCCTGGGGAGAAAGGCTGCGGCACAAAGAAAGGTTAATCAATGGTGACCCCACCTGAAAACATCTCCACTCCCACACTCCAATTTCCATTAGCAGAGAACAGATGGAGCCCAGACAGGCCCTGCTGAACTGGGCCCAGGCGGGCGGCCGACAGGGAGGGCTTCCGGAAAGAGCTGGCCGCTGGCCTCCTGCCTGCATTTGAGGCCCAGCCTGCTCCAGGAGGGATGGGCCTTCCCGGGTCCTCAGCTCTGCCGCCAGCTCCTGCTTGGGGCGGTCTCGCTCCCACTGGGCAAGCTGGGCGGCAGGGCTCCTGCCAGAGAGGGGGTGTGTGCCTCCAGCAGGGCCGCGGCAAGACGCAGCCACCCTCCCGGAAGGACACAAATGGTCGCACCCAGTGCGACCCCTGCACAGCATGGACATGGGAACCCCAAGGCCCGTCATCGTGGACTCGCGTGGCATTTTAAAGGCACTGAGGCTGTGGCTGACCATCGCTATCCCGCCTCCCTGGCCAGCAGGCCCGGCCTGGGCTGGAGCCATTTTGGTTAAAATGCGGCAGGTGGAAGGGGCCGCGAGGGCATCCGGCCAGGGCTCCCTGCGTGGGAGACTGCCCGCGGGGCCATTTCCACAGTGTGTCCACCACACTCCTGCCGTGGGTGGGCAGAGAAGAGACCAAAGCTCCTGAGGCCCTGGTTGTCCCGCCCCAAAGGCCAGCTGAACCGTGGCGCCAGCCTCAGATCTGGCGCAGGAGAGACAGGCGGGCGAGGTCGTCCCAGCTTTGCAGAGGGCTGGGAAGCCAGAGACAGCCGGGTGGGAAGCAGCAGGGCCCGGCGCGAAGAGGGCCTCTCAGTGACCCCGACTGTGGGAAGCAGGCCTAAGAGGTGGCCAGGCCAGCCGCCGGAGCCCGCTGGTGGGAAGCAGTCCTGCGGCGGGCACTCCTCCCCTCCCCGGGGGCCTGGCATCAAGGCGCTCGCCCGGCCGTCCTTTCCCGTGAGCCGGCTTGTTTCTAAACTCTGACCGTGTTTCCCCAAATGCTCCCAAAGGATTCCTGCTGAGAAGTTGTAGTAAATTATATGATCGAATATATTCAGGAAATAATGCGTCTCCCGTCAGAGATTTTTTAAAAATTCATAAAGGCATAAAGACAGTGAGGACTTTGCATAATTCAGCACTTTCACTTAATCTGCTACGAGGGATAGGGACTATCAAGAAAACGAGGGTCCGCCATGGCGGCTAGTGTTGGTTCATCTCCAGTAACAGCAAAGCTGAGCAGAGGGCACACAGGAAGAGAGACGGCTTCTCACACAACCGGAAGTCCTGGGTGGCCCTGACCTTGGCCTGGCTGTTCCATTGGTGAGGACCACTGTCTCTGAATATCTTGGAGCCTCCCTCATGGCCACAAAATGGCCTCTGCACACCCACCACCTCATGTTGTCCACTTGCAAGGCACCATGGGGCATGGAAGGTGAGGTGCAGTGGGGCAACTTCTTATGTCCCAGGGGACACAGGGCCACTTGGCCATGCTGGCTGCAGGGATGGGAAGCGCTTTTAGAGGCGAGGAGATGAGGGTGAAGGGATTGGGCTTGGGTGTTAGGCCAGCTGTTCTGAAAGTGAGGCACGCTGGGGTGTGGAGGGTGCGCAGGGCTGGCAGCCCAGACGTCTGGGCTGAGTGCCGGGGGTTTATGTGGAGTACGGCCTGATTTGCTGCATGTATTCACGTGCTGTTCAGCATGCGCATTGGGCAGGACTGGTATTTGGGGACGCAGAGTGCACTAGTGGCACTAGTGGACGAGTGCAGGGCGTGGCTGTGGCCTGAGGCTCCCAGGATGAGTCCTGCAGCCGTTCTGGCAGGAGACAGCAGGGTGTGGCAGCCATCGGGAGCCTCTGCACGGTGCAGCACAGGGCACCCAGCGGCCACCTGGCCCAGTGACCGGCCTTGACAAGAGGCATGATATTAGCACGATGCCCGCGGATAGGAAGGATGGTCACGGCAGTCCAGAAAGTCGTCTCGCGGGCGCCTTGCCCACCTGGGTGCCTGCCTCCTGCCCCCCCAGTACGCGGTCTCACCAAGACGACGGCAGCCGCAGTGGCTCAGTGCCCTTGCAGTGGGTCCTGCCCATCCAGTGACAGAGGGTGCAGAATGGGTGCCAAGAGAGCGCAGCCCTCCGGGAGCACCGGGTCCCTCAGCAAGCTGTCCTCTGCGCTGGCCCTCCGTGGTCCAGACCAGGGCTGTGCTGCAGAGAGTGTAAAAGGCAGCCCAGGGGCTCGTGCGTCCAGCTGCCAGTGTGGAGGCCCAAGGCAGGCAGTGTGGAGGCCGACAGTGTGGAGGCCAGGCAGACAGCGAGCAGCAAAGTGTCACAGAGAAGCGCCCACAGACACAGCTCCGAAAAGCCCTGGCAATGGAAATGCTCCTGTGACTCAGAGCAAGAGGCCCGGGGTTGTTATCTCCTTTGTTCTCAGTAAGTTACTGGAGTCTGTGTAGCTCATTTCTTATAGCAGCCCGGTTCAACAAGCGACTCAGTGCTTGTTAGAGAGAACGTGCAGCTGCCCTGCACAGGAGTGCTGTCTTTCCCTTTGAATGGCTCCGGCTGCCTGGGCGGCCCTCTCACGGCATCCTCCCCTGGCCACACCCGGACCTCAGTGCACCACCACCTGGACTGGCTTTTGCTGGGGCTGGGCCTCTGGGGGGCTCCCTGGAATGCAGCCCTCACTGCCAGCTCACACTCGCCCCCGGGCCCAGAGGCGGAGGGGGAGTGGTGCGTCTTTATCTAGGTGATTGAGTGACCGCAGGGATGGGGGGAGGGCCTAACTGTTGTGGACTTCTGGGCCCAGACTCTGAGGCCCCTGGAGCAAATTCCCCAGGCCTTGTGAAATCGCCACCAGGTGAAGTCAGGTCTAGGTTGCAGAAGTCAATTCAGGGGCACTCTGTCCCCGGGTGCAGAGGGGACAGCGGGCTCCGGGCAGTCACTGAGGACTCTCTGACTGGTGGCTTCTCCCGTGTGCGTGCTGCTCCTTTGAGCTGCCCAGCACTTGAAGGTGGGCATGCGGAGAGCGAGACCCTCTTCCGACAGCATTTCACAGAGTTCCTGCCACTCAGCATGCTCGCCGTGTGGAAGGAGGGATGACGTAGGGATAAATGTTTTATTTATTTCTCAACAGAATACAGTGTATGGAATGAGAAATGGGTGAGAAGTATGAGAGGGTGCAGCAGAGGAGAGAGGAGGTGCAAGCCGCCATGTAAGGGCACAGCCGAGGTCCACTCTGACCTCCGTGCCACCCTCGTGGCTTTCAGATCCTACCTGCTCCTTCTTGATGGCAGAAAGTAAAAACAAGCCCCTCCCACCTGCTGTCCTAACTGCCTGCTCCCCTCCCTGGGTGCACCCAAGAGCACACCCCCTTCTCAAGTGACCTGGTTGGGTGGGGGCCATAACTGTAAAAGGTATTTTTAAAAGGACGTATTTTTATTCCTTTCTCTACCTTTATACACAAACGGAAGCCTCTGAGAGACATTATATCCTGCCAGAGTATTTATTTCTAAGCCCCTTGAGAACCATCATCTCTTCATTTCATCGTGACTATATGGGTTAATGTCCTCGAATGCATATACTGTAAGATATCTAATCAAGTCTCTGCTGACTAGTTTTCCATTTTGAAATTTTAAAAAGTAGTGGTGGCTGGAAGTTTGCAGCGTTTTAAAGTATATTGCCGGACCACTCCCTGCACAAGTGGTCCTGATGTCCCATCCATGCAGCTGTAGGAGGGTGGAGGGCCGTCCATGCCTTTCCAAGAGCAGGTGACTGTGCCTCCTCTCTGGAGCTGTAATTAGCAATTCTCTGAGCTGAGCACCATTTCAGGGGACTCATTCATGCTTTCTTTTCTATGACCTGAGCACTTACCGACTGAACATTTCCTGTTGAGTTGGAGATCTCTTTTTTAAAAAATTGCTTTGTAAGAGCTCTATCTGAAGGAAATTAACTTTTCTTTTGAAATCTAAATTGCAAATATGTTTCAAAATCAACCTTTGCCCTTTTTGTTTTGTTTGGGGTGGAATACTTCATTCAAAAAAGTTTTATACTTGGAAATCAAGTTGATGAGCCTTTTACCAGTTTTTGTCAAGTTAAAAGAAAATTGGTTTGTTGGCTATTTTGGAATTGATGGCAGTCTGAAGTAAGAATGGTCCTCAGGGCCCCCACTGCCATGTGCAGGTTGTATTTATAGCCAGAGAAAAGGAAGTGATGTAAAGGAAAGGGAAGTGATTGGTTACAATTGGCGCCTATCGTATTTGAACACAGTGGGTCACCTTCTGATTGGCTGAGATGGCTTATTACAGGAGTAGGTTACGGTCTGTTCACACACCAAGTTAGCTACAGTCCACCATTTATGGAGAAAGTTTTAGGCCCCACTTAACTTAGGTACAGAGGCAGCTTTAGGCCAAAGAACTCAATTTAACAAAGAACTTACTTTGACCTCATTTTAAAAATGTCTCGTGGCTTATCTCTTAGCTTTGGGACTCGGTCTGTTGGGTCTGTGATTCTGACCCTCTTGGGATTGAACCTGGTGAGAGGTGGGTCTGCTGGCTTCCCGTTGTCTGACCTCAGTGGTGGTCTTTCCTTCACTTACGGAAATGACACCTTTGTCCTGTTCTAAATTCCAATACGTACTTGGGTCTGTCTCTACAATTTCAAAACTGTCACCTATCTCCTGTGCAGGTGCCACCCACAGAACTGGTCACCAAAACTTCCTAGTATGTTTGACTCTCATCATCCCTGATTTTTTGTTTGTTTGTTTGTTTTTAATTTTTTTAATGATATTCTTAGCTAATCTCAGGTGTTTATTTCCTCACACAAATTAGCTTATCTTGTCCACACCCCCCCCATAAAAAGAATCTTATGGTATTTTGTAAAATTTACCCATAAGTAGGCATCTCTATAATTTATGCGTTTCCTATATAAATGCACTTTTCATGTATTCAATTACTTTAATCCTAAGGAGTGTTAAAACCACTTCTTGTAAATTGTTCCTATGCATTTTATTGTTTTTGTTTTTCTGTCATGTGGGGTCTCCTGTTGTTTCCTTGAGCCACTGAGCACACCTTCTGCTTCTAAGCCATGCCGGGAGGTGCCGCTGAGGGGCAGCCAGTCCAGATCTCAAGAACAGTGGTGCAGCCAGGCCTCGTGCACACCAGGCCAGCGCCAGGCCAGGCTCTGCTCCGAGCCACACCCTTGTCTTGGACTTCTCTCGAAGCTGCCTGAGCAAATCTTCCCTCTGGTGGCGGCTGTGGCCTTGTGGGGCCTACCCTGGGTGCTTTCCTCTTTCTCAGGCCGGCCCTGCAGCCATCCCAACAGCCGCAGGGAGGTCGCTGTTCACACCTCATGTGTTCACTGAGGCACCTTTATCCCTAGAGATGAGGCTCTTGCTCCCTGGGGGCGGAGGGAACTCCACCTCTCTTTAGGGAAGAAGGGCAGCTCTGTCACTGACAGTCCTCTCTGACTCTCTCCCCGCCTGCTGTCTCCTCCACAGGCCCCGCGATCACCATCAACTCACAGGGCCAGCCCAGAGAACCTGACCTGGCTGTGGCCAAGCCGCACAGGGGTCCAGACGTGTGGGGCCGAGGGCCAGCTGTCAGGCCACGTCGCCAGAACTGAGAGCATCTCCTCCCTGTCTCTCTGGTCCTCATCAGCCGCACCTGATCCAGGAATTGGAGCCCATTCCCAAGACCTATGTCCCCTCCCTGGAGGTCTTGGGGTCTAAGCAGCGTGCTCATTTCGTGTGGTTTCCAGCCACTTGTACCCAGTGCACACTGGTTCCACCCACTGCTGGGACGCAGTTGGGCCTCTCTGACTGGGCTCTGCACCCTCGAGGCATCCCAGTGCCTCCATTTCCCACGCCAAGTTCCCAGACCTGCTCCCATGTGGGTCTCCCCTGGGGCCAGGCTGGCTGGCTGGCCATTTCCGACTTTCAGGTTCCCCGGTGTTTCTCCCTGTGGTCGTTTTTAGGGATGCAGAGACAGTGAAGGCTGTTCAAACACCTCCTGGAAAGGCTTCTCGCAGTGAAGAGCAAAGCCACCTCGGCAGGCTCAGCCAGACGTGTCTGCACACACAGCCAGGCAGAGCGCAGCCCTGGCGGGGGCCGGCCCTGCCCAAGCACAGGGGCTTTGCCTTCTGCGTCTCCCCAAAGCCTCAGAGCACTGCTTGGCCACTCACCTCTCCAGACACCAGAACCCATCCCAAGGCGCTTGGGAGGCAGGGTTTCAGCTCACTGTGTGGTCTGCGGGAGTGAGCTGACCTCTGTCACAGCAAATGACAGCAGTAAAGTCACCACAACTGCCCGATGTCCTTAGAATATGATGTGTTCATAGTCACCAGTGCACTTGGCCGAAGAGGTGTTCTCCTACCAGTGTGGGTTCCCATCTCCTGAAGACGGAGCTCAGCTAGCAGCCAGAGGAACCGCAGGAGGGAGTCTTCCCTGCAAGGGCAGGGCTGGTGCACGTGGGGCGCCCTGCAGAGGGACGGAGGCTGGAGGACATGGAAAACCGTGAGCTGGGGCTAGCGGCCCAGCAGGCTCCATGTCTGCACAAAGCCCTGACAGCTCTTCCGGGGCGGATGCCACTGAAGCATGTTGCCCGTCGCTCCGTGAGGCTCTAAGGGGCCTAGAGTAGGAGAGGAGAGTGGAGCCCGCAGGGGCTGGGGAAGGAGCCCTCTGAACTGCGCCAGGCGCCCGCCCACAGTGGGCTGGGCACGGTCCTCTGGACTCTGCCGTCTGGACTCCTGCTCTCCGGCCACAGGCGCCCTCTCTTCCAGCCCTCTTCATGCCCTCTTGTCATCTTGGGGTCCTGATCCGTGTTTTACAGTCCACTTTTCCTCCCATAACCCAGGCCGGTTCCTGGGGTTGGAGACTGGAGCCCACCATGGCCGGGATGCCTCTGCCTGAGAAGAGCCCGTTCCGACTCCGGCTCAGGCTTTGGAGCCTCAGGACGCCTTCTCCCTCCTGCTACAATTCTGAGGAAATGGGGGGAGCAAAGTCCTGGGTGGAGATCCAGGAAAGTGACCCTGTTGGCACAGAGACCACTGGCGGCAGAGCCCTGTGGACTGCTCCTTGCCCTCCCCTGGACAATGCCAGGATCGACATCCGCAGAGTCCATGTGGATTACAAATGTCACCGGTCAGAGAGGAAGAGACACTTGAGCCAGGGACTTCTCTGCAGCTCTGGGCAGACGGCCACCGGGAGCCCTAAAGTGCGGTTGGGCCTCCAGCAGGTAAGGCTTGCGTGCTCTGGGGCAGGTGGGTCTCTCCGGCGTGTGGCAGTGCTGGAAGGTTCTATGCCGTGCTTGCTTCTGTGTGGACAGGATCCTGTGTTGCGGTGGGGTTCGCCTCCAGAGCTGGTGTTGCAGATGTCGGCTGTCTCTGTTCCTGCAGTCTCCTGGTTGTTAGGGAGAAGATTGCTCAGGTTGATGCAGTGTGATCTGCAGGGGGAGACGGCGACATCAACCAGAAAAAGAACCACCAGGCCTAGGAAAAAATTGGCTGTAAAAAAAGAATATATCACAAATCAAATCCAATTAGCTTTGGAAATGTCTGCAGTAGAAGCGAAAAGCTAGGCTAACTCTGTGCTTTCTTTGGCCTAAGAAAGAATAATAAAATGCTCAAAAGGTTTGAAATCCACACAAGGTCAGGGACAATGTGGAAGGACCTCCCCGAAGAAGTGGGGCATGTGGGGATCCATACCGTGGGCTGGGCACTCCACAGGACGCTGAGGTCATCCTGGTGCCCACTCCTGGGCTCTCTCTGGTTGGGGGGTCAAGGCGCAAGGCCCAGGACAGCCGCACAGGTCAGGAGAATGGAGGGCAGGGAGCCTTCTCCGTGGGTAAAGGCCAGACGTAAACCTCCACTGGCGGGAACTGGTCACCCTCTCCAGGCCTGAGTCTCCCTCCAGGTGACAAAACAGTGTTCAAAAGTCTGAAACAAAATCTTTGGCTGAAAGATGTGGGGGTACCCAGGACCCCCAAGGTCCTGGGTAAGGCTGTGATGTTCAGAGTGAGCGTCACTGAGGTCAAGGGTCGCCTGAACCTGCCACCTTTGACCCTGAAGCCTCTCTCAGGCATCTTTCCTCAGGGAATACACTGAGTAGCGCACGCACCACGTGCACACCCCCATGACTATAGCAGACAGGAGTGGAGCAGGCCTGCAGGGTCCTGTAGGGGTGGGCGCGGGCCTGTGGGAACGTGCCCGGAGCTGTTAGACAATAGGGGAAGGTGAAGGACCAGCACAGACATGCACACATGGCACACACACTCTGCACGTGTGTGCAAAAGAATCCCACAAAGAGGAGAGCTGGGAGGGAGGCCCCTCACGTGGTCAGGTGTGAAGCTGGTCAGGACAGCCTCTGACGTGTGGAGCCTGGCTGCTCTTTCCTTCTGGGCCCCTAGGCTCTCTGCCTTGGGTAGCGGAACAGCGAGTGCCCTTAAGATTGCTGCCCCTGTGCCACGTCCCCGCTTCCCATGCTCAGGGGTGGGGCAGTCGGCGGGCTGGGACAGCTCAAGGGCTACGTAAGACTCTGATTCTGCTGGCCCTGGAGCAGGCTGCCCCTGCCAGTGGGGCCCGGGGCCTGGCTAAGGCACCCGCAGCCACTGCAGAAGGACCTGGGACTTCAGAGGAGGACTGCAGGGTACCCATGTTTATAAACGTTAAGAAACGCAGGAATGGGTTTCCTGGTAATCATCGTGCTTGTGAGTCGTCCGGGCTCTGCTCTCCAGCCTGCGGGGCTGTGTCCCCCATCGGCCCTGGACAGTCTCTGCGACACCTCCCTGAGCACAGGAGTCCGCGCTGGCCGCTTCTGGGCGGGGCCTGTCTGCTCGGTCCTGCTCGCTATTTCCTACTGTTTGTTTCTCTGCTGCATTCCACATGATTTTCAGACCTGTCTCTTCTTTCTCTTTCTTCAACTGAACGTAGCTGCTTTTAACCCATCAAATAAGCTTTTAATTGCCACACCCTCTGTCAGAAGTCCTGTTTGCTTGGTTTCCAATCTTCGGGCACCTGTCTTTGCACCCCTGTTTTTCACCCTTTACCTAAACCCGAAGACGGACTGTGTTGTGTGTCCCGTGATGCAGCACCCCAGCTCTGTGGCCAGCTGGCCCGTTGGATGCTCTGTGGACACTGCCCTGTGCTGAAGTTCCTTCTGGTGGGCGGCTCATTTTCCCCCAGTCCTTTCCCTGGACATATTGCGAAAAGTGACATCATTTTTACACCTGTGTCTCTGGAGAATTCCCTAGAAGTGGTGCTGCAGGGATCCAGGAAAGACCGCCTGTGAGGGTGACGTGATTGCACTCCGGCTGCAGCGAGGGCGAGAGAGGCGCACGCAGCCCGCTCCCCCACCCCGGCTTGCCTGCGTGCCTGCACCAGTGTGGTCTGAATTTGGTTTCTCTTGCTGTAATGCGGCTGGGCTTCTTTCCCTACGTGAGAGCTATTTGTGTGCGCTGTCTCTTAAACACGGTGGAGATGGCCACCTTGGGCACACGCCCTTCACTGTGGTCAACACACGAACCAGATGATGTCTCCAGATGATGTCTGAGCCACTTTGCAGGCGTGAGCTGAATGATCCTCCTGGTATTCTCAGGGGACAGTGTTCTCAAGGGGTGGAGTTGTGCCCCCAAAGAACACTGAGAGGTGGTGCACGCTGTAACCCTTTGCCTTTCCCAGGAATCCCCTGTGCCTGCACCATTAACGATGTGGTTGGCTATTGGTTGATGTGGTCGGTCTTTATTAGAGGAAATGTTTCCATCTTTAGTTTCCTAAAAACATCTTTTGATCAGAAAACATCTTGTTTTCCTCAAAAATCATGAAATCAGAGTCAGGATTAGTCCCGCATTAGTGCCGAGTCCGTCTCCTGTGGGTGGCTGGGCTCGGCCCCAGCTCAGATGGCTTTGGTGCCTACCCCTGTCCCTGGCAGACCCTGCGCCTTGTTCCAAGGCCACTACTTGGATCCTTCTTTTGGGCAACCAGTCTGCATTTGAGGGTTCTCAAGAATGTCTTCCTGTCGCTGTCACCATAAACCCAACTCAGCTGACAGTGACTTCTCAGCCTCCAGTTTATAAACCGAGTACCTCACAGTTGTCCCCTATCACATGCTCAGGTCCCCGCCAGCGTGGCCTCTCTTCCTCTAACATTTATAGACATGTTCTTGGTTCTGTGCAGACATTTTTTTTTTTTGCTTGAACACCAGAGACTCCCCTGGTCAGCTGTGTGTGGTCACAGTCTCCCCTCTGCTCGGCACGTGGATGCCGTCCAAACCACAGACTCGACTGGAGCGCTTCCCGGGGTCACACAGCGACTCTGGTCTCCCTGCACTGGCCTGCTCCACTCCTGAGAACCCTGCCTCCCAGTGCCCCCTTCTGTGGGGCTTCCGGAGCCTCGCCTTCTCTCGGGCTCTCCCTCCTGCCCCATTTCCCGGCCTGCACCACCACATCGCTGACCCCGTTTTCTGCAGATCTGCCTGCCTTTTCCGTCCCAGCACTGTGTAGCTTTCCACTGTGGCCGTCTTCCCTTCTTCTCCCCACGGCAGTTCCGGCCACCACTGAATCTTGTGGCCATCCGGTCACCACGTCTTTCAGCTCCAGACCGCAGACCTCACGTCGTCCTCTGGGCTTATCACGTTTCCTTCTTCATCCCACAGTTGTTTTTTTTTTTTTTCAAAACTGTGTTAATCTCCCTAAAATATTAGGTCCCACCTTTTACATAAAAACATTCCCATAGACGTCACATGAGGATCTGGTTCTGTTTCCTGTGCCGTTGACCCTTCACATCTGGGGTGTGGTGTCCGAGGGTGAGCACCTTCGGTCATGTCCATGCTGAGTGTGTACAGACTTTTCTTGTCTTTGTTCCCTAAACAATGCAGTATAGCAATTACTCATAAACCTTGTACCAGCCTTCCCCAGCCATCTGGAGATGATCTCAAGAGTTCAGGATTGAGCCTCAGGCAGATAGCACGTGCGTACTCTGAGAAGCCAGTTGCCTGTTCTTCACAACTGCATCGCCTGACCAGGTGTCTTCTTTGCTGGGCCACCTCACAGTGGCTACTGGTGGCCTCTTCCTTCTCAGAACGGTTTTGGGGTCATCCATCCTTCTACCAGATGTGCTGCGCCTGCTCCTTCTCGACTGTCCCCTGCAGACGGTGCCCTTCTGGGAACATCCCTGTCCATCTGAAAGGACGTAAGCAGGATGTGTGTCCCCACGCCTGGTCCTGGGCCTCCTGCGAGGCCTGTGCCGGCCTTCCTGGTTCCGAGCAGTTCTGAAGGGAGCTGGGCTCTGGGCGCTCTCCAGGCTCCACCCCACAGTTGCTGTTTTGTTTCATGGTGCTGCTCTGTACTGTCCTCAAGAGAGCAAGCCTGGTGTCCGTGGAGTACCAGCTGTGCTGGGACAGGCACGTGTTCGCAGGGCTTTGAATTCTCCCACTGATGTCATGCAAAACAGAGCAGCCCTCCCTCCAGAGTGTGGAAGAGCATCTTCGATCCCTGTGCACTATGCTGAGGGCCAGAGGGCTCTGACGTCCAGAGCTGAGCCCCAGCCCTGGTCCATGCAGCCCCTGCTCCAAGCCCTCGGCGACCTGGAGGCCCCAGAGGCCGAGGAGTGGGACCCTCAGCAGAGCCGAGAGCCCAGCAGGTCTGGGAGCCTTCGGAAGGCTCCCTGGGCTGCAGCTCCATGTTGCCAGGGTCACTGCAGCCGGAGGAGCAGAGCACCCAGAGGAAGAGGGACCCCAGGGGCTCTTCCTCCTGAGGAGGTGCTGATGCATAGCAGGGGCAGGCCTTCACCAGCTCCTCAGTTGTTACAAGATCCTGAGTTGAAAGATCCCTCTTTTCTCTCTTTGAATGGGGATGAACTCACGGAAATACACACACCTTTAAGTTGGGAAGGAAGGTCTCAGAGAAGGGGGCTTGCCGTAGCAGCCCTTACACTGAGCACACAGCATCCACAGAGATTTGTCTGCACACGGATGCCCGGGGTGCCCAGGGCGGGAAGATTCGCGGCTGCTCATTCCAGGTGGTGGTCAGTGGCTGCCCACAGAGCTGGCAATTCACATGGTTCTCTGCAGCCAGACCTGCAGCTGGCAGAGACCTGCAGGGACTCTGCACTGGAGACCATGTCCCAGCTCTCCCGTGCCCACCTCTGCCTGGTGGCGAGAAGCCAGTGGGCCCCGGTGGAGCTCCTGACACTGTGCCCACGAGGGCCGGGGCCTGCTCACAGACTTCTCCCTGACCACCCGCAGGCTCAGCACCCGGCCATCACTCAGGGCTTCTAGCAGGATGGGCGCCAAAGCAGGTGTCTGAAGGTCGTTCCTGAATCACAGAGCATTAATGGGTTGTGTCTAGGGCCAGGGAGAAGGGGTTTTCAAGGCCACTTTATGTGTTCCTGTACTTCACAAGGATGGTGTCCTTGGGCTTCGAAAGGGAAGAGCCAAGGCACTTGTGGTCCCATGAAAGCCACCAGGAGAGAAGTGCCCATGTGGTGGTGTGTGTTTGGCCAGGTCATGTGCTGAGCAGAGGTGTGGCTGCCTCTTTACCTCTCCATCTCCATCAGCTACAAAGACTGCTCTGACTTTCCGGATGGCAATAAAGAAAAAGAGACAAATTTCCTACAATCTGATAGGAAAGGAAGAAAGGAATTGTCTGGATTAGCTCCTCAAATTTTGATACATAAAATGCAGTCCCGGGGCATCTTATCAACAGGCAGATAAAGAGTGGGTGGGTTGGTAGAGGACGGTCCCCAATCTGCTCTAACCCCGGCCTGTTTCTCCAGGCCCTGAAGTGTCGGCCACAAGCAGCCTCTGCCCCATGGGCCACCAGGGAGGACACCAGCATGCGGAGGTCAGAAGCAAACGGGCAGGCGGGAGATGCCAGGTGGGCACTGAACCCTGAGTGGGAGCCACCCAGGCGTGGAGAGGACCTTGGTGCCTCAGGTCACGGCTCTGCCACCTCGCAGCTCCGTTACTTGGGAGCTTCGGCTGTGTGTGAAGTGAGTGGTCTGGCCAGCTGATCTCCAGGGCTGAGCAGAATGGCTCCCCGCGGTGAGTTGCAGCAGAGCTGACAGGGGCCAGGCCCGCGGGGAGGACCCAGGGTGCTGGAATACAGGTCTGCTGTTTCTCCAGGCCCCGAAGTGTCAGCCCCTACTCCTGGCACTCGGGACTGCAGGGCCTGGAGCGCTGCACGGTCTCACTCACGAGGCCGGCTGTCTGTGCTGTTCCCTGAGCCTCCAAATTCCCAAAATGTCTCATCCACCAAGAAGAAATGAGGAGTGAAGTTGGGGAACCTGTGGCCTTAAGCTGAAGTGTGGGATGATGCAGCCTCAGCTCAGGGCAGCCGAGGGGCAGGTGAGCCTCCTCGTTTCCTGGAGTGTGATGGACACGGAGCATGCGGGCTCCCTGCTGGAAACTGCTCCCCCAAAGTTATGACGTAGAGCAGCCTTGGACCAGGCTCAGCTGCCTCCCCAGGACTGAGCCACCCCAACCAAGTTTTCCGTGAACATAAGCACAGCGAGAAAAACAGGCCATTTGTTCTGAACTTAGCAAGGGGGTCAGCCACCACTGTTGGTGTCTGGCAGAGACTCTGGCAGGCAGAGGCCTGGGGAGGCTTTGTAGGGGCCCTGGTGGTGGCTGACAGAAGGGCACCCTGGGTGGTGGTGAGCATTCACACTGGGTTTCTCTGATCATTTCTGAGTTGGACACAGGGATGAGAGTTGCAGAAGATGTCCACATCCCTAATCAGGTCCTGGCCACTTGGGGCTGGTTACTACGGGGGTCATTGCTTGGTGCCCTGCATCATCACTGTTAGCAGAGGTCTGACTCCCTCCAGGTGTGACTTGCAGACCGCAGACTGGCCTCCCAGGCTGGGTCTGCAGGAATGGGTTGGAGTCCTGGGCAGGTGGCTGCAGGTCATGATGCAGTCCCTGTCCCTTGGTGGACTCAGTTGCCCGGTTTTAAATACAGTCAACAAGATGAAGGTCCTTCCCAGAGCCTGAAGGGCATCGAGATGGCTCCCACTTCTGTTAGCCCCTTTCAGCACGAGAGTAAAGAGACTGCAGTCCACTCTGCGGTAAAGGACACCTACGCCAGCAGGGTGCCTGAGCCCCACCACTGCAGCAGGGCGCATAGCGGTGCAGACACTGTGGGAAGAGGGTGTGGGGCTTTCAGGAGGGACAGAGGCATCTGAGCCAAAGGAGAGGAGGCCTAGGAGGAGAAGGAAGGCACTCAGGCCTCTGGCTCCTGCGGTGCAGATCCTGAGACTTAGGAGTCACCATGAGCAATGATTTTGCTAATACAGACTACTTCTGAACTGCTGTGCTCAAAAGTGTGGATAGGGACATCTGTACTACTGTCAGAGGATGCCACTTTCACAGCAAGTGACCAAGGGTGGAGTTGGGTCACTTTAGGGTGGATGGACAGGAGCAAGGCTTGGACATCTGGAATGGAAAACTTGAGAGATGACACCGTGGGGGCTCCATCGAGCAGTTCCCTGAGAGCTCGGCCTGAGCAGGTGTCAGCCAGCCCCCTCCAGGGACTCCTCAGCAGTACCAGAGCCCCGATGGCCTTGGAGATTCTCAGCTGGAGCATTGCTAAGCCATGCAGAAGCTTGAGGAGAAAGCAAAAATCAGTAGTACTGATCTTGTCTTTCCTGCAAATTTTGTTATTTTTGGTTTTTTTTTATAAATTTTTCATATTAATTTTGATTCATGTAAATATTGCAGTGAAACATTCTTTCTCTTGATTCCTGAGGATTGGGTCACCTGTTACATTTTGCAGGCAGGTGGGTGACTGGCCCTGCCTGGCTGTGCCCTGGAGACCCAGCGTGACGGTGCTCCTTCCTGGGCTGAGCCACCCCTCCTCGTGCCTTATGCATCACAGCCATCCCCATGCAGGGGGCTCATCATGGGTAAGAGCATCAGGAAATACCAATGGAGCATGGAGGAGGAGCTCTGGACGTGGAAGTCACCGTGAAGAACAGCCAGCCCCCGTCCTGTTCCCAGAGAGAGTGCCTGCCTCGTCTGAGCTTGGGCAGCACGCTGGGCTTCAGACTTGGCAGCTCCTGCTGCAGACGTAAACTGGGCACCTGAGAAGCGGAGGGCTGGCCAGCTGTGCGAGGAGGTGCCATCCATGTAACCAGTCTTCAAACTGAACAAAGGTCTGTTCTTGGTTTTGGAGCATTCCCAGGTGGATAGAGCACGTTCAAAACATTGGTGTTGCTGACGGGGACATCACATTTAAGTCCCCAGATGAGAAAGTTGGACTCGGAGGCTGACATGGCGGCACTTGCCTGGGCACAGCTGCAGCCTCCTGGAAGAGGGACACCAGGGAGCCCCACTGCACGCGGAGCACTCCCGGGGCTGCCCCAGGAGAGCCTGACAGAGTGCATGGGCTGCACCGCGGTGTGCACCGTCCCCAGGGCTGCCCAAGAGGCGGGGATGCCAACTCAGCTTGAGTCTCAGATGGGCGGTGAACACGTTTGTACCCAAGCCTGTCCCAAAGAGCACAGGGACATCTGTGTTTTTATTTGTGGACTCCAGCAGCCCTGGGTGACATGGCTCTGTCAGGAAGAACCGCTCAGTGACCTGGGAGGGAAAGTGGGGCTGCCGAGGGCCCAGTCGGGGCGCCATGAGCTGTGTCTCCCAGCAGTGGTCCTCCCGGGGGCTCAGAAACCTGGGTGGCTTTGGCTCCAGGTCTTTGTAATTCCTAAGAAAAGCCTCCGAGACAGACACAGGAGAAGGGGGGCGTTGCAGAAAAAAGGGGAAAGAATGATTAAAGGGGCCCACGGCGCTGTTTGATTTATGGTCTGTGGGAGAGATTTAAAGAGCTAGATAGGATTGCGTTAATTGTACAATGACTAATTGCTCAAAGGCGAAGGACAGAGATGAATGCCCGTAAATATCTTCCTGGGCAAAAGCATCAAAGATGATTAAACTCTGCTAGGATTAGGGACAATGAGGCAGGGTTGGGGAGAAGTTCTGAAGATAAGGGGTGTTCCTCTAAAACTCTCCCATTCCCGCTCCCGGCGTGTCCGCGTGCCCCGACCTCTGACATTTTGCTGGTTTTCTTGTTCTTTTGGAGTTCTCCTCTGTGAAAACCTCTGCCTGGTGCCCTGGGGGTTTCAGAAAGGAAGGTGGACTCAGGACCAGGCCGTTCCTGCGACGTTAAGTTCGGCCTGGGTGGGCAAGGGGGGAACGGCCCCTGGCAGCGGGCAAGAGGGCGCAAGGCTTCTGAGCATTTCCCCTGAGCTCTCGACCGCAGCTCCTCAGGCCACTTTGCTGGGCTCAGCGAGGCCCTGGAGTGGACGAGCGGGGCGAGGCCCAGCCCAGGAGCCCTAGACTGCCCACAACCTGCCCAGCGGCTTCAGTCACCCTGCACAGGTGGCCTCTGCTCACCATGAATGTGGCCCTACAGAGTGTGCCACCGGCTATGCCAGTGGTGACAGGGAGGAGGTGGCGTCTCTCTCCCTCAGTGGCTTTGATCCATGTTTATATACTTAAGTTTGAATAAGACATCTCTGTTTTCACTGTATAATCAATGCATGTCACTGGGGTACAGCGTCTGAGAACTCAGGGATGGGGAGTATTGGGATGTGCCCACCCCAAGGTCCAGGTCTGAGCTGTGCTTTTCCTTGAGGGAGTAAAGAAGATGACGAACGCTGAGTGAGTTGCAGCACTCGCTCTGCTCAGTGGACTTGAGGTAGCTGGGGTCACGCTGGCGGCGTAACGCCCACCTCTGGCCCCGTCCGTGGGCTGGTCCCTCAGACACGGGGGAGCCTTCTCCCAACTATAGTCTTCCTGCGGTGGCTGCCAGCGTCCTCATGTTGACAGCTCTCAATTAGGAGCTTCTGCAAGCCCCCCGGGAAAAAGAGGGCTCCTCGGTGACATTGTTGGTATGGAGTCACACCCCTCTTTCATAGGACATACAGCCAGCGACCTCTGGGTGTGAATCAGTCTGGACACTGTTGTGATTTATACCGCATGCAGTGATAACTCTGCTTGAACAACGATGGATTTATCCATCTTTTATTTACTGTGTTGCTGTTATTATTTGGCACCTATTTAGCTCAGCAATTAGAATATAAACTTCAAGGCAAGGCTATATATTAACAATTATAATGAGGTTTAGGAAAAACTAAAGCCAAGTGAAAATAAATGGTTACATCCTTAGGAGAAATTTGCTTCTTTGTTGTGCAGTTGGCATAGAGTCATTGAGAATTATGGATCGTTCCACCTGCCGCACGCTCTGCTCTCCTCGGGCAGCGCGGAGGACGGCAGGAGAGCGCTGCATTTCCCATGCGCTCCTGGACGCAGATCCTCAGGCCACTTCACTGTGAGGCCACCTGGGCTCGTGCTTTTCACCTGGTGGAGAACGTCCCAACCACCCAGTGTCGCTGCTCACCCACAGTGTTTTGTGGCTCTCTGCCCCCATCCCACTGACACCCCCGGGGCAGGCACCGTGGCAAGTTGACACATCCCAGAATAGTGAGGAAGCCCTGGAGAAGGTGGTCCCCGAGGCCCTGCAGTCTTCTGCCTCCAGGGAAAGACAAAAGCCCTGCTGCAGGTCCTCCAGGAGGCCCACAACCGCTTGTGGAGGCCCCAAGGGGCTTTGTGCAGAGGACGGTAGCGGGGGAGGGTGGACAGTGCCTTTTCAGTGTGGGCACTTTGCGTGATGGAGATTTCTGGTTTTCCCTTTGATATGCGTAGCAGTTTGAGAAGTGCCCAGCACGGTAAGCCCCATGCCCAGAAAGCTCCCCGGAGGGGCATTTGGTGTTTTATTTATTTTTCGGTTTTGGAAATCAGAAAGCTGTCTCTGTGCTCATCAGAAGCAGGTGGCCGCAGGGCACGAGCACATAAACATCTCTGCATAAGCTCCTTTCAGGGTTGCCCCAAAACAGTGCTTTTAGCAGAATCCCAGGACAGGGGCTTGGGATGTGGCTTTAATTCTTTTTCGCTGTCGATGGTTCTGTGACCCTGCAGGTGGCTTAACCTTCTCCATGCTTTGGTTTCTTTGCCTATAAGTCAGGGGATCGAGTGAGACGTGATCTTTTCTGACTCCTCTATTTTGCAGTTCTGTATTTCACTGATGCAAAGATGTTCAAAACTTGTGACATGTGCTCTGGCCAATTCTTCCCATTTGCTCTTTAGAACTAGAATCCAAAAATGAGAGCAAATGTGTTGCGTGGGCTTCTCTACCTAGGGCCCCGAGGGCTCCAGTGTGCCTCACCAGGACTTCCCCTCACACACACAGAGCACAGGTCGCAGGTGCCACATGCTTCAGACTTGCTCATCTGTACATGGTCTCTTAGAAAGCAAGGGATTCTTCACTAATAAGCTGATCTCATTACAGGGTAATAAATTGGAAATTGCAATGAAATTAGGTTGATTTCTGACTGTCAAATTTTGGTTGCAAGGTAGAAAAGAAATAATCATTTTTAAAACTGCAACAGCTGTTCCTTCGTATTATATTTTAAAACCCTTTAGAGGAATTAGTTAATTAATTTCAACATTGTTAAACTCTCCTTAATAGTGTTCCAAAATACCTAGCAGTGATTAATCATGATCGGAATTTTTATCAGTCAGGATCTAATACATTTTTCCAAAAAGAAGATTTTATTACACTTTAAAATTACTTTGTTTGAATTCTTTAATTGTAGATCTTGTTCTTGTTTGAAAATACCGTCCTTCTCCATTCAGTGCCTTGCAAAGTTAGTGCTGCTCTCGGAAAACATTCCCCAACTTTTAGGGCTCCTTCCCTCCCTCCCACTCAGCTGTATCATTTAATTTCATGTGGCCTTAATGAGAAATTGTTTTCAACAGTTTCTAAGAGTTTCAGTCAGCAATATTTCATTCCAGAATAAAAGGTAATGATCCATAAATTCTTAATGCCATATTTTTATAGCCAGTAAATTAGTCTTTAATGGGTTCAATAAGTTCTGTGGTGTATGTCATTAATTGTTAATGGTGTTTTAACTAGATAATTGTTAGGAAGGGCTGTTTATCATCACCACGGGTGAATGACTGATCCGTACCATTTGTTCCGCTTCATAGTATGGTACTTAGTTTATCGGCTTTGTGTGCCCAGAGCACATCAGATGCCCACGCGCACTGACCAAACACTGAGTTCCAACACACTGGCGTTCCCAGCAGCTGTGACACACAGTTCCATAGCCCTCGGTTTGGGTGTTCCTATTTCTTGTATCAGTCAGCATGAGGCCACGTGGTGCTGGGTAACAAGCCACCACAGAACTCAGCCGTCCAAACAAGGACTCCCCACCCTCACGGTGACGGCCAGTTTCACTTGTCCCTATGGCTAGACTGTGGCATCGAGTCAAACAGGACGCCAGGTCAGACCGTCTGACTGCAGCTGATGGCCGTGGGGCTGAACACGGGCCATGCAGAGAGGGAGGAGCCTGCCGAAGCCCAGTGCTGCTCTGCTGCCACCTTGACTCTGGGCTTGCCGGCCTGGGGGCACTGGTGATCTGGAGCACGCTGGGATGAGCTGGGCTCCGTCTGCTGGTGGTCCCACCTCTGAGCTTGGCCTCTGGTGGCTCGGGGCAGAGGGCTAGCCATGGCACGCCCCTCTCATGGGCAAGGGCAGCAGAAGGAGGGCCAGCCTCACCCTTCACGCCACCCAGGCCTCCTGCTCCCTGCCTGCTGACATCGCATTGGCCACAGCAGATCACACGATGGGACCCGGGCACAGCTGGGGCACAACTCCAGCAGGGACCAGAGTCCTGTGGCCGAGAGAGCTCGGGGGACAAGGAACTTCTCCTGTAGAGGAGGCCCTCATGGGACACCCTTCCTGCTGCTCCCACCTGTGCCCGGGCTCTTACCCCAGGCCCCAGGAGGTGACAGTGCCAGGCCAGACACTCCAAAGTCCTCTTCAAAGGTGACGTTTTCCTGAGGGCCTCAACCAGCCACCATGGCAAAGTGCCGTTCAGAAACGTCACCCGGGTTGGTGGGTCGTCTGCTCACCAGTGGTCTCCTTCAGACTTCCTCCCTCCCTGGGTCACGACCACTTCAGACAAGGCGTCTGACGCTTCCCCGACCCCGCAGAGAGGGCGAGCGGCGGACGTGTGCATGGAGACACAGGTGGGGAGAACCCAGCAGAGCCCAGGGCCAGGGGCGCGATTTTGCCAGAACAGAAGGAGGAGAATTAGCCTAGGAGCTCCCGGCCCGGGGAAGATCTGGGAAAGCCAGAGAAAGTGGCCAACCATGAAGAGTGGCGGCTACGTCAGCCGCCCCGAGCCTGACCAGTCGACAGGCGCTCTAGGTATGAGGCATGGGCGTGAGTGCCGTCTGTCCCAGCTGGAGAGCACAGGCAGGCCCTTGCACCCGCCTTTAAAGCCTCAGCATGGAGGCCCAGCTTCTAGGATGGGGTGGGCCTTTCTCGGGCCCAGGATTAGAAAGGTATCTCTGAAGCAAAATCATTGCAAAGTTGATCATCGGAGCGTGTAAGGTTAGGGAGAGGGAAAATCCAGGAGGCTCCACTTTCTGAGTTGACTGAGCAGCTGAAAGACCAGCTTATGGTGTGTCCTCCGCACCCCAGGCCCCAGCAGCCCGGGGAGGGGCCTTCAGTGCATCTGTGCCCAGCCGTGCACGGCAAGTCCTGAGGCCATTCCTTGTGTTCCCGACACTCCTGGGAAGAAGGCTGGGATGTGAGGGGCTGAGGGGACCCAGGGAGAGGGGCCGAGGCTGCAGCAGGTGCCCTGGACTCATGTAGAACTGACTCAGGGAGAGAACTGTCGGGAGGTCAGACCCAGAGGGAGAACACGCGAGCCGGATGGCCACGGGCCAGCAAGACCGTTGCTCACCACGTCTGGTCTCTGGGAAACTGGCACTTGAGCTGCAGAGCCGCAGCTTTCCCTGGCTGTGGTCGAGAGGCAACAGGAGGATCTGAAGCCAGAAGGGCCCCTGGGTCCCAGCATGTCCACACAGGCCTCGCCACACTGGGAGGCGCGGGCCTTGTGGGTGGTGCGATCCCACAACCTGGGGTTCTGGACGCACTGGCAGTTCCATGGAGTATTCTTTCCTTGGAGTCCATGGGTGCTGGACTGGATCCCAACCCCTGGACAGCATCACTCCACCAGCCACTCAGGGAGCGCCCTCCAGGGCAGGATGCAGGGCAGCCCTACTCCCGGGTCCCGGCTGCCACCTCTCATTCGGAGAAGCCGGAGACCCTCAAGGCGGAAAATTCTGCTGCCCCAGGGGAACAATGAGCAAGCCGTGTGCGGAAGGAGCTCCGTGGTGAAGACGGTCGGGCACAGCCTCCGTCCACGCTGGAACCCATGGAGGTCTCCGAGCTCAGCAAGTGCTCACAAGCTTGAAGTGCTCTCATCGCTCTACAGTATGAAAACACTGATATCATACAGCATCTAATTAGTGCCACCAAAACAGAGTAGCATGGCTTACGGACACCCTGTAGCCCACGCCATCACTAACCTCCACAGTTCAGACCAGAGCAGATTCCACGGACCTGGTACCACAGTTAGAAATCCACCTCGTCACACCACGCACGACAGCGGTCACATGAATCAGGAAAGTTTGGCTCAGCAGAGTAAACATAAGCAGGCTCTGCGTCATCCCCTCTAGTTTAAAGATGCACATAAGCCTCACACATAGAGGTTGACCATGTGTCACGGTTTGGACATGGGTGTCCCCCAGAGCCCCGTGTTGAAGGCCTGGTCCCCAATGCAGCAGTGTTCGAGGTGAGGCCTGGGAGGTGGCTGGATCCGGAGGGCTCTGACCTCCTCAGTAAGCCCACAGATAGACCCGGAGCCATGGGCTATTGGGAGGTGGGGAGGTCAGAGGCAGAAAACTGGGGTCACGTCTTGGAGAGTATTTTTTTTTTTGGTCCCTTCTTCTCTCTGCTTCCTGGTCACCCTGAGGTGACCCGCTGTACTCCACCACGTGCCCCATCCCATGATGCTCTGCCTCACCAGAGGTCCAGGAATGATGGAGCCAAGTGACTGTGGACTGACACCTCTGACACCATGAGCTAAAGGGACCTTCCTCCTCTAAGTCGCTGTCCTCAGGCATTTTGTCACAGGGACAGAAAGCTGACAACACAGCCTGGGCGCAGACCTAGACACTGCAGCCACGGAGGAGTGACGGGCAGAAGCTGCATCCCCTCCGTGGGCAGCCAGGGCGCGGATTCAAGCCCACAGACTCACCATGCTGGCCACTGCTCCTGAGAGCCACATCGTAGGTGGCAGATCCTAGAAGAAGTCGCCCAGGGCGGGGAGATGTCCACTGGTCCATGCATCACTGTGCACCCCCGAGTGCCTTTCCTTCCTTGGTCAAGAATTTGTTTTTATTTACACATAGCAACATTGACCTTGTGCACACAGTCGTGTGAGTCTTGGCCAAGATGAGGAGACTCATAAGCCCCACTCCCCAGACTTCCCCTCGCCGCAGTGACCTCAAGCCTCCCCTTGCCTGGTCCTGACAGCTGTGGGTCCCCTGCCTTCCAGAACACTGCACCAGAGGAAGGACGGCTAGGCCACCTCGTAAGGCTGCTTTCTGTCTCGTCATCCAAGCCTGAGACTCGCACGTGCCTTCGCGTGTATCCGCACTGGCTGGTATCCCGTTGCATGTAAAACTACATTCCCATTCCACATTGAGGGACACTTGGTGGCTACTAATTTGGGCAGCTGTGATCAGAGCTGCCATACATATTCATGCACAGGACTTTAAGCCAGAGAGCTTCGTGTTCCTGGGGCCAACACCCAGGAGTGGGACTGCTGTCCCTCGCGGCAAGCTCACTAATAACTGCCAGGCTGTTGCACCGCGGGACTGCACCTTTCACCCCGCCAGCCAGGTGGGAGGGCCCCGCAGCTCTGCCCCACCAACGCGCACGCGCTACCTCCAGCTCTTGGCTTCTGTCTGGACACTCTGAGGCATGTGCCGCGGCTGCTACGGTTTCTGTGGTGCCCATGGTTTTTGCGTTTCTGTGGTGGTGCCCACGGGTGTCGGGCAGTGTTCAGGCACTGTCTGTCATAGCGAAATATCCACTCGGATCTTCTGCCCCTCTTTCACTGGTCATTTGCTACTTGGTGAATTTTGAAAATTCTTACATATTCAGCATTCTTTTGTCAAATAAATAATTTGCAATTATTTTTCCCAGTCTGGGCTCACTTTTCTCCCTCTTAGTGATATTTTTTGTGCAGCAAAAGTTTTTGATTTGGACAAAGTCCCACAGATCTCCCCTTCCCTTGAGCAGGTCTGGCTGGTGTCACTGTCGAGATTCCTGGCCTGACCAAGGCCCTGGGTGCTTGCTCCCGGCTCTCTTCCTGTGGGTTCCTAAGTCCGTATTTCACACGTAGAACTGTGACCACTTGGAGCCAATTCTCATGTAAGACCTGAAGTACAGACTGAGGTTGTCTTAAGAAGGTTGCTATGTTGTTGTTCATTGAGAAACCTGTGCCTTCTCTGTTCGGTGGCACCTGCACCTGTGTCAGGATCAGGCAGCCACATGCGTGGGGCCCTCTTTGGCTCTGTTCTGTTCTATTGAGCAAAGTGTCCATCTTGTCACCCAAATCTGTCTTGACTACTGTCAGCTTCATGGCGAGCCTTGCAGTCAGTGATGTGAGTCCGTCTTCTCTCCTGTTTCTCGATCACCTTGGTCTCCGCGTGACTGGTAGAGCCTCTAAATGCAGTTGTCGTTCTTCCTTCAGTCACACTTCATGATGGCTTTGGTCCTTTTAAGCATACTTAGAATTTGAGACTCTCTATTAATCACTTGGATATAAGATTAGAAGAGAAAGGTGAAAGGAAATGATTCAGAAATTCTGGGTTTTTCTTTTCTCAAACTTAGTCAAGAAATGCATTAAGTAGAGCGAATCCAAGAACAAAATCTTCATTGCATGGACCTTGTCAAGATTTTCTCCCAGTGGATACCCCTGCATGCCAAGGTGTGCAAATAATGGGAAAAAATAGTCACTTGTACAACATGGAACTGTGAACAGAGTTGGTACAGGAGTACTCCTGTATAAACAAACGATCCCCACAGTCAGAGATTCAGGGATTCATTAGTGAATATGAAGTGGTTGGGTACCGTCAGAATCATGCTGCACATGCCGTCTCCTCACACCATTCTCATTCCCTGTATCAATCACTGGCGGTGTTGTCTGAGCCCGTCCAGCACCTAGCACATTCTCTGAGGCATGACACACCTGGAGTGTTGAATTAAGCATTGAACATGTGCAGTGTTCAATATTCCAACCTACTTTCTTCATTTATTCTGCAGTGATTTTTAAATAAAATTCACGTACTATGAAGTTAACACACTTAAGCTATAAAATCCCACGGGGCTTGTTGGCATGCAGAGGAAGCATGGCCACTGACCCCAGAACACCCCATCATCCCCTAAGAAGCCCCAAGCTCACCCCTAGCCTCTGGCAGCTGAGTCCCTACTTTCTGTCTGTGTGAATTGCCTGTTTGGGGCAGTTCATCTAAGTGGAACCGCACAGTGTGGGAGGGTCCTGTCGGGTTACTCTGAGTTATCACGTTACAGAACCCATCCACCTTGCAGCGGGTGTCGCACTGCATTCCTTTCTGTGACCAAAGAATGTTTTAGTCAGCTTTTTCATTGCTGTGACCAAAAACCTGACAAGAACCATGTAGAAGAGGAAAGGTTTACTTGGGGCTCACAGTTTCAGAGGTCTCAGTCCCTCAGGACATCATGGTGGAAGAGCGCGGAGAAGGAATGCAGCCCAGGACATGGCCACCAGAAAGCAGGGACGGGGAGCTGGCTCTCTGATCACCAGGACAAATTATAAACCGCAAAGCCCCACCCTCAGAAACCTTCCTCCTTCAGTCAACTGCCTACAGTTACCACCCAATTAACCCATCAGTGGATCAATCCATTGGTCAGGCTCTACCTCGCATAAACTAATCATTTCACATTTCAACATTCCTGCACTGTTTCACGCATGAGTTTGGGGGAACATTTTGTATTTAAACCATAACATTCTGCTCCAACCCCCAGAAAGCTCAGCTCATCTCACAATGCAAAATGCCTTTTCCAAGAGTCCCCATGACAGTACCAACATCTCTAAGAAGTTCAAGTTCAGACTCTCATCTGAGCCTCAAGGCAACTCATAGACATTTCCCCTGTAAAGACCAAAAGCAAGTCACATATATGCAGTATATAAAGGCATAAAGTAAACATTCCCTTCCACAGAGAGAAATGGGGAGTAGGGAAAAGGACAGGACTGAGCAAGACCAGGATCCAGCTGGACAAACCTTCCTGTAGCTTCTTGTCTAGCAGCTGGGGCACGTGGCGTTGTGTTGTTCACTCCAAAGGGCTGGGTAGCTCCGCCCCATGGCCTTCTCTTGGGTCCTGCAGCTTTCCTGGGCAGACTTTCCATGTTCCTGGCATCTCTTAACCTCGGGGGCCTCCATTTGGCTGCAACGTCCTTCTCACATCTTCATGCACCAGCCTCTCACAGGCAATATTCAGGACTCTACCCCTGCTACATTTTGGCAGGCCTCCAAGGCCTTCCTTTAAAATTGTGGTGGAAGCCTTCCTAATCTGTGTTCTGCATCCCTGCTGAACCAGCACCATGTGTTGACACCGTCTCTGGCACAGTTGAACCTCCTGGGACCATGGCTGTAGCATCCTATAGGGCAAGTGAACATGCTGGAAAAATTTCCTAGCCACCCCCCACCCCATGCAAACAGGGTGCCCCCCTCTTCTCTTCTCAAATGAATCTTTACTTTTAAACCCTTGAGCCTGAGATGGATGTGATCTCACCAATTCCTGAGATGCCCTCAAGCCGTCTTTTCTACTGTCTCTGTGCAAAGTACTTAGCATCTCTTTAGTGGCTACAATGTCTTTGACAACCACAACTTCCTTTGCTCCATCTTTACATGCATTTTTCTGGCCAAACTCCAAGTTTTCCAATTCTTTTGGCTTAAACTTCTGTGCCTGATTATCACTGTAAATTTGGATAAAAGCTGCCAGCAGTATCCATGCTGCCACCTGAATGCTATGCTGCCTTTTGAAATTTCGTCCATCAGATAAACTAGTACATCACTTTAAATTCAGCCTAACACAAAGTCTCAGGACCCATGCAAAATATAGATAACTTCTTTGCCAGAACATAGCATGAGTAGACTCTAGTCCAATCTCAATAGTCCAACATTCCAAAGCTTTTCCAGCTTGCATCTCTAAATTCTCAAAAGTCCTGCCCCTGCAAACTAGCTCCAAAAGTTTCTGAATCACATGGCCAAATTAGTCCCAGCAACAGCCTCACTTCTGGTACTAATTCTGTTTCAGTCAGATTTTTTATTGCGGTGACAAGAACAAGATAGAGGAGGAAAAGTTTATTTTGGCTCATGGTTTCAGAGGTTAAGTCTTGATCAGCTGGCTCCGTAGCTCTGTGTCCAAGGTGAGGGAGAACATCATGGTGGAGGGGTGGTGGAGGAAAGCGCCTCAGGACATGGCAACCAGAAGGCAGAGAAGCCCTGCTCACCGGGGACAAAACATGTACCTCAGAGCACACCCCAGTGACCTCCTTTCTACAGCCAACTTGCCTATAATTCCTACAATCACCACCCAATTAATCCATCAGTAGACCGATCCACCAATTAGGTGACATCTCTCTTACTCTAATCATTTCACATTTGAACATCCCATGTTGTCCCACACATAAGCTTTTGGAGGACATTTCATATGTAAACCATACCAATAATATTCTACTTGTGAATATACTAGATTTTGCTTGTCCGCTGATCTCAACTAATGGACATTTATGTTGTTTCTACTTTGGGGTTATTATAAAAAATGCTGCTATAAATATATGCACATGGATATTTGTTTAGACATGTTTTTAATCTTCTTGGATATATACCTAGAATTAAAGTTTTGGATAACATGGTAAACATATGTTTAAATTTTTGAGGAACTGCCAAACTATTTCCCAAAGCAGTGGACACATTTTGCATTCCTGCAAGCAAAGAATTTAGGTTCCAATTTTTCAACACTTGTCATTATCTTTTCTATTATAGAGACTTGGCAAATATGAATTCATATCTCATTGGATGTGATTTGCATTTCCCTAATGACTAATGACATTGAACGTATCTTCACATACTCATTTGTCTCTTGTAGGTATTTTTTTGAGGAAATCCTATTTAAATCTTCAGATCATTTTAAAAATTAGATTGTCTTTTTCTTGTTGAGTTGCAAGAGCATTTTACATATACTGGGTATTAGACTCTTATAATGTGGTATACTTTGAAAATCTCTTCTCACATCCTGAAGATTGTCTTTTCATTTTCTTGTTGGTATCCTTTGAAGTGTAAGAGTTTATAATTTCATAATATTCAGTTGATTTATTTTATCTTTTGCTGCTTTTGTTTTTAGTACCATATTGAAAAAAACCATTGCCTTAGCTAAGGTCATGAAGACCAAGTTTTCCTTCAAGAGGTTTACATCTGCGCTCTTGTGCTCAGGTCTTTGGTGCACTCCAGTTAATTTGGCTGTGGTGAGAAGCAGACGTCCAACCCTGTTTGTATGTGAGGTACGATGTTGAAGACAGTTCTTCCCCACTGACCTGTCTTAGCATCCTGATTGACACCTTGACCCTAAGTGGGGTTTATTTCTGGACTCGGTCTCTTCCATTGATCTGAGTCTATTCTTATGCCAAAGTGATATTGTCTGATTTATTTTTGCTCTGCTTGTTTTTTTTTATTTTATTCTTTCTGTACTTGGAATTGAACCCAGGGGTGCTCTACCACTGAGCCACATCCCCAATGCTTCTTTCTTTATTTTTTTATTTTGAGACAAGATCTTGCTAATTGTTCAGGCTGGCCTTGAACTTATGATCCTCCTGCCTCAGCCTCCCGAGTATCTGGGATTACAGGTATTCATCACTGTACCCAATTTATTTTGCTCTGCAGTAAATTTAGAAATCAAGAAATATAAAGTGTTTCTTTTATTCAGGATTTTCATGGTTTTTCTGGGTTCCTTGCATTTACATGTGAGTTGTAGGATCACCTGGGAATTTCCACAAAGACTCCAGCGTGGACTTTGGTACTCATTGCACTGAATCTGGGAAGTGCTCACATCCTAACCCTGTTTCTCCTTCCAGTCTAAAATCGCGTCTTTTCATTTATTTAGATCTCCTTCAGTTTCTTGCAGTGATGTTTTGTAGCATACACATTTCATACTTTTTTTGATAGATTTCGGCTAAGTGTTGTTGTCTTGAGGCTCTTGGAGATGTAATTCTAGGTCATGTCGATCATTCCTTGCAATTCTGCAGCACATCTTGCAAGGTGGCTGGACTTGCTGGCTGGTTCTGGCGGTTCCCTGTGTGTGATTTGCTGGGAAGCTCAGATGCATGCGCCTTGAGGTCATCTGTGAAGGGGGGATCCGGTTCCTCCTTGGCAACCTGCTGTTCTGTTTTGGATTTTCTGGCCTCGTGGCTGTGGCTGGCGTCTCCAGGGCAACGTCACAGGTCATTGTTTCCCACCTTCTCTCCTTCGCCTTGTCCAGACCTGTGGAAAGTGTTCAGCCTTCTGCTCTGGCTGCGATGTCACCTGGGTTTTCTGTGGGGCCCTCTGTGGGGCTGAGGAAGGTCCTTCCTGATTCCCTTCATGACCTTTGAGGGCTGGTGGGTTTTCCCAGTGCTTTGTCCACTGTGAGGCCCCGCTGTCTGGTCTCCGCACGTCCGTCTGTCCCTTTGTCTGAAATGCTTCCACTTCTGGTGACAACATCATCTAGCGCTGGCATCAGTGACCCTGCCTCATGGGTGAGTTAAGACGTTGTGCCCTCCTCTGTTTCTCCTGCACTGAGAGTCCACTCCCCTGGTCAGAATGGGATCATCAGGAACACGAGACACGTCGGTCCTGGTGAGGACGCAGGGGCAGAGCCCGCATTCCTGTTGGGGTACGTAAACTAGCACAGCGTAGGACATCAGTGTGGAGGCTCCTCAAAAACTAAAAGTAGAACCACCGAGTCGGCCAGCTACGCCACTCCGTGGCAGATCCTCGAAGGAATTAGAGGTGGCGTACTACAGCCAAGGGGAGGACACGTGTGCCACTGCGCCTGTTCTCTTCAACTATCTGACAGAATTCTCCGTTCAGTCCATTTGGTGTTTGGGAAATCGTGGGATTATCCATCCAGGCTCCTGTTATTGGTGAGTACCCTTGTGCTCCTGATTTTAGTAACTCACGTCTTCTCTCTCGGCCGTCTAAAGTTGGTCATCTTCAAAAAAACGAAATGACCTTTGTTTGTTGACACTTTCTATTGTTTCTATTCCTGACTTCAGGCGTTTCTGCCAGAATCTTGGCCATTTCCCTCCCTTTGGGGTAAGCGTCACCCTGGTCCTCACTTCCCAGTCACTTCCCGTCACTCCTGCAGCTGGCGCCTGGACGTGACGTTCTCCTTTCTGTGGACGTGTGCGTACACACATCTGGAGGTGCTCGCTCGGCCGCGTCCCGTCACATCAGAGGGCTTCCCATCCCCCTGGTGGCTCCTTGACCCTTCAGTCACTGAGACGTGTGACTAGGTGGGACATCGCTTGTCATCGTTGGCGGTCTTCGTTGTTACTGAGCTCTTGTTTCTTTGCACTCGGGTCAGAAGACGAACTTTGTATTACTCCAGTCCTGGAGACTCACCAAGACACACTGATTCCCAAGCTGCCGTCCATCCTGGGAATGTTCCGGTCTGAAGAGCCGCTCTTCTGCCCCCCTGGAGCTGGGCTCAGCCTGGTTGGCTCCTGGTGCTTTCCAAACCCCCTTCTCTGCTCTCTGAGTCCAGTTCTGTCACCGCTGGAGGGTTGATGCTGCAGCACTGACCGTCAGGCTGCCGTCTCTGCCTGTGATGCTCGGGTCACTTCATGCATCTGGGGCTCGTTTTAGGGCTTGTTGCTTATCACTGCTGTACCTTCTTGAGAGACTGACCTCTTACCACTGTGAGATGTCCGCTCTGTGTTAAGTCCACTCTTCAAGCCTCCACAGCTCCGGACTTCTGTCTGTGCCCCTCGCCCTTTCCACCTTGGCTGTGAGCCCTCCGCCGTCTTTAGGTGGACGGCGCGCATGCCATTGGCCGTTGGTCCTTCTTAGCCATCCAGCGCTCTCTGCCTCTGGTCGAGGGCCCTGCATGGTCACAACAGGCAGGTTCAGCATTTTCCTAATGCCCAAGGCTTGGTTCCTTTTCCCCCTTATTCTGTGTCCGATATATTCTGAGTGTACCATTTTAATCCATTTCTTCTCTGAGGAGTTAGACTGAGACTGCCAGGAACATCTTCCAACGTGCAGTCAGATCCACACCAACTGCACTCCAGTTGTACCCAGACCCTGCTCTGAGTAGCTCCTGCCACCCTCCTTGGCGCGGGTGTGGCACAACAAGAGGCCCCTCTCCAGATGGGAGTTCACAGACAGGAGAAAAAGTCAGGGAAACACTCGGTTCCTACAGTCCTGCCCCACCTTATGCAGGTGGTTTTCTTCACTGGTGTTTGAATATCTTGAATGTTCCTGAATTCCAGCCTGAAAACTTGGGTGTTTTTATAGGAAAGGCCTGACACCCACAAACTCAGAAACCATTTGTGGGGAAATATCTCCATTCTGCCTTCAGTTTTGAAGAGCAGTTTGCTGGGTATGAACCCTCCCGTGCGTTTCCTGTGGCTGCCTGGGGGAGGGTCTCAGCCTGCCAGCCCACCCGGCTCCTAGGAGAAGCCGCTCTTCCCCTCCTGGGGGTCTTCTGGGATGAGCCCTGCTCTCCAGCCGCTCCCAGACCCCTGACTTGGTGCTTACACCACTTGATTACGTGTCTGGGTCCGACCCTCTGAGTGTTTCCTACTTGAAATCTGATGGCTTATTGGTGTACAGGTCAACATTTCCTTCAGTCTGGGAAGGTCTTTGTAGTTTTGGCCATTACCGCTTTAGTGATCTTTCCTTTCTGCTCCTCTTCCCACTCTGGGACTCGCTGCACACTGCCGCTTCCCTGGGACACCGAGCACCGGCAGGGCGCCAGGGCTCTAGTCACAGTGCTGTCTTCACGGATCTTTCTAGCTGTTTCTAGTACAGATGATCTCGGTTGACTAGACCGAGTTCACTGGTTCTCTCCTACTGCACAAACCTTCTTTGAAATTTTGGTTTCAGTTATTATACATTTTAGCCCCAGAACTTCTGTTTGGCTCTTTTTGTAATAAGTCCTGTCTCTGTTGATATTTTATATTTGGCAAGATATTGTTCTTGCACTTTTTATCAGTTCTTTTGATACTTTTTAAATAGCTGATTTAAAGTCTTTGGAAAGTGTGACGTCTGGGCTTCCTCGGGGACGCAGCCTATCAGCTGCTTTTCCACTCTAGTCAGGGACTGTTCCTTCTCACTTCCTTGCATGCTTTGAGGTTTTATTTTGTTGGCAGCATCCTGTGTGATTGTCCTGTGTCAACTCTGGGAAGAGCTCCCGTCCTCGGGGTCTGCTGCTGTCTGCTGAGTGAACGTCATACACTGGCTCCAGAGAGCCTGCTCTGCGGCTGCTGTGTCACCGCAGCGTGCTCGGTCCACTTCCTGCTCAGCACAGGTCAGCAGCACTGCCCTGAGGTGCCCACACCAGGTGCCTCCTAGTTTTGCTGAGGCCGAGTCCTCGCGTCCCCTCAGATCCAGCCTGCACACACGTTTGGCCGGCCAGGCTCCTGGTTGTAGGGTTAATTTTTCAGACTGAAGGTTTGTGGTTCATTCCTTCCACCGTGAAGCATTTTGGAAGCTTTTATTCCTCTTGAAAGTTTGGGTTAGGGAACTTTATACAGCTTAGATCTGTCAGAAAGTAGATCTGATGTCACCGCCTTCAATGAGAATTGTTACCTCTACAATGAAGGAGGACTTTTTTGAGAACGGAGGTGGTCAGGGTCTGGTGGAACAAGGTAGGCATGAAGCCACCTGAGGTCATTCTGGATCTGGAACAAGGCCCCAGCTGTGCCACCTGTGAGCTCTGGGCTAGTCGCTAGTGACCACAGTTGACACAGGCTCCCCGGCAGTCAGCTTACAAAACCAAGGTGGGTGGGGCCCGTGCTCTCGCCCCTGGAGCACCTGCAACTCCCCTGCTCACAGGACACCTGGAGCGCTGAGCCTGGGGTGGACTGTCCTCCCAGGCTGCGGCTTCCCCCGTTTGCCCACCACGGGGGGTTCATCTGGCTTCACTGCTCACAGTGAACCGACTCGTCTGTGTCATGGTGTCAGGCTGGGGAGGATTTCCTCTGGTGATTAGGTAGGCTGGGATTCACTTTACAGAGCCACTTTGAGGTCAGCCTGGTTATTTGGCTGTGTGTTTTTGAGTATTTCGAGATGGAGGGATTCACTGCCAAGCCTAAGACATGCCCCTGTCCAACCGCTCACACAAACGCAGGCCTCACAGAGCAGAGCAGAGCCAAGGTCCCTGCATCGCTGCTTGGGCTCGTTCCTCCTCTGATCCCAGGCATTAGTGCAAATAATGAAGTGTCAGCTTCAATCGCAATGGAAAAGTGGGAAAGGCCCTTTGCTCTCCGCTTCAGTACACACAGAACACAAATAGTGGTTTGGACACCAGCAATTTATGACAGGGCAGGACAAGGCACACAAACAAACAAGCAGACAAACAGACTTTCCAGGGTCCTCGGCGGCGGCGGCAGCAGCCAGTCTGCAGCCAGCGCCCCGGCTCAGGCTGGGTTCTCCTCGCCTGGCCCTGGAGGAGGGGGCACGGTTGGTCGAGGTTCAAAGACCTGAGCTCTAATTACCAGCATAATTAGAATAAGAACATGTTGCTCTCTCCAGGGGGAACAGCCCTGCTTCTGTGCTCTGGGAGAAAGCGTGTTTAAGAATTCCCATGGAGTCGCCTGGGAGGAAGCGCAACCCCATGCCGAGCCGCCAACGTGGTCTTTAGCTTGTCCTATGTAATTTCGTGCGCTGTTTGAATGTGCTAACGAGGCACATTATTTTTAGCAATGTCAGCAAGGGGATCAGATTCCTGCACAGTTGTGCTGCCTGCGGAAGTGACTTGCTTTCTAACCACTGTCATAATGTCCTCTGCTGGGGCTCAAGCCCCCCCCCCCGCCCCCACCCCGGCGGCTGCAAAGGAGGTGCAGCAGAGGCCCAGATGGCACCCTCGGGGCAGCTCATCTCCCTGTGATGGAGGAGGTGCCAGAGGCCAGTTCAGACCTAAAATCACTGTGCTGTGGTGACAGGGCACACCAGTGGGAGCACTGGAGGACGGAACCTGAGGGCTCTGGAGCTGGGTGAGGGTGCGGAAGCCCATGCCCACAGGCACCCCCCCTGGTGCCAGGAGCTGGGAGGGCAGCCTCGGTGGGGCTTGCTGGTGGAGGGAGACCGAAGCCAGGTGAGGTGGACTGAGGAGCAGGCAGGGTGAGAACTGGGGGGGAGAAGAGGACGCAGCCGCAGGAGGCCTTTGGAGCTGCAGGAGATTGCTGGGTGGCCCCCGGGGGCAGACTTGGAAAGATGGGGGCTCTGCGGGGTGCTGCTGGGCGTGGGCCTCCTCAGGAGCCCCGGCTTCGTGAAGCAGCCGCTCCTCCCACACGCCCTGGGAGAGGCGCTGTCAGGGTGGCGCTCAGGCTCCCGCGACTCCGAGTTCTGGGAACATGCCTCACTCTCTGACCCTCAGAGGAGGATGGCAGGGTCCAACCTCACGTGCGGGAGGGCGAAGGCTGCGCACCTAGAACGCGTCCCTAAACACGGGGTGCGGTGGGCATGATGCAGCTTCTCGTGGCCGCCCAACCCACTCGGGCTTCCTGGAGAAGGACTGACCCAGCTGGGGCCCTGGAGGCAGAAGAAAGGCGGGGAACAGATGTTGCTGGCCTGTCCCAGGAAAGGGAGACTTTAGAAGTGGACATACAAGCAAGCACGTGGAGAACACAGTGCCAGGCTGGAGGGAGGTGGACGCTGGAGGGAGATGAGGGCCGGGACAGACCTTGTTAATTGGACCTGCCTGGAGGGGCCGGGCCGGGAGCTCCTGGGGGCTGCTGGGGCACACAGCCCCTTCAGGGGACGCAGGTTCTGTGGCTCCCGCGGGGTGCGCTGCGTGTATACCAACGTCTGTTAGATAGCACTTAAGACCTGACCATCTTAACATGTGCGTTGACCTCAATTTAAAAATCAGAAAAAGGAAAATAATGAAAAGTGAAGCAGGAAGCCAGCCCTAGGAAGGGGAAGGCTGTGTTTGATCACAGTTTGCCCCGTGGTGGGCGGCGTGGAAGACCTTCCTGGGTGCAGACACACGCACGTGCACAGGAACACAGGACGCGCATAGTCATGTGCATGTTTTACGCGTATACGTGTTACACCATGCACACACGGTAGGAGAGGAATAGAGATGAGAAACTTGAAACACTTCCAAAATGTTTGTCACGGCTTCGTTCCAGCTTGATGGGTGTAGACTTTGGTTCTGTGGATTTGTCTAGAACTGGAATTCCTAGGAGCCAGCTGATGGACATATAGTGATGCTAATGACCCCACAGGCCGCTTGTACACCCAGGACTGGGGTGCCCTCTGTGGTAGGAACCTACAAAGCCTGCAGATGGCCCCAGGGCTCCTCTGGCCACCCTGAGGGCCTTCAGCAGGCAGATGTCCTTGAATCTGCTCTTGGGCCCACCCGCGTGCTGGCCACCCGAGCCCACTTTCTGACCCCACCTGCCCACCGTGGGTCGTGTTCCCTCACATCCGGCCTCCCTCCCCCCGGCCACCCCAGTGCCAGCCTCGCTCGGCCAGCCAGGAGGACTAGCAGCCTCTACCCCTCCTCCAGCCCTTAGAGCTGCGTCAGGCTGTCTTAGTCAGCTTCTTTGCCACTGTCACCAAAAGACCTGATAAGAAAAATTTTAAGGAGGAGAAGTTTGTTTGGGGCCCACAGTTTCAGAGCTCTCCATCCACAGACGGCAGAGTCCACTCCTCAGGGCTGAAGGAGGCAGAGGGTCCTGGGTGTGCTGGGAGGAGGCAGTTCAGGACGTCGTGCGAGGAGGCAGAGGGAGGGGTCTCTCTGCTCTTCAGGGACAACATAGGCCCCCAGTGACCCAGCTCCCCCAGCCACGCCCCTCCCTCAGTCACCTCCAGCTCATCCCTGTCAGGGGGTCAGCTCGCTGACTGGGTCAAGGTTCTCATGACCCCATCATTTCACGTCCGAACCCTCTTCCATGCTCTCACACTGAGCTGCTGCGGACCCTTCACATCTGAACCATCACACCAGCCTTCCTGCTAGTCCAGCTGACCCGGCCCTCCAGGTCCTCGCCATGGCGCTCTCATCTGCATTTGTCCTTCCTGCTGCTGACCTGCTCCTGGAAGGACCCAGGGCGCTGGTGGCCACATGTGCAGCCCCTGGCTTGGCAGTCCTCCACCAGGGCAGTCGGACTCAAGCCCCAAACTGGGCATTGAAGGCCCAAGAGAACTGGCTTCACGAGGAGGCAGTTGGCCTCTGCAGCTGTCCACGACCACCTTGTCTGGGGTGTCCTTGAGCCTGGCCTCATCTGGGCTTGGCCAGGGCGGTCCTCACCCCTCGGAGGTGGTGGAGCCTCCACTGCGACCCTGAGAGCCCAAGGTGGAGCCACCCCTCCACCCAACACAAGCAGCCTGCACAGCGTGGGCATGAACACCACAGCACAGGGTGCCGTGACACCCTGTGTGACATCCCAAAGCTCTACCCGTCTGCAGGGAAGGTCACAAGAAAGCGTGGGAAGTGGCATGTGTGGGATTTAGAGTGGGTCAAGGACAGTTGCTAGGTGAGCACAGGCCAGACTGACAGGTGCTGGTGCTCTGCCCTCCCTGAGTGCTCTGCCTGTCTCGATGATCTGTCTGTCTCTCCACGTGGCCAGCCGTCGTTATCACAGGGCTTTCTCTCCACAGAGGCTGAAGGCAGAGCTGCCATCAGGGCCTGGGTTCTAATTCCAGCCCTCGAAGCCAGCTGGACAGCACACCTTTCCAATCTGCACGTCTCCTGGCCCTCAGAAGTGCTTTGCTCCTCTGAATGGCAGTAAAGGTCGGCAGATGCCACCACAGGGCCCAGCCTGTCCCTCCGTGGCCTCCTCACGGTGCCGCTCTTCCGCTGGTTGCTCTGAAAGGCTTAGTCGCTCCTCTCTGCTCTGCTCTGTCCTTCGAGGGGGTCTAGACTGGATCACAGCCGAACCAGGGCTCGCGGGGAGCCTCCCCCACCCAGGCTCCTGAGCAGAACGTCCTCTTCACAAGGTCCTGTGTGCGGGAGCCGCCCTCGGGCACCCTCTCTGCTCACCTCCACTCCGTCTCATCTCGGTGTCCTCGGTGAGGCCCGGGCAGGGATGCTTGCTGGCCTGGCTGGGTGGACACAGGCTCCCAGCACAGCTGCAAACCCAGCCCCCACCTGGGGCCACACACGCCTGCTCACTGTCCCCCTGCCATTCCTGGGGACCCAGACAGACGGGAGGGTGGGCTAAGAGGGAGGAGAGCTGGGCCCTCAGGAGGTGCAGCACCCCGGCACGGTGACAGAGGGGGCGGCTTTCCAACCCCCACCAGCTCGCCCAGGAGCGCTGACCTTTCTGAAGGAGCAGGAGCCCTTCCCCTCAGGGGACGCGGGGCCTGCCCTGCGCTGGGGCTGACAGGCTCTGTCGCATGCAGCGTGCACGGCCAGCCGGGTTCCTAATAGTCCCTTTCAGCAGGCTGCGCGGCTGGCTGTGGAAAGTGCGGGTTTGCGCTCTGATGGCCCTGGTAATGGCTGTGATTACGCCCTCCGCATCCTCTTCCCAGCGCAGCCTTTCAGGCAAGCAGCACTTTATGTCTGGATAAGACTCAAAGAGCAGCTTAATACCAGGTTCTCGGGGCCATAATGAGCGGTTCGCGGAGAGCAGACACAGCCGCGGCAGTGTCTCCGCAGGCTGGGGGCTAAAACGCGTCGCCCGGCGGCCGCACCTCGCAGTTAAAGCCCAACTTACACATCTGCCTTCACCATGGGAAGCCAATGAGCAGAACCGGTAAACAAACGCCGCGGTTCAGCAGGCGGAGAGCCGTCCTCCACCACCAGAGCCCGGAGGGGCACCCCAGGAGCCCACAGCTGGAGGAGGCCGGGTGCCCCGCAGCTCAGGTGCGCTCCCAGGACCCGCGCCTGGCCTGCTCTCCAGCACGGCTGTCCTCGCCAGTTTGGAGTGAGGTGGGGCCACCAGTTAACTGCCTCTGAGCTCTGATGCCCTGGACGCCCGCAGGGTGGGCTCCCCCTCTCGGGGTCTACACAGCCGGCCAGCAGAGCCCACTCCTCTCTTCAGGACAGGCCCCACGTGTGGCCAGGAGGCAGGGCATTTTCCCAGGATGCTGGCCTCTGCCGGTGGCCTGGGGGCCCAGGGGTGCTCAGACGGCAGCACACAGACTGCATGACAGTCTTGAACCACTTCTGTCTCTCGGGAATGTTCCTTGCCATAGATTCAGGGTGTGAGGGGTGCGCTTCACACCGTCTGGGCACCAAGCCCAGAGAGCGCATCAGACTCCAGGTGAAGGGCACAGCACAGCCAAGGACACAGCCTGGTTCCAATGACGGCCACCCCCACTTCTGGCCAACTGGCTGCAACGCAGGGCTTCCACGACCTCCTGGGGTCTGAGGACTCAGTGGAAGGACTCGCAGGATTCGAGAAGCACACCTCAGGACTCCAGCTTGTTGTACCAGTTGCAACTCGGGCCCCAGAGCCAGGCCCTCTGTGGCATCGAGGACCTCCTGTGGCACACCCTTGTGTGCACCAGCCAGCAAGCCCCTGTTGGGGCTACATTAGATGGGCACGACTGATCCAACCCCTGGCCTCCTGACCAAGCCTCCCTGCCCTTGTGGTAGAGGTCAGCAGAGGTCAAGCAGCATCCCCAGGCCCTCCAAGGGGCTGCTCTCCCTGGGGTGGCCAGAGCTGTCCTGAGCGTGAGATTTCCAGGGTCCACCAGGAGTAACCAGGACAGGCTTGACACCCCAGAATCCAAGGGCTTGGAGCTCGCCTCCCAGGAGCCTGTGTACACCACAGGAGCCCACGGAGGTCAAAGGAGAAGGAGCCCCTGGCTCACGGAGCCCACCTGGGTCTTTGCAGGGGAAGTGCTTGGTCATTACATGTACCCTCCTGGGTCAAGGCCAGTGCAGACTGTTAGAGTCTGTAAACAAGTCTGGATGGCGCCTGGCAAAATGCCAGAGGGAGTGGTTTGTGAAGTAATGCCAGCGAGCCATTAAGTGTGGATATTCCTTATTGGTTGACTGCTGTATCTAGTTTATGTTAATTAGATAAGCTATGTGGAATGTATATATACCCCTCCTGTCCTGCAATAAACGGCTCCCACTCCAGCTGTATCAATCTACACAAGTTGCTCGTCACCCCCTGGTTATTTTGCTGCAGCCGGACTGCGGCAGCAGACCTTAAGTGCAGCACACTGAGAGCAGGACCCTGTGGACAGATTCTCCAAACGCCACCTAGAACGGTGGCTTCTTCGTGAGCTCAGACACGTGACAGCTGACTGCTGTCAGTTTGAAATTTTAACTCTTTTCAGAAAACCGGTTTGTCAGACTCTTAAACTGCTTCTGTTTACAGCGTGACCTCTGAGGGTGGTGTGGCCACTGCTGACGCACCTGGCAGGCTGGCTCCTCAGCTGAAGCCCCGGTAAACCAACACATGCCACTCATTCCACACTCCCCAGCCTGGTGCTCCCAACAGCATTTGAAATCAGTGTCATCACCCCTGTTTTATAAGGGTCCTGGTGAAGTTCAAGAGGGCTATGTGGTCACCCAAGTTCACAGAGCTGGCAAGGGACAGAACATTCTGGCAAGCCAACGGGAAGTCTCGCCAGCAGCGAGACCACCTGGCAGCGCTGGGCTCCAGGAGCGAGTGCCGGACGTGGGGGAGGGCAGGATGGCCTTGCACCAACTCCAGGGACACCCGCACTTAGGACGACTGGCACGTCCCGGGTTCCAGGTGAACTACTCACAGGCCTTCCTGCAGCGACTGAGGCGAGTAGTCAAGAACTAGGAAAATGGCTCCTCGCATGGGCCTCAGCCGTGCACTGGGAGAGGATGCTTTGCGGCTGGACCTCCCGGGGGAGAAGGACCTGGCTAAAAGTGTGCCGCTGCCTGGGCTGTGGACATATCCGCCATGCGGACCTGAAGGCTCCTTGCGAGGTCCAGAGCAGGTGGGGCAGGAGGCACACTGGCCTCCCCAGGACACGGCCCCTCCCCATTCACGCCCGTCACCAGGCCTGGAATCTTGACTTTGTCCTCCGCGTGTCCCTGCGGCTCCCTGTCTCGGTCCCCTCAGCATTGTCAAGGTGGCTGGTTGATAAGATGGTGAACAGAAGCAGGTTAACAACAGGGTCTGGGGACACTCTGTTAGAGATATGAGGTCCTTGCTTAGCATCTGGATGGCCATCTTAAGGGACAGCCGCCATTTTCCTTTTCCCGCCCAAGGTCCTTTCTGGGAAAGGCTCACCACTCCCTCACACCAACCCAACCCCTAACCGCAGCGTTAGGACCCGCGGGCTCTGATTCCGGAGCCTGCCCTATGAAAGTCCTGGAACCCCAGCCTGTTTTGCCTCTCTCCGCTACAGGGAGACGGCCTTTGGTCAGCTCTGACAAACTCTCCTGTGCATCTCTCCGTCTTTCTTGCTACCCGCCTCTTGTTCCTTGCTTTCCCTTCCACAGGCTCCCAAGGGGGGCATGGCCTTCAGCCTCTGAAGAAGCCCGACCCCTGTATTCTTAGCTATCTTGACGCCAGGAAAGCCACGTTAGCATGTTGTCCAGTTGGCAATCCTCGATGGTGACAGCGGAGTAAATCCAGGCCTCTCGCCGCTCCAAGGCAGATATTTGGGAGACCTTCAGCAGGAGGAGTCCTGTTTATCCAGGGGCTGCCTCTTGTGGAGGTGGAGGATTCCTGACCTCCAGGCTCAACCTGGGGGCCACGGGCACCAAGGGCTTTAACTGGAGGCAGAGGAGGAGGAGCTAGGCAGGGAGGCTGCAGGTGAGGGGCCTTCCGTCCAGGGTGTGCCTCCTTTTTCTTCTCTGTCCGGAGCATTTGAGGACTTGGACCACCTGGGGCTGGTTCCGGCAGTTCTTTAGACAAATTACTTTCTGCAAGTTAAACCTCAGCCGTTTTCATGATGTTTCCTGTCAAGGAACAGAACTAAAGACTAAGGGTCTTGCAAAGTCTCGGATGTCCCAAGTTCTGTAAACCTAGAGAACAGCATGTGTCAGCAACCTCTTATCCACTGGTGGGTTTCTCTCTGGAATTTAGAGCTGGACCAACGGAGGGGGCGGGAAGCTTGAAGGGAATTAACAAGGGGAGGCAACCTTGCCAAAGGGCCTGGAGGGAAGGGGGATCCTCAGGGTGTGCCTGGAGATGGGCAGGATGGGGTGGTGCCCAGCGGGCCAGGTAGGGGAAGAGAAGGGGCTGGAGGAACCCAGACCTGGTCCTGGGAACAGGACGATGACAGCTAGAGGGAGAGAGGGTCGCTCAGGGCCAGGCCCAGAATGAGCGAACCCTGGGAAAGCAGCCTCGTGCACCTGGTGAGAGGCAGGACTCCCAGTGCTGCGGACCCCGGGTACAGACGGCGCGGGAGTCTGTCCTGAAGGGACAGACTGAGAGCCAGGCCCCCTCAGCACCTTGCATACTCTGCAGAGCCCAGGGACTTCGGGCCCCACCTCGGTTCTGTTGAAACGTCACCTCATTTCCACAGGTGCTAATTTCCTACAGCATTTGGAAATAATGCCACCAACGCGTACCTGGGTGTCAACAAAACCCAGGCTGTAGGCCTCAGTCCTGATCCTTCTCCTGGACCTTGCCCAGATCCATGCCCTGGCTCCAGGCCCCATGGTTCTGTGGCCTGGACTCTGTCCCTTTTCCCTTGGCCCCAGAAAAACTGGCCTGTGCTGCCCGGCAGCCCGGAGCCTGGGCCAGAGTCCTGCCCACTCTTCTGTGAGCACAGTGATTGTCTTCTGCCAGCCCAGCTCCCAGTCAAACCACACAGGGTCCCCAGGGGGAACCTAGACATCCTGCTGTTAAATATCCTCTGCCTTGCATAGCCCTGAGCAGGGCTGTGGGGCTGGTGAGGAGGAAGGGCCCAGTGCTGCAGTCAGCCTGGAGCAGGGCTCTGGGGCTGGGTGAGGAATCACGGTCCAGTGCTGCAGGCAGCCTCCTGGCTGTGAATAGGCTCCGGTGCCAGGGGCCCCTCCTCCATGGCACTTGCTCCACTTGACTCCGTCCTTCCTTGTGGTCTGCTGGTCTGCGGAGTCTCACTGCCTTTCTTCCCATCAGCCCACGCGGGGTGCTGAGCCCCTCACCTTTGTGCGCCTACAGCGGTCTCTGGCATAGCAATGGGGTCTGTGGCCCCGGTGGGGACTGGACTTGGGTTTCTGTGAGTCTGTTGATGGTCTGTTTCCCGCTGAGAGCCGCGTCGTTGGCCCTGTCTTCCTTCCCTCCTGTCCCCCATGCTGTGTACCAGTCATGGAGGCAGAGTGCTGTCTTAACAAACCAGCGTCTCAGGGGCTTTGGGAGAGTTTCGTTCCATCCTTATTTTGCATACATATGTGGGTTAGGGGGTCAGGAGGGCCCACTGCTCCATTCAGCTGTGGTGGGGCCCATCACCTGGAACCAACCTTCTAGACACTCCTGCCCATGGGAACTGTGGACCTGGTGTCCCCCTGTGGGCAGGGAAGAGGGGACACAGGTGGTGAGCATCAAGCCTGGCCCGACTCTCTGAGGTTCATGAAAGGAATGTGAAGGCTCTCGTCTCACCCACATCTGACTTGGGACCGTATACATCGATGCCGATTTAAAGATTCCACACCCCCTCTATCCGTCAGTGACCTCGTGCTGCCCAGCTGCCATGCGCAGGACAGGCGCTGAGCGCTTGGGAAGAGAGGCCTTCCTTGGGTGTCTTGACTCCTCTATGGGCAGTGGAAGCTACCGAGACGGAAGAAGCTCCCTGAAAGCAGGATTGCAATCTGCAAGGGGATTTTGAGATTTTAACACTGGTCCCAGGTGAAACCCAGCCAGGGGTCGAGGTTCGTGTCACCCGCTCTGTGAAAAGTCTCCTCAGCACTTTTCCTCCTTTCCCACATGAGCCCCCCAAGGCATTCCTGACTCCTGCTTTTTCCTGAAGTCCACTAAGGGTCACTTGCTGAGACCTGGATCCCTGTTGGGGCATTTTTGGTTCCTGGGCTTGTTTCACCTGCCAGAAGGTAAGCCCTCAGCTTGCACCGCCAGCACCTTGCACCGGGACCACGTACAGTGCATCCAGTGGGTGCTCAATAAGTGCTTGTCAAACTGCTGTAGATTATACCCTCAATACAGCCACCTGACAGGACTGGAGGTGTGAAGTGCCACCTCTGCCTGGGGCTTGTCACTCAGGGATGGATAGGCACTTGGTTTCAACCTTGTTCCTCAGGGGGACTCGTAAGGGAAGAGTCCCTCAAATTCTGCGGACACCTCTTTTCCAATGACAACCAGGCCCCTCTTCTGCTGGGCCATCATGAGAGAGCAGACTTGTCCCTGATGTCCGTCATGGGGAGGGGGCGGTAGCTCCTGGGACGGAGTGTGGTGAGGATGGGCATCTTGGGTTAGAGGAGCCCCTTCCTCTTCGGGGCCACCCTCTGGAAGGCTGGAATATGAGCAGAGCCAGCCCCGGGTGCTTTGGGGGAGAGCTTGGGCTTGGAGGCACCATGTGACAGGGCGCTGGCTCTGGGTACCTCCAGGAACATGTGACACATCTGGGGAGCCAGGGTCACCTGGTCCCTCCTCCCTGAGACTGGGTGAAGTGGACAGGACAGCAGGTCTCTCTTGACCAAGCGAGGCCAAGGGTGACGCCTGAGCCCCCTTGACAGGAGGCTGTGGGGAAGAGGACCGCTGCACGGGTGAGGGGCTCCGGCCAGACACTCCCTGGGGACCGGAGCCTGCACCCCGGCCTCCCCTGGCTTCCACCTCCACCCCTGCCCTGGGAGATTCTGCCCCCTGGGCTTACCCTGGAGAGCTCAGCCACCCAGTGTCACAGGACCAGTGCACCCTTCAGGCAGTGCAGCTCATACACGCTCCCTCTGCCTGCATGTGCCATGGGTCCACTGTATGGGACCAGTTGCCGTGGCCACCTCCTGTCCTGAGGTCAGAGGTTCGTGTGCCTCTAACAACATATCTGGTCAGTCCCGGTACCTTCCTGCCAGGGACCGTGTCTAGGGGAAGTGAACCAGCGCCTCAGTAGCTGGCGGGTGGCTTGGGTCTAAAGCAAGAGATTCAGAACTCCAAGGGTCAAGTTTCCGCTAAAGCAGAAAGGAAAGTATTTTTTAAAGTCCGGTTTATTTTCTTCCCTAAATCACATTGGACGGTAGACACTGCTTCTCCTCCTGCTCGTAGTCTCTTCTTGTTTCAGAAGTCTGGACAGTGAGGGCCGGCACATACCGCGGGCCCATCTCTGTGTGGCATGGACTGGTTCCTCCTAAATAAGCGGGTGTCAAGGATGCCTACGGTGACAGCTGCTGACGGTTTCCTTCCTCTCTCTGCCAAGAGTAGAGATTTCTTTTATTTCAGAAAGGGTTTACAAAATAGCAATCATTTGTACTTTCTCATGGCAAGATACAGTTTCGCAGACATGAAATATAAGATGTGAAATAGACTTCATAACATTTTTTAAAGTGTGCATTGCATGTGTGTTATGTGCGGGCTTGTGTACATATATCCACGTGCTTTTTTTTTTTAGGAACAGATGAACCCATCTTCAATCACTTGGCAGCATACAAAATAGTGTCTTTAAAAGCTTTCTGGACCCAGTTCAGACCCTTGGCTACAGGCTGCACAGTTTCCCTTGTTAAGCCCACACCCCACCTCCTCCGTGAGGCTCTCACACTCTAGGCCACTGTCCACCTGCCCCAAGCCCAAGGACCAGCCCCAGACACTGAGGACAGCCTCACCCCAGAACCCACGGCAACCACTCCAGCCAGCCGGTCCCAAGCGGCCCACACCCTCAGCCATTCCTTCCTGGAAATCATAGCTATCGCTCAAGGTCACATTCCCCTCTCCCCTGCTCCTGGTTGACCCTGGGCTGCCCCGTGGGCCCCATGGTGGAACTGCCACCTCTTTTTAAAGGAAGTCCCCTCCTGCTCTGTTGGGCTCACGCACCCAAATAATAATGGCACCTACGGAGACGCTGCTGTTGTGGAGGCCATCTCCTAGAGAAGGGAACGCGGGCCATGGGCAGGTGCCAAGGAAGCCCCTGCACACCCTCTTCTCTTCCCGTCAGCTGGTGAGGGAAGGACCATTGTGGTGGCATCCGGGCACCCAGGACTTGACTGTGAGCCGTCAGAGGGGAGCTGGGCCCCTGCTTGGCGGTCGGGGGGAGCCGGGCTTACGCACCTGCTTGGATGCTCGCCCTGCCTTGTGGTGGGGTTCACTTCGCTTCCACCTGCAGGCTTCTGGCTGCATGGCCCTGTCTGGTTGCTGCAGTGCCCCGTCTCAGTCTGGGGCACGCTGAGAACCCTCCAAGCTGGGGCGCCGGGGCTGAGGATGAGACCTGACCTTCTCTGCTTTGACCAATACACAGTGAGGTGGTGCCTTTCGCCAGGGTCCCCCTAGTGTGTGGGCACTGTGCGATGGAGGCCAGGGATCCTGGGACCACAGGTGGACAGGGTAGTGTTGGTGAAGGAGGTTGGCTCCGGCCTGGAAGGTCTTGGTGCTGCTCGGAAGCATGGTGTGACGGGCCCACGCAGGACAGGGCACAGTCGGGAAGGCCATCTGACTCACGCAGCATGCCGCCTCACCCTGAGGGGCTGTGGTCCCCTTCCTGGGCACCCAGCCTCCGTGCCTCTCAGCCTCCAGACACACAGCCAGCCCCATGCTTTCCCTCTAGTGGCTCTGGTGAGTGGCAAAGCAGTGGTTCCTGTTCTGCTCCCAAACCTCACGCCCCTGGCCTTTCTGTTGGCGGTGGATTGGGCAGGGTCCCTTCTTCAGAACCCCTGTTCCTGCCTGTCACCAACTCCAAGGTGCCTGACCAGAGGGTTTCTGAGTGGTTCCATTGAAATTGCCCCTGAAATGTGTTGGGAAACTGCCCAGGATGTGGCCCCTGTGCCTGAAGACCGACAGTCCTGCCACAGCCAGCAGGGATCTGCCCACACTAGGCTTGCACCCGGCCAGCATGTGGACAGGGCAGCTGTCCCAGATACTCCTGCTCTGCAGAGGAGCCAGACCCTTGGTGCGTGCCCCAAGGCCACAGCCATCACTCTTTGGAAGAGCCACCTGTGAGCCAGGGAGGAGGCTCACACTGGGGTGGACAGGACCTTCCTGGATCCTCTGGAGGCTCTGTTCTGAGAGAGCCACCACCCTGGGGATGCGGAGTGCTGCTCTAGAGGCTCGTCATCCTCTTACCGTGGCATGCAGTTCACAGAGGGAGCCGCTCTCAGTGCGCGACACGTGCCGTCGTGGGAGGATTCGACATTGGATCAAGGTCTGGCCCACCACCTGTGTCAGTCCTGCCTGGCCACAGAACACCAGAATCTCCTGCAAAACATGTTTACTGTCACCCCCTCGGGCATCGTGCACTCTACCTATCCCTGGGAATAAATCCATTCCGATCACCCTCAAGGCTGGCACAGGACACTCCGGAGCCTCCAGGTCCAACAGATGCTGTTCCTACCACTCTATCACCCCAGCACCTCCTCCTCTACGTCCCCAGTGGTCCAAACGTGAATCTTTAAGATTCGATGTTACCTCTGACTCCACGTCTTAAAAGTCCTCCAAGTTCATGGATATCCTGTTTTTTTCCCCGAAATGCTTAGACCCAAGTGTGCACCTCAGGGTTCTCTGGGCAGATCAGATACCACAGTGCCTTTGCAGGAAAGGACCCGGGGTTCTTCATGCCTCTCCTGCAGAGACCTCAGCCCGCTTCCTGCTGAGCAGGACCTGGCTCCTCACACTCAGAAAGGTCAGGACAAACCAAAGAAGGAACTTGAGAAGCACCAGGAACCTGCAGAAACTGCCCGGGACACAGCTCCATGGGACTTCAGACTCAGCTCCGAGCAGCAGAGGTGAGCGCCCAGCATCAAATAGCAAGGCTGCTCCAGTGGGGACGGCTATGACGAAGAGAGAGCACCGTCTGCTGCCTGCCCTACTGCCCGTGGCTGCCTGGGAGCTTAGCAGGGAAGGGGAGGACTGAGGCTTCCCTCAGGTCCTGCCAGGCAGTGCGCTCTCTGGGCTTCAGGGAGGTGCCTGAAGAGAGCACCCTCCAGCACCCAGGTAAGAGGGAGGAGTGACCTGCAGCACCCACTCCCTCCGTGGCCATGGTTCTGCATTTACGGATTCAGCCAACTGCGAATCACGACTATCAGAACAGAAACCGCATCTGCTCTGAACACATGCAGACTTCTTGTCTTTGTTCCTGAACAGCACGGTGGAACGGCTCTTTGCATGGCAGTTACGTTGATTTAGGTGTCATAGGCGATCCAGAGATGATCCAGAGTCTGCGGGAGGACCGTAGGTGATACTCAGGAGCCACATATTTTATATAAAGGACTGGCGTATCCCTGATTCTGACACCCGTTGGGGGTCCTGCAGCCGATCCCCTCATTATCAAGTTCTCTGAGATCTGGAGTCTCTGCAGAAGCTTTAGGGAGGCCACCCAGGGTGAGTTTCTGGGAGCAGCAGCCAGGTGGGGACGGCCTGGCTTCGGAGACCTTGCTTCAGTGGTATCAGTATCCAGTTGCGGCCTTTCCTGGATTAACCAGGCCCCGGGGGCGAGCTGAGAGGCCTTGCCTACTGGAAACGGCACTTCTCCTCACGCAGGTCCTTGTCGCCCACCGCACACCCTGCCTGCCTCTCACACCTCAGCCGCCCGCAGGCCACTCGCCCAAGGCCGGTCAGGCTGTGTGGCCCCTGGCCTGACCCTCTGCATCAGCTTCCCGTTGCCAGAGGAAACAGCCTGCACCCCTTGCACCTGAGGGCTTCTCCCAGGTCCCCCTCCACAGGAGCCCCACCAGGAATGTGGGGCGCAGGTTGTGGCCTTCCCTAGCTGACCCTAGGATGGAGTGAACTGGATATAGGTCTGCTCTGTAGAATCTGAGCAGGGTCCCTGGGCTGGGCTTGGAGCCCAGGCTCCACTCTCTCTGCCACAGTAGGGCTGAGGCCTGGTGGCTTGCTTCCTCAGGACGCCACATGCCAAGGGCTCGTCCTGGCCTGCCTGGCAGCTGTCCTGTGGCTAAGTGGCCCTCCACACCCTCCCCCTGTGCCTCCTGCCACTCTGCCCCTATCCACTGCCCCACGCTCAGCAGCCTCCTCCTTGTCCTTCTGCACCACGTAGAGCCTGCAGCCAGCGCCTGCCCGAGGGTCTGCTGCCCTGTGACTTGTGAGCATGAGGCTCCTGAGGCCAGGCTTTGGACACATTTGTCCTGCCTGTCTCCATGGTATTCCCCGAGCCAACTCCGCAGAGACAGGGAAGGAAGAAGACAGGAAGCTGCGTCATGACTTATGACCCCTTCTGCGCTGGAAACTTGGGGGTTCTCTCACTTGTCAAGAAGGGTGTGGGGCCTTCCTCCTGTGTCCCTGGTGAAGCTCTGGGCTACGACAGATGTGGCCTCTGAGATGGTGGCACTGTACAACTGTCACGGCACCCTTGGCACTGAAGACACTGTCAGTGGGCGCTGGCTGCTCAAGCAGCCGCGAGCAGCACGCAGTCCCGTTGTGCCCTGGCCAGCAGCACACTGTGAGCTTGTGGTGTGATTGGGACAAAATTGGGCCTGTGCTCAGCATGATTCACCAGTTCTTCAGTGACTTGAGCCTTCATCTTCGAATATGCACTCTGTGAGCTTAGAAATCAGAAGGAATACCTTTATAAAAGCTAAAAAATAAACCACGAGTCTCTGGTCTGTCTGACCAAACACCAGAGACAAGAAGGTATTCCTGGATTCTTTATCCAGGACAGACTGGAGTCTGACTATGGAAGTCAAGGCTGTATCAGGGGCAGACATTTATATCTAGTACACACTGACTCCACCCTGTGTGTCTGATGTCCATCTGTGCTGGAACCGGCCCCGGGCACTGTTGCAGAGATGCTTGTTACACTGAGTTTACCAATGCTGGAAAACACACAAGGGGATGTAACGGGGTGGCTGTGTGTCCTGAGGGCCAGGGGGTTTCTGTGGGCCAGATGCATGTGGAAAGCTGCTGCCAGGCTGCCGTCCTCTTACCCACTGGCCTGGCTGTGGTTCCAAGGTGGGTTTCAGGCTCAGCTGGGCGAGGCTTGTCTCTGGAGGAGTGACAGGCAAGTTGGTGGGCAGGCATCAGCACACTCCCACCCATGGCCCATCCGTCGGAGCCACAGTGATCCTAACGCCTGCACCCAAGCTTGGAACCCTACCTGTGCCAGGCACTGTACCAGAGGCTCTGCCGTCACAGCAATCCAGCAAGATGGGGGGGGACCGTGTGCCCATCCTACAGACGAGGTGGAATGACGTCTCTGATTGCAACGCCAGCTCCCGCTGCTGCCGGGAGCACCTCGGCCGTGCAGTTCTGCCCAGGACAGACGTGTCTGCACATGTGGCGTCTGGGCACCTGCAGCCCCCTGCGGCCGGGCACGGTCTTGTCTACAGCTGTTCCTGATGCTCACACTGTTCACCAGCAGACCCCCAGTTGGGGAGCTGTGTCTGAGTGTCCTATGTGATGAAGGCCTCACGTCCTGTCAGTGATGACTTTTCCGTTCCCGGCTCTTCCTCCGCCCTGGGCCCTTCCAGCAGCACGTCCTCTCCCAGCTTCCCCTTCCAGGCCAAGGGCACCTCCTGTCCTCCTTCCTAGCTTTAGAATCTGGCACGAGAGCCAGGTCACTTCAGAGAGTGACGCTGGTTCAGCTCTTGGCCACACACTCCCGTTCTCCACAGCGAGGCACCGACCCAGAAGAACCACGGCCCACCCAGGGCCAGAGCCCCTCCGCCTGGCGCTCTCCAGCCCATCCCCCTCCCAGCTCGTGTCTGAAGTCAGACAACGTGGGAACTGGACGTTTGGCTCCTCTGAGGCCAGCAACCCTGCCCTGTCCCTGTGTGGAACCAGGCCCTGCACCCGCACTAATGAGTGCTGGGCCCCGAGGTGGCTCTCACAGGGACAGGTTCCCATGAAGACGCTGGTGTTGGGTGTCTGGTTCCCAGGCTCCTGTGCCTGTCGGGCTGCAGGGCACAGGAGTCCTTCAGGGGTGCTGAGGTCCGTCACATAATGAGCCCGTGTGATACTCGGCTTTGAGGAGAAATGAATAAATCATTGTGCCCTGTGGGGGACTTGGACACAAATTGCGGGCAGAGCCACGGTGACACTTTGATGAGCAGGACTGTGAGACGGCGGCAATTCGAGCATGAATGCCTCTTTCTGTCCTGGTTCACCTTCGTCCCTGGCACCTGCTGAAACCAGACCTGGGCACTGGGCGCCGCCGGCAGCTAAAGACAGATGAAGGCACAAAGCCCTCCGCTCTGAGAGTGGCTGGGCTGCTGGCGTGTCTGGGAGCCAGACCCAGGACAGCCTCCTCCGGGGGACACACGCTCTGCCCCACTCGGGCCCGTCTCCCCTAGTGCCCCCCACGCTGCCGTTCTGCCCCCCGCTGTCGGCTTCTCACTTTTAACCGTGTCCTCTACCTCCACGGGGGAAGAAGAGGTGGAAATGGAGGTCAGTCCACAACAGCGATTCCCAAGCCCAGGGGTCCAGGCAAGGTGGTCTCACAGGAGCCAGGCACTGAAGGTCCAGAGGGCGTCTGTGTCATGGTGCCAGGAGCTGCTCCCTGGGAAGCCTTTCCTGCTTGCCCAGGGGGCTTGAGGACCACAGCGCTGCCTAGGCCTGCAGTGCCGCTTGCTCTTGGCTTGTGTGCCCAACCTCTCTGGTTCCGTCTCTCCAGCCTCCCTCGCCTTGGGGATATGCCACGCCCTCATCCTCTACTGAGGACCCGTTGGCCCTACCCTCTTCAGCCTGATTTAAACCCCAAACCAGGAGCCATCTGATGACATTTACTAACAATTTTCAAACATTCTCAGAACGAGAACACTTTCTTCAAATGAGCGAATCTTACAGGGACTCTGGGCAAGACAGAGAAGGGCTCAGTGGTCTGGCTGACAAAGTGGGGTGGGGGTCCAGGTGCAGCCATGACTCCCAGCCAGGGCCCAGGACAGCCAGGCACTCGTGCGCACCCAGGACATCCGTGAGGTGGCTTTCGAGAACCCTCACTCCCCGCCAAGATGCTGGGCTGGCACCTGTGGAGACGAGGAGTATCTGCCACTGGTACTTCTCTTGGAAGCAACTGGACTGCACTGTCGCACCCGCCAAGAGCACATCAGCACCATTTCTGCCGGAGCCAGACACCGGATGCTGCCATTTGGTCACGTTCAGGAATCTGGCGGTGCTTAAGGCCTCGTTGAGAGTAAAGGACTGCGTCAGCATTTCTGTTCTGAATTCCTATCTTCAATGATTTGTAATGAAGCATCTTTTTAAACTGGCTTCAGCTGCTTGAGCTATATGCAGCCAAGAGAATAGATCCCAGGGCTTTTTTAGCACTCCACTAACTATGAAATTGTTTGATTTTTACAAAACATATTTAGCAGATTGTTAAAACTATTGGCTAAACACAGCATTTCATAAATGAAATGTTGAAGTGATCAAGATGTTGAACTTTAAAATCATCTGCTTTCTCTGAACAGTGTCTTTTTTACAAAGTTCAATAAGAATTTTTAACATGATTTTATACAACATTATAAGTGCATTGCTACATGTTGTAAATACCATGCCATTGCACATTCTAATTACCTGATTACATTCATTTACATTAAGTTTGTAATTAAACGTAATTTCATGCTTATTGAGAGAAAATCCTTTCCGAACGCTGCGACCGTCCTCTCTGTTGCAGTGTATGAAACCGAGTGTGGCGGGACCCGGGGTATCTGTCGGCAAAGGCAGTTGGTGGATCCCCAGTGCCTTGGCGGTTCCTTGGATACCGTTGCAGGCAGTGAGCTCATGCAGCCAGGGGGTGCGTCGCGAAGGCAAAGACCCTCTTTGCTGTGGCTTGGCCCCCGGGGAATCCTGGGATAGCACAGTAGCATGAAATGAGGAGCGTCTGTGGGTGTGCCAGGAGAGCTGTGCCAGGGGGCGGGCCGTGGGCATCACCTGCCAGTGTTCTGAGAGTCTTGTCTTCACTCCCTACATTTTGTAGTCTTTTCCCAAATTCCATCCCCCACTATCACCATAGCAACCACATCTACGGCAAGCCTGGGGACATTGTTGGGTCAATGAGGAGGAGGAATCCTAGCCCTGAATTTGGCCTTGAATGACTGCTCCATCTCCTCATGAGCATTCGGCAGCGTGCACCAGCTCAGCCAAGCCCAGGAAGGGAGGGCTTAGGAGGGAACTGGGCTCCTCTGGACTCCTGATGTGGAGGGTATCACTGGAGTCCTCAGTCATGTCTAGAAAGACCAGGAATAACGGGACACCCGAGTGTTAACTGGCCAGGTGGTGAGGTGCCAGGCCAGATGGCACGGACGGCCTCCCCAGCAACCCTTCCCGGCTGTGCTCTCCCTTTTGCCCTCATGGGGACCTGTGGTGACGTCCCTGATCCAGTGGGAGCCCCCCTTCATAGCACAGGATTCAAGCCAAACAGCAAAGCAAAACACTGACCCTCCTCAGAGAGAGGAGGGGGTAAACCAGCCATGCCCAAACATGCGTGACCCTCAGAATTCCTGGGATTCAGGTGGGGCTGGGAAACGGCGTTTCTCAAGCTCCCGGGCAAGGCTGCTGCAGCTGGCCCAGGAACCCCACTTTGAGGACCATTGGCCTGGGGAAGCCTTCTCTTGGTATCATCTGGACACTCTGAGTGACTTCCAGCCCAGAGCCCACTGGTCTTGAGAGCAGCTTTAGGATCCAGGCCCTTGCTCATCTACCCGGGTCCCCAGGCCCCTGGGACCCCTGTTCACCATGCAGGCTGTGTGTATGCTGCAGGGCCGGGGTAGAGGGTCTGCTGTGTGGCTGGGACCGGGGACACCTCTTCCAGAGTGAGCCGCGCAGTCAAGTTCGCCTAGTAGGGGCAGGAGGGGTGGTCTCCACAGAGCACGCGCGTCCCAGAAACCCACTCCTGAAATGATAGCCAGGGCCCTGGGCTGGGCATCGCCCGGCGGACCCAGACCAGCAGGGTTGGGCTTCCTACGCGGCACAGATGCCGTCAGTCCCTTGTTCCCAGGGAGCCCGGGCAGACGGTTCTGCCACCACTCTCAGGCTGGGAGCTTCTTTACCCGGGAAGACCCGCACCTTATGTTCCCAGGTGGGCTCCACGCAGCTCTGTTGTGAGTAGCCCCCCTTCCCTCATGTTTGGCTACAGACATGGAGGTCACTGGCCTGGTCCTGGGACTGCTGGGCTGTCCTGACACTGGAGACGTGAGCCAGTGTTCAGAGCCCGCAGGAAGGAATGACCATAAGCGTGTGGTGCTGCTGGACGGGGACGGCAGCGGGGGCGGGGCAGGTGGCTCTGTTTTGGAGTCCTAAGTGCTGCTGTGTCTCCACCACTGGTGGAAAGAGGTGCACAAGACGGGTGCCAGGGCTTATTTAGGAACCACGTGATTTCCGATAGTGCCAGCTCATGAAGAACCTCACTTCACCTACATCAACATGTGGGCGCCACTTCCCCATCGCTTCCTCCGCAGGGCTGGCTCCCGCCACACGGAGGACGCCTGGCTCCCTTGCTGTGTACCCTCTTGGCTGCTCAGTTTGCTCCCCAGGCAGGGGAGGGGGAAACACCCCGCCCAGGTATCATTTCCCATTTCCCACCAGAGCACCATTGCGAAGCCTCCCTGGGCACTGCACTGACGCTCACTGATGCTCCTCTTTATGGTGTGTAGGTAGCTCACTTGTTCACTATTCACTCAGATCTAACAAATGTCCGTGTGGTCCTCCCACTTTCCAGGCTGTTCTTTAAAATGCCCGGTAAGTAGAGGCTGCATGAAGGCAGGAGACCGAGTCCTGACTCAGGCAGAGGTTAGCACCCTCCTGCCGCCTTGCAAAGGTGCACTTCAAGGCTCGGTCAGAGGACATCCCGAGCTCTCTCAGTTCAGCTCTTCTCCTGAACTTCACCGTCCATCAACAGGGCTACCACACTCTGTTAGGCAAAGGGGAGAGCCACGGAGGGAAGGCATCTTTCCCCTTTAAGGAGGAAGACTGTGCGTAAGTGACCTAACAGTCAGTAATAATAAAGAGCCACGTGCCATTGATGACCCCACATTCTAGAGAAAGTGCAGCTCACCCTGGGCACGGAGGAGTCACAGGGCAAGAGGTGGCTCCCAGGTGTTTGAGGGGGCATCTCCTAGGCAGCGCTGGGGGGCACGGGCCATGCGCATGGAGCCTCCTTCCTTTCCTCCTCCCTCGGTTTCTCCTGGTACCATTGGCGGATCCCAGTCCAGTGTCAGAGGAGGAAGTCGGCTGACATCTCTGAGTTCTGAGAAATATGGGACCATTATTATAACAATAGTTAATAATGTAATGGAGAAAAAACCTCCCATGTTTCACAAGAAAACAGAGGCACCTACATTTCCAGAGTAGGTTGGCCGTTTAATCGTGGACTCAGGCAATGGCTGGGGTGAGCTGCCTTCTCGGAGGCTGAGATCAGGGCAGAGGCCCCCTCCTTGGGCAGGCAGGTGGGTGCTGGTGCTGCCTCTGGCCAGGTCACAGGCAGAGCCCCGATGCCCCAGCACCCACACCTCTCTGGAGGGCTCTCATAGGCGAGGCCCTTGCCAGTGTGACCTGCCGCACCCCATCCATCCCCAGAGCCCCCTCCCTTTCCCGCCTTCTTTCCCTGCGCTCAGCCGGCCATGCCAAGGCAGGCTGCCGACCCTCCCTCAGGTGCAGAGGACTCAGCTTTTTATCAGTGACCTCAGCCGTGAGGACGTGGTCTTCCATGTTCCTAGTCAGGAAGGAAGAATTAACACACAGTCGGTTCAGTGCTTGTTATCACTGCCAGTAAGTGGCTCAGTGCCCTTTAGGGAAAGCTTCCTCTTTGTCCTTGGACAGTGGCGGTAACAGTGGGAGGGTCCTTGGCCTTTAGCAGAAGAGCAGGCTTCTGTCTTCACTGTCCCCGCTTTCTCTAAAGTGGTCCTCTCCTAAGGAGAGACAGCTGAACAGGAAGAGTGGCTGCCGTCAGCAGCACTAATGCTGATTTGGGCACTGCTCCCAGCACCCCGTGCACATGTCACCAGTTAGTCCCCCTCACACCCTGTGGAGGAGGGGCTGGGCGTCACCCCACTTCACAGAGAAGAAACTGGGACAAAGCAAACCTGGCAACCTAGCCGGGGCCACAGACTGAGGGCAGACTGGTGTCCACTCCCTCCAGGTGGGCGCCGGGTATCCGCGCCCTGTGAGCTGCTCTACGAGTGATGCCCCTGGGGGCCTCTCCCTGCCTGAACCCCACACCCGCAGGGCTCCCTGCGAGGAGCGTTCCCAGCCCTCGCTGTTGTTCACAATACCCTGTGAGTCGAGCCGCAGGAAGGCAGGGGACAGAGTCTGGGACAGTGGTGGGGAGGGGCTGTGTCCAGGGCTGTGTCCAAGGTCACAGGCCACATAGACACCACTATCCTCCCTGTCTGACCATGCGCATGGCACCTCCTTCCTTTCCTCCGGCCTTGCTGTGTCCTGGTACCATGGCGGATCCCCGCTCCAGCGTCAGAGCTGTCTGAGAGGCCGAGCAGGAGGTGGGAAAGACACGTGGCGTCTCAGGAAGCCAGAGGGCAGCCGCAGCGCAGCCGCCATCATCGCGAAGCTCGGGAGCACACCTTGACTGCGCACAGTGTGCCCATGTGGAAGGCAATGTGACATGGCTGTTTGTATAATTGCATGCACTTGACTGTGACATGATTTTCCAAGGGCTGCAAGATCCAGGTCACAACGTGGGGTGTGCAGCTCATGATCAGGTCCACTGCTGTCCATTTCTAGGAAACGCCACATCTGCCCCAGTGTTTTGGCCTGTGGACAACTCTCTGGGTCACGTTGGTTTTCCTGGAACAGCTGCCTGGCTGCTCATGCTACGTGGGGGCTTTCAGAATGGAGTGCTGTGGCTTCACGCTCTCTCTTGTTGGTGCCGGACTAGCTATCTGTCCATGGACGCCAAACGGTGAGACATCCCTAGACCGCAGCAACCCTCCTGTCTCTGGGCCACGGCTCCTTAGACTAAGCGCCATTCACAGTCCCCGAGTCTACTCAGACTACAGGATGGCCTTTTGCTCCTGGGGCCAAGGACAGCCGTAGCCCAGAGGTGGCTCTCTGGAAGGAGGTGTGGAGGGCGCTCCCTGAGTGACCACAGAACACAACCAGCTCAGGGAGCCCTGTGCCTGGTGGCCCCGGCCACACCACCCATGCCAAGCAGGAGGTGGCATCCCATCCCAACAGCCCAGGTGAGCAGGCCAGACCTCGCGCCCGTGGAGAACTGTGCCGTCGGCCTCTTGGAACTGCAGCGTCTACATTGTGCCTTCCTCAAGGACAGACGGCAGGGATTCCAGAGCCCACTCCACTGCCTCCGCGGCTCACCCTGGTTCATCCCAAACACCGCCATCGACATAGCCACCAAGGAGGTGTGACTTCTGAAAGGTGCCCTTCACTGCCGTGTTTTTGACAGGAGAACCATGCTGGGGAGAATTCATCTTGGAGAAAAATAAAAGAAATGGGTCAGAGGGACGGAGGAAGGAGAGAGGAAAGAAAGTTCACCCTCACTGATCACTCAGTCACTTAGATGTCAAGAGTCAGGAAGGCCCATCCCGTGGAAGGCCCACCCTGCCTGGGCTCCTCTGCAGCAGCCTGGTGCTTGGGCCCTCTTTCCCCCGTCTCCCCTCTCCACTTCCCTGAATCCCCCCTTTGGCTACTCTTCTCACGCTCACTCCTTCCTCCTGCTGCAGCAAGAAGCACCGGTTTTCCACAAGGAGAGAGGACGTGGCTCATGGGATCCGCAGATGGTCACAGACCTGACAGCCTGGGCAGCCCTCCTCTGCCCGCCGCCTCCCGCGCGGGTCGTCCTCCCCAGCCTGGCGCACTGTGCTTGGGACTGTCTTCCTGTTCACCTGCCACCCTGGCATTTCTTAAACAAAAATGAGACCCCACTCTCCAGAGAGCCTCGCCAGGCGGTTATTACCTGGCGCTGTGTGGGGCGTCCTTCCACATTCCTGCGTGCACATCCAAGTCAATGCTTTTGCCTCTTAAATTCTCGTTTTATTGATGATGAAATGTTTTCAGTACTTTATTCCAAAGTGGATCCTCCAGTTTGAATGCAAATTCACCAGCTAGTAGCCTTATTTGCTTGGTGATCTTGCAGTGCGGGGATTGAACCCCAAGGCCTAAGCAGGCTGAGCCCACCCACTGCCACTGAGCTGCACCCCCAGCCCTATTCGTGTGCTTCTGTTGTTGTTGAATAAATTCTATTTATTCACCTGTGGTGCTGAGAATCCAATCCAGTGCCTCACATGTGCCAGGCAGGTGCGCCCCTGAGCCCCAGCCCCAGCCCTCACGTGCTTTTTTGTGGATGTGTCCTCCGGTAGGAATGATGCTGTAATACATTGTTTCAACCCATCTGTTACTGAGCGTCTTCTCCGTTACTTCCTTTTCTCTCTCTCTCTTTCGGATGATGGGTCCCGAAGTTGTCAAAAATGCGAAGGTGATGGTTCTTTCACCAGTGCCACCTGAGAGAGCATTTCCCTGGCATGATTCCTGGGAGTGTGAGTGTGAAGCAGGTGAACTTGTAACTCTGTTGCCATAAGCACTGGAGGACTCCCTCCTTCTCCAGGCCCAGCTCCCCAGCCTTGGTGTCTGTCAATCAAATGAAACATTGGCAGGGAGTCCTCCCATCTGCTAGATCCTCTTTGGATTTCACAGCCTACAATCCTTGCCTCTGGCCCCCGAGTCTGACGGGAAGTCGTGTGCAGCTCTGCAGGTCACGGCCTGGGATTTGAGAGCTGGGCCTTTTCATCATGCAGTTTCTTCAAGGCCCTCACAGACAACATGCAGTTCTGGGCTCTGAGGCCACCTTGACTTCCTGTTCTGGGGAGGGGTGATAATTAAATTCTGAGCTTTTCTTAATTCCATAAATCAAATCGGAATTCCCAAGCTGAGTGCTTCGAGGACCTGCTGTGTGTTCCAGGCCAGCTGGTGACGGCACACACGCTTGTTCTGAGTAGCCGGCCCTCTGCACTGCCAGCCTTAGCTCCCGACAGCCTCTCCTCTTGGCCTGTGTGCTCCTCTCCGAGGCCCCTGGAGCCCGCCCCTGTGCAGTGGTCAGGTGGAATGCCACGGCACCTTGGAGTCGGTACATCTGAGGCCTCCTGCCTTCCAGGGTCAGGGCGAGAACCTGACCAGTGGATACCAGGGATCGATATGCATGAATCACTTGGTGCCTTGTGTGCAGCCTGAGTGAGTCGGGCTCTCACGTGGCTAAGGAGGGTTTGCTTTTTCATGGGGGAGTTGACTGTGAGCAGGAGGACCAATGAGAAACCAGCATGTGGCTGTTGGGTGTGAACCTTCACCCTCACGAATCTGCAGGGCCCAGAGACAGACCAGCAGGGCAAGAGCCAGGGAGCTGCAGCCAGCGGTTTCCGTGCTTTGCTGTGCATCCCGTTGGTCTCCCTCCTTCCTGGTTTCTTATCTCTAGAGCATTTTAGAGGAGTGTTTTTGAACCTGGGTGTGCACGAGCCACCCCTGGCATGCTGTTGCAGTGCAGATTCTGCTGCAGCAGGCCTGGGCAGCCCAGAGGCTCTCTGACAAGCTCCGGGAATGCCAGGATGCGGTCCTGGGCACGTTCGTAGGAGTGAGACTCTTAGGCAAAGCTTGGGTCATAGTTATTGCAGGAGCCATGTTTGGTTTGGGTTTTGGTGTTTTTTTGTGTTGTTCTTGTTTCTTGTTTGCTTCTGGTGTAAAGGAAAATCAGGAGTTCAGACCAGTACCTCCTTCTTCTGACCTGAGCCCCCTCAGCGTTGTGTGGTAAGAGCTGGCATTGGGGTGACTTGCAGAGCTGGGATTCCAGTCTCAGCAGACAGCGACTAGCTTCCTGTCCTGCACTGCCAAGGGCAGCGTGTGTTCTCACACACCCCACACAGACTTCCAGCAGCACTTCTCAGGAACAGTCAACGGTGCTCTGAGTTAACGGTGCTAATAGAGAAAAGTCTAAAACTGACCTGAGTCTCCCACCTCCCAAGCACCTCTGTTCCTTAGGGCTTGCTGCCAAGATGCAGCCCCTGAGCCGGGCAGCTCAGGCCTTGCCCTGTGCCAAGACGTCCTGGGCCTCAGCCTCCGTGGCTGGTGACCCCAGCCAGGAAGCCCAGCCTCGGGGCACTTGGGAGCCCCAGCAGGCCCGCCTGGCCTCTGCCCCTACTGCTGTATCTCCACTACACCGATGTGGGAGGGGGGTTAGCCGTACTTAAAGGAGCACTTTTATTTTAATGATTATGGATTTGTTCTCATCTGAAATAGGAAAAAAACTGAGAACAGCACATCAAACCAATGATTTCATGAGTCTTGTTGCTCAAAAAAGTACCAAAAAGTGAGCCAATTTGGAGTCAGTTTAAAGAAGATTAAGTACATGGCTGTGCAGGCGGGTGAGGCTGTGGTGAGAGGTGGGCTGGTCGGCAGGTGCAGCCTTCCTCTGCTGCAGGAGTTCCCGCCACCCTGCCAGGGCCCAGCTCTCTGGGCACGGCTCCCTGGCACACAGCATGCTCGGGCCTGTGTGCACAAAGGTCTGTCACAGAAAGGGCAGCGTGAATGTGCTGCTGGTTTGGATTTTCTGGTGGTCCAAGTGTTAACTCTGCTTTCTTTTTCTTTTGAGAACCAGTAAAAAAGAAACTTTGGGGAAAATTTCTTTATATATTGCCATTGGTAGGGCTTATTCTGATGACAGTACAGACTTGTTACAAAGCAAAACAAAAAAAGCAATAGAAATGTTTAGGGTTAAAAAAAAGTAGCAATCGTAGTAGGAAATAAAAATGAACTCCAGCCTCTGGCTCTCACCTGCTCTTGTGTGGCACGTAACTGTGTGCTGCTCTGCGTGATGATCTGGGCGTGAGGCTGCTGTGGACGAACCTCATTCACCCCAGCTTAACTGGACACCCCGTCTCCAGCGACACAGTTCACTCCAGTTGTGGTCATCTGTCAACTGCAAAGAACTGCATGAAATGCAAAGTCCCTGCTGGCTCTCCTGTCACAAATGACAGGTGCCCATCATGGCCCATGACAAACCTGCCTGTCGCTGTCTTGCACACAGATGGCGAAGCCCAGGGTTGTATTGCCCCTCGTCCCCCAAAGAGAAATGTCCCCACTGACACTTTACAAAGTAGATTCTCAAAAAGTAAATGGGCAGCTGGGACAGAAGTGTGCAAGGAGACATCAAGCAGTGACCCGGAGGTGGAGTCCAGACTGAGGGAGGCAGGGTTAGGAGAAAGTCCCTGGGGACTATGGTGGCTGCTGTGGGGAGCTCCTGACGCGTGGCCAGAATTCAGTGAATGCAACGTCTCCGCGGAGGTCAAGGAAGAGTTGACCGCTGGGCAGGCAGTGAGGGAACCCCCGAGTGTCCCCCAACATTGAACATGCAGAGGATGAAGCCCTCCAGGGCATGGAAAGCAGGCACCCTCTCTATCACTCCCTACGGCACACACCAAACTGCAAGTACCCTGTTCGCCAAGGACCACGACGCTTGGTTTCTCCTCTTCTGTCACTCCAACCTGCAGTGTGCTAAGTCAACATTGAATATTAGAAAAAAATGTCTGTTTTTCCTTTTGCCATACATGAGAACGGATGGTAAGAAAGCATTCCATGGTTTTGCAAGTCACTTTAAAGGTCACTGAACCCTGGGACCCTGCCGTTGGGTGGAGGGTCACTTTGCATGGTACTAGCACACGTGATCACATATGCTCTGGCTCCGAAGCATAGAGCAAGGTCTACCCGAGACTCCACATGGATCGCTCTCCTGTGGTTCTCCTTGGCAGTGGTGCCTTCCCCACGTCAGCCCACACAGGCCATCTCATTCTCCTAACGCTGCCCAGGAACCCCCTGGATTCCACAGGGCTGCCACCGTTTATGGACAAATCGTCTCTTGTGGTCTGGACGTGCAGTGTCCCCCAAAGCTCCTGTGTTTCTGCAGGAATATTCAGAGGTGGAATGACTGGACTACCAGAGCTGTAATCTGGTAAGTCCGTCCTAGTTCACAGGGACTGAGCAGGAACTGGGCCGATGGGGTGTGGCTGGAGGAGATGGGTCACTGGGAACATCCCCTAAAGGGTGCATCTTCCCTGTGGCCCTCCCCCGCCCACCCCCGTCTTTCACTTTCTCTCTCTCCTTCCTGACGCCATGTCCTGAGCTGCCTCCCTCCACCCTGCTCTTCCACCAGGATGATCCACCTCAGGCCCAGAGCCATGGAGCCAGCTGACCATGGAGGGGACCTCTGAAACTGTGAGCCAAATAGACTTTTCCTCCTCGAAGTTGGTCTTTTCAGTTCTTTTGTTCACAACAACAAAAAACTGACTAACATCCTATTCTTGAAGGATTTTAAGGTAGCCCATTCTAATTTTAATCTTCTTTCACTATTACAAGAGTAACAGGAGACATACATGTACACACACCTCATGCACCCCACACACGTGCACCCCCTCAGCATCAGCCCCCTGACTGCCCAGGCCAAACCACGTCCTTCCACATACCTCGGACCAAGGAATTTTCATTCAGATGAAAAGTGTGACAGTGATGTCTGAAATGCCATGATGCTTCTGATTGTCTTCCAGAGACTTTAGCAAAAAGCAAAACCACAAATATGCAGGTAACAGAAGTCACTGGGTGGGAGCAGGATGTCCAGAGACTGTCTGGACTTTCCGACCTGGTGCTGCAGAAAGCTGAAGCATCCCTGGGCATCCCTGGGCAGCTGGATGTGTGCACTGGACTGGGAGCTGTCTGGACTGGGTCCTCCCAGGCAGTGGAACTGTGGAGAGCCTCCAGGGGGCAGGGCATCCAGCCACCTAGGTGGCTCCGTGGCACCTCTTCCCACCTGGGTGACTTGGCACACACTCCCCACTCGGAGCCTTCACCCTTACCTGTGTAACTGGGGCCAGTCAGCCCCACCGTGGTGTCCAAGGGACAAAGAGCTGATCTGGGAATGCACCTAGCAGCTCCGGCCTGAGACTGGCATTTGCTACTGAAGAGGGAGGACGGGGAGACCAAGTGAGCCATGGAAGCCCCCCGAAGGCAGCTAAGGTGAGAAGGGCACCAAGAGCCAGAGGCACACAGGGACCAGGGCACTGGCTACAGAGGAGAGGAGGGAGGGGGAGGCCGAGAAGAGGGAGCCTGGGACCAGTCCTGGGTGTGAGGCAGCACGTGAGTCCCAACACTGGGTCTTTATCTTAGGCTTTAGGCTTCCAGCTGCCAAGACCCTCCGTATCCAAAACAGGAGCAATAGCGCTGGCCCTGCTGCCGGCTACTGTCCAGCAGGGAAATCAGGCCTGACCCCTAACCTGCATCCAGGGGTTCAACTGACAAGCACTGACCTCAGTCCCTCCTGGAGAGAGCCCTGGGGCATCCTGCAACCCCCAGGGTCAACCCCCTGACAGGTCCCAGGCGTGCAGTGGAGGTGTGAGTGGTGAGTGTCAGATTCGCTCTCCACCACCCTGAGGGCTGGGGGATGGAGGAGACTGATCCTCGTGCCTTCAGCTGCCCGTGGCCCAACGGGAGGCAGCTGGCCTTCCCACTGTCATTCCAGCCACCCACCAGCCCACAGGCCACCCACGTGCACACAGAGTTGGTCAGAAGGCAGCACAGTGGGCACAGGAAGATGGCCACAAAGTCCAGCCTGTCCTCTCTGTGGCCATCCCTCCTCCCACTGGCAGGGAGCCGGCTTCCATTCACTGTCTCCTGAGATCACTTGCCACCAGCCCCGGGCACAGGGCTGCAGCGCCCGCAGCCTCCTGTGTGATGGAAGTGGCAGCCTGCTCAGCCCCCGCGTGGGAGCCCGGCACAGCAGCCTGGGAGTTTTTATCTGCTCCGAGGCATTGCTCAGAGGCTCTGGGGACACGCCAACGGCATGTGCTCTGGACGCCCACTCAGAGCCACAGAGCCCAGCCGGAGCCGACCAGTCGCCACTTCTCAGCCAGCAGTGGCCTCGGCTGAGGAGCTGTTGGCTGTGCCAGCGACCGAGAGCCGTGGCCTCAAATGTCAGGACGTGTCCTACGTTTCCTGTTGGCGCTTCCCTGTCCTCTTCAGTGTCACAAAGTTCCTCCCCCAACAGCGTCAGGGGCTTCCCCATGAGGACCTGCCAGTCACCGCGCAGGCTGCCTGTCCTGGGGCTCTGACATGAGGGAGGATGCGGTAGCAGTGCTGAGGTGTCACCTAGCACAGCAGAGAGGACACAGGAGCCAGTCGGGTGGCGGCGTCCCTCTCACACCCCACAGGACTCACCAGGACACTCCCGACACTCCTCAGCCATCGCTCCTGCTGAGGAGTGTAGGGAGGTCCAGCGGCCTTCAGAACAACCTGTGGAGTGGGCTTTCCTGTGAGAGGACAAATGAGGGGCGAGAGGAAGAGCGTCTTCTTGCCATTGACCATGGGCTCACCATCGCCTTTTGTGGGGTTCGCAGGGCTGCTCCTCCCACTCAGAGTCAGGGGGCTTCGTGGAAGTGACCCCACGCCTGCCCGCATGCACCCTGCGTCAGGTCCTGGAGCTGCTCCCGAGAGTCCTCTAGGTGGGCTCAGGGGTGGCCCGCTGGTGCCCACTGCAGGGGCGATTGCCCACTCAGCTGCAGGGGTGCCCGTCCCCTGGGCCTCAGCCCAGGGTCAATAGGTCCTGCGCGTCTCAGCATTTTGAGAGCACAGGCTGCAGATCTTTAATAGCAAAAAGGAATCCATCCTACTGTAAGCTTCTACGTGAAGTAGTGCGCAGCTGTCATTGTGGAGACATCCTCCCGCAGCCCGTGGGAAATGCAGACGGACCACGCGAAGAGGCAGGACCAGCCTGCTCCTGCAGGCAGGCAGCACCCTGTGAAGACGCGGGGCAGGAGCCTGAGCCTGACCCTGAGGCTCCTGGACATGCCTCTGAGCTACTCTGCCGTCCATTCATCCAGGCAGGCAGCACCCCTGTGAAAACGCGGGCCTTATTCCATCCTGCAGCCGCGGCAGACCCAGCTCCTGCCGGGATGTGGGAACCCTAACGCCAGCACCTACTCGTGTGACCCTGCGGAAGTCGGGTCATGCCTGAGACAGGCTCCCACGGGGGACCCAGCGTGAGGCTGGAGGCCGAGAGCGTGACATTCCTAGGAGCCAGGGAACTCCAAGGAGCTGACGCACAGGAGCTGAACAGGGAGCCTGGGACACATGCTGCCTCCGAACCACAAAAACGGTGGATTTGGCAAATCAGGAAGAAAAGACTGGACAGGAACGAGGCTGGACACAGCAGTCACTACCCAAGAGCAGGGAAAGTTGGGGACAGAACAGGACCCCGCTTCACGCTGCAGCTCTCGGTGGCCAGCTTGGGTAGCAGCGGGGCAGCCTCGCGACTGGAGGACTTCATTGCTACCGACCTGGTTGTGGACAGGCACCTGAAGATGGTGCCCTTCTGTCGGAACCACAGGGAGCAGCCACGTCGGACCCTCTTGTGTTCAGCTCTTCACGGCCCCGCTTGTGCCAGAGCCGAGAGCACAGCATGGAGTGCGGACAGCCCATCAGCAAGTGGGAAACCACGCGGCACGTGACGGAGTCCGAGCCCTCGGATGAAGGCGCTCGGCTTCCAGGAGCGTGAGCCTGACCCTGAGGCGCCTGAACATGCCTCTGAGCTACTCTGGAGTCCTTGCTGCAGGGTCCACCTGTTAGCTTCTTGATGGGTGGTGTTCCCTTTTAACCAGCAGCTGGACCTGGACAGGTCCATGGCACCATGCAGCCCAGGCTGGGACTCCGGGTTTCCCCTCCCAGCATGGCTGTGAGACACCGGCCTTCCCACGCAGCTCAGGCTGCCAGGCTTCCTCGCTCCAAGGCGGCCTGTGGAACTCCTGCCCCGGACACGAGATGGTCCTGTGTTGGAGTACCAAGCCCCCTGTCCCCCTGGCAGTGCCCTGGTCCTGGTGGTAGAGTACTGAGTCCCCTGTCTCCCTGGCAGTGCCTTGTTCCTGGTGGTAGAGTACTGAGTCCCCTGTCCCCCTGGCAGTGCCCTGGTCCTGGTGGTAGAGTACTGAGTCCCCTGTCCCCTGGCAGTGCCCTGGTCCTGGTGGTAGAGTACTGAGTCCCCTGTCTCCCTGGCAGTGCCTTGTTCCTGGTGGTAGAGTACTGAGCCACCTGTCTCCCTGGCAGTGCCTTGTTCCTGGTGGTAGAGTACTGAGTCCCCTGTCTCCCTGGCAGTGCCTTGTTCCTGGTGGTAGAGCACTGAGTCCCCTGTCCCCCTGGCAGTGCCTTGGTCCTGGTGGTAGAGTACTGAGACCCCTGTCCCCTGGCAGTGCCCTGGTCCTGGTGGTAGAGTACTGAGTCCCCTCTCTCCCTGGCAGTGCCTTGTTCCTGGTGGTAGAGTACTGAGTCCCCTGTCCCCCTGGCAGTGCCTTGGTCCTGGTGTTAGTGTATCAAGCCCTCTGTTTCCCTGGCAGTGCCCTGGTCCTGGTGGTAGAGTACTGAGTCCCCTGTCCCCTGGCAGTGCCCTGGTCCTGGTGGTAGAGTACTGAGTCCCCTGTCTCCCTGGCAGTGCCTTGTTCCTGGTGGTAGAGTACTGAGCCACCTGTCTCCCTGGCAGTGCCTTGTTCCTGGTGGTAGAGCACTGAGTCCCCTGTCCCCCTGGCAGTGCCTTGGTCCTGGTGGTAGAGTACTGAGTCCCCTGTCTCCCTGGCAGTGCCTTGGTCCTGGTGTTAGTGTATCAAGCCCTCTGTTTCCCTGGCAGTGCCCTGGTCCTGGTGGTAGATTACCAAGGCCCGTGTCTCTGTGGCGGTGCCAGTCGGCAGGGGAGGGTTCTGGGGTTGCCTGTGGCTGGGCATAGCCCTCAGCTCCTGTAACCTCACCACCAGCTGGGCTGGGCCAGAGGGTCGCCAGTCCCCCGGGGTTGCTTGGGACTGGTTGGACACATGAGTCCTGCCTGCTTGTGGGGGTTGTGTCCAGAGTGAGCTGGTGGGCAGGGCGAGGCAGGTGTGGGTCTGGCATCTTGAGCGACACCCAGCCATGGGCATGGTGGCCGTCTCTGTCCTCCCCAAGGCTGGGCTGTGAGCTCAGGCGCTGTCCCGATGCCGGGCTCCACGACGCTATCCATTACACTGTCAGCAACGCGTGATGCTGCGCACGGGCCAAGTGTCAACAGAAGGTGAGGAGGAAATCAGCCCAATCTGAGGCTAATTACCCTGCCTCGGAGTTAATTAAATACTTGTTGGGAGCAGCGGGGTAATCCTAATTACACTTGTCTAATAACAGGGCCCTGACACTTCCTGACACTGGGAGTTCCTGCCGGGCTTAAATAATTCTGCAGAGGGCAATAATACCTGTCACGTCCCGTGTGCAGGCAGCCTCTGAGGCTGCACGGGCCTCCGTATTTTCTGTACCAATTTGCCACATATTGAGCACTTCCTATGTGTTTAATTTACACACGTTTTAATTTGGGGGGGACTGGATTGCTTCTCATGATTTTGACATTTTCCCCTTTTTTGAAGAGGAAAAGAAAGGGAACAAAACATGAGCCGTGGTGTGGGAATGGTCAGCGACACTGTTTGCATGATTTGGAGTGACACTTGTGACCCTCTTGCCCCAGTCTGCTTTCATGTGGAAAGGACAGCGAGAGGTCAGCTGGCAGGCACCCCTGGACTCGGGCACAGCCGAGCGGAGGATTGGGCGTCAGAGAGTCTCCCTTGCAGCTTCCTCCTGTCCTCCTGCCTCTGGAGACGGCTGGCCACCCAGAAGGAAGCTCGCAGTGTTGGACCCCGCTGGCCAGAGGCCACAGCAGCTAGGCAGGTGGTGGCCCAGCGACTGCCAAGAGGGGAGAGCATTTGCTCCTTAGGGCTGGCTGCAAAAGGTTGGGCAGAGACCGAGGCTGTGTGCATGGGGTGTCTGGGAGTGAGAGGCCCGCCCTGCCCTGCTGGGGCTCGGCCCGGGCCTCCCCCTTGCCGGGGGCTTGAGGCCTCCTTTTGTCCTTGGAGAAGACGCATTGATGCCTGCCCAATTTTCAGACCTATAGAGGATGGCCTGAGTTTGGGCCAGGTCCTAACATCCAGCAGTGGGCTGCGGTGTCCACCCTGGCTGTGCCTCTGAAGAGCTGATACTGATGACCAACCCCTGACGGCTGGGCACTCAGCTCTTCCAGGAAGCCCAGCCCTGCTTTGTCCAGCGTGCGTGTCTGGCCACCAGGCCAGGGAAGGTGTGCAGAATGCGCTTGCCTAGACCCGAGAGCCTCCTCTCCTACAAGGCCCTGCCCAACACACAGCCGAGGGTGGAAGGGGCCAGGTGAGCCCAGACCCGTCCTCTGGCGAGGCTAGGCAACGAGGAGTTAAGCCAGCAGCCCCTGCTTACTTTTCACCTCTCACCAAACAGCGTGAATTAATGAAAAGATGTAAGCACTCAGATCTTTTCTGGCACGAATGCTTGTTGAAATAATCAATTAACCTGGGAAGATCAAATTGACAGGGCTTAAGTGCACAGCTATTTAAGATGCCAGGTTCTCCAGCCTGACGGTCGCATTTGTTGCAACGCAGGAACACAGCAAGAACGCTTTCAAGAAATTTCAAGGCTTCAGAAAGATTTAACGTTATTTCCCCACAGAATTAATCTGCCCATTAGAACATACTTTAACCTCTCACAAGTAATATCCTGGGATAGCTTTAATTCACCTCTTTCCTTTATTCATACAGTGAAAACGACCCAAAGACAGCAAACATATGAATTAGTTTCAAACTTTTGCTTTCGTGTATTTTTAAATGGGTTTTCTCCCCTGAAAACTAGATGAAATCTCTGTTTGCAACACCTTTTTATTTTAAATCAGATTTTCCGAATTCCACCGAGTGCCCCTTGAACGTCCGTCATGTTGGGGTAGACACGCCTGCTGCTGGGTCATCAAGACGAGAACTCGGCGGCAAGCCATGCTCCGTGACGAAAGCCAGCAGTTGAAGGGTTCCTTGGCCACCAAGCGACCGCACTGCCTGAGAGGACCCCTGACAGGGGCTCCGGCTGGCACAGCACCCCGTGTTGACTAAGGTCATCCTGGGCCGGAGTGACACTCCACCAGATGTGAGGCCAAGGGCAGAGGGCCCCTTGGGATGCGCACTGGCGAACGTCGGCAGGAGGAGCTGGGTTTGACGTGGTGCCGGCTCACCCATCTCACAAGGCACCCACCAGGCTGGGGCTGCTGACACGGAGCCGAAGCTCAGCGGAGGCCGTGGCCCCTGCTGCCTGCACTCTGCCCTGGCTCCACAGCCATTTCCCTCATGGGAGCAGCTTGCTCGTTGGTGATTCCTGCAAATAAAGGAACTATCCTCGTAAGCAATTTGACTGTGTGGCAGTCCAGCCCGTCCTCCTCTGCATGATGAAGAAGAGCTGATCTGCCAGTTCACGATCTTGCTGCACAGGGAGTCAAGGGGAACGTGAGCTTTCGAACAAGCTAAAATCCTTATTTTTGTGACAAAATGTGAAAGAAAATGATGAACTTATTCATAAGAGATGAGAAGTTTGAGGTGAATGAATTATGGGAATAAGCATTAAAATATATTAACGGAGGCAGCAGATTTCAATGTTTGATAGTGAGCAGAAGGGACACTCACGATTACATCCAGCTGTAAACGGTGCCCATACCTGGTCGTGCATCTGAGAGCCTTGGAGGACCAGCAGGGGCCCAGCAGACACTGGTGGTGACCCTGGGCACACAGCCAAATGTCCACCCATCTGGACACAGCCTGGGTGTGTGGAGCACCCCATCCACCACCTGGAGGCTCGAGTGAGCTGGGGTTGGAGTTCTGTAAGGGCACCTGCCTGGCATGACCAGGCGTCGCAGTCTCAGCACTCCACGTCTCCAGCAGGATGATTCTTTGTGGTGGGGTCATTCTGTGCATTTAGGGTGGTCGGCAGCATCCCTGTGTGGCTGAAAAGTTTAGGCGGTCCAGGCTGTGTGACGGGGCACAGGAGGTGGGAGGCCTCGCTCCTGGGCCAGGAAGGTGGGCTGCAGGCGGGCAGCAGGCTTGGCGGGCCTCTGGGAGGGACAGGAAGCTGTGGAATGGTTCCCAGGGGACACAGGCTTCCTGATTCAGACAGAGGTCCTCTCCATGAGGGTCTTCTCCAGGTCGGCCACCTAAGCCTCGGGGCCCATCACAGAGGAGGAACCCGAGGCCGCCGGGCAGCCTCACTGTGATCATGCAGCTATTGAGCAGAGTGAAGGTCTGCACAGGTGGCACTGGCTCCAGAGCAAGCTCACCGACTGCTGGCCCTGCTGCCCCACTCCCCATCCACCACTGGGCTACCTCAGAGCCTGGAGGGTCCCTGGACCCGCGGGCCAGGCACTCAGGGAGCGTCTCCGTCCCCCGGTGCTACCCGGGCCCTCCTTCCTCGCGGCTCAAACGGGTGCACTCTCCTGAGCCCTTGGGCCCTGAGGGAACGCTGGCCAAGCGGTTCTGGCCCAGGGGAGATGGCGCAGCTGATGTCCCGGCAGGGAACCTGCACAGGAGTTCCAGACCCTGAATTGGAAGTCATCCTCTTAGATGGTGCCTCTCTGTCCTGCTGGCTCCTGCTGTGGACCCCTGTGGGCATCCCCCTCCAGGGCCACTCAACCTAGGGCCCACAGTGGCCCTGCCCGCCTGTGACGTGGCTTCTCTAGGTTCCAGCTCAACAGAGTTCAGTTGCCCTGCTCTGCCATGAAGGCCGGGACGTGGTCGTGTGTGACGGCCACCCACATGTCCCCATCCTAGCGAGAACAGCCTGGAATAGCACGGAGCGGAAGGTGGCCTGGCGTCTGCTCGGGGCTCCGTGTCACCCACCAAGCTCACCTGTGCAGACTTCACCAAGACCTATCTCCTTTCAATCTAATTCAAATTCTCTTTAAGCCCCCAACACACCAATTGAGGAAGCTAACCCTTCCCAGGACTGCCCTGGAGCCCGGAACCTGTCAGCAGCTCTAGAATCTCACAGGAGCTCCAGGTGTGGCCTCTCCTTCTCTGAGGGGTAGTGCTGGTGATGGGATAGGATTGCCAGGGCTGGGTCACCATCATCTTGCCAAGGGGTTCCTGGGTGGCCCAACCAGCACTGTTGGTAGGGACACAATGTAGCTAGAGGCAGGGGTTTCTAGTCACCACCTCTTCAAGAAAATCTAAAAGAGAAAGGAACCTTAGTAATATCTTTTGTTTCACACTATTTATCAAAGCTATATTCCTTTCAATCCAGGCATCACATGCTTGGTATTTTACCAAGTGAGTTGAGAACTTATATCCACTCCGCTCCCCCACACAACCTGGCAGCCCTACTCACCACGGCCCAAGGCGGAAGCCCCAAGGAGGCCCTTCAGCAGGAAGGGATTGCACTGGAATATTACTCAGCCCCGGAAAGATATGGACGTGAGCCATGAGAAGAAGTCGGGGGACTTGTGTGCACATTTCTAAGAGAAAGTTGCCCAGTCCAAGCAGAGGGGTTTGGGAGAAGGAAGAACTGCAGCAACAAGAAACCCAGGGCTTCCGCTGAAGGGCTGGTGGGGTGGCTGGTGGGGTGGCTGGTGGGGTGGCTGGTGGATGGCTGGTGGATGGCTGGTGGATGGCTTGTGGATGGCTGGGTGGATGACTGGGTGGATGGCTGGTGGATGGCTGGTGGATGGCTGTTGGATGGCTGGTGGATGGCTGGTGGATGGCTGGTGGATGGCTGGTGGATGGCTGGTGGATGGCTGGTGGATGGCTGGTGGATGGCTGGTGGATGGCTGGTGGATGGCTGGTGGATGGCTGGTGGATGGCTGGGTGGATGGCTGGTGGATGGCTGGTGGATGGCTGGTGGATGGCTGGTGGATGGCTGGTGGATGGCTGGGTGGATGGCTGGTGGATGGCTGGTGGATGGCTGGGTGGATGGCTGGTGGATGGCTGGTGGATGGCTGGTGGATGGCTGGTGGATGGCTGGTGGATGGCTGGTGGATGGCTGGTGGATGGCTGGGGGATGGCTGGTGGATGGATGGTGGATGGCTGGGTGGATGGCTGGTGGATGGCTGGGTGGATGACTGGTGGATGGCTGGTGGATGACTGGGTAGATGGCTGGTGGATGGCTGGGTGGATGGCTGGTGGATGGCTGGGTAGATGGCTGGTGGATGGCTGGTGGATGGCTGGTGGATGGCTGGGTGGATGGCTGTTGGATGGCTGTTGGATGGCTGGGTGGATGGCTGGGTGGATGGCTGGTGGATGGCTGGGTGGATGGCTGGTGGATGGCTGGTGGATGGCTGGTGGATGGCTGGGTGGATGGCTGGTGGATGGCTGGTGGATGGCTGGTGGATGGCTGGGTGGAGCAGAGGTGACAGGCAGGTGTAGCAGAGGAAGCCTGCCACATTGACAGGGATGTGTGTCACTAGGCATTTGTCCAGACCCACAGGCTGAATGGCAACAGTGGGACCCCAGTGCAGAGCTGGGCTCTGGGTCATCCTGATATGCCAGTGTCACTTGTCCCTGTGACAGACAGTCCCCTCTGGGGCGATGCTGATGGCAGGAGGCTGCATGTGCCAGACAGGATGGGAGAGGGTCTGTGCTTCCTGCTCCGTTTTACTGGGAACTTAAGCTTGTGAGTGAGGCTTTCGACAGCGCGACCTTGACCATGTCCGGCCTTGGACACCTGAGACCTGCGGCCCCACCACGCCACTGGCTCCCTGGGGCAGAAGGCAACTCCGTGGTGGAAAGGGAGCCAAGGGAGGCAGTGGGGGCAGGAAGGGGTCTGAAGGCTGCAGGCCTGGGTCTGCGTCACCCTGGAGCCCTCCCAGGGAGGAGCCCCCCAAGCCCTCTGACCTCCGCCCCATGGGCCTGGGAGCAGCAGGCAGGAAGGCGGGGCTCAGGCTTCGAGTGAGGTTGAAGCAGGACTCTTACCTCAGTCCTTCCCTTCTTTCCTGAGTGCAGGGGACCAGCTGCATTGGGTGGTCCCAGTCACCTCGGCAGGACCCAGCTTCTGTTTCTCTGCCTCATGACTCCGCCGCCGGGGCAGGAGTGCGGGCAGACGCTTGGTACTCACAGGCTGAAGTGGAGGATCAGTATTTCAGAAAAGGCAAATTAAATAAATAGGTATCAGAGATTTCCTTACTTGACTATGTAATAAGCTGGGAAGTTGGTTTTAAAATAGAGCCCTAGAAAAAACACAAATCATAAAACATCAATTATTTTACGTTATTTTACATCCGGAAACCTTTCATAAATCATTTTAACTATCGCTGCTCCACTGAAGATCAAGCTGGTTACTTAGAAGGAATCTGACCCAGCCCAGGGCAGTCATCCTGCAGGGAGCATGGGCAGTCTCAGCAAGGACCAAGAGCTTGCACCCACCAAGCCCTTGATGGGACAAACCCTCTGAGATGCTCAGGCCCCTCCACTGAGGCAGGGGGAGCTGACCAGGCCACAGAGCAGTTGGCAGTCCCTGGAGGACAGAGCCAGGCAGCGTGACGGTCTCAGTGGCCCCGTGTGCACTCACCAGGGGAGGATGAGGCTTCAGTCCACAGGCTCAGCCCCACAGAGTGGTGGCCCCTGGGATGCAGCGGGAGCAGGAGGCCTTGGTCCTAATCCCAGCCCAGTCTCTGGCTTGCGCTGCTAAAGCCGCTTTGCCCCTGCATAAGTGGGGCTGGCAACAACCCTCCTGTGTGGCGTTCCGGAGGCTTCCGTAGGGAGTCCATGAGAGAAACACAGGGTCTGGCACTCAGGGACACCCAGCCACGGTGCCCACTGTGAGCCAGGAAGGTCTCAGCCCACGGCTGGCACCAAAGACAGAGCCAGCCCGTGGTAATATGACCTGTGCCAACAAGAGAATGAGCTGATTTTTAGGAGGATGGGAGAAAAAATGAAAGTGAAATGGAGAATTTTTTAAAAAAGCGAAATAAAATGAGGAGGGCTAGACGGCAAAGCAGAAAGGAGACACCCAGCTCCGTGGGCGGGTGAGGGAAGAGGGGCTCTCGCTGGTGGGCGAGAGGGCAAGGCGCCAAGTTGTGAAATAAAGAAGTGATTAATGGAGGCAGCCAGGAGAGGATTAGGAGAGAGCGCTTTTGATATTGTGCAGTCAGGAGGGAAGACTGCAAGGAATTTTAAAGCACAGGAAAAAAATAAAAAGGAGAAAGAAGAGCTGGAGAAATCAAGGGCTGGAGAGCTCATGGGTAGGGTTTGCTGCTGGGTCCTGTGCGGCAGCCGTCAGTGGCTCACAATGCGTCCCTCCTCCTCCTCTGGTTGCCCTTCCTAGGGAAACACAGGGCCTTGTTTGAAAATCTAAACACACAAGGACCCAATAGTGGGAAATGAAACTCAAGAAATCTAGCAAAAACAATTGAGCTATTTAAGCTCTCGAAGGACTTTCAAAATTGGAGTGAGGGAAGCTCAATTCTGCCTCTTGTGCGTTCACTGCAAAAACATTGGATTCTTGTATGATGCATGTGTGAATTTCAGTGACCCCCACATCTGCCTGGTTGGGCTGGGCAGGGAGAGGGGCCCAAAAGGCTCTGGGGTGCAGGGAGGGGAGAGGTCCATACAGCAGGGCCAGCCCTGGCTGCTGCCCTCCACATGCAGACTGGCATCAAGAAATGCACACAGCCCCTTGCTCCTGAAGTGGAGCACATTTCCAGTTCACTGTCATGGCGGGCTCCACTGCAGGCACGTAGCTCTGGACACTGATCCAGGACTGGGGGAGGGGAGGGGCAATAGCGTGAGGGATGTACAGAGCCGCGGGGCCGGCAGAGTGGAGGGCGGGCAGGCGAGAGGCAAGCCCCCATCTGAGGAAGAGCCGGGCCTTTTCCTAACCCCAGGCCACACTCCACCCATACCATCTCCTCTGGCCCACCTATCACTTACCCGTCAGTCCTCAAAAAAGTTTCAGCTGCATGTCTGTGGATTAGGGCAGTCTGTCGTGTCTCCAACGGCCTAGAAAATAAGCATCTTTCTGAGGGGAGGAAGGGAGCCAGAGGCCAGACCTGTCATCCCTGCCTGCAGGTGGGCCCAGCAGCCTGAGTGGCCCTTGGCAGCCCACAGGAGCCAGCAGGAGGGGGCTGGGAGGAAGGTGAGCTGTGGCATGAGCTGCGGAGCACTGGTGTCTCCGTGACCAGGAAGGAATGCCCGGGAATCCTCCCACACGGGGAGCCCCGGAGCCCTCGCCCACTCTGTGACAGCCCTCCGTGTCACTCAGGCCTGAGAAACTCACATATAGGATGGAAAACTCTTACATGCAACCACGGGCGTTTGTTGGAAGTCACCTTTCTCTGCTGCCCTTCACAAACCCCTGCACCACTGTCCCTCAGCGCCCGGGGTGAGTGGTTCCGGGGTCCCTGCAGACAGTAGGATCTACGAGTGCGTAGCCCTGTGTAAGGGGAGGTGGGGTCTGCCTGCTGCCTGCACATGCCGTCTGTCACCCTAGATGTCTCACAAGGCCTGATAGGATGTAAGTATTCTGCAAACAGCTGTTGTACCCTAGTGTTCAGGGATGATGACAAGAAAAAAAGACTACATGTTCAGCAGAGATAGACTTTTTAAAAAATATTTTTATCTTTGGTTGGTTGAGTCCATCGGTAAGAAACCCCTGGATGCAGAGCACTAACTATATACCAAACAATTTAAAGTGCCTGGGTGACTTAAGAGATCTGAGCTCTGACCCCAGTCTGTCTACCGACTGGTGTTTAAGAAGGGCTCACTTCTTTGCATCTCAACCTTTCCTTCTGTAAAACGGGAATATTAGACCAGCTGGTTTTTAAGACTTTCAGACACTGTTGTTGTGTGGCCCCTGCCCGCAGTCTACACTCTCTGGGGCTCAGTTTCCTTTAAATGGTGACATTGAACTTGATGGCCCCTAAAGCCTCTGGTCTCCCAAATAAAACCAAAACTGTGAATTTAGCCACGCAGACAGTGCTGCAGTGATCCGTATGAACGCCCATGTGTCTGAACTTCAGGTGGGTTCTGGGGACTCAGGCCCTGTGCAGGCTGCAGCTGGGTCTCACTCTGTGCCACCAGACTTCCGGAGGGAGGCCAGGCACGGGAGGCTGAAGCACGCAGTAACAGAGGGAGCAGCCACTCCTCAAAGCTCCACTCGACTGACCCGCGGAAGCAGGGTTTATTCTCATGCTCTTTTCTGTCCAGAGTCGTGGAACTATGGCCCCCAGCTGTGCCCTCACAGCCCTGGTACCCCCGTTACTAAAGGCAAAGGTGAGGATCAGCCAGGAGAGACCCCAGTTGCACCATGGCCAGAACTGGACTCCCCATGCACCAATGAGTCGTGCAGCTTTTCCATTCGCCTGAGTAGAAGTTTAGAGCATTTCACTAAGACCTCAGCACTGAGATCTCTGTGTAGAAAACTCCAGAATTGTTTACATGCTGACCTCAAAGTCGTTCAAAGTGCTTGACCTTAGAATCCAGGCACTGGGAGTGACTTCCAATCCCATCAAGGGGAATAAGAAGTTGAACAGGGGGTTTTGCAACTGTCCCCGGACAAAATCTAAACCGTACAAACTCAGCAGCAGGTGACCGTAGGACTTAAGGGAGGTCCCCATTTCCTGGGTACAGTGGAAGGGCTCTGCAGCAGGAGGAAGGAGGTCCCAAGCTGAGGAGCCCCTCTCTCTGGCGGGAGGCGGCACTTCACACAGCTTGAGCTGCCGTCCTGGCTCTCCCAGCGTGAGCCTGGCTGAAGTCTGGGTTGGAGCCGAGAGTTAAGCTCAGACACAGGCGCCTGGGTGAACTCGCCCAGAGTGCAGGGGGCAGGGGCCGGGTGCCTGGCGATCCCTGCTGACTTTGGCTGCCAGGCCACAAGGACAGAGCACACCCCTGCCGGTGCCACGCAGGCTCCCCTGAGCACTGCTGCGGTGTCTGGTGTCCCAGGGGCACACTGCCCTCACCAGCGGTCATTCCACGCAGTGAAGAACAACGGCACTGCAGATGTGTCCCTTCTAACAGGGTCTCCCAAGGGCCGGGTCCTCAGAGGCACATCACCGTGGGAGTGGCTGGCAAGCGCAGGAGAGCTGTCCAGAGTCTTCCTAGGAATACAATCAGTAAGGGACGAGTCTCTGTCCTATCACAGGACAGAAATCACAGGTACAGAACCAGTCTTTCCATGCTGTCCTAAGTGTCTAAGACTGGCCAGCAGAAAGCAGCACTCACAGGTGCTTCACCTCAGGCCCACAAGGGAAGGAGAAGTCCACGGTGACACTGGCAGGGCACCTCGTCACCAAGGCAGTGGGTCTGCTAAGGAAATGCCTCAGTGCCAAACAAGAGAGGGTCACGGAGGCACTGCCCAGGGTGTGACTGTCAGGCTCCCAAAGTATCCACAGAGACGCAGTGCTGGCCAGGGAAGGCCAAGCCCATCACACAGCCTCAATGACCACAAAATGATGGGTCCCTGGCACAGGGCTGGCCCGAGACAGCAGAAGCCTCCCCTGGCTCTGCACACAGCACAACGACACTGTGAACCTGCTCACTAAAGCTGGTGGGGACTGTCCCCAGTGAGGAGACTGGCGTCCTCAGGGTGGGAGATGGCCAGCAGGGTCTGGACACCCCTTCCACCCGGGCGTGCACAGTGGGCTCCCCGCCTGTGCTTCGCAGGCGAAACTTCTGGAAGTCCCAGCGGGCCTGCCCAGGGCAGGTGGGGAGGGGCTCCTCGGCCGAGCCTTGCAGCCTGTGGGGTTGTGCTGAGCTGGGCTTCCCTCTCGGAGCTGGGGAATGGTTGGGTCCAGGGTGGCCTCGCTGCCCATATGCCAGTCAGCTCCTGTCTGCCTTTCTGTTTACACTGAGAGCACAATGGGAGCTCCAGCCCTTCCAATACATCATTTATAAGTGCATTCTACCTCTGAATGTACAGACAGAGCTGGCCGTGGGTGAATGAGCTCTGTGAATATTGCCAAGACCCTGTGCTTTGTTCAGCATTATTCTTCACAATAGATACCACACTTTGGAAGTAATTTTAAAAAGGGAATCAAAATAGTGGTACTTTTAGCCTTTGTTTCTTTTATACCACACTGCATTCTCTGTCTCTCATTCAGCCGCTCCCATTATCCTGACAAATTAAATAAACCACTCCATTGCAGAAAGGCTCAGGCCGGCAGGCCTCGCTCCACCACAGCCCCGGGAAGTCGAATCAACACTGAGGTGGTTACTGCTGGCAGTTCCAGCTAACTTCAGTCAGGGAGGAAAATACCAGGGGGTGCTCAGGACCTGAGTGGGTCAGCGGCACCCCGAGCTGCCCTGCAGCAGGTACCGACCACTGCGCCGAGGGCTGAGGCTCCCGGAAGTGCGGAGAGTTCCTTCCCACTGTGTGGCCCTGGAAGCGTGAATGGTGAGTCACAGGAGGCACCGGGCACAGGGACAGCTGGGGACAGGCTGGTGGGCGCCTCCGCAGAGAGGAGCAGCCAGCCGCCCAGAGCCCAGAGCCCGCTCCCGCCGCGAGCATCTTGACTCTCCCTCCTTTTAAAAAGACCCTCTGACTTTTGCTGAGTCACTTCCCAAAGAGGGAGCAGCACCAGGGGCAGGAGGAGAGTTGTGTTTCTCTCTGTGTTTCTGTCTCTTCTTCTGTCTTCTAAACGGCACTTTTACCTGAAGAAGTTTTGGATTTGTGCAATCACCCCTTAGTTTTGAAATTCGAGCAAGGAGGGAGAGCATGTGTGAGCTCTGAGCGGGCATTGTGTGGGTCTTTCTAACTTCAAGGTGCACGGATGCTCCACAGACCCTGCATCTGTGCCTCTGCAGCGGGTAGCCTCGGAGCACTTTTATTCAGGATGAAGAACTAAAAGTTTACATTTGGGGAAGATGCTGTTTTAAACCAACAACTGATTGTAAAAACAGAATGAGGCCGATTTATCCAAGATGGAGTATACCTGGAAGTTGTTTTGTGAAATCTGTGTTTGCAGGCTTGGTTAGGTATGAAGCAGTGTGGCTTTCCCAGAAGGTGACCCTGCCTGGTTTGGAGAAGCCATGTCCAGTGTTGTGACAATAATGTTCTAAGGTCTGTGCTGGGCCCCCGTCCTCTGCCTTCCTCTCATGCCCACTCTGAACAAAACAGGTGGAGCTGGTGGGAACCACAGTCCCAGCCCAGAGGGGACCCCAGAGGCAGCTGATTTCCGTATGAAAACACAACTGCAGCAAATGCCAGCCACGAGCTTTGAACACTCCAGCCACCAGCTAAGATGGCCTCATCTAAAATGCAGGCGCCGGAGGCCCGGAGGGGAGCTCTGTGTTCCGACAGAGGCGTCCCCTGGCTTCCGAGTCAGAGGGCACTGCAGGCAAAGAGAAATATTGAGCCTCAGCAGTTTGAACAGAAGCATCAGGGTTCATCTTTTATTACCAAAGAAAGACTTGAAAAAGCCCAGGTGAAATTTCCTTCCATTGTCTAAGGAAAATTCTCTGTAATTTGCCCCCAGGGAAATCCAAGTGCCTTGCGGCCAGGCCTCCGCCCCACCTCCCCTCTGGACGCAGATCCTCCCTTCTCCAAGCAAATGTCTCCGCGTCCCTGGAGACCTGAGCGGTGAGCGGGCAGCTGAAGGTCAGGGCTGCCCACTGCGGCCTGACTTTTAGCTAAAGAGGCTCCGCTTTCGCCCGTGGCCCTGTCGGGTCTAATTTGCGGCATTATGCTGAGGGGGTGGGCCGCTCCTGACAGGAGGGGGTTAAATGAGATTACAAGCTCTGGGGGCTGTCAGCAGCCCTGGCTGCCTGGGATGTCAAATGGCGATTTAATGGTCAGCTTTATCTGTGAGTTTCACCGGAGATCTGCTGTTTTCAGCAACTTAATCGGCACTGTGTTTGCAGGAGTTTTTCGGGGAGGTATGAGAGCTGACCAGATTTTAATGCTGAATTATTTAGAGATCAAACTGGCAGAATGTCAGTGGAAATCTGTGGCACGTTTTGTTTTTCTGAAGCACAGGAAGCTTATGAATGGGCAAGGTGCTAAATTCTGCTGTGACACCAGAACTTTCTAAAAACATTCATAGGGTCTGATGTAGCGGGGTTTATTCACAGAGAGACAAACAGAGTAGCAGTTGCTATCACAACATAAGTGCGCATCTGATTTGCGGGCATTGAGAACCACACCGAGGCAGCAGCTCTGCACAGCCCCGTGTGTGCACAGATGGACCCGGGTGGAGCTGCGTGCCCTGGGCTGAGTGACAGGTGACTTGGGCGGGTGTGCCCAGCACCAAATGCACAGCAGGGCTGTATGTGCCCTGTGCAGGGAGTACTTCTGTGTGAGGCATGCACACGTCCGTGTGTGTACCACATCGGTGTTTTGTGTATCTGTGGGTGTGCACGTACATATGCAGGTGGGGGTGCAAGTGTGTGTCCTTGTGTGGGGTGTCTGCTGTGTGTATAAATCCATGGGTTTGAGTGTGCACATGCAGGTTCAGTCGTGTGTGACATGTGGTGGGTATTACATCTGTGTGGGATGTGGACGTGTGCATGTGTGTAGGCATGAGCGTGTGCGTGTGGGTGTAGCCATGTGTGGGTCGTCCTGTGTTTCTGTGCATGCATGTTTGTCAGGAATGCACACAGGTGGGGCGAATGGGCATGTGAGTGTGTCTCTGACCAAAGGCCTCACCCAGATAAGCCACCAGCATCCTGCCACTCCCACGGAGCAAGCCCCCAGCCACCCTCACCGTGTCCCAGGGTGTGTGCACCTGTGAACACGGCTGCGCAGAGGGCCTGTGCGGCTGCCCTGCTGGGTTCCTGCAGGGACCAGGGTGTGGGACACGGGAAGAGGAAGACAGGGTGGAGTGTGGCTGCGCTCACAGAGGGAGCCTGGGTGGAAGGGACAGGGACCCGTGTGTGGGATCGCTGTGGAAAGAAGAAGGAAGAAAGAACAGCAAGCGTTTCACCGGCAGACATCAGCAGTGTTCCAGTGAGGGGTCAGCCCGGCTAGTTCAGGATTAGTGAATTTAATATCCTGTCAAAATCCTCACGATAATGAATCCTGGCTGGCCGGGCGGCACAGAGGCTTCGCGCGGCAGCCGCAGAGATAGCACAGCTAATTTATGAGAGGGGATTGTGCTGCGCTGGCAGAGCTGCCTGGGCCTGAGCCACGGACGGTGGTCCCCACCCACCCCGGAGGCCCAGTGCAGCCCAGAAAGATCCAGAGACAGGTGACCCCTGTGTGGCTGGTTCCTGTGGACCCCAGCTCTCCTAGAAGCATCAGGAAAATGCCTTTAGGATTAGAAAAGTCTAATCCTAAAATGACCATCCCCAGCCTGTGGGGATGCTCTGAAAGCCAGGGTAGGAGGGTAGCCACCGGACGGGGAGGCCAGAGGGCCTAGCATGAGGGTGGGTACACTGAGAAAGGGAAGTGCAGGGGCTACAGCTGCCACCGAGCCAGCCTGGGTGGGTCGAGGGTTGCAAAGGTAGTGCCAAATGTCATGGTCCTGGCCAGGGACACCCGAGCAGGAAAGTTCCTGCGCAATTTGTTCAAGGCTCTGCACCTCTCTAAGCAGCTGTCAGAGCTGCGCATTATGGTACATTGAATCTGAATGGGGCTCTCAACATCAAAACCCCACATCCATTATGATACCATCTCCCGCTCTAAGCCGTAATGCTTATTAATTCTGCACCCATGCTCTCCCGGCTCCGGCAAATGTATTCCAGCAGCCCAGCATTTAATTTAATTAGTACAGCTGGGCTCGCATTCTCCTCTGTGTGTCAGAGGCATTGTCAGCACGTTCTGCCGCGACACAATTACTGATTGCTTTTAGATAGGCAGAAATATGATTAGGGTATTGGGTGACTGTATCATAAGCCTTATTAGATTCATTTGAAATCTGGAGATAAATAGGAAACTTTTATTTGCAGTGTAATGAGATTATGCTTATTAGGCCAAGGCCTCACAACCTTTAGCAAAGAGCCTCGCGTCGGTGGGATTAGACCCGGGAACACTTTCTGCTCCCAGCCTCCAGCACCTCCCCTTGCTGCCGAAGCTTAACTGTTGTGGTACTGTACGCGTCTGAGGCCACCTCCGTGTCCCCCTCAGACAAAAGCTGTGGGCGTCCCTTTTCCTTCCTGAAGTCTGACGGATGCACACGCCTGGAAACAGGGTTATATTTCATGAGAAATAGTTTAAAAAATCAGTTCGCAGGTTAAAAGAAATCATTCTTTAAGATGATGTACATATCACCTCCTAAAGATGTTTGTGTGTGTCTGATGACACTTACAGAGACTAGCCTGAAGCATCTTGGAAACCCACCTGGGACAGCCAGGGCTGTGCTGGTCTGGGTCAGCACCAGCCACTGGAGAGGTCCACCTTTCTCGTGGTGTTTATGAGACGCTCACAAGTTTCTGATATCAGGTGCTGTCTCCCACCCAGAATAGATCAGTGCCGAGCAGGGTGCGGCCCCCCCAGAGGGCTGGCATGATTTGAGAAAGTCTAAGATGGAATTTAGGGTAGATTATTTGACTGTGCTGGATCAGGTCAAATGTGGTTTTGGTTATAAAATGATGCTGTACTTTTATACACAAAGAAAGTGATAATAGATTTGCATTTTCTTTAAGCTTTGAATTGTCTCCTGTATGACTCTCACTCCATTTTTATCAGATCATTCAAAACATTGCTTGATTTTGATCATCTAAATAGATCTTTTCATCAATGCAGTTGTGGGTTAATTCAAGTTGCCCGTGAAAAGTCGACATTGTTGCTGTTAACTTATGCAGAATGAGGAGCACTTGTCTCTTAATTAAATTTATGGTTAGATCAGGGTTTGCAAATAGGCAAACCTTAGCTCTCTTACCAAAACCCACGCTGAGCAGGAACAGGGTGTGACAGGATAAGGCCCATGGTGCAGGCTTCCTGTGGGGTGATGGAAGTTTGGGAAGAGAGAGCAGTAATGGTTGCACAACGTGGTGCATGTGCTTAATGGAACTGAATGTACCCTTAAAAATGGCTAAGATGGCAAACTTTACATGCTATATCTTTTACCACAATAAAATAAAAGGAAAGGAAAGAGAGGGGTGGGGTCTGGTGACACCGGCCAGCAGCAGGGTGTGCAGGAGAGCGTACTCACCTCCTCCTGTGGCCTGCGGGGCAGAGACCGCGGCCCACACTCGCACACGGGGTCTTCAGAGTGAGCTGCGCCTTGCTCCCGCAAGGCCCATTTGACCTCTCCCCACCAAGTAAACACAGCCAACTCCAGAGAGGACACTTGTTCTTTCCCCAAAATGCCACGCCACAAAGATCTGGCCGGCGCTGGCAGCATGGTCTGCATCCAGAATTGGAACCAGCCAATGCTGTCTGGTGGCACTGGTCAGTGAGGGACTGGATGAGGGGAGTGAAACTAGCGGCCCCACACACTTCCGGGCTGTGTCTTCGCGGCACTGAGAGAGGCAGCAGCAGCCTCCATCCGTCTTTGAGCAGGAGGACGTGAAAGGGAGGCAGGTTCCCAGGACACAGGGCAGACATGGCACAGTGTAGACATGGCAGGCAGGGGACAAGCATGCTCCGGCCACTGACCCTTCCCCAGACAGCCAGGAAAGTCCTCCTCCGTCTCTTGGGAAACTGCTGCCACACTTCTGCCCCTGCAAGGCAAGTCTGCTTCTCCAGCTGTGTTCATGCCACTTGCAATTGTTATTGTAATTTAAATAAATAATATTAGCCAGTGAAATATGAGTGCAAAAAACAAAGAGTTGGTTTTTTTTCTATGAAAAGTAAATGGAGTATCTTGGAAAGCCTAGGTAAATTCAAGTTGCTTTTTAAAATACAGAATTACTGGTGGGAGAAGCCACTGTAAAATCATGGGAACTTAGGATTCTAAGGTCAGATGGCTTCACAATGGTTTTAGTGAATCGTTTCACTTCAGGGAAACTTAGGTGATGCGTCATGGAGGGCAGGGTCTTCGTGCGGGAAGGGCTGTGTCCACAGGTCAGCAGACATTAGCCCCACGTCGAAGTGTTTGCTGTTTTGTGTTAAGGTGTGTCACATGTTGAGGGTGTTTTTTGAGGATCTGATGGCCATGGCCCAGAGGACTCCAGGGGCAGCTGGGGAGCAGGCGTGGAGCCGGCCGGTGTGCCCACCTGAGGCAGTTCCAGCTCCAGGAGGCCATCAGGGTGGCATGAGGTGGAATAAGTGGGTGGCGTGGATAGGCACCGCAGCACTCGGTCCTTGCCCTCAGGCTGAGAGTGGGCACAGCGGGCTGCATCAGGGTGGCGTGCAGGGGAGGGAGGCGCCAGCGTGGCAGCCAGCTCAGCATCCTCTCCACCTCGGGGCCACATGGCCAGGGCTGAGTGAGGCCCACAGCCGCCCTGCCTCAGCGCGACGGGCTCTGTGAATGTCAGGGAAGGAGCGACCAGCTCCCTAACCCTAACCCACGGGTGGCTCCTGGCCAGGGTAGCTGGTTTCTCTGGGTGTGTTTTAGTCACGGGCAAAATGGGGACATCATTTTGACAGAGGTTAGTCCCAGCGGAGCGAGACCTGTGACACACACCCCCTCACTGCACAAGGACGGCCCGACTTAGGAGGGGTGCGCATGTGGGTCATGCCCGGTGGATCTGTGCACCCCCCTCCCCACAGCTGGATCCGCCCACCTGCCCAGCCACCATCACCCGCCGACCCACACGGACTCGGAAGGGCGAGCGGGAAGAAAGACACCTTCAAACTGGTGCTTTCCTTCTTAGTCATGACGAAAGAATCATGGCCTTGGAGCCTTTGATCCAGTCCATCCGGGTCTTCTTGCTTTTGTTTTGTTTTGGCCAAAGAGGAGAGATTTGGGGGGGAAGAAAAGACACGGAGAGTGAGGTGGCAGGTGGCAGGCCACGTGGTCTGCTGGGCTGCCCTAACATGTACCCTGCCGCAACAGTGCTGTGCTCACAGCAGAGACACTTTGTCTCTTGATTCTGGGGCTGGAAGTCTGAGATGGGGTGTGGCAGGCTGGTCCCCCAGGCTGTGAGGGAGGGTCTCTCCCAGCCTCCCCGAGCCTCTGTAGCTGCTGCCGACCTTGGCGTTCCTGGATTTGTGGAGACAACACCCCAGTCTCTGGCACATCTCCCCAGGGCACTCTGCCTGCTTGGTGTCTGTGCCCACGTTCCCCTTTTTATAAGGACCTACTTGTACTGGCTTGGGCCTCACACAGTGTGACCTCCCCTGCGCCATGGCATTCATGAAGACCTGTTTCCAAAGAAGGCCACACTCCAAGCTGCTAGGCTGGCACTTGGGTGTACCTGTGAGGGAGCACGACTCTTCCCCTGAGAGAGCAGGAAATACCTTGCTGGTGACTGTCCCAAGGAAGCAGGAGAAGTCCCCACTCATGACAGTCCTGGCGCCTTCTGAACAGCCAAAGCTGATCAGGCTTGTCCTCGGGACTCAGTGTCAGATCCAGCCCTGTTTTCATGACAATATCTTGTTTTCTGTCACCTCTTGTCCCCTCATATAAGATGGCAAATTTGCTCCATCCTGACTCAGGGAACCACCCTTCAGGCATCTTAGCAGAAAGGGAGGATGGATGGGACAGAGCTGGGGACCAGGACAGGGTTGGGGACCAGCACCCATGGAACCTAAGTCACCCTGACACAGGCTAGAGTCTGGGAGCACAGTCTGGGAACAGCTGTGACTCTGCATATAGTGTAGAACAGGGTTGGGGCTCCCCCACTGTGGGACTCCAAGCCAGCTGTGAGCAGGGTCAGCTGGGTGCTTCTTCAGTCTGCAAAGCCAGCTTGCCTGGGCAGAGCCAACCCCTGGGGTCAGCAAGGGGTCCTCAAGGGACTCCAGCCCAAGGCCATGATGAGAGGGGAACTCCTCCGGGAGGGTGACAACCCGGGCGGCTTGGCCGCAGGTGGTGGAATTCGGGTCTGGCTGGGAGCTCTGCTGCTGCGTCTCCAGCCTTTTCTGGAAGGTCCATCTGCTCGGGGCCTACCTGGTATCCCAAGGGCCCCAAGCCCAGTCTGTCCCACATTCCTGCTTCCACTGGAGCCCATTAGGTGACACCTGCCCAGCAATTGTTCTCGATTAAAAAGACCAACCACAAAGTCCCCAAACCTGTGGGAGGCAGCAAAAGCAGGAGGGACACTCATAGCCATGGATGCCCAGATCAAAAAAATCCACACAAACAGCCCAACTTAGCACTTCAAGGAGCCAGAGAAGCAAGAACAAGCCAAGTCCAAATCCAGCAGGAAGAAGAAACCAAGACAGAGCAGAAGTACAGGAAATAGAGTACAGAAAAGAATAAAAACCCAAGAGTCCCGCGTCCTAAGTACTTCAAATGTCTATCAAAACATCACATTGTATGTCTTAAATATATGCTATTTTTTTCACCATACCTTCTTTTTTATTTACATACGACAGTGGAATGCACTACCACTCTTATTACACGTATAGAGCACAATTTTTCATATCTCTGGTTGTATACAAAGTACATTTACACTATTTTTATTTTTATAAAGTTTTGAGACATGACTTCACTCCAGTATGAACAGCTATTGTCAAAAAGAGAAGAGACAGGAGTGGAGAGGGGGAAGCCTTCACACTGCAGGTGGTCAGCCCAGCACTGGGAAAGCAGGACGGAGTCCTCAGAAGGTTAAAAATAGAGCCATGGGGGGAGCATAGTGCAGTCCCACTTCTGGCCAGACGTCCACAGGAATTGAGATCATGACCTTGAAGAGACTGCCCCCAGGTCCACTGTAACACTGTCCACCATGACCAAGGAATATGCATCGTGGATGAATGGATAAAGCAACATGGCAGATGTGTACAGTAGAACCTCTTCCACCTCAAAAGAAGGGCTGACATCTGCGACATCTTTCAGTGAAATAAGTCAGGCACAGGGACTGACCCTCCTGACGCTCCCTCCATGATGACTGTGAAGCAGTCACACTCATGGAGCCATGGTGGTTGCCAGGGCTGGAGGGGAATGTGGGGAGGAAATGGACAAAGAGGACCAATGTCTGTTGTATGAGAGGTATGGATTCTAGAACACTGTGTGCCTGTTGTCAACAGCCCATATGTCACATTTAGAAACGTTGCTAAGAGGTAGACCTTGTGTTAAGTGTCCCTGGTCATTATCATAACAGTAACTGTAAATAAGGATCAGGGAACCTCTGCGTGTTTGGGGAAGCTTCATGGATAGTCTGTGTTGATGGTTTCCTGGGCCAACACTCACCTCCAAACCCATCAGGTCGCATGCAGTAATGATGTACAGACTCTCATTACATCAAAACAATTAAATGAAAAAAACGGTTGAAGAAAACATTTAGCCTAGCATGAATCCAACCCCTGAGGGGCGATGAGCATGAGGGTAGCAGTGCCAAGGGCCATGGGTGTGCCTGCTCTAGCAGACCCCAAGAGGCGCCTGGGACTCCCTGTGGCAAGCACTGGCCATGTCATCCTCTGTGTAGAGTGCTCCCCGTGGAGTGCTGGAAGCAGATTCTCATCTGAACCAGGACCCCCTAGGTTACCACCTAGGGCGAGGCTGCAAACCTGTTCTTTCCCAAAGCACCTCTGCTGTGTGGAGCAACCAGCAGCTGGAACAGGTGTATCCTGATTCCCACGAGTCTTCAAAGGAGCTTCCAGGTGCCCCAGGTACAGCTTGGAAGAGCTAGGAAGGGGCTGGCTGCATCTGTCCTAAGCCAGGGGCCAGCTCAGCATCCTCTCTATCTCGTGGCCACATGGCCAGGGCTGAGTGAGGCCCACAGCCACCCTGCCTGAGCACGACGGGCTCTGTGAATGTCAGGGAAGGAGTGACCCAGCTCCCTAACCCTAACCCTAACCCTAACCCTAACCTAACCCTAACCCTAACCCTAACCTAAAGCAGGAACTTGCCATAGTCGAGCAGCTCGCAGGCTCTGAAGGCCACCCTTGGCACCATGATGTCCACCGTGGACATGGGGATATGCACTTTGGGTACAATGACATCCACTCTAGATACTGTGACATCCACTCCAGACACAGTGATGCCCATTGTGGGTATGGTGACGACAACCCTAGACATGGTGATGTCCACTATGGGTGGAGTGCATCCACTTTAGATGTGGTGACATCTACCCTAGACATGGTGATGTCCACCATGGCTGTTATGATGTCCACTCTAGACTCAGAGATGTCCACTGTAGGTGTGGTGAGGTCCACTCTAGAAATGGTGATGTCCACCCTAGACATAGGGATGTCCACTGTAGGTGTAGTGAGGTCCGCTCTAGACATGGTGATGTTCACCATGGTGTGGTGATGTCCACCCTAGACGTAATGATGTCTACTATGGGCATGGTGACACCCATTCTAGACATGGTGATGTCCACCCTAGGCCCAGTGATATCCATTATGGGTATGGTGACATTCATACTCTAGACATGGTGACATCCAACCTAGACATGGTGATGTCCACTGTGGGCATAGTGACATCCATTCTGAACATGGTAACATCTACCCTAGACCCAGTGATATCTACTGTGGGGTGGTGAGGTCTGCTCTAGACATGGTGAGGTCCACCCTAGGCACAATGATGTTTGCTTCAAACTTGGTGCCTGTGTGAAGGAAGAGAAATTTGGGCAGAGAGGGAGTTTGGGTCTCGACCTGGGGCTCACAGCACACGCATACCCCTTGCGTTAGGCTTGGTGAAGATCAGTAACCTCGAGTTCAGCCCACAGACACAGCTGTCGTGACTGGGTGAGCAGAGTAGGGATCCTGGGAGACCCACCCCTGTTCCCCCGGGGTCCGAGGCAGACAGCAGCACTGGGGCTTTCAGAAGAGCCTGCACTCTGCCCTGAGTGAGGGGAGATGCGTCACTCGGTCCTGAACCCGTGTTGCACCGTGAATGGAGCAGGGCTTCCCTGAGGCCTTGTTTTGGAGCACACGTGTAGAGGGAAAGGAGTACGAGTGCACTCATGGGAGTGTGATAATTGCTATATGTTTGCTTGACGTGGATTCAAAGGTAAATCACAACAGAAGTAATTAGAGTAATTATTAAAGTCTGCCTTAATCTGGAAGCCCCAGGGAAGAGTACACATTCATCCCCTGGGGCCTGATACACTTGTACGCAACGTGCTGCCTCTGGAACCTTCCGCTGCTCTGCTCGTGGTGAGCACAGTCTGGGATGACATCCTTGCTGGGGGTCATCTCCCTGCGACGTTGTCTGTGAGGCTACTCAGGGTGCTTCCAAGGAGCCCGAAACCATCACAGAGAGCTCCGTGTTTCCCAGGTCACCTTCCTTGGCGTCATAACACGGAGTTGTTTGGAGTTTTGTCCCAGCTTACAAAGCTGGAGGCACAGTGTGCTCTCCATGAGCGGCTGGACTCTCCACTGACCGTCTCCCAGACCCATCAGTGGGAAGTCCTTGGGGACAGAGTCAGTATAGCTCACTGCTATGGGATTTTGTGACCTTCCTCCAGAACCCCAGCTCACCATCCCTGAGAATCACCAACTGAAGGACATACCCCACCCCACAGTGGCTTCGACTGGTCCTGGCTGGTCAGTTTGAAGCCTTCTGGGTGCACCTGCGGGCTTCAGTCAGGAGGGGAACTGCGTCCGTCTCCTGCCTCCCTGCGTGCTCTGCTGGGCTCCAGGGCGCTCTGGGCAGATGGGCTCCCACTTGCCCAGGCACACTGACCTGCTGCTCTGCAACGAGAGGGAAGCTAGGATTTGTGATTCTGTCTTCACTTGCAAGAAGCGATTCACTAGCGGCTGCAGCTCTGTGCTGCTAGGCCCTGGGCCTGACACAGGCCGGCCGTCCTTCCCAGGCCTTTTCTTCCCGTGTGAAAAATGGGGGTCGAGCGGCACCTGTGTCCAGGGCCACCGAGTGGAACTGGTGACCTGTGCTTGGGACCAGAAGGCCTGTGAGGTCCTCCCTAACAAGAGCACCCACTGCCACAGAGGCCCCGCGCCTACTGCCCTGGACGGAAGTGAGAACTGTGTCGGGGGGCAGCTGCCCCTTCTTCCTCTTATAGGGGCTGCAGGAAGGAGAACGCCTCCGAGGAACCCATCTCGTCTTTCCTGCTCTGGATCCCACAGGGCCAACTCAGCCCCAGCTTCCTGTCAGGGACCTGGCTAGGGACCTCCCACCATCCAAACTGGTCTGATAACTGTTCTTGGCAGACACCCGGCCAACTGCAGGTAGAGAGAAACTGCCACGCACCTGGCACACACCAGGGCTTCCCTGTGCTGGTCTCACCATCACCTGTGAGTTCCCTAAACAGGGCTGGGAACAGTAAGCTAGGACAAAAATCAGGGATCAACTGGGCGCAGTGGCACCTGCCTGTCATCCCAGCAGCTGGGGAGGCTGAGGCAGGAGGATGCAAGTTCAAAGCCAGCCTCAGCAAAAGTGAGGAGCCAAGCAACTCAGTGAGACCCTGTCTCTAAATAAAATACAAAATAGGGCTGGGAATGTGGCTCAGTGGTCAAGTGCCCCCCACCCCCCTCCAAGAAAAATCAAGGGTTGTAGGAAGAGATTGGTATGTGGATGGTCACTGAGACTTATTATTAGAGATTTTTTAAACTAGTAACTGGAGAGCCGGGAGACAGTGAGTGGAAGAGGGCTTCTCCAGCAGATGGAGGCCCTCAGTTCATCCCCAGCTGTACACAGAAACAAACCAAACCCACAAAACTAGTAAGATGGTCAACGAAGCAAGTTCCCGAGAACGAGATGGGTTTTCTGGCCGTCCTCCATACAAAGGGTACGACCAACAAGCTTCTCTCCTGGTCAGCAGGCCCGACAGCTCAGGTTTCACCTCAGCCATCAACACAGTGGATTTTCTTCCTTCATCTCCAAACCACATGAAAATCAAATGTGCATCTTTATCCAGTGCTCTGAATTTCCTGAGCCTGCAAGAGCATTTGAAATAAGTAACGAATGTGGATTCTAACAGGTAACAAAAGCAAAACTGGCTGTCTCGTGTCCACAGACTCCAGGACGGACAGGTGTGAAGAAGCCATTTCTCTCCTGAGCACCAGGCGCACCCCCCCGCCCCCGCATGGTCTCAGCAGCTGTGGCCAGCACACGGCCACCAGCAAGCCCTGCTCCTGGAGCACTGGTTTCTTTGTCCCCTCTCAGGCTCCTGGCCAGGGACAGCTTACTCCAGAAAGGTCCTGGGAGGCTCAGCGTCACCCACACCCGCACCTGCCAGGGTGATGGCGAGGGAAGCCCTACGCATGGTCGTCACAGAGCCCCGCCATGTGGGGTGTGGCAAAACCCGAGTGTCCGAGAGCCAGAGCCAGAGTGGGATTTCCCAGCCTGGCCTCATGATGGGGGTGAGGGACAGGACTCCATGCAGGGAAAGTCAGGGTCAGTTGCCAGTGTGACTGGCACAGTTGCCTAAGGGACTGGCTGTCCAGGGGTGGCTTCAGATGCTACATGTGGGGTCTGTGTGGGTACAGAGAAGGACACCTCTGGGGAGTCCATGGACCAGCCTGCCTGCACCCTGACTGTCCCTACAGTGTGTGGCTGAGCGGCATAGCTTTCCCGAGCGCAGAGGACAGGCAGAGCTGGGGGCTGGGGGAGCAGCTTGCGAACAGCGGCCACTGGAGAAGGTCCGCACGTGGGAATCTAGCATGGCCAGTGCACGCAGTGCTCAGGACACAGAGCCGCCCGAGCTGCCCAGACACCCACTCTCACCAGCTGGCGCCGAGGCTCTGGATCAGAGGGGCTGCTCCCCTGAGGAGGGACTCAGGGGCCAAGGGCAGTCTCCTGTGCGAGAGTACAAGCACGGACCCCACACCCTTCCAAGTGGCATTCAGTAACTACTGTTCGAAGTCATCACAGAAGGGGTCTGGGTCAGGCTTTGGCCTAAGAATCAAAAGCCGTGTCCCAGGATGGGGACAGCCTGGAGACAGCCGGCCGTGGAGTCTTCTGCTTCGTGCAGAGGCCACTGGCACGAGAAGTTCAGGGGCCATCTCAGACACGTGACGTTCGTCCAGTCCAAATTCACGGAACGAGGCAGCTTGGCGACCTGCTTAACCAAGTGAAGCCGCATCTCCAGGAGTCTCTGAAGCCCGACGTGAAGCAGCAGCTGCTGGTCCGAGTCTGCTGGCAGGGAAGACGGGGGTCAGAGTCCACTCCGCCCAGCAGTGGAGACGTAGACAGGCATCTTCCCTGTTCTCCTGGGGCTGATGAGGTTCCCTGTGTGGCTGAAGAGCACTTAGAACAAACCCCTCTGCTTGTCCGTTCCATTGCATTTCAGGGACTTTTGGTTTAAAAGATACTCTAAAATGCAAATATCTAAATCTGCCTGTCATGCGGACCCCAGTGGAAACACAGTGGTGAGGTGGGGCGGACCTGCGTGGCCTGCGCCTGCCCAGCGGGGCCTCTCAGGCTGGGTGGAACGGCTTGTCAGGCACCCCGACTCCTGGAGCATGGCGGGGACCGCGGTTTCCTTCCTCTGCCCAGCAGTCTGGCCCTGTCCCCCTGCTGGCCCACAACACCGTCCACCGAGGTTCCCGCAGTGCCAGCCTTTCCCCTGGCCTTGACTGGACCTTTAACACCAGGGACTGTTTTGACTTGAGAATTGGTTGTTTTCCATTTGGCAGAGACTGGGCAGCTGAGGAGATGGAAGGTTCTAGCAGGGAGGTCGATGGGAGGTGTACACATGTACCGAGGCCCACCCTGGTACATGATCCCAAAGGAGGTCAGAAGTCAGAGGTCAGAAATAGGAATGGGCCAGCCAGAAGGCAGAAACTAATGGACCCATCAGAGGCCAGAGTAAGATGGAGCCAGGGGAGGTTAGGTATGTGAGTGAACTAGTCCACGTCTGCTCAATGTGGGTGGGTGGCTGAGAGGTCGGAGACTAGAATGGGTGATGGGAGGCCAGGGGTGTGAACTGAGGCAGGAGGCCAGCGGGGGCAGGATCATGGCATAGGTGGGCTCCAGGGCAGCTGGAGAGCCTCTTGCATGGGGGGCCTGGATGGAGGTGGTGTGGGGAAGGAGAGCCCCTAGGAATAGGGGTGCTGGGAGAGGTGCCCCCCACCTGCCCTGGCCACTCCCACGGGGGCCTGCGAGCACCTGCCTCTCGCTCCCCCGGACTTTTCCTGTTGCTGCTGCAGAACTGCTTTCCCGTGGGGAGCCTTCCACCATATGAACAGGCTGCACTCCTCACAGAGGTACTTGGCACACGATTTGAAGCCACAGAGCACCCTATCAAGCCAAGTCTCCATGGAAGTCCAAATGCAGGGCAGGCCTCTGTTGGAGGGGCTCCTCCCTGCACCCCCCGGCAGCTCAGAGAATCCTCCATGAGGGTTTTCCAAGAGTGGGGGGCTGTGTCTGAGGAATAGGGTCCCTCCCGGGGAGCGTGGAGTCAAGGCACCTCGGGTCGGCGGGAACCCTCTGGCGAACGCAGCCAGGAAGGCCCAAGGTGGGTGAGAAGCTGACAACTTCTGAGGGTGCTATGAAGCTCTTGCGGGTGCACCTGCCTGTGGGTAGATCTTGTAAACTTGGGTCACTCCAGATGCAGGCTCCAGGGCACTTCTGCCCACGGAAAGTGGGCTCCTACTCTGGCCTCATGCCCGTGTCCCCAGTCCTCCAGACAGGGTGGGGCTTCACTGCCTCCATGCTGTGACAGCTCCTGGGGGTCACACACCCCTCACTGGTGGGGCCCACAGCCGTCCCACCCCTGCGCTGTGCCCTGCTCACCAAGACTGGGCGGGGGTCTATGCGGGGCACCATCAGAGTCTCAGGCCCCAGCACCTCCTCCTCCAGAGCCTCCCTCGTCACGCCCGGACCCTCCTTCTCCCAGGCTTACGAGGGTGAGCAAAGGGTCCTGCGGGCATCTGTAGGGCACCCCAGACTGTGGTCTTCGGCCAGGAGAGCTCCCTGCCTCACAGTTCTGAGGGCTGGAAGCCCAGGCCAGACTCGTCTGCGGGGCTGGCCCCTTTGAGTTCTCGGAGGAAGGGCCTGCCCCAGGCTTCACTCCTGGGGCTGCAGGTGGCTGTCTTCTCCCTGTGACTCTGCACACCTCCCTCTGAGTGTCTGTGTCCTTGTCCCCTTCCATCAGGCTGCTGCTCACAATGGGCCAGATACATCTGCAACCACCTGTCTCAAGTGAGGTCCCGTCCTGAGGCCCTGGGGCGCCTGCTGTGTCCAGCCCAGGAACGGCACCCCTGGCCATCTGCAGAGCCCCTCCTGAGCACCCCCGCTGCTCCTCCACCAGACCCCGTCTCCTCAGGACCAGATCTCTTCCCATCCGCTCCAGCTGCTACTTCCGGCAGCTCATTCTCTCGGGAAGAGGAGCTCTCTGCCTCCTCTCACAGCTGCCTCTGATCCCGGCTCCCAGGTCTTGGAGCTCTCCTTTGCTCAGGGGTCAACTGCAAGTCTGCTGAAAGCTCTGCTTCTTGATCCCCTGGCCCTCTCTACGCATGCCTTCCACATTTCCTGACGGCAGTTGTGTCTGTCCATCTCTCTGCCTTTTGAAGCCAATTCCGACTTGTTCCGGGAAGGCTCAGGGCCTGCCCCACGGAAGAGCTCCTCTCTCTGAGGTCCTGGGACGGGCGGTGGCCACATCTTGCAGCCAGTTCTTGGCGTTTGCCGGGATGTGTGGCTTCTTGGTCCTGCAGCAGTGTCTTCTCTTCCAGCTCTCCTGGGAGCTCTTGAGAGGAGGACTCTGCCCCCCAGGCCTCGAGCACTGAGCCGGGCTCAGGGGCTGTCCAGCCAGGGTTGCTGCAGGAGGCCTGCTGCTAATGAAGGTGCGATGCAGCGGGGAGGAGGGGCCGTGCTGGCGGCTGCGTCCCCAGAGGCAGGAGAGGGCTGCAGCTCTCTCCCCTTGGCCAGATGCCTTGTGCCTCAGCATTAGATGGAGGTCTCCTAAGACTCCGTCTTGGGCTTCCTGATCTTTTTCCCAGAGTCAGAAGCTGCCTTTCTAATTATGAGCTTGTTACTTGCCTTTCCCCGATGAAGCCCTGCAGCCTCTATTACAAGATCTTGCATGGCACTGTGACTTCTAGGCACCAGAAGTTCTCACAGTGACATTTGGAGTAAGCTAGATGTGGGTTCGCATCTTGACTTCACACGGATGGAAAGCAAGAATAGACACTTGTCTTGTGGGCATACGGTGAGGACAACATCAGCTGGCACCGTCTCTAGCCTGGGCCACAGCACTGTAGGCGGTTTACAGATTTCCTGGTTTTCATGTTGGAGTCCAGCTGGGCTCAGGAGACGGAGTCCACCAGGTGTGCACGGCGGGATGTGTTCAGGAGGTCGTGATGGGTCCATCGTGCGCTAAGAGCAGTCCTCCTGTCCAGGCTCTGTCTCCTGAGCAAGCTGGGACGTCTGGCTGGGGCTGCCGGGAGTTGCAGAGATGCTGGGCGCTGGGCCTGTACCTGAGATGAGGGCAGCCCGGGGACAGCCGTCTCCTCTGTGACGTCCGCTTAGTTTGCCTGCCCAGGTTCCAGGTCTGCTCGGAAGTCGAGTCCCACGGGTGAGCTGTGCCACAGGAATTCGTTGTCTCCACCGATCACCTTTTTAAATATTAGGAACTTCCTGAAAGTGCATGAGCACAAACTCCAAGGTCGACACTTCAGTGGACCAATCTGCCACTTTCTCATCCTCGCCACCCTCCCCACGTCACACGGCCCTCACCACTGTCCCCATCTCACACGCCCCATGCCACCCTCCCCCACCCCACATGTTCCCTCATGACCCTCCCCATCCACACGCCCCATGCCACCCTCCCCCACCCCACATGTTCCCTCATGGCCCTCCCCCATCCACATGCCCCATGCCACCCTCCCCCACCCCACATGTTCCCTCATGGCCCTCCCCATCCACACCCGTCACGACTCTCAACAGAGCAGTGGGGCTCTTTTCTTTTCCCCTATTTACTTTGAATCTCACCTTTGTCAATTAACAGCAGATCTGAGCTATACATGAAGGAAATTCTGATGCCTTTTAATTTCCATTCCAGTTGATTTGACATCCAAGTTTATGCTGTTATTTTGTAGTAGGAGCAACAGGGGCAATTTAAATTCAGAAAATTTCATCCATAGGTGCACATTTGCTTTTCACGAGGCGTGCCTGGTGAATAGTTTATATACTCCCTCTGAATGGGGACAGCACTGGCTAAGGCAGCTGGAGGCAGGCGGGGGGGTGCCCGGCCACCGCATAGCAACCACCAGGTTTCCAAGGGCAAATGCTCCTCCGACCCTAAGCAACCGGATGAGAACATCAAAACATGCCTCGCACAAGATGGCTGGTGCCCATTAGTGTTAGGGACTGCTGCCTCCATCGGGAGTGACAGAGCCCTAATTATTAAGGTAATTAGAAGTTATAACACTGGCAACATTCGAGGGAGAACTTGCCGAGCCCATTAACAATGTTACTTTAAGTGATCTGGCTGTGAACTGCTCAAATCTCTAATTACATTACACGTCTGTCTTAAAGGGTGATGTAATTAACTGACGGGAGCAGGATTAATGTATAGAGACTGCTGTGTGACCCTCCTAAGTACTGTTTTCACAGAATGGGCTTCAGGAATGTCATTTGGTTTTCTTCCACTAAACTGTATACATTATGTAGCCAAAAAATCCTAACCTTGATATATTTATGTGCATTTTATGCACAATTTTTTTTGTTCTTTCTGCTGTTTAATTTGTTTCTTTATGTTATAAACACTTAAACATTATATTTTTATCCACTATAAAATCAGTTTTTGATAATGTAACATTATAAAGGAAACCTTCAAATGATATATCATTGAATTTTTATAACCAGAGTAATGCATTTTGTATTGCACCCATCACTACATGTGGTTTTCTAGAACAATTTATCATGGCGTCCAAATTATTTTGTAAGACCCAGTGAGGTTTGCTTATTTGTCCTAAGTCATTACCTAATCACAGTGTTTAAACAATGTGGGTTTTTAAATTAGATTTCCTGGAAGGACAACATTTCAGGTTGACTTTATTGAGAGCTTTGCTTTTATTTCATGAGTCATGTGTCATTTGAAAACCACCTACTAATTCATACCACACGTAACTTATGAATATCGAGAATGACATTCCCCTCACTTAAAACCAGGATCTCTGGTCCCCTGGAGCAGGATTAAGGGCACAGCTGCCGTCTGTCTGGTCTTGAATCCACAGCTGGCTTTCTCTCTCCTTTGCTCTGTCCCGCTCCAGGTCAGCTTCCTCCTGCAGCCTGTGCCAGGGAGCCTTCAAGGTGGCCCTCCACCCCGTCCCCAGGGTCTCCTCTCATGTCCACAACAGGGCGGGGCTCTCCCCACACAGGCTGATGGTGCTGGGCCCTGGAGCCCACGTTCAGTGTGCCCCCACGTCGCGTGAGCTCTGCAGCCCTCCTGAAGAGACAGAGGAGACCAGGACCCATTTTTTGCTGGGATCCATCCTGGAGGGGCAGCACTGGGGACACCTGTGCCTCAGCAAGTCACTCCCTCTGCCGACTGCTGAGGTGGTGGCACCAGCAGAAGCACTTGCCAGGAGAGAGAGGTCCACCTTAGGGTGGCAACCGGCCTTCGGTGTCTAGTGAGACACAAAGGATGATGGACACCCATCTCTGGGAACATCGCTGCGAGGACTTCCCAAGGTCTCTTGATCCCAGAGCGAGAAGGCCGGTTGGGGGTGCCTTTCCCTCTCCCCAGCAGACACAATATGTCGTCTTCCCACTTTTCCCTTCTGAGGGAACCCCGAGCAGCCGCCCTCCTCCTCCTACATGGATCATGAGTTCCAGGGGACGGGCCCAGCCCAGCTGCATAGCGCTTCCTAAGTGGCCACAACCTGGTCCCAACAGACAGGTGTAGGCGCTGCATGAAGAAGCCGGTCGCGGGATGCTGACTGTGGCCTCTTGGCCCATCACGGCTGTGGAGAGCTCACTCCCTCTACCCTGGACACAGGCAAGAGAGCACCTGGCCCTATTAGTACATGGTGCTGGCAGCTGGGCACAGCAGGGCGTGAGGACACACAGGGGCAGGTGTCTGCCTCCTCCTCACCCAGCTAAAGCCTGGAGCCCCGTTCCTGGGTGCGCCTTGTATTTGAGATTAGAACTAAATTTTAAAATAGACTTTTAATGTTCTCACCACAAAGAAAGGATAGATTAGTGAAGTTATGGATATTAATTAGATTAACTAAAATTTTCTATTATGTATACATGGATCAAAACATTACATTTTACCCCACAAATATACACAATTATTTATCAATTAAAATTAAATTTTAAAGACAGGAATAAAACAGAAATAAATAAAAGGAGATTTTTATAAGTAACAAAACCAAAGTCCCCATTGTTAGAGAAGTTAAAGGGGGTTTCGGTTACTTGCAGCCCAGAGCCTCCCTGTGCAACCTGGTCACGTGGCACCCTTGTCACGGATGGTCCTAAGTGAGGAGACAAGCCAACAGGCAGCTCCGGGCCCTGGTTGCAGAGCAGAGTGGCCACGGACTCTGAGGAACGAGCAGAGATCATTGTCTCAAGCTTCTGGGTCCCCTGGGTGCCGCGTCCCTGTGACAGTACTGAAGAATGAATAGCCGTGAGGGTCCGAGAGGAGAGCCACGGGCCTTCTGCCTCCAGACACTCCTGTCTCAGCTGGCCCTCTGTTGGCCACGGGAGGACCACAGCACAGGTCCCGGCCCTGCCGAAGCCTGTTCCTCCCGGTAGCTGAGCGACATGGGGCCCCTGAGTAAGAGCCAGACGACGAGTGGCCGGACTCTGCTTAGCCACAGGCGAGACTCGCCCTGCTAAGCCCAAACTCTGGTGCTTCCTTATTCAGGAACCTAAAGCGTCATTCAGCCCCGTTTACGGCTGTCAGTTCCCATTTCAGTCTCCGTCTTTCCGACTCTCCTGTCGGTACTTTTGCCGTGGCCTTTGGAAATATCTGACAAGAGATTTAAGGATTAATTGAACCTTTCATTAAATGTGAAGGTGAGCACATTTGGATTTTGAAATTAGCCATCACCAAAATCTGCAAAGCTAAATACATGGAAATTAGATTTTCTTCCCCTTGACCCTGGAGGTCATGGGCGGGGTGTGCTCAGTGCTAGGTCTTCTTTCAAGAGTTGCGTTTATCCATCTGGTAAAACAGACATGTGCGTGTGCGCGTGCTCACACACACACCCTCAGTGGTGATCACAGGGCTTCTCCCTGGGGAGCAAGAGCTGAGGGGCTCCCCCCAGGCCACGGCCCTTCCCCAGCCTCCGGAGTGGGATGAGCTTCACACTTCTGCATTGTTTGCCTTTGGCCACGGCAGCATTTGTTCTGGGGTCGTGCGGGTGATGTCGCACCTGAAGGAAAGGTAGTGTAGACGGCAGCTGTGTTCAGTGGGCCATATCTAGCATCTGCACCCAACACCAGCAACGTGGCCTGTGATTGCAGCTGGCCTCGGAGGCCCCTGGTGTCCCTGCAAGCCAGGACCCAGCGAGCCCTGGTCCCGTGAGCCTGTGGCCAAGGGGGACCTGTCCTGCCGGTGTTAACCAAAGGCATTGCTCCTTAGACAAAGGAGTGGACTTGGCTGGCCAGGCTCGAGGCCCTTGGCTACAGCTCTGCTGCACCTGACCTCTGCTGCTTCCCGGGCCTCAGGAGAAAATCGAGCACTTCTGAATCGCTGGGAAGCATCAGCAAATTAACTTGCAACACGTGGGAAGACCTCAGCGAAAAAGGGAATCAATCCTATGAAGTGTAAAGAATTTTTGAACTAAAATTAGTAAGATTATTAGCATTCGAAAATCACGAACTCAGCAGGGGCACTAAAACATTTCACTTTGAGAGCATCGCATCAGAAATGCTCTGAAAACACATGGAGCCCGGGGAGGTGGCCATGAATGGAGATCAAATTGACAGGGGGCCCGGCAACCTGGGGTTCCCTGCCCGTGCCTTGTTCCTCTTCCTCTCTACTCATAGTGCAGTGCCCACACACCAGCACAGGAGCGAGTCCTGCAGAATCATGGCTTCCACACGACCACAAACTCCTGCGTGTACCCAGTGTGGCTGTCTACAGTACCTGTGTCTACACACGTGTCCACCTGTAGCACAATTAAATGCAATTTAAGTCTAGGAGAAGTGCCCCCGACCTCAACAAATAGTACTCAGTACTGCTGATCGTGTTGTCTTCAAGATTGGAGGGTTCAGGACCATGCCTTCAGCACTCACAGACTCAACTCCCAGCGTTTCCTACAGATGAAGTCAGCACTGGAGCGTGGAAGGCCCTGAGATTGCTCACTTAGCTGAGGACCTTCAGGAACCCTTGGCCAGATCCCAAACTCAGAACCTGAACAAGGAAAGAGCAGGAAGGTCCCCTTTTCCACATGGTCATTTCCTCTCCATTCCCTGGCGGCTCAAGACAGGAGACGGGGCACTGGGCGTACCCATTCCAGGGTGGCCTCCAGCCCTGAGGGGAGACGTCAGCAGCAACCTCTCCCCGGAGTAATCGCAGGGGCTGGGGGAGGTTACATGGGCCTCCCCCGAGACCCGTTCCACTTCCCACGCCTGCCTATGAACGAGGCCGCTAGAGGGGTCACTACAGCCTGGACGTAGCTGTGCTGTACCCATAAGGACGCTGTGACCACAGAACGCAGTGTGTGAAGCTCTTCTCACCTGGAAATGAGAAAGTTAAAGCTGATTTCCAATTAATTCAATTCCTTCACCATCTTTTATCCATTAAGTCAAGGAGAAGTGCCCCCTGACCTCAAGTTGTATCTACCAATACTTAGCACATTAAAATTAAAACTGGTAAAACGTTTAGGTATTTATTCACTTATTTAAAAATAACAATCGAACGTGAGCCGTCACTCTGTGACATCTTTGTGCAAGGTGACTCTATTTTCCAGGGATGAAAGGATTCGTGGCAGTGTTTGACGTCTGGCTTAAGGGAGGACAACCGGATTCTCACAGCTCCACGTGCCTCTGTTGCTGTTTTGGTTGAAACTTAGGAAGCAAATTCTGCCCCACACAGCAGCGCCTCACAGTGCCCCACACGGCCCCACGGTCAGCAGGTTCTTGGCCATGGCGAGAGCGTGGCTGTAATGACCACTGCAAGAACTCCCACAGGCCTGTGTGGTGCGGCCAGCTACACACCTGAGCCATGCGGTACGGCATGTGGCCCACGTTACACGTCTAAACACGTCCCAACATGGATGAGGGACAGCGAAAACTGCTTGGGAGGTTGAAAGATGGTACCCGCCCAGGGGCCTGCGTCACAGGCCTGCAGGACCCGGGTGGTCCCTCCTGCAGGCTGGGGACCTGACCCTGCTGTGGACTTCACATGGCACTACTCTCAGGATGCTCCTTCACACAGTGTTTTCCCTTTAATCAGTAACAAGCCACCTTAGCCACTGTAACTTCCTGCTTTGTAAACTTTCAATACTTCCAACTTTTTGACTCTTGTCATCACACCTAGCTCAAAGCACAGACACAGTGTTCAGCTGTAAAAAGTATCTTCTCCTTTTTATCTTGATCCGAGGCTCTTTTTTCTTCTTCTGATTTTTATTTCTGTACTTCTAATGTCTTTGCTAAAGTCTGAGACACAACACTACCCTGGCCTAGGCCTGCACAGCCAGGGTGGCCACCACCACTGCCTCCCACCCCAGCTCCTGTCCTCTGGCAGGCCCTCAGGGGCAGAAACTCAGGCGCCGTCCCCTGGTGAGGACAACCTGAGCTGGTCCAGCTGCAGCCCACCAGCACAGAGTGCCCCTGCAGGAGCCCCACCTGCCGTGTGCCTGCCACTCACATGGTCACCAAATATGACAGTGGCCCAAGGGGCAGAGACAATGTAAACTAGCCGTATGCACTGCATTGCAAGTCACACTGCCACTGTCACTGGCTACATGGACACTGGCAGTGAGGAGCGTGTGGGGACCCTCCTGGATGAATGGGTGCTGCTGCCCAGGCCAGGCCAGGCAACAGCTGGCCGCTCCTGGGCTTCTGGACGTCGACACACTGAAGGGGTAAAACTGCTGTGATCTGGGGTTAGAGTTGGGGTTCCAAACTCTAACCTGGGTACCCCATTTTGAGAACTGCCAATCATGAAGGAAAATCTTCCAGAATTTCAGAAACTGGAAAGGACTCCGCCCAAGCCACGGAGACAGCAGCATGTCCTCAGTCCCGGGATGGGCTCGGGAGCGCTGTCTGGAGAGAACTGGCGTGTCAGCTCAGAGGCCCACGCAGCGCCTGCGATTCCAGGGGCCATCCCCACCAAACTGCAGGCCAAGAGGGTGCCGCGGCCTCTGGCTTCTCCAGGGGATGGCCAAACCCATAGCTCCGCTCCAAGTCTCTGTCCCCACCAGGGTGGGCTGAGAAAGGGCACCCGGTCCCAATGAATTCACAAGTACTGGTGACTCTGATGAAGGCCATTATTCAATTTAAAAAGGTATACAACTTGCATCCTACAGAAAACAAAAGTTTAATAAAAATCTTAGAAAGCAAGAAAAATATCCTATTGGTGAGCTCCATAGAGTTAGTATACAGGCAGCCCACACTTCAGCCTAAATCCATTCTCGGAGGCAAACAAAGACAATAAAAGCCAACAATGGCTGGAGCTCCAGTTAATCTGCGGAATTCAATTTATGCCTTGGCAGTTTACTCTGTTTTTTGGTGAACACAGGTTTTTGAAAGATTTTTGGCTTCAATTCAGCCCAACACAGTGAGGCTGGGAGCATGCAGGGTCCTGGGTCCTGCGAGGACAGCCCCCGGCTCGTTCGCCTTGGAGGGTTGGCGTCTGACTCAAGTGTCTCTCACAAGCCTTTTTTTTTAATTATTTTTTTGGAATAGATGATGCAGGTCTGAAAATGGAAAGTAAACACGTTGCTAATGCGTATTGATATTTTAAGGACATTGATACTGTAGAACAAGTTTATCCACAAAATACCTTACAAATGACTGGCAAGATAGGTTTGAGCCTGTTTATACTGCACTGATCACTTTATCACTGTTGACTCGGCCACGAAGGAGACCGTGGAGCTGTGACGCACTGTTTTTTGAGCCTTCTCCAGAGAAAGGTGCCCTCGGAGGGCTGGCTTGGCTTCATCTTAACAATAATCATGATGCTCTTACCATGGGCATGGCCTTGACACACGGCAGATCACACGGATGTTGGTCCCATATTTAATCCAACGGGGGTGGTCATCTCATAACTGTGCTGGATCTAATTAGCACAGAGAGAGCCAAGAATCAGCCACCGGCACCAAGCCCCATCTACCTGACCCTCTGTCACGTGATTCCATCCCCTTTGCTCCCCAAAAGGACCCAGGGTGCTGGGTGCTGCTGCCTGGGCCAGGGTCAGGATGAAAGCCATTTATAAAGACTTAAAACGGGAAAGGTGCTGGTGAGACAATCCCTGCACCCGCTCCACGGCAGGGAAGCCGCAGGCGGCCAGGATCCTCAGCGTGTTCCCTCCAGCCCCCACAGGAGCCAGGGCTCCCGGGAGCACCTCATTCAGCCCTCAGGCTCCACCCGTGCTCCGAGGAACTCCTCTAGGGCCACACATGCAGGTGGACTGGTCTCACCACCCAGGGGCCTATGGCATGCAGCGGCCATGCAGGGGAATTGTAAATCACAGGCAGAGAACTAGGAGGTCCCCAGAGCCCCGAGAGAACATGTTTCATGTCAAAAGGTGAAAGTCCCTTCAAAGCAACACCAATTTACGACAATGATTCACAGGTGCTCAGCAAACTGTCGCAGGTCCCTGAGTTTGGAAAACACCCTGTGGAACGTCAGTCCTCCCTTCATAATCACTGTCACACGATACCGCGAAGCCGGCAGGGTCTGCCGATGGCTCCCCGTGGGGAGGGGCGCGGCTGGCACTGGAGAGCCCTGTTCCCCACCAGGCCCCTGCAACCTCACGCACTCCGCTCACCATGCACTGGATGAGGCGATTCCAGAGTCCCACATCATGCCACGCAGTCAGAGCAGAGAGGGACAGGTCAGCTGTCATTCTCAAGGCCATGTGGGTCACCCTCTCCTCTGAAAGAGCCAGTAAATAATATGACATTTTATTCAGAAGACCACTAACGCAGGCTGCTAAGGGAGGGAAGCCTTGACCCTCTGCTCAGGGACACACCTGCCTGGGTGGTGCTGGTGGGTGCCTTTGGAAGGCAGGAATCACCCTAGAGCAGGGAGTTTGGCTGCTCTGGAGGGAGGAGCTGGGTTTCCAATCCTTTGGTTTCTGAACCTCCTCACTGTGGAGAATTTCTACTACATCCTGAAGTAGAGACTAGAATAACAGCCCCCGAGCCTCACTGTCCACCCTGGGCCACTGTGCCCCCCCCCACCCCGCCTCTGGAGGGCTAGAAAGCAATCCAGGACCTCGCTGTTCAACAATAACATGCCGGCACGTGTCTTGAAAAGATAAGGACTTCCGGAAAGCATAAGCAATATCATTATTACCCTGATTACTAACAGAATTCACTAGCAACTTCTCAGTGGGAAACCAAACCACAGGCAACAACCACAAAAATAGACAAAGTGGATGATACCAAAGTTTAAAATGTCCATGCATCGCAGGGCACTATCGACAGTTGAGAGGGAAACTCTGGGATGGGAGGAAATATTTACAGGTCAAGTAACTGATAAGAGGTGAAAACCCAGAATGCATAAGAACTCCTGAGGCTCAAAGCCCCTAAGACCCTGCTTGTGAATTGGGCAAATGGCTTGAATAGACGTTTCTTCAAAGGAGATGGGCACATGCCAAGAGGCCCATGGAGAGGCTCAGCCTCAGCCTTTGGTTGGGGAAATGCCAACCGGAGCCACAATGAGGTGTGGCTTCCCATTGGCGAGGATGTGACCATCCAGCGAGGAAAGCAGACGGCAGGCGTGGGCAAGGTATGGAGAGAGCGGCCTGTGTGCTGGTGCAGGCAGAGGTCCGCTTGCCGTGGCACACGGTGGGACCGAGCCTTAGATGTTAGGGTACCAAGGGGTCAGCAGTGCCAGGCCCAGAAGTCCTGGAAGTGGGGTCTGGGAGCCACGTCTGTCACCTGTGGCCTGGCAGCATCATTCACATCAGCCAAAAGGCAGGAGATACCAGTGCCCGGGGATGATGACTGGTCCATACAGACTGTGGAATACTATTCAGCCTTAAAAAGGAAGGACAGTCTGTCACCAGCTACAACAGGAAGAGCCTTGGAGAGACTACAGTAGGGCAAAGAGCCAGACTCCAGATGACTTCCCTAAGTGACATCTCTAGAGCTGTCAGGTTCACAGGGACAGAAAGCAGAATGGGGGTGCCAGGACCTGGGCAGTGGGGAGTAGGGAGCTTGTGTTTAGTGGGATGGAGTTTCCGTTTAGGGTGAGGGTCTCTGGAGTTAAGGGGCAATGGTTGTGCAGCAACGCAGTGTCACACACTTGGTCGGGCCAGGCCTGGCACTTCCTGGCACAGCTGGTGAGCCAAGTGGCCCATGAAGCGTGATCCAACTCAAGGCCAGGAGGGTGTGCCACCTCAGAGGCACCAGGCCCTGCTCTGTGACTCCCCCATCCCCACACTGCCACCGGCGGCCTTTGGAAGTTCTCTGAAGCAGATCAGGCTGCTACAGTGTCGTGTCTGGGGTCTGAGGTTGGGGACGCCAAGCCCGGGGCCCACCCAGGGGGCGGGCAGGCACAGGGAGTGTCCCTGGTTGTGAGGGGCTTGTTTCCTCAGCCTGGGGGATGACTGACCTTGGCTTCCAGGCTGGGGCGCAGGGCATCCTCCCCCGACAGGAAGTGCCACTTCTGAGTTTCCAAGGAATTCTGTCTAAGCACCTCTGGTGTTTTGGCCACCTGGGTGGGACACCCAGGTACCAGGACACGGATTGAGGAGGGAGAACTTCAATGTGAAGAAGAATGTTTTGACCCAAGTCAATTCAGGTTTTCATGAGGTTTTTGGGAGGGTTGAGTGACCCCAGAAGCACAGCCCCTTGCAGGGTGGGGGTTGGTGACCCCAGAAGCAGAGCCCCTTGCAGGGTGAGGGGTGGTGAGCCCAGAAGCACAGCCCCTTGAAGACCCCTTCCAAATTAAATTCCCTTAGGCTGGGTCCTGCTGGAACCCACCCTGAGGCGAGGGCTGTCTTCTCCGGGGAGTGGACTCTCGCACCTGGCGTTTTCTGCTCTGGTGGCATCTCACTCCCTCGGGTGGCCACACACAGCCCTGAGCACTCAGAAGGGGCTGGTCAGCAGGGTTCTTCCTCTGCCCGTCCTCCAGACCCGTGTGAGCTCTTGCACAAGTCCCCTGGCATTTCAAAAGCCACGGCTATCGTGCAGAGGTGTGCATCTGGGAAGACACCCTGCTGAGCCTGAGTGTTGGGCTCCAGAGGGTTCCGAATAGTCCACCTGACCAAGCAGACAGGAGAGGCTCGTGAAGGTGTCCAGGGCATTTCCTCAGTACACAGTGACCTCAAATGTCTCAAAAGCAAGGGGTCCCAACACTTTGCGCTATAGAGCCAAAGCCGCTTCCAGAACAATCCACCAGCTTCGTGGTCTCCTGTGGCATGAGTGTGAAGCCTCCCTTCTACAGGTTCATGAGCAGATTGGCAGCCGTCCTAGGACTAGGTACAGCCTGGAGGGGAAGCGGAGTCTGAGGGGATGACTGCCTAGTCCCCTCCTGGGAGCAGGGTCTTGCCACTTCCTAAACCCCTACCCGGTCTCAGCCAGGGGCAGCTCAGGCGGAATCCTGTTGCCCCAGGTAACCACCCCTGAGAAGCTTGGCCCACCACCCGATTGCCCGCACCTTGGGCTTTAAAGAAACAAGGAAGACTTTTCAGAGATTCTTAGGGAAAAAATGTTCTAATTACGTCAAAAGCAACAACCTGCGTGCAACAGAACCCCTGCCTAGGCGTCCCCACGAGAGGTCCCCAGGTGTGGCCCCCGACTCTGCGTGGAGGGGGTCTTCAGCATGGGACCACCACAGCCTCCTGAGCCCTATCACGCCAGCTCTGTTGCTTTGGTAGAGTCCTCGTGTCGTAGGTGAGTCCTCGTCCTGCGTATCCAGGACTTTGGCTTCGCCTACCTCCATCCCCCTCCCCCTCCGCCCCTTCCTTGTACCGCTGAACTCATCCTCCCTCTCCCTCCCTTCCCGCTCCTCTCTGTCTTTTCCATTCCACACAGGATCGTGCAGTGGTTTGCTTACCCCCCTAACGCACCCCTGCCGTCGCGAAAGATGCGGCTCCGGTTTCCTCTTGAGGGAGACCAATGTTGCCTCTGTACATTAGCACGTCTTCCTCCTGCAGCGCCCACTGGCGGACACCCAGGCATGCCGTGTCCTGCTGTGGCTACAGGGTGGCAGTGGACGCAGGAGTACCCGAGTCTTTACGTGGTGAGGTCATCCCCTGTGAGCACAGTCTAGGGCTGGGCTTCTTTGGGGCCCCCACACTGTCCTCCATAGTGGCTGCACCAGCCCTCCTTCCGCCCTCACTGTGCCAAGGCTCACTGTCCTTGCGCCCTCGCCAGTGTCTGTCATCGCTGGTCTGGTGGCCTCCCTCCCACACTTTTGGTTTGCATTTCCCTCTGGGTGGGGTGGTGATATAGGGTGACCTGTATCTGGTGGCCATTTTTATGTGTTCCCTGGAGACATTTCTGTTGAGGTCTTTGCCCATTTTTAAAGTCAGGTCATCTGCGAGGTTCTTATGAATCCTCGGCCCTCATCAGACGTCACGTGGCTGCTGAGCGTCTCCACCACTCGTCTTGTGGGCGGTCCCCTTTGCTGTGCAGAGGGTTCTCGTTTCATGAAGTCCCATAGGTGCTTGTGGTGTGAATCCAAACTGCCATTGCCAAGGCCACTGCCATCGTGTCCCAGGGTGTCCCCACGTCCTAGTCTAGGAGCTCTGTGGTCTCGGCTTGGGTCCAGGCCCCTGCCCGTCCTGAGCCAGCGTTTGTGTGTGATGCGGCCCGGGAGGACGACCTGTCTTCTTGGCTCCCTTGGTGGTGCCCCTGCTGGCCAGGAGGTGTGGGTGTGGGGTTTGCTCTGGGCGCTGCTTCTCCCAGGATCCTACTCCATGTCCGAGGCAGGCTGCGTCCACGGATGCAGCTGTAGGGTGGGACTTAGAGTCACTCGTGTGATGCTTCCGACCTTGGTCTTCTTTCTCAGCTTGGCCTGGGCTACTCAGGGTTTTCTGTGGATCCGCGTGCGTTTTAGGATTGTTTCTACTTCTGCAAAGAGTGAGGGCCATTTTAGCTTTGGTGGGAGTGACATTAAATCTGTTTATTGCTTTGGGTCCCGTGGACACTGAATCATTAATTCTGGTGCATAAACACGGGACGTTCTACCACTTACTGCGTCCTTTTCAGTTTCGTTCATGGGGGTTTCATACTCCCCAGTATACAACTCTTCCCCCTCCTCCCATCATCCTGAGCTGTTTTGCCTTGGGAGGATGGTCCCCTGCCGGGTGGCGATGACTGCAAACCTCGCCTGGGGCCCACATTCTGCAGCTTCCCCGAGATCCCTCCTTCCCTGGTCCTGGCCGTTGTGAGAGCACGTGGAGTGGGGTCCTTCACACTCAGATGGCAGCATGGGTCCTGATGGGAGGCTCTTGGTCCCCTTCCTCATCCCGTGCCCCATGAGTGCCCCAGGGGTGCGTGTGCTGAACACAAGCACAAGTGGGCACCCGGCTGGGTCAGGTCTCCACGGAAATGCTGCCAGATGTGCCCCTGACAGTGGCACGCCATGGTTTCCACCAGTGCCCCTTGTTGTGTGAGGGACCTCCTCCCTTCCCGGCACCCGGACCGTCAGGTGTTTCACCAGGAAAGGTGCTGAACCTCCGGGTGCCTTCCTGCACCCGCTGAGAGGGTTCTGTGGCCATTTCGCCCCATCGGCCCAGACCTGCAACAGCCTGGAAACCAGTAGTGATGAATTCCGTCCTCAGGGCCTCGAACCCGCACCCTCCCGCGCTCTCCCTGGCCTCCTCCGGGACGCAGATGCCCAGGATGCGAGTCGGCTTCCGCTCCTGTTCCGGGAGCTTTCACAGACCAGCCCTCTGAGTGATGCGCTACCCTCCCCCAAGACGCCGGTTCAGGGGCCAGGTGTCTTGGGGGCGCCACACTCACTCCCAGCCTTGGAGGAGCGACTGGGAGATGCGGTGCTGCCTCCTGGCCACAGGGCGGTGCAGCCACCCCAGGTCCCGAGCCCCCAGTCAGGCCCACACGGCAGGCATCTTGTCTGCGATTTCACTGTGTCTCGGTTCTCCCTCTGCGAGGTGCCAGGCGGCACTGCCCTGCCCGCTGGCACAGGACAGTCGCAGGGCTCTGCGAGGCCTCAGAAAGGAGGTCACTTCAGCAGGAAGATGTCCTGCTTCCCATGTGGTACGGAGGGCCTTGGGAAGCACACGGGGGTCTGTCGCTGCACAGAGGGGGTCCCACCATCCCTTGGGCCCCCACCCTCCTGGACCTCCGCGTGGCCAGCCATTGGAGGCTCTCAAGTACTCTAAAGTCCCCTTTGGAGGCTTCTTGGCCCAGTGCTGATCAGGAGCATGCTGCTGAACTTTGTGGACTTTCCTTCTCTGTTGAATTCCAGTCCCACGCTGTTGGGGCTGGAGATGGCACAGGTCTGATCTCAGCCTTCTTGACGTAGCTCGGCTGCGTGGAAAACACCAGGTCTCTCTCTCTGGGGTTCGTGAGCCCTGTCGTGTCAGAGTACCCCCCCCCCGGCAGCCTGAGCAAAGCAAGCTGGCTGCTTCCCTGTCGACCTGGCTCCCCAAATCCAGGAACCCCACTCTGAACACATTAGGAATGAATAGTGCACAGGCTTGTGCAGGTAGACCCCAGTGAGCACAGTGGCTCACACACACTGGAAATGGACTTGGCACCCGGCCTAGCGATGCGCCCTTGGGCGTACCCAGAGGATCCAAACCTGCATCACGCAGGACACTCACCAGGCTGCTCAGTGGGAGGAAACCCAAGCCCTCTGCACCCTGCAACAGTGTCCAGGAGTAGGAAGGGGCAAGGAAGGCAGGGGTGGGATCAGAGTGGACCGCTGAGTGCAGGGCAGGGCCCCGGGTCCCATCCCCAGTGCCGGCCGGGGGCCAGGAAGAGAAGATGCAAACTGGGTGCAGGTGCACAGAGTGGACGAACTCAAGGACAGTCCCTTGGAAGGTCGGTGCGGCTCCTCCACTTAGCTCTCCTGAGATGACAACGTGGTGGAGAGGAGAACAGACCCGTGTCGGGGAAGGACAGAAAAGAAGAGGTGTTTACGTTTCCTTCTGTTCGTACAAAGAAACGAGGAGGACGTTCGGAAGCCAGGCTGTCCTCTGAGGTGGTGGTGGCTGAAGCTACGACAGGTGAGGTTGCACAGAGCCCTGGGGCCATGCACACGCATGCACACACGTAGGCACACCTGGGACTGGCCGGAGGCTCCTGCCACCAGAGAGACCTGGGAAAGCCCTGCGGATCTACCTGTCAGCTGGCTGGTGTCCACGGGGCCTGAGTGTTGGGCAGGGGACCTCCCAGCACGTTTCTGTGAATTCCTGTAAGTCAGTGTCGTCCAAAATCAAATGCTGAAATAAATGACAGAGGAGAGGGGCTGTGCGGGGCGTGCGGCAGGGGCGGGGCCTCCGAGCGCAGGAACGCAGGTGTGCCGCTGGACTCCTCACAGGTGGCTCCCGCCCACCGCTGGCACCTGGCAGGCTCCTGCTGGCCCCGCTCATGGCCGCTCTGGGCCACTCAGACTCTCGGATCCTGGACCCTCAGTCCCCACGGAGCTTCCCCACCTATTCTTACGGTTCTGTATTCTATTTATGATAAAATGTGACATCCGAACTGCCTTCCATCAGTGAGCACAAGGGCCGCTGGTGGCCTTCCACTAGCTTGCACAATACCGTGATGGACGGCCTCTTGTAGACCTTTCACATGTGCAAAGGTCCGCCCTCAGAGTCGATTCCCGGGTTGCATATCTAAGTTCACAGATGTTCCCAGACCTTCCACCCACTCTGCATGGACTCTGCCCAGACCACAGAGAGCATCGTCCAGATTTTGGACCTGGGTCCCAGGAGCACCTTCTTCCGGGTGTGAGGAGCATTTGCATGGTCTTCTCTGAGGACCGATTTTTCGTTTCTGTTGCCTACTTTTTTTCCTACCTTACTGATCTTTTTTCTTGTTGATTCCTAAGACACTTTACATATTAGGGAAATCAGTCTTTGTGGTAGATCGCATCCCTTTTCTCTGCGACCTAACAGCGTGCCTGTTGGTGCAGGGCGAGTTCAACACCTGTGAACAGTGGAAAGTCACGCTCCTCTCAGCTACACTTGAGTTCCTGAGTCCGGGTCACTTCTTCGGTCCACGTCATGGAGGAGCTCGCTCTGCTCTGCATGTTGGCAGCATGTCTTTTTTACGTTAGCTCCAGGTCCACCTGGAGTCTGTCCCGCTGTGTGGCCTGGCAAGTGAACCCAGCTATGGGTTTGTGGTCAGCTGCCCAGTTGTCCTGCTCTATGGGCAAGTTTCACTGTGTTCCCTGACCTAGGCACAGCTGTGTCCAGTGCTAGCTCCTGCAGAGACCGTGTCTAAGGCTGGGCTTTCTTCTCCCGGTGGCCACGTCCCGTCAGCTGAGGACCCTGTGACGCACTGGTTCTGTAGGAGTTTGGGCTGGGATTCATTTTCCCTCATGAGCTTAGAAACTAACTTGCTTAGTTGAAAAAAAAGAAATCCCTCGGTAATCCTGTTGGGATCGTGTCACGTTTCTGTGACAAGATGATCCATATGTAGTGTGGAGACTTTAGCAAGAGGAGAGTGGCTTCCCGGCTGCTCGGGGCTTCTGTGCTGCACTCACCAGAGACCGTGAAGCTCTCTTCACACGCATGTTCCAGTTTCCTGTTGAGTTTACTCCTGGTTTTGTTACTGTTGATGGTGTTGCTATTCACATGAGTCAGCTTCCATCACTATCATGAAACACCTGAGACAATTAACTTTATGAAGCAAAGAGTTTTATTTTGGCTCACTGTCTTGGTGAGCCAGTCTAAGACGGGCTGGCCGATGATTTGGGGCTGACACAGCGGTATGTCGTGGAGCACAGAGTGGGGCGAAGCTGCTCACCTCATGAGCCAGGACAGAGGAGGAGAACAGGTCCCACGTCCCCTTCTAAGGCAATGACCTGAGACCCATGAGGCCCCACCTCCTGGGTCCACAGCACCTCCCGATGGCATGGCCTGGGGACCCTTCTTTACCGCCTAGGCCCTGGCTATTCGTAACCACGAAGGAGAACGGTTTAGGAGACACGTGTAAAATGTAGCTGCCTGAACACCTCAGAAAGCACGGGTCACCAGGGCACGAAGCCAGTCACTGCTGCCACTCACGGTGCCCTGCAGCCATCCAAGGTCACTACATGTCAGGGCTTCTTTTCCTGCCGTGCCTGCCCCCAGAGTGCCCCAGCCTGGGCTGCTGCTGCCAGAGCCCTGAGTGACAGGAAGTGGCTGGACACCTTACCTCCCAGCTCCTCAGGGCGGCAGCCCAGCCGGGGAAGGTCTGCACACGGTCCTCCCAGGGCCTCAGGATGATGGCTGTGACTTCCCGCAGGCCTCTACTGGGGAAGCTGGGGTGCTGTGATCACCTGGGCGCCTGGTCAGGTGTTCCCTGGGTGCAGGGGACGCACCTCCCTCCTCTGTCCCTGAGCACATGACAGAAGCCCGACTCCTGCAGAGACCTACTTGCACCTGCATGTGAACAGCACTCCTCCTGCCGCGTCCTGGGGACACCTCCACAGGGGCTCCGCCAACATCCAGGAGGCCAGGTGGGCCAGGGCTGCCCACGACGGTGACCACCCCAGACCAGCCCTGCCGCCCACTGACCCTGGGCCCAGATGTCACAGTCTGCCGGGGTTTGGATGAGAGGCGGAGGAGGATATGCCAGGTCAAGCCACGGTTGAGACACGTCTCCATGCGTGTTCACCAGGTGGAGGAGGGACAGGAGGACGGAGGGCTCCGGAGGGGCCAGGGCAGGGCCTCACATCCAGCTGCTTCTGGCCATCACAGAGGGCGGTTGACCACACAGACCAGAAAGAAGGTGCCCAGGGAGCCACACTGCCTGGGGCCCAGCCCAGAGCCACGGGGCCACTGTCTGCATCCTGCTGGCCACGGCATGAAGCTGGAGTGGAGGGAAGACCCCCAGAGACCCTGGAGACCCCGAGCCCAGTCCACGCAGCGAGGGTGCGGGAGGCCAGATGGGGGAGAGGGGAGGTAGAGGCAGGTGGTCAGAGAGGCTGCAGGTCCGGGACCCCGATGGCAGGAAGGAGATCCTGCTGGGAGGGTGCCACTCAGAGGGCAGGGCCCTGGAGGAGGGGAGGGGACGGAGGGCAGCAGGGGGACGCGGGGAACTTGCCTCTGGCTCTGTGAAGAGGCTGCTCAGAATCACAGCCCGGGAGGAGAAGCAGATCATGGGTGTCCTGCACTGACGGCCAGCAGGTGGCCAGCAGCACCAGGGAAGGGTCCAGCACTGGCGGAAGGGGACCTTCCTGGACCCTGGACCTCCCTGAGGCTAACACCAGTGGGCAACACAAGCAGAGGAAGGCGACACGGTGGGCCTCGGAGGCGACCAGAGCTGCTCCCTGAACACACGCAGACGAGCCCTGAGGAAGCCAGGAGCCGGCCCAGGGTCCGAAGCAGCCTGGCCCCAGGACAGGAGGCCTCGGCAGAGGGCTAGAAAGGAGTCCCTGAGGCCGGGGCCCAGGCTGGACACAAGCCCATGCTGGACACAGAGGGTGCAGGAGTGGGCTCTGTCCAGGAACGCAGCTGCCCGGGGCCCTGACCTGAGCAGCGGTGGGCCTCTCTGCTGTGCGCCTCGTGTGGCCACCCGGCCAGAGGGGACTTGCAGGGAACTAGAAGGATGAGCAGGTTCTGGAAAGGGAGGAGGAGGGTCGCGGGAGAGGAGAACCACAGAGAGACGGTCCTGGAACCACCCTGCAGGCTAGACGATCATCCGCCAATGCAGGCCCCTGGTGTGACAGGACTCTCCGTCTCTCGGGCTGCCCCTACATCACTTTCACCAGCTGATTAATGGCCAGTGGTTTGGTCTCGTCTAAACATGGCCAGCTGCCTGAGCCTGGTGCCGGCTGCTTTTCCGCAGTCAGCAGGACCGCGGCTCTGGGCTGCTGTGACCAGCCAGGCAGAGACTGGCAGAGCTGACCCTGCAGCATCCAAGGGACCAGCACAGTGAGAGCAGTGTGGGGTCCAGGTGATCAGCACAGGGGCCTGGAAGACTAGCAGTGGGGGCCAGCCCAGCCGGTGGACCAATACTAAACTGCATGTGAACTCCCAGTGAACGTGGCTCCTGGACCCACGTGGGGCCGTGAACGCGGATCAGATGGGGGTGCACAAGTGCGTGTCCCTCACGGGCGAGGCTGTCCGGCCTCTGTCCTCTCCCCGACGCCCGCAGTCCTCCCTGTAGCCCCAGGTGTCCAGCTTCCCCTCTGCCACTCCACATCCTGAAAACTGGGACAGGAATCTGAATGGGGAGGGGCTCAGGCTGTCCTGAGGTGCAGGTGAGACCTGGCGCAGGCCAGGCACCAAGGTGGCCTGTGCAGTGCGGGGGCCCCAGGAGAGCCGGACACGGACAGCAGCTGAAGGAGGATGCGCAGAGGGACGACTGACCGAGCCACAGGGCTCCGCGGGGCCCTCAGGGCATGTGACAGAAGGAGTGCTCACCTGGGGGAGTGGCAGGCCACAGACAGAGGAAGGCCCTGGGGGGGCTGGAAGGGCTCCTGCCTTCCCAAGCACCCTACTGTCCCGCCAACCCGAGAGGGGCCAGTCCAGCAGGTTCCCACCATGCCGCGGCAGAGCTGGGTTCCCAAGCGCAGGGGCTGGAGTTTGCAGACTGTTTAAAGACCTGAACTTCACCCCACACACACACCATCCAGGAGGAGGTATTTCTTCACACAGGGTAGACTCCGTGCCTCTCAGCAGAGCCTCCTTCTCAAAGAGACAATTTGATTGACATATTTTCACACCCATGGAGCTTCCGCGGAAGTCAAAGTCCAACAGAGCCCCATGGTGCCAAGCCACACATGCTGAAATCAATGCATAGGCCCACGGTCAGCTTTGTCCTCACCGCTCCCTGGGGGGTGAGCACGCAGCTGGGCAAAGTCACGCTGAGTTATTGGCACACGAAGAATGTAGCCGGCACCTCCGGGGCTGGGGCTCTCCTCTGCCTGCAGGGCTGGCTGCAGAGCGGGAGATCAGTACAGAAGGGGAGGAAGCCTGCCAAGGAGGCCTGAAGAACAGCCGGGATTCTTGGCATCAGCTTTCTGGAGGAGCCTTGGACCGCCGCGAACACGCAGGCCAGGCCCTGGGGCTCCCGGAGATGGGTGCTTTCGCCCTGTCCTAGGTACAGACCCTGCCCAGGCACGTCTGCGGGAAGTTTCCACAGGGTGACCTTGGGGAAGGGTGGCAAACTTCAGGCAGCAGGGAACTAATCCCACTAAGTCCTCGCAGGGTCCTATCCAAGGGGGACAGACCAGCAGGGGAGGACCACGGAAGATGAATTTCTGAATTTGTTGCCTGACCAAATGACCTTTTGAGACTCCTGACAATTCGGAAATGCAGGGCCTTGTGGCAGAGAGCGTTACCACCCAGGATGTGAGGTGCTGGGACAGAATCGATACTGAGAGTCCCTCACCAAGACGGGTCCCCTGACGGGTCCAGGGGACAGCCAGGTCAGCTGTGACCAGTCATGGCACAGGCAGGGACCTCATATCGCCTCCCAGCTGGCTCTGGCTCCCAGGCAATGGTCAGGGTGCTTGGACTCCTGCTCCTCACACCCATGGGAGGCTCCTGTATTCTGTGTGTCCAGTGAGAGGATGGTGAAGGTGCCCATTATTGAGCACCTGCTGTATGCCAGGCACTGCATGAGGACCTCTAATGTGTGCTCTCCAACATGCAAAACACTGCGGCAGGTACACACTTGTTCCCACATTGTCACTGGGTGAACTGAGGCTCTGGGTAAGTGCTGCCTGTGGTCTCGGTGTCTTGATGGCAGTAGACAGTGTGACAGGTGTATCAAGTCCCAGCCTGCCTTTGGTCTCGTGGAAGTCCCAGCATGAGTGGCAGCAGCCCGAGACGTGTTTCGGTTGTCAAAGTCACCAGTGTCGACCGAGTGCCCCTGTGTGTCCTGTGCTCCTCGAGGCCTTGAGGGAAGCCCCAGGTCCCCAACTGGTCTCTCTTGCCTGCTGGCCCGAGTGCTTCCCACCGCCCACCTGGTAGGCCAGCGCCTCCTGGGCCTCCAGGGAGTCCTGCCTCTCTGCCTCTGAGCTGTGAGGGCCTTGACAAGCCCCCCAGCTCTGGCTCCTGTCTGTGAGGAGGAACGGCGGCATGGCAGCCTATATGCTAGCTCGCTGGCCGACTCTGGGCTGACCGGGACTCCGGCTTCTTGCTTTGTTTAGATGCCCTTTGTCTCTTGTGGCTCCCGGTGCCCCAAGCTAGCCCTGACACCTGGAATTCAACTGCCTGCTTGGCTTCCTGCTTTCTGAACCAGTCTATCCCTTAGACAGGATGCGGGGGGTGTTCTCACTTGTCTTTCTGTAACGGTTTCTTAAGTGAGCACCGTCCACCTCCAGGTCCCTGCGAACAGAAGCCCTGTTTTTCTCACTCCATTCAACATCCACACCCACACATGGAGGTCCTCAGTGAACGTCTGTGGAGTGAGGGGCTCGTGCTGTCACCCTGAGCTTGGTCACCCGGCCCCATTGTGCATGTGTGCTGAGTGAGGACAGGTGGCCTCCACGTCTGGCTGGCCCAGGCAGTCAGGGTGCAGAGTCGGAGTCCAGAGAGCAACGGCTCGGGTGGGCAGAGGTGGAGTAGCACCTGCACGGAGCCCGGACCAGAGCTGCTGCACTGAATTCCATGTGGCGGGAGACCCCCGCAGAACAGGGACCTCGGCTGCTGGGAAGAGGGGGCCCGCAGACAGGAGGCCGGAGGTCAGCCTGGCAGTCCCGCTGGGACCTTGAGTGAGAGCACTTGGACGGAGGGAACAAAGGCCACCAGGTGCCCTCTCTCCTTCAGGCCTTCCGCAAGCATCGCCCGCCCAGCGAGGCCTTTGCAGACTCTTTAGTTCTTTAATTGACAAGTTCCCTGAGACCAGGGACTACGTTTTCTATTTCCCTCCTGCAGTGGTTCACGGAAACCTTGGTGGGCCAGGTTCTGCTCACACCCAGGTGCCCTTTGTCAGGGCCCATGCATGTTTCACTGCCATGAACTGTCACTCTGTCCACTAGATTCTCATCTCCTTAAAGACCAGGTCTTATTTATTTTAATCTGCCCAGAACTTAGGAAGGTATCTACACGTCATGAACGGTCAGTGTTGACATTGGTCAGATAAAAAGCAAACAAACAGGGTTAGATGAATGGGTGGCTGGAACCGTCTCACCTGCCCCAGAAATGGTGGGCTGGGACGTTGAGGGTTCAGCAGAAGAGAGCAGCCATCACCAGGGTCCAGTGTGAGAGCTGAGTAACCCGCAGCAGGGTCACCATGTGGCAGGGGCTGCAGGCCTGGCCTTCAGACCCTCGCTCTCGTTTTGCCTGATGCACCTAGTAGGGGGTTCATTCTGAAACAGTCACGAATGCGTATGACACAGTTTTCTCTGTCTTCACTCCCAGGCCTGCCCTCCTCCCTCTGCTGGCCGTCCTCCACTCCGTGGGTCTCCCTCTGTTCATTGTGATTGGTGCCACATAAAGTTGGGAGGCCCTGCGGTGCGTTCACACACGCACGTGGCATGATGTGGCCAGCCTTACTCATTCCCCAGTTCTTCCTCTTGGCCTCTCCTCTGACCCCAGCTTGACCCCTGCTTTTCCTCCACTGCTCAGACTCCTAGATCTCAAAGGACTGGTCCACTGACAACTCTGTCACCAGCATGAACTGTTAGGTCAAGTGCCACTGAAACCACTGGTCTGGCCCCAGAACACACGGCCAGGGCCAGGGAGCTGCACCCCACCCCACCCCCACCCCATCCCACTGCCGCTGCTGCAAATGGTGGAGCTGGTGACCCCACAGGAGGCTGACCCCTGTCATCGCCCTTTGCAAACCCTGCCACACAACAGCTGCCAGACACGGTGTGGCCCCGTGGAAATGCCCGCCTGTGCAGCCTGCCAGGAGCAGACAGTGTTCAAGTGCCCCCGACAGCGTCCACCTCACGTCTGCCGTGAGGTCTCCTGCAGGAGGGGAACCTGCCCCAGGAAGTGTGATTGACATTCAGACCCCGAGCGGCAGGAGTCAGATTGGGCTCCGAAGTTCCCGGCTGCTGTGGGCAGGAAGACATGCTGGGGAGCAGGCAAGGCGGCTGTGTGGAGGGGAAGCAGTGCCCCTGTCCAGTGTGTGTGCAAACAGGCCCCTTGTCAGCAGGACTGGCTGTGGGGGAGCCGTGCAGCAGAGGTGCGGTTCCTCCTGACCCTGGCAGTTAACAGCATTAACCCATCAGTCCTACTGTGGACTCAGGCTTGGGTTCCTGTCGAGGTGACCGGAGTAAAACCAAACCCTGCCCAGCATCTCTCAGAAGCAGTGCACCTCTAACCACCTGGGCTCCTGCCTTGGGCTCCCTCTCTGCACGATCCGCTGCTGCCAGGGCCCGAACCCCTGCTCCTTCAAGTGCTCCTGGTGCGTTCTCTTCCCGAATGTTCCCATGGTCCATCAAGATGAAAAGGCAAAAGTGGAAGTCACTTCCGAGGCTCCGAAGGCCACCATGTCTGCACCTTCCTTGTCACCCGCGGGCTTGGAGGCGCCCACGCCCTGTGCCCATGCCTGCGCTTCTCGCTGCACAGGACGGTTCCTCTCCCCGGGAGCAGGCCTTGGCTTCCCGGCTCAGCACCGTGCCCCGAGCAGCCGGGGGGGAGCCCTCTCCACTAGGTCTCACTGCTCAGGACCTGGACCCAAACTCACCAGTTTACTCTCCCCAGTCACTAAAAGGACCCCCTGGACAGTGTCCACACAGGGCCCCAGGCTCTGCAAGTGAAGGGGCAGTCCCCTCTGCCTTCCTCAGCCACTGCTTGCCACCTGCAGAAGCCTGGCCTCAGGTGGGGATCTAACCAAGAGAGTCCAGCCTTCAGGCAGTGCTGCATGCAGACTTGGAACCTCAGCCGAGCGTCTCGGTGTGTCGTTTGGGGACTGCTGTGGTCCTGGTGCCGTGGCTGCCCTCTTGGGCCTCTCCAGCACCATCTGCACTCAGGGCTGTGCTTCACCAGCACTTCTTTGCCAAGCACGCCAACCCTGTACCAGAAGAGCACCTCCAGCAGCGCTCAATGGCTTCCCCACTCTAACTCCAGGGCCCTTCTCAGCCTTCGCCTCCTTGGCCTTCAGGACCACCAGCAGAAGTCACCTCCCTTCCTCCTGAGGCACCATCATCTCCAGGCTTCCAGAGAACCCCAGCCCTGGTTCTCCCAGCCCCAGCCCCTCCCCTGTGGGTCCATCCTGCACCTGCCCTCTCGGCACGGGGCTTGCCGAGATGCCCGCCCCTGCTGCCCCAGGGGCCCTGCCAGCCACGCCACACCAAAAGCCCCTGGTCCCAACTGGGGGCTCCTCGCTCACACCCCGGTGAACAGCGGTGCTCCTGACTCTCTGGTGGCTGCAGAAAGGACACCCCAGGCCTCGCTTGGTGGAATCTTACCCCACATCCTCCCTCCCTCCCCCACCGTCATCCATAGCAGCTCTTCCTGCAAGTCGCTTGGTCCGGCACCTGGGAGGCGTTGCCTTCTCCTTCTCTCTCATCTCAGCCCATCACGAGCTTGTCCAGAGCCTGTGCATGGCTTCCACCAGCGAGCGTCCAGCCCCATCTCCCAGCCGGGACTTCTGACCACAGGCAGCAAATTCTCGATAAAGAAGAAAACATGGGGTGGACCAAGGGAAAACAGAGTGACTTTGGCTCATATAAGTATCAGCTGAGAAAGTCGTTCACCCTCCTAGATCCTACCCAGGCTCTTTGTTCCCTTCCTTTTTCCTCTTTGGCAGTGCCTGGGCTGGAACAGGGCCTCAGGCGTGCTCACCACCGAGTGTACCCCAACCCTGAAGCCATCCCATAATTCCTTATTTCACCTGCTTATGCTGAAAAATAGTAGGGATATTACAAATGCATGGGTTTCCCTCTACGCACAACTAGAAGTGCTTTGGATTCTGCTGTGGAGGAATCCAAGCCGTAGCTCCCCTGCTAAGGAGCACCGTCACAAAGCAAGCACACACCTCAACAAAGTCCAGGCAGGCAGCTCCCGTGGCCCTTCAAGTTCCAGTCAAACGTCTGCAGTCAGGGCCCTGTCAGTCTACCCGGGGAGGAGATTTCAGAGCAGAAAGAAACTCAGACAGCGTCCCCATGGCCAACAGCCATCAACATCCTGCCCACCAGCCTGCCCATCTCCTCCCTTTCTCTGCTCTTGCTCCAATGTCCCTGTTTCCACCAGGACTGTCCAGTCCCCTCCACCGAGATGGACAGGCCAGGTAGGGTATGGAGAGCCCCAGCAGGGCCCAGTACCTGTCCTGGTGCAGGTCGTGGCTGGAGCCCAAGGTCCATCACTCCTTCATGTGACACTAGATTCCACAGTGACAGAGGCACCAACTCACGTGTGAACAGGATGAAAATTCTGATTTAAACCTCTGACCCTGCTTCTGATAAAATGAAACAAAGGCGCAATCTTCAGTACACTTGTATCTTTTGCTGTTAGTTTCCAATTTATAATGAGTTAAACTTCAAGTCCTCAGTGGCATTCGCCACCCTTGCACACTCAGCAGACAGATCCCTATCTCCTCACAGGACAGCCCTGAGCAGGTCTCTGTCCCCCAGAGGTGGGGATAAACTGGGTTATTTAATGCAGAAATCAAACAGTACCTTCTTTAAATACTAGGTCCTAGCAACAAAAGGTAGCAGATCCGCAAATCTTGTCTGAATGAAGCTCTTGCCGCCTGTCTGGCTTCCCAGCGGCGACCTAACTGCAGAAGCGTTTGAAGTTCACTGTAAACCCCCCAGGTGTGGCGTGGCCAGACAGCATCGCCAGAGGGAAGCCCAGCCCTGCCAGGAGGAATCGCCCTCCACGATTTCCCAACTGTGCGGCGGAGTGGAGCTGCGGAGGCAGGCTGGGGCTGAGAGGCTGTTCCCTTGAGAACCTCCAGTTCTTCATTCCCAAGACCTAAGTGATCTCCGAGACTTGAGAAGCCGGCAAGTGGACGCCCCTCTGCCTCTGGGGCTTCCACAGTCACTTCCCAGGATTGGGGTTGTGGTCAGGGCCCCCTGCGCACAGTGCTCCCTCCTGCAGCCCCATGCTGGTCCCTGAACAGACTCGCTCGTCCACCTCCAAGCTCTCCAAAGCAGGCCTCATGGGATGTGCGCCCGTGTATGTCAGTCGTTCTGCTCGACGTGACCATCAAGAGGTCCCTTGGTGTTGCCTCTCAAGGTAGCAGTGTTGTGTGCCATTATGACTGCACACAGCTCTGAGCATGTCGAGGGTCACAGTGAGAGCAACCACTGCTGAGCCACTACTGGGTCCTAATGGTGTCTATTAAAAGCTTTGTTGTTTTCTTTGTCCATCCATCTGTTGATGGGCATCTGGCTGTTTCCATGGCTTTGCTATTATGAATTGCACTCCATGAACATTGGCCTGCGTGTGTCACTGTGGCACCACGATTTCAGTTCTTCTGGATAAACACCAAGGGGTGGGACGCCTGGATTGCAGGGTAGTCCATTCCTAGTCTCTTGAGGAGGCCCACACTGGTTTCCCGAGGACCATGGTCATCTGCAGTCCCACCGACAAGGCACGAGTGTGCCGCAGTCCAGCTGCAGCAAAATAACCTGGGGGTGACGAATAACTTGTGTACGTTGATACAGCAGGAGTGGGAGCCGTTTATTGCAGGACAGGAGCAGTATTTATACATTCCACACAGCTTATCTAATTAGCATAAACTAGATACATCAGTCAACCAATCAGGAATCTCCACACTTAATGGCTCGCTGGTGTTACTTCACAAACCACTCCCTCTGGCAAAATGCCAGGCGCCATCCAGACTTGTTTACAGACTCTAACAGGGGTGCACCTTCCCCATGTCCCTGCCAGCTTCTGTGGCCATTGTATTCTTGCCATTCTGACTAGAGTAAGATGAAATGTCAGTTAGCTGAGTTGCATGTCACTGACTGCAGAAGAATGTCTTTTTCATACATCAGTTGGCCACTTGCTCTTCTTTTGAAAAATGTCTGTTTAGTTCATTTGCCCATTTACTGGTTGGGTTATTGGATTTGGGGGATTTTGTTTTGTTTTGTTTTGTGGTAAATGGTGGAACTGGAAAAGGCTCAGTGACATAAGCCAGGCTCAGAGAGTCAAGGGGGTGGCTGTTTCCTCTCACATATGGAGGTAGAGAGAACTAAGAAATTGTAAAAGGGGGTAACCTTATGAAAATACAAGGGAGAACACTGAAGGGGACCAAAGGAGGGGAGGAAGGGTGGGAAAGGGTGGAGTCGCCGAATGAAATCAGCCGAATCGTGCTGTGTTCTGCGTGAAGGTATCACAATGAGTCCCACTTTCACAATAACGACAAGGCACCAATCTGAAAAATGAGGGAGTAGAAGGAAGACCCAGAGAGGATAGGGAGGGGATCAGAAGGAGGGAGGGGGAGGGAGGGGACAGTACTGGGGATGGAAATGGAGCACACTGGTAGAGCGCTCACCTAGCACGTGTGAGGCCCTGGGTTCGATTCTCAGCACCACATAAAAATAAATAAACAAAATAAGGGTATTGTGTCCAACTACTTCTAAAAAATAAATATCAAAAAAAATGAATGGAGCACACTCTTATACGTATTGGTGAGTCTGTCAAAACGAACCCCCAAATTTGTAAGACTTCAATGTACTAAAAAAAGAAAAGAGTGTGTGTCTGTCTCCACTGCCGCTTTCAAAATGAATTGATCCCATCATTGTCTTCACCCCCACCTCTTCCTGTCCCTACAAGATGCCCTTCGGCCAACATAGCCCAGGACAGAGGGAACCCAACAAGGCCCCCTGGAATCTGGACCATGAGCACCATTGTTGAGACCTGGGAAAAGACACTCTGGAGCCTGCCCCTCAGCCCTAGCCTGTCCCCCAGAAAGCTGCTGGGCTCAGTTATGCCCGAGGCCTCGTGCTCTGTGGAGGCACACTTCATGGATGTCCCCTAAATGACAGTGGCACGCTACTGACATGATCCTGATGCAAACGTCATCCCACTGGACAGAAACTGAGAACACAAGGAGAGGCCACGGACTCCGCGCCACGCTGCGTCTCTGCTCTGCTGTGGGCGTCCTCCGCGAGCGGCTGCTGCCCTGCGGAGGTGGACAGTGTCTCTAGTGTGGCACGCTCAGTGGTGACAGACAAGTGCTCGCGTCAGCGTGGAAACAGCCGGCTTCCTGGGGATGCATGACTGTCCCTTGGAAAGAGGGCTGACCTTGTGCTATTTCACACCTTTAACCTGGTAAGAAGGACCTCGTCGTCCTCTTAACACCAGGAAAACAGTGATTTTCCCACAGAGGTTCGTGGGTCCCCACTAAGGCGCCCCTGGCCAGAGTCCCAGGGACGAGGAACTGGGTTGGCACCAGGACAAAGGACTTCCTGCTGACAAAGCAATGGAACTGAACCCCCACACCGGCTGGGCTGTCCCCATGAGACCAGCCCACGTTTTATTTCCTGAGAAGATGACCCATTGGAATCCTCTTCCCAGTAGGAAAATCTCCAGCCCAACAAGACACTTTCCCCGTTGAGTAGAGGAGGACGGCAGATGGTCTCACTTGGAACCCGCAGAGGAGGACAGACAGGCACCAGGGCTCAGGGCTGCCTCCTGACTGCCTTCAGGGACTGAAGTGAGTCCCTCAAAGAGGCCCGCGGAACTCTCACCCCAGTGCCACGAAGGTGAAATGGGGCCTTTGCAGATGTGATTGGTCAAGATGAGGGCACACGGGAGGGGCTAGGTCCCCACTCAAGAGGACTGGTGTCCTTGAAGAAGAGGAACGAGACCCGACACATGGGCAAGAGAGGCAGGGTGTGAGCAACAGAGTTGAGAGCCGCAGCTGCACGCCCAGGACACGCCGGGCAAGGGCCACCTCCCGAAGCTGAAAGAGGCCCAGACTGGAGGGGCAGGGCCCTGCTGCACTCTTGTTCTCAGACCCTCGGGGACTGTAACTGTGCTGCAGAAGTGACAGGAAACTGCCCTGGGGTAGGGGTGCGGGTGGTCAAGGGTCCTCAGCACACCATGGCTCAAGTCCTGTTCTCACGGCACGTAAAACCACACGCAGGAATGAACATTAGAAGGGTCCTGCGAAAATTACATTTAAGGTGGCACAATTGTTTTCTTTCCTCCTCCAGTTATATTTAATATTAAGTCACAAATTTTGTTTAAGGTCAGTTTTAAAAACATGCAAGATCCCTGGGCTAACCAGGTTTTCCACTGCTGTTAACCATGGCCTTGCCCCAGTAGTATGGTAATGCCCATTTCCACTGACCGCGGTGGATAACTGTCAAATTTGCAGACCCCTCCACCAGCCAAGAGAAATTTCTGGTCTCGACAACCGGCACTTTGACATCTCCTTAAGTCTTGTGCGGAGGGCAGGTGCCTCGCCCCCTCATGTCCAACCCCACCTGTTCCACTGTCTTCTTCTGTTGTCAGCAGCCAGGGGAGACAGTGATACTCCTGAGGGAGTCTGTCCCTGTCCCTGGCCACATAGAACTTCGGTATCCTTTGTACCTTTTTTTTTTGTACCAGGGATTGAACTCAGGGGCACTCGACCACTGAGCCACATCCCCAGCCCTATGTTGTATTTTATTAGAGACAGGGTCTCACTGAGTTGCTTAGCGCCTCACTGTTGCTGAGGCTGGCTTTGAACCTGCGACCCTCCTGCGTCTATCTATCTGCCGCTGGGATTACAGTGTGCGCCACCGCACCCGCCTAAATTCTGTATGCTTTTGGATTTCTATAGTCTCCCTACCATGTGCCCTGGCTGTGAGTTCCTTTAACTGACCCCACTTGGGATAGGGTGGGTCTCTGTACTTGGCTGTCATTTGATAGCTCTGGGAAGGTACCAACTTTTTCCTTTCTAACTATTTCATCTTCTCACTTTGGGACTCTAGCTAAGTAGGGATTCGATTTTTAAAATCTGTGACCAGCACTCTTGCCTTTGCACTGGGCTTTCCGGCTTTACCTCCGCACGATGATTTTGGCTGTGTTTCTGAGCTAACTCCAGGACACTAACTCTCTTTTTTACAGCTAATCTGATTTAAACCCATCTAATGAGTTCTTAATTGAGTTATTGTACTTTTCTGAATTTCTTTTTAAATGTTGATTCCGTCTTTTGGCTTCCTAATTCCCATGCATCTGTTTAAAGCGTGGCTGAGTTTCTTGTGACACGGTGGGTAAGCTTGCAGCTCAGACCTCCTCCGATTACCCAGGGTCTGGGACCTGGCTCCTTCTGCTTTGGGGTCTCTGGTTTCTGCCTGTGCTCACTGGATGCTGAGCTTCCTTGTGTCTACTTCTTTTTTATCGTGTGCTTGTGTCGTGTTTTTCCAAAGTATTTGAAGTTGTTGGAGGCTGGGTAATGTCAGGCTCCTTGAGAGAAGACTTTTATGTGTTTCTGGGGCTCCGGGGCAAGTAGGCGTCTGGGCCACCTAAAACCGAATTCAAGCCTTGATTTAGTTCGCTGTTGTGATGAAAGACCTGACCCAAAGCTGCAGAGGAGGAAGAGCTGACCTGAGGATCACGTTTCAGAGGTCTCAGCGCACACACGGCTGGCCCCATTCCTTGGGGCTCAAGGTGGGAGTGAGCATCGTGTCGAAGAACGTGGTGGAGGCAGCAGCTCACTTGAGGCTCAGGAAGCAGAGAGAGACTCCTTGGCAGACACAAATACAGACCCCAAAGCCCCGTGCCCACCCCTCCTGCCTCACCCCCAGTTGCCGCTCAGTGAATCCCGTCAGGGGATTGAGGCACTGATTGGGTCAAGTCTCTCCTGACCCAGTCATTTCTCCTCTGAACATCATCTCACATGTGAGTTTCTGAGGGACACTCACATCCAAACTAGAGCAAGCCCGAGGCTTTCTGGGCTGCCTGGTTGAAAAGATAGCTGTGGATCTGTGAGCGGCTGACTCCATCCACTCCCCTTCGTCCTGTGGTGCAGCCTTCAGGGACAGGACGCCGGCTCACAGTGGGGCCAGTTGGTCAAGGTCCTCGGATCTGCTGGACCTAAATTCCAGGTTCTGTCTCCTGAACTCAGTGATGCCACCGAGACTATGGCAGGGTCTCAGCCCATCACCCTGTTCAGCCGATGCCCATAGACCCCAGGTGGCCTGATGGGCCAGGCTGGTGCCTCGAGTCCTAGTCCTCCTCCGGATTTGGCTTCAGCAGTTTCTTACTGTGCAGTGATTCCTCGGATACTCAGCAGGAGCCCATGGTCAGTGCACATGGAAGCCAATAATGTGGCCCTGGATTTTTACTGAACGCCAACAAGCGAGGGGTGAAGAAGCAAGTTCCACCCTGTCCCCTGCGGTTGGTCGTAGGGCACTGTGGGCAGGGACAGGGAAGCTTGTTGTCCGGATGGTGAGAAGGGGAGCGTGGGGTTCTCTGGAGCAGGTACAGTGTCACCACATCTCTTCACAGGTCCCAGGTTCCTGTTGGGGGATTCTCGTTCTGCACCGGGGATTGTGAACTTGTGACATTAGAAGGTCACTGGCTAGGTGAATGGCTTCTGGGCAGGATCAACTGGAGATGACCATTTTTCAGCTGGTCTCTGTCAAGTTCTGGAGGCCTTTCTTGCAAAACAACCTCAAATACCTTTGTTACTTGATGAACTTATACATGGTTTCCAGCCAGGTCTATTTTGATGCTTTAAAATATTGATTTTATTTATTATTGCCGGGCTGCTTAGGTCATCCCCTGTAGGGGGCTACTGCAAATTACCTGCTTTGCTATTCCTGTAAGTGGCTCTTCCCTCAGCAGGAGGCTCAAGTGTCCAGGAAGCTGTGCTCACAAAGATCTTCATTTAGGAAAATTATCGGAAAGCCCTTTAAAAGCTCCCAAGCAACAGGGCTTCCCGTGTGTCAACCTATTTAACTCTCATGGCAACTATACATGTTCTACTTGTATAATTTGCATTTTAAGAATAAAGAGATTGTGACCCAGAGACATGGAATAACTGAACCAAGAACACACAGTGGTCGAGGGCATAGCTGTGGTTTGAACCTGACCCTGGCTCACTTCAAAGCACATTCTCTCTCTGCATGAGAGACAGGATCGAAGACTGACATTTTAATCTGCTCTGTGCAAGCAGAAAAGAGTTCTTCGGGAGACAAGTGGCCACTATGAGCAGCCAAGAAGCCAATGGATAAAATATGCTTTCACTGTGTATTCTGTGCAAATTATCTCAACCATAAAATCTGACAGCTTGTAAATAATGGCGTAAGGAATCCAGAGAGAAGAGAGGTAAAATTGATTCAGAGGCTGGCTGTCCCAAGCCTGTAGCTGTGGCCCAATTCTCTGCTTCCCAACCCATAACAGCATTTCATGGACAGTCACTTCATTTCAATTCTCCTCCACTCTCTGTCAGTGTCTAAATGATGAAGGGCTTATAACCTGAATGGTCATTTATTTTAGGAAGCACACAGGATTGAAAGCAAGTTTATATTTTATAATCATAGAAACTAGTTTATATTTTAACAAGGATAAAGCAGCATGGATGATAATAAGTAACTAGACATTAAAAATTAAATATGTACCTGCTAAACTAAGACTTAAAGTAATCAGAGAGACTCACCAACTGTCTTTAGACTGTAGGGTTGGCAGAATATATTTTTATCATTATTTTAAAATAAAAATGATCAGTCTTTTTTTCTGTAAAACACTGAATCTAAACACACATTCCAGGAACGTGCCAAACACAGTCATGAAGCATTCGCGTCACTGCTGTCTGGGGACCCACCGTATAAGCCATCACAAAGCAGTGCACTGCATTATTTTTCTCCAAATCTACGAGGCAAGTCTGAAACCCTGCAGGAGAGCAGTGCTTCCAGGATCCTCTCACAATGCAGATGAGACGCCTGGGGACCCTGAGCTCTGCCGCTCTGCCGCTCCTGGCTGACGTGTGTGCTGCTGGTCACGGAGCCCTGTGTTTCCAAGATGCCAAGTTCAGAAGGGCAGCCCTTGAAGGACAGAGGGTATTAGAAAACCTGCGGTTGTACCAACAAAAAGAATGCTCAATCGTCTCCCCATTGTTCTTCACATGTAAGTAAGACGGACTTCAGGAGCCAAATAAGACTTTATTTAGCTCAGCATTGCTTTAATGTTATTTCTGTCACTGCACATGACCACCCAACTGGCAAATGAAACCCATTTTTTCAGATTTTTTATCAAGATGCAGAACTTCAGTGTTTGAGATCAGCTGGAAGAAGGCAGAGAGCACAGCCTCAAGGAAAAGACCTCCCAAGTGCATCTCATCGGAAGAGGGTGAGTTGTGTGTGTGTGTGTGTGCGTGTGTGTGTGCGTGCAAATGTCTCCAAGATAGTGAGATGGTAAAACAAAAAGTGTGTGTTCATGTCAAGTAGCAAAGAAAAAGTAGAAAAAATGAGGCAGGAAAGGTCCCCACAGTCAGCCCCAGGAACCAGCCCAGTGCCCCTGCACACCTACCCTGGGCCCCAGGAAGCAGCTGGGTGGCACTGCTCTGAATGGTTCAGGAAACCAAAGAGACACAAAGGCACCTATGCTGACCAGCCACTAACAGGTGCTGCACCTGGCCCACAGGTACGCCTGGTCCCCACATGGCCCACGATGCTGACGTGCATCCTGACCCTATTACCAGGCATGCCACGCTGTGTGGAAGGGGAAACTCATGACATGCAGCACAACTACCCCCAGAGCTACAGCAAACCCACCCTGCTCAACGAGCTGCCTTCCAGCTGCCACCCAGACCACTGAGACCCCCACCGGCCTCCCCGGGGTGACCACAGCTGAAGAAGCCCTGTGGACTCTACTGCTGCCCCACGGGAACAAACCACGGTAGCCACCCAACCGACACTCCAGAGCACATCACCAGAAGAGAGTCTTACCACAAAGCCACGTTTCAGAAATTAAAGAGGCGACGCACCTGCCAGACGTGCACACATCAAGAGGGATGTAAGAAACGTGGAAAGGCAAGGTGACATAAAGCCTCTGGAGGGCACGATGACTCTCCAGCAGCAGACAGCAAAGAATAAGGAAATCAACAAAGTCCACGAAAAACAAGTTTATGATTTAAGGGAATTAAATGAGATGTAAGAGAATACAGTCAATTCAATTAAGTTAGGAAAACAACTCTGATCCAAATGAGAAATGCAGCAAAAAGATAGTGATCTCAGGCTGGGGTTGTGGCTCAGCGGTAAAGCGCTCACCTAGCGTGTGTGAGGCCTTGGGTTTGATCCTCAGCACCACATAAAATTAAACAAATAAAATTAAGGTGTTGTGTTCATCTACAACTAAAAAGTATTTTTTTAAAAAAAGATAGTGATCCCAAAAGAGAATCAAACAAAAATCTTGGAGCTGAAGAATGACATAAATAATATGAAATATTTAGTTGCAAACCTAAACAGCAGACTCTATCAACCCAAAGAAAGAATTTCTGAGCTCATAAACAGGTCTTTTTAAATAACCTGGATCAAAAATAAAACAAAGAAAAATACACTTAAAAGAATGAAGAAAGCATATGAGACTTGTGGGACATCATTAAATGAGTAAACTTTTGTATTAGGGGTATTCCAGAAATTTTTTTTAAAGTAAGAGCCATAGAAAACCTTTAACTAATTTAATAAAATAATAGTTGGAAATTTTCCAAATCTTAGAAAATATATAGACATTGGAACTAGAAATCTCAAATATTAAATTAGACCAAATAAAGTCTACTCTGAGATGTATAGTAGTCAAACTAACCAAAGTCCAAGGGAAAAAAAAGAGATTCTAAAATCAACAAGATAAAATGTCAACTCACATATAAAGCAATCCCCATTAGACCAATATAGCTTCTTCAGCAGAAACCTCATTGGCTAAAGAGAACAGATGGTATATTCAAAGTCCTGAAACAAAAAAAAAAAAAAATGATAACCAAGAAATCTCTACCCAGCAAAACTATCTTAAAGAAATGAAATGAGAAATAAAAACTTTTCAAGATAAGCAAAAAATGACAGAATTCATCAGCTCTAGACCAGCAATACAAGAAATGCGTACTCTGGTCCTAGATCTAGAAGCAAAAGGATCATAAGTACCATTATAAACTACATGAAGTATAAAACTCACTAGTAGAGCAGACCACCAAAGAGAAAGAGAAAAAACCAAGGCTTAGCAATATAGAAAATCATCAAGCCACAAAAATGAACAAAGAATATACAAAGAGCCAGAAAACAGTAACAAAATGACAGAGATAAGTTCTTACCTATCAACAATAACCTTAAAAATAAATGTATTGGGCTGGGGTTGTGGCTCACAGGTAGAGCGCTTGCCTTGCATGTGTGGGGCACTGGGTTCAATCCTTAGCGCCACACAAATAAATAAGATAAAGGTATTGTGTGCATCTACAACTGCATTAAAAATAAATAAATATTAAACTCCCCAGTTATAAAACTTAGTGGCTTTATGGGTTTTTAAAAAGACCCAACGATATGCTGTCTATCATAAACCCACTTCACCAGTAATGACAGAGTTCAACTGAAAGTGAAGTTTGGAAAAAGGTATTCTGTGCAAATGGACATCAAAAGCAAGCAGGAGTAGCTACACTTATATCAGATAAAGCCCACTTTAAGTAAAAATCTGTAAAAAGAGATAAAGTCACTATATAATGATAATGAGATTAATTCAAAAAGAGGAAACTAAAAATTGTAAATGTGCATGCTCCCAATGCTGGGACACCCAATTATATAAAGAAAACATTGTCACATCTGAAGGGAGAGATAGACTCTAATATAATAATAGTTGGGGACTTCAACACTTCACTTTCATCAGTGAATAGGTCACCCAGACCAAAGGGGGAAAAAAAGCCAAAAAAGAAACATAAGAGCTAAGCTGTGTTATACTATAGACTAAATATTAGACCTGGCAGGTGTTTATAGAGCACTTCATCAAAAAGCTACAGAATATATCTTCTCTTCATTCACCCCTAGAATATTTTTCAGGTCATAAAGTAAGCCTCAACAAATTTTAAAAAATCGAAATCATAGCATGTATCTTCTCTTGTCACAATTAAACAAAACTATAAGTCAACCACAAGAAGAGCTTTAGGAATGTATGAATATGTAGACATTGAACAACACGCCCTTGAACAACCAATGAGGTAATGAACAAATCAAAAGGGAAATTAAACACTGTCTCAAAACAAATGAAAAGACAACATACCAAAGCCTTTGGGAGCAGCAAAAGCATCACTGAGAGAGACATCTACAATGAGAAGCACCTATGTCAAAAAATGAAAAGATCTCAGATGAACAATGCATCCTGATGAAATGAAATTTATCCCAAAGATGCAAGATGTGTCAACACACTCAAAAAATAAATGTGAACCACCACTTCCACAGAATGAAGGACAAAACCATATCACCCTCTCTAAATTTAAAAAAAAAAAAAGCATTCCCTGAAATTCAACATTTCTTCATTGAAAAAAAAAAACTCAACAAATTAGGTGTAGAAAAATTTCCTTCAATAAAATAAGGGCTGTTTATGACACAGCCAATGTGCAAAATGGGCAGAAGCTGAAATTATTTCTTCTAAGATCTGCAACAAGATGAGGATGTACACTTTCACTACTTGTTCCCAACATAGAGCTGGGAAGGCATAGCCAGAGAAAATAGGTAAGAGAAAGAAATGAAAGTTATTGAAATTGGAAAGAAGGAAGTTGCATTATCCCTGTTTACAGATGGCATGCTTTTATTTATTTTATGGGTTTAAAAAAAAAAAACATAAAGCCAGGCTAAAAATTCCATCAAAAATTAAATTCAGTAAAGCTACAGGAAAGAAAATCAATGTACAGGAATCAGTAGCAATTCTGTACACCATTAATGAACTCCATGAGAAAGTTAATCAAGACAACAAAACACTAATAATAATAATACCTAGGAATAAATTTAACTAAGGAGTGATGAACAAATAAACTTACAAAACATTGACAAAATAAAGTGAAGAGGACACAAAAAATGGAAAGGTATTCCATGTTGAGGGACTGAAAGATCTTGTAGTGTTAAAAGGTTGACACTACCAAAAAGAATCCACAGACTCAGTGCAATGCCCATCCAGTGCTAATGGTGTTACCGCTGTTGACCGGTGACGAGTCCTTGCTTCCCCCATGTTGAAGAATAACACCAAAGAAGCACGCCAAGGCAAGGTCAGAGTAGAAATTAGAAGTTTATTAAAGGACAGCAGAAAAGACTTCTCCCGGAGGAAGAAGGGGACCCAAGAGGTGGAATCCATGGAAGTGCGGTTGTCTCCCCTTTTTATAGTTTTGGTGATGGAATGTAGGTTGGAAGGCCCGAGGGGTGGGACACAGGTGGGCCAAAGAAGTAATCTGGGCAGGAAGGACTTCATTATCACTTCTTTTGGGATGGGCTATCTCCAAATCTGTTGGGGGCTGCTTCCTGGGTTCCATTAACATTTCTTTGGGGTGGACTTTGGCCTAGGGCCTTTCTGGGACTTCATTAACATTCCATGAGTTGTCCTGCATTTCCGGAATCATTATCAGCATGGCCTCCATTTTAGATTTCACTCGATATGATATTAGACCCGATTTACCTAACTACACTGACTACCTAACTTTAAATCTGGCTTCAATGGCATTCTTCTCAGAAATAGAAACACAACCCTAAAAGTCCTATGGAGCGTGAAAGACTCCAAGGTCCTAAGCCACCTGGAACAAAAAAAGCCAAGTTGCAGACATCACAATACTTGACCAGATGTTGAGAGCCACAGCCAAAGGGGCCCCAGCAACCAAAAACTCGTGATCCTGGCTTAAAATCCAACACACACACCAGAACTGAGGACCTGGAGACAAATCCACACGTCTGCAGCCTGGTCCTTGACAAAGGTGCCCAAAGCATACACTGGCATTAGGACCGCCTTTCCAGTAAATGCCATTAGGAAAACTGGGCATCCACATGCAGAAAACTGAAAATGGACCCCTACTCTCCCACCATGATCAACTTGTGGATTAGACCTAAATGTAAGACCTGGAACTATGAAACTACTAGAAGAAAATGTAGACACCAGCTTAGGCAATGACTTTTTGGACAAGACCCTAAAAGCACAGGCAACAGAAGTAGAAAGAGGATTATGTCAACCTAAGGAGGTTCTTCACAGCAAGAGGAACAGAGGCAGAGTGAAGGGGATACGTGCAAACTCCCGGACAAGGGGTTAATATCCAAACTGCACAAGGAATTCTACATTAAAAATTCAACTTAAAAATGGGCAATTGATCGGAAAAGACAGATGATGAATAAAGAAAATATAGTGTGTATACAGTGGAAATTAATGAGCCATAAAAAAGAATGCAACCCTGTCATTTGGGGCAACTTGGATGAAGGACATTCTGTTAAGTGAAATAAACCGGGCATGAAAAGGTAAGCAAGGCACGCCCTCATTCACATACGGAGGCTAAGAAACCTGATTTCATAGAAGACAGTAGAGCGGAGGCTGGGATGAGGAGAGGCCGAGGCACAGGGAGGCCGGCTCACAGGTGCCGAGGGGCAGGTGCTAGAGCTGTGCTGGCAGCAGATGAGCCAGTTACAGCAACTCACTACACTCACATTTTATAAAAGATGAGAAGGGAGAAGCTCAGAGTTTCCCAAAACAAAGAGATGGCCAATGTCCAAGGAGATGCTGACTACCCTGGCTTGATCCTTCCACGTCGCACACATGGATGAAGCCATCACCGTACACACAAATACACACGAGTTTTAAAGCAAAAGAAGTTTGAATGAAAAGGTCCTCCAAAGCATTGCTCTCTCCATTCTAACAAATTTCTTTTTCCCAAATACTAAGTTCAATGATCGCAGCGAGTTCTTTCATTCCTGGTTTTAATCCATCTAAGGTGGACCAGTGAATTCTCCACCGTTAGTTACTAGGGGGGAAATTATGGCCAATATCCAGCGAGAGAGAGCAGGGAAGAGGGAGGAGGGGACGGGAAGGGGATACAGGGAGGAAGCGAGGGGCAGGAGGGGCAGTGCCAAGTGGGGGCTCACCTTTAAATTTTTTTTTAATTCTCAAAAGAAAAGCATCTTTATCACTGTACATAAGCACCCAAGATCAAACACCTATGTGGCTCCAAAGTCTTTCCCGTGAACTTCTTACAAGGAGAAATAATCTCAAATTATCTTGAGGATGTGGAATCAGAGAACAACTGCCGTCACCAACAAGTCTGCTGAATCGGGCCAGGTCCCTGCTCTGCCCTGTGCCTGGTCTGCGGTACCCAGTTCTCCCAGGAAGGCAGGGACAGGTGAGGGATGAGGATCAGCAGGAGGAAGTCCACCGCGCAGCTACTTTCTGAGCGGGAGGAGTCAGGCATCTTGTTCTCCAGGGCTGGGGCAAGACTGAGCCGAGACCCCGGCTGGCAAAACCTCCTGACAGCCCACTCTCCCCAGCGCCTCTGCTCAGGTGGCGATGACCAGTCCTCTGTAGCCTGGCGTGCTCTGCTCTCTGCCTTTCATTTTTGCTTTAGCTGTGAAGGAGCATTTCGTTTGTGAGAGCTGGGGAAGCTGAGGCTGGGGTGTGGCTCCGTGGAGAGGCTGGCCTCACAAGCTGAGCCCTGGGTTCCAGCCCCAGCACCACAGAGGCCCTGAAGCAGGAGAGGGCGCTTCTCCAGCCATCTCACCTGACTGTGTCCTCCCGCACCCGACGGCCCGGCTGCTGTCCGCCACCCGGGCACCTGTGCAGTGCGGGACTGCGGGCTGAGTGCCTTGGGCCTTCACGGAGGCCAGCCTGTCCCCTTCCAGACTCTTTGGAAGGATGTGTTGCTTCCTGCAGGGCTGCTCTGGGGGAAGCCCTGGCTTTCCTCCATCACCGTCCAGTGCCCCCTCCATCCTGTCAGGACACTCGCCAGTCCCCTGCGCGGCGTGTTCCTCGGGCCAGGCTCACTGCTTCTCTGGACCTTGGTTCTCAGCATCTGACTGACACACCTCGCTGGCATCGCCGCTTCACATCTACAGCTCTCGTGCAAAGTCCGCTCACTCTGGGTCTAGAAGTCCTATTTGTCACCCAGCCAGGCAGCATCTGGCCATTATTCCCTAAAAAGCATTTATACTGCAAACCCCTTGGTTCTCCTGTGGCCCCGAGTGCGGGGCGTTCAACATCAGGAGAAGTCAGTGGGGCCCTGCCCACTCCCCCCAGCTCTCTCAGTTCTTCAGGGCGACCATGCCGCGAGGTCCACGCCCCTCACACCCATGCTCTCCACCTGAGCCTCACCAGTCCTCCGTGGAAGTCGTGTGCCTTTACGTCCCACAACATCCATTTGGCTCTTGATCACTTCCTTAGCTTCGCTAAGATTTCCAACCTGTCCCTTGTTAAGACTGTCCTTTCCTTCGGTTCTTACAACAGGACACGAAAGGTGCTTTGGAGTCTTCAGCAAGGGAGCGTCTGAGTCACCTCTCGAGGGGCTTCCGTGACTGCTCTCTCCACTGGGGGGTCTCGTTTCCCATTCCTCTCTATGTGGCTTCCTCAAATTGGATGTTGACTTTGAGGATAACAAGCTAGAGGACCCGAGTCCTGTGACCTTCCTGTCTGGTGCCAACGACGAGGACAGCAGACGTCCAGCTGCTGAGTGGGTGCCTCCTCAGTGCCGGTCAGGGGACGCCCAGAGTGTTTTCCCAACCTCTTTGACTTGGCCAGACCTGCCTCCTGTCTCTGGGCCCCTGTGTCTTCCCAGGGCTCGGTGTGAGTTCTGTGAGGCAGGAGTGGGGCGGGGCGGGCCTGGCATTAAGCCGGCTCCAAGGCAGTCTCCCTGAGGTCGTATCTGAACCTGGGGGCACGAATGCCCTGCCAGGCTCTCTGCCTCTGCTGCCGCTGGTTATCTGCTCCGCTCTCAACCGCCACTATCTGAGAGCCACGGGTAGTCTTCCTTGGGCATGGACAGCCTGTCCCTCAGCCACAGACTTGCCAGGGATCCTCCGAGGGCTTCAGGAGGCCTCTGGCCCAGTGGCCCTCCTGCCTAACGTCCCACCCTGAGCCTGCAGCTGCTTCAGGAACACAGCACTCTGGTGTTTGCCCCGTCTTCACGCTCATGGGGAAGGAGGCATCGAACAAATGACCCAGGAATGGATCTGTACTTAGAACTGCAATAGTGCACACTGAAAGCAAAGCCCGTAGGCCTTAGCAGAGCAGCCCAAGTTAGACTAGGGGAGAAAGACTTTTTTTTTTTTTTGGTATCAGAGATTGAACTCAGTGCTTAACCACTGAGCAACATCCCCCAACCTTTAATTTCTTATTTAGAGACAGGGTCTCACTAAGTTGCTTAGGTCCTCACTAAGCTGCTGAGGCTGGCTTTGAACTTGTGAGCTTCCTGCCTCAGCCTCCAGAGCAGCTGGAATCAGGCATGAGCCACTGTGCCTCGCAAGAAAGCCTTCTTCAACAAGTGACTTGAGAGGCAAGTAGCCAGGTGACCCTGAGGGACAGGAGGAAATGGGAGGGCAGGTGAAAGCAGGACAAGAAGAGGGCCAGAGGAGGCCCAGGAGGGCGGCGTGCTGCGGGCAGCAGCCCAGTGGGGCCGGACAGGAGGCAGAGGCCTTGGAAGGTCTCAGGCTGCACCTCCAGAGGAAGCATCTCCATCAAGGCTGTGTCTAGGCACAGACCACTCTGGGTAGCTGCAAAGTCTGGGTTGGTGACGATGCCCCTGCCATGCCCTGGTCTCCCAGAAGGAAGGGAGTAAACAACCCTGGCTGAGAACAGGAGGAGCTGCCGAGGAGGCTTGACCTGGGAGGACCATGCATGGCAGGTCAGGATCTGCGGGCTCAGCCGAGGCTCCATGGTTGACCCTTCCCTTCAGATCTGCAGGTGATGGAATCGGCCTGAGATCCCCTCGGAGGTTTGAGTCTATTCTTACACTCTTACAGGTTGGACTTTATGTGGCCAGGACCAACCAAGCAAGGAACTGGACCTAGGTGGCTTGGACTAGAAACCCAGAGGGCAGTGAGACAAAGTGAAGTTGGTGTTGGGGTTGAGAGTGGTCAAAGGAGACACAGATGGATCCTGGGGAAAAAAAATTTCTTGCAAGGTTCTACTCCTATACAATTATTTGAAATATTTCCAGAATTTTCTTCAGATCCTTGACAGAATTGTGCCGCTTAAGAAATGTCTGTTGGGGCTGGGGCTATAGCTCAGCGGTAGAGTGCCTGTCTTGCAGGTGTGAGGCACTGGGTTTGATCCTCAGCACCACATAAAAATAAATATAAAAAGATATTGTATCCACCTACAACTAAAAAAATAAAATAAAATAAATGTCTGTTGGACTGGGATGTGGCTCAGTAGTAGAGCACTTGCCAGCATACCTGAGGTTTTGACCCCCAGCACCACCAGGAAAGAAAAAATAGTATCTAGTATTATCCTTGGACTGTACTCTGCAACATGAGCATATGCATTTTAGAATTATTACAGAGAAACTTTCAAACATAATAGCAACAAACATGTTTTAGGTCAGCCCTTCATATAGTCACCAGATTACTGACTTTTAGCCACCAAAATAGGTAATTATTGCCTCCTAATATAGGCAAATATTGATCATCCCAGTTAATTTTAGCCTCCATTATTTTTTTGTGATTAAAATATTTCCTTTTGACAAAAGGTAATTAATATTCATATGCATGCATACTTTTTCAAACTATTGCAAAAGGGACTATGCTAATTAGAATTTTAAAGGGATTCTGATAGAGTGAGAGCATGCGTGTTTCCCGTGTAAGTCACCACAGAGTGGCCTGCCTCCGTGTGTGTCATGTGTGCGTGGTAAGCGCTCCCTGCCCGTCAGCACATCACATACAACCTAGCTCCTCAGGGTCACCTCACATATATTTTACCCAGCTAAATTACCAAAAATAAAATGTATAGAAAGATATATTGCAACCATATATTGTGTACAGTTTGTATATAAAAAAAGAATGATTAAAAGTCGATGAGAGACTGTTTATAAATCTTGATTGCTTCATAATCTTAACTTTGAGCAACATTTTTATCATAATTATAGGCTTTCTTAAAGCATTTATGCAGATTGTTGTTACTCAAAAGGGGGTTTATTCCATTTTGGTATAAACTACACTTTTTTTCTTTATGAAATCACTCTTTGAGTTCCTGATACCCAGTACTCTGCCAGAGCTGCAGAATTCAAATGGGAACCACTGTTTCCACAGTGCTGTGGTGTGCCCTCTCCCCCATGGCAGTACCCTGGACATGGGGTAAGAGCACAGAGACTCCCCAAGACCCAGCACTTGAAGTGCCTGGAAGATCCGATTCCTACTGAAACACTAATGTTCCTGTGAGCGACTACAGTTCTGCACCCACTTCATGGGTCAGGAAACCGAACCCTGCAGGCCAACACCAGGACACTATTCAATCCTAGAGTCACAAAGCATTTGTCATGGAAAGACGATTCAGAAGCCAGTGATTTCTGCTTCTTTACTTTTGAGCTTGGAAAACTGAGGTCCTGGAAAGGTGAACTAGCCTGCCCAGTGCACGTCCAGACCTTAGTCTACACTGACCTCAATGAGCAGAGATTCAACTGAAATCCAGGCTGAATTATTCAGAATCTTTAGCATCATGTAGCCAAGAAAATATAGATATATACACATTTTTTGTTTCAAGGAATCACTTTCCCCAGAGATCACAGACCTAGGAGAAAAGCAAAGGAAGAAAATGCATCACCAGAAACAAACACAAAAGCAAAACAAACAAAAACAAAATTAAGAAGTGAATAACGGATGAAGAAGGCCAGCTAAGGACAAAGAGCAGCTGTCCAGGAAAACTACCTGCCGCTTCCACCCAAGCCCACCTGGACACCACTCCACCGTCCCCCAGGACAAAGACCCCCGTGGTCAGCCCACCATCTCCTCCCCAGGGCCTAGAGTGAGGCCGGGAACATGGCAGGAGATCCGCAGATACCTGCACGGTGATGGACAGAGGGCGTTCGGGAACAAAACTCTTCCTGATAGAATTAGGGCAAGACCTTCGACCCTTCTAGTTTATGAAATAGGAAACGCGAGTCCCGATGCATGTGGAGTCCAGTCAAGGAATAAGCCTTTCTCAGTGGAGTCAATAAAGAAGCCAGCTGGACTGCAAGACCACAGGGAAGGAAGCCCATCTCAGGTTGGCGCCCTCAGACAGAAAGCCCAGAGGCCTCCAGACCAGAGTGCAGGGCTGTAGCCGACAGCTGCACAGCCAGAGTGTGCTGCCCGCCAGCCTCGGGCTGTCCCCAGAAAGACGGGGTGTGCCCAGCTTGGGCTACTCTTCCTTGTCTATGCTGAGGAACCGGTAAAGAGTCTGCAGGGAAACCTAGATGGGAGAATACAGCACTGCGGCCCTTTTGCAGTGCTGGGTCTCAGGTGCTTTTCCATGCATGACACCCTCTGGTTGCCACAGTAATGCTGCAATGCAGGAGGTGACATTGCCACTTCATAGGTCAAGCATCTGAGGACTGGACAAGTTCAATCACCTGCCAAATGTTGCAGAGTACACAACAGAGAAGCAAAGCCAGGCCCAGGCAGACTGCCTTGTGCAAATGCCCATGTCACCCTCTCATTCATAACAAATATCTCAAAACCTGTGAGCTATCATCACGGTTCCAAGCGACTGCAGACCAGCATGCCATGACTTCACCCAAGAGACTGCTAAGTCTATGCACAAGCCTCTCATGTGCATAGCACCTACAAATTGGGCACGATCATTATGTGTTGGATATGTCACAAATTTAACTTTTCAAATACATTTTGTTTTCATTATGAATTAGTCAATAGAAGTCCCTTTATTCATGTTGTTATTATTATATTATGAAGTGTTGTTATATGCTAGTCTGTTAGGTGTTTATATGTACATACATATGACATGTGCTTATTAGCAGCCTCCTCCTTTGAATGGCAATGTTCTTCCTCTGTTGACAATATTCACTCTTTGGTGAAGTCTTCCAGTAATTAAAACTGTGTTTCTATATTCAAGAGCTGGGATAAAGTGGAATATTGGCCCTGCTCGACTTTGATTCCAAGACTATTTTGATTTTCCAACTTTATTCCTATTCAACAATCTTTGGTTTCCGTTCTGATTGCATCTGGTTTGCTGTGTGAATTGAGTTTGGGGAGAGAACAGGACAGAGGAAAAAGAGGGGCCATTGCTCATGAAGAAATTTGACAAACCAGTCCCACTCATTATCTCATGGTTCATCAGTTGGTTCTACCTAGATAAACTGCATACAAAAATATCACCAGGAGAGTGAAAATAGTACCTCTAATAAAGAAAAGAAAGTCAGAACTCACATATATGAAGAAAATTTTCGAGGGTTGACTTCCAACAATTGCTCTGGTAGGGAAAGCAAACACTGCCAAGCAAGCCATAGAGCTCTGACTGCTTCAAGGAAAAAAATCAAAAAGGCCACCACTGTGAATCTCCAGTCACTTCCCTTCCGGAACTCAGCTGCCATGGTCATGCCCTCCTCTGACGGAAGCCCTCATCACCAGCATCCTCTGCAGCCCTCAAGCTCCCTGACCCAGAAGTTGCTGACCCTCTAGAATAGTCCTTCCGGCACCTAGCCTTGAACCTGGACCAGGTGGTTCACATGTGTCCTCATTCATCTGGGATAGTAAGCAAGAGGGACTGCCCCCCCCCAAAGAGTCAGGTGATTTTTTTATCCTCATAAGCCTATCTAATAAGGGGTTCCTTTCTGCCTCAATGTCAGATGTCCTGGTTGGCCCTGGGCAGGGTGCTTGCTGGAGACAACTCTCAATGTCTCTTCTTCCTGGAAAGCATACCACTGCAGAGGACCTTTGAGTAGAAACTTTTACATGAGAAATTTAGCCAGAAGGTGAAAATACACTTCGTCTGAATACAGTTAGAATTTTATTAATTGGATGAACCCATGAAAACTGCTTTTTAAAATGTAATACATCTGCTTTTCCAGTAAAATATAATTAAAATCAATGGCATAGAGAGACTTCAGCTATCTTAGCAAATCAACTCCTCCCTCCATCTACCAGAAGTTTGTCACATATATAGAGGGGGATTGGGGGGCATTGAGAGTTGGGGCATTGAATTCTGCTTTGATTGCATTACATCAATGAGAATATGGGATCTCCTTTGAACCGTACACATTCATGGAACATAAGGAAGGTCTCGGGCTGATCTTATTGTAAGATGAATTACAATCACAGTGATTTCACCTCTATTTGCTGTAAGTGGATACAAGCTGGAAGAGCCACAGTCATCTTTTAATACCCACCATAAAGAACCGGGCATGCCGAAGGCAGCGCCTTTCCTCCAGGGAGAGCCTCCACAAGACAAGTTGTAGTTGTTGTTGCTGTTTTAATCTTCATGAACACACATTTGTGGCTCATCACATTTTGTAGTATAATCAATTTTTTTTAAAAAAATATTTTTTTACCTTCAATTTCAAGTTTAAGTTCCAAGAATTACGAGTTGGCAGCATGGTAATACAAAGAAAGGGCAAGTGTGAGTTAAGTACTACCGAATGCAATCCATATTGTAAACCCTGACACTTAACAACTTGTGGTGGTCCTGAGGTAAGAGGAGGGTCCTGCTACAAGTTAGGCAGCGTCTGGGGGTAGATTTGGGAAGGCATTTCAAGGGAGACTGATGCTCTGAGTGAACACAGGTGTTCTTCTCCACTCTCGCGCGCCCGGAGAGCGGAAGGTAAGGACACCTCACCGAGCAGCCCAAGTGTCACAGCCCGGACCTGAAACACCAACTCTAGGATCCGGCGGGCTGCCAGAGAGGAGGCTTCTTATGAGCCACGCTGAAGCGCGCTGGCCCTTCTGACTGAGGGGCCTTTCAGACCTTTGGGAGCACGCTGCTCGCTGCTCGGAGGAGAGGAGGCTTGGGCCCGCCTCTGGGTGCACGAACAAAGATGTGCTTCTCAGCCTCCGCCCTCCCTCGCGCGAGGACTCGGCCCCTTCAGTCCTAACAATGAGGCGAAGCTAGTTCGTACCCAGACGCCCCGATTCCGGAGACAGCAATAACGCCGCTGGTGCGCTCCCGCGCTCTACGCTTGGGTCTGGGCCTCGCTGGAGTCCGGCGTGGCCGCGTGGCCGCAGACATCCAGGTGACCTTGGCCTGCCCGCGGACTTCTTTCCACTGGTCTCCAGCACTCTCACTCCTGAGGCGGGAAAGAGCGTGCGGCTGCGGGCCGAGATTGCCGGGGAGAGCCGAAGCGCCCAGAGAGCCCAGCAAGCATGCGGTAGCGCCTGCTGTCTTCCGCACCCCAGAATCTGCAAAGAGCCACCGCCTTCTGCGGGATTGGAGAGGGTGGGGGTACAGGACCAGAGAAGAACTAGGGGCATTTACAGACTGGGACACCCACACACACGTCCTGCGGGGCTCATTGGCCCCGCTTCTTTCGGTCTGGGTGCCAGAGACGCGCCATTGCGTTTCTAGAATTCCAGGGTCGCATTTCCAGTGTCCGGGGCCAAGCCACACTTTCAGGAGCACTAGCCTTCCTCCCCCTCCTGTGTACCGTGTACACACCAGCTCCCCTGCGGAGGCCTAGACGGGGGTTAAAACTCCACTTCACAACCCCCATTGATATGGGTTTGACATCTGTTTGCCAGAGTGTTTTGCACTTAGCCTAACACCCACTATTAAGTGACAAAACTGTGGCAGCCTGTCAAAGCCAGCTGACTGGCAGCTGCTCGGCTTACAAAAACCATTCAAATATTTGCAGGTTGTGAAGCTTTATGCAGTGTTGTACCCAATCTTTCAGTGATTTAACATGTAAAATATAAGTCAAAGTTTTAAATCTGGATTCCAAAATGTTTCCATTTTCCATACAAAAGGAGAGCGCTTTCAGGGTGCCTGCTGGAACGGCTCCAATTCCATCGTCTTCCCATTCCCACTAGCGGATTCCTGCACAAACCCGGGTTTCAAAAAATATCAAGGACCCAAATCTCCCTGTTGGTACTGACACTGGGAATGACTAAACCGGATTGCCTTAAACTCGAAGGGAATATGGTTTCTCAAAAGTCGAATGAAAAATCAATCCCCAAGCAAAGAAACATACCTACTTTATTTTCCCTTTAACGGTTGGACCAACCTGCCTTTGGGGAGAGCAGGGCTTCTAAGGACAGTATTCCTAGGCAACATCAGAGCTCTTTGGAGATTTCCAAAACACTAACTCCTCTACTTCCACTTCTAAATGGCTTAGTCCGATTAAGAAATAATTTGCAAATGACATAGTGTTTCTCTGGATTAAGATCCATTGAGTAAAAGTCATGTGGGCTTTTTGTCTTGGAGATTAGAGCCAGACAGACAAGGATCTCCTCAAAACTGCAGCTGCCAGCAATGAAAAAAATCGTCATACATTTGTCCAAGAGCGATCGATAGATAAGTACCCACGCCCTCCACCCCAGAATCTGGTCGGGCAGACAAGCGCTTAATATCTTCACCCTGCTGTATTTGTGCTTCTTTTGTTTAGTTATTGCTTTAGTGTTAATAAATATATTTCCTTCAGGTGGAAGGCGTTCATAAATTGGACAGAAAGTAGGGTCGTCGTTTAAAAAAAAAATGCAGTTGGCTTGCTTTTGAAACATTTCCAAAGAGTCTCAGATGGTGGCGGTCTTAAGTCCGAAGTGCCGACATCTTCACACAATTGGGGCGAGGGGTAGGGTGGGCAGAGAGTAGACACAGACAGACCGAGATGGGCAGCGAGGGATGCGCGGCTCCAACCCCAACGCCTTCTCGGAAACGCTGGCCTCCTCCGCCGCCTTCTGCTGCGGTGCGCGCGCCCTTCTGCCGGGAGGGCGGGCAGCTGGGGGCGTGGGGGTTCTGCCTGCAGAGGGAGTGACGGCGCGCCGCGAGGGTCTGCGCCCAGGGGCTAGGGTGGCCGCGCCGCTGAGAGTCCGGCGCCACGCGGCCTGGCTTCCAACCCCCGTGCGCGCGGGGAACGCGGATCGCCTGGGCGCGGCGACTTTTACCTGGAAATCTTTGTGTCCACAACACTAATCCTTAGACACAATCTTTCGTCCAGCAGCTGCCATTAGTCGTTAGGGCACTTGGGCGGGGAGTGGGGTGCGCACTGAGGAGCACGTCGCAGAGCAAAAAGAAAGAAAGGCCAAGCTGCTCCCGGGGGAGGACTGACGTGGCGCCCACGACCAAGATGTCCCCCAGCGAGTCAACAAAGCTCAAGCCGGGTCCCCGAACCCAGAAAGCCTGCCCGCGAGCACCCGGCAGGGCAGAGGGGGAGTTCCGCGCGGATAGACCCTGGGAAATGACCGAGCTGACGGGGAGGGGAAGGCCTAGGTTCCAGGAGAAAGTGGGTAGCTTGGGTGGTGACACGAGTGACAACTGTCTTTGGGGGAGGGTGGCTTTCGAGCCGCTGGGGCGGAGGTGCGAGGGTGCGGGAGGGGTGCCGGGTCACTGCCGTTTGGGGGGCCGAACCTCCCAGGCCAGGCCAGAACGGTGGCGAGCAGAGCTCGGCCGGTGGAGCGGCGAGTGCGGGCGGGGCGGTGGCCGCGCGAGCGAATGGGGAACGGAGGGGGAGCGGGGCCCGGGGAGCGGCGAGAGGAGGGCGAGAGACGCGGCTCCACCTCCCAGCTCAAAACGGCGTCCCAGCTGCTCGCGAACCAACTGCTCAATTCTATTCACTGTCGAGTAGGAACAAAAAAGTGGCTATTTATTAGAATACTTGTTTGGTATTGTTCGGCGCCACACAAAAGGCGTTTCATTATGTAGAGGGATCCCCCTTTTTCCAGAGAGAAACAATAACTTGAAATTGTCTTTAAAGTCTTTTCTATCAATAATAAATTTCATTTTCTTGTCTCTCTCGCCTGCAGTATGTGTGTCTGGGAGAGTGTGCGCCAGGCGAGAAGAGAGGAGCGTGTGCGAGCGAGTGTGCGAGCGGGGGTGCGCGTGTGAGTGCGCGTATGAGTGTGCGTGCTCGTGGCGCGGGCGCCGCCGCTCGGTGCTGGCGCCGCCGGGAGCCGGGCCGGGCCGGGGTCCGCGGGCAGCAGCGCGCTCGGCTTACCGAGCGGGCAGGACCCCTGCGGGGAGCGAGTCAGGGCTCCGGGAGGTGCCCTGGCGCCGAGCGCTGGGGGCGCGCGGACCGGCTCCGGGGACCCGCTGGAGCTGGAGGAGGAACTAACTGTAAGTGTGTCTCGAACTTGCGCGGGGGCTTCCCCCACCTGGGGCTGGGGATCGCGGCGGGAGAGGCTCTGGGAGGGGGCGCGCGTCTCTACGGCGACTTTTCGTAAGGGAGTATGGGGAGTCTCTGCAGCTTTCTGTTCTTGATAGAATACGGGTGGGCGATGGGGTGACCACCAAGAGCGGACTCCCGGGTACATTTGTCATTTTCTTATCAGTGTTCACTCCTCCCCCCATCCTCCGATTTTTGGATTGGCCACAGCCCAATGGACGGAAGCTGTTTCTCTCTGGGTCGCCTGCTTCCGGGAGGGGGGAGAGAGGTCGATCCAGTGGAACTGGGGAGAGTTTCGCTTTGGAGGCCGCTCCAGGTGCACCCCAGCCCGCGACCCCGCCCCGCCCGGCGGCGGCGGGCTCGCGGCTCCCGCCGCCACCCCCTGCACCTGCCCGGGGCGCCTCCGGCTTGCGGCTCGTCGCCACGCACGCCAAGCAGCGCCGAGAACTAAAGCCGTGAGCTGAAATTGCGTTTTAAAAATTAACATGTCGAAACGTGTGCCATTTCGTGAGAGGTGTTTTGGGCAAAGAATCAATTTAACTTTGACTGACCGACAGACTTGACTGTATTAACTCTGCTACCAGGAAAAAAAAAAAAAAATCAATGAGCCGTGAGCCCTTGACATGCACCGAGTGCCTTCGAACCCCGTGCCCGGCCAGGAGCCGCGCGGTGCGGCGGATGCTTGGTCCTGAGGGCTAGAGCAGGGAGCCCAAAAGTGGGGTCCCGAACACCCCAAAAGCCCCGCCTGCGTACAGGTCGCCCTAGGTGGGGGTAACATCCACCAGGTCGCCCAGTCCCCTTTGGTGCGTCCTCCCTCCTCCAGCGAAATCGCACCCGCTCGGCTTCCCGTTGCACCGCGACGCGAGCCTCCTCTGTGTCCCCCGCCTGCGCCCGCAGGCTGCCGGCCTCTGCCCTCTCTTTTCCGGGGTTGAAGCAGCCGATGGAAATGAAAGGTCAGGAAGTTTCAGACGTGAAATGGATTTTCGGCGTGGCCTGGAGTGAGGAGCAGGGTGGGGCTGGTCTGCCAGCGTCGACCTGGGCAGGGACCCGGCTGGCGTAGTCCCCTGGCAGGAAACAGGTGTTTGAATGCGATAGTGGCCTCCAGTCAATTAACCCATTAAAACCCGCTTTGTGACATTGATTTCCTTCGGAGCCCTGGGGCCAGCGAGCTGTTAGCTCTTTTGTGAAAGGCGGGGATGGAGAGGAGCTATCCTGAGTTGGTACAGAGGACCTTCGAAGCTCCTGCCACCCCAGCGTCGGGCAGCCACAGGAGCCCTGGAAGAAGGCTTTTCCCTTACTCTGGCATTGTACCAGAGAGTCCTCCCCAGGACTACAGTCTTTTTACCCCAAGTCCTGACTCCCTCCTCCAGTCTGGCGGATGGGTGACGCTGGCAGCAGAGGCAGCAGAGGCCCCGGAGCCCGGCTTTGGTTGTGGACAGCGGTCAAGGCTGGGCTCCACATGGAAGAAAAGCGATGCCCTGTGCATCACCCCACAGCCTTGGTTTCTGACCCGGGTAGCGTCTCTCCTGGATGGGGCAATGCAGGCCGGGTGGCTCCCCATGCCCAGGGAACTCCACGGCCTGGTGAGGAGCAGGAGAAAGGCTCCAGGTGGCCAAGTGCTAGTAATCCAGCCAAGTGCCTGAGTGGGCTTGGAGGGTGGGACTGGAGGAAGGGAAGGGAAGGGGTCTCTCCCAGGCACTGGGCACCCTAGGCATCTGGCCATGCTTGGCCAGGCTTCCCTCTGGACAAGGAGGGGCCTGAGCCGGGTTCTAGGTCTTCCCTGGTCCGAGGGAGGAGGCTCCAAGTGGCAGGTGAACCCTCCACCTGAAGACCACTGGTAGCCAGCCTCTCTTTAAGACCAGTGTGCCTTACTCTAGTGAGCGCTGAGCGCAATTTTAGACAGCTGAACTACACCGGAGACAGTTTCTGCTAAAGCCAGACTCCCCTCTGTGCCTAGGGGATCTTTGACCACTTTGCTGGTGCAGAGTCCCAGGTGCCTGAAGAGAGAGATGATGTCCAGTGGAGATGGGCACTTCTGAAGCACAGAGAGGTACCACTCCCTTTAGCCAGTTCTGAAGAAAACTTCCATTTTCCCCCTCACTGTCCCTAATTTAAGATTTAGGGTTCAACAGCTATCTAAAACAATGCTTTCTCTCTCTGATCTGCCAAACCTCTCTCTACCTCATCTACATTGTCCACTTACCCCCAAAGATTGAGTGACCTGAGAGGGCATCTGGGCCTTGATCCTTTTTCAGCCCTCTTATCCAAGGTTGCCCCTAGGTTGCTGCACCCAAGTAACTGACAGACATCCACCCAACCTGAGGAAAACCTGATCTTCAGAAGCAGGACGGTGGTAAGATTAAGACATTAAGACCAGGCCAAGGGGCCTCTGTTCCCTCGTGGCAGGACAGTGGTGTGGCTCTAAAGCCCATCCCTTAGCCAGGAGATTCCAGAGGATCCACTGTTGCCCTTTGCTGCTTCCTGAGTAAGCAACACACATACTGAAAAGCCTTGAAACTGTGTCAAAGTGATGTTTTAATCTCATTGAAAGCGTGTATTAAAGGACAAGACTTGATCTTTGTGCGCTGCTTCGATGAAAGGCGTGATTGGAGTGGACGGGGCTTTAACTGCCAAACTGTGTCGTGTTCTTATTGAAGCCTGGGTGGCTAATCTAATTTGCAGTAGCAGGGATGGCCTGTAAGGAGAAGCACGTCTGAATTCACTTCACTTTTTTTACACAGAAGTTCCTCCTCTTGTGAGTGATGCCTTTCCAGCTTGGAATATGAGAGAGAAAAATGAGACAGGACTGTGTTTGCACCATCACAGTGCTCCTTTTTGCCACAACCCTTGGTCACGGACTCACTCGGGTCTTTTGGGTCTCTCAGAATGCGCTTACAGCCTGAGAAGTGAAACCCTCCTTCCCCTTCACTCTCCAGGCAGCAGGGGTCTGGGGCTTGACTGCTTCCCCCAAGGATTTTGGTTTTCAAAGTTTGTTTTAGGGGTGTACCTTAATCAGATGTCCTCTATTCTTGCATGTTTACATGCTCAAATTAAATTTGCAAATAATTAGGAAGCTAACCCTATGCAGAAAAGTTTGATTTTGTGCTCACTCTTTACACTGTCTTAGGGGAGAAACCAACACCCTCTGGCCGGGAGGAGGGCTGTGTCTCCCTATATAGCCACATTGAGCACTAGCATGCTTTATCAGTAAGAGACAACATGCATTAGAAAATTACAACTTCTGCACAATGTAGAAAGGTGTATTCAAACTGTTAATTATGGAGGTTTGTATAAATGAAATTTTAGCAGTGACCCATTTAATTTTGCCATAATTACTGACAAGATAAGACAGGGATGAATCACAATACAGTATATTTATCTTGAACGAGAACATTGGGCTGAGGTAGTTGAATCAAAGAGTAAGAAAAAAAATCTAAGAAAGGTGTAGGAATATAAAAAAGTGCATAAAAATCACACCCTAAAATCATCTGGGTTAAAACTGTGGAAGGCGCGGCTTGGGTGGCTTTTCTAAAAAGCCCAACCAAATTTAGAGGCGTCAACATTTTCTCCTCAAAATGCAAGACCAGCGCACCCTCTCCTACCGCAGGTCAGATTCTGACGGGTCTGAGCACACCTGTTTCAGGTCCTGGAAGTCTGGGAGGCAGAAGAGGGCGGCAAGGCGACCAGGCCCTCCACCACCCTGGAGTACCCGGCACCTCGCGGAAGGAGGGCTTGACGGAAGCAGAGGGCCGGGCTCCACCTCCGTGTGACCCTGAAGCCGAGCGTGCGGCTGAGCCCCGAGGGCACTGGGATAGGAAAGTGGGAGAGAGGTCCCCGTACCCCCTTGCACGGTTCGCTCGGGCGCGAGTCTCCACGGCTTTTTCACTTGGTGTTCTTTCACAGGACTTTAGCCAAGGTGAAGGAAGGGGAGCGGCCCTCCCAGCGGTCCAATTGCTGATCTTCGTCTGCAGCCCTAGGGCCAGCGGCAGCTCAGCCCAGGCGGCCGGGCCCAGGGGCAAAGGCCGCGCCCTCGCTGCGGCAGTCCTTTCTCACCGACCCCTGAATAACTGGCGTGCGCACTTGCTGGCCGTCTGTAGTGCCCACAGGCGCCGGGTGCCTGCGACACCCACCGCGCGGGAGCCCGCGCTCCGGACCACCAGAGCGGCTCTCGGCTGGGGGCGCTGTGCCCCCGAGGCGAGGTGGGAGCTGGGCAGCGCTCGCCGTCTTTCAGGGTCATCCGATGGAAGTGCACGCCGGAGTTGCGCGCGGCCCGAATTCTCTGCCGGGATTGGTTTGGGCTAGGTGGGCACCTTGCAGAGAGCCGGTGCTGAGGTACACCAGGCTGGTGGCCTCCTGAGATTCTTCTCGAAAGTTTCACAAGGGAGAATGGCCAGGGAGGCCCCGCGGCAGGAGAGCCTGCAGTTGGCGGCGAGACCCTGGCGGCCTGGCACCGGGCGGCCTCCAGCGTTGCTCGTTTGTCCCGCTACTTCCCTCCCAAGCGCCCTCAGCTCTGGGGAGCAAGGGCGCGATGCCCCCTTGGGTTCCAGTCTTTCCCTACCCTGGTCTTCTCTTTCATTCATAAACCTGGTGGCTACAGACGCAGCTTGAATATTGACGTCTCTCCCCCGACTGCTCCGCCGTTAACCCAATTACAGAATTCATCAAGAACTGTGTTGAATTATCTCTTTCCATACAGTATCAGCATTAGCCTAATTAAAAGCTATAATGTCTGATATAATGATTAAATCGTTAGCTCTGCTGTAGGGAAGCAATATTTTGTTTTCCCTTCAATTAGAAGCTGATTGAGGTTTTCAGAGCAGGTCAGCTGTGAAATTTGAATTATATGTGTGAGTACTGCTCACAGGGTGAGCCCCTACTCGAAGCTCCCAGAGATTCTCCGAATGCTTCCAACCAGAGAGCTAGGAGGCATGCTCACACACACAGTGCTGTGCTCTCCATCGAGTGTGAGGGTCGCCCAGCTAATCGCTGGGAAGAACGCGTCGGTGGCTTGGAGGGGAAGGACTTCACTCTTCTTCCAGAGACGCTGCTGCAGCCTCTCTCCAAGGCTCTTTGCAGTTTTGGTGGAGACACTGTGCTTTATGCTGAGAGCTGGAAAGGCATGCTTTGTAGCTGCTCTTAATGGCACAGGGTCATTGGAAGTTCCATACCTGCAAAGCAGTCTTTTCCTTCTTATCCCACACCTTCCCCTTTACCGTGACTGAGCCCCCACCCCACCACCCCCACAAAATCAAACCAACAACAACAAAAACTTTGGTCCACTTCCGGTTCTTCTGCTTTGGTATGAGCACAGCCTGGCCAAGTTAGTCCCGGCTAGAGCTCAGAGAATGGGCCGAGAACTTCCAAGAACCCAGGAGAGACCCCCACCCCCCACCCGGAGTCCTCTGGCGACGAGCCGCGGGCGATGGAGCGCAAACATCAGATCTCACGCGGCCAGCCCTCGGGCAAGGCGTGTGACTACCAGGGCGCTGCGGCGGCAGAGGAGACAGCCTAAGGGCCGCGGTGGCTCTGCGAGGGCAGCGACACGGCGGCGGCCAGCAGACGGCGATCGCGGCCCGTGCGATGGCCGGGCCAGCGCAGACGCGCCGCATGGCCTCGGGGCCGGATCCGAACGGTCTGCCCGTCCCCCCTCCACCGCCTCCGGTAGGCTGGGGGAAGGAAACCCTGCCTTGAGCCACCGCCGTGGTGGCCCCTGCAGCCCCACCGAGGCTCCCCCACCCTCACACCATCTCCTCCCCCTCGCCCTCCGTCTGTGCCTCCAGTTGGCCAGGTGACCTCAAAGGCTTCTTCCAACTTGAACTGTTCTTTTGCTCTCTCCCGCTCTTGCTTTGCTCCTCCTCCTTCAGATTACTCTTTTCTATCAAAAACTCTTGAAAACTGGCAGCTAGTTGCCTCTCTCTGTGGTCTCAGTTCTTTGGGGGCGACACCAGAGCCCCAAAGGTTGCAAGATCCGGAGAGGCGCCTCCAGTGGCCTCCATCCTTCAACTGCCCCAGCAGCCCCTGGAGTGGTCATGGTCTGGGCATGTTTCCTTGGAGGGTATCACCAGAACAGGCAGTCTTTGCAGGCCATGGAGTGCCCCCGAACGCCCCGCCTGTCCATCACTCACGCCTCTAGCCTGGAGCTTGTGGCTGATACTGAAAACAGAAACCCTTCTCTAGATTCTTGAAAGCTTGCTTTCATGTGAAGATTGCTAGGGGGCAGGGGATTTTGTCCACGGCACCCTCTCTGCTGCCCAGATTTTTCATAAGCACAACAGGGGTGAAGAGGAGCAAAAGCTAAACATGTTTATTACTCCATATAGCAATTTGAGATTATGGTATTTAAGTCCAGAACTCAATTTATTTGTAAGGACTCTTGTGCGATTGCTGAAACACACACGCACGTGCGCGCACACACGTGCATGTTTTAGGTGTGCATAGCCACATATAAATATGCATATATATATGTACATAATTTCTTCTCATGATACATTGGGTCTGATTTTTGAGGATTATAACCACAGGTTAAATTTTTAAAAAGAACTTTAAAATAAAAAATATCTTAATTCTCATTTCTAAGTTCATTTTCTTGGCATTTTGAGCAGAAGCACTGTGGAATGAGTTGCCAGAAGAGCAAATTTGGTCGATCAACAGTGAAACTAATCCTTTGCCTTGGGTTCTGGACTTTCTCTGACGTTGCTTGGAAGTAGTATAATCTGTCTTCAGATCCTCAAGAATCTGGCTTTGGGGAAGGTTTTCAGCTGGAAGGAGGTTCCTGCTAATCTGGTGGAGGTAGGAGACAGACTAAACTGGTTTTGGACTGTTTTCTCAGCTTTTGAAGAGTCATTTGGGAGAAGGGGTGGGAGCAAGAAAACCCAAAAGCCACCACTGGTAGGAGTTAACATGATGTTCCTCAATTTTCATGCCAGGCACTAGGAGGTCTGGCATGCAGTGCCCTGCCACTGCCTAGTTGGCACAGGCTGCCACTGCCAATCATCTATCACTTGGCAACAAGTTACACCTGCAGCTGTGGTTTAATACTTATGCAGGTGGGCACCCATAGGGTATGCACCCACTTGGGCTTGGGACTGTCTCATCATTGAAAGAGCTTATGGAGAACACCCTGAATGATAAGCACTAGCATGATCGCAAGTAACGCTAAACCATTCACCTCCTGTTTAGATGCTCTAGAAAACAAGGGTAACATCATATTTGGAAACAATTTTCAGAGCTATGGTAGAAAGAAATGAGACCATTTCAAAGTCAGCTATCCAAGTTCCCCAAAGCATAAAGCATTCCTGCAAAGCACACTGGAGTGCAGGGTGTTTATAAAATAAATTGCTCCATTGATATGGAAAATAATGTGCCAAGCTTGATTCATACAAAGCATTTTCAGGGGGTCTTCGGCTATTTAGTTTAAAATCTAAATTGAAAAGCAGAGGAAAGAAATCTTTCAATTGCTAAGTGGATAATACAGTTTATAATTTGTAAACCATTTCCTTTATTTCAGTCTTGCTGACTTCTCCTAACACACTGGATCTCACTGCACACCCATCGCCTCCTAAATTATCAAAGGAAAAATGGGTCTATAAGCATTCTTAAACAGTATTCCTGTTCCTTTTTTGTTCATTCACAATGTAACTGATATTTGTAGGTAGTGCGTGAAACAAATCAAAAGATTTAACAAACTTGATTGCTGAAATAAGAAGGTAGTTGAAAACCACGTTTATAAGCCAGATATTTAGTGAAAAAATATGAAACGATGTTTCCTTTCTAATAAAATTATACATTATTTGATGAGTTTAGGATTAAATGCTGAATGGCCTGAAATGAAAGCAACTTAATCTGCAGAGAGATCAATTTGCTGTTGCACTGCATACTGTAGCAACCCTACAATAAAAAAAAAAAAAACTACAGTAATACTCATAGTAGTTGAGAGGAAAGAAGGCATTATTCCTGTACCTTGAACAAGCCATAAGGTCAGGAAATTCACAATCTGAGGGGTTTTTTAATATTAAAAAAGAGAAGTGTCACATGATCACTGTGCAACATGTCTAAACACCCTTATTACTACTAGTATCATCACCAACATCTTGAGTATTTCTGTTATGGGAGGGTGGGTCTGGAGGCATTTGGCTAAAGCCCTAGTTTACCCACATCCATCTCCTCAAGCACCCTCATCTCAGGTTGCCTGTAGAAGACGCCTTGCAATTCCCAGAGGATGGCAAGAGGAGGAAAAGAGTTCAGTGGATTCTTTGGAAAAAGTCTTCAGCGGCCTGAGCCAACAGAGTTTGAGACTGGGTTTGGAAATCTCGTGTGCATCCCGGAATCACACACACTTTGAGGTTTAACAATTACAACTGCAGGTGGATGCCTTAATCACTCCATGAGCCAGGGGCCTTCCTTTTGCTTAATGTAGGAAAATGGTATCTGGCCACGGGTCACGAGGCCCCACCTTTTGATTCAATTCGAACAGCCTGGCAATTCTCAAGTCAACAGCTCCAGGGAGACTCGCTCTAGAACAGCGTGGGCTAGATCACTTTTGCGATATCAACAAACTTTTTCAACTGTTGGAGTAACCAGATTCCAGATATATCTTATGGTTACTGACCTTCTAAGAGACTGAAGAGAAGGACGTTAAATGGGATGAGTACCTGCCTATAACCTCCAAGCTCACTGGAAAAATGGAACCCGGTCCCCTATACTAAACGAAGCTGTGAACCACGAGCCATACAAATGCGCCCCCAGTTGCCAGAACTATGAGGCCTGGACTGTAAAGGCCTTCGGGGAGAGCAGGGACTGGCCAACTCCGAGCGAACCTAGGAGAAGCATGCATTGAATTCGGAGGGTGGGGGCGACTGAGCTGCCCGATCCTTGCAGGAGAACTTGTGGGGAGGGCTTTCACTTTGTGCCCCCGGGACGGTCGCCCCTGCTCGCATCCTTTTCTGCACTCGGATGAGCTTAGGCGAGGTCTTGGCCTCGGTCTCCCAACTTTCTCCTTCCCCGCCGGCGCGACTTGGCTGGTGGGGACAGAGGAGGAGCTGGGTCTCCAGTGAGCACATTTAAACACGGCCCGGGGCTGTATCCCCCCCCCCACCCCCCGCCCCGCACCACACACACAACGATTCTTTCTTCGCCTAGCTTTTAAGCCCAATCGTTAATCATTCTGAGCGCGCGGGCGGGGAGAGGGAAGGGGGGCGAGATCGGGGTTCGCCGTCGCCGCGGCGCGCGCACTCAGGAAGCAGTGGGGCTGTGACCCCCCCCCTCCCGGGCCTCCTTTCCCCCTCCTTCCTGCCTTGCTCCCCCCTCTTTCCTTTCCTTCTCCCCGCTCCGCCGCCCGCGCCCAGTGTATCTACTCCCTCCCCACGTCACTCGCCAGCGCGCCATGCAAATCACCGCCGCCGCCGGCTCCTATTGGCCGCGGCGCGCTCATTTAATGGCAGCCCGGGCCGGGCGTATGGCTGCTGGGCCCCGCGCGCCGCCGGCCCCGCGTGCGCCTCCGCTCCGAGCGCACTGCCCCGGGCAGGCAGCGGGCAGCCCGTCCTGGACTCTGCGGCCCGGCTCCCTGGCTTCTCTGCGCGCTCTCACTCCTTCGCTGTTCCAGACCCCCTCCCTGGCTGCAGCGTAATCGCCCCCTCCGGGCCCCCCTCTGTTCCCCCCTCGGCGCCTGGCTCCCCCCGGGGCAACTGGGACCCGCACATGCCCAGCGCACGCGGCGTGCCGCCCTGCTAGAAGTTGCGGCCCCGGAGTTGGAGGCCGCCGAGGACTGAGCCAGGAGGAAGGAGGCAGTGCGCGGCGGCGGCGGGCAAGGAGGCACAGCGCACCCCGGGCGGGCCGAGAAAGTGAAGCCGCAACTTGGCCGCGACTGCACCTGTTTGAACAGCTCCGCCGAGGGCGACTGGGCTGCGGCGGCGGCGGCGACCCTAGCCGTCGGCCTCTTTGGCAAGTGGTTTGTGCACGAGGAGAAACTTTCCACCTGCAAGTGGAGCCGGCACTGAGTGCGTGTGATTTTGCTGCTTTTTGTTGTCGTTACCTCCACCCTCCCGTTCTTTTCTGTGCTAGGCAAACCCCCACCCCCGCGTCTTGCTCGGTTTGAGCCACTGTCCATCTCACCCCCACCGGCCGTCTATGCTCCAGGCCCTTTCCCCGCGGTGCCGGTGAACCCGCGAGCCGCCCCGATGTACAGCATGATGATGGAAACCGACCTGCACTCGCCCGGCGGCGCCCAGGCCCCAACGAACCTCTCAGGCCCGGCCGGGACAGGCGGCGGGGGCGGAGGCGGCGGCGGGGGCGGCGGCGGGGGCGCCAAGGCCAACCAGGACCGGGTCAAGCGGCCCATGAACGCCTTCATGGTGTGGTCCCGCGGGCAGCGGCGCAAAATGGCCCAGGAGAATCCCAAAATGCACAACTCGGAGATCAGCAAGCGCCTGGGGGCCGAGTGGAAGGTCATGTCCGAGGCCGAGAAGCGGCCGTTCATCGACGAGGCCAAGCGGCTCCGCGCGCTGCACATGAAGGAGCACCCGGATTACAAGTATCGGCCGCGCCGCAAGACCAAGACGCTGCTCAAGAAGGACAAGTACTCGCTAGCCGGGGGGCTGCTGGCGGCCGGCGCTGGCGGCGGCGGTGCGGCGGTGGCCATGGGCGTGGGTGTGGGCGTGGGCGCTGCGGCGGTGGGCCAGCGCCTGGAGAGTCCGGGCGGCGCGGCGGGCGGCGGCTACGCGCACGTCAACGGCTGGGCCAACGGCGCCTACCCTGGCTCTGTGGCGGCGGCGGCCGCGGCCGCGGCCATGATGCAGGAGGCGCAGCTGGCCTACGGGCAGCACCCCGGCGCGGGCGGCGCGCACCCGCACGCGCACCCCGCGCACCCGCACCCGCACCACCCGCACGCGCACCCGCACAACCCGCAGCCCATGCACCGCTACGACATGGGCGCGCTGCAGTACAGTCCCATCTCCAACTCGCAGGGCTACATGAGCGCTTCGCCTTCGGGCTACGGCGGCCTTCCTTACGGCGCCGCCGCCGCCGCCGCCGCTGCTGCGGGCGGCGCGCACCAGAACTCGGCGGTGGCGGCGGCGGCGGCCGCCGCGGCAGCGTCGTCGGGTGCCCTGGGTGCGCTCGGCTCGCTGGTCAAGTCGGAGCCGAGCGGCAGCCCGCCGGCCCCAGCACACTCGCGGGCACCTTGTCCTGGGGACCTGCGGGAGATGATCAGCATGTACTTGCCAGCCGGCGAGGGTGGCGACCCGGCGGCGGCCGCGGCGGCCGCGGCGCAGAGCCGGCTGCACTCGCTGCCGCAGCACTACCAGGGCGCGGGTGCAGGCGTCAATGGCACGGTGCCCCTGACGCACATCTAGCGCCGCCGGGATGCCCGGGACAGAGGCTCGCTACAGGCGACCCGGCTACGACGAGCGCGCGGCCAGCTCTCGCGCTGTCGCCCCGGTCCAGCGCGGCCTTGCTTTTGTACAGACGTTTCCACATTCTTGTAAAAATGAAAACACTGGAGAGGAACACCAGGTGATACATGCCCCTCACTCACCTTTCCAGGAGCTCCTGGGGACCACGAGACGCTGACACACGTCTTGCATTTTAGACCGAACTTTGGTGTTTTCTCGGGAGTTTTTGTACAGTATTTATCATCCACGGAGGAGGCAGAAAGTGTTTTCTCTGCTCGAGGGGACAAAAAAGACAAAACCAAGCGAGAGGCGATGCCAACTTTTGTATCCAGGCCGGCGCCCCAACTTTCCTCCCTGCATCGCTTCCTGATGCTTGACTGCCCGAGGCCAAGTGACCGAGAGTTGTTCTCACTTGTTACAAATGTAGTAAGGCAGATCCAAACATTTACAAGTTTTTTGTAGTTGTTACGGCTCCTTTGGGTTGGTTTGTTAATTTATACAAAGAGATCCCCCTTCAGATGGCGGAGTTATATTCTGGGTTTTGTAAAACTTTCTGTATCTGAGCATTTCCATTTTTTTGGTTTTGTATTATTTCTTGTAAATGCATTGTGAAATTTTTATTTAGGCGTTGCAGTGTGGAAAGGAGGAATCAGATCATGTACATAGTTTCCTAAAAGCTTTTCTTCTAAAACTGAAAAAAGATTCCCCTAAAAAAAAAAATGCTTTGAGTTTTGAGTCAATCAATACATTTAAAAGAGAAAAGGCTGTTTTTTTCCCATAAAATTGAAACGTGCTAATTTTATATGCATGTTTTAAGAGTTCAAAATACAATAACTAATCTGTTGGAGGAGAAAAATTATCAGCAGGAATTAAGAATGAGAGAACCCCAGGAAGCAGAGGGTAGGATGTTCACGAGCTTTATTCCATGGAAGGAGAGAAAGTTAAAGTCAATAGAGGATTTTGTTGAGTTGAGGCATTAGTAGGGAAGATAAATAATTCCCTTTATGGTCTAGCTCTTTTACTGTCATGGCTCAGACAAACTGCATGTACTTGCTGAGAATTCTGCCGTTCTACCTGGCAGGGCATCTGCAGGACAGTTTGGTATGATGGAGGAAGGAGAAAGGGAAGACCCCAATGTGGAGAGCTGGCCAATGGTGGGGGAAAGGGGCCTGGCAAGGGCTTGGCACCCGCAACTACCCTGCAATTGGGATTGCAAATGGAATTTATCTGAATTTGATTCAGAGAAGCACTACCGTTTAAGGCTGAACCAAAACACACTACCCCTGAGCCCAGGCTCCATCCCCAGCCCCTCCCGCCTTAGCTTGTCCCTCCTTGGGAAAAGGCAAAATGATTTGATGGATTTTCACTTGCACACAAATGGAACACCCCCTCCCCTTGAGAAGGGGATGCAAGTTGCCAACTGATGTGAAGGCTTTTGCCGTGTTTATTCCTGACAAGATCTTGAGGTTGTTTGATGCTTTAAAAATTTTAATTATATTTTTTTTCTAGGTGTTTATTGGTACATTGCAGTTTTTTTCTGGAATTTAAAGTTTTCTGTAAAACTTTTGTCTTCAAGTAATCTGACAGCATTAAATATTGCATTTAAAAGTTATGCTGTAACAAATATGTTTTGAAATTAATCATAATAGTAAGATGAAAATCTATTTTTGGAAAAAAAAAACACCTTTAAGTCCAAATGAGAAATATGCTAATTTCAGCAGCTTTAGGCTACTCCCTTATTTTTTTCCTCCACGTCTTTTCTTGTCTTGGAATGAGTATGCTCTATCCATTCAGAAGTGGGCCTGTGCTATCAGTTTAGTGAGAATTGGATTCAGCCTGCATTGGAGAATAGCTTTAAGTATGATGCTAATCTGACAATTGACATGTGTAATTTTTTGAGTCATTTTGATAGTTTTGCTTAAATCACACATTCGTTAAAGATGATTGCAAAAGAATTCAAGAACAATGTCCACTGCTTTCTAACAAGATAATAAAAGTCCCCCCTTTTTTTCCTTTCTTCAATTTTTTTTTCCTCTTAAGGATTTATCTTTTGTGAAACAGTCATTCTAAAAGTGTTTGTGGGCTACATGGATTGTTGGGGGAGCGGCACCTTGAGACAGTCTGGAAACAAATGCCAAAAGCAATCCCTGTGGGAGGTGCTTTGGGAAATTCTGTAATTTGGGAAATCTCTGTTGATTCAGCATGGAGTTCTGAGGACCAGGCCAGGTTTGCCCTGAGGTGCACTAAAAGACTGAAAGATCTTTCTCATATTCTTTGCTGACTATGGTAAGTAGTCCGTGCACCACCCTTGTATCTTCCACCAGAGACACGGAGACATCTCGTCCTAGGAGCCCTCCATAGAGGTGGTTTCCATGTGCCTTGGACTGTGGGCGTCTGTCTTGGCTCCTCACTAGTTACTTGAGCCCCACTTTAAAGCTGCAGAATAGATGAGTTTCGCCACTGCACTGGGAGCACCAGGCCAGGCTACCCTTGCTTCCTGCAGGATGGCCTTGAGTTGGGCGTTTTATTGCTGGTGCTTCATCCACCCTCAAGCCACCAGATCCTCAGACCACCTTAGTTTCTTTCTGTTCTGTTGATTAGAGTTACGGGGAGAAAGGCAGATATAAATTCTTTAATGACTTAATTTAAAAACAACGGGAGGTGCAGGAGGAGAGATTATCAGGAATTCAAGTCGGGCTTGAGTGGACTCACCCCTGACAGTCGCTGGCAGTGGAGGAGATATTCCACTAGGACCCAAGATGTCTCATTCCGCTGCGATTTCCACTCCTGCCCAGGTAATAATACTCATCGTTGCCAAACGTGAAATACTATATGATGATGATTATTGTATGATGACTTAATTCATTTCCAAATCACAGGGTTGTTTCTGTCGCTTATTCCAATTTCGTTTGAAGCCCGAGTAGAGAATGAATGGATCTTTCTAAGGCCTGGTACAAAGTTTTCTTAACTTGGTGACTTCTTCCTACCCCTGGCTTTTGGGAAGGGGCCGGGCAGGGCGGTGTGCCTGAGGGTCTTTCTTCCTCTTTCTTATTACCTTGTTTTGTTTTTCAATTCACGGGCCCCTTTGTTATTGTTGTTCGGAGGTTGACACCCTCCCTCAAAAAAAAAAAACAAAAAACCACCAGTAGCTAGATGAATTAATTTTTGTAACAGTTGCTGGTGCTGCCGCGCCTGATCTGCAGATGTGTCGGGGAGTGTGACTGATAGGTCTATTAAAATCATGCATGTGGGAGAAGAATAACACTCATATTCACGCATTTCATTTTCCCCACAAAGACTGGGCACCGCAGATCTCTGTCTCCGAAAATTCCAGTTAATTCGATCAATCTGGCCTAAGAAGCATGCTCCTGGGAGGCGCGCTGCACCTCGGCCTGGGCCCAGCCCACGACCCACGGTCCTGGTGGGCTACGCCGGCTCCCGCCCCTCGCCCCCGCCCCGCTTCCGCAGCCTGACGCGCGGAGCTAGTGCTGTGGCCACGTCGGCGCGGAGTCTAATCTTAGGTCGAGTCCTTGGAAACTTCCAGTGAAAAGCAGACGTGGCCTTGGCGCAGCTTTCTTTCAGCGTGACTATTTGGCGGGATTGAAAGGCCCAGCCAGATGGGGAGGGGTGAGGGGGCGCAGGCCCCGGCGCTAGAGCGCCCCAGGCCCGCAGAGTGGGGCGGCCGGGAGGTGGGCACGCTGCAGACTCATCCCGGCGCTCCACTCCCTCTTGGAGCCGGGCCTGGGGACCGCCCCCTCAGTCCCAGGGCGAGGCCCGGCGGGGGGCTTGGCGCTTGCACCCCTCCCCCTCCCTCCTCGCTCGCGGCCTCCCTCCTCCCAGCGCCCCTCCTCCCTCCTCCCGCCCCGGGTCGTTCCTCTCCAGCTGCGAGCCCGCGGGACCCCGCTCCGCCCGCCCTCGGGAGACCAGCGAGGGCAGCCCGGTGGCGGGAGGCGCCCTGCTGCCCGGGTGCCGGGTCCCGGACGCCTCGGGGCAGGGTGCGGGCCTCCTGCGGGGCTCGGGCCTGGGCCCGCTGGCTCTGCACCCCGCCGTGCCTCCCGCTTCGCAAGTCGCTCTTCCTCGCGCTCTGCTCTCGCCGAAGCCGGGAACCCTGCGCTCTCCCCTTCCCCTTCCTGCGCATTTTCTTCCTCCCACCGCCCGCACCATCCGTTCCCTTTCACTTCTTGGCTTCCCCCACTCTCTCTCCCCTCTGCCTCCAGGGCCGCCGCCGCCCCTTCACTTTCCTTCTGTGCGCTGCCTGGCCGCCTTTGTCTTTGCGCTCGCCCAGCAAGGCCGCGCTCCGCTCCCCTCGTCCACCCCTGCAGCCCGGGACGCCCTGTCCGAGGCCGGGTCGGGCAGGTGCCTGGGAATGGCCGGTCCCCGTTTCCTCGCCGCATCCCTGCGGGCCGGGCCGGGCCGGGAGGGCCGCGGGGTCGCCAGAGCGGCCTTGGAGCCCACCTCTCTGGTCCACGCCGTGCCTGGAGGGCGGGTGGGGGATTAAAATGACTGATGCGAGGGCCCAGGGCAGTGTTTTGTGTTTCAGAAGAGAAGGGTCACTGCAGAGAAAGTCCTGACCCCGGGTCAGCCGCGAGTCAAACCCTGTTTAACAATCAGCCGGAGGAACAAGCAGGTCTCCGGCGGACCGCAACAAGTGGGCGCAGACGGGGGAGGGGTGGCATGGTCGCCCGGCGGGTCGCCAGCCAGAGCCAGATCCGGGATGAGGCGCAGCGGCCAGTATCCACGGCCGCGTGGACCAGGCCTTTGCGGCGACTACCTGCGGATCCAAAGCCCATCTCAAGGAAATACCTGCATTTCCCACTTTTGGGGTCATATTTCAGATGGCTCCTCTGGATGGGAGTCTAGGTAGAAGGCTTCCTTTTGCCGAAGAAGCCCCATTTTAAAAAAGCGATTCCATTTCCATAAGCAAACAACAATAAAACAAACCAGAGACCAAATCCTGGCTGACTCTCCTGTCTCTCTTCCCTCCGAAACCCTGTCTCCTCTTGGATTCTTTGCAGCCTTGATCTATTTGGGGGAGTGGGAAGTAGTATTGTGGAGGGTGCTGTATTAAGGCCTGTTTGTGGCCAGACCCCACTCGCCGCTAGGCTGGAGAATCAGGCGCTGCGGCGGGTGAAAAGCCCCCGACTCCTCGCACCAGTACCGGATTGAGTATTGGGTTTGGGGGTCAAGACTGAGAGGGAGGCCAGTGGACGGGGAATCAAGCAGATCCGTTTCTCTTCCGCAAATACAGGCTGGGAAATCTGTGCTTGAGACTCCATCAAGAGGTTTAACAAACATGAAAAATGTATAAGAATCCAAACAAGTGGTACATCCAACGACAGGAAAAGATAACCTATTTTGATAGTAAAAACAAAAAAACAAGCATATGATTGCCATATTTTCTTCCACATTTTCATCTGCAAATATGAAAACACTTCACACCACGGGGAGGGAGGGAAGTTTCTAAAACAACAGACCCAGTAGCTCCAGGTGCAGTCAGCATCCCACACTGGCTCTGGGTGGCTCTAAGCCCTGTGCTGGAAATGGGTTCTGAGTTCAAAACCCAGGACCAGAATGCTACTGATTCCATTGCCAGGTGTGACCCATGGACAAAATTAGTCCAGGACAGAAACGCTGGACATTGGGAGCAATTCTGATGCCCTGCAGGCAGCTCGAGAGGGCTTAATTGCCCTTTGCCACTTCAGAACAACCGTGTGGGTACATTAAAGATGCTGTTTGTGAGGAACAGCAGGTCATCACATGCAAAGCCTGGAAACAGTCAGCCAGTCAAATCAGTGGAAAAAATCAGCTTTTGTTAGATTTTGCAGTTTCAGGAATTAGGCATTCACTGCAGAGCTGCAGTTTTGAGAAATTGCAATGTCAGGCATGTTCCCAGTGGGGAAATATTGTGAGTGTGGAGGATCGTGAGATTGGGCTTGACAATGGGGAAACTGACAAGAGTCATCACCCAGACACTGTTTGCTCTCCGGCACCCCGGAAATGCTAACTAGCACTGATATTTGGCAGCAGCCACCGTGCACAGTTAGACTACCCACTTATTGGAAGGAGAGTCTTGGCTAGCTCAAGGACTGACCCCAGATGTCACCTGACAAGTACTCAGTTTATAGGGCAGAGGTGTCTATAGGCATATAAAACCCAAATAATAGTAGTGTCAAGATAGTCCCCCCAAAATTTGAAGCAGAGACCAACTTCTCATTTCTAAGTCACAAAATTGGAAGAAGTCCAGGTGAGCATGTTTCAACCAGGAAAGGACGGAGCAGCTTTGTACATTAAGTGATCCAGACCACAGGGAGACCTCAGCAAGTGGAAGAGCCCCAGCCCAGCTTCTGCCTGAGAGGGCCCTGTGGATGGAGGAGCTCAGTGCTTTGCACTGCTCACTGAGCCAGAGAGAGGCCCTCATCCTGGAAGACTGCTCACCTGCGCTTTCCCTGGTTAATAGTTCCTCCTCACCTGGGCATCTGTGTCCTAAACAGAATGGCAGCTGAAATCCAGCTTCCTAGGGACACGTGCTCTGGAGACATGGAGCCCAGCAAACAGGGGGCCTCAATGGATGCTCACATGAAGAGGGGCCCTGTTCGCATGGAGGGTTACAGGGAGAACTGGGGCATCAGGAACAGAGGCCGCATAGGTGGGAGCCAGTCAGTGGTCACATACCAACCACAGCATGCCCTTCCTCCTGGAGAAAGGACTCCTCTTTAGAGTCACATGACAGGCGTCACATTTACCCTCTGTCACGTGTCCAGGTTCTTCACAAGCACAAGCCCTGTGTCCGGCCTGTTGCCAGGTGCCAAGAATTCAAAGGCCCTCCTGACAGGCTCACCCTCTGCTGACGGGAGGCATTGTCACAGGCAGGAGAGAAGTGGGGGGTGCAGTTGTGCGACAGGTACATGCTGGATGCTCCATGAGCCCTTGGCCCAACCTGGAGGACCTGGGAAGAAGCCACCTGTGACTGTGTGGTGCTCCCAGGGACTTCCTATGGATTGTGACAGTCAAAGGCTGAGTGTGTGGTGGGTGGAGCTGAGCAGAGCTCAGACGTGGTCAGAGATTCAGACGTGGAGAGTCACAAGGCAGCTCTCTCTCAACCTCAGGGCAACAGGGTCCTTGAGGGAGCCCCTCGCAAATCCCCATCCCCCATCTGGATGGGGCCCCTGAGGGGCTGACCCAGAGTCTGCCCTTTCTGATGTACACTGAAGGAGATTTTGAAGCAGGTTCTGGACAATACTCGGAAAACCTGCATTTGGAGATGGGACTAAATGCTTGTTTATGGTAAGTAGTTACCAAGGCTGTGTGGAGATCATTAAAATCTGAGTAGCAATTTATTATTTATAAAGTGCTCTAACTTAATTGCTTAAGTTTTTTTTTTTTAATAAAAATTGAATTAGTGGAAGAAAAAGGAAAATTTCAAGCTGTATTCTTGGAATCTTGTGATTGGAAGGAGCGACTGATCCTTGGATTTCATTTCCCATTTTCTGACTGGCTATTTCAGCCCCTGCAAACCCATCTCCACTCTCATGAAGGGTAGTCCACACAGACCTGGGAGGCACATGGCCCGGACACATGCCTGCTTTAAGGAGAAAAGGAGCACCCGAGACAGATACTGTGTCCTACTGATGTCTGATTTCACCAAGCGGATCTGTGTGGGCATAGCACCGGTGTGCACCGCCCTGTGAGCACGCATGGCCCAACGTCTCCAGGGCTGCTGGGCCCTGGGAGTGGAGGCCATGTAGTGCTGCACCCAGGGTGGTCAAGTGGTCTCATCAGTGGCTATCAGGCTTGGGGTAGCCCAGGGGACACTGGCCTAGAGCAAGGCTAGGGTCCAGTAGCATGTGCATGAAGGAAGGAAGGAAGGAGGAAGGAAGGAAACAAAAGAAAACCACACTAATAACAGTCAGTGATCAGATTTCTCCTGTTGCCTTGTGAAAGACTCAGCATGCCCAGGACTTCAGAGGCCTGAAGGGAGGAGGGCGTGATTCCGGGAGGTGGGCGCACAGCACTCACTGTGTGTCAGCAGCGTGTCTACAAAGGGTCCCGTTCAGTGTGATGGGTGCTGCTGCTGCTGCATGGGAGGTGGCCTTGGCGGCAGTCACAGGAGCAGGTACAGATGGCCGCGGGGTGGAAGAACAGCTCAGCACAGCAAGTAAGACAATAAATTTAAGATAAGAAAGAATGAGAAACATTTTTAATTTTAAAATTCAAAATACTCTTTTAATAGCTGGGCACAGTGGCAGGAGCCTATGGCCCCAGCCACTGAGGAAGCTGAGGCAGGAGGATCACTTGAGCTCAAGAATTCTAGACCAGCTCAGGCAACACAGCGAGACCCTGTGTCAAACAAAATGAACAAAACCAAACATAAAATAAAATGCTCATTTAAAATAACAAACCAATTATTTTAGTCGTTCAGACTGAGAATACTATTAGAAACATATTATCAATTTGAAAATACTGACTGTGAAATTTGGAAAACAAACTGAATTATCCACTTACTAAGAGAATTACATGAAATTTAAAGATAAATAAGCTAGCACTTTATTATTCAAAAAACGAATGCAGCATGTATAGTAACTATTTTCAGAAAAATAAAATTGCATTTAAAGTTCAAATTAAATCATTCAATTGCATTAAGACATGCTATAAATGAAAATAGATAACAATACCAGTCTATAAGCTACAAGCTCAACATCAATTTGAATAGCATAAATTTTCATTGAATTTGAAACAGCTACAATGATATTAAATTAGGTTTGAGGAAAATAGAACATTTATGATACATTTTAAGGTGAATTGTTCACTTCAAGATTTTTTTAAAGTTAGCCAAACAATGACCACCCGGCCCCTTGCTCTTGCAACCGCTGCTGGTGGGGGGATAGCTTTGTGCTGGCTCTCCTTCCCGCAGTGCACTGTGGGAGTAGGTGTGTCCTGGGCAGAGGTCATGTGGGGACAGACCTCTGCCAGCATCCAACCACCCTTGGAGACAGCAACTCTGCCTGGCTCAATTTCTTAGAATACTGTCCTTTCAAGCATCGGCCTGGTTCTAGTCACGTGGAGGAATAATCAGTAATTTCTTGGTTCAGTTCAGCAGGAAATATGTAGGCCATGCATGTCTCCCAGTGCAGAGGAGGGTGGCCTGCTCCACCCAGACAGCCCCCTTGTTCTTGATGTAGGGTCCTCTTGTCATTGTGCAGTGGGACAAGGAGGTAGTGCCCCTGCTGCTGGTCACACCATGTGGTAGAGGCCAGGTGATGATGAGGGAGCTACAGAAAGCACCCTAGGTCCCCAGAGATGCAGTGGGGAAGGACAGGGAGGTAACTGGCCCCTGCTAGGTGGGCCTGGGCCTCAGGTCTGTGGTGGCAGAACTGGGGAATGGGCTTAGAGGTTCCAGGGGGAAGGAATCAGGAATTTGCATTATGTAAGTACTGTGCGAAGCCTGGTCAGGGCCGGGAGTCAGCTCCCGCCTCAGAGTTCCCCAGACCTGCTGCACACATGGGGTTGGGAGTGTGTGCACCAGGCTGTCAGCCTGCATACTGATGCAGAGATAGGGTTCCTCTGGGAAGACCCTGCTGCAAAGGGGTGGCTCAGCACCTGGAGAGGAGGAAGCTGCCATCACCCAGGCTGAGACCAGCTAGGCAGAGAAGGGGCCAGGAGGATGTAAGACAGTGACCTCCATGTGGAAGTAGGTTGCTAGTTAACCCCAACCAGCTCTTTTTCTCCTTACAACTCTTTACTGCAGTGTGAATTTGTGTGACTTGCTTGTGTTTTCAAAGTACTGTTTACAAAACTAAAGACTTATGTTCTGTGACGGGAATGCTTGGTGTCAGCACTGGGCAAAGGAAGCCAATGTGCAAGCCCTTGGGAGACAAGTAGCACAAGCCACCTGTCACACTCTGTCCCCATTCCTGTGAGTTCCCAAGCTGCAAGCCAAGGCCGCAGGCCCCACAGTGAACTCAGGGAAGCAGCTCAGGGTATTTCCGAGCCTTTCCTGAAAGCAGCGCAGCGGCACACAAATGGCTCAGGCTCAAGAATTCTAGACGAGCTCCGGCAACACAGGGAGACCCTGGGTGTGAACTGCAGGTGGAAGTGGCCCCCAGTCCCCAGGTGAACTGCAGCCGAGTGCCCCTGGGTGACATCGCAGCCTCAGGGAAACTGGGTTTGGGGTAGTTGCCACATCAAAGACAATGCCTGAGGGAAAGGTGGGGCAGACCAGGAAATGGAATAGGGACCAGCCAGGGCCAGGCCAGGGGTCCACAGGGACTGACCAGACCTGGGGTAGCTCTTCCCCCAAAGAGGAGCAAAATATCATGGTTTTTTTCGGTCTATGTGTATTTTTTTAAAGGTTGCTAAGTTACTGGAGCAGAAATATGTTATTTGGACTTAACTGCTTAACAAACAGGACCATTCAGCATTTTTTTAGCCTGGGGACCTGTGGACCTAGTGTCATGGGGGTGGTGGGAATTCTACCCTGTTCAACGGGATGTCAACATCCCAGTTTACAGAGCCATCTGAAGCCACCAGGTTTTGCTCATAGGATGTCTTCATGGAATTGCATCACTTGATTTAACCTACGGTTTTAAATACAATTTTATTTTTCTGCAAATAATTGCTAGAGGTGATTTATTCATTTTGGAATAATAAAGTGTTGGTTTAATTAGTTTTTAAGATTTTATATAATTTCCCTTAGTAAGTGGATAATTTAGTTTATTATCAGAATTTCATAGTCAGTGTTTTAAAATTGAGACATATCTAGCAGTTTTCTCTGTTTAAAGGCTGAAATAAATGATTCATTTATTTTTTTAAAAAAATGAACAAGAAAGTTTTTACATTAACATCTTAGATTAACATAACCAAATTTAAATCTACGCAGCTCAGAGAGAACTAGACAAAACACCCGCACACAAGCTCCCACGCCAGGAAACCGCTACCATGCCCATGGAATCTCGTCTGTTTGGGTGCCAGCGCCCCTCGCTGCACTTTCCACCTGTGTGCTAAAGGATGCTGGCCACCAGCCATGGCCATCCACAGAGCTGCTTCAGGTCATCTAGATCTCACTTTTCCATTTTATTCCATTGAGTCAAATGTAGACAATTGTGTTCTGTCACATTCTGGTTTTGAGCACAGGATTTTCTTCTCTGTGAGCACCTGGTGACAGTGTCCACAGTCCTGGACAGTCCTGGAGGTGGGCAGTGTGTGAGAGATGCCCAGGTGGCTCTCACAATAGCAGTGATAGTATTGGCACCACGTGATGAGGAGAACCATGGCCCCCAACTCAGTCTGTGAAGGTCGCTGTCCCAAAAGCAGAGGGGCCAGCTGGGTGTGGCTGTGTTGTAGAGCGCGTGCCTACCACGTACAGGGCCTGGGTCACTCTACAGCACTGCAAAAGGAAGACAGGAAGAAGAAGCAGAGGTTGACCTGTTGCCCCCAAACCCCCCATGTTTTTGATCAACAGTTTTAATTTTTAGTAGTTATTTTTATCTCACATGCTCATCAAAATTTACAAATAGGAGAAAATGCTTCCTCTGAAAGTGACAACTCCAAGTACTGCATGTTGGGCACTTTTTTTCAAAAGCTTTTTATTATTTTAAAATTTATTTTCTTCTTTTGTTAAGCTGAGGAAAATTAAGTCAAGTCCAGACAGTAAGAGAGAAGGAAGCAAGTGAGAACAAGAAAAAACTTACAATTGAACAGCACTCCATTATACCCTAGTTTGAGAAAAAATAAGACATCAGCCGAGTGTGGTGGTGCACGCCTGTGACCCCAGTGGCTCAGAGGTGGAGGCAGGAGGATCGCAAGTTCAAAGCCAGCCTCAGCAAAAACAAGGCACTAAGCAACTGAGTGAGACCCTGTCTCTAAATAAAATACAAAATAGGGCTAGGGATGTGGCTCCTGAGTTCAATCCCTGGTATCCCCCCACCAAAAATAGACATCAGAGCCAGGCATGGTAGTGCACACCTGTAATCCCAGCAGCTTGGGAGGCTGAGACAGGAGGATTACAAGTTGCAAAGTCAACCTTAGCAGCTTAGTGAGACCCTAAGCAACTTAGCAGACCCTGTCTCAAAAAAAGTGGTGGTGGGGGGCTGGGGATTGTGGCTCAGTGGTCAAGCACCCCTGGGTTCAATCAATGGTACCAGGAGAAATACATTAATAAATAAAAGACATGAGGCTTCATTATCTGTTTTCATCCAGGCTCAGTGAAAATATATGAGATGGTTTTGATTCTCACCATTAAAACACCCTTCAGAACCTCTTGCCCATTCGTCAGAGCCTGTGTTACAATCGTATCACTGCAGTTGAACTGAAGGAGATCATACATCCAGCTGCATAAACTCACACAATGACTGTCCCAGGAGCAAGCACAGATCATGGTTCAGGCTGAGAAGCACATGGAGCACAGAGGAAATGGTTGCAACAGGAGGTTTCTTAACAGTGAGTCGGAGGCCAGAGATGGGTCATATTGGAGAGACCAAATATTAGAAAGAAAAGACAACAACCACAGAGCCACATCCCCAAACCTTTTTGTATTTTATTTAGAGATAGGGTCTCACTGAGTTGCTTAGGGCCTTGCTAAGTTGCTGAGGCTGACTTTGAACTCACAATCCTCCTGCCTCAGCCTCCCAAACTGCTGGGATTAGAGGTATGTGCTACCGCACCCAGCAGACTTTTCTTTTGAAAAATAAACATTTTAAATTTTGATGAAGTCTGACTTGCTGATTTCCTTTTATAGTGAATATGCTTTTACTATTTTATTTAAGAAATCATTGTCAAATTCCAAGTCACTAAGATATTTTTCCCTGATTTCACCAAAAAATGTGCTAATTCAATGGCCAATAGCTACATATAGCTTTTTAAATTCATCATTTAATCATACTAAAATAAATTAAATAAATAGTGCAGTTCCTCCACAACACTGGCCATATTCAGTAGTCACATAGGCCAGCAGCTGTTTGGAACCGTAAAGTGCATTTCATTGCTGCAGAAAGTTTTATGGGACATCCTGACATCCGGCATCTTTAGCTCTCATTTAGATCTGTGATGCATTTTGACCTGACTTTTGCATGCAACATGAGGTAAGGGTTAATGTTTTTTGCATATTGTTATTTGTTATTCTAGTGCCATTTTCCAAAAATGATTATTCTTTCCACATTAAACTGCCCTGGTGCCTTTGTCAAACATCTCTTGGTCATGTATGTGTGGCCTACTTTTAGACTCAATGCTACGACTTTGGTCTACTATTCTACCTTTATGCTAACACGTCACAGTCTTGATAACTGTGTATTTATAATAAGTCTCAAAAACCGGTAATATAAATCCTCCAACTTTGTTCATGTCTTCAAAGTCCTGTGAACTTCCATATAAATATTTAAATAAGCTTTTTTTTCTTTTTTTATTATTAGTTGTTCAAAACATTACAAAGCTCTTGACATATCATATTTAATACATTTGATTCAAGTGGGTTATGAACTCCCATTTTTACCCGGTATACAGATTGCAGAATTACATTGGTTACACATCCACATTTTTACATACTGCCAAACTAGTGTCTGTTGTATTCTTCTGCCTTTCCTATCCTCTACTATCCCCCCTCCCCCCCTTAAATAAGCTTGCCAATTTCTACCCCAAACAAAAAAGACTTTTGCAATTTTAATTGGGATTTCAAGAAATATATAGATAAATTTTGAGAGAATTCATAGCTTAACAATATTGTTCTTCTAATCCATTGACATGTCACATATCTCTATTTCTTTAAATATTCTTTATTTTCTCTCAGTGATGTTTTGGAGTTTTTAGTGCACTAATCTTGTACATATTTTTTTATTACATTTATGCCAAATTATTTCCTTTTTAGACTTTAGACATAGACAATCCCATCATTTGCAAATAAGAACATTTTTATTCCTTCCTTTCTAATCTGGAAGTCTTCTTTTTCTCTTGTCTTATTGCATGGGCTACAAGCTCTAGCATAGTGTAAACAGAAGGTACGTGAGCAGGCATTTCTGTCTTATTTTTAACCTAGGGAAACAGCCACCCTTTCATGGTTCGGTGTGGCTATAGGCTGTCCATGCTTTTTTGATTTCTGATCTTTTATACATGTCCTATTTTTGCTAGGTCTGATTTATTTTAATCTGATCTATAGTCTTTCTATTCAAGCTACTTTGTTTCATTTTTATTTGCATGGTGATATGCATTGATGTGAGGCCTTTTTTATATGTTGTGTTGGGAATTTGATGTATTTTTCACTCTTGAAAGCCACATACTTCAATTCTAAGAAATTTCATGAAGTATTCTTGGAAATTTCTTTCCCTTGGTTTTTAATTTCTTACTGAAATTCTTATTGTGGGTCACTCCTGGACCATCCTCTGATGTCAAAAAATCTTCCATTTTTTTCTTTTGGTTCTTTTTTTTCAGAGAGTTTCCACACTTGTCTTTCCCTTTGTATATTGGTCTTTTTTTTTTTTTATTTTTCAGCAATCATATTTTTATCCTTCAAAACTTACTTTGTTCTCTGATTTTTCTTCACATCTTTTTGTTTTACTTTGCTCACTTTGTTTCATGAATGAAATGTCTTCCGGGTTTAAGAAACACTCCCTCCTTGCCCTAGGTCACTTCTGCTCTTTCGGATCCATTTTGCAGGTTGAAGGAGTCTGTCACATGGGGACTCTCCACTGCTGTGTAGTCATGCTTTTTACCTGTTAACATTTTTCACATGAGGCCTTGAAAGGCTAGTAGAAGCCCAGGAGTGGGCTGCATGACACCGGCAGGCCTTATTCCAGCCTTGAGCTTGGACTTTTCATTGCAGGAACACCCAGATGTCAGTTAGTTATTTATAGTTTTCTCCTTCCTCCTTCCTTCGAATCCTTTTGTTTCTCTGGAAGAGAATTCTGCAGTCGCCAGCAGACATTCCTAGAACGGAGCAAGGCAGGCCAGGGGACCTGCAGCTCAGCCTGTGCACCTCCACTGGGTCCTCATTCTCAGGATGGCTTCTCGGCCCTCCCTCAGCTGGGCCTTTTGTCCCGTAATCCAGCACCTCGTGGGTCTCCAGCCGCTGAGCCTGCTGGAGGGCAGCTTCCGTATGCTGGCCTGGAGAAGTACTTACGGGCCAGTCACTCTCCACCTGGCCTCAGACCATCATTTATGATGTGGGGTTCTGCGGTCTGGGCCCCTGTGGTTCCGTGGCAGGCACTGGCGGGTTTTCATGGTTTCACTCACTCTACCCACTGGTTCTTGGCTTTCTTGAGTCTGCTCATCCCTCCTTATTTCCATCTCTACAGAAGCTATTGTTCAGAGGCCGCTCTTGTCTCCTCTCTTTTATTACTTAATTCTCACATTAGTGGGGTTCCAAGAAGGAAAACAAATAGATCTAAGTGTTCCAGCCACCAGGTTTAACCAGGAGCTCTCTGATCTTAGCATTGTGCCAGTTGCCTCCAGCTCACGACGCACCACCTCGGTGAGCTGAACACTCCTTGGGTGGCTTTGCTTCATTGCTGTGCCATCTATCTCAAGGTTTTGCATTACTGACCATATCGGGATTTCCTCTTTTATTAGGTCTTGAAATTCACTGCTTTCTCTCACACGAGTCTTCTTTTCTCCATGTTCTTGGCTCCTTATGGGGAAGCTGAGGAGGCTTTAGTTCCTCCACCTTTTTCTCTTCTAACCACCAAGTTTCACCCCTGCACACAACACCAAGCTTTGAGCAATCAAATGGGCACTTACAAAGAGAGGTGACTGGCTGGAGCGCTGCAAGGTCTGAAGGCATCAGCGAGACCTCCTTCTGGATGTCTAGGAGGGCCCTGGGTGGATGTGCAGTCAAGGTCTTTCAGCCAGAAGAGGGTCTGCGGACTCCCTGCCTTCACTCATGTCCCCTACACCTACAGCTTCAGAGACTGTGCCGGCTCACTGTGAAGTTCCTGACTTCTGGGCTTGGTGCGCCAATGCCAGGTGCGGTCGATTTGACCTTGGCACCACTGTTTACTGTTGCCTGTGAGCCTGCTCTCCCTTCTCACCCTGAGGAGACTTTCTCCATTTCCACAGGGAAAGGAAGGCAGTGTGAGCCCACGGAAGGGGCAGAGCTTCTCACTGAGCAGACCCAGCCAAGAGCTGACCAGAGCATTCTCCTGCAATGGAGGCACATCTGCAGAAGACACTCCCTTAGGTCCCGATACAGAGAAGCCACAAAGACAGTCTCACCACAGTGATGATGAGACTCACCACCGTGACAACCACCAAGGTCAAATATCACTACAGTGACAACCCACCTCAGTGACACTCACCACCACGAACCCCACCTCAATAACAAGCCACCATGATGACAAACACCCCTACCACCATCACCAATAGGGGCACAGGAGTCAGTCACTGGTGAGGCTCAGGTGAACAGGGAGACCCACTCCCAGGCTAGTGCATTCCCTTGAGAGAGCCATGGCATGTTAAGAGAGGACCCACAGGGTCAGTGTCCCATTTCCTTCACAAACATGAATTTTACCTCCCAGCAGATACCAAGGAATTACCATGGAAAGACTCAGAAAAATTTTAAGTGATTCATGGACCCTGTAAAGAAATGTCCAGAAGTGGAAATCACACCCAGGACTTACGAAAGGTATTAACCCATTAATCTCCTACCTATCACACAGAGGTGGGTAACAGCTAGAAAAGAGGGCCCCAAGAGAAGTTCAGTGGAGCTTCTGTGCCCAAAATGTTGGATGGATTTTTTGAACATCAGTCAAGGGATCTAAATGATAAGGTCTTATGGTCAGATAGAATTCATGCAAGGAATAATACGGAAAATAACTACTCTCCTCAGATATGCATATGTGGCTACACTTAAATAGAATCGTGCTCCCTCCTCCCTGGGGCTTGACAGAGGCGGACCCAGCAGAGTGGAGCCGTTTGGGTAATCCCCAGTTAATGTGCACCACGTGCATCCGAGCTGCCCAGGGCCCAGGTGCCGCTTGCTGGTGTGTCCTCCGCGCACACCAACACAAAAAACACGGCAAAGGCAAGACAGTCTGGTTTCTAAAATAAAACAAAGAATCTAAAACAGACCCAAAATCCTGTTAGATGGAATATCAGAAAACCTTTCTAAAATTATAGACATAATCCCCACAAAGAGATTTTTAGTTTGTAGTACAAGAAACTTGGGGGTTCAATGAGAAATTGATTAGATGAAAATCTCAGCTGGGTGGGGATTTAGAGTTAGCCTGCTAATTTGGCATCCAGGGAGGAGATCAAACCCGCTTGTGAAACCCAATGCTCCTCCCAGGACACCACCCAGCAGCCTCCAAACCTGATTCTCATAAGGAAACTCTGTGGGCCACACCTACACGCATCCGGCTTGCCTTGCGAGATACCGCGAATGCTCTCCCAGGGAGAAGCCAAGTGTGGGTGAGTCTGTGTGCAGATTCTCATTATGGTTTACATATGGCAAGAAGGAACTAAGGGCCCCGAACCAGTTCTCCATAACCAATTCACTTGTGCCATGTGTCTGGCCACACAAAAGGGGAAATGGTCCCCAGAGCACCCTGGTTGGCACATCACCGGTTTCCTGGTGTAGGTGCAGCATGTGTGCAAAGATGGTGTCCTACACACCCCAATCCACGAGGCCCCTGGTTCACCAATGCACGGTGCCTACCATATCCAAAGTAGGAAGAGGAAGACAACGCTTGCATTCAAGGAGGGCGTACTGGTCCCTGCCAACACGAGTCACAAGGAAAGAGCAGAGCCTCTGCAATGCCACTCATGGATGTCAACACCGTGTCTGGGTGTGTGTCTCTCATCTTTTCCCAGTATTTCTTTCTTTTGGGGGAGTGGTACTGGGGATTGAACTCAGGGGCACTCAGGCACTGAGTCCTATCCCCAGCCCTGTTTTGTAGTTTATTTAGAAACAAGGTCTCACTGAGTTGCTTAGCACCTCAGGGTTGCTGAGGCTGGCTTTGAACTCATGATCCTCCTGCCTCAGCCTCCCAAGCCACTGGGATTACAGGTGTGCGCCACTGCACCTGGCTAGTATTTCTTAAGGGGGATAATGTGCCAAAATTATCTGGGCTACTCCCTGGGAACATGCACTCCCAAGTCCTTTGCAGGAGTACATGCCCCGCGGGATGCGCCTTGGGTGGGGAGTGAGTGTGGCGCAGCACTCTCACTTACAACCCGCCATCCAATTCACAGCTCCCATGGCACAAAATGTTCCTTACAGGCCTTGGAGTTATTCCAAACCCTGGAAATCATGTTGATTCCTTCAACATCAGCTAGATTGGATTTTCACAAAATCAACCTTAAGGCCGTGAACCTCTTCTTTGAGACCTTAGGCCTGTGCTACAACTACCAGAAACCCAGCTGCTGTCCCTGGGGCTCCGCATTCAGCCACAGCAACTTCCACGGCCACACGTGGCTGGCCCTCCCACATGGCCAGTGCAGACCATGGCGTCTCCAGGTGCAGCCACAGCACTCGGCCAGGTGATCCTGGGAGGGTCCATGCTGCCCGAGAAGTCCCCGGCTTCCTCCTGACGGCCGCTGGAGGGGAGCACGGGAGAAGGCACCACAGCGAGGGGTCCCCGTGAAGGCGGGAGACGCGCTCTAGATCGGACCTTCAGTCCCAGAGTTCCTGTGTTTTCAACCAGGGATGCTTCTCAGTCCACGGTCCTCTTCTGTCCCACGAAGTGTCCAGACTTTCCTTTCAGCCCTTCAGCCCACCACAGTGACCGGCCAGAGCGCGTGCTCTGCTGTTGAAGGTCTGCTTCTTTTCACTAATTCTTCTCCCCTCTCCCCCCATCTTCCGGCTTCTTGCCACATCTGGTGACGCATGCTGGACACCACGGCTGCACACTGCTTGGTGTCTGGGTCTCGTCCTCCCTTGACGAGCACTGTGGATCCTCTTGGCTCTGCCCGCCTCACCCTCCAGGGCGGCGGCCACCCTGCGAGGAGGAGCGCGTCCTCTGGGGGATTGATGGTGTGCTCGCTGTGCGGACTCAGGGTGGGCGTGAGCCTTCGTATTTAGGACCTGTGTCCTGGGAACCCTGGTTTTCTCTTTCATAACATGGTCATGAGAAGCACCCCTTCTCTCTGTACTGAGGATAAACACCGGATTCCCAGTGTGGGGGCATTGTCCAATACCAGAGCACCGGCGACCACCAGCCGTCCTGTCCAAGGCGAAGCCTCCCCGTCCATGCTGGCCAAAGCTCTTCCGTCTGTCCTCACTACTGGGGACAGGAGTGAGAAAGCCAAGCTGTGGAGCCAGGCCTACGGGGCCCAACCCGAGGCCTACTGGCCGGTTTTCAATAGGAAAGAGCTGGTAGGAGAGACCGCGAGGTGAAGGCAGCAGGCGCCCGGTGCACATGGGCTTGACCACCCTCATGCCAGGACAGTGCTGTCCACTGTGTCTTCAGTGTGCCGCCCTCCTAATGTCCAGGTGCCCCCGCCTCCTGTTCCCACGCTCACCTCACCGCGGGGTCGTCCCTTCTCTGCCCCTGTCTGCTGGCTCCGTACCTCACTCCTGCCCCACCATTCCCCCTGGGCCTCGTGACCCATGGTGACTTCCTGACATGGCAGATGGTGACTATTCTAGGGACCTCAGACAGCGGACAGCCCTGCTCTCTGGTCTCCCTGCCTGAGCTTCTTGAGACCCTCTGGCTCCTCCTGCCCCACCATGGCTTCTTTCCATCTCACCTGTGGGGGGCCGAGTCCTCCAGAGCACACCTTCAGCCCTCTCCCTGCCCCGATCACGGCCTGCCCATGGGTGGGTCACCAACCACCTGGTTTCGCTGGGACTCGTGGCTCCTGACTCCTGTGGCTCCCACCAGACCACACTCCACACACAGCAGCTCTGAGCTCCTCGGCAGCTTCTCGATGCCCGCAGGCCACCCTTCAGACTCCACAGCGGGATTCGGGGCTGCTTGGCACAGGCTTCCTGGGAAGTGGGGTTCCAGGCTGAATTTTGCTGTTCCCTCCTCTGTTCTCTAGACCCAATAACACTAAGAACCTGGCAGTTTTCAGCCCAGCATCCCCCATAGTCCCCAACGCAGACTCAGCCAGGCCGCCGGGGGACGTGGAGTGACCAGACAGAAGAGGCAAGAGTCCTCTTTTCTCGGCCCTGCCTGTCTTCACGGACTCCCTCTGCCCTGGCTCTGGGCTCTGCTGACCCAGGGACGTGCGCACCAGCTGTGGTGGCAGTGAACAACGCAGTGCTCGTGAGGGCCCAGCCTGGCTCGGGTTCCGGCTGGAACTGCCTCCACGCCGCCTCTCGGGCCAGGTCAGGGCGTTGCTGGGTCCTCTGGGTCTCTGAGAGCCTTTGCCCTGCCCTTTCCAGTCCCCACAGGGGAGCCCGGGAGATCAGCTGCAGTCTGAGCTCCTTCTTGATCCCGTTCACACTAAGTGAAATGTGATCACTTCACAGTTAGCCTGGGAAGAGCGGCTGATTTCAGAGGAACAATTTTAAAAAATGGATTTGTATGCATAACATCCATTGCCGTCAGTGGTGGTGGAGGCAGTGACTAATAAAAATGTCATTTCCTGTGATTTTTATAAATTACAGTAAATATGCCAGTAATCACCTACATTAGCTGCTGGAACGCAGGCGCCGTCTGCAGTCGAGGCCGGGGGACTTCACGGAGGCCTCGAGAGGTAGACCCCACAGGTGCAAATTGACACCTAGGAAAACAGTAGTTAGTACATGCTAGAATTTGGAGAAGGGAAAAGTGTTAAAATAAATGTATGTCAAGCAGACAAATTTGGACTTCTCCATGAGGATCTGTCACGTCAAACAGGAAATAGCTATAAATTACTCGTAATAGTAAAAATCTTGTCATTTACAACCTCTAAAGCAACGGGCTCATTTAACACATCAGCTCATAGATAATGATCGAGGAGAGTCAGCTGGGTATTTATTCCTCTTTAATGTGCAAAAGCCAGGGTGAGCCCCATGTGACTGCAGAGGACCCCGCGGTGACCCGTCAGCCCCTACACCACGAAGGAGCCGAGGGCTAACTGCTGCATATGTCAGGATCTGAGGTCCCTTCCTGCCCTGTAAAAAGAATTAAGACAGGACTGGAAGTGTCAGGCTGTGGGTCGTCTCATAATGAATAATTCCAAATAAGTCCCACCCTTATTCTGTTTATTTGTTTTCCTCAGAAGCCATTTGAAGGCGTTGGAGCTGAAAGTGTGTTCCAACATGCCAACATTGCAGCATCTCTAGTCAACTTGCTAACCAATTCAGAGGCAAACAATCACTGGATTCTGTACTTATTTCAGATGCCTCAATGTCCACTGCCCATGGATAAGAGACCACAGCTCAGAGACATTTTCTAAGGAGGCCAAAATGCCTCCACAAAGGAGGCCCAGCATGATCCAGAGAGGTGGACACCCAGAGCCCTTTCTGCAGCACATGGAGACCGGCTGGGAAGCAGGTACTGGTGGAGATGCTCACTGAGGTCTCCGTGCATGAAGTGATATCTGCTGATGACCTGGCTCAGAACATGGGCAGAGGGCTAAGAAGGCCAGAAGCAGAGAGCAGCAGCCTCTCACATCCCCAACCATACCACAAAGAAGGGCCTGGGCCTCGGGATCGAGCACACCGGTCACATTAGTCTGTTCATTCATTCATTTATTTTGTGGAACTAGGGGTTTAACCCAGGGATGCTCTGCTCTGAGCTTCAGCCCCAGTCCTTTTTTATTTTGAGAGAGGGTCTCACTAAGTTGCCAAGGTTGGTCTTGAACTGCCACTCCCCCAGCCTCAGTCTCCCGAGTCACTGGGATCCTACTCATGCACCACCGTGCCCAATTACACACTGCATTCATACCTGTCAGCATCGAGGACCTAAGGAGAACAGTCGTCCTCAGAGGGATGCTGATCGCTTGCTCTCTCTCCTCCCTGGCCTCTTGGCACCCCCCTGTTTTCTGCTCTCCAAGAGCTCAACTTGGACAGACCCCACCTGTGAGTGCACACACACGTCTGCCCACACCTGCACACACACACACCTGCACACACGCACAGGCCACGGGCTATAGAAGGACACCGGTGTCCTGGCAGCCTGTGGTGGAGGCCCAGGTCCCTGGATGAGTCCCTACTGTTTGCTTTCCCACATTCTGCCCCGGGAGGCTCAGACAGATGAAAATCAGTCTCTGTGTCCACCTGGACGAACACAAGCTGGTTTAGAAGAGAATGCTGAATTTAATTTAAAAAGAAGTTAAAATTTTAACATCAGCTTCAGTGGGTGCAGTGTAACCAGGCATTTACCTGATCTCTCTCTGAAGGGGATCCTGTTTTCAGAATAATGGTGAAATTTCAGACTGACCAGTGGTGGCATGGGGTGAAGAAGTGACCTGTGGAGGTCAACACAAGGGCATGGAAAGGTGGAGAGTTTGGCACCAGTGTGTCATGTAGGTCACCTTCCTGTCACTGAGGACGACAGGCTGATTCTGGAAAACAAAGCTCCAATTAACCACGTCCACTCTAGAGTCCCCAGACCAAACCCAAACAGGCCCAGACGATGCACATCATAGTGGCAGGCACCAGGCATGGATGGGGACCAGCACACTCTTTAGTGTCCAAATGTGTCAAGTAGTGTAAACAACTGGGGCTTTCTCTAACTTAGATAATTTGTGGAAAAACCAGCAACCTACAATTGCTAGATTGTTGCTGATGAAAGAACATTTATATTTTTTTTCTTTCCTTTCTTCTTTTGGTGAGTGGAATGAATAATTGTTTCAATTCTATATTTAAAAATTACATGGAACTATAGACTTAATTTATAACAAAGTTAACTTGTATAGCACAATGGGTAATTTTGAAAATGTTTTGGGCAAAATGTTATAAACTCATTATTTAGTTAGCTAAATGATGCATACTATAATCCTCTGGTTCTAAGACACATAACTTAAATGTTTTTATCATCTCTGAAATCTAAATGCACTGTCTCCGTCAGTGACCACTTGGGATTGGTGGAGCTTTTTCTTTCATAGTGAGGTGGAAACTAAAGATGCATCTTAGGCTTGTGGAATAGAGAAAAGATGTGTGGATATCTCCTTTAGATAACTTCAGGTCCATGTGGTCAGAGGTGAAGAAAAGCTACTTGTGTAAGGATTGTTTGGCCCTAATACCTCTTTACCTAGGAATTAAACAGTGTCCCCAAACTTCAACATAACTCTTTTTATTCCAAAACCACCTGTCCCTATAAGTGGTTCATGCTGATTCCATCTTTCCTTCTCTACCATCAACTAAAAAAGCTACAAATGGTGGCTCTAGAAGCATCTCAGGATGGACCAAGGAGACCAATTTTCCAGCTGGCACCAAAGTTGATGTGTCAAAAAATATATATATCAAACACCACTGGAGAGTATGAAGCTAGTTAAAATAAGCATGCACATTTCAGCAAAGTCCTGTCCACCTTGGAGCTCGCTCACCGAAAGTGCTCCAAGCAACCTGGTGACATGGAGAAAGCTCCACACTGGGACCTCCACGGTGCTGGCTGTGTTGCCACCTGGCCCCTCCTGTGGGCACTCGCCCTCACTCACTCTTCTCAGCCAGGAGTCTTGCAGAGGACTGTGGGTTATGCTAAGTCAGTCTGAAGTGATGTGTGGACAGAGGAGGAGGAGAAAGACAAAGTGTGGATTTTTTTTTTTTAAGCGATCAGGATTCCAGCCAGGGGAAATGCCCTACAGCGGCTCTGCTGGACACCTACTGCTCACCACCAGTGCCTGCTGGGCCACACACAGAGGCACCTCAGGTGCACGTCCAGGCTCTTGGTTGGCTCCTGACAGCCATGCCATCGGAGGGCTGAGGCAGACGCAGCTTCACTTTCAGCCTCTGCTCTCCACCTTGTCTCATTCTTCCTGGGACCATCCTATATGAACGATTTAAAGGGAATTACCTATTACTTCAATTATTTGTTTCTTATCGACTGATGTTAAACTACAAGGATTTGCATTGAAAGGACACAAAGAAAGAGCAAGTCGTGGCACGTCGCCAAATGAAAGAGTAATGTTCTGGTGAATTTAGCCTAAATAATTTACTGCCACATAAAAGTGGAAAAGTGGAAGGTGAACCCTTTGACCAATAAATCTCTCCTGCCCATGAAACCCTTATCTGGTCCCCTCCGATGTATTCCACATGAGGAAGCCATCACCATTGGCTCTGGTTTGCTATTTGTAAACCTTGATCTTCTGCACTCGGTGTCCTAAATATGGATAATTAGCATCAGTTTATCACGCTTCTGCATATTTTCTCTTCTCTCCAAACACGCGTGCTTCTGTTGGCTGCCATTCTGCTATGGAAGATTATGGAGACAGATTGCAGAGAACGAATGTGCTAAACGAGATTAGGAAGGAATAGAAATAGCAACTTGGCCAATAAATTCCTCGTGAGAGCCTTATCATGCAATTACACGTTGACTTGCTTCACACTCTCTCAGCCTCTTAATCCAACGCCCCCACCAGGAATAAAATTTCACTAATTTCTGAATTGCAGCATATCCTCCTGACTTGTTACTGAGAATGGTTGGAAGGAGAAACACTGCTCAAAACATCGTGTCAAACTTTATGATAAAAAAAGTAAACTCTGAATGCCTACTTGGGTGGTGCGACTTGGGATGTTTAAAGCATTTTAGCAAATGATTGCATGAAGTCTTGGCTTGGAGGGTGAGTCCCACACTCCTCATTGTGCCACTGTTGGGGATTCAGAACTATCAGAAGGGGGAGGTCTACCCAGAACTATCTGGTGCATTTAAAATGAGGGCAAAGCATGTACTACTTTTCTTACTTATTATGATCACTGATAGCAGTCAGGATACCTCAAATAATTCTGTCAGGGCTGATCACTTGACCTCTTAAGGACAGTCTCCTCCCTGCTCACACAGGCTGGGCTTCATGCAAGGCCTCTCTTAGTGCTAGGAGCACTGTGGCTCCTATGCACCTAGATGTCTAAAAATAGGAAAATTCCTGCCCACTCTGTGCCTCCCCAGAGTGGGGCCAGAGCAGTCTAATGGGGCATCTACAGGGGGAGCTCTCTTCTTGTTCTACTCTGCCTGTTAATTCTATTCTCCCCAGGGCTTTATAATAAGTTAGGTATTTAAAGAGGCCCATTAAGCCTTTCGATCTACAAGGGACTATTTATAGCACAGACCCACAGTCAGGCATTAGGATGCCCCCATAGGAAGCAAGGCTCTGCCACAGCAGGAAGACGCTGGCAGGCCAAGCTTGTGTGTGCAGGGAGGAAGCGCACAGCAAACCTTGTAAGTGTGCTTGCAGAAGAGGAAAGACTTCCAGTTCATGGTGGAAATCATTGCACAAAGAAATTCACAGTAATTGTTTATGCACAGATCATAACGTTGCCTTCACTTTCTTTCCTCCAAATAATTTCTACAAGAGTCACAGAGGAGAGGGCTCATGAATGGTCCAGAGAAAGAATTCCATGTTTCCTTTTCAGATGACCTGCTTCCAGGCTGAGTGCAGGGCAAACTGGACAGTGCCCACTCCCAGGTACATGCTGACATCTCTTCCACCTGAGCAGTGCCAGGCTCTGCTTCAGAACCTGGTATGATGGCACAGAGAAGTCCCCTGAACCAGCAGTCAACAGGCTATGAGGGTGCAGGTAGGTCTTGACCTTGGCAAGTGTGGGCTTACCTTTTGCAAGTGGACTGGCCTCTTACTGGCTGCCAAAGATTTTCTGTTCTGGAGAGAAAGCTGACCTGGAACTTTCCTCTGCCTTGAGGGACAGCAGGACTGAGGGGCCTGGGAGGCACTGGGAGGCTCTTATCCAGTACTAGATTCAGTAGGAGATCCCAGCTCAGATGCCTGCCCTCCTGAACCAGAACCAAGAACCTGGCAGTGGGGTGGCAGCTACAACTCTGAGGGCAAAGGCACTTCTCTTCTCAAGTCATCTGGCAAGGAAAGCAAATGGATGTCAGGGGTCAGAAGTTCCACTTCCCTGCACCCTCCTTTTTTCAGAGATCCGAAGGCACCTGTTTGTTTGGAGGAGAGAGCCTTCCTAGTGCAGTGGGGATGTGAGTCAGAGAGCCTGGCCTGCTGGTTTTGTGTCCTGGAGGAAATGTGCTGGGGGCTTTGCAGTGCCAGGTTGGGAGCTCTGCATGTGGCTCATCTAACACCTCTGCTCAAACCAGGAGACAGTAAGACTGTGGTCACCCTAGGCCAGAGGCCCAAAGGCAGGCACCTCCAGGCTTGGCCTGGAGACCCCATCCCCAGGGGAGGGACAGAGATGTAAAATCAGATGAGGAGTTGTTAATAACTGCCCTCCCCTCCACTATGTCATATTTCCTGAATTGGTGAGCTATGCTGATGGGGGTGGAGTAGGAGGGAGCATTTGCCATTAATCTGGGAACAAACGGCTAACCTCGGTGACTGGTATTTCGCTTTTCTTTTCTCACTTTTCTCAGTGTGGGGAAAGCAGTCAAGCCCGCGCGGCGCGATTGTGAGGGGCTCTGCTGGAATTTGGCAGCGCAGAGGCTTGGAGAGCTGCCCCATGCTGGCTCCTATTCAGCGGGCCGGTTTTCCTCGAGCTTTGGAAGTTTCACTCAGCCATGCACTCAATGGCTTCACAAAGCTGATTACAAGCTTCAGCGCATTCCTGAAGGAGCCAAAAGCGACGCAGGTGCAAACGAGCCGAGGGAGCCCCTTATCCCGGTGACAGAATGGGACAAGCTGGGAAAGGCTTGGACCACACAAATCCAAGGCTCACCAGGCAGCAGAAAGCCTGCCTTGGGAACCGGGGGTCATTATCCGCCCTATTCAGCGGGGCCCGGGGACCCTGGGGGCCCGGAGAGGCCGGCCCCAGCGCAAGCGCCACCGCCAGCGCGGGCCAGCGACAGTGGGGACCCTGCTGGGCCCTGCGATTGGACTGGGGCATGGGCGCTGGGCTTGTTTGTATCGACAGCATCCGTGAAATCCCTACCCCAACAGGCCGCTGTCCTCGCTGATAGGCAACAGGAAGAAGAGCGTGGCAGGAGGTTCCGCGGTGCGTGGACCCGCGCGGGTTCGCTGTCCCGGCCGCATTGCTTAGGCCCCGCCCCTCCCCCCCCGCACTGCGGGACTCCGCCAGGGACCCCAGGCCGAGGCGTCGACCACAGTTCTGAGGGTCTCTGCGGCCCCTTTCTCCCCCAGTCCCCTTTCATGTCTTATTCCGTGGGGCAGCGGGGTCCGGTAGAGAGCAGCACCGATGCGGTGCGGTACAGGGGCAGTGGCATGAGGGGAGAGTGGGCTTCCTCCACTGGGCCGTGGAGTCAAAGCGCGCTGGGCGAGGCAGAGTCTGATTCTGCGTCTGGGGAGGAGAGCCCGCTTCTCTCCCGAGTCACTGATGATGTCCCCGCTTGAGTTCAAGGACCAAAAACCAGGGGCTGCTGACGGCTGGGAGAGACTGACCGGGCCTCGCCCAGCGCCCAGGAGAGAAGAACGCGCGTGTGGGAGGGACGTGGGCTGGGGCCTGGGGCGCAGTGGAGGGGAGCGCCAGGGAAACAGCGCGGGCGCGGGGACAGGCCGCCCTGTGCCGGGTCCAGGCTAGCGCAGCACTCTGCGCAGTCCCTGCGTGGGGCCAGGGTGGCTTCCCCCACCTGCACGCCCCCCACTTCCTGGCCCTGCTTGCCCAGCAAGGCCTGGGCCCCGCCCGCCTCGCGCTGGGCCTGGTTGCGCCCGGGGGTCCCCGCGGGCAGGGCGCGGGCGGGCAGGGCGCGCGCGCCGACGCTCTTTTGTCTGATAACTAATTTGAGTTAATGCGATCTTTATGTAAAGCTAACAGCGGATAATTGTCTATTTTCTCGCCAACAATCTCCATCACAATCACTTATCTGGAAACCTGCGGTTGGATTAATCGTTATATTCCCGAGATGAGCGTCGCTGCAATCCGCAGCAAACGCAGTGGGGACGTGGAAACGCCTCCCGGGAGCTGCCCGGACGCGGTGCGCCAGAGTCGGAGCCCGCGGGTGAGGGCAGTTGGGTGCGCCTCTAGAACTTGATTTTGCTCGGGTGGGTGGCGCAGGGGCGCGGGGGCGAAGGGAGGAGGGGAGGAAAGGCCTGCAGGCAGAGCGAGCGGCTGGGTTGGCTTTCCGCGAGGGCGCGCGGCCTCCGGGTGCACGCGGCCGCGGAACTGTCTGTCGGAATCGAACGCTTTTGACCTGGGAGAAATGAAGCCCTCACACCCACTTTTGTTTTTTTTGGCTGCAAAAGATGACTCCGCCCATGGTCTTGATTCTTCCAGCTTCATCCCCTGCTCCACCCATCGTCCGCTTTTGGTCCCTCCCTGCAGACCCCTCCCACAGGATCCTGCAAATTATTGACAATACATCCTCCAAGATTGGAATCCCAAGACAGAAACTGTGGGCGTGGAAACAAATCCCAATTCCACAGTTCCCGCCCGCTCCGGCGCTGGGTAAGGTGGTGGCAGATGGTGTCAAACCTCTGGGGAAGAAGCACTTGTGTTATAAAGATTTTGTCTTTCTGAGCTGAAGTCAAAACATGAGCGTTAAGTGGAAATCATTTTGGCGGTGGAAGGGCTGAGCACCGTGAGGTCTGCAGGAAGTGTGGCACCGTCGATTTCTGGAACCAAGTACTGCTTCTGGCTAGTAGCTGGAGGGTGAACCATCTTGATTTCACCGGTTTCTACAGCTCGGTTTGCCATCCGAGGTCAGGGTTGTAACTTTAAAAATGTTTCTGGAAAAAAATCGCAAATTCACAGAGAATGAAACTATTTGCTCCCCTTTGGGCAGTACAGTTATTGGGTTTTTAGGTAAAGGAATGCCTCAGAACACACCCTAAACAAACAGGGCTTTGTCAATTCCTGTTAGGAAGTTTTGCTCTTGAATTTTCCCTTCCAACTGAGGAGGTGTTTAGGAGCAAACAAATAAAAACCCACTTCAAAAATCAACACACAGGGCTGGGGTTGTGGCTCAGTGATATAGAGCACTCTCCTAGCATGCATGAGGCACTGGGTTCGATCCTCAGCACCACATAAAAATAAAAAATAAAGATATCGTGTCCACCTAAAACTAAAAAATAATTTTTTAAAATCAACAAACCAAAGCTCTTGTAAGGTTTCCAAGGTTGCTCTTCCCAGTGACTGTCAGGAATCTTCCCATTTCATCTCTCACCTGAATCTTGTCACCAGGGACCATCTTGAAGTGATCTGTGGACAATACTGATCCCGACAGCCCGCTGGTCAATCAGGCCCAACAGTCTATGCAAATGCTGGGAGGCCCCGCTCCGAGAACAGGGAGCCCATTGTCCTGGGCATTTCAAAGCCCAAGCAGCTGCGCAGACGAGCCGCCTGGGGCCCGGGCTGCCGCGCTAATGTCATCATTGCAAAGCGTCAGGTTTTAACACCATACAATCGGAATCCAGGAGCAGCCTCTCGGGAAGGTTTCTCTTTCCATGGCAATTTTAAAAGTCTGATGCTTCTGTGGGTGGGGTGTGGAGGGGAGGGCCCGGACTGCGCTGGGGAGTTCGCTAGTGACAGTCGGTGGGGAGCCAAAGTCTCCCCTTTCTGGTGGATTCACAAACCTTAAAGTCGTCCTTGGGGTTCTGAGTCTGGATGTCTGACTCATGGCCCCGAGATTTCGCGGTTTTGCCATTTTCTCTAGCCCTGGGGAAGGGCCCGCGCTCCAAGTGAGGGAGAGGACAAAGGCAGGCGTGTTTTAACGAGGGCGCGGTGACAGCCTTCCAGGTTCTTATGAAGTTGAGCTCCAGTTAGTCAGTGATTACTAGGGCGGCCAGCGAGTTAAGCCAGCACCGCCACCGGCCCGCCACCTGCCAGTCCCCACGCAGCGTCCCCTGTAATGGCTTCTGCTCGCCGCCAGAGCCTGGTCCCTGGGCCCCCACCTTCGCGGGTGACCTCGTTTCTCTGGAGCCATTATGTGGGAAGGATGCGCTTGGTGTCCGCGGCGGCGGCCCCCGGGGCGGGGGCGGAGCTCGGGACCCGCCGAAGAGAGCGGGGCTCCCCGCATTTCTGGGGTCCCAGAGCCCCGGCGTGCGGCTCCGCCTGACCCGCCAGCAGGCGCTCTGCTCATTCCCGGGCTGCGGTCCGCGGTAGCGCCCAGCAGCGTCTGTGGGATGGAAAAGGTTCCCAGGAAAAGGAGGCGAACACGGAGAGCACCAGGCCGGTTCGTAGGGTGAGACTAGGGCTCTGTGGCCCCTGCGCTCTGAGGTCTCTCCTGAGGGCCAGAGGTCTTCCCTGAACCCGGATCCCTCTTTAGATGCCTTCCTATTTCTCCGCAAATGGAGTGGGTAGGATTTGGAGGATTTGGGTACGATTTTTGTTCACCAAGAGGAAAACTAAGAAATAAATGGACATGGTTGGTTTGGTTATGGGTGGGGGTGAAGTCAGAGGTCACTATCAATGGTCAACCAGGGCCTAGGGATGGGAGACTTTTCAACTGGACACCTCTGGAGAAACTGAAGAAGACTCTTTTTCCCCCCATGGAGAATTGCATGATGGGCACCTTGGACCTGTGGTGGCTCCTCTTGGTCCCTGCACCACTGTGGTGTGTGGGGCTGCACAAGCCCCCTGCCAGACCACCCACTGTGGAGGCCAGGGAAACCCAGAGGCAGACTGTGTCAGAGACCTTGACTGTGGGCAGGTGGGGCCTGGGCTGCGCGTCCTGTGGAGATGGAGGCTTTGCTGCTCTGAGTCACTGATGTAGCTCCAGGACTCCCACAGGAAGACAGTCTCGGGCTCGTCAGGGTGTCAGAACGTGATTCCTGAAGGAAGCCTTCGCTCTTACTGTAGTCCACACACACACACACACACACACAGGGGACCTAGGACTGACCTCTCTGACAAACAGGCTACACAGTCACACACTCACTCTTCCATGGGCTCCCCCCAATGCACACACTCACCCTGAATCTCTAGCGGTGGGGGGGCTTGTGCATGCTGGGCACCTGACCCTGCCTGGGAGGAGGAACCTCAGAGCTGCAAGGAAGTCCAGCAGCTGCAGCAGGAAGAAGGATGTGTTTATTTCTAAACTTTAGTGTCCTAGTCCTTCCGCACTTTGGGAGCTGGGATCCTGCCCAGCACAGTGGAGTTGACTGTACTGTCACATTGTGACCAACTCCTGGTCCATGCTCTCTCTCAGCACCCCCCTTGGCTTCTCTAGTCTCTGGGCAGACCAGTGTTATCTGATGGGTACCTGCCAGCCACACTGGATTTTAGAGATATCGAATTAAAAAGAGCACACAAAGGGCTGGGGTGTGGCTCAGCGGTAGAGTGCTCCCCTAGCACGTGCAGGGCCCTGGGTTCCATCTTCAGCACCACATAAAAATAAATAAATAAAATAAAGGTATTGTGTCCAACTACAACTAAAAAATAAATATTTTTTAAAAATTAAAGAAAAAAAACATACAAAATACCTCATTAATCATTTAAAATACTGGTTACAGATTGAAATGATCATACTTTGGATATATTGGGTTAAATAAAATGTATTAGTTAATTTCACCTCCTTTTTATCTATTTAAAATGTAGGTGTCTGGAGGTTTAAAATGGATGGCTCCCATTTGGGGCTGTGCTGTGTTTCCCCTGAGTTCCCCTAGCCTTCTCAGTGACCCTTTAGAAAGTGCACAGGAAAAGCCAAATCGGGGGCAGAGGTGGGGAGTAGGCAGGGTGTGACCTAGCCAGAGCCCAAGGCAGAGCCACCATATCAAAGTGACTTGTGCAGCACCTCTTACCTAAAAGTCTTTTTACACAAGAGAGTGCTTGTGGGGAGGGGAGCCTTGTGTTTCATTGCTTGATTCATGTCCTTTCCATGTCAATGTGAATTCTGTCCGATGACCACATCTCTCAGTCAGAGATCCTAAATGAATTCAAGTAACTTTTGAAAAAAATCTACAAAAAATGTTGGCCCATGGTGGGATGTAGGTACTACAGGTTACTGCTGCAGGTCCACGCAGTTCTACGACAACCCTGTTCGCTTTCCAATTTGGGGTCAGCATTTTGACACTTTTCTGCTTTAATTCTTCTATGCAAATGTGTCACCACCTCCACCTACCACCACTGTACCCACAAACAGAACCAAAGATTCAAGTGAGAAAACAAAAACTGCAAGCAAGAGTTTGCATCCAGGGAAATGCGTTGTCCTCCTTGCAGTGGGTTCCTTCTGGACTTCAATTCCTGTGACCAACTCAAAGCTTTCAAATGTGAAATCACGCTTGGATCACGGCGATGACAGAAAGCATGTTTGTAACCTTTTTATTTTAAAGACGGTATTTTAAAATAATGTGTGGGTTTTTTTTTGTTTTGTTTTGTTTTTTTGAGCTGAGGTTGTGGCTCAGTGGTAGAGCACTGGCCTCTGCACATGCAAGGCTCTGGGTTTGATCCTCAGCACCACATAAAAATAAAGGTATTCTGCCCAACTACAACTAAAAAATAATATAAAAAATATTTTTGTTCACCATTAGGAAAACATGGTCCTGAGACACAAGATTTCTTGAAATGAAGTTACAAAAATTAGAAGTTCTGTTTTTCTTTTTGATGCCAGGTTTACTGTTTTGAATAAATTCGGTAGAAGTGCATCATGAACTCAGTGCGTGCTCACGGCTGTGGCATCTACGTGTATTGTCACTGTACTAACTGTGAGGGATGTATAATTAATACAGGAACAAGCAGCCCATATCTGAAGTGCAGCTCACTTGGCCAACAAACTGGAACTAGCTCAAAGATAATTCAGAATAAAATTACTTTTATTGTAAAAGAAACTGTCCTGTTGCTCATTATTTAACATCCACTTTTCTATTTTTGGATGAATCTTATTTAACTAAGGAAAAAATGTTGTAAAATAACCAAGAATGATCGGAGTTTTGTGGGTAAGCAAACTGAAATGGCTTAATTTGGGAATTCATTCTTTGAAAACTATCACTCTCTTTTGAGGCTTCTGTTCAACCAGTAAGGAACTGACAGAAACACTTTCGTCTTTGATCAAGCTACCTGTTTTTTTAAGGTTGCCAAGGAACTAGCAGAGTGAGGCAGGTGTCTTGCCGAAGAGCCTGAGCCCTGCGCCAGGCTGAGGGTCTCGGTGCACGGCTCTGGTGTGGCGAAGAGGGTGCTTGTCTTGTGATGACTCATGTTTGCTCTGACCGAAGTTAGCAAGTACCAGGAAAACCGCAGAAATGAGCAACTCTCCCACTTTTCCAGATCCATCCAGGAATGCAAGAATTAAACAGGGCAAGCAAGGGTAAACAGGAGAAGCCTGGGACCTGCACCCCGAGTGGCCGTGGGCAGACGCCACAGACTGGAAATTCCAATTAACTAGCAGCTTGCGTGCCGCGTGGACCAGTGTGCTGCCGGCTTATGAAGGGCAGCAGCGCTGCTCCGCCCTCTGCTCTTCCTTTTCCCCTAAAGACTACAATGGCTACGCACCTTCAAATATTCACAGGCAAGATATTGCAGATAAATAATCTAAGATTAAGTAAATTAGGTCAACGTTCATACAGGGCCAGTGCAACATGCCCCTTGTGTGGAAATCATCTGGTGTCAGCTGCATTGATTGAAAAAGCACTACAGACCAGAAAAGAAGACTTATTACAAGATGTTGCAAAAGCAGATAAGAAAGCCATGAAGTCTTCTTGTAACTGAGGGGCCTTATCTAGATTTTAATATGGCGGTAAGCAAATTATAAATGTTTTTGCAAGTTAGATAACTTGCATGGGAAAACAGCTGTTCCCAGCGTTCCCATGATTCCGTGCCAGTCACGTAGTTCATGGTCCCCCACCACTGGTGAGTTCTCCTGCTCTTCCCCACAGTACCCTGGGTGTGGGGCACAAAGCCCAGCAAAGGTCAGGGCGCCCACCTGGACGGTCCCCTCTTCCTAGAACAGGGAGGGCTCCGGGGACCGAACCCAGACGACGCTGTGGAGGGCTTCCTGGACAGGTTATTTTCTCGGCTCTGTCCCTGTAAGGTGGCTGAGAGGGGAGACCTGGGAAGGTGCGTCTGCAGGCTTTCTGTGAGGCCGCTGGGCTTCAGGCTCTCCAGAGCTATTGGTCTTCACAAACTGGCCTCCGTGGGGATTTTATGGGAGAGATGATGATTTCTTTGTCTGATCTTTGCAGTTATGAGTCTCAGGAATCTCACTGAATTGTTTTCCAGTGACCATTTTAATTATTTATCATCACAAATATGGTTTAATAAGTGAATACTTTGCTGGAACTGACGGATGGCTCTAGTGAATGTGGTTCCAGTATGCACACTGACGAAGCTCCACCCTGAACTTGCCCCCCACCTCTTCTCCCTCGGGCCAGGCCGAATCTCTAATAGGAAAGCACCACCTGGGGCGCGTGGCAGTTTACATGAACTGTAGCAGGGCAAAGTGAGGGGCACACTCGACCCTGGGGTGGGAGGCTCCCGACTGCTCTGCTGGGGAAGGAAGCGGGGTGCAGAGCGCTGTGCGGCCCCAGCGTTGCGGAGCAGCAGCTGTGGGTGGATGTGAACTCTCAGAAACAGCTGCCACCACCAAAATAGAAAAGCAAGAGGAGCGCACGGCTGAGGTCTGGAATCATGAATTCTTACATTTTAAACACCACGCTGCACGTGAAAATGAGGGCTGAGAGCCGCTCAGCTCGCAGGCCCCTGTTCATGTCCTGGGGACACTTACCCTGCGGGGTCAGTGTTCCTGGCTCGGTGCCCTCTGCAAACCCAGAGTTTCTGCTGTGGCCACTGGTGTCAGACGCCTGGTGATGGCACTGGTTTAGGGCAGGTGTGCCATCCGGGGACGTCCAGGGAAGGATGGGGAGGAGGATTGCTGCAGTCTTTAGCCCCTCCATACTCCATCCTCAGAAATTCCCAGGGGTACATCACCAGCTGACCTGGGGGCTGGGGGGATGGCAGAGCCTTCAGAGGACACGCCTGTGGCTGACCAGAGGTGACACGCCATAGAGGGTTGGCTGGCCCTTTGCCTGTGACCTTTTGGACCCTCCTAAGCTGTCTGGCCACTGCACACAGCACCCCAGGGTGCACTAGAGAAGCAGGTGCACGGCTGGGCCCTACTCAGAGCCCTCCAGCTCCTCGGGTGGAAAAGCAAACCCGTGTCTTCCTGCTGTCCAGGAGAGGGGTGCCTTTGAGAACCCACAGGGACACCAGGTGGACATGCACCTTTTCACTCTGAGTCCAGCTGCCACCCACAGACCATCCCTCCTCGTCTGAGCCAGGCCTGGGTTTCTGGCTTGTAAAATTTCTATCTCATGTCTACTCTTCTAAGGAGGCTGCTCTTCTAGGGACTAAAGAAAAGGGGAGGTCCAAGGTCACTCACAGATGCCCTAAAGATCTGTGCCTGGTTTTTATTTCCAGTCTGAAAAAGTCAGCTGATGTCTTTACTGGGGTTTAGTCACAAGCAAACACAGCAACGTATACTCCTCCTGATCAGACGGCGGAGATCATAGAGTAAGAATTCAATTCAGTAGGTCTTTGTTGGAGATCATACTCACCGCACTTAGTGAAGAGCAACGTACAATGCTAAAAAGGAGAGTGGTCATGGTTCATGCTCTCAAGAAATTCCCAACCCTGTAGGGAAAAGAGCAAATATCAAAACAGTAGGCACCAGGCCGTGGGGGGGTGGGGCAGGAGGGCACGGTCATCTCATCCTGGGACAGCAGGAGCCCAAGGGCCCACACCACCCTCCACTGTGGGGCTCCTGTGGTCCAATCTTCAGGCTGCACTCTCCCCTGGCCAGTCCACACCAGCCAGGATGGATGACCACCCTCTTCCTCTGGCTGCCATGGCCTCGGCACCCTGGCAGTGAAGCCTTCCCTGACCACCTTCTCAACACTGACACCCTCTTCCTTCTTCCCCCTCAGCCTTCCCAGCACTTGTCACTGAGGAACATGTCAAATAGGTTACTAGTGTCTGCTCCTCTCTCGCCCCCTGGGATGCAAGGGTCCGCCTGTCCATCCTTGTCTATGTGTTCCTGCGTCCTTGGCTACAGAACGGCAGCTCGCAGGGATTTGCTGAATGAAGGAGGGGGGACAAATGGCCACGGGCAGGCAGAGGACAGAGGCGATGTGTGAGTGGCGAGCGTCCGAGAGAGGGGCTGCCCTGTTTTCCTGGGCGCAGGGAGATGCTGTGCTCCAGGAGCGTCTCGGCCACAGGGGGTGGCTGGGGGGGAGAGGTCTGACTCCAGGTGGCCTGAGAAGGCAAGGTCGTGTCCTCTGCAACCATTCAGCAGGGCCAGGTGTGGCGTGGGCGAGCCAGGCAGGAGGCTGCCCAGGGGGCCTCAGCGTGGGAAGCCTCCAGTTTGTCCAGCAGGGCTGAAGCCTAGGTCCGTGGAGGACAAGGCTGTGAGGACCACCAGGGGCGGGCGCTTCGGAAGCTGGCACGGAAGGTTCTGCTGTGTTGGGTCAAGACTCGGATGAGAAAGTGGAAGTACCCAAGTCATTATCTTGATACCACAAACTGTTTCTCCACGAGGAAGCACTGAACACCGGGAAAAAGCACCAATACCTAATTAATTTCTAAATGTTGATAGGTCTCATTTTTGTTGTTTTTTTAAAGACCGAAGTGAAATTGGTGAGTTCCGGAAGCCGTCTTGGCACTTTCCATCTTCTGGTCTGTTCCCATACTCTGGTTCCCACTTTAACCCTCATCCACACCAGCTTGAGATCCCCGTGACATCACGGTGCACAACACCCGGGGGCCTGGCTGACACAAGCAGAAGTCACGTGACGTGCAGGGCCCTGTTCCCGCAGGACTTGGTCGATTCAATGAGAAGAGGCCAGAGCAGGGGTTCATGCCCACATCTGGATGAGACTTCCCTGGCTCTCCAGCTGGGCTGGACCAGTGCTGCCCGTGGCTGGCCGCCCAGAGGCAGTACTGCCCGCAGCCACACCACAGCATGTGTAGGGTGCGGTGCTGGCTGCGTCTTGGGCTGACTTCCCTCAGATGAGCCTCAGACAGCCCAGGAGGGTCTCTGTGCCTTAGGGAGCACCTCAGATGTGAGGAAACAGGGTCGCTGCTGGACTCGGGACTCGAAGCCCAACGGCGCGGCCCCAAAGCGCATCCTGTCAGTTGTTGGGCTTTGCTGTTCCTGGGAGCTGTGCTGGTCAGCCTGAGGGAAATGACGCCCCAGAGGTTTTGGTTCATGGTGGCTGGACGCTGTCACCCTTAGGCCCAGGGTCTAGAAGAGCACTCTGGTGGGAGCACTAGGGGGACTGCTCACCTCACAGAAGGTGGGAAGCAAGAAAGAAAACCCGGGGGGTCAGGGGTACCCAAGGACCACCCACTAGGCCCCACCTCCCCATAGCCACCCTGGGGGCCACCTTTAACACATGGCCTTTCCTGGACATTCTACATCCAAATTAGAGCAGAAACTTAGGTGCCATCCCACCAGTGCTGCTGACCACTGAAACAGGACAACACTAGGCGGCCACGTGCTCCGCTTCCTAGTGGAGCATGCAGGTGGGTGCTGTCCCCGAGTTAGCAGAGCCCGCCCTGCCTTGCTGGTTGCATCTGGGATATTGCCTGACAACCCTGGAGCCGTGCAGCCCACCTCCAACAGGGTTATCCTCCCCGGTTCCCCAGCGGCTCAGATGAGGGTTGCAGTTTCAGCAATAAGAGTTTTACGTTAATGTCTTTATTTATTTATTTATAGTACTGGGGATCCAACCCAAACCTGCTTTGTCACTGAGCTACATCCCCGTCCTTTTTATTTTCTATTTTGAGACAGGGTCTCACTAAGTTGCCCAGGCTGGCCTTGGACTTGTGATTCTCCTGTCTGCAAACCCAGAAGCTAGGAGAAGACAAGGAACCACTCTTGTCCACAGACCTCAGGCCCCAGGGCGTGAACCTGCCAACATCTCATTCAGACTTCCGGCTTCCAGCACTGCAAGGGAACCCCTCTGAGGTTTAGGGGGAGGACGCTCTGTGAGCGCAGCCCTGGGACACTGACATCAAGCCCTGATAAGGAAAGCAGCCCTTCACACCTGCACAGCCCGAGCAGAACCTGGGCCAGCTGGGCATCCATTCCCCACAGATTCACATGGACACCCACCTTCCAGGGAACTGGCCCCTGGGAGTGCCTGTTGGGAGGGCTGTCAGGACACAGAGGGCATCTTCAAGACAAGAGACTTCAAGGGGTCCTGTGGAGGGGACAGAATGTGGGGAAACCCGGGTGTCCAGTGCCAGGAAGGCAGAGACACTACAGGGAGAAGGCAGCTGTGTCCAGGGGTCCATGCAAGACAGGCAGTTTGGGGAGGGGACAGTTGATCACACCCCTCCAATCCAGCCCGGTCTCCCTGAGACCAAGCCTGGCTGGAGCCCAAGGGAGAGAGCTCCTGGCCCGCACTCACTGTCCATCCCTGTGAGGAGTGAGGACAAGTGGGGAGCAGAGGCCCCGGTGGCAATCACTGGGCCTTGGCCTCTATGCAGACTGCAGCTGTGGGAGCCCCGGGGGCAGGGGGGCAGGCAGGGACCACCACAGCAGGCTGGCTCTCCCTTTAAGAAGGAGCAGCAGACCTACAGCACGGGTGGGGTGCACGGGCCTGGCTGTTGCCCCAGCATCATGCGATGTGTCCCAAAGACACAGGAGCCTGTTCTGAGACACAGTGACGAGAGACAGGAGGAAGCCGTGTCTGGAGAGGGAATCGTGCATCTGGCTCCTTTATCTGCATTTGCAGGTTGACCCATCAGCGAGCACCTCCCTCACCTGCCCGCTGAGCCAGTGGTCAGCCCGGGTCCCTCCCTGCCCCTTCATCATCTTCCACCTGTGCTCAGCTCAGGCACCTTCAGAATAAGCACGTAACCTATTTTAATAGCCCAAGATCCCGAGCATCACCAGACACTGCCTCAGGGGCGCACGGGGAGAGGCCAGCACCCGTGACAGCCAGGCCAAGATGATTTCAGATCTGATTGCAGCTACGCATGGCAGTATAATTGCCAATCAGTCTGGGAGGAGATGAGATTCAGAGCTGCGCTCACGTGGCTGGCCCCACCCCGGATCACTCTGAGCAGAGGCAGCTCTGGTGACTGCCACTCAGGCCTTCAGCCCCCGCCACTCATGGAGCCGCCCAGACGTGTTTTCATGCCTAGCTGCCGGATCCCTGCTGGGCCCGCGAGCCTCAATCAGGGGGCTATCGGAGAGGCTGCCCCTTCACGAGATTGCTGGGGGGACCAGGACGGCCTCAGGTCCTTGATGAGCACAGCAGCCGGGCGTCCCTGCGGGTGCCGGGAGCCTGGAGCCTCAGCTGACCTGCCAGGGTGCAGGCAGGCCAACGGGCTATCACCAACAGCCTAGGATGGCTTCAGACTGGGAACCCAGGGGAGGTAGGAGACGTGACCGGCTCACTCACGGTCCTCTGCACAGCCCTCGGGGTGAAAGCGCACCTCTGAATCTGAATATGAGGATAATAAATGAGAAATGAAATTGAAACTGCTTGTACATCAAAAGCACCACTGCACAGCAGACAGGACCCTTAAACAGAGTCACACGGACACAGTTCACCATGGGAAATTTGGATACTAAGCTCGAATGGAGCCGGCGACTTCGGGGAGCCTGTTCCAGGGAGGCACACCTGTCTCGGAGCAGCCCTGCCCTGCAGCCAGCCGAGCGGGCGCTGTGCAGCTCATGGGCGCCCCACACACCTCCCCCATAACACCTGCCCATGGACTGCCCTCCCTACACCCCAGCCCACATGGAGGCTCCCTCCAAGCACTGCAGGTGTCCCCAGGCCTTGTCACATGACGTGCACTCATGGGTCTGAAAGCCTGTCTACACTGGACTTGTCTCTTCAGCACTGAGGACGGTGCCCGGCATGAGCCGGGAGGTGGGGGAGAAGGAGGAGCTGATTCTGCACTTCCAGGTACCCTGGCGAATGGGCTGGTCACAGAGAACCGTCATGCCGTCTGCTCATACCTGGCTGTTTTCATGAGATCAAAAAGTGAATGTAACTAACGTCTGTGTGCGGAGATCGCTGCCACTCCCCCGGGCCTAGAACAGACGGCGCTCTGGGTTGAAGGCTAGCTGCTCAGAGGTGGTCCATGCTGCTGACCTCAAAGGCCACAGCAGAGGACCCTCCCTGGCTGCTGGCGTATGCACACCACTCACAGTCACCCCACCCTAGCCCCTACCCCACCCACAAACTGAAGCCAGGGCTGTCCGCAGCTGGCCCTGACCTCTGAACAGTCAAACCTCATGATTCCCTGAATCAGGGGAGCCCTTCAGAGCTCACACCTTGAGGTTCAGATCGAGACTTCACAGCTCTCCGCATTTTGAGGTGCCGCAAGCTCCCCGTGGGAAGGGAGACCTCTGTGCTCCGCGCGGGGACCGAGTAGGTGTCCTCACCTCAGCAGGAACAAGTCCTGAGACAGCACGCAGCTGTCCCGAGTCCCACCACACAGGGGTCATGAAGCCCGAGTCGGCCTGTGAACCAGGCTGATGAGCCCTCAGTGGCCCTGGGCACGCCCTCGAGGACTTGCCGTCCTGGGGGACCAGAAGCGCCCCCAGAGCTGGGGCCCTCTGCGTCCTTCACATTGGTCACATATAACCCACGTCAACCAACCCTGAAAGAACGTGTGTTCTGGAGAATGCAGAAGTAAGAATCTCCACGCAACAGGGCTTTGCAGAGGGGCCAGCCTGGCCTGGGGCAGCCTGGCCTGCAGGCAGGAGCTGGTCTTCCAGGAGTCCAGAGCATCCTGGTGGCTGTGCTGGCAAGGTGGCATTAGAGTTCTGTGCCCACCTGCCTCGGGCCCTGACCCTCGAGAGCACCCACTCCCCACCCAGGAAAGGGTCCAGACACTGCGGGTGGGAAGACGGGCACGTGGTGGGTGCCGCTCCTTCCCTGCTCTGGGCCTTGCTCCTCCACCCCTCTCCCTCCCCCCCTCCCTGCTCAGGTGTGTGTGGGTAAAACCGAGAGTCTCCCCCGCCCTGTCAGTGTTTGCTCTCAGGAGCAGCTTTGCCTGGGGAAGGAGGGCAAGAGACCAGCGTCCAGGTCTGGCGAGAGGCACAGGCGGCAGCCCAGCGTGCTCCGTCCCTTCCATCTGGGATGCTCGGCCCAGGAGCAGCTCTGTGCCCAGGCCCAGTGCTGCAGCCCAGCAGACCTCTCATGCCGTCCACTGAGCTCAGCAAGCAGGGGCAGACTTTTAAGATCACTTGCAGTAATAGACTGAGGTCTTTTCTCCTGAAATCTGCAGGCCAGAGCCGGCCACTGCCCATCTTCTTCCCTCTCCTCTGGGACGCCTGTGCTCACGGCAAAGGTCTGTTACCTTAGTACCTGCGTTCGGCTGCAGAATCTCATATCCAAGTCCGTAGTGGAAAGAGCATTTTCTCTCTGTAAACCCAGGTGGGGCTTCCAAGAGAATTCTTTTCTGTCCTCGCCTTGTATCCACTAGTCCATCACCTGAAGCAGATACACACCATTTACCAACGACAGCCGGTCAGGACTGACCCCTGCAGGTCTCGGGACCTGCCGCTTTGCCTGTTATTTTTCACTGGACACTTGGCTTGATTCCCGAGGGTCCATCAAGGGTTCAAAGGAAGTCTCTTGTCCCCATGGGGGTGGCATGGGTCACCGGGGAGTTCATTGTCCAGGTCTCAAGGACAAGGCAGGCCTGCGTTTTCAGCCTTCCACAGATAAGAGTCTCTTCCCGGTCCTACTTTCCCAGGTATCTCAGCGCTGAACGCAAGCTCATGTTTCCCACGTGATGTTAGAAAGTGAAGGCACAGAAATGCCGACTGTTTTCTCTGATATAAGGAGGCTGATTCATAGTGGGTAGGGAGGTAGGGAGGGGGACACGGGAGGAAGAGACGAACTCTAGAGAGGGCAGGGGGTGGAGGGGAAGGGAGGGGCAGGGGGTTAGAATCATGGTGGAATGGATGGACATCATTACCTTAAGTACACGTATGAAGACACGAAATGGTCTGAATACAGTTTGTGTACAACCAGAGATAGGAAAAACTGTGCTCTATATGTGTAATAAGAATTTTAATGCATTCTGCTGTCATAATAAGTAAAAATAAGTAGAAAATAAATAAAAAGTAAAAAGGTGAAGGCACAGGCTGCATTCACCCCCGGAGTCCCTGCCGGCCTTGCACCGCTGCTCCTGAGCTGTCAATGGCTGTATGCTGCTCCGATGTGGCTTGTGCCAAAGCCCATGGGCAGGAGGTTCAGTCCAGTGTGGGTTGAGAGGGGGTAGACCGGTTGGAGGAGGGCCCATGGGTGTGACTGGTCTGAGAGGGTGGAGCTATCCTCTGCCCTTGCTGGCAGTCCTGGCAGGAAGGGTTGTTATGCACATGTGTGGCACCTCCCTCGAATCCCTTTCCCATGCCTGTACTCATCACTGTGATGCCACCACCCTGCACCCACCAGAGCCAAGCAGAGGTTGCTCCACACCCTCTACCTGCAGAACCATGAGCTAAATAAATCCAACTTCTTTATGAAGTACCCCACCCCAGGCATTTGGTTATAGCATCACAAAACAGACTAAGGCTAGTAAAAACTGTTCAAACCTTAGCAGCAGGCATGGCCATCTCACTGGCCCTGTGGTCAGGAGCTGGGATGGCTGGCTTGCTGCTCTGGCCTGGGTCTCTCATGAGATGCATTTGAGCTGGGCTGCATCTTAAGGTCTGGCTGCAGAGCTTCTTTGTAGGAGGTCTGGCTAAAGACATTTTAGAAGGTGCTAACACTCAGGAGTGCACTTTCACCCATCCTGGCAGAATCTGCCCTAGAGGGCATCCCTTGACTGAGATCCAGCTTTGCACCCACAGGTGTTCGTAAAGACATTGTGATGAACCAGGTGTGGTGCCACCCCTGAGATCCTGGATACTCAGGAGGCTGAGGCAGGGGGATCACGAGTTCAAGGCTGGCCTCAGCAACCTCGCAGGTCCTGCCTTAAGATTAAAAATAAGAAAGAAAATGACCAGGGGTGTAGCATTGGTAGAGTGCCCTCAGGTTCAACCCTCAGCACCAAAACAATCAAGTAAAAGAGAGAGAGAGAGAGAGAGAGAGAGAGAGAGAGAGAGAGAGAGAGAGAGAGAGTAAAGAAAGTAAAAGAAAAAAACCTGGTGATAAACTGGGGCAAACAATGAACCTTCAGACCTCAGGTGGCCGAGGAGGGAGGAGCAGGGCAGAGGTGCTTCAGGAAGGATGGGGGCACCAGGGCCCAGGAGGGCCCCATCCCTCTGCAGATCAGGGCAGAGAAGGGACAGGAGCAGGCGAGAGACCCCGGGCTTGATTTTGAGGGCAGTCACCACTGGAGGAGGGTGATCTTGCTCACGGTGCCCAAGTACAGAATGTGCACACCACCAGAGCGAGCCCAGAACACACACAGGACACCTCGCTGTCCACCAAGGTGTCCACTGAGGTGCCTTTGGGTCAGGGTTTAGGAGATCCATCCTGAAACTTTTTAAAATGTTAAGTGCTTACATTTTTACAGGAAGAATGAATACACTTTTGTACATTTTTTTACTGAAAATTTTAGTTTCACACACATTAAAATTCAGGACCTGTCTGATGTGCAGCTCTGAGACTGGTAAATGTGGAGTCCTGGGAATGCCCAGGGGAGGCCAGGCCATCCGCCCCTCCCTTCAAGCCCTGTGCACCCCTCTGTGCTCTCACGTTCCCCAGGCAAAGCCCGGCAGCCACCTGCCCAGTCCCTGTAGCCCCACATTTTCCAGAACAGACCAGTGCACATCCTGGTGCGTCCGGCCCCTCTCCCCACACAGCTCTGAAGTGCTATCCTGTGCGGATGGCCTCGACTTCTTCCTGGGGGCACCACAGTTTGTGCACAGGTCCCCAGTGAGGGGGCACTTGGATTCTTTCCCACCTGGGACCATTCGGAACACATCAACCATAAAATGTGCCACAAGCACTTGTGAAAGTGATTTTTTGGTGAACATAGATCCGTTTCATTTGGCTATCACAAAAGCACAGGAGCTGTGTTGCCGGCTCTCACACGTTTACGTCTGACTTGCTGAGATGTGCTTTCGAGGTGTCCGTGCCATTGCACTGTCTGGAATTCTGCTTGTTCAGCGTCCTCACCAACATTCGGTATTGCCATAAAAGACAGCCGCTGGTGGGCTGGCTGCCTAGGTCAGGGGCAGTGGTGTCTCACTGTGGCCTCAATTTGAATTCCCCTATTGAAAAAACATGGTACCGACCATATTTCTTCCTGCATCTCTTTGCCATCATGTGTTTTCTTTGGTAAGGGGTGTTCTCAAATGTCCAGCTGACTGCATTACTGGGTGACTTCTCACTGACCTGAGAGTTCTTCACATAGGAGTCCCTTGTCAGATGAGAGTCAAATTCTTGGTCCTGATCTGCGTCCTGCAGTTTTGATCTTTCAGCAGAGACGGGCTGGAGCCAAAGGCTTTAAGTTTAAAGAAGCTCTGGCCAGAGTGGTTTATGGCTTCATGGCTTGTATTTCTGGAATTGAATCCTCGAACGTTTGCTAGGCCAAGGTCAGCTGGGTTTTCTCCTGTTTTTCTCCCAGTTTCTGTAGTTTTGTATTCTACATTCATATCTGGGATCGACCTTGTGTTGGTAGGTGGAGGATCCCCTACAGACGCCCAGGGGCCCCAGGGCCATCTGATGAAAGGACTCTCTCTCCTCCGCAACCCTGTCTTTGTACCTGTCTTAAAAATCAATCATGTGAGTGTACTCTGGGCTCTATTCTCTTGTATTGATCTCTGTCCTTCTGACAGTACAGCACTGTTCTGGTTATAGTACTGTTAGAATAAGTCTTGATATTGGGTGTGTTTTTGTTTCAACTTTTAATATTGCTTTTAATTAATTTTAACTGGTGCATTATAATTATACATGATAATGGAGTACATTATGACATATTCATACCTTCACATAACTTAAGTTGGTCAGTTTCCCAGCACCTCTTCAAATTTTTATATTCTCTATAGAATCATAATTTTAAATACTGTGCTTCATAACACAAGTATACTTTCCTCATTCAAGGTCACTATTGAAAAACTCAGATGTGTTTCCTGGGTTGCAGGGTTTCTAGCCAATTCCCACCCAAAGCCACCTAAAAAAAAAAAAAAAAAACCACCACCCATGCAAACACAATGCCCAGGCTGTGACAGCCCCCAAGGAATCCAGCCAGAGAGAAGAGCTGGCATCTGTGAGCCACGGCCCACCCGGGACCACGGTCACGTCAAGGGGAAGGCTCCGAGACTCTGCCTTAAAGCGAGCAGGATCCCCGGGACACACGGTTTTCAGATATCTCAAGATACTCTGTGTGATGCCCTGGGTGCTCTTCCTTTTGCGCTTTTTAAAAATTGCTGGTGACTCTAGTAACTCTTCCCTTCCATGCAAACTTTACAGTGAGCTTGCTCATCCTGAAAGGGTCCTGCTGGGCTTGGACTAGGGTTGCCTTGAGTCCACAGAGACCTGCCAAAGACGCCATCTTCCAGGGGGTGGGCAGAGACCGCGCCCCTCTCGCTTAGGTCTTCCATCTTGTAGTCTGAGCCGGCAGATCCTGCACTATTTGAGACATAAACACCTAAATACGTCATTTTTGTGATGCAGTTGAAAGGGTACTTAAAGTTGATTCCCCGTGGTTTATTTCTAATGTCTACATACAAACTGATTCTTCTTTTTCTCTTGGTGCACGGCTTGTGCCTCCTGCGAACTCACTCAGCCAACCACTCGCTCAGGACAGTTCTAAGCAGACCCCCGGGATTCGGCACAGATGGCCACATCAGGGTGGAGAGAGGGGGTTTATTTCTGCCTCTACAATCCCTGGGCTTTGCTTAGGGCCCAGAGTCCTGACCTGCTGTGGTCAGAAGCAGAAGGGGTGAGGCCAGTGGGTGCTTGTCCTCTCCATCAGCCTGAGGCTGGCTGCAGGGTCTCACAGACGCCGACGCCCCATTCAGGGAGCGTCTGCCCAGGTCTGCTGAGGTTCCCACCGAGCAGGAGTTTTGCCCGCCCCTGAGGAGCCTGCCTGTGGGTTCTCGGATCTGTGAGAGCCACGACGTCTCTGTGACTGTCCAAGGCATTCCTGGGACGGAGCTGCCTGGTCAGTGGTGTCCTGAGGGCCGCTGGCCATGCTCCCTCTGCTGTGTCTTTGTGAGGCTCCAGACGGCTGGGCTTTCCTCGGAATCCTTTCTGTGGCTGCAGGGTCACGTGGACCTGGTCGGCGCTGGAAGGTGCTCCCCGTGTGATGGCATTGTGTAGTGAAGCCCTGGGCTTGGAGTTGGGTTTTCTTTTGGTCTGTCTTGCTTTGTGACGTTTCTAGTTGAAAGGGTCCTTATTCTGAGGGCACAGGACAACTCAGGCTCCCTGTTTCCTCTCAAGTGAGGAGAGGAGCTTTTGCTGTGTGTCTTTCAACAAGCTGCCCACCAACTCTGAGCTCTGGTGTGGTCCGAGTTGCTCACAGAGCCCATCTGCTCTCTGCCCAGCTGCCCGTCACCGCCTCCCTGGCTCCCCACACCAGCCCTTGGCATCCCGCTGTCCTCCTTGGCCAGTCCAGCCTGCAGTTCTTGGGTTTTACTGATATCTTCAGACATTCGCTGTTGGCTCGTGGGTTCCTGCCCTCCGTGGGTTTCTGGTAAACCCTTGCTCTTCGTCTGCCTCGGCTTTTCTTGGCGGATGCCCTCTGGCTTCCTAAGGTGGAAGCCCCTTGGTCTGGGCCGACTCTTGCCAATGTGGATGGGAGTCTGGGTCCCTCCCACCAGCTCCAGCTGCAGCCTGCGGATTGATACGCTGTCGTGTTTCCTCTCACGCAGGGTCTCCTCCTGGACGCTGGGTTCACAGGAACGTGTGGCTCATATCCAAACACGGGCGGGTTCCCGGAGCCCCTGTGTCGTGGACGCCCTGTGCCCGTTCCCTAGGTGGAGCAGCACGATCCACGTGACCCCGGCGTGCCTTTGGAGGTTCCCTCACAGCAAGAACGTGACCCCTCGGAGCCTAGGTCCTCTCCACCCCGCTCAGGCTGACTGCAGTTATCTAACCCCTTGATGTTGGCCAGGTGTTGACGACTGTAGGTGCTTTGGCATCACCTCCTGGACGTGCTGAAGGCCGTATGGTGGACTCCGGGTCTTGGTCATCTTTGGGGTGTTGGTTCCTGTTTGTGGTTTTTTAGGTGGCAACCAGACTGCGTGTGTCTCTCGACTTCTGTGGGTGCCCATTATTGCCGGTTAGGTCTCAGAGCCTCTGCTGCTGGGGCCTGGCCGCCATTTGCACCACGTGGATTATTCTGGAACCTGGGTGGTGGCTGGGTCGAGACCCTGTCTCCTTGTTGACAGGGATATTGGGCTCCACTTGGGGCCTGCTGCCTCTGTCCCCTGAAGAGGCCCAGCTCGTTCACTGCTGGGTCTCCCCCAAATTCCTGTACTGAAGCCCTAGGCCAAGGCGGTGACCCTCAGGAGTGGAATCAGCGCCCTGCCCTTCCATCATGGGAGGACACAGCAAGCAGGCCCGGCCACCACGACTCTGCCAGCTCCCTGACCTTGGACCTCCAGCCTCCAGGACCGTGGGAAGTACATTTCTGTGGTCTCTGAGCCAGCAGTCTGTGGCCTTCTGTCATAGCACCCCAGACGGCTGCGCAGGTGGGACCTCACCCTCAGGCCAAGGTGACAGATACAAAGCGGGGGATACCCCAGAGCACTCACACTGCCATCCCGGGGGCCTGGTTGACCTTCTCCCCCAGCCTGCCTTCCCCGTGTTCCAGCGGCCTTGGCTGGTGTGTTCGGCTTCTGCCAGATCCTGGGTGGGGCAGTGGGAGCCCGGCCAGTAGCAGGCTCACACCCTCTGCCAGCAGCGGAGGCCACTCTAGATTTTGAGTTTTTTCTTGCTTTTTGGTACAAGAACACACCCCAAAGTCACCTGCTTAAGACCTAAATTCAATCTTTCCCCCCAGGAATCTTGTTCCTTTGATGGGAGAATTGAGACAAGAGGCCTTGGGTGGAGCTGTGTGGTGCTGCGTGATGCCCCTGGGCTCTGGAGGTGGGCAGAGCGAGGGACCATGCGTTAGGGTTCATGCTGTCTCCAGGGTCAGCCCCACAGCATGGGTCTCGCCCCCACCATCAGGCCCCGCTCCCTGTTCCTGCCGCACCCACCTCTGCTCCTAAGAACGTCGAGGGGCTCACTCATCTGCTCGGCCAACTAATGTGGCAAACAGTTTCAGAATCATTCCACCAACACGAACCCACAGGGGAAAATGTCCCGGATCTCTGTGCACCTTTTGCTTTCTTGTAGCTAGAAACACAGACTCACAGGGTGCTCAGAGAAGCCTTGCTCCTGCCCCAGGGCCTTTCCCCCAGTTTCCACCGCTCCCGAGGTCAATGTTTGGTTTGTTTGTTGCTGTATCCTTTCTGTGTTCTCCTAACAAAATGTGTGTGTGTCCACATGCGTCTGTGTGTGCTTGGGTGTGCAACCCTGCCTGTGCACATGTATATGCAAGTGTGTGTGCATGCGTGTGTGCATTTCCACTCCTTGCCTTAGAAAAGGTAGGGTGTCGCGCACGCTCTCCTGAGCCTGGCTTTCCCCGTAGCCACCTGCCCTAGGAGGCAGGTCACACAGCTCCCATGGCACAGAGGTCCTTGGAGTGTGGGCTTCTGGTGCTGCAAGGGGCGGACGTCTGGGACGTGGGGCCTTGTGCGCTGGGCCTGGGCAGCTCCTCAGCACTGTGAGGGTCCTTCCATCCCTGCCTCTCTGTCCTCTGTCCAGCATGCATAGAAAGTCACAAGGGCCTGGAGTGTGGACCACGCTTGGCCCTCAGCACCCAGCCTCTGGTCCAGCGGTCTCCCTGGTGGGCTGGCTCCGGAGGGTGCACCGAGTGCCGCAGCAGGCCCGGTGGCCCACGTCCTTCCCGCAGGCTGGACCGTGTCCTCGGCGTGGGATCAGGTGTGCCCCAGGAACACTCAGGCAGACTGTGCGAGAGTGTCCCTGGTGTGCGCTGGCAGAGGACTGCCATAGCGAGGGCGTTCCTGGATCCCTGACAGCCGCTGTCCCCGCCACCACCGCCACCCGGCCCTGGCGGAGTCCTGCATGAAGAGGCTCCGACTCCCAGTCTGGCCTCTGGGTCAGGACACAGAGCAGGCGCTTCGAGCAGCCCCTGGGAGGTTCCTGTCCTTTGTCTTCCTGTTTGCTTTCCAGGAATCCCAGCAGTGGATCCTCCTCTTGCTCACGGGGAGAGTCGCAGTCCTTGATTAATCATGGTGCTAGGCCGGACGGCAGGGCCTCCCACTGAAGGGGAGAACGTACGTTATAAGCTTTAACTACACACTTTAAAAAACCAAATAGGATATGGAGAGTGACGTCAGTGGGGTGGTGGGAGAGAGGTGGGGGAGGGAACCTCGTGTGTGCTGTGGACACGTCAGAAAGCCACATCTCCTAAAACATTAAAAGAAGAACCGCGGCAGGCTCCAGGGGGAGCCGGAAGTCAGTGTCCACGTCCTGTGCGCAGCGAGATGTGGAGTCCACCCGATTGTCCACCTCCGGGGGAACACGTAGAGCAAACGTGGTGAGAACACACAAAGACATACTACTCAGCTCGGAGGAGCGGGGGATGCTGGCGTTTGTGGAGGAGCTTGGGAAACAGTAGGCTAATGAAATGCGCAGGCACGGGAAGGAACGTTCGAGATCTGCCTGAGGTGGACTCCAAAACCAGACTCACGGAGTGGAGTGGAAAGGTGGTCAGTGAGGCTGCAGCGCTGGGCCGGGTCAGAAGGTCAGGAGCTCCCGCTAGACAGGAAGGTGAGTTCTGCTGATCTAGAGGCGGCAAGCTAGGACAGTTCATAGTGATGTAGACTTCAAAACTGCTGAAGAGCGAATTCTAAGTCTCCCCACACAGGACCTGAGGTGGGGGACGGGTGGACCCACCTCACCTGCTTGTTCTGCCGTGTGCCCTGGACGGAAGCTTGGCCTGGAGCCCAACACACATGCCGTCACCATTTGTCCACAGAAGCTGGACGAGCAACACCTGCGCGTGTGCCGAGGTGGCGTGGAGTAGCAGTGTCCAGCTGTGGGCAGGAGCACTGGGCAGGACCTTCTGCTCTGCTTCTGGACCAACAGGGAGGTCCCCGGGGAGGCGCTGGTGTAGTAGAGCAAAATGAGAGGCCGAGAAGGTGAAAATGACCAGAAACCAAACAGAAACAGCATGCTGCCCAGGAAGGGCCAGCAGAGGCCGGGCAGCACCCCAGACGGCAGTGCTGCGCAGCCGGCTCCAGGGCGAGAGCCACCTCCGCTGTCCCAGAGCCGTCCCTTGCTTGGTTCCTGTTCCCCTCAGAGGGACTAGATGACTCTGTTCTGGGAACTGGGGCCTCTAGAGTCTCATAAGGACACCTTGGGAGGCCATAGACCAGAGCTTCTGGCTGAGAAGGACTCCCTGGGGTGGGACGTGCCCACTCTCCAGCTTGGTGACCCTGATCTGATACGCCTCTCTTCCGCTGGCATTTCCCACGCTGCTCGGAAAGCCAGGCTGATCCCAGGTAGGAGCCACCTGCAAGGCACTCTGGCTTGGGGGACTTGACGGCTGTGTCTGTTGCCTCGAGAAGTTCACGGCTCACCACAGCGAGTCTGCAGACCCCAAGGCAGCTCTTCACACCCAGGGTCACACCGCGCTCAGTTCCTTTGTTGCCGAGCCCCTCATGGCCTGCTACTTGGGAGCCGATGTCCCAGGGTGCGGAGACACTCGGCACAAGCTGCTGGGCTCTCCTCCCGTGGCTGTGGCCAGGGCCTTGTCCAGCCCTCGTGGTGGGGCCAGGGCCAGGAGCCACATGCTTCTCTCGTCCCGGCTCCTGATTCCTCCAACTCACCTCCCTGCTCCACAGAGGCTGCCGTCCCTCCACGGACCTCCCAGGCTGGCTACCAGCTTCTGCCAGCTCCTCTTTCTGGCCCACTTTCCACAGAGCCTTGGAGATGACCCTGGGGAGAGGCTCTTCCACCTGGGAAACCCGTCTGGCTGCCTCCACAGTTAGGAGGAGGCCCCTGGCTGGGCCTATGGGCTTCTGCCAGGATGGTCCCACCCTATGATGCCAGGCCCAGCTGGCCCTGTGCTGGGGCCTCTGCAGGGCCAGGTCCTGCAGAGCCTGGAGGCTGCTCCTCCACTCGGGGATGCGCCTTCCTGTGACCTGGACTCAGCCCAGTGCTGCCCTCTGGAGAGGTTCTTCTGTGCACCCAGTCATGGGGTCCTTCTGTGCACCCACTCGTGGGGTCCTTCTGTGCACCCAGTCATGGGGTACTTCTGTGCACCCAGTCATGGGGTCCTTCTGTGCACCCAGTCATGGGGTCCTTCTGTGCATCCAGTCGGGGGTCCTTCTGTGCACCCAGTCATAGGGTCCCTCTGTGCACCCAGTCATGGGGTCCCTCTGTGCACCCAGTCATGGGGTCCCTCTGTGCACCCAGTCGGGGGTCCTTCTGTGCACCCAGTCATGGGGTCCTTCTGTGCACCCAGTCATGGGGTCCTTCTGTGCACCCAGTCATGGGGTCCTTCTGTGCACCCAGTCGGGGGTCCTTCTGTGCACCCACTCATGGGGTCCTTCTGTGCACCCACTCATGGGGTCCTTATGTGCGCCCAGTCATAGGGTCCTTCTGTGCATCCAGTCATGGGGTCCTCTGTGCACCCAGTCATGGGGTCCTTCTGTGCATCCAGTCGGGGGTCCTTCTGTGCACCCAGTCATGGGGTCCTTCTGTGCACCCAGTCATGGGGTCCCTCTGTGCACCCAGTCATGGGGTCCTTATGTGCGCCCAGTCATAGGGTCCTTCTGTGCATCCAGTCAGGGGTCCTTCTGTGCACCCAGTCATGGGGTCCTTCTGTGCACCCAGTTAGGGGTCCTGTGCACCCAGTCGGGGGGTCCTTATGTGCATCCAGTCGGGGGGTATTCGAGGCTTTTTCCCATGATGCCTTCTTCTGTTCCCTCACCACTTCATGAGGCCCAGGGCCCCCTAATGTCTGACCTCTACCTGGGGAGCCCTGGACTCATGGCTAGGATCCAGTGCCTGGTCCCAGGCTGGACGGCTCCTGGGCAGGCACCATGAGGTCTGCGCCCTGAGGGTGGTCACACATTCTGAAGCAGGCAGATCCCTTCTCTGGCAGTGAGGTACCAGGACATCCCCGATGCTCAGCTTCAAGCAAAGTGGACCGTGTGAGACAGGCGGAGACCCAGGGGTCCGGACCTGCGGGCTGCGTTGCCTGGGGTCGCCTTGTGCAGGAGGGTGTTGCCTTCAGTGGACTCAGAACCAGCCTCCTTCCTTGGCAATGAGACCAGAGCAGAGGGCTACTTCTTCCCCAGCCGGGCTCAGGTCCACAGAGGGTCTGGGTGGCCCTGCTGCCCCTGCTACGTCCTGTCCACACCGTGTGCCACACCCACGCAGGAGGCGCTCTGGGTTCAGTGTCCCCCCTTTAGGCTCTGCCACTTACCTCTCCCTGACCTCACCGGCCACCGCACGATGGGCTGAGTTCAGAGCCAAAGCAGTGGTCCCGGCTTCCTTGGATTCTCAGGGGAGTCGAGCTAAACACAAGACAGAGAGGCTCCACTCACCAGCCGGAGCGGAGCACGCTGGCTGCGTTCCTCCAGTGCCCAAAAGCTGCCCCACTCATGTGCCCGACGCTCAGGGGACAGACGCGTCCAGCTCCCTCCCACCCGCAGGCCCGCAGACCGGGCTGTTTTAGTCAGCCTTTTCACTAAAAAAAGTCTAAAACATCTGGCCAGAACAACTGTAGGGGAGGAGAAGTCGACTTGGGGCTTGCAGTTTCAGGGTCTCCGTCGACAGAAGGCCGGTCCATGGCCTGCAGTTGGAGGTGAGGCCGAACATCTCGGTGGAGAGTGTGGCAAGGAGCGGCTCACATGATGATCGGGAAGCAGAGAGAGACCCCAGTGCTCACCCCGATGCCCACCTCCTCCAGCCACACCTTACCCGCCTTCTGCCCCACTCAGTTAATCCCATCAGGTGATTGACTCACTGATGAATCAAGGTCTCACAACCCGATCGTTTCTCCTCCAGACCTTCTTACATCATCTCACACATGAGCTTTTGTGGGACACCTCACATCCACACCATAACAAGGGCTGTTTCATGGAGCAAGACTTTTATCTCAAACACCACAGCTGGGGTCAGAAACTTATCTGACCCTCTAAGGTCTAAGGTCTCAGCTCCACGGAGTGCAGCGCAGTTCGCCCAGGTGTCTGCCCAGCAGCCTCCATACCCATGCCAGGTGTGGTCTGTTTCAGAGAACTCTCAGGTTTGTGCTGTGAGCAGACAGTGACCCTGACCACTCACGTGGGTTAAAGAGCATGGGGGAAGTCCACTGCGGAAGAGGAGGAAGGAGTAGGGCCCCCTGCGTGGTCAATGTCCACACGAGCGTGGCTGCTGGCCACCTCAGGACTGCTGTGTCTCCTGAGGGGTGCTGACCCTGTTGTCCACACCTGGCTCTGTCATCAGGCTTCGAGGGCCGCACACACTGTGAAGCCCAGCAGAGGAACACCTATGAGTGGAGGCAAGAGGCCACGTTGACAAGGGACCAAGGCACCACTGTGGCACTGTGTGGGTGCCCTGGTCTCACGGTGACCACGGTGCCTTCTCATGTTGCAAGGGAAACTGGAGCTCCCACACGTGTGTGCGAGGGGTGGAGGAAACCTGGGGGCACCACCATTCACACACTAAAGCACAGACAGCTGGACTCGCCTGCAGTGCCCGTGTGGGGGCACTGGGCAGGGAGACCCCTTTGCTTGCTGAGGTCACCTGGTGCATCTCACAGGCACCCTCACATCCAGTGCCACGATGCACACAACCCTCTGCATGAACACACGGGGCAGGATGAGAGGGGCCGTGAGCAGGCTTCCTGGGCCACACAGCAGGATGTCGCGGGTGGGTTTGCCCCCATCTTAAAACCAGGAGTGTGTGGTAATCAGGACACAAGGAGGACATTTTCTGGCAATTAACAAGTGACCAGAGGAGTTTAAAATCCTGGAGTGGAATCAAAGGCCCTTCAGAAAAAGACAAATGAAAATGGCCAGTTGGTCATTAGTCACCGGGGGCTGTCCCACCTGGGGTGGGGGCAGGATTCCTGCCACTGGGAACTACACGGATAAAGAAGAAATTCATCGCCTCCTTTACACCTTGGAAAGTTAAATGCTGAACCGCTCGTTACCATGGCCACCCGGGCAGCGCTGGTCTCTCCTGGCCTTTGGGGGCTGTTCAGCAACAGCAAGGCAGTGCTCCCTCCTAGGGCCACCTGCCAGGGCCGCGGGCTCAGTAGGTGCTTTCCTTGAAAAAACTTCCAATTGTGAGTGTGCCTTCGCACAAGCACACAGAACCAGGAAGGGCCAGGCGTGTCCCAGGGGCCCGCCGATCACCAAGGTGGTGCTGCAGAGAGACAGACAGACAGAGAGGGAGACAGAAGAGACGGGGGAGAGAGGGAGAGAGAGGGAGAGACAGAGAGAGAGACAGAGGGGGAGAGAGAGATGGAGAAGAGAGAGACAGAGACAGAGTCAAAAAGAAAGAGAGAGGAGACAGAGAGAGACAGAGAGAGACAGAGAGAGAGAGAGCGCACAGGTAAGGAGAGTGAGGCACATGCACAGGGCCGGGTAGACAGAGCCCTGTCCTATAGGAAACCCCGTTATTCTTGGTTCTAGAAACAGAGTTTAAATTGTGTCCTTGCGGAGCTGCTTGTGGGGTTCCCTGAGCCCAGGGGAGTGTGGCAGCCGTCTGTGGGTGAACACAGGAAACAACCCAAAGCCTCTTTGAACCTGGTGGAAGAGCTTCCCGGGGCCTGGCTGCTGCTGACCTGTGCCAACCTGGTGACGTAAGCCACTTGTGCTCGGGGACCTGCAAGTGCTTCCTTTCCTCCCACGGGGGCCCTCTGGGTGGGAGCAGAATAGACCTTCAAGGCCATGGCCACCATTCGTGACCTTGGGTGGTCTTGTGTTTTGGTTCTCTAACTTTGTGACCCCCAGAAGACGGCTCTAGGACACAGTCATCAGCCCCTGTATCCCGAAGGCCCAGGGGCTGTCTTGAAGAACCAGCCACGCGCCCCTGCAGAAGAGGAACACTGGTGCCCTGGGCATCCTAAGATGGCCACAATAGCACCTGGGCGCTGGGATGCCCGGCCAGGAAGAGCCCAGGGCTCTAGAGTCCATGTGCACGTGGAGCTGTGTGCCAGGGAGGGCAGGCTGTCAGGTGCAACCCGGACCCGCCTGGCCCTGGCCACCGCTCCGCAGGCTGGGCACGCGCACGTGAGTGCAGTGAGGCTGGTGGAGGGGCACCCCAGCTGTGCAGCAGCAGGGCGGTCGTGCTGGACGCACACCTCCAGCAAAGACGGCGGCTTGTCTTCCGCGGGATGCTTCCACTTCACATGTTTAGTGATTCATTTTTATGAGACTGGTAACCCGGGGTCGTCGCCTGGCGAGACGACCATGGAGATGGCACCCAGCAACTCTGTTGGGATGCAACAGCAACGGTTAGCCGAGACCTGACTCCTGCAGGGCTGCTCGTGTCTTAGTTTTTAAGCCATAGGGGGAAATGTGTGAGTCAGCGCTCTGTGTCCGTGACAAACGCCTAAGAAAATCATCGTGACTTCTGTCTCCGAGGTTCACCCTGGGCCAACTCTCCAGGGGTGGACAGGTGTCAAGGCAGAGACCATGGGAGGGCCACCACACAGTAGGGCTGTCACTTCATGGCAGAAGGATGCCAAGAGGGGAGGGCCAGGGCCCCTCGTCCCCTCAAGGGCACGTCCCCAGTGACCTTCCTCCCTCCCTCTAGCCGGCCCTCTTTGGGGAACAAGCCTCAACGGGGGTCTTTGGGGACACCTCCGGCCCTCATGGTAACAGGACACATCTCCAGCCTTCAGGTTTTCTGCCATTTGGGCTGGATGACCTTGAGGGCACCTGGAAACCAGGGTGTGTCGGCGCGTGCAGGGTACACAGGGTCACCCCCACCGCCAGTCACAGTGACTTAGAGGACTTCTCACAGAGACACTGGGCTCCCAGCGAGTGAAATCGGGTTCCCCGATAAGCTGCCGAGGCCCGCTCTACCCCTGTGCAGCTGAAGACCTAAGGAGCTGTTCTGAGTGCCCTGCTCAGGGCACCTCCTCTGCGGGGCTGTCTCCCTGTCCCTGGCGTCTCTGCCTGTGGGCCTCTGCCCCTGGACCTGCTCTTGCGGGTCATTCTTCCCACTCATTCTCACAGCTAGGGCTTCACTCTCTGCTTATCCACGACCTTCTGGCCCCCGGCTGCCTGGCCCACACCTGGCTCTGTCACCAGGCCTGCCTCTGTCACCAGCCTGCCTCTGTCACCAGCCTGCCTCGGTTGGCAACTTCACATGCTGTCCACAGCCAGACCAAAAGGGAGCTTCCAGAGTGGTGGACTCACTGCCCACTCTCCTTCTGGAATCTTGAACACCCTCCCCACATCTGACCACCTTCTTGTCCTTCAGGTCCTGGCTTGATCCCTGGGCCTCCTCCAGGCCGTGTCCTTTCCGCCCCGGGGTCCCCCTTGCAGAGCCTGTCTGGAGCAGTGACAGTTGTGGAGTCTCTGGCTAACTTTCTCCCCTCCCTCTGTGTGACCACATCCTATCAAAGAGAGGTGTCCTGGAGTGTAGGAGAAGGACCCCCGTGTACCACCACAGACACCCCAGAGACCCTGGGTCCTTCACAGAGGGACAGAGGCTGATCTGGGATCACCAGGTGCCCCCGAGGACAGGCAGGCTCCACCATGGGTCTCCTTCATGCCCAGAGGTCTGCTCAGGCATCGAGCAGGACCCTCGCAGGCCTGTTTGCAGGGAGGTGCCCGCCTGGGGGAAGGTTGGGCCCCGGAGCTCTGCACTCTAATATCCCCTGAAGTGGAAGATCCCTTGTCCCATCTTGAGGCTTGCTCTCCCTGGGGACGAGGACAGGAGGAGGGCAGCCCTAGGAGCTTCTCCCCAGAGAGGAGTTTCCCCTGCAACTGTAGCGGTATCATACCCCAAGGGTGCACGTGCCCCAGAGGGTGGCCATCCTGGAGGGTGCGCTTGTCCCCAAAGGGTGGCTGTCCGGGCTCCCTTCCAAGCCACTCACCACAGCAAGGGGCAGTCTGAGGTGACCCATCCTTCCCAAATTTCTTTCTGCTCTCAGCTTTGAACAGAAACAAAAATAAGGAAAGTGAAAATGAGCATTTTACTCCATTGTGGCTATTTCCTCTCATTTGTGTTGTCAAAAAGTTATTATTTCTTCCAATTCAAAGAGATGTTTTAGCATTAATTTACTAAACACAGCTCAGCATTTAAATGCTTCACGTATTCACGAGCCTTTATTCATGCCAGCACAGTGATATTTAAATATACTCACAGGTATTAAATGAAGAAGGTTTTTTGCTTGTTTGTTTGATCAGTTGCCCGTATCACCTTGCAGCTCAGGGGGCACAGGGAGGCAGCGCTGGCCTCTTTGTGGGGCCCAAGATGAGACAGATGTGCCTTCTTTATTGCAGGTGCCCTGTGCAGGAAGGGGCTGTGGGCTGGCCATGGGCTGGGGAGGTGGGAGGGGTCAGGAGAAGGACATGCTGCTTGAACAAAGACACTAGAGATTGCGGCATCATTTTTTATGGACACTGAGAACAAAGTCTCAATAATAACTGTAGAGTTAATTTTGCTTCAAATTCTTTTTCTCCCTTAATAGAGCTCATTATGCAAAGAGAAGTCTCAAAATGCTTTTAGTTTTGTTTTGTTTTGTTACAGCAATATTTGGCAAGATTCAAGCTAGCCATTGTTTTACTTTTAGCTGAACAATCAGGAATCCAACGGTTACTGAGCCCCACTTGTGTGGGTTTCAGAGATGGAAACGGTACGAGAAGCTCCCAAATGCCTGTGGAAGTTTCTGCGCATGATCAGACTTCCAAAGGAAGCCGTTTCCTGCAAGGTGGAGGTTGGGGTCTGCAAGTAGATCATGACGGAGGGGTGAAGGCCAGAGGACACCGACCCCTGGCCTCCGAGGGCAGCGACTGGCCTCAGTCAACAAGTAAGGACACATGTTGGTCAGAGGACAAGTGGTCTGGCCCCACGAGGCTCACGGCTCAGGTGCACGGGTGTGCACACTGCCAGGGTGCACGAGCTACCCACAGAAGACATATATCCACACACGGCCCTGTTTGCCAAACTTGTAGTAATTTATATAATTATACACATAATATACTTTAACCAAATACACAAAGATTTTTATGGTGCCACTTAGGGTCTAGATTGAACTTAAACCACTACTTAGTCTATCTCTCTTAATAGGATACTAAAAGGAAATTTTATGACAACATTATCAGTAGCATTTTGCTGATAATTAGAATAACAATAATAATACCAAGATATTTTTTCAGTAATAATGGTGTTATTAATGAGATTTTTATGAAAGACAGACTTCTTTGGTATAATTATGAAAATTGATCTTTTGCATTTTACTTATTCACTGAAATCAGATAAGTGGCTTAACTACATGTATTATTTCTAATAAATATTCAAAAGAATGCATTTAAACAAGGCTCCTCATTCTATTCTTGCTCATATTCCTTGCATTTAAATAAAAGTGTAATTGCTCTGCTTTTTAAACTGCTAGTTTGGATTAGCTGTCTAACCTGTACAGTGTGGCTGTTTGCTGTTTGCATTTTTAATAGCTTTATTACCATTTGGTGAAGCCTTAATTTCTGACTGCCTTGAAGAGTCCTGCCTTTAAGTCAGCACTACAATTTAACCTGCAATAATCTGTCAGGATAAGATAAAGGCCCAGACCAGAGGAAGCACAGTGTTTTTGTGTAGCATTCTGTCATTGTTAAAGGCAGGATCTGAGCGTGTCAAATGTAACCTCTGAAAGTTTTCTAAACTTTGCAGCATAATTTTGCAGTTCATGTTTTTAGTCGATGGCTCCAGAATGCATGATCTTGTTCACTAGGGAAAGCAATTAAAATACACATCAGCTGCCTGAGAATGAGCACTCACGGACATCAGCGGGGCAGTACACTCACTGTGTGTACATATTCATATATGTTGCACACGGGCCCACGTAGGTGTAAGAGCAGAAAATCTCAGCATTCCCGCGATGGGAACGGTCTTATCGTCTAAGAACCCAGGACTATGCCTCTGTGCACGCGTGTTTTGCCCCTCCATCCCGTTAGGCATAAAGGTGGGAGAGTCGTATAAAGCAGTGCCTAAACCCAGCAGGGTTCCAGCACAGGGCCCTTCCCAGAGGTCTTACTCAGTCCACCCCCTGACCCTGCAAGTCCCAGATGCTGGATATTTTTTGTGCAGATCCTTTAAAAAGAAGCGATCCTTTGGGCTGTGGCTGTGGCTCAGTGGTAGAGCGTTTGCCTGGCACATGTGAGGCACTGGGTCAATCCTCGGCACCATATATGAATAAATAAACAAATAAAGGGTATTGTGTCCCTCTACAACTAAAAAAGATTAAAAAAATAAGAAATCTTTTTAAAAAGCATGATTATTGTAGAAATCAGCACTAATTCCTTAACATCATAAGATTCCTAATGGGTGTTTCGATTTCCCAGTTGTATTATCTAATGCTCTATCTCTGGCATACATATATCTCTGGTATATGTCAGGAATACTTTTTTAGTTTGCTTTTTAATTTGTTTGAACTAAAAGAAAATAAGGCTCCTGCAATTGTGATTTTTTTGGACCGTTTCTGAAGTTCTTTCAAATTACAGGTCTTGCTGCCGTTTCTCCCACGGGCAGAGGGAAGGAGCTGCGGATCTACAGGACTCCAGGCGGGGTCTCCCAGCTGTGCTCCTGCAAGTCTAACCCGTCTCCCAGTTCCTCGTGGACTGTAATTATGAGATCTGGGGCTGGTCAGATTCAGGTTTCCCGAAGGAGGCAAGGGGCTTCCCGGTCTCCTCTTGGCAGGGACCTCTGCTTGTCTCTTTTTGAAGCACTGGTGTCCTTTGCTGCTCAGAGCTGCCGTGTGGCCAGACTCGAATTCTATCAGCCCTTCTCCACTTGCTAGCCGGACACCTCTGTGAAAAGAAAAATTTCCTCATATTATTCCTGGTTGCCTGGTCGTGCAGTTTATATTGGAAAGGCGGAATAAATATTTGATACCTTCTCTTTGTTTACTAGTTTTCAAAATAATGAATTATGCATCGGCATCCCCCGGTGGTAACGGTTATTATTTTTTTAGTTTCATTAAGAGTTCCTGGATTTAAACATACACTGGGTTTCATCTTCGGCAGCTATTTCACTTTGATGATCAGATTGTCCCCTCCTGGCCATGGGAAACCTCCTCAGTCAGCCCACACGTGTGGGGGGACAGTGTCCCCAGCTCCTGTTTCCCACCTCCAGCCTCAAACCGCTGCTCTCATGAACCCGATCCTGCAAGCTTTGCCTTGGCACCAGATTTACAGACACCCGTACGCACGTGGACACCACAGTGTGGCTACCTCGCTACATCTGGACGTCCACCAACCATGACATTGTATGTAAATACTCAGGGCAGATTTTTAAAAACCAAGAAGTCTTTTAAAAAGAAGATCCGTGCCCACCTTGAGCCTACAGCGCCCGGTCCTGGTTTCCCACAGGTGTCTCCACCACCACGCTACGGCCACAGGATGGCATTTGCCCCAATGCCACCAACAAGGTCTGTGCCATGATCTCAGACCCCCAAGCTTTGTGGACCTGGGAGGCCCGGGAGCTCCCCAGGTCCTTTCCTTGTTTCCCGGGCGCAGGACTCTGCCTTGCCTCCCCCACTCAGCCCGGGGGGGCCAAGGTCTCCATGCTAGGTCCCCAGGTCCACCTGAAGGAAGAAGGGCGGCAGGCCGGCCGTCGGAGGAGGAGGCTCCGCCGGGCACTTGTCTGCTCTCCCTGGATGGTGACCGGGAACTCGAGCAGCGAGTCCAGGTGGTGGAGGGGGAGAGGGCAGGTGACGGCAGCACCTGGGCTCCATCTGGCCTTGAGGTGCAGGTGTGGGGGCCCCAGTGCCCGCTGCTCTTGACGCGATCCCACGTCTGCACCCGGGTCCGCACTCCAAGCAGCAGCCCACCCACCTCTGCAGCCACGGTTGGGTCCGCTTCGTTCCCCAGCAGAAGGGATGCTGAGCACACCCCGCCAACCTGCTGCCCGCATGGCTCTGCCCACACCTCGTCCCGAGCCCGCCTTCCACGTCTGGGCCACCCAGGCCTTCCCACGCCTGCCCTCTACAGAGACACACCCCCCCCCCCGGAAATCAGACACTAGCTCCTCACAGACCGCAGGGACCATCGCACCGAGTGACCCTGCGCTCCCTGGCCATAGAGAGAAGGGAGTGCCCAGTCTGGGCAGAGTCCACAGGGGCCCTGCGCTGAGTGTTGGGGCCACGTGGAGACCTGCCCCTGTGCCTTGCTCAACACCAGCAGCAGCCTCACCTGCCGGTGCCATAGCCCTTCTGCGTCTGTGGACACAGCGTGAAGGGGGAGTCACACCCTGGCTGAGCAGCCTCAGACTTGCCGCCTGTGTGGCATTAGTGGTCAGCAGCTGAGTGACTGTGATTTCATGGGGACACATTGGTGATGTGTCCTGTGTCCCTCTGAGGAGTCACTCTGTTCTCTTGGGAACTCCCCCTACAAAGGCCTTTGGAATTGGTGCTGCTCTCGCGGTAGAGCCAAGTGGCTTGACAAGGGAAGGGGTGCGGGCAGCTACAGAGGTGTGTGGGCGCCCCTCCTCGCACACCTGCTGCTGGACCTGGGGAGGGGCTCTAACGGGCAGCTTCGTTGTCTCAGAACAGGAGCTCCCGCGGACTTAGAGGTGGCCATGCCCTGGGATAGAGGGAGGGCAAGTGGAGGGGACCGTCTGCAGACCCCATGCCTGTCTTCCCGGCAGAGCTGAGGGTGGCAGCCGGGGGTGAAGGCGAGACGAGAGGTGGACGCATAAAGTCTGGACACGGAGACGAAGAAAACGCAGCGGGACCCGCAGAGCTGTCCACTCTCCTGTCCCAGGGAGGGCCTCCCGCTAGTGAGGAAGGAGCAGCTCCAGAACCCGTCTCCCACCCAGGCTCCGCCTGCCCCTGGCCAGCCTCTGGCCAGCCTCTGGGCAGCCTCTGGGCAGCCTCTGGGCAGCCTCGCCTGCCACCTGCCGACGTTGCCTGCTGGACCGCTGCTGAGTGACGGCACCTCCTCCACCAAAAGGAACTGTGGTGGCCCCCGTTCTGAGACTCGAGGCCCCTCAAGCATCTGGGGCAGGAGCAGGCTTCCATGGCCACCGCCATGAGGCCAGGGGCAAGTGTCCTGCTGCAAACCCCATGCCCCCTGGCCGCCTCAGGCTCCCTAATGGCAGGAGTTTACTTTTGCCCAGCTCCTGGGCTCTTGCAGCCTCTGAAGCTCTTGATACCAGGTGAGGTGGCCATGGGGGTGTGAGGTGAGGTGGCCATGGGGGTGTGAGGTGAGGTGGCCATGGGGCATGAGGTGAGGTGGCCATGGGGTGTGAGGTGAGGTGGCCATGGGGCATGAGGTGAGGTGGCCATGGGGTGTGAGGTGAGGTGGCCGTGGGGTGTGAGGTGAGGTGGCCATGGGGGTGTGAGGTGAGGTGGCCATGGGGGTGTGAGGTGAGGTGGCCATGGGGCATGAGGTGAGGTGGCCATGGGGTGTGAGGTGAGGTGGCCGTGGGGTGTGAGGTGAGGTGGCCATGGGGGTGTGAGGTGAGGTGGCCGTGGGCGTGAGGTGAGGTGGCCATGGGGTGTGAGGTGAGGTGGCCGTGGGGCATGAGGTGAGGTGGCCATGGGGGTGTGAGGTGAGGTGGCCATGGGGCATGAGGTGAGGTGGCCATGGGGTGTGAGGTGAGGGCCGTAGGGCGTGAGGTGAGGTGGCCATGGGGTGTGAGGTGAGGGCCATGGGGCGTGAGGTGAGGTGGCCATGGGGTGTGAGGTGAGGTGGCCGTGGGGTGTGAGGTGAGGTGGCCATGGGGGTGTGAGGTGAGGTGGCCGTGGGCGTGAGGTGAGGTGGCCATGGGGTGTGAGGTGAGGTGGCCGTGGGGCATGAGGTGAGGGCCGTGGGGCGTGAGGTGAGGGCCGTGGGGTGTGAGGTGAGGGCCGTGGGGCGTGAGGTGAGGTGGCCATGGGCGTGAGGTGAGGTGGCCGTGGGCGTGAGGTGAGGTGGCCGTCGGCGTGAGGTGAGGTGGCCATGGGGGTGTGAGGTGAGGGTCGTGGGGCGTGAGGTCAGGTGGCCGTGGGGCGTGAGGTGAGGGCCGTGGGGTGTGAGGTGAGGGCCGTGGGGGTGTGAGGTGAGGGCTGTGGGGTGTGAGGTGAGGTGGCCGTGGGGCCTCAGGTGAGTGGCCGTGGGGCCTGAGGTGAGTGGCTGTGGGGTGTGAGGTGAGGGCCGTGGGGTGTGAGGTGAGGGCCGTGGGGTGTCAGATGAGGGCCGTGGGGCGTGAGGTGAGGGCCGTGGGGCGTGAGGTGAGGGCCGTGGGGTGTGAGGTGAGGTGGCCGTGGGGTGTGAGGTGAGGGCCGTGGGGTGTGAGGTGAGGGCCGTGGGGTGTGAGGTGAGGGCCATGGGGTGTGAGGTGAGGGCCATGGGGCGTGAGGTGAGGTGGCCGTGGGGTGTGAGGTGAGGGCCGTGGGGCGTGAGGTGAGGTGGCCGTGGGGTGTCAGATGAGGGCCGTGGGGTGTGAGGTGAGGTGGCCGTGGGGTGTGAGGTGAGGGCCGTGGGGCGTGAGGTGAGGTGGCCGTGGGGTGTGAGGTGAGGGCCGTGGGGTGTGAGGTGAGGGCCGTGGGGTGTGAGGTGAGGTGGCCGTGGGGCGTGAGGTGAGGGCCGTGGGGCGTGAGGTGAGGTGGCCGTGGGGTGTGAGGTGAGGTGGCCGTGGGGGCGTGAGGTGAGGGCCGTGGGGCGTGAGGTGAGGTGGCCGTGGGCGTGAGGTGAGGTGCCCGTGAGGTGTGAGGTGAGGGCCGTGGGGTGTGAGGTGAGGTGGCCGTGGGGTGTCAGATGAGGGCCGTGGGGTGTGAGGTGAGGGCCGTGGGGTGTGAGGTGAGGGCCGTGGGGTGTGAGGTGAGGTGGCCGTGGGGTGTGAGGTGAGGTGGCCGTGGGGTGTGAGGTGAGGGCCGTGGGGCGTGAGGTGAGGTGGCCGTGGGGTGTGAGGTGAGGGCCGTGGGGCGTGAGGTGATTGCTGTGGGGTGTGAGGTGAGGGCCGTGGGGCGTGAGGTGAGGGCCGTGGGGCGTGAGGTGAGGTGGCCGTGGGCGTGAGGTGAGGTGGCCGTGAGGTGTGAGGTGAGGGCCGTGGGGTGTGAGGTGAGGTGAGGACTGTTCCCACTTTGCAGACGGAGAACAAGGTGCGTCACTGCCAGGAAGGTCACACAAGGCCAGCCCAGGCCGAGGGGCACCAGAGAGAAGGTCTCCATAATCCCAGGGTCTCACCTTGGGGATCTCACCAGGTCTCACCAGGGTCTCGCCTGGGGCTTCGGTGACCAGACACGTGGACTGGCAGCACTCAGCCTCCATAGACCCACTGTGTGCACCAGGGTCTGTCTTCCTGCAGGGCCTTGGGCTCCGTCTCAGCAGGCGCAGGAGATGGTTCTCCGGAGCCTCTGTTCCAGAGCTGCTCATGTCTGTCCTGGCGAAGGATCGGGAAGTGGTCTCTGGAATGACAGAGCTGCAGACACCATGCACATCCTCAAAGAAATCTCCAGAAACAGGCCACAGGCCACATGGCGTCAAGCCTACACTGAAGACTTTGAAGACCAGCATCTGCGGATCATTCCTGCTTGCAGTTCTGCAGAGCTACGCTGCTGAGGGGATGCAGGCATGTTGGGATCTGTCTCTTAGGGTCCCTCTTGGGGGCCCAGCTAACAGTCTGTGAGAGTCAGGGGGCCTCTGACCAGGGCATGGCCCGCAGCCAGGCCCAGGAGCTCCTACTGGCCACGGGCACTTGGGGAGTTGCTTCCCTTGGTGCTTCTAGAAGGCGGTGCTTGGGGCTACTCCTTCCTCACAGGCTGGAGCAAGACACACGGCAAACTTCAGGGGTGGCCCCTGGTCTATAGGACGTGTCAACAAGCGTGCTCCCTTGCTCTGGCAGGAAGGGGCAGTCGCACTCCTCACGGGCTGGGTTCCCGTGGAGCTGGAGGGAGGCGACTTTCCCGTGGACACACCGTTCTCTCGAGAGGGAAGGCAGTTCGCCTGAGCTTCCTTCCCAGGTGTGGATGGGAGGGTCTTTGAACTCCTGTGATGGGAACCAGTGGCTCAGGGTCCACAGTGGCCTCAGGTCTCAGGGGAGTCCCGCCGGAGAGGCCACAGACGTGGGAAGAAGGCCTGTGGCAATAGCAGGTTGTTATCAGGTTTGGAATCCCGGGGTGAAGAGAACACATCAGCCAGTTTTCCATGCAACACACAATGGCGCTGGTCAGAGGCCAAAGCCCAGGCAAGCCTGGGGCCAGCGAGGGTTTCTCTGGGGCCCTCCCGCTCGATCATCGTGGGTTCAGAGGAACCAGATCTGGACTGGGTAAAAGTGGACACAAAGGACTTGACAGACCGCCAGATCCCTGTTTTCAGCCAGGTTGGGTTACTGTGATCTCACTATAGTGCTTGAAAGACAGGTAATAGAATCTCAGGTAGCCGCTCCGCTCAGCGGCCGGGTCCTCCCTGGTGTGCGTTCCCTTGATTACCTGGCCTGGCCGGGCTCGGTTTTCAACCACAGCCCTCCAGCACGATCATCTGATCAGCTGGGGGCTTCGCACTGCTGTCAACGGCTCTAATGGGTCAAGCATCAAATTAACCCTTTGGCCCCTTCCCCTGAGAATTCCACACTTATCACAAAGCGATTTACTCCTCCGTCATTAGTGTGGTAACAAAGGGCTCTCACAAGGGCTTCCCCGGCCGGCTCTCCCTCCTCGTGTCCAGTCTTTTCTGGATAGCTCCCGTCCTCATAGGTGACCCCACGCAGCAGCAAAAGCCAGGCTCCCCAGCAGTTCTGTGGGGGTCTCTCCTAACCCAGAAGACGATGGCACCCAACACTGAGGGCCTGCCCTGCTCTATTCAAAGACAACAGGGTCACAGCAACACAGGCCAGATGACCTGTTAACTGCCCTTCACGGAGAAATGCATGTCAGCAATGTGTCACCCGGGCCAAGGCAGCCTGAGCTGCGAGCAGGTCCTCCTCACAGCTCTGTCATGTCGCTCTTGTCCCCTAGGTCCCAGCACACCAGACCTGCAGAGCCAGGGTGGAGGGCGGAGCTCCCTCGAGCACAACCGGGAGGGAGGCGGGAGGCAGCCCCAGCACCCTGCGTGGTACACGGTTGCTTTTCTGCCTTTCTGATTTGGGGGTTGCTGCATGCGCCCGGAAAGGGGCTGTGTGGCTGGAGGAAGCTGCTCTGAGCAGCACGCACTGTCCCCCTGCCTCGTCGGAAGTGGACTGGGTTTGGCCAGAACCGTGGGCTCCTGCCCAGGGGAAAACCCTCCTTGGAAGGGAGAGGCTGGGGCTTGGCCGTCGTCTCTCACAGCCTCCTGTCACTGAGGACACACAGTGTGCGGCAGAGTTTGGGGATGCCACGTGTGATCGTGGCCTTGATCTCTCCCAAGCCTTTGAGGTATGCGTGCAGAGGGTGTGAGCCAGACCCACAGCGGCAGCCCTTATCTCCCGGAGGCCTGCACCTCTCTGGGGACTCAGCCACCAGGGTGAAGGGAGATGTCCTCCCTCCAAGTACGAGCAGCCCTTATGGGGGCTCCTTGCCCCTCATGTTGCCAGCAAGAGCACCCAGGCCACTGCAGGGGTCCAGAGCACTGCCCACCCAGCAGAGCTCCTGGCTCTCAGGCCTTGCCCTGCCCCTTTCCTGCACCCTGCACCCAGGGCCCTGGTGCTCTCTGTGTGCCCACACTGGGTGTCTGGGCAGCCTGGCTGAGGCCCACCCCCCAGAATGGAGTGGCGAGGACAGGGTCTTGGCCCGTGAGCCATCTTCATATCTCTTGATCTGCTTCTGCGGCCCGTGGCACACCACTGTGTGGCACACCACCATGTGGCCAGAGGGACTCTGAGCAGGTTGGAACCCAATGCCCCTGGGTGCAGGCTCCGGTCTCTGCTAGGCACCGAATGCTTGTATCCCCTGAATTCACACGCAGATGCCCATGGGGTGACATTTGGAGATGGCCTTGGGGAGACCGCGGACATGAGGTCACACACGTGGGATTTCATGATGGAATCAGAGTCCTTATGAGAAGAGAAGTGGAGCCCTCACTCTGTCTCTGCCACGGGAAGACACGCAGGGTGGCCGCCCACCAGCCGGGAGGGGCTCTGGGCAGAAAAGGACGGTCCTGGTGCCCATCGGACCTCCAGGCCAAGGAATGGGAGACAAATTCCTGGGTCCTGGTAAAGCTTCTAACGCGGCGAGCAACGAGAGGCTGGGCCTGAGCGTCCGGCTGGGGATTCTGTCTAGGAGACCTGGCCAGGTGTGGGCTCTTGGCCAGGTGTGGGCTCTGACACGGAGGGAAGACCCGGGCTCCAGGTCAGCTTCCAGAGGGGAGGACGGGCAGTCGGACAGGCTGTCGCTGTGGAGTGTTTTCTGCCACAGAGAATCAGTATGCAGCAGGAGCAGGGGTGGCTAGTGCCAAGAGGAGTTACGTGTGAGGAAAAGACCCCTCAGCCGTGTGGCTCTGTCACTCGAGGAGAGGGTTACGGACCCAATCGGAGGAAACAGAGACTCATATCCACCATCTGCACGTCAAGATGAAGAAAATACCAGCTCTTCAAAGCCAAGAGGATCACATGGTCCTTCCCACACTCCTCCAAGTCACCACCCAGGGCAGGGGCAAGCTGGAAATGGAACTCGGGCCCCTCCGCGGCTCCCACCTCAGAGACGTGGCACGCGGCACCTGAGCCTCCGGCTCCAGCAGTGTGCTCTAAGTGCGGCTGGCCCTGCCGTGGCTGAGGCCCACCTCCAGTGCTGTCCTCCACTCGGGCAAAGTTTGCAGCCACATTCCCTGAGATGGGAGGAAAGGCGGGCAGCCGGTCCCCATGGCTGTGTGGAGAAGAGCCAGCCAGACTCACGGCCATGGAAATGACTCAGGGTCTTCGTTCCCAAAGAGGGAGTAGAGCCCTTTAAAGCAAATTCCCACAAAGTCCACCAAGACCAGAGAGGAGTCCAGCCAGCTACCAGCTGAGCCCTGGAACTCTTGGTGCTACAGGTTCAACCTGAGACCCACTGCAGGTGTGAGAAAGGCCACGCTAGCCAGGCCCTGGTTCCACCTGGACCTCATAAGAAGAGGTGAGAGACCCGCAGCAGTGGCTAACTGGGAGAGGCAGGAAGGACGGAGCTGGGGGCGCTGCTAACCTGGGCTCAGACCTCCGGCCTCCAGGAAATAGCCCTGCTCTCTTAAGACCCACAGTTGGTGGTAATTTGTCACACAACCCTGGGAAACAGGCACTCTGCGTTCCAGATGCTTGGATTATGAAACCTAAGGTTGATGTTAGGGTACACTCAGAGGTGGGAGGCTTGTGAACTGCGTGGTTATGCCAGAACTGCACGTGCGCCTTCAAGGTGAGGGCCAAGAACCCGGAAGCCTCCTTTCCCCTGGCCCTCAGGCTGCTGTGTTGTGTGGCTGTGGGGAGGCTGGGTGGCGGCTGGGCGGCACGGCCACTCTTGGCCAGGAGATCTAGAGGGTCGCAGGCTACAAGAGCCTCCTGGGGAGTGGGAGGGTCGTACCCCATAACCAGAGTCAGCCTCAGGTGACAGTGGAAATCTGGCAGGTGCATGTGAGCAGGAAGAGCAGGGTCCCACCCAGAGGACCGAGGGCACACGATGCCCCCAGCCATGCTGGAGTGCAGGATCACACGGTCCTTCCCACACTCCCCAAGTTACCAGCGTTTTGTTTTAGATATTTTATTGATTATTCTCTGATTCTGAAAGCCATACAAACTAACCAAAAATATTCAAACATTTCACAATTATATGATGCATAATTTGATAGTTCCCTAATGTCTTCTTCCAGAAATGACTGTAATTACAAGTTTGGTGAAATGATCTGTATAAATACCAGCATATTTGCAGTTGTATAGAGATAAGATCAGGAGCAGGGGGAAGAAGGAATCCAGAGAGCGGAGGAGTTTGGGAAAGTGGGACATTGAGTTTCTTCAACTTAACTCACTCGAGTGCCCCACTGCAGCCTGCCCATAGTGCGCAGGCCCATGGCGGAATCCCAAGATGGGTCCAGCCAAACACGCACTCCTGGGTGGAGCCTCTTCTCTCATGAGCTGGGTTGGAAATGTAAGGGAGAACATGACCACCTGACTCTTCCTGGGGGCCTCGTCCCCTCTGCTGCACCAGCTGCCTGCTCCCTGTCCTCCGTGCTCTGCCTGGACTTCCTGGTCTCGCGGCGCATCAGCAGCTGCAAGGGTGAAGGCTCAGAAAGGTCTTCCAAAGCCGACAGTCAAGAAGAGCCCTTTGAATCTAGAAATGACCTCGTGGCGCACCCTCAGCCTCGGGGCAGGGCTTGGGGCTCCTCTACATGGACGGCAGATGAGAAGTCGTGAACCAGTAGCTCTGCACGTCGTCGTCTATGTGCTGGGCACAGGCAGAGGAAGACGAAGCCCCGGCTTCCTGAATCCTACATGCCAGTGAGAAGGAGCAAGGTGGCTTCTAAGTGTGGAGGCTGAAAGGACCCCCGGGCGGCTGGAGAGGGGAGCAGGAGTGTTGCCATGGAGAACTCGGGCAGAAACTGGACCCCAAGTGCAGGAGGCGTGGCCAGGCTGTGGGCAAGGCAGGGAAGCCACAGCATCGAGGACCATCAGAGGACAGGAAGAGAGAACCAGAGAAGTCCAATATGGCCCGCAGCAGAGGACAGAGGAGGCAGAGATCATAGCTGGCATTTCTTTTCTTTTGTTGGTACCTGGGGCACTTTACTATTGAGTCACAGGGTCTCACTAAGTTGCTTAGAGCTTTGCTAAGTTGCTGAGACTGGCTTTGAACTTGCAATCCTCCTGCTTCAGCCTCCCAAACTGCTGAGATTACAGGCATGTGCTACTGTGACCAGCTCATAGCTGGTACTTCCATAAGGATTTAGGATCAGAAAAACATGGGTGCAGTTTTTTGGTGACCTTGGCCAGTTGGTGGTCTTTTCTGATGCTCTGTATTTCTGTGGCTGGGTGGGGATCTTAGCATCTGCACTAGTGCACAGGCCTTCCTGAGCCACACCTGTGTCTGGGGCAGCCCACCTCCTGCTGTTGCCCCCCTTGCCCCCCAACAATTCTATGCTGCCCACAGTTCTCCTAGCGCCTCACAGTCTCCCCAGCTCTGTGCCGCCTCTGCTCCCTGGATGCCTGACGTTCCTTCACCTGCTCAACTTCTGTCACCCTCCAAAGCAGCACAGGGAACCCCACAGCTCTGCCCGTGCCCCTCCCGGGGCACCCTCCCTCTCCCCCCTGTGCCTGGGGTGCGCCTGTGCTTGCTGGCACCTCCGGGGTCCTGGGGGTGCCCACTAGCGCCCTGTGTGTGGGAGGCGCCACACCCATGCAAACAAGCAGGGGGACCCACGGAGCAAAGTGAGTCTGTGAAAGGAGGGACCAGATCAAGGCCGGTCTTGGCTGCCTTCTAGGCCAAAGAGTCTGAGCTACATTCTGCAAACCGCAGGGCGTACTCGAGGGTGTCGACTGAGTCCAGCGGTCCTCAGGCATGGCTGTGCATTGGAGTCACTTGGCGAGCTTTTTAAAACTGCAGATAACCTAGGTCTTAGGTCCCAGCTCAGACCAACTGAGCCAGAACCGCCATGTGGAATTTCGTCTTACGTGACAGAATGTCTCTCAGGGGCTCCTAATTGGCCCCCAACTGAGATCCACTGACATGACCAGAGGAGCGCAGATTAGGGGCTGAAGAGAAGGCAGGAGCCTGCTGCTGTCACCCCGCTAGGACAGCATCAATGTGTGCACCCCACGGAGGTCTCTGGAGGCTCCTCCAGGGCTGGATGAGCCAGTAACCCAAACAGGGCTTTGCCAAGGGCAGAGGCCTGCTGGACTGGATTGAGTCATGAGTGCTGTCTGCACTCACTGCAGAGCGGGAAGCCGTCCACTCCAGGGACCTGGCACATGCCCAGCCCACACCTACTGGTCACAAGGCCCTCCAAGAGCCAGTGTACTCATGTGTGGAGTGGGGACACTAGTTCCACCTGCTGAGGCTGCTGCGGCACCCACATAGCATGGAGAACAGGAAAGGGCCTCCCTCGCGCCTCCCAGAGAAAGTACCCAGAAGCACAGCGAGTCTGTGATGTCAGAGAGAAGGGGCCGGAGACAGCCATGGGCCTCCCCAGGCTCCGGAGAGGACGACCCACAGAGAAGAGGGGAAGAGGTTGGGACCTCTGCGGGAGTGAGGAGGGTGCATGTGAAGGGACCACCAAGGAGGCCAGAAGGTCGGGTTCAGAGGAGAGGCCGGGAGAAGCTGACTCCAAGGGCCAGGCATAGGGGTTTGGCGGTAGAGAACCGTCTGGGCATCATTGGATCACATATATGCAGCCAGTCTCTGCTGCCAAAGGGATCTCAGACGCCCTGTGGGATCGGAACCTTCATTTTCATGGAGGAACAGGCTGGGTGATAATGCACTGTCCACTGCTCAGCAGGGGACGCCGCTCAATACCAGGCACGCTTTTGCACCATTAGTGTTTTGAGGAGCAGAAAGCAAGCAGAGTCTGTGAGTCAGCAACCCCGCAGGGTCTTACTCCTGGAGACGCTGTGCACGGGCTTGCATGGTTCTGGGCTATCCCCACAACCTGCCCCAGACATCCTAGGTCGAGAAGGTGGCTGCAGCTGTGGTGGACAGTAAGACCTGGCTGGCCGAAGGGCCTGCAGGTCCCGCCATGCACACAGTGGGTCCTGGTGTCAGTCTGGGCTCCCCAGTGGGCCCTCCCAGGGGCTCCCATCCGCAGGAGCACATCTGAGCACTGACGAAGGCTCCCAGGTCTGGCTTTAGGATGCTCTTCTCCTTTGGCAGAAATCCCCATCAGGAGGAGCAGCCTCAGGGACACTGAGTTTTGAGGAGCTGAGGGGAGGTCTACCAAGCTCCAGGAGCCAGCACTGTGGGCATCAGGACGGTGAAGGAGGCGCCAGCGGTGCCCCCATGGGCGAGTTCCAGTCCTCCACTGGAAATCAAGTCCACAGGGTGCATCCTCTTTTGCACTAAATTCAGGTACAGAAAGGGAGAATGTGGTTCTTCCCTGTTTGACACTAAGAGAGCAGTGTTGTGATCCTGCTGAGGCTTTGGGCTGAGAGAGCATGGTTGGTTGTGGCCACATTAAAAACTTTTGGCCAACAGTTCTTTTGAATGAACTTTTAGAAATGCAAAATAAAGTCTCACCTCCAAGGCAAAAAGAAAAGAAAAAAACCCCAAAACAAAGGACCTCTATCCGTGCTTGAAGGGGGTCCTGAGGGTGCAGGGAAGGTCAGGCCCACCCCCAGCCAGCTGGAGGGGACTCAGGAGGCGGGAGGGCCCAGCTGCAGGCTGGGGAGCTCAGGCGTCACCGCGTCACCCCAGCTGGGTCTCACTCTGGTTCCTGCTAGGTCAGCTGGGTCTTCGCCTTCCTGTGCTGATGAGTTGGGGCCTGGGTGCTGCCTCTCCCCTCCTCTGCTGCAGCCCCCGTGGTGAGCAGGACCCTTCTCCAAGGAGTCACATCTGTCTCATTGCGCCTGGTAGGCTCTGGAGGAACAAGCAGCCATAGTAGGCCTGTCACCGGGGCTGTGGTGGCTGGTGTCACCTTTGGGCCTGGCTGCATCCTTTGTCCCTGGAAAAAGTGATCAGCTCTGGGCTTGTCTCTGGGACCCCTGGGCTGGGAAAGGGCGATGTGACCCGGCTTTCAGCACCCAGGGTATAGTTACCAGAGGAGGGCTGAGATGCTGCCGAGCAGAGACAGCCCCACACTTCCCGAGCAGATAAATTATGGGGTTACTATCACCACTGCAGAGCTGGCTTCACTTAACAGAGGGTCCTGTACAGAAGATTCACTGAGAGTCTGCTAAAAGGCAGTTGTCTCCAAGTGTGGCTAATCACCTGTTTAGTGATCATTAATGCTTCACTAGAGAGGCTGAGCGAAGAAAAACTCAAAGCTCAATTGTAAGACCCACTGTCAATTGAGAATCAATCAAGGAAAAAAAAAAAAAACAACAAATCTTAAACAGTAAATTAGTCAACCGGAAAACAGGATTTCATTTACATAAAACTTCCCACCAACATGACTATGCATGAAGCCAGGTAACATCAATTGGGGAAAAACCTGCATTTCTTACGAACATGGTTAGCGATGGCCCTAGTTCTCGTGAGTCAGACCACCCTGTAGGCTTTGCAGACCCTTCAGGAGGTGGTAAAGGGTTTCCGTAGAGCCTCCCAGTTCTTCAGCTGGAGGGCGTCAGCCATCTAACAGGCCTCCTACAGGATGGCTGCTGAGTTGTGGGGGGACATCTACTAATACTAGGGACTTTCAGAGGGCCACTGAGAAGCCCAAGTGGCTCTCAAATTCTCCCTTTCAATCTAAATCGGACACACAAGGTAAACTTTACATGTCATAAAGTTGTAATTGTATTTATTGGACATTGAATATACACAAAGGCCCTCATTAGCATTTTCAGATCAGATGGGTCAACACTCATTGGCTGATATTTTTCAATTTAATTGTAATGGAAGTTATTATCATGTAATTTCTTTTGGCATTTATTTGTGCTACTATTATTTATCACTGTGTTGATTGGCACATTCAGGTTAATGGTTCATCATAGAGAATTGTGACTTTTATGACTATATACTGCCTGTTTTGTCTCATTTGGAGCTATTTTCTCTAAATTATTCCTTGATACTACAATTTTTCTTTCCATTTTCATGTGCTGATATCTGTTTGCTTATTCCTTCATTTTTAGCTTTTGTTACCACTTAGTTAGAAGAATATTTTGGGAAAAAAAATGTGTATATGGCCTTTTATAAAAAACAGTTTGATAGCCTCTGAGTTTAATAGGGAAATTTATCTCATTTACATTTAGTGTAACAATGGATACCCTTGATTTTATCCCTCAGTCTTACTTTATGACTATTATTTGTTATACTTTCCTATATTTTTACATTTTCCCACTCTGGACAGTGTGATCTAGTCAGTTATTCCTGTTTTTCCCTGGTCAATCTAGAATTTCTGCTTCCCCACTAAGCTAGTCAACATGCTCCTGTTCCATACTCGAATAACTTGGACACACTTTCCTTAACTGTTGGATGAAGACCAGGATCCAGAATGCCAGATGCCCTCCTCTTCCCTTCGTGTAAAGCAAACGAGGTAAAAACTCGTCCCCTCTGCTCGTCCCCTCCTTGTGACTCCTCATCCTGGCTAACACGGTTCAGCATTTCTAGTTGAAAACATCAGAGGCAGCCTCTTGTTACAAATTCTTGATGTTACTATTTTTAATTTGGAGTTGCCTCTGTAACAAAGCTATCCAATAGTTTTTCTTTTATTTATAATTTTCCCTTCTGATATTGGCAACAGGCAGAATGCAGACACTGGAGTTGGTTCTATTCCTATCATTCTGACTTGAGACATGGGTACAATTTCATTATTAATAAAGATAAAATTGCCTCTAACAAAAAAAAAAATAGCTACCACTCCTTGCTTTGCAGTGGCCTGTGTCCCAACACAGTCTGGGTCTCTCTGGTGCCAGCTGGATTCTACTTGGAGCATTTATAGAGCCTCTTCTCTCGCGCACGCACCTGGGTTTGGGCGTGGCGGTGTGCACAGATAGGATAGTGGAGATGACTGTGGAGATGGCCTTCCTGTGGACCATGCTGGAGACTGTCCTGCTGGCTCTGGTGTAGTGTCCCTCTGCTCTGGCCATCTCTGTGGCCTCGTCTCATGTTCTGGACTTTAATAGCAAACTTCTTTATAGGTATTTTCATGCTGCCCTTAGCGTAAATGCAGACCTCGTGCATACCGAGACCCTCCAGGGCACTCTTACCTTGCTGACGAGAGGCGTCCATCCCGCTGAAGGCAGGACAGGATGTGTGGGAGGCGAAGTCTCCCTGGGCTGCCTCCCACTGCCCCCTGTGCTGGGTTTCTGGCCCTGGCTCCTGTTTCTGGGGAAGTCTCTTGAGGAATCACCCCTGACTCCTGGCACGTGGCCCAGGTGCAGGAGTGTGAACTGGGAGGACCTCAAGGCCCAGTGCCCAGACACTGGAAGGGGTCCCAGGGCGTTGAACTCAGAAGCTGACCCAGGGGCGTCCTGGGAAGCCGGGCCGGTCGGGCAGTGGAGTGTTGGTTATCCCTCATGGGGGTCAGGCCCACCCAGTCCATCGGCCCTGGATCTCTGCTGTGGGGGTCCCATCCTCTCCCTGGTGATGAGCAATTCACCCCACGATCGCTGAGGCCTTCCCTCCACCCAGTGCGCGTCAGCTCAGTGGCTGTAGGTGGGACTGGCAGATGGCACCACACCAGCTTACTGGAGAAGAGTGAGCCCATGCCACCTCCAAATGCCATGCCTTCCTGAGGTGCCCAGGGAGGACCCGCACTGGTGAAGGGCAGGTCTGAGGTTGTTAATGCCCTGAGGAGGGGAGTCCGTAAGACACAGGATTGCAAGAGAAAGTGGAACGTAGACTCCATTGTAGTGGAACTTAAGTAAACTAGACTGAAAGAGAATATGAATTTCCTTCAGAATCACTAGTTTCCTTAAATTGTTTCTTCAGAGCCGAGAATAACCGTTTCCTGGACTTTGAGCACTTGGCACTGGTAACTCCTGGAGGGTGGTTGGGGGGGAGGTTTCTCCTGGAATCACCGCTCCAGCCTCCAGACACCTGGAGTGGAGCTGCCCGCGAGCTCTCTCTCCTGGGTGGCGCGTCTGTCACCGGCAGCTCTGAGCAGGCCCTGGAGCACGTAGTGCAGAGCTGTACGAACCCACCTGGCGACAGGGAGACCGACAGGGAGACCCACACGAGCTGAGTCTGGAGGTGCCGCTGTCCTCCTGCCCAGTCCAGCTCCTCTCCAGCCCGGGACCTGGGTCAGACCCCCTTCTCCGAGTCCATGTGGACACTGAGGCTGTGCTTGCCTCCTCCAGGGCCTGGCTCTGGCCACCTGGGAGCCGTGCTGCCTGGAGCTGGTGCCTGGCCTCTTCTCCAGGTCATTTTGCACCCCGTCCTCGGGAAAGGTTCTCCCACAGAGTGTGCAAGTCCAGGTCACAGGTCCCCGGAGGAAGAGCTAGTCAATCCCACTGTCCTCCTGGGGCAGAGGGTGCCGCCCGTGCCCTCCATCACAGCAGCCTTTGGTGCAGGCTGCCCCCTCCCGGAGCAGCTCTCCCACACCCACACCCAGAGGCCCGCTCTCTGTGCTCACCATGTGCACGGGGCAGGACCCTCCAGGCCTGCTCTCAGCTGCTGCCCTCCTGGCTGGATTCCCCTGTTAAGAACCCTTCTCTCAGAACGGTGCTACCCTTTGCACAATGGTGGACACAGCTGGGAATGGACAGCACAAACGCCTGACCACAGGCCGGCCCCAGCAGACATTTTGCTGAGCATTTTAATTCCTCCTGGTGGGGAGATGGAAACCAGGGCCTCGCGCATGCTAGGAAGACTGCCAGTGTCTCCAAAAGAACAAGCCGCCCAGCAAAGAGCACCTCCCGGCTGGCCAATCTGCAGGCACGCGGGGCCGCTCACTGCCGGTTTCTGGAAAGACCACCTCTTCTTGGGTGCCAGAGAGCGTGGACCCCTGAACATGGAGCTCAGTGCCGCCTCTTCCAGGGAGAGGAAGGTGAAGCTTGGGTGGCCAGGAGACCAGGGCCGCACCTGCCCACGCCTTCCTCAGTCTCTGCTGAAGGCAATTAGTTTCACTGAGTGTGAGGCTGCCCCTCGCAGCTCCAGGCTGGCCCTGGAGAATGGCCTCACCTGCACCCACACCTCTCTTCCCTTCCTGGAGGAGGTGGAGTCCTGCAGCGGAAATGGGGAAAGGTCAGCAGCTTTTCACCTTTCGGAATGGGTTTCCATGGTTACAAAACCCAATGCACAATACACAGTTCAAAACAAAACAGGCCTGAGGTCCGGGCCCTGCTCAAAGCCATGAAGACACTCCACGCCAACCCACTCACACCAATGGCGCCAGCCCCAGGAACAAAGGCCGAACTGGAGGCCAGGAGGACCCGCCGCCCGCGCCTCGCCCGTGCCTCGCCCGCCACGGACACTGGAGGCTGAAATTTTAGTTTCGTGTTCTTCAACCATATGGCAGGTGACCTTCAAGTGCAGTAAGAGGGAAGGAATAAGTGGCTGATAGCGGTGAAAGGAAGAATTGTGTCACCAAGTAGGCAGGCCCTGGGATCGCCCTGTCCCCAAAGCCCAGGTTTGAGTCTCTACGCCCGTTCCCTTGGCTTTTGTTTGTGGTGTTTAATTACAGGGCTGGGCCCAAACGAAGCGCACAGTTTATAGATCCCTGCTTCTCGTGGAGGAGGGAGAACGTGATCTATTTACAGGAGAGAGAGATTTTTTCAGGCACTTTGCAAGACACCCCAACCCCCCTCGGTTGCTGACTGTAAAATAAGAAAACTATTACCCAGCTGGGCGACAATGGGCTCCCACGGCGCCTTTCTGCACAGCCCGCAGCTGCAGGGAGAGTGCAGACCCCGCGGCAGGGACAGACATTCTTTCCCCGCAGCCGTTTCTATGGGCAGGGAGGCCTCCCACTGCTGCCGTGTATTTTCTATGCAAAACTGCAGAAGAAGTGACATTTTAAAAGTTTTGACCTTTGTTTTTTTTTGCATGAACTGAAGCATACATTTTTTAAACCTTCTGACAGGGTGTCTGTTAGAAACGGCAATAGCTATTACTGTAATAATAAAATGTTTCAAAATTCGAAAATTCTATATTGAATATAATGCACAGATAACCTTTGTGTGGAAACTGATAGTGAAGTGGGGCTTGGAGCCACTTCTGTATTGTTCCAGGAAAACAGATTATGACAGACTTCAGGCATATTTGGGAAACAATATCCCTGGACACGATGTTTTCATTTGTTAATTTAAGACTTGCATGATTTTTTTTCCCAAAAAGGAGTTAGAAGAGTTTTGCATTTTTAATACAAAGTATTTCCACTAATATTAAGGTTATTAAGAAAACCATTCTTTGCATAACAAAAATTTTTTTTTAAATTCTGTTATATACCAATCTACTTAGTGTTTTATTTGTTTAATTGAGAAAACTTTAATTCTTATTTGAATCCAAAACTTCCACCTTTTGTAAAAAAAAATGGGTAAAAGAAAACACCGAGAGAAAATGACAAAGAGAACTTTCTTTTAAAGATCTCGCCATTCCTAAGGGACGTGCACGTGATAGGGCTCAAAGGGAGCCAGGACAGACAGCCAGAGCACAGGAGAGTCACAGCACTTACAAGAGGAGAGCTGAGGGGGTCCTGCTCTCCACCAGGCTCTGAGGTGCTGTTGCACCTCACCTCCACCCAGAATCTGCAGGGGGTTCCCACAGCCATGGCTGTTCCTGGGCTTCTTGAGGCCCCTGGTCTTCCAGCAGGTCACCAGCAGATTTTAACTTAATTTTCAAGACTGGGAGATTCCCGGGTCAGGAGCATTAGTCCCCCGAGTGTCTGCAGGTGAGCTCTGGCCCTTCTCAGCTGCTCTGAAGCTGACTTGATTAGCACCAACGTCCACTCTCAAATCCAGGGCTCTTGCCCTGAACACAGGCCAGGGTGCCCAGAGCCGGGCCAGGTTTTAATTCTTAGCCTCCCGTCTAAGCTGAGTGACCTCCCTTTGGGGCTGGGCACTCAGCTTTAAATTCTCCTTTCCTGGAACATGGCAGCATTGAGAGTCTGTATGCTGCCAGCCACTGGCCACTGGATCACTAGTGAGTCCACAGGAGGTCTGAGTTAACTTCTGCCAGGAAGCCTGAGACGGGATTGCTGGTCTCAAACAGTTAAAATGCTGCTGTTGTCTGGAGTATGACTTAATTTAGGAACTCCAGATTGTGTCTACACTGCCTGAGCCGTCCACCAAGCCAAACCTGTTCAAGCAAACCACAGTCAGTGGAGCTGGGGTGACATGTGTTCACAGAAACCACTTTCCCATGGGAGTTTGAAGGAAGTGCTTAGCACCCCACCAACATGGTCTTACCCCTTTGTTTTCCTGGGAAGTTCCAGTCACAGCGTTCTAGAGCTGGGGATGCCTGCTCCAAGCCTCTTCCACCAGTAGAGAGGCCAAGGCTGGACACAGGGCCGGGTCCACCTGGAGGCCACCATGCCAGCTCCTCCCTCCCAGCCCTTGCCCTCCAGCCGTCCCCCTGTCACCGCGGCTGACGGAGGCTGAGCTGGCCAGCCTTGCTTTCCCGGCAGCTCCCTTCCTCGCACACCTGTGTCTCCTTTAAAGAGCACTTGGCAAAACAATTGACTAAACAAAAAGTCGGTTCTTTGAAAAAATAAATAAAATTGACAGACCCTTAGCCACACTAACGAAAAGAAGGAGAGAGAAAACTCAAATTACTAATATACGTGACGAAAAAGGAAATATCACAACAGACACTACAGAAATACAGAAGACAATTAGAAATTATTTTGAAAACTTGTAATCCAATAAAATAGAAGATATTGAAGGCATCGACAAATTTTTTAAGTCATCTGATTTGCCCAAATTGAATCAGGATGATATACACCATTTAAACAGACCAATTTCAAGCGATGAAATAGAAGACACCATCAGAAGCCTATCAACCAAGAAAAGCCCAGGACCGGACAGATACACAGCCAAGTTCTACAAGACCTTTAGAGAAGAACTAATACCAATACTCTTCTATTTATTTTAGGAAATAGAAAAAGAGGGAACACTTCCAAACTCATTCTATGAGGCCAATATCACCCTGGTTCCAAAACCAGGCAAAGATACATTAAGAAAGTAAACAGACCAATATCTCTAATGAACACAAATGCAAAAATTCTCAATAAAATTCTGGCAAATTGAATACAGAAACGTATCAAAAAGATAGCATACCACAATCAAGTGGGGTTCATCCCAGGAATGCAAGGTTGGTTCAAAATCAATAAATGGAATTCATCACATCAATAGACTCAAGATAAGAATCCTATGATCATCTCAATAGATGCAGAAAAAGCATTTGACAAAATACAGCACCCTTCATGTTCAAAACACTAGAAAATTAAGGGATAACAGGAACATATCTCAACATCATAAAAGCTATCTATGCTAAGCCCCAAGCCAACATCATTCTAAATGAAGAAAGCATTCTATCTAAAAACTGGAACAAGACAGGGACACCCTCTTTCACCACTTCTATTTAACATAGTTCTTGAAACACTGGCCAGAGCAATTAGACAGATGAAAGAAATCAAAAGGATATGTATAGGAAAAGAAGAACTTAAATTAGCACTATTTGCTGACGATATGATTCTATACCTAGAAGACCCAAAAAGTTCCACCAGAAAACTTCTAGAACTAGTAAATGAATTCAGCAAAGTAGAAGGATATAAAATCAACACCCATAAATCAAAGGCATTTCTGTATATCAATGACAAATCCTCTGAGAGGGAAATGAGGAAAACTACTTCATTTACAATTTAGCCTCAAAAAAGAAAAGAAAAGAAAAAGAAATATTGGGAATCAACTTAATGAAAGACATGAAAGAACTATATAATGAAAACTACAGAACCCTAAAGAAATAAATCTAAAGCAGACCTTAGAAGACGGAAAGATCTACCTTGCTCTTGGATAGGCAGAATTAACATTATCAAAATGACCATACTACCTAAAGTACTATACAGATTTAATGCAATTCCAATCAAAATCCTAATGGCATTCTTCATAGAAATAGAAAAATCAATCATGAAATTCATCTGGAAAAATAAGAGACCCAGAACAGCTAAAACAATCCTTAGCAAGAAGATATATGGAGCAATAGTAACAAAAACAGCATGGTATTGGCACCAAAACTGACTGGTAGACCAATGGTACAGAATAGAGGACACAGAGAATAACCCACAAAACTACAATTATCATATATTAGACAAAGGTGCCAAAAACATATATTGGAGAAAAGATAGCCTCTTCAACAAATGGTGCTGGGAAAACTGGAAATTCATATGCAACAAGATGAAACTAAACCCCTATCTCTCACCATGCACAAAACTCAACTCAGAGTGGGTCAAGGACTTAGGAATACAACCAGAGACCCTGCGTCTAATAGAAGAAAAAGTAGGCCCTAATCTTTATCATGTCGAATTAGGCCCCAACTTCCTTAATAAGACTCCTATAGTGCAAGAATTAAAATCAAGAATCAATAAATGGGAGAGATTCAAACTGAAAAGTTTCTTCTCAGCAAAAGAAACAATCTGTGAGGTGAATAGAGAGCTTACATCTTGGGAGCAAATTTTTACCCCTCACACATCGGATAGAGCCCTAATCTCTAGGGTATATAAAGAACTCAAAAAGCTAAGCACCAAAACAACAAACAACCCAATCAATAAATGAGCCAAAGACCTGAACAGACACTTCTCAGAAGGTGATATACAATCAATTGACAAATACATGAAAAAATGTTCAACATCTCTAGCAATTAGAGAAATGCAAATCAAAACTACTCTAAGATTTCATCTCACTCCTGTCAGAATGGCAGCTATTAAGAATACAAACAACAATAAGTGTTGGCGAGGATGTGGGGAAAGAGCAATTCATACATTGCTGGTGGGACTGCAAATTGGTGCAGCCAATATGGAAAGCAGTATGGAGATTCCTTGGAAAACTGAGAATGGAACCACCATTTGACCCAGCTGTCCGTCTCCTTGGTCTATACACAAAGGACTTAAAAACAGCATCCTACAAGGACACAGCCACATCAATATTTACAGCAGCACAATTCACAATAGCTAAACTGTGGAACCAACCTAGATGCCCTTCAGTAGATGATGGATAAAGAAAATGTGGCTGGGGTTGCGACTCAGTGGTTGAGTGCTCGCCTCGAATGTGTGAGGCCCGATGTGAGGCCCTGGTTTCGATCCTCAGCACCACATAAAAATAAATAAATAAATAATAAACAAACAGATGGTATTGTGTCCAACTACAACTAAAAAATAAATATTAAAAAAAGAGAAAATGTGGCATATATACACAATGGAATATTACTCAGCAATAAAAGAGAATAAAATCATGGCATTTGCAGGTGAATGGATGGAGTTGGAGAAGATAATGCTAAGTAAAGTTAGCCAATCCCAAAAAACCAAATGCCAAATGTTTTCTTTGATATAAGGAGGCTGATTCATAGTGGGGTAAGGAGAGGGAACATGGGAGGAATAGATGAACTCTAGATAGGGCAGAGGGGTGGGAGGAGAAGGGAGGGGGCAGGGGTTAGAAATGATGGTGGAATACAATGAACATCATTATCCAAAGTAGAGGTATGAAGACGCGAATGGTGTGAATATACTGTGTAGACAACCAGAGATATGAAAAATTGTGCTCTATGTGTGTGATAAGAATTGTAATGCATTCCGCTGTCGTAAATAAATAAATAAATAAATAAATAAATTTTTTTTTAAAAAGAGCACTTGGCAGAATGACACCTGCTAGGAAAGTCCCTCTGGGACAGAGGAGGAGGCCTGGAGCAGAGCCCTAAGAACCGCCCAGGCCAGGCTTCCAAAGCCTGGCTGCCGAGCACACCTGGGCCCCCAGCTCCGTCCTGGCTCAGTGAGAAGAGTCTTCGCCCACACGGCCCAGGATGTTTGGAGGCTTCAGAAGAGGGGAGGGGAGGGGAAGGGAGGGGGGATAGCAGAGGATAGGAAAGGCAGCAGAACACGACAGACACTAGTATGGCAATATGTAAATCAATGGATGTGTAACTGATGTGATTCTGCAATCTGTATATGGGCTAAAAATGGGAGCTCATAACCCACTTGAAGCAAAGTGTGAAATATGATATATCAAGAACTATGTAATGTTTTGAACAACCAACAATAAAAAAAAAATAAAAAAATAATAAAATAAAATTGGAAATTTAAATCTGAAAAAAAAAAAAAAACAAAAGCGCGTTGTGGCCACAGAGTGGGTTCACCATCCTGGGAGTCTCAGAGCTCTGCGCATACAGCCGGAGCTCAACCTCAAAGCCCAAGAAAATCCAGTCCACCCAGACACCAAGGCTGTGAACTGCTTCTCACTCTGAGCAAGACCTCCTCCAGGTCTCAGGAAGAGTTATGAGAGAGACCGAAGTCAAGCACACGGGCCGCGTGTTTGGACCAGAACACGGTGTGTCGGCTCCCCAGCAGCTCCCCTCTCTCTGTGCTAACTGAGCTCCACTCGTGTCCTCTGTACCATGGGGATAATAATGGCGTTGGCCTCACAGACGGGAGAAAACTCAAGCATGGCCTGTGCAGCCCAGCGCGGCGGAGCCGGTGACCACTTTTACCAGATGTGCACACGCGGGGAAAATGGCCTCAGAGCCTCCTCAGGAGAAGGGAGAGATGCCCCGCCCAGAAAGTGGACACTGCACCTCTTCCTGTGGAGCGGCCTGGAGAGGAAGGGGCCTGTCCACTGCTGCCTGTCTCTGCCCCTGGCCACGGCACCCTCCATGTGCAGCACATGTAGCTGCAACCATTTCTAAAGCTTTTCTAGGGAAAAACAGACCAGCAGATTCCAGGGTGAAAACAGAGCACCAAGAGTCGAGGGTCTTTTATGCTCAAAATGACACCTGTTCACAATGGCCCGTCTTTGTCAGTGTTTCCTGTGACTTCTCTGTGCTAGCTCGGTGTCACATTTGCATGACACAATAGGCCAGGCATGCATATTAGCGGAAGATGATTACAATAATTAGTCACATATCCCCAAAATGGGGGAACCTCAATGCAAACTGTAGTCAACAATTTGGCTTGTGGACTGATCATTGTTCGAATATAATGCGAAAAGCTGCAAATGTATAAATTGCCCCTTAATTAGATTTCACGTGTCACCAGTTCATTTAGCTGAGAAAGGCCTTCTAGCATTATGGACGCGGACTTGAACGTGAGCTATGAAGTCTGTTGGAAGTGCGGGCATCGGGGCGAAGTTGACAAGTTTGAACAAATCTCTGTCCTCTGTTTTTTCTCAGCCTGGGTCTGTTTCTCTCTCGTTGGGTCCTTCTCAAATTGGGCTATGTGTGGAGCCTGGCTGTGTTTTCACTCGTAGACGAGGAGGCCACTGATGGTGAGCTTGCTCGGAGGCCGCTGGACATCCTCACTGGGTGCTGGCGTGTGCCTGCCATGACCTCCACCCGCCTGGTCTTGCTCTGTTCACCTGCCCCCCTGAGGTGAGCAGGTCGCCCACCTGGGGACACAAAGCCACAGGAGCGCGGCCCCTCCTCAGATGGGCTCTGGCTGAGGACAGACACATGTCCACTAACAGCTTCCCAGCCACTCTGGGTCCTGTCCTCGTCCAGGAGTCTCCCCTCTGTGAAGCTTCCTTTTCTACCATTTCAGTCACCTTCAGCTAAATGTGTCCAAATATATCGAATGGAAAACTTCAGAAATAAAAATTCCTAAGTTCTGCACCGAGCCTCACGTCGAGCTCCCACGCTGCTCTGCTGAGTCCCACCAGCATGAACCATCTTTGTGCAGTGTGTCCACGCTACCCAAGTTGCTCACAGCCGGTTGGAGTTCCACTTAATGATGGTCCCAAAGCACAAGGGAGGTGGCACTGTTGACTCACAGGGGCCAGGAAGAAGCCACAGATGCTGCCTTTGAGTGGCAAGGTGAAGCCACAGCCACATGACGTCCCCAGACATGCTGTTCAAGCTGATCTGTTCTTAGTTGTGGTTCGTCTGTGACTGTGCCCAACGTGTAACTGAAGCTCCACCCCAGGCCTGCCCAGGCCTGCGCAGGGCCTGCGCAGGGCAGCAGGATGGTGCCGGTCACAGTCTGGGAGTCTTAGGAGGGGTCCCATGGATAAGGGGATGCTCATGGCCCAGCCTACATGGAGGGGATTTGCACTTGCCTTTGTTTTCCCGACTGCCGGAACCGCGTGGGATAAGACAATTCCCGCCCCGAGGACAAGGACCTCTCCAGGACTCGGGGAGCCAACTCACCACCACGACTCACCAACAGCAGGTACGAGGGGAGTCCACCTCAAGTTCACCCAGACAGCACAGGGATCTCTCAGGTACAGGAGAGTGGGGACGGTTTGTGGGATTATTTGGAATTAGCCCTCCAGGAAGCCCTGTTACAGGAAGGCGTTCGCTGCCCGCCTGTGAGCCTCTGGCCTTCTCCGTGACTAACGTAAGCAGTCTTCATTCCTTCCTCCTGTTGTCTCAGGTAAATAAGAAACTAAACAGCTCACACCATCATCTCTTTCAAAGTGGCTCAGCACTTCTGTACCTGAGCGAGTTCGGCCTCTGTCATGGAGACGGCAAAGGTCCGGGTGGGCCTGCTCCTCCTGCCATCCCCATGTGTCAGTCCCTCCCCCCACTGTGACAGAGCACCCAGGGAAACCAACACCAAGGAGGAAAGAGTTCCTGTGGTCTCTGCTCTCAGAGCTTTCTGCCGCAGTGGCCTGGCCCTGGTCTCTGGGCCCATGTGAGGCAGAGCATCATGGCGGCACCACGTGGCGGAGCAGAGCTGCCCGCCTCATGGTGGCCAGGAAGCAGAGAGCGCTCACTGTTCTACCCCAGCCTGCCCCGATCCCAGTAAGCTAGGAACCACCGATGGGTTAGTCCCTCATGGGGTCAAGCCTTCAGCACATCAGCCTGTGGGGGATGCTCCAGGTCCAAACGGCAACACCTTGTTGCCCCCCATGAGGGGGTTCACTAACACTTACTCACAGACTCTAGACCACGGCGTTCACGGAAGCCGATGGACTTCAGAGACTGGTTGAGTTTTGGAGTCCGACAGGGCCTGCCACCGATTCCTACCTGAGTTCACGGCCAACGAGACCCTTCCAGTGCCCTTCCTCTCATTTCCGACCTCCCTCTAGGGCCATGTTTGCTGGAAAAGTTTTGCTAGAAGATAGTTTCATTCCACGGCTCCATGTGTGTGAGACTCTCCTTGCAAGTGTGATGCTGATCTGAGTGACATTTACATGAGTTATTTATCCCTGAATGACATAGATCTACTTTGCTTACTGAAGCCGTAGAGGCCTAGATAGCTTGTCACGAGCTTCCCCTCTGGATGTGGGCAACCAAAGCAGTTTCTCAGACTTTGCCACCTGCCTGGGTTGAGGGCATCTGTGAGAGCAGTGGACCTGCTGGCCAGAGGATCCCTGTGGCTGCCAGCCTAGGAGCAGTCCTGTGGGTCACATCCCTTTACTCCTGCTTCCCCACTGGATTCCCAGGTAGCCGGGCAGTTGGCGGAAGGTCACGAGGAGCCAGGCTGGGGAGGGCCCAGTGGTGACGAAGGCAGAGGCGGAGGAGGCAGGGTGACGGGAAGGGACAGGGCCCTGACCAATGGCTGCCGTCACAGCACCATGCTGGGGCTCGTGTGAGTGAGTCCATTCTCTCATGGTCCAGGGGGCCAGAGATCTGACATCAAGAGGTGGGCAGGCCATTCCCTGTGTGTCTGGAGTGGGGGATCTGTCCAGCCATTCCTGACTTCCATGGGGGCTCATGGCCATCCTGGCTTGTGGTCAGGTGGCCACACCCCTGCCTTGTTCACGTGGGATCTTCTGTGTCCACACCTGTGCCCACGTCTCCCTTTTAATAAGAACACAAGCCATTGTGGATCAGGCCATCCACTCCAGATGACCTCATTTTAGCCTCCCTGGTGACATCTGCAACAACTCTATTTCCAAGTGTGGTCACTCAGTCTGAGAGGTTGGGTGTTAGGCCTTGAACCTCCCTTTCTGAGGGGACGCAGCCCAACTCACAACATGACTTTTAGGGACTAATGATTAAATTCTTCATGAGCAAGTTCGGGTTCCCTCCCGCCAGGCTCCAGAGCAACGCACCACGCGCACCGCTCCCAGCTCAGTTGGTCCACCGTGAGGCCTGAGGAAGGATCTCGCTTCCCCTGCCAGCCCGGACCGCCCAGTGTTCTGGACGTTGCCGGTCGTCTTGGCGAAAGTGAGGCTGGACCTGCTCCCGGGCTGTCAGACAACGGAAGGACCACACAGGGAGAAGCCCTCGACCGCACCCAAGTGCCAGAGAAGCTGCCCGCCCCGCAGTGTAGTGAAGGGCGAAGAGGGCGGGCAGACAGCTTGGCCGAAAGTGCTCGGCATCCGTAATCGGACCAACAGGCTCTACACCCAGCCACCAGTCACACAGGGAGATGGGCTGAGGCACCCCCACCCAGGGCCTCCAGGGGCTCCGGGGGTTCGTTCAAGGTCAGGTGGCTGAGGTGTTATGGCCAACAGTGTCCTTGTGCAGACGGACAGGACCGAGGGGGCTTGTGGGGAGGGCGAGCCGCCAGGCCCTCCGCTGCCCACCACTCAGCACCGCGGCTGCCCTGTGGAGTCCAGCCCCGGGGACCCCTCTCAGCACAGGAGGGCTGACTCGATGGTGGCGGCTGCAGAGCTCTGGGGCGCACCACCCCTGAAATCACAGGGAACACAACGTGAAGCAAGCCATTAACCAGGAAAGACACCCAAGGAGCCACGGAGAAAATCGTGAAAACAGAAAATCCAGCAGGATGATCTCACCCAACTCGCAGGACAGGGCTGGGGATGGACGGCAACGGCTGGATGCCTCCTCCCGGACCAGCAGTGGGGTGGGTGCACTTTCTTTAACATGGAGATGTGTCTCCGTCCTTGGGGAGGTACCGCTAACATTGCAGGGCTGTGCGGAAGCGCTGCAGCCTCCTGTGGAGCCAGGGCACCCCAAGCCTCGCGCTGCAGACCCAGGACAAAGTAGGAGGGGTCCGGTGACTCCTGCAGCCCAGAGGAGAGGGCATCTCCAACCGTGGCTGCCGAAGCAGGGGCAGAGCTATTTGCTAAAGAGCTGTTTTCTCCTTTCCCAGCAGCCCGTGACCCCGGAGACCGGGCACCGTCAGGGCACTAGGGCATGGTCGACTGTGCGAGGGCGTGAGTCACCTTCCGCAAGGAGTGTCCAGGCTCCTAGGGCCAGCCAACGAGGCTCTGCTAAGTGCCAGAGATGGAGAAAAGGACACAGCGAAGGTGAAGCAAGGAGCAACGGGAGTGAACAGAAGGACCCAGGAAAGCCGTCTCAGGCCACTGCCCGGGCGTCCAGTCACCACTCCGCTCCACGGATCCAGGCTCCTGTGTCAGGAACCTTGTACCTTGGCCAACAACTAAAAACCTGGGGGTGTCTCGGGAACAGAGAAAAGTGTGGCGAGCACACTCACCGGATCTCCAGGGCAGAGGAGGACGCAGAGAAGAGGACCAGGAGATAGAGACGGAGATCAGAGTCAGGGCACCACCAGCCAGGGACACCAAGGGCCAACCAGCCTGAGGATCCCGAAGCTGCAGGAAGGACGCTCCGAGAGCCCCCACCCGAGGGAGAGTGCATTTCCACGTGCCAGCGCCCATTTGTGGCACTGTGCTGCAGGGACCTAGGAGACCATCAGCGTGCACTGAGTGTCACATGGAAAGCCGGCAGTGAATTCCATTCCTCCAGAGGCCTCCATGCCCCCAGGGAGGGGACAGGGTGAACCATGAAAAGTGTCCTGCGGAGCCAGCCTGCATGGCCAGGGATGTGGTCACCACGTCTGCCGCTGTGGATGCCCATCTCTGGGTTGGTGGACGGGGCCACCAGCGCTGTGGGCTGCCTCCCTGCCTGCCCCAGGATTGAACAGCACTGGAGCGTCCAGCGCCAAGTGCCTTATGACCATGACCTGTGACCTCACGCCCAGCAGTGTCCCTCCAGGAGCCCTCCCCAGGCAGCTCACTGAGTTCCCAGCGGGGACATTTTGTGTGAACTTTGCAAGGTCCTCAGGATGCAAGGTGCAGTGTGAACAGGTGGCAGACGCCTGCCCAAGGCACCCTCATGGCCCCGCCTCAGGCCGAGTCTGGTGAGTCCTTCCACCAGGTGCCTGGGAGTTGAACATTCTGTCCACACACAGGAGCAGGCGCCCCGCCTGTGCTGGGGACGGTCACTCCTAGCCACTCTCTTGTCACCTTTCAGTCAGAAGTGCTTGCTGGAGCCTTCTGTGACCCGGCCCCCGGCTGGAGCTGGGGTCCACAGGGCTGGAGAAGGCACGGAGCCCCGTCCAGGCTGTTGGCTCGCCAAGTTCTCTCAGAGGGAGAGCGCCACGCTCAGATCTCCAGAATGAGTGGGAATTAATATTAGCAATGAATCGAACGCAAGAGCCAGTCCACTCGGTGAGTGAATCCTCTAGAAGGCCTTTTAATTTTTATTGGATCATAAATAACTTCCTGGGTCAACAGCTGAGGGGACGCTGCTCGAGAGCCACAGCTGACCCTCACAGGATGAGGGGCCTTGCAGACTTTCTGCTTCATACCTCGGCTCCCTCCCGAGGAGTGTGATCTCTGCAATAGGCTCAAGGATCCGAATACCATCTTTGGATAAGTGGAAGGTCAAGGGGAGAGGAGGTGGGGTGTGGAGACGCTGGTCCCTACTAATATCGGAGCTCTTGGGCGCGCGGCACACTTCCTGCCTGAGATGGGTTTCCTTCACCTCGAGATGGAGTTCCCTGCCTCCAGAGGCAGGGGTGGACGTGTGGGCTAGGTGGGGACAGCATGCTGGGCCTGGGCACAATCAAGGTGGGGCCACCAGGAGAGTCCATCTGCTCCCAGGGCTGCTCCCCTGGAGGCCGCAGCTGGGCTGCAGTGTGGTGGGAGGGTCTGGGCAACAGGGAGCTGTCTTGCTGCCCTACGAGTAAGGGCCCCAGCGCCCGAGGACGGGACACCAGGGAAGAGCACACCGGTCCCTCGAGCTCGTCCCTCCTTTCCCCTTGCCAAAGGCCAGCTGTAGTGCCAGGGTCACCATGACAGAGCAGCCGGAGCTCGGCGTCATCAGAGCAACTCGGAGCACTCTGTGGACCAGGTCACCCTTCACGCTCGGGCGGCCCTGCCCAGCAGGACTCCCAAACCTCGTCCTACAGTGAGGAAGCCGAGACCCACGGGAGCTGAGACACTCGTGGGAGGTCACACAGCAGGCGCAGCTGGCCCCCACCAGGAAGAGTCACTGTTTCACCTCTCAAGAGAAACGCGACTTGGTTCTCTTCATCGGGCATGAAGGCTGCACCGTGTGACAGACCCCCACCAGGGACTCCACGGCAGCCAGCCTGACCATAGCCAGCAGGGGATGCCCAAGGGTAGCCGTGGGAAGGACCAGGGCCCAGAGTCGGCCCAGCAGGCCAGGGGAGAGTTGAAATGGGTGGGGGTGGTTCTGCCCCCAGCTCTCGCCCCAGCCCCAGCTGCGGTGTCCTGCAGCGGTACTGGCTGTGTGTCTTCCGCTCTGGGCTCCACTCCCCACCGGGGCTGTGAGCATCGCGAGGCAAGCTCTCCCCGGCGGCTCCCTGTCCCAGTGCTCAGCACCTGCCTGTCAGGCAGCTGGGTGGCCGAGGCCACACTGGTTCCTGTGTGGCTTCGCGGGCTGGGGGGCACCCTGACCTGGCCAAAGGGGAGTAGGGGAATGCAGGCCAGCAGGAAGGGAGCAGGGGTGTCCCAGCCATGGCCCTCTCCCTGACTCAGGTGGTGCCAGCACCTGGACGTGTGGTTCCCACTCCACTCAGTGCCCTGGGCGGAGCTCTTCCTGTCTGTGCTCCGCAGACACTGAGGCTGTGAGCACTCCTGGGTTCACGTTCTGGGGCACACACATAACCGTTCCCAGCGGTTAAAGTCCTGAGTGGTAAGACACCGATTCTGTGAGGTGCAACCGGCACTTTATTTTTTAGTGAACAAGGTGCAGCCCACAGCAGAAGAGGATGGGATGGAACACACTAGAACTAGGAAGAGCAGCTGCTGTGGCTCTGCAAACCTGGGCAGGGAAGTGACGCGGGACGTGTCTTACAGCGGATGGAGGAGAACACCTCGCTCACTGTCGGGTGTGCCTTCACCTGAGGGAGTGGTGAGCAGGGTGTCCGCTTCCTGGGGCTGTATCAGCTGTATTACTTCCTGTGGCTGCTACAACAAACCACCCCGAGCCTGGAGCTCACGGCAGACGTGTTCTGTCGCAGCTTTGAGCAGAAGTCAAGCAGGGTGTGGGTGGGACCTTGCAACCGAGGACCCTTCCTGCCTCCTCCTGCTCCTGGTGGGTCCAGGTGCGCCTTGGCTCCCAGCCCGACCTCTTTGTCCCTGGAACTGGTCACCTGTTTCTCAGTGTGTCCTCTTTTCCTGTGGACAGGAGCCCCTGGACTAGGGTGGCTCTAGGATGATTTCACATAAAGATCTTTAACTTAATTGGCTTGCCAGGATCTCTGCAAGGAAGGCCACCTTCGCAGGTTCCGGGGGCCAGATGGACGGAGGCTATGCAACCCCATGGAGTGTGCAGGCACAGTGGCTTTGAGAAGGGGCTTCCACAGCCAGTTCTTGTGACAGTCCCAGCTGCCACATCCTCAGGCTGCCTCTTGACAGGCTCACTACTGACCGTCAGGTGACTTATTCTCTCAAATCTTAATTTGCACTTTTCTGATTATTAAACAAGATTATCTTCTTTTTCTCTCCAACTTCTCATGTTTCCTGTGGAATTTTTGTTCATCTTTTGTCTGCGTCTACCAAGTCACTCCTTTCTTTTTGATTCACGGGATTTCTTCACGTATTTCAGACAAAACCCTTTTGTGTTTCAGATTCGTCCTGGATTTCTTTCCCTAGTTCATGAGATTTTTTTTTTAATATTTATTTTTTAGCTTCAGGTGGACACAATATCTTTATTTTATTTATTTTTAATGTGGTGCTGAGGATTGAGCCATATCCCCAGGCCCAGTTCATGGGGTTTTTATAATTTCTGAAAGACTTTTTGAAGTAGCACAGTGAAGTTGACTTCGCTGACCTTGGGCTTTACGGCAGGTGTTCTGATTCACCGTCAGCCCACATCCGACTCAGAGTCTCCCACCCCACGCTGCTCGCCCCTGCCCCCAGGACACCCAGCCACAGAGACTTTGTCTTTCTGAAATGTGACAGGTGACTTTGGGAACTGCCTTCCACGGCTCAGCGTGACTTCATGTGACGGGTTCCTCCACACTGTGAGCTCACTCTCAGTGGCTCCTCATACTGCTCGGTGGTGTCATGGGCCTGGGCGGGTCGCAGTGGTCCACCACCCACCTGTGTGGAAAGACACGGCCCTTCCGGGTTTTGTGACTGTGAGTCGCTGTGAACCTCCTCCTTCCTACAACCCCTCAGATGACACTCTGTGAGGGGCTGCAGGAAGCCGCAGCCCCCAGGCCAGTGGCAATGACCAAAACTGGCTCCAGAGCTTGACGATGTCCCCTGGGAGTGGATTGCTTCCTTCACGTGGTGGGCACTTGGTGGGCTGCATCACAGACCACCGTACAGAGCCCCCAGGCCCCAACCCCTTTCATTTCCACGCAGCTCCTCTGTCAAAACGTCCCAGTGGAGGCACCCGATGGGGTGAAGGAGCATCTCCGGGTGGTTTTAGTGCATTTCCCTGGTGACCAGGGACATGTGCTAAGGTGCATTCCATATGTTCTCAGTGATGATGGGTCTGTTCACTTTGTTTTGGGAATTTTGTGCTCAGTTGTGAGTTCTCGGCACACACTGCATGCCAGTCTTTGCGGGCTGTGTGACCTGCTCCCCTTTTCTCAACCTTGGTTGGTTGCAGTCTGCTTAGTGTCTCGCACTGACGACCTGCTCTTACCCCTAGGTAGGGGTACTGACTTCATGTGTCAGCTTGCTGCCTAGTGCAGGTCACAGAGAGTTCTCCTGTCCTTTCTTCTAAAACCCTCGTAGCTTTATACCTAACATTTAGTTCCAGAGATCTGTGGTAGTTAATGTTTAAGTAAGATTTGAGGATTAGGTCAAGGTTCTTTTTGTATATTTATTTACTTTTTGCATGTAGGATCCCAAGTTTCCTAGCACAGTGTGTTGAAAAGACTCTCCTCTAGTGCTCTGTCTTTGCAGCTTTATACCAAACCAAGTGGCCGCATACATGGAGATCCGCCATTCTCTTTATTACTACATCTCCGCAGCATGACTAAAACTGAGTGCCATGATTCCTCCAAATCGACTTTTCCCCCCTAAAGTGATTTGAATATTTATTATCTTTGGGGTTTTTTTTACATAAATTTAAAATCAGTTTCTCTGTCTATAAAAAAATCCATCTTGGATTTTTACTGAAATCACATTAAATCTGTAGATTGTTTTTGGAAGAATTTATAGCTTTACTATATTGACACTTCCAATTCATGAACACAGTATGTCTCTCCATTTATTTAGGTCTTCAATTTCTCTTGGCAGCATTTTGTAGTTTCAGCATACAGATCCTATACAGATTTAGTTTTGTTAATTTATTCTTAAATATTTACTTTTGGGAAGACCTATTTAAATTACATGTTCATCATTAGTGTATACAAATATGACTGATATTTTAAATTTTTTTGTTTTTGTTTTGAAAATAACTTTAGACTTACAAAAGATTTGCAGTTTCTATATATATGTCACCAAACTTCCTAATGATGAGAACTTCTGTGATGTTTTAATCAACTTTGGCACTCCTGTGACTAAAAACCTGACAGGAACGATTTTAGAGGAGGAGATTTTATCTGGGGCTCACGGTGGCAGAGGTCTCAGTCTGTAGACAGACACTGGCTCCGTCCCTCGGGGCTCAAGGGGAGGCGACAATAATGTGGGAGAGCGCAGGAGAAAGAAGCAGCTCCCGTGATGATCAGAGAGCAGGAGCGACTCCACGTGCCAGAGAGGGACGTTCCCAAAGGCCACGCCTCCAACAGCCACCTCCCGCACGCACAGCCACCCAATTAAGGGTTGATTCACTGGTTGGGTTATTGCTCTTTTCCTGTCCCAATCCTTTCACCTCTGAATGTTCGTCACTGTCTCACGCATGAGCTTTTGGGGTCAACTAATATCTAAACTGTAACAAGTGACTATATCATATTTACCAAAAGTAAGAAATTAGCATTGGCATAATATTGTTCACTGAACGATTGGATTTATTCAGATTCCACCTGTTTTCCCATTAATACATCTTTTTTATGGTCTCATAAGATAAGGAGTGGCGCTCCCTGCACGTAAGCTCAGCGCCACTTGGTGAATGAACACTTGGCTCTAACAACCACTGCAACCAAGAACCATCATGGGCCCCAGTGTCCCCTGTGCCTCTTTGTGGCTGCCATCCCACCTGGGCCCCTGGCCCGTGCTCATCCATCTCCCGGCCTGGGTGGCTCTCTCGAAGGCCACACATAGGGTCCCACACAGCAGCCTTCCGAGCACGGTGACTGTCTTGGTAAGCTGTGCTGCAGTCCCCCAGGCTGCTCCGCCACCGTCTACCAATGAGCAGCACTCACCGCGCACTTTTACTAGGTGATGTCTCACTGGCTCATTTTACTTCTAAATTGCTTTCGAGGGGGACCGTGGTCCTTCTACTGAATTACTTCTGGTTTGGGTTTGAGGCTACATTGCACTACGAGTCTCTGTCCTCTTGGTGAATGGCTGGCTCCCCTTCCGCTGATGCTTTCCTTTATGAGTCTGGGCATTATGCAGTCAGTTCCTGGGCTTGTTCTAGAAACATTTGACACAGTATTTACTTTAGCAAAGTTGGAGATTGATCAATAGCTTTGAACTCCTCCCGGACCACAGCAGCGTGGGCCGCAGCAGCCCAGCCTTCCCTCCCTGACGTCCAAGCTGTCGCTGCTCCTGTCCCCCCACCTCAGCCTCGCCGGCCGCGTTCTCACCGACACCTGCAGCAGGTGTCCTCTGAGTCTCAGGGATTTCTCACTGTCCCCTGAGGGGACAGTGGCTGACCAAGGACAGTGGCCCCTCCCTCATCAGGCACAGGCCAGCGCAGGTTGAAGAGGCCACATTCTGGCTTCCTGATGCCAGCAGGGGGTCCTTGGCTTTCCATCAAGATTTGTTCCTAAGTGGATATTATCTCACTTGAGCAAGAATCAGGAGGAATCAGGACAGGCTCCGGCAGAATTGTGTGCTGTATGGCTTTTAAAAATCCTACAAAAATGGAGCCCCCACCCCAGGCACCCTGAGGCTCTGATTTCCCTCCCCAGGGCTGTGGGGGACTGCGGAGGGGACGTGTCTGCACAGCCACTTCTGTGTGCATTTCTGATCTGGGAGAGTTAGGGAGCCACCACTCATGTTCATGCATGTGCTGGTGAGAGCCATGCAGTCCCCAGAGGGGACCAGAGGCCCGAGGTGCAGGATTTCCCTCCCTAAGAGAGGGATGGGTGCTTCCATCTCAGCATTGACCGGGTTTACCTGGTGTACCTGAGTGGGCGGAGGGTTAGGGGGAGGGGACGCTCCTCCCTCCCAGTTTGCTGACTTTCCCATCTTCCGGGCCTCACCTCCTCTCCACAGGCTGCGTCTCCCCTCTCAGGAATGCAGGGGCGAGTTTCCCCTTCATTTCCCCTTCCACAGCCTCGTCTCCCTCAGGAGGGGGAGCGCTGGGACAGAGCCAAGTCCTGCTCTGCGTCCTTCCTGGCTCCTCCTCCCCCTCCTCCCTCCTCCCTCCTCCCATGCTCCCCGTCTCCTGCTTCCTCTGAACCCTGATTTCCTGTCTTCCTGGGCCCCTCATCCACACCCCTTCCTTCCCACTTGCTCTGCAGTGCTTGTGGTCCACCCTGACGCCAGTTTCTCTTTGCCCTTCCTTTCCAATAAAAGGGGGAGGGGCGTTAATGCAAACGTCCATGTGTCACACGATGAAGGAGACGTCAGTGACCTGAACAGTCTGTGTGGCTGCCCATCCGTGACCCTAGAGCACCATGAGGCAAAATCGCTCCCTGGTGAGGAGGAGCTTCCCGACGCTCCACTCAGACTTCAGGCCGACCCTCTCCATGATACGGTCCTCAACCTGCTGACCCTTAGCTGGATGGAGAGCGAAGCTGCTCTGCTCAACAAGGACCTGAGTGACAGCCAAGGGCACCACAGCCCGTGCCCCAGAGGGCTCCACCCTACTCCAGCGTCACTTGCCCCAGCGGGTTCCTGCCCCAGTGTCCATCTTCACCAAGGGTGGCTTGGCCCCTGTGAGAAAAGGACAGGGAGACGGCGAGCTTCTTAGCGGAGCAGGAAGGCCAGGGAGGAGGCAAGCCACCGTGTGTGACCCATCTGAAGAGGAACAGGCTGTTTAAGCCTGGCACACACAGGCAATGGGAGACAGAGGCTGGCAGAGCGGGGTGGGCCTGGGGGAGGCCGGCCGCAGGGTGCCGGGGACCCAAAGGTGCTAGTCTGCAGGTGGACAGGCAGCAAGGCTCTCTGTAGAGGCAGGACGGGACCGAGGGGCCACCTGTTCCTGCGGCTACAACAAACAGGCCACTTGTAAGCCACAGAGGGTGTCACGCCTCGGTGCTGGGAGGCCGAGCTCGCACACATGCAGACACTGACAGGAGGCAGGGAGGATAGCCACAGCGGGCCACCTGGCTGCGCTCGGAGGTGTGTCAACCTCCAGGTCCCTGCCTCCACCTGCCGTCACCTACAGCGTGTGGGAAATCTCTCTGGCAATGACACCACAAACACAAACACAGACAAGGCGCTCAGTCCAAGCGCAGGACCAACTGGGTGAGGCTTCACATGTCTTCCCAGGTTTGCAGCTGAGACTACACCGATTGGTGGGGTGGGGCGGGGGTCCCATTGGGCTTTCCCCACGCGTGGTCATGGAAGGCGCTCTGGTCCTGGAGGGAGAGGGCATGCGGTGAACAGAGTCCGAGGCCTCAGCCTAGCCCTTGCTCACCTCTCATCCTCAGTCCCTTCTGTGAGGTGAGGAGGAGGAGCCAAAGTCCCTTTGACCTCAGAACTGCTAGGACCCCATCAACCTCCCCACGCTGAGAGACGGGCGTCACGAGAGACCAAAGCCGGATGCTCTTGGAGGGTCTTTGTTAAAAGCCAAGGACTGGGCGAGAGGCTCTGGGAGGGCCTCGCTGCTGTCTCTGCTTGTAAGAGCTCATCTTCCTGGTGACCCTTCTCGTACTGTGGAAGGAGCTTGTCACAGCGCTTGGCCAGAGCAACTCTGTGTCTGAAATGCTCGCCTTTGGCACCAAGCCCACTAAAGTCATCTCCAAGTTTACAAAACAGTTCTCAAGTAAAACTCTGCTGCTTTCTCAAATCCCCCTCTAAAGCTGACCTGGGAAGTAAGTACCATCCTGTCTTCTGACCTTCCACCGCCAACAGCTTGCTCAGGACCCGGGATTCAGGGCAGGTGGGTCAGAACGCCGGCCAACACAGAGTTGGGCTCAAGACCCAGTTTCCTCCACTCTGTGGCCAGTCAGAGTTGGGCAGGAGGCTCCTTTTCATGTGAGCATCGCCTGTGATTTGGGGCTGATTTTACTACTCCTATGGGCCAAGCTACTAACCTCAAAATTCTAAGACAGGAAATTGGAGAGAAAATTGCTACAAGTGTTCTTATTTTTTGAAGGCCATTCATTCTATTTGCAAAGCCTGTAAGGAAAACTTCCCAAGACCTCCAACGGAAGCGCCACACTACCTTTCCCTTCCTGACCATCTCGAGGTGCCAATGTCTTAGGGACAGAGAACCCACCTGCAGATGCACGGGGTGACCCTTCCCACCAGGAGGGTCTCTGCCCACCAAGAACGTGCTAAGGCCTTTCCTTGGTACCGTAAGTCCAGAGCGTCGTGAATGCCTTCCAGTTAAAAGAAGAGATGCATGCTCCACTCTTACACCATACACAGAATACAGTAGGCACCTACTGTGCTACCACAGAATACAGTAGGTGCCTACTGTGCCTCTTTCATTCCAGGGGGAATGTACATGGCAGGAAGGACCTTCTCTGTCCCAGCATTGGCCAACAGGTAGAGAGGCTGTCCTGGGTGGGGACCGCCTGCCCTCCTCATGAGCAGTGTGCCTGCGATTCACATAGACCCCAAGAAGGGACCCAGGGAAGAGGAGGAAATCTCTCTCCAGAATTTGTATGTGGTCCCCCCATGTGGCCTGGCAGATGGGCTCCCTCCTGCAAGAGGACCCAGGGACACAGTCCCACTGCAAGACAGAGCCTCCCCTGTCCCCTTGCACACGAGGCAGCTTCTCTCCAGCGTGGTTCTGTCCCAGTGAGTACTGGGGTCACATGCCACCAGCACAATGTCACTGTCTGCAGCTGTGAAGAGCCCGAGGGCAGGTTTGTGGGGAAAGAAGGCTGATCGCGGCCTGGCAGGGGTGCCCTCCAGGGACAACAAGTGCCACCAGGGTCTGGGTGGCCCCAGGTCTTGGTGCCAGGCTGGGTGCTTCCAGAGGGGCAGGAGGGCACAGAGAGGAGTAGGAGCAGAGTGGACCCACGTGTGGCAGGCAGATCTTCTGTCCCCAGAGGACTGTGACTTTGCACAAAGCTGCAGTCAGGCTGCATCCCTGTTGACACACTTGTGACACCACAGTCAGCTTCCCCAGCTGGCTGCAGCTCCCAGGGGCCTGGCGGGAAGGAAGGGGTTCCTCCACGTCAGCCAGGATGCCTGGCCTGCAAAGGCTGTCCCCACCCTGCGGCCCAGCCCCTGGGCAGGCCAAGGCTCTCCAGAGGCTTCAGGGCCTCTGCCCCTTGGTTTGGTCTCAGGCACAGGGAAGAGGGAGGTGGGGCTTCCCTCGGGGCTCCTGGCCACCTGCTGACACACATGGAAGTGACCACGGCAGGGGGCTTCTTTGATCTGCTTTCTGCGGCTCCCAAATCTGAGCCCTGGGCATTCACCCCTAAAACTATGCTTCTCTAAGCAACCACGGAGGATTCTGCAGATCACAGGGGCTGGGGGCAGCTCAGGGAAGGCACAGCATCCCACGCCCTCCGCCCTCGGCTACAGGACAAAGGGATGGCGGGAGGGCCGCGCAGCTGGAGCCAGGCCATCCTGGATCCGGAGAGCCGAGCCCTGTGTGGCAGTCCTCCTTGATCCCAGGCTGCTGTCCAGAGTCTGCTGTCCTGTTTCCCTGGCCCCCACTGCCAGGCACCAACAATATTTGTGCACCCATGTAAAAGCCCACAGGTGCTCTCTGTTGACCTGGCCTTCCAAGGCCAGGACCTTCCCGAAGGAACGTGAGCTCCTCAGGATGAGGCCGTCAGCTTGCACAGAAGCAGCCGGCAGCAGAGGCTCTGGGAAAGAACACGTGAAGGACGCTTGTTGCTGAGCAAGTTCCTGCCTGTCAGAGAAGCAGACGGACCCAGCTTATGGGCACTCCACGTCCTGACCCTTCTGCCGAGAGCAGAAAGCATCGTTATCAGTCTATGAGGCTTTGCTGGAGTGTACGCACCACTTGAAAAGCACCAGGAAAAGGGATTGGCCCCCCAAAGGGCCTCAGGTCCAGGCAAGCCCTGATGGCCATGGGACGGGGCTGGCAGGGTCAGGCAGCTGCTCCCTTCACACCACAGCACCTGCCTGGTTCTGCAGATGGCCTGTCGATAGTCAGTGAGCTCCTGCATGAAAAACAGAGGTGTCATGTCCTGGGATACTCTTCTAAAGTGACCACACCCAAAAGTGGTCACAGATGGAGCCACTAAAGACACCCGGGACCTTGGCTTCCAACAGCATCGTGCCACTGCAAATCTCAGTGGAAGACGACTCCTGAGCAGATCCTCATACCACCCCGCACACGCACGCAGGCACACACAAATGTGTGCACACGCATGTGCATCTGCGGAGCACATGGTATCTGAGCATGCACACACACAAACACCTGTGCTAGCACACACATGAATCTGCCAAGCAACACACGTACACAGAGACAGCATACAGGCACACCTGTACACACAGGCAAACCACACGTATGCACACACACAGACAGAAGCACACACATGCACACACACAAACATGTGCAGGTGCACAGCACACCCAGACACCTACAATGCACACTCACAGCACACACATGAGCACGTGCAAGAACACACAAGTGTGCGCACGTGGGGACCTGGACACCCTGTGTACACACTGCACCCAGGACTGCCTCTTTCTCCACTGGAGACCACTTCTTTCCATCTCCCTCAAAACACCCCTGGAAATACGTAGGGGTCCTTCCTAAAGAAGGCGATGCCCTGCTGACTGGAAGGAAAGCAGACACAGTGTCCATCATCAGTGGAAACACACTAATTCATTTGCTGGTTTCCAAACAGACAATTAGGAATTGCTGGGGAAAACCCTGCTCCACAAGGAGATTCTCAAGACGTGTGCTGCTTCTTTCCCATCATGCTGCTCTTCCCTCATCAGCATCGCACAGACACACAGACGCACGTGCAACACACGCATGCACACACGTGCTGCCTGGTGTTACGGTGGTGCGTGTTCTATTTCCACATGAGCGGTTTCATAGCAGCTTCATGAGGTCCCCAGGCAGCGTGCCCCACCCTAGCAGGACTGACACAGGCGCAGGTGAGCCCCTGCAGCTGCACCCTCTGAAGGGCAAGGCCCTCTGGGCTTCCACCGCATGTTCCCCCATCCTCCCGCCACTCCCACCACCATCCTCCCGCCACCTCTCACCGCACTGTATGAGAACACACCAAGCACGAATCACCTGTCTGTCAGGCGGCCTCTGAGACGCTGCCCGTCATGGGGGAGGGTGAAAGCGGAACTGTGCGGGTCTACCTTCAGCAGGTGGCTTGCATGTGCAGATCCAGGTGCTCCCCAGCCCCTTCAATCTTGCCGGCTGTAAAATGGGCGTCTTCTGAACCCGTGGTCCGGGAGATGAAAGGTGGATTCAGCAGGGGCTTGCTGACAGCCCGCCAAGGCTCAGCAGCAGGGCGCCTCCTTTGTCCTGGCCACTCTGACCTCCCTGGCCCTGCTGTCGGTGGGAACGGACCAGAAGAATGCGGGGCGGGGCTGGAGCCGCAGTGGCAGGCCCCAGGGGCTGCAGGTCCTCTGACATCCAGGCACACCTCCGCCTGCCCGCCCGCTGCCCACTGCCCGCATCCTCCTGGCCTCCTTCACTCTTCACGCATAAGGCAGCAGGCACCTGCCCCGGGGAATGCGGGTGCTGCCTGTGCACAGCGACCTTATGTTCCGTGTGTGTGAGAAGACCGAGTCGGTGCGGGAAGCCGCTTTGGGGAGTCGGAGCTGGATCTCTGGTGGGACGGGAGGGCAAGGCACAGGGGAGTCTCGGGGAAGAACTGAGGGCTGGCGGGAAGGGCCTGTTCAGGAAATGAACCTCCCCCTGACCTCCCCCTGGGTCTTGTTCGCCCCACAGACTCTCTGGATTCGTAATAAAGATTTTCAAGAAAGTAAGAAAAGCCATCAGTGAAGCCCCAGGCACAGGGTCCCCCAGAGGCATTCACTCAGGGTTAGGGTTAGGGTTAGGGGTGAGGGGTCTTCCCTGCCGCTCAGGAGGGACCGTTGCCATGTCCAGAAGCAGCCTGGGGAGACGTCTGGCCCCAGTGGCCTGAGCGCTGCTCAGGGGCACTTCAACTCCAAGTGGCGGAGCTGCCTCTGGGCCGTTTACTTGGAACAGCAATTCCTACAAACGCTGTCCAGGCCGGGCAACGTCCAGGACAAGCCCCGGTTCATAAGTACACAGCAGCTTCGGATTGGTCCTTACAAATCTTTGTTCTCCCAGTGAAATGACCTTCATCCCTTTCACACAAAAGGAGTTTCTAAACATAACTGTGAGACCAGAAGCCAGCCGAGGTCCAGCCGGGCAGGATAAGCAGGCCTGGAGCCCCGTGAGGCAGAGTGGGTGTTAGCAAGCCATTCCTCAGAAGTGGGGGGCCCAGGCACCCGGGCCCCTCACACGGGTCCTGTTTCCACAGAGTGGCCTTTGTGTGGCTGACACAGAGCAGGCCGCTAGCCTGCCTTCAGGGACAATTGGAGAGAAATTGAGTTGCAAAAGACGACGATTTCTGCCCGATGTGTGCTGGAGGAACAGGATGCTTTGAACAGATTTCAGATCCATATCCTATTTTATACAAGAAAAAAAGGGAAGATTTTAATAAAATTTCTGTGTGTAAATTTTTTTTAAACTAAAAACATTTTTCCAACATGAAGTCAACATTCTTCTCCCGAATGCTCTTCGATAGTGACGATATTTAACGTTCTGCTCCATCTCTTCCAGTTGGTCACAGAAGGGAGAAGACGGTGAGCAATTTTAGGAGAAAGGCTACAATTTCTTGTTCTCCAGAAACCCTTTAAGATAATCTTTACAAGCTGATGCATTGTTTTATGAAATGTAAAATACAGAGTGCAGGAATGTATTATTCTCCCACAAAACTCACTTGGGAAGGTTTTGCAAATATATTAGCATCATTAACATGTTTCCTTCTTTTAGATAAAATTCCAGGTCTGTATTATTCCCACTGAATTTGTATTATTCACATTTTTGCACTTCTTTGAACTTGGGAGACATTGCCAATCTGATTATCTTATCAATGCTACCTGTCAGGCTGGTGAGCCCCAGGGCTGACAAGGAACCGTGGGAAACACAGCAGCCCCTCTGGCCACCTGAGAAGGGTAGGGAAGTATCTTGTGTTGTTTTTTTTTTCCCTGAGCAGAATCCATTAGAATCTCAGCATCCTTAGGTGTATCTATAGTGGGAAAAGAAGTCTTGAAATACAGAGGCAAGGGCAGTGGACAAGCACGGCCAGCACTGGGAGCAGGCTCACCGTCCTTCCGGCCTCCAAGACTCCCTTTCTCTCCTTTGCCAAATGCTGGTGGAGGCAGGACTGACCTGGACTGCCCGCTGCCTCATGAAGCACACCGGGCCTTCCTGGGCTGGCTGGCCGGACCCCTGATCCACCAATCTCCCTGGGCAGTGTTCAGAGGGCGGTTTTGGCTTCTTACAGAAAGAGAAACCTAGGATGTAGGTGTAGCCATGGCTGATGGCCTGATGGCTGCGGAGGAGGGACTGTGAAAGGCTGCCCGGCGGGGACGCCGTACCAGGAAAAGCCGACACTCCTGGTCCTCTCGCTGGACCGTTCTATGTCAACCTTCCACAGAGAAAGTGAGACCCTACTGTCCACAGCTACACCCCTTGAGGGTCTGGAGGTGCCGTCGCCAGGGATTCCAGGTGGGTGACATAATCTTAGGGCCACCGACGTCTTTGTCTACTTTTTGTTACACTTTCCTGAGCTGTTGAAATGCCCCCAACTCTCACCACCTCCCCAGCTGCTGCCAGAGCTCGTCAAGGGTACAGTGAGACCTCGGAGCCGCAGCACAGTCAGTGAGACCCACACGCTGCTGGGACCACTGGAATGCTAGTGGACTTCAGAAATAGCCACAGGAAGCTTCTGCAGTCCTGTTTAAGGTGGGCCAGGAGGGCAGCGGGGGCTTCACCCAGCATTTCTAGTCTTTTACACAGACGACCCGAGAACTGGCCTTGTCTCACTAGATAACCTGCGGCGGCAGCCAGGGAGGGGGCTGTGTGGCCAGGCAGCCCCAGGCCCGCAGAGAAGCAGAAAACTAGTAGGCGGGCAGCTGCCCAGAACTGCCTTGGTCTGAGCACCCTGCTGCAGCCAGAGCTCTCCACCCAGTTGCCCCAACCCCCTCCTCCTTCTGTGCTAAGCCACACAGGCTGGGCTACACTGGGGGCCATCTCAAACTGGCCAAAATGACCTCAGCATTCAAGGGAAAGCCATGGGTAGGTTGCCTTTTCTGTCACTGGGTCACCCTTGAGCTCCCACTGTGAAGGTGCCTGTGTCCCCCCACAGCCAGGCCAGAGATGGCCCCTGCTAGGGAATGGGAAGAGAGCAACTCCGGGGCCCACTCAGTGACCCAGGCTCTGTGGCTCCATTTCCAGCCCAGCTGCTCTACCACTTCTAGAGGTGTCTCCACCCACTGCCCCTCTTACAGGTGAACCGTATCCATTCAAAACTCAGATGCTGAGGTCCTGGCCCCAGTGGCTCAGGAGAGGGTGCCCAGCCAGACTGTGGCATTTGAGTGCCTGTTGAAGCCACTCGGAGTGTGGCACCATGGACTGGGGGCCCGGGCAATCCCCCCTCCCCACTGCTCCACTTCTCTCTGACTTGGTCAAGCAGACCCTGCATGATGGGCCTGGAGGCACTCGCCGGAGCACACAGGGGTCCCCTTACCTGGCGGGAACAGGAGGTGTGCAGCCGCCCCTGTGGGGAGAGCAGCAGTTCCCTCCCACCCCAATACGCACGTCCTCTTCAACTCAAGCTCCTCCAGGGTCTGCCCCGGCTGGAGTTAAAGGTTCTGTTGTGCAAGACGGAATGGTGCCCTGGGCAACTCCTGAGCCAGTTCATGTTCAGATCAGGCAGCTGTGGGCCTGGGGTCCAGTGCTGAGCGTGCGGTCCACTGTGGTGCCGGGTGCTCAGGGCCAGCAAGGGAGTGCCAGAGGGCTCAGGCGGGCTAGGCTCCTGTGTGTGAGTGCCAGACCAGGAGCCTGGTGAGAGCGCAGCCCTCCTAGCAACACGGGCTGGCCGTCCACACAACAGGCAGGGGGTCTTGGCTTGTATCCCAGAGACGCCAACCTGACATAGAGCAGAGGGGAGCCCAGCACGCTCAGTGCAGTTATGACATGGCCTGAGATTCCTCACTGGGCTGCCTCCCTCCCTTTCAACTTTTGTCCTTACAATAGGTCCCACGGGGAAGCTATAGTCCACCAACCAGGTCTTAATGTCACTTGGAAGAGGCCCTCTGGCTCCCGCTCTCCGCCTGGTTAACAGGGCCCTTGAACCCAGCACTGCAGCCCAGACAAACCATGAGGGAGCTGACCACAGAGGAGAGCCTGGAGAGCTGAAGGGCCGGTGGCACCCAGCCCGCCCTGCTCCGAGTCGGGGTGGAGGCGCAGCTGGACCCTGCCCGGCACGCCTTCCCTGCTCCGCCATCAACGCTGGTGGGATGAGCCTGCTCCTTCTGAGCGTGTCCACTGCTCGTGCTGAGAACAGGGGGCTCATCAGGACACAGAAAATGCCCAGCACAGACCTTCGTGCACAGTCGGCCGGGTCAGGGCAGCCGTGGGAACCATCTGACCTTCAGTGATGCCGAGACATGACTTCAGGGACAATCCTGGGGCTTTTTAAATTTTTTGGTATTTTTTTATGAGTTGTTTTTTTTTTCACTAAAAATACTAAGAGCTCAAAGAAATAGGTGATCTTCAAAATATTTTGGGGGAAAACTGCCAAAGAGTCCAAAAAAGAAAATGTTATGCATGATAGTTGACCTTCTGGCCGCTCCACGGCGGCCCAGGCCCAAGGCAGAGGCGGGGCAGGGCAGCAGAGGCAGGCAGCCATCAAACAGTGCCCGTCATCAGCACTGAGCCAGTGTCCTGTCAGCACTTCACCTCAAATCAGCTGCTCAGCCGGTAATTCCACCAGAATCACACACTGTCCACAAATAAACCCGATTCTCAGAAATACGCAAGCACCCAAATGCCACAGTCTGGCTGGGCACAAATAACCGGGAGGTCACGAGCCACTTGTAGGTTCAAACAGGAACTACTTTATTGCCAGAACCCAACGGGAACTCTCCAGAACTCCACGGAAACTCCTCCGCGAGAACTCAAAAGTAGCGGGCACCCGAGGTAGCAGGAGCCGCCTTATTGCCGGACAGCAGAGGTTTATATACACAACTGAATACACAGCTTGTTTCAATTTAGCATCATCCAGTTACAGCAATCAGTCATTATCTTAATAATTATACACAGCTTAACTTAATTATCATCATCTTAATGGCTCCCTGGCGTTACTTCTCAACCACTCCTTCTGGCAAAATGCCAGGCGCCATCTTGACTTGGTTGTGGCTCTCAACACCCAAATCTCGCATTTCGTGATGAAGAATAGGGCGGCCAGCGCTCACCTCGCTCTGACACAGGGGAGGGTGCAGAATGGGATGCGGTGCGTCTCAGCTTGTTTAGAAATGGGGCAAATGAAAGGGCAGACCGTGATGGGAGAGGGGCCGTTCCTGGCCCAGCCTATGTCAGTGTCCTGGGTGTGGTGGCCTCAGAGAGGACTGGCCTCAGGCCAGCCTCTCACCTGCCTCATCAACAACCCAGATGTCCCCAAAACTGGGAGAGCACAGTTGGGCGTCCTTGGAGAGCTAGTCCTGAGTGCAGAGCCCTCTGGGAAGACGGGTGTCCGCCAAGAGCTGCCTGGTGCAGCCGCCAGGGGAGCAGGAAGCTGGGACCTCTGTGGGGGAGGAGCATTTCCTCTCAGGGATGCGTGTGGGTGTTTGCCTATGTGGGTTTGTGTGTGCACGTGTGCTTGTGTGTACTGAGACATGCAACCACATATGCCCATGTGTGTGCCGCTGTATCTGTGTTCATATTCATGGATGAGTGTGGATGTGTGTCTGTGTGCATGTGCATGTACGTGCCTGTGTGTGCACGCATATAACTGAGGATCCCTGTTGGCACAGTGACACGGGTGGCTCGTTCCTGAAACACAGTGATCACACAGCAACAGCCAGGCCAACGCCCTGTGTCTGTGGAAAGCTGGACTTTGTGACACTGTGTAACTGTGGTCACCCTCTGGGGCAGAGCTTCACCCCAGGTGGTCTTCAGAGTCCCCAGCACCCTGGGGACCACTGCCACACTGTCTTGATCCAGACCAGTCCCCCCTCCACCTCTGAGCACAACAGGAGACACTGAACTGGGAGAGAAGAGTTTGAAATAGGAAGAAAAATGCTTACAAAGGGAGGGGGGAGGGCTGGGAGGAGGGAGGGCTGGGAGGAGGGGGGGAGGAGGCCTAAAGGGCGTCCATGGTGACCTCTGCGTCCCCTGAAGGGTGGTCTGTGTAGGGCCCAGGCGTGGTGGCCGACTACTTACTCCATCTCTGAATGTCTCTAACACGACAGGGAGCCCCTGAGTGGCCGGCCAGACAGCCCATTCTGGTCACAGTGACTCACCTAAGACAGGAGCTGGGCCTGTCCCCAGGACAGGCAGGCACCTCGGCTCGGCAGAGGACCAGCAGAAACGAGCCTAGAAGCACGACCCAGCTCCTCTTCCCCGGCTCTTGTCAGCAGTGACACTCTGGTTGAGTCACAGGAGAGACCCCCCTCCCATTCCAGGGGACTGGGAGTCCACTGGCCTCACATTCCTGCCTACGACAGCGTGAGCGGGGAGTAGAGAGGGCTCCTTCCTTACGGATGGATCTTCGGTTTTGTTAGCATGAAATCTTGCTGAGTTTCCCCCAGATTTGAACAGGATCTGCAAGCGGGGAAGGTGTGACTCCCAGCCTATATTAGCATTCATAATTATCACCAGTAATTGCTGCCTCCGTTGTCTAACAATTACCTGGCTCAGCAATAGATTCCGGGGAAGTGCCATTCATTTAACTAAACCGCACAGGGTCTTCATTTAACGAGACTGTCCAAGCATGAGCAGAGATGAAAAACAGAGAATACTAAATACATATTTAAATACAGGTAAAACCCTATGACAAAGTCGTTATCTCCCAGCTCAAATCAACATTTAAACAGTTTACTTCCTTTATGTCTTCCCAAGAGTTTTATGTAACAAACTTTCAGTGTCATGACTAATAGCGGCTCTTGCCAAGGATTACTCTCTTAAAACTGCTGCTCAACCCTTGTGATCGCGGTACACTCCTTATTATGGGATGCATTATGCAGAAGCTCTGCCGCTGTGATGGGACACGGCAACCCTGCTGTGAGAATGCCTATCAGCGCTTCTTTTAAGGCCCTTTCTCAATTGTCAGCAAAGTATTTTTTAAGGTTAAAAGGTGTAAAATTATTCTGAAATGCTTTTCTGACCTGTCGCCTATCACTGCAAAGAGCTATAGTTCTTTTTTTTTTCTAAAATTGTATTTTTTGAAATGCAGTAATATTATAAGAATAAGCTTTATATGAGGAAAATAGTCTCCTGAAATGTTCACGGTATTTTTTGCATGTCTTCTTCTCCAGTGACTGCAATATTAATAATTGTTTCATGCTTAGAATTATAATTTCCGATGCAATTTTTCTCATCCCGAGCCTCCATTTCTAGGGTAAAATTAATATAAATGACCATTGCTTTTTGCATCTCTTTCTTTTCTTCTTCTTTTTTTTTTTTACCATTCCTGTAACAGTGGTGGCTTCATATTCCATAATGTCAAAGTCAGATTCACCACTGTCACGAGACATCACCTCATTATTCAGAGGCGTGCGGGCCGACGGCTGCCATTCCTAGCGCTGCACCTGCGCGTTGATTGAGCCACACTGGAGGTGGGTGGGAGCGCAGAGGGTGTGGATCCCCTCTCCATCGGCCTCACCCTCGGAGCTCGCTGGGCTGGGAGATTCCAGGCTGGCCTATGACCCGTGGCTTCCCATCCTGGGTTCCGAGGCCCGCAGCTCCTGTCCCCTGTAGAGGCCGGTCCTGACGGATGCTAACTGTTCGCACCCCACTGAAACACGAGTAGGTGTGGGGACCTAGTGTTGAGTCCCCAGCTTGGGAAAGCCATGCAGAGAGGTGCCCTGGGGAAGACGGCGGCCCACTGTGCTCGCCTCGGAGCAGAGCAGAGCTGTGCCCCAGGACCAGCGCGAGCCGGGCCAGGCTCCAGGGCACTGGCTTGGATCTGCACACCTGGCTCGCACCCGGGGCCGGGCCAGCTGCGCTTCCTTTGGTTGCCTGTTGGTCTGGTGCAGCTCCTGCAAACCCAGTTTACTTCCTTGCTTGGCCTTTAAGGAGCATGTGGAGTATGCGCTGAGCTTGGGAAGGACCGCCCTCTCCTGCCCTACCTGCTTTCTAGCACGGCCAGCAGTGGCTTCTGGGCCCAGGGGTGGGGATTCCAAGCTCACTCCTTTGGGCTGTGAGGACGGTAACACTGCAGGCTTTTCACACACACACACACACACACACACACACACCACACACACACACACCCGGTGGAGCTGGCAGGGGACGGCTGTCCAGGCCAGGGTCAGGGGAGCAGTCAGCTGTGCCACCCCTGCGGTGCTCAGGGAGCCTAATGTCCTTTGCCACCCTCTTCTAGCTGCTGTGCTGTCGACCAGGATGGTGGCCCCAAGAGTCAACCACATGGGGCAGTTCCAGTCCCGAGTCCTGCTCACAGGACAGGCAGGGCACGGCTAGCTAGAGGAACGGGTCACAGCTGCCACCCTGCTCCAAGGCTGTGGTGGCTCTGCCTCCCCAAGCTGTGAGGCCACGTTTGCCAGGAAGCTGTGGAGTTGAGCTCGGGCCTGTCCCAGGCCTGGGGACGGCCAGCCTGTGTCCCACAGTCAGGTGTGGCCATGAGGTCTGCCTAAGGGAGCTGGGGACCGTGAAGCATACGATCTCGTCTCCTCACGCAGCTCCTCCCTGCATGGCCTCCCCTTGCCTGGGACGGAGGCCCTGCTGCACCGGGGGCCTGAAGCTCTTGGCCTGTAGGACACCTCTGGGAGGTCCACTCGTGGGTGATGAGAGTTCAGGGAACAGTTAGGACCGTCCACAGGAAGGAGCCCAGGTCACCTGCAATCCTGCGGGTCCTGTGAGAGGAAAATGTGAGAGCCTCCTCAAATTTGCTAATGATCTTTAAACACTCAGAGGGTGTCCAAAAGCTGTGGTCAACCCAGAGGAAGCTCGGGCCCTGAACGCTGGCCCTGGACTTGGAGAGGCCTGTGGCTTAAACAGCTGTGAATGGCCACAGCCGCCTTCCCGCTCTCGGCACCCACTCTGGCCTCCTCTCCAGTGTGTCACTTTGTGTCCCTTCCTGGGAGGGCCCTGCAGGAACCTGCCCGGCTCTCACATCGGAGCTGCCCGCGGAGACTGCGCTGCTCTGGTACTCGAGCAACGCTCTCCACGTGATGCCACACGCCTCCTCCACCCGTGAGGCCGAGGACAGTCCCTGGTTGGACTGAGACTTGCTCAGTGGGTCAGCAGTCAGCTCCCCAACACGTTGGCCTCTGTTTTGAAGGAAAATGAACACGGCCTTTCTTGTCTTGGAGGACGATGACCCAGCTTTCCTGGTAGCTTTCTGAGTGCCCCCCTGTGTCTGCTGTCTCCTCCGAGGGCTCTCACCTGTGCGTCCCCAAGGCTCCATGTGCGTGTGGGCAGGACCTGCTCGGAGGCACCCACCTGCCACTCTGGTGCAGCGTTTGTGCATGTGTGTGCACGTGTGCTCACGATGACGTGCACCCCAGGCCCAGGCAGTGGTCCCCTCAGGCTGTACTTTCCAGTTCCCACACAGACGATGGGATCCGGAGCAGGCCCTGCGCTGGGCTCTGAGAACCCCACATCTGGCTGTCCTCACAGTGTGGCCCTGCAAGATTTACCTCCTGCCCGTCTCCAGGAGCAAAGCGGTAACAGTGTTGCCCACCATGGGGTGGCTTCCGTCACTACAGATGAGCGGGTGCATTTTGAGCAAGGGTGGTGGCAGCGCTGTGGTCCTGTCTTTGTCTTGACATCGCGCCCAGTTGGTGTGGGTGGGCTCATGGCAGGAGAACGTGAGGACTGAAACACCACCCTGAAACCTAGACCCAGGTGTGCCTGTGTGCTGAGTGACACAGTGATGTCACATGAGGTCTCAATCTCTCCTTTCCAAAAGGGGGATGAGAGAGTTGGCCTCGCAGGAGGTGTGGGGCTTAGGGCTATCACACAGGAAGGGCTCGGCACTGTTGGGTACCCAGCGAGGGTTCCACGATCTACCAGACCTTCCTCTTGTTAGTCACGTGGATGCTGGAAATGCTGTCTTCCATTGGCTGGTCATCTTCACTGGAAAAAAAATTGAAATTAAAAAAGTCAATCAACAAACACTTCCTAAGGACTCACCATGTGCTGAGCCCTGTGCTGGATGCTGAGAGGTGTGAGACCCAGTCCCGGGGAGGAGCTCAGACCACTGAGCACCAGGTGGCCTTCAGGTAGCACGTGTCACCTCTGCAGCAACAACGCCAGGTTTCGCTTCCTGGGAAGGAGCTCATGTCCTACGATGACCCCCTGGAGCACAGCGTGGTCAATGGTCACTCCACGGGGGCCTCTGAGACCCACAGAGCTTGTCCGTGGGGAGCAGCCGCCTTTGCCCTGAGCACCTGCTCGTCTCTGCCCTCCTTGAACAGGGAAACAGCCCCTCCCAGATCTCAGCAGCCCCCCCAAGGCCTTTCTAGAACCTGCAGTGACAAGGGTCAGGAAAGCTCGGGGACGCCCAGGAGGAGCCACCACTCAGCCACTGTCACAGGCAGGGCTGCTCCTGTGACAGGGAGACGCGGTTCTCTGCCTCTGGGCAGGGCCTATCATGAGCAGGCCACCCTGCCGGGCTGGCACTGGACACATGGCCACTTCCACAGTCCTGCCCCTGGAGTGACTGAAGGGCCCATGAGAACGTGGGGTGCGTTTCCAGGGTGGGGGCTGATGAGAGCTCGGGTCAGCCCCACCCTGGGCCCACGGGGCCACGTGTGCAGGGTCAGCTGGAGGGCGGACATGCTGAGCCCGCGGGGACGTTCTGCCACACACCAGAGGTGCACACCTGTGGCGGGACCCGCACCCTCCGTGGAGGCGCTAACTGTCCGCCTTGAGCGAGGACTGGGGCAGGAGGGGAACCTGGAGCAGGACGGCACCTGCCCAGCTCGGCCTCCCTGGGCGAGAACTTCAGTGCGGAGCGTGGGGAGCTGCTCGTGCAGACCTGGCCCCCGCCTCTGAGGCCCGCGGCTGGCACCTGCCAGGCCCCCGTCCTGCGCCTCCAGCCTAGAGGAGCTCCTGGAGTGGCCCTCGTGTCCCTGTGGCTCCTCAGAGTCCTGGGGCAGCGGAAGCTTCTAACAGCAGCGACTCCGCTGAACGCCAGAGCAGCCTTGATCTCCCCACGCCCAGGGCCCTGGGTGGTCACATGAGTCCTCCTCACCCTGCGACAGCAGCAGGACGTGGTGAAGCTGTGACGCCCTGAGCGCCTGTTGGGGGGCCCTTACAGGGGGATGCTTCTGCCTGGGAGGTGGCCATCTTCAGCTCTCCCCCTGGTGGAAGGCGACTGTGCCCACTGGGGAAGAGCCGAGAGGAGCGCTGGCCCAGGGGTACACGCCCAGGCGCCCCAGGTGTGGTGCCCCGAGAAGGAGGCCAAGACGTGACCCCTGGTGGCCACCCCAGTCGAGGGCCATCGGTGCCCTCAGTGAGGTCTGAGGTCACAAACCTGAACCTGCCAGTGACCCAGGAAAGCTCTCTGGAGGGTCAGCCTTGAGTGGACGCCGCTGTCTATGGGGAGAAACGGGCACGACCGCCTGATCCCTCACGTTGTTGGCGCTTCCTTGTTCACAGAGAGCAGCCCAGGCTCACAGGGCGCCCCCGAGGCCCCTCACGTGACCTGAGCCCCACTGGTCCTGCAACAGTCACAGAAAGTCCTCGTTAAATGGAGGCCGAGACTTTAGAGCAAGCTGTGAAAACACCGTGTTTGAAACTTTTAGCTTGATAAGAGAAAATATGACTTCATAAAATTTCACTGAATTTTGATGAACTCCATGTAACAAATGAACTTGGGGCTCTTACACCCAGAATCTCAGTCACTCCATACACATGTCAACTTTTCACTTTACACAGGACTTTTCCTGCAGCTCAAAAGGTGGCCAAGCACTGGAGTTCCCTCGGCTTCCCAGGGCTCTTCTCCTGCGCTCCAGGTCTGGGCGGAGAGGCCCTGAGGTCAGCCGCTGGTCAGTTTTCTCCTGCCCCATTCTCCCCCCCGAGCCTCGCTGCCCCTGACTCCAGGAGCATGGACAGGGAGGGACTCGGGAAGGTCCTCCTCTGCCGCAGTGTCGACTCGGACGGACGCGCTCTGTGCCTGTGCTGCACCTGAGGGGCCGCAGAGTCCACGTTCTCTGTGGGCAAGGGTGTGGGATGGCGTGTGCGCCAGGCCTGTGCTGGCGGTCACCGCTCTGTGCAGTGCTCACTCCTGAGAGACTGGGGTAGTTGCTGCTCCACAGAGAGAAAAGACTGCAGCCCAGCTTGGGAGGGTCCCCCTGGTCCCCAGCAAACCTCATAGACTCACAGAAGGTGGGAAACACCTGGATCTGCCCAACACACTTCAGAGGGTGGTGGCCAAACAAGATGGGGGATGTGGTGTTAAACAAATGGAAGAGGGTCTTTCTTTGCGTGGGTTTTTGTGGTTGTTACCTAACGTAAAGGTTCTCAGACGCCTTTGCGGAGTTCATTAGCATGGTGGGAACATTCCCCAAGGATGTGACCGTAGAGCCGTGGTTGACGAGAACTTGTGATTCCTTGGGACAACCCATGGCACGTGGGTCACTGTTATGACCTCAGGAAGTGGCCGTCGTTAGGAGGAGGTGAAACTTCTGCTGCCCTCTGCAGGACTCAGGGTTCAGGGGTGTCGTGCTCTACCATGGGTGTCCCAGAAGGGAATGTGGACACGGGGGGGCCAGCTGTCTGCATCGTGCTCCATCAGCTCATCCTGGGAACCCTAGAGAGCAAGAGCCTCTCAGAGACGGAGCTGCACCTGGGAGGGCAACCTGCCTTCAGTGGGCCCTCCATCAGGACATTCCTCCCCAGTCCTCTTCTGCTTATAGACCGTGGGCACCTAAGCCCCTTGGAAGTCCCTGAAGTTGCAGCTCTGTTAGCTGAGGCAGGCAGTCCTTGTGGCATAAAGCATCCAAAAGCACAGCTAGCTGTTTTTGCATTTGACCTTGCCGAGCCCTGCGCTACAGGAGCTGCACTGAGTCACCTCCAATACCTCCTGCCAGACTTCACTCTCACTCTGCCTCTACGCGCCCCCACCTGTGTGCCGCCATCTTGGATCTTAGGGGAGGCTCAACTCGGCCTCTTCCGTGAGCCAACTTGTCCACTCTGAATGAGTAGCCTTAGTGGTTCTTTCCACATTTGTCTGCTAAGAGCTTTTAACAATGGGTATAAGGACCATATCCTTGACTAATGTGGCAGAAAGGCTGAAATCCAAATGGCCATGGTTCAAAGCATGTCCAAGTCATCCCTTGGTGTTTGGAGGGAAGACCAACTATGTTTTCTAACCCTACAAGTTCATGAATCAGTGGATTCTGTCTTCCCTTTGCAAACAGCTGGTTCTTTTGGAACAGGTCTCTGTCTTGTAATGCGTTACCAAACACAGACAAGGCTAACTGCTGTGAGTTCTGTGGTCCCCAAAAAGAAATGCAGAAGTTTAGTCTTCAGTACTGTGGATGCGATCTTCTTAGGAAATACCGTCTTTGCAGATGTAATCAAATTGAAATGAGGTTATACTGGAGAGAGTGGCCCTAAACCCACCACTGGAGTCTTTGTAAGAGGAGACACAGAGACAGCAGATGGTTACCAGCAGAGGAAACACTCCACACAGAAATACAGACATGGACACTCAGGGACAAACCAGTGACGATGAGTGGTGCAGGTACAAGCAAAGCAACACCCGGGATGGTTGGAGCCTCCAGGAGCCCAGAGAGATGAGCACCACCCCCAACCCTACAGAAGAGGCGTGGCTCTGTGGCTAACACCTGGACTGGGGACCCCTAGCCTCAGAACTAAGAGAGAACAAGTTTTTGTTGTTTTAAGCCACTTGGTCTGTGTGTTTTTGTTGTGGCAGTCCTAGGAAACTACACCAGCACACAGCACCACGTCCTGCCTGGCCACGCTCCCTCCGGGGCTGCCTGCCCACATGGCCTAGTGCCCTGGTTGATCCAGTGCATCTCTTACCAGCGCTCCCTTCGGCATAGCACGGTTTGCATCTTTTCAGCCTCTAGTAACAGTTTCCTTTCTTCCCACCAACTCACTGCTAAAATGGTGCCGATATTTCAGGGATTTTAAATCTTAGCATCCCACTTCCGGTACCAATTTCCAAGATGGTCAGGAGAAGTCATATTTCACTGCAGTAACAAACAATCCCCAAATCTCAAGGTCGGAAAACAATGCGTGGCAACTTCGTTCTCATTACTGAGTATAAAGGCTGGCTGCTGACTCCCTTCACCGGGACCTGACCGCAGGCGGCTGCCTCACCAGCACTTACAGCAGCCAAGGGCTGAGCGCGGCACACGGCAGCAGCACAGCCTCTGCTCACCTGGCCTCACCCAAGGTCAAGGGGTGGATAGTGCAGTCCTCAGAGTGTGGGAAAAGAGTTGGAAGTACTTGGTGAACATCCTGATGGCTACAGAGATTCAGTGCTTTGTTCTGAGACTGAAAATGGTCTTGGTTGGAGGCTGACGTTCCTACAGTACTCCTGGTGAGCACAAACACGATTGACCCTGTGCTGTCACCTTGACCTTTACTATGCAACCTTGCCCAGCTCTCTTATTAATATATTTATTTGTTCATCCTGCTAGGTTTTTAAAAATTGTATATATATATTAGTTGTGGGTGGACCTTTATTCTATTTATTCATATGTGGTGCTGAGAATTGAAACCAGTGCCTCACACATGTTAGGCAAGCACTTTCCACTGAGCCACAACCCCAGCCCCATTGGCTAGATTTTTTAATGCTGAAAATTTTCTCCTATTTTCTACAGACTCTGGTAGTGTTTTTTTTAAGTGTTGATTCCTATTGACCCTAAACTCTTTTCTCTTCTTGCCATAACGTACCTGGCGGGGCTTTGCACTGCACTAAATGGAGATGGTGATGGGGCACCCCTGTGTCACCTGGGATCTTAACAATAAAGCCTCCAGTTTTCAACCAAGTGTGACAGTTACTGAAGGCTTTGGTGCAGACCCTCAGTAGGGCTGAGACAATTCTTCCTGTTCCTGGTTTGTGAAAGAGTCAGTGTTTCTAAATGTTGGCCTATTACCCAAGGTGCTCCGGTTTTATTGCAATCAGAATGCTCTTTCTTTGGTTTGTAAATGTGATGAATTAGATTCCTTTGTTTTCTAAAGGGACAACTCCATTGGTTTCATGAGTTCAACTCACTCAGTCAAGATCATCCTCAGTTGTACACACGGCTGGATCAGATTTGCCCGTGGTTTGGACCAGTGAGTGAGGCTGGTGTCCTGGACACGCTCTGGAGAATGAGCTGGTGTGGTCTCACACTTGCAGGTCGGAAGGTCCAAAGCATCATCAAGTACAAGATTCAGCCTCCACTTAACAATGGATTTCAGGGAGGGTCCCTGATACATCACACATGCACATCAGAAGGACACTTTCAGGTTTAGACACCTAGGAACAATACACAGTATAGAGCATTTCTTGGTAGAGGCTCTGCGAAGTCGCTTCTACCCACTAAGCCTCAGTTTCTCATCTGTACAGTGCGGGGAGGTGATCCTGAAGGCACCCTCGGCGGTGGGATTCTGGGTCCACAGAACTTCACCCCTAAGATCCTCCTAGGACCAGAAGGGCTGCCTCCCACGCCTCCAGGACCAGAGTCCTCAACTGCTGAACCCCAAGCAGTCGCTGAACAAGCTCCCACAACCACCAAGCTACACGAGGCTTCCGGAGAGCCCTGGAGCAGCTGGGGAGCCCTGGAGCAGCTGGGGAGCCCTGGAGCAGCTGGAGGCTGGCACACAGGCAGCACCCCTCAGAGCAGCCGCTGAGGCCTCACCCCGAGCGGTGGAGAGTCGGGCGCTGGCTGGAGACCCGTTTCCAGCCCAGGAGGCACCCAGACCCTGTGTGGGAGACCAGGAGCCCACTGTCTCTCCACGCTCCCCTCCTTTCTGATTTAAAAAACTGCTTGCAGAATTATTCTTTAAATGGTCAAGTTTTATCTTGTATTTTCCCTATTTTATTTCTATATAAATAATAATGTCCTTTGTTTTCAAAAATTCCATTTTGGACTAGAGAATCAATATTTTTCTGATATTTAACATATGAAAAATTAGGTGCAATAGTTTTATTAGGTCACCTCTTACCTGAAAGTATCAAGCTTATTTTAGGTCTGGTCTTTGGGCTCTAGCTAAAGCAAAGCTGTCAGGGTACTGGCTTTTCTCTTGTTAGAGACACACGACCAGGACTTCCCACCTAACAGAATAAAGAAGAAACAGTCTACCTTATCTGCAAATCAACTTCAGAGTCCAACTGTTTGACCTGCTTTGAATGGACTCTGTCTTTGACATTAGTCCCCCCCATGCACAATGGGGTTCAATGCCCTGGTTTTCAGAGGTTTATAAATTCAGGAGAAAAATCTTCCTAGTAGCTCTGACAACGCTGCAATATGAATGAAGTCACCGACTAGGCAACTGCACGTGATTTCATTTGACATATTCTTAGACTCTTCTTAAAAATTGATCAAATATTTAGGATATTTTGGGGGTGTTCTTGGAACTGGAAGGTTGGGAAATGGCGAGGCTGGGTGGAGGGGACACCCAGCGGCCCTTGGAGCCTGCTGGACACTCTGCCCCTTCACTGGGAGCTTCTCCCACCAACAGACTCACCAGCTAACCTGGACACTGCTGGAGAGAAGGCAGAGGCTGCCCTCTCCCAGGCACCGTGACGACCGACCCCCTGCTTTTCACAGGGAAAGCTGCAAACCGCAGAAGGACCGAGTGCAAAGGTCACGAGAAGAACGCCCCTGTGCCCGGCTGCCCCGCAGACCCTCCAGGAGCCACAGGAGCAGCCCGCTCTGAGCAGCCGACCCCGCGCTCGGCCAGGCTCACTCTGCCTGCCCCACACCGCCCCTGGCCCCACACGACTTCACAGAAGGGCTTTGTGACAATCCAGCAGGCCAGCTTCCAAAAGGAGCCACCCCACGGCCAGGTGGCCCTCTGCTTCCCCACACAGAGGCAAGAGCAGCAGGCACCACAGCAGAGCCGGAGGGCACATCAACCCACCTCCTCTGGGATTCCTTTTGGCAAAAGAGACTAGACTCTGCGAACGCTTCCAATTTGTCTCTCTGGCCATAATGTTCCAATTAGTGAGTGCAGTAAGAAACAACTGTACTACGGCACCTCGATGGCGTTTGAGTGCAGTAAGAAACAACTGTACTGCGGCACCTCGATGGCGTTTTTGTTTTACTTTTTCTTTCTTTTTTACACTCTCTGAAGCTCACTCAAAAGAGTCCATCCCTCATGTACCAAACAGAAATGACTTAAAAATCACTGTAGGGATCTGTTACGTAAGCAACTCTAGGGACAGGGAGGTCAAAGAACAACTTCAGTGTTAAAACGTGATCACAGAGTCTCAGTGTTCTTAGGGGAAGGTCCGTCTGCCCCCAGCATTTATGTGATAGACAAGAAGGAGGTGGGGAGGGGCGGCAGAGGGAGGGAGGGAAGGGGCAGATTGCTGCCAAATTAACTATTTTGCGCAGTAAAACCAACGTTTCACCTGTAGGAACATCTTTTTACCATATTTGCAAAAGCACATTTTGATTAAAGAAATACCCCAGAACTGTGCAGGGCCGTGGGCAGTTTCTTGCTAGCTGGGCATTTGAAGCATTCTGAGTTGCCGAGTTTAGCTGTGGATTTAATAATGATGCTGTGTCATCTTTAATTTCAGGTTTGGGGAAACGTGTGTGTCTGCATCGGTTGCTGTAGGTCCACTGCACACCCCCGAACGATGCCTCCCTCGTTATCTCTAGGTCAGTACCTGTTGGCTTTTACATGCAATCTATCTATTGAAGACGCTTCTTTTAAAATGGGACAAAAATAATACTAAAAATAAGCAGAAAATGGATACTCAATCAAGCCCTGGTCAGAGGAAAGGTAATATGTCGAATCACCAGGTTTCTCGTCTCTCTGCACCTCTGTATTCACCCTGGACGGCCCACCCCCCTAAACCGCACATGGGGCAACTGCACAGAGCACGGTTCCCAGATGTGCGCCAGGGTGCCCGTGCCCTGGGGACTTCCTGGCACCACAAGTCACCTCTGCGCCTGAAGGAAGCACAGCACACGAGGCGTCAGCTGTGCCCAGCCTGGAGGCTCCTCACGGATTTCAGAGGCCGACCACCCTCTTTCCTTTCCGTCGGCCTTGGGCTAGCAAACCTGGCTTTTCAGTCGTTGCTGTGACAAAGAGCAGGTACAGCCATCCCTTGGTCTCTGGTGCCGGTGGCTCCAGGACCTGCAGGCATGCGATGTCCCCAGATGCTCAAGCCCCTTACATAAAACACACAGTGTTCACGTGACCCTGTGCCACCCTCCCTATACTTTCAACCATCTCTAGATCATTTGTCATACTTGACGCATTCTAAACTCGACGCAAGTGGGTACACGAAAACATCTGGGGAACGATCACTAGAAATAAAGTTTCCAATTTAGCCCAGATGCAACTTTAAATACATATATGCCTGGGCAGGACAGGGGTGGGGTCGTCCTGGCCCCAACCACGCGTGGACAGCTTCAGTGCCCCACAGACGCACACATCCCATTGGTGAGTAATCACAAGGATTTCAAAATGAAGTCAAAGTGTTGTTTTCTTTCTCTCAATTCCACAAAGATCTTCTTTCTCTCAGTTGTGGCCTAACGACTTCACAAACAAACAGACCTGTATTTCTTTTGGGGTCCTGTGGAAAAAGTTACTGTGAAGCTGAAGTCTCTCCAAAGATTGGGATCACATCCTTCATCCACCCCAGGGCTTGGCTTGTGTTGAGTACCTACTGCTGAGTCAGTGTCTCGGTTTCTGTAGTCACCCCGACAGCTCCTGTGCCGAGGGCTGGGTGTCCAGCCTGCAGTGCTGTTGGGAGGTGGGGACCTTCAGGAGCTGGGCTTGTGGGGGCAATGCGGTCGCTGGAGAAGAGCCTTGAAGGGCCTCTTGCTCTCACTCTGCTTCGTGGCCACCAAGAGAGGAGCAGCATTGTCAGCCTGTGCTCCCACCGTGACCTACTGTGCGCCATGACCTACTGTGCGCCATGACCTACTGTGCGCCATGACCTACTGTGCGCCATGACCTACTGTGCGCCACAGGCCCAGAAGCACAGGACCCAGCTGCCATGGATTGAATCCCCGAGCCCAAGTAGATCTGTCCGCCTCTGATCCAGGTGTTCTGTCACGGCGACAGGGAGCTGACCAGCACGGTGGGTGAGTGGAAGGAAGAATGGCAATGTCCTAATCTATCAGTCGGTGTCCCCACCACCTTTTGAATATAGGCCTGTGTCGTGTGGCACCTTCCCATCTACCACAGATTGGATTTTTATTGAAACCAGGACGGCACCATGAATGGCCCTCAGATCCATCTCCCTCGTCTCCTACCTGAGTATGATCCCAAAAGGCATTTTAGGTGTTACCTTGCAGCTGGAGACCTTCCCTGCTGGACGCTCCCAAGTCTTTCCAAACCCACTTTGCTCAACGAGGCGCCGAGGCCTGCTGGAGGGACTGGAGTGCTTCCCTGGGGTGTGAGGAGGTCTTGTGTGCCCAGCAGACGTGTCTGTGGACAGGGGGCCTGGCCAGCACCACCGGGTGGGAGGAGGTGAGCCCTGAGCTCGGGCAGGCATCATGTATGTTTTAAAAGATGGAATTATTTAAATTACAGAAATGTTTAAATCTCCTTGGATTTCTTTCTTCTCCAAATCATTCGTTACCACTGGATGTTTTAACTAATGTTTTCCTCTTTGACATTTGGACCCACTAGACTTTTAAAAAGTCATAAATTGTCCCTAATAACAGCACAAATTATGTAGGCTGTTGACTGGGCATTTTTTAGCACTTTATCTTTTGCATGTTACAGAGCAATCATTTTCATTAGCCGTTCCTCATATCCAAACAAGGAGGCAGCTTAGCATAATAATAAAGCAATTTCCTGCTCGGTGCTGTTGGAGTGGAAGTCCAAGGCGGTGACACTCCATGGCTGAACTCAGAGCAGAGCCGTGCCCAGCCAGGAAGAAGAAGGTGGACACAGGGGCTGGGCTGTGGCCGCACCACCCTCCCCCCGGTCTCTGGCCTCTGGGCAGGTGCTGGTGGGCTTGCAGGGCTGGCCTACCTCCCCCTCGCTCTGCAGGGGGGCCAACTGTTCCTCTCTCAACGCTCCTCCTTAAAACTATGCCTTGCTTCCCTGAGACTGGCCACTGCAGGGTGCGATCAGAGTTAGAGACGTGCCTTTCTTACGGGGCAGGGAGAGGAAGATCCCCCCTGAGGCGACTCCCAACCGAGGGGCCATCCACCAGAGAGGTCTTGCACCAGGCCCTCCACAGCCAGGTGGACGTGCCCCCGGCAGGTGAGTGTGGCAGGCAGCTGGGCTGAGCCAGGATCCCAGCCCACTGCCGAAGCGCCTCGCCCTCCCCGGCTGGGGCCAGACCTGCAGGGAGCACAGGCCGCTCCATGGCCCCCCACTCCCGGCTTTGGCAAAGGTCAGGGCAACAGCCCAGGGACGCGGAGAGCCGCTCCTGCTTCCCCTCCCACTTCTGAGCCGGGGGACAGGGCCCTGCGGTGAAAGCAAGGACACGGCATGGCCAGGGAGCTTAGGGTCTCCAGAGAGCAGCTCAGCCCTCGCGCACAAGCGCCTCCCCTGCCGTCCTGAGGCTGCTGACCCACCCTCCTCGGGGAGCAGTGCTTCCATCCAGCGGGGCTCCTGCAGGTCCTATAGTAGTATCCACGTGTGGTCACAGTGACCACAGGCCGAGACCGAGAGCTTCTGCCACAAAGGAAGGAAGGAAGCTCTTGGAAATCCCGGGCATAATTCCTGAGTGACACTGGAGCCCTGGGGGGACTTGGCTCCAGCTCCCGCGGGAGTCTGCAGTCTGTGGACACAGCACACCCATCAGCACCTGGGGAGGGCAGGTCCTGTGGGTCCCTGGTCGCGCAGCCTTCCGGGGTCCTCGCTGCCCACGTGCTCTGGGCGGGTGAGCTCTGGGCTATCACCTGGCTCTCGGCACGAGGAACAAGGACCGTGAGTGGACCTGGAGCGCCAGGTCCACTGCCCTTCCTCCTGCTCCCGTTGACACTCCTTTTCCTCTAGTTTCTGCAGACCGGGCTTCTACAGGCCAGGGGAGAAACGAGGGAAGGAGTCCCCCGCGCGGCTGCACCCTGTCCACAGCAGACCCGAGAGAAAGCCAGGAGGCAGGGCGCTAGAACAGACGGCTGAGGGCCCCTCCTCGTCCCCACAGGTGACAGACTGAGTGCGTCTCTGGAGAGGAGTGCTGTGGGTGCAGGCAGGTCAAAGCAGGCGCCCAGAGCTGCCTCCAGCAGGTCAGGACGAGGCCTCAGGCCAGGGGCAGCGGCTGTGAGGCCCCCGCAGGTGCCCTCCCTGCCCACTCCAACCCTGGGCCCACTCCTCCCACTCCCGACTCCGCCCCTCTGGGTTCATTCTGCATGTCCCTGCTGTCTGAAGCCAACCCACCTCGGGGCCAGCGCCTCGACTGACCACTCATCCAATCTAAGCAGACCTGGGCGGACGCAGCTTCTCTGCCCCCCCCCCCCGGGGCCTGCTCCTCCCTCCTGGCGCACCTGTGGGTAGCGCCAGGCTTCCGGGTTTTATTTCTACCTGCGCACAGTTGGGCCGACCTAGGCAGGACCTGTGGTGGACCAGGTGAAGGACCTTGTCCAAGACTGAGAATAGGTTCCTTTCTCCACTTTTCCTTTTTTCTGTCTTTCTTGCCTTTCTAAAAAAACTTCTTTGTTCTTGATCAACTCTTGGCTTAGAAAACAGTCTGATTTTTTTTTTTTTTTGACATTTCTCAATTCACTTCATGACGGTGAGTCGCAAGGACACACGGCATCCCCAGGCTCCTTCGCAGGCTGTGGTGGGCACTTCAGGTCTCCAACAGCACACCTGTAACCACTGTAGAATTCTCACCCATTTCAAAACTCCACCTGCTGCTCTGTGAATCTTGGCTGTGAGTTGTGACCAGGGTGGCTTGGTCACCCCCACCACAGTGCCACACCATTCACGTTAGGGGTGAGGATGTGACCACCCAGCCAGGGCTCCCGGGACCCATGCACTTGGTGCCCGCGTGCACCTCTGCCCTTGTCTGTCCTCAGCCTCCGTTGACCTTGGGCTCTAAACTCTGCATGTGACACACTTTTAAAAAAATATCTGTATATATGGCTGTAGTTGGACACAATGTTTTATTTATTTTATGTGGGCCTCACACGTGCTAGGCGAGTGCTCTACTGCTGAGCCACAACCTAGCCCCATGTGACACACTTTTAACTCTCAGGTGGCCTGGGAGCAGTCATGGGACAAGAGAGGTGCAATAGCTTTCACCAGTGTCCTCCAGAGACGCAGAATCAGTGGCAGATGTGTCTCTGGTCACATCTTCGTTTATCTAAAGGAACTGGCTCATGTCAGAGTCTTCCCCTGGAGGCATGGGGGCCACCCACCTCAGCAACCTTGGTGTTTGATGAGACAACAGGGTCTGGGCCACGCTAACACCAGGATCACTGCCGAGTACCTCTGGTCCTCACGGGCAGCAGAGCCGGAGCACTGGGTAGTGGTGCACAGAGCCACCGCCCCTCACCTGGAGGGAGAGCGGGACAAGGAGGCTGCTCCCGACAGAGGACAGAAAGCACTTCCTGACGGCTCCAAGCACAGCAGTGACCCCAAATCACCCTGGCAGGCGGCAGGAGAAGACAGCAATCCTGAGCTGGAAAACGGGACCACCACCAGCCGCAGCAAAAACTGAATAAGGAGAAGCCATCGCTGCAGCCCACTGGGGCTGGGGTTCATGAAGCCCCCTTGCAAGGACATTTGTCCCCAAACTGAGGACCTGGCTGGTGAAGGGGGCCACGCTCCACCTTCTAATCCCAAGTGTGGTGTCTGGACACAAATCCACGGTGTTATTGAGCACACGGGGTCCAGGAGAAGCAGCCACTGGAGACAGGCGGAGGACGGGCTGGCAGGAGGGCAGCACACCAGAGAGTCCCTGGGGGTGGCTTCAAGGACCAGGAAGAAAGAATCATGGGACTGGTCCATACCAAGGGGCTGAGGTCCCGGGCCGGGCCTGTGTGTAAGCACCGGGTTCTCCCCGGCGATCCTCAGCCAGCAACCCAGTGGGCTGAGCGGTCACCACCCGAGCAGCGTGGCCAGGCCCCCTTGTGGGTGCTACAGATGGCAGCCCCCGCAGGTGGGGACACAGGCCAGGATCTCTGATCATTTAGGTGGCACAGATCCCCACATCTCCCCCGACGTGGCCCTCCCCTGGCCTGATCGTGCCCTCCACGCTGACGTCCCTGTCTACGGAGTCCAGGCTGAGAGCGTGAGACCGGCCATCACAGACGAATCTCACACTTTTCACAGTGCGGGCTGGCGCTGTGTGCGGCCACGAAGCCACAGCAGACTGCAAGGCACAGCTGAGTTCCTGTGAGAGGGGTTGGGAGTCGGGGCTCTGCTCCCCGAAGATAGAGGGGGTTGGCTTCAGTGTCCCCAGACTCATAGCCCCTTCCAGAAGGGGGTCACCTGGCTGCACCCCCCTGCTTGGCCCTGACTTCAGGGACGAGGCTCCCCGTCTCTCCTTCCCCCGTGGCATCCCGCGTGGATGTTTTCTGTCTCTGTAGAGAAAACAGAGGCCAGTGGCCGGGGCCCCGCCTGTGGGTGGGCTTCCAGCTGCCCTGCAGGCCCTGCTGACAGCTGGACGCTGCCCGGAGCAGGGCTGTTTTCTGCCTGCGCAGGATGCAGCTTCTCACCTCTGGGCTCTGAGCCTGCTCCTGGGGACCCTGGGCCAGGGGGACTGGTGGTGTCCCACACCTCCATGTGCCCATATGTGAACACAAGGGCAGGCCCGGGGCAGGACCAGTGGGGTGAAGGGCTGGGAGCTGCAGTCACCTGTGGACAGAGCCCGCTGCTCCAGCCCCCTTGTCTCTCCACCCTGCTTCCTCCTAGTGTTCAGGAGGTGAGGTCCCAGCCAAGGGAAGAGCGCTGGGGAGCGCGACTGCTGGCGGACCTGGCCATGAGGACGCACCTGGGCGCTGGCCTCTGAGGCAACCACAGCCCGGCCCCAGGGCTCACGGCCCACAACTCTGCCTCTGTGACGTCTGGGCTGCTGGGTGACCTGGGTGCCCACGTGGGGACCAGGGCTCTGTCCTGAGTCTCGGGCAGGCTTTCCTCCAGCTTCCTTCATGGGACAAGGGGAAGGGCCCTGGTGGGCCACAGGGGGAAGGAGCAAGGAAGGTAGGCCCAGTCCGCCTCGGCCGCCCAGCACAGAGCCCTGAGCAGAGCCCGGCGCGCCTGCCCGCCTGAGGGTGCGTGTGGGCCACTGGGAGGGCGCTCTGCCTCCCCAGGGCTGGTGTTCCGAGTTCCACAGGCTCCTCTCTGGAGATCACGGCCCGAGGACCAGCAGCCGTGAACCCCAGCCCTGGCTGTGAGAGTGAGGGCAAAGTGGAGAGGACTCCTGAGCCCCCCGCCAGTCCCGCAGGGACCACGTGGGCTGCTGGGAGCTCGCTTCCCTCTGCGCTTCTGTCCCTCCACGGCCCGCATGTGTCCCTCTGTGGCTGCAGAGGAGGCTGTTTTTCTTCTTTCTCCCTCCCCTCCTTTTTTTCTTTTTTTTTAGAATTTTAAAATAGCCGGCAACTAAGGCAAACTCCCAGGGTAACAGTCCTAACAATTTACATAATGTGGGGTTGGGAGGAGGACGATGCCGTCCTTTTAAATGTGTGACACAGTTTAAAATAGTGAACCTTGGCTGGCTAAGCTGCGTCCTCCGAAGCACAATTATAAAGCACTTAAGATGCTGGCCAATCGCATGCCTTGATTGCCTGGACGTCCCTAACCCTGTAATCTTCCATCCCGGGGGCCCAGGGCGCGCGGCGATTGGCTGGCGGGGCCGTTCCCCTGGCTGACTGTCGGGCTGCTAATGCTCCTTTCAAGAAATATTACTTTTTGTAGCTTTGGTCCATGTTCCCAAAATGTCAATCCCAGATAATGGGACCCTTTGTTCCTGCCTAATAATGCTGATCACCATGGAGGTGGCTGGCGGAGAGGGTGCGGGCACCAGCGGTCTGATCACCAGGCTGGCGTCAGCAACCTCGGTCCCACTGTGGATCTGTGGGACCGCTCTGTGGGCCACGTGCGAGTCACATGTGTGCACTGCTGGTTTCTTTATTGTGGTGTGGGGCAGAGGCCCTCCCGTGTCACCATAGCCTGGCTGGAGGGGGCCTCCTGTGTCACCGCAGCCAGACTGGAGGGGGCCTCCCGTGTCACCGCAGCCCGGCTGGAGGGTGATTACGTGTAGCTGGAAACCTACAGATGGGACGCAGCCCGGTGAGCGCTGCGTACTCACCTGTCCCCTAACTGGAACTCACTGAGCATCAGCGTGGTGACAGCTGGGTGCCAGGCCTGCCTTCGAGGCTCGGCAAGCTCATTGTCTGTGCACAGACACCCACGTGCACACTGACCACGAGTGATGTTGTGTGATGTCTCCAACCTGGAGGGTGGCAAGGGGTTCCTGGCAGCTCTGCTGCTCCGACCCCAGAGCCCTTGGTGTGCCCCCTACCACTCTGCACTCAGTGGCGTCTGGGCTGGTGGCACTTACACTGCAGGAGAAATGGAGCCCCCAGGCCTGGTGAAGACATGCCCACCTCAGGCTGGTGCAGGGCAAGCAGAGGACAGAAACATCTGGAGCCCTGCAGTGCCCACCTCCTTCCTCGGGGTCCTCACCGCACGGCCCCTCAGAGCGTGGCTGCAGGCAAGCACACACCATCATGAAATACCAGTGCCCAGGGCTGGGGGTCTGCAGCGTGCACTGCACAGGCCTGAGCTCAGTAGGGACCGGCCCTTGTGTCTGAGCACATGTCTGCCTGAGGAGGGTTTGTGTGAGTGGCTGTGTGTGGAGAGGGGGGCGTGGAGACTGCCCGGTGCGGTCCTGAGGGGGTCCACAGCAGAGTCCAATGTGGGCGGGGAGAGGCAGCTGGTGCCCCGCCAGGCTTTCCAGGGGACCGGGGTTGGCTGGGCTGGGCTGCAGAGGAGACCCAGGACACACAGCTTCTCCCAGCAGGAGGCCGGGACCGGCCCCTCTGCAGGGCCAGGAGTCGGGGCACAGCCGGCGGGGCCTTTCAGCCAGGCCTTGTCCTGGGAGATGACCTGCTACCACTTCCTCTTGTCATCCTGAGGACACTGAGCGTCCTTGTGAGTCCCTGCAGTCCTGGCTGTGTTCATGTCACCCCACAAACCTGGCCAGACACACGTGTGCTCACAGACACAGGCATGTGCCCGTGGTGAGCACACACGCATACACAAGGGTACACAGACGTCGATGCAAGGACACGTCGAGAAACGATGATGCATGAACGTAGTTGCAGTTCTCAACAAGATGTCGGCCAATCAGCTGGAGCAATATTAAAAAGATAACGCACCAGGACTCACTAGGGTCTACCCCAGGAAGGCAAGGCGGTCTCAGCATCAGAAACCACCATGGGAAAAGCACGGAGCAAACCTGAGGTCTGTCCAGCAACTGCGCCCACAGTGTCAGGATGAAGGCAGCCCTCTTATCCTGGTGGGGGCAGCTGCAGGAGAAGGACAGATACCCACCTGGGGGTCTGGGGGCTGACCCAACCTTCTCCACCCACAGTGGGAGCCGGAGGCTGTCTGGTCTCACTGTTCCCAGCCGACAGACAGGAGGTCTCAGAGCCTTGGAGAAAACAAGGCAAGGGGCTGGGAAGAGACGCTGCCAATCATCTCCTCGCCACGGAACGCCCGGAAGGCAGTGTGGCCCCCGCAGCTGCCAGGTGAGCAGCAACCACGGAAGGCAGGAGGAGCGAGACGCAGAAGGACTTGCACTTCCACACCTGGGCAGCGGGCAGGTGGGGCTCGGATGTTCAAAAAGAAGATCTGTTTCACTGCACCAAAAAGTGGACAGGACATGCTTATCAGGTCAACCGTTGGTGAAATCAGAGGTACCTTGAATGAATGGAAAGACATATGTGCTCCTGCACTGGAAGGCTCAGTACTGCCCACGGTCAGTTCTGCCCACACCGAGAGGAGAGAAATAGGGGACTTGTCCCTGTGAGAGGTCTGGCGTGGGACAGCAGGGCAATGCGTGCACCCGGCTCGATTTTGAAGAGGACTGGAGCCGGGTGGAGCTCTCCTGAGCCTGGGCTCCCCCCTGTCCCTTGCCTGGGTTGGAAGGAGCAGCTTCCTCCTGCAACACAGAACAGACAGGACTGGGCCAGCGCTGGAGGGGGGGCTGTGCCTGCTCTGTCCCCCAGTCTCCAGCCTGATCCTGGGCTGGGCCTGCTCCAGAGCCAGCCAGGGCAAGACCAGGGCTGGAACTGTTGCCTCTAATAGTCTGTCTTCCAACAGGTGCCACCGAGACCAGCCCTCATGTGGCTCTGGGAAATCGTCTCTGAGAGCACAGTGAGAACGCGGAGGAGGAGGAGTGTGGGCCGCGTCCAGGGTGGTGTGGGCCGCTCCCTGGGGCAGCCGAAGGAACCTGCCATTTCACTTGCCTTCACCGACAGATGAGTGAAGGACAAGGACCACGAGACCCTGCCTCCCGTTCAGCCAGAAAATATCAAGCCACCGCGCCTGCGGCCCGCGATTCAAGCCGGGCCTACAGTCGGTCCGGCGCTGCTTTGTGGATCCTGGGTGCAGCAGTGGTCCCTGTTTGGCTCACAGGGACAGGCTGCCTGCTACATGGCCAGCATTGGTTGCCCCTAGCCTGCCCACAAAGGGCAGGAGGCAGGAGCCCGTGCCGCAGCAGACGACAGATGCGTGAGCCTGTGAAGCCTGCTCACTGGACCTTATTTTATTTTTGCTGTGTGAATCATAAAGTGCATTTTCACCACTTGCTATTAAAAATATCCTCAAAAATCTGTTGTTATGAACCAAACTTACAAATACCTGGTGCAGAGCAGGTCACAGCTCTTGCCTGACCTGTGGATTTCAACCCGCCGCTCGGGGTGCAGGGCCTGCAGTGCTGTCAGGAGCCCTGGGGAGCCGCTAGGAACAGCCCAACAGGGTGCTCCCCTGGGTGGCCCAGAGCACCTGGCGGAAAGAAGCTGCTGGCCAGGCTGCCCCTCCCGGAAGCTCTGGGGACCCACGGCCCAGCTCCCGCCCCTCAATTCTGCAGGGCCGCCCAGCATTGGAACTCGGTGTGGGCTGGCTGAAGGCTCTGCCTGTGCCTAAGGTGAGGCTCCCTCCTCCTCCAGCCCTGCTGAGGGCTTCTCTCCCGCGTGGCCTGCACAGTTCCTCGGACGTCACCCGCACAATCCAACCCAGAACCCACTGTTGAGAGTCAGATTTGAACCACTGTCTCCAGCCCCGCTGGTGTCTGGGGTTAGGAGAGATGCTCCCCAAGACGGGGGCTGGTTGCTGGGGGGCTGCAGACCCTGCTAGCCAGACTCCACTTCCCAGGGGACCCAGCCCACCTTGTGCACCCTCCGAGTGTGAGCGTGGTGTGGGCTGGGCCTGCCCAGCAAAAGGCAGACCTGTGACTGCTGTACTCCTCCGGCCACTTTCCTTCGCTGCAGGGTGAGGGTGACGCCCAGCCGGGGCCTGCTGGCAGCACGGAAGCCTTGGGGTGCGTCTGCCCTGTGGCCATGGGAGAACTTGCATCCTCGGCCAGCTCTGGGCTGTCTCTGTGTCTGTCCAATCAGGTGTCCTCCGGTGTGAGAACTAGTGGCCAGTACATCAGGTTCCCCACACTGACCCCCCATATGGTAAGATTAGACAGACGCTGGCCCTGCTCCTGTGTGGCAACGGCTGTCCCTCACAGACCTCTGACAGTATCAGAGGACACGGAGAACAGGCCACCGTGGAGCCTCACAAATCCAAAAGGAAGCGATTTCTGTTCTGCCAGACTTATTAGACGGGGCAAAGCTCTTTAGTCATTGATAGAGATGAGGCGCTTGGTGTGGACTTGGAGTCCTCGTGGGCAGAGAGGCCAAGAGTTTTATGCAGATAGCACAAGGTCCCCGACACAGGGAGCAATATCCCTGCATGGGCCAGCGTAAGCCAAGATCAGAGCCCGCACGGGAGGAGCAAGAGGGTCTGCACGGAGCGAGATAAGGATGCCGGACACGCAGAAGACACCCGCCCAGGCCCCTGCGGAAGCCAGGCTGGACCTGCCTGCCGACACGGGCCTCGCGGGCAGGCTTTGAGCCGCTGTGTGTCCCTGTGCCTGTGTGCCCTGTGACTTGGACGACTCCGAGAAGGAATGTGAACGTCCCCTGACCTGTTGAGACCCATTTCTGGAGCTCAGAGGAAGCAGACAGGCCTGCGAGCCTGCTTCTCCGGCTTTCTGCAGGGGCACGGCCTCCGCCTGTTCCTCCACCTTGGCACCAGAAGGCTTCAATGTCCTGAACCTTCTCCCCTTATACCAGCCAGCACGCGCCTGAGTCCGTCCGTCTTCATCCCCTCCTCCCCTGTTCTGGTGAGAGTGGAGCATGCTCCCCAGGGCCTGAGGAGTCCAGGAGAGACCACAAGCAGGGCTGTTGTCTGCATTTCAACTGCAGCTAGACACACTCAGAAGCACACAAGTCCCTCCACCCAGTGCAGGTGCACAGATCCCCACGGAAACCAGCATTGGAGGCAGCCGTGCAGCAGCAGCACACACCGGGCTGGGCAACTGGAGGCGCTCCCACACTGGAACCCACCCTGTCACTCAGGACAACAGCCGCGTAAACTCACGGGTGTCCTTGGTAAACGCCACGGTCCAATTAGACTGGAAGGAAAACTGTTTAGGTTGATAAATCTCTAAAATAACAGCAAACCCGACAAAACCCCAAACAACTCACAACCCCACAGCAGATCCCATCGCCAGCACAAGACAGGCCCAAGGGCAGGGTGAAGACCGATGGCCTCCTCTCCAGGTTGCATCAGCGGGAAAGCAGGAGCAAGAACAGGGAAGCCAAGCAGCCGCTGTTATTTGGGTGACTCTGGAGACAGCACCCAGGGCCCAGCGGGCCCAGGTGCTGGGACCACCTGACCTTCCAGGGCTGATCTTTGTCCTGCCTGAGCTCTGGGCTGCCTGGGGACCATGCTACTCTGCCCAGTGGCTCTTTCTTCCTGCAGGTCACTGGACAGCAGCCTGAGGCCATGCCACTTGACTCCTAGGACCCCATTCGTCATGTTGGGTCAGGGACACAGCAGAGGTTCTGGCCACAAGTGCCCAGCAGACCTCCTTTGATGAAGCCACTGCATCATGGGCAACACCGACCACTGGTCCCTCCAGCTGCCAGCACTCTCTCTGCTTCTCACGGGGCAGAAGGTGGGCTTCTCCTGGCCAGTCTGGAAGTGCCCACTGGAGGGGAGCACGCAGGGTGCTCTAGTTGAGGTGCTCTTGGCGTCTCACCTCTGAAACAGCCGAAGGCCCTCAGATTTGCAGAGACTTAAGGGCAACTCAAGATGTAAGTGTTGCTCAACAAATAGATTTGGCATTTGGGGGAAAAGGTTTTTAAACCTGCTCCAGTTGATAGATATGTCTCCATTTAAAAGGATTTAAAGCCAGACAACTGCCCAAGGCCTGCTCAGGTATTGCGTGTTTATGGAGCCACGCACGGAATTATCTAGAACCACACACCCTGCTACGGCAGCCCACACCCTTTCACAAACTCGAGCTTACAATTCTCCCTGAGGCTCTGCGTTCTTTGCATTCAGGTGAGACTCCAACAGTAGGAATTGTAAAAAGCTGGAGTTTGTGAGAATGAATGGAATTTCTGGCTATGGAAACGCAGGTGTCTTCTTTAGAGGCTCCCAGACCTGTCTGTTGACAACCCAGAACCTGCTCCAGAAACACCCACCGGGCTTCGGAAGTGATCTGAACACCTTTAATGTTTTAGCTGACTCCGACTCTGTTATTACTTATCATCAAGGTGAAATAGCATATTTGGCAGAAACAAAATGAGGCGATCAGATAAGTTACTGTATTTGTTCTTGGGACTGAGTCAAAGTGTCTTTCCCTACATTCACTTACTTTCAGAACAGGAAAGGACATCTATTTGGGGACAGAGATCCCAACAGTCTTTGGAAGGTCTTCAAATACAGAGCCCCCACGAGTCCCAGGAAACTCTTGTTCTGCATGTGACCAGGGACCTTCTGATTTCCAACCCCTGGTTCACAGGAAGCCTGTGCCGCAGAGACAGCTCTCCACTGGATTGTTCCCGGAAAGTAACTGGAGAGAAGTTTCTGTCAGTTCTGATCTTCAGGCAGGGTGAGCTTTTCCTCTTGTCCTCGAGCAGAGCGTCACAGGCCAGGGCAGCTGGACTTTCACTTGAGGCCAAGGGACGTCAAGCACTCTGCTAAAAGAGCCGTGGGGTGGCTCCTGAGGCAGCTCTCCTTGGGAGCTCCTCTGCCTTGCACAGGATGTAGGCAGGGAGCCGACTTCCCAGGGGCCCGGCCTCCAGGGCAGGGCATCTCTGGGGGCCCTGGGCAGGTGGACAGGGAAGGTACACCCAGCCACCACCACAGCCTCTTGACCTCTCCGCACACACCTGGATCAACGGTCTGTGTCTCTGCTTGACGAGTGACGGCTTCGCAAATCCAACCTGGCCGAGGCAGAGTCCTACTCCATTTCCCCCGGAAAGTTCCTTCCACCCTGAGCTTCCGCACGACCACCCATGACTCCACCTTACCCTACCCGTCCACACCCCAAACCCAGCCTTTTGTGACCCTTTCCTTTCTCCACATCTTGCACCTAACAGCAGACCCCGCAGCCCTGTGTCAGCAACATGCCCCCCCCTCCTTCTCCCCTCCCAAACCCAAGGCTACAGAGTGGTGACCAGGTCACCCACACACGGCCCACCTGCCCATCATGATGATCCCTAAAACACAGGGACCTCATGCCCAGCTCCGGGCTTCAAGCCTTTCCACCCTTCCTGCCTTCGTGGACCCTGGCCACACTCCAGTCCCTGGTCCTGCCTGTCCAGCCCCTCCCCACGGCTCTCACCTTTGCTGGCTGGGCTCCGACCACCAGGTCCCCTGGGACTGGGACTTCCAGGCAGGTGGCCCTGCAGGTCCTTCCTGCAGTCTTGACTCTACCCAGGTGCTCTCTGCTGTCCCCCAGCACCGCACACCAGAGCGAGCTGATTCAGCCAGCTTGGCCCCTCCCCGTCTCGCAGCGCCCCATGGGACTCACACCCTCTGACCACGGGGACAAACAGCCTCAGCTGTTCCCAGTGTGTCCAGAGCCCAGAGAGCAGGATGCCCTGGCACCGGTGCACATTCTGTTGAGCAGAGAGTCGGGGGTTGTCCACTTTGGGGCCCCTGGGGTGCTCAGAGAGTCACCAGTGTTCTCATGGGCCCGGAACAGTGCCTGACATGCTCTCCGGGATGGCACAGTCTCTCTCTCACTGCAGACACACCCACCGGTTTTTAAAACAAGAAGCAAATACATGAAAATTTCAAAGCAGCTACCCAGCGTCCCTAGGGGTGCTCTGCTGCAAGGGGAGGCCAGGGGCTGCTGCGAGGGCCACTGGAGCTGCCCAGGGGGCTGGGCCGCAGGGCTGCCCCGCACTCCTGACCAGCTCAGCCCCACCGGCTCTCAGGCCCCGGGACCCCTCAGACCAGGCCAGGCAAGCTGCCTCCTGGAGCCCCCGCATGGCCTCAGGAGACCTGGGTGACCGCCGGGTGAAGCTGGCTTGCGTCTTGCCGACTCTTGCTTTTCTTTGGCAAGTTTAGGAAAGGGCTGTCCAGTTAGAGAACCCCAAGGGAACGAGTCGTTTCCAAACCCCACGAGGGCGCGCACACACGAGGGACACTCTGAGGAGGAAGGTCGGGAGGCTGCTGGTTCCAAAGCTGCAGGACGACCCTTGACCCTTGCATTCAGACAGTGTCTGCAGAGCCAGGGCCCCGCGGAGACGGTCAGCATCATAGAAGCAGGTGCGCAGGCCACGTGCCTGCCCACGAGCTCCTCATAGCTAGAAGACAGCACAGTTCCTAGAGGAACCTCCAGCCAAGGAGGGCAAAGCGTGCACCATGCTGCAGCCCCAGAGCGCGGCTCCCGCACCACCTGCTTCACGGCCTCTCCCATCCACAGACAGACCCAACAGGCCAGGGACCAGTGGGTCCAAGTGGAGAGACCTCAGCATCTCCACACCAGGGAGCCTGCACCCAGGGCTAGAGACAGCCTTGCAGGGACAGGTCTCGCCACCCACAGGTCTGGTCATGCCCATCAGTGGGACCTTTGGTGGGTGTGAGAATATCTGGGTGGCGGTCCTCCCTGGGGCCAGGGCTGAGGGGTCGTGGCACTCACCATGGGGGGCAGGCCAGGGTCTGCAGTCTGGAGTCAGTGAGCACTAGTGCAGCATGTGGACAGTGACACTGTGGTCCAGCCCGTGGTCCCAGACTCTCACTGCCCATGGCATCTTCCAGCTGCCCATCTGCAGCTGTCTGGCTTGCAGACCTGTGGGCACGGCACTGACTGGGAACTCACTGGGAACGTCTCCCGTGCTACTTTCTTTGAGGGACAAAACTTGTTGTCTAGCATCTTTCACTGTTTTAACCACGACCTGAAATAAGAAAGTATTGTCCAGCGAGACCCAGGACCCAGCCCACACACATCCACAACCAAACGAAAGCTTCCAAAGCCACATCTCGCGTGGGATGACACCGATTACTTCAACTCTTTCTACATGAACTCAGAAACACTTTCCCTGTGTGTTGACATCTGACTTCGGGAGCCATATTAAAATCATTTTTATCATTTTTAAAATATATTTCCCCCTAAATTCTCTTTTCAGGTCCCTGAGTGGGTGTGGGGCTCCCATGTGCAGTCTGAATAGCCCTGGCCGGTCGCAGTATCCATCTTGGGCGTGGGAGTGGGGACAGGACTGCGGCCAGCCAGGCTGGACGCCAGCTGGGTGTGGTCCCGTCTGGAGTCCTGGTCTCCTCAGCTGCCAGTCAGCCTCTCGCCACTGCCTGGGTGCTCCACAGCTCCCCCCTGCAGGCTGTCTGCTGTAGGCAGGGCTCGTTCTACACCAGCTGATGAACTGCAGGCCAGGGCCAGCCCTCTGGGGCTCACCCCCATGGCGTGGCCTCCTCCAGCCGTGGCAAGCCAAAGGACGTGGCAGCACAGATCTCAGGCGCAGATCCAGACGCACTGTCCCTTCCTTCTCCAGCGTCATGGTAGCTCCTCCAGGGCAGTGACACGGAAGGTCAGCCTCTTCTGGAAAATGCTCCCTGTGCACCCATTAGATGCTGACCCCGAACTGTGGCTGCCAGGGTTCGTGGGCAGAGGTGCACGATTTAGGGTTAAACTGTATTTTTGCAGTACTTGGACATTAGCATGCAGAGACATGGCACCTGAAATCATGTGTCAACACACAGGGAAAGCACTTCCGATTCCGAGCGGGGAGTTCTGCAGCTGCTGACTGTGACACACAGCACAGTCAGCACCGATTCCACGACCCCATCAGGGGACAGACCTCCTCATGCCCATGAGCTCAGAACTGCAGATGCCAGACATGCCACGGAAGATTCTGGAGCCAGCGCTGACGGCGGGCACAGAATCTCTCGTTCACCAGCGGGATGAAGATCTTCACTCAACAGGAGAAAGACAGAGTGGACTCTGTGCACTGGGGCTCCGGCTCATGTCGAAACATCTAGAATTTTTCAGAACAGTGATTTTCCTCCAGGCCTTGACACACAGTTGCCTAATGTATAGGTGGGGACGTCCACTCCATCCCTGGGCTGGCACTGTATCCAACACCAAGAGCCGTGTCCAGGCAGCCCTGGCTCAGCACACAGGGGCAGTGCTGTGGGCCAGGCTCACACCACAGACCTTCCAACACTGCAGGGTGGAGATGGCTGAGCTAGACTGCTGAATCCTGTGGCCATGCACCAGGGTTCCAAGGTGGCCTTGTTGGGCTGACAGTGGGCTCTTGAGGGGGTGTGGACGGAGGGAACAACTGTAAAGTCCCTGTGTTTGTGGTCAGGCACTGTGTACAGCAAGCTCTGGGGTAGCCTGCCCAGGGTGGCCAGCCGGGAGGTGCCGGGAGGGCTCCATGGCTCACCTGGGCCTGCCACAGAGCACCCAGGGGCTGGAGCAAGACCCCATGCGTCCCCCAGCTAGGAGCACGATGCATCTGGGGCCACACATGTGCACGCAGCACCTGCACATGGCAAAAGGACGTGTGCACGGGTGGAACTGACTGTTGAACCAGGCAGTAGTCACTGGTCAGTGTTGTCTTCTCATTTTCTGGGAGACACTCTGTGGCTTTGTCAGCATTTCTTCCCAGCATTCCCTGGTGGAATGTGCCAGTAAAACAACCAAGGCCTGGACTTTGCTTGTTGGGTTTTAATACAACATGGAACTTGGGAGGCACATAGGGCAGAGTTGGAGCTCTCTAGACCTGCGGGTGGGCTTTTGGAGCTCTCTAGACCTGCAGGTGGGCTTTTGGAGCTCTCTAGACCTGCAGGGTGGGCTTTTGGAGCTCTCTAGACCTGCAGGGTGGGCTTTTGGAGCTCTCTAGACCTGCAGGGTGGGCTTTTGGAGCTCTCTAGACCTGCAGGTGGGCTTTTGGAGCTCTCCAGACCTGCAGGTGGGCTTTTGGAGCTCTCTAGACCTGCAGGGTGGGCTTTTGGAGCTCTCTAGACTGCGGGTGGGCTTTTGGTGTCTGATGCCGAGGACCTGCTGTGCTGTCTATCGCCTCTGGAAGAGCTGCTGGCCCACTCTCCGCCCAGGCACTGGCCGTCCCCACACTGGCCAGCCACGTCTCCATTTGCTTCCCTCACGGTCAGTAGCCACTGACTGATTCCATTCACCTCTTCGAGGAACCAGCTTTGGGACGTTGGCTCTGTGGCGTCTGTCTCCTCACCTGATCTTGTGCTCCTGCCACTTGGGCTTGCATCACCCTCTTCGGTTTCAAGAGTCGTTGGGAGCTTTGTGCTTCCAACAGAATCCTCTGGGACACGCGTGGCCGTGCTGTGTTCTACGTGGGAGGTCCACAAACATAACTGGCTTTTCCCATTTCTCCAGGCAGCGACGCTTCGGGACATGACATGAACCATGCCCGAGTCCCAGGCCAGCCTCTCAAGCACTGGAACCAACCAAACAGGCCCAGCAAAAATTTCAAAGACTGAAGGGACGCTGGAGCCATCGTGTCCAGAAGGTGATGTGGGGTCTGGTGCCGGCCAGAGACTGCAAACCAGCGACCGGCAGGACCCCACGGAGGTGAGTAGTCAGTGCAGAGCATCAGGGACATGTGACGAGTCCAAGGACAAGCAGAGCCAACAGCGTCCAAGCCACAGTGAGGCAGACGCAGGACCATCAGGAGGGACTGTGAAGAGCGACTTCACCAGGCTCCATGGGGCCAGGCAAACACCTGGACGAGAGACTCAGCAGAGTAAGAACTCCAAAACAGACGGAGAGACAGGACCATCTCTGACCCTTAAAAGAATCGCAGGATGGGATCAATAGCCAAATGAAGGCAGGTCAAGAGACTGCAGATGGCTTCCTAGACATCATACAACCCGACAAACGGAGGAACGGGAATGATCGCCAAGGACACACCATTTCTGGAAAATGCAGCAAGGTTTTGTTTTTTGTTTTTTGTTTTTTTAATATTTATTTATTTATTTTTGTTTTCGGTGGACACAACATCTTTGTTTGTATGTGGTGCTGAGGATCGAACCCGGGCCGCACACATGCCAGGCGAGCGCGCTACCTCTTGAGCCACATCCCCAGCCCCAGCAAGGTTTTTAAAACCCGGGTGTACGTGAACACACAGTGACGCTCGGCTCAGCCACACGTAAGTGCCTGGGGTGAATCCCGCACGCATCCAGTCCCCCTCCTGCCTGCGGCTCCCTCCCAGTGGGGGCCAGAATCACGCAGCACTGCACACCCAGAAGTCCCTTGGACATCAGGATCCAGAAGCACTCCCCCGCCCCAGTCTGGGCCTAGCAGCCACCCTCTAGGTGAAGCCTGGAATTTCAGATCCACAGGCTTGCCTGGAAGCTCCGCTTGACCATGCAGGGACAGCTGGTGACGCAAGAGAGACAGCCAGGACCTGCCAGCTCTGGCCCACTGCAGGCCCCACCCTCTGGGAGATGCCAGAGTCACCTTCTCGGGCATCCCCTGCATCTGGGCAGCAACTTCAGACCAGGTTTGAACAGTTTGATTCCAGAGGGTCACAGAGGGATTCAGAAACAGCTCCTCATTATACAAAAGGAATCTTCTGTGAGTGACAACTTCTGTGCGGTGTCAGGTTGACGAGCGGCTGCTGCCATCAAAGGCTCCTGACAGGCTGGTTCAGGTGGGCACCAAAGCTTGGGAGGAGGGATCTCAGTAGGTGGAAAGCACCCAGCAGAGACCAATGAACAGTGAGCCCCTCCACCACTCACCAGCAGAACGGGACGCGGACTCTTGCCCACTCCACGGGGCACCTGGGCGGGTCTGCTGACCACCTGCAGCCTGTGGCAGGTCTCCCTGGCACTGGACCCAGCTGGCTCTTGTCAGGCAGAGCAGCCAGCAGATGGGCCACCCTCTGTGTCGGAGCACTCCACATCATTGTCTGCAACACTGTGGCAGAGCTGACCCCACCTGCTCCTAACTGGGCACAACCTCCGGGGTGGGGCCAGTTACAATGCAGGCCAGGACGACAGCTGGGTGGCAGTGTCCCTGCGGGGCTGTACGGTAGGTTCAGCTTCACTCTGCCAAGGGTAAGCCCTGTCTGCCACGTAGGCAAACGGCCTCCAGTGGGTGGAGGGATGAGACTCTCGCTGCAGTGTGGCTGCAGCACCAGCTCTCACAGCAGCCGGGGCCCTGGGCAGGTGGTGGCACGCACCGTCTGTGGTCTGCCCTCCCTCAGGTTGAAATCCACAAACGTGTAAGGTCCATGGTCACCAGACTGAAATGGATCTTTGGGGGATCTACTTCACAGATCAGAGTTTCCCAATAATTATCAATAAAATGGCGAAAACTTTGCCAATGAAATGTAAAGTCAAGGGCATAGACATTGCTGTGTTGTGGTCTCTTTCCACAAAATCTGGATTTTTGTTTTATAAAAAGCTATACTGTTCACACTCAAGAGTACACACACGTGTGTTTACAGCGTATACTCATTGTGTTCCTGATGGGAAAACAGAAGGACTTCTATCAGTCCATCTTTTCCCTGCGGAAGCTGAGATTGTTAATCCACATTTAAAAGAACAAATAGCACTTGATCTAAAACCACTGCTCAATTTAAATACCAACGCATAGTGTCAGAGACCAGAGAGAAGGAGAAAACACACAGTGGGCACGTTGTTGTTTTACGATTCAAGCATCATGCTCAATACATTTCGGGTGCTTGAAGCGTGTGCTGTGGGAATCCAGTCTGCTCTCGTCCAGCCATCCGCGCTCCCACCGATGTCCTCCTCCGCCTCAAGCCCTGGCTCCAGACTGCCAGGGGCCTCTGGCCAGCTGTGCCTGGGTTTCCTCACCTGTAAAACGGGCAGTGGTTGAGGGGACAGCACCCTCCCTGTCCCGGGCCACATGTGCTCTTTCCACCTGGAATTCAGGCTGCAGGTCCGTGGTGATTTGCACGTCAGCTGTCAGAATCCCCCTCCAGGGAGCATCTGGCAATCCCTGTCCCGCCTCCGACCTGCTGCAGAGGCACAGTAGCCAACATGGCCAGCACCGGGAGCCGTCCAGGGAGGGGGCACACGGACGTCCCTGGGTAGCCCTGGTGGGGCACCCCATCACCCTGTGGATTGTGGATCTGTCTGCTCTGTAATGCCTCAAAATCAGCCTCTCCCTCCAACACACACACACACGTGTGCACACACGCATGTACCCGTGGCCCTGCCTCTGCGGGACCTGAAGCCAGCAGAGCTCAGCCCTCCGAGTGCAGGGAGTGTGGAAAGCCATCTTTCCTGGTCAGGCCCAAGTCCTCGCCCAGCAGACACACGCATCAGCATCTCAGCCATGAGCTTGGGCAACGCGAGGCTTGAGCCCAGCCTGGCTGTGCGCCCAGAGGGAGCCTCTGGGCAGTCAGCGTGGGCACTCCTTCAGAGGTAGCCGAGGCCCTGGGACCAGGCGGCCAAGAACGGGCAGAGCCCAGTGGGGTGGACATGCTCTCCGTGAGTGCTCATCCACTGTGGCCTCAGGACCAGTCCCCTCTGCACGCAGCAGGAGACTCTCCTGGGGAGCTCGGGACACTATGGGGTCCCTGGGACTCTGGATCCAAAGCCCCTGAGGCCTGGCCCTCAGGCACCTGCCCTTCCTGTGACCACCAGGAGTGAGCTGGGCTGGAAGAGGGCCCCACGCAGAGCGCAGTGTGCTCCCAAGAAAGCAAGGAGTGGCCGGCCATAGGGTACGTGGGCCAGGGCAGAGGAGGTGGGACGCCGAGGCGGACTGGTCCCGAAGACAGCGGGGCTTCCAGTGCCCGAGAGGCAGCTCCAGGCAAGTGTTTCTGAGTTTCTAATGGAAAAATGGCATTTCTCTTATTTATTTTTATGTATTTTTGAGTGTTAACAAATAGTCCTAGTGATAATTAGCATCTTTGTATATTTATTGAAAACCAGCACCAAGTCTGTATATTTACAGAGAAGCGCCTTACACACAGATAATAGCACAATCCCATGTTTGTGAACTGACAGTCTCCTCTAAACACAGGGTAGGAATTCCGCAATTATCGCTACAGCTGTTTGTTAAAATTTGACAATAGATAAATAATGACTAGAAATCAATCTTTTCACTAAAATTCAAGAAACAAAAAATATCTAAAGGAATTTCATTATTGCTTTAAAAAGTTCAGGCCAGTCTTTAGGAGGCTTCTGCACATACCTTCCGGTGCTTCCATTTTGGTGGTTAAAATTGGTGTCTCTTTCTGCAGACGGGAGTCAACCCAGAACCTGAGATATGAGGTCGTGTGGGGCAGGGCTGCCGGTCCTTCTACGCATGCTCTCTGTCCACTTTCTCCTGTGTTCCATGGCTTAGGGAGCGTGTACACACACAGATATGCACACCTGTGCAACACACATGCACACAGGCAGACAGAGCCTGGATCGAGGTGTCCATGCGCGTGTCTGCTGCCCCCTGGACCAACAGGTTGGTTCCCATCCTAGACAACCCTGACCTCTCCGAGCAAGAAGTGGGAAGCGACGCTGGTTTGCGCTTCCATCCTAACTCGTTGGACGGCTGAGTTCAATGTCATTGGTGCCTGGGAATCAAATGGTCGGGGGTTTGATCACCATCCAGAAGGCAGAATCACAATCAAGAGCAAATCGCAACACAACACAGCAGAGGTGGACCACAGCGAAGGCGGACCGGCGTGACCCCAGGCACGCCTGTCCTGTCCAGCCTGGGAGGTGGAGCCCTGCCTCAGGGAGAGTGCAGAAGCACACAGCCACCCTGGACAAGCCACACTTCTGGGATAAACCATGTCCCCAGGAGCCTGGGCTTCCTGTCCCCTAGTCCACTGCACACTCAATGACAAGGGGCAGTCCCCAGCAGAGCCAGCAGTGGCCAAGCATGGGCCAGTCCCCAGCAGAGCCAGTGGTGGCCAAGCATGGGCCTGTCAGCGAGATGCTGGACTCCAGCCCCATGTCAGCGTGGAGTCAAGGGGCTGAGAACAAGCTGTGGCCTCCGTATCTGTCTCCACGTGGGGATCCACCTGAGGTGGGTGGGAAGCCCAGGGCTGGGAAGGACCTGACCACTCACTGATCCCCACTCGAAGCTGCGCAGACCTTGAGTTTGAATGTCCCTTGAAGGATGACGAGGGTTTTCCTCCTGCAGCCAGGGACCTTCCCTCCTTCATTCTCCTCCCTTCTCCCTGGGACTCAGAGATCCCTCCCCTGCACCCTCGAGTCCAAACTCCTGGGTTGTAGGACCTTGAGTAAAAGGAAAAGTGACCCCGTTCCTACTGCCTTAAAGAAGAGGTGGAAGGTGTGGCCAGTGCGCAGGCCTTCAGCGCCCCACAGCCGGCCGCTGGCTTCACTTGGGCAGGCCTGTCCCAGACCAGGCAGGCATGGCCGGTACCCCAGGGCCATAGAGTGCCAGCGCGGCAGGCTCACAGACAGCACCTGTCCCTGGAGTGGCTCAGGAGGGAGGGTATGCACAGCAGTGTGTGTGTGTGTGTGTGTGTGCATGTGTGTGTGATGTGTTCCTGCATGTGTGCATCATGTTCATGCACAGACACACAGGTATGTCATGCTCACATGTGTATATGTGTGAGATTGTGTGTCTCAATGTGTGTGTAGATTTGTGTATTTGTATGCAGATTGTGTGTGTGCATGTGTGTGCAGATTGTGTGTGTGCATGTGTGTGCAGATTGCGTGTGTGCATGTGTGTGCAGATTGCGTGTGTGCATGTGTGTGCAGATTGTGTGTGTGCATGTGTGTGCAGATTGTGCGTGTACATAATCAAAAGAAGCCCCCCTTTCTCCTGGACAGGACAGAGAAAGGACAGGCATTGGGGCCGGGCTGTCGTGACCGCAGGTCCTGAGACAGGCCTCCCTGCAGCAGCCACGCTCTCCTTGGGCCGGAGGAGAGGCACACAGCACCTTCCCATGCCGCCTGTGCCGGTCCCCGTGGACTCTGCTGCAGCTACCCTGAGGAGTCCTGAGGCCACAAGCCGGACCCTGTGCCCCAGGCTTTGCTGTGACAGGGCTCCTGGTGGACCCCGAGCTTGGGGACGTCCATGAACAGGAAGCAGCAGGGCCGGCAGCGGTCTCCGTGTCGACCGCCGTGCCTTAGTCTAATGCTCTCCATTTTCTGCCCCTTGGGAGCTCAGGTGATCGGAGCATCTTAACCTGCTCTTGAGTAAGTGCTTCTGCGAGAATTTCATCCTCCGGGTTCAAACAACAGCACTTCCCCACAAACTTTTATTTTGCAATCATTACACTTTTTATCATCTTCATGCCACGGAGGTGAAGTCCAACATATTTATGTTCTTGATTGTCGGTCTTTCCTTCTCAGAGATGTCGCAGTGAGAACAAAGTAGACCCCGGTTCTGCTGCCTCAGTGCTGCGTATCATCCCAGCACGCTGTAATTCAGGAGCACGATACCTGCGTCTCCAGGGCTGCGGGGAAGCCGGTGGGTGCTGAGCGGCACAGCAGGTCCCTAATATCAATAGAGTAGCCCAGAGCTGCGCTCCAACTGCAGAGTAGGGGTCTCGACGCAGCCCAAACAGCAGAGGGGTCAGCCGAGGGCAGGCTCCATCTCTGAGCCCATCCAGAACTCGGGAAGGCCAGCAGTGTCCTCTCGGTGCCCTTCACTCAGGGCAGGGAGGAGCTGACAGACAGCACGGCCCAGGGCCCCATGGACAGCCAGCAGGGCTCCTGTGGGAGCACCCACCAGCCCTCTCCCACCCCTTCTCATGCTTGAGGCTGGGCAGGGCTCTCCGTGTGGCCCCAGAGACTGGTGACCCCTTTTCCAAGACACCCCGCACCAACACTGAAGAGACGGCATGATTCCACACGCTTCTGAACACGCATCTCAGCTTTGGCTTCGGAGAGGCTCCCACTAGTCCCTAGAGGACACAGGCCCCATGGTGGTCAAGAGCAGGACCAACACAGAGCCTTCTGTTGGCTGCCTCCCAGCCAAGTCTTCCAGGACCCCGGCCAGCACTCAAGCCAAACCGCCATGCACGGGCAGGGCTACAGGGCACTCTGGGGCCTGAAGAGGCCACCTCCATGTGCCCCTTGTGGAATTCAGAGGGTCAGAGTGGTTGGCTGTCAGGTATGGGAGTCAGCCCCACGGTCCTCGGAAGAGCCAGTCCCCACAGGTGCTGCAGGGCAGGGGTGGGCAGCAATGCATGGGCCTGTGGAAGGCCACAGCCAACAGCCCCTGTCCAGGCCAAACCTTGGACCACAGGACAGGAGTTCATGTTGTGGCCTGAGCAAAGCTATTGACAAGTCCCCCTGTGCCACAGGGTGCAGGAGAGGCTTCCTTGCACTGGCACGGCATCAGCTCCACCCCTGGACAGCTGTGAGAATGGCCTGGCTGAGCCCCGGCCCCTGACCAGCCTGCAGGAGGCCCGTTCCCACTGTCCAGTGTCTGGGGCTGAGGGCCTGGGCAATTCCGTAGGCAGTCAGCAGGGACAAGGGACGTTGAGCTTCACAGCCACGCCCCACGTGCGAACACTGCTGTGGCCCCGGTTCCTTAGGGACCAATGTCCTTGACACCTGCTCCCACGCTGCCTTAGCCCTGGATGGACCCCTGGGGGCAGCTGTGTCGATAGTGCTGCTCCCGGGGGTGCTGACCTCAGCCTTCTTGCTCCCACTCCTTCCCCTCGGGGCGGTGGGGTGGACCAGCCCCTGTGATGGCGAGGACGTCGGTCCCCTCAGCTGTAGGTGTCCTGCCTTCCCGTGTGGTCTATTGGTGCGCGACAGTCATGCAGGTGGTGAATCTGTGGTGCACCCCCACACACGCGGACAGAACAGGTGCCTGGCAGCTGTGCAGGCGGTGAGATCTGTGGTGCACCCCCACATGTAGCAGAACAGGTGCCTGGCAGCTGTGCAGGTGGGAGATCTGTGGTGCACACCCACATGCAGACAGAACAGGTGCCTGGCAGCTGTGCAGGTGGGAGATCTGTGGTGCACACCCACATGCAGACAGAACAGGTGCCTGGCAGCTGTGCAGGTGGGAGATCTGTGGTGCACACCTACATGCAGACAGAACAGGTGCGTGACAGTCATGCAGGTGGGAGATCTGTGGTGCACACCCACACATGCAGACAGAACAGGTGCGTGACAGTCGTGCAGGTGGGAGATCTGTGGTGCACACCCACACATGCAGACAGAACAGGTGCGTGACAGTCGTGCAGGTGGGAGATCTGCGGTGCACCCACACATACAGACAGAACAGGTGTGTGGCAGCTGTGCAGGTGGGAGATCTGTGGTGCACCCACACATACAGACAGAACAGGTGCGTGACAGTCGTGCAGGTGGGAGATCTGTGGTGCACACACACATGCAGACAGAACAGGTGCGTGACAGTCGTGCAGGTGGGAGATCTGTGGTGCACACCCACATGCAGACAGAACAGGTGCGTGACAGTCGTGCAGGTGGGAGATCTGTGGTGCACACCCACATGCAGACAGAACAGGTGCCTGGCAGCTGTGCAGGTGGGAGATCTGTGGTGCACACCCACACATGCAGACAGAACAGGTGCATGACAGTCGTGCAGGTGGGATATCTGTGGTGCACCCACACATACAGACAGAACAGGTGTGTGGCAGCTGTGCAGGTGGGAGATCTGTGGTGCACACCCACATGCAGACAGAACAGGTGCCTGGCAGCTGTGCAGGTGGGAGATCTGTGGTGCACACCCACATGCAGACAGAACAGGTGCGTGACAGTCGTGCAAGTGGTGAGATCTGTGGTGCACACCCACACATGCAGACAGAACAGGTGCCTGGCAGCTGTGCAGGTGGTGAGATTTGTGGTGCACCCACACATGCAGACAGAACAGGTGCGTGGCAGCTGTGCAGGTGGGAGATCTGTGGGTGCGCACCCCCACATGCGGACAGTACAACAGTCTGGCCAGCACCACTCTCACCACCCCCTTCTCCCTCCCAGCTCCCGCCCCTCGGGGCTTTGCTCTGCTGATCTCTGATTTTTAGGGATCCCCCACCTTTCCTTCCCTCTTTCCTCTCTATCTTCCACCTATGAGACAACACACGACCCTTGACCTTCTGAGTTTGGCTTATTTTGTTAACATGATGGTCCCTAGTTCCATCCATTCTCCTGAAAATGACGTAGCTTCATTTTTCTTCAGGGCTGAGTAGAACTCCATTGTGTGTGCACACAACCCATTTTTCTTATCCGTCCATCCACTGACTCCATGGTCTGGCTGTTGGGGAATTGTGCTGCCATAAATGTGGGTATATGTGTCTCGCTGTAGAAGATGCCTTCCTTCTCAGGATAAATCCCAGGGAGCAGAACAGCGGGGCCATGTGGGGGCCATGCCCAGTCTGTGAGGAGCCTCCACATGGACTTCCAGGGGCTGCATTCATTAGTTCCCGTCCCGCCAACAGCGCAGCGTGTCCCTGTTTCTCCTCCTCCCCTCCAGCGGTGTCGTGATGTGGACCCCTAAAGACTGCATGTAGTCTGACTTGCATTTCTCTGCTTGCTAAGGATGTTGAACATTTTTCACGCATTTGTTGGCCATTGTTCATTCTTCTTTTTTTAATATCAACTATTTTCTTTTATTGAATATCGAACATGTAATCATGCCAATAAACTAAATATTACATTACAGAAAATGTCTGCTAAAATATCTTCACCAGAAAATGAAACTTAGATTCCTATTATACTTTATTTCAAACAAAACAAAACAAAAAACTTCTAAAGTTTTTCTTTTTTGTAAAGTCTGGAAAATGACTGAGTCTTGGTAAACATGGTGATATTTAATATCACCACTGATTTCTCTCTTTCTTTTTTTTTATTTACTTCTCTTACCTTTCAATACAATTCCTACAAGGTTGTGTATGAAGAACCATAAGTATTTTCCGGTCGAATGACGACAGTGCAGTTTGGTATTTTAGATTGACAGGTAGACATGCAGCTACAGGTGTAATACTTACAAAGGCAAGTCCTGGGTGGGAGAGGCATCTAGGGTTGTGCCTTCCTTCCTTACCACACTGCTCTATGATGCCACATGCTTTTTTTTTTTTTGGTTGTGTGATTTTTATGTAATTTTAAGTATTAATTTTTTAATACATGACAGTGGAATGCATTATAATTCTTATCACACACATAGAGCCCAGTTTCTCAGACGTCTGGTTGTCTACACAGTATATTCACACCATCCGTGTCTTCATACCTGTACTTTGGATAATAATGATCATCACATTCCACCATCACTAATAACCCCTGCCCCCTCCCTCCCTCCCACCCCTCTGCCCTGTCTAGAGTCCTCTATTCCCCCCATGCTCCCCTCCCTGCCCCCGTGTGAATCAGCCTCCTTATGTCAGAGAAATCACTGGGCGCTTGGTTGGGGGGACTGGCTAACTTCACTGAGCATTGTCAAACATACGGAGCGCTTCACGGATTGGCGTGTCACCCTTGCTCAGGGGCCATGCTAGTCTTCTCTGAATCGTTCCAGTTTTAGTGTATGTGCTGCCGCAGCGAGCACGGTATTTTGATGTAAAGTTTTTTGAGCTTTTTATATATTCTAGATTTTAATCGTTTGTCAGAAGAGAAGCTGGCCAAGATCTCCTCCCATTCTGTGGGTACTTTTGTTTCCTGTGCAGAGACTTTTTAATGTGACGTGTCCGTTTTTTAACTCTTGGCGTGATTTCCTGAGCTTCAGGGCTCCTGTTGACAGAGCTCTTGCCCTCGTTTTCTTCAATCTGGACAGTTGACCTGCGTTTTCTTCAAGCTGACAGTTGACCTACGTTTTCTTTGAGGACTTACATAGCTTCTGGTCCTTGATCCAGTTGGAGTTGATTTCTGTGCAGGGTGAGAGAGAAGGATGTAGTTTCACCCTTCGACATATAGACGGCCAGTTGTCCAGCACCATTTGCTAGAGACTGTCCTTTTCCCAGTGTGTGTTTGGGGCACCTTTGTCAAGGATCAGGTGACCGTATCCGTGTGGTTTGCCCCGTGCCTTCTACTCTGTCCCGCTGGTCTGAGGGTCTCCTTTGTGCCAGAACCACGCGGTTCTGTTACTGTAGCTCACAGTATGACTTCAAGTCGGGCATAGTGACGCCTCCAGCGTGGCTTTTTTTGGCTGCGAATTGCTTTGGGGATTCTGGGTCCTTTATTCTTCCAGATGAACTTCAGGAGTGTCTTTTCTAGATCTGTGGAGAACGCCATTGGTGTTTGGCCGGGGATGGCATTGGTCACTATATCACTTTGGGTGGTGTGGCCATTACTAGTACTAACTCTGCCTGTCCATGCACATGGGGTCTCTCCATCCTCTGTGCCTTCTTCCTTGAGACGTCTTTCACCTCCTTGGTCAGATTTATTCCTAGGTACTCTTTGTTTTTTAGTTATCGTGAACGGAATTTCTTCCCATTTCCTTCTCAGTGTATTCATTGTTGGTATGGGAGAGAGCTATTCATCTTGGCAGGTTGATCTTATAACTAGCTACTTTGCCAAATTGGCTTCTCAGCCCTGACCATCTTTTGGTGGTTTTTTGGATCATCTAAGGAGAGGACCGTATCATCTGCACACAGGGATGGTCCGAGTTCTTTCTTTCCTACTGCATCCCTTTTGTAGCCTCCTCTCACCTACCCTCTCTGATAGAATCTCTGACCCCATCTGAAGTAGGGGTGGTGACAGTGAACTTTCTGTCTTGTTGCAGATTTTAAAGGAGATGCTTGCAGGTTTTCCCCATTTTCTGAGGTTAGCTTTGGTTTTTTTATATATGACCTTTATCACATCTGGGTAAGTTCCTTCTATCCCTAGTTTCTTCATGGTTTTACCATGGATGGGTGTGGGATTTTGTTGAAGACCTTCTCTGCATCTATTGAGACTGCCGAGTGATCTTGTCAGTTCTGATTTCTTACACATTTATTGATTCGTGTACATTAAATCACTTTGCATCTCTGGAGCAAAACCAGCTTCACCATGGTGTACGACGTTCTAATACGCTGTTGAACATGGTTTGCTGATTTATCAGTCCTTTTGTGTCTATGTTCATCAGGGATGTAGGTCTGTGGGTTTATTTCTTCAATGTGCCCTTATCTGGTTTTGGTGTGAATTTGATACTGGCTTCATAGAATGAATCTGGAAGTGTTCAGTCCCTTTCTATTTTATGGAATAATTTGGGGAGTATTGGCATTATTTCTTCTCTAAAGTTTAGGTAGAATTCAGCTGAGAATCTATCTGGTCCTGGGCATTTCTTTGTTGAAAGACTTTTTATTACTGCTTATATCTCATTGCTAGTTATACATCTTTTAAGGTTTTCTATGTCCACTTGATCCCATTTTGGCAAGTTGTGGGGGTCTGGAAATATATCCATTTCTTCTAGGTTTTTCAGTTTATTGGTGTGTACATTTTCTCAAAATAGTCCCTAATGATCTACTGGATTTCTGTGATGTCAGTAGCGATTTTTCCTTTTTTTATCTTTAATTTTATTAATTTGGTTTTTCTCTCTTTTTCTCTTGGTGAGTTTGGCTAAGGAATAACCAATAATATTTATCTTTTCAAAGAGCCAACTCTGTTTCATCAATATTTTGTATTTGTTTTATCCTCAAGTTCATTGGTTTTTGTTCTGATCTTAATTATTTTCTTCCTTCTGGTTTTGAAATTGGTTTATTCTTCTTTTTCAAGAATCTTGAGATGTATCATTAGGTGGTTTATTTGGAATCTTTCTGATTTTCAAATATAGGCACTCAGAGCTATGAACTTTCCCTGTAGACTGATTTGGGTGGGTTGTGTCAATAGTCTCATTAGAGTCTAAGAATTTTCCCATTCCTCCCATGATTTCTCATATCACCCATTCATCATCAGGAGTACTGTTCCACCTCCATGTGTCTAGACAGCCTCTGTAGGTCTGATTGTGTCGATTGCTAGTTTTATTCCATGATGATCTGAGAAGATGCAAGGAATTATATCAATTTTTTTCTATTTGCTTAGAGTTGCTTTGTGGCCTAAAAACAGTCTATTACAAGAAATATAAGCAAGCAAGCTAATACAACACCTCCTAAGATTTACAACTCACCAGCAAATGATCCCCAAAATATCGAAGTGGATGAAATATCAAATAAGGAATTCAAGCGAATCATTTAAAAAATGATCAATGAATTCCAAGAGAACACAGAAAAAACCGAGTGCATTAAGGAAGTCAGTACAAAATATGAAAGAGAAATCCAATGAGGGGATAGAAATATTGAAATAGATCCACACAGAAAGCTTGGAAATGAAAGACATGATAATTAAGTAAAATGTTCAGTTAAAAGTCTCTCTAATACAGTAAACCATGCTGAAGACAGACCCTCAGAGCTGGAAGACAGATGGACAGCCTTGAGCATTAAGACAGCATTAAAGAAAAAAAAGTAACCGTGATCAGAAAATACAAGAACTGGGAAAACAAGAAGAGACCACATTGAAGAGTCACTGAAATTGAGGAGGCAGTGATAGCAAACTAGTGGGAAATAACAAAATTTTCCAAATCCTGCAAATTAGGTGGGTAACCAAATATAATAGGCATTTAGAACCCCAAGTAAATAAGATCAGAAAAAAAAAATCTCTCCACCACACAATTAAAGTGCCTAACCTACAGAAACAAGGATGGAACTTTAAGTGCCTCAAGAGAAAAACATCTGGTTGGCAAGCCAATCAAAATCAGTTCTGATTTCTTAGCACAACTCCAAAAGCCAGAAGGGCTTGGAACAATGTGTTCCAGGTTCTGAGAAAAAAACAATGGTCAACCAAGACCACAAAGCTATCATTCAAATTGATGCTGAAATACAAACCTTTCAAGATAAGCAGAAACGAAAGGATTTTATGACTACTAAACTGGCACCACAGAGCTTAATTAAAGAAACAATGCATACAGAAGATATTAAAAACAAACTTCAGAGCTCACAGAAGAACAAATCTCATTAGAAGAGTAGCTAAGCAAATAAGAAACAGGACAAAATTAAACACAATAAATAAGTCAAAATGCCAGGAATTAATAAACATCTCTCTATAATAACAATAAATATAAATGGCCTCAACTTTCCAATTAAAAGACATAGGCTATCAGAATAGACATATCATTTGCAAGAGACACACCTTACACGCAAAGACACCACAGGCTGAAAGTGAAAGTACTGAAATTAATATACCTACCGTACGAATGGAGGTCCCCAAAAGCAGTTTTGCCTACAGTAACAACAGTAAGTCTGCAAAAGTGTTCATAATTTTGAATGTTGGACAGGGAGAGAACAGAGTGATATAGGATGTGATGAATATGAGGATCACGAGGGAAGAGACGATCGAAGTAAAAAATTAAGGAAGAGTAAGAGAGAAAACAATAGAGATTGGCTGTTCGCAGAAGAAAAGAGAGAAAGAAAATCAAGGGAAACAGTTTTTTTTTAAAGAGAGAGAGAATTTTAATATTTATTTTTTAGTTTTCAGCGGACACATCTTTGTTTGTATGTAGTGCTGAGGATCGAACCTGGGCCGCACGCATGCCAGGCAAGCACGCTACCACTTGAGCCACATCCCCAGCCCAGAAACAGGTTTTTTCATGGATCAGTATTTTGAGGACTAGGATGTTTAATTAGGTATGTTTTAAATTTGTTTTGTATTCTTTTATTTTTACCTTTAATTTTTTTTACTTTATATATGTACCTATTTTTTCTCACTTATCTGTTTCCCTTGGTTCTCATTTGCAGGCTGTTTTTATTTTAGGTGATAACTGATCATATCCTTTCTGTTTGTTGTGACAATTAACATTGAAGACATCATAGTGGGATCTATTGGATTGAGTGCTATATGTTTGCATTGGTTGTGGTTCTTATTGTCTCCCCCTAAATGGTGACGTACTGGAAAACTTCAGGGACACTGTAAAAATGCAATTAATAATTTAGATAACAGACATATAGAATATTTCATTCATCAATGACTGAATACATTTTCTTCTCAAAATCACACAGATTATTCTCTAAAATAGACCATATCTTATGTCACAAATCAACTCTTAGCAAATACAAAAAATAGAGGTAATACCTTGCATTCTATCAAATCATAATGGAATGAAATTAGAAATCACTGATATGTGTATAGCAGCTCAATTCACAATAGTTTAACCATGGAACCAACTTAGGTGCCCTTCAATGAATGGATAAAGAAAATGTGCTATATATACACAATGAAATATTACTCAGCCATAAAGAAGAAAGAAATCATAGCATTTGCCAGTAAATGGATGGAGCTGGAGAATATCATGTACGTGAAATAAGCCAATCCCCCCAAAACAAAGACTGAATATTCTCTCTGATATGCAGATGATAACACACCATAGGGGGAAGGGGGAGAATAGAAGTTCATTGGATTAGACAAAGGGGAGTAATGTGACGGGAGGGGGATGGCTGTAGGAAAGACAGTAGAATGAATGGGACAGCACTTTCCTGTGATCATATATGAACACACGACAGTGTGCCTCCCACCATGTACCCCACAAGAATGGGAAGTCACACTCCACGTCCACATGACAGGTCAAAACACACTCTACTGTCATGTACACCTAAAAAGAATGGAAATGACCCTGTACAAGCTCTGAAACCCTAAAAATAAATAAATAAAATGCAGACCCCTTGGGAGCAGTGATGTCTCAGGATGCCCTCACCGTGTCTTCTCGGGACCACGCACAGCCCACTCAGCTGGGCAGGCCGGCTACACAGGACCCCAGGTGGGCGACAGCAGGTGGGGACTGTTGGAGGGGGGCTGGGACGGCAGGTGGAAGACAGAGGGCCACGGCGTGGGGCCCTGTGCTCCAGGGACAGGGCTTAGTGGGATATCTTAGAGCTTTGGTGGCTGCTGAGGTGGAGGGGGCTGGTCAACCGCAAAGTCAACCACCTCTAAGGATGACCACCTTCACCTGGGCCGGTGTCCAGGTGGAGAGGTACGTTATGAGATCCCTAGAAAAGGCCGCCTGACCCAGCTCAGAAGAGGGGACTTCCATCGAGGGCGGCCTTACACAAGGCCTGCAACCCTCAGGAGCACCCAGTGGCCCAGCCTGGGACCAGTCATGATGAGAACAGCAACGAACTGCTCCCCGGGTAAGCTCCACGTCTAAGAGACGAAAACGAGTTGGATGGATTAATAGAGAGAAGGAGAGTTGTTTCCTACAGTAGACTTCCAATTAATAAATGTGGGAGGAAAGATGGAAATAGAAAATCATCGTTTGCAAGCACCACAATAGTAATCGCTGAAGGCAGAATTATCATCGGATGTTAAAATCAGTAGGAGAAAATATAACAAGAAATGGGCTATTTGCGTAGTCCCAAAATATCTTCCCACAGATACTTAATAATTACAAAGGGGAAGATCACAGGCTGACAGGGGAGACCTGGCGCCTGCTACCCTAACCAGCTGGTCAGAGTTCCTGCCACCGGGGATGAAGAAACCAGGGACCCGATGGTGTACCTGCCAACAGATGGCCCCGAGGGACATCAGCATCACTGCTGGGGCTTCGTGCCCAAACTGCAGGATCCTGGCTGCTCATGAGGGATCGTGAGATCAACGCCAACTGAGAGGCAGCCTATAAAAGTACAAGCAGTGCCCTTCAAAGCTGTCAAGGTTGTTGGAGACACATGCACACTGGTGAAGTCCCCAAGGTCAGAGGTGACTGAGGAGGTAGGGCAACATCCTGCAGCCCCGGTCCTGCGTCCTGGACCCCAAAAATGCATGGGAGGGACGTGGGTAGCGTGGGAGTCTTGTAAGTTCCCGAGCGGGGAGTACTGTCCACATTCACGGGTGTTCCTGGGGGAGGAGTGCCGGGAGCACATCTGTGATGGCAGCACGGTCCCCGAATCAGGGCGCTGACCTTCCGGGAGCTGGGTGAGGGAAGGCAGGACTTCACACCACTTTACAACATTCTCTAAGCCTGAATTTAGATCCAAGCAAAAACTTAGGACTTGGAGTAGGGCCACTGGTAAACAGGTGTCGCTCAGGACCCACACTTGGCCTGTGTGGGGACAGGTGCGTCCACCCAGGCAGACCCCAGATTTGAGAAACAGGATTCTGGGGCTGTCACCCTGTGGGGTCGTCCCTCCCAGGGCTGAGCCCTTCCCTGGCCTCACGGCTGGGTCCCCCAGCGGCACCCCTGTCCCCTCTGCAACTCACAGGGCCTCCTGGAAGACAAGGACGGCACCGCCCTTTGCATCAGTAGCCGCTGGTCCTCGAGTGGCTGCGAGCCCCACGCACCTGCCCCCTGCTCACGGCCTGGGCCCAGCACCCGCACTCTGCACCTCCTGCCAGCAGCCGCAGCCAGCCCCTCCCCGCCTCTGACTTCTCTGCATGGTGGGTTAAGGATCATGGGACAAAGCCTGAGGGCAAGAAGCGCTGCTTCCCATGGACTTGGTGGTCAGCTCTGAGATGTGCCCTCCCTGCCCAGGTGGAGAGACGCCAGACCTGTGCTCCCTCCTCCCGGAGGCTCAGAGAGGCCCCCCGCCAGGGTCCCAGCCCAGGGCTCAGACGCCTGCTGGTGGGGTCAGAGCAGGGACGCTACGCAGCTCCCCTGGGGCACTGGGGCTCTCCCCCCAACAGGGTCAGGGGCACAACCAGAAAAACTACAGCAGGTGCATCCATAGTGGGGAGAACGGAGCAGTTAATTGCATCTAAAAATGTGTTTTTTAGAAACAGATCCAAGGAACAGCAGGGCGTAGAGCAGAGGCTTCTCACTCTCACCTCGGCCTGTGCAGGAGGACCGCCAACCTGGGCCCGAGACAGAGGGCTTGACAGGCTGCCCGAGGCCCTGGGCCCATCCAGGAGCACTTCAGGGAGCAGGAATCAAGTCTGGGCCTCCCTCGACCCACCTCCCACCCAGCACCCCACCTCCTGGCGCTGTTCACCTCGCTCCCCGGGAGGGGCCCCCTGGTCCTGTGCAGGAGGCTCCCCAGGGCTCCCCTCAGCCCCAGGGCTGGAAAGGAAGGTGGCCTGCCCTTGCCTGCCTCCAGGCGAGGTCATCCCGTTCTGAGCCTCGTTCCCACATCCACGCCCAGCTGCCCACCCTCCCCTGCCCCCTCCTCAGGCCACCGCAAGGCCACATTCTCAGCTCCTAGACCTCCACCTCCCGGGTTCCCCTCACCACATCTGGCAAGAGAAGGCAACGCCAGGAATGTGCATCCTCCTGCTTGGCATCAGCCCGGGCGGGCAGCTCACCCCGGGCAGCCCAGGAGGCGCTGGCGCAGAACCAGGACACTGTGGTCCACCTTTATTCTTACTCAGATGCTCTGAATTCTGGTCCTGGGATTTTTACTGACTTCAAGGGACACTGTGTCAGTCTGGAAAGGACAGCACGGAGTGTGTGCCCGTGCCCGGCCAGGGCTGGGCCTGGAGGACATGGGTTTTCTGCTGCCATTCTGTGAAGCCCTGAAAGTCGGGCTGCAAAGCCAGCCGGCGGGGCGTCCCCGGGCTGCCTTCCAGAGAGACAGAGCCAGCAGGGTGAACGGCTATCGTCACCGTCACCGCCTCCTCCAGCCGCTGAGCCCCTGGTGCTTGCAAGGATTAGAGGCTGCTTTAAGGAAGGAGCAGCATTCAAGACTCGTCTGTAGGGCGAGTTTCATTGAGAACCTGGTCTCTCTGGCTCTCCTACCCCAGGCCATATCTGGTGGTTTTAGCTGCTTTAACTTAATTAACTTTAAAGGACCCAGAGCATATTGGTAAAAGACACTCCCTGGTCGCAACTACATGATTATCAAGAACCTGCCCAATCATGGGGGAGGGAGGCCCGATTCGCATCTGGTAATTAAAATTGCTAATCACCAGCAATTATCTGGCTGAGCTTTAGAGGCAGAGAAACCATTTGACCCTTTGCCCACGGAGGGGAGGGAACAATGTTTGCGGTCCATGGCTGGGTGCTTAGCAAAGCTGTCCCCGGCCCCTGCCTATTAAGTGCCACTAATAGGAAATCAACAAAAGAGCCATGACATCTGCAGGACAACCGGGGCCCCAGGTCTGAGTGCACAGGTGCCGGCCGGGAGGCTGCCAAAGAACGGCCCGCCGAGAGCAGGGAATTTACCGACAATTGAGGGAACTGTGCTCGCTGCAAAGTTGGCAGCCCGGGCTTGCAGCCGCGCCCAGGCTGCCTGATAATTAGACCCCAGGCCTGGAGAGCGACTGCCCAGAGGCCCTTTGTCGACCAGCACTGGGGGGATTTTTTTTATCTTCTTTTGGGTTTAATGAATCTTCTCCCTGCTCGAGCATAAATGAAAGATGCTATTTTAAAAGACGTCTTCTGAGCGGGTCTTGAGGGTGCAGCCTTTCATTTTGCAGGGAGGTCGGTTCCCGCCCTCGTTCCTGGAGGGGGGACGTTTTCTTTGCCCAGTGGGTTGAAGGAGGCTCGCAGAGGGCTGTGATCAAGACCTGGAAGGGCTGTGAGAGGGACCGGCTCCTGGGGGCGGCCTGAGAGCTCCGGGTCCAGACTCCTCCCCCGAAGGCTCTTCTGAAGCTCGCCCCACAGTTCTGCAGAGTCACAGACACGCCACACGTCCCGTCCCTGCTGTTGAAGGATGAGATGGTCTAAGTTTAGAAGCACATCCTTGCAGCGGTTTCCAATTGCTTGGGATGTAAAAACTGCAACGAGAAATTTTAAATGGAGCTAGAATCGGGTGCGTGTGACTTGATTGCCAGGCAGACTGCAGAGGAGACCAAGCGAGCGGGTCCAGGCGCAGGGACACCCACTCTGGCCAAGGTGCCATGGAGAAAGCACGCAGTCCCCAGTGGACCTATGGAATGAAGTATAAAACAGAGGCGTGAGTTGAGAAGTGCGGATTCTGAGGGAACTTGAACACCGGGCACCTGCCCGCCTGGCTGAGGGCACCTGCTTCTCCTCTCCTCCCCGTCGCCTCCTTCTGCACCTGGGAGCAGGGGCCTGGGTCTGGTGCCTAGAGGGCGAGTGGGCTTGGAGGCCTCTTGCCCTTGGGCCCATTCCTCCCAAGAACAGCAGCCTCACCCCATCAGAATTTTCCAAAGCCATAGAGATGTGGCTAAGGACTAGCTGCCCTGTGTGCCCAAGGAATTCGTAGGGGGAGACGCCCCTGGGCCCCCTGGGAGAAGAGCACACTGGGGAGCGGCCTCCTCCCCAACATCAGCTGGCAGAGCCGCTGTGGCCCCTGGAGGCATGCCCACCCTGTCCCTGGAACCTGGGACAGGAGCCACCGTCTTTCACCCAAGTGAGCGGGACTGAGCCTCGGGCAGGGACCCTCTCTGTTTACTGCCCAGGGCCACCAGGTACCCAAAGCAGGCCGTGACCGCCGCTCTCCTCCCTCCTGCCGGCTGGGACCCTGATTTCCTCCAGGCCTGTATCTTAGCCCAGCCTCCAGGCCTCTGGCTCCCCCCAGCTTCCTCTCCTCTCCCTCCCTGGCCTGTGGCTGCTCTCCTTTCCCCAGTGATCACACCACACTTTCTTTCCAGCATCTCTGCCCCTGCATACAGCTGACCTCCATGCCAGCAGCATGGCCACTGGTCCCCTGAGGTCCCCAACACTGGTCTGGGGTTAGCAAGGTCAAAACGATTTCCCAAGCAAACCACTGTGCCTGCGTCTTTGCTGCGTGGCTGATGTGGGGAGCTGATGGTAACGTTGAGGGCGTCAGCATGGCCAGGGCACACCTGTGCTCCTTGTCACTGTGTGGTCACAGCAGGGTCACAGAGCAGAGAATGCCAGCCTCTTTTCAGAACGAAACGCAGTGAAGTACCAATGTGACCACGCCTGGCCGGCGAGCAGGAAGGCAGCTCTCTAGGCCTGTGCCGCCAGGCTCAGGGGCCGCCTGGGGACGGCGCTGCCCCGGGAAGGTGCTGCCTCAGGGACAGTGCTGCCCCGGTCAGGGATGGTGGCGCTGCCTGGGGACGGCGCTGCCCGGGGACAGCGCTGCAGGCACCACCCTGAAGTTGTCCGTCAGACTTGACCACGAGGCTCCGCACTGAAACCTTGCGATGCCGCAGTAAGGACATGGCTGGCCCTGGTCCAGGCCTCCCACACCTCCTGATGCCCTTGGAAGTGAGTGCAGCACACTGTGCTGACGGCCCAGGTGTGCGGGGAGGGAAGGGCTGGGTGAGGAGCTGCAGCCCAACGGCCACTGTCCACCAGCAGGTAAACCCGCTTCAGGCCAGCCATTCACAGACATTCGCTCCTAGAGGACAGCGTGAGTCTGTCGCTTCAGGAAACCAGTTGCCCATATTTGTTGTCAGTACTAAAATCAGAGCTTTCAGAAAAAAATTCCAAAGGTAGAGCCCCCACCCTGAGCTGCACAGAGGCTTAATACTGCAGGCTTTCTGACAGGTCAGTGTGGTATTCGTGTGGGTTTTTGATACGGCAGAATGACGTGCTTTAACATTTAGAAGACCCACACAACTCGGCACCTGGGCAAAAGATCCAAAGCCCAAGGCAGAGATTGGTTTTAACATAACACAGTGTAAAAGGTTCATCCGAACAGTTTCAGACACCGGACAATTATTCTTCCCTTTTCCAACTGTGCATCTGAATAAAGTGGAACGATCTTCACATACTTGATCGGCCTCAACCCAAAAGAGATGAGAGGGTCTGGCTGACTTCCATTAAGCCAGGCAAATGAGATCAGTGAAGGTATAGACTCATTGGGTTTTTTTGTTTGTTTGTTTGGAAAATATTACTTCTAATAAAAATATGTCCTACAAATAATCAGTTTATTATTGCTGTGGATACATAGGAATTTTAAATTTCTCAGTTTTAATAGCCAGTATCCTAAGTCGATTGCGTGTAGGTAAAGGAGTGCGGACGCTGAACACTGGAGAATCGTGACCCTGAGAGTGATGTCGGGGGCCTTGGTGCTGCCATCGACTTCATGGGAAAAGGAGCCAAGGGAGAGACTTCCCTCTGCCGTGCATGGGCTGTCACTGTGAACAGTGATGTCACTGGGAACAGGCAGGACAGCCACAGAGGGCCGTGATGAGGGCACCCAGGATCGGAGCTGCACTCAGTCTCAGGATCCACGTGGGGCCGTGGACCTCGGCAGGACCAGCTCAGTCTTCCTCACTGGCAAAATCCCTTTGCAGGATTGATGTTGAGATCATAATTAATATGGGTAAGGGAGGGGCTGAGGCTGAGGCTCAGCGGTAGAGCGCTTGCCTAGCACAAGCGAGGCGCTGGGTTCGATACTCCGCACCACATAAAAATAAAAACAAATAAAAATAAAGGTATTGTGTCCAACTACAACTAAAAATATATTTTTAAAAAATACGTGTAAGCCAGTGCCCAGCACAGTTGGGGCCTCTGCTGTCACCATCCCTGGGTGGGGAATCGGAGACACAAACAGCGGTATCCACCCCTGTGCTCACACCTGCGCTTTGTCTGTCTGCTCAAGGAGACACGTGCACGTGGGAGCGGAGTAGAAGGCCTCCTGAGTCACCTCCCCACGGCCACACAGCTGTCCTGCTTGCTCGGCAGGAGTTCCCCTCAGTCCCCTGCCCCGGGGGTCCAGGTCACCAGGAGAAAGCTCCCTTCCTGGGGGCTTCCTGCAGCGCCTTCTGCTCAGTCTTCCCTGTTCCTTGGGTGCTCAGACTGCAGACCATGAGCCAGTGCAGGGCGCTCACGTCTGCTTCTGATGGCCAGGTCCCCACTGGGCCTCGGGACCGTTCCTCCCGCCTTTTCCCTCGGCTGTGCCCCGGGACACCCAGCTCTGTGCATCCAGGATTCCAACAGAGGACACTGCGGGCCCTTGCTCTCCAGGGCTGAGCTGCAGCCTGAGGTCACCCTGAGGAACCCCGCTGACACCCTGCCTTTGGAGAGAGGGGTTCGGAGGATATCTGCACCGGGAGGAAGCAGATTTGGCACAGTACAGCTGTGGTGTCTCACGGTGGGCTCCGCGGGGAGCCCGCTTGCCTGAGAGCAGGAAGGGGCCAGACCCGAGAGGGCTATTCCATGGCAGGCCCCAGCGCCCTCTTCCCGCCAGCTCCCATGAGACCCCTGAAGAGCCCATGCAGCCCAGTCATGAGAGCTCCCGCCCTCTGCACCAACTGCCCAAGAACACATTCTTCAAATTCTTCCAACTCCGGAACAAAAGGACGGATGTAAGAGCCTTGTCAGCTGTCCAGTGGAGTGGCCCCACCTCTCCAGCCAAGGGCTTTTCTTCCCCTGGGAGACCACAAGGTCCCTAGGGAGCCAGGGAGCGAACACCACTTGGAGTGAGCAGATTCCTTCCTGAGTTCCACTGGGACTCACAGGTCCCCTGGCTTTCTGGAAAGGATTGTAAAGACGTCATAAACACATCCTGTGAGTTGGTAATCTAAGGTGCAGGATTTCTTTCTAATTGTGGTTAAAAAAAAAAAAAAGCACTAACATGAAGTTTACCGTTTCAAGCATTTTTACGTGCCTGGCACAGGGTGCTAGTGTCTTCCATCGCTGTGAAAGGGTTCAGGGTGCGGCATCTTGCAAAGCAGGAACTCTGTCCCCACTGAACCTCTCCTGTCCCCTCCCCATCCCTGAAACACATCAGCTTCAGTTCTTAAAACTAGCAATGAGGGTCAGAGAAAGTGATACAGAGACAAAATTCTGACCAAGGAAATCGTGGGCTATCGACAAGAACAAGGGTCCTCACAGGGACAGTCCACACAGCCACACGTGAGGTCCGTCCCAATTCTGCAGAAACCTTGCTGTCACCGGCTGTGTTGGCAGCCTGTCTTCTCCCCGGGCTCAAAGCCTCTTCTCCTGGAGGTCATCTTCCACGTCTATCGTTGCTGACCTCCTGCCCAAAAGGCAACAAGTGCTTGTAACATCCTGTTGCCCATCCAATCAGATTGCCAACTCCCGGTAACTTAGACACCGCCAGAACTAGTTCCTTCTCCCAAAGGCTTGAAGCGGCATTATAAAATTCATCCTTTGGGTGATGTAATGCCGCAAAGCCGCAGCCCTTGCGCAGGGTCCCCAGGACTGAGTAACGGTTGGAGAGCTAAGAGCACAGGCCAGAGCCAGCAACTGTCAGTCGGGCAGGAGGCCCCGGCCACCCCGTTCCATCGGTTTCCTGGTAGATGTTCCCTCCTGGGCTCTCAACTCCAAGATGGCCATGCCGTGCTGTTCTTCACTTGTCGAGAACTGGACCGCCATATTTGTTCTGGGGTTCCCACAAAGAATGGTGGTTACTTCTCGCAGGAACCCCACAGGGGATCACGTTAGCAGTTTCCTGTCCTACGTTCCACTGGTGACACTTCTCCCTCCTCCAGGCATGGAGCCTAGACCAACATGCCCAGCAGAGGCCCTTGTGGGCAGTGGAGAGGGCTAAGGGCAAAGCCTCCCACCCTGGAGTCCAAACTCCTGCTTCCCCAGACCCTCTCATGGCATGGACATCGGCTTCAGGGCAGCACCTGCCGGAGCTCTCGAGGGCCTGACTCCACACACAGGGGCCTTGGAGGGTCAGGCATCCAGGCTAGGCAAGAGCAGGTTCTGGGGATGGACCCCTCTAGGAAGGCTGCAGGAGGATGCCCCCTCTGGCTGTGCAGCCCAGCCGTCCATCGAGAAGGGCTCCTGGGAAGCACTGAACACGGAGCGGGGGGCTGGAGGCAGTTACCTGTGATTGACAGCACTAAATGTGAAACCACCGCACCCCGTCCAGGAAGCTGGAATCAGAGGCACATCGTTAGTGGGGGAGATGAACGGAACTCGAGATAACCTCGGCAAATCAGGCAGATGTTAGCATGAAGCTCTGTCAGTCAGGAGGCTATAAATTACAGACCTGCTGTAACTCCATAAACTCTCCTAATGAATTGGATGACAGTGGTGATTCAATGCGGAACATGTGGCTTACCCCTCCTCAGAAGTTGCCCCAGGCCTCCAGGTCGCAGCCAGCCAAATGCCTTTTCAAAGTTAGCCTTTCATACCCCCTAAGAGAGCTTGTGCAGTAAGATAAAGTAAAAACTTCTTAATATTTTCTGCATTTTAAAGACAAAAGGACCCATAGCAATTACATTATTTTGTAGTTAATTTTTTAAAGTTTTCCCCCAGGCACATGATCTTCATAAGAGTCCTTTTCTCCTGAAGATGATCGCACAAAATGCACGGAAGCCTTGGGCCCTCATGCAGTGTGTTTCTGGGTGTTTGCTGGACACATGGGGGCACGGTGCCCTCTGTGGCTAAAGGCTCAGAGACTGAACCCAGAAGGGAGGCTGCAGTGCCCCCCAAATGCACTCCCTATGGTGCCTTGTCACAATAAGGATGTGGAGTTTATAAATAGAAACCAGGTGCCAGGACAGACCGTGAGCCCTTTCCACCCTTTCTGTCAGAGGTAGGAGGTCACTGATGGCTAAGCCCAGGTGTGAAGGTCTTCCACAATTTGCTGCATGTTTTAGTTGCATGAAGAAATAACTAATAAACCAACGTTGATGAAAAGAAACTTTAAATCCGAAGGGAAAACCCCAGGTGATCTGCCACCGTTTTTATCAAATGGAAGCTACATCAACTGGAACCAAGGGCCATTGCCTCATAACACAGGGACGTGCTTTCTGGTAAATGCACATCCTCCCTCCTACAGAACACAAGGGTCTTTGACAGGCACTAAACAAAACCTGCTTGCTTTCTTTTAAAATCTCTGGTGGACATTTCTGTAGCCGCCTCTTGCAGCAGAGACCCATAGAACAGATTTCTCCTTGGACATTTGACGCCTGCAGATGTCATGTGGGCAGGTCAGAAGGTCAGTTTTCTCTGGCCACAAGAGAGAGCATCTGTTGCACTAACCCGTAGCATCACGCTATGGGGACACGAGAGAGTCATCGCTGTGTCTACGTGTTCCCATTCACTAACCTGTAGCATCAACCTAAAGGGGACCTGAGTGACAGCTGTCACTGTCTTAGACATTTGCATTCCCCAAGTGGTCTGATGACCTTCAGGAAAGGAAGTGTCAGAAGGTTGTCTGATCTGTGAGTCATGCCCAGTGGCCACTAAAGAATCAGATTATTTGCCTTAAAACAATTGAATTTGGAAAATAAGACGTATCTGTTGTCTGCGCAAGAATCAGAGCTCGGCACACACTCTGGGCTCTTGGATCTCTGTCCCAGCGGGGGGTCCGATGTGCTCTTTCATCCAAGCTCCTCACCAGGTGACATTTCTGACAGCAGTGGTCACTCACCTCCTCTGGTGTTGGTCCTGGGCTCACCTCTGGCTCCATGGGCTGCTTTTGGGTGCAGGCACAAGAGGCCCTCCTCCGGGACAGTCAGGCTCCTGCCTCGGCTCCTGCCTTGTGGCTGCCGCTCACAGCAGGGGTCTCTGTGGACACTCTTCAGCTCTGATGACAGGTTCAAACCCAATCACAGACCCTCAAAATTCTGTGATTCTTAGCCCACGGAGGCGGGGGGTGGATTCGAGCAGGCCCACTGCCCGGTTTCCCCTGACTGCCAAGTGCTTCAAAACCTCAGGATTTCACACACAAAAAATACAGCTTCCTGTTCCTTTTTTAAAATCAGAAGTTCCTGCTCCGTGGGCCCTGTTCTTGACTCCTTCTCTGTGGCCACAGGCTGGGCAGTTGTCCACAGCGCCTGGCTAGGTCAGCCACACTGGAGCCAGGCACTTGGAGACTGCACTCAGGGACAGTGCCCTGAGGAAGCCTCACAGGCCAGCCTAGGACCAACCCTCAGGGCTGCTGCCCTGTGATGACCGTGGCAAGAGGGAGGTTGCCCATGGGGAGGACTCTACAAGCCAACGGAACATGCACAGGTAAGCCAACCACATGAGCTGCACCTGCTCCCTCCTGTCACAAACAAGCGATGGCAGGACAGCCTGGGTTTTCTCACCTGCAGATGAGGCGCTCTCAGTAACCCCCTTCCCACACTCACACTCGGGGTCACAGACTGCCTCAAGCTGTCTCACGAGTCCATCTCCCAGTGGGACACCTTCACACGGGGCTGCAGCCACCTCCCTGCCCATCTGTGTCCAGATGCTCAGTGGCTGTGATGAACTGAGTGGCTGTAAGAGGCAGTGAGTTCTGTGGACAGCCACATGTGGCTGTGCGTGGCTGTGCATCGCTGTACATGGCTATGTGTGGCTGTGAGTGGCTGTGCATGGCTGTGGGTGGCTGTGAGTGGCCGTGTGAGGCTCTGCGTGGCTATGGGTGGCTGTGAGTGGCCGTATGTGGCTGTGTGTGGTGTGTGTGGCTATGCGTGGCTGTGCATGGCTGTGTGCGGCTGTGTATGGCTGTGGGTGGCCGTGAGTGGCTGTGCGTGGCTGTGCGTCGCTGTACATGACTATGTGTGGCTGTGCGTGGCTGTGCATGGCTGTGGGTGGCTGTGAGTGGCCGTGTGTGGCTCTGCGTGGCTGTGGGTGGTCGTGAGTGGCTGTGCATGGCTGTGGGTGGCCGTGGGTGGCTGTGAGTGGCTGTGCGTGGCTGTACATGGCTATGTGTGGCTGTGAGTGGCTGTGCATGGCTGTGCATGGCAGTGAGTGGCTGTGTGTGGCTGTGGGTGGCTCTGTGTGACCGTGAGTATCTCATGTGGCTCTGTGTGGCTGTGGCTGAGTGAATGGTGCCAGTCCCTGTCTGGTGGGAGCTCTCCCTCTCCCCCCTGAGCTGGAGAAGCCTCCAGGATCTCTGCCCTCCCTCCGTCCTCCTCACAAACCACGCTCCTGCTGCTGAGGGAACCGTTCCGAGCCTCCTGGCTGGAAAGAGCCCCTGCTCCCACCTCCCTGCTGTGGTGGGCTTACCTGGGCACCCCACTCCTTGGGGCTTGAGGGAGCAGTGCTGGGAAGGCCGGGGCAGGGCGCTTGCCGTCCACACTGCTGTCTGTCTGTCTGCCTTCTTTCTCTCATGCCACCTGTGTCCCTGACTGCAGGCAGAAGCACTTGTCCCTCGGTGTGACGTGGTGAAGCTTCGCCCAGGGCCGTGAGTGCCCCCAGTTGCAGAGAGGCTGTGGCTCCCGTCCGCTCCGCAAGCAGCACTTCCCTAACAGCCCTCACGGGAGGCGCTCCTGTGCTGATCTGTGGGCCGACAGCCGGGAAGGAACGAAGCCCCTGTGACCAGAGGGGATGGACCTTCCACGCCCTCCACGGACTCAGCCCAACAACCGCAGGAGTGGCCGTGTGGCTGTGGCCAGGCCTGCAAGCCTGAGAGGAGCCGGGGCGGGGGGGTAACGCCACGACCTCTGGATGGGAAGGGTGGTTGGTGCCGGACCCAGCCACTGGCTTCTCAGAAGCAGCGAGGGAGGTGGACCACTCGAGGTGGGAAGCGGGCCTTCCCCTGATTCCTCCCCGATGCCCTTCACACCCAGGGGCACGGGCGGCTGCTGGAGGTGCGAGGAGTCATCCTTCAGATGCACGACAGCGTGGCAAGTCCAGGCAGCACCGAGCGTGAGGTCCTGTCTGTGGGGCTGCTGCTGGCCTGGCTCGAACGGCGGCTGAGTCCTGCTCACAAGGGAGCAGGGAAGCCCTCGTGGTGCAAGGGAGAGGCCTGTCCATGCCGGGGGTGAGACCAGGGAAGCCAGGACCCCTCGTCACCACCTGCAGGGAGCCCTGTCACCTGCCAAGGCCAGCTCGCTCTGTGAAGACACAGCTCATGCTGCACAGCTGAGTAGAGACTGGGGCTCACAGAGGGCCACACTCAGGCCGCGGCTTCTCCAGACACCACCAGGAGTTGCTCCCCGTTTGGGGAAGTGGTGACCAGACGGGATGAGCCCACTCTGCTACTGTACCTGAGACTGTGGCTCGTTGGTCCCATGCAGTGTCCCCTCTGGAGGGAGCCCTCTTCCCCCAAGTGTGTAAGGACAAAAGTACTCGTCAGCCCCTGGGCAAAAGGCGAGTCTGCAGTGGTGGTAGCAGGCGGGTGAGTGTCGCCTCACTTCCCAGAACCCAGCACCGGCTCAGAAGAGGAGGAGCAAGGGCTTCCCGGCTGGCTGCATTGATTCCCCAGGTAACAGGCAGGCAGGACGCCACTTGGCCAGCCACTCCAGCCCCCACCCTCGTGCCAAGCACAGGCCGTCGTTGGTGGCTTTGGGAAGAAAAGCGCGACTGGTCTGGGCCAGGGTAGAAACAGCCGCTGCAAAGGCTCCGAGCCACAGCTGAGGGACGTGTGGCCCTGGGCGGCTCCGTCCTTCCACAGAACATCCCTGCTCCCGGGGCGAGTAGGCCACCCTTGGATGAGGAAGGAGAGCCAGCTCCAGTTCGCGGCTCTAGCATGAAAAGCAAGAGCTGTCAGAGTCCCTGGGTTCTGACCCAGCCACGCCACAGTGACGCGCCAGGGCCTTGATGTCTGCACAGGCGGCAGCCGTCAGGAGACGTGCTCGCAGGGCCTTGGGCAGAGCCGGCCCTGGGCTCTTACCGCCCGCAGGGCAGGGGGCTTGCCTCTGCCCAAGCCCAAGTTCATCAGGCACTTCAGACCTTCTTATCAGCTCACCTCTGGAGCCCACACCCCGGGAAACCGCTGCTGACTCCTGTCTCAGGCTCAGGGCGGCAGGACCACACCCGGCTATGGGAACCTCAGGTGCAGAAGGAAGGAAGAGCTCAAAATGCTTTCAGAGGTCAACCAGATGTCAACAGACGAGGGGACAGGAAAGAAGGGCATGGGAGGGCAGGAGGGGCTTCCAGCCACACCACAGGATGCAGAGGTGAGCAGTCCGCGCTGCCTGGAACGCTCCAGAGTGGATGATGTCCTCGCTGATGTGGACAGGCCAGCTGGTGAGCAGCCAGCGTGCATCCAGGAAACAGAGGCCGCCCTGGAGGGTGGCGGCCCCAGCTCCTCTGAAGCTCCAAGACGTCCTTCCCGTCAGTTGAAGAGGTGACAGGTGGGTGGGCACCAGGAGCAGGCACTGTCCAGACTCTGTCCAGGTGAGGCCAGCCTGGTGAAGGGGCCAGCCAGGTGGGCATCCAGGTAGGCCCGGAGGCAGGGTCCCCAAGACCCAAGGTGGGGACGAGCCACCTGCACAAGTCACCAAGGCCTGGAGGCCCAGCTCTGGGCCAGAGAACCCTGGGGGAAGTGGAGGGAACCAGCCCAGGAGACAGTGCAGCCCGAGGCCGTGGACAGCAGCTCCTACTTCCTGAGCTACAAGTCCCTCTGGGACAAGACTGGCCTGTCCCCTCTGTGGCCCCATCCTGGGTCCCTGCTGGCAGAGTCCCTCCCATGTACACATGCTCCCCTCTGCAGATACACTCTCCAAGCCCTCCGACAGGCCTCCCCGGGGTCACCCACAGAACTGAGGCGAGGCTGTGGGGTGGGGGCACGGGCTCACAGCCCACCACACGGGAGCCCCGCAGGAGGACTGCGGAAGCCACAAGGCTCTGAGCCGCTGCTGAGCAGGCGGCCCCAGCCCACCACAGGCGGAGGGGGCTAAGCAGAGGGAGCCAGCCAGCAGGCAGGGGCCCAGGGCAGGTGTGGCGACCCCGGCCCACCAGGGAGGACTGCCGCCCGCCACTCAGCACCAGCACCTCCTGCCTGCTTCCTTTCATGCTCTCGGGGTCCCCTTGACGAGGGGGACCCCACCCTCACGACCTCGTCTCACCCTACGCCCCCCTGCCCCACCCCACCCTCACTCTGGCAGTGTGGATGTCCACTGTGAGGCTGGGGGCAAACACCGGAGAGCGCTGCAGCTCCAGCCCCCCACCCGGACAGCACACTGGCCAGCAGGGGGGAGCCAGCATCACCAGAGACCGGCTTGGCCACACCCCTGGTGCCCAGAGGCGCCCACCTCAAGTGAACACCTGACACACGGCTTCCCCAAGACCGGGCAAGGAGCAGGTCAGCCCCCCAGGACACTGGGCACCCTGAAAGTCACGTCCTCCTGTGAAATTCACACAGACAGAGAGACATCTGAAGACACCACAATCCAAACTCTGGAGAGGTACCATTCCAAGTCTGAAAACCCTGAGTTCACGGGAACCCTGAAGACAGTGCGGTTTGCAGGAGTTCAGACCCTCCCGTGGCTCCGCTCGGTGGGCGGGCTCTCTTCCTGGGGCGGCTCACCCACCACCTGGCCAAGCAGGCCATGTTGCAGGGGACCTCTGGTGAGGCCAGGCCCTGGGCCAGGAACCCCCTCCACGTGACGGCCAGAGAGCCCGACAGCGCAGGGTGGCCTGCAGGGCCTGAGGCCGCGGCATGTTCTTAAAACCAGAATTAGTTTTATTATTTATTTTTTTTCAAATGTCTTTTTTTTTTAATGTGGTGCCAAGGACTGAACCCAGGGCCTCACGCGTGAGGGGCAAGCGCTCTACCACTGAGCTACAACTCCAGCCCCTCAAAATCATTTTTAAATTACAATGAATCATTCCAAGTGAAGACGCAGACAGAGCCCTGTGTGGCCTTTCAATGCTCCCAAGGCAGCGTGGCCGCCCCTCCTGCCTCCCGTGGCTCGGCCCTCGGCCTGCTGTGCCTGTTCTGCCTGGGGGCAGGTGGGTCTCTCCGCCAGGTCCACCTCACTCTTGGTCCTAGTGATGGCACCGGCCGGTGCCCTACTAAGCTTCTGGCATGAATATAATCTCAAAGTCAAACCAGTCGCGATTCCTCTTCCCAGTGGAGACCTGCGGCTCCCGCCCTCCACTCTCCTAATGGCGTCCTCGATACAAAGCCTCAATTCAATGACCAGGCCGGCTGTCTCCGAGCTCAGAATTAAATGTACCTAGTGTAAATCGATAGAAAGGAAATCAAAGCTAAATGGCTGGCTTCTTTTTGCAGATCTCTTTGTGTGAGACAAGTTTGCATTGAACCCCTGACCACATGGAGGCTCCAGGGCCACTCTGCCCCTGAGTCAGGTGCGCTAATGGGATGAAGTGAGCTTCCTGAGCACAGGTTAATGACGAGATCTACTGAAATGGAATGACAGGTTTGGCCTGTTCACCTCCCAGAGCCACGGCATGACAGACGGAGAGAATTCAGAATTGTGAGTGTTGGGTTTCAACTAGAAAGAGATACAGCTATCTCCAGCCTCTTGTCCCCGCACTTCCTGCTGATGGGAACTGAAACGCATGGAGGTCCGTCATCCAGCAGAAAGAGGGACGGGTTGCATTGGGAACCCTGAGTGTGCCCAGAGGGGCCAGGCTCCCTCCCTCCCTAAGCCACCCAAGACCCTCAGGAAGGCCCCACCAGCTCCCTGTGCCCATCTCTGTGGCCTGTGCTTTCAACCTGCCAGCCCTCGATCCCAGTGGGAAAGCTATTTCCCAAATTAATTAGCCCTTCAGCATCATGGCTGGCCAATTGTTAACATGTTGTCCTTTCTAAAACCAATCTTAAGTGAACCCCACTAACACCATATTTCAACGAAGGAAGAACTCTCTAAGGGTAGAATTGCAGCCACCTGAGCCAAAGAGGCGCTGCTGCAGCCTCTGCATCTGAGCAGCTGCGTACTGTGTCGACATCTACGGCTGCTTCTGGGAACTGCAGGGTCCTGCAGACTTCCCCCGTGGCCAGCGGGAATCCTGGACAGCAGCAGCACCCGGGGCTATGCGGAAGCCCTGGGGAGGAAGGCAGCTGCCCCACCTGCTGCTCCAGTCCTGTCATGTGGGAGCATTGGGCACTCTCCCGGCAAGGCCAGAACCCGGCAGGCGGTGCTGGGCAAACGCTCTCCGTGTGGACAGGCAGCAGACCCAGGGTCGTTACTAAGGTTCTCTGCAAAAGCTGCCAGTGGCCAGAGAGCTTCAATCCGACCTGTGGAATGCTGAGTCCTGAGGGAGGTCTCTGAACTGAAGGGACCCTGCAGAGTCCTCCTGCTTTCTGTGCTAGCATTCTCGAACGGAGCCCGGGGGAGCAGACAGGGGCCTGGGAACCCAGGGCCTGGGAAGGGGCAGAGTGGGGCCAGAAAGAAGGGGAAGTGTGGTGTGTGAGGGTGCAACTCACGTGTGCAGTGTGTGTGTGTAGTGTGTGATGTGCATGTATGTGTGGGTGGTGTGTGTGTGCGTGTGTGTGTAGTGTGTGATGTGCATGCATGTGTAGCATGTGTACCTGTGTGTGTGCATGCATGTGATGTGTGTGTGCATGTGTTTTCATTCATGTGTGGGTGGTGTGTGTGTGTGGTGTGTATGTGTGGTGTGTGTATGCATGTATGTGTGGGTGGTGTGTGCATGTGTGTGGTGTGTGTGCATGCATGTGTGGGTGGTGTGTGTGCATGTGTGTGTAGTGTGTGATGTGCATGTATGTGTAGCATGTGTGCCTGTGTGTATACATGTATGTGATGTGTGTGCATGTGTTTGCATTCATGTGTGGGTGGTGTGTGTGATGTGTGTGCATGTGTATGGTGTGTGTGTGCATGCATGTGTGGGTGGTGTGGGTGGTGTGTGTGCATGTGTGTGTAGTGTGTGATGTGCATGTATGTGTAGCATGTGTGCCTGTGTGTATACATGTATGTGATGTGTGTGCATGTGTTTGCATTCATGTGTGGGTGGTGTGTGTGATGTGTGTGCATGTGTATGGTGTGTGTGTGCATGCATGTGTGGGTGGTGTGGGTGGTGTGTGTGTGCATGTGTGTGTACTGTGTGATGTGCATGTATGTGTAGCATGTGTGCCTGTGTGTATACATGTATGTGATGTGTGTGCATGTGTTTTCATTCATGTGTGAGTGGTGTGTGTGATGTGTACATGTGTGTGGTGTGTGTGCATGTGTGTGTAGCTTGTGATGTGCATGTATGTGTAGCGTGTGTGCCTGTATTATGCATGTATGTGATGTGTGTTCATGTGTTTGCATTCATGTGTGGGTGATGTGTGCATGTGTGTGTGTATGCATGCATGTGTAGTGTGTGTGCCTGTGTGTATGCATGCATGTGATGTGTGTGCATGTGTGGGTGGTGTGTGGTGTGTGTGTGCATGCATGTGATATGTGTGTGCATATGTGTATGCATGCATGTGATATGTGTGTGCATGTGTATGTGTGGTGTGTGCGTGTCTGGGTGCATGTGTGTGTGGTGTGTGTGCCTGCATGTGTAGTGTGTATGCCTGTGTGTGTGCATGCATGTGATGTGTGTACATGTGTGTGTGGTGTGTGCCTGTGTGTATGCATGTGTGGTGTATGATGTGCATGTGTTTGGTGTGTGTGTGTACATGTGCATGCATGCACGTGTGGTTCAGGATCTTAAAGACCCTGGACTACTCACCTCGGCATGAAGCCACCCTCTAGCCTAAGGCCATAAGTGACATGCTGCAGCGGCCAAGTGAGCCAGGTGGGGCCCACATGCTCATCACCCGTGTGTGGTCATAACTAGGGGCATGGCTCTGGTCTCCCTTCTGTCACCTGCCAGCACTGTCCCCTCATGGAGCATCATGGTGACGTGAGATCCTGGCCACCCGCTCCACTCTGCTCTACTGTCCAGGGTGTGCTACTCGAGCCCACTTCCAGCCACCACCTTGGGAGTTGGCCTGGTCGAGGCAGCTGCCAGGCCAGGCAGCAGGACTGCGTGGCCGAAAGGTCAAGTCTGGGAAGAAGGGACGCCACTGTCCCACACACAGCAGCTCAGACATTCAGGATGCCCGGTTTCCATCCTTAGTCACCCTGGGTTCCGGTAACCAGAGAGGACAGCAGCCGACTCCCAGGGGCAGGTTGAGGGAGAACCATGCACAGACTAAGCCACTGGTGGGCTTGGAGCCCTCAGCCGTCGCTCCCCAGGGGCCACCTCTGTGGCTGGGTCACGGGGGCTCTTTAAGTGGCCGGCAGTGAACAATCGAGTGACTTGCAGCACAACAGGCGTGCTAAACCTGTGAACAAGCAGCAGAAGGTCAACGGCCACTCCTGTGCAGGGAGGATCCACGCCTCAGGGGTCCCGTGTCTTCTCCAGGGAAAGCTCACAAGTAGCACAGGTGCAGGAAGATGCAGTTGGCCAGGTCCCTAGGGTGGACTTGCAGACGAAGCTCCCCTGGTGGGATGGTCACCTTGACAGCTCCAGGGAGGTCCAAGTGGGTCAGACGCCCGCCTGCCCCCCCCCCCCGAGTGAGGGAGGAGAGACAAGAGGATGGTGCAGGCTGCAGAAAGTGGCGGGGGGTTCCCCTGGCCAGCACCAAACAGCACTGCCTGCCTGCCAGTCCCTGCTGCGGCGCCCACCCTCCCTCCAGAGTGCCCTCTGCTGGAGCCTGAGCTCACCTCCTCTCATAATAAAATCCTGTGGCTGGAAAATAAGAACCAAGGTCCGGAGCTTCAGCACCCCGTTCCCTGGGACATCGGGACACTGCTGCCTTGGGACGAGAAGCACAGGAGCCTCTCAGGATACTCCAGATCCAACCATAGCACATCTAACTTCCTGTGACAGCAGCACGGGCCCGCCCTCCTCTGAACACACACCCGCCCCGTGAGAAGGCAGGAAATGAGGGTGTGAAGGCAGAACCTGCAAACCTTCCACCATGGCTTCCCGAGGACAGGTGGCATTCCCCTGCGTGTTGCTCTGTCACCACCCTTGGGATTCCCCGCAGAGGAACCTTGGGGTCACGGAGGTCAAGGCTGATGGCCCTGGGGACACGCCCTGCACTGCTGGACCTTGGGCAGGTCAGTGGCAGGACTGGTCTGCACGGATTCCCCACCCCACCCCGTGGACCCTCTGGGAGGGACTGGCCACGGGCCCAGCGCGGCCGTGACCCTGGGAGACAGACCCAGTCCCTTCTGCCTTTCCAGGCATCGGCCGACGTCGCTGCGGGTCATCTGTGCGGCTCCAGAACTCCGTGCTCCTGACAGCTCCAGTCCCAGGAGCCCCATTGAGAGCTCTGAAGACAGAGGTGAGCGGGACAATGACCACAGAGGCCAGAGAAGGGCTGGAGAGAGGAGCTCGAGAGCCAACCACAGTGCAGCCCCACAGCTCGGCCAGTGACAGGCGGTCCCCGAACAGGACCGGAACACCTGGGTGCGCACACGCCTGATTAAACAGCACGCACCCCAGAAGGAAGATTATAAGTTGTGCTGCGTCTTCTCAAGAAGCAGCACATTAACCACTGTTTGTGTACTTCTCCAGTGACGCTCCTCTAATTCTTCCCTTTAGAAAACAGCGCACATTACAATAGCCAGAGTCACTTCTGTTTTTAAAACAATTGGTTATATGTACATTGCCAAATTATAGGTCTGCGGGATATTTCCATGAGTGGGAACAAGTGCAGACGCGCTGAGGAGGCTCTGTAACTGGGGGTCTGGTGACAGGAGGACATGCTACCTGATGGTCACTACTTCCTGGGGCTTCTTCTCAGGTTTCCTGGGGGTAGACCCCTGCTCCAGGGACTCCGAACCTGGGCAGCGTGGGGAGGTGAGGCCCTCTCCTGTTCCTGGCCAGGGGGTCGGGGGCACATGTTGGTCACTCCATGAGCTTATGCTATGGCTACAAGTGCCCCCCAATCTCCCCCACCAGGACCCCCAAACTCTGCCACCCTGCCAAGCCCAGCCTTGGACTGGCATGGAATACCCCCTAAGCTGGTCAGGGTCACAGTGCCACCAGCAAACAGCAGCAGAGTCAGAGACCCTAACAATAACATGGCACTGCTGGCTCCCGGAGCACAGGCAGGACATCCAGGGGAGGCAGGAAGGGGCTCCAGAGAGGCAGGCTCAGTAGAGCCCCACGGGGGCAGAGCGAGGTGGCCCTGGAGAGGGGCCCGGCATGGCAGGCTCACGGCAGGCTGCTGTGGCCGGGCACAGGCAAGCGCCCCGGGAAGGCAGGCAGGAAGGCCGGATCCTGAGCCCTGGAGCACCCACCAAGGCCAGCACTCTGCCACCGAGAGCCTGCAGAGGGGGCTGGGCCAAAGGGAGCCAGAGTTCAAGGTCAGTGAACCCAGAGACTCAAGAGGCTCAGAGAGGAGGATGGCAAGCTCCAGGCCAGCCTCAGCAGCTAGCGAGACTCTGTCTCAAGACAAACACAAATACATTAAAAGGGCGGGGGATGAGGCTTAGTGGTAGGGAACGCCTGGGTTCCAACTCCAGAACCTGTCTCCCCCAAAACCTGTCCCCCCAAAAGCAACAAAAAAGCTGGGGACCACTTGGGCTGAGCCTCTTCTGCCACAGCAATGAGGAAGCATGGAGTCCACCCACACCTGCCTCCACAAAGAAGGAACAGTGAAGAAGGGCTGGTACTGGGCCTCCAGTGCTGACCCTCAACCAGGACCCTGGGCCCTTGTCCCTGTACCTCCTGTACCTGGGCCTCCAGTGCTGACCCTCAACCAGGACCCTGGGCCCTTGTCCCTCTGCCTCCTGTACCTGGGGCCTCCAGTGCTGACCCTCAACCAGGACCCTGGGCCCTTGTCCCTGTACCTCCTGTACCTGGGCCTCCAGTGCTGACCCCCAACCAGGACCCTGGGCCCTTGTCCCTCTGCCTCCTGTACCTGGGCCTCCAGTGCTGACCCTCAACCAGGACCCTGGGCCCTTGTCCTTCTGCCTCCTGTACCTGAGCCTCCAGTGCTGACCCTCAACCAGGACCCTGGGCCCTTGTCCCTGTACCTCCTGTACCTGGGCCTCCAGTGCTGATCCTCAACCAGGACCCTGGGCCCTTGTCCCTGTGCCTCCTGTACCTGGGCCTCCAGTGCTGACCCTCAACCAGGACCCTGGGCCCTTGTCCCTGTACCTCCTGTACCTGGGCCTCCAGTGCTGACCCTCAACCAGGACCCTGGGCCCTTGTCCCTGTACCTCCTGTACCTGGGCCTCCAGTGCTGACCCTCAACCAGGTCCCTGGGCCCTTGTCCCTGTGCCTCCTGTACCTGGGGCCTCCAGTGCTGACCCTCAACCAGGACCCTGGGCCCTTGTCCCTCTGCCTCCTGTACCTGGGGCCTCCAGTGCTGACCCTCAACCAGGACCCTGGGCCCTTGTCCCTCTGCCTCCTGTACCTGGGGCCTCCAGTGCTGACCCTCAACCAGGACCCTGGGCCCTTGTCCCTGTGCCTCCTGTACCTGGGCCTCCAGTGCTGACCCTCAACCAGGACCCTGGGCTCTTGTCCTTCTGCCTCCTGTACCTGGGGCCTCCAGTGCTGACCCTCAACCAGGACCCTGGGCCCTTGTCCCTGTGCCTCCTGGTACCTGGGGCCTCCAGTGCTGACCCTCAACCAGGACCCTGGGCCCTTGTCCCTGTGCCTCCTGTACCTGGGCCTCCAGTGCTGACCCTCAACCAGGACCCTGGGCTCTTGTCCTTCTGCCTCCTGTACCTGGGGCCTCCAGTGCTGACCCACAGCCAGGACCCTGGGCCCTTGTCCCTGTGCCTCCTGGTACCTGGGGCCTCCAGTGCTGACCCTCAACCAGGACCCTGGGCCCTTGTCCCTGTACCTCCTGTACCTGGGCCTCCAGTGCTGACCCTCAACCAGGACCCTGGGCCCTTGTCCCTGTGCCTCCTGTACCTGGGGCCTCCAGTGCTGACCCTCAACCAGGACCCTGGGCTATTGTCCCTGTACCTCCTGTACCTGGGGCCTCCAGTGCTGACCCTCAACCAGGACCCTGGGCCCTTGTCCCTTTACCTCCTGTACCTGGGGCCTCCAGTGCTGACCCTCAACCAGGACCCTGGGCTATTGTCCCTCTGCCTCCTGTACCTGGGCCTCCAGTGCTGACCCTCAACCAGGACCCTGGGCCCTTGTCCCTGTACCTCCTGTACCTGGGGCCTCCAGTGCTGACCCTCAACCAGGACCCTGGGCCCTTGTCCCTGTACCTCCTGTACCTGGGGCCTCCAGTGCTGACCCTCAAACAGGACCCTGGGCTATTGTCCCTCTGCCTCCTGTACCTGGGCCTCCAGTGCTGACCCTCAACCAGGACCCTGGGCCCTTGTCCCTGTACCTCCTGTACCTGGGCCTCCAGTGCTGACCCTCAACCAGGACCCTGGGCCCTTGTCCCTGTGCCTCCTGTACCTGGGCCTCCAGTGCTGACCCTCAACCAGGACCCTGGGCTCTTGTCCTTCTGCCTCCTGTACCTGGGGCCTCCAGTGCTGACCCACAACCAGGACCCTGGGCCCTTGTCCCTGTGCCTCCTGGTACCTGGGGCCTCCAGTGCTGACCCTCAACCAGGACCCTGGGCCCTTGTCCCTGTACCTCCTGTACCTGGGCCTCCAGTGCTGACCCTCAACCAGGACCCTGGGCCCTTGTCCCTGTGCCTCCTGTACCTGGGGCCTCCAGTGCTGACCCTCAACCAGGACCCTGGGCTATTGTCCCTGTACCTCCTGTACCTGGGGCCTCCAGTGCTGACCCTCAACCAGGACCCTGGGCCCTTGTCCCTTTACCTCCTGTACCTGGGGCCTCCAGTGCTGACCCTCAACCAGGACCCTGGGCTATTGTCCCTCTGCCTCCTGTACCTGGGCCTCCAGTGCTGACCCTCAACCAGGACCCTGGGCCCTTGTCCCTGTACCTCCTGTACCTGGGGCCTCCAGTGCTGACCCTCAACCAGGACCCTGGGCCCTTGTCCCTCTGTCTCCTGTACCTGGGGCCTCCAGTGCTGACCCTCAACCAGGACCCTGGGCCCTTGTCCCTCTGCCTCCTGTACCTGGGGCCTCCAGTGCTGACCCTCAAACAGGACCCTGGGCTATTGTCCCTCTGCCTCCTGTACCTGGGCCTCCAGTGCTGACCCTCAACCAGGACCCTGGGCCCTTGTCCCTGTACCTCCTGTACCTGGGGCCTCCAGTGCTGACCCTCAACCAGGACCCTGGGCTATTGTCCCTCTGTCTCCTGTACCTGGGGCCTCCAGTGCTGACCCTCAACCAGGACCCTGGGCTATTGTCCCTCTGCCTCCTGTACCTGAGGCCTCCAGTGCTGACCCTCAACCAGGACCCTGGGCCCTTGTCCCTGTACCTCCTGTACCTGGGGCCTCCAGTGCTGACCCTCAACCAGGACCCTGGGCCCTTGTCCCTGTGCCTCCTGTACCTGGGGCCTCCAGTGCTGACCCTCAACCAGGACCCTGGGCCCTTGTCCCTGTGCCTCCTGTACCTGGGGCCTCCAGTGCTGACCCTCAACCAGGACCCTGGGCCCTTGTTCCTGTGCCTCCTGTACCTGGGGCCTCCAGTGCTGACCCTCAACCAGGACCCTGGGCCCTTCTCCCTCTGCCTCCTGTACCTGGGCCTCCAGTGCTGACCCCCAACCAGGACCCTGGGCCCTTGTCCCTGTGCCTCCTGGTACCTGGGCCTCCAGTGCTGACCCTCAACCAGGACCCTGGGCCCTTGTCCCTCTGCCTCCTGTACCTGGGGCCTCCAGTGCTGACCCTCAACCAGGACCCTGGGCCCTTGTCCCTCTGCCTCCTGTACCTGGGGCCTCCAGTGCTGACCCTCAACCAGGACCCTGGGCCCTTGTCCCTGTGCCTCCTGGTACCTGGGGCCTCCAGTGCTGACCCTCAACCAGGTCCCTGGCCTCTTGTCCCTCTGCCTCCTGTACCTGGGGCCTCCAGTGCTGACCCTCAACCAGGACCCTGGGCCCTTGTCCCTGTGCCTCCTGTACCTGGGCCTCCAGTGCTGACCTTCAACCAGGACCCTGGGCCCTTGTCCCTCTGCCTCCTGTACCTGGGGCCTCCAGTGCCTCACCAAAGCCAGGAACCTGGGCTATTGTCCCTCTGCCTCCTGTACCTGGGGCCTCCAGTGCTGACCCTCAACCAGGACCCTGGGCCATTGTCCCTGTGCCTCCTGTACCTGGGGCCTCCAGTGCTGACCCTCAACCAGGACCCTGGGCCCTTGTCCCTGTGCCTCCTGATACCTGGGGCCTCCAGTGCTGACCCTCAACCAGGACCCTGGCCTCTTGTCCCTCTGCCTCCTGTACCTGGGGCCTCCAGTGCTGACCCTCAACCAGGACCCTGGGCCCTTGTCCCTGTGCCTCCTGTACCTGGGGCCTCCAGTGCTGACCCTCAACCAGGACCCTGGGCCCTTGTCCCTGTGCCTCCTGTACCTGGGGCCTCCAGTGCTGACCCTCAACCAGGACCCTGGGCCCTTGTTCCTGTGCCTCCTGTACCTGGGGCCTCCAGTGCTGACCCTCAACCAGGACCCTGGGCCCTTCTCCCTCTGCCTCCTGTACCTGGGCCTCCAGTGCTGACCCCCAACCAGGACCCTGGGCCCTTGTCCCTGTGCCTCCTGGTACCTGGGCCTCCAGTGCTGACCCTCAACCAGGACCCTGGGCCCTTGTCCCTCTGCCTCCTGTACCTGGGGCCTCCAGTGCTGACCCTCAACCAGGACCCTGGGCCCTTGTCCCTCTGCCTCCTGTACCTGGGGCCTCCAGTGCTGACCCTCAACCAGGACCCTGGGCCCTTGTCCCTGTGCCTCCTGGTACCTGGGGCCTCCAGTGCTGACCCTCAACCAGGTCCCTGGCCTCTTGTCCCTCTGCCTCCTGTACCTGGGGCCTCCAGTGCTGACCCTCAACCAGGACCCTGGCCTCTTGTCCCTCTGCCTCCTGTACCTGGGGCCTCCAGTGCTGACCCTCAACCAGGACCCTGGGCCCTTGTCCCTGTACCTCCTGTACCTGGGGCCTCCAGTGCTGACCCTCAACCAGGACCCTGGGCCCTTCTCCCTCTGCCTCCTGTACCTGGGCCTCCAGTGCTGACCCCCAACCAGGACCCTGGGCCCTTGTCCCTGTGCCTCCTGGTACCTGGGCCTCCAGTGCTGACCCTCAACCAGGACCCTGGGCCCTTGTCCCTCTGCCTCCTGTACCTGGGGCCTCCAGTGCTGACCCTCAACCAGGACCCTGGGCCCTTGTCCCTGTGCCTCCTGTACTGGGCCTCCAGTGCTGACCCTCAACCAGGACCCTGGGCCCTTGTCCCTCTGCCTCCTGTACCTGGGGCCTCCAGTGCCTCACCAAAGCCAGGAACCTGGGCTATTGTCCCTCTGCCTCCTGTACCTGGGGCCTCCAGTGCTGACCCTCAACAGGACCCTGGGCCATTGTCCCTGTGCCTCCTGTACCTGGGGCCTCCAGTGCTGACCCTCAACCAGGACCCTGGGCCCTTGTCCCTGTGCCTCCTGGTACCTGGGGCCTCCAGTGCTGACCCTCAACCAGGACCCTGGGCCCTTGTCCCTCTGCCTCCTGTACCTGGGGCCTCCAGTGCTGACCCACAACCAGGACCCTGGGCTATTGTCCTTCTGCCTCCTGTACCTGGGGCCTCCAGTGCTGACCCTCAACCAGGACCCTGGGCCCTTGTCCCTGTGCCTCCTGTACCTGGGGCCTCCAGTGCTGACCCTCAACCAGGACCCTGGGCCCTTGTCCCTCTGTCTCCTGTACCTGGGGCCTCCAGTGCTGACCCTCAACCAGGACCCTGGGCCCTTGTCCCTGTGCCTCCTGTACCTGGGCCTCCAGTGCTGACCCTCAACCAGGACCCTGGGCTCTTGTCCCTGTGCCTCCTGTACCTGGCCCTTGTGCCTGACCTTCAGGCAGGACCCTTGGAGCCATCAGTGACCCCTCACTCCCTGTCCTGATGTCACAGGCCACTGACATTCTATGTATCCTGGAGACCAAGCTGGGGCATTAGGACCTGCAGGAAGGTCTTGCTCCTTGGGCAGGTGGAACATGGCCGTGAGTAGGGGAGTGGGGACCCCCGTCCTCTTCCTCCTGCTGTGCTGCTGGTGGGAAGCCGAGCTGCAGCTGATAAAGATGACTTCAGGTAGGGCCACGCCGGCTGCCCGCCCCGCGGGGCGGCCGCCTCCTCCTTCCTTCCTTGCTCATGGCGACTTCTTTCAGGGATGGAGGAAGTGGAATTTTTTTTTTTTTAATCTTTGAATCCCTTTTAAAATCCAGAATTTTGGGGAGAGCTGCACACATTATGTATTTTAGCTTTTTATTTTGGGAGTTTTCTAATTTACCTGAAAGTAAAGGAAGAACATCTGAGCCTCACAACTGACCCCGTTTAGTCATCGCACACTTCTCCGCCTCGTACACGCACACACACACACATTCTCTCCCACTCACACACTGCCCTGCCTCATACACACACACACACCCACACTCACACACACTTCTCCACCTCATACACACCCACACACTTCCCTGCCTCATGTACACACACACACTTCTCCGCCTAGTCCACACACACAAACACACACTTCCCCACCTTGTTCCCCCACACACTCCTCCACCTCATCCACACACACACACACACACACACACTTCCCCTCCTCGTCCACACACACTCACACTCTTCTGTGTTTGGAGGACCTCAGCACCGAAGTCTTTCCACTTTACGTGAGATGCTTTCTTCCAACGTGTCAAGGGGTTGGTCTTGCACACCCACAATCAACAGAATCCTGTCCAGCAGCTCATATCAATTAAAGAACTCTCCGTGCCTCTGGTACAGACGGCCGGCTGACTTCCCCCAGGGGGCACTAAGGGTGCCTGGGGGCAGAGCAGACCTGCCAATGCAGGTGTGGAGGATCACAGCCCAGGACCAGGGCAGGGCTGGGCAACGAGGCTTGGAGGCCAGTGGTTCTTGCCGACTGAGCCCAGGACTCTGCTGAAGGCAGCGTGGTTAGGTGTCACAGGTGGCCAGACTCAGGTCACGGGTCTCACTAGGCTGCTCAGCGGTACTCATGCACACGCTGGGAAAGCTGACCACAGAGTCCAGGTCAGGCAGGGCCTCCTCAAAAGGGTGCCTCAGAGAGGCCTGACTCTGGAGGTGCCTCCCCGGCTCACAGCAGGCAGCCAGGTTCCTTTTGCCATCTGTGGGGGCGCGCGCTGGTGCAGAGTCAGGAATTTAATAAGAAAAAGAAGAGGATGGGCAGTTCCTGAGTCCAGAGGGCATGGGGAGAGGTCTGCCCGTCGGCTCCAAGCACTTGGCTCTTGCTTGAGGATGCGGTAGCAGCTCCTGGAGTCCTGGGCTGTGGCAGGCACAGTGACTTCTCCAGCCAGTGCTGAGGACCTCAGTGCTCAGTGCACCCGCGGGGAGGGAGGAGGGACAGACTCAGGGAGCCACACCAGGTCCAGTCCAGCTTACAGGGGAGGGAAAAGCAGAGAGCCACAGTCTCCCGAGGTGACGCGCAGGACTTTTACCACGGGGCGTCTCCACTAGAATGCAGTTTTCTTTACAGTCTGCCCCTTTTGATCCAGGATAACCAAGCAATGCTACAGAAACAGGCCCTGTCCACCGGGCTTCCGCCTGGTTGTGGTCTTTTTTTTAATAGATTTTTAGTTGTCGATACACTTTTATTTATTTATTATGGTGCTGAGGATTGAACCCAGTGCCTCACACATGTCAGGCAAGCGCTCTGCCTCTGAGCCCCAGCACAGCCCTCGGCCTGGTTTCTGCTCAGGTGCTCAGGATTGGAGGTGGCTGCACTGTGTGCGTGCGTGTGGCGGGTGCTTCCTCAGGGACGACACACTGGCCCTTCAAGGCCTCCTTAGCTTGGAGCCCAGTGGGGGCTGTGGGATGCCTGGGGATTTGGGTGACCTCCTCTCCCCTAAGGCTCCCCGCAAGCCCCAAGCTTCCCAGACCTGACAGTGGCCTTTCTCACTGACTGCAAGGCGGGGACCAGGGATTCAGGAGCCCAGGCAGGCTATGCCTCCACGGCGTGGCCCAGCCAATGCCCTTCCTGCTCCTGGGCCCTGAGTGTGCAGCCCAGCCACAGCCTCACAGCCGTGCCCCATGTCCTGCGGGAGAACAGAGTCCATTACGCTTACTTAGAGATGATGTGGTCATGCAGCCAAGGGGACCCTGGAGGGACCTGGGTGAGAAGAAGTTCAGACACTTCATTTTTGTTTGTAAAAGAATAACCATCAAATTTCCATAAGTTTTGGATAGCTTAAGAGAAAGGGGAGGGAGATCTTTGTTAAGGAACCTGCAATGTTTTAGACAAACTTATAAAATTATAACGGTCCGTGCTGGGTTCACTCAGCCCTGCATCATCGATCCTGTTCTGCTGGACCCTGGGGACAGTTTTAAGAACCAGTTTCTTCCCATACTAGAAATGGGTGCTAAGTCCAATGACACGGCCTTAGCTCCCACAGGAGCCTGGACTGCGGACAGTGGGGGTCTCCATGGACCTCCTGAAGGAGAAGATGCTTTGAACTGTAGGTGATGGCGCTTTGCAGTAAGTGTGAGAGCAAAACAGTATCGCAAATGGCACAGACAGAAGAGTGTGCTGCCGAGCCAAGGAGAGCACGCTGCCCGCAGTGGATGAGCAACTCCGGTCACCCCATGACCCAACACCCTAAGACGGGAGCTGGAACCACCTGAGGACACTGCACCAGGAGGGTTCACAGACAGTAAGAAGTGGCGATCTGCTGGAATTCTGCCGACTTCTCACACTCGGGCCATGGGCACTCCTGCCGTATCCTATGAAGAAGGCTACCTCCACTCTGCATTGAAAAGCTTCCCGTGTAATTCAACATGTCAAAGCTGATTGGTTTAACATCTGTCTTTTCACAAATTGAGAAGGAGCCCTTGCGAGTTTCCTAGGTCCTCTAAGGATCTCAAAACTAGCACGAGGTCAAGGAGAATTCATTTGAAATTTGACTTGGGGAAGTTGTCCAAAATGTCAAAGTTCTGAAACCTTGATTAAATAGGATCGCGGGTTTCTGTGGAACACGACTTAGTTACCCGATATCAAAACGGCAATAAAAGACTTTCAAGGCAAATATAGAAGCAAACAGTTGTTCAAAGAATGAAACCCTTAGCTTTTGCCACATTGAGACGACTGCACTTTCAAAACCCAACAAAGGAACGCCGAGGCCCAGGAAATTCTTTTGGCAAGAACAGGACCTTTGTTTCCTAGGAAGACGACTCAACAGGTAGAGAAAAACCTTCCTCCATCTCTTATTAAGAACAGGCCTGTCAGACGTGGTTCCGCATCAGTGGCTGTCCATACGACAGTCCTCACAATGGCGAGCGCTGGCCCGCCTGGCCCCGGGGATAAGATCTCTGTCCTCCTCAGTCCCTTGCACCTTCTGTGCCCATTTCCACTTTTTGTTCTTCATTTTCTCTTCTTTATTAAACACCTTTAAGCCATTTGAAGACAAAGCCGCTCTCCCCCTTCCTCAGCCAGGGCCCCCCCTCCCCCTGACACCTTCCTCCCCAGACACCTGCTCTCAGGCAGAGTTTGCAAACAAGACTGTCCCCCCTTGTCCTCCTCCTGGCAGTTGTGGTCACACGTGGAAAACTGGCAGTTGCTCCGGGACCCAGCAGCAACCAGCCAGGGACAGGTCTGCCGCCTTGCGATTCTTAAAGGCATGTTCTCGGCGGCAGAGGTTTTCAATGTGGCTGAACAGCGTGCTGATTAGCAGACGCCACATATGCTCCTCTCTGTTCCACATGAAATAGGAAGCTGGAAGTTAGCAGTGAGTGTTTTAGCAGTGGGTCCTTTAGAAACTATGAGGGAAACCCTGTGACGTATGTCACACTTTCTGAGCTCTGAGGTGTTGCAGACAAAGGTTCTGTGACACTGCTAAGGGCAGTGTGGCCCGGGGACCCCCTGTTGCCCTGCCTTGGACGGGCCACACAGCCTGCCTGTCTCTGGGCTGCGGCCCTGGGGTCCTCCTGCCTGCTCCCCTCTGTGGCCACCTTTCCTGGCTCATGTGCTGAAGACTGTCCCAGATAATGTGAACGTGAAAACTTTGGTTTCGTCTCTGTATGTCTGGTGGTTCCAGGAACGTTTAATTTACAAGCACTTCTTCTTCCCGAGCCAGCCTGAGCAGACCTCCTTTAGGGATTTTACGGATGACCTGGTATCTGTGCCATCTGGAGCCTGCCCAGGCACACAGTCGGTCACACGCGGATCCTCCGGCTCACTCTGAGATCTCCACCGTGAACCAGGCAGCACAATATGTAAAACTCACTGGCTGATCTCCACTTTATATTTTTATTCAAGTTGTTTCCAGCAAAGAGGAGATAATTGAGTTCACTACTCGATAAGGGCTAAGGCTATTTTAATTGACATTTGTGGGTGTGATCTTGAGTATTTTTTCTCTCGCCTTTCACCCTGGTACCTGATCCTGGGGAGGTTGGGGACCCCAGCTGAGGCAGGCCGCAGGAGACTCTATGGCTGAGATGTCTGTTTCCAATGACCTGCTTTCCTTTCCACCTCAACTGGCTGGTTTTGCAGGCACCAAGTCTCTTGAGCACCCCCGCTGGACAGAGGCTTGCAGTGTCTGTAGGAAGCTGAGCCACTAAGCAGGGAGAGAAGCCCAGGAAGCCAAGAGGTGCAGGGATCAGACGGCAGGACCAGGCTGGGTGCTCAGGGTGGAGGAGCAGCAGAGGCCTGGGCAGGAAGAGGACTGGAGACTACGGGGGGGGCGCCATGTCCTCTGAGGGGCCGCGCACTCAGGATGCTCCCAGCCCAGGAGTCAAGACACAGGAGCCAGAGCAGAACTTTCAGCCTCAGGGCACCTCTCAAGAAGGGATATCCTCAGAGTCGGAGGCAGGACTGTCCTCTCTGGCTTTCCCACTGTCCCTAGGCACTGGCTTGTCCCAGCCATGAGGTCAGAAGGGCAGACAGGCTCCAGGGGTGCTCACCTGGGTCCCGCTGACCCCACCAGCAAGATCCCTGTGACCACCGGTGCCTCCCACCATGCTGGGTAACGAGCAGGCAGCCCTTGGACAGAGGTCTGAGGTGGGGGTCCCTGGGGGCCAGGAAACTGTCTGCTGACTGATCTAAGGGGGTTCTGCTGTAGGGAGGCCAGAGCGGTGGGTCCAGAGAAGGGGGGGAAGAATCTGAGCAGATGTCACTGAAATCAGACCAAGTCAGGTTGTCATTAAGCTGACTCAGCAGTTGCCTTGCCAGGAGAGAACCTGAGGTCCCGCAGGGCCTCCTCTAGAGGATCCTCTGAGGAGCCCGACTCGGGGAGGCCTAAGACAGAGTCATCCTCACCCAGGGCACACTCAGATGCATAGGGGACCCTCCTGAGACAGGGCTCAGCTGCTGGCCATGGGTGCCCACCCTGTTCTCCCTACTACACACCCAGCGTTTGCCAGGGCTGGACTGTCCAGCTCCAGCCCGGGTCCGTGGGGAGGGTGGGCACTACCAAGGTCCAGCAGCATCAAGAAGACACCAAAGCTCCTCATTCTTTCTTTAAAGGAACAGAGTTCAAGGGCAACTACACAGGACGTGCTGGGAGGCACTGGGGGCCAGAAGGCTCCAGAATGGGCAAAGGTCACACCCTCACTCAGTCACTGCCAGCCCCCTCGTCCATTCCTGGGCACAGCTGCCCACACAGCTCTTGCCTGTCCCTGGAAATTGCTCAGCAGGTGTGGCTCACTCCTGCCAGGCATCACCTCCTAAGACCCTGTTGAGACTACAGGTGGCCCTCGAGGTCGTCCCCCCAGCTTGAGGCCTGGTTGAGACCGGGATGGTCCTCTGGGTCACTTCCATGGTTGATCTGGTTAAGCCTGGGTGGTCCTCTGGGTCACCTCCAGCATGAGGCCTGGTTGGGACCTCAGGTGGCCCTTGGGGTCGTCTCCATCTTGAGGTCTGATTTAGACCTTAGGTGGCCCTTGAGGTTCCCCCTGCTTGAGGCGTGGTTGAGACCTTGGGTGGCCCTCGAGGTCTTCCCCACGTGAGGCCAGGAAGGGGTGTTTCTCCAAGAACAACACAGGATCTCCTCACCCAACTCTGAGGTCTTCCAACCATTTCCCACATGAGCTGACCATTGTTGCGGGTCCTCACGTGGGGGTGGTGAACACCAAGAGGAGGGACAGCACATGACCTGGTCCTCATGATGCAGGAGGGCGCCATCCTGCATGCCCCAAAGTAACCAGAGCAAACTCAGAACTCCACGGTGGACCTCCATGGAGCCAGAACGTGTGTGATGCCAACATGGAGAAGAGCCGCGGAGCATCCTGACACTCAGACATGTGCCGTCTGGAGCCCGACTCCAGGGAGGAGGTGACAAGCGGCTGCACTGACAGTGCACGTGGAAACGCAGAGACCACGAGACGTCAATACTTTATGCATGTGCTCAGGGCTGACTTGCACAATGCCTCCATTGTGATACGGACAGACGCAAATGAAAGGAATATTTTTAACAATGTGCTTGCGCAGCGCAGCTGTCCCCATTCTTAATGGTCCATTAATGTCTCATCCAAGGAGAGCTGTACTTGTGTTTGTTTGTTTGCCGGAGGTCAGCATACTGGGAAGCAATTGTCATCGCCAGCACAGACCTTTTTACATATTTCCTGCATTGTTCCCAGCACGTGTGCAGATGAGTGATTGGTATGCAGATTGTCCATCATTAAAACCATTTGAAAATCAGCTTTGTCATTGGTTTAGCTGGAACTTTGGATTCTCACAGACAGAGCTCTCTGTGGCTCAGAAGGGAAGGTGCAGAGGCCTACCCTCAACCTGGAGGCCGCAGGAAGACGCTGACCTTGACTTTGAGACAACCTGAGCCAAGGAAATGTACCCAGACCCTGAGACGTCCCAGCCTCTGATAAAGAAGAGTCTTAAATGTCAGCAGGGAGGAACCACTTCATGGATGCTGCTGAGAAAGCAGATCTTGGAATCGCCAGAGCGTCCTGGTCACGGAGCGTATGGTTCCTGTCCACCAGGCAACCAAGGCTGCAGATTGGACGGCCCTAGACCCTGTGGTCATCCTGGGCTGACGGTTCTCCCAGGAGACTCTACTTCTTCCCCGCAGACGGGCCCACACTGGAATGCTTTGCTCACAAAAGAGGGTGACCTGCCACTGGGTCCTCCAGCCCCCAAATTCAGGACCACAGCATGAAGTGGCACCACATCTGTTCCCTCCCCAGTCCCATTGCTAAGTTCCAGGGCACTCACTGCAGGAAGCTCCTGTGGAAGGCAAACCTGGCACACTTGAGTTCTGTGAGTTTGCAGCACACACGGACACAGGAACCAGGCAGCCGCCCTGCGGACCCTGGGCGCCCCCTGGGGGTGTGGGGTTCGAGTTCTCAGAGCAAGGCAAAGGCAGCGTCTGCTGGCTGATGAGCCTTCCCTGGCTGTCTGCACTGAGCTGGGCCTGGTTGCTCAGGGGGAATCTGCCTCTCAGCCTGGTGGCCGCCCAGTTGGTTATCCTCACATTCAGAAAGTGTAACAATGTGCTCCTTTCCTTTGCTTGTCCAGTTGAATGAGCCCAGAAATCTGTGAACACGGGATGTTGTCTTATCACTCACCAGATGATTCCAGTGACCAGGAGGGCACTCAGGGCACCTGGGCGGATGGTGGGCACCATCCTCACAGCTGAGCCTGGGTGCCCCCTTTCCTGCCATTGTCCAGATGAGACAGCCAAGTCCCAGAGGACTTCCAGTGGCCATCTCTCAGCCTCTGTGGGAGGGACAGGGGTGCCACAGGGCTCCTTCCCCTAGAGCAGGCTGGTGGGCATCCGGCACAATCGTATCCATTTACAGAGAAGAAAATGAAAACTCAGCAAATGTTGTTAAACTGTTTTTGTTTTTTATTTCTCTCCTAGGTTCAAGTCCATCAAGTACTAAAGCTCTAGATGATGACGTGGCCACAGTATTTGGTAAGGGTCCCCATAAGTGTCACCTGGTCTGTGGGGGAGGGTTGGGAGATGGTCGACAGGCATTTCCCAAATTCCCTGTGAAAAGCTGGGAAAGCTGGGGCTGTGGAGAGGACTGATGTGGTTCGAGGCCAGGACCACATTCCCACAGCCCACAGTGTAGTGTCCACACCTAAAGGTCCAACTCCTGAGAAACGTAAAAGATGACGTCATCCTTAGACTGTTGTTAGCACCACAAACTCACTTCCCACGTGAAGTCCATGGACCTGCAGTGTCTGCGTCACCCAGGACTCGGTAGAAACACCCAGGATGGCCCCACCCAGAACTCCCTCAGGGACCTGTGTTTCACCAGATGTCACCTGGGGGCCCGAGGCTCAGCCATGGCCACCTCCCCTGCTCAGCCCTGCTGATGGTGAGGACCACAGACCTGCCAGACCCCAGGGATCCAGGCTCTGTGGCACTGGCCAGGCTGGCACACCAGGGTTCCCACAGCTCTCCCCGTGGGGCTAGCGTCGCAAGGTTGAGGGCCCTGGTCAAGTCCACGCATCCAACAAGATGCAGGGACAGCTGCAGATAGAGAGAAATGTCATAGCAGCCGCATTTAAAAGAAGCATAAAAAACAGTTTAAGAACGTATTTCACTTAATGTTACTTATTTCAGCCTAAGCAATATAACCTTGCTCTTGTTGCAGTGCTGGGGATCAAACCCAGGGCCGCGAGCAGCTAGGCAAGCTCTCTGCCCACTGAACCACACCACAGCCCCAATGTCCACTTACTAAGAGACGTTCTCAGTCTCTCATCACAGCGAGTCTCCAAAATCCTGTGCACACTTCAGGGTCAGAGGACACCTCAGAGTGGACAAGCCACATTCCAATGTGTGTCCTTATGGCCAGAGCTGCCCTAGATAGTGCCCATCGTCTGGTCCAACCCCTCATTTGACACTTGGGAAACTGAGGCCTGGAGAAGTCTTCTGAGCAGAGAGCTGGGACCCGGAGCACAGGAGACCCCAGCTCACAATATTTCCATAAAGGGCTCACCCCCCAGTAGCCCTCTGCCTACTGTCACCTGTTAAGTGTCAGGAGCAGCTGGAGGTGGCCTTCCACCCTACAGGGAGCCTGGAGCGTGGCTGCCAGTGCTGCTGTCCAGGCTGAGCCTCGTCAGGAGGTTGGGATGGATGCAGATGCCCATCGGCTGGCGGGGGCCCTTTCAGGGAGCAGCCCCAGGTCTGGGGGGGGAGAGGCCTGGGGGCACCTTTTCCCCCTGCCTGGGTGGAGAAGTGACTGAGTGAATGAACGCCCCCAGTCCACACGTGTGAGCTGCCAATCACTCTCCTAAGCCCCTCCTCTCCCAGACTCAGGAGACCTGGTCCCCATCCTGCAGGTGACCCCGTCTCCTGATAGATGGGCTGGTCACCAGCTGCTCCGGGCAGCACACCCAGCACTGGCCCAGACGAAATGACGGCCATGCTGCAGAGATGGTGGCAATTGGCATGTGGCTGCCACTGTGGTCCCTGTGTGACTTGACCCTCATAAAGGCCCGTGAGATAAACATAAACCCCATTTTATAGAAGGGAGCCAAAAGTCAGACACATGAGCAAGAAACTCATCCAAGATCACCTTCTGAGAGCAGGGCCAGAATGGAGGTCGGGTCTGTCAGACACCAAGTCCAGGACTCTTAAGGTAGGGGCTTCCTAGGAGAGGTCAGAAGGAAGCAAAGGAAGAATATAAGGCCACACTGTGTAGCAATCAGGAAAGACACTCATACCCCGGTGGCAGAGACGGGACAGAATGACAACTGGGCTGGGAGGAGAACTGTGACCATGTCTGGGGCCAGGTTTCTAGCACCGTGTCTTTGGGGGGGTGTGTTAATAAGCTTTCAGTCTCTGTGACAAAACACCTGAGATAATCAACTCATGAAGAGGAAAGTTTAGCTCATGGTTTTGGAGGTCCTGTCCGTGACTGGGTGGCCTCACTGCTTTGGGCCTGTGGCAAGGCAGTGGTCATGGTGGGCAAGTGTGGCAGGCAAAATCCACCTCGTGCCTGGGAACAAAAGGGAGAAGGGGCCAGGGCCACACCCCAGGTCCCATCTTGAAGGTCCCACACCTCCCATTAGTGGAAGCCTTTAGCACAGAGGCTTTTGGGGGACACTCAAGATCCAGACTAGAGTTGGGGGCAGTGCTTAGGAGAAGAGTGCACAGTCTCAGCGATTCTGGAATCATCCAGGGAGGCAGTGGCTTGCCCACCCCAGAGGAGGTTCTCCAGGGAGTCAGGTCCCTGCCACTGCCCTCCCTGGGTTCCTGTTTCCTGTCCACTGTGCTCACTGACTGCCCTCGGTATGGACAGCACACAGAACACCAGTCCTTATCGCTGCTCTAACATGTCCTTGTGTGCTTTTCCCAAGATGAAATTCTTGTCCAAGAGCTTTTGGATCCAAAGAAATTAGTAACCCTTGAAACACGAAGATCAGCAGCTACATTACCACCAAAAATAATGACGAAAAAAAGCAAGTATACCACATCTTAACCCTCTAATTGCATGTGTTCCTGAGATCTGGGTCATTGAGCAGGGCCCTGCTGTTCCAGCATTCCTTTAGCAGCTGTGTCTTGGCAGAGACCTGTGGAAATGTGACAGAAACAGTTGTCCAAACCCAGTGCTATGTCCTTCCCGGGTCTGAGGAGGTCACACCGGCCTGGAGGGACAATTTACCCTTATTCTGGGATGATCTCTGGTGTGCTCGCTCACGCATGTGCTCACACTCGGGATGCAGGGAGGGCAGAGCCACTGCAGGAACACAAGACACTTGGAAATGAGGACTCTGAAGGGGCCAGGGCATCCTAGTCAACACACCAGCCTGTCTGCTCACACAAGGCTTCTGAGAGCAGGGCGATCCTGGTAGCCACCTGACAGGAGGTAACCAAGGTCTGACACACGGCAGGCCAAGGCCACAGAGTAGTGATCAGAGAACGTGCTTTTCCACCATGCAGCTTCATAACGTCAATGATTCATATTGCCCATATAAGTAAATAAAATAGCAGGGATGTCTTTAGCAGCAGGAAGGGTCGACCTTTTCTCAGGATTTTGCATTCAGAAGTGGATACATTTCTAATTCCTAGGATCTGTTCACCAACCTCTGCCCAGGCCCAAAACACTGGGCTCAAGTGCTCAGATAACGCTTGCCTCAGTTTACAGACACTTCCCAACACACATTTTTAAAGTATAACATGAAAACTTAATCACTCTAGTCTACTATTCTAACAGAAAGCATGTGCCACAGTGTTCACAAGCGTGTAGTGAAGAAAACTTCCCTCCTTTTCTTCCATGTTCTACACCCAAGAGGCTGGCATTGATGAGAACTATCCAGCTGACGGTGCTGAGAACTACCATGAATTACTAGAGAACGTCCACTTCTCTTCTGGCAACGAGGACAGAATCCTCAGTGATGGTGAACACAACCCTGCAATCCCCCGACCTAAGTTCCCAAAGGAACTGGGGAAACCGAGTCAGGCGGATGTGGTGGAAACTTCTCCTTGGTGAAGGACGAAGCCCTTGGTGGGAGATTGGGGCTATTCCTCTGAGTTAGGCAGGTTTCCCAGATCTTGTCGGGGCTGAGGAGCCCCCACTTCCCCAGGCCCTTCCATGGGGTCCCACCCTGAGAAACCACAGCCCTGGAGCCCCTCAGGAATGGTGTTGCATGTCCACGCAGCGGCCAGCAGGGGGGAAAGGGCTGCCACAGCTCCAGGTCCCTTCTCTCAGGCTCAGCTAAGTCAGCGCTCTTCCCTGGGCGGTGGGGGACAGAGACCAGAGCCTCCCACAGAGGCCCCAGGAGTCCAGAAAAGCCTCCCTCCCACAGACGAGGCTGCTGGGAGCAGAGTGTGTGCAAAGGCTCGGAGAGGAGCTCGACTCCCATAGGGAGGCAGGTCTCCCCACTTGAGACCAAACACAAGGAAGAGTGTGTGTGGCACGTGGGACATGGGGGGACCAGGCCATAGCTCCCAAGCATGGTGGGCTCACGGATGGACAGGGAGCTTACTGATTCATAGTCCTGGGCCCCCGAACAGCTGCACAGGGACCCAGGAATCTGCATTTCAATCCATGCTCCAACTGGTTTCTCTGGTGACCAGCTGCTGGTGTTCTGAAGGATCCAAGCAGGTGGTATTCAGGACTAACCAGAACACGATTCTGGATTCTGCTTAAAACTGACGTTCCACTACCCCTGCACCCGCCCCACCCACCCACTGCACACTGCCTGGCGGTTCTAGGTTCTAGATAGAACGTACTGGGGGCAGTCCTTCTAGTAGTGCCCACAGCAGGGGAACTGCAGGTGAGTTCATTCTGAAGACACCACCTGTGGCCACTGTCCCCAACACGTACTGACGTCCCACTACCCCTGCATCTGCCCCGCCCGCCCACTGCACAGTGCCTGGCGGTGTACGGTGCTTGCCAAGGGACATTTTTCTCTTTCTTTCTTTTTTTTGTTCATTAGTTGAGATTCTACTTTGAGGAAGAGCTGCCCCTTCTCCCCTTTTATCTATTGATTCAGTTGCTCATTAACGTCCACTTCCACTAGGATCCTCACTCCATTCTCTGGGCCATGACACTGCAGCGTGTTACCCACTGTGCTGCCCACATCGTCCAGGCTGGCCTGGGGCCTGTTCCAATTGCCCTCCATCTTTCAACACGCCCATGTTCTTTGGGCTCTGCCTGATTTTCTGGCCCAAGTAGATGTTCAAGGCTTCTCTGGTAGCTTCATGCCCTGGGCCTGAAATCTGGCTCCTGCTGTTAGGGAGGTGGACTGAGATCAAGAACTGGACACTAGGTAGGGTCGAGGGTTGGCACTGCTCCCCGCTGCTCAGCACGCACACACGCGCGCATACACACACACACACACACACACAGGTCAAGCCCCTGCCCCCCTACCTGCCGCACTATGAACCCCGGACCACTTGCTGGGCCTCCTCCGTCTTCCACGTTGGTGATTATGGACCAGGTGGCCGACGCACAGGTGTTTTCATACACCGGAAACATCCCCAGGGTGGATTCTTAGACCACTCTGGCTGAGTCCAAGCTCAGTGAACACAAGAACACGATGCCTGGATCCGTCACTAAACACTGACTCTCCAGATTCATTTTCAAATAACATTTAAAACGAATGCCCCAAATGACCCTAAGTGTGTAATCGAAACCTCCCTTCACCCCATTTTTTTGCATGCTCTTCATTCAAGAAGGAAACTCTGGCAAGACTCCCCACCTCAGTGGTCCCGAGAGTTACCAAGAGCCTCAGTTCTCGCCTGGAGGTGAGGAGAGGACCTGTAGTAGGTCCCCAGCCACCCACGTGGGACACCCCTGGGAGCCGGGCAGCGGGAGGGCCTCCGGGGTCTGCCAGTGCACCCTGAAGTTCCCGCCACGCTCAGGAGGGGGCGGTACTGCAAGGCTGCTCCTGTTTGTGAGTCTCCAGTCGTGAGTCTGAATATCTCCTGCGTAAGGCCCATTTTTACGTAATCTTTGTAAATTGTTCATGCCATTTTCTCATTTTCTGTTGGGTTTTGGTTTTTGTCCTCAATTTCTAAGAGCTTTATTTTTAAGAATGTTAGATCTTGTTGCATATATTTGTTCAAATTTTTTAGTTGACTTTTGACCACATTCCCTTTTTTTCATGTAAGAATTTTCAAATTTCTACAAAGTTATGCGCCTTTTACTGCCATGAACATCTGAGCCACAGCTAGGAAATCTCTCTTTGCACTGAGGCTAAAGAGAAATTGCTGTTTTCTCTGCTGTGTAAGTGACTTCTCTGGCCCACTGGGGTCGATCTGCTGGGAACACTTGATCTCCTTTCTACAACTGGCCAGCCAGGTGTTCGGGTACCATCTATCAACAAGTCCAGCCTGTCCCCACGACGTAAAAGGCCACTGTTAGTCTCCATCACTCATTAAATACCCAAGAAAAGCAGCCTAGAGGAAGAAGGACTGATTCGGGCTCATGGTTTTCAGTTGGCCCCAATCTCTGGGCTTAGGTGAACCCGAATCTCAAGGCAGGAGCAGGTGGTAGAGAGAAATGGCTCATCTGGGGGCAGAGACAGAGACGCCAAGGCTGGAGACCAGACCTGTGGTCCCAGGGCACGCCCTTGGGGCCGAGCCTCCTCCCCAGATCCACCTCCTAAGTTCACCATCCCTCAATAGTGCCACCAGCTGGGGACCAAGCCTCAACATGGAGCCTTCAGGGACATCCTGATCCAAACTGTATCAGCCACACTCATCATGACACAGCTCTATGTGCGAACGTCCTTCCTGTTTCTGTGCCACGGCCACTGCTCCGCGGGTCTGCTGACGCGCCAGGCCCATGCGGCTCGGCTGGTGTGCTCGGCCTCCAACGCGCTCCTCCCTGCTGGTCCCCCTTAGGATTCCGTCCTCTGTGATTTCCTAATTATTCTTGCATGTGTGCACTGAGGGCATTATTGCAAGTGCATGCGTGTGTGCATGTGAGAGAGATTTTGGGGTGTGCTGTCCAAGAGCAGGTGGCATCTTGTGGGGCTCAAGCCTGTCTCGTGCTGTCAGAGGCAAGGCGACAGGTGCTGCGGCCTCACAGGAGGCTTGTTCCTGAGCACCCTGGTCAGCGAGGCTTCTCCGACCACTGCTCACTCTGACTGGTCTTTGTCTGGGTGTGATCGGCTACTGATTTCTGCTGCCACACAGGATCCTTGTAGCTGTTGGAGTTAGATTCGCCACTCGCCAGCGGTTCTGGTCTCTCCCAGAGCCTGTGCCCCAGCTGCTCTGGCTGGCACATGCAGCAGCAGAGCACCTGGCAATTCTGCCCTGCCACCTCCTCAGCGCCCACGCCCCGAGTCTGTCAGTAAGGAAGATTCCGGCTTGTGGACAGAGACACCCACACTTACCTGTAAGGAAAACATCCTTCATCTCTTTCACTCTTTGTCAGCCTTTTCCATCGTCTTTGGAAATGATCTTATTTCTTCTTTCGACCTCCACGAAGAGGCGGATGGTGTTAATGCATTTCCTACCCAGGAGCCACCCAGCATTCCAGGAGAAAGTCCCGCTTGGTCAGTGCATGCGTCAGCTTCTCATGGCTGTGATCAGAACACCCGACAAGGACAACGTAGAGGAGGAAAGGTCTATTTGGGCTTTGTGTCAGAGGTCCATCCATGCTGGCTCCAAGGCAGAAACATCATGGTGGAAGGAACGGCAGAAGAGAGCGGCTCAGCTAACGCGACGGGCGTGGGGGCAGGAGAGAGGGGACAGCGACACGATGAACCCTCCAGGGCCTGCCCCACCAGGTCCCACCTCCCAGCCCATCAGCGCCCTCCTGAGCCGACCTCTGACCACAAGCCCCACCTCTGAACCGTGTGCCGTTGGGGACAGGCTCTCCACACACAGCCTTGGGAGACGATCCATCCAAACCGTAAGTCTTTCTGGACTTTTCTTAAGATGGTTTCCGATCCTGCTTGCCCATATTTTATTTAGTATTTTTGCATCCAGATATCCATGTGACATCGATCTGTAGTTCGTATTTTTAAAGTTCTCTTCGTCAGGTTGAAAGGTCAATGCTATACTTGCTCTACAATAAAGAATGAGATTTTCCTTTTTTGACTCTGGAAAAACTCATGGAGCATTGGGAACATCTGGTCTAGTAAGGTGTATAGAGATTGCCGTCGACACCCTCGGCCCGTGCCTTTTTCTGGATGTAGTTCCTTAACAAATTTCTCTACTTCTTTTAGGGAAATTGATTCATGTCGGTTTTCTTAATCAAATGGGGTCAATTTTGGCCATCTATGTTTCCTTGGAAAATTATGCATTTCTTCTCAGTTGCCAGATGTGTTTGCTAAGGGTCTTCAGGTCACCTCAAGATGTCCAGGACGCCATGATTCCATTGCTGCTCACCCTCTGTCATTTCTTAAATTGTAAATTTATGCCTTTTTTCCTTCTTAATTAAGTAAGCCCATGGTTCAATTATCTGGTAATCCCCCCCCCCCAAAAAAAAAAAAAAACTCCAGGGTTTGGATACATTAACTAACTCCATTCTCTACCTCTTTCATTTCTGTTACTAAATGGTAATAGGAATCATAAGTTTCTACTACTAATTTCTATTCTAAATACCATTTTCCATTCTCTCCCTCTTTAATTTCTGCCTTTGTCTTTAGCATTTTCTTATTATGCTCCTCCATTGTTTAGTTTGTTGCTCCTTTTCTCATTTTTAGACCTGCTAAAGCTTTTATTTCATTTTACAAATAAGTGCTTAATGCTATCCTTTTTTTTTCAAACTATTAATGGTTTTATTGTTCGATGATGAGCATACCAGTGATTTCTATTTCTTTTTATATTTTTTCTTGTAATTTGAGAATTTTATAAACTAAAATATTACTTTTTAAGCAGAAATATCCCTAATAAACAGTACTTTATAAACAGTGGTAAATATTATAGAAGTCATGAAGATGAAAGTGGGAAAGAACACTGGATTTTGACAGCACAGAGTAAGACGGACCGTGTCAGAGGGAGGGGAGAGTAGGTGGGAGAGGCGAGCTGAAGGCTTCGGTGCCGGCCCCTCTGCAGGGAAGACTCTGGGGGAAAGAGGGTGGGCCACCTGTCTCCTACTGACAGCTCATTAAGCATCGCAATGCCCACAGTAATGAGAAAACTGGGACTTGGAGAAACAGTGATTTGTCCCACACAAGCAAAGCCCCTGGCACTGAGACCTGGTGACATTCCGTCACACTCCACCGTCTCCTGCGGGGAGTGAGGTCGAAGGTTGGGGTCTTCCCTCTCCTTCCCTCTGGTGAGTGAAGACTCACCCAAACAAGGAGGGGGGCCTTCAGCTCTGGGGGCGCCTCCATGTTTCGTCTCCTGTCGGCAGAGCACAGCGGCTGGTGCAGCTCCCGCGTGAGCCTGGACTCGGCCAGGTGCTCCTGACCCCACCCCGCGTCGTGGCCTGGCTGGGCCACAGCTCAGCTCCTCCAGCCGCGGTTTCCTCACTGTTCCTCTCCCAACACCGTCCACAGCTCTCACTTACAGCACTATCGCTGTTTTCCAGAAATTCTGCCATCTTAGTTTGGTTCCCAACAGGATCGTCTCCCAGCTCCAGGGTGCAGGCTTCCTAACTTCCAGTTGTGCTGTGCTGTTATCAGAAAGGGCTTTTAATGGCGATTCTACTTGATGAAACTCACGCAGGCTGTCAAACATACAACCAGTGTCCGTGACTGTCACGATGGTGTGTCCCCTGGTGTCCAGGCACTGGGGTGCGTGTTTGGGAGGGATGTCCTACTGAGTGCGCTCTCTCCGCCTTGTATCCATCTTTTATTGAGAACGCTGTACAAAACTCTCCTTTAGGGGTATTACAATCGCTCTTTCCGTATGTGTCACGGTGCGTTTCCTGAGATTCTGTTTCATACCTGGGACTTCTGTGTTATTGGTACATAGATTTTCATGAGTGTCACATCTTGACTGTGAACTCAGCTCTCAGGGTTAGACAGTGCTCCTCTGGTCCTGCTCTGGGGTTTAGGGTCGGGTCCTACTTCATCTGGTACAAGGACCCTGCCTCTGTCCTTCTGTTCCCATTTACCTGACACGATTCTGTCCATGTCTTAAGCTTGACATCTAAAATTTTGTTTTAATTCACTTGCTTTTTCTTTGGGTTTTACTGCAATAAAACGTGCATCACAGCCATCTCATCATCCAGGTCGTGGTATTCAGGACACTCCTGGTGCCACGTGCCATCACACCATTCCCATCATTCTCTTCCTTCTCCTGCAGGGACTCCACGCCCGCCGCAGTTCCACGTTCCCTCCCCACTCACCGTCACCCTAGGTCCCTTGTGCAGGTGAAATTACACCATCTTTGGTCTCTGGACTGGCTCTCACTTGCCCAGTGTCCTCAGGGTCCATCTGCTGAGCTTTACTGCAGAAGTCACCCCTCTTTAGGCCTGAGTGGCCCAGCAGTCACACCCAATGGAGGAGTACAGTCATGAAACTCCACAAGCTCCCGCGCAGAGCGCCCCAAGGACTTCAGTCGACATTCCTCCAAAGAAAATCTAAAAACAGCCCCTGACCAACCACAGGAAAGGGTACTACTCACCACCGCCAGCCACGAGAGACACAGACCAGAACTCTACTGAGATTCCGTCTGGCGCTCCACGACGGCGGCTATGAGAAAGGAAAACGCAGGCGTCGGCTGGGGTGGGGAACTAGACCCAGTGTGTCGTCCGGGGTGCGAGGGGGTGTACCCCTGTGGACAAGTGTGGCAGCTCCTCCTTGTCAGTGGGCTCCGCCGCGTGCGGCAGTCCCACTCTGGGGAAGGCAGGGGACACGTGCACTTCCCAATCACACAGCCTTCTTCACCATCAAGACGGGACGCGGCTCGGGTATGGCTGACTATGAATGGCCGGAGAACCCGAGCGCCACGGTGGCTCCACACCCCTGCTCTTGTTCTAGTGACCCCTCACCCTCCTGGGTGGCCCATGTCCAACGGCTCTTCCTCATGCTGTGCAGTCGGGCCAGCAGTCCTCGGCGGTGCGCGGTGACTCAGCCACTGCCTGCAGCAGCCATTTTCCTTGCTACCATCCCATCTCTTCTGATGTGGTTTTATCAGGTCTACTTTGGCAAGGCCAAAAAGTCCACCTGTGTCCTGTTCACCAGCATATCTGCCCACCATGTGCGTGGAGTACCTAACCTCAGTCGCTCTGTTGGTGGACATCTCCCCATCATCATCTTCAGTTTGGGTGGAGCTCACCCTGAAGCAGATTTCTCAACAGTGGGTGACGGGCACACTCTGCTTACTTCTCAACAGTGGGTGACAGGTACACACTGCTTACTTCTCAACAGTGGGTGACAGGTACACACTGCTTACTTCTCAACAGTGGGTGACGGGCACACAGTGCTTACTTCTCAACCCCATCCCCAGCCCTATTTTGTATTTTATTTAGAGACAGGGTCTCACTGAGCTGCTTAGCACCTCGCTTTTGCTGAGGCTAGTTTTGAACTTGCATCCTCCTGCCTCAGCCTCCTGAGTTGCTGGGGTGACAGGTGTGGGCCACCGTGTCTGGCTTAGCTCTCCTTTGACTTCTTCCATTAATCTCTTGCAGTTTCTGTATAAAAACCTTGCAGAGGTGCTGGGGTTGTGGCTCAGTGGTAGAGAGCTTGCCTCGAATGTGTGAAGCACTGGGTTCAATTCTCAGCACCGCATATAAATACATGAATAAAATAAAGGTCCGTCAACACTAAAAAATATTTTTTAAAAACCTTGCAGATATTTTCATATAATTACAAAGACGTATTTTACAGCTATTGGTACTATGATGTTTTTAAATTCCAACATTCCACTGTATACAGCAGTATCCCGGATGTGGTAGGTTGGCATTGTATCCTACGAGCTGGCTGAACTCACTTCTAGCTACAGCAACTTTTCTGCATGTCCTGGGGTCCTCTGCACTGAGAACCATCATCCGTGAACACTGCTGCTCTCCGTTCCAACCTACACGGCTCTGACTGTGCTCGCTCTTGCCCTGACGAGACCCAGCACGTGGGCGTGCCCAGCAGGAAGGCAGGGCATCACTCACAGCTGGGTGAAGGTGTCCCGTGTGTCCTTGGGCCGGGGCTGGCTGGGGCTTTGTGTGGCCCCCCTCATCGGGTGGGAGAAGTTACCTCTCTGTTCCTGCCTTGTGGAGTTTGCCCACAAGTGCTCAGTGTTGGCGAGCAGGGCTTTTAGTAAATGGGAGTAGGGAACTCTTTGCCTCTGAGGGCCAGAGGCCCCTGCTGCCCGCTCTGTGGTAGCTGCACAGCGTCACAGGACAGAGGTGGGGGTGGCCGGGTGCCCACAGCCTTCATCTGCCCAAACGGGCCAGATCTGCCTGCGACCCACGGCGGCACTCCTCAAACCCCAGCAGAACTGGCAGAAGTCAGTTTCCGAATCTGTACATAAAGACAGACGCACCAGAAAGGCCAGATCACCCCCAGCTGTAGCTGGCCAAAGCCCCGCCCACTGGGGCGGTCAGCCCGGTCCCTGTTGTGTTGCCGGAGGTGACCTCGTTACCTGGGTGTAGGACCCACCGACCTGCCGTCCTGTTCTTTCATGTGCTGTAGGACCCACTTTGCTAGGTTTAGTAAGCGCTTTTGCATCTGAGTCCCGAGGGACCTGGGTCTGTTCTTTTGTCTGGTTTTGGCTTCAAGCAGGTGATGCCCTCAGAGAATGTCCTCAGAAGCACTTTCTCCTTCCATTTTCTGAATGCTTGTGTGAGTTGGATGTTTTTTCTACCTAAGATATCTGGTAGAATTTGCCAGTGAAAACATCTGGGCCTACATTTTCTATTTGGAAAGGTTTTACCTTAAAAGTAGCGTCATTTCTTTAGTAGCTACAGTTATTCAGTGTGTTCACTTTGTGTTTAGGAAGTTTGTGTCTGTCGTGGTGTGGATGTGAAGTGTCCCCCTAAAGCTCACCTGAGAGACAATGTTCAGAGGTGAAATGATTCGGTTACGAGAGCTGTAGCCTATTCAGTGGATTAATCCACTAATGGGGATTACCTGGGTGGTGCCTACAGTAGGCAGGCCAGGTGTGGATGGAGGAAGTAGGTCACTGAGGGCATGTTTGGGGTTTATATTTTGTCCCCGGTGAGGGGAGCTGTCTCTCTGGTGCCAGGTCCTGAGCAGCTGTCCCCACCACCCCTTCCTCCATGATGCCCTCCTCGCCGCAGGCCCAGAGCCAGGGGGTGGTTGACTGCAGACTGAAATTCTGAAACCCGGGAGCCAGATCAGCTTCCTCCTGTGCTGTTCTGTCGGGTGTTTTGGTCACAGTGACACAAAGACTGACTAAAACAGTGTCTTTAGAAGAACTTCTTCATCTAAGCTGGCAAAATTATTTTTAAAAATGTTCATTAACAGTCTCTTATTACCCATTTCAACTCTGCAGAAACTGTAATTATTATGTCAATTTCTCATTTTTAAAAAAATTTGGTAATCTGTGTCTTTTTTAAAAAAAAAATCCATATCATCTGATTAGAAATCTTTCAGTGTTATTGATCTCAGAGAACCAGGTTTGGGTTTTGGTTTTTCTGTTGCTTTTCTGGGTTTTTTGTTTTGTTTTTTTACGCATGCCTGTAGTCCCAGCTTTCTTGGTTTTTATCACAGTGATTTCTGCTCTTTACTTGGTTACTTTCTTTCCCAAGCTACCCCCTTTTGTGAACGCTGAGGTCATGGGCCTGGGATTTCATCTTTTCTAACATAAATGCTCAGTGCTAAAGGTTTCCTTAAGTACCCCTTTAATCACATGCCACGAATCTCAGCATGCTGTACTTTTATTCAAGATATATTGAAATTCACCTTTAAATTTTCCCTTGACCTAAGTGTTGTTCAGAAGTGTGCCATTTAATTTTCAAATATTTGGAGATTTTCCAGATGCCATTATTTCATTGATTTATAATTTAGTTCCACTTTAGTCAGAAAATGTTATATGACTTGAATCTTTTTAAATGCATTTTCTAACTTTAAATATGGCCCAGAACATAGTCCACTTCAGCAGCATTCCACATGCATTTGAACAGCCATCACATCACGGTGGGGAGAATGCTCTCTGAGTGTCCTCTGGGTCCAGTGGCCGTCTGCCCTGCTCAGGTCTCCCATGTACCTCAGGGCACCACTGTCTGCTTGCGCGGCTGGTTCCTGGGGCAGCAATGCCGCCGTCTCAAGCCGTGGCACTGGACCAGCCCCCTGGTAGTTCTGGCAGTGCTCGCTGCAGGAGCCTTGAAGCTCTTGGACAGGTGCCTGAACACGTAGGGTTGCTGTGCCACTGTGGTGAATGGCCAGTTTAACGTGAAGAGATGGCTTTTGGTGCCCATGCCATGCTGTTTCGTTACTGTTGCTCTGTAGTATAGTTGAAGGTCTGGAATTGTGGGGCCTCCTGCTTCACTCTTCTTGCTAAGGATGGCTTTGGCTATTCTGGGTCTCTTATTTTTCCAAATGAATTTCATGAGTGCGTTCTCTAGTTCTTTGAAGGTCGTCACTAGATTTTAATAGGAAGTGCATTGAATCTGTGTAATGCTTTGGGTAGTGTGGCCATTTTGGCAATATTGATTCTGCCTATCCAGGAGCATGGGAGATCTTTCCATCTTCTGAGGTCTTCTTTAGTTTCATTCTTTAGTGTCCTGTAGTTTTCATTGTAGAGGTCTTTCACCTCTTTGGTTAGGTTGATTCCCAAGGGTTTGTTGTTGTTGTTTGTCTGTTTGTGGCTATCATGAATGGGGTGGCATTTGCCAGCAAATGGATGGAGCTGGAGAATATCGTGCTAGTGAAATAAGCCAATCCCCCAAACCAAATGCCAAATGTTTTCTCTGATAAGCACATTCAGGTAGGGAAGAGCGAAGGAAATCTGGATTGTGCAGAGGGGAATGAAGGGAGGGATGGGGCGGTGGGGATGGGAAGGACAGATGCCTGAACACATAGGGCTGCTGTGCACCGTGACGAGGTACCAGTTTAACATGAAGAATGAGACGGACATTATTACCCCCTATACACACTTAGACTTACACTGCTGGTGTGACTCAGAATCGGCAGCCAGAGGAATGAGAAGGTGTGCTCCATCTGTGTGCACTGTGTCAAAATGCATTCCGCTGCCATGTATAATGAATTAGAATTTAAGAAGAAATGGCTTTTTATCCTTACTGATATTCTTTGCTCCCAACATGTTTTGTTTGGAGTTTAAATTGCCACTTCATTTCCTCTTGATCCGCACGGCATATCTTTCTCCGTCATTTCACTTTCTATTTCCGTCTTCACACTTAAAGTGGGTTTCTTGCAGGCAGCATATAGTAGAGTCTTGCTTTTTTTTAAACCTAATTTGACAACCTATGCCTTTGAACATAGGGGCTATGGTTCTAAAAAAAATTCTAATATGATGATTCTACCATCTGTCCATTTCTTGGTCAATTTCAGTGGGTTTTTTTTCTTCTCATTATAGGTACTGTCTTATTGATCATTCATAGGTTGCTAATGTTTGTTTAGATGCCAGACATTGTGAACTTTATTTCATTGTGTGTTGAATATTATATATTTTAAAATACTGAACTCTGGTTTCTGTTTTATCCATTTTAGTTACTTTGCATCACTTTGATCCTGTGAGGCTCACTTTTAAGCTTTGTCTTATGGGCCCAAACAGCACTTACCCTACTGAACCCCACTACCAAAGCACAGGGTCCTCAGCATCCTGTGTGCCAGGGTTTCCTCGTGTTTCCTGGAGGGAACACAACTTACTTCTGGCCTGTGTGAGCTCGGGCTCATCTGCTGTCTTTGAGCTGGTCCTTCTTATCGCTGGGGGTTTCCTCAGAGCCACATACTGACAGGTACGCAGCTGCAGCCCTCGGTCTCTCCTCCCCCTGATGGGAGCAGGGCTCCGAGCTGGTTCCCCGTCTCCGGCTGGCCTGCAGGCTCCCAGGCAGTCGCTGGAGCGATGCGGGGCTCCACTCAGCTCTTGTCTCTCTCAGGGGCCACCAGCAGGTACTGCCTGAGTCCAGCGTGTGGGAGGCACTGTTACATGTGGGTCTTCTTGTGCTTCAGTTAAACTGGAATGGTGAGTCTGACCCCATTACTCCACCTTGCATGGACATTAAAGTTCAAATGCTAAATTTTTTTATCGTGATATGGTTCCTTTGAGAATCCCTCATCATGGAAAGCCCTGAATCTCAACTGGGAGAAACTTCAGGGTGGTCTCCGAGGAGCAAGAGCCAGAGACAGTGGACCTATAGGTTCTTCCCAGCTCGGACATGGTGCCTCGGTGGCCTGGGCAGTCACTTTGGCTCTGAGGCCTCATCTATAATGGAGACCCAGAACACCCACAGGCCTCCTCATTGACAGTGGCATGAAGGTGCACACGGGCATGTAACGCCATCATGCTGTGCACTTTGTTCGTACTCCTGAAGTCTACAGGTTGTACTCTTTAAACAAGCAAACTTAGGGCAGAACTCGGTATGGCAACTGATGAATTCCACACATGACCACATGACCACGCATGCCTGAATTATCTACCCAAATTTTCGAAGCAACTTCCTCTAAAAACTATGGAGCATGATTAAATACTCAGAGTATGACTCTTGCAAAAATCTGTGTGTTGTGGATTTTACCTGGGGAGACCCACAGAAACGTCTGGCAACTGTGGGCTCCAGGAGGAACCAGCAGTGAGGGCCAACCATTGGAAGATTTTCAATCTAAAATTTGAAAACTGTGCCCTGGGTCTTCAATGCTTATTCCAAATAGAAACTGAGCACCCAGAAGTCGTTTAGATTAATATTTGCAAAACCAGAAGCAGCTTGAAAGATGGGGGTCTGCAGACATCTGCCCTTCCTGTGGCCACACAGCCAGGTCCTCTGTGTGATGAGACTTCTGGTGTTTGCTAAGTCCCACGGCCCATAATGTGGTTCCTGAGGCAGCAACTGCACCTAAGTTTAAGACTCTGGCTCTGTTAATAAAGTCAAAGTGCCTCAAAGGACAGTTGTAGGTTTATGCCATAGTCATTAACTTCCTGTTGACATTAATGTGGTCAAGATTCACTCACTCAATAACATTGGCCAGGTGCTGGATAGGTGAATGAGAAGCCTGTTCCCAAGACACTGGAGACGGGGGAGTCAGACTAGTCAACAGACATCCTCATTCCTGTGCCCAAGGAACATGTCCTTAACCTGAGCACTTAGGTGTTCCAAGTTGTCCTCTAAAGACTTGTGGGTCCTCCTTGCTTGCTTGGACAGTAGGAAGGACAGGGACGGCATCCTGCAGGTGCAGTGAGGACCCACCCTCGAGGGAAGCAGGTCCCTCCCCGGGAAGCCTGTGGACAGTGCTGCTGCTGCATACAGGGACTAACAGTCCTCGGCCGGCAGTCCCCGAGAGGGGAAAGCACAAAGCCACTGGACTCCTGGGGACCCTGAGCATAGGGCTCCATGGCGACCTCCCTGAGGGACGCTGGGGGATGTGGGGCTGGGCCCACCTCTCATCTTCAGCCAGCGGCGTCTTCCCTCGATTGATGGTTTCCTGAGTTAGAGGAATTGGAGTCACGCCTCGTGATTTATCCAAGCTTGATGGCAGCTCTGATTTCCCCCACAGAAAAGAAGCACTCAGCCAGGGACCAAAACGACAAGCTGTCGGTTCTGGACAGAATCTTTCAGGATATCGGAGAATCTTCAGGTAACTGGGAGGGTGGACGAGAGGCTCTGGGCCCACAGAGGGGAAGGCGCCCTGCGTCCTGTGCCCTGCGTCTCTCTGAGGTTAGCCGCTCTTTTCCTGGGGGTTGGGTCTGCATCTGCAGGTGTGTAGCGAACGCTGGGCCATGAGGGGCTCAGACCTTCGGGGTGACCTGGGAGTGGCTTCAGTGAGGCTTCCCCACCAGGCCTGCCCCACAGCCCCTTCCCCAGCTCTGCGAGGTCAGAGCACAAAGAGGGTGCCGAGTGCCCTGAGTCCAGGCCAGGGCCTTCTTCCACTGCAGGGGCCAACAGCTCCGCGAGACTGCCCAGGCACCCATGGTGACCCTGTGAGAGGGGAAAGCAGGCTCAGCTCTCAGTGGAGATGCTGCCTGCCTACGTCGCCTCTGGCCAGGAGTGCCGCGGCTGGTCTCAGGCTTCTCTGCGAGTAGAGGGACCGGACTGCAAGCTGGTGGGAAGGACCAGCAGGACACCTGGCGCTGATGGGGAAAATCTTCTTTCTCCAAACAGAAATCAACTTTCTGTAGCGAGAAGAGGATGGACCCTGAGGCTGTGTGCAGCGCAGGCGCCCTGAGCCGGCCCCGCGGGCCAAGGACCCGCTCCGTCCAGGGGGCCGACGCGCGTCTGTCCCCTTAACCACTCCATAAAGCAAGCTGTTCTGTCATGAGCCCCACATCTGTTGGCTGGTTTGTCGAGGCGGAGGCATGCGGGCTTCATGGGGTTTTCTCATTTTGTTTATAAAAACCTCACTGATTGGGGCTACCTGTCCCTCACCCCCAAGGCACAGGAGACCTGATTACAGCCATTCAGAAGCTGAAAGCTCCAGGATTTTCTATCAGACCACATCGCATGTCTTCTTGGAGATGGCACCAAAGCCAGGGAAGGCCAGGGGGACCGCGTGTCCCCGAGCACCGGCTGTGTGCAGGCACTCTGGGTACTGCAGGGGACAGGCGGCTCTGCTCCCGGGGGTTAGCCATAGGAGAGGAGGAGCCCCCGAGGCGAGAGGCAGCGGTGGTCCCTAGGCAGGCTGCGTCTGTCACACCTCTTGGGTGAGAAACACTGATCTGCTCTGCACGACTGCAGCGTTCTCGAATTCTCGGAGACTCGCTGTATGGCCTGACACATGGCAGGTGTGGCAAAGGATCCAGGGGGGCCTTGGGAGGAAGGTGACTCCGCAGTGTCCTGCAGACCAGATCAGGTGAAGCGCGCTGACCCAGGGTCAGTCAGCTCCTTACGGTCACCCCTCCGGCTCTCAAGAAGGTGCGCTCACGCCCCACACTGACATCCCAGGGGACCCACTCCTGAGCCCACAGTTCTGCTCTGCATTTCTCGGGCACTGTTACAGGTTCATGAAGACCACTGTTCCACCTCCCTGTGGATTTGAGCTTTTATTGATGCAGAACGTTCCTCTTTATCCACAGCTGGTCTTCTTCCCCTAAATCAGCCACCTTAACTCCTTTGGTTGACATTCGCATACCACTTCCGCCCTGACCCTTTACTGTAACACTGTACTTAATGTGTACCTGTTTAGGCAATCACTTTCTGAATCCTGCACAGACAGAAAAACACTTAGATCCATTTAAAAATCATCTCCTGCATTATTTTGACACAGGTTCTAATTCTACATACATTTTAAGGGCCGCACCATATTGAAACCAGCTGTGTGGTTAGGTTCCTTTAGACTCCTTCCCGCCCGCACTCTCCCTTCTTGTTCACTGACGGGTGCGTTTCAGTGCTTCTGTCTGCACACTCTGGCCACCCAAGCCTCCTTCAGTGCTTTGTGTGGTCTTTTTTTCCTAGAATATTTATTTTAGGTGTAGATGGACACAACACAATGCCTTTATTTTTATGTGGTGCTGAGGATCGAACCCGGGTCCTGCCTGTGCTAGGTGAGCGCAAACCCAGCCCCCAACTTGGTGTGGTCTTCCTGGAGGATCCTCAGGTTTCCATTTGTACATGCCATCCTCTCCTCACTGTTTTGAGGCAGGCTTTCACAGCAGTGTTTCCTGTCCTGTTTAACAGACGGTCTCCACGGTCTCTGAGTTCCATGCTCTTTCTGAAGAAGTCTGCTGTCACTGCAGACTCCCAGGTGGCCACCCCTTGAATGTGTGTGGCATTTCTCATCTCTTTGTTGCCTCTGGCAATGGAAGGGATTTCCCTTGCTTTTTAATTTCAGCCATGACATGCCTGGGTGTTTCCACTGTCCCCATCCTGCCTGGGGCACATGGTGACACTTGAACCACGGCTTGATTTCTCCTGCAAGCCTGCAAGACTTCTAGGCTGCGGGTTCAAATGCTGAGTCTGTACCTCCTTCCTTCTCTCTTCTGCAGTTACACACATTTGGTGTTTCTACTGTGTCCCAGATTTTTCTTCTCTTTGTTTTCCATTCTCTGTTCTCTGTGGCTTTAGCTTGGATATTTCTTACTGGTCTACACCCAGGTCACCGATTCTCTCTTCGGCAGTTGCCAATCATCACTTTAGTACTAGATTTCGATACTGTTTTTAATCACAGAACTTCCATTTGATTGCTTTATCAATTCCATTTTTCTGTGAGCCGGCATCTGTTTTATGAGATACAGTGATCCATTATTTTCAATCTGCATTCCATAACTCCAGCATATGTGGACCATGAGAAACCTGCTGCTGTCACCTGGAGCCTGGTGTCGTTTTTGCTTTTGCTGGATGCTGATCCTGGAAGACCTTCAGTCCAACCATCAGTGAAAATATGGACTGAGTTGTTTTGACACTGAGTTTCAATCTTTGCAACACCTCACCTGTCTCTAGTTTCCCTTATTCCTAATGGAGTTCCAATTTAAAGTTCAGGGAACTGACTGGGCACTTGAAATTTGATTTTGAAGCTTTACACCCTGAGTCTGCTGGTAAGCTCTCCAGTTCCTCAGTCTCTGGGCTGCGTCCTCTGCTCACCTTCTCTCAGCCTGACAATGAAGCACTAAGACCAGACTTCTGAAGGACAAGCAGGTCATGGCTCGAGTCCCCCCTCTGCACATGACTTCTTTCTAGGATCTTGGCACCTTGAGCCCAGGCTTTTAAAATCCCTTAACTCCCATTGCCCCTTCCACCCGGGCAATTGCTGAAAGCCTGTTTCGCTCTGCTTTCTGCTGTGCTTCCTTGTAAACCTCTGTAACCGTGATGTGTAAGAACTAGCACGAGCCTCAGGGGGTGGAGGGCTCAGAGGGTAAAGTCCCTCCAATTTCTTCTGAGTCTTGAACCCTTGAATTCTTCTGTCTTCGTAGCTTCCCAATACACATACCAGTTTATGCAGGGTTTCTGCGTATCTTCAGTGGGAGAATTGGCTGCTACAAACTAGTTCACCATTTTCAGAAATGGAATTTTGAGAATTTTGAGAAACAGTGATCTACCCCAGGCAGTAAAAATAGATAATGAAAGAAAAAATATGCAGAAAGGTCTACAAGGCTTGACTGTTTTCACACCTGGGGGAAACCACAAATCAGTTCCCTCGGTAACTTGTATTTGTTTGATCTGAAAATGGTGCTACTGGCTCACAGTGGGGTCACCGAGAGCTACTTCCCAGGAGCAGGAAGAGACCTTCCCACATCATTCATTCACTGTCCTCTTTGGTCTCCCTCCAGACCAGGTGGCCCGTGCCAGCATCTTAAGTCGATGACACTGGCCCCCAAGACAGATGTACCTTGGAGTCTACTCAGTACGTGTCCCACAGGAGGAGTCATGCCGTTGCGGCTGTGTGCCAGGCTGAAGAGGGAGAGGCTGAGGAAGAGGGACGGGAAAGAGGCACATTAAAGGCAGAGGGAACGTAGGTTGGCTTGCAGGGCCGGGAATCTGTCATTAACTAGCAGCACCCCCTGGGACCAACGAAGGCAGTTTCCTCTCTGCTCAGACGCAATACAAGCGATTCCCCAGGTACATCTCATCCAAACGCACGGTCAGTTTGCTTTACTCTAATCCAGGCATCTCCTCTAGCAGTGTGGGAGAGGGCTCGGGACCAGCTCTTCATGAGGACACGATCACCTGGTGGAGAAACGCACACTGCCAAGGGGCTGCAGGGGCTGCCTCGCTCACCCCAAACCACCCTGAGTTGAAAACACCTAGTCAAGGGTGCCTTTCACCTACCAAGCAGCACAGTCCAGCCACACAGCGCACTAGCTGATGGCGCCTACTGCTCAGCGTCACCGCGGGTATTCTGGGGCATGCCACTAGCCCAGGACAAGATCAGAATTCAAAAGTCAAAGTACAGGTTCTGCTAACTGCATACTGTCTTTGTGAAGCTGGATTTAGACAGGCATCAGGACAGATGGGTAAATCGAGTCAGTCGGGCCAGGGAGGCCAGTTCTGAGTGCGTCTGGAAGTTGGAGACTGTCCCCTGAGGGACTGAATGTGAACTCCCTCAGAGCCCTTCCTCCACCCTGATCCCGAACCTGCCCCAGCTCCAACCTGTGGCCGAGGTCACCTGTCCCAGGAGCTGCCCCTCCCTACAGGGAGCTATAAGGCCTTTAGTTAAGGTGTCCAGGGCTGCTCCACCCTGCCCTTCCCCTCAGCCCACCTGGTTCCCACCTTTGGGCCTCCCACCGAGCATCCCTGGGCACTCCTGGCCTGGTCACGTAACAGGAGGGAGAGAGAGGAGGGGAGAGGGCAGCAGAGCAAAGGAAGCCCGGGACATGTGAGCAGGCAGGACACCTCGCTCCTGGGGACACCAGGACACCAGCTGTGGCCCCTCCCCTCCCAGGAGAGTCACCTAGACCCCTCTTAAGTAAGCCCTGCTTCATGGGCAGCCTCAGGGGCCTCTAGTGTTCTCCTTCCACACTGGGGAGCAGGACCCACGGGGACGGCGGTATCATTTGTCCTCTGTAAGTCGAACCATCGCAGGGGACTCTGTGCACTTAGCAGCATGAGCTTCCTCTGGGTGTGAGGGAGGCAGTTCCAGCCATCCCAGACCCAGTCCCCAGGCCGCTCCTCCGCTTCAGTGAGCCCTGGATGCCCAGGCTTGTTCCCTGCATGCGTGTCCAGGCAAGGAGGGCCCCAACCTTGCCATGGTCGTGGCCCTGCCCCCTTGCACACTCCCCCACCGCCACGGTCCCCTTTCTGTGACCCCTTGCACACAACCCCCTGTGGTCCCCTCTCTGTGACCCCTTACAAACTCCCCCTCTGCTATGGTCCCCCTTTTGCGTCCCCTTGCCAGTGTTTCCCTCAAAGCTGTCCCAAGGGGGATGAGGAGGCGAGGAGGCGACCTTGTGGCTGAGACTGAATTCCCCAGTGACAGGTGGTGACGGGGGTTGCTGGGCCTCTCCCACATCCTGTGGCCACTTGCCTGGTTTGAGAAGTGTCCACTCCAATGGATGGCCCATCCTCTCACTGGACCGCCTGGTCTGGTTTGGGGCGTCAGTCTTGCTGCTGACCCCTGGTGTCTCTGGAAGCGTCCCGTCCTGAGGGACAGTCTGCACCCCTCCCTCCCACCCTGCAGCCCTCTCACCTGCCGGACAAGCTTCACGGGCTGCGATGATCCCATTTCTGCTTCTCTGCCTGTGCTTTTGGGGTCTCGCCCAGAAAAGCTGTACCTTGTGCTGATGTCCTACAGTGGCTCCCTTCGTCTTGATCCAGTGCTCTAAAGGTTTCTGGTCACTGAGGTCGCTGGCCCACTGACCCACTTTTCAAAGGTGGCGGGAGGCGTGTGGACGCCCAGGCTTCCCAACGCCTTTTGCTCTCGCCGCCATGGATAGAAGCAGGTACCTGCTCGGGTTGTTCTGGGTCCCCAAGGGTCACCATGCTGGCTCAGCAGCATCCTGAGGAGTCTGCGGTGGCTCATGTGGCCCGTTCCAGGGGCAGCCAGTGCAGTGTGTCAGGGTCTTGCTCGGGTTGCTGTGGCTGCCCGGGGTCTTGGTGGTGCCACGAGTGGAGGTTGCTGCTCGGTGAAGAGTGTTGGAGGACCTTCGCTGGGCGTCGTACCCAATCTCTGAGTCTCTGGGGAGGATGGACACCGCGACAATCCGCGAACATGGGAGGTGTGGCCCTTTGTGTGTCCGGTGTGGTTTTCTCAGAGTTCCATGGTTTCTGCCAGAGAGCACTCACTTCCTTGGTTAAACTGTTCCTGGTATTTTGTTTGTAGTTATTGTGGACAGGACTGTTGTTTTTCGGTCAGTGAGTTGGTCATTGGCACATGGAAGCCCTTTTGCTTCTGTGTACTGAACTCCCCTACCAGTTCTAAAGGTTCTGGGTGGAGAACTTCGGCTTTTCTACATGGGCAATCAGTGGACTGCAAACAGGGTCCTGGGACTCCTACTCTCCTGTCTGGACGCCCTCTCGTCCTCCTCTTGCCTTATGTGAAGATGGATCCAGCAGGCGCAGCCCTCGCAGCCGGCACTTACTGACTGGCCTCGCCTGGGTCTTGGAGGAAATGGCCTCGGCCTTCCCGCTGTACTGCGTGGGCTGAGGTTTGTCCACCATGGTCTCTGCTGTCCTGCGCAGGGTCCTTTCACACTTGGAAGTTCTTGTCAAGACGGGACTCCAAGTTCCTCAGATACCTTCTCTGCACCCGAGGAGATGCCTGCAGCGGTCCCCCCCGAGTTCTGAAGTCCCGGGTCATGTGGGCTGGTCTGTGTACTGAGCTGTCCTCGCCTCCCGGGACAAACCCCACTGGACCGTGGTGGACAGTCTTTTGGTGAGCCGTGTTTCTGGGAGAGTGTCCTGCGGCTGACCCCGGCGCTCTGCAGAGGCCTGCGGAGGCTTTGTCTGGACGCCCTGTGCCTGGGGAGCTGTCGAGAGCCTCTCCTCTCCCTGCCGCCCTCCTGGGTGCTCTGACCCTGGTGCTTTCATCTTTGCCACTGTCCCTTCCTCCTGCTGGACTGCCTCTTGAATGGAGGCCTTCTCCGTCTGCTCTGGACTGAAGCCTGGCTACGCGGTGGCCCAGCCTGCTCCCCTGCTCACTGCAGAGCGAGACCTTTTACCCTTTTACTCTTACTCCAGGTGCAGGTTCTCACCTGGAGTCTGTGCTGCCCTTTCTAGAGACAGCCCCAGAGACCAGCAAGTCCTGGTGCAGTCAGGAGCAAAGGGCTCCCTCCCAGGACCGGGCCCGCTGCAGCAGCCTGCGGTCCTCCGTCAGAGGTCAGTCCCTGCCATGCCTCATGGAGGCTCACGCAGTCCCATGGCCTGGTCTGCCACAGCCCCGGAGGTGCTGCTCTCACACTGGACGCACAGGAACACACACATGTTGAGATGCCGGCATCTGGGCCCAGACCTCAATCTCTGTCCTGCACTGCCTCCCCGTGGTTCATCAGAGAATGACACCCACCTGCCATCCAGGAAATTCAAACTGGGTGACCAGAGGCCCTGGGTGGTCACTGTCCACACGCTCAGGGTAGTTCCGGGCTCATCCCAGCTCTCTGTCCCCAAGGCAGAGTCCTTCACTCAGAGAGGCCCAACACCACATCCGGGCAGCTGAAGACCCTCAGTCAGGTCCCGGCAGGATCCCAAGTCACTGTGTCTGCACCAGAGGCTGTGAGGTGCCGGGAGCGGGCGGAGCTGACTGCAAAGAGGCCAGAGGATTCAGGGTTTTGCCAGGTGACAAGGACCTTGGGTATGGAGAGGGACGGGCAGGGCTGGAGACCTCACCTCCTGGCATGACCTCTGAACTGTGGGGAGAGCTGCAGGAGACGGGGAGTGGACAGCATCTGACCGGGCGCAGTGATTCCAGCCCCGAGCCTGGGTAAGCACAGTACAGCGAGGTGTGTCCTCACCCCCAGTGCTGGAAGGGCCGTGGGGGAGGCAGACCAGGTGGCCCTGGCATGCCACGCCCCACCCCAGCAGGCACCCAGCAGCCTGGAGGAGTGGGGACGCCCTGCCTGCTCTCTGTCTCAAAGGGCAGCAGAGGCAGCGCCCACAAGCGGAGGGGAGGGGCCCAACAGGATCTGCCCACCCACCCCTGCCTTCTCACACAGGCACCTCTGCCTCTGGGTGACACAGGGCAAGACACCACAGATGCGGCCCCCTGGTTCCGGCCAGATCCCTCCACTGTTGAGGGACCTGCCTGGCAGATCCCCTCCATTTCTACCCTCCTCCCCGTGGGAAGGCCAGAGGCTCAGGTTGGCCTTGCCTCCTCCCTCCAGCGCCCCCGCCCCGCCCCCTCTGCCAGCCACGTGGCTGGAGCGTGCTGGGTCCAGGGCCCGAGCGATTTCAGAAGGTGTCTCCACAGCAGCCCTCCAGATGCCTTGCGAGCGTCCATGGCAGGCCACAGTCCTGCAGTCGCTGCTGCCGGATGCCACGCAGCCAAGGGCACGCTGCTCCTGCTCGCGGCAGGTCCAGGGCCCTGCCCACAGCAAGATCATGGTCTATGTTTTTCTATTGAATACGACTAGGCCCAATCCAGTCCTCCTCCATGGAGCACATTCCCAGGGGGCTGGCCTGGTGAGCAGGCCGGAGGAACGAGGGACACTGGCGCACCTGGCCAGGACACGCGGGGGCTGGCACACAGGTGAACAGCCACAGCGATGGTGGCACCTGCGAGATGAGGAGGTCTTGCACTGCAGCCCAACAGCGTCCCGGGCGCCATGGAGGCGGCACCTCCTGGGGCACCCTAGGGCCACTGAGTCAGAGGGAGCAGCAGGCAGGAGGCACGCGAGGGGCTTTCCCGGCTCTCCTTCCACACCCCAGGGCCCCACCTGAGAGACGCCACTGCTTCTAGCCGACTAAACGCAGCCTGGAATGACGCTGGGCGTCGCGGGAGTGAGAGGCAGGCAGGTCCCAGGGCCAGGCCGGGCTGGGGCTCAAGGTGACGGCAGGAGGCTCTGTGCTCAGCAGAGCCCGGGGCTGCCACGTGCCATCCAGAGGGTTGGTCTCAGGTGTGGCTGTCACAAATAACAGAGACGTCAACCAGCTGAATGAGTGGGTAGACGGACTCAAATTCATGCCCAACAGGAGCCAGCTGGAGTGGTCAGGTGTTAGCCTGGGGCTGAGCCCAGGTGGCTCCAGGGCCTGGTTTGCTGGTCGGAGGGAGCAGGGGGGGTAGGAGAGCCCGTCCTGTGCACCCCAGGGCCTGCTGGTGTGAGGCAGAGCAGCCTGTGCAGGCTGGACAGGGTGCAGAAAGGACGGGCGGACACCCAGCCCTTGCCTGGGTCTCAGCGTCTGTGCTGCTGTGACCAGGACCAAGGACAGGGTGACCTGCAATGAACAGAAGGTGACTGCTCACCTGGGGGCTGGAAGGGCAAGCCCAGGGTGGGGCAGGGGGTGCCTGGTGAGTTCTGCTCTCCAGTTTCCCACAGGGTCAGCTGAGGGAGAGCCCCATGAAACCACCCAGAGGGTAGAGCCCTGGGGCCCAGCCACCTCTTGAAGGACCCACCTCTTCATAAGGCCACCTGACCATCAAACTCCCAGGAGTTTCAGAGGGGACAGACCATACCTTCCTCTCCAAAAGACACACCCAGTTTCTCATCTCAGCCTTCAACAAAGTTTTCCACCCCCCAGTAAGGCCCTGCTACTTCTTCCTACCCACCCCACCCTTGGCTGGCAGAGGGTCTCGGGGTCTCCACGCACGCTGTTTCTGCCAGCTGTGGGGCGGCAGGCAGGCTTCCGTGGCCCAGTGGTCCCCACCTGCTGGGTCAGTCCTGCCCTGAGCACCTGCTTCTATGGCAGTCACAGTAAAAGCCACGGGACACTGGGTCACCGAGAGGGAGCTTCTGTCCCGGTGGCCCCTTGCCCTGTCCCCTGCCGGCTCGCTCTGAGGGAAGGGCGCTCCCATGACTGCTGGAGGCATCACAGGAGGAACTGGGGACCTCTGCCAACAGTCAGGAGGGACAGCTCCTAAAGGCAGACCTCCTCCAGCTGGGAGTGACGGTGCCCTCCTGAGAGCAGCCTGACTCCCTCTCCAGACGGGGAGCCATCTTGTCACAAAGTCACGAAAAGCCAATTTCTGTTTTACTGTAAACTACTGCGGTTTCTAAACTGGCTTGGAATGCCTGCCCGTGCCTTGTACTCACCCATGCCTGGCTTTCCCTGAAACCTCAGCGGTGCCTCATAGATTCTGGTGTTGGGATCTAAATTTACTCCCTAACTTGAGATGTTGACCATTGAGGTCATTAACCTGCTACCTGCCTCTGTATCACGCCTGTCAAAATCCTGTTAGCTCTAAGTTCTCAAGACACCCTCCTTTTGTAACTTTCTGTGCTATAAAGAAAACCAAGCTGCTAGAGAGCTGGGGACTGTCCTCTAACCCAGGGATTTGGGGAGGGACAGTCCCAGCCAGCCGGAATCACAAGGCTGCTTTAATCTGGTTTAAAATTGGAGTCAGTGGTCTTTTCTTTGTGTCGTGCTTTAACAAGGGCGAGAGGCACTGGGCCCCTGCACTGCAGGGCCAAAGTGTACCTCGGGTTATTACCTTCAGGGATCACCTGTTGCCCCCAAACAGACCCAGGGCCGGGTGGACTTCCCGGGGGCCCTCAAATCTGCCCGAGGAAGGCGCTGGTAGAAAAGGCTGCCTCTGGCTCAGCCTGGGCACGGCCAAGCGCTAGGCAGCAGGATGGTCCCTGAAGCTGCTCCCTGGCCTTCAACCTTGCTGTGGACACTGCTGCAGGTTGAAATCAGTTACAAAAGCACATCCAAGTGACCTTGAGGGGAAGGTGCTTGGAGGGGGCTGAGGGGCAGGAGTGTGGGGCCAGAAGGAGAGGCCCAGGGTTACACTGAAACGCTGGACTGCAGGACATTTTCTCTGGTCGGTAGAACTGCCCTCTCCTCCCAGCACAGAGCCCTGGCACTCTCTGGCCTGCTTTTCACACCCAGGGAGAGTCCTCAACCACACACCCCACGCTGCCCAGGGGCGTGCCTGTGATCTGTTCACTCGAGTGAAGCGCAGAGCTCAGAGCTCACGGCAGGCGGGCGGGGGAGAGAAGCCGGCCAGGTGTTCTAAGCAGGTCGGGACTCACGCAGGTGCTGTGAAAACCACCAGGAGGCTGAAGCACTGTCCAGAGCGCTGGCCCCAGAGAGCATCTGAGGACACCTGGGGGACAGGGAGTGGTCACCACGAAGCCCCAGGGCCTGGGGACTTGGGTGTGCCACTGGGCCATGCAGAATGGACGCGGGTGCAGGAGTAGCACACCCCAACATGGCCTCCCAGCACCGACTCTTCTGCAAGTCCCAGCAGGCGCGCCCACTGCACTTGGCCTGCACCCTGACGCTGTCTGCCAGGCAGCCCCAGTGACTGCCGCTCCCTCCTCCACCGAGAGGCAGAGTGGAGGGGAGGCTGCTGGGCACCTGTGCTGTCCACCAGAGGCGGGGCTCTAACAAGCAGATGGGCCGAGGCTGTGCTGGCGATGCTCTCAACACACCGCCTTCAAGTCGCAGAGAAGGGCTTGCAGCCACGCTCAGGAGGCGCCTGGGAGTCTGGCACAGCTGGGCACCTCGCCAGCCGGGGCGAGGAGGTCTGAGGGCAGTCACTTCACTCTCGGGCTCTGTCCAGAGCACAGTCGCGCCTGCCGGCCACCATCCAGTCACCACAAGGCTCCATGTTCTCTGAACCTCATGAAGTGACACAGGGACGTCTGACAGGGCCACCTGCTAACAGAGCCTAAAGACAAAAGGGGCACCTTCCTCCAGCACTCAGGGTGGCTCACCTGTCACACAAGGCCTCCAGCCTCTGCAGAGTCCTGAAGTGACTTCCCTCTCTGACCAGGAGCCTCACCTCCTCCACTCGTACCCGTGACGTGGCAGAATCGCCAGCTATCCAGGAGGGCGACCTTCAGAGCCCCTCTGTTCTGGACACCCTTGCAGGGCGCTCTCAGAGGGCACCACGCCCAGGGTCTGGGGGCGGGGACCAGGAGAGCCCGACTCCCTCCCCTCTCCACAGGGGGTTCAGAGCCGCCCCTTCCCCTAGACAAGAGCCCGAGAGGAGGAAGCACTGAGGCCAGGAGCAGCTCTAGCTAACTGAGTCCAGCCGGGACCTGCCAGGGTCTGGGACACGCTGGCCCTCCCTCTGTGCCCTCTCCTGAGCACCACTCCTGGCACTCCCTCCTCTGAAGAGGTCCTGCTGTCGCAGGCCACGGCCACGGGCTCCTCCTCCCACATCCGCTTCCTCAGACTTCAGTCCTCAACTCGGGTCCCCGACAGGCGGGGGGGCCGGGCTCACCCTCCTCCCCAGGACCCCGCACAGCTGGGCCTGAGGTGGGTGGTTCTGAGACCTTAGTTACTAAATGCCCACAGACCTTAAAGTGACGGTTTCAAAACGAAACCTGGGAACTAGAACAGCGGTTTGCCACTATGTTCTCATAAAGCACCACGGGAGACCCACCGCAAGGGGCCTTCAGGTGCTGTCCCCTCCTGCTCTCCATCCCTGGCTGCTCAGGGCCGTCCCCAAGGACGAGCACACTCCAGGGAGGGCTCACGTTCTGCTGCACGTCGCCTGGGCTTCTCCTGACAGAGTGCGGTCCTTCTGTGCCGAGGTGGTCCACTCACGGCCCTGGGGTTCTAGGCTTCATCCTGAGCACCACCCCCGCCCTTCACAGGACCCCTCCAGCACCCCGAGGGCCCAATAAGACTGAGGGGACAGGGTCTGGCCATTCCTGCCCATGGGTCTGGCCCAACCCAGGCTTTCCAGCAGAAAAGCCAAGCCCACGCTGCTGTCCACGCCCCATCCACGCCTGGCCTCTCTGGGCCTCCCCACAGATGGCTGCTACACAGCTGCCAGGGTATCCAGCCTGTGGCAGCTGGGCACCAGAACACAGGGTGCTCGCATATGCAGTGCTGGGCAGAGGCCCGGTGGACAGCCTTGGTGCAGCAGAGAGGCAGGAGCCAGAGCCCAGACTGGTCTGCCCACCAGGGGGCTGGCCACCAGGTGGGCCTGCCGTCAGGCCTCTGGCTTCCACGGGGAGCTTGTGGAGTCACCTTGAGTGTTTCTGAGCCCGGAGACCATGGCAGATGAAGCTGCAGAGCAGCACCAATTCTGAGCCAGGGCCCAGAGGCAATGCCACCAGCTACCACAGGTGAAAGCCCGTCCTCTCCTGGACAAGACCATCTCTGTCCCCTCCTTGGGGACATTGATAGAAATATCTGCGGGTCTTCATGAGATAGCCCTGAGTAGTGCCAGACACCGCTGACATGGCACAGGGGAAGTAGGAGGGGGCAGGCAGTGGAGGCCCAGGAGGGGCCAACGCCAACGGAGGACACAAGGAGGCCGCCAATCCTGGACTATCCCAAATGGAAGGTTAAATAGCACGAGGGAAGAGATAACTAACTTTGAGCACTGAGCTATCCATATCCTGATACCTAATCTTGTAATGTTTTAATTAAAACTAAAACAAAAATGCTCCCTGGGGCTACAGTTTTATGTCCAAGTTGCTGGGCCCCACATCTGTACCAGCGACAATCTCCAGGTCTGTGGGGAGCAGGGCTTGGGATGCCACCAGGAAGCCTTGTGGCAGGATCCCAGACACCAACCTGGCAGCTCAGCTGCTCCACCCACTGAGGTTCCGCCTGCTGCACGCAGACTCACCCTCTCCTCCTCCTCCTCCTCGTGCCTGGGCGTTACCCACCTGCCATGGCGGCTACCTACTCCTCTTGGCATGGCCTGGTTTGCCCAGGGGTGCTCCCGGCCTGTGCTGTGGCACATGCCGGACACGACAGCACCCAGGACAGTCCCGCCCATCCACAGGGACGCCAAGGGCTGTGGCCATGCTGTGCAGGGATCACACAGGCCCTGCCCGACCCCATGGCCCTCTCTCCAGTGTGACTCCCAGACAAACGATTATGCAGGACGACTGAGGCACAAAGCAGCCCTGGAGTCTCTCCCTGCACGCGAGGAAAGGGAAGCAGTACCGTGAGCAATGTGCCGGCCGTGCCCCCTCCCACACTGGCCATTAACAGAATGAGTCCTCTCCACAGATCTAAGGATGTCGGCATTCGGGACCACCCAGAGGACACAAAATGGGACGGAGGCAAGTCCCAGGGACAGGCATCCAAGCCACCTCAGCAGACACAAGCCCCGACTGCTGCCATCCAGGATGGTGAGCCGCCTGCAGTCAGACCCTCTGCCGAGGATGGCTAAGACTCGGGCAGGGGCAGGTGCTCGGGGACTGCACATGGGAAGGCATCGGGTGCATGTGGAAAGGTGTGCACCCTGCCTGTGGCCCGAGGCCCGAGGCCCAAGGCCACAGCTGCAACGCCAGCTGAGGTCCAAACACAAACTCGCTCTGGACTCCATGACACCTTCCAGGCCGCCCTTAGGGAGACCCAAGGCATGGACCACCCCAGCCTCGCTCTGCAGGCCAGACAAAGACCTCCCGAGCAGCCTGGTGCAGCAACGGGAGCCGGCAGCTCCCCCCGGGGGCTCCACCTGGAGCAAGAGGCTGTGCATCAAGTCACACACACTCACACGCAGTGAGTGCCTCTCAGATGTGGGTGACTCCTGCTGCTGTGGCTCAAGGGAGTCACGTGCTGAGCAACCGAGGGGCCTCCCCTGCAACGACAGGCCAGGAGAGAGGAGCGCGTGAAGATCAAGCCAGCTCCGTGGAGAGACTCTACCCCTGCTTCCAAAGCAGTCTCCTGTGGTCAGAGGCTGCGCACACTCTCATCCACGCTCCAAGCAGGAGGTCGCATAAGCGGGGGGAAGAGACACGTCCCACCCTCTCGGGAGAGTCCTACCCCAAGTTCCAAGCCACCGTTCCTTGGCCAGTGGTTCTGAAAGGTTAGAAAGCAGTCCTTTGTTACAGGCTCTCTGCCACCCCATGTACGTGCAGGGTCCTCCTGCCAAAGGAGAGGGCCGGAGAGGCGACAGGCCTCTGCTGCAGATGGGCAGGCATCTGGGTCTGGGGCTTCTCTGTCAAAGAGAAGGCCAGGGGGCGGAGAGGGTGCTCCTGACAGCTGCCCGCCCACCTGCTCTGCCGGGAGCACCAGGAGGAGCATGGGGCCAGCAAGGCCGTGCAAGTCCCGGACACTGCACCTGTCACTTCAGTTTTCCAGTAGAAGCATTTTTAAAAGTAAGAAGAGAGAGAAATTTTATTTTAACATTCTATTTAATGCACTATAGCTAAAGTATTTCCACTTTATCAAGAAATCAACACAGAAAACCAACCAGCCAGGGCTATTCGGCTGAGTTCATGAGATTCAGGGTCTCACCCCACGCCTCATCTCTCTGCACTGGCCACTTTCCGGAAAATGTGCTCGGGGCCTGCGCGGTGGTGGCTGCTCTGCTGGGATGGGGCGGGGGGTGTCCAAGCCACGGGAACCACTGCGGTCTGCACATGACACAACAGCGTGGCTGCTGAGGACATGTGCTGGGACCCACGGAGCGTGACCTGCAGGGTGCCTCAGGTCCCCACCAAGCGCCTGTGCTCCCCACCCACACACGAGCACCACTCTGGCTTGGAGCTGTGTGCAGAAAGTAAAACTGAGGGCTAGGGCTGGGGCTCAGTGGTAAAGCACCTGCCTGGCCTGTGTGAGGACCTGGGTTCGATTCTCAGCACCGCATGTAAAAAAGTAAATAAAATAAAGGTCCAGCAACAATATTAAAAATATTTTTTATAAAATTGAAAATAAAACTGATATCAATTTGGGGACAGATGCTTTTCCACCTGGCCACCGTAGGCAGGCAGCTGTCCTCACTGCTGCCAGGGTTCTGGGGACAGCTCCCCCAGGGAAGGGCCTGCGTGTCCTGAGCCCATGCAGGGAACATCTGCGACCTTCTGATCCCCAGCAACACCAGTGTTCTCGAAGCTCCCCGAGAGCCATCTGAGACCTCACCCAGCCTCTAGAGCAAGACTGCGTTAATCACCAGGAAGGCGGGACCACGGCCTGCTTCTAGCCCCACATGAGCAGGGTCACCGCATCATGTACATTCTGTGACTAGAACAGGCTCAAGGACAACGTAAGGACAGAACTTCAAACAGCGCCACACCGGCCACTCCAGGTTTCTGCTATTACAGAACGTGGGGCGTGGGACATGGTAGGCATATGACTTTTGCTTGATTGGCTTCATTAACGCCTAACATCTGGCTTAACCTTTTGCAGTACAACCTTGTGAAGTGATCTTCAACTTCAGTTAATTTGGATATCTGGTTTTAATGACTGTGACATTGAAAAAGCAATTGCTCAACACAACTGCCCACAGGACAGAGTGAACTGGAGACCATCATCACGGGCCGCACGGGCCTCTGGGCAGGAGACCAATGTGACAAACTTCAATTTTGACAAATGGGTCCAAACAAAATGCTTTGCTTGGAATATTTGTAAACAAGTTTCAAAACTGTTTGCAACACATTTCTCAAGCGTTTAAGACAAAACTTTCTTTTTTACAAAATGTGACACACATCATTCTTACTGACAAAACTGTGTAATTATAGCTCTGCTGAACATTCATTTTCAAAATGTCTTCTCCACAGACGTCTCTTTGGAAAGCAGCCACTCCTCGCTGTCAACCCTGCTGGCAAGGCTACTCGCAGAGGCTGGTGGCATGTGTGCATGTTCTGAGGGCACTCTCAGCAGCCACTGTCACCCCAGAGGAGACGGGTGAGTCTGAGGCACTGGAGGATTTGATGCACAGCGTCCTCTGCACGCAGCTGGGTCTCTGCACAGAGGATGGCAGTGAGGCTGGCTGCACCCTGGAATTGCAGGAGCATCAGTCGGTGACCTCAAGTCTCTGGTCCTTGAGGACAGACTGCCGCGAGCCCTGCTCAGGCTGCAGGGCTCACAGGGAAGGCCACCCCGCTGTCAGCGTGAGAACAAATGGCACGACCCAAGTGGAAGCCCAGCCCCTTGCAGCAGAAGCTGGAAGAAGCCCTGAGGGCTGAAGCAGGCTGGCCAGCCTCTCGTGGTGGTGCCCGCAGCAGCCGCCAGCCATGGCCTGGCTATGGGGGAGGAAGGAGCTGCCAGGGCACAGCGAGGAGGAAGAGGCCACCGTAGGTATGGACGCGGAGTGTGGGCGGCATGAGGATTCACATGGGGCCAGGTATGAGGGCAACCTGTGCCCACAGGGACCTCTCCTGGCCTTCACAGGCACCTGCGCCCTCGAGGGCACTGAGGGACAGCAGGAGAGCTGAGAGGAGAGGGTGGCCTGCTGGAGGCTGCGGACACAGCAGAGGGACCAGGACAAGCCCTTGAACGCGGAGGCTTCTTCTGAGGCCACAGAGAGCAGAGCTGAGAGAGAGCACCACCGGGGCAGGCAAGAGGGCCCCTGCAGCACAGGCCAGGGACACGCGGGGAAGTCCACCCAGGCACAGCCGTCCACCCAGCCTGAGGAGAGGCGACCCCAGGGGGGCAGCTCAGGGTGGGCGGTGAGGCTCAGCACAAGGAGGCACACCCCAGCCCAGGACCGGCAGACCGGCCACCCCAGCCCTGTGCCACCATGACAGGGGACGTGGCAGGGGATGTGGTGGGGAGCCCAACCGCAGTGACCTGAAGTCCACCTGCAGCCAGCCGCAGCAGCGTGGGTGTCGGCAGAGGCCCTGCCCTGGGCCACGTGTGCTCTTCCAAGCATACACAGCGGCCCCACAGTCAGTCAGAAACTCAGACACCCCGAAAGCAAGAAAGTGACCCGCCATCATGCGAGGAAGCAGTCAAACCTAGAAATGACTCGGACACTGTAATTCCGGATGGAAACTTTAAAATAACTATGACAAATGTCAGAGAATCCCCCCAAAAATGGTGGACAATGTTTAGGAACAAAACCACATGGAAGACTTTTGATTAGAAAACATGGCAGAGCCTTCTCTTTATGGACTAATCTGCTGGCTGGGAACAGCACAAGGAACCCTGAAGACTGTGAGTAGAAAGAATCCCAGCTTAAGGGAACACGGGTGGGCGGGGGCAGCAGCAGAGCTGTGGGCCAAGAGCAGAGGGGTCGGTCGACAGGGCCCCGGAGAGCAACGGCAGGACCCCGAACAGCAAGCAGCCGCTCTCCTCTGCATGACACAACAGAGTGCCTGAGCCTGGTCACCTTGACCATTCTGAGGCTGCAAGTCCACAATCAGATGCCACCATTTGGCGAGGGCTTTGAGGTGCCACCTATGTTGGAAGGGCAAAGAGAGGACAAGAGGGGTAAGAGGCACAAACCACTGCTGCACTAGGGCCCCACTCAGCTGGCATCACCCACTCGAGAGGGTGCAGTCCTTGTGGCCTGACCACCTGCTAACAGTCCCACCGCCTCCTAAATCTGTGACGGCAGCAATCAAATTCCAACGTGAGCTTTGTGGGGACAAACACTCAAACCAAAGCACTTGGCAAACCAAGCAGAGGAAGCACAGAGGACAGTGCTCCACACACAGGACGGTCGAGCCACCGGGACCGACCACAGAGAGAACAGGAAACCCCAACCACAGCCAGAGCAGAAGAGGGTTGGGAACAAAGCAGAAACCGCCACAGCTTCTCTCTGAAATGCGGGTGACCAGAGGATCAAACACAAGACCCCTGTAGAAGACACCCTCCACGGCAGGCAGGACCCGTCTCAGACAGGCTGCATGCGTGGCTGAGGGAAACGCTGGTGTTCTCTGCTGGGAGAAGGGCCGGGCGGGAGCAAGCGGCCAGCAGCACCAGGTGCAGATGGGACACCTGCGGGCTAGGCTGTGTGCGTGTGCACACAGTCACACTGTAGCTCTCCACAAACGTACAAGAGCACTGACTACTGATTCTTAAAGCAAAAATAACAGTGTCATGAGCTGCTACAGAGCACGTAGAAATGAAACGCAGAGGGCACCAGGGGAAAGGACGGAGGCGGGCACCTCGCCAGTCCATTACCACACCATCTTTATGTCTGCGGCAACGACAAAAAACATGCAAAAGAAAATAACGAGTAAATCAACAGAGGAAATAAAATACCAACAGATGGACATGATTCTCCCCCTAAAGGAAGAGAAAGCAACAAAGAGCAGAAGAGATGATGGGCGTGACCAGTGGAGCACAGACCAGGGCCACCTGAACAAGGAGGGGAGACACCAAGACAGGCTGAGGCGCAGAGGAGCAGCTCCCTGGACTTGCAGGGACGGTGGAAACCCATCTCTGGGGCCATGAAGACGAGTCTCTGAGAGCTTCAGCTAGGAGGTCTCTGATCTGGGCCACGGCGTAAGCTCTGAAACGCACCACGTCCCACCCCAAGACAGAGCCCCAAGAGCACGCCTAGCACAGCTGAGACAGCCAAGGAGCGGGCACCGTGCCCCGTCAGGTGGCTTTGCCAGCCTCCCCCAGAACCATACTGCTGTCCCCATACCAAGCTCCCCCTATCCTTCTCCATGAGGACGCGATGAGTCACAGAGGTCTGAGAGCCTCCCATCAGACACCTGAACCCCGGCTCCATCAGGGGTCTCTCCAGTCAATCTCCTGCACATCCGATCCAGCCTGCTGCAGGCCTCCTGGAGTGCAGACGGACACAGGGACCTCCAGTGACGCCTGCTCAGAGAGGAGCAGGCCTGGTGGCCCGTCACTCACAGACATCAACCACCTTCTGCAGGTCAGCCAGGAGGCAATCTGCCCTTCAAGCGATACAACTCAGAGTGATCTAAGAATGGAATCCCTAAGGGTGCCTAACGGAGCTGTGCAGAGCCCACATGGCAGCACTTACAGAACTCCAGGGACGTGAAGACAGACCCAGCAAAACGGACCTACTGCCTTCACAGCCTGGGAGAGTAAATGTTGTAAACACGTGGCCTTTCTCCAAAACAACTTTCAGATACGATGGACCTGGATTCTTAAATTTATATGAAAGAAACAAGGTGAGAGATAACCAGTCCTTTCTCCTCTCTGCCTCCCTTCCCCTTTCCTTTCTGACCCTGTCCTGTGCTTTCCCTCCCTCCCTCCCTCCCTCCCTCCCTTCTGCCCTTCGCCCAGGCCGCACACCCCTCCGCTATGCCCCTGGCCAGCCAGCACATTCTCGAGTGGAGCTGAAGCCCCCCTTAAGAGTTACCGATATCTGTCATAAACCACAGAGAGGAGGCGTCCTGTACTGATTCAGGAGGGACAATCTGACAAGGGGACAAGCCACATGCATGTAGGTTCTTCTTAATGGCATGGAGAGTAATTCAGACCCAGCTTTTCCTTCCCTGCTGCGTACAAACTAGACACACTTGAAAAAAATAAATGAAATTGGGCTCCTGCCTGGTCCAACGTGCTGAGTCTGATTCCAGATGGACTGAAAATGACACGTGAAAGGCAGAACTGAGACTCCTTAGGATGAAACACAGCAGCCGCCTTCCGCGGCGTCGGGGCAGGGAGGACATCCAATAAATGCATAGATTTAAACACATATATTAAATTATGTTTAAACAGAGAGGGGGAGATGTTGAGAGCCACAGCCGAAGGGGCCCCAGCAAACTTCCAGCTGCCGGCTGATGATTGGCTCACAGCGGCCCCAGCAACATCTAGCTGATTGGCTCCTCTGCGGTGATGCTCATTGGGCTGTTTCCCTGCCCTTTCAGACCACGGAGCTGCTCATTGGGGGACTTTTTTGGCTCCGCCCACGTGACCCAGCCAATCGGCCTCAAGAGCAGGAGGATTGTGGGAGGTGGAGAGAAGCTGGTGTGGGAGAGAGAGGCTTGTGGAAAGCCGGTGGTGGCAGTTGAGGCTCTGAGGGTTTTTCCTGAGAGGCTGTTTTGTTTGGCGTGTGTGGTTCTAAAAATAAAGTTAGTTTCTTTTGACAAGTGGCTCCTGATTGTGCCCAGCCAGACTGCGGCAGTGCTGGCTGACCACGGGGTCTCCATAAAACAGGAGAGATGGCGCCTGCTGAAATCCAACATGTCTACTCGGAAAGGACGACACAGAGAAAGAGAAAAGCAAGCCAGAAATTGAGAAAAGATGTCCAATACACACAACCAGGAAAAAACCGTGTACGGCCACATGAAGACACCCCATAAGTCTACTGCAGCTCTCACCGTCACTGGAAGGGGCAGAACCAGGAACTGAAAAATGGGAAAACTGAAGGGATCTGGACATAAAAACAAGTCACTAACATGTGGAAAATACAAAACAAAGCCACAAGCAGAGTTCGCGACAGTGCGGCCACAATGGCCAAACCTGCACAGCGGGCAGGCGGAGCAGCCGGGACGCTGAGCGGCAGAGTCCTGCGCAGTGGAGCATGCCGTGGCCTGCCTTGCTGTGTGGCACTGTGTGGCAGGGCTGCAGGTACCCCGAGCCCGGCTCCCACTCCCACTCCACACGTGCGTGGGAGCTGCAGGCCTACAGGCCCTCACCAGAGCTGAGCTGAGGAGGCGCCATGCCCAAACCGCCAGTGTGAGCCAGGAAAGCCTCTCCTTTAAAAGACAACCGGCCTCAGGTGCTTCTGTTAGTGTTGAAAACATCTCAGCAGATGGCACCTGCCTAAGGTCAGCAGAGGCAGGAGGAGCCTATCACTGCTAGGAGGGCGTGCACAGGAGGTGAAGCTACCCAGAGGGCAGGGAGCATGGCCACCAGCAGCAGGAGGCAGGACGCCAGGTCACTGGAGGAGTCTGTGGTGATCAAGGGTGGTTACCTGGGCCCTCGCATTATAGTCAATCTTCAGAACATACATCTACCTCTCCATACACGCAGGAGCTATAAACACAACTCCATTAAAAAAGAGAACTAACACACCAGCACTCCAGTAAAACATCTTGTCCAACACAACAATCGATGATTGACACTGGTCTGCCACAAATACCTAACAGCTGTTGTCTGAATTTCCAACTTTAAAACCACTGCACACAAGGAAGGGTCCTGTCTCATTCATGAGGAAAGACAAGTGGTAAGATGGCTCATCTAAACCCAACCAAAAGAACAATCTCAAGTAAATAATCTAGAAACTCCAATCAGAAGGTAGAGGCTGTTGAGTTGGAGAGTTTAGTCAGCCTTTTCGCTGCTGCGACAAAAAAGACCTGACCACAACAATTAGAGGAGGAAAAGTCTATTTTAGGGCTCATGGTTTTAGAGGTCTCAGCCCATAGACAGCTGGCTCCATTCCTTAGGGCCTGAGGTCATGGCACAAGCCCAGGGTGGGGAAAGAGGCTCAGGACATGGCACCGGCAACAGAGAAAGGCCCCTCACCAAGGACAAAGGCACGCCCACAGTGATCCGCCTCCTCCAGCCGCAGGTTATCAGTCTTGCCAGTCAATACATTCAAGTGGATTAATTCTCTGATTCAGTTGATATTCTCATGGTCCAATCATTTCACCTCTGAACTTACTTGCACCTCACACACGAGCTTTTTGGGGATGCCTCACATCTAAACCATCGCACGCACGTACGCACGCGCACACACACACACACACACACACAGGCCAACCACGTGCCAGCTACATGACGCCCACCTGGAACACAAATCAAAAATAGGTTAACAGTAAAAAAAATAGAAAAAAAAATGTTTCAAAGTGAAGAATATCGTCTTGGTCTCTCTATAATGGCAAAAAGGTCAATTCCTTAGAGGACAAATGACCCTAATGCTTACCATTCTAGTAATAGAGGCTCCAAACACATAGAGTCCAAACTGAGGGAAATGCCCAGAGAAAGACAAAGTCCAGAGTTACAGCCAGACGCCTCAGCAGACCCCTGGCTACCTGACAGCAGGGCCAGTGAGGGTGTGCGCCTCAGGCAGCGGGCTGGCCTGGCCTGGCCTGGCCGCCCCAGAACACAGCAGAGTTGACACTCCTCTCCTGGGCTCACAGAGCCATCACCCAGATACATCCTGCCCACAGCATAAAACGAGTGCCAATAAAATTTTGATTTTCATACAAAATATGTTCTCTGACCACAAGGGAGATCCATTAGAAATCAGTAACAGATATCTGAAAAACACATAAATATTTGAAAACCAAACAACAAATTTAAACACTCCAGGGCTCAAAGAAGAAAGCAAAAGGGAAATGGAAAAGTATTCTGAAATCCTTAAAAATGAAAGCATGATATATAAAACTTTCTAGGATATAGCAGAAAGATTTTAAATCAATTATTTCATCCTCCATTGCAAGAAAAAAAGAAAAATTCAGAGTAGGCAGAAGAAAGGGAATACTAAAGATCACAGTGGATGTCAATCAATGAAAAACAGAGCAAAAAATAATAGGGACACTTGAGGACAACAAAAGCCGCTTTTTCAAGATCAACAGAAGTGACCAGTCTGTCCAATCTAGTCAAGGAGAGGCACAGAATTTACCAGTATGAGAAGGAGAGCAGGGATTCAAGATGGCGGCCAGGACAAGCCTGCATTCCTACTTGCTCTGGGGTTGGGATTCAAACAGCGGGAGCACTGCTCCTCAGAGAGTTGGGAGAGAGAGAGGAATTTCACTAAATGCAACATTGGATAGAGCATCTTAGAGTCTAGGGATTCAGGTACACGGAACAGAGAAGGAAGAGTCCTGTGGAGATGAGCTAGTTGTGGCAGTAGTAGCTGGAGTAGTGCTGGTTCCCCTCAGAGGGAGAAAGAACATAGAAACACAATTTGGCACAAAGACCCTGTGACCAGAAAAGCATTCTGAACTTGGCTGACCCAGAGGCCGCACTGTGGCCTGGTGCTTGGAGAGAGCTGTTTCCTGCAGGCCGTCAAGAGCCGAGACAGTGCCATTCCAGGCCGCAGAGACAGGAGCTCACAGCAAACACTGCCACACTGTCTTTTTCTTTCTGTGTGTGTGTGTGTGTGTGTGTACGCACACGTGCGCACGCCTGCTGTGCTGACTGGTTCAGGGACATACACAGGTACATATTTGTTTCCTCTCATTCTTAGCATTTTTTAAATGTAGTCATTTTCCTTGCTTGTCTGTGAGTGTTAGGGAGGTTGGTTTGTGTATTGTGGTTTGTGTTAAATTGTTTTGTTTGTCCCTCTTTCTCCCTTATCTTCTCCAGCTAACAGCCAAATCCTCTTCTTCTCTCTGTATTTGTTGCTCCTATTTTTCTCCTCATTCCCTACGACCATCACATCCTACATCTCTTCTACGTTCTCTATTCACTTTTTGAAACTGTAAACTCTTTTCCACCATCCTAGCACATTTTCTTTTTCCTTAATTAAATGAACTGTATTTTTACACCTTTTAAGTTAATTGGTTTATATAACCCCTGCCCCCACCATTAATGTTGATGCAACTATTACTGCTATGGACGACATAGTTGAAACCCACTGTGTGCTTTAAAACCAGACCTAGTTCAAGACTATTGCTTTTAGTGTTGACAACAGCTGATGCCACCATCCCTCCCTTCTGTTGTAATTAATGCTATAGAAGTCACAGTAGGAAAGGGGCGTTGACTTCACTGCTGTATATTGTTTGCTACTGTTTCTGGTCACTGCTCTGTCACAGGACAGAGATTCTGCTGATGAACTACACTCAGGCAAAAGACAGTGTGCCTTGCTCCACACAGAAATTAGTGACGATCCTCAGCTACATTGTAACGTAAAGAACAGAGGAGACAGAAAAACAAAACCACCAACAGGCCCCAGGTGAAACAGATAGGGCTGGGCCCCCAGGTCCCATCTACAGACACCCACTGCCATGAGAGAGAGAGAGAGAGAGAGAGAGAGAGAGAGAGAGAGAGAGACTGTGTGGGTGCCCCACCTACAGGGGATCTCAATTCAGGTCATCTAGGACACTGTGGCACGTGCAGACGGTGCCCCAAGAAGGCCCACGCAGACGAGCAGAAGAGACTCTCTCCCAGCACACGCACAGACCAACACAGTGAGACAAGAAAAATGAAAAACCAAGGTACCAGGACACCTCCAAAAGTTCATGATCCAGCAGCAATCAACCCAAAAGATACTGAAATCGATGAAATACCAGATAAAGAATTCAAAAGAATTATTCTAAAAATAATCAGTAAATTTCAAGAAAACACCGAAAAACAACTGAATGAAGTAAGGAAGTCACTACAGGATGTGCATGATAAACTCAATACGGAAGCAGAAATAGTGAACAGGAACCAAACAAATCTGGGAAATAAAAGACACAATAAATCAAATGAAATGTTCACTTGGAATTCTAATAGAGTGGACCATACTGAAAACAGGATCTCAGAGCTGAAAGACGAGAGGCCAACCTTGAACATTAGACACCATTAAACTGAACCATTAGGAGCATCAGGAGCATTAGGAGACCACGTTTAAGAATCAGTGGGACTGAGGAAGGTGTGAGAGGCAGGCTAAGGGACAGATGACCTCTTCGAGGACATAGTAACAGCAAGTCTTACAAACCTCGAGAACGGGATGGACCTCCAGGCACAGAAGCAATCAGAACCCCAAACAGATGAGGTCAAAAGCACCTCCACGACACATTACAATTAAAATGCCTGACATACAGAACAAGGAGGAAATTCTTAAAGCCTCAGAAGACAGACGTCAGGTCGTAATTAGAGGCAAGACAATCAGAATCACTTCCAATTTCTCAGCACAAACTCCAAAAGCCAGAGGGCTTGGAATGATGTGCTCCAAGTACTGAAAGAAAATAACTGTCCACCAACACTACAGCCAGAAAAGTTATCACTTAAAATCAAAGAAGAAAATTAAAACCTCTAATACAAGCAGAAACTAAAAGAATTCATGACAACCAAACTGGCACTAGAGAACTTCAACAAATCAAAAACAAACCCAGAGTTGACAAGTGAACAAACCTCAGTTAAAGAGTAGCTAAGCAAATGAGAAACATGGCCAAATCAAACATATCAACCAAAATGGCAGGAATTAATGAACATCTCTCTGGAATAATAACAAATGCAAATGGTATCAACTCTCTAATTAGAAGACATAGGCTGGCAGAATAGATAAAAAAGCAAGATACAACTATATGTTCTTTGAAAGAGATACATCTTACGGGCAAAGACAGCCACCGGCTAAAAGTGAAAGGATGGGAATTGACATACCACGTGAGTGGAGTCTGAAAACAAGCAGGAGTTGCTTCTCTCATAGCTGAAAAAGCAGATTTCACACCCAAATTAATCATAAGAGACAAAGAAGGTCACTTCATACTGGTAAGGGGAACAATCTAACAAGAAGATATAATAAGTATTTATGCCCCCAAAGTACATTCAACTAATTACATAAAAAGGACACTACTCAAATTGAAGCCTCAGATAGACCCTGGTACAATAGTACTTGGTGACTCCAACACACCTCTTTTGCCATAAGATAGGACATCCAGACATGAAATCAGTAAACACTCTTTGGACCTGACAAATGGTACAAATCAAATGGATTTAACAGACAGCTACAGAATATTTCATCCAACATCAGTTAGATACATTTTCTTTACAGCAGCTCATGAAAACTCCGAAATAGACCATATTTTAGGCCACAAAGCAAATGAAAAAAAAGAAAAGATATAATTCCATGCATCTAATTGGACCACAATGGGATGAAATTAGAAATCAACACAGCAAAATGTTACAAAATCTACATACATACATGGATATTGAACAATACACTTCTGAATGATGAATAAGTGATAAAAAGAAATTGAGGGAGAAATTTAAAAATTTTGGACACAAATGAGAACAGTGACACAACATACTCTGGTACACTATGAAGGCCGTTCTCAGAGAAGAGTTTTTAGCTCCAAGTGCCTACATAAGAAAACCAGAAAGATCCCAACTAAACAACCTGAGGATGTATCTCAAGTTCTTAAAAAGGGAGAACAAACCAATTCCAAAACCAGAGAAGAAAGGAAATAACTAAAATCAGAGCCCAAATCAATGAACCTGATTAAAAAAAAAAAATACAAAGGATTGATGAAAGGGCTGGGGACGCAGCTCAGTTGGTAGAGTGCTGGCCTCGAATGCACAAGGCCTGGGTTCAATCCCCAGCACCACCCAAAAACAAAGGACTGATGACATACAGAGTTGGTTCTTTGAATAGATAAACAAGATTGATAAGCCCTTAGCCAAACTAATCAAGGGAAAGAGAGAGGAAAACCAAAGTAATAAAAGTAGATGAAAAAGGAGAGATCGGCACAGACATCTCAGGACTCGAGCACATCATCAGGGCTGTTTTGAAAACTTACACTTCAATAAACTGGAAAACCTAGAAGACATACATACACTTCTAGACGCACCCAGGCAAAATGGGGTCAGCAGGGCATAAAAACCTAACAGACCAATGATCAGCAATGAGATACAAGCAGTAATAAAAAGTCTTCCAACAAAGAAAAGGCCAGGATCAGATGGGTTCTCAGTCGAACTCTACCAGATCTTTACAGCAGAACTGATGATGACACTCCTGAAACCAGTCCATGAATGAGAAAGGGACGGAACATGTTCACATCCATTCTATGAAGCCAGTATCACACTGATACCCAAACCAGATGAGAACACATGGAAGACAGAAAACTACAGACCAATGTCTCTGATGATGCAAAAATACTTAGTAAAATATCAGCAAACCATGTTGATTGAACAACGTAAGAAGATTATACACCACAACCTAGTTGGTTTTATTCCAGAGGTGCAAGGATGATTTAACATTTGAAAATCAATAAATGTGGGATTGGGGTTGTGGCTCAGAGGTAGATTGCTTGCCTATCAAGTGAGAGACCCTGGGTTCGATCCTCAGCACCATATAAAAATAAATAAATAAAGGTATTGTGTCCAACTACAACTAAAAAATAAATTTAAAAAAAAAATCAATAAATGTAATTCAACACATAAAGAGAATTAAGGACAAAAATCATTTAGTTATCTCAATAGATGCAGATAAGTCTTTCAACAAAATTCAGCACCCATTTATGATAAAATCTCTGAAGAAACGAGGGATAGAAGGAACCTACCTCAACATCATAAAGGTCATATATAAAAATGTGAAAGCCAACCTCATAATAAATGGGGAAAACCTGAAAGCATTTCCTTTAAAACTCAAACAAGACAAGGATGCCCACTCTCACCACTCCTACTTAATAGAGTGCTAGAAATTCTAGCCAGAGCAATTAGGTGACAGAAGGAAAGAAAAGGGTTGAACATAGGAAAGGAGTCAGTCAAATCATCACTATTTGCCGATGATGTGCACATATATAGACAGTCTGAACACCCCACCAAAGGACTGCTAGACCCAATAAACAAATGTGGCAAAGTAGCAGGTTATGAAAATCAACATACAAATATCAATAACTCCCCTACATACCAACAATGAATCTGCTGAGAAAGAAATCACAAAAACAATTCCAATCACAACTGCCTCAAAAAAAAAAAAAAAAAGAGTATCTAGGAATAAATCAAACCAAGAACACTGAAGAAAGAAACTGAAGAAGGCACAGAAGACGAAGCCCCCTCGCATCCCAAGTCCATGGATAGGCAGAATTAATAGTCGAAATGGCCACGCTACCAAAAGCAATATCCCCGTCAAAATGCCAAATGACGTTCTTCACAGAACTAGAAAAAACTGTCCTGAAATTCATTTCGAAGAACAAAACACCCAGAACAGACAAAGCAATTCTAAGCAAAAAAAAAAAAAAGTCAATGTTGGAAGCATCACCTTGCCTGACTTCAAAGGATGTGACAGAGCTACAGTGACCAACACAGCAGCAGGTACTGGAGTGTGCGTGATGGTGCACAGAGACCGCGGTGCAGGTCGAAGACACAGAAACAACCCCTCAGAGGAAGTCACCTGACCCTTGACACAGGTGCCCAAAACGGACCCTGGGGAAAGACAGCCTTTTTTAACAAAAGGTGCTGGGAAAACTGGTTTTCCACGTGTAGAAGGCCGAAATCAGATGCATCTCTCTCACCCTGCACAAAATCAACCCAGAATGGATCAAAGGCCTCAGAGTAGACCAGAAGCCATGCAGTTCCTAGAAGAAAGCGCAGGGTCAGCTCTCCAGCTTTCAGGCCCAGGCAACGACTTTTTCAGTCAGACCCTAACACTCAAGAAATAATGCCACAAGTTAATGCATCAAATTAAAAAGCTTCTGCACAGTGAGGGAAACAACAGGAATATGAAGAGAAGGGGAGCAGGCGGAGGGAGGCAGAGGGGGACGTGCTGGGGAGTGGCTAGACTCCGTTTAATGTTGTGCACCGTGCGGTGTGTAACACGTCTCATCAGCTTCTACGACCCTAATGCACCAACAAAAACTGTGGGGGAAAATGAAAGCAGTAGCATCATTACAGATTCTACTGTTATTGAGAAGATAAGGAAATACTATCAACACAATGCCCATAAATTCAACAACTCAGATGAAATGGACCAATTCCCTGAAAGACAGACGCTCAAAACAGTCAAGAACATCACCCGAGAACGATCTCTGTAGCAAAGCATGTAGGTGTGGCCTAGACCCAGGGTATAAAATAAACATCCACTCTGACAAGAGTGGTTTCAAGAACCAGGTGTGCGCGGGAGAAGGCAGCCATCTCCCAAAAAGCAAAGCCCAAGCTGCTGGGGGCGGGCACTGCATTCCACATGCAGCCTCAGCCCACGTGGCAGTGTAGGGACCCCTCCTCAGGGGCAGCCCAGCGGAGCATGAGGCCCCCAGCTGCACACCCTGCAGCCACCCAGTGAGAGGCCAGACACACGCACTCTCTTCCCAGGACCCACATCCCGTCCTCCATGGGAACAGCATCATGCGACACCCAGCTGGGGTGTTCCACGACACACCTGACGGTCCACCTGCTGCCAGAGCAGAGGAATACCAGAGCCCAGGGAGACCCCACACCCCACATGAAGTGGGGCCCAGAAGGTTCCAGGAGGAAACAGGCCCCTGTGAAAGGCACCATCCAACAGAATCAGAGCGGGTACCACAGCTGTGAGATCGCCAGGACCCATATTAAAAAGAGGAGGAGGAACAGGCAAAATTTCAACAATATATTTTATTTATCCAAATATATACAAAATATTATCACTTCGACATGTAATCCATGTGAATAAAACATGGGAACGTTCACCTTCCTCCTTCATACTAACTACACAGTCTGAAATCTGGAGTATGTCCCCCACTCCACACTCTTCAGTCCAGAATGGACACATTCCAAGTGCTCCCAGCCCCCGATGGACACAGACCCGGAGACTGGCAGCGGTGACCTCTGAGCATGGCCAGGCCTTGCACCCTGTGGAGCACGCTGCCCCCGGAGGCCCTGTGGGTCCAACACAGGCAAGCACAGCACCTCTGCTCAAGGTGGGCACCTGCAGCATCAGTCTGGACTGTCCAATCCTACAAGCTGCAGCTTGAGAGATGCTGTGCTCGCCACGGACATAGACAAAGGCTCCATGAGGATGAGCACAGACTCTCGTAAACATTCAACACGACACACACAGGTACACTCGTGTGTGTCTGTATGTGGACGTGTGTATGTGTACATGCGTGTATACACACATGAATACATATGCCACACTGGGAGGAAAGATTTGCAAAGCAATTATCTGATAGAAGACTTTTGCCCAGACACATAACAGATTGTGGAAACTCAGGAGGAAAACAACCTAATAAATACACAGGCCAAGGCTCCTGACAGAGGCTGCCCATTGTGTTCAACTCCAACACGCTCAGGGCAACGTGAGCTACAGCCACGTAACACCCCCACAGACGAGAACACCCACCGTGACAAGCACCAGGAGCAACGGAGCCTTGCACTGAGAACTGAGCAGTCCCGCGCCTCCTGCACCTGACCACCATAACCCCAGGGACTGGCACCACACATGCAGCCCAGGGGACCATCCACTCGGCACCTTCACTGCAAGATTAAAACACGGGAACATTCGATGGTCAACAGGCAAAGGGCCAGCCAGCTGTGCTGATCCCGGGGAAGACTCAGGTAAGGAGCAGAACCGGCTCTCCCAGGCAACAGCAGAGAGTGAACCTCAAGACTGACCTGTGGTTAGTGGGAGGCCAGACACGGGCACAGACACAGCACTAGTGGAACTCTAGAAAACAGGAGACCAGACGGGCTGCCTGGAGCTGGGAGGCCACGGCAGCAAGCGGGGCAGGCATCTCCAGGACGCCTGGGCGACAGATGTGTCCTCACTGAGTCAGGCGCTGGCGTGGGGCAACATGCAGCGGGTGACCTGCCTGGGAGGTAGCCTCCCACACCTTTCCTGGGTCTCCATGTGCACGAGTCCCGTGCTCCTCCTCTGTGCGTGTGTGGCGTGCCTGGACTCGCTTTTTATTCCAGTCATTCCCAGGGCCAGCTGCCACTAGGACACAGACCTTGTTATCAGCAACCAGGCTCCCAGGCTGTGTCTGTCTCAACCACTGTACTGCTGCTTCTCACTGTCACCTCTGACATCCCTCCCTTCACAGGTCAGTCCTAGAGGATGCTACTCACGTGTTAGGCGCCCTAGGATTATAAGAGACTGCACTTTCCTAGCAGCCTTAATGTTTTACTTTCACCTTTAAACCATTCAAGCCATCTGAATTTTTCCTGGGATCTGAATTAAAGCTCTTAATTTTTTTCAAATGGTTTGCCCAAAACCATGTACTCCAAAGCACTTGAACTGGGAACCAAACATCTCACACCTCCGAGGTGGGTCTTCTTCCGACACGGAGCCTCCGTGAGCCTGCACCACGGCACTGCTCCATCCACTGAGGGCTCTTCTGACTCCTGTCTAGCACCCTTTACATACCAGTCTCAACATGCTGCACACGGTGCAGCCAATTCCCCTTTGTTTTTCTTTTATTCTTTTTCAAAAAGGAAAAGGAAAAAAACAAAACTCCCAGAAATTCTGAAGCTGAAACAATATCCATAGTCACGAGAAAACCTGACAGGACAGAACCACACACGAGTCGAAGACCCTGACAGTGCCCCGTGGACGGCGTGGCTGGGTCACAGCAAGGGGGTGTGGTCAGGGACAGGCTGACAGTGAGCCGACCCCACGCGCACTCGCCTGTCACACAGCCATCACGAGGCGGGTTCTGCGGGGAAGCTGCACCTTGCAGAAGAGCAGGAGCAAGTGAGCTGGGCCTGGAGCCACACCACCACCCGGGAAGGGAGAGGGAGAGCGAGTACAGACAAGAGTACAAGAAGGGAAGGGGCGCAGCGCACTGGGGACACTGGGAAGGCCACAGGGGCATGGATGCGGAAACCACACCAGCACATGCCAGAGCCTGGGAGAGCAGAGCAGAGCAGTCCAAGGCTGCCCGGGCCACCTTACAGCAGGGCACCAGCAACAACACCAGAGCAAGACGGTGATCTCCCTGACAGGACGCTCGTCTGGCCAGCTGCCCCTTCTCCCCTCCCGCCAAGCTGAACCCATAGGTCCTGCCGGCTCCAGCAGGGCCAGCCCTGCCAACCATCCACACCTGAGTGCACTGTCTGATCCAGGGTTCCCTCCAGCCTGCACATCCTCAGCCCCTCTACACGTCCTCCTAATGTCCATGCGTCCACTGGAGCACATGAATACCACAAGTGAGACCATACTTCCAACAGTGGCAGCCACACCTGAGCTGGACAGGAAAAACAGCAGATTATCATAATCACACTTAAACCAAACTGGAGCAGCCTGGGAGCTAACTGGAGCACAGCAGGCAGGCCCTGAGGACACTCGCCAGGGGCCACTCCACTCTGGGACCGAGCCTCGCACCTCCTGAGTGACAGAGGTGGCTATCGGCTGAGGACTCCTCACCCAGCAGAGAGTGGGGGTCCCTTAGGTTCTGCACTGGAAGTCGCACACAGCCTGGTTTCTTGGTTTCACAAATTAAATAATTCCTATGCTGCATCACGTTAAATCCAATTCAACCCCCCACCCCAGGCCTGGCAAGGGACCATCTCTTCACAGACTGCTAAGAGATAAGCAGTGCATCTGAAAGATGGTTGCCTTTAATTCTCTAAGTTTTCATTTATGCAACATAAAAAAGGCAGATTTATGTGACCTGATATGACATTTTTACAAAAACAGTTCCCCCCAACATCTGGTCAGTGGTATATAAATATTTACAATGAAAAAATAGGCAAGGGAAAAGGAAACCTTCATTATCCAAGTCGATTTCTTTCCAATGCTTGTCAGGATTCTGAAAATAAAATTCTTACTTTGGAGTTATTTGTATCTACACACTGCTTCAGCTGACAGTTTTGAGCAATCTGGCTGCACTGTTTGAGGACTCTGTTCTATATCGTGCCTACTTGTTTCTGTACTGTTTTAGAAGTTATCTAAAATAGTAAACTAAATATAAAAATGTGACTTTGGAAGAAAAAGTCAGAACAGACGTATGTGAAGGCAACGCGTTAAGACACAAACGCTCTCAGGGGTCAGTATGTCACAGCATTAAAACCAAACAAATGCTCTGTGTATTATCTTAGTAGGGACGTCTTTTTTCAGTTTAATTTCATTATGATAACAAAAATTGCCTCTAAAGAGGATGTTAAAAAAATAGCCTTGACATTACCATTTCAATTCATGAATACAGCACTGCCCTTGTGCTAAAAGAAACACAAGTTTCTAAAAAAAGTGACAAATATAAACGACACAGAGAGCTTAGGCAGCCCAAAACACCCCGGCATCTTCTGAGTGGGAAGACAGCGCCAGCTAGCCTCTTCGACCCAGCAACCTCGCACTCAACTGCAGCGCAAAACCCATTCCTCCAGCCACCCTGCCACAAACACAGGGCCTCCTCCCAGCTGCCGGGAGGGCCCAGAATGTGAACTGAATCTCAGCGCTGACCACAGCAACCTGCGCAGCTCCTCGGGAGAAGGCGCCCGTCACATGTGAGAACTGCGCCGCCCTCTGGTGCCCAGAGACACGCGGAGTCTGGGCTCTCTGGCTTTATAATGCTCGTTGAAGTCCAACCTGAAGCTGAGAAACCGGAGACTTTCGTCAGAGCTGGTCGTCAGTAACACCAGGAACTGCTGCACGATGCCCTGGAGAGACAACAGCAGTGGGACACTCGTTTAGAAGCGAACCACCCACCAGCTCCTGACTCCTCCAGGCCCCTAGGCTGGTTCTTCCTTCTGCCAAGAGCCTGCAATGTACCCTCAGCAGGCATCAGGGACCTGGGGCTGGAACCTGGAGCTGGCTCCGCCAATGCCACAGCACCCGGAGCTCAGTTTACAAACACAATTAGCAATGCAAAAACCAACAGACTTTTCCTTTCGGTACTGAAGTTGTACAAAAATAAACAAAATCCTGTAGAAGCACTCGATCCTTCCTGCTCTGAATCTAAACCCGGTGCTGGCTTTTCACTCCCCACGTGAGGCTGCAAGCACGTCCACCACAGAGCTCTGAGGGGACACAGGCTGAAAACATGCAAGCTGACCCGGACAGGGGCCGGAGAGCAGGCTGCACTCGAGGCCATGGCGGGACACGCCATCACCTCTGCCAAGGAGCTTTGTAAAGAGGCCGCAACAGGACACGAGCTGTCCCATAGTCTAATACAAGAAGCCGCCTGCTCAGGGTCACAGGGTCCTCTGCGGTTCCACTGTGACTACACCACCAGCACGAGCTTATCTGTAAGGGGCTGCTCTTCACCTCTGTGGCTTCAGCTGTCTTGGAAGAGCCTTCCACAGGAAAGAGACACAGGCACCTACAGTCTTCTCTGTGGCCACCCCTCTGCCGGGCTGGAGTGGCAGGTGCAGGCACTCAGACCCACACAGGACCCACCTGGGGCACACACACCCTGCAGCGTGCTCAAGTTTCCAGTGTCTGTGTAGGTGACAGGACAGCCACTAGAATGACAGAGACTGGCTTCCTGTGACAAGCAGCACCTAACACCCAACTGTCTCAGTACGCCAGAGCGGAGAAACGGCCTTTTGCTGTCAAGGAATTTGAATGGTAATGATTTACCAAGATTAAGACTGCAATTTCAACAAAATCGGGATTAGACTAATTAAGATGACTCTTTAAGATCTATATCAACTCCATCAGGGAAATATGTAACCATAAACTAGACCACTCTCTCTCTGAAACGGGCAATTGGCCCAATTCTTTAGATCATACAGTACTGCTCTGTGGCTACACAACTATCTTATTTTGGCAGCACAGAGCTAGTCATAGGTGTCCACTTTTAGCAAGCAGGCAACCGGCCCGGGAGGAGAAGGGATCTTGAGCCCAGCACCATCCCGCACAGGCGCATCTGCTCTGGGCCGGGACAGCTCCTCCACGGGCCCCGTGGTCTGGTGTGGTGTCTGCAGGCTGGAAACAGGCCTCAGGCCCCAAGTGCCAACCTCCCTGTTGGGCTTCTTGTCGAGGCTGCCCATAGGAGCCCATTCAGACCTGTCTCCCAGTAGGCCACTGGGCCCCTGGGCTCCTGGGGCTCCATCCTGGCCACCACTCACATCTATACAAACCAGAGCCATTCGGAGGGAACCAGTTCTTTGAAAGCAAGAGAAATTTCTGTCACTTACAGGAAATGCCAACACCCACCTGGTAGAAGTGCGTCAATATTTGCAACTGTGAACACATTTTTGGTACAGAGTCTTGAAATTCTCGGATCCTCCTATTCTCCTCCTCTTCCTCCACTGCCGTCACCCCCCACTGACCCTGAAGAATCAAAATCACCAAATTTAATTTCTTGATAAATACTTGCTTTTAGTACCTACAGTATCACACTATACAGCAGGCAACAACCTATGTGATTCACCCAGGCTGCCCGTCTTTCCCGACTACAGATGCACAGCCTGACATCCTCCTGAAAACACAGGTGAGAGTGGACTCCAGGCGGGGCACTGCCATGTCCCTTAGGACAGGCTTAATTCATTCCTGAGATGGAGGCAATTCTACTAGAGACATTTCCACCTACTTCTATTTTTAAAAAGGTGATTTCCAATCAGTGGTGACTTAAATAAATGCCTTTTCGACCAGCAACGTACAGGCGTTACTGAACTCATCTCTCTTTAGTAACTTACATGGAGGAGTACTCTAGACCCTACACTGAAATATAAACATGCTCCTTTGCTGCAGCAGAAAGCATAAAAAGATACAGAGCTCATACATGGACAGCCTACAGCCTCCTCGTCACATGGAGACGCACACATGTGGCCTCACCCAGTGGGATGGGGACCGGCAGCTGCAGAGCTGCAGGGGTCCCCCAAGAGTGAGGCGATGGGCCAGATGCTCACAGGCCCAGCACACATCACTGCCCACGCATCCCAAAGTGTCTGCTCCAACCTGCCCTCCACCAGCAGTGCCAAGTTCTCACTGGCTCCACCTACCCACAGTGGACACTGTCAATCTTCAAAACGTTGGCCTTTTGTGTGCACATATGAGTATGTAGGAACAAACCCCACCATCATGCACAGCTACAATGCTCCAGTAAAAAAGGTAGGAAAAAGAAAAGCTCAGGAAAGAAAAACAAGGTCAGCCATTCTGCCTGGTGCAGTACAGATGTTTAGTCTCGAGTTACTGGTGGTTAACACGGATACTTCTCATCAATTGAAGGCACATGGTTCCTGGGGTCGTCGCATGGACTTGCAGCTGCGCTCACGCATTCTGGATGAGCTGACACCTGTGTGGATGCAAACAGCTTCTCCAGCTGAGCTGGCGGTATGTGCTGATGTTACGTGCCAATGACAGATGTTACTAACTGGGATGTAAGATCAACTTAACTTCTTTTATAATTACCCAATTGAAAGGTCTCCTACCCTCACGGTCACGATGATACTTTATGCCCTCTGAAGCTCTAGTACCTCACCTCTGCACTTGGGTGTAAAACCCTGCCCTGGCTCCTGTGTGTGCGTGCACAGAAAGGTCAAGGAGCTCCCTAACGCTGCCAACTGATGCCCCTGCCTGCTCTTCTCAGTGCCACCTCTGGACACATGGGGCCATTTCTGGATGATTCTGCTCCACTGATCTTTCCTCCAGCCAGTATCATTCTTTTAATTACCATAACTTCATTGTAAGTCTTGAGTATAAACTCGTCCATCCATAACCATGGGGGACAGTGCCAGGAGCCCTAGTGGACACCAAAATCCACAGATGCTCGAGTCCTTATCAAGAGGGCAGTGCTCACACAGGACACGCACACACCTCACGGCACTCTGAACTGTCTCTAGACACTTACAGCACCTGACACCATGTACGTGCTAAGCACACAGCGGTCACACTGCGTTGTCTCAGGGATATGACAAGGAAAGAAGGCTGTAGTGTTGAGTACCGGTGCAATTTTTTTCTCCCAAACATTTCCGACCTGCAGAAGGCTGAGTCTGTAGATGTGGGGACAGCTGTGTGAGTGTCCTCAATTACTCATGCCGATCCCTGTTCAGCTGACTCTTCCCTAAGTCTTATTTCCACATATATCTTGGAATTAGTTAATCAATATCATCATAAAGACAAGGCAAAGCCACAGTCCTGGGGTCAGAAAAGGCACTGGGCCACCTGTGTCCAATTCTCCAATGCATAGGCCGCTCCCTACTGGGCCCTTTGCTGCCTCTTAAGGTGCCACACAGCAGAAGGCACGGTGCCTCTTCCTGGCACTCTAAGGCCCGGGCCACGGGCTCCCTGCTACAACCACTCGGCTGTCGAGGGTCACTATCTCAGCACAGGGACAGCCACAGGGGCCGGCACACCTCAGCTGGCCTGCTATCTGTGATGTGTCTATGGGGCTTCCACAGACTGTGCAGCATCTCAGAATCCTTTAAAGGCATTTCGTGGAGGACTCCATTGCTGCTGAAGGAAATGAATGGGCTGCTGCAGGCTGACCTTGTTCCCAGCACCCTGACAGAGGCACTTGTCCACTTCAGTGACTCACCTGAAAATCTTCTCAGACTTCTGAGCTCCCAAACCAGCTTCGGCAAAAAGAAGGTAGCTCTCTCCCCGTGTGCTCCTTTCCTCAGCTCAGTGCTGGAGGACCTCAGTGCAACACAGCGACAGCCCTGGACCCGAGGTCTCTGGGAAAGGTCCCCAGGCCTCACCATCGCACACAGCGTTCTGCTGCAGATCTCCCATGCAGATGCTCTGTCAGGTCTGCTGGGGATCACATGCTCTGTCTCGCTCATTTGTGAATGTGAACCACGATATATTTATTAGAATGATGAAAGAGCTTTGTACTCTGGGACTGTGCCCAAACGTGGTAGAACCCATTTCCTTTCAAATGTCACAGTTTGATGATACTTTGGGTTCTTACATCCACGTTCACGCAGGAAAGGTACTTGCTGCCACTTGGGACTACTGTGGCAAGAAGCTAGCTCATCACTGGACTGAAAACCCCCTAGTATGAAAAGCGTACCTCAATTTCATGCTGCTTCTTTTTCTCTTCAAACTGTAATCGTCTCTGCAGTTCTTCCAGAGCAGCTCTGTATATTGCATCTTGAGCATTCTGAAGCTCAATAATCTGGTCAAACACAGCTCTGAGTTGGTTTAAAAGTACCTAAAAAGATATGACCATTTTTTTTTTTTTTAATCACAAGAACATTGATGTGCTGCTAAGCTTCCTGAATCTCTAGTGAGACAGAAAGACACTTGGTTTGGATGTGGTCTGTCCCCTCTACAACTCACGCTGAAATCTGGTCCCCAGCCTAGCAGTGCTGCAGGTGGAGGGGCTGTGAGAGGCGCTTGGTCCTGAGGTCCCACAAGGAGAGGACCATGCTGCTCTGTAGGAACTGGAGGTGTCTTACAGGACTGAGCACCCACTCTCACAGGCCTGAGTTGTCCTGAACCAAGCACACCCCTCGTGTTCTGTCCCTCCCACCCGTGCCCACTTGAGCTGCTCTTGCAGCAGGTTGCAACACAGCACGAGCCCCTCACCAGATGTAAAAGAGATGTGAGCACCACACCACTAGACTTGCAGCCTCCAGAATCATGGGCCAAAACAAACCTCCATTCTTTATAAATCATCCCATTTCAGGTTTTCTATTACAGCAACAGAATATAGACCAAGACAATACTATCAAGTAAGTCATCAGCCCAAACTCTCCAAGTGTTCGTTCACCAAATACCTACTACTGATCAGCACTGCATGAGGTACTGGCAAAACACTACTTCTGCACTTAAAATCATCTACGGTTTGGGCTGGAGCTGTGCTCAATGGTACAGTGCGGGCCTAGCATGTGCGAGGCACTGGGTTCCATTCTCAGGACCACATACAAATAAATAAAGTCCATTTACAGTTTAAAAAAATTAAAAAAAAAACTTCTATGGTTTGAAGATGGCTTGCCCCCCAAAATGCAAGTGTTGGAGACCTGGTCCCCAACCTGTCAGTGTAAAGTTGTGGGGGCCTTTAAGAGAGGCCCAGGCCATTAGAGGGATTGATGTCTCCCGAGACCAGACTCATCGTGGCAGGAGCAGGCTCTTATGAAGCAGGTCAGCTCTCACGTCCCTCTCTTCCACACACACCACTTGCCCTTGCAGTTCCTGCCAGGAACTGAAGTTGCATGTGGCCCTCACCAGAAGCCAAGCCCAAGCAGGTGCCATGCTCTCAGACCTCCAGAACCCAAAGCTAAATGAACTCTTTTCTTTAAAGTCACCCCCTCAGGTATTTTGTCATAGCAACTAAATACTATTCTGATGAATTATCAAGCTCTCCATGCAAATTCTCTCAAATTCTCACACCAATCCAACAGAAGCATTAGACCTAGTGATGGTAAATACCTTTTTAAAACATGCTTGCACATGTGCACACAATATGGCTTTTGATTACTTTCAAGTAGCACCAACAACCGTGTGCCAGTCACTATGATGAACATTCCACATAGCTCACATAACTTCACTCTTGCACATCTGCTGAAGAGAACCAGTATGCCATTTAAACCGGGAGAGCGCCACAGTCGAGCAATGCAGTGGAAGTCCAGCCCTGGCCTGTCCCTGGCAAAGCCGTTCATCTGTCTGACTGTGGCCACCTGGCCTGCTAATAGTGCTCGTGACTGAGGCACACGGCAACAAGGCCTCCCGCGGCACTGCATGCTCTCCAGCCACAGCCACGTAGTGGGCCATGTGCTGAGGGTGTTCCCGACACCCTCTAAACAACACACACACCGCCCGACAGCCCAACACCCGCTACAATCTCAGCCCAACAGAATAGGTCTCGTGATGGTAAAAGGGGTCACAAAGCCAGCAACCCTTTAGAATAACACGCTTTAAATTACTAGGTATATTCCAAGTACTTTAGACTACCTTTGTTGTTACTTGAATTGTTTCTAAGACACTGTTTACAGAAGACTCTTTGAGCTTGGCATGTTTTAGGTATGTGATCAATAGTTGTTTAGTAGTGAAGTTTAGTGTTATCAAAACCCTGTCTTCTCAGCTATGCTTGTCTAATCTAGACACTCGGATGTCCAGGCAAAATGAGAGCTGTAAAGCAGGACGTCCCCACAGCAGGACCTTGAGGTGAGCACAAAGGCTCTGGGAGCAACCCTCGGCTATCTGTGATGGTACCAAAGAGGCCACTTAACCTAAGAAAGACACCGAGGCTTGGGGCCTGTGCAGCTCATCTGCTGCAGGTAAAGCAGCATGCTCTTCCTTGCCCAGGCCCGGGTGAAACCAGACCTCCAGAGAGACCTGCTACAGGGAACATGCCACCCCAGAACAGGAGCCCCCGGGAGAAGACAGCTTGCAAAAGCTTAAGGCCGTGGGAATGCAGGGCCCTCGTCAGGCAGTCTGTTCACTGCATGAAGCCAGACACTGGCTCAGTGAAGGCCCATGTGAGACCATTGTCCCTGGACTGACAGTGACACGGCTGGGAGGTGGCTCCATAGCACAGCACTCGCCTCCACGTCAAGGGCACTGGTCCACCCAGCACTGCAACAGACAAGAGAGAGAAGCAGCACCCTAACGCAAAGGCTCCTGCTTCCTTTGCATACTGTCTGGGACTTGGGCACACGCCACTGGCCATCTGTTCTCTTGGAGCCTTGTGTGGTCTACCGTGTGTTCCCACAGCGGAGCATGGCTCAGGACACGTCTCCTTCTGGACCACACAGGGGTCAGCCTGCCCGCCATGCTCCACCAGCCTCAGGCACATCACAGCATGCTCTTCTTCCACCCACTCTCTTCCTATTCTGTTTTTGTGAGCCTCAAACATCACTGAATTGCTGCCGACGACGTGGCCATATGATTCTAAGGTGCTCCGTCTAGCACCTGCTATCCTCCTGGGGCCTGTCAGTCAGCCTTACCCTGGAGCCACTGTCCAGCAGGCAGCGGGAGGTAATGGTGTCCAGGAAGGCCTCATGCGCTGCGATGATGTGGTCCAAGTCCTGGGCCTGCTGGACTCGGTTCCAAAGCTCGTCCCAGGAGCATTCCAGCACCTGCAAATGACAAATTCAGGCTTTTGGATATGCCAGGTTCTTCCTGTTGCAGTAGTCTGCATTACTAATTCAGACTACAGTCAGCAGGACGGTCAGCATACCTCGAATGTGATGTAATACTGCATCTGATGAATGAAGTGCACCATCTCCGAGGCCAGAATGTGACACTGATGCAGCACCCCAGAGAGCTCTGCAGAGAAGACAGTGTGATCACAAGGGGCATCGAGGACAGCCAGCCAATAGTTTTAACAAGGCCCTAGCTTTAGCAACCAACCCTATAGCAGGAAACCACCTCCCATCGTCCATTTCTGAGCTCGGAAAACGCAACAGGACGGGGCGCCTGCTCGAGTAGTGCATCTCTCCTCCAGACAGAAGGGCCTGGTGGGAAGGGCACCAGATAGACCACACACAGCTGGCTTTATAAAAATGCAGTGCCATGACTAAGCACAGCTCTAGTTCACAGCTTCTTCACAGCAGCCTGTCTGCTATGCACAGAGTACTAACTACTCCCCAGCTATTTGGAGACAAAAAAGGAACTTCTTTAAGGACTGGGGGACCGTGTCACCTGCAAGGAAGATGGCCTCTGAAGGTGTCACGGTGCAGCAGACCTCTGTGCTTCCTGTGAAACTGAAAAGACTGTCACAAGGCTGAAAGGTCACCATGGAGTAAACTCTCTGCTTGCACTTTTAACTTCCTGCTCAAAATCATGCCAGAACATTGTCACACTAATGCATGTGAAACTGAGCCAGATGGGGCCACCAGCAGAACGGCTGAGAGGACAGCTGCATGGGCAAGCTGCACACACCTCTGCTGCCTCTCCGCAGGCCCTCACTTAGCTGCCAGACGCAGATCTGTCACGCAGGCAGCTGTGCAAGAACTCAGCGCTGCTCCTCCTTCAGAGAGCAGAGCAGGAGCAGAACAGACACGATGCGGTAACAGCGGCCACACACACGCCAGAACCGCTCCCTCTGTCACGCAAGGTGAGGATGCAAGGGGGCCCTAGCCCAGTTTGTGTCCCCTTAAGAAGACAGAGAGACACCAGGGGAGAAGATGTCCGTGTGACAGCAGAGGCAGAGACTGCCAACATCCCCCATTGCAAAGGTCAGGAGGGCCATCCCGACAGCCTCCGAGCAGCTGGCCTGGCTGCACCTTCCTTCTGCGCTTCTGGCCTCCAGATCTGTGACCCAATTTGTGATACCTTATCCCAGCAGCTCCAGGACACAAACGCACAGGGGACCAGCGATGTGGGATGGCGCCTCCCAGGGAGGCACTACTGCCAAAGGAAAGGAGCCCCTTTCTGCAGGCCAAGGTTAGGGCCCTGAGGGTCTTCTGGAGCCCTGCTTTATTAGCACCATGTGGTCAGGGGAGGAAAGAGGGAGAAGTGACCGAAGTTTTATAAAATACAAACTCTTCAACAAATGACAAGTATCGTACATAAACTGCACGAATGCTATGCAAACAGACTACAGCACCAAGTCCTACAACCTGATCCTAACGCCACGCTGAGGGAGACACAGGGGCGTAGGCTGCCAGAGCAGGGTGGCCAGGGAGGAGGTCTGGGCAGGGCCAGAACAAAGGAGCACAAGAGGGTATTCTGATGAGGCCAACTTTCTGCCTGAGGAAAGTGCTCGCAGACACAGGCGGGGTCCCAACCAGACAGACACTTCTGTACCTGCACTCCTAAGCAGGGAGACGGATAGAAAAACTAAAACAGACACGTGGACAGAGAGGCACCAATCAATAATAGTGAGGAGAGCATGGACAGGGAGGAGATAAGGAAAGGAAAGAGACCATAAGAAGAACTGGCCAAAACTCCCCACTAGACTCCCAATTCTTTGCTAAACAGAGACAACAAACCCAGCATCCCCAGACAGTAACAGTGAGTACAGCCTGAGATGAGCCAGCCACGTGCTTGGAAAATGGCAAGAGAAAATGCAGAAGCAGATGTCACTCAGCTCTAGGAATCTGGGCCTCAGGAGCTGGACTCTACAACACTGGAGGGCCAGGTGGCCCGAGAGCAGAGCCGAGGAATCCTGACGCAGACGTGGCACACGAGCACTCCTCTTGTGAGAGAGAGGTGCGAACCCCTGAATGCACGGAGGAGGCTTAAAAAGCCAGACTTCAAAGACGAGCAGAATCTACACTCAGGGAGATGGGAGACCTGCATCCGGAGGGACACGATTAACAACACACTGCAACCTTTCTGGGGCTCAGACTCACAGAAGCACTGACACGCTGACCCTCAGGCCACATGTGTGGGAGGTAGGAACCTGACCAGTGGCCTGTCCAGTAGGTCTCTGCATGCACATGCCAGCCTGTCTCATTCCACAAGAACCCTGCGCTCTAGGGCTCACGGCGCATCCTCTCCAGAGCTGGGACGTGTCTGTGAAACACAGCCAAGATCCTCTTACAGAACTCCACAGGTGCCTCAGTGCTCCTGCCACAGCCCAGACAGCTGAACACGGCGAGCTGGCTTCCACCAGCAGAGCAGTCTCACCTCTGCACACACCACAGTCCCTGCCAGCATCCCACCTGCTTCTCTTCATCAGTGAGCCATCCACACCAGACATCCTCCCGCTGCTCGGATGGACGTCCACGGACGCGGGAAACACACGTCCAAGGCCCAGGTGCAGTTTCCAGGCCAGCTGAAAGCCCCAAGCAGAGACTGTGCTGATTTTCACTAAGAAATAAGCTCCATTCCAGCTCAACTTAGTTCTCAACTTGTAAAGGCAGAGAAACGTGCTCTGAGTGGTGTTCAGCTACATCATGGGTTAGTAAGCTTCTAAGGGAAAGAGCCACCATCTGCAACTCCAGGTTTGGTTTCAGCCAAGCCTCATCACCTTGAGTTACTGGTCTGTGATGTGTGTCCACAGCCTGGTGGTCAACTGTGTCCATTCAAACACTCCACGTGTCCAGGATACACAGCTCTCTGGTGCCCAAGTCACGTGAAATAGTTCAGGTGCTATTTGTAAAGGGTTTCCTTGCGTTCTACATTCTATCACAGATGCCTGGTGGGTTTCCCCACTAATAAATATGCCGCCTGGTGTCCTTCCTGAGGTCTGCCTGGGACACCTATACCTGACCACCTCTCTACCTGCAGCGAAACAGACCCCTGAGCACAGTCCTGACACATCCCAGTGGCACCACCCTTACTCCCCAGCACCCTGAGGCCGCTACGCAGTTGACTGAGCTCTCCCAACAGCTGCCCAGGGAAAGCTTCGCAGGACCAACAAAACCAGACAACATCATGTGCCTTCAGGCTGATGCCGAGCAGGCTGCTCTGCCCCCGTCTAGGGGACCCCGTGTTTCTGAGTGGGCCACTCTCCCCCCAACACCCTGTCTGGGGGACCCCGTGTTACTGAGCGGGCCACACTTCCCCCCCAATCTAAGGGACCCTGTGTTACTGACAGGCCACACTTCCCCTGTCTCTGGACCATCTGTGACTAAGCAGGCCACACTTCCTCTGTGTCAGAGACCCTTTGTCTGTTACAGAAACAAACATTTTTTTTGTAGCTGTTCTCCATTTTTTAGTTCCAAGTTAATTTTCCACACAGATTGGAAAAGTGCAATTCCGGGAAAGCTCAGGTTTGCATTGCTCTTCCCAGTCTGCACTGACAGAGATCCTCCCAGAGGTCTTCCCATGGAGTCACACTGCCCATCAGTACCACAGTATCTGCGTGACATGTCAGAGTTCAGGACCAGCTACACATTTATTCTGAGATTTACACACTTTACTTTTCAGGCATGAATTTTTATCTGGTTTTCAAGTCCTTCTGAAAGTAGGATTAAATATGGATTAAATCATGAATCCTATGTTACAATCTCTGAATTTCTTGGATGCATAATTTCTCCACTACTAATTACGTTCTACATTCATTAATGCCACTGCATTTAGAAACGAAAAGGTCACTGGGGATGCTGACATCAATACCTGGGCCTGTGATCCCTCCGTGCTCCAGGCTGGGCACGCAGGCAGTGGGCGCTGCTCCTCGCTGCTCCTCGGATGTCGCTAAACTGCAGTGTTTGGCAGTCAGAGTGTGGAAGCCCAGAAACGTGGGTACGCTGAGCACAGAAGGGTGAGTCCCCTGCAGCCCAGCCAGCTGTGGCAGCAGCGCTAGGGACACACGGCCAGCAAGGCAAGGTGCGCCACGGAAAACCTGAGATCGGAAAGCAACCCGAGCTCAGCTGACCCAGAGCTTCACCTTGAACTGGTGTTTGGAAAGTGCACTGCGATGCCCACCTGGCTGCAGAGGGCTGGGATGGAGCCATTTTGAGGCGGACACACTGTGACAACTGCTGCGGAGCCTCGAGGTCACACTGTCCCGGCAAGCACCTGTCCTGGGGCCTAGAGTACCCAGCAGAACACGAGTGAGACAGGCACAGAGGAGACTGCAGCCAGGGGGTTCCAGGTGGAAAAGGGAAGGAGAGTCCACTCCCTTGTCCTTTGAGGCTGGTGGCTCATGTGTCCAGAAGAAATGGGCAGGAATCTGAACAGGCAGGTGTGAACGCTCTAGGGACTAAGCCTGGGGAGGCTGTGGCCGGCAGCAGAGTGTGTGGAGAGTTGGCTCCCCTGCTCACTCTCGCAACCCACAACCCAGTAGAATTCTTAGGCGGCTCCCAAGACCCAGACTCCAGACAGGCTCTAGGATCTAATCTCATCTAATATGCTGATCTAATCTCTCCAGAACAACCCCACCAGGCTTGGCCTGAGGCCTGAGCAGAGCTAAGCCCCAGCCCCTGCACCGGCCCCATCAGGAAGTGCACAGATCAGCGCAGACACAGCGTCCACCTCCTCCTCCTCTAACCCCGCACTGCGCGCTCCAGTCCACACCACTCTGCACACAGTGGCTCACACTCATTGTCAGCACCCAGAGCCCCTTCCCTGACCTACACCTGTGAGAGGACAACGTGGATGCCATCACCTCTGGACCTTCTCCAACCCGTCTGTCTGAGGCCTCCCATTTTGACTCCTACAGTACTTTCCTGAGCAAAATCACAAACCAGGTATTTTAAGTTCCTATCTCGATGTCTGTCATATCCTTCAGGCAACAAACTTCCTTTTCTGCCATGTCCATCATGGATACCAGAACCGGGCGGTGCCACGCAGACCTCACAGTTGCTCAGTGAATGGATGGGGATCTGCACCCACCTGTACCCTGACCATTCAAACTCACACCTCTGAAGAGGGTTCCAGGACCAAGTCAGCAACAGTATCAACACGTCTTCTCTGCTTTCCTTCTCCAGGTTTCCAGCACTGTTCTCTCTACAAACACCTGCCTCTCTCCTGTGCCCCGCACAGCAGTCTCCGGCAGCACCCTTCAGAGTGTGCTCACTGAGGCATGCTCACGTGACTCAAGAGCATGTGTCCTGTTTCCTTGAGTCCACCTATTCAAAGGTGTTTCCCAAATCTGTCACCACCTGGTCTCTCCTAACCCTGCTCCTCGCTCGGCTTGCACGCCCCTGCGTCACAGGCAAGCACCACAGTGACAGCTGCACACGCTCTCACAGCCAGGTACTGTCCCAAGGACTCGTGTGCAGACGTGATCCTGAGAAGGCTAGGCAGTCATGTTATCATCACCCACTCCCAGGGGGAGTGAGGCCACACAGCCAGGGAACTGGCAGGTTGCGGGGAGATGGCCGGCCAGGGCCGGGCAGCCCCAGGTTGGTGCTGGTGCCTAAGCCTGAGTCAGGCACACAGAAGCAGTCCAGGTTTATGTAATTACAAATATGAGGACTCATTCACACACAAAAACAAATGCAAAGAAATTTCAAAGAGGAAAACTTTCACTCATCTTTTCAGACCCCGTCTCACCAAGGCTCAGTGCTATCTGCATGAGACGCATCACTATTAGTGTCTTCAGAAAGAAAGCAGCCACCATGCAGACTAGATGGTGCTGACGACCGGGCCGTGGCACTGGACACCAGAGCACCTGACGACCCCCTCCCCAACACTAGCACCTGCCACTTGTGCATAGTCCTTTGCTTTCAACATGGAACAGAGGAATTTTGGCCCCTCTTCCCACAGTGGTTACTGCTTGGCTAAGCTCAGGCTTCCTGTGCAAACACAGTACTGTCCACTCAACCCGCCCACAGCCACTCTTCTCAGGGGCAAGGGGCTGCAACTGTGGCTGGCTGCTTCAGTCCACAAGACGCACCAGGAACAGCTGCGGCGAGGCCATGCACCACCTCATGGGCAGCAGAAGGCACTTCAGACGCGTTCTGAGAAATCGTGACCTGAAAATAATGCCACCTTACAAGTGATAAAAATAAGTAAAAGGTGAACCAAAAAAGTCACCCAAGCAGCAAGGCCTTGGCTCGCCCTGAGCTTTCAACACCGTCGTTTGTAGAGAGAACAGCGCTTCACTGTGGCCACTGTCACCCTTGCTGCCACTTGCTGTGCAGCACAGGTGCACCCCAGAGGGGAAGTGTGAGGAGAGCCGGCAGCGGTGCAGGTGAGGAAGAGGCACAGCAGGACAGTGGCCGGGCACACACTCTGGCCTCCTGAGGCACAGAGACTAGACCAACGTGTGCTGCACCTTCCAGGACCTCCGCGTTCAGCATCAGGTGAGGCTCGGTTCCTCCGCCCAGCTGAACTCGCATGAGATGCAGGTGCCGGCTTGAGACACCCACCTTGCACTGCAGCCCTCTGAGGCCCAGGGCATCTCTGGAAGCCCTGTACAGGCAGCGAGGCCTGCAGCTTGGGAGAGACAGCACCCTGGGACAAGCACCTGGGAGAACAGGGCAGAGCCCCACAAGGGCCACCCTTCCCGAACATCCAGAGCCACTACCAGATGCCCAGCCTAGCCCTCCGGACAATTCTAAAAGCATCTCATATCCAACATTCAATCCAAACATCAGGCCACTTCTCACAGCTTCCATTCATATTAACTAATGTTTTATTCATTTTCTTGCTAAGATGTCCATTTTTATTTTCAAGCAAACTTGAGAGTCAATCCTGAGCACAGACGTGTAACTACATGCTCTTGAACCAGCCACTTCCCGTCCCCAGTGGAAACAGTCGTTGACTAGGAGACCTCTGTGGGCTCTGCTGGGAGAACTGAACCTGGCCAGTGTTCAGAGCTGCCCTCGAAGGGCTCCCTCCGTGGCAGACAAGGTCAGCAGTCAGACACGGCCACGCCCCGACACCATCTGTGCTGGGAGCACTGTCTCACTCAGCGGCATTGGAAACGAGGAGAAGTCAATACCATTTATTATCACTCACGCAGGGGATAAACTGGTGTTTAGTACACAAACTGATTTTAAAACAATTATCATTTACATTTCTTCTAAGCTAGTAAGATTATATTATCTTAATATTAAAAAGTAAGCAATAAACTCCCACTAACCAATGTTCTCCCCATCCCTATCCATTGTAGAGAACTGACATTCTCTACGGTTCTCTAAATATTCAGTGTCTAACCTTTTTGTTTTTGTATGAACAAATACATCTCAAAATAAAGGGAGAGGTAATTTCTGAATCAGTCTCACCTACAGCCCTTACAACTCTTCACGAGGAGGAACGAAGTCTTCCCCTCCTACTCGAGATCAGGGGCATGCCATTTCAACAGGACCGGCAGTGACCACTTCGACATGCTCTTCTGAGCAGATGGAGCCTCAGCTCTCCTTCCCCACACAGAGGGCTGGGGGAGACCACGAGCTCACTTGCCTACACTGTTCACTTCCTCACGAAACACGACACAACCCGAATTCAGTGCCACAGGTAGCAGTATCTTTTGGGTTAGCTGAAACTAACAAACCATTTAGTGGAACTGTGTTATACAGCTGAAGGGCAAATAGATAAAAATTCTGCCATCCAGGGAAAACAATCTTAAATTGAAACAGGTACGGTCCTCCTGGCAGAGCACCACACCCTGTCCCTGCCAGGTGCAATGACACACATCTGTAATTCCAGGGAGTCACTCGAGAGACTGAGGCAGGAGGATGGCAAGTTCCAGGCCAGCATGGCAACCGAGTGAGGCCCGGTCTCAAGATAAAAACCAAAAAAGGGCTGGGATGTGTCTCAGTGGTAAATTGCCCTGGTTTATTCTCTTTGCCCAAAAAACAAAAACAAAAAAAAAGCCTCCAGTCCGGAGCAGATGGACTTCCCCTGAACTGCCCACTGGCATGATGGGGCCGGGCCGGGTCCTGACGAGAGCCACTGAACGCTCGCTGGAGCAACGGCACCCTCCACACTGAGGACCACCACGGGCAGCTCTCAGGAGCACCTCAGGGGCCCCATGTGCACTAGCCTCAGGGTTGCAGGGGACAGACACATCTATATCACCACAGTTAACTTCTGCTCATGAAGACGCTTGCCACAACCAACTTCAAAATACTTCTCAAAATCTAACATAAGCACATTAATCCCCACCAAAAGGAACATGGGCAATAAATAATTTTTTGGAAAAAGAAAGACAAATAGGAAAAAACAAAGTGTTCACCCTCATCAGTAATTTTAAAAGCATAAAACATTTAAAATGAACTTTGACTTATCAAAAACCTAATTCACTTGGATGTAAGATCCAATCGTCAGCAGAAACAGCAATACCAACACCTTCCACAGAGTGAGAGCTGGGCTCGTGGGGATGTGACCTAAACGGCACAAGGCTCCCAAAAGCAGCCTGACCGTGTGCCCTACGGCTGGAACACAAGTGCCAAGTGCAGTACACAGAAGTGGAGCTGGAGCCCACGCCTGTGAGTCTGCAGTGATAAAACAACAGTGCAGCCAAGGCAACACAATGCTGTGGTCAGAAGGTTCTGGAACAAGTTCACTGACAAAAGGAAAGGACCGGGGAGAGAAGCGAGAGTCAAGCTCATCACGGTAAGACCCACTCACGTACAGTTACTAACTGGACAGACACCAAAGGTGCATATTCACAAACAGAGAAAATAGACCAGAAGATTTATTACTTGTCTCCTAGTGAAGAACAAAACATGGGTCTGGGGTTGCAGCTCAGTGGTAGAGCGCTCGCCTAGCACGCATGAGGCACTGGGTCTGATCCTCAGCACCACACAAAAATAAAATAAAGATATTGTGTCCACCTAAAACTAAAAAGTAAATATTAAAAAAAAAAAAGAAACACTGTTGCTTATTTGCAATGGTGAGAGAAATGCGATCCCCACCATCAGCACCTAAAGGTGCTCTGGAGCTCAGATCCCTAAAACCAAAGCACCCAAGATGCTGATACCGATGAGGAAGAGCAGCACAGGGACAAAGTCTCTGCACGACTGGGTCCATCTAAATCCACAGCAAGACGCTGGCTGGTCGGTGGGCGGCCGAGAACCCACTCCTTGATCCTACTGACAAGAGTGGAGGAGGAGGACAGCAGAACTGCAGGGAACGCAGGAAGAGCCAGTGACAACAGTGGCAGTGCTACCTGTGGAACTGCCCGGTGCAACTGCACCCCGGGCACACAGGACACAAGCAGGGCCTGTGTCCAGGGCCATCTCTGGAACCCTACCCCTCCTCAGCTACTCTGAGGACCCACCACGAGCCCTTCTCCACAGCAGCTTCAGGCGCCCAGGGAGACCCTGGCCAGGCAGGTCCCCACTGCCTGCAGCCTGCCCAGGCGTCACTGTCTGGGACTCTAGAGTCTAGCAGAGACACAGAGATCTTCAATTCCTTTTTTATTTTTAATAACTGCTTTTCACCAACCCAAGGGCTTATTCACTTTAGTTTTCTTTAGAGCTATGTATTGACTAAAATAATTTCTCAAAGGTTCTTGCCAAATCAATTTCAAAGCAAAGATTTCCCAAGTATTAGCAACTGAAGTCATTCAAGGTTCGTGACAGTAGAACAACGTGACTGACGCCTCACATTTTTACTGTAAACGTTTCCATGTCCTGGTTTATGGAAAAATAATGCACTAAATAAATTCCACAAGAGAACATAAATAAGACACTAAGTGAATTTTAAATGAGTCAATGACTTGTTAAATGGCTTTCCTTCCTTAAAACCGCCACTGTTTCGGCACAGTGGAGCACACATGTGATCCCAGCTACTTGGGAGACTGAGTCAGGAGCATTTAAAGTTCCAGACCAGCCTCAGCAACTTAATAAGAGTCTGTCTCAAAATAAAAAATTAAAGAGCTAGGGATGTGGCTCAGTGGCAGAGTGGGTTCAATGCCACCCCAACCCCCCACAAAATTGCCTACCAATATAGTTAAAGTGTTTAACTAGGTAACAGTTGACAACCAGTGAAAAACAAATGTGATTTTTTAAAAATATATTTTTTATGATCTGAAAAAGTAACAGTATGACTCACTTTGCTCACTTGTACCGATGTCCAGATAACTCATGTTACGAGCAAGCCCTTTCACTAAACACTACAGAAGACAACAGTGGCTCCCTCCAGCTGGACTACTTCAGATAGACTTCCGTTTCCAGGGAGTCGCTAGAAACCAGCCAGTGCGGCTGGGGGCAGGCACATGCCCACACGGCCACCCCACAGGGCCTACCCGGCATGCTCCTCAGGAGCTTGGCGTTGCACATGTGTCCCTTCCGGATGTCGGTGAGGATGTACTCCATGCGCTTGGCCCTCCAGAGGAAGTTGAACGCTCTCAGGTAGTGGCTCATGCACTCTCGTGTGAACACCTGGGGGACAGCGGAGACAGGGTCACGGCACTCGCTGCAGACTGCAACCAACCTAGGTCCCAGCCTCGAAAAGCCAACAAACACTCAGTCAATGCCAGCAAACTCCAGGAGATGCGCAAGTCACTGAATCAGTGCATTTCAAGGAAAGCACCACAACCGCCATGACACTGGTGATTCACAGGCCAGGCCCAGCCCAACAGCAGAAGGCAGGCGTTTTTAGGCCCACCCTGCAGCAGGGAAAACTGGGGCTCAAGGTGACATGGCTCCTAAGTGTGGATGCTTAGCTATGACTCCCAGCTCCTGGAGGGACCTAACAGCAGCTCCAAGGTGGAAGGGAGGCCTAGCGGAATCCCCACTCTGAAGGGTCCCTCAGCCATCTTCATGGATCTACTCATCACTTGAATACCCCATTTGATGCCCACAAATGTGGCTTCTCAAGCACTGAATTAACACCACCAGCCCCTGGTGGGGACCATACAAGGCCTTCCCTGCAGCCCCTCAGTGACTCAACCCACGAGTCACTTCTTAGACCAAGGATGAGCTATGCACTTGTGGCACAGGGTCTTCTGCAGACCACAGCCACATATTTCTGATAGAAACATGAGTGCTGCAGTGGAGCACATGTCCACCTCCATCAGAGGAAGGGCAGAGGAAGTGTGGCCTGCCTCAGTGTCCACCCTGCACCACAGACACTTGGACATGGCCGGCTCGGCAGGCCACTTCTGCCACTGGGACAAGGCCAGCCTTCGCTCTGAAGGCAGCTCCTGCATCCCTGGACCTGGCTTTGTCCACCTCCTCTTCTTTATCTAAATGTGACGTATGTGGCCCTATTCTACCCATCTCACCTGCCCAAGCTCTACCCATCCTCCAGGACAAAGGTACACGTCGTTTCCCCCGAGGCGCCCATGTCCCTCTTCCTCAGACACCTAGAACATACTGCTGGATGTCCTTAGTTTTAGTATGTGACTAAGGACTACCTATTTATTCTCCCGTATGCATCTCTGTGCCAGTACCTGGCAGGAGCCCACACTGATGGAGGACCAAGCGCTGGAGCAGAGGTGACTAAACTTGCACTGAAAGTACTCCAAAACCAGACCATCTGCTTCGAAGTGCTTCCCATGCTATCAACAGTCTTGCAATTACAGAAATTAAGGTGACTGGATTAAGTATTGTGGTAAATGAAGGATTCTTCACCATATAAATACATACTGTAGGGCAAGGGCCCTTTAACACTTTTTAGGGTTTTTTTAATTTGTTCTAATTAGTTATACATGTCAATAGAATGCATCTGGACACACCGTACACAAATGAAGCACAACATATCATTCCTTTAACACATTTTAAACTGCATTTTTAAAATGCAATTTAATCACCACTTCTTTGGGATATTAACTAAAAAAAAGGTGCTCACATTGCACTGAATTTACATGAAGAAAGCACCACAACACTGTAGTTCTACTGTCACACTGCCTTTCAGTTCACCTCCTCTTACAGAATCGATTTCAGATAAATAGTAAAAAAGCTCTGAAACTTGAGAAGGCAGCACTGAGGCCGAACCAGGCCCTCACTGCCCCTGCCTCACCACCAACCCCTCAGCCACGGGGCACTCTGAGTTCCCAGATGAAATAAAACCCAACGTCACACAAAGAGCTTAGGGTTCATTCAAAATAAGGGGAGCCAGAGTATTTTATTACATGTTTAGTGAACTATATTTGGCTAATTTAGGGGGAAAGTAACTTGAATCTTGAATTTCATAAATTACTTTCCCAAATAAAATCTATCCAAAAATTTCCAAATTGCTGTTATTAGATATAATTTCATGATTATTACCAGACATATGTATAATTAAATTCTGTATAAAAATGCCAACTTGAATTGAGAACAGAAAATAAATAGAATAATATGTGAGTTTAACAGAAAACGATTCTCTTCAAAATCTTGACTCTAAAGACTATTTTTAATATGTTTCCTAGTAACCTTTATACATAACATAACTGCATACAGTTTACTCTGATAAACATTATTTCAGTTTCTAATAACAGTTGAATACTTACAGCAGTCCAATATGGCTACAGTCATGGCAATTTAGCTGAAAACATGCTACCACATGGCAAAGGCCAGACGAGCAGGAGGGCATCCGCACACTGGGTCCCTGGCAGGGCTGCCACCGATAGGACCCTCCCTTCCCCTTTCTCCATCGGGCAGTCCAGGCTGCTGCCGTGACCACCACTGGCTAGCCTACAAATCGACACTTGTTTGTCACAGGAATGTCCTAGATGCATTTTAAATGACACTATGGCATAACGTGCTTTTCTTCTGTCCTTCTGCTAGAGCTTGAAAACCTCTGATTTTAACAACATGCCATCACACTTGTGAGTGCACAGCACACTCCATGTAAGACGTGCAATGTTACAAACAGCTAAGGCATCACTTATCTAAACTGTGTTCGGGTTGCCGATTTGCGAAGGCACCTGGAGCTTGTGAAAACGCAATTTCCCTTCCTAGGGTATCCTGGCCCCTCATGCGGGTTGGACAAAGCACTCTACCACGGAACCCCACCCCCGCCCCACTGTGGAGCCTGTTGTAGGCTATGAAAATGGCAGGAAACGTACATGAGCCCACAAAGCAGATACTATGACAGTCTCTCACTTACAGTGTTAAAATATCAAGCATGTTTAGGATGTAAGTCAAAGGAAAAAACCTAACTGCACATGACAAAAGAGTGAACTTAAGGGTGTTCAAGCCAAGGCAGCTTCCTCTGGCGAAGGACAGACAGGCGAGGCAGAAGTAAGGCACCTATGCCGGTAGTCCCAGCTCACGGCCAGCAACACACAAGTGGTTGGTGCCAAGTCTGCCCAGTCTGGTGCAGCTTCAGAGACATTATCCTCATGGGCAGTGTGATTCACCCCAGGAGAGGAGGGGACAAGCCATAGAGTCCGGCTCTACAGGAACTACCACAGAAGGCTTAGAGTCTAACTCTGTTACTTCTCAGCAAAATATTTGTCCCAATAAATAAAAGAAATGCAGTGTCCTTCTTCAATATTTCAGCTATAAAAATGACTGAACTAAGTTTAAAGAGATATCATGGTCAAGGAGGATTTATTCAAGCCTGAATAAAGAAAAATGAGCACCAGAAAGAGGCATTTTAATTGCAGAAACTAAGATGACAACTCTCCTGGCCAACCATTTACGATCGGATAACTAAAAAGAAAGGGCGCTTCACATGTGGTAAAAGCACTATGAACAATAGCACAGCTATTTTCTCATCAGTTTAAATGAATACTCCATATCAAACTTTATCTAAGTAGTAAAAATACAATTCCCCTAAAATATACTTTATAGTTCCTTTCAAATTATTCTAAATTAGTTGCTACAATCTAAGAATAATGGAACAAAATGAACAATCCATTTATTAAGTACTTGCTGAAATCTATGATAGAAGGGATGATATTTTTAAGGAATCTTAAAATAATACAGCATTTCAGCACTCATTACTAATGATTTAACACACGATTTTGGCCTAAGTATTATTCATTCATTCAATGGGCACATATCCTACACGTCACAATCACTTGGATCATGTTCACGGAGAAAAAAGCCAATTTTAAACAATAAAATGTTTAGCATTCAAAACAGGCTGACTGTTAGACAAGCACACAGAATGAACTCACAGTTGCAATGGGTCCATCAACGTGGTAATCCAGGCTGAAGACGTCCCAGCCAGTGTCACCCGGAGAGACCTATCAGCAGAAACAGACATCGGTTTATCATCTGTTATTTTCAGACAACTGAAAGACTCAGGGCACCTGCTGCAGAACTGCCCAGGCTTCAAGAGATAGCACTGACCGGCCCCCTCTGTAACAAGGCTCTTGTTAGAGAGCAGGGAGCGGATGACGTCAGCCTCTGCGTCCTCAACATTGAGGTGAGGGCAAGGCACGCCACAGCTGCTCTACAGGTGGTTAGGAATGAACACTGAGGGTACATTCAAAGCCCATGGGCCCATGACAGGTTCCAGATCTCAAAAAGTGTACTTTAAGAAAACCAATGGAGTCGTATCATGATTCTCATCAACATTCAGCGAACACGCGCTTGTGTTTATACCCAGGCCCCAGCCAGAGCCACTTCCTCCCTCCCACCTATGCTGAAAGCCAACCTGATGCAGAACAGTCGCCATCACCAAGTGTCCATGATGTGCCGTCTGTTCTGGGCCCACCAGCCCTGTGAATCACCCCTCCCCAGGTGGCATGGCTTGCAGGGGAGGTGACTTGCCTGTAATCACCAGTATCAAGGCTCAAGTGGAGTCAAGGCCCCAGGAAACAGGCGGCGCCGTTCCCTGGAGAGCCTAGAGGAGCCGGGCCTTCACCAACGTGGACACACCCACGAAGACGCACGGCACACTCACGCTGCTCACCTCCAGCAGCCTCACGTCCAGCCTTCTGAGGATCTCAGGACTGTCAAACTGTGCATTGGTGGCTCTCACAGCAGTTTCAAGGATTCCAGTCAAGTTATGTTGATACAAAGTTGTTGCTGGACGGACAAGTTCCGGTCTTAATATGTTGTGTAAAAATTAAAGAAAATGTTACTTGGACTTTGAAGGAACCCCTAAGTACCTTACAAGTAAAATTCTAATTGCAAAAACTGAAAAGATAAATGGGACCAATACAGTATAGTAACAAGAGCTACAAGACATAAATTGCAAATAGGATTTGCCAACTATTTTAAAGACTAAAACATTTATTTAAAATTCCCAAAATATTAATCTTCATTTGGCTGAAATTGAAAGTACTTAAATGTTAGCAAAGTTTTCAAACTTAAGACTGGCTTATGAGTAGCACAGATGACTCCTTTCCTACAGACACTCAATGGCAGGAGAGGGCTTCCTTGAAATCAAGCCTACTAGAAACGAGGATGAGGCAATTCCAAGGGGCTCAGAAACACCCGCCATCAGCAACAGTACTGCCAGCTGCTGGTGGCTGCAATCTCTAAATACCAGGCCTTAGGGTGCCTGAGAAACATGGGCCAACACTGGGCATCACCTGGCCACTCCCCAGAGACACCAGACACCTAAAGCCAAGCTCTGAGAAGGACCCCTGCCTAGGATAATCCAAGCCACCCTAAAACTTAAATTTCCAAATAATCGGTAAATAACAAAGCACAGATACTCAGAAATATATTTACAGAAAGTGAAGTCCCTGATAGAGCTAGTCCACATGGGTTTTAGAACTAGACAAAAGACAAAATGACTCCGGTGGTTTATTTAAGGGGGCAAATCAAAGGCAGGTATAAGGTTTCAAGGGCAGACAAGAGTCACAAGCCACCTGTGGCTGTGTGTGGACTGCTGTGCATAGTAGCCTCGAGAAAGGATCAGTCTGGCATGGAGAACTCCTGGTGGCACCCCGACAAGGAGTGACTACCTAATGCGGGTGAACTTCCCCCCTCAAGCTCTGCCAAAGATCCCACACTGCACCTCAAATGGGTGTCACATGCCAAGACGTCAATCAATCTGCTGACCGCAAGACTCCGCCCTTGAAACCTTATCCCTGCCTTTGATGTGCCCCCTTAAATAAACAATAAATAAAGTTCAACCATGGCCCAAGACTACCGCAGATCTGATGGGGACAGCTAGGATTTAAAAGTAACTTATTGTTTTGTGTCATAAGGGGGACATTCATCTTTTTTTTTAAATGTCCTAAAGAGAACTCCACACCCTGCCCCCAAATAAGAAGTATCCATTCTCACAAACGTCTGAGTGAAAACCACTGGGCTTATGCTGTGACAACACTCAGCGTGTGCATGGCCAGCTCTGCCCAAGAGCGCTGGACTGCACCCCTGGGGTCTGTGTCCTCTTAGGTACAGATGTCTCTGTCTCTAGGGAGGGAGGAGAGAACCAGCATGGGACTCCAGAGGGATGGCGGAGGAGGGCCAAAGGAGCCAAATGGAAGGTTTTGCTCTTCACACAAAACAATGATAGCTGAAAATACGAATACAAAGTTCAGTGTAAATTATACATTTTCAGGTTAATTTCACACTGAAGCCAGAGTTAACTATGATTCTGCCTGACTTCTCACACTCAGGGTGCTGACACAGCCACAGTGCTCGTAATGACACAGATTCTTAGGAACAGCACGTCGCACAGGCTGATGGCCTACAGATCACCAGAGCAAACCCAAAGGACCCTGGCCGGTGAAATGACACCATTTCATCTGTGTAGATTCTGATAGGCGTGTGCCCCATAACAATTCAAGCTTTCCCTCTGATACCACTGATTCTTCCACACCAGAAGTATCAGACTCTTTCACATTGCAAGTACTGCCTACTTAGAACACTTGAGCAGTTTACTTCTTACTTTAGCAAATCCATTAAGTGCCTTATAAAGTCTCCTTGTCCAAGAAGCAAGTACCGCCTCATGGCCTGCATGTGGTCCAGCAGGCTGTACTTTTTGTTGAGAACATCCAGTAGATATTTGCTGGTCTCGAAATAAGCAGCATCGATCTTCCCTTGAAATGCATTTTCTAAATCTGTGAATAAATCTGCAGCTGTAGAGGACAAAGGGAGAAGCACACATACATGTGTGATATGTATCGGAACAGTACAGCAGTGGCACAAATGTGCGGAAGGCAGGCCGACCCCACCATAGAGTTGCAGTCAAAGAAAGCAAACCAGCACCCAGACAGCTGAGGGCACTCGCCGACCTCAACTGCGGGACCAACAATAGGAACTGACACGGCACTGCTCCTAACTCCAGAGGTCACTTTCCACACTGCCATGTGAAGTCTGACTAAAGCTCTATAGTCACCCAGAAAATAAGTGGTCCTGGAGCAGAGCCCCGTGTGAACATGTGTGCGTCATGCAGCCACATCACAGTGCCACAGGAACCCACTGGAGACTTCCCAGGGAGAGGACCAGACTGTAGCCCACAGAGCCTAGCTCCTAACAGGGAGAAAGTACTTCCAAAGGACAAGAATGTGGAGACCACAGACACACCTCAGGCTAATTTATGAGGCTAATTACATCCTGCAGCTCCAGCGTGAACATTCAGTTTCATTAAGAAACCACAGTACCCTCGGGCTAGAAAACCACCCCAAAGCTAAGCAAAGACCTAGCCTGAGAAAAGATGAAGTACATGTTCAAGGTCAAGCAGGAATAAGAGAGGCGAGGCCTTTCATTCCCAGTTTCAGTCTCCTTCCACTGCTGAGTTAGAGTATCAGAAGACTCCATGATTCTCTGTGCTTCCCCACACCCGTGGGTGAGTCTGGTACTGCTCACTCCAGTGACCCCCTAGAGTAGGAAACCAGGACCCGGTGAAGAGGGCCACAGATGACGGCAGAGTGAGGTCTGCTGGGCCCACAGGCACAGGAGCAGGCCACCAGCTCCCACGGTCCTCACGCTAAGGGCAGAGGTGATGTTTCTGTTCATCTATGCAGTTTTAAAAGGGCAGACTCTGTAGCCCAGGAGGCCTTCAGCACACTGCTGTTTGACTCACAGGCATTTCTCATTCTAGTACACACAACAGAACACTAACCAATCTTCCCCCAGGGCGCCTGTCAGAAAACTGAGACCCAGGCTCCTCAAGTCCCAGCACTCCTGTGTCCAGCTTCTCAAATTCCTCTTTATTCTTTAGTGGCACTTGGATAATCTGGAAATTTTTTCACAGGTGAATATGAATCTGACATATCCCACATGTGTACTGTTGGCAGTCTCTGGGGACTTGTGCCCTATCTTTCCACTATGCTATAAACTGAGCAGCAGAAGCTGGCTTTCCACAGACACTAGCTATGACACAGTCTGAAGGGGCAGCAGGAATCCAGGCCACCGTGAAAAAGCAGCACAGCCACAGCCACAGTGCAGAATGGCAGCTGCAGAGGTGCAGCAGGGGCAGCTGCAGTGGCCTTACAGCAGCAGCAGAGGCGGCAGTAACACCAGCAGCACACAGTGACGGCAGCAGCGGAGGCAGCCAAACCAGGCCTGTGGAGACACTGTCCCTCCCAGGTGCTACCCATGCCCCTCCTGCAGGTGGTCCTCTAGGCACTATGGAAAGGCCACGGCTCCAACACAATTGCCATCCTGGCTCTTCTTTCTTCTACCTTTTAATCATAGGCATTTCCCAAAATCTGCACTGAATGGCACCTCTCTATCCAGGAGTTAACCTGAGGGACCACAAAACTGTGTCCAAATTCACTGTGGGTGAGACACCCAGCTCTGAGGGCCTGACATTTGCCCCACCCCACCCCCTGGGCACTCTGGCCAGGGCATCAGCCTTGCCCTTGGCTGTCGTAACAAGGCAGGTGCTTCCCAAACTTCCACAGCCAGCCCGATCTTCTCCTAGGGTTACTTGGTATCCCATTGTCAATACAAAGGAAACTGTGAGCCATCTGAGATGACGATAGGAACAGCAGATAGAGCCAGGACAGGAAAGCTATAAAAACAAGTTAGGCACACACACAATACCATGAAACTACTAAAGCTGGGCAGGCAGCGAGTGGGTAAAATGGAAGTGAGGAATGGCAGACGAATGAGGGGAAATCATCACACTTGAAATGGAGGGACAAATTTAGCACAGCATTTTGAATACAACAGATTGCCAAATCCCTGCTGGTTTCTGAACTAGCATTTGAGTCCCAAAGCAGGGCTACCATTAGTTACATTTCACCCTGTTTTCTTATTTTGGCACCTGTCACTTTACCATTAGGGAAAGAGTAACACAAATTACTAAGCAGAATAAAAAAGTCACACCCTAGTCCAATACCTACTATTTAACTCTGTGTAAAAAAGGGAATTAACATTCATACAGATATTATACGCACAAACGTGCACACACTCGCCCACATATATATCTAAACTGTGGTCAACAGTATGTTAGTCATCCACATAATCTCTAAATCCTATAGAACAAAGAACATCTTAAGCAATAAATAACCATCACCATCACCACATGATCACCCCCACCCTCACTGTCACCACCCTCACTGCCACCACCTTCACTGTCACCATCATCACCACACCCTGTCACCATTATCACCACCACCACTACCATCCCCATCACCATTATCACCCTCATCACCACCATCCTCACCACCATCACCTTCACTGTCACCACACCCTGTCGCCATCACCACCATTATCACCACCACCACTACCACCATCCCCATCACCATTATCACCCTCATCACCACCATCCTCACCACCACCATTCTCATCAGTACCTTCACCACCGCTACCATCCCCATTACCACCACACCCACCATCATCATCCCTGTCCTCACACCACCACCACCATATCATCATCCCCACCATCAATACATTACCTTTACCCCTATTACCACCATCATCATTATCCCCAACCCCACATCACATCAATGACATCACCACCACCACCACCACCAATCATCACCACCAACATACTCATACCATCCTGCGGTGGCTCTGCAGACTTGGTCACAGCTATCATCTTTGTGGTAGGAGTCTGGTCATGACAAACTTGGTGCAAGAAATTTATTGATTTTCCTATCAAAAGGACCTAAAAGGAAAATATCCTAAGATTACCTTTAAATGAAATTTAAATTATCATCAAATACTACAAATAGTCACAAGTTACAAATTGTTGATTGATCAAAAACTACATAACAAGAACATCAGATCTACTATCAAGTAACTTCTAGGAACTCAAAGCCAATACATTAACACACACATTGACATAGTGATGCATTCAATTAACATGTACTTCTAAGATACTAACAATCCTAACATGCAAAAAACAATTTTACTTAACTGAAAACTAGTTTTGTTACATAATCCAAGTATATATTGCAATAAAACATCGAAGTCACAAAAATTTCTTCTTCCCCACCTTCCTAGATTGATCCATTGTCATAAATGAAGGAATCATCGATTTCCTCAAAGTATATTTGTCATGCCACAGTCGGTCTGTTTTAACTGTTGGATCTGATGCTACAAAAAACTGAAAGCAAAGGTTCAATGAGTATCAAAAAGTGATATTATTGCAAAAACTGAACTAAAAGCAGCATCAAATAATAAGTTATTCTAGAAAATTATTCTATAGGCAAATTCTCCAGATAACAGGGAATCTTACCCATTTACCCAATAAAATTAGTTTTATAAAGAATTTTAGACAAAAATCCAAGTTGAATTACATGTTTCCCAAATAAGAGCATAAAAAAAACAAGTTAGACTACTTCTTGGAGAATCAGGAACCTCATTTTGAGTATCAAGGAGGCCCCTGCCCGCAACCTGGAACCGGCTTCCCTGTCTGCACGAAGCTCTACTACCTGGCAATAGCCCGAACTTCTGTTCTGCTCAGCCAGTACCAGCTTACCATCTCCACTTCACAGGGCTGCACTGTGGGGCACAGGTGTCTGAACCCACATGCTCTGCTCACAAAAGAGCACCAGAGTTCACACCATCACCTGCAGGCAGGCCCTCCCACACACACAAGCACACGTGCAATGGCCATCAGCAGCCAGCCAGGTGGCACTGGGAAAGGACCAAGATCTCCTCTCCCTCCCATTTAAGTCACAGCCCACTTTCCCCGCCCCCACCCACCCACTCCAGCCACCCAGAGGGCTGACATCAGGAAGAACTCCAAGCACTGAGGGGAAGTTCCACTGCTATCACGTCCAGCTTAGCTACCACCACAGTGAGAATACTTCCACCTTCAGCCACATGCCCAGCACCTGTGCCTTGGTTTCTATAGAAGAGTTTTCTAAAAGCAGAAGTGCTGAGTCGAAGTAGCCTAATTCTCATGGACAGTACCAGACTTCCTTTCCCAGTAGCCGTCTACTGCCCCCCCCTGCCAATAGCATGCCCGACATTCTGCATCTTGTGTGCTTTAGGTGACATTATTATTGTCCTGTTATTTGACTGCAAATGAAGTTTAACATATTTTCATAATTTCATTACTTTCTTTTTTTCCTCCTTAGAACTGTCTTTTTGTGTCCTTAACCCACCTTTCTACTGGTTTTGCCTTCCCTTATCAATAACATTCTGCTGTAAATTACTACATGACACAAACTTAGTTCTTCTTTTCTCTTTTTTATACCAGGGATTAAACTCCAGGGCACTCAACCACCTCAACCACTGAGCCCCATCCCATCCCTATTTTGTATTTTATTTAGAGACAGGGTCTCCCTGAGTTGCTTAGCACCTTACTTTTGCTGAGGCTGGCTTTGAACTTTCGATCCTCCTGCCTCAGCCTCCCGAGCTGCTGGAATTACAGGCACGTGCTACTACACCCTGCAAATCTAGTTTTCCTAAGTTAACTGTTTGCAACTGGTTACATTTGTGTTCTATTTTCCTGTGAGCTAAACACCTGCCTTCCTCTAGAGCTTCTAGGCTTCCTGTCTCCCTGAGATCTTCCCATTTCCAGATTATAGGAATATTCTCCACCATGTGACTTCAGTCTTTGTGCCATGTTCAACCTTGGACTCTGAACTGACAAGATGTTGCAGGGATCTGCTTCCCGCTGCGTGCCATGATTCTTTACTGCTGGACCTGCTGCACGGGGAAGCATTATCAGAACTGCATCAACAGATAAGAAAGGATGCCGTGTGCCTACAGCAAGAGACGTGAGGGGCACCTGAAGATTCTCTGACCAGCCACGGGGGTGGGGGCAGTTTGCTTAGTATTACCATGGGAAAGCAGTATCCATTGCCCCTAGAGTTTGAACCATAGGTTGTTATTCCCACTGGTGCTCCATGCTTGGGAGCATGGAGCCTCCGGGACCACACCTGGTCCTTAACACTGGATGGGCTCTAGGAGTCCTGCTGGCCTCCTGGCACAGAAGGGCCTCTGGGCTCACCTCGGTTCCTCCTGGGACCTAGATTCTGCTGCCTCCCCACGAGCCCACTCTGCTCTAAGAGAGAAGTCAGGACCACGACCTCAGCACCCGTGGTGGTGTGCCACAGGACCCAGAGGACTGAGACCCAGCACCGGCTGAACCACACACAGCAGCTCCACGGTGTCAGACCAGAAACCCCACACAGGCAGAAACACACAAGTGCCTACCCATCCCAAAGTGCCCTGTGAATGACACCCCCCGACTGGACAGTGAGTCCACAGGCACAAAATGGATCCAAGGAATATCAGCAATTATAGAGCAATGATCTTCTAACAAAATGCAAGGGCCAAAAGTAAACCAAGAAAAGAGAGGAGACCCCAAAAGGGCAACATCATTAGAAGAAATTGGAAATGTTAAGATGCTGTGAGCAAGGTCCAGGGCCTGCTTAACTTTTTAAAAAAAAAAAAAAAAAAAAGGTGGCTTTTCTTTTTTTTTTTTTTGGTACCAGGGATTAAACCCAGAGGCACTGGGCCACATCCAACTCCTTTTGATATATTTTATTTAGGGACAGGACAGGGTCTCGCTGGATTGGTTAGGGCCTTGTGCTAGGTCACTGAGGCTGGCTTTGAACTCATGATCCTCCTGTCTCAGCCTCTCAAGCTGCTGGGATTACAGGCATGTGCCACCACACCTGGCTAAAAACCACCATTCTTATGCTCTGAAAATGTTCGAGACCACAGAAAATATACAGAATGCCTGAGTTTACTTCATGACATTAGCCTGACGCTAGCACACCTTACAAAGAGTGTCAAAACTTAATATTATAAGCCAGTTTCATCTATGAAAATAGAAGAATGAATTCTGAATAAAATATTATCCTTATATTACTTAAATAAAGTATTCTTGGTCAGGATATATCACTGTTCAGTACGGCACTAAATGTCTAAACACAACTGAAAACAAAACATAAAGGAATTACAAAAAGCTATCATGTAGTGATTTAAAACAGTTTGTTCTTAACTATCACTGGCCTTCCAAGAATCTGAGGAAAAGTACAGACCTTTGTCCCGGGGAAAAAATGCACATGTCACAATACAGTTTGGTATACTGTTCAGGAATTTCAGAGATCATTCTAAGCAGCCGTGGTATGAAAAAATAATGTTTACTGGCATAAAATAACAGTATTTACTACAAGGAAAAAAATAACAAGTTATAAAACATGAATTGTGATATGGTACACAAAATGGCATATTCCTAAATATTTGTACATGAGATTACTAATGAATTTTTAACTACCTCCATTTACCTATTTATATAATCTATTATATCTCTATTTATATAACCCAGATTTTTAAAATTGGGAATATTTTTAAATCAGGAAAAAATACTGTTTAATTAAAGAAGTAATTCCATCAAATACTGAACACATTTTCCAGTATTTTTCTTAATAACATCATTTTCTCAAGGCAATTAGGTCAAAGGCTTTTTTGTCTCTGGCAGGAACACCAAGGGAGAAGAGCCCGGGGATGGAACTCCAGCAATGCCAAGGTCCTGGTAGGAGAGGTGTGACGGCCACGGCAGCACACAGCCAGCCCTTTGCACGCAGGTGCAGGACGAGACCAGGGCTTCCCTGACTGCAGAGCAGGGCCACCCCACTGGGTCAGCTAAAACTTCCCATCTTTAGCACAACTTGAACGACTAAGCATTCGTGGACCTTTCTATTTTAGACTTTTTGATTTACATTACCTTTCTAATTTAAAACACAACTCATAACTGCTTTGAGAAATAAACAGTTCTCTAATGTGGACTATCGTCACCTTAACATATACTTAAATTATCTCCACTGGAAATTTAAAAATCCACCATGAATAATCTCCAGGGTTACCCAATCATTGTGCTGTGCATGCTCTGTAGCCTGCCATTCAACAGATTAGATTAATTGCATAAATTGTATTTCCCTGCTCTTCACCTGAACAGAAGAGCTAGCTTTTATGGACAACACACTAATTCATCCTAATAGCTGGAGTGCAGCCGGATTTTTATCAGCGTGAACAATAAGAAAATTTAATTTCAGCTATAAAAAGCTCAGACAATCCGGTCATCTTCAGAAGTCATGAACGCATTGCTTCCTCTGGGGGCAAAGGAACATGCAGTCACTCTACCGGCAAACAGCCAATATGAACACAAAGACGGGGCCCTTCAGAACATAATTAACCCTGTGAGAGAGAGATGCAGCAAGGGAGGAAAAACAAGGTCAGAATACAGATGCAAAGCTTTTACTTTACTGATGCATTTTTCCACTCAAGGTCTTGGATTTTCACTATTAAACCTAACAGAATCAAGGGAAAATAAAGCTAACTGTACCAAGGTATGTCGTTCGCTGCTGGAGAAACACCAAGGCTCCCCTACTAAACACAGAAACAAAGAGGGAGATTTTCTCAGTAAGCAACTGGTTTCTAGGAATCAGACCCATCAACACAGACCTCTGAAGATTCACTCACCAGCCATGCAGGCCAAGGCCAGGGTGAGACTGCTTCTCAGGACACCCGTCGGAGACACCGCAGTGACCATGCCAGGGGACAGGCACACACACACCCAGACACTCGTGCAACAGAAGTCCTGGAGGCAGCAAACTCACAGACACAGCATGTACAGGCTCAAGACATGCACTTCCTTGGCTAAACTGACCCCAGGCCTCCTGCCTGTTGGGGTCCTACTGCCTGTGACTATCTTCTCGGTCTCCCATGTGGACGTACACTGCTGGGGCACAGGAGCACAGCTGGTTCCTGCTACTGATCTCACACCTGCTGCTGGGAGCACCTAGATGTGAGGTTCAGGCTCCTTCGCCCAGGTACCCTCACAGTGCGGTGCCTGCATCTGCAAGACCTGGCCATCTGGGACAGAGAGCACTTACTGGTCCTTTCCGACCTGGATGCTTTGTTCCCCCCACCTGAAGCACAATGCTAACAGGAGTGGTGGGAGCAGACACCCCGTCTTGTTCCTGATCCCAGAGGCTCGTGGTCTGTGACAGTTCATAGACGCCCTTTGCTGGCTGAGCTCCTTTCTAGTTAGTCTGTGCGTTCCTAAGGTGAAGAATGTTGGATTTCTTCAATTGCTCCTTTAGCACCAATGGTGGTGGGTGGGGGGTGTTTTCTGACTTCTCTGCTCATCCTGAGTGTGGTGTCACGCAGTCGGCTCTAGGCCGGACCCTTGCATTCCTGGGGTAAACCCCACTTGGCTGAGGGGTACAGTCCTTTTGATATATGCCATGAGTTCCGTTTTCCAGTATTCTCTTGGGGATCTTCGTATCTTCATTCATAAGACATTGGCATATCGTTTTCCTATGCTGTCTTACAGCAGCCTCTTAAAATGACCTAAGAACCCTCCCCGTTCCACTGAGAGTGCCGACTCGGGACGTGCACAGCAGAGCGTGAGATCTGCGCACCGCAGTCTCCTGGGCACCTCTCACATTCCTTCCTTCTTTCTCCTCTGGTCCCCCAGCTGGATGGCCTCACTTGACCTCCCTGCTAAGCAGGGCAGCTGGCGATTCTTCTCACTGCAGTAATGCCCTGATCAGCTCTGGCTTCCACCTCTACACCTACTCCCTTTTTCCAAGTTCTTTCTTGATGTCTTTATCTTTCTTTTGATTACAGAAAGTAGCATTTCTTTGTGCAGACATCCAATAATCTACCAGGAAATAAAAGATTATAAGCTCCTGTATCACCATCAGGGTCAACTGTAGACTATAGAAATTCAACCTCACAGTAGCCAGACTGAGGACATACTAACCTATGCTGGAAATGAAGAAGAATTCTCAGATTTTAGCCACATAACCATCAAACACACCCTCTACAAACTACCAATTTCATTCAGTGAGTACATAAGAGTCAACTAAAGAGAATGTTTCCAAAGCTCATCAAAAGTTTAAATGAACATGTATCAACGTAGGGTTCTCCAGAAATTGAGGGTGATGGAGACGTACAAACAGAAAAGAGAAAGGCCGCCGACTTAGGGACAAAAGAGACTCGGGGAACCCACCATTCTGCTGGGGCTGCCTCACTCGGGTGACATCTACACGCTCACCACTTGTCTGCTCAAACCTCGTCCTCATGGAACCCCAGCAGGGTGGCCACCACACCCCTCTGGAGACGGAAGGGAGGCTAAAGGGCGCAGAGCCATGAGGAGGGCGGCCAGGCCAGAGCCCAGTACGGCATGCCTCACAAGCAGCAGGACAAGCAGGGAGCAGCACGCCCGTGGCCTGCAGGGCTGGGCAGGGCAGGCCTCAGCAAGGAACTCGGGCACTGCACCTCAAGGGCTCGGGAGAGCAGAAACTGCCCGGAGCTGGGTTAGAATCCATGTATTAATCACCAGATAGAGAAGAGGGAACACAGACTCTTCATTAAATAGTCGTAAAATTATCAAGTTTTTTCATAATCTTTTTAAAGATTGCTCTAAAAAATAACCTCTTAGTTCTGTAAGGTACAATTTTAATGGGTAATAAAAAGATAGCCTCAAAACTGAACACACAGAACTTTTTTCTTTGGTGCTGGGGATTGAACCCGGGCCCTGCACATATATTCATACACCTTAAAAAGAAACTCAATTTTTCATTTTCTTAACCTAAACTCGAAAATGACATACTTTTAAAGTATAGATAATCTGTTTTGTGATCATGGTCAGAAGATTTAACAAGCATTTTAAATAATCAACTATACAGGGCTTCTTTTGGTTTCATGGGTGTTTGTGGTGGCGGGGGGGGGGGGTTATTTTGCTACTGAGCCACATCCTCAGCCCTATTTATAAGTTGTTTAGGGCCTTGGTACATTGCTGAGGCTAGCCTCAAACTCATGATTCTCCTGTCTGAGCCTCCCAAGTCACTGAGATTACAGGTGTGCACCACCTCAACTACACAGAAAACACCATCCAAAACTCACTTCATCCTGTAACTGGAGAATAAAGGAATTCAAATGCATTAACTCTACCAAAAACAAAGCAAAGGCAGACACTTGCAAGTTCCCCCTACCTCCCATCTTACTGGATAAGAAATGAACAGCCCAAGAATATAAGACCCCTTTAATCCTGAAAGCTTAAGTCTCACTTGAAACTCTTAACTAAACAAACAACTTCATAATATTTTCCAGAATAGACCCAAAAAGGATTTAAATTTCACTATAAATACAAAACACACTCCCTGCACAGCCAAGCGGCCTAACTGCACTCAGAAACACCTATGTAAGCTGATAATAGGAAGCCCAGGACACCAGCACGGGCCAGGGGCCCTGGTTTGAAGTGCCTGTGAACAGAAGCGTTTAGAACACTGGATCTGTTTTGGACTCTGGAATGTCTGCATATACATAAGGTACCTCGGGATGGGACTCCAGTGTCACCTAACTTCATTTACGTTTCCTATGCACTGTGTGGACAGTATGAAGGTCGTTGTCGATAGCATACAGAGTGCCTGTTTCATGTGAACTGTCACGTGGCCAGGTGTGGAATTTTCCATTGGTGGCATCATGACAGCACTCAGTTTCAGATTTCAGATTTGGAACGTTCAAATTAGGGATGCTGAACCTGAGGTACACCCACTTGAGGGCTTAAAAGGGCAGAATCAAAACCTAAGGCATGCATCCTCACCAGCCAGAGTTCCACCTCCACACCTACTTCCAAGAAATTTGGGAGACACAAAAAAGGACATTTATTTGAATAATGTTCCTAAGATGAAAAGCTACAAAAAACACAATTTCCATCAACAGGAGATCTGCTGAGTAAATACCGGTCTGTTCATGTGGTGGAATAACATATGGTAATACAAAGGCCCTCCCGGCGTTATCAGAGAGCCGAGGCACACTGACCACTGGCACCACACCCCCACGTACCGCCCACCACAGGCTTCCAAAGCACAGAGCGCCATCTACCACTGGTTCTGCTCTAGCACGTGTCTTAAAAACAACGGCAATAGCGGCACAGCTTCACATCTGCTCACGGGCACCTCGTGCCATGAGGATGGCAGCCAAAGGCAGAGCCAGAGCCACAGGACAAACGCACAGACAGCCCTCGGCCCCCTTCCTTCCTCCCAGGTGCTCTGTGTGTCAGACGGCCCCCGACACTTCACAGAACAGATGGACCCAAGCCCTCCCATGCCCACTTCCACAGCAAACATCAGAGCTGTTCCAAGGTGAATGCCGTACTTACTGCAGGTTCATGTATCTCTTAACCACTTAACAGGTGTAAATTATTTTTAGGTTCCTGCTTTTGCTTTCTTAATGTTCCTGAAAATGTTTTTGAGTGTGACAATCCTCACCCTATTTTCCCACAAAGCCCTTTGGTTTTTATCGTGTGGCTTTGCATAGCAATGAGTTTTTTTTTTTTTTTTTTCCCCTGGTACCAGGGATTGAACCCAGGGGCACTTTACCCCTGAGCTGCAGCCCAGCCCTTATTTTATTTTTTTATTTAGAGACAGGGTCTCACTGAGTTGCTTAGGGTCTGGCCAAGTTGCTATGGCTGCCTCTGAACTTCCTATCCTCCCGCCTCAGCCACCATGCCTAGCTGCACAGCAGTGATTTTTAAGAATTCACATGCTGCATTATAGCAGAACTGACAGTACTTCCAAAAGGTAAAATATACACTATACAATTAACTTGCTTCCTTCAAACAGCAGAACTTAGGTGACCGACTGATACTAGAAGAGATAGGGGATGCAAGAGAAAGGAGAATGTTGCAGAGCCCACCACAGGTGGGCAAAGTGAGTGCACCCAGGGGCCTCCTGGAACAGTGAATGGACACGGGAGGCTGCACCACTCAGACACACGACAGAAGTCTGGGCAAGTGGGCCGACTCACTGAGTCTCTCAGTCCTGGAGCTGGAGAGCAGTTTCCCACCAGCCACACACAGCTCTGCTGCTCAGCAAGACTATCTTTTCGGCACAGCACAAAATGCTCACGGCACTTGAGTGAAGTATGGTGTATCCTGCTCAGAGGGAGTGGAAATGGTGGGGAACCAGGAGGAGTCACCGAGCATCCGCACCCTTTGCCCCCAGCCTCGGCACCAAACACTCCTCCTTACTTCGTGGTAAGTGTCCTCAAGCTCCCCATCATAGATCCAGCGGTAGAGGAAGCTGAGCACGGGATGAGACACCAGGCTCAGAATGTGCTGCACCAAGGACCTCATATAGGGGTCTCCCGTTCTCGTGTAGGCATGGACAGCAGAGGCCAGCTCACCTCCTTTCCTTCCTGGGAAAACACAACACCCAAGTTTACTTCACAGCACAAACCTGTCACTTAACATTAACCAAAGATGGCCAAGTAACTGAGATAAAGCGTGTCTGCTTTCTTCGGTCTATACCACTTTGGTACCTAGACACAGCAGCAATAAGCAATGCATCAGGCCAAGACATCAAGACCCTGCCCAGGGCTTCACCCAACATCAGTGGTTTCCCTCTTTTTGACTGCTAACAAGTGTTTCAATTCAGAGAGTAGCAACAAGTGACTGGTGACAAAATCTAGATCTTACGTGGCTTTTCATGCCTTCTTGACTGAGCCACGCTAAGAGTCACACATCGTATTGTAATTCAGCATGATGTAAGATTAACAAGAACTAAAGTTCTAAGAAACTAACGTTCTACACTGTTTTGGAGTTCACTACGCTAGTCTCAATTCACTTTCTTCACCCTTAACCAGCAGCAGCACCATCTAAGACCCTGTTTCACGCAAACAAAGCAGCCCTGAGTGCAGGCTGAAGCAGGCAAGTGGCAAACTCAGGTCCAGAAGCAAAGGTGCAGGAAGCTTCCCAAGTGACACAGCGGCTCATGTTGCCCTGCATCACTGCTGTGGACAGACTGCTCTGCCGTGTGCACCAGGGGTGGTGAGCCTGGGACCCAGGATCTGTCGGTGGTTCTCACAGCAGCAGTGCCACCAAGATGGGAAGAGGACAGGTCAGACAGGTAGAGGACAGCAGCAGGACTTAGGTGACCCACTGATACTAGAAGAGATGGGGGACTGCAAGAGAAAGGAGGATGTTGCAGAGACCCAGCCATGGAGGTGTGCAGTAACTGGACCAACAGCAGAGTTTTATTTGTTGTGCTCAAAAACCTTTTTGAGAAGTGCCAGGAGGTGAGGGAGGCGGGCACAGACTGCATGCTGATAAACCTGGACTCAGACATGTAAGCTCAGGTCCTGAAAACCATACAGCAGAAGATGGCGGAGTGTGGGGAGCTCCTGCCAGGGGCAGATGGCTGGCTCTTCACATCCCATCAAGTCCTAAGAAGCCTAGAATGTAACAACTACCAGGATCCCAACATCACAAAAGAGAAAGGAGAGGGTCTTGGCCAAGCTGGGACAAACTGTGAGGGGAAAATGTCCAGCAGGCAGCCAAAACTACAGAGGCTAGAGCTCGGGAGGGCCTCAGCTGGACACATACACAGGAACGCCACCATACAGGTGGAGAACAGGGCAGAACCCTGCCTCAGAGGAATGAGGACGACAGGGAGAGGCAGGGAGGCTGCCCAACAAGAGGCCAGGCAGAGAGGAGCACAGGAGGGTCCTGGCATCCAGAACACATGCAGTGACACCTCCCCTCCTGGCCTTCACCTCGGGGACATCCTAAGCCTCCACAAGGACACACAGGGACCACACTGGCCACGAGTCGCCCTCCCTGTAGGCGCCGTGTCTATTAATCTGCATTCAATGAAGGTACTTTTGGCAGCTAAGGATGCAAAGGGTCAGGGTACTAAAGCGCACCGATGGCTTGCCCTGCAGACGACCTTCCACCAGAACACATCTAGGCACACACAGACACAGAAGCACCTTGGCAGTGATCCACCAGGGCTGCAAGGGTCTTCAGTCTTATTTTGGGATCATATGTCCAAACCAGGAGGCGCCGTAGTGTTAGGCTACTCTCAAGTCCCAAATTCACCCCCTGATCGTCCTCTAGCTGTAGCTGAAAAACAACATGGAAAAGTTTAGGCACAAATTCTAAGTTAATTCTAAACAGTACAAAGTGAACACAAAGAAACTACACTTGTGATTAAACCAAAGGTCCCCTTTGAAAAAAATGATAGTACTTTCAAGGACAGAGGGTCTTTAAATGATAGACAAGACCCTGAAAATTAACAATTAATGGGCTCTAGGATACAAAGAGACTTTATAGCCATTTGGACCTAACAAATCATATTATGAAACAAAATACAATCATTAAAAGTATTGTATAAAGTAACTTAAAAAACTGTCTATGTGGTTTTAATTTTCTAACTCTTCAAATCAGGAAGAAATCAAAAAATTTTTAAACAGCTTACCTGGGAATGTAAAACGGAGAGTAGGCGGTAATACTCCTTGAGCTCTTGGTGCAGAGCGGCACAGAAGCTCTGTGGGGAGCAGAGAGTCACCGGGGTGCCCCACCCCCGCCCCCACCCCCACCCTGGCCCCGGAGAGGCCAGGGCCAGAGTAGAGGCAGCGAGCACACCCAGGGGCAGTTCTACCTCAATGCTGCTTCTGCCAATGTCCTCACACAGTTCTGACCCCACAGTGAGCCCTTCCACATGACAGGAAAGGGGTAGTCCTTAGTAAGACAGCGTGGACTTTGCAGCATGGCCTTCAAGAAGCTGAAGGGCAGTCACTTCAAAGAGCCTTTGCTTTAGGCCATGTCCCCTCAGATTTTTAGCGTTAAAACCTAACTTTAAGTTTCTTAATTGGCAAAATTTAAAGAGTGGTAACTCAGTACTGACCCAGCTGTGCTCTGGCCTGCACCGCTCACTCCCCACCCACAGCTCTGAACCTCTGTCCCACTGATGGCCGACAAGCAGCCACAGCAAGGCGGCACTGTCAGCGCTGCAAGGAGGGCTCCCTGCACCCGTGCACAGCCTTCGAGCAGACCTTGGGCACAAACTGCAGGCTACGACAGAGCACACCCTGGGGCAGTTCTACCTCCCACAGCGGCCCACCAGACACGGTCTGCAACAGATAGAGCCTGTTCTCTTGAACACGCGGGCTCCTTACGTCCCTGCATATTTTAAAACAATTATAATCACACAAAATAGGGTTTATTTTGCTATATTTATGCTTTGTGGGTTGGGAACTACTAAGAATACTTTCATGTCTGTAGCTCTAAAAACAAACATTAAAATACTGATTTTAAAAACACAAAACATTTCAAAAGAGACTTTCAAGATAAAATGCTCTAGTTTGGGGAATCACAGACCTTAGGGTTAAGTCCTGGCTCCCAACTAAGGCCAGACCCCACTGTCCCAAGCCTGGGTGGCATCAGTTCCTTGGAGGCAAATGAGATCAGGAAGGAAGCACGGGATGCAGGGTGGGCACCAGGTGCTTAATGAACTGAGGGTCCATCTCCTTAGGCAATGTCCACAAAGGAAAAGTCATGTCATTTACTCAGGCCCAGAACTACATGGTACAAAACCCTGCCCTAGCTGTGGAAGCCACTCGGAATGATTCGCGCCTTCCATCCTGGAGTGAAGAGGCTTTGACAGTCACTACATCTTGCAGTGACCTGGACACTGCCCTGGTCCCAAAGGTTGAGGACGCATCTTCAGACATAGGCGTGTCACCCCATGGATTGAACTACGCTCACCTGTTCTTTTGTGATATTACCCCTCTGCCCTGCTTGGGATAGAATGTTCCATGGAAACGCCCTTTGTGTGTCCCCTTCTCTTGCTCTGCCTTTGGGTGTGGCCTTCCTAGATGTCAACCTACTGACATCACGTAGCTAGACTCAGCCCCCTGAAACCTGACCCCTTGCCTCACTGAATGGCTTCTCTTCAATAAAAGGGTTCAGCACATGCTCTCTCTCTCTTTCTGCAGACCCTTAAGTGACCTGACGAGGAGCCGTCACAAGACCCCCAAAAAAAAGGTATCTCTGTCTCCTGTGTGGTTATTTTGTGCAGCCCAGTTCCCCTGGAGTGACCCTGAGTGTTTTTGTAGCGAGGAAGGCGACACCTAGCACCTCAGGGCAGGCACACATACACACACCCAAAAGTTTAAGAAATAGAGAAAAAAATCCTGACCACAAGAAACCATCCAATCACCACCAGTCATGAAGAGTATGAACAGGATTACATAAGTTAACTGTGAAGCCCAGGAGTGCTTCAGCACCACATGTTCAGAGGGCAGCCTGCAGCCAGCTGAGGCCCCTTCGCCAGAGTCCTAAGGTTCCTGCGTGGGAGAGCCAGACACTTCTAGACTCAAAGGGGGTACTAACCACATAACAAGGACCCCCCAACTGGCACATAAGATCGCCCTAACCAGAGCATCAACCATTCTTCTAACCAGATCAGTCATTACTTCTTGAGCACAGTCAATCTCGAGTACCAGCCATGCCACCCTGCCATGCTGCTCCTCACCAGCTGTGCTATGGTGTCACTCTATGCTTACAGTACACAGCCGCCTTGTGATTCTCTCAATAAATTTTTGGAGGTAACACTGGTAATAATCACTACCCAAGAATCAAGTTGTAGGCAAAATCTTTTCTGCTAAACCACTGAGAGGAGGAGGGCCTGTGGAAACATGCTCAAACTTGCTGCTTCCTGGGCCTGGGGCTGGGGCTGGGGCTAGGGCTCAGCGGTAGAGCGCTTGCCTAGCATGTGTGAGGCGCTGGGTTCAATCCTCAGCACCACATAAAAATAAATAGACAAAATAAAGACATTGTGTCCAATTATAAGTCAGAAAACACTTGCTGCTTCCTGCCAGGCTCCTGTAGGCAGCAGGGGGAGGCAGCTGGTGTTCCTCTGCAGAGTCCGACCACAGCCCCAGGCGGCATGATGGGCTCCCAGTACCAGCACCTGCAGCACGCAGACATGGACGCAGGTGCTGCCCAGAACAACTGCATGTCACGTCGGCCATGTCCTGGGAGCTGCTGCTCAGCAGTGGCAGCAGCAATGGGGCAGGCCCTCCTCCCAGGCTCCCTACTCGCAAGCCCACCACTTGTGGGCCCTTTACAGCAACGGCTGGTCCTTCTGTGTACGCCTGGCATGCTTTCCACTCCCTGAGCACATGCACCCTGACTGATGCCATCACCGACCACCAAGGGGGCTGACCTCGAAAAGGGTTCTCCTCGTAGCCATTTCCACAGTCAGACCTTAAGTAGATCTAAGCATTTTCAAAGATAACAGTAATGAACATACCTGACCTACAAGTCCAAAGGAACGGTCCAGACTCCTCTGGTCAGTGTACTTTCTGATTTTATTATGTAACCATCCCAGCTCAGCAAGTCTGACTGCCGTGTCCCTCAAAGATTTACTTAGGTTTGCCTGAAAAGGAAACACATCAGAAGTTAAAAATGAAGAACCAATACTGGAGTCTTCACTATCATTCTCCTCGACCACTTGTACTCTTAACAGTATGGTTCTCAGGCTTCAGCATGTGAAAGCGAGCAGTACTAACGCACCACCCCAGAGGGCAAGGACAGCACAGGGCCAGCAGGGAACGGGGAGCCCTGGAGGGAGTATGAAGCCATGGCGTCACCCTGTGCGGTGCCTGTCTGTGGCCATGACTGATCTTCTGAGAATCCTGTGTCAATGGCAAAGTGCCAAGCTGACCCTCTGTCCTCAGGCACCTCTGACTGCACCGCTGCAGCCACATGGCCAACCCAAGGAAAAGAAGAAAGCACTGCCCAAAGCTGGAGCCAGATGGGACAGGGAAAAGGCCAGGGCCCCCCGGTGCGACCGGCCTCCCGGTGCGACGGGCCTCCCGGTGCGACCGGCCTGGTGCACCAATTCCATAAAGCCCCAGGAGCACCCTGGAAGGGAAACAGCTTACTATTTGGACTTATGACACTTTTTTTCTTTTTGAATATTTAAACTAGATCACTCATTACCGTACCTTTCCTTCCACTTTATAACAATTTTCAGTGTTGCTCATTTTGATATTTTTGCCATCTATGCCCTGGAAGACGTATAAAATGTCTCTCACGAGAGCTGCTTCAGTAATTTCCATAGCACCTGTAAAATGATTTTTTAAAGACAGTAATCACTAACAGACACATTTTAAGATGAAATAAATTTCATGACATGATTAGCTCTGGGTTACATATTTGTAACAAGCTTAAGATGAAAAGGTGTGAGTTTAGGAGAAACGGGCCTTCTGAAAGGCAACAGAGCCCCTCTTCCATGAAGTGCCCACTTTGAAGGACAAAGCTCCATGTGACCAACAGGCCAGCAGCATAAGCCAACCAGAGGAGACAACCAACAGAGGTGACCTCTACCACGCAGGTCCCCTGCACAACACGCACTCCAGCCTGGGTCCTGCCACACCACTGAAAAGTAGCTCTCAGTGCAAACAAGCCTCTGCTCGCTGTGACTCCTTAGAACAAACGTAAGTCAAACTGGGAGACAGGCCCAAAATAAGGATAAGGAGGCAGAGGCACCCACAGTCCAAGATACTGGTGCAGGAGAAAGAGGCCTAGAGACATGACCTGGGATCAGTGTTCCCAGAGCCAGCCCAACAGAGCACAGGGCGTGCGTCCAACAGTGGGTGGGACGTGCTACGAACACCACCTGCAGCAAGCTGAGTTCAAGTCCTATCTGAACCGCACACAGCTGCTACCCAGGCCACCTGACTGTCAGTCCTCTCCAGCAGTAACTGCGGGTCAGTCTGTCTTCTCTCTGCTTCTGCCATCATGCTCTGTGCACGTGAAGCTGCTGGGGGAGGGGGTGCAGAGGGAGGACGACACAGGACATGGACTCCATGTCTTCCTTAGGAGGAAAAGGCCCTCTGCCTCGGCTCCGGTCCTGCCCAGCGAAGTCCAAGACAGCGACACAGGCACACGTCTGTGCGGCTTGTGTCCATGAGATGGGTGCCTCCCATCCACTTACTTCAACCCTCCACCCTGAGTCCAATGTGTCTCTCACAAGCAGCACACAGTCTGAACAGGATTCTTTTAAAAACAACTCTCTCTTCAACCAAGTGCTATGTATTCAATGCAGTTACCCCCAGGTCGGGGTTTAGAGTAGGGTGGTCTCCACCCATCCCCTGCCCTTTCTTCTTTTGACCATCTCCTAATTCTCATGGATTAATCAAGGAAACCTCGCAAGTCCACTTCCACTCTTGCTCTGTCAAGAACACAGGCTAAAGGCACTGGCCAGGGATCAGGAGTGGAAAGCAGCACTGACAGGTCGAGACGCTGGCATACTAAGCACCAGCAACATGCCTGTGCAAGCTGCTGTTAAACAGCAGACCTCTTTGGGACTGAGCCTGCTGCAAAGGCCACAGGCTCCTGGACACCCTCACAGCTCCAAGGCAGTCCTTGGCCTGCCTTCTGAGCAACCTCAGAGGCAGCAGGCTGCAGACCAGAGGGGAAGCCCGCTCTATGTAGTGCCTCAAGAAGGACACTGATATTCCTTTCACCATCCAGCAAACTGTCACCGAGTTTCTTCCACGCTCTGGGCACTGCACTAAGCACTGGGACTGTGACAGAGACAGACAACCTTCATGTATCTCAGATGGGGAGGTCCGAGCGGCCAGCCCAGGAAGAACAGAATGAGACAGGAAAAGAGCCTGATGGGGCTTCCCAGGAGGGACAGCAGGATGAGAAAGGACTGTGATCACTGGCTGAGAAGCAGAGGGTTGCAGGACAAAAAAGGGGACATGAGGTGACACCCTAAGATGCTGGGCCCGATCAGGTACCTTCACGACACAAAGGAAAGACCCCTGGGAACAGAGGTGCTGAGGGAGGGAAGAGAGCTGCTAGACCCCTCACTCACCGCCCGTCTCTCCTTCTCTCCTCGACCTCGTCAGGTTGCGAGAAACAGCACTAGAGACACCCTTTGAGGGAGGGGTTTGCGAAGAAGGCTGGTTTGCAGTTAAAGTCCATGCAAGACGTGACCCCAGCTGCTGTCGAAGGCAATCCCCGACTCCCGGAGTTTGATGAGACTGTCTAGAAAAAAGAAAGTAAGGTTTATATCTTGAAGTGACCATGCAACTCACTGAGGAGAAAGCATCCCAGAAATTCCCTTTCAGTTGCTACACTGAATCACATTAACCCTTTTATGAGATGGGAGACCCCACGACTTCACCCAATCAAACATCACCACAACCAGTCCCAGCCCATGGACACTTGGACCCACCCCTGCACACACACCTTTCTTCCCCAACCATTTCTCTTTAATACATGAAACACATTACCCACGAATTACCACTTTGGAATTCTCAACCAAAGAGTGGAAGTGGACTTTACTTCACGATCACTACCTTTCACTCACTCCACAGTTCCTGAGCAGAGGGGTTTAAACACTTGAAACCCGCCTATCTGCCTGCCCCAATCACCTCCCGCCCTCAAGGTGCTCACTGGGAAAAGACATTGCAATTTCAATCAACTTGGAAGATGGGAAAATGCAGAAATGGAAGGCAAGCTGCAAAGGTCAAGGTAGCAAAGTGACTTGAGAACACTTCACAGCTGCTTCCTAGAAATCCAAGGACCTGACAGAAGTTTCCAACGACATACACTAGGACACTCCCAACAAAAGTGCCCCTACCAGGGCTGCAAGACACGAGCAGCTCTGCTGCCCTTGCTGGAGGTCCAGAGCCCTGCAGGCTGCTCGAAGCAGACACGGAAGGGCAGTCCCAGAACGGCTGTGCTTGATCCTGTCCTCAACGGGGGAAGCCAACAACACTCACTCAGACTGTGTCTGTGAACACAGCTGCAGACTTAGAGACTAATTCTAAAAGTTAGCTGTATGACTTTCTGAATCATCACAATAACCACTCCACATCCTGAGACACAAATGAGAGTGTCAGCTTACACTCTGGGCCAGACCAGAACTTCAGATTCGCTCTCTTGCAGGCTGTTTGTAGATGTGTAGTGAGCCCCTAGAGAACACTGCTCACGTGTGACCCATGTGCTGCATATGTTCTGTCTTCTGATTCCTTGAACATGACTTTTCATCTTACAAAACAATTTATGATTCTACTGTGCCCATGTGGGAAACGCCATATATCTGATATTGATTCCTGATCACTGTTCTAGAAAATTACCCACTTCTGACCATCTGTTTTACTGAGATTTCCAGAAATGAACAATAGCAAAAAGCAAAGCCATCTGATTACTTGCACAAGAAACATCCTTAAGATTGGATCTTAACAAAGCTCTTAAAGACACTGGCACCTTCCTCATTCTCAGTCATGAGCTCACACTCCCTCAAAACATAACCAGAGTGGATGGCATGTTCCACTCCAGAGGCTACCTCACAGCTGTGCAACCCCGGGGGGCCAAGGTTCCCCGCTCCTAGGCACTACCTTGGCCAGAACCGTCTGCCTGAGGATAATTCAACGGTATCAATTATTGCTGAGTATTACTCATCACCAGCCCAACACAACTGGCCAGGGTGATGACCTGAAGACGCGACCTATGGTGCAATATCAGGCTTGGTTGAAAGCCCGGGACACCTCAGCTCTCCTACACCAGGAGAGTGTGCGTGCAAGCATGCTTTACCCTGGGAGGAGAGGCTGGGGCGCAGGTGCAGGGCCATTGAGGGCACACACGCTGATGCTGCTGATGCCGCTGCTGCCCAGGCTGCCAGAGCTCTGCGCCGCCTGGGTGCCCCGGTCCTGGTAATTCAGGGGCAGGGACTGAGGCCTGGCGCAGTAGTAGGGAGTGGAATGAGCATCTCTCGGCAATGCCTGTGCAAACAACGAGGCATAGCTGGACACCTGAAATGGAAGTGCACTGAGGTGAGGGGATGCACGACCACAGACGGGTTCTCCCAAACCTGAAAGGGCATTGGCATGCCCCTTCCTCCATTGCTGGAATTAGATTTGAATTTCACATTTATTAAATAATTTCAGCAAGATGCTTTTTAATAGCCAGAACTAACAAAGCTTCACAAGTCTCTAAAGCCCCACAACCACCACAACGTCTGATGACCAAACACTTCATCCCCACTCCAGGCTGAGCGAAACGTGAGCCAGGCTGCATCCTGGACCTCACCTGGTGACGAGCCCACAGCGCACAGCGAGGCTTTAGAGAGACATGCAGCCACCCCACCCCGTTCCTCAGCCTGGGCACTCTCACGTCTGCAGGACGAGTTTTTCTGGACTGAACCAGGGCACTCTCACAAACAGCACAGGCATGACGGAGCCGTGTGACAGCATGAAGCCCACTGGGACGTCAAGAGGAGTGTGCCCAACACCTGAAGAAAGGCACAAGGAACTCCCCTGGGCCTTCCATGCATCTGTGCTAAAGTGGTAACTCACAAAGCCCAATCTTAAAACCACAACTTAAGCTCGCCGCACACTGTTACAGGAGAAGGACATAATCCTAAAATAGAGCTTAAGGAAACTGCACACTGACTAAAAAGGCCCTTAAAAAAGAAACTGCCTGACCCCAATGGCCAAGCCAGCTCCCTGCTCTCTGCTATCTTCTCAGCTGTAGAGGCTGATTCCTTCCGAACCTGACAGACCGTCCCAACACCAGGGACACTCACCTTGTTTGCCTGCCTGCGCGGGTCTTCACTGAGGTTCAGCAAGAGGTAGAGTATTGACCATTTATTTTTCAAAACTCCCTGTTAAGAAAAAAATTAATACTAAAAGAACTATTTCATATAATTTTCAGTTTTATTTTCTTCTCTCCTAAATATATTTCCAAAATAGAAAAGCATTTTAAAATTCCCCTGGTGACGTCACTCTGTACTCATTTCACATGTCATCAGTACAGCTACCATCAGAAGCTGGAGATAATGTTCCCGAATCACATCCTTGGGTCCATGTTAACCATGCTAACAAACTCCAAAGTTCCCAATAAGAACGAATCTTGACATTACCCTACTTCTGAATAGCAGTATTGTCTCCTCTGAAAAAATCTGAAGAACCTCCCAAACAGTGATCATAGGACAAATGCCATCATACAAGACACGCGTTGTTTTTTCTTTATCAATGTCTCGCTTAGGTCTGAAGTGTGAGAAGCCTCAGGAGCATGCAGACCTTGTGCACAGCACCTGGCTGCTAGGATCACTGGCCCCATGTCCCCACGAGGGCTGGCACTTGGGCCCCATTCTTCTCCAGTCCTGCTCCACTCATCCTGGTCCTCAACCCCGTTCGCAGCCAAACCTCAACCTGCTTCACCTCAAATGTGCACAGCACCTCCTCTGTTCCAGAGCCTCACGTCTGGACACACAGGCTAGACACAGACACCTTCATCTACGGGACCCACTGCCAGACCATGAACACTTGCAGCATGCAGACTCTTTGTTATATAAAACATTCCCGAAAATTTATTTGAAGAATAAGCTCATCCCAGGTATTTAAATTACTAACTTATAAAACTGATTTACATAAACATTTTCCAGAAACTGAACCAATTCCCCAGCTGAGCAACAAGAAAATGAAAGAGCCCCGGCCCTGATGGAGTCTCAGCCTGTGTTACAGCAAGCAGGCGGATTACACAACAGCACCCAGGGCTCTCAGAAAGGCGGCCACTCAGGTGAGACGGGAACTGTAGTCAGAGTGCAAGCTGGAAGGGGTGAAGAGTTCTGAGCAGGACACAGGAGCCTGCGGAGGCCTCCTGCAGGGAGCACACCCTGCTTCATGGAGGGGTGCACAAGGCGCTAGAGGCAGCAGGAAGACGGCAGCCACCTGGGAACACACACCTGGGAGCACACTACCCCCTGAAGGGCACCTGACCTGGGGCTCAGGGGCTTGCTCAGGCCAACACTAGCACTCAGGCAACCTCTCCCCCAGATGCCACTTCTCTAAAGATTCTGGAGCAGTCAGACAATAGCAGCAGTTGCCATTTAGAGATGGTCCACAGGATGCAGGTACTTCACCTACAACACCTCCTTGCCACAACAGAATGTATTCACTTCATTCCACAAATGAGAGAAACACAGACAGCAAGCCCAAATAATCCACCTACATCACAATGCTGCAGCCAGGATTCAAACCCAGGTCTGCCCGACTCCAAAAGAGGATGACTTGAGAGGAACAGCCCACAAGCCTCGGGAGTCAAGATGGCAGTAGCCTAAGAGTTAGCACACACCAGAGAGGGGACACAAAAGAGAAAGCGCAGGGATGCCCAGAGGCACAACTAGGAACCGTGCCCCGCTCAGTTCTGAGGATGCCTGGCTGCAAGTTCCAGTGGCCTTTCCTAAGAAACATCTGACTGAAGGTGTCAGTGGGCATGGCCAGAGGAAAGCCCTTCCTCTGCAACGAAGAGCAGGTCCAGACGCCCGCTCTCCCAAAGAGGGGTTCCTGAACAGAGGGGAAAAACCACAGTGGGCGAGGGGGTGTTGGGACTGAATGCAGGGTGCTCTCCCACTAAGCTGCACCCAGCTCTTTGTATTTTGAGGCAGGTCTCACTAACTTCCCAGGCTGGCCTAGACTTGTGACCCTCCTGCCTCAGCCCACCCCCACCCCCGGGGTTACTGGGACTGCGGGCGTGTGCCACTGCACCCCGTGACTGACAGCTTCAACAGAGAAGAGCAGGTGTCAAACAGCCAGGGTCAGCTACTGAGAAGCACCTAATGAGCACCTGATGTATACTGAGTAAGACAGTAACTAGGAAACAGGAGCAGGAAGACAGCCAAGCCACGGGCCAGGAAGCTCGGCACAGCCTCCATCCTCCCCACTCTGGCTGGGGCCTCAGCCACCTCCAGCTGGAGCCAGAGGGCAGAAAGCAAGGGACCTGGTGGTGCAAACATAAACAGTCTCAGCTCTAGCAAGGATGTTTTAAACTACCCCTGCCACCGCGGACTCCAGAAGCCAAGAGGCCTCGATTCAGGCATCAAGCTTCAGGGGCTGCGTGTAAACGAGATTTTAAATGAGATGTGTCAGACACCCCAAGATCTGGGAACACCAGAGCAGCTGCCCCACCAGAACCAGCATGGCTGGCGTAGCGTCCTGCGGGGCAGCGCCCACCCCCACCGAGGCCTCCTCCTGCCTGGTCCCAGCTGCAGTGTGCTTCTATTCCCCAAGCAAGCCACTCCCCTGTCCTCAGCCCTTCCTTGCCAGTCACACCTATACCCACTCAGGGTCCCACGTCCCCACCCCAAACCTGGACCCTCCTTTCTCTAGAGCTAAAAACCACAACAGCAAGCTGTACTTTAGACTTTCCTTCCATGGCAGGCATAGCAAATGCAGAAGGGGTCCCACACGGAGAAGACAGGATAGAAAAAATACCAACATTTGTACTTTGGAGCCAGATATTTTTAGAAAAAAGATGGGATGGCTACTTTGCACTTGAATGACTAGTGTTATGCTACCATCTCCTGGTATTTTTTATGTTTCAGCCACACAATGTAAAAAAATCACCCAAGTTAGTTTTCTGGGCTAGCCCTAGGAAGGCAGTCATCATTTCAGAATATTGATGTTTAGAAAGAAACAAACATCAAATTCCAAACAAAATTCTGGGAAACAACTATTTTACTTTTTAATTTATTCTCATTAGTTATACAAGACAGTAGAATGCATATACACAATGGAATATTACTCAGCCTTAAAGAAAAATGAAATTATGGTATTTGCCAGTAATGGATGGAGCTAGAGAATATCACGCTAAGCGAAGTAAGACAATCCCAAAAACCAAAGGTAGAATGTTTTCTCTGATATGTGGATGCTCACTTACAATGGGGGGGGGGGGGAGGGGGGCAGTAAAGATACTTTGGATTAGACAGAAGGGAGTGAAGGTAGGGGAGGGGGTATGGGAAGGACAGTAGAATGAATCAAATGTTATTACCCTAGGTACATATATGACTACACAATCAGTGTGAATCTACACCATGTACAACCAGAAAAAGGAGAAATTATACTCCACTTATGTATAATATGTCAAAATGCATTCTACTGTCATGTAGAATGTAACTAACGGAAAACCACCACTTTAAATCACAAAGTTCCTGAACATATTTTCTTCCAATGGCCTATATCAACAGACACACAGGTTTCACAAGATGAGATCTTCCAGGTGGGGATCCCAGCAAGGCTAAGCATCTCAGGAACGTGATACCTGATAGTACATCTTTCTAACACCCAACACCAAGAAGTAATTATTTAAAAAAAAAAAAAAAAAAAGATTTAAGAAAAACAAATAATATCACTGTTAGAAACAATCTGTCTAGAAATGCATGTACAAAAAAATTTCCTATTTCTCACTTTGTAAATGTTATCAAAGATGAAAGAGTACACTTAAAACCGTGAATCCAAGTAAAATGATCTGAATTAAGGAATGAGAACACCCTCCCACCCTATTGTCTCTCTGTTTATCCTGAACAAACCAAGTGCTAAGGGCACAACCACCCTCTCTGAGATACCCTCTTGGAATTAAAATGCTCACACAGCACATACATTTAGGCTTGACTTAGGACAGAATATATGTAGAGAGATGAAGATTCAAAAATAAGAGTTTAGTTACTAGTCACATTATGCCAAACTTCACAATTTGTGTCGTTTCAACTTCACATTTGTGAAACAAAGCATTAAACTTCTCTGAACTCACTTTTTGTTCTACAAAAGGACAGAGAAAGCTAGTGAACTCAGTTCCTTTATAGTCAGAAATCTCACCTATAATTTTTTTTCCCTGCAGGTCTGGAAATTGAACCCAGGGCCTTATGCATAAGTAGGAGAGAGTTCTACCCCTGAGCTACACCCAGTCCTCTCATTCAATCATCTTATTGGCAAAGTCTTTCATAAAAATAACAGGTTAGGGGCTGAGGATGTGGCGTGCTTGCCTGGCATGCATGAGGCACTGGGTTTGATTCTCAGCACCACATTAAAAATAAAAATAAAAAAATAAAGATGTTGTGTCCACCTAAAACTAAAAAATAAATATTTATATATATATATATATATATATATATATATATGTGTGTGTGTGTGTGTATATATATATATCAGATTAGAGAAACCATTAATTTTCAAGAGTCAGTACCAATCACAAAACATTCAAAATTTTTTAAATAACTCCCTATAAAGGTACAAATTAGGACACAACAAAGTGCATCCGAGGGGAGCTTTTACTGCTGTGTGGACCAGCATGCCTGCTCAGAGCATCATTAAGACCATGACACAACCCTAGAGCCTTCTGAGTCCTTTTCAGTCCAGCTCCATTCATCTTCATAAGCAACTTCACATGAAACCCAGCTAAAATTCACTCAGGGGGTGTTAGAAAGGGGCTGGGGCTCAGTAGTAGACCACTTGTCTAGCACATGCAAGGCCCTGGGTTCGTCCTCAGCAACACATAAAAACAAATAAAATAAAGGTATTGTGTCTAACTACAGATAAAAAATAAATATTAAAAAAATACAGGGAACATTATTACAATTAAGTCATTAATGATCATAGAAAAGCTTGCTGTGATACCACCAAAATGTCCAAGTATTTCCGTCCACTAGGAAGGCCTCCCCACTCATGGGCTGACTCTCACCATGAGCGCCACACCTGCCAACGCAGCTTCTTCCCACCCGAGCGTACCTGGGAATGAAGTTTCCTGTGGAGCTCTGAAAACAATGCAGCATCTGCCTCTCTCCTTTGCCGAATGACTGAAAAGAGAGGAAAGAAATCAGGCATGTTCATCACACGCCAAAACCCACTATTTCATCTATGCTAAAACAACACAAAGGAGTGACACTTTGGCTCTGAAAAACTCTCTGATACTTATAAAATATGGAAAATATTAGGCTGGAGTCAAAGCATTTATGTGAAAATTGCTAAACAGAAACAATGGGATCATTTAGAGTCTATTTACTTACAAATATTAATTAGCAGTGAGGCAAACTATCATCAACTTAACTAGTTAATAATACCTACCTGAAAAGAAGGATGGAAAGTAAAAATACCTTGAATCCTAAATTCTAAGGACAATAAAGTACAACATTCATGACAGTTTACCTGACTTAAAAACTACCCTTACAAAACATTTTGTTAAGATACACAGCGATATTTCATCATTTTAGAGTAAACCACAATAGTCAATTTTTAAAATAAAAATCAAAACAGCTTGTTAATTTTCATATTAATAAATGAATCTAGATATTCAGTTACACGCACAAATCATGTGAAAGGAGTGACAGCAAGCAACAAGTCCCCCCAATTTCTGTCACGGAAGAGAAAAGCCATGGGTTGGCTGTGGTTCCAAAACTCAGAACATGTTCGTTTCAAAAGCCAGCATGTAACACTTAAAAAAAAAATACTTACGTTCTTTCTTGATTTTCTCAGCTACCAGAAATTCATCTCTTTCAACAGTTGGGGCAAAGTTGCTGCCAATAACTCGCACAGCAAACTGGAACTGTTGGGCTACATCAGCTGAAAGAGAAGCCAAAGGGTGCAAATTATTGCCACAGTCTGGCTGGGCACAAACAACCAGGAGGTCACGAACCACTTGTAGATTCAAGCAGGAACGAACTTTATTCCCGAACCCCCGCGAACTCCACTCGAGACTCAACGGGAACTCCATGAGAACTCAACAAAAACTCCGCGAGACTCAACGGGAACTCCATGAGAACTCAACAAAAACTCCACGAGAACTCAACGAAAACTCCACGAGAACTCAAAAGTGGTGGGCACCCGAGGCAGCAGGAGCCGCCCCTTCTGGCAAAATGCCAGGCACCATCTTGACCTGGCCGTGGCTCTCAACATCTCCCCCCTTTTGTTTAATGAAACAACAAGTATGTGGCTTAGGGACCATGCCTGTCTTAGGTTGTCCAATACTACATATGGTCCTTACCCATCATCGGATGAGCTGACCTCAGGCGTCAGCCTCCTGTCTTAGGTTGGTACCACTGCAATTGGATCTAACCCGTCACTGACTACCAGCCCAGCATTTAGCCATACTTGTGGATAGTAGTTTTTACACAAACACCATAAACAACCTGCTACAAGCAGAAAGGGGAGGATACAAAATGCCATGACACCAAGCCAATTGACGGCCCGTTTTAGAAAACTTGTACCACCGATGACATCATCAGCAAAGATACCCCGGCACTACCACAATTCACTACACCAACACATAGTTCACAATGCATACAAGTGATACATAGTCCAGGCAAGTTCTGCAAGCAGTTCAAAGTTGAGGAATCCATTAATATATCCATTTCCTCCAAAAGTAAATCGACTCCTTGATTGAGCATCACTTCTTAAGTTATTGTTCACTGATGTATCAGTTTATACAGTTTATTGTGATAGCTATCGCAGAAGCTATAGTTTGGTTTTAAGTCATGCTCTAAAAGATGTCTTCACCGGCACTGGGATGAAGATAGGAATTCTGGCAATGATGGCTAAGAAAAAATTACGTAACATTCTAGCGGGCACTAAAAAAAAGCAATTTTCTAAACAATTTAGTATCCTGAATACAATTGGATATAATGAAAAGGAAAGGTGAAAGTAAACAAACAGATCTGTTAACCACATTTTAAAACAATCCTCAACAGCTGTTTACCCAATTTAAATTAAACCGTTTAAATCAGTGAATAAAAAAAAATATTTGGATCCATTTTTTCATGAGCGCTCCTCATATATGATATATGGGCATACGCACATACAGACAACAACACATAACACAAGTGTGCACACATAACACAATACATACAACACATAATAGAAAAAGCCTTGTAGCATTTCACAGGTGAAATCTCCATTGCAATGTTTAAAAACTCCACAGTCAAAAAATAAAACTGATCAGAAAAACATTAACCTAGGTCTATATGAGCTCAAAAAACAAAATAAAACTTCAAGATGTGGGAAAGGGCAATAATAAAATAGATTGAAAAAAGCACCCTGGTTACCACCTGGGTTTGACTCTTCTTTTGATATCCCATCCTTTTTCCTGTAACTTGCCTATGGGTCTGAAGGTATTCCCACAAGCAAGCCCCAAGGTTTCTTACATCTGAAATAGGCCTTAATGGTGTTCATTATTCATTAGCTTCCTGGTGTGGGAAAACCACTGTCACAGATGTAAGGATAGCCAAACCAGAGTTCTGGATATCAGCTGTTATGGATTTGAGCCAAATCATCCTCTTTTTGGTCTGTAGAAATCGCTTTCGTTAGTCTCTCTGGAATCCAAATCAACTGCTGTTCTCCCTGTGGAAACACACAAACAGATCCCCGACCCCAGACAATCACTGGGTCAGGACATTTCCATTGTCCTATTAGAATATCCTTCCAAAGTACCTTAGGCTTATGTACATATTTTGGACACATATGCCTTTCTGCAGCACTAAGCCCTGATGAATCCAAATTTAAAAAGTTTAGAGTAAAATGGGTTATTTTAAGTTTATCTTTGAGGGATATATACCCCTTCCAAATTCACTCTTTTTGCTTTAATAAGTACATTTTAATAGTTTGATGAGCTCTTTCAACTATGCCTTGTCCCTGTAGATTGTATGGGATTCCTGTTATGTGAGTAATGCCAAATGATGAGCAAAATTGCTTAAAAGAGGTAGAAGTATAGCCAGGGCCATTATCTGTTTTTAACTGTTTTGGAATGCCCACAGTGGCAAAATTTTGTAAGCAATGAGCTATAATATCTTTAGATTTTTCTCCGGCATGAAGGGAGCCCATCAAAAATCCAGAAGAAGGATCAACTGTAACATGCAAATATTTTAATTTTCCAAATTCTGGCAAGTATGTGACGTCCATCTGCCAAATATGGTTAGGTATCAGTCTTCTAGGATGGACTCCAAGATTAACTTGTGGTAAAAATGTCACACAATTTTGACATTGTTTTATTATATGTCTGTCTTGTTCCTTAGTTATTTTAAAACGCTTTTGTAAAGTATTAGCATTAACATGAAACCTTTTATGAAAATTTGTAGCTTCTTCAAATGTAGAGAAAATATGTATGTCATGTGTAGTTTTATCTGCTAAATCATTGCCCAAACTAAGGGCTCCAGGCAATCCTGTATGTGCCCTGATATGTCCTATAAAGAATGGATCTTTTCTGTCCCAGATTAGACTTTGTATAGTGGAAAACAAAGAGAATACAGTAGAGGAAGGGAAAATCCTACCAGCATCTTCAAGGGATACTATAGCATTAACTATATACTGACTATCAGAAAATAAATTAAGTACAGAATCTTTAAACATCACAAAAGCTTGTGATACTGCATTAAGCTCTACCTTTTGAGCTGATTGTTTGGGTACTAAAAAATGTAAAAGTTTGATCAGGGGTAACTACTGCTGCTGTACCATTATTTGACCCATTAGTGAATATTTTTGGAGCATTCAAGATAGGTGTTTTTCTTGTCATTTTTGGAAAAACTACAGGATGTGACGACCAAAAAGACAACAAAGGGTTAGATGGTAAGTGATTATCAAATGAAATATTAGATTTGCACATGACTATTGCCCAAGTATTTAACTCATTAGCTAACTCATCAATTTGATCCATAGTATATGGAGTAATAATTCTATTGGGAGAAATTCCAAACACTCTCTTTGCTGCTTTTATTCCTTTGAGTATCAATTATCCCACAGCCTCAGGATACCTAGTAAGAATAGTGTTAGGAGAATAAGATAAATGTATCCACAATAATGGACCTTTCGCCAAAATACTCCTGTAGGAATATTTTTTGTTGGTAGTACAATAAATAATAAGAGCAAACTTATATCAATTCTATCCAAATGCATATTTTCCATATATGAATGATTTTTAATGCCTTTCTTGCTTCAGGCGTTAACATGCGGGGTGATTTTGGATCTGATGGACCTTTCAGGATATCAAATAAAGGTCCTAACTCTCCTGTTGGTATGCCTAGATAAGGCCTTATCCAATTTATGTCTCCTAATAACTTCTGAAAGTCATTAAGTGATTTGAGTTGATCTACTCGTATTTGAATTTTTGGTGGACAGACCATGGTTGAGGATAATAGAACTACTAAATAATTAATTGGAAAATTTAATTGTACTTTATCTATTGCTATCTCTAGATTATAATTTTTAAATAAATTTGTAAGTGTGGCATAACATTCTAGCAATGTGTTTTTATCTTTGTGTGCTAATAATACATCATCCATATAGTGAAACATTTGTAGTTCAGGATTTTGATTTCTAAGTGGCTGGATTGCTTTGTTAACATAAATTTGACACATACTTGGGGCTGTTAGCCATCCCTTGAGGGAGTACTTTCCATTCATATCTCTGATCAGGACCTTCATGATTTAGTGCAGGGATAGTAAATGCAAAACGTGGACTATCCTCAGGATGAATTGGAATTGAAAAAAAAAAACAATCTTTAATATCTATAGCTAAAATATACGAGGTTTTTGGCAAAGCAGACAATTGGGGAATCCCTGATTGAGCAGGTCCCATAATAACCATCTCATTATTAATGGCACTTAAATCTTACAATAATCTCCATTTGCCAGATTTCTTTTTAATGACAAAAATGGGAGTATTATGGGGAGATATGGAAGGTTGTATATGTCCCTCCGCTAATTGTTGTTTGACCAGGTCATGGGCTGCTTGTATCTTTTCTTTAATCAGGGACCACTGAGGAACCCATAATGGTCTTTCTGATTTCCAAATAAGTCTCAGTGACACCTCCTGAAAACCCAATCCATGTCTATCTATTTCTTGATCTATTTGAATTGGTGCCGCTATACCTTGTTCTTGTTCTCCTAATCTTTTTTCTTTCCTAAAACCTTGTCTAGCCCTAATAGTGGGCACATTTGGGTTGATGTTATTTGTTAATGTCAAACCTAATTGATCTAGGACATCTCGTCCCCATAAATTTACGGGAAGATGATCCAATACATATGGCTGTATAGTTCCTTCACATCCTTCAGGATCCTTCCAACCTAATACCATTGCACTTCTATGGGGATTAGTCGCCACTCCTAGGCCTCGAAGCGTTTGAGTGGCTTGTTGTAATGGCCAATGTTTTGGCCATTCTTGACGAGATATGATGTTAAGGTCTGCACCTGTATCCAGTAGCCCATTAAATTCATGTCCTTAAATATTTAGTTTTAGCATTGGGCAAGAATCTAAATTTAAAGAAAGCATAGCCCAATCTACACCTGTGGAGCCTAATCCCCTGGAACCTCTTTCTATAGTACTACTGGAAAATTTATCATGTAGGCGGGGTATTATTAATAACTGCGCTATTCTATCTCCTGGTGAAATTATTGATATACCCTTTGGAGAACTGGCTATAATTTGTATTTCACCTTCATAATCGGGATCAATTACCCCAGGACTTATCATAAGTCCTTTTAGAGTAGAAGAACTGCGTCACAATAATAAGCCTATTGTTCCTTGGGGAAGAGGTCCTTTTACCCCTTTGGGAATGATTTGAACTCCCATCTCTGGAGTTAGTACTGCTCTGGCGGAGGCGCAAATGTCCAAACCTGCGCTCCCTCTGGTTTGTCTAATGAGGGATCTAATGGATAATGTGTCCTGAGCACTACCCTGATGGTGTAGCTGGGTTCCTCCATGGTGTTGCTGGGTTCCTCCAGTGCCCCGTATATTTGTATTTGTGGGCCCCGGAGCATTGGGCCCCCCTGTCGGTTTTTTGGCAATGGAGCCCGATGCTTTTCTCCACAATATCGTGGAAAAACACCTGGTCCTTGTCCGTTTTTGATAATGGAGGACCCTCTATGGTGGTTTGAGAATGGCATTCATTAGCCCAATGTCTTCCTCTATGGCATCGTGGGCAAATACCCAGTATTCTACCCCTTTGATCATACAGTTTTGTTAAACCCTACTCCTATGGAGCAACTCCTTCTAAAATTCCTGTTTGTCACAATTGTAGCATGTTCTTGGCCTGGCACCTAAAGCCTGTTGTACTGCAGCTGCCAAGGCTTGCCCCTGTTCATTAATGTCTCTACATAATTTATGTTTTTAAATCTCCATGTTTCCATGGTCTAATGGCCTCCCTGCACCATCTATTTGCCTGTTCGTAGGCTAGTTGTTTTATTAATGGCATCACTTGTTCTACATCCCCAAAGATTCTGGTAGCTGATTGTATAAGCCTATCTACAAATTCAGCATAAGATTCATTAGCTCCTTGTATTACCTTAGATAATTGACCTTGTAAATCTCCATGCCCCTGTAAAGTTTTCCATGCCCTAAACGTGGCTGACGCGATTTGTGAGTATATCGCAGGATCATATCTAATTTGTTGCAGCTGACCCTCATAACGTCCCTCTCCTAACAAGATATCTAGATTTCTCTTAGGATAACCAGCTGCTGCATTTCGCCTAGCTGCCTCCATGCAAAATTCCTGATTGGCAACCTTCCATAACAGATATTGTCCTCCATTTAGCATAGCTTTGCACATACTAGTCCAATCTGCTGGCGTCATGTTCAAGTTGGCAATGGATTCGACCATACTTACAGTGAAGGGTGCTTGAGGACCATAGGTTGTTACAGCCTCTTTCAGCTGCTTCACTGTTTTGAAATCTAAAGCATGGTGAATTCGCTGCCCTCCTGCCTGCTCAAATACAGGGCATGCTAACCTTTCAAGTTCTGTCTCAGGATACCATCTATCAACTACGGGGGTTGAGGGCCACTCAGCATATGTTGTCTCCATAGGTGGATCTGTTGGTTGGACACCCATGCCCTCTAGTGATAGAAAGGTGTTAGTAGCATCCTCCCATTGTAACTTGTCTCCTGATAGCCTTTCCTTCTCTAAACTTTCTTCCCCTGTCTAACTCAAGAGACTTCCTCTTTTACTTGATCTAAAATGTCTTCTCCTTGACTAAGCAAACAAGATTGTACCAACATCCATAATGGTAATGTGCCAACTAGCAGAGTTCCTGGGCTTTCCTTTTCTATCCTTTTTAAATCTTCACCATGATGGTTCCATTGTGATATATTTAACAGCCCCTCTTTAATGAACCATGGGCTACACCTTTGTATCGTCTTAACGTATGCCCTAAGTGTTCTTGATTTTACTGAGATGCCTCCTTCCTCTAGTAATTTACTTAACACCCTTTCGGTTTGGTTTTTACTAATTTTTAACTCCATATTTCTGCTATAAAGATACGCAACCCAACAAGATAATACAAAACAAAACCGAAACAAAACGGAACAAAAATCCGTTGTATCAGTTTTTCTATTTCCTTGACATGTGTATCCACGGTCTATCTCTCTCTCTTCCTCAGGGCCGAACAACTTCAAACCTTGAGCCAACCACTTTCCCCAGTTTGCCTGAGAAAGTCCTAGGGACAGGCAGCTTGAAACAAAAAGAATACAAATCAAAACAAGTACACATTGTTTTTTGAAATGGCCACCCATTCTCTCGCCCTGCCCTCAGGGCGAGTAGTTTCACTTACCCCCATGTTTCAGGTGTTCCCCATACGGGCCACCAAATGCCGCAGTCTGGCTAGGCACAAATAACCGGGAGGTCACGAGCCACTTGTAGATTCAAGCAAGAACGAACTTTATTCCCGAACCCCCGCGAACTCCACTTGAACTCCGCAAGAACTCAACAGGAACTCCGCAAGAACTCAACAGGAACTCAATGGAAACTCCGTGAGAACTCAAAAGTAGCGGGCACCCGAGGCAGCAGGAGTGGCTCCTTCTGGCAAAATGCCAGGCACCATCTTGACCTGGCCGTGGCTCTCAACAATTATGACCAATAGGCCACGTTTCAGTCACCCAGCCTTGAGGTCAAGAAAGCAGACTAGGCGCACAAGTCTACATTCCACCTTCTCCAAGATCTTAACTGAGAAGACAGAAAAGCTACTAAATTATAATGAAATGAATGAATGAATAAAACCAGAGTTTCATCAAAAAGAGGGGAGAGACAGCAGCAGACCAGAGAGTCAGAAAAATTCTAGAGGATAAACTGGATCAATCATCACACGAAAAAGTGGCAGAAAAAGCCACACTCCAGATACAGGACCTGGGAAGCAGGCCTGAGAAGGCCTCTGAGCAGCGCCCAGGCGGCACACAGAGAAAGCCAGGCTCACCCACCAACAGTCAGCCATTTGTATCAACACCCCTAGACAAAGATGGCGCTGGCCTCCACCACCTTCAGAAATACCACTAAACTGAGAATAAGGCAATTATTTAAAAAGGCATAGACCACAAGGGCAAAGAAACGTAGCAGAAATGAAGTCCAAGACTGGTTCACAAACTGTGAAGAGGTGCATGACTGACAGGAAGGCAGCAGAAGTCAAATCCAAGGTCAGCCAGGACTGGGAACAGATGCCAAGAAGAAATACAGTGCCCTCCACAGTGCCAGGGAGGCTCCAAAGGGGGAGGAGCTCGTCGTCCTCTCAAGATGGCCACCACAGGGCAGACGGAGCGGCTAGCAAGGCAGAGGTTGGCAAACCAACACCATCATGCCTCACCCACCACAGTCCCTCAGAGTGCTGTGACAAAGCTGTGTCCCTACTAGACCTACATGACCAAGCATCCCGGGAGCCTGAGTGAAGGAAGGACACAGCAGAGGGGACTCGTTTGATCTAGATGTCACCTATAAGAAACCACCCAGAATATAATGAAGGCAGTTAAAAATAAAAGGACAAGAAAAGGCAGATCACTCAAACTCTGTTCAGAACAAATGTGAACCAGGTAGGAATCAACAGGCAAAGCAAACTAGACCCAGAAAGTCCATCAGGACACAGGAGGACACTGCACAGTAATAAAAAGCCAGTTCACTAGGACAACATCTTCAAGGTACACATTCCTACCAGGGAGTGGGGAGGGAGCTTAAGACGCAGGAGGCACATGCAACAGAGGAGACAGAGAAGCACATTCTCAAATATGCTTGGAGAGGCCAGGGCCTGCCGCAGGATGGAGCAAACAGGGGAGAGGAAACCCACTGCTCTAACAACCACGCAGAGCAGCACTGCTCTTCCGTGTGCATGGGAAGGATCTGTTAGCACAGACCAGATTAGGGGTCACAAAACCACCTCTAGAACACGAAATAACTAGATATTATTCAGAGCAAAATCTGCAACACTAAAAAAAAAAAAAAAAAAAAAAAAATCTGCAACACTAACAGAATTAAACTAGAAATGAATAACATGGTATATGAAAATCTCCAAGTATCTGGAGGTCAATTAGCACATAATATATGGGCCAAAAAGAAAGCCTCCAAGGAAATCAGAAAATTCACAGAAAATGAAAATACAATGTATCACAAAATGTACTAAACATATACTACTACAGCACTTAGAGGGAGATTTACAACATGAAAGGACAAGGAAGACATAAAAGAGAGACCTCAAATCAACAACCTCAGTTTACACAATAAAATCCAGAAAAAAGGACAAACTAAACTCAATGTATGCATTAGGTAATACTAAAATCTAGAGCAAAACCAATCAAATTTAAAACAAACATAGAAGGAAAAAAAATAACAAATCCAAAAGTTGGGTTCTTTATAAAAAAGAAAGAAAAAATAAGATAGGATTGATAAACCTCTACCAGAATGACCAAGAAAAACAAGAAGCAAATACAAAAACGAAAGAGGGGAAGGAATATTGGCACTGATCCCACAGAAACTCAAGAGGTAATGAGGGCTAAATCATTTATGAAGATACTGACCCTCAAGAAGGCAAAGCACAGCTCTCTCCACTGGGGGATGCAGGCTGCACCTAAGACTTTCTTCCAAAGGGCTCAGGACAGAAGGCGGGAGGGACTGTAAGGAGAAGCATGCCCAGCCCAGCGATCAAGGCTGACACCAACAGGCTCAGGCCCTCTGACAGTCTCCCCTACTAGATGAAGTACCACAAATGCACTTCATCTCTCTGGGCTTTCTCCCAAAAATACATGACCCAGTCAGCCCAGGAGAAAAATATCAGACAAACCAGAACTGAGGCATTCTATGCAATGACCTTGACCTTCAAAACTGTCAGAATCAGCTGGGCACTGTGGCTCAAGCCTGTAATTCAAGCAATTCAGCAGGCTGAGGAGGAGGATCACAAGTTCAAAGTCAGCCTCAACAAAAGCCAGGCACTAAGCAACTCCACAAGACCTTGTCTCTAAATAAAACAATAAAAAATAGGGCAGGGGATGTGGTTCAGTGGCCGAGTGCCCCTGAGTACAATCCCCAGTACCAAAAATAAATAAATAAATAAATAAATAAATAAATACTGTCAGAATCATTATTTAAAAAAAAAAAGAAGAAAAGAAAAGAAAGACTGATTCTGAGAAACCCCAGCGTCCACAGAGTCCAGAGGAACGCAGAGAGACCTGAGGACGAAAGCCATGTGGCCCATGAGAGGGAATGCTGGAATGCAAGCGGCAGGAGGGTAAGAAAGCAGCCCAAACACAGCACAGACTTGTTCATGTGGAAGTGCTCTCTGGGACTGGGGGCTGCAGCCCTGCTGGCAGTGTCCAAGCACGGGAGCGCGGCAGGGCGTGTGGGAACTGTGCATGTGTTGTATTTATCCACCCCCAAATCACTCTAAAACAAAGTCGCTGCTGCCACTGTTTGATTGGATTTTGGTTTTGGTTCACAAATCCTGTCTTCACTGGTCTGGAGTGGGTCCATGCTGTCGATATTTTTTTAAACCTCCATTTTAACTCCTTAGTCTTAAAGATAAGAATAAAACAACTGAAACATTTTTTTTTAAGTTTTTCGTAAATTAGAAAGTAAACCTCAACTTACAACACACCACATATGAAAATTAACCCAGATGTACCACACGTAAGAGTAAAGTGTCAGTCCTCTCAGGAAAATAGAAATACAAACAGCAACAAAAAGAAGAAATCTTTAGCATGTGTCAAAGGTTACCAAAATTTTGATCAAGATTATATGATCATAAACCAAAGTTATGATCGACTTTTTTAATGGACAAACTGACCTTCAAGATTAAAAGGCCTCTGCTCTGCACACACACCTGTCTGAAGGGCTGCGAAGAGGACACTGGGGATGCAAGTGGGAGGAGGGCCGACAGCCACCCCCAGATGCAGATGCACAGTGCACCTGCCTCCAGCAGGGACACCCAGGAGCAGAGACACCCAGGAGCAGGGACACCCAGGAGCAGGGTCCCCAGGAGCAGGGACACCCAGGAGCAGGGTCCCCAGGAGCAGGGACACCCAGGAGCAGGGTCTCCAATAGCAGGGACACCCAGGAGCAGGGACACCCAGGAGCAGAGACACCCAGAAGCAGGGTCCCCAGCAGGGGGCCAACAGTGACAGCTGATAGGGACCACATAAAGAGCTCAGGATGAAGAAATAACAAATGTTCAGTTCAGTAAAATGCTTGTGCCCTCCACAATTGCCTGGTTGCCACTCCCTTGCCCACACCAACCAACCTGCTTAGGCTCCTGTGGGATCCGAGGTGCCAACATTGGTTGAAACACAGTGCTCTAACACAAAAAGCTGCTCTGGACCTGTGGCACCTAAGCTTTTGGGTTCAGTGTCCCTTTACAATCTCTAGATTCAGGATCCCGAAGAGTTTTTGTCTATGTAGGTTACACCTATCCAGGGTTACCATATTATAAGCCATGACAATTTTAAATATTGACTTACTTTAACAACTTACAACGTAATAGTTAAATAATTCTATGTATATACTTTAATCTGTAGGTTATGTATAATAACCTAAACAATGCACATGCTCTACACAGTTGTTACAATGTATTATTTAGGGAATTGATGAAAAGATCTGGACATACTCAGTACAAATGCAAAGTGATCAGTTGAATCTGTGGACCCAAAGCCCACTGATGCGGAGGACAATTTAGACATTTGATAAATATTTCAATTTACCTTTAATATATGTTTCAACATTCATTTAACACTCACTGATTTTCCCAAGAGTATAATTATCATATTCTCAAAAGAAAGATTACACGGTTTTACTCAAAAGCAAGATTACGCATTACACATCATTCACCACTTTAGAAAATCATGAAATCAACAGCAGCTCTGTCCCTGACACTGGACCACCAAGAAAACACTCCTTGCGGTTGGGAGTAGACTCATAGGGGTCTTACTTACTTTGATACTTTGTACACTACAGTCATACCTGAACATTCATGTTGCCATGCTAATCTAAGGTAAACTCCCCTTTATTTTGTGATAGTAAAACCAGACCTGCGTGTGAAATGAAATTATTAAAATGTTATGGTAAGAAACCAATGCTGGGGAAGAGGTCAATTCCACTCCCCTCTCTCAGCCTTTCTCCAAGAAGTCTAATTAACCAAGGGTCCCTATCTTTTGGATTGTAAATAACTATCCCAGGAATCTGACTACTCCCTCTTGAAATGTAACAGGTGCCTGGGCAGAGCCTCTCTTCTTACTTGTTTCTGTCAGCATGCTTCATGCTAAAGACCCTGCACAAGGCCTTCAGGCACACAGATTAGGAATTTAAAAAAAAAAAAAAGAGAAAAATACACAATGATGGGATGGGTCTAAGATGATGTAACCTATAAATATCATGAAAAATTGTGGATCAGGGCTCAGAATTTGGAGTTTCTGTTCCTCTGGGTCCACAGGCATAAAATAAGGTCTGGAATTCTCCTCCTCTCCCAGTGCTGCTTGCTGCTTCTAGACAGGTTTGGGAGGCCGTCTGTCACGTGCCAGCACTTTCCCCTCCTGATAGGTTGAGGCACTGTCGGTCATTCCCCCGATGATCTGGCTACTCTTAAGTTGCTGAAGACGGTAGACCCCGATCTTGAGGGTAGAAATAATACAACCATATGTGTCTTTATGCGTAGGCGTGCCTTCCTACAGCCCCATGGATCGAGCTATGCTCACCTGTTCCCCTTGCTCTGTTTGGGACAGAATATTCCATGGAAACGCCCTTTATGTGTCCCCTTCTCTTACTCTGCCCTTGGCTGTGGCCTACCTAGATGTCAGTCAACCTGCTGACAGCAGACATCATGAAGCTAGATTCAGCCCCCTGAAACCTGACCCCTTGCCTCATTTGAATGGCTTCTCCTCAATCTTTCTGCGGACCCTTAAGGACAGAGAAGCCATCACAGCACCCCCAAAGAAAAATGTATTTCTGACTCTTGTGTGGTTATTTCGCACAACCCAGTTCCCCTAGAGTGACCCTGTTTTAGTCGCAAGCAACATGGCAGATGGGTCTGTTTCCCACAACAATTTCTCTTTGCCCCATGGGACAACTGAAGATTACAAGGTAAGGAACACGGAGGCTTACACAGCATTATGAGAGAAGTGCTGCTCTGACACAGCTGAAGCATGCCACCACCAACCTCACTGATTCCATGAGAGAAATACTGCCTATTCAAAGACACAAGTAGAATGCACTCCAGCAGGGCAGGGATGTGGAAGTAGGGTCTTCACATCACTGGCAGTATGTTGTTTCAAGCAAATTCACAGGTGCCAGATGTTGGGAAAGTGATGGTCCAGTTTGGATTTTGAATGTCCCCAAAAGGCCTATGTGTTAAAAGCCTTGAGGACAGCAGTGTGCTCCAGCACGCATTTGGATGGTGATGAGCAGCCTCACCACAGACCAACGCAACCAACCAATCGTGGACTAGAACCTCCAAAACTGAAGCCGAAATAAATTTCTTTATAGGTCAATTATCTCGAGTATTCCTCATAGTAACAGGAAGCTGACACATGGGAAATAATGATTATGTTAACTTTATAAAATCATTAAGCACTATTATACAGTAGGTACTTGGCTTCTGAAGGTCCACTGAAGCCAAGTACACATTCTTGTTTTTTAAGATGTATTAAGGGCCACAGCCGAATCGGGATGACGCATGGCATTTTTGCCAGAAGTAGTGGTTGATAGGTGACACCAGCGAGCCATTAAGATGATGACTTTTGAGTTCTCTCGGAGTCACTGTATTAAAAAGCAACATATTACAAGAGCATAAAGCCAAGTGTTTGCAACATATCATCAGAAAATGAGGCAATTAAATGTTCTGGGGGAGTTAGCAGATAAAATGCCCACTAATTAAATTTTTTAGATGTCAAGTTATAAAGGCAGTAATTAATATTGCTCTTTGCTCAATGACAGAGAAGTTTAAAAGACATAACAAGGTAAGCTACTAAATATATTTACAAAATGTTGTAGTAAGTAGTAGCGTAAGTGCAATGATCAATATCAAAAATGACCAAGACAGAGCAGAGAATGCCTTCCTGAAATATCTTATTCCAAGAGCCCCTCTGGATCTCACTAAGAGCCTACTGACTCTTGACACAGACACAATCTACACTAGCAGATAAGAGGGCAGAATTTCACTGAAGCATTTCCATCTCCTAGAAGGGGTGAAACTTTTAGGTCAATCAAAAAGTCCCAAGATAAAGAATTTTAAGTTTAGAAATGTCACTCTAGCTCATGAGGAACAACTTTAAAATCCAGTTGTGATGATGACAAGGTATAAATGTGTGGTTTATCCCTGGAAGAAAACATTTTGGAATCACAGAAAAGGAAAACATACGTTCAAGGGAGAACGCCACAACCAGCCCCCTCTGTAATCTGACTTCTCCTGATGAGCAAGAGGACACCAGGCCCTGCGCCTCTGCCCTGAAGACCACCAGGGGCTCCAGGGCTGGAACAGTCTGCTCCTCTCAGCCTCACGAAGGCTTCCCTGCCCTCTGCGCAGTCACTTTCCATTGATCCCTTCTTGACACTGAGTCGCCTCCCTGGAAAGTGGGATCTGTGACCAGATTGACTGTATCCTGTTAGCTCCAGCACCTGGCACTGCCCAGGAAAGATGCCAAGTGGAGCAAGAACCGGATGAAGTCAAATAGGAGTGACACAAAATCATTCATCCTTCGTCCCTTAGGTCACCACGGAGCATTCCACAAGTTACACGCATTAATTGTCATAAAGCATGAACGAAGGTGAACGAGCATTCTCGGTATTTTAAACGTAAGTGGCTCAGCCAGCCTTCAAAACGGCTCATCTCTACGCTGCGGAGCCTACGGGCTAAGTGGCACAGTCGCTTCAACTCCTGTGACGGTCCCTCACGGTGCGCCTGATGTCTCCCCGCACCAGGGCCAGGAGGTGACGTCCTGCGCTTCCCCCGGAGCCCTCAGCCCGGGCGGGTCGGCAGCTGCACCGGGGCTGTCGGCCGTGCTCGGCGGCGGCCTCCGCCCCGGCAACCCCCGGGACAGCCGAGCCCGCGCCCACCCGGGGGGAGCAGCGGGGCGCGGGGAAGCGCGCTCTCCGCCGAGCGCCCGGCCGCCGAGGGCGCGAACGCCGCCCTGCGACCCCGGCCCTCGGCCCGGCCCGGCTCCGCCGCCGCCCGCGTCCCCACGCCCCTCGGCCCTGCCGCCCCGACCCCGGTCGTCTCCGAGCGGCGCGCTGCGGCCTCCGGACGCGCGTACCTTCGCTCCGGCCGAGGATCCGGCAGCACAGGTTCTGCAGCAGCACGTTGGGCGACTTCTGGTCGGGGGTCGCCATCGTCGGCCAGGACTGTGCTCGGCGGCAGCCCCGCGCCCCCGGCTCCTGGGCCCCGGCTACGGCGCCGCCATGTTCGCGGAAGCGGCCCCAGGCGCGCGCTTCCCATAATGCCCCGCGGCCCCGCCGCATCGCGCGTGCGCGGCTCGCCCGCCGCGGGTCGCGGGCCTCCGCCCGTGCGCCGGCTCTCAGGCTGCAGCCCGCAGTCTGCTTGCGCGGTTAAACTGCGCAGGTGGAGGTTGGCTTCACACTTCTGATGGAAACTGTTTAAGGCCTTTAACCGTGGGTGCGCCCCTCCTAAGCAGAGGCCGGGGGTCGCGGGCGTGAGCTGAGGGGTAGAATCACCAGCCGCGAACCCCATCCCCGGCTAACTGCCGTCCTTGGATCCGTACGTGGGCAGAGCGGGCAGTGAGCACGGGGCGTTTGGGGTGTGTCCAGCTGCTTTCCCTCGCTGGCACTCTCAGGCGCCCGGGGCCAGCGCACTAAAGTCCAGCTACCGGAGGGAAGGTCGGGAGACCCGGCTGCGTGGACCAGGAACGCTTCCGACGGGAAGAGCTGGGGCATCCTCCCGGCGTTCCCGCCAAGCAGGTCTGCAGCCCAGGGCAGCACGGTCAGCGAACAGAGCGCGTGTTCTCAACATTAAACCTGGGGATGGTGTCACAGCCTGGTGGAGCGAATCATCACCGCCCGATGGGGCAGCAGAGGAGGACATGCTGTCGTCTGCCTGCCTTTTGCTCTAGATCCACTGGCTTTGCTGCCCTGCCCTGCCCTGCTCTGTGTGGGAGAGAACGCTGGCCTCCTGCAGGGTTCCACCAGAGGAACCCAGCCATGGAAACCTGGGGGGAAGAAGAGACCCGCTCATAGCACACTGTCTTTGTGAGGCTGAGATGTTTTCTCCCGGGCAGCATCTTACTGTCAGCCTATTCTTCGTGGCATGGAGACTGCTCCAACAGAAGCTTCCAGAATGTCACTATGGTGACTAACAGCTCTTCGCATTGTCTTCCCTGCCCTGTGAGCAGTAGGGGCTTTGCCTGCTCATCTCACCAGCCCCAGCCCCCTGCCTCTGTCACCCTCCTAACCAGTTCTGTTTAATCCCTGTGTGGTTTCTGCTTTGGACTGATAACCCAGCACAGTCCTTAGTAGTAGGAGTGACTCTGAGCATTCACAGGCCTTAAGAGGGCATTCCAGGACTGGATTGCTCACAAGTCTAAGCTCCAGTGTGTTGACACGAAATCAATGACACGTGGGTAATCAATGACAAGGAGTGTCAAAGTGGTTTATATTATTTTGTGTGGCTGCTGGTTGATAGGAAGACCTTGAAAAATTAAGTAGCTGCTCCAGCCAGGTATTTATGTAGCAGCACGACTACAAAGACTGAGTTGGGACAGACAGTACAGGAGTGCATTCCGGTCTTAGTCTTTGCATTTCTAACCCCAGGTACAATCACAGAGCCAGGGAGCTCCCATAGCAGCTCTAATAGGATCTCTCATTTTTGCACCTGCAAAGTAGTCAGAACTGAGGAACAGACCCAAACCTACCTGGCAGTAGGGTAGGAAGCAGGCTGAGCACAGTCCTGCCACATCTCATATTAAGGTAGGTCATTAATTGAAAAATGGGGGCTGGGCATATAGCTCAGATGGTAAGAGTGCTTGCCTCGAATGCACAAAGCCCTGGGTTCAATCCCCAGCGCCACCACCAAAAAAAAAAAAAGAGTTCTTGATTAATTGAAAAGTGGGGCCCTGAGGATTAATTTAGACATTGGCTAAAACATGAAATCCAGAATACTCATCTTCAGTGGTCTGCTCAGCCCCTTTACAGAGACAGACCTGCCTTTCTCTGACGTCCAGGAACAACCAGCATGGCTATTCTCATCATAAGTAAGTTAAAATGAAATTTCAAAGAAAGAAAGGATAGGCAGACAAAAATCACAGAAGAGGAGCAGAAAACCAATTTTTAAATGGTATTTAAATCCAACCATACTAATAACTACAGCAAAAATCATGGAATGAAGCATCCAATTAAAATCAGAGACCGGCTGGGCATGGTGCACCTGTAATCCCAGCAACTCAGAAGGCTGAGGAAGTGTGATAGTAGGAGCAAATGTGACTCCATTTTGTTTTATGACTTCATCCTGTAAAACTACCATGCCAAGTAGAAGAGTCATGACTGGAGCAAGATGTTCTTTTCCTTTTGCTATAGAAACCTTTAAGAACACGGAACTACCTAATGGGGTATTGTTTCTGTAACTAGGGTAACGGGGCTCTGTTTCTGTAACTGGGGTGACTGGGCTAACTGTGATTGGTTAGGCTTCCCTCCGCTTGACTGCACTGTCCCGCTTCTGTAACCTGGCTTGCTTGCATTGGCTAGACCCCCTGAACATCCCTTTTGCAGTTTTCAGGCTTATAAGGAGTGCCCTTGCAATTGTTCAGGGCTGATCAGGGGAACAGCTTTATGTTCTGGTCAGCCGCCACCGGTGTGCTTCAATAAAGGCTTGATTCGATTATACGTGAGTGGTCTGGAAGTCAGTTCATGAAACCCTGGGACAAAGCTTTAACTATAACATTTGGGGGCTCCTCCATGATCCATTTCTTCCCTACCCTCACGCCAAATTTGCCTCCAATGACAGGCCTTTGGACCTCGGCCCCGGAGTAGAGGGGAGCTCCTGAGAGACATTCCTCAGCCTCACTCCGAGGACGACTCCAATCTGTCCTAGGACGCTCTGAAAAGCCTCCTGCCGGCTGTCAGTTCTGGTGAGTCGACTCTTCTCTGGGGAAAAAGGTCAGATTGGACGCAGTCGCTTACACCTTCCCCGGGACAGGACGAGACGTTGTCACTGTCTCCCTGGAGGTCTCCCTGTGAGACCTCATCTGTCTGTATCTGGGGCCCACTGGAGGCCTCCCTGGGAGGCCTCATCTGTCTGGGGACAGGATGAGACGTCGTCTCTGTCCCACTGGAGGCCTCCCTGTGAGGCCTCATCTGTCTGGGGGCGAGACGAGACGTGGTCTCTGCCCCATTAGAGGTTTCCCTGTGCGACCTCAGGGATTGTTGCTTGTCCAGTGTCTGTTCTGCTGTTTATCATTTCTCCAGTGTCTTCTGCTGTTGGTCATTTGTCCAGTGTCAGTTCACCAGCCATTTGTTCTGTTTGTGGGGTCTCTGCCCCATTAGAGGTCTCCCTGTGTGACCTCAGCGATTGTTGCTTGTCCTGTGTCTGTTCTGCTGTTTGTCGTTTCTCCAGCATCTTCTTGCTGTTTGTCATCTGTCCTGTGTCTGTCCGCTGGCCGTTTGTCTTATGTTTAATCTGTCTGAGTGTTGTGTGCGGGCCCTTTTCTTGTTCCCATAACCGCTCTTCTTTCATCAGGACTCCTTCGCTCCACCGACATCAGAGACAAGGAAGCGCTACAGAGATCTCTACCTGGACCCCTTTAACTTGCTTTCTTAACAATTCTCAGGACTTTGTCTGTTGGTTTGTTTTTGTTTGTTTCCTTTGCGTTCTGTGTTAATTTCTACCTCAGTTTGTTTCTAATGGAAAAAAATGGTTAAAACGGTTTTAACTGTGCTCACTACAGCTTGCATTAAAATGTAAAGTGCTGTCAACAGGACTAAAAGAATTGTCAAAAGTAAAAGCTAAAGGTAAAAAGAAAAAGGCATTCTAGAGATTGCCTTCATTTAGGAGCTGGGCCAGGTGGCCAACTGGGTAAATCATGTCACTTCCTATAGAGGACAGATTAAAACTAAAGTGTTTTATAAAATTATCATTCCTATATTGTATAACAAAAAACATAATTTTGTCTAGGAAATTTGGCTTTTGTCTCTCAGTATTTACAAGCATGAATAACTCCCAACTATTAAAAAATGGTCTAAAGATTTTTCAATGTCAGGCTAAAAGTTGGTGGCCGCTATCCAAGAAACCAGAAAAACCAGTTTAGAATGGGACCCCAACCTGGGGGACTCTCCCAAGGAGACCAATGAAGCTGCGTCTTTGGGAAGTTCCTCCGGGGAAAAATAAGCCCCCTTCGTTTGTCTATGTTCCCTTGACTCTTTTCAGCTTTCATGAACAGGACCACCTCAGGAAAAAGGTCAGAAAACTTTTAAAATTCTATATTTGTTAAACTCATAGTTTTGATCCAATATGCCTAGGTTAATATGTTTTTCTGATGACACTCTGCTTTATTCTGAGGCCAATTTACAAGGGTTAACTCTCAATCTAATAAGTTTTAAAAAATAAGCTACAAGGCTTTTGTTTGTCTGTTTGCTTTGTGTGGGTGCACCAGTGTACTGTCTGTCTATATGTATTGCCATGTCTACACGTATTTGATACAAAAAAATTGACATATGAGCTCATAAATTAAAATTTTAAAAATGGATCCAAATACTTTTGGTTAATATGATTTAAAAGGTTCAATTCAAATTGAGAAAATAGATAAAAGTACAAATGTCTTTAAAGTTACTAATGCACAGTTTTGTTTCTAGATGGTTAAACGGCTGTTAAAATGTTAATGTCTATAATGTGTCTGATATCCATTGTCTCTAGGATTTTTATTCAACAACAACAACAAAAAGATTACTAATACTATTCAATACACTTGTGTGATACCTTGTTTTTAAAAAAAGATGTAAATTTCATCTAAACGTATATGAAATTAATCATGGATTTGTTTGTTAGAGACATCTAATTGGATTACAAAGTTAAAATGCTGACTGTTAAATATAATATCAAGTGCTTTTAACTCCTTAAATTCCATAAGGTAAAATACTTAAACAATGTTGGTGTTTTCATACATTGGTAAACTAAAAAGGAAATTTGTAATCATTTTGTGTTATTATAAAAACAAGGTTACTCTAAATTACAAAGTCCCAACAGATATAATTCTACATACAAGGAGTCAAGAGGTTTCAACTGTATTTCAATTAAAGTACTGTAAGTAACAAATATTTCATCTTATTAAAATAGATCAATTTATCTAAATTCAAAAATTCATAAGGGTTATTTCAAGATACAAACAAAAAAGGGTCAATGGATTAAAAATTATTAAAAAGTTCTAAATATAAAAATATATTTAATAAAAAACATTTCCAGGTAAAAAGTCTTTATGTGGTAAAGTATAATTATAATACATCTAAGTAAACAACAAATGGGTCTAATTAAGTAATATAAATGTCTATAAATAAAAGACAAATATTAAAAGGTTTATATGTAACTAAGTTGGTTATATATGTAACACAAATAGTTAAAACTATTCAAGGTTGTTCCCCAAGGACAAATAATAATGTACTGATATATGTTTATATGTTAAAATGACAAGAACTTCTAAAAATATTAATTACATTATGTCTGTTAAGTTTTATCCCCTAGAACAAGTAATCTTGGAGAAATTAAGGTTTGTACATCTGTGGCTAAACAACAACTGTTATTTTAAAGTATTGTCCTACATTACAAATTTCTAGATTTTCCTTTAAAAGCTAACCTTGGTTAATATAAAAACATCAATAAAAGTGTGGTACATTACTCTTCCTTACAGATTAAATGTGTTCATATCTTTCAGGTTCACAAGTCTTTAAGGTAAAAGGTTTAAAGAAACATTTTATCAAGCGAGTATTCTCCAAACTAAAATTGTCTGTAATGGTAATTTAAACTTATAAAGATAATAGATTTTATTGGGGATTTATTTATATTATTTAATGTTTTGTAACCAAATCTTATGTTACCTTTTACACTAAATTTAAAAAGTAATGAGAGCCTAATCTACTTAAAGGTTAAATATTATAAAACATTTTGCCACTTTTCCACATAAAAAATGTTAAGGGCTCTCAGCCTTTCCTTAACTAATGTTTCAGATGTATGTCATATTGTGCTGCTAACATTCATACAGAGTCAAAAACAATATATGTAAACTTTATAAAATGATATCTAAAAAGAGAGACAAAGATCAGCTTTAAAACAAAAACACTTTACCTAAGATTTGTAAAGAGCCCTGCCTTACCTGAGATAAGGCTCTGCCTCCCACCTTACAGCATATCAAAATAACTTCAAAGTAGGCCAGATTTCAGTTAATTTAAAGTTATATTCAAAGATTAATTTATTAAAAAATTACTGTGATATTATGTTATGTAAAAATTAACTGTAAAGTTATAAAGATTAAAGTTAAAGCCCAGCATTCTTACTTTCAAACTGGTAAAAACTGACTTGCTGGATGTTTAAGGCCAAATTTAAATATTAAAGTTAAAATAAAGGGGCCAAAGAAACCAATATTTGGCTCTTGCCCTCTAAGTCAGCCTGAACCCAAGACAAGGGGAAAAGCTTTGCAACTCTGGGCCACATAACCTCCCGATAAGGGAGATTAATGAGACCTCTGGAGAACAGAAAGCCAATGAGTGTACATGCTGCAAAAGAGGAGGGTCATTGAAAAGGGGAGACATGCCTGAAGCTTCCAAGGGAAGCCATATGGTCAGCAAGACCTTGACCCATCCTAATGCAGATGACACTAACAGAGCTAAAATGCTACTCACACGTTCCCCAAGAATGTCCTCCAAGGAAACTCAGCTGACTCTTATCAATAGATAGAAACAAGGTCAGTTTGACCAGCTTGGTCTTAAACACCTAGCAAAAACAGTTAAAACCAAAGCACAGCCATTCCTGGGCATTTAAAAAGAAACAACAGTTATTTTAATGTAACTTAAAATGTACCCTAGTGTTAGCATCCCCGAAATAAGTAAGACTGGAGGAAACAAAAGAAAAATTCTTAGGCAAAAATGCCTGATAACTATCAATAAAAAACTGCCAGAAGTTTTTAGTCAGTTCAAGGCCTACAGATCTTCCTAATTTCCTACACAGGTAGATGTAATCAATGTTTATTAATATAATTATCTAGCCTTAAGGATCTTTACTGAACACAGTGGTCATGCCAAAAAGGTATTTTTACAAAAATCAGATGACATTAACTAATTTAACTAAATGTTGTGTCTACATTTCTGATAATTCTGACAATGTTAAAGATTTATGTTCCCTAAAAAAGTGCCTTATTAGGCTTTGTTAGGCCTTGTTATGGGGGCATTTTCTCAGGTCTTCTGCCTCCTGGTAAACAATTATGAATTTCTGTCATTTTCATGATATTCATGGACAGGTTCCAGATGCTACAACTGCTATTTTGTATTACTCTTACTTCAGCACTCAGGTCTTTTTGTTTCTCTCATAGAAGTGCCCACCCCAGGTGAATTTACATCCTGTTCTTCCTGAGCCAGATTTTTACCATGGACTCCTTGACCCACTCAGTTTCTAAAAAGGGACTCCAAACTGCTTGCCCACTGCACATCGCCCCCTTTCAGCTGGAAGTAGTAAGAACGGTCATCGCCCTCTTCCCTTACTGCAGTTGGAGGTCCCTAATATTAGAAAAAAAAATTCCGGTCAACATAGATGTTCGCCAATATGTCTAGCTCAGGAAGATGTACCTGGGAAACTACTCCCAAGATTACACTGGGTGATCTCCCAGAAAGAGACACTTGCTTCTACAACCCAACTTATAAGTGGGACAACTCTCCCTGTTCACCAAAAATTGTGCTTCCCGGGTCCCACTTTGAACCCTTGACTAAATCTCCAAACTGTCAATAACTCTGAACTATGTAACCTACTATTTTGATGGAGTAAAAGAAAAAGAACACCTGGACTTATTAAAAGGCCAGGCCCCACTGATTTATCAACATAGACTGGCTGCCCCCATTTTAGTTCCCCTCCTGGCTGGCTTTGGAAGTCCCTCAGCTGTCAAATAGATATAGATTTAGAAAAACTAGAAAGGTCAATCTCCAAACTAAAGGTTTCACAAGTTCTACAGAAATAGTCTTACAAAACAGATGAGGTCTAGATGGTCTCTTTCTGAAACAAGGAGGACTTTGTATGGCTCCAGGAGAAACTTGTCTCTATGCAAACCATTCTGGGATAATAAAGAACAGTTTGGCACTTCTGAAAAACAGGTTAAATGAAAGAGATGAAACACTAGGAAATTCAGGCAATTGGTTCCAAAACCTTTTCTCATGGTCCCCTTGGTTGACTACCATCATTTCAGCCATAGTTGGGCCCCTAGTCCTTCTCCTGATTGGTATTACTGTAGGACCCTGCCTCTTAAAATCCCTCCTAAACCATATACAAAAGAATGTAGGTGAGGTCAGACTTATGGTCTTGCGAGCCCAGTTTAGTCCCTTAGACACAGAAGGTTGGAACAAAAACTGAGACCTAATGATGTGCAAGATTGACATCAAACCTACTCAAACCAGTGGGGAATGTGATAGTAGGAGCAAATGTGACTCCATTTTGTTTTATGACTTCATCCTGTAAAACAACCATGCCAAGTAGAAGAGTCATGACTGGAACAAGATGTTCTTTTCCTTTTGCTATAGAAACCTTTAAGAACACGGAACTACCTAATGGGATATTGTTTCTGTAACTAGGATAACGGGGCTCTGTTTCTGTAACTGGGGTGACTGGGCTAACTGTGATTGGTTAGGCTTCCCTCCGCTTGACTGCACTGTCCCGCTTCTGTAACCTGGCTTGCTTGCATTGGCTAGACCCCCTGAACATCCCTTTTGTGGTTTTCAGGCTTATAAGGAGTGCCCTTGCAATTGTTCGGGGCTGATCAGGGGAACAGCTTTATGTTCTGGTCAGCCGCCACCGGTGTGCTTCAATAAAGGCTTGATTCAATTATACATGAGTGGTCTGGAAGTCAGTTCATGAAACCCTGGGACGAAGCTTTAACTATAACAGAAGGAGGATTGCAAATTAAAGGTCAAACACAGCAACTTACCAAGGTCTTAAGCAGCTTAGTGAGGCCCTGTCTCAAAACAATAAATAAAAAGGGCTGGAGATGTGACTTAGTGAAGCACACTTGGGTTTAGTCCCTAGTTCCAAAAAAAAAAAAAAAGGCAGAGACTGTCAGAGTAGGTTTTTAAAAGTTGGCCTTAGGGGCTGGGGTTGTAGCTCAGTGGTAGGGCACTTGCCTACACGGATGAGGTCCTGGGTTCAATCCTCAACACCACATAAAGATAAATAAATAAAAGGTATTGTGTCCATCTACAACTACAAAAAAAATTTTTTTAAAGTTGGCCCTAGTTATGTGCTAAATATAAGGTGTTTCCTAATATAAAGACAAACATTGAACCGAAGTGGGCGGAGGAAAGGAGCACCATGACAGCAGCCAAGTTTCGCAAGGCCAAACAGTACATTGACATTGGACAAAACAGGCTTCAAGACGGGCAGTCTCACCAGAGGCAAAGAAGAAGGTTCTGTAATAACAGAAGGGTCAGTTTGTAAATGTGTACGTGCCTGACGGCAAAGCTGCAAGAGGCAAGAGGGAGTTCCAGAGGCGAGTGAGGCCGGAGCATCGCCTCTGCACACACATGGTGTAAAGCAGGGTGAGGCGGCAGGTTCAGCCAGGTGGGGGCCTAGAAATCCACCAGACAGGTAATGCTGAGAGAAGCTGTCCACCAGAGCACTTGCAGGCCTCTGGCTGGGCTACTCCAGCTCCAGCACACAGCATGGTCAGCGAGGACCATGGTGGTCCTCAGAGAGCAGGCTCCACTGGGCCAAGAAATTAAAACCCATGGCTCTGCCAGAGAAGAAGGGTTTGTTAGCAAATGGGCAGGAGAACACCCCGGCCACACTAGCCAAGGCTAAGGTCCCACTGGGTACCAGGGGCAGGCCAGACTTTCAATGCTGTGATGGCTAACTTTGTGGGTCAGCTTGCCTGGGCCACATTGCCCAGATACTGGTTCAGATTTATTCTGGACATGTGTGAGAATAAAGCAGCAGGTTTTGAATGAAGCACATCACCCTCCCTAGCAGGATAGAGCCCAATCTGGTCAGCAGAAGGCCTCAATAGGACAAAAAGACTGACCTCCCCTAAACAAGAGGGCTTCTATGGCAAGCAGCTGATCCATGTGACCAGCCTGACAGCCCACTTGCAGATTTCAGACTTGCCAGCCCCCACCACCGTGCGGACAGCCCCTTTCTGTCTTCTGTGTTTTTAGTCAGATTGTCACCGCTGTGACCAAAAGACCCTACAAGAACAATTAGAAGAAGAAAAGCTCATTTGGGGCTCAAGTTCCAGAGGTCTCAGTCTGTAGATGGATGACTCCATTCCTCAGGGCAGGAGTGAGGCCGAACATTATGGTGGAAATGTGTGGCAAAGGAGAGCAGATGGGGATATGGCATCAGGAAACAGCACCTCCACTCACCAGGGACAAAATATAAACCCCAAAGACACACCGCAATGACCTGCCTCCTCCAGCCACACCCGACCTGCCTACAGCTACCACCCAGCTAATCCCTACTGGGATTAATGTACTGATCAGGTTAAGGCTCTCAGAATCTGACCATTCCAGCTTTACACCTTGCATAGACTCACACTCGAGCTTTTGGGGGATGCCTCACATGTAACCATAACATATGAAAACACACAGAGTAATGCCTGAGATGAGCTTCCCATAAGTATCTCGCTGACAAGGAAGCCATGTGAGAGACGTTGACAGAACAGCAAACCAGGGGATATGTGGAAACTGCTGTGACTACGATCCAGCCCACACACAGATCCAGGAGCAGAAAGAAATTTTTCTGGCTTTGTCCAAATTGGGGCTTGTGCATATGTTATGCAAAAACAGGGACAAGACCTAAGAAACCAGGCTAAAAATTTAAAATGAAAATTAAAAACAGGGAAATCTGCAGCTACGCAAACGGGGAGACCATTGCCGCAGCCTGAGTCCAGGACATGCACAGATCTGCGCCCTCAATGAGAAAGCCCCTGTCGCCCCAGGGCCTGGGGGTGCCAGAGGATGTCAGTGGAGGTGATGGCAAAGCTCTGACAGTGCCTTGTGCTGCACCAGCTCCTTCAAGACACAGGCTACTGCGGCTAAAAGATAACCTGAGCAACCCTGAAGCTGCCAAGGACACGGGGTTTAATAAAAGAAAGGCCAGCAGGCCGCATGGCCCTTCACCAGCAGCTGAGGACCAGCAGCTACGGACCAGCTCGCCCAGGCTCTCCCAGAAGGTTACAGGTGAGGAATGTTTCCTGCTGCAGTTTGCTCACGTGTACCCTGGAGGCAAGGTGTACAGGCTCGGTCTCCAGTCCCTGGCGCCATTGCGGGGTGGTGGAACCTTAAGGACCTGGATGTAGTGGGAGGAAGGGAGGTCACTTGAAGGGCCTCTTGCTTTCACTCTGCTCCCCGGCTGCTACGAGGTGAGCGTTCTCCCCACCACATACTTCCTGGTGCTCTCTGCCTCTGCAGGCCCAAAGCAAGGGGCCAGGGACCACAGGTTTAATTCGTAAACCAAAAGAAACCTTCCGTCCTCTTAAGTTTTCTGAGGTGTTTTGTCACAACAATGGAGAGCTGACTCTCACAGCTCCTGACTCACTCCACAAGGGCAGAATTACACCAAAATCCAAAAAGTCATTGTTGGAAAGAAAATTAGCCTCCACTCCATGTTAACGTAGATGCCAAAATGCTAAACTAAATTTTAACCAATCAAAGTGAATGATTGGTAAAAAGATCAACACATGAGCAAGTGAGCTCTATGCTAGTGTTAGGGTTTGAACTGTGCCCCTCACTTTATACACTGAAATCTGACCTTCAATGTGACTGTGTTGGGAGATGCAGCCTTTAAAAAGGAGATTAGGTTAAACGATGTCATAGGAGTGGGGCCCCAATCATATGGAACTAGTGGCTTTTAAAAATAAAGCTTATTGAGTATATTTAAGGCGGACTGCATGATATTATGGGAGGGACACCTGTAGATAGTAAAGCGCTTACTTGGGTGAAACAGATCAACGCACTCATCTGCTCACGTAGTTACCCCGTTTTGTTTCTTTTATGGCAAGAGCAGCTAAAATCTTTTTAATTTGTTCTTTTTAGTAATACATGACAACTGACTGTATTTGGGTAAATTTTACGTACATAGAGTTGTTTTATTCTATTTAGGATCCTACTCTTGTGGTTGCCCATGATGCAGATTCACATGGTCGTGTATGCAAAAGCCAGGTTAACAGAGTTATATCCAACCCACGTATAGCAGCCTCACCTCCTGTGCTCCTCACCATGCATTTGGGCCTACAGACTTGGTCACCTACACATCTGCCACTTAGTGTCCTCTGGCCCACACCTTCCCACTTCCTCCCCCCACCACCTCTGATAGCCACCGTTTGTTTACTACCTCTGTATACTGGAATTTTGCTTTGTAGAATTCATATTTAAGTAATATCATGCAATGCTTCTCTTTCTTTATCTGCCTCATTTTACTTGGAATAATGCCCTACAGTCTCGTCCACTTGTGGCAAATGGCAACATAGGGCTCTTTGCGGGGCTGAACTCTGTTCTACCGTATGGAACATATCTCTGTCTGTCAGGGCAGTTAGGTTGTTTCCATTTCTGGCTGTTGTGACTGGAGCTGCAGTGAACCTGGGAGTGTGGGTCTTCACGAGCTGGTGCTTTCACCTCCTGTGGGTGGTGACACAGAAGAGGGACATCAGGTCACACAGGGTGGGAGGGGTTCTGTGCTTAATTTCTTGAGAATCTCCTTATGATTTCCATAAGACAGTAGCAATAGGCCTGGTGTCCTCATAAGAAGAACCAGAGCACAGACAGCTCACTCCACCTCTGCCCCACACACACCGAGGACAGGGTATGAGGTATGGGGATGAGGTGAGACAGTGGCTGTCTGCAAACCAGGAAGCGGGGCCTCCCCAGACCCAACCCTACTCGCACCTTGAACTTGGACTTCCAGCTTCCACAGCTGGGAAGCAATAAATTTCTGTTGTTTAAGCCACTCAGCCCGAGGTGATTGGTTATGGCAGCCTGAATTGATGGATACACCCAGCCACGTAAGGCTGATTAAACTTTCAAGACTCAATGTAATTAATATTATTAAAAATCTACAGAAAAATGGTTAGATCATCTCTATCAATGCAGACCCTTTACCAAACATCTGACAATCTGACATCCATCCTTTTTTTTTTTTTAAGTACTAGGTGTTGATGACCTGCCTCTACGTTGCTGAGCGCATCCTCGACCCTTTCTTATTGTATCTGGAGGCTTGGCTGGCTAAGTTGCCCAGCCTGTTCTCCTACTTGGGATCCTCCTGCCTAAGCCTTCCAAGGAGCTGGGAGCACAGATGTCACTGCACCTGGCTCCATTCTTGACACACACTCACACACACACACACCCCTCCAAGTTAAGTATGAATAGAGGGTAAGAGCCTTAATCTGGTGAGGACATCTACAAAGCAAAGTTAAAAGGTATGTATGGGAGGAAGCCTCAATACTCTCCCCCAAAAGTCCCACTGTCCCACCATCAGAGAAGTTTGTAGCCAGGATGTGAAGATAAGAAAAACAACCGAACGCTTCCATATCGGAAGGGAAGACATTACTAGCATCTTGTTCTGTTTTGTTTTTGTCGTCAGTCTGTATTGGAAATCCTGTAGAGTCTACCAGAAAGCTTCTTGAGGCAGCAAGTGAGATAGCAAAGCTAAAGTTCTATTTCTACATGCTAATAAACAGCAGAAGAACTTAAATTCATAAATACCATTGCAGGTACATCAAAAGCATGAAATAGGGATTAAACTGACAAAAATGTGCAGGACTTGTACACTCTATACTGGAAATATCTGGGAGAAATCAGAGAAGACCAAAACGAATGGCAAGATGTGTCGTATTCATGGACCAGAAGGCAGTAAAATACTTCAGCATGCCAGTCTGAGAGGGAGATTTTTTTTGCACTCAAAATCCTAGAAGAGTTTTTTGTAGAAACTGAAGTTGATTATAAGACTAATACAAGAATACAAAGGATGAAGAATAGACAATGCTGCTTAGATATAGAATATTTAAGCTTATTATACCTTCATGCAAAGCTTATTATTTATTCAGCTACCTACTCGAGCTAGTATAATACTGGCTTCGAGATAAAGAGGTCAATGGAAAGGGATAGTTGTTTATGGAATAGTTGTCTACAGTCAACTGATTTTCAATAAAGATGCAAAGTCGATAAAGAAAAGACATGAAAAAAATCAAAATGCTCATAGATCTAACTGTAAAACAAAAATTCAGAGACCTCTAAATGAAGATTAGAAAACAGGACAAAGATATTTGTGATCTTGAGTTAACCAGAATGTTTTTTATAACAGACAAAAGACCTGGTTTATACAAATAAAAATTAAGTTAGACTTCATAAAATCAAGAAATTTTGCTTTTTTGGAAGTCGATGTTAAAAGAATGAAAATTAAGCCACAGGCTTGGAGAAATTTGCAGAGCATGTGTTGGATAAAGGAATTGTGTTAACAAATGCTCAATAGTCAAATACATGACGAGGCCAACAGACACAAATGAAAATTTAAACCTGAACAAAATACTCCCGTGGATGCTCCACCAAAGACCTGCACATGGCAGATGCATGTCTGGAAAGGTCAGCGTCGCCAGCCCTCAGGGTGAGGGGCTTGCAGCCATCCTGCGGCAGGCGGCACCACACATCCAGCTCATCAGCAGCCTTCCTAGGAGCCTCCTGGTGGCCAGGATGAACGCCCTCTGGGCATTCTAGGGCACAGGCAGTGGTGTGGAAAACCAAGGGAAAGCAGACCCAGGGAGACTGCCATGTTCCACATGGTGCACCATGAACAGCTGCCCACGGGAAGTCAGAGGACTGAGAGTTTGTAACAGAGAGTTTAGAGAATAGAACTGGGGAAAAACATAAATGAGATAAGAAACCACAGTGTGAGCTTCAGAGCGGTTCAGACACAACCAGAAAGAGAAGGAAGTGAAGAGAAACATAGCAAGGAAGAGGAGGTCTCACACGTGGAAAAGAGCACAGGACACCTGGGGACAGGGAGGCATCATCTGGGGCACCTGGGACTCAGAGGGAGAAGAAAGAAGACAGAAGCTAACTGAGGAGAATGGCCAAGGGCTCCACAATGGACAGACACTATCCCGCGGTGCCACAGGTGCCAGGCAGGTCAGAGAGGGCACTTGCTGCCAGGTGAGGAGCATTGCCTTCAAAGGAGCAAGAACTGTCCCAACAGCCAGCATTCCAGCAAATAATAATAAAAGCCAGAAGAAAATGGAATTCTATTTCTGAAGTGCCGAAAGAAAATAACTGCCATGTGGAGCTCTGTGCATCCATCAGTAGAGACCAGCACACTGTGCCTCTGCACCAAGCAATGAAGGGGAGGTCTGCAGGAGAGCAAGAGACCCACAGGCCGCACCTTTACCCGTGGCAGCTCATGGAGTACTGGTGTCACCTGGTAGTCATACGCCAGGCAGTCCCGGGTTCTTTTATCCCAAGCTTGATTTTGAATATCTACAGCACTCGAGTCACAAATCCCACTTCACTCAATTATATAAATAGGTCACACAAAAGCTAGGACAGGGGTTAGGTGGCCACAGGGGTTCGGGAGGCTGGACTGAGAGCAGATGGGATGCAGAGTTGCTGTAGGTGGTCAGATACGATGAGGAAGCAGCCAGAGAACATGTTCAGGGTGCAAAGTTCTCAAGGGTCAGGAACAGTGTATTCGAGGCCAGGGTGCAGAGGGACTGCAGTTTGGCAAGTCAGCTTGGAGTGGGCCGTGTGTGGTCATCATGGGCAGGAGAAGCTGCGCTTTGCTGAAGTCTGTTGCTGTGGTGATTTTCCTGGGCAAGGCTCTTGACTAGTGACCAGCTATTGGAGTTGACATGCACCTGTCCAGTCTCGGGCTGCTCCTCCTCTTACGGACCTCCAGTGCAGCTGCTTCATTTGGTGGTTTGGTGAGCCGGTGAGTCACGGTCTGGTTTTTCCTATAGGAGTCTGACATGCCCGTGCATCTCCTTGCTTCTGATTAATTGGTAAGAACATACGTGGTCATTTTTATTCACACAATTTATTTATCAGTGTGTGCCTTATGGTTGAGCCAGGCAGATGGTGATTCTTTGTTATACAAACAAGGTGGCAAATCATTACACCTCAGCACTTAAACTCAAAATGCAAGTAGCTAGCCAGGCACGCTGGCCTGTGCCTGTCATCCCATTGGCTCAGGAAGCTGAGACAGGAGGATAGTAGTTTTCAGGCCAGCCTCAGCAACTTAGTGAGACTGTAAGCAACCTAGTGAGAACCTATCTCAAAATCGACAAACTTAAAAGGACTGGAGATGTGGCTTAGTGGTTAAATGCCCCTGGGTTTAATCCCTAGTACCAAAAAAAGAAAAAAAAAAAGAGGGGCAGGAGGTCAGTGCCTAATGGCAAACTACTGCTTTATAATATGGAGTCACCAGGGCAGGCACAACCTGAGGACTGCTGTTCTGCACACCACGGAGTCAACAGGGCAGGCACAGCCTGAGGACTGCTGTCCTACACACCATGGAGTCACTAGGGCAGGCACAGCCTGAGGACTGCTGTTCTATACACCATGGAGTCACTAGGGCAGGCACAGCCTGAGGACTGCTGTCCTACACACCATGGAGTCACCAGGGCAGGCGCAGCCTGAGGACTGCTGTCCTACACACCATGGAGTCACTAGAGCAGGCACAGCCTGAGGACTGCTGTCCTACACACCATGGAGTCACTAGAGCAGGCACAGCCTGAGGACTGCTGTCCTACACACCATGGAGTCACTAGGGCAGGCGCAGCCTGAGGACTGCTGTTCTGCACACCACGGAGTCACTAGGGCAGGCACAGCCTGAGGACTGCTGTTCCACACACCATGGAGTCACTAGGGCAGGCACAGCCTGAGGACTGCTGTCCTACACACCATGGAGTCACCAGGGCAGGCACAACCTGAGGACTGCTGTTCTGCACACCACGGAGTCACCAGGGCAGGCACAGCCTGAGGACTGCTGTCCTACACACCATGGAGTCACTCAGGGCAGGTACAGCCTGAGGACTGCTGTCCTGCACACCATGGAGTCACTAGGGCAGACACAGCCTGAGGACTGCTGTCCTACACACCATGGAGTCACTCAGGGCAGGTACAGCCTGAGGACTGCTGTTCTACACACCATGGAGTCACTAGGGCAGACACAGCCTGAGGACTGCTGTGCTACACACCATGGAGTCACTAGGGCAGGCACAGCCTGAGGACTGCTGTTCTACACACCATGGAGTCACTCAGGGCAGGGTGGAGCCTGAGGACTGCTGTTCTACACAGTGGAGTCACAGGGTTAGGCACAGGGTTAGGCGCAGCCTGAGGACTACTATTCCATACACTTGGAGTCACTCAGAAAAAAACATAACCTGCTTCCCCCTCACTCAGCAAAACACTATATATGTATATACTGGAGATGGAATCCAGGGGCACTCTACCACTGAGCTACATCCCTAGGCTTATTTATTTATTTTTTAAACAGGGTCTGGCTAAATTGCACAAACTGGTCTCAAACTTGAGATCCTCCTGCCTCAGCCTCTTGAGGAGCTGCATTACAGGTGTACAACACTGTGCCCAGTGGTTTAAGAAAAATAAAGAGGTTTTATTTTTCCAAGAAAAATAGACTGGGTGTGGAGCTTAGTGTTAGAGCGCATCCTTAGCATGCATGAAGCCCTGGGTTCAATCCCCCAATAAAGAAAAATGGAAATGAAAGTTTTGCCACCAGAAGATCCATCTTAAATAAGAACATGAATCCCTCAGGCATAAGTAAATGCACCAGAAGAAAGAACAAAGCGTCCAAAGTGTAAAGATGTGGTGAATGTGAATGAGCAGACCAATCCTGTGCTTAGGTTTAACATACATGAGATCAAACTGCATAGCAGAAGCATTTCACAACTCAGGGAGGTGGAGCTCAGGGGCAGACCCTGGGTTCCATCCCCACCACCACACACAGACTCGCTAAAACTGGAGAATTCAACTCTGTTAAAGTTTTCCGATGTCTCTGAAATGCCCTGAAAAGTTCTGATTTATGATATACTTCAATACTTAAAGAATATTTGCTGTAATTTCTAGGGAAGCCACTCAATGAAGAGTAAAAATACTGATAACTACACATTAGTGAAGAGTAAAATACACAAGTATAAAATGCATCTTCAATTCAAAAAATAAGTTAAATGCATCTTCAATTCAAAAAATAAGTTAAAAGGAACAACTTATAGGATGGACAAGATAAAAATATTGAGATAGTAGGTAAGCCAATACATCACAAATGACATGAGTGCAGCTGTCCCAAACCCACTAAGGCACCACAGGACCTCCTCGTATCATGTCCAGGGTGCGCACTGTCAGAGAACTGGCCACTGTGGACTCCTGACCGCTGGCTGGAGGGACCACCCATCACTTCTCTTCCTGTCTGTGCTGTGCTCTTTGGAAAGCACTTCAGACAGCCCAAGCTTGGGCCTGAGTGGGTGTGCACCTGTCCTTGCAAGACCGAGCGTCCACATCAAGTATTTGGAATTTCTCTGCTTGGGACATCTGTCTAGTCTCTCTTATTTATTTACTCGATGACTTATTCATGTCTCTATGTACTAAGGGATATGTATGTTATTCTTTGGGTTATAATCTAACGCTGCCTTACTTTACTGCTCAAATTGTTCCAGATTTGATCATCTAAACTCTTTTCATTGTTTCCTTTGACATTTCTTCATCATTGTTTTAAAAACATACTACCGCAGTCTGGCTGGGCACAAATCACGAGCAACTGAAGCAGGAACAAACTTTATTTCTGAACTCCACCAGCACACTCCACACACCCTCCTCGGGGTTTCTCCCAAACGCCATGCGGCTCCTCCAGGAACCAACAACCAGAAAAATCCCTCCTCTGGCACTTCCCCAACCAATGGGAACTCTCCGGGAATCCCCGCGGGAGCTCAAGCAGAACTCAACAGGAACTCCGCCAGAACTCAAAAGTCATCATCTTAATGGCTCGCTAGCATCACCTCTCAACCACTACTTCTGGCAAAAATGCCATGTGTCATCCCGACTCTGCTGTGGCCCTCAACATCTCCCCCCTTCTGTTTAATTAAACAACAAGCAATGTGGCTAGGGACCGTGCCTGTTAGGCTGTCCAATACTACATATGGTCCTTACCTGTCATCAGATGAGCTGACCTCAAGGTGTCAGCCTCCTGTCTTAGGTTGGTACCACTGCAATTGGATCATACATGTCACTGACTGCTGGTCCAGCATACAGCCATACTTGTGGATAGGCCTTTGCACCAGTGTGTGGGGGGTGAGGTTCTTTGCCTCACCTCTGTTGGCCCCCAAATTTTAGACCATCACTAGCAGAAGGGAAGAGGATGCAAAATGCCATGATACCAAGCCAAATGACGGCTCTTTTTGGAAAAATTGTACCAGCGATGACACCATCTGCAAAGATACGCCAGCGCTACCACAATTTGTTGTATCAACAGATAGTTCACAATGCATACAAGTGATACATAGTGCAGGCAAGTTCTGCAAGCAGTTCAAAGCAGAGGAATCCATCAATATGTCCATTTCCTCACAAAGTAAATCAACTCATTGATTGAGCATTACTTGTTGAGTTATTATTCATTGATGTATCAGTTTATACAGTTTGTTGTGATAACTATCAAAGAAGTTGTAGTTTGATTTTATCTTTGTCTTCACCGGCACTGGGATGGAGATAGGAATTCTGGCAAAGACGGCTAAAAAAAAATTATGTAACATTCCAACAGGCACTAAGAAAACAATTTTCTGAACAATTTACATTATCCTGAACAGAATTATTAAATATAATGAAAAGGAAAGGTGAAAGTAAACAAACAGATCTGTTAACCTCCTTTTTTGTTCACATATTAAAACAATCCTCAACAGCTGTTTAACCAATTTAAATTAAACCATTTAAATCACGTGAATAAAAAAAAATTGGGATCCATTTTTTCATGAGCGCTCCCCATATATGATATATGGACATACGCACATACAGACATACAACACAAAACACAAGTGTGCACACATAACATACAACACATAAGACAATATTAAAGGCCTTGTAGCTTTACACAGGTGAAATCTCCATTGCAATGTTTAAAAACTCCACAGTCAAAAAATAAAACTGATCAGAAAAACATTAGCCTAGGTCTGTATGAGCTCAAAAAATAAAATAGAACTTCATGATGTGGGAAAGGGCAATAATAAAATAGATATTGAAAAAAGCATCCTTGTTAATCACTGTCGCAGATGTAAGAATAGCCAAGCTGGAGCTCTGGATATCAGCTCTTATGGATTTGAGTCAAATCATCTTCTTTTTGGTCTGTAGAAATCGCTTTGGTTAGTCTCTCTGGAATCCAAATCGGCTGCTGTTCTCCCTGAAGAAACACACAAACAGAACCCCGACTCCAGACAATCACTGGGTCAGGACCTTTCCATTGTTCTGTTAGAATATCCTTCCAAAGTACCTTAGGCTTATGTACATTTTTTTGACACATATGCCTTTCCGCAGCACTAAGCCCTGTGATGAATCCAAATTTTAAAAGTTTAGAGTAAAAAGCGTTATTTTAAGTTTATCTTTGGGGGATATATATACCCCTTCCCAATTCCCTCTTTTTGCTTTAATAAGTACATTTTAATAGTTTGATGAGCTCTTTCAACTATGCCTTGTCCCTGTGGATTGTATGGAATTCCTGTTATGTGAGTAATGCCAAATGATGAGCAAAATTGTTTAAAAGAGGTAGAAGTATACCCAGGACCATTATCTGTTTTTAACTGTTTTGGAACACCCACAGTGGCAAAATTTTGTAAGCAATGAGCTATAATATCTTTAGATTTTTCTCCAGCATGAAGGGAGCCCATCAAAAATCCAGAAGGAGTACCAACTGTAACATGCAAATATTTTAATTTTCCAAATTCTGGCAAGTATGTGACGTCCATCTGCCAAATATGGTTAGGTATCAATCCTCTAGGATTGACTCCAAGATTAACTTGTGGTAAAAAGGTCACACAATTTTGACATTGTTTTATTATTTGTCTAGCTTGTTCCTTAGTTATTTTAAAACACTTTTGTAAAGTATTAGCATTGGCATGGAACCTTTTATGAAAATTTGTAGCTTCTTCTAGAGTAGAAAAAATATGTATGTCATGTATGGTTTTATCTGCTAAATCATTGCCCAAACTAAGGGCTCCAGGCAATCCTGTATGTGCCCTGATATGTCCTATAAAGAATGGATCTTTTCTGTCCCAGATAAGACTTTGTATAGTGGAAAACAAAGAGAAAACAGTAGAGGAAGGGAAAATCCTACCAGCATCTTCAAGGGATACTATAGCATTAACTATATACTGACTATCAGAAAATAAATTAAATACAGAATCTTTAAACATCACAAAAGCTTGTGATACTGCATTAAGCTCTACCTTTTGAGCTGATTGTTTGGGTACTAAAAATGTAAAAGTTTGATCAGGGGTAACTACTGCTGCTGTACCATTATTTGACCCATCAGTGAATATATTTGGAGCATTCATGATAGGTGTTTTTCTTGTCATTTTTGGAAAAACTACAGGATGCGAAGACCAAAAAGACAACAAAGGGTTAGATGGTAAGTGGTTATCAAATGAAACATTAGATTTGCACATGACTATTGCCCAAGTATTTAACTCATTAGCTAACTCATCAATTTGACCCATAGTATATGGAGTAATCATTTTATTGGGAGAAATTCTAAACACTACCTTTGCTGCTTTTATTCCTTTGAGTATTAATTGTCCTACAGCCTCAGGATACCTAGTAAGAATAGTGTTAGGAGAATAAGATAAATGTATCCACAATAATGGACCTTCTTGCCAAAATACTCCTGTAGGAATATTTTTTGTTGGTATTACAATAAATAATAAAGGCAAACTTATATCAATTCTATCCAAATGCATATTTTCCATATATGTTTCAATAATTTTTAATGCCTTTCTTGCTTCAGGCATTAACATGCGGGGTGAATTTGGATCTGAGGGACCTTTTAGAATATCAAATAAAGGTCCCAACTCTTCTGTTGGTATGCCTAGATAAGGCCTTATCCAATTTATGTCTCCTAATAACTTTCAAAAGTCGTTAAGTGATTTGAGTTGATCTACTCGTATTTGAATTTTTGGTGGACGGACCATGGTTGAGGATAATAGAACTCCTAAATAATTAATTGGAAAATTTAATTGTACTTTATCTATTGCTATCTCTAGATTATAATTTTTTAATAAGTTTGTAAGTGTGGCATAACATTCTAGCAATGTGTTTTTATCTTTGTGTGCTAATAATACATCATCCATATAATGAAATATTTGTAGTTCAGGATTTTGATTTCTAAGTGGCTGGATTGCTTTGTTAACATAAATTTGACACATACTTGGGCTGTTAGCCATCCCTTGAGGAGTACTTTCCCTTCATATCTCTGATCAGGACCTTCATGATTTAGTGCAGGGATAGTAAATGCAAAACGTGGACTATCCTCAGGATGAATTGGAATTGAAAAAAAAACAATCTTTAATATCTATAGCTAAAAACGTACCAGGTTTTTGGCAAAGCAGACAACTGAGGAATCTCTGATTGAGCAGGTCCCATAATAACCATCTCATTATTAATGGCTCTTAAATCTTGCAATAATCTCCATTTACCAGATTTCTTTTTGATGACAAAAATGGGAGTATTATAGGGAGATAAGGAAGGTTGTATATGTCCCTCCGCTAATTGTTGTTTGACCAGGTCATGGGCTGCTTGTATCTTTTCTTTAGTCAGGGGCCACTGAGGAACCCACACTGGTCTTTCTGATTTCCAAGTGATTTTTATTGTCTCAGTGACCCCTTCTGAAAACCCAATCCATGTCTATCTATTCCTTGATCTATTTGAATTGGTGCCGCTATACCTTGTTCTTGTTCTCCTAATCTTTTTTCTTTCCTAAAACCTTGTCTAGCCCTAATAGTGGGTGCATTTGGGTTGATGTTATTTGTTAATGTCAAACCTAATTGATCTAGGACATCTCGTCCCCATAAATTTACGGGAAGATGATCCAATACATATGGCTGTATAGTTCCTTCACATCCTTCAGGATCCTTCCAATCTAATACCATTGCACTTCTATGGGGATTAGTCGCCACTCCTAGGCCTCGAAGCGTTTGAGTGGCTTGTTGTAATGGCCAATGTTTTGGCCATTCTTGACGAGATATGATGTTAAGGTCTGCACCTGTATCCAGTAGCCCATTAAATTCATGTCCTTAAATATTTAGTTTTAGCATTGGGCAAGAATCTAAATTTAAAGAAAGCATAGCCCAATCTACACCTGTGGAGCCTAATCCCCTGGAACCTCTTTCTATAGTACTACTGGAAAATTTATCATATAGGCTGGGTATTATTAGTAACTGTGCTATTCTATCTCCTGGTGAAATTACTGATATACCCTTTGGAGAACTAGCTATAATTTTTATTTCACCTTCATAATCGGGATCAATTACCCCAGGACTTATCATAAGTCCTTTTAGAGTAGAAGAACTGCGTCCTAACAATAAGCCTACTGTTCCTTAGGGAAGAGGTCCTTTTACTCCTGTGGGAATGATTTGAACTCCCATCTCTGGAGTTAGTACTGCTCTGGCGGAGGTGCAGATGTCTAACCCTGCACTCCCTCTGGTTAGTCTGATGAGAGATCTGATGGATAATGTGTCCTGGACACTACCTTGATGGTGTCGCTGGGTTCCTCCATGGTGTTTCTGGGTTCCTCCAGTGCCCCGTATATTTGTGGTTGTGGGCCCTGGAGCATTGGGCCCCCCTGTACGTTTTTTGGCAATGGAGCCCGATGCCTTTCTCCATGATATCGTGGATAAACACCTGGACCTTGTCCATTTTTTGATAATGGAGTACCCTCTATGGTGGTTTGAGAATGGCATTCATTAGCCCAATGTCTCCCTCTACAGCATCGTGGGCAAATACCCGGTATTCAACTCCTTTGATACCTAGCTTTGTTAAACCCTCCTCCTATGGGGCAATTCCTTTTAAAATGTCCTGTTTGTTCACAATTGTAGCATGTTTTTGGCCTGGCATCTAAAGCCTGTTGTACTGCAGCTGCCAAGACTTGCCCTTGTTCATTAATGTCTCTACATAATTTAATACATGTGTTTAAATCTCCATGTTTCCATGGTCTAATGACCTCTCTGCACCAACGATTTGCTTGCTCATAAGCCAGTTGTTTTATTAATGGCATTGCTTGTTCTGTATCCCCAAAAACTCTGGTAGCTGTTTGAATAAGCCTATCTACAAATTCAGCGTAAGGTTCATTAGCTCCCTGTATTACCTTAGATAATTGACCTTGTAAATCTCCATGTCCTTGTAAAGTCTTCCATGCCCTAACTGCATCTGCAGCAATTTGTGAATATATGGCAGGATCATATTCAATTTGTTGCTGTTGACTCTCATAAGGTCCTTTTCCTAACAACATATCTAGATTTCTTTGAGGGTAACTGGCTGCTGCATTTCGCCTAGCTGTCTCCTTGCAAAATTCCTCATTGGCAACCTTCCATAACAAATATTGTCCTCCATTTAGCACAGATTTACACATTCTAGCCCAGTCTGTTGGCGTCATGTCCAAGTTGGTAATGGATTCGACCATGCTTACAGTGAAGGGTGCTTGAGGGCCATAACTGCTTCACTGTTTTGAAATCTAAAGCACGGTGAATTCGCTGCCCTCCTGCCTGCTCAAGTACAGGGCATGCTAATCTTTGAGGTCCTGTCTCAGGATCCCATCTATCAACTATGGGGGTTGAGGGCCACTCAGTTGTCTCCATAGGTGGAGCAGTTGGTTGGACACTTACGCCCTCTGGTGATAGAACGGTGTTAGTAGCAGCCTCCTGTTGTAGCTTTTTCCCTAATAGCTGTTTCTCCTCTAAGCTTTCTTCCTTTAAATTTTCTTCCTCTGTCTGACTAGCTCAAGAGTCCTTCTCTTTTGCTTGATCTAAAATGTCTTTCTCCATGGTCTGAACCCCTAACAATTTTCTTAACACTCTTTCAGTTTGTTTTTTACTAATTTCTAATCTACTATAACGATAACGCAACCCAACAAGATAACACAAAACAAAACCGAAACAGAATGAAACAAAAATGGAACAAAAAATCGTTGTATCAATTTTTCTATTTTCTTGACATGTGCATTTGTGGTCTATTTCTATCTCTTCCTCAGGGGCAAACAACTTCAAACCTTGAGCCAACCATTTTTCCCAGTTTGCCTGAGATAGTTCTAGGGATAGGCAGCTTGAAACAAAAACAAAACAAATCAAAACAAGAACACATTGTTTTTGTAAATGGTCACCCATTCTCTCGCCTTCCCTTAGGGGCGAGCAATTTCACTTACCTCCGAGTTTCAGGCGTTCCCAACGGGCTGCCAAATGCCGCAGTCTGGCTGGACACAAACCACGAGCCACTGAAGCAGGAACAAACTTTATTTCTGAACTCCACCAGCACACTCCACACACGCTCCCCGGGAATTCTCCCGAAGGCCACGTGGCTCCTCCAGGAACCAGCAACCAGAAAAATCCCTCCTCCGGCACTTCCCCAACCAATGGGAACTCTCCGGGAATCCCCGCGGGAGCTCAAGCAGAACTCAAAGGGAACTCCGCCAGAACTCAAAAGTCATCATCTTAATGGCTCGCTAGCATCACCTCTCAACCACTACTTCTGGCAAAAATGCCATGCGTCATCCCGACTCGGCTGTGGCCCTCAGCAACATACATCAATAGGTGCTTTTTGTGCCATTTTAGATTTACAGAAAGCTGGGGGAGATGGGACAGAGCCCATAGATCTGGGCCCCACTCCCACCCCAGCACACCATCTCCTGCTAGGGTGGTGTAGTCATTATGATTAATGAAACCATGTGTATGCAGTATTCTTAATGAATGTCTACAGCTCCTGCTCTTCCAGTCTTCTGGGAGAGGAAGAGTGTAGGACTAAGGCTCTGTTCCCGGAGGTTGAGAGTCCTGTGATCCTTGGTCCTTGGGTGTGAGGCCAAAGATAAGCCATTACCCTGGTTCAGAAGCCCAACGACAGCGAGGCGGAGATGGCAATTAGAACAGGCTATTGCAGGAGGGAAAAGAGGGAGAATGTGAGGCACCCTGAAGAAAGGGGAATGCGGGTCATCTAGGGACTGAAATGTGCCCAAATGATTAGGGTTTGGGCCTTGGTACGATGGGGTAAGAGCTTCAGGTGGCACTGGAGTGGGAGGTAGCACAGCTATTTGGGCCCAGAGTTGGGGAGAAGTCAAAGCCGTGCTGTGCCGAGCCTCAGGGTCTGTGCCTATGTGCTTGGGTCACTTTGCCCTCTCTGGCCCAGCACCCCTGGCAGGTCACGTAATGGTCAGCTGACCTTTGGATTGGCTTGTGGGCTCATGAATGGCCTGGGGAACATGACATGTGCCCTACTCTACATAGGAGTGTTGCAGGCCTGATGGAACGAGGGTCAGGGGGATTGGAGTCCACTCAGCTGCTGAGTGGTCTGCCTGCCCCCCTACGATGCCCACTGACACGGGGGGGGGGCGTGTGTCCTTGTGGCTGACGTGACGGGTACAGCATCCAGGGTTGACGGCTGGTCAGGGACCACGCTCCCATCTCCTCTCCTGCTGGCCTCTCGCTGTGTTCGTGGGCAGGAGATACCCCCTGCAGAGTGGATCCCATCGCCAGGCAGAGGAGAGGTCTCAGGTAGATGGCATCCGACTGGCTGACGGTTCCTCACCCCTAGTCTTTCTCTCCTCTCCCTGGTGAAATGGCTTCCTGCTAGAATTCCCTGTGTTCTGTCTTTGATGTCACGTCTAACACTGCAAGTGAAAAATGCATTTAGACTGGATAATTGGAAACTTTGTGATTAGTTGGTGATCAATACCCAACTTGGCCAATGTCAAGACGATCTAAGGATAGACTGACTAAAACTCATGAACTTTCAAATCACAATTAGTTTACAAATGTATATTAACTTTTGGAGGTTAGGATGATTTCTTGTTCTGATATCAGATCAAAGGATAAAACTTCAGTTAGGTATTGGAAGGCCCATGTCCCGGGGAGGTGGTTATAGGACTGTTGTCGTGAGCAGGTGGACAAATTGGGAGGCAAGGAGTCGTTTGGTCCACTGTCCTCTCATCTTGTGAGCACCTAGTGTTTCCTCGTGTTCTTTTAAAACCTTGGCACTGACTTCCGAGGGCCGGCTGGCTGGATGGGGCTTCTGCACCTGTCCCTCAGGTCTGTCCCCACTGCCCTTCTGGCTTCCAGGCAGGCAAGCAGTTCCCAGGGAGGCCGAGTGCAATAGGCCCCAGTGCAGTTCCCAGGCAGGCCAAGGCCTGAGGCCCAGAGCAGTCCCGGGCAGGCCGAGGCCTGAGGCCCAGTGCTCACTTGGACCTCTGCTTCTCTGGTTGTGCAGGTGCCTTAATTTTAAAGTACCATCTAAAGAGAGCACACTGGCTTTCCACCATGACCACGGAATGCCCACAGGGTGGGCCCCCAGACCCTGCCCTCACGGTGCCGTGGCCAGGCACATGCAGTGATTTTCGGTGTTCCCGCCTTTCAGGACCCATCAAGCTTTGTAAACGCCTGCTGCTGGACCAGGCCTGCCCACAGCACTGTGTGATTTTCACGGCAGAACATTCTATGTGGCTAGTGGGGTCTGTCAGGCCTCTGGGAGGCAGACATTGTCCAGATCAAACCACCTGGCCCCTCAGGGCCATGACCTCAGAGGACGCTGCGTCCTGGAGCCCGGGTCCTCACTTCCCTTGTGCCTCCACAGCCATCTTACACATTCTCTCTTTCTGCAGAAATCGTGAGCGCTGCTGCACAGGATCAATCCCTTCCCCGTTACGTCCCTCATCTTGGCAACGGCCTCCTGAGGTCAGTCTTACTCTCCCCATTTTACAGAAGGGAGACTGCCATCTGAAGTCACAGGAACACACTTATGTTCATAGGCTGGGAGACCCAGGGCCGAACCCACGGTGAGACCCCCAGTCGCACTTCCCAGCTCTGTGCCTCATCCAGACGTGGTTGCTTAATGCGTTTTGATAACACTCTCAAAGGTCTTTAGCCCTTTAGTCCTCAGGAGTCAAGGAAAGCTTCCCAGGAGAAATCTGATAAGGCATTTGAAAGAAAGAAGCTAATTAGTTTTCCGGATGACTAGAGAGCTTACTTCCCTTTTGCTTGAACAAGTGCTTCAGGCAAGTTAATAAAGGAGGGTCAGGCTCTTTAACTGCAGAACCTTCAGATGCCAACTCCCCGGTCAGTGTTCAGACAGCCCCACAGCCTCCTGAATGACGCTCTTTCTTCTCCTGGGTATTGTACTCTGTTTGTTTCTATAAGTATACATTATGAATCACCTTGGTGGCAGCAGACCCCAGCTCATCTCTGCATGGCAAAGACAAACATTTGCTCCCTCCTGTTTTTACAGTTGATGTGCCTCACTAAACAGCAGGGTGGACTAGTGACCAGTCACACAAAACCACTGCTGTTTGTTCATTTTTTCCTTAAAATTAGCTCAGATGATTGTTTAAAGATATAGCTGGAATATGCAGGGGAGTCTGCATGGGGGGTGCCCAGAATCAGAACCCAGAAAATGCCCCTACCGTGAGCATCACACAGTGACACTTTAAAATGGCACGAGCAGTATTTCTGCACGATTCCAGGCTAACATCAACGTTTGATGCATGATGAAAACGTGACACCACCAAGAGTGACTCCCCAGCAAGACCAGAGTGCCAGGGTCCTGTGTGGTCCCCTAGAATGCACCCCAAGTCTCATGTGTTGACGGCTTGGTCCCCACTGGCAGTGCTACTGGGAGCTTTAGGGATGGGGCCTAGTTGGATGGCGGGTCAGGGTGTGCCTTGGAAGGGGTTTGTCCCTGTGCCCCTTTTCTCTTCCTGTTTCTCTCTTTTCTTCCCAACTTCCATGAAGTGAGCAGCTCTGGTCTACCACCTATTCCCTGCCATGATGATCTGTCTCACCAAAGGTGCAAAGTGACAGGGCCAACTGATCCTGGACTGAGACCTGTCACTCTGTGACCCGAGCTAACCCTTGGCTCCTCGCACTTGTCTTGCTCAGGCATTTTGTCACAGGGGTGGAGAGCTGACTGATGCACAGTTTAAAAGCACAGAGAGAACCCTGAGTCCAAAGGCCAGCACTCAGTGTCTCTGCTACTTTACAAGAACAATCGAGTGACTCCCTCCAGCCTTCTTTCACAGCTGGGAAACCAAGCCTGAGGTATCTATGGATTTCATATTCTTATTGAAAGGCTAAAGGATCCATTGCATAAGATGTGGACACACTTCCCTGACAGACTCCAGGCACTCCGTCAGTGAGAGTGGTGGTCTCCTCCCTGGGACTCCTCACCTGTGGTCTCCTCCCCGGGGCCCCAGGCCCTCCACCAGCAATCCTGGATTTGCAGAATGTGTGTCTCAGGTCTCCTCTGGGGTTTTCAGGGCTGTCTTTGCGTTATCTGTGAGTTCTTCCAAAGTTTTATCCACCTAAAACTGGATAAAACTTTGTTCTTTTTTGACAGTTTTACTTAATTATTCATTTTCTAATTATTGGCAGAGTCTTTCCTTGGTTTTATAAACTCAGAAGCCATTGAGAATGCAATATAAAATCCTGAACAGCAGTAGCAGAAGCTGACCGCCCTGACCTTCCGTCTTACTGGGTGGAACCCATGTTTGTGTGTGGAAGAAAGGGAGCCGGTGGTCAGGAGGAGGGAAGGGAAGGACTGGGGGGAGGAGAGGCCGCGCTCGGCTTTACCTTCCTGTGCAGCTGCCCCAGTGCCCTGGTTCTCCCTGCAGCGCCTCCGCCTTCTCTGTCACCCTGCCATGTCACAACAGGTCCAGGAAAAATGCCACAGCCCAAGTTTTGTCTCTAGGATTTTTAAAGTGTCTCAGTGGGAACTCACAGGGTCCAGCCTTTTCCTGCATAAAAACAATTGAATCAAATTTAAAACCTTTGATCTAGTTTCCCCACCAGGTTCTTATTAGGTTCTACTGCGTTTTGCTTTAATGTTTTGATATTATGGCCTTTTATCACTTTCAATGCATGCATTCTTGTGTATTTTCAAGATTTTCTTTTAGGACCTTTTAGTTTGGATATCTTAAGATATTCACCTACTAATTTATTTTCATTCTACTGTCAATATATACACACTATTCTTTAAAAAGTAATTTCTCCTGCTCTCAAGATAATAATTGTACATTAAAAAATTAGGAAACCACAAAATAGCCCAAAGGGTACAAGTCAGGCTGGCTGCACCCACAGACAGCACTCCTGAAGCCCTGCAGCCACACTCAGTCCTTCTCACGGGCTGTGTGCACAAGACACGGGGTGGTCCTGCCCACAACACTTGAGCCTCCCTTTTGCTCAACAGCACGTCTCATTCTTGTTTCATCCAACAGCCTGGAGCCTGACGTCGGCCGTGCTGCACCCTGTTGTGTGGATCACCACGATGGTGCCACCAACTCCCTCTTCGCACTCTTGAACATCCAGCCTGTCTTCAAGCTTTTCTCAATCATGCATAATGAACACCACACATCCTAACAGCAGCTCCAGACACCAGCCCTTGGCCGAAGCCCATGTCAGACCCTGAGTCTGTCCACCCACTCCAGGTCCTGTCAGGAATGCTTCCAGGAAGATGGTGTTCTCTGCCAGCCAGTCTAGGAGCCAGGGTAGTGGGGACACCCACCCCTCTGCTTCAGACACATCTTCCGTTTACCTGCCTCCAAGCTGTCCTCCCCCAATGCAACCAGCCCGGCCCTGAAGTTTGGGGCCAGAATGTCAGCTTTGATCCCAGCTCCGCTGCTGCCCTTCTGTGTGGCCAGCACAAAGCCGTGTGAGTGCTCCGCAGCATGGCTAACTGGTCAGTAAGTGGGTGTCCAGTGCACAAAGGCACATGTCAGACTCACTGAGAGGCTGTCTCAACCAGCCTCAACAACACAGTGTCACCTTTGGGGTGTGACACCCGTGAAGAGGGCTCCAGGTCAGACAGGTTCCTCAGCAAAACCAGGACACAGACCTCGTGGCCCCTGTGCTGGGCCAGGGATGGGAGAGCTTTGCCGACGGCCCCATGGCAGTAAGTGGCCCTGGGAGCTGGAATCCTGCCTCTGTCAGGTGGGCGTTGCCCCTGTGGCTCCCACCCATCAGTAACAGGTTCATGGAAGTTAAAATTACCAACAGGAATTTAATTCTGAACCTCTATCTAAATAATGATGGAGCACAGGACACACTAATACCTCTTATTTTAACACTCATTAATAAATTAGGAGATAACGGTCGCCATAAACTGAATATAAACCATCTTGCCAGCTAATTTCTACAGTGTTGGGACGCTGCTATTTATATTGTGTCTTACGTCCTGTAAGAAGCGGGGTCTGGTCTTCCCAAAGCCCCCAGGTGCTGCATGGCGTTAAGAGCTCCCTGGACTTATTCTTTTTGCCTCCAGGAAATCATCTGAGATTCCTGCCACAGTCAGACATATTTCAGAAAAAGGCATTCGATACAACTGATGCAGACGAAAACCACCCCACGCTCCAGGGAGCTGTGGAACCTGGTGCTTGAGACAATCTGCAATTGATCTAGAATCTTCTCAACTATTTCTCCAGGGAACCTAGAGGAGAGGAATGGCTGTTCCTAGGCCTGAGCCGGAGCCCTTGCACCTGGGCGTCCCTCACCTGGCAAGGCCAGCAGGTGCTCTGGAGCCCGCACACCAAGGGATTTTCCACCCTGGTGGCTGAGCCAGCTCCTCTGTGAGCCGGCCTGTGCTGCCCTCTGCTGGCTGGCAGGGCTCAACTGCTACCCCAAGAGGGATGAGCTGCAATTAAAGCAGGTCACCTGGTTCAGAGACTAAGCCCACTAAGAATCAGACCATTAATAGGGTTTTCATCATTCTTTTTTTTTTTTTTTAATTTTTTTTATTGGTTGTTCAAAACATTATAAAGCTCTTGACATATCATATTTCATACATTAGATTCCAGTTGGTTATGAACTCCCAATTTTACCCCAAATACAGATTGCAGAATCACATTGGTTACACATCCACATTTTTACATAATGCCCTATTAGTAACTGTTGTATTCTGCTACCTTTCCTATCCTCTACTATCCCCCCTCCCTCCCCTCCCATCTTCTCTCTCTACCCCATCCACTGTAATTCATATCTCTCCTTGTTTATTTTCCCATTCCCCTCACAACCTCTTATATGTAATTTTGTATAACAATGAGGGTCTCCCTCCATTACCATGCAATTTCCCTTTTCTCTCCCTTTCCATCCTACCTCATGTATCTGTTTAATGTTAATCTTTTCTTCCTGCTCTTCCTCCCTGCTCTGTTCTTAGTTGCTCTCATTATATCAAAGAAGACATTTGGTATTTGTTTTTTAGGGATTGGCTAGCTTCACTAAGCATAATTTGCTCTAGTGCCATCCATTTCCCTGCAAATTCTATGATTTTGTCATTTTTTAGTGCTGCATAATACCATCTCACTCCAGTAAGATTGGCAGCCATTATGAAGTCAAACAACAACAAGTGCTGGAGAGGATGTGGGGAAAAGGGTACTCTTGTACATTGCTGGTGGGACTGCAAACTGGTGCGGCCAATCTGGAAAACAGTATGGAGACTCCTGGGAAAGCTGGGAATGGAACCACCATTTGACCCAGCTATTGCCCTTCTTGGACTTTTCCCAGAAGACCTTAAAAGAGCGTACTACAGGGACACTGCTACATCGATGTTCATAGCAGCACAATTCACAATTGCTAGACTGTGGAACCAACCCAGATGCCCTTCAATAGATGAATGGATAAAAAAAATGTGGGTTTTCATCATTCTACAAACGAGTCTTCCGACGGGCCCCCAGTTTTGCCTTGCTGGGACCCTCTGTCTTGTTTTCAGAAATCCTTCAGGTCCCTCCCACTCTGTTCCAGGGAAAGCTGGAGATGGAAGCCTGCTAAGTCCTCCAGAAAGCCTTGGGTTCAACTCACCAGCTGCTGAGTCCCAGGAAGTGACAGCTTTGAACTTCAGTTTTCTAACTGTTACAACAGAAATGATCATGTTCACCTCGCAGGGTTTTGAGGGTACTCTGTCGTTAAGGTTCAAAAAATATCTGCAAGCACTTGCAAATGGCAGCTGTAACAGGTGACGGAATGTCCACTAGATTTCAATATATGAAATTCTCAAAGAGTACACAGGAAAGACTAACTGAAAGACGAACAGAGAGATTCACTTGGTCACACTGAGCCTGATTTAAAAACACCCAACTTAGCGCCACGTATATGCAGATGCTTTCATGGATGAAAGGGTCAAAGATGAATGGAGAGGTAGCAAAGGCCGGAGTGCAGAGACAATTCAGTGGCAGAGACCCACTGGCCCAGCAAGAGACCCACCTGCCTGACGCAGGGAGGCGAGAGTGGAGAACAAGGGTGGCGAGGCAGGCCAGCCGCCAGTAACGCTTGCCCAAAGGGGTCACGGAAGTCGAGGGGTCAGCAGCGCCGCCCAGGCCTCACGACCTCACACACAGCACAAGCTCTGGGGCCCAGTCTCTGGACAAGCACCTCTCAAATGCTGGACAGTGTCTTTGAGCTGGACAGACAGCACAGCTGGGGCACAGACTGTGCCAGCAAACTGCTGCCCCGGAAGAAATCACACAGTGTCTCCTCCACCTCCCAGAACAATGGAGCGGGCATGAGCTGTCTCCTCCACCTCCCAGAACAACTAGGTTCATTTTTCTTTTCATGGCATGGACCCTTGGCCTCCTTCTTCTCTGGCATTCACTTAGAAATTGGTGTCTCCCCCAACACATTATTTATATACTACTACATGTCCAGGTTGGGTTTTCACTCTTCTACATACAAATACATAAATAACCACGAAAATACTGAATCTTGGTGACATCTTAAGAGACCACATTAGCACTGGGAGGTGTAGGGACCAGGCTGAACCTGCCCTGGTGACTCCATGGTGTGTGGAACACCAGTCCTCAGGCTGCACCTGCCCTGAGTGACTCCATGGTGTGTGGAACAGCAGTCCTCAGGCTGTGCCTGCCCTAGTGACTCCATGGTGTGTAGAACAGCAGTCCTCAGGCTGTGCCTGCCCTAGTGACTCCATGGTGTGTAGAACAGCAGTCCTCAGGCTGTGCCTGCCCTAGTGACTCCATGGTGTGTAGAACAGCAGTCCTCAGGCTGTGCCTGCCCTAGTGACTCCATGGTGTGTGGAACAGCAGTCCTCAGGCTGTGCCTGCCCTAGTGACTCCATGGTGTGTAGAACACCAGTCCTCAGGCTGTGCCTGCCCTGAGTGACTCCATGGTGTGTGGAACAGCAGTCCTCAGGATGTGCCTGCCCTAGTGACTCCATGGTGTGTAGAACAGCAGTCCTCAGGCTGTGCCTGCTCTAGTGATTCCATGGTGTGTAGGACAGCAGTCCTCAGGCTGTGCCTGCCCTAGTGACTCCATGGTGTGTAGGACAGCAGTCCTCAGGCTGCGCCTGTCCTAGTGACTCCATGGTGTGTAGAACAGCAGTCCTCAGGCTGTGTCTGCCCTAGTGACTCCATGGTGTGTAGGACAGCAGTCCTCAGGCTGTGCCTGCCCTAGTGACTCCATGGTGTGTAGAACAGCAGTCCTCAGGCTGTGCCTGCCCTGGTGACTCCATGGTGTGTAGAACAGCAGTCCTCAGGCTGTGCCTGTCCTGAGTGACTCCATGGTGTGCAGAACAGCAGTCCTCAGACTGTGCCACCCCTAGTGACTCCATGGTGTGTAGGACAGCAGTCCTCAGGCGGTGCCTGCTCTACTGACTCCATGGTGTGTAGGACACCAGTCCTCAGGCTGTGCCTGCCCTAGTGACTCCATGGTGTGTAGGACAGCAGTCCTCAGGCTGTGCCTGCTCTAGTGACTCCATGGTGTGTAGGACAGCAGTCCTCAGACTGTGCCTCCCCTAGTGACTCCATGGTGTGTAGGACAGCAGTATTCAGGCCGTGCCTGCTCTAGTGACTCCATGGTGTGTAGAACAGCAGTCCTCAGGCTGTTCCTGCCCTGGTGAATCCATGGTGTGTGGAACAGCAGTCCTCAGGCTGTGCCTGCCCTAGTGACTCCATGGTGTGTAGAACAGCAGTCCTCAGGCTGTGTCTGTCCTAGTGACTCCATGGTGTGTAGGACAGCAGTCCTCAGGCTGTTCCTGCCCTGGTGAATCCATGGTGTGTGGAACAGCAGTCCTCAGGCTGTGCCTTTCCTGGTGACTCCATGGTGTGTAGAACAGCAGTCCTCAGGCTGTGCCTGTCCTAGTGACTCCATGGTGTGTGGAACAGCAGTCCTCAGGCTGTGCCTGCCCTAGTGACTCCATGGTGTGTAGAACAGCAGTCCTCATGCTGTGCCTGCCCTAGTGACTCCATGGTGTGTAGGACAGCAGTCCTCAGGCTGTGCCTGCCCTAGTGACTCCATGGTGTGTAGAACAGCAGTCCTCAGGCTGTGCCTGCCCTAGTGACTCCATGGTGTGTGGAACAGCAGTCCTCAGGCTGCACCTGCCCTGAGTGACTCCATAGTCTGTGGAACAGCAGTCCTCAGGCTGTGCCTGCCCTAGTGACTCCATGGTGTGTAGAACAGCAGTCCTCAGGCTGTGCCTCCCCTAGTGACTCCATGGTGTGTAGAACAGCAGTCCTCAGGCTGTGCCTGCCCTAGTGACTCCATGGTGTGTAGAACAGCAGTCCTCATGCTGTGCCTGCCCTAGTGACTCCATGGTGTGTAGGACAGCAGTCCTCAGGCTGTGCCTGCCTAGTGACTCCATGGTCTGTGGAACAGCAGTCCTCAGGCTGTGCCTGCCCTAGTGACTCCATGGTGTGTAGAACAGCACTCCTCAGGCTGTGCCTCCCCTAGTGACTCCATGGTGTGTAGGAAAGCAGTCCTCAGGCTGTGCCTGCCCTGGTGACTCCATGGTGTGTGGAACAGCAGTCCTCAGGCTGTGCCTGCCCTGAGTGACTCCATGGTGTGTGGAACAGCAGTCCTCAGGATGTGCCTGCCCTAGTGACTCCATGGTGTGTAGAACAGCAGTCCTCAGGCTGTGCCTGCTCTAGTGATTCCATGGTGTGTAGGACAGCAGTCCTCAGGCTGTGCCTGCCCTAGTGACTCCATGGTGTGTAGGACAGCAGTCCTCAGGCTGCGCCTGTCCTAGTGACTCCATGGTGTGTAGAACAGCAGTCCTCAGGCTGTGTCTGCCCTAGTGACTCCATGGTGTGTAGGACAGCAGTCCTCAGGCTGTGCCTGCCCTAGTGACTCCATGGTGTGTAGAACAGCAGTCCTCAGGCTGTGCCTGCCCTGGTGACTCCATGGTGTGTAGAACAGCAGTCCTCAGGCTGTGCCTGTCCTGAGTGACTCCATGGTGTGCAGAACAGCAGTCCTCAGACTGTGCCACCCCTAGTGACTCCATGGTGTGTAGGACAGCAGTCCTCAGGCGGTGCCTGCTCTACTGACTCCATGGTGTGTAGGACACCAGTCCTCAGGCTGTGCCTGCCCTAGTGACTCCATGGTGTGTAGGACAGCAGTCCTCAGGCTGTGCCTGCTCTAGTGACTCCATGGTGTGTAGGACAGCAGTCCTCAGACTGTGCCTCCCCTAGTGACTCCATGGTGTGTAGGACAGCAGTATTCAGGCCGTGCCTGCTCTAGTGACTCCATGGTGTGTAGAACAGCAGTCCTCAGGCTGTTCCTGCCCTGGTGAATCCATGGTGTGTGGAACAGCAGTCCTCAGGCTGTGCCTGCCCTAGTGACTCCATGGTGTGTAGAACAGCAGTCCTCAGGCTGTGTCTGTCCTAGTGACTCCATGGTGTGTAGGACAGCAGTCCTCAGGCTGTTCCTGCCCTGGTGAATCCATGGTGTGTGGAACAGCAGTCCTCAGGCTGTGCCTTTCCTGGTGACTCCATGGTGTGTAGAACAGCAGTCCTCAGGCTGTGCCTGTCCTAGTGACTCCATGGTGTGTGGAACAGCAGTCCTCAGGCTGTGCCTGCCCTAGTGACTCCATGGTGTGTAGAACAGCAGTCCTCATGCTGTGCCTGCCCTAGTGACTCCATGGTGTGTAGGACAGCAGTCCTCAGGCTGTGCCTGCCCTAGTGACTCCATGGTGTGTAGAACAGCAGTCCTCAGGCTGTGCCTGCCCTAGTGACTCCATGGTGTGTGGAACAGCAGTCCTCAGGCTGCACCTGCCCTGAGTGACTCCATAGTCTGTGGAACAGCAGTCCTCAGGCTGTGCCTGCCCTAGTGACTCCATGGTGTGTAGAACAGCAGTCCTCAGGCTGTGCCTCCCCTAGTGACTCCATGGTGTGTAGAACAGCAGTCCTCAGGCTGTGCCTGCCCTAGTGACTCCATGGTGTGTAGAACAGCAGTCCTCATGCTGTGCCTGCCCTAGTGACTCCATGGTGTGTAGGACAGCAGTCCTCAGGCTGTGCCTGCCTAGTGACTCCATGGTCTGTGGAACAGCAGTCCTCAGGCTGTGCCTGCCCTAGTGACTCCATGGTGTGTAGAACAGCACTCCTCAGGCTGTGCCTCCCCTAGTGACTCCATGGTGTGTAGGAAAGCAGTCCTCAGGCTGTGCCTGCCCTGGTGACTCCATGGTGTGCAGGACAGCAGTCCTCAGGCTGTTCCTGCCCTGGTGAATCCATGGTGTGTGGAACAGCAGTCCTCAGGCTGTGCCTGTCCTAGTGACTCCATGGTGTGTAGGACAGCAGTCCTCAGGCTGTGCCTGCCCTAGTGACTCCATGGTGTGTAGGACAGCAGTCCTCAGGCTGTGCCTGCCCTGGTGACTCCATGGTGTGTGGAACAGCAGTCCTCAGGCTGTGCCTGCTCTAGTGACTCCGTGGTGTACAGAACAGCAGTCCTCAGGCTGTGCCTGCCCTAGTGACTCCATGGTGTGTAGGACAGCAGTCCTCAGGCCGTGCCTGCTCTAGTGACTCCATGGTGTGTAGGACAGCAGTCCTCAGGCTGTGCCTGCCCTGGTGACTCCATGGTGTGTAGAACAGCAGTCCTCAGGCTGTGCCTGCCCTGGTGACTCCATGGTGTGTAGAACAGCAGTCCTCAGGCTGTGCCTGTCCTGAGTGACTCCATGGTGTGCAGAACAGCAGTCCTCAGACTGTGCCTCCCCTAGTGACTCCATGGTGTGTAGGACAGCAGTCCTCAGGCTGTGCCTGCTCTAGTGACTCCATGGTGTGTAGAACAGTAGTCCTCAGGCTGTGCCTGCTCTAGTGACTCCATGGTGTGTAGGACACCAGTCCTCAGGCTGTGACTGCCCTAGTGACTCCATGGTGTGTGGAACAGCAGTCCTCAGGCTGTGCCTGCCCTAGTGACTCCATGGTGTGTAGGACAGCAGTCCTCAGGCTGTGCCTGCTCTAGTGACTCCATGGTGTGTAGGACAGCAGTCCTCAGACTGTGCCTCCCCTAGTGACTCCATGGTGTGTAGGACAGCAGTATTCGGGCCGTGCCTGCTCTAGTGACTCCATGGTGTGTAGGACAGCAGTCCTCAGGCTGCGCCTGCCCTGGTGACTCCATGGTGTGTAGGACAGCAGTCCTCAGGCTGTGCCTGCCCTAGTGACTCCATGGTGTGTAGGACAGCAGTCCTCAGGCTGTTCCTGCCCTGGTGAATCCATGGTGTGTGGAACAGCAGTCCTCAGGCTGTGCCTGCCCTGATTGACTCCATGGTGTGTAGAACAGCAGTCCTCAGGCTGTGCCTTTCCTGGTGACTCCATGGTGTGTAGAACAGCAGTCCTCAGGCTGTGCCTGTCCTAATGACTCCATGGTGTGTAGAACAGCAGTCCTCAGGCTGTGCCTGTCCTAGTGACTCCATGGTGTGTAGAACAGCAGTCCTCAGGCTGTGCCTGTCTTGAGTGACTCCATGGTGTGTAGAACAGCAGTCCTCAGGCTGTGCCTTTCCTGGTGACTCCATGGTGTGTAGAACAGCAGTCCTCAGGCTGTGCCTGTCCTAGTGACTCCATGGTGTGTGGAACAGCAGTCCTCAGGCTGTGCCTGCCCTAGTGACTCCATGGTGTGTAGAACAGCAGTCCTCAGGCTGTGCCTGCCCTAGTGACTCCATGGTGTGTAGAACAGCAGTCCTCAGGCTGTGTCTGTCCTGGTGACTCCATGGTGTGTAGAACAGCAGTCCTCAGGCTGTGCCTGCCCTAGTGACTCCATGGTGTGTAGAACAGCAGTCCTCAGGATGTGCCTGCCCTGGTGACTCCATGGTGTGTAGAACAGCAGTCCTCAGGCTGTGCCTGCCCTAGTGACTCCATGGTGTGTAGAACAGCAGTCCTCTTGCTATGGCTGCGCCTGCCCTGGTGACGCCATGGTGTGTAGAACTGCAGTCCTCAGGCTGTGCCTGCCCTAGTGACTCCATGGTGTGTAGAACAGCAGTCCTAAGGCTGTGCCTGCCCTAGTGACTCCATGGTGTGTAGAACAGCAGTCCTCAGGATGTGCCTGCCCTAGTGACTCCATGGTGTGTAGAACAGCAGTCCTCTTGCTATGGCTGCGCCTGCCCTGGTGACGCCATGGTGTGTAGAACAGCAGTCCTCAGGCTGTACCTGCCCTAGTGACTCCATGGTGTGTAGAACAGCAGTCCTCAGGCTGTGTCTGCCCTAGTGACTCCATGGTGTGTAGCACAGCAGTCCTCAGGCTGTGCCTGTCCTAGTGACTCCATGGTGTGTAGGACAGCAGTCCTCAGGCTATGGCTGCGCCTGCCCTGGTGACTCGATGGTGTGTAGAACAGCAGTCCTCAGGCTGTGCCTGCCCTAGTGACTCCATGGTGTGTAGAACAGCAGTCCTCAGGCTGTGCCTGCCCTAGTGACTCCATGGTGTGTAGAACAGCAGTCCTCAGGCTGTGCCTGCCCTAGTGACTCCACGGTGTGTAGAACAGCAGTCCTCAGGCTGTGCCTGCCCTAGTGACTCCATGTTGTGTAGAACATGAGTCCTCAGGCTGTGCCTGTCCTGAGTGACTCCATGGTGAGTAGAACAGCAGTCCTCAGGCTGTGCCTGCCCTAGTGACTCCATGGTGTGTAGGACAGCAGTCCTCAGGCTGTACTTGCCCTAGTGACTCCATGGTGTGTAGGACAGCAGTCCTCAGGCTGTGCCTGCCCTAGTGACTCCATGGTGTGTAGAACAGCAGTCCTCAGGCTGTGCTTGCCCTAGTGACTCCATGGTGTGTAGAACAGCAGTCCTCAGGCTGTGCCTGTCCTAGTGACTCCATGGTGTGTGGAACAGCAGTCCTCAGGCTGTGCCTGCCCTAGTGACTCCATGGTGTGTAGAACAGCAGTCCTCAGGCTGTGCCTGCCCTAGTGACTCCATGGTGTGTAGAACAGCAGTCCTCAGGCTGTGCCTGCCCTAGTGACTCCATGGTGTGTAGAACAGCAATCCTCAGGCTGTGCCTCCCCTGGTGACTCCATGGTGTGTAGAACAGCAGTCCTCAGGCTGTGCCTGCCCTAGTGACTCCATGGTGTGTAGAACAGCAGTCCTCAGGCTGTGCCTGCCCTAGTGACTCCATGGTGTGTAGAACAGCAGTCCTCAGGATGTGCCTCCCCTGGTGACTCCATGGTGTGTAGAACAGCAGTCCTCAGGCTGTGCCTGTCCTGGTGATTCCATGGTGTGTAGAACAGCAGTCCTCAGGCTGTGCCTGTCCTGGTGATTCCATGGTGTGTAGGACAGCTGTCCTCAGGCTGTGCCTGCCCTAGTGACTCCATGGTGTGTAGGACAGCAGTCCTCAGGATGTGTCTGTCCTGGTGACTCCATGGTGTGTAGAACAGCAGTCCTCAGGCTGTGCCTGCCCTAGTGACTCCATGGTGTGTAGAACAGCAGTCCTCAGGATGTGCCTGCCCTGGTGACTCCATGGTGTGTAGAACAGCAGTCCTCAGGCTGTGCCTGCCCTAGTGACTCCATGGTGTGTAGAACAGCAGTCCTCAGGCTGTGCCTGTCCTGGTGATTCCATGGTGTGTAGGACAGCAGTCCTCAGGCTGTGCCTGCCCTAGTGACTCCATGGTGTGTAGGACAGCAGTCCTCAGGCTGTGCCTGCCCTAGTGACTCCATGGTGTGTAGAACAGCAGTCCTCAGGCTGTGCCTGCCCTGAGTGACTCCATGGTGTGTAGGACAGCAGTCCTCAGGCTGTGCCTGCCCTAGTGACTCCATGGTGATTAGAACAGCAGTCCTCAGGCTGTGCCTGTCCTAGTGACTCCATGGTGTGTAGGACAGCAGTCCTCAGGCTGTGCCTGCCCTAGTGACTCCATGGTGTGTAGGATAGCAGTCCTCAGGCTGTGCCTGCCCTAGTGACTCCATGGTGTGTGGAACAGCAGTCCTCAGGCTGTGCCTGCCCTAGTGACTCCATGGTGTGTAGGACAGCAGTCCTCAGGCTGTGCCTGCCCTAGTGACTCCATGGTGTGTAGAACAGCAGTCCTCAGGCTGTGCCTGCCCTGAGTGACTCCATGGTGTGTAGAACAGCAGTCCTCAGGCTGTGCCTGTCCTGGTGATTCCATGGTGTGTAGAACAGGAGTCCTCAGGCTGTGTCTGTCCTAGGGACTCCATGGTGTGTAGGACAGCAGTCCTCAGGCTGTGCCTGCCCAATGACTCCATGGTGTGTGGAACAGCAGTCCTCAGGCTGCCCCTGCCCTAGTGACTCCATGGTGTGTAGAACAGCAGTCCTCAGGCTGTGCCTGCCCTAGTGACTCCATGGTGTGTAGGATAGCAGTCCTCAGGCTGTGCCTGCCCTAGTGACTCCATGGTGTGTGGAACAGCAGTCCTCAGGCTGTGCCTGCCCTAGTGACTCCATGGTGTGTAGGACAGCAGTCCTCAGGCTGTGCCTGCCCTAGTGACTCCATGGTGTGTAGAACAGCAGTCCTCAGGCTGTGCCTGCCCTGAGTGACTCCATGGTGTGTAGGACAGCAGTCCTCAGGCTGTGCCTGCCCTAGTGACTCCATGGTGATTAGAACAGCAGTCCTCAGGCTGTGCCTGTCCTAGTGACTCCATGGTGTGTAGGACAGAAGTCCTCAGGCTGTGCCTGCCCTAGTGACTCCATGGTGTGTAGGACAGCAGTCCTCAGGCTGCGCATGCCCTAGTGACTCCATGGTGAGTAGAACAGCCGTCCTCAGGCTCTGCCTGCCCTAGTGACTCCATGGTGTGTAGGACAGCAGTCCTCAGGCTGTACTTGCCTTAGTGACTCCATGGTGTGTAGGACAGCAGTCCTCAGGCTGTGCCTGCTCCAGTGACTCCATCATGTGCAGAACAGAAGTTTTCAGCTCTGCCTCAACCTAAGGTACTCCCTTTTGTAAAAGAGTAATTTGCCATGAGCGGATCCATTTTGAGTCCAATTGCCAAGGTGTGATCCGTCTACACCTTGTTTGTGCAAGTAAATAAGCATCACAAGGCGCAAACTGATAACTACCTTACATTTGCCCACTTATCAAACTAAATCAGGAGCACTTGGACATGTGGACATCTCACGTCATATCAGAAGCGGACTTGGGAACTTACCAGCCTCACCAGGTGAGGAGCCCTTGACCTTGTCCCCTGCTCTCTCATCACAGGCCTTGCCCAGGAAAATCGCCACTGAGAAGAAACTGTGATTTCCTGTCCTGTTGCTCTTCAGCCAAGTGCAGTTTCCCTCCTGTGGTGACCACACAGCCGCTCCAGCTGACACTCTGAAACAGACTGCTTTGACAGCTCTGAGGAACTGTCATCCTCATGTGACCACCTACAGTGACTCCTTGACTGCACTCTGCTGTGCTCTGGGCCCAGCCTCCTGCAGCTCCTCTAACCCTTCTTGGTCTTCCTGTGACCTCTTTCTATAGCATTGTGTGAAGTACCTGCGAGCCGAGTGTTTAGGTATTAGAAATTAAGATTGGAGTAAAAGAACTTGTGAGTGTCGGCTTATGACAGCAGGTTAGACACTAGTGTTCAGTGAACTGCCCCGAGGACAGCAGAGCCACCTGTGAATTTACTGCTATTCAGTGAATCTGACATTGGGTGAGGGCACAAACGTGTTTCTCCCATGTCGGTGACGTGGCGCATCCTGACAAAGGGCCCTGGAAATGAACCTGTCGTTGCCATCATGGCTCTGCCAAGCAGGCATGCAGTGTCAGGCAGGCGTCGCACACCCCCAGACAGAGGGGCTTCAGGGGTGCCTGGGTTCAGGAGCACCTGCCTACCAGGCACCAATGTGGAGGCCCCGGTTTAGTCCCTCCAGCAAACCACAGAAGCCCAGACAGAGCTCTGCCTGTCTCCAAGCACAACAGAGTCTCTAAGCACCATATCTGACATGCACAGGGCCGAGTGACAATCCCTTGTCATATCAGAAGCAGGAAGCACAACTCCAACAGGGAAGACAGTCAACACACCACAGAAGGAGCCCGGGCAGGACAAACACAGGGCGTTTGAAGCATCTATAAATGTGCTTCTACGGAGAATGAGAAATTCTTTGATACAAATTAAAAAAAAAAAAAAAAAAGAACATCTTGGCCAAAAAGTTGTTTTTAAAAGACCAAGTACAAACTATAGCATTGAAAACATGACAGGAATGGAAACTTGCTGCACCCCTCAATGGTGGAGATGGGAGAGAAGAGAACCAGCAAACTGGGAGACAAAAGCCTTTATTCGGGTGCTCGGCAGAGAGAAACAGCTGGAAGAGAATGAACAGAGCCGGACACGGCTTTCCACACCTGTCATCCAGCAACTCAGGGCTGAGCAGGAGGGTCACAAGATCAGGGCCAGTCTCAGCGACTTTACAAAGACGCTGTCTCAAAACAAAACAAAAATAAAATGAGTGGGGATATGACCCAGTGGTAGGTGCCCCCGGGCTCAGTCCTCAGGACTGCAAAACAAACAAGCAAAACCCAACAGCTTCAGGGTCAGGCCGCAGGAGAGCAAAAGACCTAAAGTTCATGTCACTCAAGTCCCATAAGGAGAGGGCGAAGCAAACTGCAGCTGGAACTCAGCAAGTTTGGCAAAGGTCGTGAAAACACAGACTCAAGAAACCAAGAGGACAGCATTAGGACAAAGCAAGACACCAAGCCCACAGCACCAAGCCCACAGCACCAAGCCCACAGCACCAAGCCCAGAACACCAAGCCCACAGCACCAAGCCCACAACACCAAGCCCACAGCACCAAGCCCAGAACACCAAGCCCACAGCACCAAGCCCACAACACCAAGCCCACAGCACCAAGCCCACAACACCAAGCCCACAGCACCAAGCCCACAGCACCAAGCCCACAACACCAAGCCCACAGCACCAAGCCCACAGCACCAAGCCCACAGCACCAAGCCCACAACACCAAGCCCACAACACCAAGCCCACAACAACACACATCATAAAACTTCAGGAACAGCCATGGGCTGATGGCTGGGGAGGCGATGCCAGCTCAGATGACACTGGAGCCCTCAGCAGAGACCAGGGCCAGGAGGAAACTCGTACCAGACAGAAGAACCGTCAGCACAAGCCCAAAGCCTGGGAAAGCAAGGCCAGGAATGAGGGTGAGGAGGTGCCACTCAGCACAGGGCACCCAGGGCTGTCTCAGCACCCAGGCTTGCGGACGCCAACAGAAGGAGAATGAAGAAGGGGGCCTCGGCAACAGGGTGGCAGAAAGCAGGGGACGGGGACAAACTGCCCTTTGCAAGAGTCTCTTGACTCCCGCTCTGTAGTGAAAGCAGCAGTTGCGACTCCGTCAGACAGGGTGTGCGACACGTGTGAGCACTCGGACGGCAGCATGCAAAGTGCACTGGTAAAAGGCATGAGGGACAGCCAGAGTCCCAGCAGCCTTGCAGTGGTGAGACAGGCGCTCAGCGGCCCACAGAGACACACACACCCCCAACACCCAAGCAGCCACTAGCAAGCCACAGCAGCAGTGTGCTGGAAAGGTGTTATAATGAATCAGGTGGGTTTCTAAAAATGATCAGATGGCCCGAGGCAAGACAGAGAGGACCCTGACAGAGATAAGGAAACTGGATGGAGGCCCGGACAGATCAGCAGTCACCTCAGGTGTAAGTGACCTAAATGCAGCAGCCAAAAGACAGAGGTTGGCAGAGGAGGGAGAGGCACAGCCCAAGTGCACGCTGTCTGTAGGAAACTCACTCCACACGTAACGGCCGGGGAGATGGAGAGAGTAGGACAGAAAAAGAGATGTCCAGACACATCCCGAGGGCGAGAGTCTAGGCTCTGGTCATGTGAGAGCAAGGGAACGACGAGGGAAAGGAGGGATGTGTACCTGATACTGAGTCCATGAGAAGACGTGATCCTGAACCCAAGCATCGCAGAAAACAGCGTCAGAACGCTTGGAACCAAACCCACGGAGCTGGAAAGGAGAGAGCCAGATCCAGATGGCAGTTGGAGAGCTCGGCACTGCTCCCCGGCAGGGGCAGACCTAGTGGACAGGAAACCAGCCAGGTGCCGAGGAACCAACGACACGGGTCCCAACAGGTGTCGCGTGGCCGTGCCTCACAACAGAGGGTGGGTCCTTCCCCAGCCCAGTCTGACCACAGGCCACAGGAACCAGCAGGAGGATCACAACCCTCCCTTGTGAATTCAGTGGCGCCCAATCAAACCAGAAGACAACTCTCCACCTTGTAGAAACTAAACAACCCCAGGGCAGGCGAAATTGCCAAGGGAAATTCGAAACACCCAAACGGCCTTAAAGTGAAGGTGCAGTGAGGAACCTGCAGGGCGCAGCTTCCGCAGCGAGGACCAGAGGCTCGCAGCCTGGGTTCTCAGCCCTCAAGAAGTCAAGGGTGCAGCGCTGGTTCCCAGTGAAGGAGCTGGAAAAAGAAGGCCACAGTGACCCAAGGCGGAAAGGGAGAGGAAATCCTGAGACCCGGGCAGACAGCAGCTTAACCTAGAACAGAAAGCCGTCGGGCGGGAAAGCTGTTGTGTGTTTTCAGGGCCCGGACAGGGACAGGGCCACCGGCATCACACACAAAACACAGACATGACACAGACCCCGGCAGCCAGAGTGAAGGCCAGGGCAGGCCACTCACACCCAGGCGCACAGCTGCATGGAGCTGGCTGGAGATCCCTCATCTTTGAGGCCAGGCGATAAAGACAGAAATGCGGTGTGACCCACACCCAGGAGAATGGCCAGGCTTACGAGATGGACAGCACGCGGTGCTGCCAAGCAGGAGAAGCAGCTGGAGCCCTGTCTTACTGGGATTGTGAAATGGTGCAGGAACCTCAAAAATGGGTCAGTTTTTCATAAAGCAAAACACCGGACCCCCTCCCACCCCCGCCGTCCCCACTGCCCCATGACCCTGCTACTTGCTCCTGGAGAAGTGAGAGCACAGACTGACAACGTGTAGAGTGGCTTTTCTCACAGGGAAAGCAATCCAAGTACCCCCCAGAGGACGGCAGATAAACATACTGTGGTGTGGTCAATGGCATTCTCCTCGGCCACCAGGAAGACAGAACCGCCAACATAGAACGATGTGGATGGGGCCTGGGGTCGTGGCTCGGTGGTAGAGTGCTGGCCTCACGCGCGTGAGCCTTGGGTTTGAGCCTCAGCTCCAACCAAAAATAAATAAATAAATAATATGATAAAGGTACCGTGTCCATCTACAAGTAAAAATTTTTTAAATATGGATGAGTCTCAAACACTTTACCCAGAGCCGAGCAGCAGACTCAGCGGAGGGAGCTGCTCTTATTGAAGTTGACCACGGCACAGATTTCGTCAGTGACAATGGAAATTGGGACTGTGGATGTCTACGGAGGCTGGGTTGATGACAGCAAGCAGGGGGCTTTGTGGGGACCCAGGCCCACCTCTGACTCAGAACTGTTTTCCTGGGACACACCTTGGTCCACAGATGGAAGAGGAAGCTTCTCCAGCTCGTAGCACGGGGCACGAATCTTACCTCAACTCCAGAGCCACTGTTTGACATCGTGTTAGACACAGTCCTAAAGGGAGCCCTGATGTAGAGTCCGCGACACTCGCGTGACAGCCTCTTCAAGGGGGATCAAGTCAAGACGTTCTCCATCGTCACTGCTGTTGAACGGGGTGGCCCTGGAGGCCCTCGACAATGCCAGAAAAAGAAAACAAGTCAGATGTGGAGAATCGGAAGGAAGCAGAGCTGCTCACGTGTCCCAGCTGTCGGTGCTCACGGGGGTCTTCCTGGAGGATACACGTGCAATGAATAGCTGAAAGGTGCCCTTTGACCCACTCTTGTCATTCAGCATCCTGCTGTCCCTTAGCAGTTGCATGCACATATATTTGGCAACAAGATATTTCAAAGGAAAGAAAAGTTGTCTTTTTTTTTAAGTTAGGGAGCGGCAGCTTGCTCAGGACATGTCCTTGCTATCCACCTCAAGTTCCTTTTAGCATCTGGTTGAGATGAAGAGAAAATGGTCCTCTGATATGAAATCAATATCCGAGCAGGGTGGAACAAGGTTCATATCAGGTTTCCTCAACGCGAACGTCAAGTGTGCGGTGATGCTCAAAAACGAGGCTGCCGCCCTGCCAACAATAGACTCAAAAGTGCAATTTTGGCAAAATAAATAAAATGATGGTTAAAAAATGATTTTCTTTTTCAATGATCTCATAGGACACAACATTGAAAAACAAGGACAAATTTATTGCAAGGCTTGTAGAATTTGGGGGAGGCAGCTGAAAAGAAAAGATATTTAAACAATGTGGAAGGAGGAGAAGAGATGGAGAGGAATCCCTGTGTGCCTACTAAGCACCAGCACTTCACAGGCACCCCCTTCCGAGCACTCCTAGGGGGAAGAGCTGGCCACACTGACCAGCTGCAGAGCCACTTGGAGGTGGCCAGGCCCTTGGGAATCTTCAATTTTTTAAAGCACCCTCTGGATCCCTGGGAGCTTGGCTCAGGAGAATCATTCTGGAATACTCCTCAAGGGGTCTCAGTGTGCACCCATTTTGCCTCTTGGGATGGCATACAGTCTACCCTCTCTCCACCTTGTCCCCTACAGGGGACCAAGCATCCCATTCCTGCCCCCTTCTTTGCTGGCTTGCTCTCCACAGCCTGTGTTTCCTGTCTCTGTCCTGACTTGTGTTTCATTGAAGAGGTACCTGATGCTTCTCAGCATGCACCTGCTGGGCATTGTCCCCAGAGGTCAGCCCTGGGTCTTAACACTGACCTTCGTCCCCAGCCCTTCCTCCACCTGAGGCCCACCACCTCCCCACAGTGACTCAGAAGCAAATCTCAAGGGTCTCACCCCTAAATATGCCAGCAGATCAAAGATTTGAAAATCAATAGCTAGAGGCTTTTTATAAACCAGATGCTGGCTCTTTTCTGTGACCCCCACCCAGAGCAGCGTCCTGTCCACTCCAGGGGGCAGGGTGAGTGAGTGCCACTTCTGCAAGGGCAGAGATGCTGAGGGGTCAAGTCTCCGCCAGGCGGATGGACAGACTCGCTGCCCACGGTGCCATGGGGACCCTGTCCCGGCCCCTTCTCCTCTCCTGCTCTCAAGCAGCTGCCCTGCTGGCCTTCCCGAGCTCACCAGGAGTGCCTAGTGCCCCGGGGGGAAAGCCTGCCTCCACCTCGAGCACCCCAGCCCTGGACTGTGTGCAGCCACTTGATATCTCTTGGTGTGGGGATCCACGCGTCCTGGTTCTGTGGACCCAGTGACCAATGGTTCCTTCTTCTGCTGACCATTCCCCAAGTACTAGGGTTTCTCAGATTTTCACCCCAGGTTATCACTTAACTTTTTGTGTTCCTGTATTCCCCCAACCCATGGCGTTATGAGGACCCTGGGGCGGTCATCCGCTGACGGTGGGCAGCCTCCAGGGCTGGGGGCCCTCTGGAGGAAGACTTGGGGTCTGCAGTAGCTCAAGGCTGCCCAGGCTCCTCCTCTGAGGCAGGCTGGGTGTGCCCTCCCTGCAAGCCTCGTCTCTCTTGGTGCAATTTACCCATTCGACTGTGAGCTCCCCGAGGGCAGAGGCCATGTTTTATTAATACCAACATCTCAGTATTGATATATTGCTGTTCAATAAGGGTTTGCTGTGAATAAATTAACGAAGTCTTATCAAATGTAATTCAAAATGCACTTGGGGGAAATTAGAAATACAGTTGTCTAAAAGGCCTAATAGAAGCATTCTTAAGCACTTTGCAAGGCTAAGAAGGGGTACTTTTACCCCAGATTTGGCCTTGTAAAGAAACATAAGTGATGTGGGATATCTGCTTGGCATGAAACCAAAAGCTTGCAAATGGCTATTTCTCCACATTGAAAAGGACATCAGCTGTCTAGAGGCACACCATTTCCATGGGGATGGAGGTGGCCTCTCCTGCAAGGTCCCCAGGTCATCTCTGCAGCACCCAGGGTCCAGCCAGCTCGGGTCTGTTCTTTGGATGAGGTCACGAGCAGTGAGTACACCATGGGGCTCAGCTGCTCTCTGCTGATCTCGGAGGGTCAAAATCCCAGCTCTCCTTGATGGTATTCTGTCTGTCAATCACCAGTTGATTTACTTAATCCTTTTACCACTTCCTGTTACTAATTGCAGGGCAAGGAGTTGGGTGGATCTGCTTACTGTGGACAGTGCATGCTTTCTTTCTTTGAAAAGTCATAAATCACCTCCTCGGACCCGAGTGAAGGTCCTGGAGTCTGGGATCCCACCACCAGCCACTCTGCCCCGTCTTATGACTCCACAGGCCGCAGTCCTGCCCTCGGACTTGCCATTCGCAGACCAATAGCTCTGTCTTTCTGGTCTCCTTTTTTTTTTCAGCAGAGACTACTTCTAGGGTCTTCTCACCATTTCCTCTGGGGCTATAGGGCTGCTGTCTGGAGTGGACCCTGACATGCCAGAAGCAACCAACCATGGTTTCTGCTGGAGTGTGCTGAAGTGTGATATTTTACCTTTAATGTCCCTCTGAATGACCTAAAGCATCTTGCTTTACTCATAAATTGCAGTCTGTAAGAGACCAAATGCTGAGCACTTTGTCATCTGAGTTGCCTCCTCGACTCGTGCAAACAGACTACATAGGAGTCTTGGCAAAGCCCAGCTACCTTGCCAAAGTTTTCCAAGATGCCTTCAGAGTGGACCTTCCTACTCTAGGGTAGAGAAACCGCAGTCCAGGATGAGGAGGGAGCCTGACGTTCATGCTCTCCCATCACTTCAGGCAGGACTTATTGAACTCACAGGCAGGAATCAAGTCCACCTTCAGAGTCCCTCAGGGAGGGTGATTCCACATCCTTCCCCAGCAGTCACGTCCACTGGACCATCTCCTCTGAGTGACCTGAGTACCTCAACTTCCTGAAGAATCACTTCTGCCAGGAATGTCTCCCCAGCTATGGTCCGACCCCGCCTGCTCATTCCTTTACTCTTTGCCAAGCTGAGTAGGGAGCCACACTCTCCTGCCATCTCTGGGAGGTGGCTTTATCCAGTCCAGAGGCTGAGTCCACTCCTGTTGGCGGGATCCCACTGTCTGTCTTGCTGGAAGTCATGCCCACTGCAGACAGGGCCGGCTGTGTGAACACAGCCCTGCTGCGGGCGAAAGTGGAAGAGAGAGTCCTGGAGCACTGTGACCTTGCTGCATGACCTCTATGGCAGGATGAGAAAGAGCAGGGTCACCTGCTAAGATATGCATCAGCCAGAGCTCCTGCCCCAGGTCCTCATTGTGAGGAGCTTGGTTTGGTTAGAGCCCTGGGAAGATTCCTCTTATCTTGGGGCTTGCCCTGAGGACACTCCTATGTGCAAAACAGGCAAGTCCTCCAGCCCCCACCCTCACCCTGCCGCTCTGGAGACTGGAATCCCAGGACGGAGCCCGTGATCACCTCTCTCCACCTTTGGTCCTCGGAGGGCATGGAATGAAAGAGCAAGCTCCTGCCTTCAGACACTTGGTGGTGTGATTTCCACACCCACGGCCTGAGTTACTCTATCGTCCTGAACTTGCACGCCATCAACCAAAAAGCTCGATGTCACAGGGCCATGACTGCGGTCTCTGTTGCCATCATTCAAAGGTCCCTTTCAATGCTGTTTGGCACCATGGTCTTGGTCAGTTGGGCTGAGCACTGGGATCGTCTTTCTGATGCACCTGCAGTGTCAGCCTGATTTTTCTAAATCTTCAGGGCTGGTGGCTATTGAGCTGCCTCATAAAATAACTTAGATTCATTGAATTTTATAAAAATGATAAATATAACATCTGCCATGTCCATATTTTTCTAAAAGTCGTTTTAAGAACTCTATTTGCGTAAGTGATGCCGTATTCTTTATTGCTAAAAAGTCAAGAATCACGGTTCTTACTTGGGAGAATACACGTACAGTCCTAACTGGGCGTCTCACCCGCTGCGCTCTGATTGCTTTGCCTGTCTTCTCTATTTCACCTCACCGAAATCCCGTGAGGTGAATACTGTTTTTGTCCCCACTGTAAAGATGCGGGCCTCTGGCCCAAAAAGGTTAAACGCATGCCCAGGTTCAGATGGCCTGAAGAGCCAATGCTGGGCAGCTGGCCTAGTCCCTGGTGGTAATTAGATGTTGTGGGTCCTTCATGGAGCGAGGCCCATTCCTAATAAAGTTCTCCAAATTCTTAGCTTCGGTACGGGCGATGGAAGAGGCAGAGAGAGGAGGAGTACTGTATCCTCCAGGGCCCAAGAGCTCTGCGTGTGCTTCTTGTCCACCTTGCCCGGGACAGAGTCAGCCCAGCCTCCGTGGAGCAAGTGGGTTTGCTCCTCCTCCAGGTGGTGCCTCCTGATCCCAGACGGGGCTGTCCTAGGAGGGAGTGTCTCTGGCTAGTCATGGGCTCAAAGCTCGTTTTTGCGGCTGAAAGACATTTTCCTGGAAAGACCAGACTGTCTCCATTGAGCTACCAACTCTGATTGGCGCCACGGAGCCCATGTCGTACGAAGGAGTAGGATCCCTCTAAATGCTGAGGGACAACGAAAGGGAGCCACCGGCAAATGGGAGCCTGCAGCCAGGCTGGAGGAGCACTGTCGGAAAGAGCTTCCGGAATTCCAGGAGGGAGTTAGATCGCTCTGTTGCTGACAGACAGGCCCAGTAACATTGTGGAAAGCTGCCCCTTGGTTTTTCAATCAGGTGCCTTGTGTGTACTGAGATCCAAGGCGGCCATTCTTTTTGTTTCTCTTTTCATTTTTCAACACTGTGTTTTGATGATACATCATCAAGTTGATTAGCTCATCTAAATAACAAATCCATAGTTAAAATGAGTTTGTTGAAAATAAAAGAAACACTCTCGTGATGATGAAGAGACAGTGCATCGTGTGTCACAACAAGTATTGGGACCAGCGAAGCTCAAAACGCAGGCCATCAGCACTTCAGAGAAGCCAGAACCACCTGCTATCTGAAGAAGGACGCTGATCTGGATTTTACCTAGTCTATAGTTGTCTCTCTCGACCTGTTGTAAACACAGGCTGTTCACACTTTATTTTCCACTTATGCGCATTAGGGTAACGGCAGTCTGAATGCACTTTACTGATAGTCGCGTTACTGGTCCTTTAAGAGGGATCCATGTTCTTGTTTGGTCAACAGTGTCTTAACATGTGCCTACAGGTAAATGTTTGAGATGTGGGTTCCACTCTGTCTGGGGTGACACACTTCACATTTTGATTGATGAGTGCATCACGTGATACACCTTTTATTTCAGAATGTGCCTGCCACTGATGAGTGACAGATGCAGCGGTCCCTCCAGGTCTGCTTGAGGGCAACGTGCAGACAGCAAGGGCACACTATGGAGGCCGCAAGCGCCTGGCGTGGTGGGGGGGGGGGCGCCTGTGGGGTCTCCTGGGACCTGCGTCAGCAGGGAAAGGCAGGTGGCGCCCTCTCCTGGGAGCCTAACTGCAGACCTCAGGGGAGCCCCCGCCTGCTCAGGAGTAAGCAACAGCAGTGTCTGATCTACCAGCCTCCACGTTTCCCTAAAACACTTTTTTATTCTATTTTCAGGCTGAAAAGTCAAATTTTTCCTCTATTAATCTTTTTGTGAAGGACCTCTCTGTGCCTGAGAGTTAATTGCCTTCTAGACGTTTCCTGGCTTTATTATCTATCTCTCAAGCTTGGCAATCAAAGGAATATATAGATTTCCGGGTGCAGAAATTGGTCTGATGATGTTTTCTGCTGTTCGCGTCGTCCTTCCTGCTGAAGCTCAGCAATATCCTCTGCGTTCTGTTGACCGCAGCAGGACACTGGGTTCCAATTCCACCTTCCTGAGTTGGAACGCTTCTCTCCGAGGCTGCTCTCAACCTCAAGCTCAACCTCTCTGCACCAGCCCCACGGCTCCTCTGCCTGCCTCCTGTGCCTGCATCCTTCCCTCATCATTCTAGAAATCCTGGGGTTCACTTTGACGACTCCTCCCCTGATTGCTGATGGCCAGGTTACCCATCCTTCCTCCGAGTTCCCTCCAAACCGCCCTTTCCTGTACTGGTCTGTCTATTGACTCCTACAATACACCAGACCCGGTGCCGGAGCTAGGACTCCAAAGAGAACCCAGGCTTGGTCCTGTCTTCCAGTCACCCACAAGCTAAGCCCAGCAGCAACAGCTCCTGAGTACTGGATGTGGTCTACCTTGAGTGCCCTGGCTGCCCCACCTTGCTAAGAAGGTCCCTCATTTGGCCTGTTCAAAGTATCCTTCCCAGAACAGTTGATGCCTATTTGGGGTTTTAACTGACCAGTATCAGGGACCTTCAGGGGAGAGAAGGTGAAGAGCTCAGATACAGAGTCAGAAACCGCTGCACGCTTACCTCACCTGCAAACCCAGACAATAATGGCTCTCACCTGGTGCCTCTGGAGAGAGTCTAATGGAAGAGCATGTGTCAGTGTCTCAATCCGGACCTAAGAGGGCACCCCATACCCCTAGCCACTGCTGTCGTCTGGGGGTGCACTCTCTTACTGGGGACATAAGACCAAGAACATGCAGAGTTTCACAGGGACACAGAATACCTAAGGAGCCTTTGATATTCCCCTGGCAAAGGAAATGATGAGGGCACATGGCCGAAGCTACTCCCCGCACGCCTCCCCTGCCTGTTCTTTCCCCCGCCTGTCCATTCCCCCGCCTGTCCACGGCACTGAGCCGCCTGGTCACCTTGGCCATGCGAGTGCCTGCTGGGTCCTGCAGATTCTGCCTGCAGACTTCACATGCACCCTTCTGTCCTTCACGTCACCTGCGAGTGCACACGCTATTTCCCATTTGTGGATGAAGAGGTCGGACTTGACAAGGAGTCTGACAAGCCGGCGACCCCTGTGCGTGGCTGGGTTGAGATCGGAACCCAGGCCCGCCTGGCAGAGATCTCAGGCTGCTCCATCAGCACAGCGAGAACATGGCCTGGAAGTCACTCTCCATCTTCCTGCTGCTACCAGAAGAGCTTGGGTGGATGGCACCATGGGTCCTTCCTGCCATGGTCCATGCCACATTAACAAATCTAGTGGTGGTGTCAGGGCAGTGACCAGGGAGTGACAGGACTGCAGCTCACTCAGACAACACAGAACAAGACGCAAGCCCTCTGCAGGTAAGAGCACTCGCAGGCACCCAGACCCCCAGCAGCACCCGGGACTTCCCAGGCAAACTGCCCCCATGCAGAACGCACCGGAGCAGACTGAAAACAGGAACCTGTTCACAGCCACACTGGCCACACCAGCCATCAGTCCTGCCGATGGTATCACGGGGGGCGGGGTGGTCTCGGCATGAAGCCCCTGCTCCAGGAATGCTGTTAGCCCCCGTAGGAAGGAAGCCGGTGCCTCTGGCTTTGAGACCTGTCCTGAGGGGAGCTGAGCTTCAAAGCTGAGCTACTGCTGTTGATCTGTGAGATCAAGATCACTTTGTGAAGAACAGATATTCCAGCAAGGGGTCACCCTGGCTCTAAAGAAGGTAGATTTTATATTAGATTACATCTTGAAAGGATTCTCGAAAACCGGCTATTAATGAGGCAAGTGCTTCCACCTTATGGATTTCTGGGTGTTACTGTAAACACTTGTGTTTGAAGAACTGTTACCACCAGCCTTCGTTGGAGGAGACGTTTGCTAATATCCAACGGAGCGTTTATCACGAGGAATTCAAGTGGAGCTCTTGTCCCACTTCCCAGAGCTGAGAGAGGACTCTAGGAGTGTTTTCACCAAACAATGCCACTGGGAGACAGCAGAACTGCGGGTGATCACCAAGGGACAGTAGGAGGGCACGTGGCCAGGGCCATCTTCCTTGTGCCGGGAGCAGAGCTGCTTGGACAACTGTAGAGTGCCGAGGCGCCTTGGGACGGGAAGTGGCGAGTTCCAGGGACTTGCCTGCCTTAGGAAGCAGCCTACTCAGTGGATGCCCAACTGCTGTGGGGAAAATGGAGCCCGAGACCAAACAGGCCGCCAAACAATAGGTGGGGAAGAAAAGGTGCTTGTGCTGGGCTCCCGACTGCTGGTGCCCTGCTCGGGGACCAGCTGTCATTCCTGATGGATCAGATAAACCTGGCCTCGGCACACACCCTCTGGGCAGAAGCCAACCTGCACTTTGCCGGTCTGGGAAGAGAATGGGTCGCAGCAAGTGTCCGCAGGCTCTGCATGGCCTCTCAGGGCTCAGCTGCCAGAGTGCAGCTTTGTGCATGTCCTGCCAGGGGTGAGCGAGCTCTGCCAGCATCTGCCACACACCTCTGGTGTCACTGCTCAGCCACATGACAGAGCACTTTAGAGACCAGACTCTGGAGGTGACCTCTGACCAGGTGTGGGAGGGCAGCAGGAGAAGGCTGGGCTCCCAGTTGCCTTGGGACTTCTTCACGTGGCTGCACCCTAGAGGTGGAAGGAGGAGGTGCTCATGGGTGCACAAGGAAGATGGCCCTGGCCCCTGGCTGCAGGGCAGCGAGGTGGCCGTGTCTCAGGGCCTCCATCCCTTTTGGCCTCAGGCCTCCTCTGGGCCTGGAGTTAGCCCTGGCCCTGCACTGCCCACCTCTGCCAGCCAAATACCTGTCGAACATCTAGTCTGCAAAAAACCCCCAACGCTAGCATTCAGAAGCACTGTAATGTGATGTGATGCTTTTGCCATCACTGTCTCATCGAAAGGTCATTTTCAATTCCGAGCATTGGAGGTGCTGGGAAAGGACGGCCTTCAGGAAGCATGGCTGGCACCTCTCCTGAGCACGGTCAGGAGATCTGCGATGCACCCTTTCCCTCACTTTGCTGTGGTCCACTCTGAACAGCAGGACACATCCAGGAAGCACAAAGGAACTGGGCTCTGTCCCTCGTTACGGCTGCTCCTTCCTGTGCTGTGACAAGCACACTGTTTATATTTCCAAACACCGAGTGGGACGTGAAGCCACACTCCTCCCACCATCTGGGAGTGGTGCTGAGGTCAGATGAGCCCTGGGTGTGAGCTCTCCACACCCAACACACCCTAAGGCATGGCCGACTCACGCACTGAGCCCTGGTGGAATGCGTTAAGGTCAGCAAAGAGTAAGGGGAAATGCATCCAGGATGCGGGAGAGGATGGCATGGGTCACAACGGGGAGCCTGGCTGCACTGAGGTGACATCGCGGGCGGGACCTGGGGAGAGGGTCTGACAAAGTCCCAAGTGCAGAGTCAAGGAAGGGAGCACAGCTCCAGGGGGTTGGTCCCTTGCTCCTCACGGTGTGTGTGAACAGTTCCGAGATGGCTCGGCACCTGCACTGGGGTGGAAGTCACCATGCCTGGGGACCTTGGAGCCGGTTCTCACAGACGGAGAGTGGGGCTGCAGTAACCAGGGAGAACACACCGGAAGGATCAGAGGTGCTGACTAGCCCCAGGCATCAACATGTGCTCACGATGAGCTCCAGGCACGCTGACAGGCACACGGTGTCAACATGTGTGCACGGGTCAGGAAGCAGGTGCACATCAGAGCCCAGGCAGGGACGCCCAGGAGCATGCGCACACCCGGGCAGGTCTGGTCCTCACACCTGGTCTGCTGGAGGAAGCGGCCCATTCCCATGTGGGGCAGGAAAGCATGAGCACCAGGTGGGGAGCACACAGAAGAGGGGGTCGAGCCACCCGCAGGCTGTAGGTGGGCCGGGGGCAGGGGGCCAGGGGTCAGGAGCTGGAACCTGGCCATGCAGCACACGAGCGCCCGCCTGTGCCTGGTGGACAGTACCAGCCCGTCTCTGGCTCCCTGAACTCGAGTTAAGGAAGCAGCTGACAGTGAACAGGCCACCAGTTATGAAGAATGCTACAAAGAAAGTTCTCCTGAGAATGCTGGGCCCCAGCAGAGCTGGGTGGTAAACTCTGAGACCCGAGGGGACAGGAACCAGGCAAGGGCCACATCTTAAAGGCCTTGGCAGGTCACCTGTGCTGCCCCTGCCTCCCCCTCCACTCTCTCTGGGTTCTCATCCTGGCTCTGACATCATTGTCATGAGTCCCCTACACCACCCCAGACACCCTGCACTCTCCCTCTTTCCTCCAGGCCCTCCTGACGCAGAGCCATGGAGTACGGACCTGGACCCCTGAGGGCCAGCACTCCCCACATCACCACTGCCACCACGGGATGGAGGCTGATCTCAGGAGCCCTCCACGTTCTGTAGGGCTGGCGGCTGACCTGCTGCTTCCTTCTCCCCAGGCCCCTCCCCTGTTCCCCAGGCCCCTCCTCTGTTCCCTCCAGACCCCTTCCCTATTCTACCCAATCCCTTCCCCTGTTCTCCCCAGGCCCCTCCCCTGTTCCCCCCAGGCCCCACCCCTGTTCTCCAGAGTCCCCTCCCCTGTCCTCCCCAGGACCCTCCTCTGTTCCCCCAAGCCCCTCCCCTGTTCCCCCAGGCCCCTCCCCTGTTCCCCCAGGCCACAACCCTGTTCTCCCCAGGCCCCTCCCCTGTTCCCTCCAGGGCCCTCCCCTGTTCTCCCCAGGCCACTCCCCTGTTCTCCCCAGGCCACTCCCCTGTTCCCTCCAGGGCCCTCCCCTGTTCCCCCAGGCCCCTCCCCTGTTCTCCACAGTCCACTCCCCTTTCTCCCTAGGCCCCTCCCCTGTTCCCTCCAGGCCCCTCCCATCTTCTCCCCAGGCCCCTCCCCTCTTCTCCCCAGGCCCCTCCCCTCTTCTTCCCCAGGCCCCTCCCCTGTTCCCCCAGGTCCCTCCCCTGTTCTCCCCAGACCACTCCCCTGTTCCCTCCAGGCTCCTTTCCTGTTCTCCCCAGGCCCCTCCTCTCTTCTCCCCAGGCCCCTCCCCTATTCCCCCAGGCCCCTCCCCTGTTTTCCCCAGGCCCCTCCCCTCACCCACCAGGCCCCTCCCCTGTTCTCCACAGTCCCCTCCCCTGTTCTCCCCAGGCCCCTCCCCCCTTCTCCCAGGCCCCTCCCCTGTTCCCTCCAGGCCCCTCTCCTGTTCTCCCCAGGCCCCTCCCCTCTTCTCCCCAGGCCCCTCCCCTCTTCTCCCCAGGCCCTTCTCCTGTTCTTCCCCAGGCCCCTCCCCTATTATCCCCAGGCCCCTCCCCCCTTCTCCCAGGCCCCTCTCCTGTTCTCCCCAGGCCCCTCCCCTGTTCCCTCCAGGCCCCTCCCCTGTTCTCCCCAGGCCCCTCCCCTGTTCTCCACAGTCCCCTCCCCTGTTCCCTCCAGGCCCCTCCCCTGTTCCCTCCAGGCCCCTCCCCTGTTCTCCCCAGGCCCCTCCCCTGTTCTCCCCAGGCCCCTCCCCTGTTCCCTCCAGGCCCCTCCCCTGTTCTCCCCAGGCCCCTCCCCTGTTCTCCCCAGGCCCCTCTCCTGTTCCCTCCAGGCCCCTCCCCTGTTCTCCCCAGGCCCCTCCCCTGTTCTCCACAGTCCCCTCCCCTGTTCCCTCCAGGCCCCTCCCCTGTTCTCCACAGTCCCCTCCCCTGTTCTCCCCAGGCTCCTCCCCTGTTCCCTCCAGGCCCCTCCCCTGTTCTCCCCAGGCCCTTCTCCTGTTCTCCCGGGCGGGTCCCCTTTCCCTGTTCCCTGTCTCCACCCCCAGGAATCTTGCTGCCACCCTTAGCTCAGCCTGCACCTGTGGGTCCCAGGCTAGTGCCCAGGTGCAGTGGTGTCTTAGCTCAGGCTGGCACAACAGACACCACAGCTCAATTTATTTCTCACTGTCCTGGACTCAGGGAGCCCAAGACCAAGGTACCAGTCTTCATGGAGAGGCCCCTTCCTGGCTTAATGGCAGTGGCATCTTTCTCTGTCCTCATATAGCCAAGAGAGAACACACTCTGGGTTCCCTTCCTCTGCTTACAGGGACACTAATCCCACTGTCACGACTCCTCTATCCCTAATTACTTCCCAAAGGAGTGTGGATGTGGGGACCTTCAGCCCATGGCAGGTGGCTGTGTTCTCTGGCAGGGATGCACTATGGTTCTCCCAGGGCTGTGTGGGGCGAGGAGCAGGCGCTAGCTTCCGCGGTCACTGTGGTTTTGAATGGAATGGCGGAAATAGCACTTGTGGAGGGCGTGCTGTCGGCTGGTTTTAGAAGCCCTGAAAGGAAACAAGGGGCTCAAGTCAGCCAACCTCCGCTCAAGGCCACCGGAAAGTCAGGAGGCTCCCAAGACAGGGTTTGGAGGGCTTCACCTCCCAAGGACAGACTATGCAGAACATCAGGCCCAGGGTCAGTGGCAGAGAGCAAAGCAAGAAGGAAAACTAGATTTCAGCCTTGGGTCTCCTGCGAGGGCACCAGCCTTGAGACATGGCAAAGGAGCCCGAGTACCACGAGGGCCAGATGCCCCTGCATCCCAGACTGGGCAGCAGCTCCCTACCCTGCTAGAGACAGACACAACCCTGTGGGAGTGGGCATGGGCCCCAAGCCTGTGCCACAGCTCAACACACTCCAGAGTGTCCACCACAGAGGAGGAACCCAAAGTCAGCCCACTCGCACAGGGTGGCATTAGGACCCGGGCCTCTGGGAATGGACAAGCAGCAGCATGGCGTTCAGGGTGTGTGAGGTGGACGCAGGGAGAGCCTGTCCCTGTGTGGAGCCTGGACGGGGGACCACAGGGACAGCTGCAGCATGGCGTTCAGGGTGTGTGAGGTGGACGCAGGAAGACCACGTGCTGTGTGGGCAGCGTGTCCCCTGGAGGAGCATCTCAGCCCCTTGCACTGTCTGGGACAGGGCCTCATTCATTCTCCTTAGTGGTCAGGTGTCGAGGATGGATGCTGTAAGCCACAGGAGCAAGCAACAGCAAGATGACTTCAGGGCAGGCAGGGCATGAGGCCACGCCTGTCATCCAGCACCTGTGAGGCTGCAGAAGGGAGCCCCAAGTTCAAGGCCCGCCCCGGTAACTTACCCTGTCTCAGAATTTAAACAGTTTAAAAACTCCTGTGGGTGTAGCTTTGTGGTAGAGCACCCCCTGGGTTCAATCGCCCCTAAAAATAATAATAAACACCAGCTCCTGTTGGGCGCAGTGGCACAAGCCTGGGATCCCAGTGACTCGGGAGCCAGCCTCAGCAGCAGCGTGGCACTAAGCAACTCAGAGAGACCCTGTCTCTAAATAAAATACAACATAGGGCTGGGATGGAGCTCAGTGGCCGAGTCCCTGGGTTCAATCCCTAGTAACCAACCCCTGCACCCCAACCCCCACAAAAAAAGAAAAGAAAACATAAAACCAGAGCACGAGTTAATGTTGTGAGCAAAATAAAGAGAATCAGCAAGAGAAGACTGTTTCTTTGACATGATTTTAAAAAGCAAACATAAGAAATTGGCAAGATGGATGAAAATAAATAGTTTAAATAAAACAGAAATCACCAACGTCAGAACTGAACAACGGAACCCGGCCACAGCTCCCAGAATGCAGGAGCAGGAGCAGAAGGGGCTTTCGACCACTGCCTACAGCACACCCGACAACTTCACCAACTCACAACCTGACCCAGAGCAGTTTACCAAAACAGACAGAGGACAGAGAAAAACCCAGCAGCCTTTTTCTATTAAAAATTGGCATCCATGATCTAAAAAACTGCTCCCAAAACCAAGTCCAAACATTATGATTTCTCCATGGATTCTTCCACAAATTTAAGGACTCAAAACAATTGTTCATGTGCCCATTGAGAGAGGAGAGGAGGGAAGTGGCACTCACTCACCTGGGAACCTGTGTCCTCTGCACCGAGCCTCTGAAGGACGTTGCCAAGGACAGGCTCCCGGGCAGATCCCCCTGACACCCTTAGATCCAAAGCCTTCTGAGAGCAGTAAACTATGCGCAGCGGTTCTTGTAAGGTAATAAAACCTCATGATAAGTTCCTGGATTAATCCTGGGAATGCAGGTTCAACATTGTAAATCAATAATATAATTCACAACAGTAATAGAATAAAGGTGTCAAACTTAGCAATCATCTCCAAAGGAGCAAATATCTGACAATCTTCAACATCTACTTGTGATAAAAAATTCTCAACAATTAAAAATAGAAGGGAACATTTTAATCAGAAAGAATAATTTAAAGAACAAACATAGCAAATCTATTACTTAATAATAAAATTTTTAAAAAGCCTTTTCTCTGAGACCAGAGTATGTCTACGATTACTATTTCCACTTGGCTTTTGGCAGGAAGGCCAAAAATATAACAATAATGATAAATGGAAAACTGGAAGTGAAGAAATAAAACCATCATCCTTCACAGGAGAACTGATTTTGCACGCGAATATCCAAGTGTCTACTGCTAGAACGTGCTGGTGACCCCTGTCCATACCCACAGTCCATATGACTGTGAAGAGCTGCCCCCTGGGCCGGCCTGAGCTGTGGCCAGGCCAGCCCACTGGCAGGAAGTAACTAGACCCTCAGGAAAGAGGAGGCGGCCCCGGCAGAGTGTGCAGGGTGGCCCCAGGCAGGAGCAGCGCGGGCAGGTGCGCGGCACCTGGAGCAGCAGCGGCTCTGCACAGCTCGACCTCTCACAGCCCCGGAGGCCCAGCCCAGGCCCAGGTAAAGAGCATGGAAGCTGAGTATCATTTAACCCTTAAAGCAGCCACAACAATTAAGATTCAGATGTGAATAGAGAGTTAACAGGTGATTTAAATGAAATTCCTTAATGTGTTCAAATAATCCAAAAGAAGGTAGAAAAGAAAAAAAAACAGGAAAAAAAACCACCAAAACACAAACAATGAGCCAGGAGCCATCTGTAATCCCAGAGACTCAGGAGGCTGAGGCAGGAGGATCTCAGCCTCAGCAATTTAGCAAGGTCCTAGGTAAGTTAGTGAGGCCTTGTCTCAAAATAAAAATAAAAAGGGCTGGGGATGTGGCTCAGTGACTAAGTGCCCCTGGGTTTAATCCCTGTACCAAACACAACAAAACACACAAATAATGAATCCTAACTCTAGCCACAACAATATTATAAATATTAACGTACTAATCCATTTAATTAAAAGGCAAAGTTTGTCAGAATGGACTTCAAAAGCAAGCACAACCTGTGCCATCTTTATCCCAAGCGCAACTCTAGAAGACCACACGCGAGCTCTTAGCCGATTCCCTTGCCAGGTCACCTGCTCGTTATAAGAGACCCCTCGACAGGACTGAGCTAGAGGCTGGGGCTGGGGCTCACTGCTAGAGCACTTGCCTAGCACGTGGGAGGCACTGAACTCGATTCCCAGCACCACATATAACTAAAATAAAGGCCCATCAACAACTAAAGAAATGAAAAAAATAAATAAAAGACTGAACTATGCCAGACCCTCAGTTCACCCCCTTGAGCCCTCCGAGGACACTCCTGGCTTCTCCTGCTCTCACAGAACCCATGGAACCAAGTGTGGGTTTCCTCACACTGACCCTGCACCCGGGGCCCCACTGGAGCAGGACAGTAGCTGCCTGGAGTTAGTGCAGACCCCCATGGGCAAGGGCTCAGCCCCACCAGAGGCCCCGCCTCCAAGGCCCGCCGCATAGAGGCCTCAGCTTACTCCCACACGGCTACAAATGGGGGACCCCTGGCCCCCTCCTCGGGCCTGGCATTTTTCTGTGTTGCTCACAGAACTCAGGGAAAGTCTTAGGATCGCTGGTTTGTTGTGAGGATGGATGGCCAGATGAGGGAATCACAGGCGACAGAGGGCCCCGTGGAGCACTGGGAAGTGTTCTGCAAACTCTGCGGCTCAGGCACCTCCACGAGGCCTCACCACCTGGGCGTGAAGGGTCAGCTCCAGCACCTCACCCCCACTCCCCAGAGGGTGGGGTGGCGCAGAAGCTGAGCTGCTGATCGTGGGCTGGTTTTTGGTGAGCGGCCCCCACCAGGAGCCCAGTGAAACCCACCTCATTAAAACAACACGGGCTGCAGTCACCTGGGAGAGTCCAGGGCATGCGGATGCGGTCAGGAGCCAGGGGCAGCAACCAACATGTGTCTCTTGTTCTGTCACCAGATCCCACCCCAAGCTAGCTTTGCAATGGAACGAGAGCACCAGCCTTGCTCCGTGTTTGAGGTGAAACCCGAAAAAACGAGAAAAAAGTGCACCTGTGGGTGCAACTGGGAGAGAGGGTGCTCGATGGGCAGGTCACATTCAGTCTGGAGCTTATTATCTGAAAAACTTGAAGCCTTACTGAGAGTTTGCGGGGAAAGTGGGAGGAATGTCCAAACACCCTCTGCTCAGATTCACCCACAGTTAACATGTGCCCTGTTTGCTGTGGCATCTGCGTTCTTTCTCTCGAACCTCATATATATAAATACATCTATGTCCCCAAGACCTCTCTCTGAGAGCAAGTTACCTACCTGTGGCCTCTGAATACCTCATTTACCTGTAAATATTTGCCTTCTGATTATTTCAGTACACATTTCATGCGACCACAGATATTCCCCAACATAGCCACAGTGCAGTGTCAGGTTCAGTGACGTCGCGTGACACGGTGTCTCCATCTAATCTGCTGGGCGTGTCCCACTTCTCTCATTCACCCCACAGTGTCCTTTGCTGTCTTTCCTCTGGTACGGGACCTATTCTGGGCTCCTACATTGCTTCAGTCTCCTTGTCTCTAAGCCTTCAGCTCTTCTCCATCTTTGATGACATTGACGAAGTGCTTGCTTGAGTGTCATCGAGAACATGCCCGTGACTCTGCAGCTCTGGTTCTGGTGAGCAGAGAGCTGCAGTCAAAGCTGCAGAGGCTTTGGATGGGGTGGGCGTGGCCTGCTGAGGGCTGGCCCACCCTCGAGGAGGAGACCCTCTGGTATCTCTTCTCTTGCTCTTTCCTGAAGATCTGCAGGTCATTTCCCGACACAGAACCCGCAGGAGCCTGGCTGCAGTCCCAATGCTGGTCTCATGCCTGGACAACCTCTCGCTGAGGTTCAGGGACCCAAGTCCCTTACCCCAGGCTCTGAGGAGGCAGGACTCAACAAGGTCCTTCCAATAGCTAAGCTGTCCTGGGCCTTGCTGCTGGTGACCTCTCTGAGACCTGCAGCCACCTGTCTCCGACTCTGAGAGTGACTGGGATTCAGACCAGCTCCTGGGTGTCTCTGCAAGAACCAGGCACAATGTGGATGTCCCACTGGACAAAATGTCCAAGCCAGTGCTTAAGCGACATCGAAGAACTCAGCTGGACCGAACCCCAGGCCCAACCCAGCTATCCCAGATTTGGGGATCTGCACAGGAAAACAGAAAGCCTGGAAGCACGGTGTCCTTAACAGAGCACAGGTGACTCTAAAGGCAAGAACTTTCAGGAAATAGCACCCTCAGAGGAGAGCCCGCTGGGCGCCGCTGACAGTCCCCTCGGTGGATTCCAAGGCAGTCTGGAGCTGTGCTTCTCCAGTGGGAAAGGCCAGCACCCCTGCAGCTTGGGCTTATTCCCCGATTCAGCCTTCAGTGGCCGTCCTTCCTATCGACGGTTTCCTCTTCACCCACCAGGGCTCTGTTCCTCCTGCAGCCCTCGGCCAGTCATTTCTGTCAAGTGGTGCTCGGTGGTTCTCAGTTACTTATGCAAAGGAGCCAAGTTGCAGTGCAGAATCAGGAGAACTGGGTTTCCCTTTATGCTTTAAGATCTTGATGAGGCAGAGGAAACCAGCTCCCTGTCACATGCTTCCAGCCGCCTGAGCAGAAGCCCCAGCCAAGGTGGCTTCCCTGTGCGGTCAGGAGGATGGGCTGTCTCAGGGGGACAGAGGCAGCCTGCACCAGCACAGCTCCCCCCGGGGTAGGCAGGGGAGCTCAGGGAGCGGCTCTGCTCTGCCTCTCTGGCTGTGGGTGAGCAAGCAGCGCACAGGCAGATCTTGTCTTCTCTGCTCCCACACAGCCAGCACCACAACAGCCGCCCAGTGTGCAGTTACAGATGACAGTGCTGGGAGCCAGAGGCATCTGGGGCCACCTGAGGTCACACAGCTCACGTGTGGCAGGGCATGCACACCCAGCAGCCTGGATCTGCAGTCTCCTGGCTTTGCCAACAGCGACCCTGTCTACACCTCGCAGGTAGCTGTCCAGTTCCACACACCCCGATGCAAGCCGCACACAGCCCTGGGTGGCACAGCAGCGGCCCAAGTAAGGGGGACCACGGTCCTGCCAGTTTCCTGAGCACCATCATGGCCCCAGCTTGCCAGGTGGGGCGCCAGGAGGCCAAAGGGCAATGGCTCGGGGCTGTGGATGACAAGGGCCTCCATCCCCAAGTGCACCATCCTCCTTGAGGTCCCAGCCCAGGATCCCAGAGCTGCCACTGTCCTGCCAGGGTGGACACAGGCGTGCCGCTGCCTACAGCAGCGAGAACTGTGTGTAACTGCTCAGGACCCGGCTGGGTACATCTCCTGGTGTTTGCAGATGTGAGCAGCAGCACCTTGAGGAAGACGGTAGGGACCCGGGACCGCCCGTCACCCAGTAGCTGAGATGCCACAGTACACCCCAGGAAAGGCCACGCTGCGGGAAGGAGGAGCTGCACAACAGGCCAGGAGGACAGAGGCAGGGGAAGAGGCCCAGGCGGCCTCCTTCCCACCTTGGTTCTAGAGGAAGAGATTCAAGAAACTGCAGCGGGGGAGGGGGCCTCAAGACCCCAGGGCGAGTTCTTGGAGACGTGGCCAAGTCCTAGTTTCCTCACTTCAGCTCACACTCTCTAAACCACGGACCACGGTGCAAAGGGAGCCTGAGCTGCCTGCTGAATACTGAGGAGACTGGCAGGGGGTTAGCTCTGGGGACCTCAGGACCCGAATTGCCTACAGCAGTAAGGAGGGGGCTGGAGAGCCAACCGGCTGGAGAGCAGGTGGACAGACGGCTCTGCTCCCCCCCCTCCCTGCGCCCTCCCCTGCCCATGCAGCCAGGGCTGTGCCCTGAGCTGACAGCAAGTGAGAGCTGTGGTGCTCACGGGGGAGCTTTGACACCAGCCTCTCCAGAACTCCACCCCCAGGCCCTCTGATGCCACCCCTCGGGGGCGGCCTGACGTGGAGTTTGGGGTGAGCTTCTCTGGTGACTCTGCCTGCGGGCAGCTGGGTGGAGAGCTCTGCTGTAGAGCTCCGTCCTGCAGTTTGGGGCAAAGCCTCTGCTTGCTGGGCACTGGTTCTGTAAAGCCCTCTGCTGTAGAGCACATCTGTCCTGGGCACAGGGATTACAATACTGCCCCAGTAACTTCAGGGCACAGCCAAGGCCAAGAACCACAGTGCCCCCGGGACACACATCAGGAGGGCTCCTGGGCATCTGCCTGCTCAGCCACCCAGAAATAAGGGCACTGTTCAGGGAGGGATTTCACCTGCAAGACGGAGTTTGAACATCCAAGCTGCCTTAGCTCAGGGATGGTGCCCCCCCACCCTGGCACCCCAAGCCAGCATTCTCTTCCGAGAACTTCACTCCCAAAGCCGGTCCCCTCTTTGCGGCTGAGCCAGCACAGCATGAAATGCTGTCACATCAGTTAATTGCTACTCTGCAGCCTGGCCACATGGGCAGGCGGTGGCCTCCATCCCATCAGATACGTGGCACAGTTGCCTCAGGACAAAGTTGCCCAGTGGGCAGACGTTAGGCCAGCCCAGCCCGTCACCCTGGCAACCTCTCTCCCCTCATCCCCTAACCCAGGAGCCCACGTCTTCCTCCTTCCTGCCCACACCAGAGCTCATCCACCCTCGCAGTGGTGACAGCAGATGACTAATGTCCTCTAGCCCCGAATGGACATCTGACTTCCGAGCCCTGCTTCTCTCCCGGTGGCTCTGCCCCCCTCAGTGGAGAGCAAGAACCATGAGTGGTGACGCTGAAGACGACTTCCCACAGCCCCTCACATTCCTGCAGGTCTCAGGCCAGGCCCGGACTTCCCTGTGCCCCAGGCTGACTTACAGAGTGTCCACAGGGAACACAGCCTTGGAGGACAGAGATGCCTCTCCCCCGGGAGCAAAGGGTGGCTGTTAGGGTCAACGCAGCAATGTACAGAGGCGAAGTGATGCATGGCCTCACCTGATCAGGGGCCAATGGATTAGTGATGTGGAAGGAAACTTACTGGAGGGCAACTGTAGGCAGGTGGGGTGTGGCAGAGGAAGTGGGTCACTGGGGGTGCGTCCTTTGGGATCGTATCTGTCTTCCTGGCTCCTCCTCTCTGTCTTGAGGTGAGCAGCTTTCCTCCAGGATGCCCACGGGTTCTGCCTCACCTTAGCCTCCAAACTATGAGCCCAGGTAAATGCTTTCTCCTCTAAGTTGCTCCTGTCCGGTGGTCGGTCACTGTGCTGAGAAGCTGACTAACACAGTGGCCATGCTGACGCCTATTAGAAGAGTCAAGGGCCCTCGGGGCAGGGCCCCTCCCTCGATGGCCCCCTTGTGTGCAGGCACTCACCTGGCAGCCACACTCCCTGTGGGCCTCGGGGGCAAGAGTGCTGAAGCCCGTGAAGTGGGGGCCCTTCACTCCACTCAGGTCCTCCCACTTGCCGCCAGCACCCGTGACACTGGCCGGCTGAGGGGTCTGCTTGCAGAAGATAAAGCGCTGTCCACCTGGATTCCAAGCCCTCTATTCACACAGTGGCACTGTGCCGCGGGGGATGGAGGGCCTGCAGCAGGGCAGGCCAGGGTGAGTCTGCAACCCGGGAAGCGAGCACTCCTGAGAGCGCAGACCATTCCCAGGGCCTCAGACACGATGGCACACAGGCTCCTCAGGAGTGTACATGAGTGCAGAATCACATAAAATGAAGCAAGGGAGCAGCAACCCGGGACTTGAGATGGTGACCCGGCTGAGAAGAGGCGGGGCCTGCAAGGGGCAGTTGGCAGAACCACAGTGGAGGGGAGCTGGTGACACAGGAGCTCCAGGGCTGGGGGGTGGGTGTGCAGAGGTCATGTCCCCTCGCGCACCTGAAGGCAGACAGTCAGAGAGGGGTAGACGGAGGGGTGAGGGGGACGTTGACAAAGGGAGCGTCCCACAGGAACCCTTCCTCGCTCTTCATTCTGGAAGATGAAGCGGGGAATGCTCTGGGAACACCTGTGTACCAGGGTGGAGTCACAGTGTCTCTGCACGGACCCCTGGTTGGTGCCTTCTGCTACGGAACCCAAACAGGTCCTTCCAGCCCCTCTGGGTGCCGCCCAGCAGGAGTTCCAGGACAGCAACCAGACGGCTTCTTGGGCCAACCCTGAAGTCCCCAAGAGGCTGAGGGAGCCTGGAAAGGACCCTTCCAGTGTTCACTCAGGCCTGGCGAGGTCCTGTGGCGCTCAAGGTGCCCTGCGTGGGGAGGCGAAGGCCAGGTACCCAGGCCCCTGGCAGCAGCTCAGGCCCTCACAGTGCTGTGCTCAGCTTCTGAGGACATTCTTGTGCTCTGGGTGGCAGGACAGGGTCCATGTCCCCAGAATGAGTTCTGTCTGTGCTGACATTGCTGGGCTTTTAGGCTCTAGGTAAATTTTCCAAGTTAATTTTCTTGAAAGACAGAATTGCCCTGAGCTAAGGAAAGCCCCTGGCTGAGTTGCTGAGGCTGGTCTCAAACTTGTGATCTTTCTGTCTCAGCCTCCCAGAGAGCTGGGACTAGAGGTGTGTGCCACCGCACCCGGCTGGCTGTGCCTTTTTAAATCAGTTAGTAGGAAATAAATGGCTCATCCAAAAGTGGGGTTTGGAAGTCCAGCGGCACACAGGACTGTGTTGGAGTGTCTGCCACTGTATTAGTTTCTGTCACCACAGCGAAATACCTGAGAGAATTAAAGCAAGAAGAAAATGTGTGCAGGCTCCAGTCTGCGGGTGGTGAGGCAGCTCTTCAGGGTGGGAGCCCGGTGGTGCAGACCTATCACTCCACAGCCAGAAGTGAGAGGGAGAAGGGGCTGGGCCCACTGAGGTCACGCCCCCAGTAACCTAGGACCTCCCACCAGGCCCAGCCTCCAGAGGCCCACAGCACCTGCCCACAGCACGCTCTGGGGCCCAAGGCTTGGCACAAGGGCCTGGCCATGCACAGCCTTACCACCGTGATCAGCTTTGGGGCTCTCCTCTGCGCAGGGTGGAGCTGCAGTGGGAGCTGCGAGGTCCTCCCAGGGCCGGAAGGCTCTAAGTCCCTGCTCAGCTGCACCTGGTACCGCAGGTGCCTCCTGTCCTGGGTGTAGGAAGGACTCAGAGGGTAGATGCTCTCTCAGGGAGTGGCTGGCTCTCTCTCTGGCCCCTCACCCACCCCTCAAGCACACGCAAGTCATTTGCTTTCTCCCAGGTGGCTGGGGCCTCCCCACTGACGCCCATCACCCAGGAAGATCCATTAGAAGGTGTCTGCGAGGTGCCTGCCGTCATCGCAGGAAAGTGCTCTGTGAATCCAAGGAATTAAAACCAGAAGTGAACCCAGGAGACGCGCAGACCCAGGGTCACTTTTCCCGCAGCGCGTGGCCTGCAGCGGGGCGAGGGGAAGGAGGTGCCGGGCCAGGGCTGGAGAGTGCAAGAGGGAGGACAGTGGGCTCGGGCGGTAGCCGTGGGCAGGGAGCTGTGGGAGAGGAGGCCCTACAGCGGACACAGCTGGCACAGGCAGCGGGGCTGGGCCACCCTTCCCGGACAGGGCCACTGAGCGCCTCCTTGCTCCACCTGGAAGCGGAGCCTGTTTCCTCGCAGAGCCACTTGGCTGGCGGTCGACGGTGGTCCTCAGTTCTCGTGGGCTGCCGACGTTTTGCAGCATGGATTTGGTTCAGTCTTAAAAGCCACCTTGGCACCTTGCACGTGTACAAGAACCTGCACTGAACGAGGCTGCCTCGGCTCCGTCTGGCCTCTTTGCTTTGCCCTATATTCCCGCAGCGTTTTCTCCTTGGGGGGAAAAAAGGGGGTGGGGGGTACACACAGAAAAGCTGAAAGAACTATTGGGTGAACACCACACCCCACCACCCGCACCCCCAGCCAGGTTGATCGGCCATACCCCCGCAGCCATACCCCACCAGTCACCCCTGCCAGCCACACCCCAGCCACACCCCACAGCCACACTCAAGCCACACCCACAGCCACGCCCACAGCCCCCCACCAGTTACACTTCAGTCACACCCACCAGCCACACCCACCAGCCACGCCCATCAGCTACAAACAGCCACACCCCCAGCGACACTCCAGCCACACCCCACAGCCACACCCCACAGCTACACCCCAAAGCCACACCCACAGCCACGCTCATAGCCACGCCCACAGCTGCATCCTGTGCAGCCAACACTCCCTGCACCCGACCCATGACCCCAGCAGCTGCTCCCCCCACCGGCTGCTCCAGCAGCCCACCCGCCCTGGGCAGGGTTCGCCATGTTTTGCTGTCCATCTCAGGCAAGGCCTCCTCCGGCTCCTCCCCTGTAAAGCATGGCAGGGCGTGAGCCACCAGCTCCACGATGGGAAGTGCCTGCAGAGGGCATTGAGGAGGCGCTGGCCATGTCCACGTGGAGGTGGAGACTGGGAGGGCTCCTGGCGGATCCAAAGCCAGCTCTTCCCAGGAGGGACTGGAGTGGAACGCCCTCATTCCACCGACGGGAAGCCGGATCACGGGCAGCCTTAGGGGTGGACGGGGCGCCACGGTGTGCTGACACTGGACGGCGCAGGCGTGTTTCCAGTGGCCAGGCCAGGGATGGCTGCCCAGGCAGGCCTCCTGAGCACCAGCCAAGAGGCTCTGCGAGGAAACAGGCTCCGCTTCCGACGGAGTTCTGGGGCGGGGTGGGGTTTCGATTGTTTGTTGTTACACTACTTTTCAAGATTTCATCAGGAGCAGTCTCAAGTTTAGGGAAGGTCAGAAACCCCTGCCTCAGCTTAACTGTCTTCTGTTTTAGGTGGCGGGCCCCATCAGGGGCACTCTCCTCGCCTGGACCACCGGGCCTGACCCGGAGCCCAGCCTGCACTCTGCCACTGGGTCCCCTGCGCCTCTGTGCTGGATCCCCTGGGGTGCAGTCTGTCCTCTTCTGAACATCCTGTCTCCTCCAGCTTAGAGCACCTCCCAGACCGCTCCATCCCTGTTTTCATGGAGGTGGTGCTCTGGGGAGACCAGGGAGGTTTCCTGTCGGATATCCCCTGTCCTCATAAGGGGGAAGTCGGCCACGTGACAATGGAGGCTGTGGGGAGGGACGTGGGCATAGCCAAGGACACCAAGGACAGCCACTGCGCCAGAAGCCCCATGAGGTGGGGGGTCCCGAGCCTTTGGAGGCAGCGAGGGCTGTGTCTGGCCCTGGGCCCCAGAACCGTGAGGAAATAGGGCTATTGTTTCAGCTACAACTGCAGAGCTTCGTCTTGGTGGCCCAGGTGTCCTCAGGCAAGCGTGCTCTCCCCAGAGGACGGTGAGGCAGAGGCGCTCACCTCAGAACGGAGGAGGAAAACATCAGGAAGTGGATTCCTTGTGCAAGCTGTGGACACCATGAGGGTTTGGCTGCAGGGCTCAGACGCAGCGCAGCGGTGTCAAAAGTGACAGCAGAACTTTCCATTCATGGGTGTTCCAGCAGGCACCCTAGGTGTGGCCACTAGGAGGGAGTCCATTCTGTCCACAGCAAAATGCTTCCACATCTGTAAATAGGGGACACTTCCCTCCCTTCTGGTGGCCTTCTTGTGTGGTGCTGGCACTGAGAGAAGAGTGGCCCACCTGGACACTGACTACCTCTCACCAAAATTTGCAAACACCCCATAAGACTCTTTGGGAAGCTAATTTAAGAATAACTTGCAAATGCAGGAACCTTACCTATGCTGTTTTATAAAGTCAGCAAAGAAAAGAACCTACAGACGCCCCCCACTCCCCTTCCTGGAAGAGCAACGGAACTTCAGCCCTGGGGGTGACTGCACGTGAGCTGCAGCCTGTGGTGACCTGGAATATACATTTTCTAATGACCTACCAGTTTGAGTTGAATTAAATATTGAAAGCAAACTCCAGAAATATCTAAAAGGAAACACACCAGCAATGTCGTATTGATTCTCTGGGCCGTTTAATAATTGATGCGCTCACCTCCCCTCCTGAATGTCGCTGTGTCTATCTCAGCAGCAGAGCAGTTGCAAGGGCTGTGGCTCCACTGTCCGAATGGGCTTCCACTTCTCGGCAGTGGGCAGGGCTGGGCAGTGAGGAGAAAGGCCTTGGTCTGTCTCCTCCTCACATTAGCCCAAGGCCAAGCCTCAGGCCGACCTCCTCAAAAGGCAAGCACCACCAAGGCCATTCCCTGGGTGGGACCAGCGCCCCAGGCCAGGCCTGGGGAGGCCCTTCCAAACCACAGGAGCAGAGGTGGTGCCTGAGGGGCGTGGCGAGTCCCAGTTAGGCTGACTTGGGGGCCTGTCAGCTCATGGGGGCTGGCACCAGCACAAGTGAGCCCCTCTCTGAGGCCCTTTCTGCAGGAACCCTGGGGCTCCCCAGAGCTCCCATGGCCCTTGGGCTACACCCAGTGACGCTGTTCTCAGTTCAACAATTTGGCTCTGCCAGAGACGGACTCGTTCGTAACAGGACTGGACTTACAAGATGTCACCCCAGCGTTTCTGGGAACACAGGTCAGGCCTGAGGAAGAGAAGCTCTCCGCATGCCCCAAATCCATAATCAACCCGAGCTGGCGGAGCAGCCTCGGGGTGCACAGGAGGCTCTGTTGCTTGGGGCCTTGGTTCTCACAAGCCCGACCAGGTTACGGATGGACAGCTAACCCAGGAAACGTGATCTCACCGAGGACTGGCCGACAGGACTGGCCAACAGGAAGAGCCGATCGCTCCCTCCTGCCTTTTGTTTCTTCCTCAAGGAGCACAGAGACAGCCGTTTCCTCATCCCCGTGGGAAGGCCTGGCTCCTCTCAGGCCCGCTGGCCTCTGGGCCACACTCGGGCCCCAGGGCAGCTCCTGCCGCAGGCGGAGCTGGAGCCGGCACCCAGCTTGGGTTTCAGGCACCCCAACAAAGTGCTCCAGGGCCTGCATGCAGCTGAGCTCCCATCAATGCCCAGATTCACCCAGGAGCGTGGGAAGGGGGAGCAGGGGCGGGCGTGGAGTCATGAATCCGGTGAGGGCAACTGCAGGCGGCCTCCGAGCAGGGGCAGGGTGTCGTGCTGGGTGCCTCTAACCCCGTAGGTCTAGGTTGTAAGTACTGTAAACTTCAAACTTGGGCTCCTTGCGTTGCCAGGGACTTGGGGTTGTGCAACTGGAAGGTAGGGTCCAGCATCCGTGAGGCCAGGAGGCCAAGGAAGCGGGTGTCTGTGCTCCAGCCACCAGGTGCCATCCACGGCCACTTCTGGAGCAAGAGGCCAGTGTTGCATGAGGCACTGGGACAAGGGACTCACAGCAAGGAGGAGGCTCCTGGAGTCTAGGCCCTGGCCGCCTGTGGGGTTTGTCACCTGGCTTCCACCCCAACGCCGGGCCAGCTGACGTGCCTCGGAGGACAACTGTGTCCTTCAGGTTCAAGTGGGGTCCCCTGGTGTGAGAACTGCTGAACAGCGCTGGCCGCCCCTGGCAGGCCTGGTCCACAATCGAGCTGCCTACTCAGCCTGCAGACGGGCTCCCCGGACTTCCTCGCAGCTGCGTGAGGTCCTTGAAGGCCAGGTGAGGCACCTCCAGAGTCGGCCTCCACCAGGCTCTGTGTGCCCAGAGACCCTGTGCCCTCCCCCGGCTGTGGGTTGGGATCTCACGGTGGTGGAAGTCCATGCGCTGGTCACTTCCCTAACGAGGCTCAGCCCTTGTGTGAGCCTCACCTGCGGGAGGAGGAACTTGGGCAAGACTGCGTTCCATCTGCAAGCCCAGCGTTTGCCCCTTTCTCATCTGCCCCTGAGGGAGGCCACACCCAGCACACTGCCCCGTCCTCTCCCTGTCGACAGATCACATCAGGGTCACCAGGCGAAGCACTTTTGTGGGAGGTGCCCTGGAGAGAGAATCCATGTCCTCAGCAGCAGGCACTGAATCTCCCGCCTGGCAGCTGTGGCTCCTGAGTCCCTCCTCCTTGGGCTCAGCCCAGAGGCTCCATCCATGCTGGGGAGGACTCTGCCTCCTCCCTCTCCCTCTGTGCCTGGCCACACCTGTGCCACCTGCAGTCCTCCAGTGTGCACCCCATCCATCCTGAGACCATGGAAATATCTCTTCCACTGGCAGAAAGGCCGCAGTGCTGGGTTGGATACTATTGCTAGGGGAAGATCTCCACGACGGGGCCAGGTGAAGCTTCCCTGACTGCTGGGCTTGCGTGACCTTGCCCGTGACCTGAGAGAGGCACCCTGCCTCCCTGGCTGCGGGTGCCCCTCTGAGCCAGATCCAGAGCCGTGGAGAGGGACACGGGAAACAGCGGGAGAGGAGGAGCAGGAGGGTCGCGGCCTCCAGAGGGTCAAGACCTTGTGAGGACTCTGGCTGGTGAGTCCCTCTCTGTCACCAGCTGAAGATCAGGAGGAGACGGACTCCTGGGTGCCAGGTGTGGTGGAGAGATCGCTGAGCGATGGCTGGACATGGTCCTCCAGAGCCTTGGCTTTCCTTCCTGCCGCTGCTGGTGGAGTCTGCGGCTGCTGTCTGTCCTTCCCTTCTCCTCTGGCTCTGCCGTGGCCTGTGACACGCTGGCGGGCCACACTCCCTGCGTTTTGTGATTGTCTTCTTGTGTTTCAGGTGGCACGAGATCTGGAGGTGGCAGCGGACAGGACCCAGCCCCCAAGTGCTGCTCTGCTTCTCACAGGCCTCTGGGCAAAGCCCGAGTGGGACACCTGTCAAGCCGATGAGGACTTCTCTGGGAGCTCTGAATTCAAAGCCAATCCAAGGTGGAACTAAACGACATCACTGACGTGCTTCAGAGAGAGCAGGAGGGAGCCGGGAGCCTTGGAGGAGCCCTGGCTGGCTTCCCCTTCCAGAGAGGGTGAAACCCAGGGAGGCGAGGAGGGCACAAGAGCACCTCATCAGTCAGACTTGGGAGGCAGAGGTGGTGGGGTGGAGACAGGGCCAGCTGCCAGAAACCCATGCTCCATCTGCTGTGTGGTCCTGAGAGTTAAATGCCATGAAATGCACAGGAGCCTTCCTCTCCAGGGAGCCTGTGCAAACTGCCTGCACTTTTGCAATCCCGATTTTAACACTTGTCAAGCAGATGAGGCCTTGAGGAAATTTAAAGAACAATGATTGGCATTTTGCCTTTCAAAACCTTAAATGAACTCTGGTTTTAAGGCCTCAGCCTTTGGAGTTTGTTATCACGCAGCCTCCTCATTGCAAACCCTGCTGTCACGCCGGAAGCCAGGCCTTCTCAAGGTGTACGGGGAAAAGCACAGCTTTGATGTAAAGAGAATCTGGGGAGCAAAAATGAATACAAATTGGCTGCAAAACCTCCTCTGTGATACTCATGTCTTATTCATGAGTGCACCTCATCAACACGAGACCACAAAGACATTTGTACTCTAAGTGGAAATGCTAGAGAAAGCGGCTAGCTTAAATTTTCTGACTTTAACCAGTTTTATGAATAATGCATCATAGACCATCCAAGAGCTTATCAAATTTGACTTAGAAAATGAGAAAATAAATTTAGTGCAGTAAAAAGGAAAGGAAAGCCTTCCAGTCATTCAAGATCTCAAGATCTACAACAACAACTACACATTCCAAGCATGGAAAATACCAGGCCTTCCTCGGAACCTGGGATGGGGGCACCTCACTCACCTGCAGTTTCATTTAGTGAAACTGGCTTGATACCTGTGAACCTCCCCACCGTTGGTCCTCCCTGATGCTGAGTGGCCTGCAGTTTCTCCCCCAGTCATTGGGTAACTCAAAACAGATAAAATTAAAGGTCTGCAATTAGGATGAAAGGAAATGTGAGCCCCCAGGAGAAGAACTCCGCGTCCAGTCTGCAAAGCACTGGACCTTAGACGGGCATCTGGGATGCTCGGCTCCACCTCACCTGCCTTGAGGGAGGCACAGACCAGAGGTCAACCACTCCACAGCGTCACGGCCACTGGCAGTTCTAAGCAACTCTTGTGGGTACTTCAGTTGGTCCCCAAAGTTCTTGGGAGTGAGAGGACAGGGAACCCCAACTGGAAGATGGAGGTGACCAGCAAAAGGGGGGAGTTAGATCTGAATTACAGAAAGAGGAAAGAGAGCCACGCACCGGCAGCAGCCCAGCCTGCACCCCATGAGGTGGTCTTGCTGTACTGGGGACGAGAGAAGCTGCCCCAAGACTGGGCCCAGCACCTTCTCCTAGTGGGTGCAGGAATCTGGGGACCAAGGTGCATTCCTTTGCAGAAGAAGGAAAATGATAAAGAAGGAGACAGGTAAAGGGAGTTTTGTTGGTTTTAAACAAAAGTTTTAATGAATGAATTTTTAATCTTATGAAAGTTTTCATCTTATGAAAGTTGAAATTAATTCAACTTGTTAATGTTGAGCTAGGTGAAACTGCCTTTTTTGCAGATGAAATTGGTCAAGAAGTGATAATTTCATGAGATTTAACCTATTATACTGGTGGCAGGTGGCAGCTTTGACTCAGATCTACGTGTTTTAGACCCTCTGCATAGGGGTTGGCAGTCCTTCAATTTGGTAATTGAAAACTCAAACTGCCAAAATCAGAAATGAAAGAGTGCACACTATTGAATTTATAGAAATTGGAAAGGTTATAAGGGACTACTAGGAGTAACTGTATCTCAACACGTTAGATAACTTAGAAAAAACAGAAAAATTCCAACAATGATAAAATCTACAGAAACCAACTCAGAAGATATAGAAAATCCAAGTATACCTGCACAAATATAGGAAAATTTTTAGTTATTTTAAAAGTTCCTACAAAGAAAACTCTTGATTCATACAGATTCACTGGTGAATTCTATCAAGCATTTTTTAAAAACCAAGACTTTAAAAACTCTTCCAAAAAAGATGGGCAGCTGGAGTGCTCAGCTCATTTTATGAGACCAGTATTACTCTAGTACCAAAATCTAGCTAAGTCCATGATCACAAGAAAAAAAAAAAAAAACTGCAGACCAACATCCTTAAGTAATACAAATGTGAAAAACCTCAAAAAAAATCAAATTTAACAGCACATAAAAAGGATTATACACGATGATTAATGCAATGAGATTAAAAAAATGCAAGGTCATGCTAACATTAAAAAATCAAATGAATGTAATATACCATATCAAGAGAATAGAGAACACAAACCATGTAATTATCTTAATAGACACAGAAAAAGCAATAGACACAATTCAACATGATAAATAGTCTTGACAACGTAGAAATAGAGGGGAGCTTCCTCAACCTGATAAAAGACATCTAGAAAAACCATGGCTAACATCATAGTTAATAGTGAAAGACTGAACTCTCTCCTCAAGATCAGGAACAAGCCAAGGATGTCCACTCTTGTTACTTGTATTCAACTGTATACTTGAGATATTAGTGCAGGTGAGTAACCAAGAAGAAAATTTAAAAAGTTATGCATTCTGGAAAGACTTTATATATGCATATAAAATCATGAAGAATCTACTACAAACTATTAGAACTAAGTTATCAAATTACTAGAACTAATAAATACATTAAGCAAGGTTGCTAGATATAAGATAAATATATAAAAATTAATTATATTTATTAATTATTTTGTTTTGAAACAATCAAAATGTCAAACTTTAAAAATCACACTTACAATAGCATCAGAAAAAACAAAATGTGTAAGACTAATGGAAAGCATCCCATGTTCATGGATTGGAAGACTTACTGTGTTGAGGCAGAGTCTCATTATGTTGCTCAGGATGGTTTTAAATTTCTGGGCTCAGGTGATCCTCCTGATTCAAGTCTCCTGAGCAACGGGACTACATGCCACCACACCTGGCTTAATATTGTTGATTTAACAATAATTTCAAATTTAATGTATACATCCAACAGAATCACAATGAAAAATCTCCAGTGACTTCTTTGCAGAAAATAAAAAAACTATTATAATTTATGTGGGACTATAATTATATGAAAAATTAAGAATAACCAAAATAATTTTGAGAAAAGAAGAGCCAAATTTGAAGGCTTCACAATTTCTAACTTACTATCCAATGATAGTATTCAAGACTGCGTGGTACTGACATAAAGACAAATACATAAATTAATAGAATAGATTGGAGTGTTCAGAAATAACCTCTCACATTTACAGTTTACTGGTTTTCAACAAGAGTGCAAGACCATTCAATAGGAAAAGAATAGTCTTTTCAGAAAGTGATGTTAATTAGATTTCCAAGTGTACCTCCTACCTTGCATAACGTATAAAAATTAACTCAAAGTGGATCAAAGATATAAGAGCCCAAACCATAAATCTCAGAAGAAAATATAAGCATAAAATTTCAAAACTTTTCATGACCTAAAATAAAATATTAGATAATGATTTCTTAGATATGACACCAAAAATTTAAGCAACCAAACAAAAAGTTGATAATTGGGACTTTATCAAAAATTATAATGTGTGTGTGTTGCCAATAATACCAGAGAAAGGGTGGGGTGGATATCTGGAAGTCATACATCTGACAAGGGAATTGCATCTAGAATATTTACAGCCTTTATGACCCACAATAAAGAGACAGATAATCCAGTTCTTTAAAAGTCACTGGGTTTGAATAGACGTCTCACCAACGGGGGTGTGTGATCTGCCAATAAAGACAGGAAGAGGTGATCAGCATCAAAGTCAAACACATTTGCAGATAAATATGCCCTAGTCCACGTCCTTGGATATTCCTCACTTTAACCCTATGAATGATGTCGGCATTCTCTGTGGCTACAGGAAAGCTGGAGTGGTGTGGCCAGAGTCCCCTTGAGACAGGAGAGGACACAAAACATCCGTCTTACGACCCTCAGCCCCATCCCTGAAGGATGCGGCCTGCCGGCCTGCCTTCCGACTGTGGGAGGCATGGCCTCCCTCTGGGCACCATGAAATCGTCTTTCCATCATTGTTTCAACGGAGAGTGGGAACAGCAAAACACCAGACCTGGGAGCCATTTGCTGGCCACATGACCTTGTCAGGCCAGTGGACACCTCTGAGCCTCCCTTCTCTCAAACGAAACAGAGAAAACCAACTCAGCGCAGTCGTGCAGGGCGGCTCTGAGGTGGGCACGGTGTGAACTGACCAACTCCGGGGAAACAGCAGGATCAGTGGCAGCCTTCTCCTGAAACCATACAAAGGTTCTCTCTCCTGGAGATGGTGAATTCTTCCCAAAGACCCAGACCATCCAGGTCTGAGAAATAACTGCCGCGTTGTGGCTGGCACAGACAGGGCTTGCTATGCACAGAACAGGAGTGACTGTTGTTGTACCTTCTGCTCTGTCAACATCTGCTTGTCACATTCTGTATCTGGACTGTCCTCCAAAAACTCATGTATTGGAGGCTGGATCCTTAAAGCAGTGATGTACAGAGGGGGTGTTTGGGGGAATGACTGGATCATCGGTGAGTTGATCCATTTATGGGTCCTACTTGAATGAACTATTGGGAGGGGGTGGAGACCACAGGATGTAGGGCCTGGCTGGAGGAAGTAGGTCACTTGGGGCACAACTTGGAAGGGTGTAACTTGTCCCTGCCCTTTCCACCCCCTCCTGGCTGCCAGGAGCTAGGTTTCTGTCTTCTACCATGCCCTCCGCCATGATGCTCTGCCTCACCTCAGGCCCAAAACAATGGAGCAGCTGACCTTGGACTAAAGCCTCTGACTCTGTGAGCCAAAATAAATCTTTCCTCCTTTAAGTCATTTTCCTCAGGTATTTTGTCACAGCGATGAAAGATGACTGACACACCATCTATGTCAGCTTGAAGACAAAACCGACCATGGGGGAATCTGTGGATTGGCAGTGACCTAGAGATGCTTATCAAACAAGGGACCCGCACCCAGCCACTAGATGAGGAGGCCTGTGTCTCTGAGGTTCTTCTCTGAAGAGCTTGACTGTCCTTGTGGAATTCCTGCTGGAAAAGCACTCTCTCTGGGATCCTTATGATTTTTTCCATGCCCCCCGTCCCCACACCCAGTACTGGTGAGGCTGCTTAGGTGCCCTGTCCATGAAGCCACCAGCACTTAATGGCAGGCCCGATGCCTGGTGCTCACAGACCAGGAGCACAGAAAGCACCTCCCTTGTCCAGATGGTCTCAGGACTTTCCAGGAATCGTGCACCACCAGGGGCGAGCACACGCCCCCAGGGCAAGCCCCCATGGCAGTGGGTGGCCCTGCCAGGGCTCAGCCAGCGCATGGCACGAGGATAGGCCGGGCACCATGAGAAGCACTTTCCACAGGTGGACTTGCTCGTCGTCACCGATCTCCACGGGGTTGGGGGACACAGGATTCTTTCCTTGTGCAGAGGAGGAAAAGGGGTGACTGGTTTCTGGCCATGGGGAAGGAGGGGAAGCGCAGGTCCCTGTCTGGGACAGCAACATGTGTCCACCTAATCTCTTGTTTCCAGAATTCTGTGCTAGGATTGAGACAAGCCCCCGCCCCAGCACCCAGGTGCCTGAAGTGGAAGTGACAGAGTGGTGACGTGCAGATCAAGGCCACTGCAGTGTGGTCAGGGGCAGGGAAGCCGGGGCTCAGAGGCATCTACCCACAAGCACACCCCATCTGCCCCAGACTGAGGGGATCCCATGGGGATGGGACTTGTGATGCTAAAACAGGCCGGTGCTGAGGGGAGCCGGTGCTGAGGCCACCCAGGTCCAGCTTCCAACCCTCACGTCCCTCAAGTCTGTCCACAGCAGCCCCAGGACTGACTCTGGCCAGCTTGAGGGGAGAGTGGCCCGCTGCAGTGTCCTCTGGTCAGGACCCTCCTCGGGTGGGGTCACTGGTAACTTCAGCCTCTGCTGGGTTGGTACTACTGGACCAACACACCCACTGCCATCGCGGGTGTTTATAGCAGAGTGCTTCTTGGTGCATCGATGGCCCCAAACGCCAACAGAACCTCACGATCGATCGGCACAATTGGCTTCTAGGTGCTGTGGATTCGAGCCCTGGCTCCTGTGTGAGGGTTAGACCACTGACAGCCCTGGCAGGAACCTAAGAAGTCACATTTGCAAATGCCTGCGTTTTCAGCTTCTCTCCCCCACCCACACCCACCCACACCCACATTTTGGGTTGAAACAACAAAGTATTTTTAAAAAGGTTTTCGGGCTTCTTCTCGCCCTAATTAATGTTTTTATCTCAGGTGGCTTAAAGAAAGTCACTTAGGTTGATTATAGGAAATACAGTGAGTGGAAATTTGAAACTTGTAGCCATTCTGGCATGAAAGAGAGAGAGGGAGAGAAAGAGAGGAGAGAGGGCGGGAGGGTGGGGAGGAAGGAAGGGGGGAAGAGAGGAGGAGGGAGGGGGAAAGAGGGGAGGGAGGGGAGTAGCGCCTGGGTGCGGACTGTGCTGTGTAAACATGTGTCTACTCCCCTCACAGGTAACAGAAACCTGGGGGCCATGGGGAGACCGCAGCAGGACAAGATTCGCAGTTTGAGACAATGTATTTTACTCTTGGAAACATGACACAGTTGGATCCTCTTGCCTTTTGTCTATAAGTGACTGCACACCCAATTGAGAGGAGCAACATTTCTTTTGGCTCACAGTGTCAGAGGTTCTGTCCATGGTGGGCCAGTGGCATTGCTCTGGGCCCCAGCTCAGGCAGACCGTCTGGGGAGGGCGTGGCCGAGGAAGGTGCTCGAGTCCCGGCCAGGGGGAAGAGAGAGGAGAAAAACAACCAGGAGAACAGGTCATGATCCCCAGGGCCGCCTGCCTACAGGTACCCCCAGTACAGAAGTCCTTTCAAACGACTGAGCCCACAAGCAGATTAGTCACCGGATCAGCTCTCCTGATCCCATGGCTCCACCTGTGAACTCCCCTGCAGTCACCGGAGCTTCAGGGGCACACCTCACAGCCAGACCACAGTGGCATGGGGCGGGAGCAGGAGTGTTGGGTTTCCCTCTGCCTCTCAGTCTCCCTTTGTCCCCTGCCTGCCCTGGGCCCCACGCAGAGTGGGGACCTTGGGGGGAGGAGCTCAGGTTCCGGAGTGGCCAGCACAGCCCTGTGGACCAGCCCGGGCTGCGTGGCTCCCTGCCATCCAAACTGAGGTTCACAGCAGCCGCTCCCTCCCCACACCCAGGGTTAGAATCCAGGGCCAGAGCTGGAAGGGACAGAGCCGCTTGGAGCAACTTGAGGAGCTCCGTATGTTCTGGGGCGAGGAGAGCAGGACACGGGAGGACAGGGAGATGCTCACACTCACTCATGTGGATCACAGTTTGGATCCTAAATGTCAAGGTCATTGTACTGTCATGTGGAACTAATCAAAACAAATAAAAAACTAAGTAGAGCTGGGAAGTGGAGGACAGCAGTCCACATGGACACTAGACCAGTGTGCAGTGCGTGGGTTAAACCCATGCAGAATGCTTTGCCTCGTGTATAAACTGAATTGGGCTCTCAACCGGGGCTCCTGGGAAGGCTCTGCCCCCATGGAAGGTCCAGGGGACGCCAAACCCACAGATGCCACTCAGTGCTCCTGCGCCCACCCCGAATGCCTTCCATCAGTGTGACCAGGGCCGCCCCAGGAGGTGCCCCCCTCTGGGGTGTGGGGGTGAGCGGGAGGCAGGCCGCAGTGGGCCTGGCCTCTGGGGGTCCTCATCCTCAGGGTCATTTTGGCAGAGGCTCTCCACTTAGGCTTGGAGAGGGAGGAGGCGGTGAAGAGGGGGCGGCCCCTCCGACCTCCTCCAGAGGCCCACGGACCGACCTCCTGGCTCATCCCTCCGGATGCCAGGAGCAAACCGTTCCCCACTCCCAGCTCGTGATGACCACCCGTCCCCAGCCCAGGTTCCCTGGGCGGTGAGCAGCCCCACTGGAGAAGCGCGGCAAGAGCAGGAGACGTCTCCCTCGGCCTCCTGCCTTTAGTGAGGACCCCGAAGAGCCGCGGGCAGAAGAGTGTGGCTTTTGGGGGCAGAAATGGGCACACTGAAATCCTGAAGCTTGTACTCATTACTTCAAGAAAACTGACCAAGGAAAAAGGCTGATTTTTCTTCTTTATTCCCATCAGGACTGCCAACTGTTTTATGTATGAGTTTAGCTGATAATAGTTAGTTATTAGTATATTGGTTTACTTTTTCAGCTAATGGGGGGGACACCTTTGAAACCTAATAGCATCATATAGATTCCTTTAAGACTTAGGGTCGAGGGCACTTGGAATCCACTTTAGTCAATATCATTATAATGAAGCTTAAAATGCGATTTTTGGTTCCACAAGAAACTATTGGAACAATTTATCGTAACCAGTCAGGTAGTCAATGTAAACAAGACTTACTAGAGAGAATAGTCACTGACCTGTGTGACACAGGTATAACTGATTTGCATTTATTATTTTAAAATGAATGGACAACTTGTCAGAGTTAAATATTCATAGCTCTAATTTGAAATGTGATCTGTAATTTTTGCACTTTAAAACTAAGCGGAAAGACGCTCTTAATGTGGCCTCAGATTATTCCAGAGAGACAGCTGCATGCTTGCCAGCGCAGAGGGTGGCCGTCAGTGTTTTGTGCTTTTACTTTCCCATATTTCATTTTCATCAGGAACACCTGCTGCGGGTTTAGTTTGTAAGTTAAGTAGAACAGTCAAGCCGTCCTGAAGCCGCAGCACTTCCGTTAAAGGAGCCGGTGGCATGTTTACAGAGGCATTCCAGGTGCCACACCTTTCCACAGCCACCTGTTCCTGCATTCCATTTCACCAGAAGGAAGCTGAGGCTTCAAAAAGTGGAGTAAGTTGCCTTCCAAATCCACAGATAATGTGTACAGCAAGCTGACACAATGAGGTGGCTCCAGCCTCCAAGAAGGCATCGTCCGGGAACCCGGCGGGCCTGGAGGGGCCTGCTCTCAGCACCCGTGTGGGCAGTGGGAAAGGGCGGGGGCATCTGAGAGCCCGAGCGCAGGGACAGTCCAGTGCCAGAAGGGATGGGCTGAAGGCACAGCCCCACAGAGGGCAGAGCTCACCAGGACAGGTGCTGCAGGTCCCCGAGCTCAGGTGACCCCGTGGGCCCAGGCTGGGCTGGGGAGGATGCCCCTCCTGAGCAGAGCTCTGCCAGGGACAACAGCTGCGGTGGCATCCAAACCTAGCAGGGCAGTTGTTTTGAACTCTCAAACTAAACAGATAGGTGTACTTGATTTTGTCTTAAATTATTCCAGAAAAACAGCTATGTGCTAGCCAGTACCGTATATGGAATTCAGTATTTTCCTGCATTTACGCTGTTTTAAAATTTTGAGCATAATTTGTATCTATACATATTTCCTTTTCAGTTTTTTCCAAAACACCTTACTGCAGGTTTAACTTAGAGACACAGGGGTAAAGGAAAGAGAAGGCCCAGCTCACCGGAGGGGACAAAGGAGGCGGGGCTCAGAACTCATGTCCATCTGTCTTTGGGCTGCGAGAGCACCAGAGGCAGCGGGTAGAGCCAGCAAGGTGACCCAGCCAGAGTGGCCGGCTCCCAGAAAAGCAAAAGTGCTAAAAGTGACTCAGAAGAGATGGAAAATCCACATAAACTACAACAAATAAAGGAAATTAGTTAGTAATCAAAAGTCCTCTACAAAAAAAAAGCCCAGGCCCAGTTAGCTTTACTGGTGAATTCTACAAAACATTCAAAGAAGAATTAATACCAAACCTCCACACACTCTTAAAAAAAAAGAAGAGGAAGAAATATTTTCTGACTCATTCTGTGAGATCAATGTTACCATAACCCCCAAATCAAGCTAAGACTTGTGTTCAAAGAAAAGGAAACCACAGATATATGTCTTTAATGAATACAAATGCAAAGTCCTTAACAAAATGTCAGCAAACCAAATCCAGGAACACATAAAGAGGATCATACAACCACGAGCAAGTAGGGTTTATCTCAAGAATACAAGGATGGTTCAACATTCAAACATCAATGCAATGTATCATTTTTGTAGATTAAAAGAAAACAAGGGAGTCATTTCCATAGGCAGAGAAGAAGCACTGAACAAAATTCAACACATTTTCATGACAAAAACACATAGCTAAGAATAGAAGAGAACTTCCACAACCAAGAAAAGGCAATCTACAAAAGGCCCACGGCTGAGACAACACCTGTGAGTCTGAAGGCATTTCCTCTGAGACCAGGAATAAGACAAGAACATTGACTCTTGATGATTCTGCCCAACACTGAGGCAGGTTTAGCTACAACGTGGCAGGTGCTGACACACAGCTGTGGATCCAGGTAACATAAGGATGGACAGGGGCAGGAATAAATCAGATCACGTCACTTACCAGTGCCTGGCCCCTCATCATTTTGGACTCCACAATATTAAAAAAATGGGAATTTTACATTTTTAAGTAGCTTTTTACTTTTGCATAAAGTACACCAAATTTAGCCATTTAAATGAATTTCCTTGGCTTATGATGCATTTATAAGCTTTATTCCAGTATACTCTGTAGGGTTCCTCTTTTTGATCATTTCATATCTTTACAAAAATAGAACTCCATTCAACTAGAACTGTCTTAGTTCCCTGGTTGCATCACGGTATGACCTCAGTATGTACACATTCTTTCTTCAAAGTGGCCCCTTACAAAAGGACTCTTAATGAGATGGTGAATAGAAACTCAAAAACACTCTCATTTGTTGTATTTTCTTTTTAAACTTGGTCTGCATTTAAGAAATCCTCATTGAAGTCCCAGTTCATCTCTGATATTCCACTGAATTTGCCAGAAAACAAACAGACAAACTTCCCTGTCGTGTAAGTGAGCAAAGGAAGATAGAACGCTCCATGATTAATGCGTACGGTTCTCAGCACAGGCCGCCATCTGGGCTGCCTGCAGCCTGCCGCTCTGTTAATGAAGCATCGTGATTGTTCTAGAGGCTGCAGGGCAGGAAAAGGGATCAGAACTCAGCTCCGATTCACCAGCCGAAGCTGTCCTCGGGAGCGTGTTGGCCAGCTCTTTAGTGATCTTAGCTGCTGGTGAGCACGATAGAACACAGAAAAACAGAGACTGAAATAAGAAGAGTTCAGGATTCTCTCATTGTCCCAGTCCACGGGTGGGCAGCCCAGGGCTAGAAGCCAGCCCACCCCACCATCCCCAGATGCTGCACCTGTGGTCCAGGAAGGAGGGGCAGCAGGGCAAAGCCACACTCCACCCTGCTCAGCCAGGCTCCTGGGACGGGCCACACCATTCCTCCTTTAGAATCCTCATGGACAGAGTCTGGCCAGTCGGCATGCTCCAAAATGGCCATTACCATGTCTCTGATCAAGTCCTCTCAAGCCAGGCATGGTGGCGCTCTCCTGACTCAGAAGGTTGAGGATCTCAGCTGCAAGGCCAGCTTGGGCAACTGAGCAAGACCCGTCTCAAAAAGAAAAGAAGGGCTGGGGCTGCAGCTCCACGGTGAGCCTACCTCCATGCCCCAGGTCCTGGGCCCCACTCCCAGTACTGAAAAAGTCCTTTCAACACTGAAGAAAGGGAGAGAGTGGTGGGGGAGGGTGGTGCAGGAGCGTCCTCAGCCGCTTGGCAGTGCAGGCCACGGGGTTCTGCAGGGGGCGAGCAGGTGTGGACAGGGCTGGGCGGGTCAGTGCTGGGTCAGTGTCCTCCATCGGCTCCCTGCAGGGACGCAGTAAACATGCAGAAGGGTCCTCAGGATCCCGGCAGAAGTGCCCAGAGCAGCTACCGGGCAGCATCCTACCTCTGAGAGGCTTCGAGATCAGGGGTGGGTTTGATGTGGTCGGGGGAAATGCCATGGCTGTGGATCCCATGTCACCTGCACCAGAGCCGTGTCCCCTTCCTTGCGTGGTGAAGGGAATGAGAGTAAAGAAGTCTTCCAGAAATCCCTGGCCACTTCCTAGGGGAGATAAGAATGAAATGGAAAACAGCACTGCCCACGCTCAGATAGGACAGGACGCGGAGCACACGCCCTGGCAACCGCACAGCTCAGGAGCTTCGTGTGACACAGCCTCCGCGACATCCAGCGGTGGAGACTGGCCATTCCAGAGCAGGCACGTGTCCAGCAATGGACAGCTGGTAGGTGTGGAGCCCGGGTCTGAACCCCGCAGGGCACTCAGCCTGCAGTCGCCACAGCGGCAGTGACGGGCTCCGTGACCAGCTCGGGGTAGTCATGCCCACGGGGTGCTGAGCACACACGACACACACTCAGAGGTGCCCAGAAGAGTAGACGGTGTGTGTGTGTGAGTCCTCCAGGGTTCTTGGTTACAAGCAACTGAAACAAGTCGTTGAACCTTAAGAGACCCGATGACTCAACAGGGAGGACACAGGGGCTCGCAGAGTGAAGGCAGCTGGGAGGCCAGCACTAGGAGATGGCCCTGGAAGGCTGCCAAGCAGGCTGGGGCGCAGGGACACAAAGGGCCATGCCAGGGCAGGCCTGCAAACACGCCCTCTGCCTCGGGTCACTCTTGCAAAGAATTCCTGAGGAGGAAGAAGTTAAGCGCTGCCCCCCAGGCTCCAGCCTAGACCCCAGGAGGGGGATTACGGCTGGCGAGAAGCAGGCAGGGGGCTTGTGGTGGGGCTGGGTGGCCCAGCTGGCCAAGTCCCTGCAGCAGGCCAGGGCCAGGGGAGCCAGCCTTGAAGAGAGGAAGGCAGACCAGATGGGCAGGTGTGAGGGAGCAGAGGCGGAGCAGGCAGAAGGGTGGAAGGCCACCCAACAGGTCCGTCCGCACGGCTCGCGGGCACTGGTCCTCACTCTCAGGGCGCCGCTGCCAGGGGGACGCACAGAAGCAGTGCTACAGGAAGGCCCTGCTAAGTGCCGTGGACAGCTGTCCCCACTTCTTACTGCCGTGACACAGTGATCACCACACATTCGTCATCCACGGCCTCTGAGTGTGCGAGTCCTCGTTGGGATGGTGGGACGTGCTCGGGCACTCCGAGGCAGAAGGCAGGTGCTGGGGCAGCTGCAGTTTCACCTGAGGAGCAGGCCACCTGCCCAGCCCACTGGCTGTGTGTGCGTCTGCAGGACTGAGGGCTGTCTCTGCTGCCTGCACGCTGGGGGCTCTGCCCAGCTGTAGAGGCCACCTGCTGTTCCCCGCCAAGTGGCCTTCCCCAGGATGTGGCAGTTTGCTCCTTCAAGGTGGCAGGGAGCAGATGTCTCTGCTGCTCAAATCTCTGAATTTTCCCTTCTTTTCTCTAGGTCCACCCAGGACAATCTTCCCCTTGTCCAACTCACAGTCGATGACCAGGGACCTTGATAATACTTGCAGTTGCTGCAGTTTGCAATATAAAGTGACCAGTCATGACAGTCACGTCCCTGTGGTTTCAGGCTCTGTGTCCCTCTGGAGGGGAGAGAAGACGGGGCAGGTACAGCAGGGGCAGGACTCTTGGGAGCACTGCAGAACCTAGCTCCCAGGACACAGAGAGGCAGGAAGCGACCGAGGGCCAGTTATGGCACTGGCTCCCCAGGTGAGCGAGGCTGCCCCAGCATGCAGGGGAAAGGCAGGGCTGGCGGCAGGAAGATCCAGCTAAATGGCAGTGTTGGCCAGACCGAGAGCCCACGGGAGCTGGAATGAGCAGTTTGTGTTTCATGCTATAAAAAGCAACCCTAAATTCAGTAATAGGATCAGATTTTATAGTAAAATTCAGAAGAGCAGAATCAATCCATAATTGTATTATAAAAAACAAGAGGGTTTAAAAATAGGCTCTAAAAATGGGCCTTAAAGTAAGCAGCCACCCACGACCTACTCCCCGGGGCCCTGAGGCCTCAGGGCTGTGGACAATGTACTGCCCGGCTCAGTATGCCCTGGTGGCCACTGTGCCTGTGAAGTTCATGTCAAAATGAACGAGAAGTCCTCCTTTTGTCTGCCTGACCCTGCACGACTAACCTGATGGCCTCAGGCCACCACCCAGTCCCACTAGCTCTGGTGTGTCATTCGGCAGGTCAGCTAAGATGAGGGGGTGGAGGGAAGCCAGGGGGCAGCCAGGCAGGGAGAGAAACAGGGAAAGTGGGACACCCAGCCGCCCAGGGTTCCAGACAGCCCACACCAGCCGTTGTCACCTTCCCCAGGGTCTTACCTGGCTTCACACAGTTCTTAAACTTTCAAGAATAACAAGCAAAAAGTTTGCTTTCTTTCTTGTTCCATTCTTAATTCCATGGAATTCTGAACAATGGAGCATCAGAACCCCCAGGAGACAGCACCGGGAAGCTCTGAAAGGTGGCGACTCATGGGGTCCTGCGGAGTGCACACGGCCCACCCATATGGTGCTGTCCTCACCCTGCCCAGAGGCTGGTGGAGGCTGCCCTCCCACTCCGCTGTCCTGACCATTGAGTGTCCGTCCCCACTGTTGGAGAACTGGTGTTTACCCAGGGCTTTGCTTACCAAGGACTTTGCAGATGGAAATCCACACACGTGCTTCATTGGTAGTAGTAACATTTCAAATGAAGCACATAGAACTTGCACCTACACTGATGGCATTTTAATTAAATTTCTGATCTTGCAAGTTGGTGGCAAAATCATTTGTCTTCCAAGGCTCAAGTCAGCAGGTTCCCAGTCCACAGGGTGTGTGCTGACATTTGGGTCCTGGTCTCAGAGGTTTGCATAAATGCTCATTTTCTTGAGGTTTCTAGAAAGCACACCCACCTCCTGGACTCCTCCAGCACTTTATTTTTTAATTTAATTTAATTTAATTAATTTTTTTTTTTTTTGGTGCTGGTGCTGGAACCCAGGGCCTGGAGCGTGCTGAGCACATGTCCCACCACAGCACAACCCAGCCCAGCACTTGGTACACTCCTCCTCCCTCCACTATGTTATCCCAGAAAAGGCCTCAAATTCTATCGGAATTTGTCAGCCACCTTCCACTTACAGTTCTGATTTAGAAACAGGAGACTTTTTTTTTTTTTCCACAAACAGTTTGTGGTGAAAACTTACCATCAAGCTAGATGTACATGTTATTTGTAACAAGTTTTTGTGGTTAAAGTGAGAGTCCCTAAGTAAGAAGACATCTTAAGAAATTTTCACAATGAGCTTTGCTTGATGTTGTAGTTGTTTATTTTATGACTATTAGAGCACCCCCTTATGCCATCTACTCAGACGCCCACATGTATTTTGGGGTCCACAAGGACAATTTACCATGTAATTTTGTTGTAAATGTGACTTGTGGATTCTTGGTTTTGCTATTCAGTTGTGCTGTTTAAATGTTTGTATTTCAAAACATTAAAAATTATGTCACCAGCATCTTCCACTTTCATCATTTTGAAGACTGAGATTTCCTTTGGCCCAGCCAGAGCATTCATCTCGTGGAGGCCAGAAGAACACTTTAAACATGAATGTTTCATGCATGCTTTCTCAGGAAACTTGTTGAGAACATATTCCACAAATTAAACCAACCATGGAAGACACCATGGGTCAAGAGATACAGGCTCAACAAAGATATCATTCAAAATTGAAGATTAAATAAAAACCTTCCAAGATAAGCAGAAAGAATTCTGACTCTGCAACCAGCTTACAGAACTTACTAAAGAAATTCTACATGCAGAAGAAATAAAAACAGATCTCAGTGCTCACAAAAGAACGAATCTCATTTGGACAGTAGCTAAGCAAATGAGAAACAGGACCAATTTGAACAATATAGATAAATAAGAGCAGCAGGAATCACGAAACATCTCTGCAATGTAAATGGCCTCATCTCTCTAATTAAAGGACATAGGCTGGCAGAATGGATTTAAAAACAAGACCTAACTATATGTTGTTGACCAGAGATGCATCTTACAGACAAAGACAGCCACAGGCTGAAAGTGAAAGGTTGGAAATCGACAGACCATGCAAATGGAGCCCCAAACAAGCAGGAGTAGCTACTCTCAAACCTGACAGAGCAAATTTCACAACAAAACAAGTCACAAGAGACAGAGAAGGACATTCCATCTTGGTAAAGCAAATCCTAAGAGAAGATAGAACAATAAATATTTATGCATCACCTGTGGGTGCAATGAATACATAAAAAGATACTACTCAAACTGAAGGCCCAGACAGACCCCATGCAATGACACTTGGTGATTTCAACACACCTCTCTCACCATTAGATAGGCCATCCAGACATGACCCGGTAAAGTCTCTTTGAACTGGACAAATATTACAAATCAAATAGACCTAACAGATGTCTATAGAATATTTCATCCAACAACAGCTGAATAGATTTTCTTCTCAATAGCTCATGAAACTTTCTTCAAAATAGACCATATTTTAGGCCCCAAAGCAACTCTTAGCAAATCCAAAAAAAAAAAAATCTCATATAATTCCTTGCATCTTATCAGATCATAATGGAATGAAATCAGAAATCAATACCAAAAAACCCTACAGAAACTATATAAACACATGGATATTAAACATCACTCTTTTTATGATGAATGAGTGATAAAGAAATCAAGGAAGAAATTGAAAAATTCTTAGACTCAAATGAAGGTGATGATACAATACACCAGCACCTCTGGACCACTACAAAGGCAGTTCTCGGAGGAGAGTTTCTAGCTATGAGTGCCTACATAAGAAAATCAGAAGGATCCCAAACAGGCAACCCAATGAAACATCTCAAGTCCCTTGAAAAAGAAGAACAAACCAATTGCAAACCCAGTAGAAGGAAGGAAATAATTAAGATCAGAGCCAAAATCAATGAACTTGAGAATAAAAAAGTAATACAAAGGACTGATGAAATAAAAAGTTGGTCGTTTGAAAAAACAAAACAAGACTGATAATCCCTTAGCCAAACTGATTAAAAGAAAAAGGGAAAAAACCAAAGTAATAAAATTACAGATGTTGAAAGGAGACATCAGCACAGACATCTCAGAAATCCAGCAGATCTTTAGGGACTATTTTGAAAGCTTATGCCCCAATAAATTGGAAAACTTAGAAGAAATGGATACATTTGTAGACGAATACAACCTTCCAAAACTGAGTCAGAAGACATAGGAGACTCAAACAGCTCTTAACTCACAATGAGATAGGAGCAGTAATAAAAAGTCTTCCAACAAAGAAGAGTCCAGGACCAGATGGATTCTTGGCTGAACTCTACCAAACATCTAAAGAAGAACTAATGCTAATATTCCTCCAATTAATCCATGAAGTAGAAAGAGATGAAACACTTTCAGATTCATTCTACGAAGCTGGTATCACACTCATACCAAAACCAGATAAGACCACATGCAGGCAAGAAAACCACCCACCAATATCCCTGATTAGTAAAATATTAGTAAATTGTGTTCATCAGCATATTGACAATATTGTACATCATGACCATGTTGGCTTTATTCAGAGATGCAAGGTTTAGTATATGCAAAATAATAAATGTGATTCATCACATTAACAGAATTAAAGACAAAAGTCACTTAGTGATCTCAGAGATAACACAGAAGGGCTTCAACAAAATCCTGTGCCCATTCGTGATAAAAACACAGAAGAATTTAGGAACCTGCTTCAACATTATAAAGGCTGTATGTGAAACCCAAAGCCAACCTCATAGTGAATGGGAAACCCTAACGCATTTCCTTTAAACTCTGAGACAAGACAAGGATGTCACTCTCACCACTCCTACTTAATACAGTGCTGAAAAGTCTCGGAATTGAACTATGCAAGTCCTGGAGGAAAACGTGGGGCCAATAGTCCAGGTTTTAGACACAGGCAACGGCTTCCCCAGTAGGATCCCTGAAGCTCAGGAAACAACGCCAAGAGTTAACAAATGGGACACATCAAATTACAAGGCTTCTGCTCAGCAAAGGAAACACTGAGGAAGGTTAAGAGAGAACCCGCAGAATGGGAGAAAAATCTTGGCCAGCTTCTCCCGTGACAGAGCATTAATGTCTAGAATATGTGAAGAACTCAAAAAAACTTTCTACCAAAAAAAATCTAATAAGCCAATTAATAAGTGGGCAAATGAACTAAGAGACTCTTCACAAAAGAAGAAATAAAAATGGCCAACAAATTCGAGAAAAACGTTCGACATACTTAGCAATCAGAGAAATGCAAGTCAGACTACACGCAGTCTTCAGGGGTCCACATCACGACACCGCTTTAGGGGAGGAGGAGAAACAGGGACGCGCTGCGCTGTCGGCGGGACGTGAACTACTGCAGCCCCTGGAAGTCCATGAGGCTCCTCACAGACTGGGCATGGCCCCCACATGGCCCCACTGTTTCGCTCCCTGGGATTTATCCTGAGAAGGAAGGCATCTTCTACAGCGAGACACATACACCTACATTTATGGCAGCACAATTCCCCAACAGCCAGCCTAGGCATCCATCAATGGATGGACGGATAAGAAAAATGGGTTGTGTGCACACAAAATGGAGTTCTACTCAGCCCTGAAGAAAAATGAAGCTACGTCATTTTCAGGAGAATGGATGGAACTAGGGACCATCATGTTAACAAAATAATCCAAACTCAGAAGGTCAAGGGTCGTGTATTGTCTCATAGGTGGAAGATAGAGAGGAAAGAGGGAAGGAAAGGTGGGGATCCCTAAAAATCAGAGATCAGCAGAGCAAAGCCCCGAGGGGCGGGAGCTGGGAGGGCGGGGAGTGCTGGAGTGGGCCAGAGGTCCTCCTGCACTGAGTATTGTGTGCATGTGGAAGGTGTGACACAAACCCCACGGGCAGGCTCCACTCCAGTGTGCCAATAAACCATGTCGGGAGCCGTGCTCAAGAGAGAGGTGGGCCCCAAGCTGCTGGGGAGGCGGTGCCCAGGACCCCAGCCTGCGGTGCCCCTGCCTCTCCAGAGGGAAAGCACGCCCCCGGCCCTGGCCATGTCTATCCGGAGAAGTGAAACGCAGCTGAACACACTCGTGTGTTGAGTCGCACACTTTGGTTCAATTGCTTTGGAGTGGGATCAGAACACCAGGATTTTTAGAAGCTCCCAGGCAGAGGAGCATGTGGGCCTGCCCCAGTGTTTCCCAGTCACAGCCAGGGGGTCCCTTCCTGCAGGAGGGCGACTTACAAAGATCCGTGCTACAGCCACAGGTAAAGGAGCAGCCGAGGGGTCGGAGCGCGAGGAGGGGAGGGCCTTATCCTCCCTCGTCAGAGGAAGCTTCTTCATTACAAAGTCACAAGCACATTATTTAGAAGTGTGGGGGCAATAAAGGCAGGTCAGAGCTGCGAGCCACGGCCCCTGCAGAGGACCGGAGGTGGGTGCAAGGGCCCGGTCATGAAGACAGCCACGGAGTTCTACTTCCTTGTAAAGTCGTGAAAATGCATTTTTTAGCTAAAATTAAAATGATGACTTCATACGCAAAGTTTATTAAAATAGAGAGAATGAAGGCTTGGTGCCCCCCTCTGGGGTCACACAGAAGACAGCAGACCCAGCTCTGCCTGTCGTACCCCGACTCCCCAGGGGCGCTGCTTCTCATCCACCCAAATCCAGTCTCCAAGGAGCGCAGGCCAGGGGAGCCCCCGGGATGGGCCCAGAGCAGAGCCGCTGTCTGAGCACTGGATGGGCCCTGGGCATCAGAAGCCTTCTGGGACCTGTCAGGGTGCGCTGACCAGAGGAGGGCCCCGGGTCACCCGTCAGAAACACGCCGGGGCTCCCCATGCCAGGGTGACGGGGATCGTGCAGCGAGGATGCTGCCGGCTGCTGGGCTAGCCCAGTCAGAACTGCACCCAGCGCAGCAAGGCCCAGCCACGTGCAGAGGTCAGGAGGCCGTCCTGAGGGAAGGGCACCTGCAACAGCCAAAGGGCCAGGTACAGAGGAAGCAGCAGGCCACCGTGTGGAGCCCTGCCCCTGGGGAAGGGGAGCGATTTGGGAGCCTGGCACAGCAGTGCACAGTATCTGCACACACAGCAGGGGAAAAAGTGCCTAGGAAAGGACACCTCCCCAGTGTCCCCTTGTGACCAGCAACTGCCAGGCACTTCATATGAACTGCATGTAGCTGTGGCCTCTCTGCCCTTCAATGCTGACTGTGCCCACTGGGTCATTGTCCTGGAGCTGGGGACATTGCACCATCCAGCACAGTCTCTAACCTTCCAAAGTACAGATGCCAGGTTGGCCATCCCCGCTAGCTGGCCTCTGGGGCAGGACCCAAACCCATCCTTATCACCAGTGCCCCTGAGCCAGCCCAGCACCTCCCCACGGACACTGCGCTATTGAAGGCAGTCTCACACTAAGAGGGAGGGCCTCTCCCTGACCTGCCAGACCGCCACCTCCCCACGGGACGCTCCCTCTCTGCCGCCCTTGCTTTGGGAGATGTGCAGTCTCAACCCACAGTGTTGGAAGGACAACCATCGGGGTGGGACCCCACTGTCCCCTGTGCCTGCAGTGTGGAGGGGTCACAGACATGCCTGGGCATTGCCAGCAAGTCCTGGGGCGGGGGGGTGGACGCGGGTTGGGAGGCGCTGCTGCGCTGCTTTTCAGAAGAGACGCCGAGGCCTGCTTCCTAGTCCTGGGAGCACGGCAGTGGCCAGCACTTGAGAGAGAAGACCTCGCCCCAGGCCTGGAGGACAAGGCCGTGGAGGCCAGACCTGCCTGGGGCGAGAGGGTGTATCATCACGAGGACAAGCAACAAGGGGATCGGGAGCGCTGGCCGGGTTCCCGGTGCCAGACCTCAGGGGGCTCCTGCCACTGAGCAGTCCAGGAGGGAGATGCCAATACTGTCCCCAGTGGGTGAAGCGGCAGTGGGGGCTCTGGAAGGCTGAGGGACGCACTGTGGGGCTACAGTCCCTCTGCCTGGCCGCAGCCAGCACCTTGCCTTCTCCTCCTCTCTGGGCTCCAGCGAGTCCGGCCTGGAGGGAGCGAGAGGTGGTGCCAGAGACCAGGTCAGGCTGCATGGTATGCCCTGGTGACGTGGCCTGGCTTGGTGGCAGTGGCAGTGGGCAAGTTCGTGTTGAGCAGTGGTGCTAGGAAGGACACAACCAGGCACCCAAGGCCCAGCTGCCATCCACCAAGCAGGGAGCTCCGACACTGGGGCTCCCCATCCGGAAAACAGGAGCACCAGGCCCTGACGGGAGCTGTGGCCAGTCTGCAGGAGGAAACACCGCTCCTGGTGGGCACTGGTTCTTGCTCCCTCGTGCTCACCCCAGCTGGCTGAGCCGAGCAAGCAGCTCACTGTCTGCCCCTGAGCGAGCCGGAATGGCTGTCTGCTAATGCAGCTTCCTCCAGGTCCAGGCCTTCTCCCAGATGCTCCCGGGCCAGGTTCTGAGGAGCCAGCACTGTCCCAGTCGATAAGGTTTGTACACCCTTGGTGCCCAGGGACAGAGGAGTGGATAAATAAAAGGCAGCATACATACATAGTGGAGTATTAGTCAGCCATAAAGAAGAATGACATCCTGCCATTTGCAGCAAAACAGACGGCACCAGAAGACATCGTGTCAAGGGAAATGAGACAGGCATAGAAAGACACTACTGTGCACTCTCAAGCGTGGAAGCTCAAAAAGTCGACCTGAAAGTGGAATAGTGATTACCAGGCACTGGAAGGGTGTCGGGGAGGTGGAACGAGGGCCCGGATCTGATTGCACTGCTGTATGCATGCATGGAGATCTCACCCCAAATCCTATCAACACGTTACAATGACTGCACACTAACAAAGCAAGTTTTCTTCTGCATGAGCTTAGTTCTTCTGAAGTGAACTCAGGATGATTGGACATTGACATACTCCTTTCTCTCTGGTTCTGAAACTACCGAATATTTCTTTCTAGATTGATGTGGTAAAAAATATGTAACCTAACACCACTTTAACCACCTTGAAGTTCAGTGGCATCAGGCACATTCACACTATTTCACAACTCATACGACAGAACATCGGGAAACAGGCAGGCAGGCAGGGCCACAGGCTCCAGAAAAGGGCTTTATAAATACAGAGGCCACTGCATGAAATCAACCCTAGAAACATCCCAGAAAAAGGGAGGCCGAATTGAGGTTCAAACCTAAGGGCCAAAGGAACAGAGCCAACCAGAATGTTCTGGTTTGAACCCAAGGCACTTTTCTAGTACCTGACACAGTAGTGACCAGTGCCCCTACCTGGTACCCGGTGACCCTCTAGATGAGACCCGGCGGCACCCTGCTCTGGGCCCTCTCACAGGGAGCTCTGTTTCTCACTTGAATCCTGCTCCTTTCACTCTCACCCGTCTGTTGTCTGTGGATTTCGGTCTTTGAACTTGTGAGACAGAACCGGGCAGTAGGCTGCTGGGGTCTGCTGCCGTCCTGGGGGCGTGGCCTGCCCTGGAGGGCTGCGGCCTCCTCTGTGGTGGCAGCAGAGAAGAACCTGCGTTCCAGCTGCAACCTGCAGAGCTGGGCTGGTGGTCACTCTCCTGCTGTGATCAGCACTTAGCTCTAGAGCAGGCTCCCAGGGGCGGAGGGCTGTGGCGTGGGCAGACCTGCCTGCTGGCAGAGCAGAGAGCCAGGTTCATCCCAAACGTCGGCCTCGCGACCAGCAGCGCCATCCATCTCTAGGACTGGTCTGTCTTTTCCAGCTGAAGCCGTTTCCCCTTAAACACTAGCTGTGGCTGCTCCCCCACCTACTCCTCCCCCTTCCACGGAGAGGTGCAGCAGGGGGACCCCATGACAGTGCTCCATGGTACTTTTCCTCCACTCTAGGCTTATTTCACTTAGCACAGTGTTTTCAAAATCATTACCATTTTTACATATGTTTTGCCCTTTTGAGTACATTTAGATGATTTTCAGTTAAAACTGATAGAATGGTCTTATAAATTACAACAGATGAAAGATATTTTAGGGGAAAACATTTTATCTCCCAATAGGACAGGAAGCTTTCTATAAAGTAGGCGTAGACAGAACATTTCAAAGTGGGTTATATAAAAACCAGTGACCTGATCACGGAAAGCTGCGAAGTTCGATTTCTAGTTATCGTCGACTTTCAGAGGGCCAGTCATTGCATTTCCTTGGCTGAAGAGGAGTAGCATCGGTCTATATTAAAATTACTGTTCAAATAAATAAGTATTACAAATTGCTTTCATTATTTTATTGGTAATTTTAAGCATCAGAGAACCTGCTTTATTTTTTTCTGAAAGAAAACTGGAATTAAAATCATCGATTCTTTAGAGAAACAGAACAAGAGAGAAGGGCGTGTAAGCAATAAATAAGAAAAGAGGGAGACTTCTTAGCCCACGTCCTTTCAGCTCACCCTGGGGGGCTCAGCTGGGGTCAGGCACCCCCTTTTCCTGGTTACCCACCAGAGGGCGTGGCAGGGCGCCCTCTCACCCAGGAATGCCTCCTCAGGAGGAAACAGGACTCAGATTCTCCTGAGACTCGTTCCCGACCCACATCTCAATGGCCAGAGGAAGAACTTCAAGAAGAAAAAGGTTCAGAGAGTAAGTTTCAGCGGAGACATGAAATGAAAGAATGTGTGGTCTCTCGAGAGGGTGGTCAGAGTAGTGGACACAAGAGCCCTGGCCACCAAACAGGAGAGGGACTGGAACCGGGACTCGGCTGTGTTCATGGTCGAGCTGGAGCGTCGTGCAGATGAACTCTGCTTTTTCTGTGAGACTGGCACTCACGACACCCATGTATTTTGGAGTAGGAATCACAATGAGACATGACCTGTTCCACGAGAGGTCCTGGCCCACCTGACTCTTCACCATGTGCTGGGCACGTCAGTGCACAAGGCGCCATGCGGTGCCCCAGGAGTGAGGATCAGCTGTGGTCATCCTCAGCAAGTTCTCTCCCACCGGGAGGCAGACACACACCCAGACTCACAGTCTCAAACCTGCTGCACCTGGGAGCTTCTAAAAGTCCTGTGTTTGGGTCCCACTCCACAGCAATTGAACCAAACGCCTGGGGAGGCACACATCCTTACTGTCCTTAAGTAGCTTTAATCTACAGCCAGGGTTTAGAAATGTTGGTCTGAACAAATAGCTAAGCTTTACTTAGTGAGCTCACTGAAAGGGCGTGTGAGAACTTGTGACACAATAACCGGGATGACCAACTTGAATGAGGACAGGTCTACTCTCACGGTTTCAGAGGCTTCGTCCACAGTGGCCTGGCCCTGGTGCCTTTGGGCCTGGCCCCCAGGCAGAACATCAGAGTGGGGAATGTGTGGTGGGGCGGAGCTGGCGGCACAGCTGGTAGGCAAGGAGAGGCAGGAAGGCCGGGGTCCCCAGAGCCCCCTGAGGGCACGTCTCCGATGACCTCACCTCCTAAGGTCCACCAGCTCTAGCAGCACCAGCAGCTGGGGACCAGCTCTTCCATATGTGGACTTTCGGCGAACACTTAAGATCCAAATATCCTGTCCTGTCCCCCAAGGACTCAAGTCCATCTCACAGTGCAAAATGCGTCCAATCCACCTCTGAGAGCCCACGTTAGCAGTTTCAGCATGGCTCATAGCCGTACGCCCCTGGAAAAAAATAAATAACTTACAAAATTCCAACACACAGTGGTACAGGTTAAGCATTCCCATTCCAGAAGGGACAAACAGGGTATCAGAAAGCAAGACCAAAATAATCAGGGAAAACGTTAAATACTGTAGCTCCATGTCTGCATCTGGGATGCACATGGAGGTATGGTGTGGGCCCCACAGGCTTGGGCAGCGCTGCCACTGTGACCTTGCCCTGGCAGCCCACATGGCCACTCCTGGCCTGGCTCTGCCCCCTGTCTGTGGCTTTCCTTGGCAGATGCCCCATGTTCCCGCATCTTCAATTTCTTGGGGTCTCATCTGAAGCTGCAGCTTTACTCCCGTGGTGCCACACATGGCCCTCCAGGGCTGCCTGCAGGGACTCCAGCCCTGCCACCTGCTGCCTGGCCTCCCAGACCTGCCTTTGGAATCAGTGGAAACCTCCAGGACCCTGTAACCCCAGGACCCACTTAGCATGCCTGTAGAACTAGCACCGCAGGATGAGTCCAAGGTCTGCCACTGGCTCAAACAATGGCTAGGCCCCCTTGGTCCATGGCTGCCGTGGCCCCTGAGTGCCTGAGCATGATGACATGAGTCCTGGGAAAACAACTCCCCAGGCAGCCACTGCAAGTAGAGCACCCCAGGGCTCTCTTCCAACTTCTCGCCTTTACACTGTTGAGCTTGCAATGTGAGGTGGTCACTGGTCACTGAGATGTGCTCCAGCCAGCTTTTCCCATTCTCTTGGTGCAGACTACTTGGTTTTGTTTTGTCTGTTTTTTTGTTTTGTTTTACTGGTGCTAATCTCTTTAACAACCATACCCTCCCTGGCCACAACTCTATATGTGTCCCCTTTCTAGTCAAACTTCAAGGTTTTCAAAACTTCTCACTGTTTTTTGCTCTAGATTCTCACTTTAAATATGGCTAAAAGCAGTCCATCAATGTCCATGCTGCAGCCTGGACACTGTGCTGCCTTGAAATGTTCTCCACCAGATAAACCAGTCCATCACCTTCACCTTTAAACTCAGACTCACACAAAGTCTCAGGGCATGGACAAAATATAGGCAAGTTCTTTGCCGGAATGTGGCCTGAATGTTCTGTACTCCAATTCCCAGTGGAGTCCTCCTTCCCTTCTGACACCTCATGAGCAGTCTTTACTATCTGCTAATCTCCAGTCAGAATTGCCTACTAGCTCTGTTTACAGCACTCCAAGCTTTCTCTAGGCTTTATCTCTAAATGTTTGGAAATTTCGCCCCCAAACCAATTACAAAGTCTTATGAACCACATTCAGGGATGGTCAAGCAATGACCCTATTCTGGGTGCCAAGTCTCTGTGCTACTCAAATTCCATTGCTGTGACAAAGTACTTAAGAAAACCCATTTATAAGGAGGAAGGTCTATTTTGGCTCAGTTTCAGAGGTTCCGGCCCCTGCTTGCTTGGCCCTGTGGTGAGGCGGAGCATCATGGCTGTGTTCCTGAAACCAGGTTCACTTAGTCACCACTTAAAAAGGTCAGCTACTCAAGGACAACTTGCAAGGAAAAAAGGTCTAGTTGGAAAGCCAGCCCCTAAAGAATGTCAGAGGCCATCACCAACAAAGATCCTCCCAGGGAACTCAGGGCACAAAGGGCCTTTATAGGGAGGGGGAGGCGGGCAATGGGCGGGAAGCGTGGGCTGAGTGCGGCCTTTGTCATCCAGGGCCGTTGGCTCTCCTCTTCTGCCAGAGTATTCTTAAGATCACAAGGGGCTTTTGTCTCCAGGCCGTCTCTACAATTCTTTAGATAAACACATCATTTCCCTGCAAGTTAAACATTACTTTGATTTTTTTTTTTTGTAGTTGTACGTGGACGGAATACCTTTATTTTGTTTGTTTATTTTTATTGGTGCTGGGATCAAACCCAGGGCCTCATGCATGCTAGGAAAGCACTCTACCACTGAGCCCCAGCCCCAGCCCCTACTTAACTTAATTAAAGAGCAAGCCATTGGGTCCTTGGCCCACACTCTGATGTCACCTGAAGAGCATCAGGTGCTTGGTCCAGTAAATCTAGGGGAAAGTTACTGGTTAGTAAGTTTTATGACTGTCTTCTGAGCTCCCCTCCAAGGAAGACCCACCCTGTGGCTACCCCTCAAGATAAAGAAGGCGTCTTTCCCTGGAGAACAGGAGGATGGCGAAGGGTGAGTTTTACCCACTAGGTGGCTTTGGCCAGAGGTGTCATCGACAGGCCAGCGGGAGACTAAAATACATTGTTCAATCGTGTGACCTTTAGATCAGTGATGTTAAAAGAACTAAAACCAAGCAAAGAAAGCAGGTGAGGGGCACCTGAGATGCAAACCCTGCCAGGGAGGGGTCACTCATGGCAACCAGAGGAAGGAGAGGGCATTAACGTGTGACCAGAAAGGGTGGAGAGGGACTCGTGGAATAAACAGGGTGGGGAAGAGTCCAGGCAAAAAAGGTGGCGGGTGGAGGCTCAGAGGGAAGGACAGGAAATATGGCTTCTCCCACAAAGAACCCTGGACCAGGCCCCGCAGGTGGACTGCGGAAGTGGCCCAGGTCAGGCGTGCACAGAGGACCCCAGGAGGGGCGGCCCAGCTCCTGATGCCAGGGATGGCTGTTCCCACTACCAGCTAGTAATTCACACCTGTCTTTTTTACTTTCAGTCCTCAGCCTAGCCTCAGGTCTATGGCTTTTTATTTTTAAAATTTGTTCTAATTAGTTACACATGTGTTTGAGGTCTCAATGGCAACAATTGTTTGAACTGTCCTTATGGGAAGACTCTATACCCCCTTAACCCTTATTTCCCCAAAGCCTTTGTTTTTATCTAAGTTGCCCGAGGCAGAGGGGAGGGGTGGGGCGAGGGCTTACGTGCACAGGTGTGGGTGTGGGAAAGGTGCAGCCCAAGCACCAGCTGCAAACACCCACCCACCCACCCCGTCCTTCATAGGGCTTGGGGTCTGTGTCCTACCCATCAACACCTCCTCCTCAGCCAGCACATGGGCCCGGGAGGCAGGCACATGGTTGGAGGCAGGGTGGGTCCTAACTACCTAAGGCAAATTGTAAGACAACCTCGCCCCCTCTGACACTCACTAGCTCAGTGTGGTGCTGGACTCAGGCATGGGTCAGCCACCTCCTGGACCCTGCCACCTGGGGACCCCTGGCTAGGAGCCCATCAGGCTTTTCCTGGTTCATCACGATGGAGCTTTTCTTTCTGCAAAGGTATGAGTGAAGCAACACCCAGGACCTGGAGTCCCCAGGGGTCCTTTACTGTGGCGAGTGCCAGCATGTGCCCTATTGTTGAAGCCAGGCCACTGCATCATTTCCAGAGACCACTGTCCAAGTCCTCCCACTCCTGTCTACACAAGGCCTCTTTCCACTGAGAAGAGACATCTACTTCCCCTGCCCAGGAGTCTGGCCGGGCTGTGGACTCCCATTCACCAGCAGACTGTGGCAAAAGTAACGCCCTGGGGCCTCTGAGCCAGACCTCCTATGTCCACTTCAACCCTCTGGGGTCCAGCTGTCCTGGAAAGCAGCTCCGATAGACGACTGACTTATGAGCAACCGTGTGAAAAGAGGGAGGCAGGCCTGCTCCCACCATCCACCCACCTGCTGAGAAAGTCCTCTGGATGCAGCAGCACTCTCAATGCCCCAACCTCAGGGAGCAGAAGACCAGGACGCCCATCCAGATCTGCAGAGAGGACAACTGTGGTCTCAGTGGCTATGTTGTGGAGGTCTGTGGCCCAGCAAGGGTGAACCGGTTCACAGCTGAGCTGGACTTCCTGCTGTTTTAATAGAGAGAATCCTAACAGATTTGTTCGCATAGGTTTCAAGTTAAGATGCTGACTTGCTGCAACTCAACTGGTTCAAATTAAGACAGGCACTACTGTCATAACAGGAAATTCCAGGTTAGGGCAGCAGCAGGGTGGCTCATGGCCTGGTGGTGACATCAGCACCCATGCTTTTTCCATGCTGCTATCCCTAGAGCAGAGATGCTCCTCAGCTACCCCTCTCATGTCTGCAAGAAGGCTGCAAGGCACCAGATATCACCTCCAAATACCACCAGCCAGCAGGGAGAGTGGAACGTCCCCTCTACTCCTGTTTGAGGAGGAAGTCATTTCCAGATGACCCACAGCAGGCTTCCTCTCAGAATTCCTCAGCGAGGCTGTTTTAAGCCAATCACTGAGAAAAGAATGCAGTTACCAAGACCAGCTGAGCCAGAGTTCACCCACCACACAGGGTGGAGACAGGTTAGACAGGAAGGAAGGAAGGCATTCCTGGCACCATGGAACATAACCAACTCTGAACAAGACAGGCGCCGCCGAGAGACATGGAGCCCTTCTCGGTGGCCTTGTATAACGCCTGCTGCCCACAAACCTCACAGTGTGCAAGGCAGGAGGGACCATGAGCGGGAGTGCGGGCATGGGCTGAGGAACACCAGAGTGCCATATCTAGGGACCTGCAAGCCTTAGAGACATGGACACCTGTCTTCCCCAGAGCCAGGCATGAGTTGAGGCCCCCCAGACCAGGTGGCCTCAACACTCACACTGCCAGGCCAGGGCAAGGCCAGCAGGGACTGGGGAGAAGGGCCCCGGCCTTGCCTTCTGTCCTCAGTCTACTGCTGTTGCCTCTGCAGGTGGAGCCACTCGTGGGGGCCATCTGCCTCCTGGACACAGAGCCTGGCAAAGGGGGGCAGAGACGAGAGCTGGATGGAAGACGGAAAATCAGCAGTTGGCCCCCAAAGGAGCGTTTTACAGTGCAGTCACTATTATTGTGCACCAGCCCTCGCTCCCAGCCACGAGGTCTAACCAGAAAGGAGGCCAGTACCACTCTGTTGGGTCAGTGAGACACGCTCACTCTGAGCCGTAAGCCCCACACGCGGCTCTTGCCAGCTCTTCCGAGGCTGCTGAAGGGTGCTGTCAGCCTCGGGTTCCACCACCCACTGTGCGGGAGCAGGGGGCCTGGAAACGGAGTCCCCGAGTTAAGTCAGGCCGTCTGCTAGCGAAGGGCCCAGTGGGCCAGGAGGGTGCGAGCCGCATTCCCAGGAATCGCTCTTCTAGTACACTCCACTGGCCAGCTCCTGGCCCTCAGGGACGGCCCTGCCCGGGAAGGTGGAGGCCGGTCCTGACCCTCCCACCCGATCCGCCGGGGCGGGCCTAGGGATCCGCTGCGGTTCCGGGGCGCGGTCCCCAGGGGGGCGACCTGCCCGGGCTCGCGCGGCCCCTGCGCAGCACCGAGGAAGCGGCGTCCCCCTTCTGTCCCCGCAGGCGGACCTCGCCGGCCGTCGGGCCTTCGCGGCAGAATAAAAGTTTTCCTGCCGGAGCCGGAGGGGCAGGCCGCCCGCGCCCGGCAGGCGGAAGCAACAGGGCGGCGCCGCGGCCTCAGCGCTCCGCTCCGCCCCGAGGGCCCCGGGCGGCCGCGCCAGGCGCGAGGGGAGCCGCCGGGGCGCGCGCGGAGCGGGCGGGAGCGCGCAGGGCCCGGGGCGGGGGCGCGAGGGGAGCCGCCGGGGCGCGCGCGGAGCGGGCGGGAGCGCGCAGGGCCCGGGGCGGGGGCGCGGGCGCGGGCGCATGCTCACACGCGCTCGTGACGCCGCGGAGCCGAGCGGCCCAGAGGCCGGCTCCAGAGGGGCGGCGGGCGAGGAGGAGGAGACACGCAGAGCCCGAGCGCAGGCTCTCCTCGCCGCGCCCAGCCGCGCGGCCAGCCCGACGGAGCAGGCGCCGGGCGGGCTCCGAGCGGCCACTACCGCCGCCGCCGGGCCGGGCATGAGCGCGGAGGGGCCGCGGCCGCCCCCCGCACCGCTCGGCGCGCGCAGGCCGTGACCGGGCGGGGGGCGCCCAGCGGCGAGCGGCGCGGCCGGAGGAGCCATGGACTGCAGCCTCGTGCGGACGCTCGTGCACAGATACGTGAGTGCCGGCGGGGCGGGCGGGGCCGGGGCGCCCGGCCGGGTCCCGGAGACCGACCCGGCTCGGCCGGCCCCCGGGAGGGCTTGGCGGCTCCGAGGCTGACCGCCCCTGGGGACCAGCAAAGTGCTGGGGAGGGACCGCTGGGAGTGGGCGCCCTCGGGCTTCCGACGGGGACTTCAGGTGCCCACTCCGGCCCCCTCCCGTCGGCACCCGCTCCCGGCCCACCGCCTCCTGGGTCCCTGTCCAGCTGGAAGTCCTCAGACCCTTCCTCAGGTCTGGGCTGGGGTGCGAGCGGGCCCCACAGTCCCCCCGGAACTCTCCTTGGACTCAGAGCCGGGCCCTGGTCTGGGGAGGAGTGGTCAGTCCGGCAGTCGTATCTGCAGGACCAAGAGATTGGAGGAAGTGTCACACTTCTGCAGAGAAAGCTGTGCTTCGGTTTGTTTGCTTGCTTTTTGGCACATGGTGGGATTCAGAGTGAAGTTTGGAATCTCTCCCTGAAAGCAACCCGTCAGATCCGGGGCCAGTGTACCTGGGTTCCTGGGGGATCCACCTCTGTGGCGGGGATGAGCCTCAGGAGGAAAGACTTGGAGGGGAAAGGTTCTGTTTTACACCAGGGCAGGGAAACTGGACTCAGAGTAGCCGGCATTGCTGGCAGTAGGTGGAAAAGGGGTGTGTGTGCAAAAAGAGAAAGAAAACTGTCCGGGGCACTGTTCCCTTGCCTTGTGACAACACAAGGCTTCTTTGTTGCCCTGCGGCACAGGGTCAGCGGTCAGTCAGGTTGGAGGAGCCCAGTTTGATGCAGAGGGCACTGCCGGGCACTTTGTTTTTCCTGGTGTAGTTTCTTTAGGCAGGCTTTCTTCCTCGAGAGCTTCCTTTGAAGAAGAGACCTTGACTGAAGGGGTGTGTGTGCTCCTTCAGGAAACATACCAAGCTGGTGCCTTTCCCTGATTTCATTCATTCACAGAGGCTGGAGAATTCAGGCACCTTGTGTGCACGGAGGAAGCTGCTACTGGGTGGGAGGAAGCTGGGGAGGCCAGCCTGCCTTCTCCTGAGCAGAGCCTGGGAGGGGAGGCCCCTGTTGAAGTCCCTAGTAACAGGTTCTGGACACCCAATAGCAGTGGCTGTAGGTTACCAGATGTGTAAAGAAGAAGAAGAAAAAAAGCACTTTATGAGGCAGGAACCTTCTGTTTTCAACGTGCCACTCGGGCAATGAGAGTCCCTCGATGACTTCTTTTCTTGCCTCAGTTTCCTCAAAGGGAAATGGAGAAAGAAAGGGTAGAGCTGTCATGTGCTTCAAAGGTACACACTGTTTTCCATGTTAATTTGGTTCTCTTCCAATTCTAACAGGAGTGAGAAAAAAGAGGATCAAACTGTGGGAAATAATGTGCATCTGTCTCCGTGAGAAAGGCACAGTGGCACATCTTTCCTCTGGCTGCTACAGGAACTCTCTACCCTGGCTCCCACCTTTCCAGCCAGCCTTCCGATCCCGCGGGGCAGACACTGTCCCCTGTGGGTGCTGGGCTTATTGCCCCCCTTCCTCCAAGCCTGCTGCCATTTCGTGCCATGGCAATCTAGATTCGCTTTAGCGTTTTTAGTGCCTATTTGCTACATTATTACACCTGTGAAACCACACTTATTCTTAAACCTAGGAGAGAAATGTTCTTTAATTGTTCCAGCATATACAATATGTGGCCATGCCCCTGGAATGCTAATTGTGGGGCACCAGATATTGTCTTCCTCATTTCACATCACCGGTGTTATCTGCAGAGCCCTTCTTCATGTTCACACACATAGTGTTTGCAGCTACAATCCTACACTCATGTCTGTGCTATTAAACTAATTTGACTGTTTCCAGAAACAGTCATGATCTTGTAATTTGGTTATCTTCTAATATGCAGGACTAAATATTTTTTACTTTTGCCAGTGAAAAAGAGTCTAGGATCATATGTTCATATTTCCTTGCAGTTTTCTTATGCGACTTGTTTTATGGAAATGAGTGAATAACCTTCTCCCTTCTCCTGTTCACATTGAATTCACGGGACAGAGGATGCATCCCAGGTCCTTCTGAAGCATGAGTCCTTAGAAAACATTGCTATATGTATTTTACTCTGGGTTAATTCTAGAGAGAGAGCGGGTAGGTGAGTGAGAGAATTCTGTTCATTTAGGCCCATACTCCCCAAAGTCTGTCATTGGCTGACTGGCTGTAAGGCACGCTTGTATCTACCAGTGACACAATGCTTACCTACCCTGAGGTAGTTTTACATTTAAAAAAAAAAAAAACATTTTAAAGGACACAAGTAGGAGCTTGTGCTGTCTCTTTTGTAGAGATGTGAGGCTGGGGACAAAGATAGAGGTAGTGAACATGCCGAGAGGGAGCTGTGCAGTCTCCTGGGTGACCTGCAGGTTGTGCAGTGGCTGCCGATGGCAAGCACAGGCTCCCACTTCTAGCTGTGTGCCTTGGGACGGTGGCACCTTTTCCTTTCTCTGTGTTCTCGTCTGGGGTGGGACCCAGTTTGTAGAGGTAGAAGTGAGTTACTGCAGGAAGCAGCTAGGAATGGATGGACCTGGCTCCAAGGAATGTTCCGCAAGCCCATCACCACCAACTTCTGCGTGGCCTGGTCTCTGGGCAGGTTTTGCTGGGGACAGGAGACAGATCCATTCTGTGGACGGCTGCCCATCAGGCCCAGCCCGCAGGCCCTGCAGCCTTCAGAGTCAGCCTGGGTGGTACTGTGTGTGTGAGCTCAGGTGGGATTCAGAGGCTTCAAAGCAAGGTGGCAGTGGCCACCAGGTTTGCATGGGGCTACGCATCCTAGGCTGGGCCCCTCGCTGGACAATGCGTGCCCCCACTGCCCTTCATGCTCTCATTGCGGGATTTGAATTCTTTTTAGATGTCTATGCTGCAGAGCTCGACCCTGGCATGTCTGTGGTGTTGGTTTCTGTAATTCGGCCTGGATATAGTTTGTTGTGTGTTGCTGCTTGTTGAGGTTTTTGCTTTCCAGTGTTTCTAACATTCCAACAGAGCAAAATCCAAGAATGTTAGATACTAAATATTTCTGAGGTTTGAAAAATCCCAAGGCTTCCTTATTCACTGTGGATATTTATTTTTGAAATAAAGCGTTACATTGGAACGTCTGTGGGATCTAAGAACTCCGTACGTTTCTGTATTAGAGAGAGTTAGACCTTCCAGGGGTTCCACCACTCCCAAGCCTGCCTGTGTGCCGGCTGCCTCGGTCGCCTCGTGGCTGGCCACTGAGCGCCGTGCTCCGCCGAGAGCTTGCCTGCTCTGGAAGACTTGCCCACTTCTCTCAGCTGTCCCCGCCCCTGTTGCAAAGCACAGAGACTGCGTGATTTTGGAGATGCCTTCCCAGTCCAGCACTCCATGGCACAAGGCCTTCCTGGTGTGTCCAGCTCTTGTAGTCTACACCACAGGACACTCTGTGAAACCACTCTAACCACGAAGGCCTTCAGGTATTTGAAATAAGTGGATCCTGAGGGCTATGATCCCAGACTAATGGACGGCTGTCTCCAGCAGTGTGGACTTGTGAAGTTGGTAATTAGAGGGTGTTTAACAAGGCACAGCGGGCGGGCTCACCAGGCCCTGCCTGCTCCGGGCTCCTGCTCCTCTGGGAGGCTTGGAAGCAGTCTGCCCTGCCGTCAGTGTGTCTTGGGCTTCACGTTCAGGCCGCCACATCGAGGCCTCTGTCGTTGTCGATGTTCAGAACCCTGTTGAATGTCTGCTCCTCAGGAACAAGCGACCTTCAGATGCTTCTATTTCATGCCAGAGACTACACTTAAGGACCAGGGAAAGAGGTTTTTGTCATTACGATCAGTGAGATTTCTAGGGACGAGGGTGCCACCCTCAGTTCACAGTTAGTTGAAATTGCCTGAATCCACTGATGGGAGCACAGTGTGTTGGATGTGGGAAGTCCTGTACCTCCAGGGGTAGTGGGCTTTGAAGCCTAACATACACTGGGGTCATTTCTTCCTGTAGAAACAGGTCAGGGAAAGATTCCCAAGTCTCAGACTCAGTGTTCTTCCAACCAAGTTTAAGCTGGTCAAAGGGCTGTTTATTTGCAATGCAAACCCACGGCAGTTTTTACAGCCCTCGGATTCAGCAAGGCTGGGCAGGGGCTTCTTCTGCTTTTCTTGGATGCTGTTGCCTGAGAAACACAAAACAGAAGGTCAGGCGTCAGAGTTGACAATTCTGCACTCGTGCCCTGCCCTGGCCCTGCCCCGACCCTGTGACCCTGGGCAGGCTGGTTAGTGCCTTGTGCTTGGCTTCCCTCTCTGTGCTTTGGGGGTCTTTCCTGGCACCTCCTGATGGTGTGGGACACTGCCTTGCATGTGGCAGCTGCCCAGTGAGTGGACGCCCTGGTTGGTGTGGATCTGGTGCCTTGGGACTACTGCCTCTGCTTTCTCAACTTCTTTCCATGCAGCCGGTGACCATCCTGGAACCTGGCTTCAGGGAGGACCGCAGTGGACAGCATGCCCCTCGTGCACCCCGCGGCCCTCTGGTTTGGGCAGTGATACTCCTCTGAGAGAGGCCATCCCTGCTGCTGGGTCTCAGGGCGTTCTCCCATCCTGCTCCTGTCCTGGGGGGTGCCAGCTGCCCCAGAGCCTGCGGTCATGCCTGCGGTCAGTCAGGTCTTTCCCAACAGCTTGCTTAAGTTGCTGACTTCTTCTCTCCTCACATCTCATCTCATCTCATCTCACTCTGAGGTCTCTTCCCATGATTTCTATACCTTCAGGGATGGCTGCAGGGCCCCTCTCTGCCCTTAACCTTGACCTCAGCAGCACACAGCGTGGCCTCTGTACTCATCAGTGAGCCAGACAGGACAGAGACCTGCCCCTGCCCTGCAGAGTTCCCTTGCCCAGGGCAGCAGTGAGCAAAACAGGCAGGTGCTGGAGGCCAGAGAGTGCAGAGTGCAGAGAGGACAGTGGTGTGGGGCGCCGGTCAGAACGGGTCTTGTGTGGCTTCCCAGGGGCATCCAGTGCTGACTCTGGCTGCCCTGAGCTGCCCACCCAGCTCAGGTGTGTGTGGCCTGACTCCTTTCCCGTGGAGAAGGACACGGGCGCGCCTGCTTTGGGCGGCACGTGAGGACTCTGTGCCTTACCTGGCTCCTGCAGTGGGGACAGCTGGGAGTCTGCTCATTGTAGATGTCCGCAGGGAGCCCTTTCTGCGGGGCTGATGGGAGGGCAGTGGGGCTCCCTCATGCCGCCCTTGGGGCTGGAGCAGCAGACAGACCTGGGCGCTCTCTGTCACTGCGTCCTCGGAGCCCAGGGCTGGCGCTGTACCCCACATGTGCACACTGGGACAAGCCAGTGACTAGCGGCCTTCACTGCCGTCCTCTGTTGCTGAAGTGGACTGGGGAGAAGCTGGCTCTCTGAATAGAAATCGTGTGCTGTTCTCGCCCACACCACGGGACTTGTTAGGGCAGTTGGTTTATCTGTGATCACCTCTCCTTTCAGTGTCCATCGCTTGGGATGCAGTCCGTCACCCTCGAAGACGGAGCCTGAGGGCAGTGCATTTCCCTCCACCTCCTCTGACTTGCTGTGCCACAGTGTTCCTGCAGCTTCCCTCCATGGCCGTCCTCTGCGGCTCCCTCCATGGCCATCCTCTGTGGCCTCCTTCTGCGGCCTCTGTGACCTTTGTTTCTGTGGTACCCGAGCCCGGCCACCTCTTGGGAGCACGGAGCTCAGCAGCCTGCCCGGGGGAGTCCGCCATGCTTGCTCTTCCTGGGAGGTGGCCCTTTGTCGGCCTTCACATTGCAGTTCCCACCACTGTAGCTGCAGAGTGGATGGAGTGACAGACGGCAGCACTGGGGTGGGGTCCTGGGAGGCTGCCTCATTCCAGGTAGTGTTGGGGTGCAGAAGCCACCTCCCCAGGACACAAGCATCTGGCCCCACTTGTGTTGCTCATGCTGTCGCCATGGGGCCCTCGTGTGATCCATGCTGGCCAGGCCGCCTTCAGTTGGGGCCCAGTGGCCTCCTGGACAGAGCCCCGCATCGAGTGCCCGCCAGGCTGCTCACTGCTTCTCCAGAGGCAGCTGTAAGATGAGACTGATGGCACTTGCTGCCTGCTTCCCTGGTGGTGTGATCAGATGAACTAACGTACACGGATGTGGCCTGTACATCGTCCAGTGCTGTCCAAGTAGCTCAGCAGAGGGCTGTCGATTTCTGTGTATCACATGTGACGAAGGTGAGGTTTTTTTAATTCAAAAAGGGTATGAAAATAAGGGTTTTTCCCCCTTCTTCCTGTTAGGAGAATAAGAAAAGATTTTAAAGAGAAGGCTTTTTGCTTATGAAAAGGACTATTTGGTTGAAAGTCATTAAGTTGTGCATTCAGGAAAACAGTGCATCTTGGGGTGTGGCATCTGTCCTTGACCTACCTGCTCCCCACACCCCAAAAAAAGGAGTAGAGGAAAAAGGCGGGTGCAGGAGAGACGTGCTGGGCCTGTGCCCACTGCGCCTGCAGCTGGTGGCTGAGATGCACAGGGACCACGGAGCCTTTTCAGAGGAGGAGGATCCTTCCTGAGGCTTGTCCCAGACGCTCTGCGCAGGAGCAGAGTGTTCTGTCTGTCCCAAGGTTGCGGAGCCAGCAGTGAGGGGGGTTGGGGGGCCGCCTCTGGCTGGCCTGACACCGACCACCCTGTGGGATTCTCAGGGTGGTGGGGGTGACCCTATGCCACTGTGCCCAGAACAGTCCCCTCAGTGCCTGTTGCCCTAGCAAAATTAATAATTGTTAGCAGTGTCCCTTTCTGTACATTTTACACTTAGAGGTCTCTGCCCTCTAAGTGGGCATGTGGGTCGCAAGTCATATGGCTTTCTCTCTAGCTGGAGTGTGAGCCAGAGCCTGGTGAGGCCCCTCCTGATGCCTGGGTCACCTGTCACCTACCCTGCCATGTGGGACCTACTGTGTCTCAAGTCCTCGGTGACCGTCCACTCACATCCCCTGCCCTTTCCTTTGATGGTGAATTCACCTCCATGGGCATCTGCTGCCCATACCCCGAGAAGTCAGCACCGAAATCTGCCCACCTTCCCGTGTTTGGAGAGGCCAGCAAGTTCAGCAGATGTTGGGGATAGTGAGTGGCCTCTTGGGGACAGGTCAGTGACTAACGGCTTCTCCCAGGAGGTGGGAGTGGGCCAGGGTGATGAGAAAAGGAGGGTGTGGCTCTACAGAGGGAACCTGGGCAGCCACTGCCTGGCTTTTCCTTCCAATATCACCATCTTCTCTTCCTTTAAGGGGCACGCTGCCACGGGACCGGGAGAACCCTGGGGTGGTGATCAGAGTTCTAGACACGTTCACTATGTTGACCTGCACCCAGGAGGGCACCGCAGTGGTGTTAGGTGCACATGAGCGGCCGTCTAGCTGACTTAGAGGCCTGACTCTGTCTCCTGCCCTTAGGGAGAGGACTCAGAGTTTGCCTGCTGGAGGGTGGAGGGTGCAGAGGTGAGGGAAGAGCCCCGAGGAACGTCTCTCCTAGGGAGGGAGGACCTGCAGGGTGGCCAGTGAGGCAGGGGCTAGGCGGGTGGCTGTGCGGGCTGCCTGGAGCTGCTGGAATCCCCACCTGGTGGGCATCCAACCCCGGCCGTGGGATCCGACCTGGTGGGTGTTCAGTGCCTACCGGTAGGCTGGCAACCAAAGTCTGCCTCTCACGTGAGCTCAGGCTAGGGTTGGAGAGCGCCTACACCAGCACTGTCACCTCTCCCTCCAGTGCGCCACCACGGGACCCACACTTCGCATACACTCACACAGGCCCGGGCCTCCTGTCCCGGAGCTGTGTCTGGTGCCTTCCTGGCACTGCCCGCCCGCCCCCTCCACGCCAGCATGGCTTATACAGTGCCCAGGGACCTTTCAGACTTGAGGGAGAGCCGCAGCCAGCTAGAGTGGCCTGGGGTGTGGACTGCGGCCTGCTTGCTGCCGTGGCCTCGGAGCCTCAGCTCCTTCCTACGCTGGCAGCCTGTTTCTGCCCTGGTGGTCGGGTGGGCACGCTTGTTGGGTTGTAGAGAAAACTGGTGCTGAGAGCAGCACTAAGGCCCATGATCCTCATTATGGAAATCGGCCTGCCCTTGAGGGTGCTGTCTCCAAGATGCTCTTCCTGGGCTGTAGGCAGCAGTGGTTTGTGGCTGATGCTGCGCCACATGCTCAGCTCTAAGCCGGGTGGGCGGTGTGAGCCGCAGTGTGCTGGGCTCCCCACAGGCCAGAGCCTGGCAGCCCGTGGGGCACCCTCTCCATGCTGGAGGCTGGCCGTAGAGGGGCACCCCCTGGGTGCTGAGGCCGGGCGTAGAGGGGCACCCCCTCTTGCTGGAGGTGGGCGTAGAGGGCTGCACAGGGCTCTCTCTGGAGTGCCCCACAGGCTCCAGCTCCCCCTGCTCCTCCCCCTTGGCTTTCCTGTGTCCTGTGCAAGGACCCCGTTGGTGACTCATTCAGCCGAGTTCCCTCCCCAAGCCCATCAGACATGAGCTCTGGGGACCAGGGCTTCAACGTGTGAACCTGGGGGCGCCGTTCAGTCGGTGGCAAGGACGGCACCGTGTGGACGGCGAGCGCTGGGACAGATGGGATGTTCCGGGAGGGCCGTTCGAGAATGCCTTGTCTGTTCACTGCCTTATCAGTGGCATCACAGCAGGTCCCCTGTCCAAAGGGCACACCTCAAAATGAGGAGTGAGTGAGTGCCGGGCGTGGGCTGCCACGGGGGCTCCGCCACCGTTACTTGTGATGGCTGGCCACCATGCCTTGGTCCTAAGCTGTGGAGTCTCTTTACCTCCTTGCTGGCAGGGCTGGCAGGAGAGGTGCTGGTACTACAGACGTGGGGTGCCGCCTGCTCTGTGCTCTGTGTGGCAGTCCAGGCACATGGCATCTAGCTGACCCACAGGACAGATGTCACCATTCATGTCACAAAAGTGGATTGGCACGCCTGCTGAGCCAGGCAGGAGGCCCCGGCCAGCGACCAGGTCCCCAGGGAACCTAATTGCTCCTGGAATCACTCTTCAGGCCTCCCCGCGCAGGGTGACATCTCACCTGTGGCAAAATCGGGGCATGGCTGTTGGAGGGTGGCGTCAGGTGTCCGGCTCTGCCGTCACCTAGATGGTGGAGTTGAAGCAAGGCTTGTCAGGACCTGCCCCACGCCTGCGCCCTCACGGTCTTGCAGGGCACTGGGGAGCTCCCACCTGACTCTAACCTTCGGGGTGAGCTTTTTTGTTATTTTGAGTAACTACAGCCTTGTTATCTGCAGACGCTGGCCTGTAGGGACAGGTCATCGTTTCCTCATCTTGCAGTCTGGGAGGAGGAAGACTTCTGTGGTTTTTCACTCATTCTACCACCCAAAGACCTGGCTGGTGCAGGGCCCAGGGCCCCGGCCCAGAGGCTTGTCCCGGTCTGCCTGGTGGTGCCCGCGTGGCCCACGCCTGGTGCGGTGGATGCTGACCCCGGCCCCCGGGATCACATGGCCGCCCACCTGCCCTCCACCCTGCCGCAGTGCACAGCTTGTCTGTGTCCTTTATTCCCCTGGACCTTCCTCCTGCCTGGGAAGGAGAAGTCACAAACAAACAGGCAAATAATCCCCCTGCCTCAGAGAAAAGAGGATTTCCTCCAACCTATTTTCAGCAGAGGATTAGGGACAGTGACGTTCTGCCATGGGGTGCCATCTAGGTTTGTGTCTGATTTTTCAAGGTCTCAGAGATTGCACACCGAAACCCGAAGACAGTGGTAAAATCGTGGACTGATGCTGGCGTGGAAGACCCGTGGTTTCAGGGAAAATCTAATGGAACACCTCAAATGGGTGTGGAACCCCCAGACTCCCCATTGTCTACAGAAAGTGTATGGCCTGTGCTTGTTTGGGTTCAGATAATGTCAGTAACACAGTTGCTCAGCAATAATGAACTGGGCTGGAACTCTGAGGACTCCTAGGTACGGAGAGCGGGGGCGCTGGCCTGGTGGTCAGCGTCTCCTCCAGTGCCATTTCTGATCTAACTCATTCCACAAAATGGCTTTGGAGACCACACAGAGGCAAATCACTAAGCTTCTAACACAGGATCTGTGATGTGATTCCACATACTGATACTCAACATCGATGTTCTCCAGACATTTATTAAGTACCTGCTGTATGCACTGGGGATTCAGTGGCAATCAAAATGTGCCGGCCTCCTGTTCTGGAGACACAGAGCAGTGGTCAGACACAGGGTGAGCAAGCCGTGCACTATGTGAGGACAGAGGAGACCAGAGGGTGGTCGGGCTGTGGCTCCGAAGGCGACAGAGCTAGGTCCTGGAGGGGTGGGGCCCACAGCCATGCAGCCACCTGGGAGCACGTGGACAGTGTGGCCGTCCAGCCCACGGGGGCCATGAGGATGGGCCGAGCAGGGAAGGGGTGGACACAGAGCTAATTCCAAACTTAAAGTTGCCGTTAAATCAGGTTCTGTTTGGGATGGTGAACAATCCTGGAAGCAGACGGTGGTGACAGTTGTGTCACCCTGCAGTGTGTAATGCCATCAGCGGAACACAGCAAAGTTCTTACCGTGTGTTCCACCACACGAAAATACCCTGGCCAGGCTGTTACTTGGTCCATCCACACGTCCCGACCAACGTTTTGGGGAGGGTGAGCACGTGGGCACGAGAAGTCGTGGAGCTTTGCTTTCTGCTCCCCTGAGCACGCCCGGCTCTGTGACAGGAGTCCAGGTGACCACCCCGAGAGGAGCACTGGAGACAAGCCAAGGAGCAGACGAGCCGTGAGGCAGATGTGCCCAGGGTGGACGGCCTCCTGAGAGTTGGGCTGGCCTGTGGGAGCCTTGGCAGCAGCCCCCGGTCTCCAGCTGTGTTAGCCGGGGACACTGGCTCTGGGCCTTCTCCTGGGAGCGCCTGGGGAAAGTGGGCCGGAGGCGCTGCCTGAGGTTTTCTTCCAGAAGCTGCTCTCCATTGGTCTGAGTAGGTGTCCTCTTTTTAATCTGTGTTTATCCTCTGTACATAAATCATTCGGAAATAGGTGGTTTGAGTTCAAAACTCCACTGCAGCGTTTTCCTGAAAGACAGGTGGTTCTCTGAGAAGCAGTCTCCTGCCACTTTCCCCAGGGTGAAAGGGGACTTTTGTTTTCTACTGAGATGGTCATTCTGTCCCTTTCAAAGGAAGGCAGGGTTACAACAGGCCGGGTCCCTCTTCTGCCGCCTGCTGGTTTTGTTAGTAAGAAACAACTGCAGAGTGGAGCCCTCTGGCGAGTGGAGCACTCCCTGTCGAGCAACTGGACGTTGGGTGGGGAGGTGCTGTTGGGAGCCGGGACGTTGGGTGGGGAGGTGCTGTTGGGAGCCGGGACGTTGGGTGGGAGGTCCTGTTGGGAGCCGGGACGTTGGGTGGGGAGGTGCTGTTGGGAGTTGGACGTTGGGTGGGAGGTGCTGTTGGGAGCCGGGACGTTGGGTGGGGAGGTGCTGTTGGGAGCTGGACGTTGGGTGGGAGGTGCTGTTGGGAGCTGGATGTTGGGTGGGGAGGTGCTGTTGGGAGCCGGGACGTTGGGTGGGAGGTCCTGTTGGGAGCCGGGACGTTGGGTGGGGAGGTGCTGTTGGGAGCTGGACGTTGGGTGGGAGGTGCTGTTGGGAGCTGGACGTTGGGTGGGAGGTGCTGTTGGGAGCTGGACGTTGGGTGGGGAGGTGCTGTTGGGAGCTGGACGTTGGGTGGGAGGTGCTGTTGGGAGCTGGACGTTGGGTGGGGAGGTGCTGTTGGGAGCCGGGACGTTGGGTGGGGAGGTGCTGTTGGGAGCCGGGACGTTGGGTGGGGAGGTGCTGTTGGGAGCCGGGACGTTGGGTGGGAGGTCCTGTTGGGAGCCGGGACGTTGGGTGGGGAGGTGCTGTTGGGAGTTGGACGTTGGGTGGGAGGTGCTGTTGGGAGCCGGGACGTTGGGTGGGGAGGTGCTGTTGGGAGCTGGACGTTGGGTGGGAGGTGCTGTTGGGAGCTGGATGTTGGGTGGGGAGGTGCTGTTGGGAGCCGGGACGTTGGGTGGGAGGTCCTGTTGGGAGCCGGGACGTTGGGTGGGGAGGTGCTGTTGGGAGCTGGACGTTGGGTGGGAGGTGCTGTTGGGAGCTGGACGTTGGGTGGGAGGTGCTGTTGGGAGCTGGACGTTGGGTGGGGAGGTGCTGTTGGGAGTTCACAGAAGACTCAGGGCCTAAGGCAGCGCTGTAGCTTCCCTGTGGTCATTCAGCACTGAGTCAGGTGTCCATTATCACTCACCCTTGCACATCCTGGAAGTGACGTTGGCCTGAGGGGCAGTTTCCTCCCTAGCTGGGGACTGTCCCCTGCCCAGGTGTGGCTTCTTCGCTGTGGGCTGGTGGGTATGCCCCACCTTGCCACAGGGGTCCCATGACTTGCTGTCTGCTTAATGGATGAATGACCATTGCCTGCCTGGGTGCCCAGCTTTTCGAGGTGGGTCTGTGTGGAGAAGTCAGGATCCTGCACATCTGACTTTGTTTCATGTATCAGTAGCCTGGCCAGAAGGCAGGAGAGTTTGCCTCGCAGCTCGATGTCAGGGCCCGTGGTGGTGGGCCAGGCTGTCCTGAGTGGGCTGTGGGGGACAACAGGGCCCGTGGTGGTGGGCCAGGCTGTCCTGAGTGGGCTGTGGGGGACAACAGGGACAGTGGTGGTGGGCCAGGCTGTCCTGAGTGGGCTGCGGGGGGCGGCAGGGTCAGTGGTGGTGGGCCAGGCTGTCCTGAGTGGGCTGTGGGGGACAACAGGGACAGTGGTGGTGGGCCAGGCTGTCCTGAGTGGGCTGCGGGGGGCGGCAGGGTCAGTGGTGGTGGGCCAGGCTGTCCCGAGTGGGCTGTGGGGGACAACAGGGACAGTGGTGGTGGGCCAGGCTGTCCCGAGTGGGCTGCGGGGGACGACAGGGACGGTGGTGGTGGGCCAGGCTGTCCTGAGTGGGCTGCGGGGGACGACAGGGCCAGTGGTGGTGGGCCAGGCTGTCCTGAGTGGGCTGCGGGGGGCGGCAGGGTCAGTGGTGGTGGGCCAGGCTGTCCCGAGTGGGCTGTGGGGGACAACAGGGACAGTGGTGGTGGGCCAGGCTGTCCCGAGTGGGCTGCGGGGGACGACAGGGACAGTGGTGGTGGGCCAGGCTGTCCTGAGTGGGCTGTGGGGGACAACAGGGCCAGTGGTGGTGGGCCAGGCTGTCCTGAGTGGGCTGCGGGGGATGACAAGGACAGTGGTGGTGGGCCAGGCTGTCCTGAGTGGGCTGTGGGGGACAACAGGGCCAGTGGTGGTGGGCCAGGCTGTCCTGAGTGGGCTGCGGGGGGCGGCAGGGTCAGTGGTGGTGGTCCAGGCTGTCCTGAGTGGGCTGCGGGGGACGGCAGGGACGGTGGTGGTGGTCCAGGCTGTCCTGAGTGGGCTGCAGGGGACGACAGGGTCAGTGGTGGTGGTCCAGGCCGTCCTGAGTGGGCTGCAGGGGACGACAGGGTCAGTGGTGGTGGTCCAGGCCGTCCTGAGTGGGCTGCGGGGGACGACAGGGTCAGTGGTGGTGGTCCAGGCCATCCTGAGTGGGCTGGGGGGGATGACAAGGACAGTGGTGGTGGGCCAGGCTGACCTGAGTGGGCTGCGGGGGACGACAGGGACAGTGGTGGTGGGCCAGGCTGTCCTGAGTGGGCTGCGGGGGACGACAGGGTCAGTGGTGGTGGGCCAGGCTGACCTGAGTGGGCTGGGGGGGATGACAAGGACAGTGGTGGTGGTCCAGGCTGTCCTGAGTGGGCTGCGGGGGGCGGCAGAGTCAGTGGTGGTGGGCCAGGCCGTCCTGAGTGGGCTGCGGGGGGCGGCAGGGTCGGTGGTGGTGGGCCAGGCCGTCCTGAGTGGGCTGCGGGGGACGGCAGGGACGGTGGTGGTGGTCCAGGCCGTCCTGAGTGGGCTGCGGGGGGCGGCAGGGACAGTGGTGGTGGTCCAGGCTGTCCTGAGTGGGCTGCGGGGGTGGCCAGGCCAGGTGTTTTTCAGGGATCCAGTTTGCGATTGGAGCTGAGGGACGCAGGACCGCTGCCCTGTCAAGGGACCATGTAGAGCACAGCAGGCCTCTGAGTTCCTCCTGTCTCTCCTGAGAAGAGATGCTCTGAAGGGGTGGCTGCAGGCGTACCAGGCAGCCCTGCTGCCGACCAGCCCTTGGGGAGCCACCCCTCACATCCACAGGGGGCAGCAGGGTCCTGATGGTGTGTGTCCACGCTCGCCTACAGTTGGTGTGGGAGCCTGGGCCTCCTGCCCACTGGCCCCCACGCTCCCTGGGAGGGTGCAGTTTGGAGGCTGACCTGCAGGGCCTGGCAGCCTGACCTCTGACTGTTCACGCAGCTCCAGCTGTGTCTGTGTGTGGTGGGTGGCCGCAGGCCAGCTCCGGGACAGTTCTGCATGTCTTTTGTAGTTTTCCCTGCAGACGCAGGGGACCATGGCCTTTACATCACACCTGCTGGCCTCTTCCTTTTGGAAAGGTCCCTTTTCAGAAAGACTTTTGATGACCTCCAAGGCCAGCACAGGTCAGCACTCAAGCAAGCGGTCTGCTTGCTGTGTGACTGGTGCAGCCCGTACGGACGTGAGCGTGATTCTGCTCCCATGTGCCACTAACAGCTGGTCCGCTGGGAGCTTGAACTCACCTGCTAATGTTCACCTGTCACCTCTAAGGCCAGGTGATGCACAGTTGGCTTCTCCCAGCAGGAGGTAATGAACCCCAGCAGGGCACAGCCCCTCCACAGAGCACAAGCAGGGGGATTTTCCTGTCACCTCCCAAGATCCCTGGGAGCTCTCCCCACTGTGTGATGCCTCTGGATGGCTTGTGATTTCAGCAATCAGGAGGGAGCCAGAGGGAGGAGGCCGGCCCCATTGGGAGTGGGCAGGTGGCTGTGCGTGGGCCTCCTCAGGCCAGGCTCGGCACCACCTACGTCTCTGGGTCTCAAGCTGTGGCGTAGCACCTCTGCGTGCACACAGCGTTCTCCATGCAGAGTTAGGGTGGCCGGAGATGGAACATGACACTGTGGTGACGGGGGATTGTTCACAGGTGGCCACCATGGATGGTGAAGGGCGAAGGCCAGCCCTGTTGTGCTGAGAACAGTGAAAATGGTTTTAGATAATTAGTGGAACAGGTCACAACTGTCCCCAGGTCGTGTGGCTCCCTGGCTGGTTCGTGGTCTCATGTGATACGTGGAAAGTTCAGACGAGGGAGTTCAGGGGACATTTGGGCAGGGTCCCACTGGCCACCTGGAGGGAGGGCACAGGTGACAGAGGAGCCTGAGACCCCCTGCACACCTGACCCGAGGAGGAGGGAGCCCTGGCTCTCTGCTGGCTGGAGGTGTGGGGCCAGCGGGGTAGCCGGCTGGCAGGCTTCCTGACTTCTCGTCTTCCCGGCTGCGGAGCTACTTAGTGTGTTGGTTGCTGTTAAAATTTAGAGCTATTCGCGATGCAGTGTCGCGGTTTAAAAATGTGACCTGAGTAGTCGGGAAGACTGTCTCCAGTTCCTGGTTTGTTAGTACAAGCTCAGGGTAGAGGGTCCAAGTCAGGTCGGGCTCTGAACCTGCCCGGCGGAGGAGGGTGGGAAGCCGTGGTTCCAAGGCTGCCCTCCTGGCGCTGGGCTTTGACTCTAGCCAGTCCTGGGACCTGAGAGGCCCAAACGGGGCGTCCAGCCTGTGGGGTAAGTCGGACTTCTGGCCTGATGTGGCAGAGTGGTGGTGAGGCCAGCACCCTCCCCCTCCGCCGCAGGACTGCAAGCTTGGGGCTCACCAGGGACAGCGAGGAGGCGGAGCCTGAGTGGGCACTGCACTTCTGTGGACTTCTGACTGCAGCCCAGGAGCCACCAGACCTTCCATGGAGAGTCCTGGGGCTGAGTGGCCATGCCTCCGCTACAGGCTGCTCCCATGGGCCCATGCGCTCTTCCTCCCTACTCTAGCGATGGAGACTCTGAACATAGTTGTTGCTTTCTGCTCCCAGAAGATTTGGCCAGTATTTCCCCAGGTATGGACAACTAGGGTACCCATGGCAAGGAGAAGCACCCTCCCACCCTGAATGTAAAATGCTTCAGGTTTTCTGGGGATGAGGGAGTGAGGGCATGTTTCCTGCAGCCCTCTGGGACCTACGTGGTTTAAACATCCAGACACAGAGGCTTAGCAGCTCAGGGCACATTTGGATGGCGAGGGGGATCCTGGACTGTCAAGCTGCCTCCACGAAGGCTCAGTCCACAGAGCAGTGTGAATAAGCTGGAAGAGATGCTCAGAGTTCTGCGGTTCTCGTGCAGAGAGAAGGCACGTGGGCAGACATGTTGGGCTGGAAACGTGGTCTGCCTGGGTGGTATTCTCTGGTGTGTCCCAGGTGCTGCTGTTGGGAGGGCCTGGTACATTTGGGTTCTTGTTGTTGCTGCAGCTCTGGGACTCGGGGGCTGAGTGGCTGAGTGTGTCTGTCAGGTGGAGTGGAACTTTCCCTCCCCGCGTGCTCTGTGGCCAGGTCACGTCTTGGCCATTTAATCTCCTGGTGACATAACACTAACACTTGATAAGGACAGAATGAGGCCAGATAGCAGTCTGTGCCTGCTGTCCAGGGGTAGCGAGGCTGAGCAGGGAGAGGGCCAGTGGAGAGGCCAGTGGCCTCGGTTGTCTGGCAGGAGCCGTGCACTCACCCTGCTCCCGGCCTCCTCCTCCTCACCTCTCCCTTGCCCTCCCTGCCCTCTCCAGTCCTGCCCACTGTGGCCAGGTGTCCAGCAGGAGCCAGGGACTCCTTGGAGAGGACTTGGTGTCTGAGGTAGCATCTGCTGTGACTGTCCTGCGTGTTGGTTGTCCTAGGGGCGGAGTGCGGGGCCCTCTGTGGAGGACGCCCAGGTCCGTTCCCCCCCCCCACCACCACTCTGCCCTCCAGCACTGGAGGTGAGGTGGGCCAGCCTGGCTCCGTCCAGCCTGGGGCTCCGCAGGCCTCCAGGCTGGCCCTCCACCCCAGCAGGGCAGGTGTTCTGAGAGGGGACTCGTCCCCTGCCCTTAGGTGCACCTTGGTTTTGACGGGCAGGCCGGGTAATTTTGCAGTAAGGTTTTTAATTGAGATGGGGTCCTCATGACAGAGTTCCCCTCCCGAGCCATGGTCCGGAGCTGTCTGCACCGTCACATTGTGCATGGACACTACCCCATCCAGCCGCAGACTGCACATGCCCATGCCAAACTCTGTGGACTCCAGCCGCCCACTCCCTCAGCCTGACATCCGGCATTCCGCTTCCCGTCCCACATGGGGGTTGCTTCCTGGAACAGTTTTCACTGACCGAAATGTCCTGAAAGGTCCCACACCCTCAGGGTGCCCCAAATTTGAGCCTGTGAGTGCGTTGGCACATTCCCGCAGCACGGAAAATCGTGAGTCCTGGGCGGGCCCCCACACTTGGCCTGCTCCACCTGTACATGGACGTCTGGCTGGAAACCCCCGTATCTGGTGCATTTCCCCCACACCTGGCTGGGTCCCCCCACCTATCTGATCTCCCCTACCTGGCTCATTCCTCCCACACCTGGCTGGTCACCATTCCTGTGTAATTACCTTCACTTCAGGAAAATTACCTCCACATCTGTTGCATTCCCCCACACCTGGCTGTACCTCTCACACCTGGAAGATTCTCCCCATACCTGGCAAATTACCATGATACCTGGCTAGTTCCCTCATGCCTGGCCAACCACCCACACCTGGCCAGTCCTCCCTCACCTGGCTGACCACCCACAGCTGGCCGACGCTCCTCTCTCCTACACTTGATGGGCCCTCCTTTCCCTGGTAACCCTTCACAGAGCAGCCATGCCCCAAGATGGCTGCAGTCTGTGCCTCTTTGGCACAGGTGTGGCCGTCCTGCGTGGTGTGTCCTGGCTCCTGGCTCTGTGCTGCTTGTGAATATCCCCGAGTAACTGCAGATTGGTGTCTCGGCTGTACTGGGGACTCGGAGGTCTGGGGCAATGCCCGTGAGCCTCAAGGGCCCAAGGAAGGTCTCCTCTGTGAGATGATGTTGAGACCATCTTCCTTAGAGATGCTGGCCATCTAGGATAGGAGGTGTGGGAGGACACCGTGAGGGTGCCGTGTCTTCTCCCCAGCAGTCAGGGGCAGGGTGTCTTGCCAGGGACAGTGAACGGGGGTGGGGGGGGGTGGGCACGTGCTGCAGAGGCTCGGGGACAGTTCTAGCTAGAATTCCCAGAGGTTGCTTCCACTTCCTGGGCCTGGTTCCCCAGCCTCCTGGGGCACCATGAGCGCCCAGTGCCCTGCAGTGTGGCATTTGTCCCAGTTGTTCCATCCTGGTAGTCCTGTCCAGACCCGCAGTCACCCCAGATTGCGAGCCAGACCCCCATCCCGCGGGGAAGAGTTCAGGAAGCAGTGTCTGCTCTGCCTCTCCCGGTGAGCTCCGTCCCTGCGCTCTGCCTCTGAGCCCACCTGAGCTCCTGGCCAGGTGACCCTGGTCATTTCCTTGGAATCTTCTCCTTGCTTTTCCCTTTAAGTGGCTCAGAGAGACGTGGGGGTTGCCCAGCCCCCTGGCTTGTGGCTGATGCTGCAGATCTAACCCCCAGGCAGGAGCCACCTCCGCCCTCCAAGGGTGGGAGAGCAGCAGGGTTCCCTCCAGGGCTGAGGCGGGCTGTGCCTCTGCGCTCGGGGCACATGAGCACCCACAGGGTTTCTGTAGAGGTGTGGGACTCCAGCACCCTCTGCCTGTGTGGGTTAGGCTGTCTCTGCAGGTTCCAGGCTGGGCGAGTTCAGCAACGCCCTGGGGAGGCCAGAGCCGTTCCCGTGGGGCTGTGAGGTGGCATGGGGGGTGCGGAAGTTTGGTGGTCTCCTCGCCCTCCCCTCGTGTGCTCTGAACATGGCAGCAAGCAGAGTTCAGGTACAGTGACAGGAGCCCTGGCTGGGGCGGTGAGGAGGGCGTCCCGGAGTAGAGGGCCGCAGGACAGACCTGGCCCCCGCAGTGCCCGGACGCAGGGCCAAGGGCAGCATGTCTTCTCTCAGCTGTGGACGAGGCTGGCTGAGTGGGCTCAGGAGAGGGGCAGAGCTAGAGGAGCACCTTCCCTCCTGACTGAGTCCAGCCCAAGGCCTCCTGTGCCAGCATGTCCCTCGCGGCCCCGATGGCAGCTGTCCAGCCTCCCTGCGCTTCCAGAGTGTGCACATGCTTCTTCTGAGAACGTTTTTGGAAAGCACTGCCATGATTGGGTTGTGAGTGCGAACCCCGCGCACACAGGGGTGGTGGTGAGGATTTTAGTGCCACTGTGCTGCCGAAGGCTTCAGACGCTACGGGCGTGTGCGCGCGCGTGTGTGTGTGCACGTGGGCGTGCGCGTGTGCAGGGTGTGGGACTCAGCTTCTCGGCGCTGCCGGTGGTCTTTCTCGACCTGTGTGCACCAGACCCGGTGCCAGGGCCCCTCCAGCTCTGGGCGGGAGTCGCGCTGTGAGGTGGGTCCTGGTTCTGCCGCGGAGCCGCTCTCTTGTGCCAGTGCTGTGTCTGGCAGGTGGCCTGTCTTCAGGTTCCTCAGCGCCTCCTGCGCCTGCACTGCTCCTTCGTGCTTCCCGCCACCCTCTGTGGGGCAGCACCTGGGTTCTGCCGTGGACGGTGGCCATGGCCTCCCGACATCATGGGTCCTTTTTCTCAGCCTGAGTGGACAGTCAGTGGACCCGAATGCCGCAGTCTGGCTGGGCACAAGTCACGAGCCACTGAAGCAGGAACAAACTTTATTTCTGAACTCCACCAGCACGCTCCACGCACGCTCCACACACGCTCCCCGGAACTCCTCCCGAATGCCACGCGGCTCTTCCAGGCACCAGTAGCCGGAAATATCCTCTGGAAATCCCTCCTCCTGCACTTCCCCAACCAATGGGAACTCTCCGGGAATCCCCGGGGAATCCCCACGAGAACTCCAAAGTAGCGTGAGAACTGCAAAGTAGCGGCCGAGGCGGGTAATAATGCCTCGCCTGTCAGTCAATCCTATTGGCAGAATGCCAGGGGCCATTCCGACTCAGCTGTGGCTCTCAGCACCTGAAGCCTGGTGGGATGACTGAGCCCACTCCCTAACAGGAGCCAGCTCAGCTGGGGGATGGGCAGTGAGGCCCTGGGCAGGGAGGGACAGGAAATCTGCAATTCTGGTAGGATATAGACCCTCTGAGGTCAAGGCCAGCGAGCTCTGGGGGCACAGGAGTGGGTGAGGAGGCTCCGGGGAGGGGTGTGGGAGGGTGGCTTCCTGTCTCCACCTGCTGGTGGACCGGCCTGCTCTGGGGAGATCCTGGTCAGCTCTGGCCACGTTGCTGCCTGTGGCTCTCACTCCAGGTCCTCTGCGACCCACATTGCCTGTCTGTCCACACTGGTCTCTGTGTGTCTGAGCCTCGCAAGGTGCCTCACACTTGCAGCAAGTGGTCAGTCAAGGTTTGTTGACTCCAGTGACCACGTGGGCAGTCTTCCCACCACAGGAAGTCAGAAGGTTCTGACGTAGAGTAAACAGCTTAGACACACGGAGGACAGGCACCTCCTCCCAGAGCCAGTGAGTGGAGTGTGCGGTTGCAGCTGTGCCCAGCTCTGAGTCCTGGTCCCTGGACACCCTCTAGCACTGGGCTACTGTTTGAGGCTGATCCGTGGGTTGAGGAGTTTGGGGTCTGGGGTGGGCTGTTGTCTGAGGTCCTGCAGTCAGGAAGGCGGAAAGGACTTGGAGGGGCTAGGAGAGACACAGGAGCCCTTCCCTGAGCCACACCCACCCCGACTGCGGGCATGGGAGAGGTGCAGGCCCTGTACCCGAGGTGCCCTGGGATCCCAGTGGGTCTCTGAAAGAAGAGAAGGTATCCTGGTGGGGACAGTTTCTATCACCACTAGATGGTGAGGGATGCCATCTGTTTGGGGGCCTGGGGGGACCTCTGTCTGCAGAGGAGGAGCTGGTGGAGCATATTCAGTCCTAGGGCTGCCAATGCCCCAGTGTACTGTCCACAGATTCTAAAGAAGGAACCTGAGGACTCAGTCGGGAGGGCTGGACATTTCATCATTCATGCAGTCCTCGGTGGCTTCCTCCTCGGTGGCAGGCGGTGTGCAAGCAGGGGAAGGTACCGGGGAGGTCCCATGGGCAGGTGGCCTCCTGCATGTCTGTGGCACGTCCCTTTACTTCTCGGCCAGGCTCAGGTTGGCTCGGTTTTCTCCTCAAGAGGGGCGGGCACCTTCTTTGGACCCTTGTCTCACTGCAGGCTTTCCTGGGCACTGATTAGTGCTTACCTAGCAGAGGGTCACCATCTGCTGCAGGGGAGGAGCTGAGGGGTGCTGTCTGCAGGGTGTGGCTGGGTCATCCTCTTCTACAGAGAGGGGTGGGCACTGTGGGAGGGGACAGGTCTGGGGCAATGACAGTTCTCAGAGCTTTTCCCAGCAGATCCCAGACCCCCCAGTGAGTGGGTGCAGAGTGGTCATTGCCTGCCCGCTGCCGGGGCTCTTGGCCCTCAGTCGTGTGCACACGTGTCCTTCCTGGTGGCTAGCTGCGTCGTGCTGCCTTTGCTCTGCAGGCAGAGGAAGGAACCACCTCCCTGGCTCTGCAAACTGGTAGGGGGTCCGCTTCTCTTCTAAGAGGTGCAGAGGATTGGCCAGGAGTGTTGAAATTACTGAATGTCTTCATCTGTCAGCTCAGAACTAAAGGAAGCCTGGGATTATGGCTCAGTGGCAGAGCACTTGCGGTGCACATGTAAGGCACAGGGTCCGATCCTTAGCACCACATAAAAATAAAAAAATAAAATAAAGGTATTGTGTTCCTCTACAAAAAAAAAAAAAAAAAAAACTAAAACAGTTCATACTATGAAGAAAATATTAAGTAGAATTAAAAAATGCAACCCCTAACCACTGTATGTCCTAAATTTTCAATTTTTGGGGGGAGTACTGGGGTTTGAACTCAGGGGTACTCTACCACTGAGCCACATTCCCAGGCCTGATGTGTGTTTTATTTAGAGATGGTCTCCTTGAGTTGCTTAGCACCTTGCTGTTGCTAAGGCTGGCTTTGGACTCTAGATCCTCCTGCCTCAGCCTCCCAAGCTGCTGGGATTACAGGCATGCACCATCATGCCTGGCCTAAATTCTCAATTCTAGAGGAATCTTCCTCAGGACCTGGCTCATAGGAAGATCTTGTAGAAAACTTTTGGGACATTGCAAATTTTTTGTTTAATATACAGCTTTAAAACTCTTGCATATGTTCTTTGGCTTCCTTAAAATAACTTGGTGTTATAGGCATGGGTAAAATCTGACCTGTTCCTACTGATAACTTGCTGTTCTATTTTTAGCAAGTTTAACTACTGTGCTTACTTGCTTTATCCAACCAGTAATTACCGAGCATCCTCTGGAGATTAGATATTATGCGAGTTGCTGGGAATACAGAAAACAAAAATAAGAATTGGTCTCTTCTTGCCAGAATTAAAATCTAGTGGGAGAATCAGGTACTTTCCAAAAAATGTGATGAATGATACAGACACAGAGCCTCACTTTTATTCTTTGCACATGAAATGATCAGGCACCCACAGCAGAATTGCAGATTTCCTGTCCCTCCCTGCCCAGGGCCTCACTGCCCATCCCCCAGCTGAGTTGGCTCCTGTTAGGGAGTGGGCTCAGTCATCCCACCAGCGAGCTCTGTGAGTCCCAGGTCTGCAGGCTGTCACCTCCACCTCAGGATCTACTGGGTTGCTTGGGGACTGCTGGCCCGTGGACAGTTCACCTGATACCAGATTGAAATGCCTGCTGGCCTTGATCTGTTTCCAGAGCAGAACTGGGCCACGGGGAGACTGCCACACTCCTAGCCTAGCCAGGGAATCAGAGCGTCCCTCTCTTCCTTGTGGAAGCAACTGAGTGAGTGAGTCGCCCTTCAGTCCGTAGGCCGCCAGCAAGGCCTTCCTGGGGAGCAAAGGACAAGTCCCCTGTGCCCCCGACCAGGGCTACAAACCTATTCTGGAAGGGCAGGGTGTTTGCAGATTAGGGGCCCCGTAGTCTGTGCAGCGTCTGAGCTCTGCCACTGTGGCAGGAAAACGGCCACAGACAAGAGGTAAGGGACACACGTGAGCCACACCCTGCTTACGCATCAGCTCATGACTGTCTGGGGGACAGGTGTGGCCATGGGGCCTGGCACTGGGGGCCATGGGACTGTGCCCTTGGGCCCTTCGGGTCAGCTGTCCACACCGATGGTGAGCGTGCAGCTTCCAGCGAGACACTGCCCCATGATTTCCCTTGGGCTCCATGTGCGTCTTTCTGTCAGTGTATTGATGGACAGGGTTTAGTGAGTGGACAGACACACAACCAAACTCAGTAAACAGGAACACAGCAGAGTCCCCCTCCCGCCTGGCCCAGCCTGCCCCCAGTCGTACACACCCTGCAGAGCTGGTAAGGCTGGGGGGGCCTCTCCACACACTGGCCCTGGAGCGGACGTTCTGTGATGGACACAGAGTGGAGGCTTCCTTTTCCACAGGACTCTGCAGCATGTCAGTAGGTGACCGTGGTCTACGGGTGACCCTCTGTCCCTGCTGGGCATGGCTTCCTGTGACCAGCGGCCTGGTTGTTGTTGGACGCCATCTCCACGACTCTTCACGGCTCACAGCTTCATCCCAGTGACCGTGGGCTCCTAGGAGGCTGCCTGCTGAGGACCCCCAGCCAGGCTGACTTCCTCCTGCCTCCCTGCTGGAGGGGTGAACAGGCGCTCTGTTGCTTAGCAACTGCTGTCTTCAGCTGGGGGTGTCCGGCTACCAGGAGGCCAGCAGGTGCATGTCCCACGGTAGGCTTGAGGAAGCAGCAGCACTGCCCCTTACCTCTTGGAAAACCTGGGACACTGCTGACTTGGGGACCTTTGCAAACTCGGTGATGAATATGATTGAAGCTACCTGGGGACCCCAGTGCCCTTTAATTAGCACATAGCGGTGATTTGGCAGTAACACACTCCTCGGCTGGCCGTGGTGCACGCTTCGGAGGACCGAAACACTATTCCTAGTTACCGCACTGGGATTGGCGGGGCGAGGTCATGCGTTTCTCACCTGTGTCTGTGTCAAGCGTGTGTCCCTGCTGGTCATGGGCAGGCCGTTCCTCATGAGGAACTAGCACAGTGGCAGTCGAGTGGCTCATGGAAGAAGTCTGGGACGTTCTTCTGGTCTCTGATCCCACTGGAGGCTTCTGAGTGAGGGTCCTCCCCGGGAGGACGGCCTCTGTCCTTTCTGAGATGCATGGTTTGTGCAAGCGGAGCCAGCTTTAGGAAAGCGCATTTCCATCAGCCGTGTCCGTCTGCAGTGTGTCTTTTCATGTTCATGTCTGTATGATTCTCTGCTGTTCATCCAGGTCTCAGAAACCCCTGGCTGGCGGCTGGGTGCTAGGATCCGTTTCCTGCGCGCTCTGCCTTTCGTCCCTTCACAGGCCACGCTAGCTGTTCTGTATTCCACGGGGAGGCCCTCCGTCAGCCGGACACCACTGAGCTTCTGCCCTCGAGTCCAACTTATGTGCTGCTGGAAGTCCAGGAAATTCCCTCACACAGAGAGTGTGTCCACATGGTGTTCAGGAAGCCCAGCACAGGACAGTGGGGGCTTCTGAGTTTAGCTGACAACTTTTCAGCTTCAAATGCATTTGTTTGCTGAATGAGCTCCCTCTGAGGGTGGGTCAGTGTGGTGTGTGCATGCTGGCCGATGCCGCCCAGCTTGGCAGTGCTGGACCAGGCGGGCAGTGGGTGGTGAGAGGGCCGGCCTGCCAGGAGCACCTGGTTAGCCCCTAGCAGTCTGTCCAGAAACTCACTGGACTGAGGAGGCTCATTTCAAGGAACTTTAGGAACCAGAGGGTGGAGACAGTGAAATTTCTTATCCTGATTTCTGCTTGGTTGCCGCAGTCTGGCTGGGCACAAAATCACGAGCCACTCACAGCCTTGTAGATTCAAACAGCAACTCTTTATTCCCGAACTGTCACCGGCACTCTACACGCACGTTCTGGGCAAAATCCACACTCTCCACCAGGCTCTGAATCCCAAATACTCTCTGAATCCCGCGAGAACTCAAAGGGAACTCAAGGTGCCTGAGGCAGCAGGATACGCCCTATTCCCAGCAGGAATCACCTTAAACCTGGAACCTCCCTAAACCCCCATCCGCCCTAAACCCTGATCCACCCTGGTCCTTGAGCAAGGTCACCTTTCATGCAAAGTCACTGCAAATGACCTGGGTCCATAATGGAGAGTCCTTCCTCTAAGCAACATGGGGTAGGATGACAAGGAAATTGCCATGTGTCGTACCTACTTAGCTATGGCTCTCAGCACTTGGTGTTTCGGGTTCTTAGAAAGTTTACTTTTGAGACATGATTATACTGAGGTTTGGGCACAGCATGCTATTTGGATACTTGTTCACCTTGTATACTGATCACAGCGAGGCCATTAGCATATACACCACCATGAGCATGGATTGCGTCTCTGCAGTGAGAACATTCTAGTCCCTTCCAGCTACTTTGAAACACACAGTACTGGACGGTTAACTGGTCACCCTGCTGCATGGTGGGGCCCAGGGCTCCTTCCTCTTGACCCACTGTGGCTCTGTATCTCTCCGGAGCCCTGCCCCTGCATCCCTGGTGTGGTGACCACTGTCTACTCACACCTCTGGAGATGGGCTTTGATTCCACATGAGAATGAGATGGCCAGGATCCTGTGCTTCCAATCTGCAGGCTGAACGAGCAGTCTGCTGGGTTCTAGGTGCCAGGCCAGGGAACCACGGCTGCCGGACACAGGCCAGACTCAGGCTGGTTGGATAGCCACACTGGCCATTTTGGACTAAAAGTACTTTAATTCACAAGTGTGGTGAATGCGGTTAGAATGTGGACTTAAAAACCCAGCAGTGCTTCATGCTTCTCTTCAGTACCTGCCTTTACATAAACTTAACAGCATTCAAAGTGGATGCAGGTATGAATTTGCCTCTTGTGCAGTGACACATGGTGGTTTTTTAAAAATATATTTTTGTCAATGGAGCTTTAATTTATTGATTTATATGCGGTGCTGAGAATTGAACCAGTGCCTCACACATGCTGGGCAAGCGCTCTACCACTGAGCCCCAGCCCCAGCCCGATACTTGTTTGTTTGTGATATAAAAACCACCTGTGTCCTGCCCTTGGTCCATCTTGGCTCCATAGGTAGGTGGGGAGCCTGGTCAGGTGCTCTGTGGGGTGCATGGGGCGCCCTGGGAAGCAGCCCCAGTGGCTCAGTCTCCGGAATGCGGAACTGTGTGGCAGGAGCACTGCTTCTGTCCAGGGCGTTGAAAGGAGAGGACTGGTGATCAGGAGGTCAGCCCTTCCTTCTCCAGGAGGAGCCAAGCAGCTCACGCAACTAAGTGTGGCATAGAGAAGGGCTTCAAAGAAGAGAGAACTGTTGGCAGACATCTGGGGTGGATTTAGCTTCTTGTTGTTTTGCAGTTAAAGTAAAAAAGGAAATATCCATTCGGGTCTAATAAAAGATACTCCATACCTTTGTTTGGGGTGGAAAACTTTTTCATTCATGGGATAATTAATTATAAAACACTGAGAAATTTAAATTCCACATGCTGAGGTTCTGCTGATGGTTCAGAGATGCACATTGAGGTCTCCCCTGAAGCCAGCTGGTTTCTCGGAACGTCTGGAAGCAGGCATTGCAGCAGCTCGGTGAGGACGGCTGCACGAGGCTGATGGCTGGGGCTTGCCATCCTCTGACCCACCTGGGCACAGCACAGGGACCCACAGGGTGGTATTAACAGTGTGCGTTGGCCCTGCGCCTTGGTGAGCAGGCCCAGGTCAGGGCAGTGCCCCTTGCACTGGGGGCCACGTAGGTGTGGTCCCAGGTAGCAAGGCACCATGTATAGAGCGATGTGCACACAGGGTCTGACCCAGAGCCCAGCCCAGCTGCCCGGTTGGAATTGGACTGGATCACTTAGCAAACACTTGGCCCTTGGCAAGTTATTTTCCTTAGGTTCCTCGTCTGTAAAATGAGGAGTGTGAATGCACTCTCCATGGTGACTGAGGGTTGAGCAGAGCTGACACTCAGAGAAAACACAAGAAGTGCTGGGTGACTTCACAGGGGAAGGAGAGAGCACAGGGCTCCTCTGGAGGTGCAGCCTGACGGTTGGTCAAGCAGTTGCTTGAACAGGCCTCAGCCCTCCAGCACTGGGCTCCTCAAGGATGCTCCGGCCCGCAGAGGGTTGTCCCACTCCTCCGCGCAGGGCAGGCCAGCTGGAGCAGTGTACCTGGGGTTTCTTTTTTTTTTTTTTTTTTTTTTTAATTTTTTTTTATTGGTTGTTCAAAACATTATAAAGCTCTTCACATATCATATTTCATACATTAGATTCAAGTTGGTTATGAACTCCCAATTTTACCCCAAATACAGATTGCAGAATCACATCGGTTACACATCCACATTTTTACATAATGCCCTATTAGTAACTGTTGTATTCTGCTACCTTTCCTATCCTCTACCATCCCCCCTCCCTCCCCTCCCATCTTCTCTCTCTACCCCATCCACTGTAATTCATATCTCTCCTTGTTTATTTTCCCATTCCCCTCACAACCTCTTATATGTAATTTTGTATAACAATGAGGGTCTCCCTCCATTACCATGCAATTTCCCTTTTCTCTCCCTTTCCATCCCACCTCATGTATCTGTTTAATGTTAATCTTTTCTTCCTGCTCTTCCTCCCTGCTCTGTTCTTAGTTGCTCTCATTATATCAAAGAAGACATTTGGTATTTGTTTTTTAGGGATTGGCTAGCTTCACTAAGCATAATCTGCTCTAGTGCCATCCATTTCCCTGCAAATTCTATGATTTTGTCATATTTTAGTGCTGCGTAATACTCCATGGTGTATAAATGCCACATTTTTTTTATCCATTCATCTATTGAAGGGCATCGTAACAAAAACAGCATGGTACTGGTACCAAAACAGGAGGGTGGACCAATGGTACAGAATAGAGGACACAGAGACTAATCCACAAAGCTACAACTATCTTATATTTGATAAAGGAGCTAAAAGCATGCAATGGAGGGAGGATAGCATCTTCAACAAATGGTGCTGGGAAAACTGGAAATCCATATGCAACAAAATGAAACTGAATCCCCTCCTCTCGCCATGCACAAAAGTTAACTCAAAGTGGATCAAGGAGCTAGATATCAAATCAGAGACTCTGCGTCTGATAGAAGAAAAAGTTGGCTCCGATCTACATATTGTAGGGTCGGGCTCCAAATTCCTTAATAGGACACCCATAGCACAAAAGTTGATAACAAAAATCAACAAATGGGACTTACTTAAACTGAAAAGTTTTCTCTCAGCAAGAGAAACAATAAAAGAGGTAAATAGGGAGCCTACATCATGGGAACAAATTTTTACTCCTCACACTTCAGATAGAGCCCTAATATCCAGAGTATACAAAGAACTCAAAAAATTAAACAATAAGAAAACAAATAACCCAATCAACAAATGGGCCAAAGACCTGAACAGACACTTCTCAGAGGAGGACATACAATCAATCAACAAGTACATGAAAAAATGCTCACCATCTCTAGCAGTCAGAGAAATGCAAATCAAAACCACCCTAAGATACCATCTCACTCCAGTAAGATTGGCAGCCATTATGAAGTCAAACAACAACAAGTGCTGGAGAGGATGTGGGGAAAAGGGTACTCTTGTACATTGCTGGTGGGACTGCAAACTGGTGCGGCCAATCTGGAAAACAGTATGGAGACTCCTGGGAAAGCTGGGAATGGAACCACCATTTGACCCAGCTATTGCCCTTCTTGGACTTTTCCCTGAAGACCTTAAAAGAGCGTACTACAGGGATACTGCTACATCGATGTTCATAGCAGCACAATTCACAATTGCTAGACTGTGTACCTGGGGTTTCAACAGCGTGCAGTGCCGGCTTGGGGAAGTTCTGCATTGGAAAGGCAGCGACTGTTTGCGTTGGCTGTTTCCCGTTTACCAGCACTCAAAGCAGACCCCCCCTGCGGCCGTCTCCTGGACGAGGCTGAGCACCCACCCCTGCATTTCAGCAGTGGGAGGAGAAATTGTGAGACCTCCTGGGATGGTTCCAGCGTTTCCCAGCTTCTGACTCGGGGCTCATGCGGAGTGATTGTACCTACAGGTTCCTGGTGTGTGCTGTGGGACTCTGACAGTGTCCCTGAGTGGATCCCAGCGTTCTCAGAATGACAGTAGATACTGAGAGCAGAGGGTTATTTGAACCCCATGGGTGCTTTGGGAGTGTAACAACAGAATCACTTCGTTGATTCCTAGAACTCTTCTCAGGCAGCAGAAGCTGGAGGGAGGGCAGCTCTGTGGTCTGCAGGATGCTGACCTCAGCATGGCCCTCATTCAGAGCCACCTGAGCCCGTGCATAGACTGCCATGCCTCGTGGTGACACTTCACAGGGGGCAGGGACTCTGGGGCTTGTTTATCCAGTAGAATCTTTTGTAACCACTAAGTCATGTTGACAGATTTAAAAATCGCACCTCATTTTGAGGTAGTGGGAAGTGATGGGGCTGTTGGAGGAGTCTTACGATGGCTCTCCAAGCCCAGAGCGGTCAGCTCCTGTGATGGTGGCCGTGGAGTAGTGGCCTCATTACCTGCCCATACCCTTGGGTAAGTAGGTCGGGTTATTTCAGCTGAGTTGGATGCAGAATCCAGCAGGACGGGAAAGTGGCAGCCATGGTGATCTTGTGGCTTGAGATGAACTGGGAGCCGCTGGGGTAGTGATGCTATCCCAAACCAGCACTGTGCCCCAGGGATGAGCCAGCATGGCCCAGCTGTGACAGAGAGCTCGGCTCTGCCCTCTGCTAGCTGTGTGGCCTGGGGCAGGCTGCTTAGCCTCTCTGGCCCATGTTCTGATTTGCAAATGGACATGAGGACGATGATTGTGTAGCTGCATAGTCCACAGCTAGGGAACTCAGTGAGTTACCCATGTACAGTGCTGAGAACTGTGCCCTTAGCCATCAGCCGAAGGTGCTGCCCTAGTCTCCATTATCAAAAAGGCAGACTGTTGCGTTTCCTCTTTCCCATGGAAATGCAGGTTTGTGGGTTAAGTTTCAGCTTCAGTGACGTAAAAACTAACTAAATGCAAATTTTTCCTGAGTTGTTTCTTGCCCTCTATAGAAATGGCTACTAGGCCAGGATAAAAGCATCTTATCTGTCACATGATGTGGCATTTAATCCCTCTTGGAAGGCGCTTTAAGATGATAAGGAGGGGAAGGTGTAGCCCAGTCGCAGGGCCCTTCCCTGGTGTGCTCTAGGCCCAGGGTTCTATGTCCATCACAGCACACATTTTCAAAAGGTCGACGGGTGCCCCAGGCTCCACAGCAGACTGCCAGGGAGAAGGGTGGTGCACCCAGTAGGCAAGGCATGCTTCCTGGGAGCTCACTGTCTTGCACTGGGGCTGCCAGCTCCTGTCCCTTGGTGCCTCCTGTGGTTGCATGGCATGCACAGATGCCACTGTTGGTGCTCGGGAGCAGCTCTGGAGCCCAGGTGGCTCTGCTCATTTAAGAAGGGTGAACTGCTTCCCTAGCCAGGGTCCTGGCTGTGGGCGCTGCCTGATGTCTTCCTGAATGACCCTGCCTCAGCTGCTCCTGTCGCGCTCCCTAAAGCCTGAGCTCGGGGCAGGACCGACCTGCTCCCTGTGCTCAGGGGCTGCATTCTCTTGAGTGGGGGCCCAGGTCTGAGGACCGCCGTGGACCTGCAGGGCAGTGTCTGCCTTTGGTGTGTTCAGCAGGTGTATTTGTGCATCCCAGGCTCTTCTGTTCAGTCATTCCTGTAACCGAAAGCTGGCTCCTTGTCTTGGACACCAATGCAATAACAAAGATAAGATCTTGGGAAAAAGGAAAAAGAAGGTTTATTGCTTTTGCTACCAAAGGAGAAACACAGGGGACTCCTGTCCCAAAGTCTGTGATCCTGCCCATCTGCAGGAACAGGGGGCTTTTGTAGAAGTGATTTAGAGAAAATGAGATTAGGGAGGAGAGATCAGGAAGGAGAAGTTTAGGGAGGAGAATATCAGAGAAGATCAGGGAAAAGAAGATCAGGGACATCAGGAAGGAGGTGGTTAGGGAAAAGATCAGGGAGGAGAAGTTTAGCAAAAAAGAAAAAAAAACATGTAAGCTTCAAAGCCACAGGGATTAGTCCAAGCATCAAGTGAACCCCTGTTACATTCCCTTCCTGCAGAGTGCTGGGAAGGGGTGGTGTGGGGTAAGCAGCTGGACCCTGGAAGCCCCACGAACCGTGGTGTCAGGCTGGAGAGAGGGTTTAAGTTCAGGGTGGTGGACCTCCCCGGTGAGCACCTCTAGCACATGCATGGCCCTGGCCGCATCCCAGCGCTGTGGAAACACATGCGCAGGGACAGTGTGATAGCGCTTGTCCAGTGGGCTAGCGCTGGAGTCTGACACCACAGGCAGAAGGTGGCACAGGGTGTGTCTGAAGGCTCAGCCACCCCTGTGTGACAGGCACAGTAGGGCCAGAGGGTGCAGGGGTCTCTGAAGGGCTCCCCTGGGAGGCCTGGCATGGCCAGTCCTCTCTTGAGGCAATGACCTGCTGCCTAAGTGCCAGCGCCACGGGTGCAGGTTGGTGGCAGGTGAGTCTGATTTTAGTGCAGGTTGGTGGCAGGTGAGTCTGATTTAAGTGCAGGTTGGTGGCAGGTGAGTCTGATTTAGTAGTCTGTGGGGTGTGGAGTCCTCCTGACTCAGAGGACCAAAAGGAGAAAAGGGGAACGAGGAATGGCTTGACTTGAGTCCTACTGAGTCTTACTGGGTGATTCCTGTGAGTCTACTGATCAAGCCAGTTACCCGTGGAGCTCAGCAGCCTCCCCTCCCATAACCGGCCTGTGCTCCGCAGGTTCGCAGGTTCGTGACCCAGAGGAAAGGGAAAGAGCAAAACCACTTGGTGCAGCGCTGGCTCCTCGCAAATACGCATCCCTCCCAGCTCCACCCCTGTTGGCCCCACCCACCCGTCTGCCCCGCCCACCAGTGCTGGTCCCGCCTACCCCTCCACCCCACCCACTGCACTTTGAGCGCCCCCCAGCTTTCCCAGCTTCCCCCATGAGGGGGAGGTAGTGGGAGCAGCCCTGTCACATAGCGGAAGTGGAATGACCCTGTGAGCCTGACAGCAGGGCCTGGCGCACGGGGACCAGTTGGTGGCACAGTTACTGTGGCTGCCTTACCAGCCGGGAGTTGGGCAGCTGAAAGACTTACTAGCTTTGGGACAAATGAGCAGTGGAAGTAAAAATAGAATTCAACTGTGATTTTGGCCCAGCATTTTAAAATGTATTTATAGAGTGTCATTACTCCCAGAATAATCATTCATGCTTTCATTCAGTTGACAGTAATAGGAATGTTTAATAATTACTGAGCACTTACTGCATACCCTGGGTGCCGAGGACAGAGTGATGCACAAGAGGTTTGTATCCCCTACCTTAGGAGATGTTTGAAGGTTTACAGTCTGTAGCCATTTCTAGGCAGAGCTCTACATTAGAATCACATGAGCGCTTAAAAAATCAGTGCCTATGTACGCCCCTCCACCAGGCCGGAAGATCTAACGTGCAGGGCCCAGGCTGTGCTATTGCTTCATTTTAAACAATTTTTCAAAATATTGAATAAAAAAGCATACATGACAGAGTTACCATCCTAATCACTTCCAGGTGCAGTCGGTAGAGTAAGTATTTCCCATCGCTGTGCGCGATTCCACAGCATCTTCCTTGCAGAATTGAGCAGGAGCGCCAGCCCTCTGTCCTCCATCCTGTGGCCCCTTCTCCTGCAGCCCCGACTGCTCTGGTGGCCTGGCCTGCGTGCACTCTCTTGGTGCATGCCTTTCTGTGTTGATGTGGCCTGTGCTGGCCTGTGTGGCCTGGTGTGCTGCCCCCCCTCTCGTGGTGGGCACCAGGGCTGTGGCCTGCATCGGCGTGGCCCTCCAGCCATGTCTCGGTGTTGTGGGGGCACCTGCCTCTGGATGCCCCACTTCCAGGGCCCACCCTGCTGGCTTCCCTGCTCCACCTCCTTGCTGTCTGGGGTTCTCTGGTTTTCTGATTGCAGCCTTCCCAAGGTGAGGTCTTTGTGGTCCTGTCATTAGCAATAGGAGCAGCTCTTCATGTCTCGTTGAGCATGTTCATGCCTTTGTAGAAACGTCTGTTCAAGCCTTAGCCTGTTTTTTTAAACAATTTCTTGTTGTTTTCTTTCAAATGCTTCCCAGGTGGTGTTGCTGGGCAGCAGAGTTAACGCTGACCCAGAAGCAGTTCACAGGCAGCACATGAGTGATGCTTCGGTGCCCGAGATTCCCGGGTGCTTGGAGGCTGGAGAGGGGCGGGAGAACCTGGCTGTGGAAGGAGATGAGGCTGCCGCTCAGGTGGTTGGAGAGATGCAGACAGGTGGAGTTGGGAGGAGGTGGTCAGGGTCAGCTGGAGCAGGGATGGACTCGAGGTGACTTATTTGCTGATGAAGTGTGGACAGACCCTCAGGGAGCCTGCTGAGGGAGCCGGGGGAGGGACTTCTGCACGTCCTGCAGTGCCCAGATAGGGCTAGGAGAAAAGCTGGCCCTGAGGGCCCTCGGAGCCTGTGGCCCAGCAGCTGCCCTCATGGCCCCTGAGGCAAGAGCATCAATCTGCTTCTACCCAGCAGTGGGCACTGGGGCTCAGGCCAGAAATGCACAGAAACTGCAAAGGCAAAGGCAAAGGAGATCTGGGGGCACTTTTTCAAATAAATGATGCTTTTTCTTAGTGCATTATGTGCATATTTGATAGCTTCTTTGTAGCTTTTTATAAATTAAAAAAAGCATGTGCTTGAAGAAAGGAAAGAATCAAAGAGAGGAGGTAGATGTCTACAGTATTTATGGCAGAAGCTCAAAGACATTATGGGACTCCTGAGCCAAGATGGCTGTTCATGGCCCTTGATTTTGATGATCATGAAGTGAACCTGTGTGTTTGGCCAGGTGATCGTAAATACAAACGTGATTTTAAAATGTTGCAAATACAGGTGTGTCTGTGCTGCTTTTGCTAATCCAGATAGCAACTGTGCCATGCGCTGCCAGCTTCGGACGTAGCATAAAAAGCGTCTCGCACCCTGTTATCAGACGGGGCGTGCTGCTGGTGGGTCCATCCTTAGGTCAGAGAGTGGGCAGCCCGGAGGAGCCTTTAGATCACATGACACCAGGACCTCCTGCAGACAGCCCTCCTGCCCTCCTGGGGGTGGAGGGTGACCTCGTGGACGTGGCAGGTGAGTGGGTGGCAGGTTAGCCAATGCTGGCGGCACAGGCCCAGCTGGCCTGCCTCCCTGAGTGCTGATGCCACCAGACGCTGTCCTCCGGCACGGCACGAAGGCCTGTCCCACCTGTGGGGCTCCCCCAGGTGGGGGAGGTGGGGTTTTCCTCCTGGTCCCCACCTTCGACTTCTGCCTGCCCCCTGCTGCCTTGGGAAACTTATTTTGCCTTTGACTGTCTCACTCTCGCACGACTTTGTCCTGAGTCAGTGCTCCTGTAAATACCCAGCATTGGTCCCAGGCTGGAAAGCGTTCTTGAAAAGCCGCAGCGGCGGAGTGCTGAGACCCCTGGGTGCACTTGGCGGGCACTGGTGGGCGGGGAGGCAGGAGTCGGGGCTGGCAGGGCCTGCAGGGCGCGGGTTGCACCCTGGTGACGTTTTCTGTTTCCGGCCACTGTGACGACTGGGGTTGGAGCAGCAGGTTTCCTTTGGGTAGGATGCAGGACCCTCTTTCAGCTGAGACGGGCAGGTGAGGCTGGCGGGAGGGTGGAGCTGGGCCGTGTGGCGAAGCCCACTGTCTCAGGCAGGACCCCTTGTTGCCTTCTCTAAACGTGCCCCTCCTTGCCCAGATGAAGGAGAACCAGGCTGTGCCCCCAACCCCTCCTGGATGTGGCCTGCTCTGGGGGGGGGGGGGGCGTGCCCAGGCCGCCCTGCTCTCTGCAGAGCCGTGCCCACCACCAGGGGCGCCCTCCTTCCTCACCCAGCCCCTCACCCAGCCCCCTGTGGTCAGACCCTGTTCTCTGGTTCCCTGGGGCGGATGGTGCCTGGCTGTTGTGACTGAGCGTTCCTTTGATCACGAGGCTTGTGGGGTCTTACTGTCAGGTCGGTGTTTCTTCTGTGAGCAGCCTGTGAATGTGCCTTCGCACTTACCCACGTGCTGTTCATTTTTTCTCCTGGATTGTGAGAGGTCTCTTTATGATGAATTATTTCTTTAAACAATAAGCACACTGCAAATATTTCCCCAGTTCCCCATGTCTTTTGAAGTTGGAGTACGCACACAGGTGTGCAGGAGCCAGGAAGTTCTTATGTGGCCAGAGTCCTTATCCCCGTATGACCTCTGGTGGACACAGGTGCACGCCTGCCCACTGCCTGCTTCCCCGTGGCAACTGTGACCTCAGGCTGTCCTTCCTTTCTGGGGGATTCAAGGCACACCCCCCCCCCCCTCACGCACACGTTGTCTCCTTGGAAGGGATGTCGGCAGGTCCCTCTCTGAGCCCTGCCAGTGCAGCTGCCCTCCTTGCTGGGGCGTCCGGTCTGGCTGGGTGTGTGGGGTGCCTGTCTCTGTTGTGAGACCTCCCACGCGCAGCGTGCCCTGTGGCTGGCAGTGGAAGGCCACACCCGGGGTGTGCAGTTCCCAGGGCATCAGGTTGGCCTGTGGGTCGGCCAGTTCTGTGACACTCCTGAAATTGCCATTGCCTGTTTACTGGTCTTCAGTTCAACAGGGCATGACAGGAAAAAAATCCAGAAAAGCGTTTTGTATGATCATGTCACACTGTGAGGTGCGTTGTCGTTGATGAGGGCAGTGCCCGAGGCTCACAGGGTTCCCGGGTCCTCGTCTGTCTCCTGGCTTCTTCACTCATGATGTGGACGGAGCGGCCGCTCTGCCCAGCCATGTAGGTCCTGCCCGTGGGTGAACAGAGGCCCCCTGCCTGGCCCAGTGCCATGGGGGCACCAGGCAATAGTAGGTGGTGAGACAGGTGCCGGCTGCAGCCCCTCAGGTCACCATGGGGCCAGCAGTGGCACATGCAGGACAGCATTGGACTGAGCCAGCAGGTGGGAAGACCCTTGTGGGCCTGCAGCCCAGGCCCCACAGCTGGCTCCTGGGTGGTGGTGAGGGAGTCTAGGGGTCTCCCTTGCCCTCTGTCCCCCTCTTGCCCAGGCCCTCCGCCCCACCCTTCAGTGAAGGCAGCAGGGCCTCTTCGTGTGCAGGTCCATGTGCACCTTTCTCCAATGGCTTTGTGCATAGGTCTGGGTCTTTCTCTTGCTAGCGGAGCACTGTGTGCATTGGGTGTTTCCATGTGTGACGTGTTGAGCACTAGTAACCATGAGCGAGAACATGGAGTCTCCGACACGCTAATGTTAGGAATGCCTTTGCAAAACCCAGGCCAGAGCTGATCAGCACCTGAGCAGGGAAGTAGTGCGTGGGCTCGGGATCCTCCGCCCACCAGGCCCCGGCGTGAGTCTGCACACTTGCATGGCCTTGCCCATAGGGTGACCCTGCCTGGGCAGATGTCCTGAGTGGCCACTCTCATCCGGGCAAGCCTGAAGACCTTGCTGTGGGTTCTGGAGCTCTGTGGTGTACCCGCCTGGGAACGTGCTGCTCTGCTGGGTCCTGGGAGATCCACTCTGAGAGTGACTTTTCTCTGAGGTGACACGGAGGGCGTGTGGCCACGCGGGCTCAGGGTCACTCTCCTTCCTCAGAGGCTGCCCCTGTGGCCTGCTTGTCTGCTCCCTGGCCATCCTTGCTCAAGGGAGAACACCCTGCCTACTCTGTCGAGTGGCCTCCTGAGCAGGTGCGACTGGTCATTTGCCCCACTTCTGGCTGAGGAAGTGGACAGCCTCAGGTGAGCCAGTGGTGGCCCAGAGTGAGAAGCATGTTCCCGGGCACCTGCCCTCTGGGTGCAGGTGGAGCCCTCTCCTGAGCCTCAGCCTCACCTGCTAGAGCACTTGGCTCCTGCGTGCACCACGACCCCGGGGTGCACGTCACAGAGGCAAATGCACTTCCTGGTTCAGCTCAGCATTGCTGGGTGGCCTGCAGCACAGCAGCATGATGGCCATATTCCAGGATGTCCAGTGGTGAGGGCGAGAGGGGACTTGGCTTTCCCGGTTGAGGACAGGACTGCAGGGAAGAGGAGGAGGACCTCCTAGGGGCAGGAGGACATCCCCCGGTCAGTGCCGTTCGAGACCAGTTTCTCCCTGAGTAGCCTCCACGTGGACCAGGTGGCAGGTGAGGACACTCATCGACGGTGGCCCCGTCTTTTCAAGCTCCAGGACATAATTTTCAAGACATAGGGCAAAAATGAGAACGAGGTGTCTTTAATGGGAAGATGGATATTAAACATGAAGCTGCAGTTCCGGTGCCTTGGCAGCTAGCAGTTCAACACAGCGTCACCTGCTGGTTGCGCTGCTTAGGAAATGATCAGGTTCAGAAATCAGCTTCATGTGGAGTTATTCCACACCGCGTGAGCTCCTGCTGTGTACCACATGACACCCTAAATGCCTACTGTTTATTCAAGAAAAGACACAGAGCTCCTGAAGTTGTTTGAAATGGTGCACACTTGTGGGGTCAGGGAGTTGGGGTCCCTGAGCATCACCCGCACAGCCGCAGCGGGAGGGGACGTCTGGCCCTGGAAGAACCACGATCACACAGAGTCGGGTGTTTCTGTCCTTGTGTCCCCCGCAACGGGGAACAGACACAGGACATTTTCATTTTCAAAGAACAAACAAGGTGACCAGTTCCTAACTCCCAGTACTGATCTACCTGGGTGACACATCATGGCCTGCAGTGTCCCCATCTGTCTCCCCGGGATGGTGACACCTGTAAATGGGGCACAAACACTGTCCCCATCTGTGTCATGGGGGACTGTCATGTCTGCATCAGGATGGCATCACCTGTACATTAGGGACGGTGTCACCTGTCCGTGGGGCACACACCAGGGCCCTGCCACGTACCCATTTCTCAGTTGGGACAGAGCTGAGTCTGGACCACGACCTGGCAGGCCCCCCCCCCCCCGCTGCCTCGGTTTCCTCACTGGCAGACGGATGGGGTGGTGCTTTGCTGACAGGCTGCCCCCAGGACTGACCAGGGGCTCGGGACAGTTGCCGTGGAGGTGCTGGGGTTGCTCGCAGGAGCTGACCCGACTCCTGCTGATGGGCTGGGGCTGGGCGGCCCAGGCACTCGAGCTCCCTGGGGCCCAGGGCCCAGCAGTGGCCGTCAGCTGGCCCAGCTGCTGCACAGCTCTGCCACCTCTGGTGCCTGTCCTCACAGAGGCCGGGCAAGCGTTCCGCCTCTGGACTATATTCACAGCCCTGTAAAAATGTGGTTTTGGATAGGGTCTCACTCAGTTACCCAGGCTGGCTCCACCCTTGAGATCCCCCTGCCTCAGCCTCCCAGGCTGCTAGGACTGGAGCGTTTCACTGAGTGCAGCGCCCTCTGGCGCTCTCAGCACCTTCCGCCCTGTGACCCTACGTGCTTCTGGCCTTGGGGTTTGTGAAAGAACCAGGTGATGATCCGGAGAGACCCCCGTGCTTCGGGGGCTGGGATGCTGTCTAGGCCAACCTGCAGGGCCAGTGCCGGGAACAGAGGGCAAGGGCGGGCAGGCAGTGGTTCCTGGCGAGGAGACCCCAGCTGCAGCCCAGGGAGCCATCTTCCTGTCCAGGTGCTGGGATTTGAACTCAGGGCCTTGCTCTGAAGCAGAGGTTCTCACCTGGGAGCAGTCCTGCCTGCTTCCCCTGCCCCATGATTAGACTCTCGATTGTCACCATTGGGGTGACAGTGTCCCAGAGGTTGGTCCTTTACCCCACGCAGATGTACCTGCTTGTGGCCTGGTCTGTGACGTAGAGATCCCTCCAGCCATGACTCTGCCTTTCAGTTTATATTAAGAGTTCACTGAACTCACACCAGTAAAATTCCCCATCATCCTAAATAGCTCAGCAAGTTTCCTTTCACTTATTGAGGCAAAAACCGGAGAGAGACTTGCTTTATTTTATTTTTTTTTTTGCTGTTGAAGGTGTTCCTGGGATCGTCTGGGAGGTCTGCAGTGGGTGTTGGGCAGACTTCTAACCCTTCTTAGTGGAATGCCGTCATTTCTTTTTCCAAACAGAAGGGAGTTGATTCTGGATGGCGGATTTCTGTGAAGTAGCCGGTCAGTTTAAAAGACGCTTGCCTAAGTCACTGCTCAAGGACTGGGGTGACGAGCTGCGCCTTTGTCGGAGAGTCGCTTTTCTCTTAAATCTAAAGTGCACATCAGAAGGCGAATCCATGTCAGGTCCATGTGCTGTGTGGGTTCCCACCATCCTCCCTTGCTGGGCTCTGGAGAGGAGCCGGCGTCTCCCGCCATGCTAGTCAGAGCTGGAGACTCTGCCCTGGGAGCTGGGGCAGCTCTGCTCTGTCCGCCCAGCCACCTAGAGCTCCTGGGGCACGGCCCAGCCAAGGCCGAGGCCCGGGGGCTTACCTGGCTGTCCTCCTTGCTGTGGGCCTTCTGCATGGCCACGAGGAATCCCAGGAGCAGTGAGGTGGGAAGGACATCAGGGCCAGGGCCAGGGAGGAGGAGTTTTGGGTGACTTAAGTGAAAAAGATTTTTCGCATCCCAGATAGAAACCTGAGCAAATGGGACTCCTGTAATTTCACAGTCGGATCCTTAAGTTTAGGTCATTAAGGACCATTGTCCTTGATATGTTCCTTTGAAAAAGATTGTATCTCGACTTAAACACACCTGCCCAGCTTTCCTTTCAGCCAGTTCACAGGCCGCGGACATGCACACGAGTGGCACCGTCCTCCCCTGCTCAGAGCCCGGGCCTCCCTGCACCCACTCAGCCTGCTGGACTGCGGTTGTGGGTGGGGCTGCCCCCTCTGCTGCCAATCAGTATTCATGGCTTTAGCTGAAACCTGATAAAATCCACCTGAGATTAGAACTTTGTGGCCTGGAGAGGAAGAGAGCTAATTTTGAACAAGTAAGTTTTGATTTGTTCGTTCCACGGTCTTTTGGTCATTCTTGTGCTGGCCTAGGGCGAGCCCCCCACGCACTCTGCCTGCCTGCCACTCATCAGACAGACAGCCGAGGGCATCCCCAGGGCAGGGCTGCAGGCTGGCCCCACACCTGCCCCCGCCACAGGGGCCACAGGGTGGGAGGTGGAGCAGGAGGACCCTGCTCTCAGGCGTTTCCACCTGGTTAGGCCATGAAGACCCACTTCCAGGAGTTCCCGACTCATCCACAGACTCCTGGGAGCTTGATTCCAGCTCTCCTTGGAGCAGCATCCGACCACTCTGCAGTTCTGACTGGGGCTGGACAGGACCTGAACCCCAGGCTTCCTGGACCCCACTTTTGACCAGCCTCTTCAGCTTGCTAGTGCTGGCTTTCTGTACTTACCAAGTTAGGGGGCTTGGGCTGGTCACCTCACCGGACAGTCAGCCATCGAATCCCTATGCCCTGGGAACCAGAAGTTGGAGGCCCTGCTGGGTAACGTTCCCTTTAGAATTGTGTTCAGAAAGGCTGGTGGCCCACTGCCGTGTCACACGGGGCTGAGAGCGGCTAGCTCCAATGCCTGGCACCTGTGCCAGACCTGGTGTGAATTCCTGGTGCCCATCACCTATAAAGCTGTGAGAGAAAGGAACCCTGTAGAAAGGGCCACGAGGGCACCTGGTCGCCATGAGGGTGAGCCGTACGGGTGCTGTTGGCCATGAAGGCAAAGGGCTGAGGAGAACCACAGCGAGGGCCTCTTCTTTGGACATGGGTGGCCTGTGACTCGCCACGCCGCAGTTAGGACCACAGGGTCCGATGCAGGTGCAGCCTGGAGACATGAGTCAGGGAAGAGGGTCTTCCTCAGCACCATCTGTAAATGCAGAAAACCAGGAGCCAGCATCTCAGGGACTGTGTAAGGAATGGTGTGATCACCCCTTGGAGGGCCCAGCAGGGATCAAGACGATGACCTGTCTGTGTTGTTACCTCCTTGTGGCCTTTGCTGCATGTGTGCTGCTGGTGGCCCTGCTATGGGAGGTCTGTGCACTGCAGGACGCTTATGAGAGTGTAGGGAGCAGGATGCAGCGCAGATGCTCACAGCTCTGGGACCAGGGTGCAGCACAGGTGCTCACAGCTCAGGGACCAGGGTGCAGCGCGGGGTGTTCACAGCTCAGGGACCAGGCTGCATCGTGGGGTGCTCACAGCTCAGGGACCAGGCTGCATCGTGGGTGCTCACAGCTCAGGGACCAGGGTGCATCGTGGGTGTTCACAGATAAGGGACCAGGGTGCAGCGTGGGGTGCTCACAGCTCAGGGACCAGGGTGCATCGTGGGTGTTCACAGCTCAGGGACCAGGGTGCAGCGTAGGTGCTCACAGATCAGGGACCAGGCTGCATCGTGGGGTGCTCACAGCTCAGGGACCAGGGTGTAGCGTGGGGTGCTCACAGCTCAGGGCTGAGGGTGCAGTGCGGGTGCTCACAGCTCAGGGACCAGGGTGCAGCGTGGGGTGCTCACAGCTCAGGGACCAGGGTGCAGCGCGGGGTGTTCACAGCTCAGGGACCAGGGTGCAGCATGGGGTGCTCACAGCTCAGGGACCAGGGTGTAGCGTGGGGTGCTCACAGCTCAGGGCTGAGGGTGCAGTGCGGGTGCTCACAGCTCAGGGACCAGGGTGCAGTGTGGGGTGCTCACAGCTCAGGGACCAGGGTGCAGTGTGGGGTGCTCACAGCTCAGGGACCAGGGTGTAGCGTGGGGTGCTCACAGCTCAGGGCTGAGGGTGCAGTGCGGGTGCTCACAGCTCAGGGACCAGGGTGCAGTGTGGGGTGCTCACAGCTCAGGGCTGAGGGTGCAGTGTGGGTGCTCACAGCTCAGGGACCAGGGTGCAGTGTGGGTGCTCACAGCTCAGGGCTGAGGTGCAGTGCGGGTGCTCACAGCTCAGGGACCAGGTGCAGTGTGGGGTGCTCACAGCTCAGGGCTGAGGGTGCAGTGCGGGTGCTCACAGCTCAGGGACCAGGGTGCAGTGTGGGGTGCTCACAGCTCAGGGCTGAGGGTGCAGTGCGGGTGCTCACAGCTCAGGGACCAGGGTGCAGTGTGGGGTGCTCACAGCTCAGGGACCAGGGTGCAGTGTGGGGTGCTCACAGCTCAGGGACCAGGGTGTAGCGTGGGGTGCTCACAGCTCAGGGCTGAGGGTGCAGTGCGGGTGCTCACAGCTCAGGGACCAGGGTGCAGTGTGGGGTGCTCACAGCTCAGGGCTGAGGGTGCAGTGTGGGTGATCACAGCTCAGGGACCAGGGTGCAGTGTGGGGTGCTCACAGCTCAGGGACCAGGGTGCAGCGTGGGGTGCTCACAGCTCAGGTTGCGCAGACCCAATGCACAGGGCAGCAGCTCTCAGGTCCTCCAGGCGGGCTGCAAGCCGGGCAGGGGACTGGGATGTTGGGGCTGCAGCCTGTGTGGCTCTTCAGAGCCAACTTTTGTCAACGTGGATGGGAAGGCAGGGCAGCTATCACGGCCTGCTAGGAGGTTTTCTCCATTAAAAAAGGATATCAACCTAGAATATGACCACGTGGGAGGCCCTGAAGCCTTGTCCTTTTCCTGTTTTTAAATTTACAGAATTGGTTAGCAGTGGTGATGCACCCTGCCCTCTGGAGTTTTCCTCCAGCTGTGAAAATATTTCCACATGTGCTCCCCACCCCGCCCCTTTCCCCCTCCCCTTCCCCTCCCCTCCCCCTGCTCCCCCTCCCTCCCCTCCCTCCCCCTCCTTCCCCTCCCCTCCCTCCTCCTCCCTCCCTCCTCCCCCTCCCCTCCTCCCCCTCCCCATCCTCCTCCTTCCCCCCCCCTCCTTCCCTTCCTCCTCCCCCTCTTGTCTCTGGATTTCTAAAGTGCACACTTCAGGGGCAGCAGGTGCAGAACCTCCTGGTGTTGGCAGCTGGTCATGCCCAGCTGGAGCTCTTTGCATAGTGAGGTCCAGAAGTGCCTGTGGGATGCTGACCTCTGTGCATGGTCCTCATGCATGGGCTGAAATCAGGAAGTGGCCATTGGAGTCAAAGGGCAGCTTCTGAGACTGGCCTTGGTGTGGGAGGCCCCCTCTGGAAAAGAGTGGTGAGGAGCTGAGCCTCCATGAGGGGAGGCATGCCCAGGAGCTGCCCGCAGGGGCTCAAGAGCTGGCTCTTCAGTTCTCGGTCTGTCCAGGGGTCCAGAGCCAGCTGCGGCTAACCCCAGGCGCTGCCCAGGAGTTTCTTTTCTGAGGATCAGGGCGGCTTCCCGTGAGACCTTTAGGGTGTTGCACAAGCCCAGATGGCTGGAGTGGTCGGTCATTCTTACCTCAATTCCTGTGTCTTTGCCAGTAAAATTCCATCTGGCCTTTAGGCCCAGCTCTACGCAAGGACAAATTCCGTGGAATAATTCAACTCAAGGTGGTAGGACCTGAGGCATCAAAGCCGAGCGTGCCTGTTTACAGTGCCCGCAGCGTGGTGGAGCTGGCAGGGCTGGCAGCCGAGGGGCAGTGTGGCCCAGGCCATGGCTGAGATAGTGGCTTCCCCGAGACCTGCTCTCTGCCCGCTCCTGGGCCAAGGCTGGCTCTGCTGGGGGTGTCCTGCTTAGCTGGTGTTTGCAGGCGCTGTCTTCCGAGGGACACAGCTAGACGTCCACACTTTCTCCCCATCTCTGATGTTTGGTCATGGTGGATGTTGCTCAGGGCTGTCCTCCCAGGGTTAGCAGATTCCTAGATAGTGACCAGCTGGCCTGAGTCTTTCCTGTGCCCTCACCGTGGGGTCCTGTGACCCTACCCTAACCACTAGGGCCAGTACCAGATGCCTGGGAACAGCCTGTGCTTCTGCTGAAATGACCCAGAGCAGCCAGGCCAGCACCCGCCTGCCCACCTGCCCGCCATTCCTTCCTGGAGGCTGTGGTGAAGGCTTTCACCTGGCTCGTCCCTGCTCTGCGCACCAGGTGCCCCTCTGTGCCTGCCTGGTGGCCGTGTCCTTGCTCCTGGGGAGCAGGGAGTGTAAGAGCCCCCCTTCATGAGGGTGCTTTCTGTCTTCCTGTGCTGGCACCCCTGACTGAAACAGACCTGGGCACACCCGTTGCTGCTCCTCCAGTGGCGGGGACTTTATGGACTCCTAGGGGCCCCTAGGGACGAGGACCATCCGAGTTCTTAAGAGCTTTAGGTACAGGAAGAGACATGTGTTTTCGGGGTGTCACTGACTTCGGGAAGCCCAGGCCCGCTCATCCCCAAACCAGGGTCGTTCCAGAAGGACCCCAGTCCTCCTGGAGCCGCCAGATGCCAGCCTGCTGTGGGAACCGAGGTCGCTGGGGCGGCCAGACTGAGGCTCTGAGCTCAGACACTGCACAGATGTTGATAAGTGGAGGGCAGCAGCCCTCTGCCACAGAGCTGAGCTGCTGTGCAGAGGACCTTCATCCTGGTGGGCTGGCCTCTGGTGGGCTGGCCTCTAGTGTTGGTCCCCAAGAGGAGTGCTGCGGGCAGTATTGTTTGTGAATGTGGGTTCAGGGGCACTCTGCTACAGTTCTGCCATGTCCACTGCCCAGGAGGGGAAGTGAGTGGAGATGGCTGTGTCTTCCATCTCTGTAGAGGCAGGAGGAACTCTCATCTCGAGGCCATCTCAGTGGCATGTATGAGACCCTCTTATTCACATCTCCCTCTGGCAGGGCAGTGTCCAGGCTGCAGGGCAGCGTCCAGCAGAGGTGCTGATCAGAATAGCCACAGTACTGGCTGGGGTCAGCAGAGGCTCTGGTGGTGTCCCAGGCAGAACATTTGGGGACAGAACTCTGTCTGGAGGTGGGTCCCTCCTCCCTGTGCATGGACAGACCATCTCGGGGACATTGCCTCTCCCTGCCCTCATCTGTACTGAAGGCTGGAGTCCCAGATCTGTAGGGACAGACAGGGCAGGTGCGTGTTCAGGGAGGTTGTGGGAGCTTGGGAGCATCCCTCAGGAAGTGAGGGGACATGGGCTATGACATGTCCCCACAGAGACCCAGCTGAGGCAAGGAGGCCTTCTCCAGGGCCCCCATGTGTTTCAAGGTTGACCACCCAGTGGGGAGGGGCACGTGACTACGGTGAGCTGGTCCCTCCAAGAGAGTCCAGAGGAGCCCAGCTGTGAGCCCTGAGAGTCTGGCAGCCTCCACGGCAGCCCTGGCATGACATGCGGGCCGTGGGCCTTTCCTGTGTGGCAGAGCCCCCTCAGGCTCCGTGGGCACACAGGCTCCAGAAGCCCTGGCAGCCACACTGGAGACAGGAGGTCAACCTCAGTGTAGCCAAAAGATTATTCAGTGTAGTGGCAGCATGAAGAGCTACGGCAGTGTCCTTCACATTCTCCTGTCCTGCCGAGAATTCCAAATGCAGGTGAGTCTCAGCTGGGGCACCTCCGCCCCAAGCCGGGTCTGGCCGAAGCCCCGCCCACCCAGCGAGGGAGGTGCTGTCCCCCACCGGCTGCAGCTCCCTCAGCTCCCTGAACCTGGAGCTCTTGTCCTGAGGTTTCTGGGGAGAACGGCGCACTCTCAGGCTGCCCCATGGCACACCCCTGCCTGCCACTTCCCGCAGCCCGCTGTGCCCCGCAGAGGCCAGGGCCCAGGGAGCCTTGCTGATGCTTCCTGCATGCCCAGCATCGTGCAGTGGGGTCTGGTGGTGACCGGGAAGCCAGGTCCTCTCCCTGGTGCTTGTGGGCAGAGGGGTGTGCTGCTGTGAGCAGGCGAGGGAACGGGTGGCATGTGACTAGGGTCCGGTGAGCCCTGACCTCCAGGGACAGCAGCGGGGAGAGGGAGGGGCAAGGGCTGGCCTGCTGGTGAGTTCCCCTCTCTGCTGGCCTGCGAGGCTCCCTGCCCCTGCACTGTCCTCTCACACCACCAGCTCTGAGGAGAGGCCACTAGCTCCCTCCTCTTCTAAGGTGCAGGGGCCTTTGTTCCCCCTGCAGCCACACTGCAGGTCCTGCGTCCTTCAGAACCCAGAGTCCACACCCCAGGGAGCCCGCGCCAGCAAGTGGCCATCAGCCCTGATGCAGGTGTGGGGCTGTGTGTGTCCATGGGATGTGCTTGTGTCCGCCACCGTTGAGCCCGTGGCCGTGGGTCCTGGGCCCCGTGCAGTGGCTCCAGCAGGAGCTGAGCAGAGACCGTATGGTCTGCCAGCGCTCATCACTGGTGCTCTGCCACGTCAGGGTCAGGATGGAGCACAGGCTGCACCTCTGGTGCTGCGGCAGGATCCTGGGGGGGCCATCTGTGAGCCTGGCCCTCCTCTGGGGGTACCCAGTGGGCATCCCCCCCTGCTGTGTCCCCGCTGGGCCTGGCAGATGGGCATGTGGCTGAATGCCTCATCTTATAGAATGCAGGGCAGGTGGGGGCGCAGCCCAAGCCTGCAGAGTGACACTGCTCCTGTCTGGGTGGAGGGTCGACTCAGGCTCTGCCGCATCCTTTAGGAACACTGCTTGAGCTTGGACTATAAGTCACCAATGCAAAGTGCAGAGCCACCCACATGTGGGCACACAGCGGCCTGGGCCAGAGCAGCTGACAGCAGGGTGGGGGACCAGGGTGCTCTGTCATCAAGCCGTGGAGGTCCAGGGCGCATACAGCTAAGAGGGCCTCGCGGCTCCTCCTCTGTCCACCTGGAGGCCTGGCCCACCCTCTGGGTGTCCTCTGCCCCCGGTGGTGCTGTCTTCAGGGTGGCCGCTCCCTGCTGGGCCGGCTCTGTGGGTTCTTTCCCTTCTTCTGCAGGCCATTTCTCAAGTTTGCTTTGGGCACTTCCTGTCCACCCTCGTCTTGTGGCCTCCTCACTCTGCTTCCTCTCATTCCTGCCCCCAGGATGGCCTTTGGCCCTGTTATCCCAGCCCACCTGGGAGGGCGCTGCGTGACGGGGAAGGCGGCCTCTGCCTGCTGTGGTGCCCTCTGCACGGGCTCAGCTGTGACAGGGGCTGAGGCCCTGTGCTGGCTCCGGCCAAGTCCTCCCAGGTTGGGATTCCCACAGGTGGCAGGCGTGTCCCAGGAGTGGCGCTGCCAGCTGACAGTGGCTGTCACCGTGTTGGTGTCCGGTGGGTCGGCGCTGACTCGGGGCCCGGGCTCGTCATCACTGGCACGTGCTCGGTGCTGGCACACTGTGTGCTGGGAAGGGTTGGAGTCAAGCCTTTTCAAGCCCACGCGTGTGGGACACGCTGCCTGAGACGTCGCCAGCTCCTCTGGGTGACTCGCCTTTAGGAAGGAGGCAGTCACTTGGTTTTCGTGCCCTGCTCCTGTGACGGCTCTCTGTGTTGGCTCAGGAGGAACTTGGGGCTGGCGCTTGGGGTGTGGGCACCCACCTGTGATGGGACTGAACTCCCCGCCTCCAGCAGTGTCTGCCAGCCTGTGTCTGGCTCGTCCTCTCTGGACCTGCTCTGCCGTCCTTAGGTGCATTTGGCGGTTGGTCGGGAAGTGCTGTAAGCTGTGCCGTGTGCACTGGGCTGTCTCTGCTGTGAGGGGGCATGTTCCTGCCGTGGGCCCTGCAGGTGGGCCGGTAGGGGCGTCGGCAGCTCCTCACCCTTCTCTGACATGGTCCTCCACCCTGGTCTTTCCCTTCCAAGCAGCACCACCACCCATGCCTGCCAGGCCTGTACTGACCACATGCTGCTGGCCACAAGGTATGGGTCACCCCCAGCATCGACCTCCTGTCCCCATTATCAAGCCAAGGGACACAAAGGCTGCTGTGCTGGGCCACGGGGCTCAAGAGACAGTCAGGTTTGCCAGCAGCTACCCCTGGGATGCATGTAGGAGCCACCCGAAGGAGTGGCAGTGGCAGTGGCCACCAGAGATTGCCTCCCTCCAAAGGCATTGGCCGTGCCAGCGTCAGAACAGGATTCTCTCCTGGTGCCAGAGCGAGGAGCCTGGCCTCAGATGCCCATGTTCACGGCACCCGGCCAGCCAGCGCCAGGCTCAGCAGAGTGAAGCTCAGACCCCTGGACCCGGGGAGAGAGGTGCCTCCGTGGCATGTGCAAGTCCTGTCACGGACGTGTTACAAGCTGAGCACATGGACGTGTGACCAGAGGGTGTTGGCCTTCTGTTGGACGGGAAGCCACAGTCCTGGGTACCTCACCTGCCCGTTTGCCTTGGGCTGTGCCATCCCCGCCTCTGCAGGAGCGGTGACCCGGCACATGGTGCTCTCTCTGAAGTCACTCAAAGCCACCCGGTGGAAACCGGGCCAGGGTGTGCCCCCTGCTGTCCCTTCCCATGTGGTGGTGGACTAGAGCTGTGGAGCCCTGGCGGCTTCGGCTCCTGCAGACACGTCAGAGAATCCGATGACACCGGCAGTTCCTGTGCTCCGACTGCACATCCGCCTGCAATGCTTGCTCTGGGCCCAAAGCATGCTTGCCGCTCGGCAGTGGGTGCTCTCGCTGGCCCTCCATCGCCGGCCCTTCCTGCTGTCCGGCTGTGACCGCCGCCTGGACCCTGGGGACACACACCCACTCCTGTCACTGTGCACCGTCACAACAAGGCAAGCAGAGTCGTTGTGAATATTTATACGGCTCTGGATCTGGTAGATCATGACCTAGGGCAGTGAGTGTCGGTTTCCACATAGCAATGTGCTCTCCTGATCTGAGTGATTTTGAGATTAAAAATATGTTCACAGCCGGAAAATGACAACAAGATCCTTGCAGATATCCAAGGTTTGTGGGAAGGGAAGCCCTGTGGCAGTCGAGGGCAGACCAGCCAGGAACTGGGGTAGGTGTGGTCAGGTTCCTGCTTCACCTGTGCACAGCTGGCCTGGGCCTGCCTGAGTCCGGATGTGCCATAGGCACTGGCGAGGTGAGCAGAGCCACAGGAAGGATGCTTGGGGCCTCACAGGAGTGGAACATGGACGTTTCCAGTTGGGCATGGGTCACTTGTGGCCAATGGGTCCTTCAACTCAAGAGTGAAGGCTACCTCATGCAGACAGGAGGCGGAGGTATCCTGGGTACTGCCTCAGGAAGACAGAGTGCCCAGTGCCTGTGACCTGGGTGGGAATAGGAGCCTGGGACAGCTGCTTCTAGGACCCGAGTGAGTGCTGTCTCCGACCTTCCAGAGCTCTGCCGCTTAATGCTGTGATGCCGGAGCCGGGGACTGCTCTGCCACCAGGTGCCATGAATTTCGAAACTGCCCCCGGAAGTAACTGCAGACAGGGCTGTTGGTGCTGTGTTCTCTCCCTGTGCGTAATTCAGTTAGTGCACTTGTTTGTTTCAGCTGAAATTCAAAACTTGCATTTGGCAACTGACCCTGGCTCAGATTGGTTTTCAGCTTGTTACTGGAGACTTGGTCCTCTGTGCTTTCAGCCTTGCTCTGCAGGGCCCCATCCTAGTCGGCTGAGCGTGAGGCTGGCAGAGGCGGGACCCACTGTGGAAGCCTGGTGACTTGGCAACGCAGCCACCCCTGAGGCAGTTTTGATTAGAGCCCTCTTGTCCTTCCCACTGCCCGGGTGAGCTCAGGGGCACTGGTGGGCCTCCAGGATCAGGAAGGACGGGCCCAGAACCACCTGCTTCCCTTCCTTGGGAGTGTCCTCAGGCCTCTCCAGGGACACACTGAATTCACCCACTGTGAAATGCTGGTCAGAGCACTGGCCTAGGGGGCCCTGTGCTCGTCCCCAGCAACGCAGACAGAACTCCCCTGTAAAAAGCCTTCCCTGCGAGGAGACAGCCCTGCCTGATGGCGAAAGTCTCTTTGCTGAGGAGGTGGGAAGGGGAGGTGGCCTTGGCAAAGCAAGGCCCTGGAGCCGAAGCCTCCAGGTTGGCGGGGCATCGTGCAGAGCACAGCCCTCCTGACCTGCCGAGGTGGGCTACCTGTCTGAAGAGCCACCATTTCAGGAGTACAGTCCAGTGCCTCGGCCAGTTACACAGACTTTAAACCATCCCCTCGCCCCGGAAGGAACACCCTGCCTGTCGCCTCCCTGACGCACCTGTCCCTTCCCGGCCGGCAGCCCCGCTCCCCTTCCCGGCCGGCAGCCCTGCTCTGCCAGTTTCCTGCCTGCGGAGCCAACACTGGGAGCCTTCCCCTCGCACCCCCTGCCTGAGCTCGAAGGCCATCCGCAGACTGCTGGGGACACATCCACCAGTCTCTCCCGTTGTCTTTCGACACTGAGAGTGGCTTCTGTGTCAGCAGGCACCAGCTCTGGCCAGACATGTGGCTGCAGTGCTTCTGTAAGGGACGGCTCCACCACGAAGCCCCAAGGACCTTGCTTGGACTCCTGGGGGACCCTGGCAGACTGGACCAGTGGCCCCTGAGTTTCAGTGGACAGTCCTGAGACCCTGCAGGACCACTCCTCCCTGCCCTGGGAGGTGGCATGAGGAGCTTCTCCTGCCCTCCTTCTGGTGAGGTGGGGTTCCCTGCCTCCTTTCCCAGGTAGGGCTGCAGGCCACAGCCTCCCAGCTGCTGCCTGGGTGGGCCTCGGCAGCAAGAGTCCGACGTCCACCTGGCGTCACCTGCCCTTGGCCTTCAGGGTTTGTGAACCATAACTGCCTTAATCACCTGTGGCTTGCTCTGTACCGAGGACGTGTCACCATCTGTGACATCAGAGTGCTTCATGGGCACGCAGTTGCTGGATTTGGCGGGTCGGACTGACAGGCGGTAAAGACAGCCTCTGTGAGCGGTGGAGTCTATGTTAGTGATGATACAGAAGCAAGAGCAAAAGCAAGTGATGGTCTGGGGTGTGTCTACGCCCCCTGGCTGGTCCCGGCAGGAAGCTGGGGCCCAAACAGGCAGTCATCGCATCAGCTGACCAGAGATGCCCAGTCCATCGTCCTGTGGGTTGAGGTCATGGGCCCTGATCACCAGGGCTGTACCTACTTCTCCAAACATGCCCACTCCTGTGAAATGATTCCCTCCCACAAAACAGAAACAAGCCACCGGATTTCACCAATGGGAAGACCTCTGCCATATTTGGACCAGATGAATCTTATATAGACATAAATTTAAAGTACAGGTTTTAAAATCATTTGAAAGTTTTCACTTCCTTCTCTTTTAAAAATTTAGGCAGTGGAAAGGAATAGCAAGCTACCCACATGACTTAAGATGGGGCGTCCCTGGACACACAAGAGGAAAGGGCGCCCTGAGCACCGAGCCTGCTGTAGACCCCACTGTCCCACACCAGCCCTGCCGACCCGTGAGAACCAGGCGTGCCCCACAGCTCCTGAGAGGCGCTGTCTCTCAACTCAGTGGAGAAGGAAGATCACAGGCCTTGGCGGAGTCCAGGAAGCCAGGGCTGCTGGCCTCAGCGCACCCTAGTCGGGAGGAACTCCTTGCCGGCTGCTGAAAGGCCTGGGGCACTCCTCCCGCTGTCCCGCAGGTTTCCAGAGCCTCAGGGATGCTGGCGCCCTGTCCTCCCGCTGTCCCGCAGGTTTCCAGAATGCTGGCTGGCCCTGCAAGCTCTGCGTCAGTGGCCGTGTCATCTTGCTAGGTGTCTTTGCTTGCTTACAGGTGACTGGTGCCAGGTCTGTGGGTCCCAGGACCCGCCTGCCATTGAGCCAGTCCCTGCTCCACTCTACTGCCAGTGAGTCCCCATCCTTCACGTTCTCCATCAGGGCAAAGTCCTCTGACCGATCGCTGCGTCGTCCTCTGGGAATTATTGATCTGTTTCTTTCAGTTCTTTATTGATTAGTGATTGGGAGCAAGCTTGCATGGCCAGCCTGGCCGGGTACTCTCACTAATTAGAAAAGCATGTTTGTGCTGAGCTGGGCGGTTTTGCTGGTCAGTTGTTGGGGATGTTTTTGTGTGTGACCCAGGCCTTCTGGGAGGTACTTCTTGGTTTGGCATTACTCTCTGTCAAAGGGAAGTGACACCAGGTTCTGTTTAACGCGAGCGAGCTGTTCACCCAGTCTGTAGGGGAGCAATAGCTTCCAGCCTCCGCAGCTCGGAACAGTGGGAGTTAATATTGAATGCGTCCTGGAGTGCACCGCGGATCTGCTGGATGGAGGGCCAGTGGGGGCTGAGAGAGCCACGCCATCGCCCCAGAGGGGACCCATTAGCACAGCCACTCTGCCCGTCCTGCCGTGCGGAGTCCACATGTCGTTCTGCACTCCTGGCTCAGGCTTGCCTCTTGCCAGGGCGGTGGGTGCCACGGGAGAATGTGCCCCCTTTCCTCGGGCCTGGTTGGTGGAGCTCATGGGGGCACTTGCTGTGGCTGCCATGAATGTGGCGTTGCCCTGGCCCCGCTGGGAGCAGCTCAGGTGTTTCAGTTGGTGGACTGGTCTTGTGTCAGAACCGCCCACAGTGGGGCTGGTGAGGAGCTGGCCGCCCTCGGGCACGTGCTGCGTGGCTGCCTTACAGTGGTGTGCACAGCCGGGCTGACCCTCGTCTTCAGGACCCTTGGTATTGACACAGACCATCTGGTGCCCAGCTTGAGCCCCTGTTGCAATGAAACTATTGGTGCAAGCCACCTTGCCGAGCAGTGTCACTGAGCCCATCGGGTCACAGCCAGACACCAAGGCTGGTAGCCCCATGCTTGGCTGCCCACATCTTCCCCCTGGAATGCAAAAGCTCCTCTGTGCAGCACGACTTAGGCTGCGTCCCTGGCCTACTGTGGCCAGGTCAGCTGGCACCTCTAGGCCCCAGATTGGCTACGTTGAGGAAGTCACCCCTGAGCTCACAAGATCATTGTCACTGCTGTCCCTGTGAGGAGCCCCACATGGTTACTCCCCCACTAGTCCAGTGGCGCTCCTGCGGGCACAGCAGAGGACAGCCCAGCCCCCCCGAGGTGCTGAGTCCCAGGAGCCCCTCCCTTTCCCTCCTTTCCAGCGCCCTGCTCAGCGGTCCTGGAGTCTGAGCGCCGTGTGAAGAGCAGTGACTTGGTGGTCTGCCCTCCAGGGCCCTGGGTGGGACCCTGTAGGGGGCTCCTGGCCTCACCGGGCATTCTCTGTCTTCATCTCTGAGTTCTGTGCTGCAGCCACGCTGCTGACCTGAGAAGACTGGTGAAGTGACTTCTCTGACGTCCAGCGTTCGGGTCCTCCCTCTGGGGCCGAGAAGCTGGGAGGGACTGCTGGGCACTGCGTCTGTTTCCATCTCAGAGGCCATCCACGGTGGCTTCCTTCGCAGGGCTGACTTCTGTCTGATGTGGGTGTGGCTGACAGTGGACGGACGCTGGGGGCTCGGTGAGCCCCGCTGCAGTCGCTGGTGTCCCACTAGTTGGGTGGCACGCTAGTGGAGTCACAGCTGAGTGGCTTCTAACACACTCACTCAGCAGCAAGCACCCACTGCACAGCTTAAGCACACGGACAACTTGCCTCCTGCTGGGCCGGTGGGCTGTCTCTGGCTGGAGGCCGCAGGAGGTGGCTGCTCCCAGTGTGCACCCTTGAGCCCCAGAGTCATGGTGCGAGCTTCACGGCCACTCCTGGAGCCAAGCCACCACCAGCGAGGACAGAGGAAAGGTCCCCAGGGTGCAGCGTTTGTGCTGCTCCTTCTCTTCTTGGAGGTGCCTCCTTTTCTGTCCACTCCTGAGTCCACAGGACGAGGCTTCAACCTGCCATGTTCCAAGCAGGGAAGAGGTTGGGCATGAGTTGGCTCTAAGTGTTGGGCTTTAGTTACATACGAAGGTTTCCTGTCTCCATCCCTCTCGTGGGTTGGAGCATGGACATTCCCAAAGCCAGGTCCTAGAGACAGAAAGACTGAAGGCCAGCATAGGCACGTCGGCCAGGTGAGGGAGGGCCAGGTGCAGGGAGGACGGCCAGGTGTGGGAGGGCCAGGTGCAGGGAGGAGGACGGCCAGGGGTGGGAGGGCCTGGGGTCTGTGGCCAGGTGTGGGAGGGCCAGGTGCGAGGAGGACGGCCAGGGGTGGGAGGGCCAGGTGCGAGGAGGACGGCCAGGGGTGGGAGGGCCAGGTGCAGGGAGGACGGCCAGGGGTGGGAGGGCCAGGTGCAGGGAGGAGGAGGATGGCCAGGGGTGGGAGGGCCAGGTGCAGGGAGGAGGAGGACGGCCAGGGGTGGGAGGGCCTGGGGTCTGTGGCCAGGGGTGGGAGGGCCAGGTGCGAGGAGGACGGCCAGGGGAGGGAGGGCCAGGTGCAGGGAGGACGGCCAGGGGTGGGAGGGCCAGGTGCAGGGAGGAGGAGGATGGCCAGGGGTGGGAGGGCCAGGTGCAGGGAGGAGGAGGACGGCCAGGGGTGGGAGGGCCTGGGGTCTGTGGCCAGGGGTGGGAGGGCCAGGTGCAGGGAGGACGGCCAGGGGTGGGAGGGCCTGGGGTCTGTGGCCAGGGGTGGGAGGGCCAGGTGCAGGGAGGAGGACGGCCAGGGGTGGGAGGGCCAGGTGCAGGGAGGACGGCCAGGTGAGGGAGGGTGCGGGCCTGGGATGGAGGTGTCCCCGGGCGGGGTGTGTGGCCTGTGTTTTGCTCCTGCCTCTGCCCATCTCTGGTGCAGTGACTGTGCCCTCGGGGATGGGACTGGCTGGGCCCAGTGTAGGTTACTGTCTGGAAGTCCCTGCAGGAGAGGAGGAGGGCCCAGCGGTGAGGGCTGCAGACCCCCTGGTGGCCGAGGTCACCAGACCCCCTGGTGGCCCAGGTCCCCACTGCTTTCTGGCTGTGGTCGGGCTGGACAGGGCGTGAAGGATGTGTTCAGAGCTCCTTGCTGCCCCTGAGGGTCATGCTCAGCATCTGGCCTCCGTCAGGCCCGTGTCCTCTCTTCCTAGGAAAGCCTCGTCGAGTGACGCTGATGGCTGAGTCAGGGTTTGTGTTCTGATTTTGTTGGAAAGTGTGTTTCTTTCCTGAAACCTTAAGATGTTGCTGTCAGGTTCCCGCATAAACTCAGCCCATGCCTTCTCCACTCACAGCCATGCGGGGAGCACCCCGCGGGGAGCACGCCGGGTGCCACCTGGGGGACTGTCCGGGGAGCAGATGCCCTCATTCTAGGGCAGGGAGCAGTGCTGAGGCTGGAGTGGGGCCAGGTCCTCCCTGCGGCCCTCTGGGTCAGTGGGACCCTCTGGGTTCAGACGAATGGGCCCAGGAGGAACTTGCGGGGCAATCCCCAGGTGCTCACGGACCCTCTCTTCTGCCCACAGTGTGCAGGAGAGGAGAACTGGGTGGACAGCAGGACCATCTACGTGGGACACAAGGAGCCGCCTCCGGGAGCAGAGGCCTACATTCCACAGAGATACCCTGACAACAGGATCGTCTCCTCCAAGGTAGCCCTGGCCCTGGCCCTGGCCCGCGTGACCACAGTTGACCAGGGACGTGGCTGCAGGCTTGGTGCTTTCTGAGCTCACGGCTGCCAGCGTGCATGTGGTGTGCCGAGGTGTAGGCCCTGGGGCCCAGAGCCAGACCTGCTTCGTCCACTCCTTGACGCGTCAGCCTGCGCACACTGCTCGGTGCCCACGTGGCATCCAGGGTGGGCACCCACATTTGACAACGATGCTTTACGATACGGAAGGCCAGCTCCTCGGAGCCCTTCCCGTGGGTTTATTCCACCTGCAACAGCAGCGTCAAGGAATCATAGTAGCTGTAATCTCCAGAAACACGACGGGGGTGCATACAATGCTCAAAAGCAAAATCCCAACCAAATGACATCCTCTGTGGTCACAGACCCGATACCAGATGCAGGAGTGAGCTGAGAGGGCTCCGCTGAGGCGCACCGGGCCTCGTTCAGGACTCGCGCTCACCAGCTCTCACTGAGCGCGGTTTCTACACTGACATGTGCTTCCCCGGCCCCCAGGAGGCCCGAAATTTGAACCCCTCATGAGCATGTTTCCTAAGACCAGTGTCTCCGCAGTACGCGTGCCAAGCAGAGCTTGGTGGCACTTGTGGGGACCCTGTGCAGACCTGTGAGCCGCACACCATCAGTGCCACGTCCTGTGTGGAATGTGTCGTAGGCCCTGGCCACCCAGCTCCCCTGGCCTGGCTTCTCCCCCAGGCACAGAGCTCGGCCACCAGCATGTCCCATTCAGGGCCGAAAGCTCTGTGCAGGCTGCTGGGGCGCTGCCAGCACCGGCTCCTCGCTGACCCGCACCCTGGGATTTGGGAGAGCTGAGCTGTGCTGTCCACCTGCCTAGCAGTGGCCCCCACCCCTGCCCCTTGGCGCTCTAGGTGTGCCAGGGCTAGCCTACTCTGCTGTGTTTTCCTTCTTAAATGTTCCTGTGCCCACCGCCCTCTGGCCCAGAGGCCCTACGCCCTGCCCCCTCCCTGCCTCGCCAGAGCAGCCAGGCCTGGGTTTAGATTAAGGAAACCACACCCAGGCTGGGCGGGGATTCGGGACCAGGGCCCTTCATGCCCAGAAGCTCTCAGGCAGGAACCAGCAGAATTCAGTCAACACACTTGTCAAGAGTGGTCCACGGCCCACCGGGAAGAGCCTGAGCAGCTTCCGTCTCAGCTGGGTGCGCTCGCCAGCGGCTGCCCACCAAGTCATCCTCACCTTCACAAGAGGCGGCGGGCACCCTGATCTCAGGGCCACCAAGGTGCTGACGGGAAGTTTCAAGGGAAATCTGCGTGCACACAGCCACCTGTGTGACCAGGTCCAGGAGGGGAGGGAAGGCGCAGAGGGCGTGCCCTGGGGTGCTGGGCGGCATCGGTTCCCAGGAGCCCTGGGGGACTCTTGAGCAGCACTTGAGCAGTCGTCGTTGCCTCCTCTTGGGTAACAGCTCGGGGTGTGGAAGGTGCTGTTCACTTTGTGGCACACAAGTGTCTGGATTTGGAGAGTGTGGGTGGCGACGTCTCGGTATCTTCTTGGGAGAACATTTTGTTTCGACATAAAAGCAAACTTCTGGCTAGGACTTTTCAAGTGCCCCACACAGCACTTGGCAGGTTCGCTGTTGGTAGATGGGGCTGGGGAAGCACTGCCCCGTGGTGCGTCCGGGTTCTGTTCCTTTGGGGAACGCATTGGCAGAAGAGGAAAGAACAAACAGCTGCCATCATGGCCCCGCCTGTCCTGCCTCAGCACCCCCGGGGAGACCGGCGCTCGGGAGGGTGATGGCCGCCTCAAGCCCCAGTCCACCTCAGGCCACAAGACCCCGGCGTTCCCTGCTTGGCCCTCAGGAGGCTGCAGAGTTAAAGTGCTGCGTCTGCACTGCCACCCCTGGCCTTGAGGAACGCTGAGCCACTTTGCATTATTGGAAAGCAGGGGCACCTCTGCCCACTGGTATCTCTGCCCGTTGGTAGACACAGGGATGTTTCAGTGACTTGTATTTGCATAAGTGACTTCCACGTCTGTCCTATCGTTTAAGCTCTAAAATGACTATTCCCAGGCCGTGGACCACTCTCAACAAGTGCGTTGACTTAATTCTGCTGGTGCCTGCAGAATAGAATAGGCCACTGTTACTTCTTACTCCCAAAGTACTCATGAAGACACTCAGGCTTGGCAGCAGAGCCCGAGGCCCTCTGCTGCGCCTGCCCTCCAGTGCTTCACGGTGATCCTGCAGCTCCCACAGCCACGCTCCAGCCACGGGGGCTTTCTGCCCTTTACGTCCCTATTCCCAATCACAGATGAAACATGCCTCCATTCCGCGTGAGTCGGTCACCCTCCTGGTGGACCAGGGTTCAGGCCTCAGAGCCTTCTGGGGACAGCCATGTGGGCACTGGGGCTGGCTCCATTTCAGGTCAAGAGCAGCTGAGACTTCAGGCCAGTTCTGGGTGTTTCGCGTCCATCCTGGCTGGTGCGGGGCAGAGTTCCTTAGTTGGTCTCCTTGCCGCATGACTGCAGGAGAAGCAGGTAGCGCACTGTCAGCCGCACTGCCGGCCAGTCACACGGCCAGAGCCGGCTTGCCGGGTGCAGCCGGAGGCAGGCCGAGTTCCCGCTCCAGAGGCCACGCTGCGCTCTCTGCTGAGGGTGGGAGCAGAGCGCCTGAAGACCCTGTGAGCGAGGATGTGCAGGCCTTTCAGTTGCCTGGTCTGACTCCGCTTGCAGTCGGGGGAGATGCGAGTTTGCAAGTTCCCAAGCCCAGTGCTTGCTGTAGGTTAGCTGCATCTGAGGTATTGCTCTCAGCACAAGAGCTGAGTGAACGGTCGGAGCAAACCAGAGGCAGGAACCATCTGCAGGTCCCCGGCGCCTGCCAAGAAGGGACGGGCCCTCACCTGCCCTCATGGACGTGGCCCCCTGCCATGTGCACCTGCCACCACCAGCCTGGGTCACACAGCTGGGTCAGCGTGCAGGAGGCAGCAAGGGAAGGGAGGCTGTGGGAGAGTGGCCTACGCAGCATCCGGTCTTCATGTAGAACCGCTCTCCAGCGGGTCTGCAGTTCAGACTGCAGGATGTGCTCTCCAAACCTGCCCCGCGTTGCTGCCTGATTCCAGGGAATGCAGAATCAGGCAGCAACGCGGGGCAGGTTTGGAGAGCACATCCTGTTTTAGCAGCTTCTTGGGTCAACAAGTTAATAAATGGTGAACAACTCCACCAGATTTTGAATTATGAGTTTTGTGTCCAAACTGAATGTTTTGCACTTTGAAATCTGGGCTGCTTATCGTGTGGTGGGAATGACACTGCACAAGGCACAACCATCCCGACGCTTAGTGTTGCTTTTCTTTTACGCAGTACACGTTTTGGAACTTCATACCCAAGAACTTATTTGAACAATTCAGAAGAATAGCCAACTTTTACTTTCTTATCATATTTCTGGTACAGGTAAGGCCCATCTTGTTTTCTGTCTCATCAAATGTAAATTAGATAGATGATGTTTATTCATGAGTAATCGACGTGTGGCTTCTAATAAAGAGCAAGGACAGGGTGCCCCGTGACCATGGCTCGCTCACTTGGTTCTCTGAGACCCTTCTCAGCTAAAACACTTGGGATCACTATGTGTCCAAGCTGACTGTCCTACACCTTTCTCCTGGAACCCAGGGGGGACCCAGCCCAGCCACGTTGCTCCGCTCATTCTCTTTCTGCGTGTGTGGTACTTCAGAGAAAATCCAAAGAAGTCACACACCTGACATCAGCAACTCTGGAGACTGATGTAGGAGGATGGCAAGTTTGAGGCCAGCCTCAGCAACTTAGCAAGACTCTGTCTCAAATAAAAAATAAAAAGAGCTGGGAATGTAGCTCACACCCCTGGGTTTAATCCCCAGAACCAAAATAAAAGAAACAGGAAGAGACTAAGAGACGAGACAGAGAGACAGCATGGCTGGGGCATGACTGGGGAGCAGACGTCTGTCAAGAACACCGTCCAGCTTCTCTGTCATACAGAATACCAGCCAGTGGTTTTCAATTTCCCTCACATTGAATTACCCAAGTAATGCAATGGAAGCGTGACCCCAGAGGCAGTGTTTCAGATGAGCATGCACCAGATTTGGGTCTCTGCCACTTACCACACATGGCTTCCTTCAGCACACCCCTTCACAAAATGACTGTAATCTGCGAAAGCCAGCAGAACAGGCCACGTGCCTCTTGCCCAATGCTCCTCTGTCAGAGGGTAAAGTGAGCTCCACAAAGTGCTTTAAGTAGGTAGAAGCCAATGAGGGGGTTGGGAAGTAAAGGTGACGGTGCGGGTGTGGGTATAGGTGGTGGAGCTGGATGTGGAGTGGTAGGGATGGTGGTTCTGGTGATGGAGGTGGAGATGTGGAGGTAGTTGGGAGATGGTGGTGGTGATGCTGATGCTGATGGGGGAGATATAGAGGTAGAAATGGTCTAGGTGTTCGGGGGTGGTGGTGGTAGAGATGGTTCAGGGAGACTAGTGGAGATGCTAGTGGGGGTGGTGTGGAGATGGTGGTGGAGGTGGAGGTGGTAGTGGTGGAGATGGTGGTTCTGATGGTGGAGGTGGAAATGGTGGTTCTGATGGAGGGGTTAGTGGTAAAGATGGTGGCTCTAGTGGTAGAAGTAGTAGTGGAGATGCTGGTGAGGGTGGTGTGGAGGTGGAGGTGGTGGTGGTGGTGGTGGTGAGGGAGATGGTGGCTCTAGTGGTGGAGGTGGTAATGGAGATTCTGGTGGGGGTGGTGTGGAGGTGGTGGTGTTGGAGGAGGAGATGGTGGTTCTAGTGGTGGAGGTGGTAGTAGAGATGCTGGTGGGGGTGGTGTGGAGGTGGTGGTGGTGGTGGTGGTGGTGGAGAAGATAGTGGTTCTAGTGGTAGGTGGTAGTGGAGGTGCTGGTGAGAGTGGTGTAGAGGTGGAGATGGTGGTGATGGTGGTTCTAGTGGTGGTGGTGGTGGTATTGGTGGAGGAGGTGGAGGAGATAGTGGTTCTAATGGTGGAGGTGGTAGCAGAGATGCTGGTGGTGGTGGAGGTGGAGGAGATGGTGGTTTTAGTGGTGGAGGTGGTAGTAGAGATGCTGGTGGGGGTGGTGTGGAGGTGGGGGTGGGGTGGAGGAGATAGTGGTTCTAATGGTGGAGGTGGTAGTAGAGATGCTGGTGGCGGTAGTGAGGAGGTGGAGATGGTGGTGGTGGTGGAAGAGAGAGTGATTCTAGTGGTGGAGGTGGTAATGGAGATGCTGGTGGTGATGGTGTGGAGGTGGGGGTAGAGGTGGAGGTGGTTCCGATGGTGGAGGAAGTGGAGGTGGTTCTGATGGTGGAGGTGGTTCTGATGGTGGGGTAGATGTGGAGGTGGTGGTGGAGGTAGATGTGGAGGTGGTGGTGGAGGTGAGTGGTGGTGGTGGTAGAGATGGAAGTGGAGGTGATGGTGGAGGTAGTGGTGGAGGTAGAGGTTGATGGAGGTGGTGGTGGTGGTGTTGGTGGAGGTGGAAGTGGTGGTAGAAGTAGAGGTGGTCATGGAGGTGGAGATAGTGGTGTTGGAGGTGGAGATGGTGGAGGTGGTGATAGAGGTGGCTCTGATGGTGGAGGTAGTAGTGGAGATGGTTCTCGTGGTGGTGGAGGTAGTGGTTGGAGGTAGAGGTGGTGGTGGAGGTGAAGGTGGTTTTGATGGTGATGGTGGAGGTGGTTTTGATGGTGGAGGTGGAGGTGGTGGTGGAGGTGGAGGTGGTGGTGGGGATGGTAGAGATAGTAGTTCCGGTGGTGGAAGCAGTAGTGGAGATACTTGTAGGGGTGGTGTGGAGGTGGCGATGGTGGAGGTGGAGGTGGTGGTAGAGGTGGAGGTGGAGGTGGAGGTGGTGGTGGGGTTGGTGTGGAGCGGGGTCATCAGCTGTCTGTGATTGCTGCAGCTGTTTGAGAATGATTCCCTGGCTGTGTTCATTGCAGCTGATCATCGATACACCCACCAGTCCCGTGACAAGTGGACTCCCGCTGTTCTTTGTCATCACTGTCACCGCCATCAAACAGGTGAGAGTGCCACAGACGGGAAGGTAGGCTGCCTCTGGCTTTGTCATGAATGCCACCTTAAACTCGAAGCAAGGCAGCCTCGCTTGTTGCAGCTGGCATGTGGAAGAGTTCACTTCCGTAGTTTTTCAGGTTGACGCTTGAGGCAGAATGAGAGCTTTGGTTGCGTTTTTGGTGCCCCCATCTGAGATGATTGGTCTCCGTGCTCTGAGCCAACCAGAGAGGTCCCTGGCTCAGCTGTGTGACATAGCTGCTGCATGTCCTGTGCAGGTGGTGGGTGTGGATCACGGAGTGCTGACCCCTGAGGTGCGGCGTGTCCTTCCGTCCTGATGGGTGAAGCCCAGGACTGACACTGGGAACGTAGGTTTCACTGAGCATTTTCCCCAGCTTAGTGGTACATCCTCAGCACTCTTTACTCCAAGAAAACTTTTGTCACCCCAAAAAGAAGCCTGTTCCCATCAGCTATCATCCTGCGGTTCCTCTTCTCCCAGCCCCTGGCAAAGACCAACTCAGTACGCCCTGCAGAATCACACAGTGTGTGGTCCCTATCCACCTGGGGTGCTGGTGCTTCATCACAAGCGATGCTAGTTCAAAAAAACAATGCTTTTTAATATGAACAGTGCACCAGCTAGTTCACCCACCATCTGAGGCCAGGTGGGTGGGGCTTCCGCCTTGGGCTGTGGCGAATGCTGCTTAGAACACGTGTGTGCATCTTGGGTGGATATAGGTCTCTTTTCCCATTTGTTTGTTTTAACTGACACTTAATAATTGTATATCTTACACATTGATGGGTGCACAAGGCTTCGCTCCTTGGGGCATACGCCTCGGAATTGCTCTGCGGTCTGAGTGGTGGCGAGGAGTCCCTGAGTGCTCCCACACCATGCGTCACACACCGGCAGGCAGGTTTTGCTGGCTCCATGATCTGCCAGTGCTGGGTGCCAGCTCCTGACCACAGCCGTCCTCACATTTGTGACGTGGCATCTTGACTGGTGTTTCCCTAGCAGCCAGTGATGCTTCTCACATGCTCATTGGCCATTTCTGCATCATTTTTAGAGAAATACCTGCACACCCTTTGCTGACTTTTACATGGGCTTCCTTTTGTATGGGTGAGCTGTAAGAATTCTCCATTCACTGCAGACACAAGTTCTTTATCTGCTGCAAATGGATGAACCCTGTGGACTTGATTCAGTGTTTTTGAGTCAGTTTTTCATGTGAGACATCTGGATGATTTACAAATGGCAATTTCTAATTAAATTCTTGATGCTCAAATTTGTGCTGACAAAGCTGTGCTTTTTCAGTGTGAGTCTTTTTTTAAAGCCTAAAGCATGTTACCAGTGACATGCAGTGAGCCCAGCCATTAGAGGAAAGGGCCCTGGAGGCGCCATGTACGGATTCACTCTAGATTGGAGTAGTGTGGGGTGGAGCTGCACTCAGGACAGGTGAGGGCTGCACGTTCTCCTCCTTGGTGTCCAGGCCTCGATGTGAGGATGTCTGGATTTGCTTTTTAATATAAACTGTGAGGAGCCCTTGAGAGTTCCCTGGTGTTACTTTGAGTTATGTTTCTCCCCCACGGCAGTCTGGAAGTTCATTTAGAGAGCAGACCCTCCAGGAGAGCAGACAGCAGGGTCGGGAGTGCTGGCCAGCACCTGCCGCCCCAGCGAGCCTTTGCAGGGTTTGGTGTGTCACACACAGGCTGATCACTTGCTCATCTGTTAGGAGGTGGTCCCCAGGGTGTGTCGTGGGTGTGGGCAGTGGGTAGCTGTAAGACATTCATGACAGTCGCTGGACCTTGGAGACCCCACCCCCGGGCTTAGGGGAGGCGTGACTGACACCTGCTCTCCTCTGCCTGGCTTCCAGGGCTACGAGGACTGGCTCCGTCACAAGGCCGACAATGCTATGAACCAGTGTCCCGTGCACTTCATCCAGCACGGCAAGCTCGTCCGCAAGCAGAGCCGGAAGCTGAGAGTAAGTGACAGCCGACACGTGCCCCTGTCTAGACCATGCCTGCCTGGTCCAGATCATGTGTACCTGGTCTAAAGCATATGCCTGTTTCTAATCACATGTGCCTTGTTTTCAGAGTGACCGCTGAAATATGTGCATGGCCTAGACCACCTGTGCCTGGTCTAGATCACGTGTGTGTGCCTGGTTCACATCACGTGGGCCTAGTCTAAATCACATGTGCCTGCTGTAAATCAATAGGATAGCAGTCTACAAGAGCGTTTTGAATAACTTCTCAGTGGACTGGCAGAGACAGACATCCTGCCGTGTTTAGAGGTGTTTTGAATTATTTAAGCAGATCCCTTTAGAGCCTTATGTTCTGAAGCACCTGTTCCTAGCCTTGTGGCTGGCCCCCAGCATTGGCCTATCCTGACCGTGAGCTTAGACTCCAGCCCTAGCGTCCCCACCCTCCATGAACCCCTGGCCCTGCCCTGGCCTGCTGCCCCCTCCCATCCTCTCCTGAGGCTCTGCCATCTGTCCTGCCTTGGGGCAGCACAAGGCACAGGGAGTGTGACAGGCCCTGGGTCGGTGTGTACCTCAGGACATGACCACAGCCCCTCTCCCCACCTTGGGGCGGATGCAGGCTCCAGAAGGCTTGCTGTCAGGCATTTAGGAAGCCCATGAGAACACGGCGCCTGCCTCGGGGCGTGCATGCTCCTCTGCAGGTGCTCCTGACTCTGAAGGACCACTCTGATCTGTGACCGTGTCTGTGATACCTGGCTGCAGGAGAAGGATCCAGGCCATCGCAGAGGCTGAGCGCTGGCCAACCGCCCCTCTCTCTGCCCTGCAGGTTGGGGACATCGTCATGGTCAAGGAGGATGAGACCTTTCCCTGTGACTTGATCTTCCTCTCCAGCAACCGTGGAGATGGGACCTGCCACGTCACCACTGCCAGCTTGGATGGGGAGTCAAGCCATAAAGTAACGTCCCCATGTCAAGATGCACTCTGGGCCTGGTGTCCAGACTCAGCTATGGCTACGGATGCTGACCTGCCATGGCAGTTGGTGTCCTTGGGGCATAGGGCCACCAGGGCCCCTTCCTTCTGGGGCACCGGGGCCGGCCCCCCATGTCTTTCCCCCGAGCTATCTCAGGTGACAAGTAACTCGCATGCTGGCCTGGGCGGTCCAGCCGGTGGGCTGAGTTCAGGGCTCCAGGAGGTCTGTCCATGTTAAGGTTCCACTCCGCTGGTCAGAGTTGGTGTCCTTCCTCGCCAAGAGCTGAGTGGAGGCTCCGCAGCTTGAGGTCTTGCCCGAGTGCTACGTGAGTGAGCCTCGCTAACACGGGAAGAATCCTCTGAAACCCTAACTAGCCTGTGGGCTCAGCATGGCTGCTGTGCTGGGGCTGTGCTACAGGAACTTCACCGTCAGAGAAAATAGGGCACCCTTCCCAGAAGTTTCCAAAGAGCTGTGAACAGGAGCTTGCCCCCTGGCTTGTGAGTGCTGGCTCCAGCCTGGTGCTGGACCACTCCTGGGTGAGAGCAGTTAGAAACTTTGCGTGGAAGCCTTGTCTTTACGGGATCACGGATGCACATGCCAGCCTTCCATGGTCATCTGCCGTGTCTTAGTGTGAAGCCCGTGGACTCTTTTCAGTTTTGTGTTCATGTTTTCTCTGTAGTGCATCCTAGGAGGATTAGCCTTCTCCATAGTGACAGTCCATGGGGCAGTGGCTTCTCTGGACAGTGCTGGGCTCGGGTGTGAGCCTGGGAGGACCAGGTCAGAAACCCTGGGACCCGTGAGCCCTCCCACCCCCTGGCAGAGGCCTGCTATCTGGACCTGCCCCTGGGCCCAGGCATCTGGCTCTACTGGGGGAAAGCACAGTGGCCTGTCCCTCCCCAGGACTGAAGGTCAGAGTCGCTGCTGGCGGACTCTGCCTTTGCACTCTGCATGTTAATTGTTCCCTGAAGTCACGCCCCTGCATTTGGTTTGGCTCCGGGGCAGGAGTTATGGGAACCCTGTCTTTGAGGGCAGAGCGTGGGGTGGGAGGCCCAGCTGATGTCCGGGGAGCTGTGCTACGTGGGCCTTGCAGGGGCTTTTCCCGTGTGTGAGCCGGGAACAGACCTCCTCTCGGGGTCTGTGGGGACATGACTAGGGAAGCAAGTGCCCCGGGAGGTGGGGACAGCTCACTGTGTGTCTGCCCAGTGCCTGATCCTTAGAAAGGCGAGGAAAAGGAGACACTGGGCACTGCCTCCCCTCCGGACTCCTGGACATAGTCCTTCCTTCATTCCAGGGGAGAGCTGCAGCCCCTGGCCCTCCTGTCCCTGCCACAGGTGCTAGGGCAGCAGGTGCCAGCTCCTGGCTCTGACGGCAGCATGGGCATCACCAGGCTCCCCTTAGGAACACAGCCCTGGGGCTGCTCTGTGGGAAGCCAGGGGCCAGCCTGTAGCAGTGGCCTGGCAGCTTCCTGTGGCTCCGATGTGTGCGTGGGCTTGAGTGGCCCTCTGGTCCAGGCAACCCACGGTCACTCAGAAGCCATGCCGGCCCAGTGATGACAGGCGAGGGCAGCGGTGGCAGAGTGGGGAGGTAAACCAAGTGCAGCCAGAGGCCGGCCCTGGGAAGCACAGGCCACTGGCCTGGTTAGTGGCTACTACTGGGACAGATGAGTCCAACAGTCCAATTTTGGAGAATCCCAGCCGGCTTCTTTGCTGTGCTAGTGTTTAGGTGAGAGTTGGAGAGTTGGCGTTTCCTGGCCTCAAGCCGGGGGCAGACGGTGCTGCCGGGTCTTTCCAGGCTGTGAGCAGACACAGGCTTCCCCTCCCACGTCTCCCGGTGTCACGCTGGCCCTGCGTTGGGCTTGTGTGTGTGCACTGAAAACACCAGCGGGGGCTGCTCCCGGGTGGGCGGCCAGCGTGGCGCCAGGCTGGGTGGTGAGCTAGTGCCCCTGTCACTTTGCAGACACACTACGCGGTCCAGGACACCAAGGGCTTCCACACGGAGGAGGACGTCGATCGCCTGCATGCCACCATCGAGTGTGAGCAGCCGCAGCCCGACCTGTATAAGTAAGGCCCTGGAGGCGCACGGCGGGCGGGCCTCGGGGAGCACTGACTGGCAGGCGGGGCTGGACTGTCCACAGGCGCGCGAGGCCACTTCTGTTACTTTTTATGCAAACGCTGGAAGAGGCCCGTGGGTTAAGTGTTGAGGAAAAGCGAAGTCTGTTTATTTTGAGGAGGTAACTTGTAAGTGGAGTTAAGGAAGGCCACCCGATCCTGGCGGGGAGAACAGACTGAGAGGCCAGGGCCAGGGCGGGCCAGCGGCCAGTGGCCAGTGCACCCCAGGAGGGCCGAGGGCAGCACCGTGACTGGCTTCTCTGTTCCAGGTTCGTGGGCCGCATCAATGTGTACAGCGATCTGAACGACCCTGTGGTGAGGTGAGTGGCCGTGGCCATGGCCCCCCTGCTGCTCTGGGAGCGCTCCTTCCTCATGGGGGAGGGCTCCTTCCTCACGGGGGAGGGCTGGCCACCCGCAGCCTTCATGGTGGGGTCCCCTGAGGAATGCCCGGTTCTGCTCCTGGCTGCTTCCCAGGTGTGCATCTGTGCAGGTTAACTGAGGTGCCCCGGAACGCTCTGAGCAGGTCTGCCCTGAGCGTGGCCCCCTGGAGGGTCACTGCCTGGGCTGGACCAGGTCGGGAAGGGAGCCTGAGGGACATGCCCAGAGGAAGGGTGGCCAGCACCTCTCACAGCAAGCACACTGGTAGGCCTCAGCCCTGAGGTTGCAGGCTGCTGGTTTGGAGGATATTTACCAGTGTGTACACCTGCTTGAGGTCACCCCAGGGTGACCTTTGGGCTCAGGGCCAGACACCAGGAGCATCTGGGGGCTGGGTGCATGCACCGGCTCTGTCGCCGTGGTCCTGGCCGCTGTGGTCACATGTGGCACACCCACATGGGGCAGCAGCACCATGAGCCACCGAGGCCCTGGCTGCCGCCGTCAGTTGTCCCTGCTGAGCGCTGTCTGTGGTCTTGGGGGCTGTGTCTGATTTGCGGACTGGCAGTTGTCTGCAGTGGCACGTTCTAGGAACATGACTTGAGTGTGTTTGAGAGCTGCCCCTTTCTGGGAAGTCCCTTGGCCCGAGAAGGGGTCTGTCTTCCAATTCAGGCGGTCTCCAGATTGTCAGGGACAGACTCGGGGGGGATCAGACAAAGCAGTTACTGAGGTACCAGCCCCTGGGATCCCCTGGAAGGCCTGGGTCAGACAGCCGTGGGGCTTAGCAGGTCTCATTGTCGCCCATCCGTGGGCTGACCAGTGCTGTCCAGGTCTGTGGGGCGTGGCTTCGGCTTTCCTGGGTACATATTGAACCAAGGTAAGTCCCTGGTTGCTCTGAAAGAGAGCCTCCTTCTCAGTGGTGAGGGTTGGTTGGTACATGAATGAGGAGGTAGATGGGGCCTCGTCACCTGTGGGTGGATCTGAGGTGGCTTCCCAGACCTCCTGCTGTCGCTGTGATGCCAGGTGCCTCAGAGGGTGACGGCTGCCGGGTTATACTGACACCAATTCTAGTTTGGCCTTCTAATATTTGTACTGTTCAGTACACCTTTTAATACCTGGGGTTTTAAAGATATTTGTAGCTGTCGAAAACATGGAGGCTGTTAGCCACCTGTCCAATCCTCAGTCACACAGAGGGATAGTTCTTCTTCGTTCTCTTCAAACAAGAAGCAAAGCACTTTCTCAAGTAAATTATTTTTAGACTTCCCAGAGACCCACTCTAAACGGGCCGTTTGTTTTCATAAGTGCTTGTGACATCGATTATCCAAGTGTGCTGCTAACAGAAGCTGACAGCTCTGCACAGCCCCAGGAGCCATGTCTTTAGTGGCTGTCTGGCCGGGGCAGCAGGATGCCAGCTGCGCGCCTGGGGTGCTCCTCCGCGCGGTGCCCCTTGGCCCGAGGCCTCCCGGTCATCCAGCCGGTGAAGCAGAGCTGCGTAGGCCAAGTCACTGAACGTAGTCACGTATGTGACATTGGCGGTTCTCCCCCTCCATAGCGTAGGGACATCAGCCCACCAGCAGACAGCCCCAGCAGGTCCTAGCAGCTCTTCCTGCCCTCCAAGGGATCGGTAGGGTGTTGTCAGTAGCAAAATGTGCACACGCGCCTTCTGCCTATCGCGGCCACTGCTCAGGAGACGAGCGTGGCGTCATCCAGGAGCCACTGGAGGGCAAAGCCCCAGGAACAGCGTCTGCTGCCACGGGGCCCGTGCCTGCAGCAGTGCTCGGGCTTCAGGGAGTGACCCTGACCTCCATTGCTGCTTGTTTCCCCCAGAAACTCCCCTCAGGTCCCTTCCTCCAGGCCCCTTCTGCAGCCTGACTCCCAGGGATCACAAAGGCCACAGCCTCCCAGCTGTCACCTTCAAACCTGGTGGCACTGAAGAGACTCCCAAGTCTCACGAGGTTGTGATGGAAACAGCTCAAGTTTGAACAAAACGCACACCCTTGGCCTTTCCAGAACATTCTGGGGTCCCTAGAGCAGCCATCCTCAGACGCTGGCTCGTGGGGAACGGGTGCTGGACTGCCCCAGGGCCTCAGATGCAGTAGATCTGGATTTTCTGACGTGACACTGTTGGGATACCCAGGGGCCACCTTATGGCTCCTAGCAGGACTCTGTGGCAGCTTTCAGACTCTGGGCCCGGGTCAGGGCCTGGGGTCCCACTTCCAAGGGCAGTGGAGGGCCCGGCAGCCATACTTCCTTGGGGACCTGGCTGGCTTCGGTGACCTGCCATGACACTGGAGCCTCCACTGTCCTCTGCCTCTGGCCTCTGTTGCTTCACGTTCTGTGCCTGACCTTGTCTTCACAGGCCACTGGGATCAGAAAACCTGCTTCTCCGAGGAGCCACGCTCAAGAACACTGAGAAGATCTTTGGTAAATGTTTTAATTAGTAGTTGCTGGTCCCGCTTCTGAAAACAAGGCTGCCGTACACAGGGCTGGGGTGCTGTGTCCTTTACGGTGGCAGCTGTGCCTCACTGAGGACATTGTGCTGACGGGTGACAGCGACCCACAACGCCACATGCAAAAAATAGGCCTGCTCACGAGGCACATGTGGTTTGTGACTCAGAAACAACGTCGTATCTGGGGAGGACCCCAAGGGTCCTGCGGGAAGCCCTTGCACACACGGGACTTTGCCAACCGCCCGGTTCTGGCAGGCTGTCCCGTTTCAGTCACACGAGACGACTGTTTAAATACACAAGTGTGCGCTGCTGCAGAGACCCTGCAGACGTCACTCTTCACCTGATGTTATGGTGCACTCTCAAACTGCAGTTGTCCTCTGTGCAGGAAAGTCTTCGAAAACCCCCATGGTGACTCAGGGGCAGCCCCTTGTCTGGCACAATGAGAAGTGCCACTGTCTGGCCTGAGAGTCCATCCCACCAGGCCATGTGGCCCGTGCGCAGGCCAATGCCTCTGCGCGTGGCCATCGCGTTACCCTTCTGCTTTCAGGTGTGGCCATCTACACAGGCATGGAGACCAAGATGGCCTTGAACTATCAGTCGAAATCCCAGAAGAGATCTGCCGTGGAAAAGTAAGGGTCGGGGCAAGGGTGACGGCTGTGCCGTGGCCATGCCCTGGTCAGCCACTGGAGGCCAGACTGTCCCCTTGGCCTCGCTCCTCCGAGGTGCTGGAGGCAGTGTGGAGTAGCTGCACGGCTGACCACTCGGGGGGACTTGCTGATCTTTCTGTGAGGTAGAGGGCTCCCCTGCTTGGCCTAGCCTCAGCGCCCGAGGCCCAGCAGGTGCACCTGCTCCTGGAGGCTCCCTAAGTCCTGGCTCCCAGTGGGCCGTGGTGCCCCGCAGCTCCTTCCGCCAGGGGAGAGACCTCCAGACAGAGGTCTGGACATGGTTTTACTAAGGAGCCCTTAGCAGAGGCAGCTGTCCTCCTTAGACAGTGAGGCCCTCCAGCTGGGTCAAGGTAGTAGTGGATTCGCCAGAAGGTGTGGCCTGGAGTTCTGTTTTCTCTGCCCCTGGTAAAAGTGTGTCCCTCCTGGAGTGGACACCTGTGTGGCTTCTGAAGGCACTGGGTCTCTGTCTTCCATGGCTGCACGGAGCAGAGGGAGACGGACTCGTCAAGGGCAGGAGGCCTTTGTCCCCAGATGTCTGCATGTCTCGGGGCTTTCAGAAGTGCATGGTGGGAACTGGGAAGGAGCCCTTCTTAGACTTGCCGAGCCCTTTGCCAAAGCTAGGCCTCTATGGGCCTGCAGTGCTCAGTGCCCTTCAGTCAGTGCCCCACAGTGCTCAGTGTCCCAATGGTGCTCAGTGCCCCCACTATGCTCAGTGCCCCCATGGTGCTCAGTGTCCCCACTATGCTCGGTGCATCCACAGTACTCAGTGCCCCACAGTGCTCAGTGCCCTGCAGTGCTCAGAGCCCCCACAGTGCTTAGTGCCTACGCGGTGCTCAGTGCCCCCACTATTCTCAGTGCCCCAATAGTGCTCAGAGCCCCCACAGTGCTTAGTGCCTACGCAGTGCCCAGTGCCCCCATGGTGCTCAGTGCCCCCACTATTCTCAGTGCCCCAATAGTGCTCAGTGCCTCCACAGAGCTCAGTGCATTAACAGTGCTCAGTGCCCCCGCAGTGCTCAGTGCCCCCACAGTGCTCAGTGCTCCGACTATGCTCAGTGCCTCCACAGTGCTCAGTGCATCCACAGTGCTCAGTGCATCCACAGTGCTCAGCGCCCCGCAGTGCTCAGTGCCCCCACAGTACTCAGTGCCTACGCAGTGTTCAGAGCCTCACAGTGCTCAGTGCCCACACAGTGCTCAGCGCCCCGCAGTGCTCAGCGCCCACACAGTGCTCAGTGCCCACACAGTGCTCAGTGCCCCGCAGTGCTCAGTGCCCCACAGTGCTCAGTGCCTATGCAGTGCTCAGTGCCCACGCAGTGCTCAGTGCCCACGCAGTGCTCAGTGCCTATAGAGTGCTCAATGCCCCGCAGTGCTCAGTGCCCCCACAGTGCTCAGTGCCCACACAGTACTCAGTGCCCACACAGAGCTCAGTGCCCCACAGTGCTCAGTGCCTATAGAGTGCTCAATGCCCTGCAGTGCTCAGTGTCCCCCACAGTGCTTAGTTCCCTGCAATGCTCAGTGCCCCAACAGTGTTCAGTGTCCCGTAGTGCTCAGTGCCCCAATAGTGCTCAGGTGGCGTCCTCAGAAGTGGGGTTGGGTGCAGCATCCCTCCTGCTGACCGTCTTCCTGTCCTAGACTCTTGGCCTTGTGGTCTCTGGATTCCAAGCTAGTGATGATACAGTGTACACAGCTGGGCACTAGCCGGGCACCTCCTTGGAAACACGGCCCGCACGTCCCGCTTGTCCCACCTTGTGTGAGAGAGGCCGGTGGAGCCCCCCGTCGGCAGGGAGCCCGCATGACTCTGGCGTGGCGTTGCAGGTCAATGAATGTGTTCCTCATCGTCTACCTCTGCATTCTGGTGAGCAAGGCGCTGGTCAACACTGTGCTCAAGTACGTGTGGCAGAGCGAGCCCTTCCGGGATGAGCCCTGGTACAACCAGAAGACCGAGTCGGAGAGGCAGCGGAACCTGGTATGGAGGACGCCCTCCTCAGGGCAGGGGTGGCCGTCAGGCTTGCTGCCAGCACATGGTGGGGGGTCCTTGCCATAGTGGGGCATCGACCCTGAGCCGTCCTCGGGTGTCAGGAGCACACACCCAGGGCGCTGGTCCCCCTGGGAGATGTTCAGGACCACGCCTGAGAGGCCTTCCTGGGCTGCAGACCTGCCCAGTGCCCTGTGCTCGCAGGTGCTCAGGAAATGCTTGCCAGCGATTTGGGGATAGATGGCACCTGCTGAGACAAGCACAGGGAGAGAGGGGCTCAGACTCCAGAGCAAGGTCGTGTGTAGACCTTGCCCCGTGTGCTCGCCCAGGCCTGTGGGCAGAGAGGGCAGAGCAGGGCCGTGTGCAAACCTCGTGCCGTGTCTTTGCTGTGTGCAACAGCCTGCCCTCCCCAAAACTAACCTGGCTGCACGCATGGAATAAAGCCACACAGGTCGGTCCTTTTACCAGGCTCACGTCTCTGGCATCTCCTAGGTTTTCTCTTGGTGAGTTCTGCTGTTTGTCACGGATGTTCCAATCTGGTATCTCCGTCCGGTCAGCCTGTGTGGCGCCGTGTCCCTGGTGGCACGCTTGTGTTGACAGGCAAAGTCTGCCCCTGGCCTGGGTGAGGATGTGACCAGGCGTGGCCTGCTGCCCAGCAGCCCTCACTGTGGACTTGGGCAGGCAGTCTGGCTCGCCTGCACCCTGCATGAGGCTTGGCCCTGGGGGACGTGGGTACTGAGGAGCTGTGTGCTCAGTTCCTCAGGGCCTTCACGGACTTCCTGGCCTTCATGGTGCTCTTCAACTACATCATCCCCGTGTCCATGTACGTCACCGTGGAGATGCAGAAGTTCCTTGGATCCTACTTCATCAGCTGGGATGAGGACATGTTCGACGAGGAGACAGGAGAGGGGCCTCTGGTCAACACGTCCGACTTGAACGAGGAGCTGGGTCAGGTCAGTGTCGCCCGATTCTTCCTGAAGGGTTAGTGCTGTCCCCTGTGTCCAGAGGTGCAGGTGCAAGATGCCTGTGCTGTGGCCCCGCTGGTGGTAGGTGAGCTGTCTCTATTGGGATTCATGCACGTCGGCTCTCCTGTGACCCGTGAGAGACGCGCGCGCTGGCATGGACTCTGCGCGGCCTTTGGTAGGGCTTTCGTGTTCATAGCGTGTGCAAGGTCAGTTGTGTCAGCGGCCCTGGTTAGCCCATCCGTGACCTTGCTCATTCTGGGCCTTCATGGTGTGAGCTGAAGAACCAGGTGCCTCTCTAGAGATGGCAGGTGGACGTGGGCATCCTCATGGCCCCATGCCTCACCCCTAGCATCGGGTCTGTACTCTGTGCCGTGGGGACGGCCCTGCCAGCTTGTGGTGCAGATCACACAAAAAAGTGGACGCGAGGTGTCCTCTGTGGGGTCTGGGAATGGCCACGGATGGGGTCACTGTCGCTGCCCCCTTACCCCCAGCCGAGGTGCCAAAGTCCCCACAGTGTGAGGGCACAGCTGTGTACGCCAGGCCTGCAGATCCGCAGCACTGCCCTGCATGGGAGAACCACAGGAAGGGGGTTCCTTCGTCCTCACTGGCCTCACAGTGGCCTTCCCACAGCCCCAGTCTAGCCTTTTCTGCTCTGTCACCATTTGGAGGTGGCCCAAGGTAATTCACCGCCTTGTGTAATTCAGTAGCCTTAAAGCAACGCTTTAGACTGGCAACTGCGTCCTGACCCCTCCCACCCCCAGGACCCCAGCAGAGGCTATTGATGGGTGGTTAGCCTCTGCCTGGGACCCTAGACCTGCCTCCTGTGAGGGGGCACTGCCCTCAGAGGTGGGACTGTGCTCTGATGTCTAACTGGACATTCCTATGGCTCCTCCTGTGAGGGGCGGGCTGCTCTCTGATTGGACATTCCTGTGGCTCCTCCCATGAGGGGCGGGTCGCTTTCTGATTGGACATTCCTGTGGCTCCTCCCATGAGGGAGCCGGTCGCTGACTTATTGGACGTTCCAATGGCTCCTCCTGTGACAGGCAGGTTGCTGTCTCACTGGACGTTCCTCTGGCCGCTCCCGGGACGGGCCGGTCACTGTTGCTTCAGTGCTGCCCAGGTCTTAGCTCAGGGGTGAGGTCTTCGCCGCTGGAGTCCCGAATCCTATTTCATGTGTTCCTGAGAAATTCCGTGGCAGGGGTTTTTCTGTGGGAAGAGCAATGTCGAGCCGGGCCCAGGGCTGCAGGTCTCTCCTCCCTCCTGGAGTCTGTTGGGACGGGATCGCGGTCCTGTCTGGTTCTGAGCAAAACGAGCTGCAGCAGGAGGCACAGAGTGTGGGCCCCGAGGTCAGAACCGAGGGGCAGGTTGAGAGTGAGGGTCTTCCCCGACGGCCAGGTTACAGTGCCACTTTCACAGCAGACTGAGATGGGTGTTTAGCAGTGAGGCAGAACCGGCTCCCACCCTCCCAGTGCCCGTGTGTGTTTCCTTAGAGGTCAGCGCTGCCGCCTGCATTTCACCAGTGCAAGACTGAGGCTCCAAAGCCTGACCCAGCACCTTGGTGCTGCCCCTGAACACAGGCCCCTCGGGTCATGCTGCAGGCTGTGGAGTCAGATGCCACCTGCAGTGCAAGCTCCCTTCTGCAGGAGGCCAGGTAGAGGGTGGACCCATGGTGTGGGGACGGCAGGTCTTATCATTTTTCTTGCCCCTTTCACCCTTGCCAAGGCAGCCTTGGGGTTTAGCAGTACTTTAATCTGAATTCCGTGAAATCACACGTGGGAAAGCATGTCGGAGATCTGCCCACCTTAGGGGGCTTGGGTAAGTCAGGGGTGCTGTCCATGGAGCCCTCTACTAGGCGCTCCTTCAGAGGTCTGACCCTCCTGAGGTTGCTGACCTCCCAACAACTGCCTGTGAGGGGTCGCAGGCCAGCAGCCTCTGTGGGGTCTTGGGGATAGCCAGTGCTCTCTGGCCCCAGCTGTGTGTCCCTGGGGAGGCTCCGCTGGGCTTTGGCTGGTGTCCCAGTGGCAGGGCTGATTCAGCAGGTCAGGACGCAGTGCTGGTTAAGGACAAGCTCACGACGGAAAGGCACTTTCTGCTGTCGGTTTGTCAGAGCATCTTCCTGAAAGACCTGGGTGGAAAAGGTCCTCCACTCAGCCGTGGAGCCCACGGCTGAGTCCTTTCCACCTCTCTGAGTTTCCTTCCTGCCGCAAGCCCAGCTCACCCTCCCCCCGGGAGCTGTGCGCACGGCATCTGCCCAGCTGCTCACCGTGAACACGCTCCTCTGCTTTACCTGAATCAGGTGTAACTAGCAGCGTCTTTGTGGCCTGTCGGGCTGTCCTTCTGAAGTCTGCCCTCTCACTCGTTTGGCTTCTGTCTCTGACCCTGCGTGGCCTCGTGAGTCTTGACCCCAAGGCTTTAGAGAGGAAGGTTTCCTTTGTGCCCTTTGTTGTTTGAAGGAGACATGGGCCATCCTCACCCTGGTCTTTCAGATGCACTGGCTCCACGAGGCAATGTCCTGCAAGGTCACCGTTCCCCATCCATTGTCACCGTGCTCCCCACCACATCACATCTGTCCCAATGGCCAGGGGGTTCAACGGACACGCCCACGGCTCTACATCTGTCTGGGGCAAGCTATGTGATGTTTGTATCTTGCCGGACTGTCACCTGGGCCAGTGTGACACGGCCACAGGTCTGGGTGGCGTCTGAGGGTGTGTGCCTCACCCGCAGGTGGAGTACATCTTCACGGACAAGACGGGCACACTCACAGAGAACAACATGGCATTCAAGGAGTGCTGCATCGAAGGTCAGGTCTACGTGCCCCACGTCATCTGCAACGGGCAGGTCCTGCCTGACTCCTCTGGCATCGACATGATTGACTCTTCCCCGGGCGTCAGTGGGAGGGTAGGTTCTGGCCCACTGTAGGGAGGAACGTGTCACCATGCTAGGCACATGTGTGCGAAGTGGTCTCCCCCTCTAGAAAGTGTGCCTCTCCCTGGGGCATCTGGGAGAGGCAGGACCCCGTGGGACTTCAGTGAGGTTCTGGTCAGATGCTGCTGTGCTGCCGGTGTCCCCTAGGGGACGACAAGTAGTGATTCCATGCTAGGACCTTGGAATCCCTAAACAGGCAGGGCAGGCAGTATGCAGAGAGCAGTGAGCACACGGAGTGCACAGACAGGCACACTCCTGAAGATGCACACGTGTACACGCTCACACCCGCCCTCCGAGTGGCAGCATGGGAGTGGGGGTGTGTCCTGCCGGGCGCCTCCTGTTCTGGGCAGCTGTGAGCCATGGACTTCCCCTGGCCATGTTTTCACAGGAGCGGGAGGAGCTTTTTTTCCGGGCCCTCTGTCTCTGCCACACTGTGCAGGTGAAAGATGACGACCAGGTGGACGGCCCCAGGAAGTCACCGGACTCAGGGAAGTCCTGCGTGTACATATCATCCTCGCCTGACGAGGTGGCGCTGGTGGAAGGCATCCAGAGGTGGGTCTGGGCTGCCGTGGGGTGGGGCTCAGCTGATCGGCAAGATCCACTGTGGGCAGTCCCCGGTCCCTCGCCCCCTGTCCTGGTCACCACCCGTCCCCATGAGTCCTGAGCTCCTGGGCTGAGCAGCAGCTGCCTATGGCCTCAGGCCCCTCTGGGCCCCGTACCTCGGGGGCCTCATGGAGAAGCTGCATGTGAGTCCTCATGGCGTCATTCACGTGGCTCCCCCATCTGCAGTATGTCAGAAGGACAGTCCTGGTCAGACTCCTGAGGGCGGAGCCACCCCCATCCCCTCCAGCGCTGGTCTCCTCCTGGACTCAGGAACCGAGACCTAGCGGCAGTTTCCCCTAAACCACAGGGCTTGGTGGGTGACATGGATGCTGGGGCCCTGCCTGCTGGCTGCCTGTGCATCTCGTACCCCACCAGAGGGACTGGAGTGGCAATGCTGGAAACGTTCCCTTCGCGCCACACTTTTTCAAACTGGGCAAGTCGTTCTGGATTCTCCTGGCTTGGGAGTCAGGTGACTCTCAGGTCCCCTCTGTACTGCCTATGACATGGGTTAACCCCAAGACTGAAGGAGCAACAAGGAGAAGGGTCAGCGCTTTTTGTCGAGCAGCGTCCTGCTGCCTCTAAGTCGGCATCTTTCTCCTGTGCGATGCCGTCACTGTGGGCTTCCGAAGCCCCCAAGCCCACTCCCACTGGTGGGACCACTCAGAGCTGATCTAGCTCTTCTGGGAGAACAGGCGCTCAGGACTGAGCCGCACTCCAGGGAGACAGTCGAGGTCAGAGCACCCCTGCTGGGAGTCCTGTCCTTCAGCACAGGCTCCCATGGGGTAGGCAGACCCACTGCCCTACTCCTGGCCCCTGCCCACCATGATGGCTGGCACTGTGTGTCCATCTGTCAGCCCCAAGGCCAGGCCTTCTTCCTCCCTCTCCGGCAGGTGCCTGGAATGGTGCTGCGCTCTCAGCCGTGGGAGAGGGTATTGCTGGGATCACATGGCGTGAGCAGCACCCTGGCCTGGTGTCCTGTCAATCAAATGTGAGGGCTGTCTGGGGACGACTGCCTGCTGTGGTACTGCTGTGCAGAGCACCCCGTGTGACAAGGGCAGACGCCTGCTCTTGCAGATCTGCCTCAAGTCCAGGGCTGAGCACCGGCCTCTGGGGGTGGGCTTTCTCCTGCATCCAGAGGGTGAAGCACAGGGGGCGAGTGGGAGAGGGACAGGTGCACGTCACAGGCTTGACACAGGCCAGTCACTGTGAGCTTGGAGCCTGCTGGCCTCGTCCCCCCTCCTCACTGCAGCATGGGGAGGGGTCTCCCACCCAGGAACCTTGGGGACAGCTTCCGAGGTCCTCTGGGTCCCAACGTCGTACTCCCTATGAGCAACAATGAGCAAGCCTGTGAGCGTCCAGTAGACGTGTGCAGAGACAGGGTGGGGAGCCTCGGCACCCACAGGAGCCTGGGTCACCCGGGGGGGCGGGGGGGGGGCTGTGCGTCCTGGGAGCGCTGGCTGAGGTGGCGACCGCCTCCTTCTCCCAGCTGGCTTTGAAGTGCAGTCCACAGCCTGCTCCCCACAGCATCTCCCCTGGCCCAGGAAAGCCGTGCTCGGTGGGGAGGCACGGCGCCCCGCTCACCGGTCTGCCTCTCGCCCGCAGGCTCGGCTTCACATACCTGCGGCTGAAGGACAACTACATGGAGATTCTCAACAGGAACGATGACATCGAGAGGTGAGGTGCTGCACGGCCATGAGGAGGGGCCTGCGGGGTTTGCCATTCAGAAAAATGTCCTCCCATGGGTGCCCTGCTTCCCGGAAGAATCCAAGAACCTCCGGAGCCCTGTGAGACAGGAGAGTGGGAGGAAAGAGGGCCTTGTCGGCACAGGGCGTCTCTCCAATGGCTTCCTGGAGGGGTGGACTAGGGTTTGTCAGGGAAGGCTTCTTCTCTGTGTCAGTCCCTCCCCAGCACTGTGACAGAACACCCGAGGAAGTCAGCGAAAGGGGAAAAGAGCGCCTGTGCCCCTGATCCGAGAGGTTTCAGTCCACGGTCGCCTGGCCCTGTTGTTTCTGGGATGTGTAAGGCAGTACATCATGGCGGCACCACACGGTGGCGCAGAGCTGCCGCCTCATGGTGGCCAGGAAGCAGGGAGCGAGAGGAGGGGGCAGGGACAAGACGTCCCCTTCAAGGGTGCACCCCCCAATGACCTCCTCTTCCAGCTAGACCCTGAAGGTTTGCATCACCCCTGGTAGACCACCAGCTGGGGGCCAGCTACAGAAATCCTCAGGGCTTCTAGAACCTTCCAACCTCCCCCGGCCTCCCTGCTGAGGCAGCAGCCCCTGGTCTTGGAGCACAGAGTCCTCCCAAGTACGCAGCTATGCTGTAGAAAGGCCAGCTGATGCCCAGGGGCAGTCTCGGCATCAAAGAGCTCACTCCTGAGGCAGAAGTCACATCTTGAGTTCTGACTCGGAGGCCGGTGGTGTTCCTTCTTAGGAATGGCATAAATGGACACAGGCTAAGACAGGTTGGAAAGAACATGGGATTTGGTGGTGATGGCCTCCAACAGTCTGAGTTTTAAATAAAAAATAAGTTCATGGACAACTGGGAATGGGGAGCCTCTCGGCCTGGGTGGGCTCCCCCCTACAGACCCAGACCTCTGGGCCCAGGGCTCCCTGTGGGCAGGGGAAAGCCAGAACCCTCAGCGCTCGCCCAGCTGCGGGTGCCCAAGTGTGTCTCAGCTCTTGAACGGCCATTGTTGAGGGAGGAAGGTTCCCACCTGCTTTCTAACTGGTCTTGGCTTCCACCTGGGCAGGCAGTGAGGTCACTGCAGAGACCAGGACCCACCCTGCAGTACGCTGAGGACCCGGGGCGTCTGCACAGCCAGAGGGTGCAGCCTCTCCCCAGCCTCCTGCTGGCCCGAGCCCAAGGGGTGGCAGACAGTTTCCAGTAGCCCAAGTGCCCACGGGTGGTCAGTCCTCTCTGAGGCAGGGGCCTCAGAGCTGCACTCGGTCAGCATCCCCCCAAGCACCAGGACAGTGCGGAGCAGAGCTGGGCGTCTGCTGGCGTCCACAGCTCAGGTGGCCCCTGTGAGGCTTGGGGGGCGCGGAGAGTAGAGGATGCTGCCGTCCTGGGGTGCGGTTGGGCGGCCCTCCGTGCTCGGCAGCTCGTGTCCAGACCCAAAAAAGAGTGAGAGTTCCTTTTTTTCCAGGTTTGAGTTGCTGGAGATTCTGAGTTTTGACTCTGTGAGAAGGAGAATGAGTGTCATCGTCAGAGCTGCCACAGGTAGAGGCTTCTCTTGGATTCTCCGATGGTGCGGGGCGGTGTTGTTTTTTCCAGTAGCTGGACTCTGGCAGCTCTGAGGACTGGAGCCAGGCCATTGCCCTGCTGGGTGTGGGTGAATTCCCACCCTGCCCAGGGAAGCCGGCTTCCCTGAGCGGAGGCCCAAGTGCAGCCACACCCATGCAATCCTCCGAGCGTCTCCTGGTGTCGCAGACCAGGGAGAACATGCCCCTTGGCGCTCACTCGCTCATGGGTGCCCGTGCGTGTTTCAGCCCTCGAACACCCGCTGTTGAGGAAGGAGGGCGTTCCGGTGGTGACACACACGTCACTGAGCTGTGGGCTCTGCTGGGCAGAGGGTCTCACGGGCCCCAGGCTCAGGCTCTGCCTCGGGGTCCTGGATGGAGGACGAGGTGGGGTCAGACCCTCTGACTGCGTGACCTTGGTGACCTCTGCGCGCGCTCAGCATTTGTGGTGTTTGGCTCATTGTCCCTGCTCAGCCCAGGGCTGTTCGTGGCACCTCAGCTCCTCCTGCTTCTGGAAGGTTCCTGAGCCTTGGCTGGCCCCTCCCCCATCTGGCAGAGCCCATGAGGCCCTCCTCACTGTCCCCAAGGAGGCTCCCTTGCAGTCCCACTGTTAGCAGCCTGCAGCCTGGCACCTGGGCCCTGCCAGCTCCAGCCCCTGCCCCTAGTGCAGCACACCCTGTGCCCCCGCTGCAGGGAACTGGAGACAGTCATCCACACCCCTGTCCAGGCCCTGCACCACCATCCTAGCCGTCGTCAGCAGCCCAGCCTCAGTGTCCACCCGCCGTCCCCACAGGCCCAGGCGCTGCCCAGCGTGGGCTTGCCCTCCTGCGCGCCCATCCAGAACGGCTCAGTACTGCCTGGCTAGCGACACCGGCCTCCTCGGTCCCACTCCTCCCTGTGTGGTCCCATGGTGACACGCTGGACGTGGCCCTGCACTGGAGCCTCTGCCTCTGGCCCAGTCCTGAAAGAGGCAGCGTGTGCCCCACTCAGCAGGGCGCTCCCTGCCCCTGCCCCCTGCAGAGCCCTGGGGAGATGGGGCCAGTCCACTCACCAGCGCAGCTCAGAGCAGCACCTCGAGAGCTGGGGACCTGTGCTGTTTCCTAAACTAGGCAACACCAGGCTGGTCCCTCTTTGGGCAGATGCCAGGTCAGTCACCAAACAGTGCTGCTGCCCTGGATCTGCCCAGTCCAGCCTCGGGGAATTCCTTGTTGGCCAGGTTCCTCTGCTCGTGCTGAGAGACCTCCTGTCTGTGTGAAGCAAGCAGGGGATCTCCTGGGCAGAGCTGTCCTGAGGTCCTGGCTGAGAGCAGCCATCCTTTTTTCCCTTGGAGACTGCCAAGGACAGCAGAGGGTACGGAGAGCACATTTAGCAGCGTCCCCTCCGGAGACCACTGAGGACAGTGGGGGTGGCTTAGAGCACATTTAGCAGTGTCCCGAGTTGCTGTCCAAGAACGGAGCTCCCTGTGTTGGGTGGGCAGCCTCGGGAGGATACTGTGGCTGCTGGGGACCTGGCTGTGTATCTCAACCCACTGAGTCCCACAGCACCTACCCCGAGATGGATCACAACATGAGGGAGAAGAGCAGGCGCCACCTACAAGATTTGCACCAAAGTCATGGGACACGCGGCAGCCTCTGTGGACACTGCCGTGAGACACAGAGAAGCGGGCTTTACCACCTGGCAGTGGGTCGCAGGACCGTCTCTGGGAGCCGATGCGGAGACGCTGACACCTGCTGAGGGTGGGAGGCCACCCCACCTACCCCCACGGAACACCATCCCGCGACCTCCAGCCACTGTGAACCACCAGAAGGAGGACAGCGTGTGGGCATTCCCAGCTGGGTCTCGCCAGGGGAGCCTCCCCAGCTGTGCCCCATGACACTGCTCCTGCCCTGGGGCCACCACGTCTAGTAGAGGTGCTTTGCCGACGGAGGAGCCACCTTTAAGCCTCTCATAGCCTCTTTGAGCCACCAACGTCACTGTGCCGTCCGGGCTGCACAGGGGCTCTTGTGGATGCGGCAGTGACCCAGCTTGAGGCCTGAGGTGTCGGCTTGGGACAGCCCTGGGCTCAGGAGGCTGCACCCTTCCTGGGGCCTCTGCAGAACATACTCTGGGCCACGATGCCATCCCGAAGAGCCTCAGGGACCGGCAGGAGGAGCGCCGTGTCCGCAGAGGCTGTCCTAGTCCCACTCCCCCGAGGGGGCACCACCGTGTGGGTCTCGCCACCTGTGGGTGGGCGGAGTCCTTCTCCCCCGGTGGAAGTGGTGCCCACAACGTCAGGGAAACCCCTCAAATACCTGTGCCCCGTGCTGTGCACCCTGCAGACCCGATGAGGCCGAATTGAGGAGGGACACCGGAGGTTTGGGCACTCGGCCACGCTGGGCGCTCCTGTTCCAGAGACTCGTGAGCATGACCTGGGGCTCTTCTGATGGTGTCCACACCACAGCCCCTACAGTGAGGCAAAGGGAGGCACTGTGTCACACGACCCCAGAGCTGCCTGTCGACGTGCCCTGTCCCCTGAGAGCCACCACCAGGCTTACCACAGTGTCGCCTAGCATGGGTGGGACACAGTGCCCAGCCATGTCCACCAGGAGCTTTGGCCACCATCCTCCCCACCAACTCTTGTTGGCCCTGGAGTGGATGGTGGCAGGGCAGCCACACAGTCGACAGGACCAGAAGACCTGATCCCATAGGCTCAGTCCTGCAGGCCACGTGTCCACAGGACTGCAACAGCAGGTCTGCGCCCACCCGCCCAGGGTACACTTGCTACGTCCTGGGGCTGCTCCTAGGCCAGGCACACCCTCGTCCCAGGGCCGACATGCCCGGCCTTGTATGTGTGGGCACATCGGCACTGCGGGTAGCTGAGCCGGGAGCCCTGAAGCATGAGCAGTCCCACCATCTGGTGACCATGACGGGCTCTGGGACCATCCTGGATGGGTCATGGCCCCAGAAGCCCCACCAGTGTGGTTCTGCAGGCACCAGCTAGAGCCAGTGCCCTGTGTCCCTGGTAGCTGCTCCCGGGGCTCCTTTTCCCACCTGCTTCTGCCCAGTGTCTGCTCAGGCGTGGCCCACCCAGGTGGCCACAACCCACGTCTCCGTGGCAGTGCTTTGTGGCTGTGGCCAGCATCTGGACTGAGCCCTCAGCCAGTGGGTCATATCTGTGACTTAGACATTCTCTCTGTGCCTCTCCGGGGTCTGTCCGAGGAAGGTTGGCGCCCAACACACCCCTGAACCCTGGGTCTGGATCCCAGTTGTCAGCCCAGGAGGGCCTCTGCCCACCCCACCCTGGGAATCGCTGAGCTGGACAGTCCCCGACTGACCTCCAGTGCCCTCCAGACTTGGTCCTGGATACTTGGAAGGACCCTCGGTGTTAGGGGGCTCAAGGATCTGTCCCCACAGAGGACCGGGTTCAGTCTCCTGGAATGTCAGTCTGGCCAAGGAGTGTCTCCCATCCCCCACCCCCGTAGCCCTGCAGCCCTGATGGTGGAGCATGGTGGCCTTGACCTGCTGCCACACCCGGCAGGCTGAGACTCTCCCCAGAGAAGGGCCCCGGCTGTGAGTGGGTGACATCAGGGCTGGCACCTTGTACCAGCAGCTTGGCCACTGCTGCCGTTGCCCCGGCTCACCTGAGGACGAAGGAGCCCTTCTCAGCAGTGTGGGAGGTGTGCGGCCCTGGTGCCCTTTCTCCTGCTCGGTGACGCGGAGGCCGGCCTGTTCCATGACACTGCAGCGGCCAGTGTCCACAGGCTGCTCTCCCTGCCCTGGCCGGGCAACCCCTGCATTCATCATGCCCCCACTCTGCCCAGGGCCTTGGGTCTTTCTTTCTGCCTTTACCAGAGAAGGTGCAGCCGAGGCCCAAGAGCCACCTTCTGTTCCTGGTCCTGACTTTGCTCTGGGACCTCCGAGAGTGAGAGTAAAAGGAGGTTTGGGAGGAATCCACAGATCTGATTTCCCAACCTCGGCTTGTCAGTTGGCCATTAAAGTCTTTAAAGTGGTCTCAGGCCTGGTGTCCTGCTGAGGCATTCCAGCGGTGGAAAGCGGTGCAGGGCCCCCGTGTCAGGATGAAATTCAACCTTGGTGGTTTTCTCTTCTTTTTTCTTATTTTACAGGAGAAATCTATCTGTTTTGCAAAGGAGCGGATTCTTCCATATTTCCCAGGGTGACGGAAGGCAGAGTGGACCAGATCCGAGCCAGGGTGGAGCGCAATGCAGTGGTGAGACCCGTGAGGACAGGCGGCCCGAGGTGGCCCTCTGCCCAGGGAGGGCTCCTTTCTTTCCGTTGGTGCCTGGGATCTGGGAATCTGGTGGCAGTTCCTCGAGGTGGCAGGCCACATTCTTATAGCCCATCTCCCCGGGAGGAAGGAGCAGGTGGGACAGCCGTGGCCTGGAAATCTCTACTCCTGGTCCAGAAATCTCTTTCTGCTCCTAGTTTATAAAGCGCCAGACACACACAGACACGTCTCCATACAGCTGCATCCACGTTCTGCCAGGGGGTAGCTAAAGGGTGTCTTCCGGCACCCGCCGGGCTTCATTGCACTTATTAGGGCAAAACCTTAAAACCCTGCTGCTGACTAAAGTCTGTGTGTCTGCGTGTATGTATGTGTGCGCACGAGTCTGCGTGTGCCTGCATGTGTAGTGCGTGTGTCTGTTTCTGCATGTGCCTGCGATTGTGAGTGTGTGTGCGCATCTGCATGTGTGTGCACATGTGTCTGTGTGTGTACTTGTCTGCTTATGTGTGTGCTTGTGTGCACGTGTGTGCATGTGTGTCTGTGTGCGCATGTCTCTTCGTGTGTGTGTGGACGCGTGCGCATGTGTGTGTCTGTGTCTGTGTGCATGCGCGCATGTGTCTGTGTGTCTGTGTATGTCTGTGTGTGTGTCTGTGCATGTGCATGTGTGTCTTTGTGTGTCTCTGTGTGTCTTCGTGTCTCTGTGTGTCTTCGTGTGTCTCTGTGTGTGTGTGTCTGTGTGTCTGTGTGCATGCATGCACCTCTGCCTTCTCCTGCCAGGGTCCACTCTGGCTTCTATGGCACTAGTTGTTTTGAGGGTTGTCCACGTGGGTGCACATGTGTCTTCATGTGTGTCTGTGTGTCTGCATGTGTGCGCATGTGTCTCTGTGTGTCTGTGTGTCTTTCTGTCTATGTGCGTGCGTGCACCTCTGCCTTCTACCAAGGTCCCCCCTGGCTTCTACGGCACTAGTTGTTTTGAGGGTTGTCCACATGGGTGCACATGTGTCTTCATGTGTGTCTGTGTGTCTGCATGTGTGCGCATGTGTCTCTGTGTGTCTGTGTGTCTTTCTGTCTATGTGTGTGCGTGCACCTCTGCCTTCTACCAAGGTTCCCCCTGGCTTCTACGGCACTAGCTATTTTAAGGGTTGTCCACATGGGTACACGTGTGTCTTCGTGTGTGCATGTGTGTCTGCATGTGTGCGCATGTGTCTCTGTGTGTCTTTGTGTCTGTGTGCGGGTGTGCACCTCTGCCTTCTCCTGCCAGGATCCCTCTGGATTCTGCGGCACTAGCTGTTTGGAGGGTTGTCCACATGGGTGCACATGTGTCTTCGTGTGCGCATGTGTGTCTGTCTGTGTGTCTGTGTGCGTGCGTGCACCTCTGCCTTCTCCTGCCAGGGTCCCTCTGGATTCTGCGGCACTAGCTGTTTGGAGGGTTGTCCACGTGGGTGTGTGTTTGCTGGTCTGCCGTGGTTTCCGTGGAGCTGGCAGCATGGGTGGGTGGACCATGCTTCAGACAGTCTCCACTCCAGGGTTGTTGAAGTCAGCTGCAGTGGACTGCGGGGTTTGGGCAGCTGGAGAGGCCAGATGGCATGGTGGCCCTTCGTCGGCACATGGCTGGCCTGCTGCCTGGGCTCTGGAGCTTCCTCAGCTCTGGGAGCTCATTTTCTGGTATTCCTGCTCCCACTGAGCAGTTCCTGTGCGGTCAGCTGCCCCCTGTCTCTCTGCAGCTTTCTGAGGCTTTTCCTTAAAATCCTCCATCTGTTCCACCCCAGTTTCTGCCCTGTCTGGTCTGCCGTACCGTGTCCCCAGGGCACCCTTCCTGCAGACGGCAACTGCCCAGGTCTAGCGGTGTGCCCGGGCGTGGCCATGGCCTGTGCCTTCCTCAGCCAGCGGTGTGCCTGGTTGGCCTGGAGGCTGCTGTTCCTGCAGACCTCGAGTCTTGTGGAGCCGGTTCCCAGGAGAGTGCTGCTTCCTTCAGTTGGTGCCATCTTGTGATGTGATGGTGGGTCCAGTGTGGCACTCGGGCCAGTGACCGCTGTGAGCTCCTGGGGTCGAGCTGTGCCACCCTTCCTGACAGCTCCTTCCTGGCCTCTGGGCATCTCCTCTGCTGGGCACCTGAGGGCCTTGCAGCCCCCTGGTTGCTAATGTTATTTTTAAATAATGGCAGATTGACAGGAAATGAGAATGATCAAGCAAGTGCAGGGCCCTTGTGTCCTCTGAGTCCCGTCATCCAGCTCTCCTCTGTGGTCTCTGCTTGGCGTCACGTCTTGACATCGTGGAGCCTGGAGTCGGGAGGCCGCCTGCTCTTCCTCCGGGTTCCGCAGCTTAGCTCCTGCGCTCGGGGCTTCGCTGCCCTTTGGTTGGCTTCAGGGGACGGCGACAGGCCAGCCTTGCTCTCTCGCAGGCGTCGGTCGGTCTCCCAGCCCCTTGATGGCGGCTGGTTCTTTCCCCACCACGGTCCTGGTGCCTTGTCAGAATTGCCAGCCGGGTGTGCTGGCCTCCAGGTCTGGTCATGGCCCTGCGTCCTGGTGTCGGGCTGGCTGACCAGAGCAGGAGAGCTGGTTGGCCTTTGCAAGGTCCTTCAGGGGCCAGTTGAGATGCGCACGAATCTCAGCTGGGCTTTTCCACCCTAGGGCTCCTTGTGGGGTCACGCTGGCCTGGAGGTGGCCCTGCGCAGCACTGTCACCAGCAGTGCTGGGACGTCCCGTTGAGTCGGGTCTCGAGTGATTCCGTTCAGCCCTCCACCTCTGGCTGAGCGCAGAGCCGAGGGTTCTGCTTCCTGATGTCACTGCGGGGGTTGCCTTGGTCTCCCCTGGGGTTGTCTGGGGAGTGGTGTCTCTGCCGGCTTGGGTCTGTCTTTGTGGGGCCACGTCATCTGCAGACAGAGGGTCCTTAGGCACCCTTCCTCATGGGCGTCCCCCTGTTAATGCCTGGTTGCTCTGATGGGAACTTCTTATGCCACGAGGAGAAGTAAGTGGCCAGGCAGGCCCCCTCTGTTCCTGACTCGGGGAAGTGCTGTCTTGGCCTCATGTGACATCTGCTGTGGGTTTTCTCCATGGCTTCTGCCGTGCTGAGTAGGCACCTGCCGATCCTGCTGGGACAGGCACAGGGTTCTGGTCAGCTGCATGTCTGCGTCCCTCGAATGCTGGGCTGGCTCTACTGCTTCTGCCAGGCCTTGTACTGCGGGGAGTGGATTTCCAGTGCTGAGCTCCTCAGTCTCCTGGGGGAGCCCCTGGCCCTGCCTGTCCCATCTGGCTTGCTGGTGAGGACGTTGGTGTCCATGTTGCCAGGGGATCTGGTCCTGTCGTTTTCTGGTGGTGTTGGCCTGGCCCGTGTTACCCCGTCCGTGTGCCTGTGTGTGCACTATGCGGGTTTCACTGGCCCTGGGCAGGAAGAACAGAGAGGCTTCACTTCTGCTCCCTGAAGCCATGTGAGGAAGTCCCGTCTGCTTTGAGAAGCAAGGACCTCTGTGTTATGAAGGTGTCTGTGTGCCCTCACGCCAGCTCTGCGCGGTGGGCCACTCGGGATGGTTCTCCCTGAAAGCTGTTCTCTTGTCCTGGGGTTGTCCACTTGTGAACGAAGCCTTCATCTGTGTGCTCCTCGGGCCCTCCACTCCTCCACTCGCAGACCCACCGAGTTCTTGGTGAAGTAGGACATGGCCCAGCAGCCACAGCCAGGGGAGGGGGACAGGCGCACGTGGCTGGGACACCAGGCAGCATGTGTGGGTGTGGAAGCCGGGGTTAGGACAGCTCTGGCTTCTTGCTCGACCCCTTGGAGCAGGAGACCATGTTTGGAGGGTGCACAGGAACAGAGTTCTGGAAGGTTCCTGGAGAACACAGCTTCACACACCCAGGTCCCTTTGCTCTCAGGTCTGTGGGAGGCCTCTTGCGCCCCTCGCTCTCAAGTGCTCAGGGAGATGAGCGTTGTCAGTCCAGTGAGGTGCCCTTGAGCTAGACCCGGAGGTCAGAGGCATGAGGAGACTGAGTGCCCCAGAGTTGCTGGAAGCTTCCACACATACTGGGAAGTCCGTTCTAGACCACAAAGACCAGGTGTCTCCTGGAAGGCGAAATGCTTATGCAGGAGTCGAGGCTGGTGGGCAGCCTCCAGGGCCTTCGCCTTCCCCTTGACGAGCTCCCAAGTGAGACAAGTCTGCTTCAGAAATACCACTTGGTGTTTACCACAGAATTGCAAGTTATTATCCTAGAAAGGTTTAACTTAAGCAATGCATTCATCAGAGAATAGGAGGGAAGTCTCTTTTGGGGTGATAACCCTGACGATTCCTGCTCACGACCTGCGTGGGGCGGGAGTAGGTGTGGGCCAGCTGGAAATAAAGGCTGGGATAAGAAATAAACACAGGGGCGGGGCGGGGCGGGGGCTAGCAGTGGCGCGCTTGTCTGGCATGTGTGAGGCACTGGGTTCAATTCTCAGCACCACATATAAAAAAATAAACGTCTATCAACAACTAAAAAGATAGTAAGGAAAAGAAATACACAAAAAAGATGAGAAATGTGTCTATATTCACTGACGGGTGGACGAGCCCTTTGGGCACTGACCGGTGGATGAGTCCTTGGTCTGATCCTGACGAGGAAGAGGCCCGCAATTGCTTTGTTCAGAGTGGAACCCACCAGAAGGAGCCAGTGAGGAGCTTCTTCAGGAAACAGGATGAGTGGGGAAGACAGTTGTTTGGAGCTTGGCAGTCACGCCCATGTCCTGGCGGCTGCGTTGGAACCAGGGATGTGAGCTAAGGCAGGGCATGGCTGACCTGGACTTTCTCGGACCAGGGAATTTCACCCAGGAGTTCCCAGGAAACCAGCCTCCCCGCCTTACGGCGGCTCAGACAAACCCGTAGTTCACACACGGCTTCCAGCAGCTGGTGTTCCAGGCTTCCTAGATGGGAATTTGTGATTCGAGATGATTCCCCGGACTCTGCGTGGTCAGGAATAGTGTAGGACTGACCCTCACTGGTTGGCCTGTCCTCCTAACTAGAACGTGGGCGTCAGGAGGGCCCCTGCGTGCTCAGCACAGCCCCAGCCCTCCTGACGCCGCCGTGTGGTCCGCAGGAGGGGCTCCGCACACTGTGTGTGGCCTACAAGAGCATGGCCCCCGAGGAGTACGAGGGCGCCTGCAGACTGCTGCAGGCCGCCAAGGTGGCCCTCCAGGACCGGGAGAAGAAGCTCGCAGAGGCCTACGAGCAGATCGAGAGGGACCTCATCCTGCTTGGTGCCACGGCCGTGGAGGACAGGTAAAGGCACACACCTGCCCACCCCAGGCCCGCGACGCAGTGGGCGGCCAGGGTGGGTGAACGTCCTGGGGGGCTGTGGCCAGAGGCCACTTTGCTGTCCAGAAACAAGGGGGCTGAAGCACACTTCTCAGAAAGCCCATTAGGGATCATCAAGGTCCAGGTTTCCGTGGTCCTCCAGGGTCAGCGAGGGGCCTCGGCTGAGCTTGCTAATGTGTTCCCTCCCCCCCCTCCCCTCCCTCCCCCTCAACATATTTCTCATTGCCCTTTGAAGAAGCTTAGGATAGCCCGGGACTGCTGCAGGGCCTAGTGATCGTGACTGGTGGAAAGCACCAATCACAGGTGTCCCAGCCTCCAGGTGGCTTCCCGCCTCCACAGCGGTCAGTGAGGAGTAGGCCTTCCTGGGGCTGCAAGCACAGCAGGACGCCAGGGGTTCTGCTGGGGGAGCAAAGCCAGGGCCACACTGCTGCTCACGGCTGCTGCTCATGGTGAGGAGAAAGTCCTCGGGGCTGACCTCCATGTTCCGGAGCCTTCTGTGAACACTTCACGTGCTCCTTCTGACGGGAGTGTGGTGCAGCACAGAGCTGTGGCTGGCTGTGTGCCTGCGCACTGTGCAGTGGGGACCCAGGCCTCCGCGGGAGACCCGCCCTGAGGCAGACAGGCTTTAGCAAGCCAGGACTGTGGGGCGGCCGTGGCCCTGTGCCCGGGAAGGGGAGGGATGCTCAGCTAGACAGGTGGCCACCAGGTGGCCACAAGGCAGCCATAGAGCAGGTGCACGGAGCCTGGGGGTGGAGGGTCAGTGTGGCTGACCTTGGGACATGGAGATGGAGAGGTGACCCCTGGGGCACAGGGGATGAGTGGCTGTGAAGAGATGGCAGTTGATTACAAGTGATCTCTTTGAAACACCAGCCAACACTTGCAAACCTCTCTGGGACTCATTCCTGCCCCCCAATTTAAATCTCATCAAATATTAAAACTCTAATTACAAATAATTATTATTAGAGGGGTTTTTTTTGTTTGTTTGTTTGTTTTTTGCTTTCTGTGATTTGTGATTGTGTGACCTGGACAGTCCTGTGCAGGGAGTTCCTCCCAAGTCCAGGCACGTCGCTGCACTTCACCTGAGCCCAGTCCCCCACCCGCACTGGGTGGGAGCAGCGTGTGTTGACCCACCTCCAACAGTCAGGGCTCTCAGACCTGGAGGGGACGGCAGTCACTGGGTGGGACGCTCGTGGCTGTGACCCCACCAGCACCCACAGACTGGCGCAGGCTGACAGTGTCAGCAGAGTGTCCTCGCAGTGAGCCTCGGCCAGCTGGCAGGAGGGAGGTGGTGGTCCATGGTAGACAGGAAGGGAATCCCCCACGTGCGTCGAGGGCATCTGGCCTATGGACCCGGGCAGCACCCTCAGGACGTGGTGTAACTTGGGTTTGGGATTCCAGTTTGGTAAAAGGCAGTCAGACAGAGCAGGTTGTAGCAAAAGAACTGAAGTGACTCCTGCGACCACCCCACGCCCCGTTTTCCTGCGAGAGACCATTCCCCATGGGCCACGAGGATTCCTCACACTGCCTGCTGCCCTGTCCACGTGGTGGGTTTCAGCTGGACAGAACTGGAGGTGGCCAGTGGCGACAGTGTGTGGACGCTCTGTCTGGCCTGTCTGCTGGTGTCGCGAAGCGCCATGAACGCTGCGGTGAGATGGCCAGCAGCAGCCGCGTGCTTGGATTCTGCAGCGCGTCCCTCTGCAGCCTCAGGCTCCTGAAGCCCTCTCCCTGGCTTTGTGCTCTGGGGCTCACCTGCTGGTTTCTCCCCGAAGGCTCCAGGAGAAAGCAGCCGACACCATCGAGGCACTGCAGAAGGCGGGCATCAAGGTCTGGGTGCTCACCGGGGACAAGATGGAGACGGCTGCGGCCACCTGCTATGCCTGCAAGCTCTTCCGGAGGAGCACGCAGGTGCTCGAGCTCACCACCAAGCGGATCGAGGAGCAGAGTCTGCATGACGTCCTGTTCGAGCTGAGCAAGACCGTCCTGCGCTGCAGCGGGAGCCTGACCAGGGACAACTTCTCAGGGTGGGTGCCCTCCTGCCCCTGAAGGGTCAGGCCCAGCCTCCACTGGCAAGTCCTGGGGTCTCCCCATCCTTACAGGGATCTGGGTCTCCTGAGAGCATGAGCACAGGTCCTCCTGGGTCAGGTTGAACTTGGGACTGAGTCCTGGACCTCTCAGTCGTGGACTGAGACACGTCTCCCTGCTCCTCTGTGTCGAGGTGCAGGTGCAGACTGTGGGCAGGGTTGAGGGTACGGGAAGACAGACTGAGCACGTGTTCTTGTCTTCCTCTTTTTTTAAAGTGTTTTCATTGGGATAATTCTTGACTGCTTCTAAGACTCAGGGGCTCTGCGGCAGATGCCAGAGAGAGTATCCAGGCAGGCCGGGGTTATCAATAATGCAGGTGGTCTGTCTGGGGCGAGGCAGCGTGCTGGGATGTCCGGCAGTCTGACAGACACAGTGTACAGGGCTGCCGTGCTGGCCTGCGGCGCGTCTTCTGAGATGGGGCTTGTTTAGCTGGTTTTAGATTCCCATTAGTGTGGGCAGAGCATGTGAGTGCTCTCATCAAATGCAAATTTTAAATTATTCATAAATAGACGAGGATAGTTCTCTGTGCCTGAGATGCATTTGGGGATTGGGAGTATTTGTCATTTTGAAGGCTGGCAAAGAGAGTGTGTCACCTCTGTTCTCATCAGCTTGGGTTATTGGGCAGGGAGTCTGTGGCTGCGAGCTGTACACACAGACGGGGGTTCAGGAATCTGGACCCAGGGTAGGCTGACAGACAGAGGCCCTGTTCCCAGAGCTTCCCACGAAGCTGTGGCTCTGTCTGAGGAAAACAAGAACATTTCATTAAAATATCATCATAGTTGTTACATGCAATGCTCCGAAGGTTGCCTTGATGAAGTGGAGGCCCGGCGGCTTAGTCCTGGGGGGTGGCAGCACCTGTAGGTTCTAAAACATGGATCTAGCGATTGAGTGATCTTTCTTATTTGTGTGGCCTAACAGACTCTCAGCGGATATGCAGGACTACGGTTTAATTATTGATGGCGTGGCGCTGTCATTAATCATGAAGCCCCGAGAGGACGGCAGTTCCAGCAACTACCGAGAGCTCTTCCTGGAGATCTGCCGGAACTGCAGTGCTGTGCTCTGCTGCCGGATGGCGCCCTTGCAGAAAGCCCAGGTGCGCCCCTTCGTGACCCAGGGATGCGTGCTGAAACACCAGCCCTGTCCCGAGGTCCCTCAGCCCCGACTCCTAAAAACCCTAGTGTGGTAGCACCTTTAGAAACAGAGGCAGAAGTGGCAGAGGTTTCAGTCACCCTCCCTGACTAGTGAGTGTGGAGTCCAGGGTGGCCCTTCCAGGTACAGTGGCTAGGAGGGTGCTGGCTCCCTCCTGAGAAATGAAGAAAGGAGGGGACTGGCATTTACTGAGTCCCTGCTGTGTGCCATCCCCAGTCATCAGTGCTCTGGCCTTCAGCCCTGCGGGATGAGTAGGTCCTGACCTTACCAGCTGGCCTACGTGTCCAGAGCATGCAAATTGGACTCTTGCCAGTCCAGCTCCAAACTTTGGTCCTACCCCCTTGAGTTCTTATGGGAGACACACCTGAAGTGTTTCCAAAATACTTCTAACTGCCATTTAAATGCATTATGGGAACTACGTGTAAACATGGCGTCTTTCCAAACTCAGTAGACCTGAAGCCCCAACTTGATCGCAGCACATCTTAGATACAATAGGCCAGCATCTAAACTGTTCATTAAAGAAATCTGCAACTTCTCAGATTGGCCCAGTAGTTAAGGTAAAATAAATCTTGCACAAACTCTAAGAACCAAGTGCAAGGACTGGTGGTCAGCACGTGACATGTGTGACGCTCACCTCTCACTAAGAGCCAGGGCCTCCCTGGGCAGTTCTCAAGGAGGTGCCCCAGGCTCAGGAATCATGTGCATCCTGTTTCCATGAACTTACTTCGTTCCTTCCCTCCTCTAATATGTTCCACTAAATCTGTTTCAGTTACTTCCCAGATGCAGCTAAGGTTTTCTGAACCAGTTCTAATTTCTCAATTGGCTTTTGAAAAGCTTTCTACATTGAATTTGCATGCCAGTCTCTCATCTTGAAACCTGCTTCCCATCTTTCAGTCTCACCCCTACACCAGTGCACTTGGCACCTACGTGGGGGAGACCACAGAGAAAGCTTGGAACCCTAGAAGTCATTCATTGCACGCAGGTGCCAGGTTAGCTCTGCGCACAGGACAGTTTTGAAGAGTAAGATAGCCAGAGAACCACGGCTCGCTCTTTAGACTCGCCGCCTGACACCAGCCCGGCTCTGCAGACCTGCTCATGGAGCCGAGTTGGCACCTGCCCTGGTATCTGAGTCGTGGCCAGCCATGCAGCTCACTTGATGGCCCTTTCACAGCCTGTCGCCATCGTATCTCCCACGTCTCACTTTATTCTGCTGGTTTCCAAATAGGGATGACGTTCTGCTGTATAGAGGGAAGCAGGCTATGGTGAATTAGCTCCAAGCCAGCAGCGCTCCCACCTCACCCCTTAGCTCTGCCTATGTGTGCCACCCTTGTGTGCCTCTATGTGTACTGTTAGGGAATAACCCTGGCAGATAAAGCAGAGGAGTCAATTTTGTTATCTTTTCTAGATTGTTAAGTTGATCAAATTTTCAAAAGAGCACCCCATCACCCTGGCCATCGGTGATGGCGCCAATGACGTCAGCATGATCCTGGAGGCCCATGTGGGCATAGGTGAGCCAGGGGGAGGCTGCGACAGGAGGCTGCCCTGGCTGGGCCGGCTCCCAGCTGGCTCCTCACTCTCCATGCTCGCAGGGGTCATTGGGAAGGAAGGCCGGCAGGCGGCGCGGAACAGCGACTACGCGATACCCAAGTTCAAGCACTTGAAGAAGATGCTTCTGGTCCACGGGCATTTCTACTACATCAGGATCTCTGAGCTGGTGCAGTACTTCTTCTACAAGGTAGGCAGTCTCCACACCTCCCCCTCGGGCCGCGTGTGCCACCAGGACAGCCTGACCCTGGGCAGGAAGGAAGGGGTGTGTCTCTCACCATGGGAGGCTCCCCAGCACCTCCTCCCCCCCAGATCTCACTGTGGAGCTGACGGCTCCAGCAGTGGGGTGCCTGTGGGGCACCATTTGTACCTCTTCCAAGAGCCCGGCTCCCTGGGCAGTAGCTTATTTCCTGGCTTTGCTGACCCCTTCCTGACAGAGTCCCTGTACACTGTCTGTGTCACCGCAGCCAGAGCAGGGTTTTAGTGGCCACTGAAACGAGAAGAGAATTTCCAGAGCCCATTCTGTGCTCCTCTGCAGGACGCAGAGCACGTCTGGGTTGGTCCCCACACAGAGTAGATGGTGTGGGCTCTGATCCTCTGGAGACCGTCACTGACCTAACGCCTGCGGCTTGCCTTTCAGAACGTCTGCTTCATTTTCCCCCAGTTTCTGTACCAGTTCTTCTGTGGGTTCTCACAACAGGTCAGTCCTCACGTCCTCTAAGTCAGGAGCCTCTCCTTGCCTTGCTGCCCTTCCCTGGAGGGTGGCTGCAGTGGGGAGAAGAGACTTTGGGACATCCAGGCCACCTTGCCACAGGGACAGTGAGCAAGCTCACTACTGTTCCTCCCACTGTCCCTCCCACTGCCCGGGGCCCATCAGCAGGCGGGTATGGGATCAGGTGCAGGCCACAGTGCTGAGGAGCCTCTGGGCGGGTCTGCTGGCCTCAGGTGTTGGAGAGGCAGGACCCACCTCCCAGCCCCCAACTTGGGGTGTAGGGTCCACACTGGAGGTACTCATGGGTGTCTGTGTCATCCTTGGGGCCAGAGGCCCTGCAGTGTGCCAGGGGCAGGGGTGGTGGCCTGGGATGGGGACAGGGACAGGATGAGGGGGCTCCTCAGCCCTGCTTCCCAGGTGACACCTGCGTGTGCCAGTGCACAGTGTGCCAGCTGTTTTTCTGAAGCATCCAGGACCAGGCAGGTGAATCTGGAGGGTGGCTGTCAGAACTGCAAATCCTTGTTCCACTTCTTCTTCCCTTTGTCCCCACTTGGCAATCTGCAGTGACAGAATGGGTGGGTCAGAGCCAGGAGGGGCCAGCTGCAGCTTTGTCCTGGCCCTGTGAGGCTTTGTAGTCATGCTGTCCCCTCTGCCTGCAAGGGTGGCTCTGGGTACACTGTGGGCACATTCTGTGCCCAGCTGTGGTTCTCTGTGTTAAGTGAAAGAGGACACCAGCAGTCTATGCAGGAAGTGAGGTGGTCAGCGGACGCCCTCTTCCTCCAGACCCTGTACGACACCGCGTACCTGACCCTCTACAACATCAGCTTCACGTCCCTCCCGATTCTGCTGTACAGCCTGATGGAGCAGCACGTGGGCATCGACGTGCTCAAGAGAGACCCTTCGCTATACAGGTGGGTCCCCACCATCCCAGTGGACCTCCCCTGCCCAGAAGCACCCAGGGACTGCCTCAGTCCTTCCGGTCAGCACCGACAGACACGTTCAAACCTGGGGATGTTAATGGACTGTGCACTTGCCGCCAGGAGCCCTACCAGCAGGAGTGTGGCCTTCGCCCCCAGGTCAGAGATGGCGGAGAGGGGACGCACGTCAGGCCAGTCTGTTTGATGACTGTGGAAGAACTAGGGATGAGGATGTCGGGCTTCTTGTGACCATGAATTCATGGCCTGGATCACCCTTTAGAACCAAGTGTGTTCTGTTCAGAAATGTTGGTGGATCTGATTTCAGTGTGATCTTTTCTTCTTAAAAAAAAAATGTAATTAATAAAGGATAGATGTTTTTCTGTTATTTCAGAACTGCCATTCAGGATCTTTGGCAGACTTGATGTTCCTGTTTGTCTTTTTAAATTAAACATGTATTTTTCCTCCAATTTAGACTCACAGGTGGTTGCGGAGCGGACTCCAGGGAGACTCCACGTGCTCTCATGCGGTTTCCCCAAAGCCCGCACATTGGGAACCGCGGGGCACGGAGGCTCTCACCACACTCTCGTCTTCCTCAGGTGGCCTGTGTCCACCCTGTTTGGGGGTCAGGCATATGCGGCGGTGCAGCGGTGCAGCCACACGGGTCGCCTTGTGTAATGCTGTCCCCTTCCCTTTCCCACAGGGACATCGCCAAGAACGCGCTGCTCCGCTGGAGGGTGTTCACCTACTGGACCTTCCTGGGGCTATTTGATGCGCTGGTGTTTTTCTTTGGTGCTTATTTCATGTTTGAAAACACAGTCGTGACCAGCGGTGGACAGGTCAGTACTGTCCTCTGGTGGCTGAGGATGATCCCTCACCCCATGTGATCACGCTGTGAGAATAGTAGCTCAGCAGGGCTCCCAGGCCCTGCGGGTGGGTCGCAGACGCCTGTGCGTCCAGCAGACACGTCCAGGGTCACGTGGCAGCAGGGCAGGGCCTCTGGGGTTCCCGGGCATGCTGTGTGACCTTCCTTCCATGGCCAGCTCAGGGCCAGTGTGCCACTATGGCATCGGGCAGCACTCCCGGGCGCGGGGTACATTGGCGTAGCGTGCCCGGGCAGGCCGTGCCCCGCGGCAAGCAAGGTGCGTCCCGGGCGCTCGACACTGGCCTGCTTCCTGGGGTCTGTTTTATTTGTATCTTGCTTTTTTCTCTCTGCTACTCGCCTCCTTCACCCTCAGATAGTGACCACCAACACACACATGGTAAGAACCGTGGGTTTGTCCTTCCTCTGTGTTTTCTGGAGTGCACTGCAATTAAAATATTTCTCGAAAATATTTTCACATGTGACCTCTACTGTGTGCTTTGTGGGTAGAAATGCTGTCAGTTCTCCTGCCCTCTACTGGCCAGAGACCTGTGTGTTCCGGCCATCTCTCTCCCTGTCCCCCCACCCCAGGTCTGTGTCAGGCTCTGTGGATCTGAACCCTCTTCATGGTGATGAAGGGCAGAGTCAGCAGGGATGAGAGGCCTGAGGGCATGTTTCAGCTGGCCAGGGAGCTGAGGGGTGTTGGGCAGACTCCAGAGTGTCCCTGAGGGTGCCAGCCCTAGGCCCAGTGTGGTCCTCCCTGAGGGTCACAGCCCTGGGCCCAGCGTGGTCCCCCAGGGTCCCAACATGGGGCTGGCATTCCGAGGTGCGTTGGAGGGCAGCTTACCAACAGAAGGCTTTTCATTCCCGTCCCCGGCACCGTCTTCCCCTGGTGGCCGCCCATGTCTGCCCCGCAGCCTGTGGGTGGGGACACAGAGGCCCTGCCGTGAGTCCTGAGGATGTGCTCCCTCTTTGGTTTTCTCATGGCCGAGAGGTGCGGCCCTTTCCCGTAGCCTAGGTGGTCTTCCGTGAGGCCAGTCCTGCAGCCTGCTGAGGCCGCGCTACTGCTCCGGGGCTCAGTCCCTGCGGCTGCTCCTTGCCCTGGTTTGCCAGGCTGTGTGGTTCCGGCACGGCCTCCACCATCGCTGTGGCTCCAGAGCTCTTTACTTCTTCCCTCTCCCTGGCCTTTTCCCTGGCTCGGGCCTCCTGTTGTGTCCTGGACCTCGATCTCGGGAGGTAGTGGCATGTGGGTGGCACGGCAGTCATCACTGGCTCCACTTCCCGGCTGGCCTCTGCCTCGTACTGACAGCACCCTGTTCTCTTGGACGTTCCTAGAACAGAGGTCGAGGAGACCAGTGGAGGACCAGGGGTGGTGCGGGCAGGCCCTGCATGCGTCCCTCTGGTCAGGGGAGGACACAGCTGCTCTCCCTGGAAAGGCAGGCCAGCTGCTGCTCAGGCCTTCCGGCCGGCACTCCTCAGGGCCCCTCGTCCCCTCCAGCCAGGCTGTGCTGCCACTGGCCGGGGCGCCACTGTTACCTCTGGGGGACCCCACGTCCTGCATCCCTTGTCTCCTGAGAGAGGTGTTTCAGCAACATGTCCCAACCTTGTACTCCCTGCCCCTTGTCACATCACTGGAACTTGAAATGGGGTCGGAAAGAGTCCAAGGTGGAGGCAGCCCAGGGCGTCGTGTGCAGCCACACAGCCTCAGGGGACATGGGTGGCCCCAGCTGCATTCACCGGCTGTCACAGCAGGTGCAGGATGCAGTCTCCTCACCTAAGAACTGGGAGGTGCCTGGCGGCGATGGGTGCCCACCCGGTTCTGGGACGTTCTGTGCTGGACTCCCCAGCAGGCTTGCTCCAGGCCCCTAAGGCCCCCACAGCTGAGACTGCACGGCCATCCAAGACCACGGTCACCAACAACCACAGAGGTGACTCAGGGCTGCCCAGGAGTTCAGGGTCAGGATGACCCAGGCCACCCCATGCGTGATGTGCCTGCCCCAGTGGCCTTCAGGGAGCCCTGTCGGCTGCATCCAGCGTGTGCGCGTGTCCTGGGCAGTCCAGAGCCCACTCACCACCAGACAGGAGCAGTGTCAGGCAGGGTCAGCAGAGATCAGGAACTCCGCGTCTCCCAGCAGCGACCCTCTCGGTTCTGGGGTTGCAGCTTGGTGATGAGACGCTCTCTGATGGCATTCTCCATGGCCCAGGTACATCTTACAAGTAGTCTAGAAGTCTGTCTTGATGGTCAAGCCCTCACCTGGACTTCACAGCGCAAATCCCAAGGCACTGCCATCGTGTCTGCTGCGTGGCAGGTTCCTGCGTGAACACTGGAGTTCAGAGCAGGCCATGGTAGAATTCAGGAAGACCAGGAGGGTGGTTGAGATGCCAGCATTCGGGGCGGGGGAGGTGCGGCCACACCGCTCCAAGCAGAGGCGTACTTTGGGGGAGCGTCCCCCACGCAGGCACATTGGCGTGCTGGAAGGTGTGAAGCAGAGCGTCCTATGAGAATGCTCATCCTCAGAGGTGTCGGAGAGGCAAGGAGGACTGAGTGGACGCCCCGTGAACATGGGAACCTGGCTAGGGAGGGGCAGGGAGACCGTGACTGCCAGAGGCTCCGTCCCCTGGGTTGCTGGTGCAGGAATGCAGGGGTGTGCCGCAGAGGTGCTGGCCATGGCTGAGGGGTGTGTCCTCACGTTAGGATGGGTCCTGAGAAGTCAGAAGAGGAGTGTCGCTGGGGGTCGGATCGTCCCTCTGACGAGGAGTGTCCTGGGGGCCCATCCACCTCCCACCCAAGATCCCCAGACTCTCAACCTAACCAGGACCGTTGGTAGCTACCAGATGAGATCAGGAGCCCACAGCAGAGGAGCTCCGTGCCCGCCACCCAGTGACCTGGCCAAGGGCTGTGGGCACAGAGGGTTGGTGCTCAGCACTTCCCGGGTTCCTGGCTGAAATTCACAGCTCAGGTCTCAAGATAGCTGAGCCTTGCCGTCCGCCTGTGAAAGTGGATGGTGGCTCACATGTTTTAGTGGACCCCAGCCAGAGGCCTAACGCGTCTCCCTGGGACTGCCATCAGCCAGCCCCTTGAAGAGGCATGGCAGTGAGGTGGAGGGCCGCCTCCGTCCCCGGCCCAGCATGTCCTCCTGGTGTGCTGCTGCCGAGGCTCTGGGGGACGTGGCATGATGTGCTGTCGTCTGGTTTTGTAGACACCTGCGAGGACAGGGAGCCCCTCTCTCCCTACAGCTCCCCAGGGCCCCAGCAGTCGCTCAGTACCACTGCTCCGACCCTCGGCCTGGTGCCCTGGGAGGTGGTGCCAATCAGCAGCTGGTCTCGGGCTGAGACCTCCCTGCCTAACGATGAGGTGGGCTGGGCGTCTCTGAGAGGACACACACCTCCCCTGCGCGAGGCCCCAGGTGCAGGCCAGCCCCAAAAGAGGCCGTGAACCCAGGCAGGAAGCCTCTGGACCACGCAGGGTCTCCCTGTGCACCGTCCCCACTCGGGGCCACACAGTTCCTCCCAAGTCACCGTCCCGGGCATGCAGCAGTGCCTCTGGCTTCTGCCCAGTAGATGCAGGTGCCAGAGACATCCCAGGCACAGCTAGGCATGCCCTGCGGGCGTGGTGCCCTGGCCAAGGAGCTCTGTGGGTGCAGATCTGAGCTTTTGCTTGCCTGTGTTGTCCCATCCGAGGAGAGAGGCTGACTTGACCAGGACACGAGCCCAGGGTGTGGTGAGCAGCTGTGCCACTAGGGCCCCGGCACTGAGCGCTGACTCTCCCAAAGTCCCAGCCCGTGTGCCCCGGAGTCCCCAGTGCCTTCCCTGCTCACTGCGTGGACCAGAACTCGTGGCCTGCACCTCACAGAAGTCACTGCCGGGTGTGGCCCTGGCTGGGCATCTTAGGTCGAAAACTGCCCTAGAAGGCCACTGCATCCAGCCTTCTGGTCCTTTGTAACACAGAGCTCTGATTTTGCCTTAGAGTGGGGCCAGGGGCATTCTCTGAGAAGCACAGCTCTAGCACCCCACAGGCTGGGTGTGGGCCACTCGCGGAGGACAGGACCTTCACGGTGGCCACTGTTGGAGGCGAGGCTTCCCTGCGACTGACCTCTCCCTGGGAGGGGCATCTCTTACTCTGCGTGCCTTGTCTCTGCTGGAGGTGTGTTGTCTGTGGCTGGACGTGTCTGTACTTCCCGCCGTCCTCCAAGGCCACTGCTAGAGGAGGGCAGCTGTGAACCCACTTGGTGCTCCCTCCTCCTGCGCTCGGTGGCTGGCGTCTGTGGCATCTGGCCACTGGAAGGGCGGCCCTTGTCCCACTCTGTCCCGTGTGTCTGCTTGTCCCCTTTCCTGAGGTGCTGGACAGTGTGCTCCCTGTCGCCCGTGTGTCCGGCACTCCTGGCTGTTTCTCAGTGTTGTCCCCAGCAGCAGTGTCTGTCCAGCAGCCTCTCACGTCCTGGGCTTGTTCTCAGACGGGGCAGAAGCGCATCTGGGCACTTGGGTCACTTGTCTCTGCATAAAGCAGAGGCCAGGAGGTGCCTTTTTGACCCAGCTGTGGGGGCTTGACCTTCACTGGGCAGCGCTGGGCAGGGCCAGGTCAAGGCAGGCCGTAGCCCCGCCCCGCGCAGCCTCCGGTCTGTGTGGCTAGGCGTCATGTTTGCCGTGGCCTTGGGAGCGAGGGGCTGCGTGCGCAGGCAGTCACTCGACTCTTCTCCACAGATGTTCGGGAACTGGACCTTTGGGACACTGGTGTTCACGGTCATGGTGTTCACCGTCACGCTGAAGGTGGGTCTTCTCTGAGCCCTCCTCGTGGCCAGCTGCTCAGAGCAGTCTCACACCCCACGGCTCTGAGCCATGAACCCACACTGAGGCTGATCCACCTGCCCAGGGCCACCCCCAGCTCCCCTTCCCTGCCTAGACTCATGAGGCACCATGTCCCCACGATCCTGGGCGACCTGGTCCCTGAACTGCAGTAACAGAAGTAAGCGAGGAAGTCTCTACTCCAGTGGCGGATTCAGATCAGAATGCTTTCAGAGGGACCATCCCGCCAGAGCCCGCAGGTCAGCCCGAGCCAGCTCTCTGAGGCCAAGTAGCATCCTATGAAGTCCCCTGCCACCCAGCCTGCAGACAGTAGGAAGGGTCGCAGAGGCATCTCTGTGCCGTACACCAGCCTGGCGCTGTCCCTGCGGGCGAGCCGGGAGCTGGTGGCAGGGCTGGGGTGGATGAGCTGGTGGCAGGGCTGGGACAATGAGCCGGGAGCTGGTGGCAGGACTGGGGTAGGTGAGCCGGGAGCTGGTGGCAGGGCTGGGACAATGAGCCGGGAGCTGGTGGCAGGGCTGCGGTGGGTGAGCCGGGAGCTGGTGGCAGGGCTGCGGTGGGTGAGCCGGGAGCTGGTGGCAGGGCTGTGGTGGGTGAGCCGGGAGCTGGTGGCAGGGCTGCGGTGGGTGAGCCGGGAGCTGGTGGCAGGGCTGGGGTGGGTGAGCCGGGTGCTGGTGGCAGGGCTGGGACAAGGAGCCGGGAGCTGGTGGCAGGGCTGGGACAAGGAGCCGGGAGCTGGTGGCAGGACTGGGGTAGGTGAGCCGGGAGCTGGTGGCAGGGCTGCGGTGGGTGAGCCGGGAGCTGGTGGCAGGGCTGTGGTGGGTGAGCCGGGAGCTGGTGGCAGGGCTGCGGTGGGTGAGCCGGGAGCTGGTGGCAGGGCTGGGGTGGGTGAGCCGGGAGCTGGTGGCAGGGCTGCGGTGGGTGAGCCGGGAGCTGGTGGCAGGGCTGCGGTGGGTGAGCCGGGAGCTGGTGGCAGGGCTGGGGTGGGTGAGCCGGGAGCTGGTGGCAGGGCTGCGGTGGGTGAGCCGGGAGCTGGTGGCAGGGCTGGGACAAGGAGCCGGGAGCTGGTGGCAGGGCTGGGACAAGGAGCCGGGAGCTGGTGGCAGGCTGGCGGGTGGCCTTTCCTTCTCAGTTGAAGTGAGGAGTGGTTCAGGTCTTCCTAGGGAGCTTCAGGAGGTTTCAGCCCCCGCTGGGTTCTGTGCAGCTTCGTCCTGCGCGGCCTTCTGCCTCCCTCACACTGCTGACCTCCCTCTTCCCTCGCAGCTGGCTCTGGACACACACTACTGGACTTGGATCAACCACTTTGTCATCTGGGGGTCGCTGCTGTTCTACATCGTCTTTTCCCTGCTCTGGGGAGGAATCATCTGGTAAGAACTGATGAACATACTGACGCACTATGGGCCATCCCGCGTCTCCCCAGGCTCGGGGAGTGAGTCCCCTTCACCTCCTGCACTGCTGTGGGCCTGTCTGCATCCAGGTGTCCAGTACACATTCTGCTGCTGTAACAGGATACCTGAGGCTGAGTGATTTACAAACAATGGAGGTTGTCTGGACATGGCCCTGGAGACTGGAAGTCCCTGAGCTTATGCTGGACTCTGGCAAGGGTCTTGTGACACTGGAATCCTCACAGGGCAAGACAGGGCGAGCATGCCCACTGGACTATCCTCTCATAAAGCAACTGATGCCACCATGAAGTGCCTTGCTCATGGCCTGACCACTTCCCCAGGCCCTTCTGCCACAGCCCTTGACGGGAGTGGCGTTGAGACTCCACATGAGCCCTGGGGACACGTTGAACCCAGGGTCCTGGCATGCAGAAGGACAGCACACTGCACACTCTGGTGGCAGGATAGGCAGACCTGGCGAGTGAGTCATGGGGCTGTGACAGGCTCTGTGGGGACAGGCCAGCGCTGCAGCAGGCAGGGCCCTATTGTGCCCTGGAGGGCAGAGGTGATTTCCCCATGCTGTTGTGACCTACCCTGAGCCCAGAAGAGTGCACACCGCCACATGGCCTCGCTCAGGGACTGCTCAACACAAGAGGCTGTGTGCAAGTCCCACCACGTCACACGCTGTGCACACAAGTGACAGGCAGCTCCTGTCGCCCCAGGGAAGTCAGGGAGTTGGGGAGGGAGTGTCACTGCAGCTGAGGCGGCCGCAGGGGAGTGAGCGGGTAGAGGGGTCAGCCGTAGCAGCAGGGAAAGATGGCCACGCTGCGTAGCCCCCTCCCCTGGGCAGCTGGCCTCACTGGGAGGCCCAAGAGCCCCCTTGGTCCACATCTGCTGCCCAGGAGCTGTAGTCTCTGTCCCAGCCCCTCCTTCCTGGCAGCACAGGCTCCTGATCCAGTGGCAGAGCGAGCAGTGAGCTGGGGAGGGTCTCCAGCAGCCCTCCAGAGCCGGGCCAGAGTTCAGCGGCCCTCGGGTGGAGGAAGAGGGTGCCTCCGCTGGAGTGCGCCTGAAACTGGGTTCTGCTCCCGCATCACTCACTTCCTGCCTTTTGGCACAGGCCCTGCCCACCCCGGCCTTTCCAGCAGCTTCTGTGCCCTAGGACTCCACTCTGTCCCCTGTCACCTGCAGCCCTGCCACCTGAGGTGCCCATCGGCTGTAGCTGGAGGTGGGCTCTGCCTCTCCCTTTCCCACTCGCGGCACCTGCACCACGGAGCAGGACACACAGACCACCTGAAAGCAGGGCCCTGGTCACGACGGGCTGGCCAATGGGTGCGCAGTCCCTGTACTCCACCTGCAGACGCCCAGGGTCACCCCGACATCCAGCCTCGTCCCGTGCTGGGTCTTGTGGCAGGAGCTCTTGCTGGTCAGGGCTGCCCCACCTCTGTGGTGAGGGGCAGGCTGTGTCCAGGCCCAGGGGTCGCCACTCTGCTCTTGTTTCTTCTGCTGTCCTGAAGCTGAACTTCAGGGACTTCTGGCTCCCTCTGGGATGGCCCTCCCTCCCACCAGGACCCTGTGCTGTGGAAGGTCCTGCCCTATTTGCTCTCGCGTGAGCGCTCCAGAGCAGGCAGCTGGTGCCCTGCCCAGTGCTGTCCACAGCAGGAGCCGGACTCTCCAGAGCAAACGAGCTCCTCATCAGGCGTGGGAAACCGCTGGGACCCATGTGTCCCTCCCAGAGGGCTGACGGCCCTGGCTGTGTCCCCTGTCTGCAGGCCGTTCCTCAGTTATCAGAGGATGTACTACGTGTTCATGCACATGCTGTCCAGTGGGCCCGCCTGGCTGGGCATCATCCTGCTCATCACCGTCAGCCTCCTCCCAGATGTCCTCAAGAAAGTCCTGTGCAGGCAGCTGTGGCCGACAGCGACGGAAAGGACCCAGGTACGGAGTCCACCCAGGCCGGTACGCGACCCTGGCTTTACGATTGGGACGTGTTAGTAGCAGGATTGTTCAGAGGTCAGCCCAGATCTTGCCAATCAGCTTCATAATGATGCATGATTTCAAACTTTAAATTAGGAAAAATTCAAGATGATCAATGTATAATTTGATGATTTGACCTAAACAATCAGCTGAGAGAAGAAAGAGAACAAAGATTAATAGAAAAGATAAACTATCTTCTGTAAATCCACAGAAATTTGAATTTAATCATTACTTTAGAGGTTAGATTACATTTTTAAGGTGGATTTGGCTCAACATGTTGACGTTGTATGAAGGATTGCTGGGTGATGGGCTACCTTTTCTCCACACTCCCAAACTGGCCGACACGCAGAATTGTGGGTTCAGAAAGGAAGCTGAGCTCAGGACTCAGCCTCTGTCCCCCTCCAGAGTAACCTCAGCACTGGCCTCTTCCCTGGGACTGCGGGAGGGTGGGAGGCACCAAGCCCCATACCTGTGCAGCCTCTCCAGGACCCCAGCCATCAGTGAGGGCAGAAGGTAACCCTCAGTTAGGGGCCAGCTGGGTCACAGTCCCTTGGGAGTCATTAAAAATACAGATTTTCAAGTTACCTCCCTGCAACTTTCTCACCTCTGTGAGGTGGGCCCTGGGACAGGCTCCCCCGGGCCCCCAATGATTCTTGTGCCGTGGTAGGGCAAGACAGCTCCTTGGCGGGGAGCAGAGCTCATGGCACACAGAGGTGCACGGCAGAGGAACGCACAGCGGCCTGGCCCGCGGTCCCCCACAGCCCTCCACGGCCCAGATGCCCACCCCCAGGGGTGCCAGCGGCCCTACTTGGGATGGGAAATAGGCCAGCCCTGCCCACCTCGGAGCCCAGCAGTTGAAGGGGCCCTGATTGTGAACCTTCCCAGGACTCTGCTATCTTAACACGTTGAGACCAATGCCACCAGCCCAGGCCTCCCTCCTCTGTGCCTCCTGCTGCCCTGGGTGACGTCAGTGCCAACAGCCATGACAGGGGCCTCTGCCCAGCAGTGGTGGGCGTCCTGCGAGCCGTGTAGGTCTGTGGCCTATCAGTGAGGATGTAGGGAGGGCCACTCCAGGACCTGGAGGGGTTTGGGGTCCAGCTCACACGCACAGGCTGTGGTATCACCTCAGTATCTCCGAGACAAAGCCACCTCCAACACCAGAACACAGGGCCTGGACCCTCCTGCTCATGGGAGGAGAAGCACAATGGCTGTCCACACTGAGGCCATGTGTCCTCCCAGAGGCACTGCCCTTGGATGGGAGCCGAGCTCGGGTCTCGAGCAGTGGTGCTCTGAGACACACATGTCCCTGATGGTCCCATGCAGGGGCACGTGTGCTCGTGACGACACCCCGCACAGAGCGTGTGGTGGACACACATGTCCATGCATAGGGGAAACAGCAGATGCAGGCTGACCACGAGAGAGCAGGCTCCAGTCAGTGTCCTCTGGGTCCCCAGCTATGCCGCCTGGCCCGCAGGTGCTGGCGGACATTGAGGTGCTTGGCTGGACACACCTAGTCGGGCAGAGTTGGCAGGCGCCGCCTGCTGGAGGACCTTCCCACCTCCTCAGCCAGCAGTGGCAGGGCTACAGTGGCCTCTTGGCCCATGAGGAGCACCCAACTGAAAGCAACCTGAACCCGCACAGGAGGCGTGAGGCAGGAGGCGCGGGCGTCGGCCGGCCCCGCAGCTCAGGTCGGCTGCTGGGCCGAGAGCGTACGGGACTCGTGTGCTGTAACCAACTCACCGCTCTCTTGTCTCTCCTTCCCTCACCCTCCCTTCTCTGCCTGCTTTGCGTCCATAACCACTCCCTGTCCAAACCTCTCCCGTGTGTGGGCTCCGGACCGCGGGACGGGCAGGCTAGGAACCAGTGCCTTTCTGTTGAGCAGCCCACCGTCTTTATGCTTTCCCAGACCTCCAGCGGTCTGAGTTTCTGACCAACAGGTGACCTTCTCTGCCTTTTGCATGCTTGGGATCATGGCCACAGGAGGCGGGGTGAATTTGGTGTCAAGGCCAGCCAGCACGTTAGGAAGCACGGTGACTTGCTGACCGTGAGCTGTATCTCCCCCCAGCACAACCCGCTGGCCTGCCTGGGGTCCTTAGCAGTGGCAGGGTCCACACTTGTTCTCAGATACAGCCACTCAGCACCAGCCACCCAGACGCTCCTCAGACTGTCTCAGCATGGCCCTGCCCTCCTTGGCCCCTGGGGGATGGACAGAAGACCTCCTCCCACACAGCTGTGGGGAAACTGAGGGAGGCAGGATGAGCGGTGTGCTCAGGGCCCCCAGGGTCACAGGGCACAGCCGTGCTGATGCTGGACGTCTTTATCAAATTCCTCATGTTTTTAAAGGCCTGATTGTTCCGGAGAAAGCCTCTCGGGTGCTCTACTGAGCACTGGCCTTTTCAGCAGGCCGTTTACGTGGCTTTCTCGGTCAGCTGCACTGGCCAAGGCCTTTGCCTCCAGAGCCCAGGTGTCAGCAAGCCGAGCAGCGTCTGTGTTTGCCTCAAACCAGAGACAGTCAGGACAGCCGGGGCCCCCACCCCTGCCCTGGCTCAGGTGGGAGATCCCACGGCAAGGAAAAGGTCTCTTTCCTCTTAGTGACAGTTCATCTTTTACACACTTTCAGCTGTTAGATTTTTTAAGGTCAAGTAAATAATGGCAAACGAAGTTTTTCTAATTGGGTCATGTCACACTTTGTTAAAACAAATGACATGATTGCAGCTCACATTCTACATACTTGACAGCATTTCAGATGACATTATTAGGGACACTACAGGGAGTCACAGGAGGGGACTACAAAACTAGCTAGATCAGGCCAACTCAGACTCAGCTGTCCCAGCTGTCCACGCAGCTGGTTAGGAGCGAGTTGCTTCAGAGCACAAGCAAGGGCCAGACTCTGGCCAGGCACCCACTCCTGGCCACAAAGAGGAGCACTCTGTTGCCATGACACCACGCCATCCTGCAAAACTTTGGAGGAACCAACATTCATTCTGCTGGCCCATTCTGCTTGGCCCTTCAGACAGGTGGTTCCTCTCCCATGTCCCTGTGTGGAGCACCCAGCTGGCACACTCTGCGTAGCGACGTGCACTGCGCACGTGCCCGTGTGGCACTGCCTCTGCACCGTCCCAGGGTTCGTTCTGCACCCCTCACCTGTGAGGGGCGGCAGTCCTTCCTTTGTTCACTCTTCTGCCTGGACTCCTGCCTTCAGACCTTGTGGTTCTTGACTCTCGAACGTCCGTTTCCTCATCTCCGAGGAGCTAGCGAGACTGGGTGCGAAATCGTCCCAGACGCGGGCTCTTGACCTGGAGTGGGAGGCGCCAAGACGCCGAGGCGATGGGACAGGTGGAGGCATGCCCTCGGCCCCCTGGCAGTTCTTGGCAGTGCCTCTCTCTGCTGAGGAAGCAGCAGGGACGCTGTGGGAGCAGGCAGGTGCAGCGTGGGTTCTGGAAGCACCCATGAGCTGTCTTGTAGGAGCAGGACCTTGAGACCGACTGTGGTGGCCTGTGCAGTCTCCCGTCCTGCTCTGCCACCACACTCTGCCAGCAGCAGCCCTGGGGCCACCTCTGGCTCCGAAGGAGTTGCACGGTGCACTCGGTGCCTTTCCCTGGCAGAGGGCCCAGGATGCGCAGGGCCACCCGCAGCCCTCCCCCAGAGGGTGTAGCCCTCCCCCCGGAGGCCGCGGCGTCATGTCTTTCCTCGCCTTGCAGAGGAGCATGCAGCACAGAGCACCCGTGGATGCCGTGCCCAGCAGCGACAGGCCACTGCTGAAGGACCTCTTACCGCAGCCGCGGCGTCATTAGCTCCACGCTAGGTAACGGTGTGGCCGCTGCCCACTGGGCGTGGCCCGTGTGCTGTGACTCTCAGACTGTCTGTTCTTCCTCCAAAGTTTTGCTGTGCTGTGCCATTGTTGATAACAGAGGTTCACAATACAAAGGAACACACCCTTTGCACACCTGTGCATTTCCACCCAGGTGAGCGCACATGCCTGAGAGTAAGCTGACCAGGTAGGGCGCATGCGTGCGTGCGCGTGTACACACACACACACACACACACACTCACGGCCAGTCTCACCCAGCATGCAAGCAGTCGACTGTCCATGTCCAGCATTTGCAGACAGGAGCTGGCTCCTGGTCAGTGGTGGAAGCAGCTCAGTTCGGGCGCGAGTCGGGACAGATCCTGTTCCACATCAGAAGTGGAGCATTGCTCAGTCGCACTGGACACAGCCCAGGTGGCTCCCAGCTGACCACCATTGTCCAGCAGCTATATCTGCTGGTCTTGGGCTGTAAAGATTCCACGTTGTCCAGCACTTCAGACTCGGGGTTTGCAGTGAGCCCCATGTTTGCCAGCGGCCCCCACCTAAAGGTAGCTTTGTGCGGGCATCGTCCCTCGTGTGGACTGACTGGTACCGTTGGCCTCCCCGCCAGCTGCGTGGATGCAGTCTGTGCCGCGGGCCTCAGTGGGTGGTCACGCAGCAGCACGGCCACCTCCATCAGGTAACAGCAGGCTGAGGGCCAGGGAGTGGGGGAGGCCAGCCATCGTCCCAGGTCCCCCGGGCTAGATACTGGCCTGGACAGGGGAGTCCTGTCCTCCTCTGGGGGGGGAGCACTTCCAGGTTTGAGGGTCTCTGGGGCCTTTGTGCTTCCACCGCGTATCATGAGGGCCTGGGAGGCACCACCGTGTGTCCTGTGTCCCCCCACGTGGTTCTCCCTGGGATGTGAGAGGCCTGCTAACAGAGGTTTGTAGTTGTAGACGTGGACAGACACGTTGCCTCTGTGGCAGCTGCTGTGGGTGGACCCTCACCTCTGGGCTGGAGTTCTGTGGGGACAGGGCCTCGGGTCAGCACGGGCTGCTCCCGGGCTTCCTGAACTGACTGCCCGTTTTGTGTCTTGGCAGAGCTCGCAGCCACAGGAGTCGGTGGTTCCAGACTCGTCCCTCTCTCCTCTCTGCAGAGCTCAGGTGCACAGAGCCCCAGGCCCTTGGCTGCCCTGGGCGACTTCTGCCTAGGAAGGCAGGCGGGGTGCTCCCGGGGGCGGGGCGCTGTGCCCCCTACGGGGCCTCTCCGGCAACTGCTGTGGATCCAGCCTGAGGCGTGGGTGCTGGGGCCCGCTCAGAGCCCGTGCCACGGTGGACAGTGCCCAGGCCCAGCGCTGCAAGCTGTGCTCGCTGGTGCCTGTGCACTCGTGCGCCTCTCCTGGTGCCCAAGGAGGCGAAGCCCTGGCCGCAGGCCACTCTCTGGGGCAAGCACACCACAGTCTTTCGTCCCCTGCCCATGGCCTCCAGCGCCAGCTGGACTGTGAACGCAGACCTCGCCTCGGCCCCTCCTCTGCACTACAGCTGCAGGCTGGCTTCGCCCAGGCCTGTGTCAGCCCCGTCCCCATCTCTGTGTCCTGTCACCTGAAGAGCCGTCCTCTAGTCTGCACCTCCATGTCCAGCCCCCGTCCACAGCCGTCCAGCTCACACATGCCACCCTCTGCACCAGGCCCCTCTGCGCTTCCCCCCTGGTGCCGCAGGCTGGACGCCCCGCCTGACCCCGAGGGCGTGTCCACCTCCCGGCCCTGCGGCCTGGCCCGGCCAGTTGCCCACTACCTTAAGAAGCAGTTGTTCCTGACTACATCTGAGTCTCCTGCGGAGGGAGCTTGGCAGGGATTCCAGGTCCCCTTTCCTGTCACCAGCTGCCCTTGGAGGAGGACATTGTCATGGCGTGAGCCTGCGTGGTGTGCACCCCTGGCTGCCACACACCCACGTGGGAGTTGCCAGTTCGCCTTCCTGGAAGGGGGTTCCGGGGTGCTGGGGAAAGGTGGTGGTCCGGGGCAGGGCAGGGAGAGGTCTGGCTGGCGGTCAGACACCCACCCCTGCCGTTTGTACCGAGGTGTGGTCCTCCGAAGCCTGTCCTAGCCAGTCAGTCCCAGCGGGCATGCTGCTTAGCAGCCCCTCCACGCCTCCCCAGGTGGCTCCTGCTGTCCTTCGCAGCCCTCCTGCCTGGGAACCTGGCCAAGGTGTGTGTTGGAGGGGACAGGCGATGGGGGCTCTGTGTTACGGAGCTCCTGCTACCTGGGCTGTGGTCTGTTTCTGGGAGACTCTACCTGATGGCCTGGGTGGACCTGTCTTAGAGGAGACACTTGGAGGCTGGAGCCTCAGCCTGAGGGAGGAAGGCCAGTGCCCTCCATGCAGTGGCCCATAACGGGGACATGCTGTTCCCCAGCTGCTCGAGAGCAGAGGTCTGGGGAGTGCCGGTTCCCAGGCAGTGTGAGGTCTCACCTGCTCAACCCTTAGTCTCACAGCAGTGGCCCCACCGTGGATAGGTCAGAGCAGGACACTGTACCAAAGAGGGGTGGCCTCCCCGGCTGAGGACAGAGGACGTCGTGCCCCCCAGCCCCTTGCCGCTGTCCTGCTCTCACCCCAGTCACTTCCGTGTCACCCCTGTGGCAGCCAAGCGTGGCTAGGGCCCACACTAACCCGCAGACAGTGGTGTGTGCCCGTCGCAGCCCTTCTGAAGAGCCCAGGAGGGTCTGGACGTGACACCTGCAGGGCACAGGCTCCCCAAACGATTATCAACAAATTGTTTGTATCGTATTTTTTTAGAGATCTTGAAGTTGCCTTTGCGCTGAACTATTTTCATAGCTCTTTATATCTCTTTTATCCTTTGTTAACATATCTGACTTTTAAAGTATGTTTTTAGAGCTCTAATGCCTAAGTTCGTGGAATCGTGGCCACTTTACGTTTCTGTTCTGGTGAGAATTCCACTGTATGTTCCAATTTCTGATGAATGTGAATCTCTGGATCAGATTTGGTTCTCCATGTCTCTGTTTCCTGGTGTTTCTGGGCAGCAGTGAGTTCAGGGGCATGTGAAGGTCACGATGATTTGCTCTTCTTTGCCCTCACGGTTCTCTGCAGTGTCATCTGCTTTCCGTTTTGTTTTGTTGTTAATTTCCATCCCTCAGCCTTAAAAATAGGAGATTCCTGCTTGAGGGTTTGGTCGGCTCGACCCTGTTCTGCCTGAGTGGAGCCTCGGGTCTGGGTGTGAGGCCCTCGCAACGTCGTCTTACTCCCGGGAGGTTACTAAAGGGATGTGTCTAGTGATGGAAACAGGCACAGGCTGAAACGGAGGAGGAGACCCACGAAGGGGCCCTGCGCTTCGGCTCCGTTTCCCGCCACAGTAACTTTAAAGCAGGAACGCCAGCAGTGAGCATTTTTCGTAGCTTTGAAAATCTCCTGCCATGTGAAGGAAGGAATCATCACCTGTGAGGATGACCGGTCATGCACACCCCGTCTGCACACAGCACGTCAGCTCCTGCCAGCCGTCTGGCGACACACATTCTCTCCCGTCCCATGCCTATGTGTGAGCTCACACGTGTGTGTGCACACCCACACTGCTCTCTCATCCTGGGCACCCTGCCCCCTTCTGAGGCTCCCATGAGGGGCTGTGGCCTGGCCGGGAAGACGAGCTCTCGCGTGCGCACGGCTCACTCTGCAAAAATGAGGCTGCCCTGCAGGTACACGGGCCTGCGGACGACTCCCCGCCTGGACTAGGATGCTGTCGCCTCCCAGGGAGGTCCAGCCCCAAGTCACGGTGGAGCAACAGGGCCCAGGTCCACGGGAACTGCACACACGCCCCTGTGCTTCTGAGCACACCAGCGCCTTCTTCCACAAAGTCCCGCCCACCCATTCCGAGCACAAGCAGACCAAAGGCCATGCCCAGGACACCTACGCCGGCCAGGAGGCCTGGATGCTGAACTGGAAAGAGTGGACCCTGGGCACCCACGGCAGGTGCTCTCAGTGGGCCTCTGAGCATTTTGCAGCTTTGCCTGGAGAACTCCGGGGTGGGGGTGAGGGAGCTGCTCCAGTTGCCAAGCACCAGCCAGCGTCGGATCCAGAGGAAGCGCGCCCCTGGGTCCTGGAACCGCCAGGTCCGTGTGCTCTGCACCGGCCGGCGCTGAACTAACAACCACTCTTGTTCCACCTCGATGTTATTTATTGACAACACAGTATAACTACAGGTCCTCGCGTTCTACATTTCTTTTGGAGATTGCCCATTTGTTACTTTAAAAACAGGAAAAATATCAGTTGGCGAATGCAATCTTTTTTTTTTTTTAACCAGAGGCAGGTGAGTGGGAATGAAACTCATTCTAATGCTGTGTAAACAAAGCTTTAATGAAGGTATGTTGGAAGTATTATGAAAGTGATTCTACTTTTGCAGAAAAATCTTAAGATCAATTTATATAGCTTTATTTTTTACTTTATCAGGATACTCAGAATTTTAATATGCCTATATTGTCTCTGACTTAAAATAACATGTCTGCATTACCATTTAAAATGCCCATTCACTATGTAATGTAATAAGAGAGAATCTTCAAAAATGTATTTAATGTGAACGGTATCTATAGCTGTCATCATCATAAACACTGGAATTTATTTTTTAAATTATCAAATGTGGCAGGTACATTTAACATATATCATCCTCCAAACAGTAACATTCAGCTGATAATTCGTTAACTTGCTTTGAAAAATTAAATTGTGATTTAAACCAAATCAGACATTTCTGTAAAGTTTATTTTGTATGCTACTGTTTTTAACTTTTATTTCTGTAGCAAAAGTACAACTTGATGATCTTAATTATATTGGATTTTTCTGTAGATTATCCAAACAGAAGACATGAATTTGCTCACAATAAATACCAAAAAAATCTGCTTCCATCTCCTTACAAATACACAGAGTCCCATGAGTTGTCCTTAGGTGTCCTGCTGAGGGAAGCTGGGGGAGGCACTCTCGGGTGGCATCTGCACAGGGTGAGGCAGAAGCAGACTGGAGTCAGCCCTGCCCCTTGCTGCCCGGCACGCGCCTGTGTATTGTGGGGTGTCTGCACCTCTTCTGATGCTGATCCCCTCCGGGGCCACCTCCATGGCTAGCATGTAAAGCTAGTGTGACAGCTCTGTTCCCAGGTCTGGAGGACACAAGGGGCTTACCCAGAACCCAGGGTCGGGATTTCTCAAGCTAGTGGGTCATTCTCACCATGCGCTCACCAACCCCCGCCTGTGCCGTGGCCCTCGACCCTGCTACTCTTCTCCAAACCCTGGACTCCCCAACCCTTGAGTACTCTGCAGCCTGCAGAACTCCTCAGGTGCAGAGCAGACCCCTCCAGGTCTGGGCACCCCGTTCACCTGAGAGCATCCTCACCTCCACCAGGTGTGGAGCCCCCTGCCCCGAACCTCCTGCCAGGGCTCCACTGCGAACAGACGTCCTGGAGGCCCAGTCAGGCCCCTGGCTCCCTGGGTGGACTTCTAGACCTGGGGCTGTCTGGCCCTGGAGGGCCACGAGTCCAGCTGCCTTTTCACTCATTGCAATGGTGACCGCATCTGGAACATTCCTTGGCCTGCCGCCGTAGACCTTCTCCTGGCCACTCGGGGGCTGCCAGTGTGGAGGCTCCAGGGCCTTTGCAGGTGCAGTCCTGCAACCTCCACCTCACAGGCAGTCCCCCCTCTGGCAAGGACAGCTGTACTTTCCTGGGACTAGGGGAGAGTAGGGAACAGGCCAGCCAAGGAAGGTTGGCTTCCTGGGAGAGGCTGGCCCAAAGGTGGCCCTGCAGAGCACACCCTCCAGCCCACACATGGGCTCCCGCCCAGTAAGCACCACCCAGGGACAGAAGGAGCAGGAGGGCTGGCCTCCATCCTGGGCCCATCCTGCCTGTGTCTGTCAAAGGTCTTTTGTAACTCAGAACTTGTAGATGGCTGGGCGCCACCACGCGCCAGTCGTCCCCCCAGTGGGGAGGTAGAAGCGGGAAGCTCGAGGCCAGCCTCAGCAGTTTCATCTCAGAAACTCATGGGAACCCAGCAGGTCGGAGTGTGTGCTCTGCTTTAGGTCTGGCCCATCAACAGTGTTTGTATGATAAACTTGACCTGAAATCAACTTTTACTATGATAAACTTTTTTAATGTTATCTTCACCTTTAAAAAAAAGGAGGGGCGAGGTAGCTCCATGGCAAAGCAGCCAAAGCAAGTAATTTAAAGTTTTAGAAAGCTGCAGATGCAGGTTGGAGTGGGTTCCAAGGTCGGCTAACCCAAGCAGCTGCAAGACCAGAGCAGGTCCCTCCAGCTGTCTAGTCCACTAACGTCCAGACACCAGCAGGGCTGCGGGGCAGTGGGGTGACAGGCTGAGCTGGGCTTTGCTCTTGCCTGAATTAAAGGAGGTCTTGAACGACCTCATCTTTAGACTCAGCCAGACATTTTCTGAAGAGGCAGAAATTTGGGGGTTCCCCACCTGCACTGCTTGGGTCACCAGGTCCCAAAGCAGAAAGCTCTCCTGGGGAGCTCAGGGCTCTGGTCTGCTCTGGGCTCCTCTGTTCCCAGTGGGTCACTGTGCAGCCCTGGTCTAAGTGGGAGCTGCAAAGCAGGGTGCAGGACACAGGGGCTCCTTGCACATTCAGCCTGGCACAGCCTGCATGGCGGCCCTCGGTGGGGCCACTGGCCATGCAGCACTAGCCAATTGAAGGGCCTGAGGAGGACCCTGCAAGCTGCCCCCATGGGCTTCTATTGCTGTGTTAAGTGGAATTCAATATGCCTGAGAGAAGGGCTATCAGAGGGGCTTTGGTACTGAGAAATAAGGTGGTGTTCTATAAAAGTGCCCCATCCCAGGGGGGTGTCTGTCCTGTCTAGCCCTGCACCTCACGCACAGCTGGCACACCTGGAGACGTGCCCCCACAACACTCCACCACCTGCTGGGTTGGTGTTTACTTCCTTCTTGGCAGAGCTGTTCTGGTTTATTCAAACAGCTCCCAGCTTCCTGCTTCTGCCCACGGGGGAGAGGTGCTGTCTCCCGCTTGGAACTCAGGACTTTCTATCCGGGTCCAAGCTTCCAAAACTTCACTCTTAGATTCCAGTTCATGGACTGCTTCCTCTGAGCCATGACAGACACGGGGGTCACTGGTGGGGTTCTTTTTTGTTTTCTTGTAAACAAGTTGAGTTGCACAGTGAGATGCTCTGCACCAAAGCGCAGCGTGCCATTTGAGACCCCGGTGGACCCGAGCTCTTCCGGTGAATACCGTGAGGCTCTGCGCACTTCCTGGCAGCCGGCGCTGGCATCTCTCTGCAGGTGCAAACCGCGGACCTGGGTGGGAGCAGCCCTGAGGGCCCAGCTCTCCTAGGACCCCTCGCTGGCGTGAGAGCATTGAAGTGGAAGGTTCGCGACTTCCCTGGAAGCAGCAGGGAAGGGGTGTGGGGAGCTGGCGAGGGTCTTCAAGTAGTCGCAACGCCCTCCTGGCCAGCCCCGAGGGGAGGCCCTGGAGAGCATGGGAACCCATTCCACAGGCGGCCAGGGCACGGAGCCGGCAGACCCCACGTCCAGCCGTCCAGCTGTGCCGCTCGGTCTGAGCCTCGTGCCCCCTCAGCATTAGCCCACATGCCCGCCCGGGGAGCCCGGCCCCGTGCGCGCACCGGACGCCTCCGCGCCCTCCGGACCCGCCCTGCTCCCCGGCCTCGCCCCCTCCCCTCCCCGACCCCGCCCTCCGGCCCCGCCCCGGCCCTCCCCTCCTCTCACCTCCGGTCCCTCGCGGTCCCCCGTGGTCCCCAGCTCCCTCCCCTGCCCCTCCCGCCCAGTGTCAGGGTCCGGCAGGCGGCATCCAGGCGCACCGGCACCTTGGGCGCGGACAGGTGTGCGGGCGAGGGCGGGAGGGGTCCGGGCGGGGGAGGGGACGCTCCCCGGGGGTTTGTGCTCTTGTCGCGGGCGGTCCTAGGACTGCCCCGCTCTCCCGGCGGTTCCGCCCCCCCACCCCCGTGAACCTGCGGCTCCCTCGTGTGCCCCTGGCAAAGGCCTCTCCCCATGATTAAGGGTGGGGGTTCTTCCCACACCCTCAGTGTCACCTGGAGGGAGGAACCCTGGCACACCTGGAGAGGTGTCCCTTTCAGGGGTGGGGCTTCCTCAGTGTCCCCTGGGCACTTCCAGGAGCCACACTGCAGCTCCCTGACACACACAAGTTGCACCTGGGGGATTGGGACAGGTGTTAGGGACAGTGTTCCCCCTTCCCTCAGGGCAGTGTGGATGCAGGCTCCAAGCGGCTCCTGGACTGCTCTGCTTGGCCAGTCGGGACCCTGGCAGCAGGACAGTGGGAAGCCTGGTGGCCCACAGGCTTTTAGCTGCATTGCTTTCCAGCCAGGAAGAGGTGCTGCAGTTTAAAAATAAGAATGTCACTCTCACCCTGCTCCAAAGTTCTGTCCTGCTAGAAGTCATTCTTTAATCAGTAGGTGTTGCTGAGCTCCCTCTGTCCCCTCCCTGAGCTGCTGTTGCTCCTGCGGGTAACTCACACCCCATGATGCAAGCCCTGCGGGGGCAGCACCATCTGCAGCCTCAACTTACCCTGGAACTGCCCCGCCACCCCAGTCCAGGCCAGTGCTGCCCCTAACTCAGCGGGCAGAGCAGGCGCTCTGAGCGGGAAGGGTTAAGGGGCCAGCAGGATGTGCAGGGGTGGCCGTGGGAGGCCCAGGAAGTGTGACTGCTGGCCACAAGGCAAGGTGCTGCTGGTGGAGCACCCAGCGTCCGGCAGGCAGCGCCCCCCAGGCAGGCAGGAGACCACTGCCCAGGGAGGTGCCTCTGGGCCTGGGCCGTGGGACTGTCCCAAAGCTGGTCTCCGCCCCCAGCTCATGGCGAAGGCTGTTTTCTGGAGTTCTGCCTTAGCCTCTGTAAGCAGCTCAGGAGAGACCCTACCCCCCCCAACCTCTGGGGCCTCCAGAGCCCTGCAGGCATGTGCAGGGTCCACAGGGTCCGCAGGGTCGGGGGGGGTGCTCAGCAACTGTGCCAGCTCTCTCAGGGGCACCTCTGGTTTCCATGGCAACTGTTCAGGGTTCATGGAGCCCTGGGCAGAGAGAGAAGAGTGGAAAGATACAGGATTCCTGTCCCCCTCCCCGGGTGGCGCACCCCAGCCCTCCAGTCAGGGTTCCCTGGGTGCAGGCTGACCACCTCTGCACATTGTCTTGGTGGCCCAGGTTACATCCACAGTCAACTCATGAGGAGAAGTCCCTGCCTGTTCATCTACTCAGTTAACGTTCGTGAACGGAGGGGAGAAATCTCGAAGCCCCAATGCGGGACCCCAGAGTAACAGAGCAAGTACACTGGCTGCCACCGGGCGAGCTGACTGGGCTGGAGTCCCCTGGGATGCAGGATGTCAGCTGCAGCATAGCAAGGGCCATCTCCATGCAGCAGTAATGACGTCCAGGGGTGCCGGAGAGCACCTGCTCACCCTGTGTGCTCGGGGGAACTGCTCTGATCACACTGTGATCTTGGTAGCCTGAGGTCAGCAGTGCCTGTCCCAGGCCCTGTGGCCGGCTGTTAAAGTACAGCTTCCTGCCCACTGCCTCACTGAGGTGACAGGAGCCTCTGTCTTCAACGTGTCCGTTCAGGGGGAGAGGTTCTGAGGATCATGACGGGTGTCCCCTCAAAGAGAGCAGCTAACCAGGAGAACGGAGGACCTTTCAGGTTCACCAGGACACTGTGCAGAGCCCTGGGGGATTGGGATAGGTGTTAGGGACAGTGTCCCCCCTTCCCTCAAGGCAGAGTGGATGCACCCTGAGAGGAGCCTGGGCAGGCGAGGTTACACAGCACCCAGCTCGACACTGGGTCTGGGGTGTTTGCAGGCCCAGTACGATGGGTCCCCTGAGAACCAGCCAGTGACAGCCTGGCTTCAGGCTACTGCAGCCTGTTTGGAGCCCTCCCCCGGGACAGCTGCAGAGTACTGTCGCTCCCTGCTTCCCTGGTAGAACCTTGGCACACTCATGGGCACCAAGAGACCTTTGGACACCTGAGGGGTCCGGTCACTTTGGAGTGCTCTGCCTGAGCGGCTCCGCCATGCGTGAGGCTTGCTGCAGCAGCTCTGCCCACTCAGGAAACACCCTCCTCCCTGAGTGCCCGGGCGGGGTCACTCAGCCCCAGAGGGCAGCCCTAGGTGCCACATGAAGGTGCTGGCCACTGAAGAGCCCACGTGAGCTGGGGAGGCTCAGGGACTCCAGTGGCCACTGCCAAAATAGAGAACACTATTGAAATTTCCAAAATAAAACTAAGAACAAAACAAAACTAATACACGGAGAAAGCAAGGCTGTGCCCATGGGAGTGACTTCCTCTGCCCGCTGTCTTCAGAGAAGAGGCACAGCAGATCCGTCCACTGCACCAGGGAGGCTCTGCAGTGGGAGGCAGAGGTGGACATGGGAGGAGGATGGACAGGGTGGGTGCAGGGGAAGGTGTGGAGATGGACGCTAGGGATGAGGAGTGGACAGACACAGTGGTGGCTGTGGCAGCAGCCATCTGAGTGGCCCACGGGGCAAAGGCACAGGAGAGAGGGCTGCTGCTGGCCGTCCACTTGCACACCGTCCTCTTCCCTCCATGTGGAAGGGGCTCAGAGGTCCCGGGGGCACTGGCCTCTTGCTCTGTGACTTAGGATGGCTCTTTGCCTTAACAGGTGGAGGTGGCCCCATGAGGGCACCTTGCCGCAGTCTAAGTGCTGGCGCACCTCAAGGACAGGAGCAGCCCTGATAGAGGCAAACAGCAGGTGCATAAAAAGTGTTGGTGAGCTAATGAGTGGATCTATGGCTCGGCTTTGGTTTGCATCTTCACAGGTCTAGCTTTGCTGGGTAGGAGGCCCCTCCTGGACCTAGGACGCAGAGTCGGGTCAGGAACCCTCAGGCCACAGCTGCCGTCTGGTGCCCAGGGTCATGCCAACCTGAGATTTTAAGAGTGAGGGGATGTAAGGCAGTCCACCTTCTCTGTCTACCCTGGGCTACACTAGCCATCAAAGTTGGCTCTCCTGGCTTCAGGAAAACTCACGGTTCCCATGCAGCTGCCAGCCCGCCAGGTCTTGGAAGCATTCAGGGTAGTGTTAGGTCCCTGGTCCCCTTTCTTCACGTCCTTCACCATTTGGAGCTGCTGTTCAGAGTGGCTGAGGAGAAAGCTTGGAAGAGGAACCCTCCCGGCAGGAGCCACACAGAACCCCGTCCTGGGACCCCTACCTGCTGGCCTGCCTGTGAAGGGGACAGCTGGCGCTCTGCCCACAGGTCAGCCAAGTCAGCAGCAGGGCTCTCCTCTGGCCTGTGGTGGAAGCCCCTGGGGTCTTGGTGCTCCCTGGAGGTGGATGAGGGGGCAGCCACAGGGTGGAGGAGCCTGAGGGTGAGGGTCCCCTTGGTCTGGAGAATCAGCAGTGACCAGTAGGAGCCAATGAAAGGAGGCTCCAGCCTGCAGAGTTGAAATTCTGAGAAGATTTGGGAAGAAAAAAGTACAAAACAGAGAGGGTTGGTCTTTCCAACCAGGGGACATGTTTCCCTTGTCACTGTCAAGTTAGATCCCATAGCGCAGGAGGGTTGGGGCCCGAGAAGCTCTAGGCAGAGCTGGAGGTGGGCGGGCAGCTGCAGGTGAAGCCCAGCCCGGCTCGCCACACCCCAGCACAGTCTGGAAGGAGCAGAGGGAAGGAGCTAGCAAGGGGACTGTGGGGCCACGCAGTGTGGACCCCCACAGGTGTGTGGGACGGGCCGTGGGCCTCGGGACTGGCTTGGGGAGGGCGGAGGAGGGGACCACACAGCCTGGGAGCTGCCGTGCAGTGGAGCACCCCGCACGGGCTCCGTGTGGCCAGGCTGGGGGGCTCCTTCCTGCCCCCTGCAGGGGCCTGTGGTGGAGTCAGCTCTCAGGCCAGCAGCCGCCCAGTGCCCTCCTGGGGGCCAGGGTGCACAGCACTGGCCTTCTTAAAAAGCTCCCTGGCAGGCCCGGGTTGTGCACTGGGTTTGACCCCAACACCACATAAAAATAAACAAATGAAATAAAGGTATGGTGTCCACCTACAGCAACAAGAAATAAGATAAAAGCTCCCTGGCCGACGACAGGCAGACCCCCGACAGAACAGCCACGAGCGCTGGCCGGCCCGGGGCAGCGTGGGGGTGTAGCTGAAGAGGACAGTGCTGGAGCAGGAGGCCTGGGGTCATCTGGGCAGCTGAGAAGAGTGTGAAGTACGGGATCTCAGTCCGATCTGCTGACCAGCGAGTTTCCCTGGACTCGGGGCCACCCCCAGGTGGAAGCCAGAGAGGAAGGATGACCAGCGTGTGTGCCTAGGGGAGGTGGAGGGGACTTGCCAGGGACTGGGGGGAGCTGGGCGGAGACACCAGCGGCTCCTGGGCTGGGCTGTCTTCATCCCTAAGGAGGCCTGGCTGGGGAGCCTGGGGACCAAGACCCAGCTAGCTCCAGGAGCCATGGGTGTGCTTCACCCACAGGGGGATGCGTGGCAGTGCGTGGCCCCGGGGGCGCCTTTAAATCTTTAAATACAAGATTGTATGGTGCAGCTTGTGATCCCAGCAGCTCAGGATGCTGAGGCAGGAGGATTTCAACTTCAAGCCAGCCTCAGCAATGTAGCAATACCCAAAGCAACTCAGTGAGACCCTGTCTCAAAATTTAAAAAATTAAAATTTTAATGGGCTGGGATTGTGGCTCAGAGGTAGAGCGCTTGCTTAGCACGGGCGGGACCCGGTTCGATTCTCAGCACCACATAAAGAAAATAAAGGCATTGTGTTGTGTCCATCTCAAAAAATAAAAAGAAAAAGATTCTCTCTCTCCTTAAAAATAAATAATAATAATAATAATAATAATAATAATAATAATAATAAAAAGGTCTGGGGATGTAGCTTAGGGGTGAAGCACCCCTGGGTTCAATCCCCTACCAAAAAAAAAAAATCAAGATTGCTTCCCAGAAAGCTGCCCTCCTGGGAGTGCCCGATCCCCACTGGGGGAGCAACGGTGTTTGTTCTGGAACGCGGGAGGTTTCCTTTACTCAGAGGACTTGAGGGTGATTTTAAGTGCTCTGAGCCAGTGGCACAGGTCTAGAAAGTTTGCCAGGTCAGCGAATTGGCCACCGACACCTGGAGAAGCAGGAACTTCCGTGTCCTTGGAGCAGGAGCCTAAATGTCAAGGGGGCGGTAGCTCCTCCTCCACTTCTCCTGCCCTCCCTCGTTTTATATTCCAATTCAGAGAAAGCAGCACTGCCTCTGAGTCTGGCTGATCTTGCTTAACCTGACAGTGCCGTTGGCTGGAGCAGCCTTTATCTCAGTATTTTAAGTGGAGGTTGCTTCTTTAACTGAACATTGATACAGTAGAAATTTGTTACAGAAAAATGAATTTGATTTTAGACATCCTAAATCCACTTCAGAATAAATGCACAAGGCTGCCTCTAGCCATTTTGGCGTTGTCCAGAGACACTTGTTAGGTCTGTTGGCGGCACCACCTCTTTCCCCTGTGGAGACCTGCGGTTCGCCCACAGCCTGATGTGCGACTGCTGGAGATTCCTCCTGTGCGGGGCCACTGGAGGCAGCAGCTGTCCCTCCCCAGGACCGCCCAATGAGGCCCCCCGGGAAGAAACCGACGACCAGGTGGCTGTGTCTGATGCCATTGGACTTGTCCAGGAGCAGCCGGAGGAGATGGCCACGTCCCCAGGTGGGTGCCCCGTGTCTCACCCGTGCTGACCCCAAGGTCCCACTGCCAACCCGACTCAGAGGCTCATTCTAAACCGCCCTGTGCCTGGTATGGCTGGTATGATGGTGTCCAGGCCGTGGGCTGTGCTGCCTGGGTGGCCGCAGCTCCTGCCCAGGCCCACTTCTGGCCCTCCACTGTTGAAGGACATGAGCTCTTTTGCCTTCCTGTTGGCCACCTAACTGTGGTAAAATGAGATTGTCTCTGGCTGTGGGTCATGAGAAAGGTGTGTGAGTCTTCATAAAGCCCAGTAGAATAGACCCGGGGGAGTCTTTGCTTCCTTTTTCAAAAACAAAGAGCCGAGGCTTGAATTTGTCCTGTTGTCCTGTGAAGGTGGCGATGAAGCCTTTACTGGTGGTCAAGGTGGCACCCTGCCTGAGGGACAGGATCAGAGCCCCGAGGGGAGATGCCTGAACTCCTGGGGTAGGAGCTCCGGCTGGCCCCTCTGTCTGGCTGCCCTGGCCAGGCCGCAGCCTCAAGGAAGCAGAGCTGAGCCGCTGATTCTGCCTGCGTGGAATCCTCCCTCACCACTGACCCCGAGTACCGGGCTTCTCGTGGCCACAGCAGCTTGTGCTCCACAGGGAGGGGAGCCCAGCTGGACCACGAGGCTCTGTCCGGTCTTCGGCATCTACCCCGTGCCTAGACTGGCGGGTGCCCCCTGGCCAGGGCAGGGGCTGGCCTGAGAGGATTACGCGCGTGCCCTGGTGCTGCAAACCCAGCTGTCCCCAGCCCCCACCAGCTGGCCTGTGCAGTGGTTCTCTGGTTGTGGGCAGTGGGCAGCAGCATTGCTGGGAGGCTTCCTGTGAAGGTCCTGCTCTGCCTCGGACGGCGTCCTGGGGCATGTCTCTGTGCCAGGCTTGGAGAGTGGCACTCGTGCACCTACTCGTGAGACGAAGGCTGGGTCCAGCCGCTGTGGCCACGCCTTCTGTGAAGGCCTGGCACGTGGAAACGCGGGTCGGGTGGACCTGGCTGAAGGAGGGCTGCATTTGCCGGAGCCTGTGGTCGTCTGTGCAGCTTTAGGGGCCGGTTTCAGTCCCTGCCAGTGACTGTCCTAAAGGAGTCTTTCAAGTCTAACCCTCTCGGTGACCTCTTGCTGCAGGGGCCAAGGCTTCTTCTGCCCTGGCCCACTTCTCCCCCTGGAGAGAGCTGGTCACACAGCAGAGGGAGAGGGAGGCTGGGTAACAGCGCAGGACGTTGACAGTGGGAGTTCGGGGGGTGGGGGCAGGCTGCTCAGCAGGTTGGAGGCCTGGTCATTGCTCATGCTCACGCTGGACCCTTGTCCTCTTGCCCAGTGCTCATCTTGGCTGCAAAAGAGCTGCCCTGACCTCTCCTGTTGGGCCCGGGGCTGGCTGGGGCTGGTTGGTGCTGGTTGGTGCTGGTGGGCTCGCCCTGGGCTGCCTGGTGAACTTGTGTGCCAAGAGGGTGACTCCGCTGAGACTGCTGTCCTTGACCTGGCAGCTCCCGATGGGAGTCCCTCAGATTCAGGAAAAGTCCACCAAGACCCTGTTTGGTGAGGAAGACCACAGGGCTGCAGAGCAGAGGGCCTGGGTTCAAGCCGTGGCCTCGTGGCGGTGCCCGCATGCTGCCCACATGAGAGGAGCATCCCAGGTCCCTCAGCACAGGTAGCTGTGGGTGGAGGAGCTTGGGTTCGGCCGGTCAGGTCTGTGCCCAGCAGGTCCTGGCTCCAAGTGGTCAAGGCTCGCATTCCCCAGGTCCTGGGGTCCAGCAAAGCCCTTTGGGTGACTCTCCTCCTACCTGGGACAGTGGCAGATGGCAAGACCACTGCTCCACGCTACAGGGAAGCCTGCCGGTTCCCAGCTCCTGTTTCCTGTAGGACAGGGTGGCCATCGGGAGCCTGGGCTCCAAGTGGAACTGGGCCACCCACCCTGTCCCCTGGGCCCCTCACAGGGTCCAGCCAGCTTATTGCACAGGTCCTCTGGGCTGGTGAAACCCGCGGGCCCTGGAACTGAAGCCTTTCATGTGGGTGCCCATGTGTTTATCAGGGAATCTGTGTGACATTAGGCTGCAGTGGCTCCCTTTCAGGTGTGCAAAGCATGTGTTTTTGGGCAGCCGCCACACTGTCTGCCTCCAGAACTCTCTGTTTTCCAAACTGAAACTCTGTCCTGACTAAGCACTGACCACCTGCCCAGCCCTGGCACCCCCCGTCCTACTGGCTGTCAACCCCTGGGAACACAGTGCTCGTCCCTCTGTGTGGCTTGGCTCACTCTGGGCAGCGTCAGGGTTCGTGCAGGCTTAGCGTGAGCCCAGACGCCCCCTCCTCTGCCCACTGCGGGTGGAAACTGGTCTCCTCACCACGGATGGCCTGGGCTGCTCTGGGGGCAGCTGTTGTGTGGCTGGGTGATCGGGCACATGGACGGGCTCCAGACCCTGCTCTCTGTGCTCGACGCCAAGCCCCCTGACTGCCCGAGGCCGTCTTCGTGATCCTGTTGGACTGGGCAGGTGAGGCTGGGGAGGACACCCACATGTGTCCACCTTCGGCATTCTGAGTCCACCAGCAGACGCTCGTCTCTGGGGCTGTGCTGTGCCCCCGCTGGAAACCCGGCTGGCTCGGCGCGTCTGCAGCCCCCCCAACAGGCTGCTCCAGTGGCTTGACAGCTAACCTTCAGGACAGGCTATGGGAACAGGGGCCGTCTGCAGAGGGGCTCCTCGGTCTCCCCTCCGGGAAGCTGCAGAGGCCGTGTTTCGGGTCCTTTTAATTAGAATGACAAACATGTTACCTGGAATAGGGAGGGTGAGGTTTCTGTGTTTTGAAGTGACATTATCCTCATTTTCCCACACTTTTTATGGTGCAAGTGGTTGTGCCGAGTGGTGGGTTGCTGTGCACACTCCTGCCTGCACATGGACGGGATGATCTGGCCAGTATTGCTCCCAGAGGGTGCTTCAGCGCTGCTGCAGAGGTCTTCGGTGAGCTGAGGCAAAGGCAGGAGTCCCTGAGCTGTCCCGTCAGCTGGCCCCGGGAGCCCTGCTCACCCCTCCCTACCCCCAGCTGGGCCACAGGCCGAGTGATTTTGTTAGTGTTGCTCGGGAACGTGGTGGGGTTCCTGCTCAACTGCTGGTGCTTCTGCAACACCCGTGAGGGCCTCGAGGTTCAAACCACCTGTGACTCCTCCAGAGAGTGTGCTTGACACTGAGGACCTAGTCGTCGAGGTGCCCGTCGCCAGCCCCACCCGGTCAGTCCTCCTTCTCTGGGCTGAGTCCGGCTGAGTCTGGCTTCTCTGGGCTGAGTCCCGCCACCCTCCTGAGGTGTGGACAGGTGTTGGGTCACCCAGCAGTGCTCATGGGAGAGTGTATCTGAGACCCGCTGGCCTCCCCTGGAGAAGGCCCAGGCAGGCCTGGGACTTGCCCTGGTGCCTGCGCTGGGCAGGTTGGCGCCCAGGAGAGCTGGTGGAGGGGAGGGCGCTCTCTGCCTTCCTCTGTCTCCAGCAGATGGCAGGGGTAAGGCTGCCTCGTCTGCCCAGGGGCTCTGGAAGCTGTGCGGGTGTCCACCCTGCACAGCCTGGGCAGAGTCCCCCTTGGAAGCCAGCAGGCCTGGCCTGGTGCCCTGGAGGAGGTGACTCCTTGGCAACTCTGGATCTTACACATCCCTGAAAATCATCATTTTGCCCAGGGTTTCTAACTTAATTGTGCAGTTACACGAAGTAGTTGCTTGTGACTTTTAAGCTTTTTCTTATCCCAAGAGTATTTCCTCCTTTATGTGTTATTTTGAGACTTGTGCTTTCCTCCATTTTTCTGGACTAGTTTGACTCATGGTTAACTGTTTAAATGCATTTATTTCCAGAAATCACTTTTACACTCTGGTTCTACCTGTTTTCCAATTTTGACCCATGAATTTCCTGTTTTGCCTCATTTCTTGGGCTTTCATTTTAAAAAAAAAAGGTCCTTTGAGCATCTGTTGGACTTAGATTTATCAGGGAGGGGCCGGGGTGTCTCTGTGCCATCAGGGCCTTGGAAGTCGAACAGAGCAGCAAACAGTACTGTGCCTGCCGCTCCGGGGGCACGTCCTCCTCTGCCCAGGGAGGTGTCGGGGCACACACAGAGTGCGGGGAACAGGCAGGTCCTCTGAGGTCACAGCACTTAACGGTCACAGGAGAGACCCAGAGCCTCTGGTGGGAGACCTATCCAAGGGCAGCTCAGACTGCCAGGCCAGGCCTCTGACAGTGAGGAAGCCAGGGCTCGGGTCCCAGCGTTCCCACAGCACCAGTGCCCCACCTGCAAACTCTCCCCCTGCCCCCTCCACCTGCCCTCCCCTCCACCTGCCCTCCCCCTCCACCTGCCCTCCCCTCCACCTGCCCCTTCCCCCTGCCCTCCCCTCCACCTGCCCTCCCCCTCCACCTGCCCTCCCCTCTACCTGCCCTCCCCCTCCACCTGCCCTCCCCCTCCACCTGCCCTCCCCCTCCCCCTGCCCTCCCCTCCACCTGCCCCATCCACCTGCCCTCCCACTACCTACCCTCCCCCTCCACCTGCCCTCCCTCTACCTACCCTCCACCTCCACCTTCCTCCTCCACCTTCTCTCCCCCTTCACCTGCCTTCCCCCTCCCTCCCCCTCCCCCTGCCCTCCCCCTCCACCTGTTTTCACTCCACTTGACCCTCTCCACTGTGCACCTGTCCCTGGACCCACTGCTGAGAGTCATCTCGAATCTCTCTCTGGAGTTTGTGGTGGGGACTCAATGCCTCTTGTAAAGTTCTTTCACTCTCTTTCAGGGTGAGTAGACACAATTTGATTAATTCAAATTCACGTAAAAAAAAAATTGTACAATGTAACTTTCAGTCTCTAGGCATTTTCTCAATTGTATATTCCAAAGGGAGATGATCAGTTAAGAATTTATAATCTTTGTAATATTTAAATGAGGGTTTCATATAAAATGTCAGGAATCACTGTTCTCCTTTGGAAAAAACACTAAGAAATGCTTCGAACATACAGAGAGCACATAAGCTATGAAAACCACGCCCAGCGGTCACCAAACATGTCTCCCCATGAGCATCTGCAGGCTTGTGTGGGGGTCTCCCTTGACCTGGGTGCTTGGTAGGCAGGTGCGGTCACGCTCGTGCTCATGCTGTTGACACACCTTGAATTCTGAAATGCAGCTTAGACACTCAGTCGAGAGGACCTGGCAGCACCTCTGAGCGGCAGTGTCTAGCCGCTCGCGCTTCCGAGGCGCAGCAGAGCCCGGCCCGGCTCTTCCTGCACCCAGACATGATGGGCTCCTCTTTCTGGTGTCAGGTGGCAGGCCCGGCTGGTCCCAGGTGCCTGGGATGCTGTGCGCTCCCAGCTGGCCACTCTGGCTGCAGGCTCTCACCTCTGCTGCGCTGCCCAACTCTCTGTGAGGGCTTCCTTGCATCCACACGGGCCTGTGATGGCCGGGCGCTGAGAGCCAGCCCTGAGCGACTCTGGGGAGCAGGGCTCGTGGATTGTGCTGGTGCTGTGTGTTGGGAGAACGCGGCCCGGCTTCTCCTCCCTTGGCAGGGCAGAAGCAGCGTGTGCTGGTGGCAGTCGTGGCTGGGAAGTCTGGTGCACCGTGCAGGAGGGTGTGGCCACTGTCCAGCTTACAGGCAGGCTTGTCTTCTGCTGAGCTGGCTTCCTAAGGTAGGGTCAGCTGAAGGCCACCACAAGGACAGCCTTGGAGACCAGGGCCTGTACCTGAAGATGGAGACCCTGGCAACAGAGGGTTTGGTGTTGTCCGTGAGTGGGCAAGGCTGCTGCCCTACTGTCACCTGCTCCTCTAGAGGGGAGCGCTGGGGAGGCCCTGGGGACCTGCTGGATGTCGAGGTCAGCAGCACTCCGCAGAGGGAGAGGAGGAAGAACCCCATCGGGGACATGGCCCAGTGGCTTGCTGCCCGGCTGCTCAGTGCCCAGTGGTGGAGAGGAAGCCCAAGGTGGGAGCCCGGTGGGTGTGCCACCCACAGCTGTGGGCCCACCTGAGCTCCTGAGGCGGAAGGGAGGGAAGGAGCACTGGCCTGTTCAGCGCTGCTGAGGCTCGAACCACTGTGGTTCCCTCCACAGAGCTGGGGAGGCCGAGGGAACAGGGTGGAGGTGCCAACCTCAAGAGACGGGTGGACAAACCGGCACAGTGGCAAGATGAGCGTCAGAGGAGCATTCACCCCTGCACACACAGGCAGGTCACCAGGCACGGTGGCAGCACCCAGGCTGAGCTGGTGACCGGCTCCTCTGCTGAAGAAGAGCCTTCGCATTCACAAGGAAGAATCCGAGAGACGCACTGGAGAGACTGCCCGAGGACCAGAGTCCTTGCTGGCAGAGGTGGGGCAGTGGACACGCGGCCTCTGGCGAGGCCTCAGCAGGGCCTGGTGGCAGCACAGACCCTCACCCTTGGCCCAGCAGGCCCATCTCTAGAACCCAGTCCCCAAAGTGCAGAAGCACAAAGAGGTGTTCGCAGCGTCTGTAACGGGGTCTGGAATCAGAAGAGCCTGAGTCCAGTGTCTCATCTCCAGACGCCACTTACCTGGCTTCCAGATCATTCCACGGGAAAGTGAAAGTGAAGCCTCCCCACTGCGGCCTCCGCTGGCATCCCGCCAACAGAACCAGAGGTCTGCAGAGGAGTGGCCAGGTCTGGGGGGAGAGGGCCTAGCACTGCTGAGGTCGAGGACAGTCCCGCGCCAGGAGAGTCTGTGAGAGACCATCAGCTCCGCGCGGCAGTTGGGCCGGTGGCCGGTGCCACCTCTCCAGGGCCTCTGTGGAGCAGGAGTGTGGGGAGCCGAGGCTGCTGCAGCCCGAAGTCAGCTGGGAGGCACTTCCGGCCTGTGACCTTGGCTGTGCTGTGCATCATGGCCCCCTGGGACGTCGGGAACAAGAACGGGCCGCATCTCACTATGCCTGTGGTTCATGGGCAGCACTGGGCACTAACAGGGTCACACGTCGAGGGGAAGGTGGCAGAGCAAGTCTCACCTGCCACGGTGCCTTGGTGTCCCAGGAGGCTGTGCTGAGCTGAGGCTCTGTGAGTCCTGCCACCCAGCCTGAGCTCCAAGGAGGTGAGTCTGGACAGAGTCCTGGACGGAGCCCTGGACAGAGCCCTGGGCAGTCTCCTTGCCCTCCTCCCCAGCCCAAGCCTGGGTGTGGACCGGGCACCCAGGCACTCATCAGGAGCAGGAGGACGGCCACCCAGAGAGCCCTGGCCCAGCTCACTAATGCACACGTGGGTTCAGAAATGAAGGCTGAGTGCTCAGTTTTGTTTGAGCAGCTGTTTCTTTTTTACTATTAGTATTTTAGTTCAAACATTTACGGTAGTTAACCCTTTAGTCCTCATAACAGCCCGCGAGGTGGGCCCAATTATTCACCCTGCGGCACAGACAAGGCTACCCAGCTGGCCTGGCCGGAAGGTTCTGGAGGGTGTTCCAGCTGCTCTGCTCTGCTACCTCTGCAGTGGGCCGAGGTGAGGTCTGAGAGCTGCCTGCAGCGGTGACGGCAGGTCCACACTCAGCCTCTGCCCCGTGCAGGCTCTGGGCAATGCAGGCAGCCCACCCGGCTGGCCTCTGCGTCCGGGGGTCTCAGCAGCAATGGAGGCTCAAAACAAACATCTTTTTAATTGCTTCTGTACTGAACACGTGCGTGCCTCTTCCTTGACGCCACTTCCTGAGTGGTGCAGAGCAGCACCTGTTTACACAGCGTTCCCGTGGTTCTAGGCACGGCAAGCAACGGACCTCAGGCGCACACAGGGGACAAGGGTGCGCCATTCCATGGGGAGGACCGAGCGCCCGTGGACCTGGTGTCTGGTGAGTGCCCTGCCACCACTGAGCACGCCCAGGAGGACTGCTGCCTTCCTAGGGCTCGTCGGGTGGTGAGCAGATGCCATGGGAGTTCTCACAGTGCTGGCCTCGTGGACTCTGGCCACTCGCCCACATCTCACCACTGGGTTCTGATGCTGGAGGAGCCACCTTCCCCATCTTGTCCTGGCATGGTGCAGCTGACCACCACTTCCTTGCAGGGGAAGTGGAACCTGCCCACTGCAGGATCCATAACTGGACGTGACCCTCAGAACCCCAGTGCCCAGGAGGGCAAGCGTGGCCCTCAGCTGAGGCTTGTCAGTCCCCAGAGGCCAGCCCTGACGTGTGGAGTTGCCAGGGCCAGGAAAGGGGCTTGCAGGAAGGGCTGCAGCAGTGTCCCTGTGTGTCAGGCCCAGATCACGGGCCCACCCTGGGGTTTCCGATCAAGAGGTGAGTGGACCCCAGGAGTCTGCAGCCCTCCAGGTGGAGCTGCCCTGGTGGGACCCTCTGCCTGGCCTTCGTGACTCGGGGTCCATTGGTCATTAATGTGTCCACGCCATGTGCTGTGGCCACCCTTCCACCACAGAGGAGGTTCAAAGCTGCAGCACACGGGGTCCCCCGGAAATGTCAAAGCACTCTCATTCCATGCCGGCCGACCTTTACCCAGGGCCCCTGGCCACTCACGGCTCTCAGTCTGGAGCGTGGTGACCATCCTGGCCGTAGATGTGAGTGCTCCAGCTGCATGACAGACATTTGGCACAAGGTGGCGCTGTTCGGGTCAGACAGACGCCCGTGTGGGAACTGAGGTTCTTCTCCACGCAGCCCTCCTGGCCTAAGTGGACAGGACATGTCACATTCCTCAGCAAACTACCTGCTGACTGCAGGAGAAATGCAGGCTCAAGATAATGTCCTCAGGAGGAACCCAGGAGACTTGTGGCCAGATCCTGAAACTCTGGGAGATAAGGAGAGTTCCTCCTAACTATGAAACCTGTTGCCATAGCAACGGGGACTCAAAAGCCTGATGTCGCTCTGCTGTCAGTCAAAAGTCAAGAGGTGGACCTGGGCGGGACTCTCTGGAAACTTCCCTGGGACCCCAGTAAAACTGTACATTGTCCCTCTCCTCTCTGAGAAGACCCACTCTGGCCCTTGAGAGTGTCCCCTTTCCCTTTTCCATCCCTTCTAATAAACATGCCTGTCACTCGGAGCCACGTCTGAAATCTTTCTGACTTGATTGCAAGAACAGGGGCTGGGGGGGGGGTCTTCACACCGCCTCAGTTACCGGAAGGTTCCAGCTCTGTAACCATGTGGCAGCGTCACCAGATGGGGACACAGCTAGCTGCCCAGGATTGTCCCCAACATTCACACATGGTCCCAGCCCAGCACCTGTGAATGTGACCATTTTGAGAACAGGGTCGTTGACGATGTCATTGGTCACCATGAGGTCTTGCTGTGCCAGGGGTGGCCTGTCCCTACACGCTGCGTCCTCCTAGGAGAGGGGATTAGGACAGACACAGAATGGAGACAGGCAGAGATGGGGACAGGGGCTGCAGCGAAGGCCAGCAGGGAGCGGTGGGCAGACTGCCCCGACCCTGCGGTGCTCATCTGTTTCTAGCCTCCAGAAGCGTGCAGTAGGAAGCTGCTGTTCCCCAAGCCCCTGGGCTGGGATCCTGGGGCTCCCAGCCCAGGAAGCAGATGCTGTTCCCGGTGGCGTCTGCACTCAGCGCTGTCGACGGGCATTTGGGAAGGCTCCGCCAGTGCCGGCTGCAGGGAGGAGGAGGTCGTGGCTTCTGTGCAGACAACTCGGGATCTGGTGGAGCCCACTTAAGGGGCAAAGACGCCTCCTGGTCTGGGAGCAGCTGAAGTCCCGGCAGCATGCCCGGGGGGAACAGGTGCCACACCTGGACTGGCCACACCTGCCAAGTGGCCCTCTGAAGCTCCAGGGCTCGAGTCGTCGGGCCGACTTCACCTTTGTTTGGAAGCTGAGGGCTCCTTCCCGCAGTGCAGACGGCCTGGCTGGGCTGGCCGTGGGCTGTGTGGTTGTGGGGCACAGGTGCCTGTCACAGGTGTTGCCTGCAAGGCTGGCCAACAGGCCCAGGACCTGGAACCCAAGACCGTGGAGGAAGGGCTCTGGTGTAGTTGTGTTAGACTGAAGGCCAGCCTGAAGTGGACACGCCGCTGGTCTCCGCACCCGCGAGGACATGGACGCCTGTCTTGTGTGGCAGTCACCTTGCAAACACCTCCCAGGCGGCTGCAGCATCGGGGTCAGGTGGTAAGATCTCGGCCCTGGGGGGCGTCTGAGGTCCCAGGCAGAGGGCCAGGGCCGGGCAGGTCCTCTGGCTCGAGTGAGCCGGATGTGTGGGCCCAGTGCTTGGACAGGGGACAGCTGCAGCTGCTGAGGACAGGAGGGCTGATGGACATGAGTGGCCCACAAGCAGCGCAGCTCTGTGAGAAAGGAGGAGCGATGACACTGAGGACAGAGACGCCACCTGCGGTTCCATCCCTGGGCACTGTGAGTTCACCTGTCTGACGTGTCACAGGACAACAGGAAAGCGACTCCGTTCTGTGCCCGAGGAGACAGAGTTCAGATCAGGTGGGGGCATCCAAGGGCCTGCACTGAGTCCAAGGCAGGGGGAGGTGGCCAGCCAGGCAGGTCCCCAGAGCAGCCTCCTGTGCTGCTGGCCTCTGGGCCCATGGTCTCCAGTGGACACTGTCCTATGCCCAGTGGCATGTGGGCAGCATGCTGGACCCCACCTGCCTGAGCCCTGCTGCTGCTCAGGCTCTGAGTGGGGTGGGTGTGCCCCACCAGCACACAGCGATGCACAGATGTCGGGCAGCGTGGTGCAAGGCTGGGGAGAGGCCTTCTGCAGGGAGGGCTGCCGGTGTCCACAGGTGGTCAAGTCCTCCAGGCCGACGGTCTAGCTCCAGTGCATCAGCTGTAGCACTTGGACCCCCAGCACCGGAGGCGCTCTGCTTTCCCCCTCAGTACCGCAGTCTTCAGAAGCACCCTGGCCCCTCCCTGCAGACCTTGGACTCAGTGTGGACGTGCCCTGGCTGGCTCTGCCCGAGGCGTGTCTCTGAGGGCACCCTGCCCCATGCAGAGTAGATGGGCCAGGCTTGAGCTGGGCTCAGTGCAGAGTTCTGCTGGGCCCGGGGGCGAGCCAGATGGCCTCTGGGCAGTCACGGCCATCGTCACACAGGGCACAGGCAGCACTGATGTCCTATTGGGTCCTGGCCACCTCCTTTAGTTCACTGCCCGTCGATTATGTGGGTCAGCTCTCAGTGGGTCTCGGGGCTGCGCCAAAATAGATGACTGTGTGATTTTGAGACCTCGTGCTGATTCTGAGCACTCTTCCTGAATGGGCCGTGTTGAGGACGTCCCATGATGTTGGTAGTTACAATTCCTGTTTGCAGTCAGACTCCCATCCAGTCTGTGGGTATCGCTCTCAACACAGTGGCCGCAGTGTGGCGTGAGGTGTGACTTTGTTTATGCCACGCACCGGTGGCCCAAGACCTGGGCACTGTCTAACTTGGACGGACGTTTCCTCTTCCTACGGGGCTGTGACTTCTGAGCACACTGCTGTGGTTGGACCTGGAGTGACCCCCCCAAGGCTGTGTGATGAAGGATTGTCCCCAGAGCAGCAGAGTGCAGAGGCGGCCTCTGGGAGGTGGGCGCGTCCGGGCCTCCGACCCCCTAGATCAACCCCTGGGTGGGCTCAGAGCTGGATGGATGCTGGCGGTGGACACTGCAGGAGTGACCCCTGGCTGGAGGACCACGTCCTGCCCCTCCTTGCTTCCGTTCCTCCCTCTCCACGCCCTTCTGCCATGTCTCTGCCTGGGAGCCAGGTGGCCTTGGGCTGAAACCTCTGAAACCATGAACCAAGATGAACCTTTCCTCCTTTAAGTTGATCTTCTCCGCAGTGAGAAGCTGGTGACGCCCACCTGCTCCTGGACAGCGGTCCCCTGAGAGGACCGCCAGGGGCATCAAGCCAGAGTGGCCACGTGGAACCCGGGGATTCCAGAGGTGAAGCCCGCCTGCCACCCCTGCCCGGGGGAGGCACCGCAGGGCGGGCACGTTCGCCCTCCCCTTGGCAGGCGGGGTCAGTCTCAGGTGGGGCATGCCCAGGGGACCTGCCGAGGCTCGGGCAGCCTGCGGCCCTGGAAGGCCGTGCTTGCCTGGTGCTGTCCCCGTCAGGCCTACAGTCTTCCTGTGCCGCGCCCTGCTCCGCACGCAAGTGGCCTGGGAAGCTGTGGCCTCTGCTGATCACCCTGTGATCGTTTGGCCACGGGTGACGCCTGTTACCCGTCTGGGCCTCAGCTCACTGCTGCACACCGCCAGGGCATGGGACCAGTTCCACTGCTCAGCCCATCTGGGGAGGCCGTGACCTTGAGTGTGTTGGGACAGGCGCCAGGGCCACATGGTCCTCAGTGTGTCCTCAGGGAGGAGGAGACTGCATCTACCCTTGTGTCCATTCCTCTCCCTCCAGTGGAAGCTGCCCTGCTGCCCGGCCTGTGTGATGACCTCTCGGCAGGTGTCCCGGGAAGTGCTGCAGAGGGTCCTGCCTGGGGGGAAGGTGGCTTCTTTCAGAGACACGGGCCTCCCTTCTCCTGTTTAGCATTGGCATGGTGGTGGAGGGGTGGCAGCCCTCTTGTGACCGTGAGGACTAGCATGACCTGCTGAGCAGGCTGGGTCAGGGGAGCTGGAGCAGCAGCCTGAGGCCGGAGCGTGTCGCGGGTGCATCCTGCCAGCTCTGGGGGACACCCACCCACATAAGCCCCCAGAGCCACAGAGGTACCTCCTCGCAGAGGAACATCTGCAGGCTGCACATCAGCCAAGCACAGCCTCGTGACCCACAAGGAGCGACTTGCAGGAAGGTTCATCCCCGTGCCCCTTGTCCCACTGGGGGTCTGCAAGGCCACCACAGGAGAAGGGCCTCTACACTGGGTCCCCCATATGCGCACAGAGCCTCATGGGTGATCTCAGGTATAGCAGATGTGCAAATGGACACAGGACCCAAGGAGTGTCACAGGTGGACACAGGTGTGGACATGGGTGGACAGAGGTGCAGATGGGCACAGGTGTGGACATGGGTCCTGAGGAGCATGACAGGTGTATGTAAGTGCTGATGGGCGCAGGTATGGATGCAGGTGACTGGACGTACTATCAGCCTTAATGTCATCATGAGGCTTTCTGGGGTGGTAGTAAGCTCTGGGCAAACCCTGGGAACCAAGGTGCACCTTGCCTTTACTTATTGTTTTAAGAAAAACATAGTCTGTTTTTAAAGATTAGGCAAGAAATGCTGTTGGGATACATGAAATATTGGGTGGGTTGGTCTGGGCTCAGAGGTGACCAGGGTGTCCTGGGCTTCCTGTGGACTGAGCGCCAGCAGGGGGTGCTGGCGAGCAGGAGGGGGTTGGCGTGGGGGAGGACAGGTACCTGAGCAGGACATGGCACTTCCAGACGCAGATGGAAGGAACAGGGGGCTGAGGTCTGTGCAGTGCTAGGAGGCCTGCAGGTCTCCAGCAAGGCCTGGTGAGTGAGGAGGTCAGGTCTGGGGAGAGCCAGCGCTGGGCACCGCAGGGCCTCTGGCGGTCTCAGGTGTGGAAGACCAACCTTGCATGTGACTGGGTCACACTCCCCGCCTGGGTGCTGAGGCGCTCAGTCACAGAAATGTGGCAGAGCTCTCCCCACCCTTCTTGGGTGTCTCGTGCCTGGGTGTGTCTTGCTACAGCCCCATGGTGAAGCCACGCTCCCCTGTTCCTTTGTAACATAACCCCTTGCCCTGTTTAGGACAGAATCTTCCATGGAAGTGCCTTGTGTGTGTCCCCTTCTCTTACCTTGCCCTGGGGTGTGGCCTACCCAGGTGTCAGTCAACCTGCTGACAGTGGACATCATGAAGATACTCAGCCCCCTGAAACCTGACCCCTGGCCTCATTTGAAGAGCTTCTCCTCAATAAAAGGGGTCAGCGCGTGCTCTCGCTCTCTCTCTTCCTGCGGACCCTTCAGGTCAGAGGAGCCGTCACAGCGACCCCAAAGAAAAAGGTGTTTGTGTCTCTTGTGTGGTCATTTGGCACAGCCCAGTCAGCCCAGTTCAACTGGAGTGACCCCTGAGCCTTTTAGTCACCAACAGAAACCCGGCACCCAGGCTGCAGGTTCCGGCCCTGGTTGGGGCGAGGCTCGTGCGGGGCTCTGTGTGGCTGTGCAGGGGGGCCGGCTGAGGGGCAGGGTGCCTGCTCAGAACTCACTCCATCTTGAAAACGGCTCTGCTCAGGTGCAGTTCACATACCAAAAGTCCTGCCTTTGATGTACAGGGTCAGGTGGTTCCAGTACCTTCCAGAGGAGGCCGCCCAGGGCCACGCGCAGCCACTCCCACCCAGCTGCCCTGGGGGTGGGCCCTGTGTGCAGCCAGGGGTCTTGCGGCAGCCCCAGGCCCTTCCCTTAGCAGGCGGGTGCCTTTCCTCTGCGGCTGAGCGGCAGTTTTCCATGTGCAGAGACCACACTTGGTTTCCCACCATGTGAGCGAGGGAGGCTCCGGCCCCTCACCCTGTGGCTTCTGTCCCTCCGGCCATCCTGGTGTTGTGAGTGGCATCTCCCTGTGGCACTTCTGATGGCCAGCAATGCTGGGCATTTCCTGGCTCACTGGCCACTCCACGTCTTTAGAGACCCGTCTTCTGGGTCCTCTGCTGCTCACGGTTGAGTGGTGAGGGTCCCTACGGGGTTCTGGGTGCAGATCCCTCATCAGACACAGATCTGGGAGGCTTCCCTGCCCGTAGCCCCTGGCCACCAGGGCAGAGAGAGAGGGAGGTGGACGAGGCTCACTGAGGGCTCCGCCAGCCTCCTGCTGGACCGGCGGCTGGTCCTCTTGGTACTGCGGCAGGTTCTCATGGGGCACCAGGTGGGCTGTGCGAGGCCGGGCAGCGATGGTGCAGTGCTGCTGCCCCTGCACTCACTGCCTGGGCTTCGCCTGGCACAGGCCCCGGCTCCTGTGCTCCCCTGCCTGGGGCACGTGCTGTGGCTTGTCTGTGGGTGGTGGACTGTGGGCCCTGGCCTGCGCAGCAGTCTCTGCCAGTCCCTCTGGGGGTTTGCTGCCCACCTGGGCAGGGGCTGAACTGACCTGACTGCGGTGTGCAGGACTCCTCACACAGCAGCGGGGGTGGGCTCCAGACCCTCAGGCCCCAGCTCAGCATCCCCCGGCCTCAGCAGGGTGCACGTTGGGCCTGTGCCCTGGGGTGGCCCCGTCCTGACCTGGTGGTGGAGCTGGCCTCCCCACACTGTGACAACCATCAGCGTCAGCAGGGGGCAGAGTCGTTCAGGTGAGCTCCTGGCCTCAGTGGCCAGCTCTGGGTCTTCCTGGGTCCCTCGTGGACGCCACTCTCTGAGGACACATTGGCATTCACACACCGTCATCAAACTCGGGGCTTCCGCAGACCAGGGTTGTGTGGAGAGAACTAGAGGGCGTGCCTTCCAGCCGCGGAGTCCCTGCCGGCTGGTGGGTGTCTGCCGGCCGTGCCCTGAACAGCGTCTCCCGAGGGTGCAGTTGGCCAGCAGAGCACCAGAAGGGAGGCACTGGCCGGCGCCTGACTATCCGGGACTCGGGGGCAGGAGGAAGGAAGTGGACACAGGGAAACTCCCTCACTGAGCCAGGGCGGGTGTCGGGGGCCTGCTGCGCTTCCAGATCCAGCCCAGGAAGAAGACACCACAGCCCCCGAGCAGCACGGGCAGTGGCCTCGAGGTTGGGCAGAGAGCGCTCAGGGCGACTTCCAGAAGCTTCTGTAGACCCCCGATGGGAAGAGCCGGCCGGAAGCTTGTGGGAAGGGGCTCTGTGGTGGGGTGAGGGATCCTGTCCTCCCATAGAGAGGCACCTGGAGGCCGGGTCACAGTGGGCCTCACAAGGTCCATGTTCCACTGCTGAGCATGGACAGCAGGGGCCGGGAGGAAGAGGGCAGAGGAGGGTTCTGCTGTGGAGAGCCAGGACTGGGGGGCTGGCAGCCCCTCACACGGGGTCTGGGCAATAGCCAAGGAGGCTGTTGGCAGCATAGGACCCTCCTGCCCACCCACGGCCAGTCCAGCACAGAGAACCCCACCCGCCCACGGACCCTCCTGCAGGGACCTCCCACCCGCCCACGGACCCTCCTGCAGGGACCTCCCCCCTCCCCACGGACCCTCCTGCAGGGACCTCCCCCCTCCCCACGGACCCTCCTGCAGGGACCTCCCACCCGCCCTCAGACCCTCCTGCAGGGACCTCCCACCCGCCCACGGACCCTCCTGCAGGGACCTCCCCCCTGCCCACAGACCTTCCTGCAGGGACTTCCCACCCGCCCACGGACCCTCCTGCAGGGACCTCCCCCCTGCCCACGGACCCTCCTGCAGGGACCTCCCACCCGCCCTCGGACCCTCCTGCAGGGACCTCCCACCCGCCCACGGACCCTCCTGCAGGGACCTCCCCCCTGCCCACGGACCCTCCTGCAGGGACCTCCCCCCTGCCCACGGACCCTCCTGCAGGGACCTCCCCCCTGCCCACGGACCCTCCTGCAGGGACCTCCCCCCTCCCCACGGACCCTCCTGCAGGGACCTCCCCCCTCCCCACGGACCCTCCTGCAGGGACCTCCCCCCTCCCCACGGACCCTCCTGCAGGGACCTCCCACCCGCCCTCAGACCCTCCTGCAGGGACCTCCCACCCGCCCACGGACCCTCCTGCAGGGACCTCCCACCCGCCCACGGACCCTCCTGCAGGGACCTCCCACCCGCCCACGGACCCTCCTGCAGGGACCTCCCCCCTGCCCACGGACCCTCCTGCAGGGACCTCCCCCCTGCCCACGGACCCTCCTGCAGGGACCTCCCCCCTGCCCACGGACCCTCCTGCAGGGACCTCCCCCCTCCCCACGGACTCTCCTGCAGGGACCTCCCCCCTGCCCACTCTCCTGCAGGGACCTCCCCCCTCCCCATAGACCCTCCTGCAGGGACCTCCCGCCTCCCCATGGACTCTCCTGCAGGGACCTCCCCCCTACCCACGGACTCTCCTGCAGGGACCTCCCGCCTCCCCACGGACCCTCCTGCAGGGACCTCCCCCCTGCCCACAGACCCTCCTGCAGGGACCTCCCCCCTGCCCACTCTCCTGCAGAGGTGGGGTAGGGAGGAGACCACAAAGACCTACAGGGTGCTACCAGGGAGCCCCAGGGAGGTGACTGGGTGGGGCTGCAGCCCTGGTAGACTGGCTCTGTTCCCTTTGAGGCCAGCTGGGTGCTTGTAGGAGAAAGCCTCTCCTGTGCCCTGAGGGCAGCCCTTCAAGGACCCTGGACCCTGCTGCAGGCCAGGGCGGCCCGGGAATCGGCTTCCAGCTGTGTTGTGTGAGGAGCTGGTTTTCAGGGTGACATTCACAACTAGAGGAGAGTCTGAATTGGCCTCCGAAGCCAGCAGGGCCTGCTGGGGAAAGCCATGTAGTGTCACTGTGGTCAGCTGTCCACGCTGCCTCCTGCACACTCTGATCAGGCCGTGGCCTCTGGGAGCTCCCACCCCAGGGCCTCCACGTACCCTCCAGTCCAAAGCAAAGAGCCATCTGCTTCCGTCTGCTGCAGAGGACCTGAATGGCCTCCCTGCTGGCTGGGCATCAGCCGGACCTCGGTGCGCGGCTCAGCACCAAACCTGAAGGCCTGACAGCTGCGGAGTCCCTGCCAGAAAGCCTGCGCCCACCTGGGGTTGCTCTGCAAGCTCCTGAGGGCAGCACCTGGTGCTGTGCTGGTGGGGGCAGCCACCAACCCAGCAAGCCTTGGTGTTCACCAAGGCTCCAGGGAGGATGGACATGAGGCCGTGGGCAGCCTTTCCTCTGGACGGCCGGGCTCCAGGACAGGGGTCCTGGGAGGACGGACGTGGGGCCTGGGGCAGCCTTTCCTCTGGACGGCCGGGCTCCAGGACAGGGGTCTATGGAGGACGGACGTGGGGCCGTGGGCAGCCTTTCCTCTGGACGGCAGGGCACCAGGACAAGGCTCCTGGGGAGATAGATGTGAGGCCGTGGGCAGCCTTTCCTCTGGACAGCTGGGCACCAGGACAGGGTCCATGGAGGATGGACGTGGGGCCTGGGGCAGCCTTTCCTCTGGACGGCCGGGCTCCAGGACAGGGGTCTATGGAGGACGGACGTGGGGCCGTGGGCAGCCTTTCCTCTGGACGGCTGGGCACTGGGAAGCTGGTATGGGGCTTGCTGCTGGTGCCCTGAGGTGGGGGCTGACCTCGAGCTCCTGGCACCCACACTGCTGTGCCCGTGGGGTGTGCTGCGGGGCACGTCAGGATGTGGCTCTCCTGTGGAGCTGTGGAGGGTCCTCCACACGTCCAGACCAGCGGCACACGCCCCGGTGACTCTGCCACGGTTAGGTGGCCATGGCTGTGCCCCGTGTGCTTGTCCTCAAGGGTCTGTTTTCTGAGGTGGAGCCTCGGGCACAGGGCCCCGCATGGGTGTCGCTGGTCCCAGTGCTCCGAGAGGTGTGCGTGGGACCTGGATGCGGAGGCCCGAGCAGGAGAGGGATGCTTGCCTTTGGAGAGGCCACAGCGCCTGTGTCCGAGCCTGGCCTGCACCTGCGAGCACCTAGGGCTCCAGGGAGCCAGCGAGCTCCCGTCCTGGGTGTGAGGCCAGCTGGGTGGCTGCTCTGAGGAGCCTCTGACCCACAGTGGTCCCTGCCTCTGCCCACCTGGTGCCGTTGCTTCCCCCCACCGGCCACCTGCAGGCCTGAGGTCAATGCCAGGAAGATGCTCTTCCCTGGGGCCTCTCATCCTGTGGCTCCTTACACAGGTGTGGCCGCCAAGGGCGCATTGCGGGGAGGGGGGGTGCACGCCACGTCCTGCTGCGTCCACAGCATGATGTGCTGTGCTCGGGGGCTGTTATGACTGGGGGATGGCAGCTGGGCTCTCTCCACTGGTAAGCTGACCACTGCCTAAGAAGAAAACAGGCCGCAGCCCCGCACCGCACCCTCCCCAGCAGATCCACTCAGTGCTGCCGGGCCCGAGCACCCTGCCTCCACCCGAGCCCTGACCTCGACTGGCCCACAGCAGACACTGTTCCAGCCTCGCAGGCCAATCCAGAGGGTGGGGGCTCAACTACAGCAACCTTGTGCTGGGCCTTTTGGAACATCTACCCTGAATTCAGGCCAGGGTGGGCGGCATTTCCAGATCACACCAGGTGCTGACATATTCAGAGCCAGCCAAGAGTGGCAGGCAGGAAACTGCTCGGGTGACTGCGTGGCCCTGGGCCCACCCGCACCCTCCTGCTCTGCCTCCTGCTCAGGGCAGGCTGACCTGGCCTGTGCCCCTGTGTCTGGAGCCCCCAGAGCGACCACAGGCTCACGGAACCACGTTTCCTGCTGGCCTCGTCCCATTGCTGGCGGACACGGCAGGCTCCCCGTTCTCTGTGGGTGCTGAGGTCTGGTCTCCTGCGGCCGGGTGCCAGTCCTGTGGCTCAGGGAGAGGCTGTGTCCAGGTCTACGTGACTCTGCCCTCCTGCTCCCAGCCTGGTCTCTCTTCATGGGTTGTTGGGGCATCGGGTGAGGACAGGAGGAAACGAGTGATAAAATCAGACTGCCCTGCCGTGCCGCCCGGGAGGGTGTGAGAGCCTCAGTGAGGACCAGGGCCACTGCCCGGAGCTGTGGGGTGCAGCACCGTCTCCCAGGACTGTCTTGGTCCTTGGGAGTCCACTGGCTGGAGGGACCAGGGCCTTGGGTGTGACTGCTGAGGCTGAGACCCCTGTGGCTGTGTTGGGGTGGACTCTGCTTTTAGGAGGAGCCCTTCCACCTTTTGGGACCCTGCAGCTCGGTGCCTGCACTGAACATGGTGGCGCCCCCAAGGCTGTGTGGTATGAGGAGAGAAGGGGCCCTGGCCACTCGGGCTGCTTTTCCCGGTCCCGTGGGGACGTGCTGCGAGCCCTGTGGAGCTGTGGTCCCGCCTCCCAGCAGCTCTGGCCGGCTCAGGGCAGGCTGCCATGCTGCAGCGGGACCTAGGCCCCGGGCATGGCTGGACAGGCGATGCGGCTGGACTGGTGGCCCATCAGCCCTCCTGGAATGGCCAGGGCCCCAGGAAAAGCAGGACACGGGACGGAAGGAGGGCGTCGCGGGGCAGAGTTCAGTGCCCTCAGGAGGCAGCTCCACCAGGCGCGTTCAGGCCTGCGCTGTGTTCCTGGCACAGGGCCGACATCGGGGCGCCTCTGGGTTGGAGAACTGAATCTGTGTCAGACCGACAGCCGGTCTCGAGGCGCGGCCCTGAGTCCTGCTGGCCAGGAGCTCAGGGTTCCCCAGAGCCCACGGGAAGCCGCCAGGAAACTTGGAAGCAGGAAATGCGTCGACAGGTCTGGCTGGGCTTGGAGAACACTGCGGCCACTTTCCTGTCCCCCTCAGAGTCTCTGGAGACTATGACACCGACTCACATGACTGGATGCCCACTGCAAGCCCAGTGACGGCTCTGGTCACTTCTATTTAACCCTCAAAAGAGCCCCACGAGGTAGGACTTTGTGATCCCCACCTACGGAGGGACAGCTGGGGCGGAAGGCGTGGCCAGGCCAGGATGTGAGCCTGGCGGTTCCTCTGGCCCAAGCTCTAAGCCACTGCATCACAGGGAGGTGTTCCCGTCCCCAGGAGAGGAGTGCCACGTGTCGCACTTCGCTGGAGCTTTGGTGTGTCCCTGAAGTCACCCTGAGAGCAGGGTCAGCGGCTCACCTGCCTGTGGGAGTGACCACCTTTGCGCACATCCTGCAGGGGTGGCCCTTAGGGATGCGTATCCAGGAAACCCCGGGGGACCCTGGAGCGCAGGGACCAGAAGTGGGTTTCAGTGGTGCCCTGGTCCAGCGGGGAGGCTGAGCCAGGCATGGCCAGCGGGGCTCTTCCCCGGCCTTTGCATTTGCTTCCTCTCCAGGACTTGATATGTCTCCAGGACTTGGATGTCACGGAGGACCAACTCAGCTGTCCTTTCTCCCAGGAATGGAGGGAGCCCAGGTGGCCAGATACGGGGTGGGGCAGAGGAGGGGGAGGGACAGGACAGAATGTGAGCGAGCGAGCGTTCCGGGTGCACCTGGAGCTGGGCTCCTGTGGCATCAAGCGTGGCTTTGCTGACGGGAGGGGTGCCAGTCTACCTGAAAACCTGGGCATCAGCTTGGCGTCCGTCCGGTGCCCTTGAACACCGGGCCTTTTAGAGGATGCTGCGTTCACCACCTGTGTGTGCCACACACTGGGCCACACCTTAGAGCCAGATGTCAGGATGAAGGCCTGGGGAGGCCCTTGAAGACGTGTCCTGGGGACACGCCTCGGTGACTTCTCTGGAGAGCCACCTGCTGGTCCTTTGGAGCACCTCCTGCACCTGCGGCCTGGCGGTCGACCTCCAGTGGCACAGTGCACACACCTGGCCCCAGTGACAAGGAGCCTGGTCTGGGTACCGTTTTCCCAAGGCCGGCCAGCCTGCTGGCGGGTTCCTGGATCTCGCGCTGCTCCTGGAAGCAGCCAGGGGAGACCTGCTTTTGCTTCTTGCAGCCACTTGCTTCTGCTGGACCACAGCTGTTGCTGGGAGGCGAGGCCAGGCCTGAACCACATCCAGGGACATCCAGGTGGGGCTCTGCCTGGTGGCCTTCCTGTTAGGGCCGGGCGTCTAGGAGGCCGGCACCATGGGTTTAAGTAACACTCCTTTCCTCCACCACAGGCGGCTTTCTGTTAAACAGAAATCACCACGCAGGTCTCTTCCGTGCTGTCTGGCTGCTCTGTGACGAATGTCACACACGCCTGTGTGACATCCTGGACTTTCCAACCCCCAGGCTGACCGGTCCCTCCCTCCTGAGAGCCAGCGAGGCTTTCGCTGTGGGTCTGCTCGTGGCCTGCCCTTGGGGGTCAGCTTGTTGGTCTGCAGCATGGGAGCCAGGGCCAGGCTGAGCCGCGGAGCTGGGCAGAAGCCTGGGCACTGGCCACATCCGCAGACCTTTCTGTCTGGATAGACGTGGCTGAGTCGTTCCAAGTCATTTACCCCATGAAGTAGAATGTAGCTAATGTGCTGTGTCCATTTCTGTGTGTCCTGTTACAGTTCCCTTGTGAGGTGTGTGCGTGTGTGAGCGTGTGCATGTGTGTTGGGGTGGAACCCAGGCCTCACATGCCAGGCAAGGGCTCCTCCCAGCCCGTGTTGGGTCTTACTTGGAGACAGGGTCTCCCTGAGTTTCTCAGGATGGCCTGACCGGCCCCCGCTGCCTACCCCTGCCCAGTAGCTGTGATTCAATGGTGCCACCTCAACTGGCCCCTTTTCCTGGGTTTTTACTACCTGTTGCCCTACCTGTGCACCTGTGGTTCTCTTCCTGCCTTGTAGAAGTGACGTAGAAGCTGCTGTGGCTTTCGGGTTTTTGTGAAGTTAATTAGTGTAGTTTCATTTAGGATAATGCTTGGAGCAGCTCAAAGAAGGTGGAATTAGTTTTCTCCTGCAGATTAGGGTTCTGTTGTCTGCTCAGAGACCTCGTCTGACTGCTCTGGCAGAACTGTCGCTCATCCGTGTCCATGCAGGAGGACACAGCACGTCATGCCTGGCCTCAGCTTCCCAGGCCCTTTCCTGGGCCCTCCCCTGAGACCCTGTTCTGTTGGTGCTCCTCTCTCTGTTGCCCCATGTGCCAGTGAGTGGCAACTTGGCTCTTCTTGGGTCCTGCCAGGCCTGCTTCTGTCAGCGTCCTCCAAGCTGGCCAGCAGGAGAGGTGTGGACGGGCTGGGACTCACCTCCTGGAATCGGCTCCTGTGCTTTGGGGCCTGGCAGGAGTCAAGCCTGTCATGTGGGCAGGTGCCCTGTGTGCTGTGTGGTGCAGAATTCCTCCTCCTTGGCACTGTGGCCTCCCATGGTCCCTCTGTGGCCATCTGCTTTACTGGAGCCCACTGGTTGCAGGTGTCGCAGGACCACATGTGCTCAGCACCCGGGCCAGAACCCTGCCCCCGGACTCTCACACTGACCGTGAGGCCCGCCCTCCACCTCAGTTCCTCAAACCCTCGCTGTCTCCCACATCCCCCACCTGACCTGCCCGGCCACCTGCTCTCCCAGGTCTCCTGGTCTTCCTGCCACCGTGGGCGGCTCCTCAGCACCACAGAACTTCCACCTACCAGTTAGGAACCCACGGGCACCCCCACGCTCTTATGAAATGCCGTCCATGCCAGAGCTACCCTGACGGTGTTCCTGTGTCTGCTGTCCTGGGACGGGCACCTGCGAGCCCAGGGAGACTTCTCTCAAGGCCAGGTCCTGCAGGGCCTTGGTGGACCACAAGGCTGCCCTGGAGCCCAGCCCTGGAGAGGAGCAGCCTGTGCCCTCCCCAGGGGCCTCTGCGGGTGTGGGAGGGGCCTCTGCTGGTGTGGGAGGGGCCTCTGCTGGTGTGGGAGGGGCCTCTGCTGGTGTGGGAGGGGCCTCTGCTGGTGTGGGAGGGGCCTCTGCTGGTGTGGGAGGGGCCTCTGCTGGGGGGCTGCGGCGTTGTTCCTGGCTGGGGGCAGATGGAGGTCAGCTCAGGCCTCCCAGGGGAGGCAGGTGTGGCAGAGCCTGGCTTTAGCTGTGCTGTGGCAGGACACCTGTGCTCTTTTCTCCGGGCCCACTGTCACCGCAGCGCCCTGCCTGCGGAGAAGCAGCCCCCTGGCTCTCCCTGTGCGTCCTTAAGCAGGCCGCCCTCACCAGGCACAGCACTCTCCCTGCAGGCCTCCTGTGTGGGGCCTTCCTGTCTTAAGGGCTGTCCCTCCTGGAGCACACAGTGTCCTTGTGCCTTTCGGGAAGCGGCAGGCCGTCCCGGGGGGCCACTGTTTCCGAGGCAGCTCGCAGAGCAGCAAAATGTGAGGAAGGCCGTTGTCCTGCCCCATGGTGGCTGGCCCCCTGCTTGGTTTCCCACCGGGACAGCAGCCTGTGTCAGCAAGAGGACACCAAGCTCCAAAAGCCAGCCGTCCATTACAGCCTGCAGCTGCATACACCAGCAGGACGGCCCACGACCTCACCGCAACCTGGGACCCGGGTGTCATTTGTCAAAGAGTGCCACGTGGGAGTCCCAGCCCTCTAGTCCCTGCAAGGTGCTGGGAGACCAGGTGTAGAGCATCAGGTGGACACAGGTGTGTGACCGCTTGGACACGTGCACTCTCAGAAGTCACTGGGAGCCCGGCAGGTCAGGTGTCCTAGCCTGCTGTGTGGTGTGAGGAGGGTGGTCCCATTCGCACCTTGGGGTTGGCACATGGCACCCAGTGGTCCTCCCTGGTACCCTTGAAACCCGCGAGAGCTCCTGGTGTCCCCACGCCCGGGGCCTCTTGCAGCAGGCCGTTCTACTTGCTGCTCTGACCCCTGGCTGGGGGAGTTCGGGTGGGGGGGGTGGGCCAGGGCTCTGCAGAAGGCAGTGTCAAGGTCAAGGTCATCCTGCCTGCGGCTGTGCCAGCTCCGTGTTGCTGAAGAGACCAGCACAAACTTTGGCCAAAGCAGTCGGGATGTATCATCAGAGCAGGGGGCCAGAAGCCCTGAGACTAGGCTGTCCACCTGGGCTGCCCTTCCCAGCCTCCCCTCTAGCTCCAGGCTGCGAATCCTCCTTGCCTCTGGCTCCTGCCCTCTCTGATGAGGACTCTGTGGGGACATGGGTCCACCTGGACATCCTGGGCCACTCCCCCCTCAAGACCCTGTCATGGTCCTATCTGCAAAGGCCCTCTGTCACACAGGTGGCATTCACAGGCCCTAGGTGGACCTCTTCAGGGCTTATTCAGGGACCACAGTGGCCTCCTGGTGCACAGAGGTGAGTGGCCTGGTGCTGGGGGCCCGCGCTGACCGGCTCAGGATTCTTAGTCACAGGCCTGGGGCAGATGGAGGTCCCGGGAGTGCCTGAGCCCCGGCTGTCCCTGCTGTTGTGGTGCCCCTGTTCTCGGGTGGGCCCTGAGAGGAGCAGCAGGACTCCAAGAGCCTGCTGAAGGTGGACGGTCATCAGATCTTACATAAAACTCAGCTTCAAATTCAAAATGCCAAAGCCACTCTGTTCCTGTTAGTTGTCGGTGATGCCAACTCCCCGCGCTCTGGCCCCAAGCCCTGCAGCGGGTCCTGTGTCGCTTGCCACTCCATGCTGGAAGGGCATTTGCTTCCAGGAGAAACCCTCTAGCCTGGGCCTGCTGGCCCTCCAGGAGACACAGGGACTAGTTACTAGTTACTTACGGCCTCGAACTTGTGATCCTCCTGCCTCAGCCTCCTGAGCTGAAGACTCAAAGCTGTCTCAAAATAAAATATAAAAAGGGTTCAATCCCAGTACAAAAAATAAAAGTCCACAGGCTCCTACAAGCCGGGCTGGGTGGGAGGGGATCAGGGCATTACCTTGTCCCTCCTGCAGCCTCAGCCAGCTGGAGAGCCACCTTGCCCTGGGATGCTGGGGCACTGGGAACCCTGACTCTCCTACCTTCCACAGCGGGCATCGAGGAGAGTTTTATCCTGACACCACTGCTTGTCTGCTATGGGGACGTCACAAGGGCTTCGATTCAGTCCCCAAGGCTCAGCCCTGCTACACTCTCCGTGTCCTCCCCCACCTCCTGTGTCCAGTGCAGGCTTGGGCTGGGATGGCCAGGGTCGGATGTGGGGGTCTCTCACTCACCCCCTCCAGCGTCTTCCCTGGACCAGCCTCCCCACACATACGTGCATGCACACACAAACAGGTACGCGCACTTGCCCACACCCATGCACACACGTGGACTTGCCACGTGGACGAGGGGTGGTCTCTTAGAGGCCTGCTCATGGGGTCCATGGATGAGGGGGACCAGGCCACCCTGGGAGGGGCTTGGGTATGCATCGCTGGGCCTGCCAGCCAGCCTGCGGGCACACCTTCTTCCCAGACCCCCACAGCACTGGCCTGCCCGCCGGGCAGCCGCCTTGTCCTGCCGCCTCTCCACAGCTCAGGGGTGTGGGTGGAGCACCTGCATGCCCAGTCTCCCCGTGGACCCCGAGAGGGTGGAGGGAAGTCTTGTGCCCAGGCTCTGCCCCTCCTTGGGCACGGGGAGCCCCCAAGCATCCAGCTGCCCCAACACAGAATAGTTTCCCGAACTCAGAATTTGGACTCCGACCCCACCTTGGGTCTTGGCTAGAGTTCTGGATGATGGGCAGCAGCCAGCAGGCCCCGCCCACTCACCAAGCACCTGTTCATCTGGGGCCAAGCTACCTCCCCTGTCACCTGCCTCTGGAGAAGCTGAAGCGCACCTCAGAGATGCCTGAGTGGCCTGGGATGATGTGTGTGGCATGTGGAGCTCAGCAGGTGGCTGCCTCTGGGGAGCAGTGTCGCTTCAGAAGCCCAGCACACCTGGACAGGCTGGACCCGACAGCCTGCAGCAGCTCTCCCACACAGCAGGAGTGAGTACGCTACCCCCAGGCAGCACACCAGGACCAACCGAGGGGCAGGCAGTGAGTCGCCAGGACTGGGGAGAAAACCTCCCCAGCTCCACGCAGAGTCCTTCCCAGCCCCCGTGATGGGACTTGCCCTGGAAACAGGGGGTGCCCGATGAGGTCACAGAGAAGGAGGGGCTCACCCAATGACCACTGCCCCACGGGAGGAAGGGCACAGGGAGAAGACCCGGTGACTGGGTCCAGGGGAGGCTGGAGGCTCTAGGCAGCCCCCCACAGCCACGCGTCCTTCTGTAGCCCCCAGCCTCCAGCCCTGTCCACCCCAGGATAGCATGGGGACAGGGGCGTGGCCTGAACTGTGCCCAGGGGGCCCTGCGAGGGGATGCCGCTCCCCCGCAGGTGCCTGCTCAGCAGGGCGGGTCCCAGCAGGCTGGGGACCTGGAGAACTGCCATCCCATCTGCCCACGGGTCACGCTGCCAAGACTGCTGAGGTGGCCCACGGCCTTGCTGTTCCAGTGCCACGTGATGTGGTCCGGGATGCGGTTCCTGCCACCTGGCCGGCCTGAGCAGCTCCGGCCCTGACCCAGGCAGAGGGTCGTCCTCACTGCTCAGCCCTTCTTGGCCATGTTGGGTCACCAGGGCTGGCCTGGCCACCTTTCTGCTTGCTGCGGCAGGGCCCCAGGAGAGGTGGAGCCTGAGGTCCCCGTGTTTGCTGGTGTGGATACCTGGCGACAGGTAACAGCACGCACGCTGCTACGTGCTGCTCCAGAAGAGCAAGATCAGCTGCACCTTGGGTCTGAGACTCCACTTCTAGGACTCTGAACCAGAGAAGCCATCAGTCATGAGGAAAGTGTGTCTTTGCCACGTTGTGCACGACGGCCAACGGCTGCTGAGGAAACCGACTGAAATTTGAAAGGACTTCCCGGGCCACATCCACCTGGCATTGAAAACCGTGCAGCGGCGATGGAGGCCTGGGGAGGGCTGCTTTTGCACCCGGGGGCTGGGAATAAGGGTGTGGCTCGGGTGTGCACTGCACGGTTTTGCTCCTGATTTGCTAAAGAGAACACAGATCCTGCACACAGGCAAGGACACAGGTCACGGAGCTGCTGGTGCCACCGTCTCCTGAGAACCCAGCATGCAGTGGATGTGCAGTCCACATCCTGACTCCAGATTCTGTTTAGTTCCTGTGACTGTGGATTCCAGCTCCACTGGTCAGGCCACCGGACAGCCCAAGTCCCAGGACTCCCCCTTCCTTCCTCCCGCACCCACTCAGAAGTGACATGTCACCGTCAGTGGCTGTGGAAGAAGGTCTTGGACTTTGCTCCTTGCTCATCCCCATCTGCCTCACTGAGGCCGTCACAAATCCCAGGGGCAGTGGGCATTGCTGGCCTCGGGCTTCGCCAGCCAGCACCTCAAGCTCAGGAGGACCTGGGCTGCCGGCCTCACCTGGCTGTGCAGGAAGCCCGGGTCATTCCCAGACTTCCCGGCAGGACTCACTGTGTCCTTTGTCCTGCAGGACGGGGTACCTGCTGGACACGGCCAGCTCACCATGAGCACTCAGCTTCTTCAGAGATGGGTCCCGAGCCACATGCGTCTGCCCTCTCAGCAGGCTATGTCCCCCTGGTCTGTCCCCTTTCAGGATGGCTAGCTCTCCCGAGCCCCACCTGCCCTCCTGCCAGCTCCTGTCTCCAACCTCCCTTCCAGGATTGCTGCCAGAGGACAGTCCAGCACTGGGTGTGACATGGCAGCACTCACCTCGCAGGGCTCAGGCCACAGGATGAGCCTCCCTGGAGAGGGCCAGCTGTGCTGGAAAGGAGCCTGTCCCTTGGTCCGGGCGAGGATTTTCATGGAGCACTGGGCCTCACCTAGGGCCCTGGGGCAGCTGCCAGGAACTTTGTGGATGATGTTCTGATCAAGGCTGACCAAGTCCCCTGAGGCAAACCCTTGGATTCCAGGTCTCTAGCATCTGAGTCTGTCTGCCCAGCTGCTTACTGCTGTGTGGCCTTGGGCAAGTTACTGTACCTCTCATTGCCTTATTCTGAAAAGCAGGGTAAAAGTGGTGCCTCTCCAGGGTTGCTGTGAGGGTGGACAGTTCACACTGCGTGGAGTGCTGAGCCAGTACCTGGAGGGGTGTGTTACCATCGGGAGCTGTTCCTCAGCAGACATTGGTCTTCACGGAAGGCACAACTGCGTGAGCCACATGGAGGATGCTGGCAGAGATGGACAGATGCTCAGCCTTAGGAACTGCCTCTCAAGCTACGGAGGGGCAGGCCCACTCTGCTGGCCCTGCAGGCTGGGGCCAGGGAAGTGCCAACCAGCAGCTGGAATGGGGCACCTGTAGCAGGAGTCCCTTCTCCTCAGGGCCTCAGTGTTTTTCCCAGGCCTGCGACTGATTGGTTGAGGCCCACTGTGCTGGGGAGGGCAGCCTGCTCCCCACGTACCCCAAGTCTGGCCTAACTGTCAGGACTTCCAGGAGGATGTCTTGCACAGCAATGGCTAGACCAAGGCTTGGCCCAGCATCCTGCCAGGCAACAGAGGTGACACACGACACTGACACTGGAGGCCCCTAGGCTTGGCCTGAAGCAGCCACTCGGTGGGGCCTGCAGCCCCAGTGCCTGGCTCAGCCGGAGGGCCAGGGCAGACGCGGTGGCAGGTGGAGGGGAGGTTCAGGGGTTCTTGGAGTTGGTGGGACTCGCCTTCCCCTCTGGTTCTGCCTTGAAAGATGGCCTAGAGGCCAGCAGGGGTTCTCAGGGTGTGGGCCCGCAGGAACCCTGTTAGAGAAGTCCATTCCCAGGGGCCCAGTGGGTGCAGCCAGTCCCCAGGGGCCTGCCCTGCAGGTGTGCCCAGGACCGCCCCTGCGGCTGCTCTGGGAAGGCAAGGTCTGCATCTTAGTGCATCTGCCTGGGAGTGGGCCTTCCCTGAAACTGGGGCAGAGAAGGTTCTGGAACTGCTGGGAGCAAGTTGGGTGGCCCCTCCAAGGGCTCTTTGCAGATAATTCCTCCGTGGAGGTGGGATGGCACCTGGCTCCAAGAACTGTGGGCACAGTTGGGGCTGCCCCAGCACAGGAGCCCAGGGGGCCTGGGTCCACACATGCCAGGGCTTATGCCCCTTCCCCAGGTGACTCAGAGCCAGGAGAAACTGCCCATGTTCCCCGGGCTTTTTATTTTTTAAAAAAGCAATTTCTTAATGATTTGCCCAATACTTCTACGTGTGATGGTTGCACTTTCTAATTAATGTTGTGATTGTTTGCTAGATGCTTCTCACCTCCCAGCCCGTGGGCTCTGTGAGGCAAACCCTGGACCCATTCACCCTCTACCTTGGGGTTAGCACTGTGCTGCAAGGCCACCACGCAGGAAGCTGGGCACCCCGTGCTGCTGAACCAGGATGTCAGGGCACACGCGCTGTTGGGAAACGTCACCTCACCTGAAGTGCCCTTTGTCAAAGGATGCCAGCACTGCGTCAGGGGTGTGGTGCGGTGTGCAGGCACCGGGCATCTGCAAGTGGGGATGGTGGTGGCCACAACATGCACACTCGAGCTCCAATCTGCAGGTGGCAGCCGGGTGCTGCCGGTGTCAAATGCACAGCGTGGCTCCCTGCCAACCATGGTGAGGTGGAGCGCGGCCTTGCTTCCTCCCAGGTCTGCACCTTTGGGCAGGCGACTCCCTGCCAGAGCAGCCAGTCTGCCCCTGGGAACCCACCGACCCCCTCAGGGACCCAGCCGCCTACTTATCTGGTGCTACCTGGGAGGCATGCGGCCAGGCCAGGAGGGTGCCCTAGGCTGCTGCGGCCTCTGCACCTGCCCAGGGACAACAGGAGGTAACGGGGGGTGGAAGATGAGGCCCTGCTTGGAGGGGCGGCAAGGACACGGCTCCACTGGCACGCTCCGGTGGAGCCAGGGGAGGGGTGGGGGCGGGGACCTGTGCCTCTGCGCTGCGGGATTTCCAGGTGACCTCCCGGTGTCGCCTGAGTCCCACCCAGGTGAGTGCGGCGGATGCGTATGCGTGAGTTCCGGGTGACCTTGCGGTGTGAGCCCCAGGTGACCTGTGATGGTGCACACGCATGACCTCCCTGGCAACCGCGGTGGTGCACACGCGCGGACTCCAGGTGGCCGCGGTGGTGACTCGCGCGGCAGGCGCGCGCCGCTTCCGCTTCCGCCGCCGAGCGCCCCCCGCCCCCCGCCAGCGCAGGGCGCGCCCCCCTCCCGGTGGCGCGGGGACCAATCCAGGGCAGGGAGGCGAAGCGCCGAGCCCCCTCCCCGCTGCCGCGGCGCCCCCTCCCCACCGCTCTGCCCCGCCCGGAGAGCACCTTCTGGTGCAGCGCAGGCAGAGCCGAGCGGCGATCTGGAGCATCAGAGGATGAGGTTTTGGCTGAGAAATGAAGAGATGGCCCTAGAAGAAATGGTGCAGAGATTAAACGCGGTTTCCAGGCACACTGGTAGGCGGAGCTGCTGGCTGTGTGGTCTACGCTGGACATCATTTGTTCAAATGCAGGGAAATGCGTGCGTGGCCGTATAGCCACCTTCATTTTTCTTTTCTAGCTCTGATAACAGGAAAGAACAGATAGGATGGGCAGTCGCTGGTGGCTGTTTCCGTGGGCTGCCGGTGTGGCTTGCTCTGCCTGGCACAGTTAAAATAACTGCGAAGCAGCGGCACAGGCTCTGGACACCATCAGGGTGTGTGCAGAGCCACGGGGGCTATGCCAGCCTGCGTGCACCTCAGCTGCCTTTGCAGCAGTGACAGCAGCAATGGAGAGAGACAGGATTCGCGGCCCGCACGATCTGGCCCAGGCCCTGCAGAGCCGGGTGGGGATGGGCGCTGTCAGAAGGAAGCTCCTTTGGGGAGGAGAAACCTAGATTAGTCAGGGGGCTCTTTTTCTCCACCAAGTGTAAATTAAGCCTGAGACGAACGTTTGGAAGTGGTTTGGGTGAGGGGTGGACGTTCATTTTTGGCGTTAGTTGAAAGATGACTTAAAACTAGCTGTGAAGAACAGTTCAGATGGACCCACCTGAGGTCAGCAAGCACAGGGACTGACAGCTCCTGTCCGGTTGGCTTCAGTTAGTCACGTCTGGGTTTCATGCTGCATTGTGCACAAGGAAATGGGCAGCGGCAACTAGCTTTTCTGGAAGAGAAAATAAGGATGTACCAGTGACAGTGAGTTCTGACGTGTGTCTGATATTGCCATCTGATGTGCTGTGTGTGTCATTATCTAGTTTTCTGAACAATAGTGTTCTGGGAGAACATGAACATGTTGTCGGCTTTGTGGCTGGGGTGTGGTGTCCCCAGCCCCGCTGGTTTTGAGAGCACCCCAGTGGTTTCGTCCGCGGGATCATTGTGTGGGGTGTTCTAACCAAGACTTTTGAAGACATTGGGTTGAGATGGTGATTCTGTGTTTTTCACTCCATCTGTCCCCTTCTTCTGACAGAAGCAGCTCCATTGTCTGGAACGTGGGCCAAGCTTTGCTTGTTGCGGGCCTGGTGAGGGTGAAGGGCACCGCGGGTGCCCTGTTCATGGGTGGCCGGGGCTTGTCCCCGGGAGGAGCAGGACTGTGTCTCTCCTCTGCCTTGGTTGGCGTCAGGACCAGGAGTGGGCACTGCTCCAACTGTGATGTCACCCTGGGTTTTCAGGGCTGAGGTTTGTTCGTGAGCTCAGAAAGACACATGTGCATGTAAGTTGTAAAAAGCTGTCTCGGGGGTGCACCGACCCCTCCCGGAGCAGGCTCGGCCGGCCCACTGCCGGGCCCTGGTGGTGACCATTGTCTGTCTGAAGCAGCAGCCCTCAGACGCCTGTCCTGGGGCAGTGCGGCAGGACTGAGTGCCGCACACTTCCCGAGACTCGGATGTAGGTGACGGGCCCAAGCGTGTGGCTCTCCCATTGTTTCATGGGGAGCCACCTGCACCCAGCCCTGCTCATCCCCAACATGGCCACCCCTCTTTGCTTAAGCCGGCCTTCCTCCTCCTGGGCAGGGGCATCCTGGCGCAGGTGGGTTGGGCTCAGAAGCTGTAAACCATCGCGTGAGGGTTGCATGTCACTCAGGACCGGCAGGAGCCTCTCAGAGCGTAGGGGCTTGCTGCACGCTGTGAGAGGTCAAGGGGAGAGGTCAGTGTGCCCCTAACCACCAGCCCAGGCTTAAGCTCCGGGCATTTCCTGAAGAACCCTGTCTGCCACAGAATGGCTTTTAATCGAGGTCACAGAGTTGTTCACGCCACCCATGTCACGTCAGCAGCAGCAGCAGGTGCAGCCCGTGGCCCCGGGACCTTGATCTGGGGTCTGCAGAGCTACCCAGGCAGCGCTCCCCAGCCCTGGAGGGTGAGGTCGCAGCTGAGGGCTTGGGCACTGTCCTCAGGCCGCATGTGGGCTGGCCCTCCGTGGCTTCACCTGAGCTCACGGGCATTCCACCCGTTGCCTCTGTTCCAACTTCAGGTTTGAGTGTCACTTCCTGTCGCCCAGAACCCTGGTCACCTGGGCTGGTCTGCCCGCCAAGGAGGACAGTGTGTGCTGCCTGGCGGGCTGTGAATCTGCGTCCCCTGACCTTGAGCATTCAGAGGCCACGCGGGCTCCTGGACCTGACCTTGAGTACCAGGCCAGGGGCACTTGGCCACAGCAGAGCCCTCTGTGGGGGACCCCATTCCCAGCACGTCCATCTGTTCTGGCTTTCTCAGCAGAAACTGGTGGAAAACGGGAAGCATCTGGGGGAGACATGCTCCCGAGCTGGTTGACGTAAGCACTCGGTGAATGCAGAGCGGTGGTGCTCGGGCTGGGGCTTGCCCTGCGTCGCCTGGAGGGCTGGCTAAGAGGCAGCCCGAGGGCCAGCCCGTGGGCCAGCCTAGAGCCTCCACCCAGAAGTCTGGCCTGGGCAGAGGCTAGGACTCCCCCTTTAAGTTCCCGGGTGTTCAGGTTGTTCTAGTCGAGAATCCCAACTTGGAGAGCCACTGTCGTCGAGGGCCTTAGATCTAGCCCACTCTCCACTGATGGATCTGGAGGAAGTCCTTGCTCTCTTCATGGATGAGTGGATGAGTGAGTGGGTGGATGTGTGACTGGATGGTGGGTGAATGATGGATAGAAGGAGGGGCAGATGTGTAGATGAATGAGTGGGTGGATGGATATGTGGATGGATGGGTGAAGTGGGTGTGGGTAGATGGATGGGCAGATGTGTGGATGAATGATTGGGTAGATGGATGGACAGGTGGGTAGGTGGACGGATGATGGATGGTGGGTGGGTAGATGTGTAGATGAATGAGTGGGTGGATAGATATGTATGGATGGATGGATGGATGGGTGGGTGGGTAGATGTGTAGATGAATGAGCGGATGGATAGATATATGGATGGATGGATGGATGGGTGGGGACAGTATATGGATAGAAGGATGGGCAGATGTGTAGATGAATGAGCGGATGGATGGATGGATGGATGGATGAATGGGCAGAAGTGTAGACGAGTGAGTAGGTGGATAGATGTATGTATGGATGGGTGGGAAGGTAGATGGATGATGGATAGAAGGATGGGCAGATGTGTAGATGAATGAGTGGATGGATGAATGGGTGGGCAGAAGTGTAGACAAATGAGTGGGCTAGATGGGTGGATGGGTGGGTAGAAGAATGAGCGGATGGATGGACAGGTGGGTAGATGGATGGATGGGTGGGCAGAAGTGTAGACGAATGAGTAGGTGGATAGATGTATGTAGGTATGGGTGGGTAGGTGGATGGATGATGGATGGACGGGTGGGTAGGTGGATGGATGATGGATGGACGGATGGGTAGGTGGATGGATGATGGACGGATGGGTGGCAGAGTGTAGATGAGTGAGTGGGCGGATGGATATATGGATGGATGGGTGAAGTGGGTGTGGGTAGATGGATGGGCAGATGTCTAGCTGAATGAATGGACTCATCTACACATCTACCCACCCACCATCCATCATCCGTCCACCTACCCACCTGTCCATCCATCTACCCAATCATTCATCTTGGGTGAGTGGGTGAAAGAATGAGGGGTGGGTGGGTGGGTGGGCAGGTGGTTGTGTGTATGGATGCATGGCAGGTGAATGGGTGGTGGGCATGAAGATAGACGGGTAGATGTGAAAGTGCAGCTATATCACGTTGTGACGTGGTCCAAGTGGTGATGCCGAGGACTGGCGCCGTAGGGACAAACGCATCCCTGAGTTGCCTCAGAGCATGAGTGATGAGGGGTGTTGAGCCCACTCGCTGCGGCCCCTGTTCTCTGAGGACCACGTGTCCTCCCTGACTGTGCCCATCACCCACCCTCTACGCAGTCCACCACGTCCAGTAACCCAACTCCAGCTGCCACCTTGAGGGGTGCTGTCCCACACCCTCGGAATAGCCGTCGGTGAGCGTTGGTGTCCATCTGCTGGTGCTCCCCGGAACAGTCCAGCTCCCCCCGGTGTCCTCTGTCCAACACCCCATTACAGAGCAAGCCATCGAGACTCTCTGGCTCCTCTCTGGGGAGGGTGAGTGGGAAGACAGATGTGCCAGGCTGCATCTGTGGTGTGTCCCGGTAGCCGCAGCAAGCGCTGGGCAGTGGGAGGGAGCATGAGCAAGTCAGCCAGACGCTGCCAAGTCCAGGGGGGTCTCGTTTCGCGGAGCGTGGCCCGCGAGGCTTCCCTGCAGACGTTCGTTTTCCGTGTTTCCTGGAGAACTTTCAGTTGTGAGGTCTTGGTGGAGCCCCTCGGCCGGCTCCCACGCTGTGACCCGGCCCTCACCAGGACAGCGGCTCCAGCGGTGGGTGTGTCTAGCTCCACGGTGCCACCCCCGGTCTTGGTCTGTGGCGCTGCTTGCCCCACGTGACTGGTCCACGTCGGGTCTCATCCTCTTGCACTCACAGGGCTGGGGCCGCTCTCCTCCCTCCCGTGATGGGGCTCCTGCCGCGGCTCTGCATCTGGGCCCTGCCGTGACACTCACTGCTCTCGGGTGTCCTGACCGATGCCCACGCTCTGCTGTTGGTGCCAACCTCTCCACTGGCTGGGCGCCTGAGTCCCACACTGCTCTCAGGAGGCCCGGCCACCCTGGGAAAGGCCTGGCCCTCCGCTGTTGACCATGATGCGACTCCGCTCTGTGTTCTGGGCTTGTGTGGGCCTGTGTCCACAGTGGCCTCCGCTCAGCCAGAGATGACTGGAGGACCGCGCCCACAATACGTAAGTGTGCCTCCCCACTCCCGTCCCGTCCAGGCAGTGGACGCAGCTGCAGCACCCTGGGGGCAGCTCTGCAGAGGTGGATTCCTGCAGTGGCCGGTGAGGGCTGCACATGGGAGCATGTGCCGAGCTCCGGCTGTCTGCACAGAGGGCCAGGCTGGAGAGGATCAGAGCCCCACAGCTGCTGGGGGTGTGTCATGCACTCACCCACCTTTCAGGGTGCCCGCATTGGGCTCCCAGGCAGACCCCCCAGGGAAGCAGACATGCTCTGACTCCCCAGTTATCTTGGGGTCAGAGGTAGCATGTGAAGTCCAAGAGGGGGGGGCTAAGGGTTCCCAAATCCATGAGTCCAGTTAGTGAGGAGGCTGAGACTGGCACTGGACCCTGGGCCTAACCCACAGAGGACTTGGGTGCCCTGCGGTGGAGCCTGCGAGCCGGGGTGCATCCTGCTCTGTCGAGACCACCTTCCCCTGTGGAGTCCCCCACGTCAGCTGTCCAACAGCAGCTGAGCCTGGGTGGCAGCCCTGGTCTGAGGTCACTCCTCCCATCGGCCCTCACCGCGGGGTGGCCGGGGCCGTGCTCCTCCCCATTGCTCCATGTGGAAACAGCCCCCCCCCACTGCTGCTGGGGTGTGCCCGGTGCCCAGGGCAGAGCTTCGGGAAGTGCAGGGTGTCAGCTTCCCCCCTGCTCTCCAGCTGTCTGCCGTTGGGATGCTCAGTGTGAGTGCCTCTCCTCAGAGTGAGCAGGATTAGTCTTCCCAACCCTGGATGCCTGCCCCGAGGGCCCAGAAGGGCCACCAGCGTGGTTTCTAGTGATTTAGTGCCCAGGACCAGGAACTGCAAAGGGTGATCTTGCTGCAGCCTGTGCTGTGGAAGTTGCGACTTTCCCGGGTTGCTGCGGGGAGTAGATCCGCGCGTGGGGCGGGCACTGGACGCAGGCCACCAGGGGCTGTTTCCCGAGGAGTCAGCAATGTCTGTGAGCGCTGCCCTCCCTCCGTCATCCCCGTGAAGTGGCCGTCTGCTCGTCATGGTATCTGCACGCTGGGCGTGTGTCGGTGCCCTGGCTGCCTGACCGCAGTTGGGCCAGCTTCCGGTCCCCCTCGCTGGAGGCAGATGAGCTTCTGTGGGAAACCCCCCGCTGCGTCTGAGGACCGAAGTCAAAGCTGAAAATCTGCGCATTTCAGAGAAGGGAAAGAGGAAATCGCTTTGAAAAGTAGACAAGACGCAGTCACCGATGAAACGTACCCACGGCCCTGGCATGGAGCAGGCACGGGCACAGGACCGGGTGCCTGGACCACACAGAGCACGGGTCCCCCTGGACTGTGGTCCCACGGGCCCTGGAGGCTGGGCGCCTGGCCACACGGAGCCGGCGGAAGCGCCTGTGCCCTGGGTGTCGCTGGGTGGAGTCGGTCCCGCAGTGTGGTGGTGCAGGTGCTGACTGGCCCACAGTGGGACTTAAATGGTGGGGACCACAGACGTCCAACTGGGAGGAGAGAGGCCTCGGGCAGACGGCTTTCCTCTTGCTCTAAAGCAGTGGAGTTTGTTCTCTCTGGCTTGGGTGGAAGGACGAGAGGCTGCCATACCTGAGCACCCGAGCCCGGCAGGGGCTGCAGCGTCCTCTGGCCTCCAGGGTACCGAGCCGAGGACACGGCCCGTCAACAGCAGGGCTTGGACGCCTGTGTGGACTGAGGGAGGTGTCTGCCCAGGGGCGCGGGTGGCGGGTGCTGGGGGTGTGCCGAGGCCTTCCTGCCTCAGAGGGCAGGAGGCGGGCACCAGCAGTGCCAGGCCTTTAGAGACCTCTCTGAGTTCTCCGTGTGCAGTGGACCCAGCTCTAAAGCACGAGGCTCGGCCTCTGGAGACGGGCCTTCTAGTGGGCAGGACTGCAAGGTGCTGGGGGCTGCTGCCCCTCTGTGGTCGGCTCCGCTTCACCTCAGAGGGTCCACCCCAGACTAGTAAAGGTAAAGGAAGCAGGACTAGGGAGAGCTGCTTTACTCTAACGAGTGGAGACAGACGTGGCGTGAGCTGCTCACGGTTTCCATGGGCGAGGGTCCTGCAGAGGGTCCTGGGCCCCTGACTGATGACTGAGCCAGCAGCGTCTGCAGCTCAGCGACACAGTGAGGCTGCTGCTGCGCCTGCTCGTTCTCCTGCCTCCCCACACTTGGGTGCGTGTGTGGACCGGGCTCCATGGCTGAGGCACTCTAGGCACCTGAGCAGCTCTGTGGAGGCGGAGGTCGGTGAGCCTCGGAGGCTCGCAGACCGCAGGACTCTAAGCAGTATTCTCACACTTCTCTTCATGAAGAAGGCCCCTGGTCACATTCATCTTATAACTTGGGCTTGGAGAAAAAATATTTGTCAGATCTTTCAAGCCATTTCCGAGCTGACTGCGGTTGTCTGGTACCCCCAGGTCACAGCCCGGGTTGGGTCCTGGTGGAGTCCCGTGGGCACCGTGAGGCACAGGCACGGCTTCCTTCCTCCTGGGGTCCTCGGAGCGCATGGCAGAGTTGCTTTGACTGAGAGAGAGACTAGCCTCTCGGGCTCTGGGGCCGTGACCCAGGGCTCAGACCCAGTTCTGCCGTCCACTAGGGGGTCACCACACTGCAGAGTTGCCAGGCCGCAGGGCCTTATGTGCCTTCTCTCTCCCCAGAGAATCCTTTGTTCCCAAGCAAATCCCCAAATCCCCCAAAGCCAGGGGAATGGAACCCTGTGGAGATGCTCAAGGTTTGAAGTCGGAGGACACAAAGGCGCTCATTGTCCTGAGGCTGACGGAGGTTGCGGTTGCTGGCCCCTGGCTGTCGGACTTGGGCAGAGGCCCCTGGTTTTTGCATGGGCCTTTATCCACTCTGCTGGGTCGCTGGGTCCAGTCCGAAGCCCAGCACAGCCTGGGCACTCGGGCAGGCCGCATGGTCCTGCTTCCCGAGTCACTGAGGGCAGAGCAGCTGTTGATTCCGTGCTCTCATCACACTAGAGGTGTGACCAGTGTCCAAGGGGGGCTTTATCTTGCAAGTCTGCTTGATCTTTGAAGATGGCTTGTCCTTCCTTTGGGTACGGGTGGAGCCCCGCACCCTGCTACAGAGCCACATGTGGCCCTGTCTTCTGTACTTTCAAGGACTTCCAAGTTGGTGTGGTCAGGCTTGGCCACTGGATGTCAGCAGGATTGACCAGCATGATGTGGCCATTATCTTAAAAAGGTAGGCAGATCAGTCCAAAGGCTCATTGAGAATAGCAGGTCCTGGGCTCTGTGAGGGCTCTGTCCCTCGAGGGCCTGGCCCCTGGTTCTTACTGGCTGTCTGATTCCAGGTCCTGACTCCCCACCTCTGTTAGAGGGACAGAGTCACCTTTGGAAGTGACAGGAGCACAGGTTAGGAGTGGCCAGCATGTGGCTCTGTCCAGGGCACCCCCACTGGGGTCGCTTCCTCGTGGGGCAGGCCAGGGCCCTGGGCACCAGGGGCTGGGCTCAGGAGGAGTAGCAGAGATGCCCATCTGAGCTGGGAACCCAGCTAAGCAGCAGCCTCCCTCCAGCTCCTCCCAGACGGTGCCTTGGCCAGAGCCCACCCCGACCCCTTCCTGTGGGCCCAGGGCTGCCACGAGCAGAGGGGTCCGCTAGGCATGTGGCTGCTCCGCGCTCTCCCCCCCGGGTGGGAAGGCCGCAGCAAGAACGATCGTCTCCTCACGCAGGTAGGGAGGCACGGCCCCGCGCAGAGAGGAACAGCCCGACGGGCGGCAGGCCAGGCACAGCAGCAGGCACCCTGGGTGGCAGCAGAGGAGCCACTGTCTGTGGGGGCCAGGCTGGTGGCAGGGCTGGGGGCCAGGGCTGCCTGCGCGGTCCTCTCTGTGTCCCTTTCTAGACAATGTTTTGGGGTGCTGGGTCTGGTGCGTGCTACAGGGCTGTTCCCTGCCTGTCCTGGCCACCACCCCATCCTAAGTCACCGGGGTCTCGCCGGCTTGCCAGGCAGGGTCGATTCACTCTTTTACTGCCGGAGATGGGTGTGGATTTCCTAGCAGTAGCTTAAGGCCGCACTGTAGATGGACGAGGGGTCCAGAGCAGCCTGCCCACTCCTCGTCCCCCAGACGCCAGCAGCAGGACGCTGGGCCACTGCCATCAGGTGTGCCCTGTTGGGCAGCAGACGTGCTGCTGTGGCCACGAGGCTGGGAACGGCGAGGAGCGCCCCAGACAGAGCGTGGCCTTTTGGAGACTGCCCCGAGCACAGACCCTCTGTCACTTTCTCACCCTGTGGCCCAGAGCGTGTAATACTGAGCACACGTGAGCCCATGGGACTGTGGGTGGCCAGGGTGACACAGCTGAAGTGAACAGCGTGCCAGGTCTGAACCCCCACGCTTGCCCAGTACGCGCTGCAGCGGCCACCCAGGAGTCAGAGGGCGGCATCCGTGGCCAGGGTGGAGGGTCAGAGCCACTGGCTGGGGTCAGGCGCAGCCTCTGTCCATGCAGAGCGGTGCTTGCCAAGCAAACCCACCCCACCGTTTCCTCTCCCCGAGCTCGCGGCCAGCGGGAGAACAGACGGCGGAACTGCCCGGTTATTTCAAGAAGCCGGCAGCCTCCCCTCCTCGGGCTTGTCGCTGTTTGTTTGAACTTGAGACTTCCTGAGCCTGAAAGGTGTTTGTGGCTCCAGCAGCTCCTGGCTTTGGAGCCGTGTCCACACAGCCTGTCTGAGGAAGGAAGCGTCCAACGCAAAGGCAGATGGGCGGGTGCGGCCGTCCACTCTGCTCTCTCCCAGAGCTCCAGGCTTCCCTCTGCCCACTCTCCGAGGTGTGGGGGCAGCCCAAGACCTCAGGACAGGCTGCAGGAGGACCGAAGGTGCCTGAGGGTAGGAAGACCAGAGCCCAGGAGGTGGCTTGGGACAGCCAGAGGTCTCCAGGAGCGTGACCACTCAGCACCCAGAGCCTCCTGCAGGCTGCTGGCGCCTGCACGGTCTCCAGCTGTCCCTGTGGAGACCTGAAAGTGGTGGAGACTGCGAGGTGCACTTGGCCGCGGCCACCCTGACCACAAGGTTGGACTGGCCTCTGTCTCTGCCTCAGAGACCCTTGTGAGGGCAGCTCCATGGCTGAGAAGGGAGCCTCTCGGGGGCCCATGCGCCGCTTCTGGTCACTGCCCAGGAAGCGTCGGGGTGCCCCAGGGCGCCCAAAGCCAGGTGAGATGGGAGGGATGGCATGGGGACATGGGGACAGGACTGGTGTCCCCTGGGGCAGGCGCCGCCCTGTGGTATTTCTTTCACATTGGAAAACTCTGAGCTGCTGTGGGGACTCTTGTACGAACCGAGGTGACCTGTGGGTGTGGCTGAGAGCCGGCCTGGGTCCAGTGGTGACCTGGGGTGTGGCTGAGAGCCGGCCTGGGGTCCAGTGGTGACCTGGGGTGTGGCTGAGAGCCGGCCTGGGTCCAGTGGTGACCTGGGGTGTGGCTGAGAGCCGGCCTGGGTCCAGGTTTGTTTGGCGCACCCTGGGTCTGCTTTGGTCCACCATCCTGAGGACCCGGCTCTCCCGCTGGCTGCTCCAGGAGAGGAGGCCATGTGGGGAACTGTGTGGGGGACGCTAGGCCAGAGGGGCAGTCGGGCAGGAGGGTGGGCGGAGCCTGGGGCAGTGGGTCCTGGGTGCACCGTCTCCCCCACAGCTGCCCTCCTGCCCGCCGGCTCTCCCAGCTCTCAGAATAATGTTTACAGATTGACCGCCCAGGGTGCGAGGACACGGCAGTGGGGCTGGAGAGAGCTGCTGCCCTCCGTGTCTGCTGCTGCTGGTGGGTGCAGCGTCTCCCCAGGGGACCTGGAAATGAAGGGCAGCTGCTAGGCCTTTGGATGCAGCTTCTGCTCTCAGGCACACTCGTGTCCTTAGGTGTCAGTGGGATCTGTCCCCTGCACACAGGCCCTTGACCCGTGGACTCAGGAGGAGAGGGCCAGGCAGCCGCTGGGCTCTGACTGCCATCTGAGGGTGGACGGGAGGCAGCCCTGCTGGAGTGACAGAGCCTGAGGGATGGCCAGGGATGCCTGATGACCCCCCAGAGGGGCACCGTGGGGCAGACCTCGCCCCTGCCTCTCCCTGCCTCCTCCTCCCTGTGGGTGCAGATGGTATCTAGGCCACGGAGGACATTGCCTGCTGGTCAGGCTGAGCCTGAGCTCGGGAGCCAAGATGCCAGGCCCCCCCACAGCCCCGCACAGCTCCTGGGTACCGCGGGGGCCAGGCGAACCAGCACCTGCCGGCACAGCCCGATGCCCAGCGGTGCTGCTCTCTCCTCTCCAGGCTGAACCCTGAGGCCCTCGCCCACACCAGGGAGGGGCTCTAGGAGGAGGACCAGATGTGTCCCCCATGTAAGGATCCCCCAGGACTCCCCTGCTGTGCAGTGGCCCCACTTGTCCCCCGCTGGCCCTGTGCAGAGGGAGGAGGTGGCCGTCTGTGGCAGTCACAGAGAGCTCAGCCTGCTCCATGGGAGGTTGAGGGGCAGGTGACTCTTCCTCTGAGTTCTGCTGTTCCTGGTGACCCCAGAGTCTCGCTCCAGACACTGGCTCTGCACCGTGTCCTTGGCTGGTGTCCACACTGGTGAGGGTCTGTGCCAGAGGTCGCAGAGGTACCTGAAGAAGTGTGTCTTCCATTCCTGGTCCCCACGTGTCCTGGGCTCCAAGAGCACACACAGCCCCGGCAGTGGGTGCGGGTCTCTGCTCACTGGCCCTGGACGGGCTGAGGCTGGCATCTCCTGCAGGCCCTGGAGGGCCACCCCCCAGGTGCCGGGTGGGGCTGCCTGTCTCCTGGTGGAGCCACACTGCAGGCTGCAGTTCAGGGCTGCCCGCCCAGCATTGATGTCCAGGAAATTGGAGCCCATCTGTGGGGCCCCTTGGTCCGTCCCCCACAGGGACTTGGTGGCCCGTGTGTGGGCCCCTCTGCCTGTCCCCCTGTAGGGACTTGGTGGCCTGTCTGTGGGCCCCTCTGCCTGTCCCCTGCAGGGACCTGGTGGCCCATGTGTGGGCCCCTCTGCCTGTCCCCCCGTAGGGACTTGGTGGCCTGTGTGTGGGCCCCTCTGCCTGTCCCCTGCAGGGACCTGGTGGCCTGTGTGTGGGCCCCTCTGCCTGTCCCCCCGTAGGGACTTGATGGCCTGTCTGTGGGCCCCTCGGCCTGTCCCCCGCAGGGACCTGGTGGCCCGTCTGAGGTGCCCCTTGGCCTGTCCCCTGCAGGGACCTGGTGGCCTGTGTGTGGGCCCCTCGGCCTGTCCCTCTGTAGGGACTTGATTCCCTTCAGTTCTTGCCTTCTGTGTTGTCAGGCTCAGGAGGTCAGGAGGGAGCGGCTGCGGGTGGGCATCCTGCCCAGGTGCTGGCCTGGGCCAGGCACGGAGGAAGTTGTCCCTGGGAGGAGGTGAGCTCAGCTGGGTGGGGAACCTGGACCCCAGGAGGTCACAGATGCCACTTCTGAGGGCATGTGGTACCATCAGCATCTAGGCCCACAGCTTCTGGCCCTGAGGGGCGGAGCTGAACAGAGCCACCAGGCCCTGTCTGTGAGGGGACCCGGGAGCAAGCCTCTGGCGAGTCAGTGTGTCCTGGCAGGCTGAGCGGCACCCTTGGGCCCAGCAGGGGAGGTGTGGTCCCTCTGTGAGGAGCAGTCCCAAAGTCTTGTGGGGAGGCCTGGAGGGGAGGAGTGGGGAGTAGAGGGCACCCCTGACCTTCCCCAGCCGCTGGCCAGGAGGACTGTTTGGTGGCCAAGGGGTCAGAGACTGTTTTTTTATGGGCCTCAACATGCAGCTATTGGAGGGAGTGTGGGGAGTCCTGTGGAAGTGGCCAGGGCAGCTGTGTCCACCAGGAATCGGGAGGGCGCAGGAGCAGGGGCCCAGCTGGGGTGCAGCAGGGGCAGCTGGGAGAGGCCCCCAGGCTTGGCCTCCTCCTTCAGGGAGCACCCCATGTCTGGAGAGAAGGGAGGGTCTGAGCAGCCTCAGAGCCCGGGAGGACCCAGGCCTGAGGGCTGGCCAGGCTGCAGCTCACCTCTTGGGGCCCTGGAGACTCAGATGGCCAAAGGTTTGCCTCTGGGACTCGGGGTAGGGGACAGCCCAGTGCAGGTGCAGGGCAGGTGGAGGGCAGTTCGGGTGGGCATCAGCCTGGTGCAGGTGCAGGGCAGGTGGAGGCACCTCGTGGCCCTAAGAGGATGTGCCTGCAGCCTGGGGCCGGGCCTGGCACTGCCCCGAGTCCACCTACTGGGTGGCTTCCACCTATTCCTGAGACACTGTTGGCCTGGCTCCTTCCTGCGTGCCCCTGGGTGTCCTGCCCCAGCTGGCCTCTTTCTCCATGGACAAGCCTCTGCTGGGCAGCGAGGCCAGTGTCCTTGGTCAAGCATGGAAAACAGCGCACTGGGATGGCAGCACTGTCAGCAGATGTGCCCGGGCGTGGTATGGCTGAAAGGCCGGACCTTCCTAGCCGCCCGAGTGGATCCTTGATGCCTCCCGAGGGAGGGAGGGAGGCTGCCACTCTGTCGGCCTCCGCTCTGCACATGCACCCGGCACGCTCAGAAACAGCCGAGCCTACCAGGGGCCCCGCTCCCACGGGGAAGGGCACCCCCTGTGCTCTGCTCGCTCTGCAGCATCGAGGCCAGGAAACGCTGTTGTGTTTACAGCTTAGAAATTCCCTTTGTGAGACCAACACACACCGTTCTAAACAGAGGCAGATTAATTAACAGAGGTGAGCTCTGGTTTGGTTTCAGGGGTCCTCCCTGCCTCCACTGCTGGGCAGGGAGAAGGTCAGACTTCAACTGTCCTTCCATCCACTGACCCAGTGCTGCCAGCTGTGCCTGAGATTGAGACCAAGTCGGGGTGGACGAGCAGTGTGCCCTGGGCCTTGTGTCCACTCTGGGCCGTGCATTCCTTATGCCACGGATCTCTGTGGAAAGCTGGAGAGGGTGGGGTCGGGTGTGGACCTCCCATCCCTGCCTCGCTGCCCTGTGGCACAAACGTGGCTCCAACCCTGGGTGGTGCTTTACCAGGTGGAGGAAGCCCCGGCCAGCAACCTGCTCCTGGTGTCTGACAGGTGAAGCTGCCCAGGGGCCCGCCTGGTGGTGTAGGGCACCACGTCCATCTTCCTCCACCTGCCTCAAGGCTAAGGGAAGCGTCCCCAGCGGTGTCCTGTGCTTTGAGCCACTGAGAATGGCTCGATTGTTCCTTTTCCTGAAGTCACCCACAGGCACGTGTCCACCTGGTGTCCATGTGTGAATACAGGTGGGGAGCGAGCCTGTTGGTCTTTGGAGAGCAATCACCTTCGAGTGCTCCATCCTGGTTGGGCTAAAATGAAAGTAGAAACCCACTTGCTTCCTCCTGAGGCTGCAGGGCATAGTCCAGATGGGGAGCTCCCGGCGCCCGGCGGAAGCGTGGGAGCAGGCCAGAGCGGCCATGGCAGGCAGACGGGTGGTGCACATCTCTGTGGCAGAAATGAAGAGCTACTACCTCTATTCCGAGTGGTGCTCCTGGCTGTGTTCTGTGGCTGAGGGTGAGTCCCGTGGTCACCTGGGGGCCACTCGTGGATCACGTGTAGGGTGTGCTGCATGGTGAGGTGGCAGCTGCTCCGACCAGGTGAGATCCATGCAGTCTTTCCCTCCAGAGCCGCCGTGGCTCAGGAACAAGGACTGGCAGTTAATGAACTTGTACCCACCTTTGATTTAATTCATGTCATGGTTTATCAAAAGCAAATAGTGTCCCCTGCCTGGCCTGTGGGTGTCCCCGCGTGTCAGATAAGGGCTTAGCAGTGCCTGGCCCTCAGAGCCTGAGGGTGCTGACATAACAAGGCCACGCTGAGACGTAAGAGACGGAGCAGAGCCACCAGCTGCATGGTGTTAATTGTCCCCTTGACAAGGTGACTTGCTTGAAGCCCAGCTGCTGCCTGCATTTGGGTCAAGTGGCACAAAGCCGCTTTGGACTGGGCTCCCCAGGGAGCATTGATCCCCAGGAGCCACCTGCCACAGGTCCCTGAGTTCCCTGCAGTGCACAGGCTGAGTCCCCCTCAGTCTTGAACCCAGAATATCCAGTGAGGAGCAGGCGTCTCCCGCAGGGACGTTGCAGTTGGAAGTGGGGGTCTTGGGAGGAAGATGGGGGCCTGCATGGACGTCCTGCACTCTGCCTGGCTCAGCAGTTCTGATCCTTGTCCAGATCCGGAGCTTTGCGGTCTGCAGGAGAAGCTCGTGCAGCTGACCGCACCTGGTCCTCCCAAGCGTGGCACCTGCGCAGGGCCCACGCTCCGCTGCCCCCCCGGAAGGACAGTGGTGCTGTTTAAGACACAGCAGTGCTGTGGAGGGTCATGGCAGGCCCCAGGGCAGCAGCCTCTCAGCCAGAGAGCATAGCACAGGGCAGGTTCGGGCACGTGGACCCTGGCTACCACCGGGGGAGGGAGAGCGTGGCCAGGACTGGTGACTTGACAGAGGGTGGGCAGGGTGGCAGTGCAGGTGGGCGCTCACTGGTGCGATCCCCCGGCCAAGGGGACAGGCCTGGCCCACCCGTAGCTGGGCCTGTCCTCCATGCAGCTATTGTGGAGCCTCATCTGTGAAACTGAAAACTCTGTCTCCCCATGAGGAGACTGAGGCTGAGGAGTGCGGCTCGGTGGGGTGGACACTGGGCAGAGATGTCCAGCACTGAGGGCTCACGGTGCCTGTTGGAAACAGGCTGTGTTCCCCGGCTGTGTGGGCTGGGTCCGTGCCCCGTGCTCTCTAACACAGCGTCCTGGCAGGGCCTCTAGACATACCTGGGCTTCAGAGGCCCAGGGTGCCGGACATGAGGGCCAGGTTCCCAGTCACTGAGCTGGCCTGGGCCACCAATGTGACACGAGCAGACTGCAGTAGGAACAGTATAGCCGGGGAGCTGCTCTTCCAGGGTGCCTGCTGTAGGGACAGGGACAGAGCATGTCTTTGGAGCAGGGTCTCTGTGCCACATCCTGGATCAGGTTGGACAGAGTCCTTCATCATGTTCCCAAAATGCTGTCATCTAAACTGAAAGGGCACAGCGGGTGAGGGCGCAGGCCCACCGCGGGCAGTCCTGGTCGGGTCTGCCACGGAGCTGCCCCGTGAGGCCTCCGTTTCCACAGACTGCCCAGCTCCCTCCTGGCTCCCGGGACCCTCTGTTCACATGAGAGTGAGGAGACAGAATGCCACGAAGCAGGTGCCCTACCCACTTGGTGGACACACTTGCTGGTGAGAAGACGAGTTGGTGGCCCAACAGGGGCTGAAGTCGCCCGTCCGCAGCTCGGCAGAGTCCACCCTGAATTCCAGAGGTGCAGCTCCTCTGCGCACAGCGTGCGGAGGGCCGGGGAGGGGGCCCGCGGCAGGAGAGGCGTCTCGGCCCATCCTGGGGCCAGGCTGCCACCCACCCACCCTGCCTGCTCCAGCGGGCATTCCTGCTGTGAAGGCCAGCGAGGAGAGGCCGCCTCTGAACTAACTGCCCTGTGCAAACCTCGCCCCCACCCAGGGCTAGACTGGGCCTGTGTGTGTGCAAGCCTGGCACCCACGGTGCTGCCCGCGGTGCCGTGGTCTCTGTGCCACCAGCTGCCCTGAGAGGCGATAATGGGAACGCCCAGCTGAGAGTTAGGGTCGTGCAGGACGGGTCAGAGCCGTCCTGCACAGGACAGGACAGAACAGGGCTGCAGGTCCCTGTTCTGCAGGGAGGAAGAGTGGGGCTGGGTGCAGAGGTCCACTCTGAGCACAGGACCTGTGTCTAGAGAGGAGGGTGGGGCGCCTCCATCCAGGATGTGGACGGGCTTCCGGCTCTGGGGAGTTCCCTTGACACCTGCAGAGGGACTCGGCAGCCCCGAGGGCAGGTCACTGTTTGCCCAGTGGACCTGGCTGCTTCTCCCCCCACCTGCAGGCTCTCATCCTGCAATGTTTGCTCTGACATCATGGTGACCAGAAGAGGCGGTTCCGGCCTCAGGTGCCGGCCTCAGGTGCCATCCTGGTTCCTTCCCACTTGGACCCAGAGATGCAGAGGAGGGCGACAGCGGGGGGCCCACGCGGGTCCTGCATCCTGGGCAGGGGTGCCCCTTCCTCGGGCTCCCTGTGCATGGGGCAGTGGGTGTGGCCGCACTGTGTTCCCAGCTGGCCCTGGGTGGCCGTAGGGACATGAGCTGAGGAGGAGGCCACTCCAGGTGCTTTCTCGTGGACACAGCGTGAGTCCAGTGACGTTCTTTTCCACTGTGTCCACCTGACACCGTTCCCAGTTGCAGGACCACGTCTGCCCTGGCCACAGCACAAGCCCGCAGACCTGGGGTCAGTGTTTAAGGCAGGATTTACGAGGTCTGGTTCACACTGGCTTAAACCCCGCATGGGACGTGTGCTCTGGCCTGCAGCTTGGGTCGGCTTTGGGACAGGCTTCTGTGTCTCTAGCGAGATCTTTTTTCAAGGACAGAAAGTAAAGACTGGGCAGTAAACCCAGCACCAGGGCCCCTCCCGTGCCGGGTGCTGCTGGCTGGCTCCTGCCTGTGACGCCCACAGGTGCCCCTGAGCGGCATCTGCTCCCGAGAACGCACCTTGCTGGCCACGGCTTGGGCACAGGCAGTCCTGTGAGCTCTGCACACGGATGGCAGCATGTTGAGGAGCAGAGCTGTCTCCTGTGTCCACTAGGAGTGACCACGGGAACAAAGGATTTCCAGGCCTTGAGTCGCACCTTTCTTTGCTCGTTCATTCATTCCCTGGAGGGGCAGCACCAGTGTCCACTGCAGGCCAGGCCCCTGCTGGGTGCTGGGGTCAATCACTACGCTCTCTAAGCAGCTGCCACTCGGAGCCATCCTGGGCAGGGTCAGGGAGCTGGCCACGACAGCTGCTGAGCGGATCCTGAAGGCCCGTGTCCTGCCCCCTGGCTGCCCAGCAGCTGTCCGATGGTAAACGGGCCTGTTCCTGGGCATGGCTGCTGGCTCCCGTGGGCCCCTGGCCTGCAGGGCCGAGTGGCCTGTTTCCTTCCAGGACACAGCGTGAGATTCGCTGTGAGCCCAGGAGAGCGGGCGTGAGCTCTGCGCTGCCCTTGGACAGCCGCTCTCTGCCTCGGTGGTCTTACGCTTGGAACGGGCCACGTTTGGGGTGTCCTCCTGAAGGCGCACGCCCTGCCCGACCGCCCGGCCGAGTTCTGACTCTCAGCGAGGCAGGCGCAGATTGCTGTGAGCGGGATGGCATTACGTTGGAGGTCCCCTGGGAAGTCGCAGCCTACCCTGGACCCGTCAGGAGAGTGCAGCCGGGCGCAGGAGCCCACCCAACTGTGGTGCACTTCACAGTCCCCCGCTCTGGCCGTTTGGGACCTGTTTTCAGGTGCTGGGGCAGGCTCTCCTTTGTGGCCCACGTAGGAGCTGCCCCCTGTCTGGGGCTTGGCACCTCTGCTCTCACCCTCGCGGCCAGCGTGATACGTCCAGGGGAGCAGCTTCTGGTGGAAAGTCCTCTGTTTGTGGTCCTTGTGATCTCGCAGTATGTGAGGCCGAGCCAGGAGAGCGCTCCCTTTCCACGAGTGCCCCATGCCTGTCCCCAGCAGGAGCTGCTGACCCTCGGAGAGCGTGCTGCCCCTGAGCTGTCCTCGCCGGACTCACCAGTGTGCTCAAGCCAGGGGGTGGCCCTCAGGGGGCCGTGCTGCTGCCAGCGGGGTCACCCTCGGAGGCTGGCGCCCTCGGCTGCCTGTCCAGGGAGTCTGAGCACGTCCCCCCCACACAGCCAGGGTTAGAGCCCTTGCTCCCTGGGTGGATGCTGGAACTCAGTGGGGCTCTGGGAAGTGAGTGCTGGACTGTTCGCCAGGCCCACGAAAGAGGGACGTGGAGCGCAGTTTCTCAGCTGGATCTGGTTTTTATGAGACATTGACTGTTCCAGTTGGGGGAGGAGGGGACTCGGAACTCAGTTTACTCCCCTATGCGTTCCACAGCCACAGCCCACGAGCTTGGTCCGCGGCGTCTGGCGACTGTAGTCACTGAAAGCCGGATGACCCCGAAACACGGAAAGGTCTTCTCAGCTCTGCTCTTAAAAGCACTGACTTTTCTGGCTGTGGTGGCCACACCTGCAATCCCAGCAACACAGGAGGCCAAGGCAGGAGGGTCACAAATTGAGGCCAGCCTCAGCAACTTAGCAAGACTTGGTCTTGAAATAAAAATTAAAAAGGACTGGGGTGTAGCTCAGTGGCAGAACACCCTGGGTTCGATCCCAAGTACTGACCCTTGAGTCCTGGTTGGGCTGTGATTGCAGAAGAGAAAACATCCCCTCTGCAGACTGTGCCTCCCCTGGTGCCCACTGGGAGACGAGGCCTGAGCGCAGGCTCTAAGAGCCGCCATGGCTGGTTGGCTGTGTCTTCACCAGACCCGCACCCAGCGTCCAGGGAGTGGTGGGGGCTGTGGTGTCCTCTCAGTCCTCTCTCTTCCCCAGGACGAGGGGCAGGCAAGGTCCCAGCTCTCCACTGTCCTCACAGGGTCTCATGTTCCTCCCCTTGGTGGGGGGGACTGTGGCTGTGGGTGCAGCAGGAGACCCAGCGGGATGCCCTCGGGCCTGGGTGCCCGGAGCCTGGCCCCCCCATGGTCATAGCAGGAGGAGCCACTGGGGCACCTCCAAGGTCGCGGGGCACACGTCCACCCGGTGCCAGTTGGTCCTACCCTGATCTGTGCTCCCATCTTCCCAGGCTGCTCTGTGTCCCTCCCAGGGGCCCAGACGGCAGGGCCATACCCACCCACCGCCAAGCCACCAGACTCTGGGTCCCAGGGCTGGCCGAGCGTCGCGCACCCCCTGACTCTGGGGCACAAAGGCGAGTCTCGTTTACAAACAAGATGCACTGGCTCTGGGGAGTCTGAGAGTCACCGGGAAAAGCTTACGTGACGTGGCCCAGCCCCCGCAGTGACCCCCCTGTAGCAGAGCAGACCCCCAGGGAGCGGGCCGGACCCCCGCCTCAGTTTCCTGTGTACCTTTCCCCGTGCTTTCCATGACAGGAAACCTCGGCAAAGCAGCTCAGTGAGGGCAGGGGACCCCTCTGAGCTCCCTGGTCACCCTTGTCCAGCCGGCTCTTCTCCCCTGGATATGGGTCTGAGGGCCCGTGGCAGGACGCACCCGCCCACGTGGCCACAGACAGGGGCTGTCGTGTCTGTCTGCAGGGCCCAGCCACCTCTCCTGGAGTGCCGAGCAGCTCTCTGTCTTCTGCCACCCCCACGAAACCCCACCGCCGTCAGGCACACCCTTGGCCCGGCCGGGACAGGGAGAAGGCGTTCTCCACCCCACGTGTGACTGCAGCTGCAGGGAGCGGCCGGGCTGGTCCCGGGCCACAGCCTCACTGCCAGGGCCACTCCTGGCCAGTGGGTGTGCCGCGTGTGCCCCTCCCGAGCAGGCACAGCTGGGAGCCGGGCAGGGGCTTTGGAGCGTCTTATCCTGCGCCTCGTAGCAGGGGGCGACCTGGGCCAGGGGCCTCCCCAGCTCCTCGTTTCCCCCGGGACGCAGAATTGCCACAGGGAGCCTCGGGGGGTCCCAGGGGCTCCTAACACCCCTGTGTCCAGGCAGTGGGCTCTGCCTCTGAGCTCTCGGGTCTGTGAGGAGGTGGGCAGGGAGCCCAGTGCTGCCCCAGGACTCTCTGGACAGCCAGAGTAGGGGCACCACTGATCTCGTCCACCCTCACTGGCCACGTGGGCACTGAGGTGCTGGAAGCGGCCACACCCGTGTGTCCCCTGCTCTGTGGCCTTGTATCTGCCTTGGTCCCACCTGTGTTTGCTCTCTGTGCTGCCCTCACCCAGCCGGGTGGATCGGGCTGTGAGTGATTGGCCACCAGCGGACACAGCTAGGCCCCTGTGGCTGGCAGTGGCCCGTGACCTCCCTGCTGTCTGTCACATGTTTGCAGAACCACTAGGGCCTTTGCTCCTGCAACCGCTGGGGCAGGGAAGTGACCGAAGGTCCAGGGCCTGCTGGACAATGGGCCTCCGCCCCTCCCCGACCCCGGGCCGCCCCAGGGTGCCAGGGAAGGGGGCGCTCATTGTTCAGAGCGATCATATCTGGGCTTGCGTGTCTGGTGTCCTCATCAGGCAAGGAGGGTCTTCCTGTTTGTCTTCTCGAGACGGCGAGGTGCTGGCCTGCTGGCTCGGGTGGCCAGCATGCCTTCTGTGGCCTGTGGGAGCCGGCATCCTGGCCTTGTCGTGCTGCACCTCACGGAGGCCCAGGGCCTGCAGGCTCAGCACAGTGCTGTGGCCACTCTCTGTGCCTGTGGTCCTGTCACAACCCACAGGTCCAAAGGAGGCTGAGCCAAACCCTGAGCCGAGCAGCTCCTCCGGCTGCTGCCCTCAGTCCCTCCAGTCCAAGGAGGCGAGACCCTAAGTGCTGAGATCAGGAAGCAAAACCCAAGTGCATAAACCCTGGAAAAGTGTCAGAGCTACAGTAAAACCTCGGAGTGTTCCCACATGGGCTCAGAGCCGGGGGAGTGGGGTGAGAGCTGGGCAGGGGGAGCCTGACCAGGAGGTCGCCTTGGCCTGAGTGGAGGGACCTTGGAGGTGGCTCCAGACGTGGTGTTCCTCGGGACAGGGCCCTTTGTCGGCCTGTGCTCCTGGCCTCGGCAGGGCCCTGGCAGCGTGTAGGCAGCGTGGGCCTCGCACCTGGGTGGGGAGGGGGCCACTGTTCCAGCTGGATCAGGGCTGGCCCTCTAGGACCCCAGGTCCCACTAGAATGCATGCAGCTTTTCCTTGTCCCCGTAGACAAGTGTGACGTCAGCTGTGACGCCACAGTAAGCGTGGAGGGGCCTCGGGGCCTCACCTGGAGGTCAGGTGCGGCCAGGCTGCAGCAGATCCACCACTGGACAGGCACGCCCAGCCCTTGTGGGCTGACCCACTCCCATCGACTTTGGGATACCTCAGCCTTGGTGTTTGAATGTGACACTGGGACTCTGTTCCACGGGGCTGCATCTGACCAGCACGGCTGCACCTCCTCATGAGATGGCCAGCCTGGGCGGGAGAGGCTCCGTGCTCCTGGGGGAGCGTGGGCAGAGCCGGACCTGCCTTCCTGGGGGAGAGCGTGCACCCCGCCCCAGGCCTTTAGCTGGCAGGGGGCCGGGTCGCAGGGGCCGTCCGCACTGCCCGGTGTGGGCCCTTCCCCAGGCCTCCCCCTCTGGCCTCTCCGTGGCCCTTCACGCCTGGTCCCTTGCTTTCCACCGCACTGGGTGCTCTGGGAGCCGAAGGGCTAGACGTGGGCGCCCGCTCCGCTTCCCACCTGGAGAGTGCCTCACACAGGTGGCTTTCTGGCTGGACCTGAGCATGATTCGGGCTCAGCCGAGGGGTCCAGACCTGGGCTCCTGTCACGTGCCCCCGAGTGCATGCGCATCCTGTGGGAGAGGACCTGAGGTGACGTCTGGGGCACTGCCCAGTCTTTGAGGAAAGTGGCTCTGTCCTCTGCTGGTGGGCTGCAGCTGGGTGGGAGAGGAACTTGACCCAGGCCCTGTTGGCCCCGGCCAGCTATTCCCTAGGCCGTACCAGGCCCCTCGCGCTCCACTGTCCCATGGGGTCAGACCTTGGTTGGGGACCGAGGGAGTGCCGTCCTGCCCAGGGCTCTTCCTCCAGCACCGTGTGGACAGGAGCCCCTGAGCTGGTGCCTGGCCCAGCGGCCTTCCCAGGAGGCCCTGCCCTTTGCTCCGCTCACCACGCAGTGCTGAGTGAGGCGGGGTGCTCCTTCCTAACCCCACGCGCTAGGGTCCAGGTCCCACCAGGCTGCGCGTCCATAGGGGCCAAGCCATGGCCTGCTGCAGTGAGGCCGGGGGAGCCCCTTCCCCAGGGTGTGGGAGGATGCGTCCTGGGCAGCCCTGGACAGGGCAGCATTGGGACACGTGGCTGCTGCACAAGTGGTGCTGACTTGGGTGCAAGTCCTGTGAGGCGACGTGCCACCCAGACACTTCACCGCGCGTCGGAGGGCCAAGGAGGAGCGCGGGGGCTCCACAGACTCGCCTGCTCTCCCAGCCACCTCCAGCGGAGGGCGCTCCCGCCCACCATCAACACACTGGCACTGGGGCTGGGTCCATACAGAGGCTAACGAGGACCGAGCATGGCATGTGGGGCCCTGTTCTGCCCAGGAGCTGCCCACTCACAGCAGGCAGGACGGGAGACACGAGAGCTGGGGAGCCACAACAGGAGTGGCTGACCTCGGGAAGGGGATGTTGAGCAAGGGGGGAGCAACAGCCCTGTGCTGTGGGCTGGAGAGCAAGACCAGCCCAGGCGGGCTTCGGAAATTGTACTTGAAGTGTCCTCCTAACAGAGAGGACAAAATGACATTAGTGTCCACACCTCCAGATCTGGTCCCTCTCACAGGACACAGTGGTGTGAGTGTCCACACCTCCAGGCCCGGTCCTCTCACAGGACACAGTGGTCTCAGTGTCCACACCTCCAGACCTGGTCCCTCTCACAGGACACAGTGGTCTCAGTGTCCACACCTCCAGACCTGGTCCCTCTCACAGGACACAGTGGTCTCAGTGTCCACACCTCCAGACCTGGTCCCTCTCACAGGACACAGTGGTCTCAGTGTCCACACCTCCAGACCTGGTCCCTCTCACAGGACACAGTGGTCTCAGTGTCCACACCTCCAGACCTGGTCCCTCTCACAGGACAGTGGTGCAGGCCCACCTTTATCTCAGTGCAGTGTCTGAATCCCCTCCCTTGAGGCTCCCTCGTGTCCGTGGCCATGACACTGCCATGGCCAGGTTGCCGTGGTCCTGCACACACAGCTTGCAGGAGAGACCTGTGCTTTGGGCTTGCCGCCGTGGAGTGTGGCGTTTTTGATTTTGAAAGGATGATCCAGGGGCACACGCCGGGGCTCCAGTGGCAGGGTGTGTCATCCCTGGTGGGCGGTGAGAATGGAGTCCTGCCTGAGATCAGTGGCCAGAGCTCAGACCTCGACCTCGGTTGCTGGGCAGTTTCTGGAAAGGTCCTCAGCTGCCAGGGAGGGAGGCACAGACCTCAGTGCACCCCAAGGGAGCTGTTGTCTCAGAAGTGAGTAGGACACAGTGACGAGGCGGTCACTCAAGACCCCTGGGTGTGCTGTGTGTCCTCTGGGGTGGGCTCAGCTGTGGCTCTGGGTGGGTTCCAGGGACTGTCAGGTGGAGCAGGACAACCATGTCCCGTGCAGGACACTCCAGGGCAAGGCCAGCGGCCCTTCCGTCTGCCTGGCTGTGGGCTCTGCCCTGGGCCATCTTCCCCAGGGCTGTGTCCACTGCTCAGTGAACCCGTGGGTATCTGCCCCCTTGGGTCCTGCAGACCAAGGTGCTGGTGCACGCTGCAGCCTCACTGTGAGGAGAAGGAGGCTGGGGACATGCAGAGCAGGAGGAGGAGTGAGCAGGTGGCGCTGGCCCGGCTCAGACATCTGGCTCTGTCCAGCGCCTCTCCCTTGGCCAAAGGACGCCTGGCACCTCTCGCTGACCCCATGTTGGCACTGTCTCTAGCAGTCATGTTTCCATGCCACGTCAGCCTGAAGCCCCCTCCACCTCGCTGTCCCTTCAGGCCATCCCTGTCCACCTTGCTGTCCCCCCCAGGCCACCCCTGTCCACCTCGCTGTCCCCCCCAGGCCACCCCTGTCAACCTCACTGTCCCCCCCAGGCCACCCCCTCCACCTCGCTGTCCCCCCCAGGCCACCCGTGTCAACCTCGCTGTCCCCCGCCAAGGCCGCCCCTGTCAACCTCGCTGTCCCCCCCAGGCCACCCCCTCCACCTCGCTGCCGCCCCAAGGCCGCCCCTGTCCACCTCGCTGTCCCCCCCAGGCTGCCCCCTCCACCTTGCTGTCCCCCCCAGGCTGCCCGTGTCAATCTCGCTGTCCCCCCCAGGCCACCCCCTCCACCTCGCTGTCCCCCGCCAAGGCCGCCCGTGTCAACCTCGCTGTCCCCCCCAGGCCACCTCCTCCACCTCGCTGCCCCCCCAAGGCCGCCCCTGTCCACCTCGCTGTCCCCCCCAGGCTGCCCCCTCCACCTCGCTGTCCCCCCCCAGGCCTGTGACTTCACTGGCAGAGTCCGCAGGGGCAGGAGACCTTGGCCTTCGGTGGCTTCCATGGCAGGTGGCCTTCAGTGACCTGGAGCGTGTCTCGGTGGGCAGGCATTTGGGGTAGGTGTGCCCTGGCCCCACAAGCATCTGGGTTTGGTTTGAGTTTGGGGGAACCCCACGAGCCGGGCGTGAGTTTGGGGAACCGCGCGAGCCGGGCGTAAAGTGGGTGCCTGCTCGGCCATGACGGGCTCGTCTGCCACCCGGGGCACCTGGGTCTGCTGCGGCGTCCCCAGTGGCTACTCCCAGTGGCTAGTCCCCTGTGAGGGGGAGGAGGAGCTGTTGAAGGTCAGTGCTTCACCCAGTGTGGGCCCAGCAGGAGCCAGGATCCGAGCAGTGGGAAGGGGGCGGGTGGCCAGAGCACAGGTGGCCATGTCCCCCAGCCCCACGTAACAAGCCCTGCCACAGCCTGGCTGGAGTTCAGGGGCTGCTCTGAGGGGCAGGAGGCAGGAGCAGGGAGAGCCCCGAGCTTTCCTCAGCCAGGACCTGCCAGGGCCAGGTGGCAGGTGTGGCGGCCAGAGGGGAGGCTCTGGGGGAGGGCGCCTGTGTGGCTGCGGTGCCGGGAGCAGGCCGAGGCGGAGGCGGGCCTGAGGCCCAGGTGTCCGGCTCCACACTGCTGGGCGTGAAGTGGGGGCCTTGAGACCAGGAGCAGGTGAGAGACCCAAGGTCTCCCTTCTGCACCTCTCAGTCCGCCTGCAGCCACCATCCAGGAGGGGCCTCAGTGGCCATCCATACAGGCAGGGGCCTGGGAAGCTGTGGGCCTTCCTCTGGCCTCACTGTCCACCGTCTCGCCACTGGAGGTGGGCCAGGGGGCCCAAGGCCGCAGCAGGGAGGCCCGGGGGCCTGATGACGTCGTCACCTGCTGGGTTTACAGAGAGGACTTGGGGCGGGGCCTGACCACACAGCCTGTGCGTGACCACTAGGCACCCGGCACACACGAGGGCGGTGGGAGTTGGGGGGCAGCAAACAGCCCCACAGAAACCCAGAGCCCTGTGCTGGGGGTCTGCTCGAGCCCCCACTGGCCACGCCCTCTTCCAGGGCTCCAGCTCGGGGGCCTTGGCCTCGGTCCCGCTGCCCTGTGGTCCTCAGGCCAGCAGCCCGAGTCCCCAGTGGTGCTGAGAACAAAGCCTGCCCTTGGGGGGCTCCCTGGTCCCCGGGGTGGCCGGGAGCCCCTCCTGGCCGAGGTCCCTTGTCCTGTGGCCTTCCCTCCTCGGGCGTCTGGCTGCCCGGAGCTGCGCCCCGCCTCTCAGCACCCTGCCAGGCTCTCCCTGTGCACAGCTGGACAAGAGCAGAGCAGCTGCCCACGGGGCTCCCGCTGGCAGCCTCCTGTGGGCGTCACTGGGCAGAAGCCCAGCCCCCCTGTGGATCAGCGTCCCCCAGGTGTCCCCACTGGACCTGGTGGAGGCGGGGCTCCTGCGGCGGGGGGTCCCAGAACGTCTGGTGCAGGACCTGCCTGAGTGTGGGGCCCCTGCAGGGAGGGTCCAGACGGGCAACCGGGAGCTGAGCGGCTGCCAGCAGGGCTGGGGCTCCAGGGTTTCAAGGGTTAAGTCTGCACAGCAGGGTCAATGAGCTCCTTAGTCAGGGACATCGCATCTGAGGCCAGGAGGAGCAGCCCGTGGCCCACAGAGGCCAGCCCCACGCAGCCGCCCAGGGAGGCGCGCGTCCCCGCTCCGCGGCCAAGATGGAGCCCCGCCATTCTCCTCGGTGCGCCCCAGTCGGACATCCTGGGAAGCAGGTCTCAGTCTCCTGACCCGCGCGGAGGTGACGGAATGACCTTAAGTCTGGTCTCCCTGCTGTCCCGGGACATCACGGCCCTGTGGCTCGTGCTGAAGACCAGCACAGGTGTGCCTGGCTCTGCGGTTTGAGGGTGGGGGCTGTTGTGGGTGTCTCGGGGACGGTGTGCATGGGGCGAGGCCAGGTGGTGACGTTCTGGTGCTGGGGCCCTGCTGACAGAGCCGCTCCCCATGCCCCTGTTCAGCCCGAAGGAGACAGGAGGGCGTGCCAGGCGCTCCCACGCCAACATGGATCAGGAGCCTCAGGCCCGGCCGGAGATGCTGGCGGGAGGTGGAGGCGCCATCTCCTTGGGTGAGGGGTCTGGGCGGCGCTGCCCGTCCCTCCCTGGTGTGCCCCTGGATGGAGAAGCCGGCACCGCTGCGTCTCAGAGACTGGAAATAAACTCGCCTTGGGTCCTTTGTCCTGGATCCTCCTAGTGTAGATGGGCTGGCACGTGACGGGCGGCCCCAGGGCCTGGGGGGCGAGGGCTGCCACTCTGCCCTCGCAGGGACACTGACGGCCCTGGCTGTCTGTCTCCTGGCTGGCTCCTCGATGCTGGGGCAGTGGGACTCAGGGCTAGAGCCACGGTGAGCTGACCGCGTCCTGGGGGTCTCTGTGATCTCGTGTCGGGGCTTGCTTGGCCAGAGGGCGGTGCTTGTGAGATGGACACTGGCCCATTGTGACGTGGGCTTTGCAGCTAAGAGAATGAGGGTCCAGGAGGCGTGAGCAGAGCTGCCTGGTTGAACAAGAGGGAGTGAGGGCATGCGGAGAGGAATGGCCTGTGGGTCATGCAGTCCCGAGAAGGGAAGGACACTGGTTTTGAAGTAATCTGTGGCAATCACACTTTCCGGTGGGCATGCTGTCCAGGGCCGATGCATCTTTCATAAAGTACTTCTTGAATTCTAATGGACCGGACGTCAGCTATTAGTGACAACCAACAAACATAAAAGTTTCAAATTTTAACACAAAGCCAGTGTGTAGAAAGTGTCTGGTTACAGGGACGTCCCCAGCAGGCGAGAGCAGAGCGTGGGTCTCTCAGCCACTCGTGGTCCAACTCGGGGTGCAGCGCTCAGGTCTGAGGAGAAAGCCAGCTGGCAAAAGCGGGGTCACAGGACCCCAAGGGAGGGATTCCTCCCACCCTGCACAGTGCCCTCGGGCGTAGGAACCCAGGCTGCCACGGGGGGCAAGGCTGTTGGGTCTGAGGCGTCTCCAGCACAGGCGACCCACGCCTGGTGGCAGGGCAGTGGGCGGGACTCTGTGCGGCAGGAGCTTCCCTACCTGGTGTGAGTTTGGGTTCCTGGACATTGCCTGATGCCTGGTGTGTCACGGCACCCTTGGTTCTGATGGACTCACGAAGACCAGCTGCTGGTGGTGTGCGCAGGAGGTGCCTCCCTCTGAGTGGGCACTTCCCTGGGAGTGCAGGGCCCCTGACCATGTCACTCACCCAGCCTGCTGTGCACACCGGGGGGCAAGGTGGGTGGCAAGGCAGGCTGGGAAAAGTCCTGAGCTGGCCTGAAGCCGGAGCTGGCCTGGAGCACAGGCGCTGGACAAGAGCATGTGTTGGGGAGCGCGTGGGCCCCAGATTCACCGCCGTGCCCCCGGGCTGCTCAGGGTGGCAGGTTCCAGAATGGCACACACGTGTGGCGTGGGTGTGGTGTGTGGCCCAGGGTCACCTCCTCCTGTCGTGGGCCCCATTCGCGAGGTCCTGGGAGGGCCGACTGCCAGCCTTGCCCGCCCCGCCCATCTCTGCCTCTCGTCTGCATCTTTCTGTGTGTCTCTCTCTCCATGACTCTGCCCCCTTCTCAGCCCCTCCGTCTCCATCTGCCTCCGTCTCTCTGTCCCTCTCTGGCCCCCGTCTTGCGCACACACTGGCGGCTCTGGCTGGCTGGCCTGCTCTGCCCAGCTCACACTGTGAGCACCGTCCATGCCTGAGCCGTCCTGTGCCCTCGTCCCTCTGCCTCTGCAGCTCCTCCTGCTCCCCGTGCTGTGGGCTGTGGCTTGGTGTCTGGAGGTGTCCCTGGTGAGGCCTCCTGACGTGACCCGTTGTCTTCAGGTATGTGCAGGTCTTGTGTGTTCCCCTCCCAAGGCAGGAGGGTCCAGGGCCCTTGGGCTCCTGCAAGGCGCCTGGATGGTGCAGGGAGCCCCCTCTGGCCTGGCCAGTCAAGCTTCTTCCAGAGCCCAGGCAGCTTGGCACACGTCTGCTGGCCACACTCTGCCTCTCGACAGGTGGACTTGGCCGCTGTTGGAGTTACCCGTGGCACCTCCCCGGGCCCAGAGAGTTCTTTGGTTTTTATGTTCACGCGTGATTATCTCAGACTGGATTAGAGAAGCTAAAGCCATCAAAATAGCTCCACTCCCCAACATTGAGGGCTCCTTCGGGGTGTGTGTGAGTAAACGTGTGTGCACGTGTGTGACGTGTGCACGTGTGTGGCTGTGGCATGTGGCATGTAGCATGTGTGCGTGTGGCATGTGTCGTGTGTCGTGTGTGCGTGTGGCTGTATGGTGCGTGTGGCCTGTGTGGTGTGTTTGGCGTGTGTGGTGCATGTGGCATGCATGGTGCATGTGGCATGTGTGATGCATGGTGTGTGTACATGTGGCATGTGCCTATGGTGTGTGGCATGTGTGCATGTGGCGTCTGTGTGTGGTGAGTGTGTGTGTAGTGTGTGGTGTGTGGCATGTGTGCGTGTGGCGTGTGGCATGTGTGCATGTGGCGTGTGGCATGTGTGCGTGTGGCGTGTGTGAGTGTGTGGCGTGTGGCATGTGTGTGTGGTGTGTGGCGTGTGGCATGTGTGCGTGTGGCGTGTGGCATGTGTGCGTGTGGCATGTGTGCGTGTGGCGTGTGGCATGTGTGTGTGGTGTGTGGCGTGTGGCATGTGTGCGTGTGGCGTGTGGCATGTGTGCGTGTGGCATGTGTGCGTGTGGCGTGTGGCGTGTGTGCGTGTGGCGTGTGGCATGTGTGCGTGTGGCGTGTGGCGTGTGGCATGTGTGCGTGTGGCGTGTGGCATGTGTGCGTGTGGCGTGTGGCATGTGTGCGTGTGGCGTGTGGCGTGTGGCATGTGTGCGTGTGGCGTGTGGCATGTGTGCGTGTGGTGTGTGGCATGTGTGCGTGTGGTGTGTGGCGTGTGGCATGTGTGCGTGTGGTGTGTGGCGTGTGGCATGTGTGCGTGTGGCATGTGGCATGTGTGCGTGTGGCGTGTGGCATGTGTGCGTGTGGCGTGTGGCATGTGTGCGTGTGGCGTGTGGTGGGTGCCATCCTGCCTGCTCCGTGCATCCTGGGAACACAGCATGCAGAAGTCCAGGGCAGACTTGGGGACCGCAGCAACGAGGCTGGGGCAGCTGGGGGCTGAGCTCCCTGGGCCTGGCCCGAGGCGCCCCACAGGTGCGTCCCCATTTCTGACCCACTCCTCGTGGCACAGAAGACCCGCGGCCAGGCCCTCTGACCCGGGCTGATGTTTACTGTAAGGGCAGCTGTGTCCTCTGAGCTTCTGAAGGGGAGAGTCCTGTGTTCTGTGGATGGAGGTGGTGACAGTGCTCCTGCCACCTCCCGCCTCCCCCTCCAGCCACCTGAGACCATCCTCGGGCTCTGGAGGCATCAGGCTGGCCTGCTTCTGTGGCCCATTTTCTCTCGGCCTGACCATTCAGCTCTCGTCCCCTGGGACAAGTCTGGCCAGGTGAGCACAGAAGTTCTCAGGCGGCCTCGGTGCTGGCCCTACGCCCTCCACCTTGGGCAGGGTGTCTCAGCTGGGAGATGGGTGCCTGGCCCCAAATTAGAGTGGTCCCCAAACCTGGCCCCTGCTTCTGTGTCCTCGCCAAGGAACCGCCCACCCACAGCGGGGCAGAGGCGAGGCCCGTGGGCAGGGTCCGGCAGCATGGGTAAAATACAAACGAGCACACCCCGGTGGAGCTCTGCGCCGAGGCAGAGCCCGGTCGCCCTCGGCCCCTGCCTGCGGAGGCTTGGGTTTCCGTGGGAGGAGTCTGCTCTTCTCCAGAGACCTGGGACCTGGGTGTTGCTAAGCAGCAGAGCTCGCAGATTAGCCAGGTTCTCGGAGGCTCCAGGGCCTCAGCAGAAAGAATCACTGAGCAGGTGAGGACACTGGCTCGGCCACCTGCGCACCTGTCTGCTGGTGGCCTCGCGGAACCTTGGCTGGGCTCGGCCTCACTCTGGGGTCTTCCCGAGGAGGGAGGGTGCGCAGCTCTGGGTCTCGGCAGCAGGGCCCGGTGACGCGGCCTTGGGTCTGCTCCCACGGCCACCTGAGTTCACTTCCTGGCAAGACCTGCTGGCCGGCAGCACCACCCCGGGCCCTGCTCAGTGAGGGCCACGGCGCAGCCTCCTGTTTTCACTGGGTCCTGGCCACCTGTGTGCCCCGGGGGTGTCCCGTGCCTGGCGGCCTCCCTCAGCCACCTGCTGTCCGGAGCACTAAGGCCTTGGCCTGCTCACAGAATGCACCTTGTCCCACGAGGCGAGAGCTCTGGCCCACGGTGCAAGTGAGGAGGCCCTGGAGAGGAACCAGGTGACCCAGGCCCCCCCTCGGAGGGTGTGGCAAGACCCTCCCTGCTTGCCTCCCACCTCTGCGCCCTGAGACTTCTGGGCGGTGACGCCCTCACGGAGCACAGCGCCATGGCCACAGGAGTCCCTCGGGCTCAGGCTTGTGCCCATTTCCTCTGGTCTCCATGAGGTCGGTTTTGGGGGAGAAGGAATCCCTCACAGACGCTGGTGGGAATGTGAACCAGCACAGCCATCTCGAAAACAGCGTGAGGCTCCTAAAAGAACCAAAAAGAAGCCGGCGTGAGAATCGGGCTCTACCCCAGAGGGACTGGAGCCAGCATGTGAACCAGGCTCTACCCCAGAGGGACTGGAGCCACCTGCACGGCCCCAAACGGAATCGGCCTGCGCGGCCATCAGCAGACGAGCAGGTCAAGATGACTTGTGCACAGATGTGGAGGAATAGTCTTCAGCCCTGAAAAGCAAGAGAGCCCGTCGTTGCCAACAGCGTGGACGAAGCTGGAGGATACCGTGGTACCTGAGATAAGCCAGGCACAGTCGAAGGCTGAGCTCTCGCCCACGTGGAACTGAGTGGGACTGGTGGGTTAGCATGTGGACTGCCAGTCCCTGGGGGCTGGACTCAGGCAGTGGGGAATTTAGGTCAAAGGACATGACATTTGGGCACTCGGGACAAGTAGATTCCGGATGTCCAGTGGGCACCTGGGTGCCTGTGGTCAGCACTGTGTCACAGACTTAACTTGCTAAGACAGGAAGTCCTGTGTTTTAACTGCACACAAAGCAGGGGACTCCGCAATGTGCCGCCGCGGCCATCAGTTAGCAAAGCTTCACGCTGCGTACCTGAGATCCGCGTCTGCACGGTCAGTTGTGTTTGCAGTGCGGCTGGGAAAGCCTGGGGCCTGCGAGCTCAGGAAGGCTGCCCCAGGACCTCTCAAGAGCCGTGGGCAGGAGGCTGCTCTGTGTAAGTGACCAGCACCAGCCCCTTGCTCCCCACGGCTCTCCTCCTGTTGGCTGAAGGGGCTCCTGTGCTCGCCCGTCCCCAGGCCTCCCTCCCAAGTCCGCCTCTGTCTGGGGGACCCTCGCCCATCCGCCGGAACAGGGAGCCACCAGGAACAGCGGTGGGACCGCCGTCCTGGGCCTGAGCGGCCCACTGTGGCCCGCTGGCCGTGGTGCAGCTGCAGCCAGGAGCCGGTGGCCATGCTGCATCCCGGAGCTGCTGTGGCCTCTGCTGGCCTGGAGGGGGGAGGCTCCGTGCTCCGTCCCACAGTGTGCCCCGAGACACCGAGTGTCCTGGTCACACTGAGCACGGGGTGGGACGGCCTGCTGTCATTTGGCCTTCCCTCCCTGCCCACCAAGCTTGGGGGGGGCTGCCCCGGAGGACCAACGGCTATTCCCAGCTCACCCCTCCTGGCCTGCCGGCTGCTCGGGAAGGGGCAGCTGAGAACAGGCTGTGCACTCCCAGCTGACCTCTGAGCAGGACAGCAGGAGGCCAGGTGCACCCAGGGGGCCACGGGGGAGAGACCACTGCAGGGACAGAGGGGACTCAAGCATCCACAGGGTCAGCATGATGGCCTTTCCCCGTTGGAGCTCAGGTGACCCTTGGCTACTAAAGACCCTCAGGGTCTGTGCCGAGGGACACTCCGCACAGGGGCCGGCTGGCTCTCACCCACTTGTCTGCTCAGCTGCCCCTTGTGCAGTGAACGCCCTGAGCAGCTATGCACAACGCCCTCCCAGCACTGGGGCCCTGGAGCAGGCCAGATCCCTGCTGGGGCAGGGGAGGCAGCCACAGCCGGCTGTGACCAGCGGGAGCTACAGGAGACGTAGGGAGTCCAGCTGGGTGGGGCCCCCTGCCTCTGAGGGCATCCCCCGCCTGCGTGGTCCGGCAGCAGTCTTCACGTTCACAGACGGGCTCCCGAGCACCGGGCTGCAGCGAGTCTCGCGTCTGTGAGGAGGTGGGGCTGCTCAGGTAAGAGCAGCAGTTCTGGGTGCTCCTGGGCCAGGTGGGCGGCCTCGCGTGGGGGCGCGACATCCAGAGCAGGGGCCCAGCGAGGGTGGCCAGTGCCCTGTGGCTGGCACACCGAGCCCCCCCTGCGGGTCGCTGTGCCTGGAATCACCGACACCCTGCCCAGCAGCCCAGAACTCGGGGCAGCAGGGAGAGGGGAGTGTTGTCCCCCAGTGGGTGGACTTCCGCAGCCCACAAGGGCCCTGGCTTCGGGCAGCAGATCACAGACCAGCTGGGGCAGTGGCAGGAATTCCTGCTGGGCCACCCGCTCCCCAGGATGGAGTTTGGCTCCCTCTGAGCACTTGAGGAGCAGGCCTGGGCGCCAGGGCTGCCCCCATGGTGTCCACGTGCCCACGACACTGCAGCTCCGAATGTGGACACAGGAGTGGACTGGCCCCTGCAAAGGAAGCCTAGCCCTGGGTCTCCTGAACGGTGAGGTGCGGCTGGAGGGCTGGTCAGCCCCACAGCGGCCTCCGTGGGCCCCTGGTGCCGTCCAGAGTGCGGGAGTGTGTCTGCCCGCTATGCATGGGTCCAGCACCTCCTGCAGGGGCAGCTGCAGGTGTCTGTAGCACCTTCCAGAGGGCGAGGGGCTTATGCAGAGCTGGCCCCAGGCCCCACAAATGGGTGCTGCACCCTGGCCACAGGTGCTGAGTGGCCATGCCCCAGGACAGGTGAAGGAGAGGCCCAGAGTCCCTTCCCTCGGCTGCGAAGCACAACCCCTCCTCCCGGTGTGGAAACAACCAGGAAGATGCCCAGGAAGGACTGGGGGCAGAGGCGGTGCATGTCGGTGTGCAGGGGGCACGGGGTCAGGAAGCCGCAGGACAGTGGTGTTGGGCACTGACCAGGCAGAGGGCGCCGCCCGTCCAGGGCACCAGTGGCTGTGGAATATCCACGGTGCACCAGGCGCCAGCCTGCACGCCTGCACTCGAGTGTGCCTGCACCTGGGAGGCAGAGACACTGTTGTCCAGGTCACAGGCCAGCTCAGAGACGCGGGGAAGCTCGCCAGGGCCGCTGACCGCCTGACAACTGCAGGACTCACCCAGGCCCATGGCCCCCGCTGATGCTGGGCCTGGCCTGCCCTGCAGGACGGCTTCCCAGGACCAGGGTCCAGGTCAAGGGAAGTGCATCCTTGTGAAAGTGACCCCTGGAGACCACCCGAGGGGGTGGCCACAGTGCTTCTTTGCCGCCCAGAGAGGCCTTGGGGCCCACACTGCTGCAAGACACCTGCAGGGCTCGCTGGCGTGTCCTGGTGTCCTCAACCTCCTCCTGGATGGAGCCTGGCTGGCCACAGCCCGCACCCCCTCTGCTCCGAGAGGCTGCGGTGGCCCAGGCCCTCGCTCTCCTTTCCGCCTGGGACAGAGAGAGCCAACTGAAGGCCCAGTCACGGGAACGGACACCTGTGCCACACAACAAGGGATCCCCAGAGCCAGCTGTCTGGGGAGGCCCTGGGCGAGGAAGCTGGGGGAGGCCCCGGGTGCCAGCGTCCCTGCTCCTGAGTTGCTTTGAGCCTTATCCACGACTCTCCCCAAGCCAGGTCAGAAACGCCTCAGTCCCCTCTCTACTTCGTAAGCCCACCCCAGCAAGGCCACCTGGAGCCTCCAGGTGGGCCGTTCCTGTGCCCCTCCCTCCTTCCCTGACCCAGAGAATCACCCTAGCCAGTGCTGCGTGACAACCAGCAAGTCTGCCAACCTCTCTGTGCCTTGGTTTGCTCATCTGAGAAGTGGGGTGCCAGTGTTCCCTCCTGGTGGCTGTGACAGGCTCATTAACATGTGGAAAGTTCTTGGTGGTCGTCCTGCGGTGGCTGCTGTTTCTACTGCAATCAAAGATTTCCTACGTGAGCCAATTAGAAAGTCGTCTGGGCATCCTGCACCTTCCGTGGCGCCAGCTGCCGTGGGGCGGGGGCAGGACGCTGGAGACTCTGCTAGTCGTCTGTGTTTGGGTTTTTCCCTGAACTGCTCCAGGCTGGTGTGTGCTCGCCAGTGTCCTGTGAGACTGGTCTTCACGGTGGGGCACTGGCTGTGAGTCGGGTTGCAGGCCCTGGGTCCAGGGAAGCTTTCTCCCAGGAGGTGGGTTTGCGGCAGTGTCCGCTCAGGGAGCCGCGGCAGGCCACAGCCCGGCAGGCATGGGCAGGCAGAGCCGCTCCCACCCTCTTCTGGTGGGAATGGACCAGGCCTGGCCGTGGCCAAGTCTGCAAGGTGGTCCAGCCCCAGACTTTGCTGGGAGGACAGAGCAGCTGGACAGGTCCATCCCGTGGCACAAACTGAGGTCTGACTGCAGCTGGTGTCTGCCACGTCTCTCCTGTGGCTGCCGAGCAGCGAGCACACGGTGGATGTCCTGAGCAGCAGGTTCCAGATGCTGTCCTTGAGGGGACAGCTTCTAGCTTGGAAACCAGCACCTGGCGTGGTGTCACGTGTCCGGGGTCCTGTGGGGGGGGGGTTGGTGGCTACCAAGGCCCTGCTGACCCTCTCTCAGGCCCTGCTGAGTCAGGGGTTGGTGCTGGGGCCATGACCCTGCCTTGGGCATTAGTGTCCCCAGGCTCACCGTCAGGGTGGGTGGTGACCAGCACGGTGTGGGCAGGTGAGAACATGCCCCAGGCATCCAGGTGAGGCTGGGGGTTTCTGCACTGAGGGAGGCCCTGGTCTGTGCTGGGCGGCCTAGGAGTGAGGGTCTGGGGGCCACCCGCGCTCCACTGTGTGGTGTTGACGACAGGCGACCCTGGGCCAGCCCTCCCTGGTGGCTCTGGACCCGCGATTTCTGCCAAGCCGTGCATCTGACGTGTCCCCTGTGGGTGGGCTGCTTCTCCCTCTGGGTCCTTTATTTGAAGTTTTGTAAGGGCTTGCTCCCAGATCAGGCAGAAAGCGTGTTTGGAGAGAAGCGCATTGAGTCGCATGTGACACGGCACACTGTCTCACCCAATCCCACGACTCGCCCAAATTCCTGGGATAAATGTGAGAATTCTGCTAGCCAAGTCCTGTGGGCCTCAGGTGACCAAGTGGACGAGGCCGAGCCCTTCAGCACGTGGCCAGCGGGAGTGTAGAGGTCCTCACAGCCCAGCAGGCGGCAGGAATGCTGGCCGCTCCGGGCAGGCTGCCCTCCACCCTGGTCTGCGTCCAGGAGGTGCGGCTCCTTTGAAGCCCCGGCCTCAGGCATCGCCTGGCCACATTTACCCGGGAGCCCCCTTGCCGCCTCCCTTCCTCTTTGTGTCCCCTGCCGTGTGCACTCCACCCTTGGGGACCCTCCCGGGGGGCCTGCTAGAGCAGGTCTGTTCCCAGGTGGCAGTGACCTCATCCGTCTGACCTCAGCCTGGACTTGAAGAGATGCACCTGTTCCACTTGATTGACAGCAGGCAGAGGCCCTGGGAGAGGCCTCTTGCCAGAGATACAGGAGAGGAGGCCATTATCAGATCCTGGATGCCCTGTGCGGCCTGCGGCTCCCTCTCCTGCTGCCCCTGCAGGGAGCCTTTCTTCTGCTGCCCTCTGTCCATCCCCTGTGTCCCTCTGAGTGAGGCCAGGACTCCAGGCCCAGGTCACCAGTACAGCAGGGCCCAGTTTCTCCACCCAAATCCAGGGCAGCTCCTCCACAGGATCTGCCCCCAAGACGCCACCCGCCTGTGCCTGAGCGAGGCCCACCTGCCCTCAGGTGCCACCACCCCCTGTCACCTGCATGTTCTCAGCCATTGGTGGCAAAGTGAAGGGTCAGAATGCCTCTGAGTGGACAGAGTGCTGGGGGAGCTGCCCAGAGAGGCTGCCTGCCCCTGTGGCGAGGCCTGGTATCGAGGTGAGGCCAGGGCCCGGGGACGTTAGGAGGAAGGACCTGCGCTCCAGCCACTGCGCCTCGGACAAAGGACGAGAAGAATGGACGGGAGTCGATGCCCCTCCGTGGACTCTGAGGACCCCAGGGTGGATTTGGAGCCACTTCGTTGTGTGGATCAAACTGGGCAGTGGGGTCCCTGCGGTCCTGTCTGGATTGAGCTGGTCCTGGACAGCTGAGGGCCCTGGGCCTAGAGAGGCCACAGGAGGGCAGCTTCCCAGGGGGCACCTGGAGAGCCCGGGAAGGGAGCGCTGTTAGGCCTGCTGCCCCTGGCTGGCCACCCTTGCTCCTGGCTCCTGGATGCACAGGTCACGGCCCGTGAGACAGGAGGAGGCCTGAGCTCGGCCTCCCCCCACCCTGGGCCACCCTGGGCCACCCTTCTGACGGTGGCAGGGTCCTTTCTGCCGATGGTGTCTGCTGCCAGCTCACAAGAGCTCTGTGAGGCCCGTCTGCCTGATCTTTGATCAAGTGGACAGCTGGGCGGCCCGCTGCCTGCCCCAGGCTGCATGACCGTGGGAGCTTGTGCCTGGTGTGTCCATGCTGCGGTTCCATGTGCTCCTGAGCCCCCCACCCACACACTGAAGCCCGAGAAGGAGCTCCACGTCCTCTCTTCACCAAATGCAGACGGCCTGTCATCTTGAGTGGACACAGGGATCAGGACGGTGAGAGGCCATCAGTGAGCTGAAAGGAGTGCCCACCACCCTCCGGGCCCCAGAGCTGCAGCCCTCAAGCTTGAGAGCAAGGAATACGAAGGCTCCTGGTCAGCCTCAGTGTCCTGATGATAGGCCAGTGATGGGGAACTTGTACGGGCCTCTGGGGATGGCAGAGTCCAGGCGTGTCCCTGTGAGTGGGTCAGGGTGTCTGAAGCCTGCTGGGTAGGAGGTGGAGAGAAGCTCGCGGAGGAGGCACCTTGCTGGACTGAGGTCATCAGGCTACCCAGGGCCAGGACTCCTCTCAGAGTGCAGCCACCCCAGGAACTTGGCAGAACTCGGTGGGCAAGAAGCCCTGTGCCATCCCTCAATGGCACCAGACACAGTCAGCCTGTCCCCAGTCCACAGGAAGACCCCTGCCAGGGGGCACTTGGGTCCTGGGAGCTGGCACAGCGAGGCCCAGGCTGTTCTCAGGAGGGCCTGCGCTTGCTTGTCTGGGCAGCTGCTGTCCAGTCCAGAGTGAGGCCCCAGGGTTGCTGCAGAGAGATCCACGAGGGCAGCTTCCCTCGGAGTCTCCTTCCTTGGGGCTGGACACACTCTAGAAGTCGGACTGTGGTGGGGTCTCTACGAGGGCCATATGTTCCCGGACCTGCCAGCCGGAGCCCCAGGGCTCGTCACACCTTGGCGTCCCTCTGCCCGGGCAGTCGTGCCCAGAGCTGCTCATAGCTGCAGGAAGACCTGGCCCCTGGGGCTTGCGTTTCCACATCTGGATCCACCCTGGGCAGAACCAGGTCCAGGATCGCATGATTCCCACAGAGCACCTGCAGGACCCGCCCCGGCGGCCCGGCCAGTGGCCCCACACAGGCACCCCAAGGCCACAGAGCACCTCTCCAGGAATCTTTTAGACACCAGCCTCCGTGCAGTGACGGCTTCTAGCCCTGTTTCCCCACAGAAGGAAGCCACCGCTCTGCCGCCCGCTGGGGAACAGGCTCCGCGCCCCGAGCCCTCCCTCGAGGCCCAGCCGGTGGCTGTGGCGGCCTCGTCTCCTCGAGTGCCACCCTGTGCTCCCAAGGCCAAGAGGCTGCGAGGCCTCCTCCCAATGCCAGGCCAGCGGCTGGAGTTACGGAGGGACGCCATAGTCTGGGGCTGGACCTGCATATGACCTCAGTGGTTTGCAAGGCCAGGGGGCAGGATGGGACCAGTGCTGCCCAGATGGCACCTGCCCCCACCCCCGTTTCTGGCCTGGCCTCCAGGGGCGGAAGTGACGGCTTGGTGGTGCTGGTGGAGCCCAGGCCTTGTGCTAGGCTAGCGCTCTGCCTCTGCCCCTCACCCCAGCCCAGAGGTGCCCCCCCGTGTGTCACCAGAGAAGCAGCATTAACGCCCCGTCTGGATGCCTCTGTGGAAAGGAGCACCCCAGTCCTGGCTCGGGAGGGTCTGCAGTTGGCCTGAAGGCAAATCCCCCAGGCACTGTCCAGCCAGGGCCCTCCCTGCTGCCTCAACAGGGTCTCCCTTCCCCTGCGAGTCTCCCTGGAACTTCTTGCTCTTGGTTGATGGGCTCTGGTGTGGCTGGACATGCTGCCCGCACATCCCCAGACCTGATCGCAGCAGACAGGCCAGCGCCCTGGGCCCTGCGTCCTTGCTGAGGGGGGCCGACCTGTTGCTGCCGCCCTGCCCCCAGGACCAGGCACACAGCAGGCTGCCAAGCAGGAAGGACCCAGAGCACCTGGGGTGGCAGGTGGTGGCTGGGCAGCCTGTTGTCGCACAGGCACAGGAGGCCCCAGCTGTCGGGCCCTGCCAGCACGCAGGTGGGCGGAGACCAGGGGATTTGTTTACCTGTGAGTCAGGCCCCGCCCTGCTGTCCTGGCCAACGCCCCTCGGCCTCCTCCCCGCCTGGCCCTCCCTGTGCCTCTCTGCCTCTTGTGCACCTTTGAAACAGAGGGCGACTCGCCAGCCTTTCTCCTCCCCGGGAGTGTGCGGCAGGGGCTGGCCGGCAGGACCCTGGGGCGCGGGCAGGGCTTCCTCCAGTGACCGTGTCTCTCTCCCTCAGATGAGATCATGCACCAGGACATCGTGCCGCTCTGCGCTGCGGACATCCAAGAGCAGCTCAAGAGGCGCTTCGCTTACCTGTCAGGTGAGTGCAGGAGCCAGGGCTGTGCCGCGGGCTCCTGGGCCCTGGTGCTGGCTCCGTGGGTTGGAACTGGTTGTGGTGCCAGGGACCTTCAGCCTGCGCCGGTTCCACTGTGATGGGAGGTGGGCAGCTGTGGAGGGTCTGTTCTCTGTGGCCTGTAACACAACGCCTGAGGCGGGGCATTCAGGAAGAAAAGAGGCTCCTTTTGGCTCTGTGTTCTGGAGGTGCGAGGTCCGGTCACCGCTGGTGATGGCCCTGCTGGCAGAGCCCCGAGGCACCCCGGGGGTCACAGGGTGACCTGGAGCCCGTATCGGCCATCCGTGTCTGGGCTCTCCCTCTTCCTGACCACGGACTCCACCCTGACCCTCCCAAAGGTCCAGCTTTCTCCTCTTCACACCTCACAGTGGGACTAAATCCCAACTCGAAGCCTCAGGGGACAATGAAACCAGATCCAACCAGAGCCATCGGTGCCTGGAAGTGCTCGGGACTCAGGCCTCCTGCCACCTGGGCCTTCCGGTGACGCGGCCCAACAGGTGGACAGATGGTCGCTCTGCAGGTGGGTGTGCTGTCCTCAGCCACCTGCTGCCCCTCAGCCTCCACGTTAGCCAGCAGTGACCTCTGCCCTGGCCAAGCAGCAGCCTAGGGGACATGGCCACCTCCATCCAGCAGGCCAGCACTCACCCAGCCTCATGATGACGCTCCTGCAGCCAGGCTCCAGAGACCTGCAGGTGCAAGAGCACCCGCAGTGGGGACACTGCCCTTTGGCCTGGACAGTCCCTCTGCCCAGACCAATTCAGAAAAATGGTGCCTGACATCAGCTCTCCTTGTGCCACCAGCTGGGGTCCTGCCCGAGAGTGAGGAGCTTCCAGGGCTTGTACCCCGACTCAGCCACGGGGGTCTTTGTGTACCCCAGGACCAGCCCCAGCCCCACTTCCTTGACTCCCTTGCCTGTCCCTACGGCCAGGCTTTGCAGTGCTGCCTCAGACACGGGGCCCAGGGAGCCTGTGGTGGCCAGCAGCATGGCAGAGGGCAGCACGGAGCCTCCGAGGAGATCAGTGGTGCACAAGGCTGGTCACTGCTCCCAGTGAGAAGTGGGGGCCTGTTGAAGGGTGGGGCCCCAACAGGATGGGCCCTGGTGCAGGGCCAAGCAGTAGAGGCTCATAAGTTGCGTGGCCCCCTTTCTCCACCCAGTCAGGACCCAGGAAGGTCCCAGACACATGTGGCCACCCCAGCCTGGACTGCTGGCTTGACTTTGAACATGAGCTTCAACGCCCCCATAGGGTGGTCTTGGTGCCTGGGGAGGCCCCACTGCATGTCACACAACTCCCCAGAGCTCAGCACCAACCAGGGCCCGAGGTGCCTCGGCAGATGACATTAAGGTCCCCGTTCTTGGTGTGCCTGGCCTGGTCAGCTGAGCCCTCAGGACCAGGCTTCTCCTGGAACAAGGGATCCCACAGCAGGATTCACACAGGGGAGGTCCTCTGTCTGTCTGTGAAGGTCAAGGAGGCCACTTGGAGAAGACACATTGGTCCCTGGGAGCTGAGACCAGCCCCATGGCCACCAGCAAGAACAGGGACCCTTGGTCCCCCAGCCATAAGGACCTGAAGACTCCTGTCACCCGAGGGAGCCTGGGAGAGGCCCCAAACTTGGATGAAATACAGCCTAGCTGACCTCTCCGTGTGGCCCCTGAGACCCTGAAGAAGGCCCTGCCAAGGGAGCCCAGCAACTTTGAGCTGATGAGCTGTAGCATTTCAAATTGTGGGGTTTGTGGGAATTTGTTACAAGAGGAACCCATCTCCGCAGCAGCGTGTTGGTTGTTGGTACTAGGGATGGAACCCAGGTCCCTCTGGTCCAAAAGGTTTTCTTCTTTGCTGTTCTGGGGGTTGAAGCCAGGCCCTCATGCATGCACCCCCAGCCCGTAATGTCTGCTTTGAGGCAGGGTCTCCCTGCGCTGCCAGGCTGGCCTGGAACTTGCAGCCCTCCTGCCTCGGCCTCCTGAAATTAAGGTCCCCGTTCTTGGTGTGCCTGACCTGGTCAGCTGAGCCCTCAGGACCAGGAACAAGGGATTCCTGGAACAAGGGATTCCACCAGCAGGATTCACACAGGGGAGGTCCTCTGAATCTGCAGTTAAGTGTCTAGTGCTGTCCCTGCCCCGCCCCCACGTAGGCCACCTGGGTCTTCATCCCCTTAACCATCACTGTGGGCGTCCCCTCCTGTGGTTCCCACACCCATTCATAGGAAATCCGGGCGTGTCGCCTGACGGTCACGGCCGAGCCACGTCTGTCCTGGACCAGGCCCACCCATGGCAGGCCTCCCGCTTCTGCCCTTCCAGGGTGTGGTCTGGCTGCCCACACCGTACCGTCCAGTCATCTGGGGTTGGAAATATGGCAGAAATGAAACTAAATCACCGTCTGCTAGACATCTAGAGCTCCCGGGGTAGGATTCTGTACTTTGTGTTTCTCCTCTGCTGTGGATCGGAAATTGGGTTTGAAATTCGCTCACAGTATCAGCCACACAAGTCGGTCTCCTTAAAAGCTGTCCCCTGCAGACCCTGCCCTTGAGCCGCAGGTCAGCACCCCCGACAGCTCAGCCGCCCTTGGAGGCCTTCTGTGGGAGGGGATCGCTCCACCCCACGCCCCAGGCTGGTGGGCCTCCTGCAGCACACCTGTCTCTGGGCTGGAGCGCTGCCGCCCCGCGGGGGGGTCTTTGCTGGGAGTCGCCTTTCACAAGCCCCCTCCCGCTCCCTCTTTGCCTAGTGATCTAGGTTTTCGTGGAGCTGGGCTGAAGTGCTGAGCTGTGCTGAGGGCTCCCGGGAGGCCCCGGGTTCCACCCACCCTGCAGCAGACCCTCAATCCTTTAGGGGTTCACAGCAAGCACAGACCCCACTGCTTACACCCAAGTCATCCAGGGGTGCATCCCTGCTCTTGGGGACCCAAGTCGACAGAGGCGACTCGGGTGGCTGGGGAGCCAGCTGCCTGCAGAGACTCAGATCAGTGCAAGTGGGCTGCCGCCTTGCTCTGGGTCTGAGTGGGGAACAGCATCTTGGGGAAGGGGTGTGGGGCAGGAAAGCGGCTCACAGAGAGAGACGAGGAACACCTTCCAGGAAACCTCCTGCACTGCCCACCTCCCACTACACGGGACCAACCACTGGTGGGGTCACAGCTGCAGGACCCACTACCCCCCCGCAGCCCCTGTGAACCTGCTGCACAGGCCCAGGCCTTCACACCGGAGCCTGTAGGGGGCACTCCAGGTCAGCCCGAGCCCGGCCAGGGAGCCAGACTTCTTCCTTCCCGCCGCCGGCCGAGACACTGCGTCAGACTCCCACCTCCAGCACTGAGAGACCAGCTGCAGGTGAAGGATTTCTGTTACAGCAGCCCAAAGAGACAGAGTGCAGAAGCCCTCCTCTGGGCGTGAGTCCCCCACGGGGAGTGTTCCTGAGCTTCGGATGCCTCTGTGCCCGCCGTGTGCCCGCCGGTGTCCGCCATGAGACCAGGTCTCCTGTCTTGCTGGAGACCCTCCCAGCCGTTGGCAACCCCGAGGCAGGTGTGAGGGGAGTGGATCTCGCGGATGTTCCTGAGCACCTGCTGGAGGGCATGGTAGATTTTCAGAGGTAAAGAGAACAGGCAGAACCACATTTGGGCCGCTGCCCTGCGGAGCCGTCTCTGAAGAGTGAGGATGGCAGCACACACCCAGGTCTCTGCTGGGCTGGCGTCCACAGTCGTCCAGGTTCCTGAGCGAGCCGCCCGGCGCCAAGACCTCTGAGGCCCGCTCCTCGGAGCCTCTCGCCAAGGAGGGTGTGAGTGCGTGAGGGCCTGTCCCGCCCTGCTGGATGCGCCTGCAGACCGGTGGCTGGACAACAGAAGCTTGCCCCTGGTGCTTCTGGAGACTGGAAGGGCGGGCCCTGGCCCGGCACCGGGCAGCTGTGTTCTGCTGAGGGCCCACGTCCAAGCCTGCACCCTGCTCACTGTGGCCTTGTGGGATGGACAGTGAGCCAGAGCAGCCTGTAAGGGGAGAGACTGCAGCTCCCCTGCAGGGCCCCGTCCTCGTCACCACAGCCTCCCAAAGGCCCACCTCGTATCATCAGCCTGGGGTCGGCCCCGAGAGCCTGCAGAGCACAGGCATGTCACCCACAATGGCCTGAGTGCAGGAGGGCGTGCAGGAATGACGGGTGTGCCCAGGGACAGGGTCACCTGCCCGAGGCTCACTGCCGGTGGCCAGGCTTGTGCTGGACCCAGGCACCTAACACCAGCCTCCCTCCTGGCCCACCCGGGAGAACAGCTTTCCCTCCCGCAGGGCTGTTACTGCGTCTGCACCTCTCACAGGTGGGCCCTTCCAGAGGCCAGAGCTACCCGGCGGGAGAGGCCGGCCAGGAATGAAAACAGAAAGCACCCTAGAGTTGAACCGAGGACGTGCCTCTGCAGGGGAGCCCGTTCCCTGCTGTCAGGGGAGGTGGGTTTCAGCCACCTCTGCCACCAGAAAGTGGGTGTGGGCTCCGGGGACAGGGCACCAGGGTTGGTGTGTAGGTGTGCCGAGCCCCGTCTGGAGGGTGGCTGCAGATGACGGGGCCCTGACACCCGTGGGCAGCTCTTGCTTCAGCCACACAGGAGGGACCTCTGTGCCCCTCTGGGCTGCCTGCCCAGGGTCCCAGCTCTCCTGTGGCCTGTATCTCAGAACTGGTGGCCAGGCCCTGACTCCCAGTTGGAGCCCAGTGTCTACCTGCCACTCACCTGGAGGTCCCCGAGCTCTGGGGCTGGCTTTCTGAATCACGTGGAAAGACCTAGAAAGACCACAGCTTCCACTCTCGCCTCAGTAAGGAGCAGGGGCTTCACTTCCCATCAAAGCTGAGACTGTGGTCCAAAGCTACGTCGGTTTCCAAGAGACCCTGGCCCACCGAGATGGGGTCAGCTCTGTCGGGCAGCTGATCTGGCCTGCAACCCTGAGTGAAGGACCTAAGACAGCCAAGCGCGGTCTTTCACAGAGGGAGAGGAGGCCAGCCTGGGAAGTGCCCACCTGGCCTGCAGCTCCCAGTGGCCTGTGGGGGAGCACAGCCCTGGAGGCTCCCAGCAGGACGGAGCTGCTGCCCCCTCACGGGGAGCCTGGGCCCAGCCAGTTGCATTGGGCCTTTGCAACTCCAGGTGGAGTGACGAGCATGGCCCACCCTCACCTGCACCCAGGTGAAGGCCCACACAGAAGACAGACAGAGGGACTTGAAATTGGTCACCACCCAGCACTCGGACACCAGCCCTGCAGGAGCTGCCCACCAGACAGAAAGTCTGTTCCCTGAAAGGGTCGTCTCAGGGCCCTGCCACCCCTGTGTCCAGCTGTGCAGAGCGGGTCCTCAGTGCAGTGTGGGACTCCGAGCCGGTGAAGGCCAGAGTCCTCTCCCACTGTCCTCGGCTCTCCCACAGACATGGAGGCCTGTCCATTCCTGCAGCTTCCCACCCAGTCCCACTTGTAGGACAGCAAAGGGCAGGTGTGGGCCAGAAGCCCTGGGACCCGGGACTCACCTTGGTCCAGAGCACTCCTTCCTAACCGGGAAGTCGCCGCCACCGCCTGATGGTCGTGGTGCTGTGTGGTCATCCTCCTCTGCAGGAGCTGGCCCTGAGGAGGTCTCAGCGTCGCAGGCACTCAGCCCGCAGCGAGAGGGAGTGAGAACCTGAGAGTGTCGGGAGAGGGCTGGGCCGCTCTGCCAGGCCGTGGGCGCCCTGTGGCCTGGGGACAGGGCAGGGAGCCGAGTGCCTTGGGTGTGCTGAGTGGCGAGGGCGGGGGGGCTGGCGGCTTGGACCCTCCAGGTTCAAGTTGCAGGGCTGAGCTGTGGGGAGGCCTTGCTCCCATTGGTTGGACGCTGGGCTCAGCCCTCTGGGCGGTGACAGGGCAGCACCCGGGCCCCATACAAGGGCGTTCATGGTCAAGGCAGGAAGGCCTGGGCCGAAGTTGTAGAGGGACCATGTCCTGCTGAGGGCAAGGCTGCTGTGCTGAGGACACTCGAGGGGCACTGACACATGGCCGCAGAGACCTATGGGGATGAGAGGCCCAGAGGCCAGGAAAGGAGGCCTCCAGGCCCCGCACGGTGGCGTCCGTGAGGGTGTGGGGGCAGGGTTGGCAGGGATGAGGATGGTGATAGACACCACTGTCCATCTCTCCCTGCCGCACGTGCCCTGGAGTGCCACGTGGACAGGTCACTGTGTCTCCAGGTGGGGACATGGTGGTGGCGGCATGCCTGGTTCTCATGAGAGCAGAGCTCTCCCAACCCAGCCTGAGCAGTCCCATGCCCGCCTGCTTGTGGGGTGACCACTGTAACATCCTTGGCAATCAGGATGGGCCGAGCTGTGCTGGCCAGGGCACTCACTGGGCTTCGCCCACTGCCCTGGGCCTGGCTCGCACCCGGGCTCTTCCCTGTCCTTCCTCGAAGCCCTCCCTCCCAGGGTGCCTCCTCACAGCATGTGGCCCAGGCTGCTGCCTGTTCCTTGAGTCCTGAGAGAGAGGGTGGCGCTGGCTCGGGGTCACACAGCATCACTTCTGCCTGTCCTGTGGGCCAAGCTCGACCCCCAAGGACTGTGGCCCCTGTGGTGGAACCCCGCCTCCATGGCAGCAGCCACAGGTGGACACGACGTTCACATGCGGTAGAGCCTCCCACACTGAATTGCTGAGACTCTGAACAGGAGAGAAGCTACAGATGCCACAGCCCAACAGTCAGAAAGTCCCTGGGACACACCTGGTGTGTGTCATGTGACTGCTGGGCCTGCAGAGCTGTGGGCTCTGCGTTTGGAAAAGCAGGTACAAACACATCCATTCAAGTGAGACAACTGGCAGGACAGGCCAGAGGACGTGGCAGGGATGTTCCAGTGGTCACCCCAGCAGAAAATAGTGCACATCTGCTTTAGTGCATCTGCTTCTCTGTGCCTTCTGCTTTTGGTCCCCTGGGCGATCTGCCTTTGGTCCCCCGTGCCATCTGCATGTCTTTGACACTGAGAAGAGCAGCCGGCCGTTCACCCAAGAGGGTACTTGAGACGGGGCACCTGCTGAGTACCTGCCTTTGGTCTCTCCCCAGGTGGGCGGGGACAGGACGGAAGTCCAGTCATCACCTTCCCCGACTACCCGGCCTTCAGCGAGATCCCGGACAAGGAGTTCCAGAGTGTCATGACCTACCTCACCAGCATCCCCAGGTGCGTGCTCAAGGCCAGGCCTGCTCTTGGTGAGGTCGGCCCTCTTGTTCCACCCCAGGAGGTGAGGAAGGATCAGCGTCCCTGCAAGGATGACCCTGTTGTCGAGACCCCTGTCGACTCTGAGAGGGGAGAGAGCTTTGTCAGGGAAGGGGTCCGGGGGGTTTAGGGTCTCCACTGAGGCCTGGCAGGTCAGGGCAGTGGTCGCTACCCCAGGGCCACTGTCCTTTGCACAGGATCCCCTTGGAGGACAGTTGTCCAAAGTCAGGGCAGGCACCAGACCCTGGCCAAGGGCAATGGGCATCTCCAGGGCCTCAGGCAGACTGTGGACATTGTCAGCTGTTGCCTGTCGGAACAGTGGACCCCGTGCTGGATGACCATAGGGGTCCCCTGGGCAGGACGATGTGCTCCTCCCTTGTGAAGCAGATGCTGGGGGGCGCTCAGCCCATGGGCAAGAGGGCACCCTTTGCTCTGCTGTCTCTGAAGTCAGTGGTCCCAGCCCAGGAGCCAGGCCAGGCTGGGGCAGGAGGATCAAGGTCAAGGCCAGCCTCAGCAACTCAGGGAGACCCTGTCTCAAAATCAGAAATAAAAGGCTGGGGGTGTGGCTCGGTGGTAATGCACCCCTGGGTTCAGACCCCGGTACCAAAAAACAGTACCTGCCTTTGTGGTCCCGGTGCTGGTCGCCGGGAGCTCGGGATTCAGGGGGATCCGTCCTCACCTGGGTCCTGAAGGTCGTGGGCGGGGTGGCGAGCAGTAGCTTCTCCCTGTGGCCAGTAGAGGGAGGAGCCCCTGGGGCAGGGAGTCAGGCTGCCCCGTCCCCTGGATTTGACCTTGGCCCTTTCCTTGCTGGACCTGCCCCGGCCAGGCTCCGTCTCAGTCGCCCTGGGGCTGACCGTTTCCTCACAGTTTTCTAATCCTGACAATGATGCCCCCTGTGCCCAGCCACCAGGCCCGCGGGTGACTGTGGCACCCGGGAATGGGGGCAGAGGCCGTGGTGCAGGAGGAGGGCAAGAGCACACACACACACAGACCCGCTGAGGCCCGCACCAGCCCGGAGTGCAGCTGCCCGGGCGACTGCTCGGATGTCACCCATCCCCAGAGCCTCGCTTCCCAGGCCACCCTGGGAGTCTTCCTGTCTTCCTCTCCTGCTGTGACACAGCACTTGTCCTGAGATGCTCCAGGGTGGACCCTGACCCTGCCTCTGTGTGCGGGGTCCAGAGCCTGCCAGGTCCTGGCCACCCACCGCACCTCCCTCAGGGGTCTCGGAGCCCCTGGATGGAGACACGCCTCGGCCTCTCTGCTGTGACATTCCTGCTCCTGCTGCCCAGCCCAGCTGGCAGCTCCTCAGGCCTGTGGCTGGCAAGGACTGGGCTGCGTCCAGCCAAGGCGGTCTGCTGTCGGCACTGTCCCAATAACAGGTGGAGTGAGCACCTCCTGGCCTGCAGGGCTGGGGAGCAGGTGCAGGCCTTCCGCGGATGTTTGCAGGACACACGACTTCAGACAGCAGCGCATGCAGAGCCAGCCTCCAACAGGGCCTCCTGGCCTCACCCCACACGACTGACCCAAGCACTGTCTCCAAGTCCGATCCTTCAGCCTCAGTCAGCCCCCTCCCCAACTCTTTTCACACACCTGGTCCCCAGGGGACAGGCCAGCAGCCAAGTGCTGAGCGCAGCTTCCAAGAAACTGGCCAGGGGCTGAAATCCAGGGGACACATAAGCAGGGCTCACTTCCTGAGGGTGTGTGGGGTGCTTGTGTGGGTTTGTGTGTGGGATGCAGTGTGAATGTGTGGGGTACAAGTGTGTGAGTGTGATTGTGCAGTCCACAACGTGAGGAGCATTGTGTGGTGGCTGCCAGGTGTGAGTTCGCGTGTGGGAGTTTGTGTGCATTCTTGGGGTTCCTACGTGAGGTATGTTTAAGCTTCATGGGGTGTATGAGTATGTGGACCAGGGTTCCCAAGACGCCGAGACAAGGTGTGGGGGCAGGTGTGGTGTGCTACAGGTGGACCAGGTTCCCCGTGCCCCTGAGAGCTAGGTGTGGGGCAGGTGTGGTGCGCTACAGGTGGACCAGGGTCCCCGTGCCCCTGAGAGCTAGGTGTGGGGCAGGTGTGGTGCTCTACAGGTGGACCAGGGTCCCCGTGCCCCTGAGAGCTAGGTGTGGGGCAGATGTGATGCTCTACAGATGGACCAGGGTCCCCGTGCCCCTGAGAGCTAGGTGTGGGGCAGGTGTGATGCTCTACAGGTGGACCAGGGTCCCTGTGCCCCTGAGAGCTAGGTGTGGGGCAGGTGTGGTGCTCTACAGGTGGACCAGGGTCCCCGTGCCCCTGAGAGCTTTGTCCCCCATACTGTGTCCTGGGTACATTGCCACGCTGTGCATGAGTCTTGACTTCTCTGGTGTACTCCCCTGAGACTTTGTCACACACCCCTGACACACTCACTCATACTTGCTTACACTCACATGCACACACCCCACCTTTTGGGTGGGCAGTCACGGAATTAGAGCTGAGCTATACGTATCAATGACCTCCAATGAGGGTCTTGCAGCCCCTGGTGGACAGATGACCTGACTTAGGGCACCACGATGTCAACCAGGCTCCGCCGGATGGTGATCCTCAGGGCAGAGGCCTCTGAGCACCCCGAGGCCTGGTCAGGGAAAGTCCCTGGAGTCTCCAGACCCTGTTCCCTCTGGTGGTGGCAGCCTCTTCCCCAGGAGGCTGTGCCGCCCTTCACCATGAGGGCACAGCTAAGCATGGCAGTTGCCAGAAGTCCTGTGACTGTGTTGGTTGGATCACTAGGGCACACTCCCTATCTATCTTGGCAGTGTTGATTCAGAGCACTGCAGAGAGAGAATCTGATCAGAGACAGGCACAACAATGAATCACCTGAAGGCACATTCAGTGCGAGGCCCAGGAGGCAGATGGTGACATCAGGGGTCACCCCCCTTCACAGCACCCCAAACCCCCATTCACAAAAGCCGATCCTCCACCTTCCAAGTGGCTCTGGGTGAGGTGCAGGCACACACACACCATGAGTGCACAGAGGCACATACACATGCCTGCTCATGCATGCACACACGCCCACATGTAGGTGCTTGCACTCAGGCACACTGTGCTCACAGACGCAGTCATGCAGGTGCACACACCTGCCCACACACCTCATGCACCGCAGTGTGCTCCCTGTGGAAGAGACAGGTGGGATGTGGGTCAGACTCCGGGCTCCCCAACAGGATGTGGGTTGTGCTCTAAAACCTTTCTGGGGTCATCCTGGCTCCCCCCTGTTCCACTGCCCTCTGGCCACCTGAAGTGTCCCGCCTCTAGCCTACCCACCAAGCTTCAGAATATCCAGAGCTTGGGCCCCAAGGTGCACCTGACTTCTTGCTGTGGACACACCTTCTGATTGAATTTCCAACCAACTCCTGACCGTGAGGGGTGAGAGCTGGGGTGGAGGTAAATCCCGCCTCACCTCCCGCGTCCCCTGCAGCAACTACCACAGTTGCTGGTCAAGGTGAAGACCTCAGTCCACCCATGTGTGGTGCCTGATGTCACCTTCTGGAGATGTCCGTCCTTCAGCCCTCCGTGGGCATCCCTCAGAGCCAGCATCTGCCCTAGTTCCTGCGGCAGCTGCAGGACATGCTACAGGCAGACAGGCCCAGTCCACCTGGCCTGTGCCCTGTCCCCTGGGATCTCATGACCCACTCTTCACAGTCAGGAGTGCTGCTGTAAGGAAGGGCAGCTCCTGGATTCAGTGGGTTTCCCCTTCTGTTGGTGGGACTGTACCCCATTGGTGACAGTTCCTGAATGTCTGGCCAGGCGGTCCCCAAGTCCACTCCACTGTGTGATCCAGTGTGTTGAGTACAACTCTGCTCACCTGGTGTCCCTGGCCCTGGAGCTCCGTGGAGAGCTCAGTGCCCCAGGGCCTGCTTCCCACAGCACTGGGGGACCTGCGGATGGGGGCACCCCACATGAGAACCCTTCCCCAGCTCTCCTCTTGGGCAGCACTTTAGACCTCAGGTAGGGTAGCACCTTTGATTCATGGAGGCCAGTGCTCCCAAGCACCAGGGACCCTCAGGAGCATCCTGGAGACCTTTCAGTCCCCATCCCACTGCCAAGTGACCACCTCCCACAGGTCCCAACTCTGTGGCTACATGGTCTTGTCCCTGGGCCCTGCCGCAGCAGCCGCCTCCTCCTGCCTCAGCTGCCTCCTCTCACCTCCTCGTTCCCCTTTGCCGTCGACCTGGTGACCACAAGCCAGCAGGACAGCCACTGACCACACATGGCCTTCAGCTCTAAAGTGAAATGTGATGCCCGTGCTCTGTGGGGCTCTGTTTCAGAGCACCTGTGGCCAGGGGCTCTGTGTGAGTGGCCATGGTCTGTGGCATGGCCATCTCAACAGCCACCGCCGTCACCGTTGGAGGTGTTGCCAGAGCTTGCCCTCCTGGCCTGTTCCCCCAGAGGAGAGCCACTGCCGTCACCTGCTGGAGACACTGGTGTCCTGCTGCAGAGGAGCGGTGGAGATGTGGGTTGGCCTAGGCAGCCCTTCCCGCTGGCCCCTCCCCAGCCCAGGCTGCCCCGCCAGCGGCTGTCCTGCTAGTGGCAGGTGGGAGCCTCCAGGGTGGAGAGGAGTCACCGCAGCCTAGGCAGGAGCCGGCCAGCAGCCTCTGCAGGTGTGGCTATTGGGGGCACACGGCCTTTCTCCTCAGTCTGTTTCTTCTTTGGGCTGGTGCACAGCTGGTCTGGGCGGCACGGGCAGAAGGGCAGGGTTCAGGCCCTGTGAGTCTGTGGACAGGTCTTAGGAGGCCTTCCTTGGGGTGATGGTGCGTCCGGGGGCTGTGAACGAGTGCGGGGCAGACAGCCAGAGGGCTGGACGGCCCGTCAGGCTCCTGCACACAGTGAGGCCTCTGATTCTTTGGCCACTTCTAATTGGAAAGAAAGGTGGTATTCAGCCCATTCGCTGCCCAGGGACTGTGGGCTTCGTGCTCTCCTTCTCAGGGAATTCTCCTCTCCCGCCTTGTCAGCCAGAGAGTATAGCATCACCTCAGCGCATGGGGTGTCTGAGGCCCCTGGGCCGTCTCCCACCCTACAGCCTGCCGACTGGCACTCCCCCCAGTGCCTGGCCAGGCAGGGCCCACAGAAGGGCCTCAAGGCTGGAGACCCTGTACAGCTCCGCATGAGTGACATATGCCTTCCAGGTAGGGACCAGGGAGGGAACTTCTCTGTAGCCTTGTGGCTTCCAGGCCCTGTGTATGGGGCCCCACCACATGGCCCGTGCCCTCCCTGGCCTCCCCTCTGGCTCCTTTCTTCCAGGAGACGAAGCTCAGTGCCCACCAGGGTACGGCTCCCTGTGCCCCTGTGCTGGAATCCCTGGTCTCTGACCTCCCACTGAGGACCTGGGCCCTGGGCTGTGGCTGCCAGGCCCCGGCTAGTTCCCCACTCTTGCTGTCTGGCTTTGGGGTGCAGGCTTCTCTGTGCCTCAGTATCTCCCCCTGTCAATGGTGAAGACACCTGAGGGAGTCTGTGTGCAGGGCTGACGGGCCTCCCTCACTGTTGTCACCAAGGGGCTTGGAGATGTTGACCTTGGCTGAAAGTCTCCCTCCACGAAGCCCCTGCCTCGCCCCCATCTCTGGATGAAGTGGGTGCCCCTACTCCCCATTGGGTCCTGCAGCAAATGCAGCTGGGCAGGCCTTGGGAGATGTGAAGCCCAGTGTCCACCCCCACGTCTGGCTGCTCTGTGCCTGTGGCTCCTGCCCACCACCACCAGACCTGAGGCCGCAGAGCTGGAGGAGATGGGCCTTAGAGGCCAGAGCAGGGAGGGGGTCTGTCCTGACTCCATTGCTCCACGGACCCTCCCAGTGGAACCAGCCGGGCCCCAGGCTGTTGAGCCACCAGCAGCAGAGGAGCTATTTTGAGTAAAGCTCATGTTTATTCATGTGTCACTGAGCCAAAGTGCCCTCCGCACGTGCAGCCCACACCACCAGCCTGGCGTGAGCAGTCACAGGGTGGACCGTGCTTCATGCCCCACAGTCAGGGCGTCATATCCGGGCATCAGAGGATCTTCACAGAGTGCCGCCTGCAGAGCACCCCACGGCCTGCACGTTAGAGCGTCCTATGGAGCTGTTTCCCCAACTCCCATAAGCGGCTGGCTTGGGCATGTTCAGAGACGTGGGAATTAGCAATCCGAGTTGGTGCCTTCTGCCAGCCTGCCTTCTTCCTTCCTGCTGTGGATTGGCTGCGCCGGCAGCTGCTGGCACCACACAATTGGCTTGGTGAGAAGTCACAACGGAGGCAGAGCTCCCACACTGTGACTCAGGCTCCTGCCGGGCGGAGCGGAGGGCCGGGAGGCGCTGCACCAGGAACGCTGTCCTCTTCACCACCGATGCTGCTGCAGAGGGCAAGTGCCCGCATCGCACTCCCGGCAGAGGCCCTCGAGCCTCCCGAAGCCTCAGGGCTTTTCTCCCAAGGTCCCAGTGGTGCTGTTGGGAGTGACTGTTTAACGTGGACCGACACAGGGACCTCTGATGCTAGGACGCGTGGGATGTACAGGTCCTAAAACTTGCTTTGAGGGTTTCGTCAGCTGGCCACCCAGGAAAAGACGATGACCAGCTCTTATGGGCCCTGAAGTGCCCAGCCCCAGGAAGATGGCTGTGCGTGTGCTTGAGCTGACACGTCTGTGTCAGGCCGGAGGCGCCAACACTGTCCTTTTCAGACAGGAGCGAGTGTGGGAGAGTGCAGATGGGCTGCACGGCCCCTGGACACCTGCGCCCTGCCGCAGGCCCCCTGGCATGCACTTGACCCTGCCGCGGCAGTGGCTCAGGATTCTAGGAGGGTCACTCGCTGTGAGGCTCCCGGGAGGCTACGTGGGCAGCGAGGCTCCCGCCTGCTCTCGCTAACTGCAGCTGTCTCTCCTCTCAGCCTACAGGATGCAGGCATTGGATTCATCCTGGTGATAGACCGAAGGCAGGACAAATGGACCTCCGTGAAGGCGTCGGTCCTGCGGATAGCCGTAAGTGCTCTGCCTCAGTCCTGGCCAGGGGCCAGCACCCTGCCCTCTGCAGTCCATGCTCTGATGCTTGGTGAAGTGGGAGGGCTCAGCAGTGGGTGGCTGGCTAGCAGGTCCAGCACAGAGTGGGCTGAGCCAGCACTGAGCCCACAAGGGCTCCAGAGATGCCGTGCGTGTGCGTGTGTGTGTGTGTGTGCGTGTGTGTGTGTGTGCGTGTGTGTGTGTGTGTGCGTGTGTGTGTGTGTGCGTGTGTGTGTGTACGTGTGTGTGTGTGTGTGCGTGTGTGTGTGTGCATGTGTGTGTGTGCGTGTGTGTGTGTGCGCGTGTGTGTGTGTGCGTGTGTGTGTGTGTGTGTGTCTTCTTTCTCAAATGGCTTGCTCTTAGGGGCTTTTTTAGAATTGCACTAACTCGTAAGTGGAGCACGAAAGTCCTGAACAGGCAGATGGCTGAGTACCACAGCCTCCAGGACAGAAGTTGGAGAGTGTACTGACCTCTTTCTAGGTGACTCTTTCCAACCAGGCTCTTGGTTCCTTAGCTCACACACCAAAGGCCTTAGCTTTCCTCAGCAACCCACCCTGCACCTGGGGGACCACCTTCACTCCAGGGCTCACAGGCAGGTTCTGAGCGCTCCCTCCACAGCAGAGAAGCCTGTAGCAGGCTTTCTAGAGGCACAGACGGAGTCGGAGAAAGCCCCTGGGTCGTGTTTCCCACCACTGCTTCCCGCCACCACCCACCAGCTCAGTTCGGGTCCTTCTTCTGAGCTGAGTCCACCCACACTACTTTTTACAGCTGCAAGGGACCCAAAAAGTTTGGTTGTCTGCCAGCAGGGTGCCCAGAGCAGGCTCCCAGGCCTCTCCAGAGGCCTGCGCTCTCTGGGTCCAACCCTCCTGGCACCCCGCTCTGGGTTTCGCATCCACGACATCCGTGGTGCTGGCCTCGTGGGCTGCCGCGCTGGGTTCTGGTGCTTCAGAGGGACGAGCCCCTGCCCACAGATGACCTCAGGGTTCCACCTGTAAGGAGAATGAAGGGCTGGGGCCTTTCTCTAATCACAGCCACTGGTCTGGGGCCAGCCCTTGCTCTGAGGAGGTCCCTGGAGGGCAATCCCCCCCCCACCCTACCTGTTCTGCCCGTGCGGCCACTTGTCTACAGCAGGGTGTTACGTAATCAGCCCCTCCCAGCTCCCACAGCCCAGAGGTCTGGACAGGGCTTCTGTGAGCACCAGTTCACAGCCCGTATCCATTTCACCATCTCAGACCTCAGGTGCGTCTGTGCACGCCGCCGCACAGGCCATTCTGAACTCCGAGGCAGGCCCGGGGTTGGCCAGTCCTGGGTCAGGCACCACGAGGTCCCCAGTTAGGGGTGCCGGTGTTCCCAGGGAAGTCCACGCTGGCAAGGGAGTGCATCCACCTGGTCAACCCCACTGGTGTAAATGACCATAAGACTTGTCCCAGCGTGATGTGGGCAGAGTCGGCAGGTTGCCCTGACATCCCTGGGGCAGGACAGCCCGGTGGGCGCATTCCTGCTCATGCCCGCATGGGTACCAGGCCTCCACCCGCTGGTGTACAGGGTGTCCCCACACCCCTGCCCGCCTGGCTCCTCCTTACCCTTCCCCCAGCACCTCCCCAGGTGCTCCCAGCACCCCCTGGGCCCTACCTTCTGTAGACGCCTGCACACCTGCATGGGCCCTATGGAGGCCTGACGGCAGCCGTGTGTTGTCCTGGGTCGGTGTTAGGAAGTCCCCAGTACGAGGCTGGTGTTCTGAACATACAGGAATCTTTTAGAAACAGGCCGCCTGGCTTCTGTGCAGCTGAGCGCCCTGGCCGGGTGCTGAGCTCTGGCACAGGATGAGCTCAGCTGCTTCCCGCCTTGAGCTCGTGATAGGTGGACTCCGGAAGCAGCCTGGCTCATCTTTGAAACTTTGTTTTGGAAAATCATAACTGGAAAGTTACTATTTGGGCTTTTTTTATTTGTTTTTGCACCATAAAAATACGGATTCTTCCCAGCATTCACAGGCAGTGTCTTGGGTAGTGCAGAAGTCAGCTTTTCCCCAGCAAAACCGTCCGGAGGGGAGTGCAGGGCTGTGCTGGTGTAAGAGGGAGTGACGGTGCTGGTGCAGGTGTCGTGCACCAGAGCGCATTCTGAGTCCCCACCACGCACCATGGAGATGCCGGGGGATGAGAAGTGCCCGCAGGCAGGGAGGGTGCACAGCATCAAGGCGTCGCTGAAGGGGCAGGCAGTAGGCGGGAGCTTGGCCGAGGCTTGGCCAGGGCAGGTCGGCATCTGTCCTGCGCCCACCTCCTAGAGGACATCACTGGAAGGGCCGTCATGAACACCGTGCAGAAGGGGATGTGAGCAGCCAGGAGATGTGGCGGGGAGGAGACTGAGCCAGGGACCCTCTGATGTCCCTGGGAGAAACCAGGAAAAGCCCAAGGGGGCTGGGGCTGCAGAGTGAGGGCCCTGTTGGGGCCATGGCCATCCGTGTCAGGGCACTCAGGGGTCACGCTGACAGGCCCTCTATTGCTCTGAGGTCGGGGGACAGGGGCAGAGGAATGTCCTGTCTCTGTCGACATGGTGTGCTGGAGTCCAGGGAGGCAGCCAGGGAGAGTGGCCTGGGATGATTCCTCTGGGGTCTTTATTTAATTTTGGCACCAGAGATTGAACCCAGGGGTGCTTAACCACTGAGCCACGTCCCCAGCCCTGTTTATTTTTTTATTTTGAGACAGGATCTTGATAAGTTGATTAGGACCTCGCTAAGTTGCTGAGGCTGGCTTTGAACTTGTGGTCCTCCTGCCTCAGCCTCCCAGGCTGCTGGGATTAGAGGCATGGGCCACTGCACCTGGCTCCTGGGTCTTGGTGCCATGTTTCAGGGACAGCTCTGTGGACTCTCGTGAAGGATGACAGCCCAGATGGGGACTCTGCCTGTGCCTTCTTCAAAGTAGCTGGGAAGCCAACACTTGGCATCGGTCGAGGCCAGCCCAGCCTGTGCTCCAGTGCAGGCTCCACCAGCGCCTGGCAGGGGCCGTGGGATGCCAGAGGGGCAAGCAGGTGAAGCAGCCTCTCCTGCCCGGGCGCTGGCCACCAGCGAGATCCGCACTTACGTAACGCTCTGCGACTATGGGCTCTTCTTAGCCACGCGGGCTGCCTCACAAGCCAAGCTTTCCCTAGTCTGCAGTGTTCTCTTTTCTTTTTTGCATGCCTTGGAATAGAAATAGACGACTCTGGCAGAGCAAATCCTGGTTCCTAAAATCAGACTCCCTGTGCTTCTGTCAGGAGCAGAGCATTGTCCCTCTGACCACATATTGGAGACTGACTGGGTGCTGCCCGTAACAGGGTCCTGCACAGGTTGCCTGTCACAGGAAGGGCAGGTGGAGAGACAAGACCCAGAGCAGAGGACCTGGGCTCCCCCCTGTCCGTCAAGCCTTGGTTGGAAGTTCAGACAGTCCTGGGATGAAGGTCTTGCAGGATGCTACGTCAGAATCTGACTCTCTCCTGCTGTACTGGTGGGGCCCTTCTGGATTCTGTGGTGGATGCACACATTAATACCTAGAGCCAGCCTGATTCAAATGGAACCTGTGCCCGAGGGGGTGCCAAGAAATTGGGTCTAAGGAGGTTTGTTGTCTGCCTGAGCCAGAGCTGTCTTGCTGCAGTGCCCTGTGGGTGCGTTCAGGGTGCCCAGGAAGCATCCAGGGGACCAGGACCTCTAGGTCATCTAGCAAGCAGCACACTGGGCGAGGTGCCATGGCACTGACCGCCACGTTGACCCTGCGGGTGCCCGTCACCAGGCTCCAAGGAGAGTGGCAGCAGGGCTAGGAGCACCCTGGGGGAGGAGCCTGAGTGGGCAACATGAGGGCTTCTCAGCAGAGTGGACTGGCTGGGAGCCCAGCAGGAGGCAGTGCTGTCCCACAGGGGGTGGGCCCCTCCAGGGCACGAAGGGAGGCACAGGCAGTCAGTGGCTCCAGGGGCACAGGCCACCGAGGAGGAGGCCTCCCTGAGGAGGGAAAGCCATGTCTGGAGGTCAGGGAGCTGAACCAACTCTGCAGGACCCAGTCATGACCAACAGTGGCCAGGTGACCGCCACATGGGCGTCATGGTGGGAGGGACTGGCACTTCCTAGGCACACACCCTGCTGTGAGACGCTGCTGACTCACCACTTGGGCTTCGGGGACCAAGGGGCCTTCCATCAGGCTGGAGGGCTGTGACCTCCCCATCGCAAGGCCCCAGCTCGTCCCCTGAAGTGGCGGCCCCACTGGTGGTGCTGGTCCATGCAGAATATTCCGGAAGGCAAGGTGGGCAGGAAGGTCTCTCTAGTGTGAAGGGGATTCTTCTTTGGAAGACTGTGCCCTTCCACTTAGTTTCTTTCTAATGACATCTGTCACTGCCTTAACAAGACGTGACAAGTGGGAGGTCTCGGGCACCCCCTTTCCACCCTCTTCCCTGGACTCTGGCCCCCGAGGTCTTAGCCACGGCTCCCGCCACCCTGCTCCATGGGACTCATGCCCTGTATGTTCCAAAATCGCTGAAAGAACAGTTTACGATGTGTCTCCAACAAAAGAGAGGACTAGGGTGTTTAGGGTCTGCTAAACGCATTGCCGGGGTCACCCCTCGGTGGCGCCTGTTCTGCCTGCCACCTAGCCTGCTGGGGAGCTACTCACCTGGGAGGCCTCCCAGTGCCCCTTTTCCAGCCTCACACATGGACATTAGTCATCTGCTGGCTCATTTTTGTGACACGGAGCTCATTATGCATGTGGGGACTACCTGGTGGCCCGAGTTGGTTACAGGTGGCTAGAGGTCTGGTGAGATGGCCTCCAAGTGCACAGGAGAAGAGAAGCCCACTTAACTCAGCACCTTCTCCCTCAGCTTTCAATCCCAGGAGTTCACAGGTCACTTTGGGGGTGGCCTAGGAACTCCATGCATGCCCATCTTTGGGAGCGGATGTTAGAGCTTTGCCACAGAGACACTGTGTGGGGCCACGGGGGCTCACGGACACTGCGCGGGGCCACAGGGGCTCACGGACACTGCGCGGGGCCACGGTGCCCACCCACAGCTCACACTCCCCCTGGCCGTCAGCGTCAGTTCCCCTGCACACTCAGCTGTGTGTCCCCTCATGCCGATGTACGGCCGTGTGGCCGGTGTAGCCACAGACACTCAGGAAATTCACATGGACCATGGTGACAGTGGCATGGTCAGCAGGCACAGAAGGGCAGTGACCACAGTGCTGCTGTCAGTAGGCTTCCTTGCCTGCCCTCCTGGGGACTCAGGCCAAGGGGTCTCATTGTGGCCCTGCTGACGCTGGCCTCGTTCGAGCATGTCATGCAGACCTCCAGCACCAGGTGGGGCGCCCAGGAATGGACGGCCCGGCCCATTTCCACCCAGCAAGCTGCTCCGAGTCAGACCCACAGGTCTTTGTTAACGCTGAGGCCCAGACTTTCAAAGGTGTGTTTTTAAACTCGTTATTTTTGGGTACAATGAGAAATGTAACTGGTTAGGTTTCAGGTGCCATATTTGAAATTAAATATATAACATAAATGGGGCTTTGAGCCCTAAGAAAAGTAGGGTGCTTGCTTGTTTCTGTGTTCACAGGGACTAAACGTGCTCTACCGCTAAGTTACATCCCACCCTGTCATTTTTTTATCTTGAGTCAGGGGCTCACAAGTGCCCAGGCTGGCCTGGAGCTTGGAACCCTCCTGCCTCAGCCTCCCATGGTGCTGGGATCATGGGTGTGCCCGCAACGTCTGGCTTGGCCAGGACGTCTAAACAGTCTTCCCACAGCAGGGTCTCTGGTTTCCGAGCCTAAGCCTTGAAGGCCTGGGGTGCTCTCGTTCCGTCAGTCTCTAGAACGTTGGGAACCCAGTCAGCAGCTATTCTAGCTCCCCGTTGGCTCTTCCGGCCCTCACCTCCTGTACCCGTCCCAAGTCCATCAGGATCAGCCCCAGAGAATGGACACTGTTTTCATGTTGGGTGGAAACCCTGGCCACTTTAAGACGACTCGATGGTCAAGTAACTCACTGCGCCATTGCCCGTGGCTTCGGCACCCCATACTCCGCTCAGTTCTGTTTCTGTGCTGTGATTCTCGGCCCCTTCTCCAGCTGTAATACAAATGGGTGGTGCAAGTCGCTGGCATCTGTGTGGTCCAGTGGGGTCAGCTGCACAGTGACAGGCCTGGTTTAGTGCCGAGTCACGTGCCACGGGGAGAGCCCAACCACTTGGGTAGCTCTGGCCAGGAGGCAGGACTCCTGCAGTACAACCTCTGGTCCTCGTGGCTCTGTGACCTCCTCGTCCAGGTCGCTGCAGGGTCTCAAAGGGCACTGCAACAGCCGGCGTCCTGAGAGAGGTGTCGTCGGTCATTCACTTCTGACCTGCTGCTAGACTCGGGCTCACAGGCCCAGAGCTCTGTCCCTCCGGCCACTGTGGCCGGGCCACCAGCGTTGGCCCAAATGTCTAGTGTGGCCCGGCCCAGGGTCAGCTTTAGTGGTGAGTCGGGTCCTCGCCCGTCTCAGTGTCCTCCATGTTCAGGCCTCAGGGTTGTGCGCTCTTTCCCACCTCTTTGTTCTGCGAGTCTCTTGCCTGGTCATCCAGAGAGCAGACTCTGCCCTTCAGAGATTCCCTGTGGGCCTGGGTCTCCCTGGATCTCAGCACCTGGACCTGGTCCAGCATCTAGGACAGGCTCCCTGTGCGTCCAGCATGGCTGTGCCGCTGTGTCTCACTCTGCCAGGCACCGGCCAGACTATGTGTCCCTCCCCAAGTGTGACACGGCAGACCCACTTAATCCCCATTTCCAGGTGGAGAAACTGAGGCACAGAAAGTAAAGCGATGTCCCCAAAGTGACACGCCTCGTGTGTGACCAGGCACACTGACCACTCAGGGGTGTGCTCGCTGGGGTGTGGTCGGTCTTATTTCTGTGTTAGGTGGTGAGTGTCTATTCTCTGTAGCTGTTTTTTTGACTCGTTTTCCCCCAGTTTCCTGGATTGTTGTAGCAAAGTGCTACAGACTGATGGCTCACTCAGAAGTCCACTCTCTGTCGTCTGGAGGCTGGGGTGTGGGGTCCAGCGTCACAGAGCTGGTTCCAGGGAGCGTGTCCAGGCTCCCTCCATTGGCCACGGGGTGGCCAGCAGCCCTGAGGTTCCTCGCCCACCGGAGCGTCTCTACTCTCCGCCTCCATCTTCACAGGTTCAGCCTGTGTGTGTCCAGCTCCCTTCCTCTGCACACAGTCACGCTGGTCCTGCTCCCCAGTGGCCGCTTGCCTCTGGGAAGACCCCACCTCTGCAAGGCTGGGCCTGGAGACACCCCGTGACACTGTAGCCGCCCTGACTCTTCAGTCATGACAGCATACCCGAGCCCCCCATGGTCAGCTGCACGTGTAGGTGGGACCCTGTGGCCGCAGCTGTCCACAGAGATGGCCCAGGCCCTTCTCCTGTCCCGCAGGCCTCCTTCCCAGCAAACCTGCAGCTGGTCCTTGTTCTCCGCCCGACGGGGTTTTTCCAGCGGACTCTCTCCGAAATCGCCTTCAAGTTCAATAGAGATGACTTTAAGATGAAGGTGCCGGTGAGTACCCAGGACCCCGTGCTGTCAGGAGCCCTGTGGCCTGGCTCCTCCTCCAGCTGCCCCCACCCGGGCCTCAGGTCCCCCACTCAGCCAGGGCCTTGGCTGGGCCACCTGGAGAGCCTCCCTGGAGAGCAGCTAGAAATAGGACGTCCAACTCGTAGCCCACGAGCTAGGAACACAGCCCAGGTTCTGCCAGCGCCCGGGAAGAGGGCTGGGGTAAAGGGTGCCAGTGTCCCCCAGGGAGCCCAGGCTCCCCGCGCCTGCACCAGCCCAGCAGACATCCCTGAGTCACCCTTGTGCCGTCCACAAAGGGGACGCTGAAGCACTGCTGGCCGCCCTCTCAACACAGGCTCTGGGGAGTCCTGGAGACCTGTGCGTCCTGGAGGCCTGGTGGTCAGCCACTCAGTGCACTCCCTGCGGGCAGCTGTCCAGGGCCGCTGGACAGCAGCCCTGTGAACGCACTTCTTTCACAAACAGAGCAAGGGTCAGGGGCTAGGCCAGGCCCCGCAGAATACCCCAGGAATGCCACCCAGATGGCTTCAGGGAAGTGAGGAACCCAGGCAGTGGGGCACTGGGACAAGACTCCGCTGTTCCAGGGCCACAGGCAGAGATGCCGCTCCGTCCCAGCCCACTAGCCCCTGCTGCCCCTCACATGCTGCTCCCTGGCTGTCCTCTGCTCTGGACAAGCAAGAGCCCTTCTCTAAGCAGAATGGGGAGTGTGGGGCCTGAACCCTCCGGTCCCCATCTGTGTGCCTGGCCCTACCCGCCTCCACAGTGGTCCTCCCTGAGGATCACCCATGCCCAGAGGCTGTCGTGGACCAGTGGAGGGACAGGCCGTCATTCTGCAAAGCCCGAGGCCCAGTGAGGCTGCATGGGTGGGCCAAGCCGTGGGGCCTAGGAGCAGCGGGCTCCGTCTGAAGTGTTGGGGACCTGCTTCCTGAGCTGATGAAGAGCAGAACCGCAGGTGGTGCCTCTGGCCCAGTCGGGGCAGGCAACCTGTCTGTGGCCTTGTGATGCACATCACCGAGGGCGGCCGCTTCCCTACGTGGGGCAAGTGAACCATGGTGACAGCAGACTGCGCCCTGGGATGTGTCACAGGAGCCAGACCGGGGGCCTGCCGTCCCTGTTGGGCTGCTCTGCCAACTGGCACCTCCTGTGTGTCAGCAGGTTGTCAGGACCGGCCCATGGAAACCATCCCTGGCATCTGCAAGCTCCCAGGCCCTCTTTAGATGGGTCTTTGGAATTGTAGCAAGGTCGTCTGAAGGACGCGGACCTGCGAATGCCGGGTCTGCTGCAGGGCTGTGTATGGAGAGACTCGTAAGCCCAGCCGCGGGCTCCTCTCCCCTCGTGGTTGAAAACACACAATTCCTGGACAGGACGTTACTGAGAGGCAGAAGTCGTGGAGGAGGGTACCGTGTCCCCCAGCTGCCCGGTCTGTCTGGAAGGCGACCATGTCCCTGGGCTGCCCAGTCTGCCTGGCATGCCAGCCCTGAGCCAGGGTTATCTGGCAGCAAGTGAATAATTTCATTAGAAGAACAAAGAGAAACGTGAGCTCCACTGAGAACTGTTTCTAGGCGAAGCTAGGACTCGAGTGCATTTGTAGCAGCCACAGGCCCAGACAGGGTCCTCCACGTGGCACCCCCCCAGCCCGTCTCTGCAGTGCAGCTCCGCTGTGGCCACCCTGTGCCACCTGGGCCTCCGCAGCACCCCGCCCTCACCTGCCCCATGCCAGTGGCACTTCCCCTCTGTAGCAACCCTAAGTGTCTCCAGGCTCCTCAGATGTCCCTGGGAGCAAATGGACCCCAGACAAGAGCCCCCTCCAGCCAGTGCAGTGGCTTAATAATACATGACGAGGTGTCCACTGACATGTCAGCTGAGCCTCCGCAGGCCTGGCCTGTGGTGCCCATCTGCCAGCTTACAAACCCCAGTTGACATTTCCATCTGAAACGCGTGGACTGGAGGACCTGAGAAAGGGAAGTAAGACAAGCCGCGCCGAGGAGTCCACTCGGCCGTTGAGCCACAGGTTCCCACGGAAGGGGAGCTCGGGGGCTGTCAGTCACTCTCCAGTGTGGTAGCCCACTCTGGGGCTACGTTGATCCCCGTCAGCTCCCATCAGGACCTCGTGGTGTATCCAGCAGAAGAGGGACGAAGGTTTCCTTCTCTGCATGAGAGCGCTGCTGGCTGGCATGCCGAGTGTCCCTTGCAAGACACCCATCACATGTCATTGTCCCTGCCTTCCAGGCTCTCTGTTGAGCCTCTGTGTGTTCCTCAGCGGCACCTGGTCAGACCCATCACTGGGTGCCCACTTTGCAGATGAGGAGGTGGAGACAGAGGGAGTAAGCGGCTCACCCGGTCAGCCAGCTGCAGGGTGGAGCTGGGATCAGACCCCGGCTTCTCTCCTGCATGGCCGTTCGCCACCAGCTGGGCCGTGGCCGCGGCCTCCAGGGCAAGTGGCCGCCGCCCTGGTATGCAGGGTGTTCTCCTCATGGGCTTCTGTGTCCTCCAGGTCATAATGCTGAGCTCAGTGCCAGAACTGCACGGCTACATCGACAAGTCTCAGCTGACCGAGGACCTTGGAGGCACCCTGGACTACTGCCACTCCAGGTGGCTGTGCCACCGCACGGTGAGTGGGTCTGGGGGCTCTGGGGGCTGCGTCCTTGCCGACCCACAGCTAACCCAGCAGAGCTGCCTTTTCCAAAAACACATTCCCATTTCCAAGTTTTCTTCCCTGAGAATGAGGAGATGGTCTCAGTGGACCTTAGTCATCATGAAGAAACAGCATGAGTAATAAGTTTGGGAGTGGCTTTATCTGGGCTTGGAGACAAAAGAAGACAGAGAGCCCCAAACCGTGCGTTGTGTATTGTGACTCTCACACTTCTCTCCACAAGGAGGGAGGGAGGCAGGGAGCCCTGCAGCACGGGATGACTCTAGGGGGTGTCCGTGCTTGTAGGGCCTGCCCGGTACGTTTCTGAGGACTCGCAGGAGGGCGCTTGCTGGCCCAGGTGCCTCTGCGGGCTCTCCCCTTCTGAGGGTGGTCAGGTGTCTGCTTTCAGAGCGTAGCGGCAGGTCTCCCTGACCTGTTCTCCCTCCTCCCAGGCGATCGAGAGCTTCGCGCTCATGGTGAAGCAGACGGCTCAGATGCTGCAGTCCTTCGGGACTGAGCTGGCGGAAACAGAACTGCCCAATGACGTCCAGTCGACCAGCTCAGTGCTCAGCACCCACACCGAGAAGAAGGACAAGGCGAAGGTACTCTAGCCCGGGGGCTGAGGTCAGACCACGCAGCCCTCCTCCCATGGACGCGGGGTGTGAGGCAGCTCAGGCAGACCAAGGCGCGGGGCTCTGGGTCCTCCCGGCACCAGGGAGCGCCAATCACACCCTCCCAAGCAGCCCAAGCACAGGCCACGCATGTGGTCACGGCGGGGGGCGGGGGGGCTGTGCCTCCGCTCCTGTCCAGCAGGGGCCATGAACCCCGAGTCCCAGCAAGGACAGGTTGGAGGCAGGCCGCTGCGTCTCCAGTCCTCTGCCGGAGGGTGCACCAGGCAGGATTCCTGCCCAGCTCCCTCACCGGCAGCCACTGGGCGGTGGAGACAGAGGGAGTGAGCCACTCTCTAAAGTGCCCGGCTCTCGCGTGCCACTTGGCTTTCTGGGGTGAATACATCCTGCGTCACTTGCGCCCTGGGCAGTGTCATGTTGACAGCTTTGAAACAACAGTGCCGATGGCTGTAACCTGCTGTGTCCACGGGCTGCACCCATCTCTGCCAAGTGGACTGTCATTCCGAGCCCGGCCTTGTGCCCCGCATAGCAAGGCGGCCGTGGAGACGGAGGGCAGGGGCCAGGTTTCAGTTACCTTCCCGTTCCCTGACGCCCAGGGACCTGCAACCCTACCCGTGCCAGCAGGCGTGCGAGTCAGCCCCGCCTCCCTCCTGCCCGGGTGTGAGTGGGACTTGGGAGCAGCAACGGCAGAAGGGAGGGATTTGTCCGCCGTGCAGGACGCCCAGGTCTGCTGGCTTCGGGCCTGCGCTGAGTGCCCCCTGCGGGCTGCAGTGTGAGGCTGCCTCCCCCACAGGAAGACCTGCAGCTGGCCCTGAAGGAGGGGCAGCGTATCCTCGAGAGCCTCAGAGAGCCCCTGGCCGAGAGCACCGCACACAGCGTCAACCAGGACCAGCTGGACAGCCAGGCCACTGTGCAGAGGTGAGGCCCGGCACCCTCCCCTTGCCCTGCCAGGCCCGGGCAGCAGAGCCCACACAGCCTCCGTGGACCTAAGAGCCCGGGGTGGACCCCATACCCTCCTGTGGCTGGGAGAGACACTGGAGGGGCCTGGGAACAGTGCCTGAGGCTTCCCCACCCCACAGCCCGGGCCTCGAGCTCAGCCTCTGGTGAAACGGGTATCTTCACTGCAGAGGGTAGAACCTGTGCGTTTCCCTGGGTCTCAGCCTGGGGACAGGGCAGGGCAGTGCACCCCACAGTGGCACAACGAGGCCTCCCAGTGCTTGGGTGTCGCGAGCCAGGGTGTCGTCCCCCGATGTGAGGAGGGGCCCGAGCTCCTGTGTGCAGCCTCACCCAGCGGTGCCATGGCCACGGCCCACCTGGCACGGAGGCAGGTTCTCCTGGATTCTGCTGCATGGTCTTCTCCCACCTGGCCCTGGTCACATGCAGAGTAGGCGTGCTGTGCTGGGGACATGGGAGGCTCATGGAGGACGCCCACCTAGAGCTGGTGCAGGGCCCACCGGAGGTCCAGCCAGCTCTGTGGTGGACACCTCCTCGACTTCCCGAGGAGTTAGCGTCCTCATCTGTCAAGGAGGCCATCCGAGAACACCAGCAGGTGGGCGTGGGGAGGGCCAGGTGACCAGGTCTTACCAGAGCTGTGCTGGGAGCCGGGGTCCCCAGGTCCCGAGGACAGCGGCAGCAGGCCCTGGCTCCACCCTGCCCACGCCTGTCGGTCGCAGCCCACTCCTCCGCTCTGGTCGGGTGAAGGGCCCAGGCCAGGCCTTGGAGGTGAGGCCGCCCCACGTCGCCCTGGAGCCTCTCACCCCTCTCCTCTCCCCAGGCTTCTGGCCCAGCTGAATGAGACGGAAGCTGCCTTCGATGAGTTCTGGGCAAAGCATCAGCAGAAGCTGGGACAGTGCCTGCAGCTCAGGCACTTTGAGCAGGGCTTCCGCGAGGTGAGTGTGAGCTGCGGGCGGCTGCAGGGCCGCGGGGCTGAGAGGCCAGGCTGCAGGCTGCGTCTGCACACGGCACACCTCCAAGAAGCCTGGGGCGCTGCGTTCTGCGGGGACCCGAGGAAGGCTTCCGGAGCAGCAGGTGCTTCTATCCCCCTCTTTCTTAGGATAGGTACAGGTCTGCCTGCCGTTGTCAGGAGCAGCCCAGGTGACCCCTGGACCTTTGCCCAGCTCCCGTGGTGACCACCTGCAGCAGGGCAGGGCAGCCAGGACCCTGACAGCTGTGCTGTCAGGACACAGGATCCTGCCCCTGTAGTCACACTGCCTCATCCCTTCTCCCACCGCGGTGGCCTCTCTGAGTGCCCCTGGGGACTGGCTTCTCTCAGTGTCGTCCTCTGGAGGGTCGCCCAGGTTGGGCGTGTACTCTTCCTGTTGATCCTGAGGGTCTGCCACGGTCATACGCGCCCTCGCCATCCACCTGCTGGACTTGGAGTGCCCCTGGGGCTCTGCTGCTGTGGACACCCACACCCTTGCGCCGGTATGGACACAGTCTGTAGAGACTGCTCAGAGGGCCACAGGTCCAGTGTGTCAGAAACCGCTGGTTTCCAGAGGCGCCACGACACTCGGGTTCCACGGTGGCCTGAGCAGTCCAGTCTGCCCACGTCCTCACCAGCCTTCCCCTCACGTGGGCAGTTCTGTGGGCGCTGGTGGCTGCGCGGAGTCGGCCGACTTGAGCATCTTCTGCTGGGAGCGCTTCCTCCGGCGCCCCCTGGTGGAGGGTGCCCGAGAGCCACGGCCATGCCCTGCCTGGACGGTTTGCTTGAGTTCCTCTTCTCCTGCTCAGGTTTGAGAGTTCTCTGCGCCCCGCAGATCCTAGCGCCTGGTCGGATCCCGGTTCGCACATGTTCCCCAGCCGGGACCTTGTTCTCTGTTTTCCTAGTAGGACCTTTTATATTGTTTTAATTAGATGACATCCGACTTTCCTTTTATGGATCACACTTTTGGTTTTCAATTGCAAATGTGTCCCCCTAAGCTGTGTTTCCTGAATTCTGTGTTTCCCCGCTGAGGTCCTTGGTCTGTGTTTTGAGAACCAGAGCACGGCTCGTGTCCTCCCCTGGGTGTCCAGTTGCTCCGCGCTGCTTGCTGGACAGCCTAGCTTCTTTACCTTCCATTCGGGTTTTTAAACAGTCTTGTCTATTTCTACAAAAAGCTTTGCTGGGAATTGTGTTAGGCCTGCATTCGGGGGCGAGGCGACGTCTCCGAGCCTCCCAGGCTGCCTGCAGGTTGTCCTCACCACTGGTTGGATTGGCGTCTGTCCTCAGTGGTGTGCAGTCCTCAGCACCCTGGGTCAGGACGTCTCGAGTCTGAGTCGGTGTACGTTCTGCATGCTCACACAGTCGGGTGGTGCGTTCCATTCCAGTGCGCGTGGTCACTGCTGGGTGTAGGGATGCGGGTGCGCTGCGACCCCACTGGACGCCTACTCCAGCATTCTCTGGGGAGCCCTAGAGTCTCGATCGTGTTTGTGCAAAGACGGATGCTTCGATTTTTTGCTCTTTGACTTTTACACTTTTTATTTCTCTTCCCCTGTGACGCTGACCAGAGCTTTCCTCCATTGGATGAGAGTGGTGGGAGACAGGAGTGGACGTCCTGGCCTTGCCTCCAGGCCCAGGGAAAGCATCTGGTCTCCACTGTCTGGTGTAGTGTCACCTGCAGGGTTTGTGGGTGCTCTCTGTCAGGTTGAGGAAGCACCCTCTAGTCCTCTTCTGTGAGAGACTTTAAAATCATGAAGGGATGCTTAATTTTATCAAATGCTTTTTCCCCATTGATTGAGATAATCATGTGATCTTCATATTATAACCTGTTGATATGACTGATTGTATTGGTTGATTTTCAAATTCTGGATCAGCTGTGCATCTCTGAAACACAACTGCTTGGTCATGGTGTGTAATCATTGTAGGTGTTGCTTAATTATTGCTGGAGTATATTTGAGAATATTTTGTTAAGAATTTCTGCGTCCATATTCATGAGGATGGAGTTGTTCTGTGATTTTCTTTCTTTCTTTTTCTCTTTTTTTTAAGTACTGTGGGTCGAACTCAGGGCCTTGCACATGCTAGGAATGGCTCTACACTGAGCTGCACGCTACCACTTTTCTTTTGTTTTTTTTTTTTTTTTTTTTTTTTTTGAGACAGGGTCTCACTCAGTTGCTGAGGCTAACCTGGAACTTGCCATCCTCCTGCCTCAGCCTCCCAAACTGGGGTACCAGGGGTTCACCGCCATGCCTGGAAGTCTACAGTTTTCTTTATTCTGTCTTTCCCCCTTTCTTACAATTGTCTTTTTCTGGTTGTGCTGTCAGGGTAGCGTCGACTTCACAGGATGAACTGGGACGACCCCTGGTCTTAGGTGGTCCTGAGGAGAGTCACAGATGGTCACCTTCACGGTCGGGGGCAGTGCTCCGGGACAGCCTCCCACAGCAGGAGACGCCTTCGGGGGCTGCTCGGCTGTCCTCACAGCCTGCTGTCTCCGCCAGTTCACCCTGGATGGATGTGCAGCCTGCCTGGGACTGGTCCTCTCCGTCCCGTCGTCTGGGGCTGCTGCTGCCAGCTTCCCTGACCCTCCTTGGGCCCCTGGGCTCAGGCCTGCGGTGGCTGGTCTAGCCTCTGGTCTTGGTTGTCACGTTCTCTCCCTCGGTGTTGCTGGGACCAGGTCTTTACTTCACCGGTTTCTCGGTTGCTCCCTGTTTGGGGTTTAACCGATTTCCTGTCTTATCCTTATGAGTCGTTTCTCCTGATGGCTTTGAGTTTATTTTAGTTTTCTCTTTCTGGGTTCGTGAGGTGAGAGCTTACACTATTTATCTGAGAATATTCCTCTTTTCTGATGTGCACATTTAAATCTCCCCTGAACTTGCTCTCGGAGCCTCGGGTGACTTGCTGGTGTTATGGGCTCCGTTCCCACAGGATCAGAGAGGTTCCTCTGATGTCCAGCATGGCTGCTGTGACCAGAGAGCAACACCAGTTCTTGGTGAGGTGTGTCCTGTGGCCCAGGACACAGACCCCCACTCGAGTCCCGGCGGGCACTTGGAGGGGGGTGTGTCCTGGCGTCGGGCGGAGCGTCCCTGCACATCTGCAGGCTCCCACTGGCTGGTGGACGGGGTTCGGCCGCCCTGTCTGGTGGATGTGAGCCGTCCAGAGGCCCTTGCAGCCCACAGCTCGCGGCCGCACAGCCTCTGCTCACACTGTGCGGCTCTGCCGTGCGCCACACTTGGGCTTCCGTGTCACGGCCACAAGCTGCCCCGGCTCTGCCTCCCATGTCCCACACCTCCTGCCTCCCCTGGGGCCGGGTGGCATGTTCCCGTCCTTCCGCTTCTTCCTGCCCCTTCTGCTGTGGCTGAGGTGAGAGTCTCATGCGTGGGCTCGAGTGGTTGTGTTTCCCAGCCCCTGCTGCCCGGCTGAGGGTGCTGGCCAGGTGTCCTGGGTCTGGCCTACGCCTGCGCTCTGTCCCCGGGCTTTGCTTTCACAGCAGCCTGGTGTAGAATCCGCTCAGCTGTCTGCAGGGGTTTCTCTCCACAGCTCTGTGGCCATTGTTCTGGGTGCTGAGCGGTGGTCTCACTGCACACGTGCCATGTCATCACTCGTGGCCCACGACACGCACACAGGTGGGCCGGCCGGGCCGCGTCCCCCACTCCCCGTCGCCCCTTGCTTGCCGTGCAGTGACCTTGAACCACTGCTCTGAGTTGCTGGACCCTCGTCAGCACAGGATGAGCTTGGGCACATACCCAGGGAGCCAGGAGGGAGGCCTGTGGCCCTCATGCGTCTCCACGTGCTGGACCCCCGGAGCTGAGAGGGGACCCTGTAGCTGCCAGGACTCCGACCACTTCCTGTGCTCCCGACGTGGTCTCAGTGTCTGCTTCTGGCTGGGAGCCCTGGGAAGGTTCACCTGCAAGCCTCGAACCCGCGCGTGCTCCCTCCCCTGCTGCCCACATGGCCTTCTCAGGAGCCGGGCCTGGGAGGCGCTGCTGGGGGATCGGTCAGCACCTGCCCACCAGCCCTTCCCCGGGGCCCACCAGGAGCCAGGTCTGCTCAGGTCCAGGCAGGAGGATTCCTGTGCCTCGGAGCTTCATTCCGGTGGAGCCCGGGGAGGAGCAGACCCCGTGGCCGTAAAGACATTAGACACCGGGTCTTCAGGGCCCAGTGCCAGTGGAGGACAGGCAGAGCCCTGGGGCAAAGCGGCTCAGGTTCCCGCGTGGCTCCCAGGAGCCAGGCACAGAGGTGGTGCTAAAGAACCAAGGGCCGCCGTCTCCCCAGCGCTGCGGTGTGTCGGGGCCAGAGCCCTGCCCTCCGCCTTCAGCCCTGGCTGTCTGAACCGTCACCCCGCAGCCACAGAGGCCTCTGCACACTGGGTCTCAGGACCAGCTCCTGAGAGCTGGGTTTGAAGGGAGACGCTGGGGAGAAGCGGGCAGGCCTTCCACACATTAGGGTGCGCAGCCCGCCGTCTTCCTGCCAGCGCCAGGCGGGAAGGAAGTGAGCCACAGGCTCTCCTGCGCAGGCCGAGACCTGTGGGGGCGAGGAGGACACCCACGGTGCCTGGCCCTAGGGGCCCCACGTGCATCAGCTGAGGAGCCTGTGCCCCTCTGGCAGGGCCATGGGCAGGGCCACCCAGAAGGTCCCGCAGCCCCTGGCTGCAGACTGTTCCGAGCCTGGCGTGCCCAGATTGGGCTCCCCGCTCCTGGGCTCTCTGAGACAGCCCCTCCATTGCAGGTCAAAGCCACCTTGGACACGGTGTCCCAGAAGATAGCCACCTTCACTGACGTCGGCAACAGCCTGGCCCACGTGGAGCACCTGCTGAGGAGCCTGGCCAGCTTTGAAGAGAAGTCCAGCGTGAGAACCAGGCCTGGGCGTGGGGTGGGGGAGGTGCCTGAGCTGCAGGAGGCCAGGGCCTGGGCTGTGCTGCCATCCAGGGGGCACCACGGCAGGGGTACGGGGACCCCATGGTGCTCACCTGCACGTCAGGGGCACGGCCTCCTCAGGGACCCCGACACACGTCCCTCCGAATCCATTCTCAGAACCCTGTGCCTCCTCTGGGCCAGGTCTCCGATGCCTGCCCCCCGGAGCCCAGCCTAGCTTTGGGCGTGAGGTGGCCTTCAGTCACCTGTAGCGGCACGACATCCCTCCCACAGCCAGCACCAGCACTGAGGGTTAGGTGTTTGACCTGGGTGGCTGTGTCCCGCAGGTGGCCGTGGAGCGGGCCCGAGCCCTGGCCCTGCAGGGCCAGCAGCTCATCGAGAACAAGCACTATGCCGTGGACTCCATCCACCCCAAGTGCGAGGAGCTCCAGCACCTCTGCCACCAGTTTGCCACGGAGATCAGCAGGAGACGGGGGCTTCTCAGCAAGTCCAGAGAGCTGCACAGCCTCCTGGAGACGGTGGGGGTCAAGCCACGCGCCCCGGACCACTGACCCCTGTGCTGGGCTGGTCAGGCACTGGCTGAAGAGTCCCCTCGCCCTTCCTCTCTGTGTTCCTCCTCCTTGTCCACCTAGAGGGTCAGGTCCACACAGAGTTCTGGTCCCACAATTCTCTTGCCACAACAATGATTTACTTAAAAGGACCGGAAACTTGGTAGCCTGGTCAGTTCCACCAGTCACCTTCCTCCTCTGAGGGAGTCCAGTCCTGGGAACCCACCGGGCTCTGCAGAACACGCTACCCCTGCAGCGGCCCTTTGTACTTAGTGGTAGAAGAATCAGGGGTCAGTGCCTGGACCTTCCTGCAGGTGTACCAGTGGACAGAGGCGAGGGAGGAGGGGGCGGACGTGGTAGGTGGGAACGGTGCACCTCTGACCGCAGTGCTCTGCTTGCAGTCCATGAAGTGGTGTGACGAGGGCATCTACCTGCTGGCCTCCCAGCCGGTGGACAAATGCCAGTCTCAGGATGGTGCCGAGGCTGCCCTTCAGGAGATTGAGAAGTTTTTGGAGACTGGCGTGCAAAATAAGATCCAGGAGCTCAGTAAAATTTACAAGGAATACGAGACCATCCTCACCCCAGACCTGCTGGTAAGGCAGCCTGTCCTGTCCTCGGCGCCCGGGGTGGGGAGTCGTCTGCAGGATGTTTGAAAGAAACGTTCAGTTCTCGACCAGCAGACAGGGTGAGGAGGGAAGAGCAGAGGCGGCGGTCACCCCGCTCTGCCTTGCGTTCAGAGCAGAAGTCACCCCCTGCCACCTGCACAGTGGCACCTGCGTCCCACCAGATGCCCCCTGCGCTGGGGGTGCTCCTTATGAAGTGGCTTCCTCTGGACCCCAGCCTGCCCGAGGGCCTCCTGACACTGCACAAGCAGCCCCTGAATCTCCCAAGCCCCACCCTCTGGGGCAACACGAGAGACATTTATTCCACCTCCCACGGCTGGCCCTGCCAGCTCTGGAGAAGGTCCCCAGTAGAGCTTCTGGTGCGCGTCCTCAGTGATCAGGACTCGGTGTGGTGTGGCCACGCCATCTTACACACAGAGGGGTCTCTGCACGCTGAGGCACGTTCCCATGGGATGGGGGTTCTTGGGGGCTGGTGCCGACACTGCAGACCCTTAGCAGCTCTGTCCTCCCAGGATCACGTGCAGAAAGTCTTCCAGAAGCAAGAGAGCATGCACGAGATGTTCCACCGCAGGCAGGCGAGCCTGAAGAAGCTGGCGGCCAAGCAGACCCGGCCCGTGCAGCCCGTGGCCCCCCGGCCGGAGGCGCTCACCAAGTCGCCCTGCCCCTCCCCAGGTGCAGCCACTCTGGCTTTGCTCTGAGACCACAGCAGTGCAGAGTTCTAGGAGAACTAGAGGGTCTCTCCCCCACCTAGCCGTGTCCCAGACTGTGCCAGCCGGAGGGCTCCATGGCCTGCCAACCCCTGCGTCCCAATCCCAAAAGAGCCCTTCTCCAGGCCAGGGCAGGCACCACGCCACTTCTCAGGGTCCTTCCCGCCTCTTCCCTGCATCAAAAGCACTTTCCCGGCCCCTCGATGGGTCTTCCCAGAGGATGCCAAGAGGAGTGGTCCCGGGAACCTCGCCCTGGCCTCGGGTGTCTGCACACACCAGTCAGGAACCCCTACCAGGCCTCCAGCGCCAGGCCCACCTCCCTGGTGTGGGCAGAGGGGCTGTTCCTGGCCTGTGGAGCCCTGCTGGGCTGGGGGCTCCGGGTGTCCACACCCCGAGCTTCCTTCCTCTCACCCACCCTGCTCCCCCTCAGCTGCAAGCGCCGCTGTCCCAGGGGCTGTGGAGGCTGGTCAGGGGGCTGTCCCCCCTTTCCACCCAGCCAGTTTACCACTGTCCACCCCCGCGTGGCTTCTGTCCTTTCCTTGGGCCTTTTCCTGGTGTCCCCCTCCCCAGGTAGAGCTAACGCCCCTTCCCCACCTCTTCCAAACCAGGCTCCTGGCGGGGATCTGAGAACTCTGGCTCTGAAGACAGCGCGCTCCGGAGGGGGCCCTACAGGAGGGCCAAGGTGAGGCTGCCCCATCTCAATGCCCAAGGCCATGGCTTCCCAGGGAAGGGCCTCAGCTCCTCCTGTGCCCGGCCCCAGCCCTCCTGGCTGGGCCTCCAGCTCTGCAGCCTGTGGGCTCCGTCTCCTCCGACGCCCAGACGGGAGCTGGGCAGGGCCCTGGCTTTGGCCATGGGTCCCTGAGGTGCTCCTACTGATTCTCAAAGCGACTCGCTGTTCTTCTCTCCTCAGAGTGAAATGAGTGAGAACCGGCAGGGCCGGGGCAGCTCCACAGGGGACGAGGAGGAGGGCCTGGCCATCCTGCGCAGGTGGGTCGCAGCTCTCCTCCGGCACCCCAGGCCTGGGTGTGGTGAGTGCAGGACGGTGCGGAGTGGGGCACACGTGTGGCTGTGGCTGCACACACAGATCCCGCGTGGCCTTTGGACAGCTCCACTGGCTTCTCCTGACCGGGCCACCTGTCACTTCGGAGGATTTCACCCTCCACTGAGCTGGCCGCCCACCTGCCCCCACAGAGGCTGCAGGCCCCTGGGCTTGTGCGTCACAGGCCAGACTCTGAGCTCAGACACACCCCACCAGGACCCACCGTCCCTCCACCTGCAGCGAGGCTCAGCGGCCAGGACTTCCTTCACCAGCACCCTTCCTGTTCCCACCAGGCTCAGTCCCCTGACCTGGCGTCCACCTGGCCTCTGAGGAGGTTGTGTGTGGCGTGGGGGAGCCTGGGGCGAGCACTGCCCCAGGAGTGTCAGGGATCGGGAGCCATGTGCCTTATACCCCTGGATGGCCAGTGTCGGCCAGGTGCTGCCTCCTGGGCCACCCTGCGGGGGCCACAGAAAGAAGGAAACCACTGGGGCCCAGTTTTGAGGGAGAGGAGGAGTGGAGCCAGGGAGAGACCGTCCCCGGCCATCCATGACCACTCCACTTGCCACCAGCTAAGGGGGAGCCTCACCAGGGCACAAGGCCAGTACGTCCCTGCAGCAGCCACGGCCCCAAGGGCAGCGCGAGCAGGTAGGTGTGGCCAGCGAGGGTCCATGGCTGAGGTTTTGTCATTAGTGGCCACACACTGCCAGAGCACTGCGGAGGGCAGCACGGCCCTGGACATACCTCCTGGAGCCCTTTGTCCCCAGGGACCCAGGTCCCAGGTTCATGGACTGTGGTGCAGTCAAAAAGCACCTCCCTGTCTTGACCACTCAGCTTCAAGGGAGGACAGCTGGGGGGGCCAAGCACTCCAGGTGGTGACCAGAGCCAGGCAGCGGAGCACAGGAAGTTGAGTGGAAGGAAGCCGTAACCCACAGTGCAGGACGGTCAGTCCAGACCTGGTGGGCACACCAGCAGTTAGAAGGAAGCCAACTGACGGTGTGCGGGACTGCCTGCTGACCAGTGCCCTGGACGTCTGCACTCTCCCTGTTTACCCTGAGCAGCCTGCCAGGGGACCTTGACCTGGCTCCTTTAGATCATTGTGACTCCAAGTCAGTCTGGAGAGTCTCCTGGGGCCACAGGGACAAGCAGAGGGCAGAATGTCCCCAGCACCCACAGCCGAGCCCTCTGAAGGGGTGGAGGACAGACCTGCCGCTGCTGCCTCTGGCAGAGGCTAACGGGCAGAGGGGAGAAGGGGGCGTGGAAGAGGCTTCCAGACACAGAAGCACAGGCCGGAGATCAGCGACACCTGCACCATCCAGGCTGTGGCTGTGGGGAGGCCCAGGTCCCTCCCTGCCACCACGTTCACATGCAGAGCGGGGGCCTTCAGTGCTGCCGGCTGCTCAGCAGGGACCTCACCTAAGTGCATTCCGGGGCCGTTGACCCTGGTTTCTGTGGACTACGTGGCGGGCTGGTCATTCGCCCTAACAGGGAGGCTTGGTCCTGAATGTCTTATTTGTAAGCCCACCCCCCTCAGGGGCTCCTCAGCTGAGGCACAGAGTGAGTCCACAGGGCCACTGCATGCCTACCTGCAGGAGGGGAGCTGGCTGGGTGACAGAAGGGATGGAGAGCCAGGCCCAGCCCTCGGGGGGCACAGGAGGTGCCCACGCAGGGAGCCTGGAGGCCCTGCAGCCCTGGAGGCCCTGGGAGGTGGGGCTCCCTAGTGGGGGAGAGGGAGGGGTGTTGATGACAGTGTGCATGAGGACAGGGCTGGTTTTCTGCAGAGGGAACCCCCAAGGCCAGGACGTGGGTCAGGGGATTGCTCTTGGAAGGCAGCACAAGAGATGGCCAGCAAGGGGTGTGAGGCCAGAGCAGCGAGGGGAGCCCTGAGAAGTGTCCCGCGGGCTCAGCTCCCCTGCAGCCCCTCAGGCTGGGCAAGCCCTTTGCGTTGGACTGGTAGCTTATCTACCTCCCAGCCTGACTTGAGACCCAGGACTGCTGCTGCCCGGGCCTCACGTGTGTGCTCTCCTCACGCCCCGCCCACAGGCACGTGATGAACGAGCTACTGGACACCGAGCGGGCCTACGTGGAGGAGCTGCTTTCTGTCCTGGAGGTGAGGCTCGTGCTGCAGTGGGAGGGTCCACTCCCCCCCCCCCGTGGCTTCGCTTGGAAACTGCTGCTTAGAAATGCAAGTTTGTGTCCATGGAAAAGCACATAAGATGCCCAAGGCCACGCTGCTCAGAGCAGCCCAACTGGACGCCCTCCACGTCCACAGAAGGGGAGGACAGAGCTGAGGGAGTAGATCTGCTCAGGACGGAGGCTTCAGCAGCCCAGAGCCGTTAATACACACAGCACACGTGACAGGCTAGTGACAGTGCAAGAGGTGGCCAAAGAGTATGCAGCTCTGCTTATGGGAAGTTCTGGAACCAGGCAGTCTAGGGTGAGAGGTTGACTGGGGCACCTGGGGAGGGGTCTGCTGGGGCCAAGCACTCCAGGTGGTGACCTGGAGGTTCATGGCAGCAGACGCACAGTTAGTCTTGCAGGTGCAGAGAGGTCCGTGCCCTTTGTATGAATTTGAATAAAAAGGCTAAAGAGGAAGGAGGAGGCCCCCATTGGGTGCTGCTTGTGACCCACCCTGTGCTGAGGGCCTTGTTCAGAGGCCCAGCTCAGAGACAGCCATGCGCCACCAGCTCACCCGTCCACTCCTGCCTGACCTGCGTCTCCGGGTCTGGTGCTCATGCTGAGCTTCGTCCTCTCCCGCAGGGCTACGCGGCTGAGATGGAGAATCCTTTGATGACGCACCTCATTTCGACTGGCCTGCACAACAAGAAGGACGTTCTGTTTGGAAATATGGAGGAAATCTATCACTTTCATAACAGGTGGGGCCCTTCCTCTGCCCCCACACACTCTGTGACCTCTCCCTTCCAATGCAGCTGGGACCTGCTAGCCATTGGTCTCTGCTTGATAGGGACAGACCTCTCCAGGGCCTGATGCACAGAGAGCGCAGAGGCACAGTGGCCGCTCGGGGCATCCTGAGAGCCATCCTGGGCCTTCCCTGCTGACAAGTGCCCAGGGTGGCCCCATGTGGCAAAGCCGTCCAAAGGACTGTGGTGCCGGGAGCCAGGAGTGGGCCGGACCCCTCTGTCCTCCTCCTTGTCCCCACCGAAAGGATGTGCATTTGCTGCTTTGGGGCCCTAAAGGTCACACCACTTAGCAAGATGCACTTTGTCCTTGAGCCCATTCTTGAAGAGTGGCGCCCCAGACGTCCCTTGGGTGCTGCTGTCCTCGGAGCACGGCTGCCTCTCTGTGGCTTGGGCGGTGCCCAGGGGGTACATCTGGGCTGCTTGCTCGGCTGCTTTCACTGTGGGTTTTGGGAGCTCATGAGAGAGAAGACGAGCGAGCCAGCTGTCATGTGTAGAAGGCCCACAGGTGGACAGCACGTCCCTGGGTCCTGGAACAAGGCCCAGCATGGGTGGACCTGGTCAGAGCAGTACCAAGATACTGTCCCTCCACTAGCTCCTTCCTCTGTCATCTGTGCCTCCCGCCCACCAGCCACCTGCCAGCGGTCGTGAGGCCTTCCTTAGCAGCCTTGTCCCTGGGCACCAGTCAAAGCTCTAGTGCCGGCATCCAGGGTGGACCCCAGCAGCTCCCCCTCCCCCAGGGGCAAAAGCAAGCCAGAAATCTGGAGAGGAAAGCCCACCCTGGAGCCAAGGAGAGGGCCCCTCGGTGTGTCTGCAGGAAGCCCACAGGGTCATGGCCAGTGGGCAGGGGCCTCCAGAGCCCCTAACTGCCCACCTGATTCTTCTAACTTCCTGCTGCTTCCTGCTGATGGCAAAGCAGCTGTGACCTCTGTGTGTGCCGCCGCTGACCAGAGGTGAACAGTCTGAGGCTGCGCACAGGAGGAGCCGGGGTCAGGCTGGGCTGCGGGGTCCCCAGGCCTGGTGGGCGCTGGCACCACGCAGTCCTGGGCCATCCAGAGTACAGCTGGAGGTCTTCTGGAAACGGGGCCACTGGGTGGGTGTGGCTGGGCCCTGGGTGTGGTGCGGAGACTCAGCAGGCCTCCCTGGGCCTCCCTGTCCAGGGTCTTCCTGCGGGAGCTGGAACGCTGCACGGAGTGCCCAGAGCTGGTGGGAAGGTGCTTCCTCGAAAGGGTGCGTACCCACCGCGGCTCCCAACTGCCGGACACTGAAGCCTCAGGTTCCACTGGGGTCCCACCCACCCCCACGCAGCCACAGAGCCCAGGAGCTGCCAGGGTGCCTCCCTGGAGGGGCAAAACAGAGAAAGCCGTCCAACATGACGCTGGGCACGGGACGCTCCAGGGCCCAGGTCCAGTGCGCGTCGTGGAGCTCAGCCTTCCTGCCACGCCTGTGCTGGGTGGTGCCTGCCCGGGGTTGCGGGCCCCACTTGCTGGACAGCACTGGACAAGGCTCTGGAGTTCCCCGCTTTATTGACCCTCTTTAACATTGTTGGCGTCTGCTTCCTTCCCAGGGCTGTGGGGACAGTTCCAAGGGAGGCATTTGTGGAAAGCTTTGGGTCAGGATGGGCCAGGTGCCTCCCAACCCAAGGGTCCCCTCGTGTTGGGCACTGGGAGAGACAGCTTAGCAACCTGGACAGCAGCTCACGGACAGCAGAAAAACTAAATGGTTCACAAAGAGCTGGAGGCTGAGGCTCTGTCCTAGGTTGGCACCCAGAGGTGGGCGGGAAGGAGGGAGGAGCCGTCTTGTGGCCGCCCAGCCAGGCTATTGGCGTGTTCCTGGGTGCTGTCTAAGGTGGGGTGGGGACCCTCCCTGGGGACCCTCCCATAGGCCTGTGGTCCCAACCTGCACAGCGTCTCCTGAGAGCTGATGAGAAGGGTAGGAGTAGAGCCTCTGCGGAGGGTCCTCCATGTTCCACTAAGCCCACCCAGGACATGGACACTCCTGGGGGTTGGCCACTACTGTTAAGTCAAGCCCTGGAAGTACTTTCTGCGCAGAGAGTGTCTGTGTGCGTCTGTGTTCGTAGCCGTTATTCCCCGGGGAAAAGCCAGCTATACTGAGCTAACCGAACAGTGAGACTGGAGCTTGGTGGGAGGCGTCACTGACCTGCCAACCCACGAGGGCACAGCCACCGAGGGCCAGGGGGACCTGGGCTCAAAGATTGGGTGGGTACAGGCTGCCCCATGTCCCCAAGTTCTCAGTGCCCCACAATCCTGGGATCCCACGGTCTGCTGACCCTGGGCAGGGGCTCCCTCAGTGGGAGAGGTACAGCCGGCCCAGCCCAGCAGTCTGCCTCCAAGCCCACAGTGGTCTTCCAGCTCGGCCTCCATAAAGGGGCTTGCCCAGGGACAGATCTAGAAAGCCCAAGGCAGGCCAGGAAGGCTGAGTCAAGAGAGGTGGAGGTGACTGTCGGGAGCCCATCCTGGCCTTCTCTCTAAAATGAGCCATCTCAGAGGCAACACGGCACTGCCCTGCCCGCAGAGCCATCTGCACCCCAAGATACTGTGCCCCAAACCATCCACACCCCCAGCCCCAGGTCCCCCGATGCTCAGAGACAGGCAGACACCTCCAGGTGACCATCTGACACGTGCGTCCCCCTGGCTGCAGATGGAGGACTTCCAGATCTATGAGAAGTACTGTCAGAACAAGCCCCGCTCCGAGAGCCTGTGGAGACAGTGCTCCGACTGTCCCTTCTTCCAGGTGCGTTTCGGGGCCCTTCCGAGTGCCCATTCCTCTGCAGTTTGCCCCAGGGACCGTGGGCGTGGCCTGACCCCGCCTCTGTGGTTCCAGGAGTGCCAGAAGAAGTTGGACCACAAGCTGAGCCTGGACTCCTACCTGCTGAAGCCCGTGCAGAGAATAACCAAGTACCAGCTGCTGCTCAAGGTGGGCCTCCCTGGCCGCCTCCCCCACCTGCGGCCAGGCGTCAGTGCTGCCTTAGGGCCACTGGCCAGGCCCAGGCCTGGGCCCCTTCCCCCAAAACCCTTCCTCCAAGCCAAGAGGTACCTTCTGAGCCACTTGGTTCCCCCTTGTTGTGGCCCTGCTCATCGGCCATTTGTGTGGCCCACTGTGTGCTAGACATTGTCAGGGCCGGGGACAGAGGTCAACAGCTGGACAGACCCCCCTCCCACGGGTTTCTGCTCATCAGCTGCAGGATGCTGTGCAGACAAGCCCATGAGTCTCCTCGGGGCGGGGACATGCACTGCTTATCCTGCTGGCCCCCAGCCCATCCAGGAGTGGGGACGGGGTGAGCTGAAGAGCCCTTCTGCGGGTCTGCCCAGCGTCCACTCTGCCTTCACTGGGGCTCGTGGCAGGAGAGAGCTCCTGGGGAGGGGTGCCGCGGGCGTGCCCCTGCCTGTGCTCCTGTCTGCCGTCGGCTGGCTGAGGGAGCCGGCAGCCACTTGCTGAAGAGTGTGTGAGCATGGTGGCTGGCGGTGTCCCAGTCTGAAGTCACGCCAGGCCTCCTGGGGCCAGTTCAGGGGCTGCATTCTGGGGAGCCAGCTGTCCTGAGGAGCCAGGTGAGCAGGTCCTTCCGTCCCCCACGGCCCTCAGGAAATGCTGAAGTACAGCAGGAACTGCGAGGGGGCCGAGGACCTGCAGGAGGCGCTGAGCTCCATCCTGGGCATCCTCAAGGCCGTGAACGACTCCATGCACCTCATCGCCATCACCGGCTATGACGTAAGGACCCAGGGCCGGCCCGGGGCATCCACAGGGCTTCCTGCAAGGATTCCAAGCTCCAAGCTCCCTAAGCTGGGAGGGGACAGGCGTGGCCCAGAACCTGGTGGCAGCCTGGGTCCTGGGTCAGGAGGTCTGGGTGGACCTCAGAGGAGCAGGAGGCCACCTGGGGCCCCTCTGCACGTGGGGAGAGGCACGGCGTCTCCAGCAGGACAGGATTGTCGCCTGCTCCCTCCACTCTGCCCTGACAACAGCCGTCCCTGGTGAGCAGCTGTGACCACCTGTTTCCTGTGGTGTGGTTTGGGGCAGGCGACTGACGGCAAGTGGCCGTCAGAGGCACACTGCTGTTTGCCCCTCATAGGCCCGTCTCAGGCCACTGAAGTCTCTGCCCCTCTGTCCACTTGGGACTCAATCTCATTTTTTGTTAAATTAATAGATGTGGCTTGTTTAAGCAGTTTCAGCAGAGATGCCACACCTCCTCCTGTGACTGACGTCTTGCGTTAGTGGCACACCTGTTGCGACTGAAGCGCCAGTGTTGATGTGTCACTGTCACGTGAGGCTCAGAGTCGAGGTGTTCTCCCGGGGCTGAGCATCCCGTAGTTTGGGATCATGCATAATATTCCATGTCCAGTGTTGCAGTGTCACAGTCTGACAGCCCGAGAACCCTCTGTCTGCCTCATGTCCCTCCTCCTCCCAGTCCCCGGCAGTCACCCATCTTTCATTGTCCCCATGGTTTGGGCTCCTTAGAGTGCCCTGTGCTGGGAACCCTATAGCAAGTGGCCTCTGCAGGGGGCTGCTTCACTCAGCGGCAGCCTCCACCTCGGCCCCTGACGCCCTGGGCTCTGTCCTGTTGCAGGGGAACCTCAGTGACCTGGGGAAGCTGCTGATGCAGGGCTCCTTCAGTGTGTGGACAGACCACAAGAAGGGCCACACCAAGGTGAAGGAGCTGGCCAGGTTCAAGCCCATGCAGCGGCACCTGTTCCTGCATGAGAAGGCCGTGCTCTTCTGCAAGAAGCGGGAGGAGAACGGGGAGGGCTACGAGAAGGCCCCCTCCTACAGCTACAAGCAGTCCTTGAATGTGAGTGAGACTGCGGTGCAGACCTGCCGTCCCGGGGCGGGACGCCTGTGGCCGGGTTGGTGTTTAACAGAGCCTCGGTCTGACCCCGAGGGCACTGGTGCCCAGCACCAGGTGAGGACCTGAGGACCGAGGGGCGTTGTCTTTAGGTTGAGAGTGGGGTTCCCGCCACCTTGCCCCCCATGTCTTCAAGCCAGTGGACATTGACACCGGTCTCTGGTTCTGCACTCACCAGATGACTGCCGTCGGCATCACAGAGAATGTGAAGGGTGACGCCAAGAAGTTTGAGATCTGGTATAACTCGAGAGAGGAGGTCTACATCGTCCAGGTAGGGCACTCACCTGTTCCACAGGCCTCGTGCAGGGGAGCCCTCCTCCTAAGGACGGCCGGTGAAAGCCCTCTCAATAGGCCTTGTGTCTTCTGCCCTGGGTGTCGGACCTGAGCAGGATCCAGGGTGAACTCGGGAGAGACCAGGGTGCTGGAAGCGACTCCCGAGACGCTCACGCTCCTGAACCCTGGGCTGCGCAGGAGAGGGCTTCATCTCAGGGCCTGGTTCCCCGGTGGAGAAGTGGTGGCACTGTCCTCGCTGAGCGGATGGGGAGCCGGAGCTGTCATGTAGACTCGGGACAGAGCCCTTTGCTTGAGGCCCTAGTTGACCCAAGTGCCCTGTGAGGGGCTGAGCCACATGTGGGGAGGGGCCCGGCCACTTACTCTTCAGGATTCTAACACAAAGGATGACATGGCCCTGTGCAGGGTGCATGGCCAGGCAGCACTGAAGCCCAGGATGCCCTCCAGCCCTGCCACCAATGCCCCGCAGAGCTGAGACAAGCAGGGGCCCTGCTCAGACCCCACACGGCACCCCAAGGAGCCAGCCCATCTGGAAGCACTTGGCTCGGAGCCCAGGAGCCCAGGGCCTCTTGCTGTCTTGAGCCTGCACAGCAGCCCTGTGACTGCTCCAACCCGGGCCCCCCACCTGGCTGTTTGTCATCTACCTGTGGGTTTCAGACCCACCACTGATATTGTCACCTAAAGAGGGTCAAGGCTGCTTCCCAGAGACCCTTAAGCATAGGTTTGCTGGGAGACACCACTGTGGTCACCAGAGCTCCAGCCTCCTGACAGGTGACTGCTGCCATTGCCCAGCCCTAGGCACTGGGCATGGCTGCAAGGCCCTTTCCTCTGCAAGGCAAGCATCCCACGAACGGGTCCCCATCTGTCCCTCTGACCCATGGCAGTGATCTGACTGGATTCCTAGGAGTGTCCTTGGAAGTCTCAAGAGTGCATGTCACTGGGGACCCCGGTACTTACTCCTGCATTTCTTTTGGGGAACAGGCACCAACTCCTGAAATTAAAGCCGCATGGGTGAATGAGATTCGGAAGGTGCTGACCAGCCAGCTGCAGGCGTGTCGAGGTGAGGGCCGGCCACCACTTCCTGTCCCCTCAGGCATCCACAGCTCCCCACAGGCTACCTGAGCTCGGAGCTCGCTGACACAGCCTGTGGCCTTCCTTCCCCTGCAGAAGCCAGCCAGCACAGGACCCTGGAGCACTCCCACAGCCTGCCCCTGCCCGCGCCGTCCAGCACCAGGTGAGGCCCACACAAGGCTGGGAGCCTGGCACAGCTGGCCCAGGCCCTGGAGCTCACTCACAACTGTCACTGGGGCCTCCTGGTCCTTGGGCCAAGTTTGCCCCAGGTCCCTCCAGTGTCATTGTCTGGGAATTACATGCTGGTGGCTTCCCCCCAAGGGTCAGCCCCAGAGACGCCCTCTGCCGCCTCCCCGCCATCCCATCCCCGGCCTCCTCGACTGTTGCTCCCTGTGGTCTGTTTCCCACAACGGTGGGGACATTGCCACGCACTGCTTTGTCCTCTCTTCTGTCCTCATTTTTCCTTTGTTATTTTACTTGTTCACTTTATTCTTCCTCTTTCTTACAAAAGTCTCCTTTTATCACTCATGGAATCAATGGAGCCCAAATAAATGAGCCCTAAACAGAGACTTTAGAGAGACCCCCCCAGCGACTCCCGCTGGTGGGGAGGAGGGTGCTTCCTGCTCTCACCTGCTCCCTGGCTGGACAGCCACTGGACAACACTGGCTGTCCAGTGGCTGCTCCCTGCTCTGAGGCAGTATGATGGGCCGCCTCGGGGGTGGGCTGGGAGCCGAGAGTGCCCGGACTCCCGTCCTCAGAGAGTTCTGGAAGCTAACCGGGCAGCATGCTGTTTTGTGTGTCTGCTGTCACCAGCCCCTCAGGAGGGAACTCGAGACACGTCAAGAAGCTGGAGGAGAGGAAGACAGACCCCCTGAGTCTGGAAGGATATGTAAGCTCGTCGCTGCCGAAGCCCCCCGAGAAAGGCAAAGGTGGGTGTCTGCCATGACACGAGTGACCTGTGCCTCTCACAGAGTGTTCCTCCGGCCATGTGCAGGGACGTGCCCTTCCTAGGGCACTGGGCGCAGTGCTGGGACTCAGGGTCCCCTCCCCCTCCAGAGGGCCTGGGACTCACTGCACACCCCGCATTCTGACACTCTGCGCCCCGCTCCAGCCAGCTCGGGGAAGCATGAGGACCGGCCCCTGGGCTCTGTGCCCGCCACGCTGGCCGGGCTGCAGGCCCTCTGCACGTCTCTCTTCCTCCTAGATGACGCAGTCTCTAGCTCTACTTCAGAAAGTTCCGCACTTTCCAGAAAGCGCTTCACCCTGCAGGGCTTTGCTAACCTCAAAGGTCAGAGAGGTAAAGAGGCACTGCTGCCTGAGGTCTGTCTTCACCTGTGTTCCTGTGGTGGCATCTGTCTTGCATGGTGTGGTGGCCATCTGGGGGGACCTTCTCAGGAGGCCCCGCCCCTTCATCCCATGCACAGCCCATCCAAAGCTCTTTCACAGCATCCTCCTGTGACCCCTGAGTGTCCCTACCGACACCTGAAGTCGTCTTTCAGGGTGTCCTTTTGAAAATGCCAAGGCCAGCTCTGCGGGCCTGCTCCGACCTGGGCTTCCTGGCTCTCTGGCCCGACTCTGCTCTCCCTGCCCTGCCCGCCCCTCTTTTCCCTGAGCTGCCCAGCAGTTGCCCTTCTGGCTGCAGACACTCTCCCACCACAGCTGAGACCCTGGGCAGGTACCCTCTCGGGCACTTGCTGGTGAGCGGGCTAGCCCAGGATGCCCGATTGAGATCCCATCAGCTCCATCGGCCTGGAGTGCTCCTGGGTGGCCAAAGGCCTGGCCACCAGCCCTGGAGGCTCCCTCCCAGTGCTCGAGGCCAGGCTGACCAGGGCCCTGTTCAGTGGCCAGATTCTGGTGCAGAGAACGGGGGGCCTTCTCCGTGTGTGAGATGCTGAGGGACGCAGCAGCCCTGACAGTGCTGCACCTTTGATGATACAGAGCCAAGGACAGGTCCTGGGGCGGGCCCAAGACTGACGTGGCCCCCTTCTTCCCCACTGCCCTCCCCCTCCCCCGTGCCACCTCGCACGCCCACAGAGCTACTCTTGATCTGGAGGGAACCCCCGGTGCTGTGTCCATCCCATCTCACGGGCCCTTCTGCCCCTGGCCACCCCTCACTCTCTGTCTCTTTGCCTCTGCCTCCTCCTGCAGCTCCTCCTACCAGCCCTGACAGAAAGGCTAAGCGGCATGCAGTAAAGAGCGACCCGACTCCCTTTGGTTTGCGAGGTAGCATGGCTCAGCTGCTGGACACCGGCCGGGAGGGCTGTGTGTGGCCCACGCAGGTCACCTAGGATGACACGAGCAGGCCCCACAGGCAGAGGTGGCCCTGGTGGCCTACAGCTAGATGCCTGGTGACAGATGCTGGGGGACACTGGCTTCCCACTGACCCCTCATGAGTGACCCTGGGCAGCAGCTTGCTGCCGCTGCACCTGGCTGGAGTTGGGCTGGGTTGTTGTCCAGTGGCTGTGGTAAGCTGTGGCCCCACAGTACCAGCACCCGGCCTGCCTCACCAGCTTGCTGATCCTTCTGAGGCAATGAGGCGACAGATCTGGTCCACCCTCCCCTTGCAGAGGGGAGATGGCTGTGTGGCAGATGGGAGGATCAAACTCCATGTTGGGACCGGGCTTCTTGTTTCCTGCTCATTTATGTTCCAAGGGTGACCCCCAGGGACACCCAAGGCCTCCTCTGCCCAGCCAAGGATGCAGGTGCAGGAGACAGTGTCACGTTTTAGATCCTCCTGAGCTGTGCGAACAGTTGTGAAGGTTCCCAGGGGCACGCTGAACAGCATCCCAGTCCGCCCCAGAGGCCACCCGTACTGCTGGGCTCTCAGGCTCATTCCGGTCTCCAAGCTCAGAGCCCCAAGCATCCCGCGCCAGCCTTCTTGCTGCCGCTGGGCATGGTTCAGAGCCAGGAGCTGGTTGGCATGCCCGCCTGTCCTAAGCACAGGCAGACACCCAGCCCGCTGCAGCCGAGACCCAGGTGGGCTCCGTTGGCAGCCTCTGCGAAGGTCTGCTTGTCCGTTAGGTACTTTCTGCTTGTGACCAAGTCTCTGAACCCTCGGTGCTCTCAGCCCAGGGCACACCGCGAGGGCTGGCCAAGTTGGCCTGGCAGACACTGCAGGGCAGAACCGGCGTCCGCCTCCTTTGCAGCCAGGCAGTTTTGCCTCTGCAGGCGCCCCCCTCCTGTGAGTGGAGGTGAGCACTGTGTGTGCTGCTGGGAGGGCACCTGCGGTGCTGGGCCCACGCCCCCCTATGGCTCTGTGGGCCATGACCAGTGCTTTACTGAAAGCCATTGGCCTGGAAGTCGTTTTGCAGCATTGACAATATAAAGGACCATTCTGTGGAAAATGGTCACAGGCCACAGGTCACAGGTCACCTGGGCCTCATTGTGCACAGAATCCCCCAGCGTCCCAGATTGAGAGTGGGGCACCGGCTTCAAGGCCACTCGCCTCCAGTGCTCTGTGTGCCCACCCCTCAGCAGGCTGTCACTTCTCCCGCACGCCTTCTAACGAGGGACCCACTGAAGCCCCGTCAGAGGGCTTGTCCAGAGGCTCCGGGCCAAGCCCACGCCTGGCACTGTTGGGGTTCTCTGGCAGTGCCAGAGGCTGAGCCCTGAGGTCTCCCTCACAGACACGCATGCTAAAGCAGGGGTTTCCATGTAACATCCGGCTGGGCAGAGAGAAGGCTCTCTGCCTACAGAAGGTGCCGTGGCAGTCCTCGTCTTGTCCCTGCTGTCCTCGCAGACTTTAGTCCTGCTTGGCCAGAGGCCCCACCCGGATGGGGCTGTGGGAAGGGAGAGGACGTCTGGCACCAGTGCTCCAGCTCCAAGCTGGGCTGCAGCTGCAGGTGGGCTCGGAGCAAGGAGGACAGGCAACTGCCCTGCAGACCCAGTCCCCAGGTCCTGCCCAGGCACAAGCCTGGTGTGGCACCTGCAGAGCCAACTGCACAGCCATCCCCCTCTCCTGCAGCCAGCCCCAGGAGAGTGGAGCTCGGGGGAAGGGCTCAGGCTGCACCTGGCCTGGTATGAGGACGGGCGGCTCCCTTGTCTAGAAAGACAAGGTGACTTTCCAGGCCCTCTCGGCAGAAGCTTTTCACTGCCAGCCTTGAACGTCCTCAGGTGTGGGAGGGACGGTTTGTCTCTTGCAGCCCTGACTTCGTGGGGCGGGTAAGGCACACGTGCACTCGTGCCTGGGGCTCCTCTGTGAGCTCTTCGCACCCCAGCACCTCTCTCTCACAGGAAAAGGCAGCTTCAGCCTGGAGCAGGCTGTGGCAGGTGCAAACCCACTGGGCCGTCTGCCTGTCTCTGACACGCTTGCTCCTTGTTGAAGCATTAAGGTGCCATTTCATGCACTGGGCATCGGTCTTCGGCCCTGTGCTTCTTGGTACTGAAGGCAGGTGCCCAGTGCACTTACTCTATTTATCACCCTTGGGAATTCCTGGTCTCCATCTCCCCCATGATGGGAACACCACTCCACCCCGGGGGGACACTAGGCAGGAGGAACTCTAACAAAGCAATAGATATAGTCTAGGTCCCGCCTGGCTGGCCAGGGTTGGTAGGCTGGACTGGAGGCCAAGGTAGAGCCTGGCTTCGTTGCAACCACTGTACAGCCTGTCCTGGTTGCTCAGCATCCCCACCTGGGTGCTCCCTGCCCTGCGAGTACACAGCCCCTCAGCTTACAGACCAGAGATCCATGGGGTCGTTTTGGGCTAGAGACTGCCTTCCTGGCTGGTCTGGGAGGTGTTGGTTGTCACAGTGTTAACTGAAATGCCTTCTCCTCCAGTGTTTGCTGTAGGGTGTGGCCTTGTGGGGCTGCAGCCTGACACAGGCACAGGTCTCCGTGCAGGGTCTGGGCTTTCTCTCCCCATGAATTGGCAGCTGGGAGCAGATGCCATCACACCCTGTCAGTCTTCCTGTGACTTGGAACCCAGTCCCAGCATTTTGACAATGGGTGGAGCCGGGACCCTGGGCAGGCGGGTCCTGTGATTGGCTCAGCTTGGACCCAGGGCTGCACATTTCAGGGAATCTGTGGGACTCGTGTGGAACAGCTGGATGGATGGCAGCTTCTCATGGACGTGGCCCTCACTGGAGCCTCTTCCTCCCTTAGGCTGGAGCAAAACGTCCCACTCACTGGAGGTCCCTGAGGACGAGGGCGGCTGGTCAAGTGCTGAGGAGCCCATCAACTCATCCGATGCAGAGGAGGATGGTGGAGTGGGCCCCAAGAAGCTGGTAACCTTGTCCTGCCTGGGTGATGGTGGTGGGTGCTGTCCCCTGGAGAAGGAGTGTTCTAGAAGACCTACCTCAGCCTGGGTCTTGCAAGTGCTGTGTGTTGGCCTGGGTCAGTGTCCATGCCCAAGGTCCCAGCACACTGTGTACCTACAACTTACAGCCCCTGCACAGTGTGTCCTGTCACTCACCCTCCACATGGACAGAATGTACTAATTAAGCTAACACTGTATACTGGAGCCTCCATCTCACTTTTTAAGAAATTGAATTATCTTGATTGTGGATTTGCATAATCCCTAGGTATGGGCTCACATTATAAACCATGTCCTGTTTTTAATAGTACAGCAAGAAAAGTCATTTACATATTAAATTACATATTAGAGTCAGGGTGACCCCCACAAATACCTATTTGGGTCTCTCCCAAGAGGGTGCATTAACACTGGTCAAGAGTGAGAAGGGCAGACAGGAGGACACAGGGAGGGCAGCGTGGCAGGAGGGACTGGGGCTGGTGAACAGGGGAGAATGGGGCCTGGGGAGGGGTTGGATCTTGTTCTCAGTGTGGGGTGGGCAGGATCCTGGCTGCTCTGGGCCCAGTAGGGAGCCAAGGTGGGGTTGTCCACCTGGGGCAGGTAGCTGTGTGAGGAGGATGGGCCCTCACCAGTCCTGCCCAGGCCCTGCTGCCAGAGCGCCTCCTGCAGCTCGCATGCTTCTGTGAGGTCAGGAGTGCCCGGGCTGCTCAAGAACAGCATCTGCTCCTCAGCCCACATTCCACAGCAGAACTGACCCCATAGACATTGGTTTAGTGTCCACTGGGTACCAGCGTTCCCAACACCTACCTGATAAAGCAGGGAACACAACAGATGAGAATCTCCTCTCACAGGAAGCACAAAACAGCATTCAGCCTTGTAACACTTTAGGTAAGGATGTCCTCCAAAGAGAACAGCCTGAGAGGGCCACCTAGAACGAGCCCGCCAGAGGGCAGGCATTCCAGAAGGGGGGTTGCTGAGACCAGCACCGAGCCCAGTGTGCCCAGCCGCGAGGCCAGGGAGCCTGAGGACACCTGGCACCCACGCTTGGGTTTCTAACGTGGTGATAACATGGGGCCTAGCAGCATCTTCCTAAAACACGTGAGCTGCAGGAGGGGCCTTGCTCCCATAGCGGGGTCTCTTGAAGCCCGCTCTGGACGCACACTCCCTGCCCTGAGTGGCGCTGCCCAGGTGCCAAGTGCAGCACAAGTTCGGGTCCTCTTGCTGGCACTGAGCAGCAGGTGCTGACCCACTGGCACTCTGCCTGTGTCCGTCTCCCGCAGGTCCCTGGGAAGTACACAGTGGTGCTGGACGATGAGAAGGGGGGCCCAGACACCCTCGCCATGAGGAGCGGGGACGTGGTGGAGGTGGTGGAGGAGGGCGCTGAGGGGCTCTGGTAAGGGGTCAGAGCTGGGCCACCCGGTGCCGCGCCCCGCGCCCCGCCCACTCCCGCGCCCCGCCCACTCCCGCGCCCCGCCCACTCCCGCGCCCCGCCCACTCCCACTTCCAACAGGTGCGGGGCCTCCCGCCGCTGCCCGCTGACCCCGCCTCTTTCAGGTACGTGCGGGACCTGAGCAGCGGCACGGAGGGCTGGGTGCCGGCCAGCAGCCTGTCGGCTCTGCTGGGCACGTCCAGCTCGGCGCAGTGTCTGAGCAGCTCAGGTAAGGCCCTCCGTGCAGGCGGGCGGCGCCCGAGTCTGCCGCGGCGCGGCCCCAGCCCGTCTGACGCGCGGGTGCGGAGGGCCGCCGCCGCACCGAGTCTCCCCGGTTTCCCCGCAGAGTCGAGCCCAGGGTCGGCCGTGCTGAGCAACTCCTCGAGCTGCAGCGAGGGCTGCCCGGCGCCCTTCTCCGACCTCCAGGGCTAGGACAGCCTCTGCCCTGCGCCCGCGCAGACCCGCATGCAGTCTCTGGTCGTCTTTTGCGTGGGCTTTGCGTAGTTTGGGGAGGGGACGGCGCTCCAAGATAGCCAAACACAGGAGGACCCCAGTGCACCCGCCGGCCGCAGAGGGACACGGGCCTCAGCAGCCGGCCCCCGGGGGCAGAAGCCAGCTCCCAGGACCAGGCCCCAGGGCCACTGCAAGGTGCAGAGAGGACAGGGGAGGGGCCTGGGGACAGCCCCTCACCCGCGCGCCGGCCGCCCTCCTCGGTGCGGGCGCCTCCGACGCCTGGTCTGGTGCTTGCTGTGGGAATGTCCCGGTGGGAGCCGCCTCGGAAAGCAGCCGGAGAGAGGGGCCTGGGGAACTCTTGTCTTTTATAAGTTTCTGATTTTTAAAAAACAGGGATTAATCCCGTGGCCATTTTTTGTGGTACTTTGGCCTCAAATCTTTACCAAGAATCACTGTGTTTACATGAAATGATAATTTGATACTGTATTTGATATAAAACTATTTTTTTGTTACTGGGGTTTACATCAAAGCTCGTTGTCTATATCACTAAATGATTTGGGCACTCTCTGAAATGCCGGCACCCCTTGAAGCACACCTGGTCACAGGTGAGACAACACACATGGATAAAATCAGGTGGAGTCTCACAACCAAAAGCAGTAAGAAACCAGGTCCTTCTACATGCATCGGCCTCATTTCATAAGAAAATTTAAACTCTAATTCAAAATATTAACCTTCTTTTCTACAAAATAAGGGGACTCTCAATTTTTTAAAGAGCTTCACTGAATTAGTGTATTTTTGTTGTTTTTAAAGACAGTGTAGAGATGCAGTTTCTGTGGGGTCTCTGAGCTCCCTGTCCACTGTGCTGAGTGAACAGGTGTGCTGGCGCCTCAGGCAGGACCAAGTCCTTCTCTGGCACCACCTACCTGGCCTTGCAGGAAAGTCCACAGGTGTGGTTAGGGTCACCTTGAGTGATGTGTGCAGGGGTCTCCTGTGTTCAAATCATGGCAGAACTGGAACCAAAACCCTTCTGCTTTTCAAACCCTTTTTGTGTTTCAGAAACAAATCTGTCCTCTTGAGACTTCCTGGAGGGCAGGTGTGGTGTGTGTGTGTGTGTGTGTGTACATACGATCTGGATGTAAAGGCGTATTTATGGTCTCATGCTGCTGAACATGTGTCACTTTATAGTCCTCCCTGTCTCCTTGCCCTGCTGCCGTGGGGGCTGCCGCCCCGCTGTGACCAAGGTGAAGCGCCCTCCCCACCCTGTGGTGCGAGGAGCCCTTGCTGGCCAACCTCCAGAGGAGGGGATCAAGCACGAGGCCTGTGAAGACCCACAGCGCTTCTCCTGGTGCACACTTGGAAACGGAGTGTGGTCCGCCTCATCTCCAGTCCAGACGCAGCTCCTTCTGTCTCAACCTGGGCTTGCCCTCTCTGTGATCTCTCCCTCATGAAGGCACTTTAAAACGTCATGTTTCATTGACTGTTACTTTTCTTTTAACTGCTGATGTAAATGAAAGTTAAAAATCAGAGCTCTTTATTGTATGGATGAAGTTTGAATAAACGTCAGAAACCCCTGCTCTCGGCCTGCTCTCTGAACATGGAGCCCCATGATGGTGTAGGGCCTGCACAGCCAGGCAACAGAGGCTGGCGGCGGGCAGGACCCAGGGAGCGCAGGCCTTGAAGCTTGGGTGCTTCACCCCGTCCAGCTGTGGTGATGATAAGTAGTACTGGGTGTACACGTCAAAACGTGAAGGTGACCCGAGAGTACCTTTACAGAATAACACCCCACATCTTCAAACCAAAGTGGCGGAGAGTGCAGGAAGGTCGTGGGCCCAAGAGAGGAAGGGAACACAGTAAACAGAAAACATGAAATGGGATCTAGAGAGGCCCAACCCACAGAAGGTGGGAGGAAGGTGCTGACCTACACAGGAGGCTGACTTACAGGAAGAGCCCTGAACTGGATAGGCAGGTAACTGATGAAGGATCCCTGGAATAAAAATATGCCAAGATCGAAAATAAAAGAAAGCAAGAAGACCAGGAAAATACGGAGCAGAGGAAGCAGCATAACAATGCTGAGGACACAGCCATGGAAACAGGGCACTTAGAGTACAAGGAACAGTGTGCAAACACCTAAGCAAACAATAATAAGCCCAAAACACAGAAAGCAAGCCTTGGCAGGCAGAGCGAGATGCTACTTCCTCCTGTAAAGACTGTTAACTGTCCTTAAAAATAGAAAAGGCAGTGCCATGTTTCAGCACGCATGCTACATTCTCCAAGTGTCTACAGACCAGTGAAAAGACTGTGGGTAAGGTGATCATTTACAGCAATTTGATTTCTTTGTTATTCATTCATTACCTCAAGTATTTTATTTCTTCTGGGCCAATTTTAACAATTCAGCTTTTAAACGTTTGTCTTGAAGACATTTGGGGGTCTGAACGCTATTAGAATAGACAAATAACTGCTAAAGGAGACCCTGAAACATTTGCTATTGAACATTTGTTTAGAAGAATTTGGGAATGTAAAAGTATGTTTCCAAGACCTGGATTAGAAAGGCCACATCATGGGGATCTGGTCCCTAGAGCTGGACAGGTGTCCACGTGTTGGCCAGGGTCTGAGGGCTGCAGCTGAGGCACAGCTGAGATTGGTTTTACAGCCAACTGCATCTAAGCTTTATGTGACACAATTAACGAGTTACCCATTTGAGGAAACTGAAAAGTAGGTCCAGCAAACTCATCAGAAGTGTGAAAAGGAAAGGAGGAAAAACAACAAAACCCAAACAGACCAAAGCCAAAGGCTTGTCCCCAAAAAACCTCACAAGATGGACCCATTGGTCCACAAGGAATAACAGCTTTTAATTGAGAGAACCATAGGAACAAGTTCCTACTAATACGTCTGGGAAACAGATAAAATAGGAGACTTCTTTTTAAAAAGCTAAATTGTTAAAAATTAGTCCAGAAGAAATAACATGCTTGGGTTGATGAATGAATAACAAAGAAATTAAATTGGAGTTGGAAAAAACTCCAGATCGTACCAGACCAGGTGGTTTTCTAGGCATATAAAGATATTTACACAAACTGGTTCAAACAAAAAATATAAATATTCCTGAAGCAAGTTTTTCCTTGGTACACAAAGACAGATATTATGTAAGAAAAACATGAAATTATGAAGATGAATACAAAACTTCCAGAATCCCAGCAGTATGTTACAAATATAAGTCCCAGGAGCTGGGGTACGGCTTGGTGGTAGGTGTGCCTGCCCTGCTCCCCGCTGGAGGCCGGGCTCCAACCCCAGCGCCACCCTGCACAGGCACAGATGACACCCAAGCAGGGGTGTCCACAAGGCACAGATGTGCGATGGCAGAAACATGGGGCTCTCAAAAAGTTGGCTTTAACACACTGAAGGAGAACCTGGCCAGGTGCAGGGGTGCAGGACACGGTTTTTACTGAGCAGTCATCCGCAATGTTAGGCTACACAAGGGATAGAAGGGAATTTCCCTAACCTAATAAAGTGTATCTAACAATCTTCACCTCCAAACTTTGTGTCCCAAAATCCTTCAGAATCATCCCCACTGAGGGCAAAACACAGGGAAGCCCACCGCTGCTCGCGGTCCTTCACGGGGAACACGGGATTGCAACAGGAAAAGGAAGTGAGGCGTGGGGGTGGAGAGGAACTAGAAAACCCGGGAGAACCCAGAAGCTGTTAGAACTGCCGAGTCTCCAAGGTTGACCCCCAGAGACATTCCTAGCAGTAACAAACCGAAAACAGTCGCTATGTCAACAGCAACCAAGTGATGAAACTTGTGGACAAAACACAACATGCCATAGGCCAGGAGAGAACGCCTAGGGAAGTGGAGAGGTGCTTATGGAGGGGGCATCCGACGTCACCAAAATGTCAATTCTCCTCCAAATTAGCCTGCAAACTTAAGGTACTTCTGTCAGAACTCCAGCAGCGCAGTCTTTGTAGAATGAGAAAACTAGCCATAAGGCACGTGGCAGAAGACAGATCCCAGTGGAGCCCCAGTGGAGACGGCTCTGGGCGTGGGCCAGGGGCCAGGGGCCAAGCTTGCCAGCCTGTCCTCTAGGTGGAGTAGGGAGCCAGCTCAGCCACCGCAGGCGCGGAGAGCGCAATCCTGAGCAGGCTACAACAGGCAGCCTCCCTGTGGCTGTCCCAGCACCGGCTCCTGAGGACCCAAGAGTGGAGGTTTCCACCTGGACCCTGAGGGTCTTGTCTGCTTGGTCTCCCTTCCACATCGGACCCACGGCACAGGACCCTATGACTGGTCTCGCACACAGGGGACAGGCCCAGGGCTGCTGTTCCACTCCTCCCGTGGACCCCCACTCCTTTGTGCCTAGGTGCCTTTTTGTCCATCTTTTAAAGTGTAGCTTTTGTGTCTTTAAATAAATCGCTCCTATCTCAAGGCAATCAGAGCCTGATAATCTGCCTGTTTTTCAAGTTCATGAAGGATCTGATCCTATGCCCAGCCCCACAAATCTGCCAGGGAAAGGAGGGGTTGAGTTTGAGCTGGACAGTTAGTGCGTTTTATCCCAAAATGAGCAGCTGCTCTGAGGGCTGAGATGACCACAGGTGCAGGGAGGACATGGTCAAGTCAGGGCCAACCCAAGGGAAGTCCAGTTCTGAAGGAGCATCAGCAGGAACCCATCTCTGAAAGGACTTTTGCCCTCAGAGGGTTCAGCCCAGGCCCACTGGACACCAGGAGGCATGGGTGACCTTAGATCTTGGAGCAGCTGGAACAGCCAGCTTTATCCCAGGAAGTCCCTGATCCTCAGAAATCTGGCTGGTGGCTGGGCTGGGGAGTGTGAGGAGGTGTGGCGTCCCAGCCAGGGTGCCCTCTGCAGCAGAGACAGGCTTGGTGCCGGGCAGAGCAGCTTCTCGCCCTCTGAGAGGCCTGGGCCTCCCCGGCCCCTCTCCAAGTCCTCTGGCCTCACCAAGGCCTGCGACACAGCGTAGTTTTCACTTACTGTCCTGGGTCCCAGGGCCTTGAATTCTGCAGTGCCCCTGGGGCGCCCCTGCCAGACGCAGGCCTGAACTCACACTTCTGCCAGGAACCAGGGCTCTCCCCAGCACCCTGTCCTCTCCCCCTGCTGGGCACCAGGGCTTCCGCTCCTGGCCTGGGGTTCAGGCGCCCTTGCCCTCCCCTCCTCCGCCCAGCTCCTGCCCTTTGCCCCCTGTCCCCTCTGGATGTCCACAGCAGGGAGCCGCTGAGCTCATCATGGCTTCCCACGGGCTCACCCTCCTCTGCTTTCTGCTCGGACTTCAGGGATCCCTGGCTGCAGGTATGTCCTCTTGGGAGGGCTTTCCCAGGAGAGAGGCGCAGGCCTTTACAGCGAGTCCTGAGGGCTGGGCCCAGGCCACCCAAGCCTTGCCTCTGCTCTGGACAGGCGTCTGCCGGCCACTGGTAACACTGCCAAAAAGCAAGTGTCCAAGTGCCCAGGGTGCACGGAGGAGCAGCTACTCAGTCTGCCTCCCTCCCTCCCTCCCTCCCTCTCCTTCTCCCTCCCTCCCTCTCCTTCTCTCCCTCCCTCCCTCTCCCTCTCCCTCCCTCCCTCTCCTTCTCTCCCTCCCTCCCTCCCCTTCTGCCTCCCTCCCTCTCCTTCTCTCCCTCCCTCCCTCTCCTTCTCTCCCTCCCTCCCTCCCTCTCCTTCTCTCCCTCCCTCCCTCTCCTTCTCTCCCTCCCTCCCTCTCCCTCTGCCTCCCTCCCTCCCTCTCCTTCTCCCTCCCTCTCCTTCTCTCCCTCCCTCCCTCCCTCCCTCTCTTCCTCCTTCTCTCCCTCCCTCCCTCCCTCCCTCTCTCCCTCCCTCCCTCTCCCTCTCTTCCTCCTTCTCTCCCTCCCTCCCTCTCCTTCTGCCTCCCTCCCTCTCCTTCTCTCCCTCTCCCTCCCTCCCTCTCTTCCTCCTTCTCTCCCTCCCTCCCTCTCTTCCTCCTTCTCTCCCTCCCTCCCTCCCTCTCTTCCTCCTTCTCTCCCTCCCTCCCTCTCCCTCTCTTCCTCCTTCTCTCCCTCCCTCCCTCTCCCTCTCTTCCTCCTTCTCTCCCTCCCTCTCTGTGAGATCAGGGTTGAACCCAGGGGCCCTCTACAACTGTCCAACATCACCAGCCCTTTTTTAAAATGTTTTATTTTGATACTGGCCTCACTAAATCATCCAGGCTGACCTTGAACTTGTGATCCTCCTGCCTGGCCTCTCAAGTCGCTGGGATGGCAGGTGTGCGCCACAGGGCAGACTTGGCTGGTCATTTTTCGAGAAACTTTTAGGAGCAGGGTGCTCTCCTGGGTGCTCGTGGGTCCTGCCTGTGAAGCTGGCCAAGCGGAGAGGGGCTGCTCAGAGCAGAGCTCCTGGGTCCCGGGTAGGATGCGTCTGTGGGGCGCTGGAGCAGGGTGGCCTGCCACCACCGCCACATGGCGGGCGCTGAGGCCTCAGGGGAGAAAGCCTCGGATGCGTGGCAAGCTGGGGCACCTTGTGTCTGCTGCTCCCGCTCCTTCCCCAGCTACCCCTGTTCCCTGGCCTCACTCTTCCCACACCAGCCACCGGCACTTCCTCTCACTCTTCCCGCATCTACTGGTGTCCCGGAGAAGCCTCAAACTCAGCGCAAGCCTCGCTGCTGGGATCACCTGCACCCTGGTGAGGGTGACTCTGCCTCGACACCCCTCCTTCCTCCCCGTCAGGAGAGAGGTGCAGGCCTTTACAGCCTGCCCTGAGGCCTGGGCCCAGGCCACCCAAGCCACCCACCCACCTCCTAGAAGCTGCTGGGGTCTCTGGGAGAATCAGGAAGGGGCGTGGGAGGCCCGGGGAGGGCAAAGGTCTGCAGCTGAGGTGCAGCACAGAGGCCAGGAAGGCCCAGTGTGAGGCAGGCACCCAGCCTCGGGGAGCTGGCACAGGGGGTCAGGACGCCCAGGGCTGTGTGGCTTGGGACGTGCCTCGGGCCTACACCAAACCTGTCTCTGCTGCAAATGGCACCCTGTGCTGGAACGGCCCACACCTTCCCCACACTTCCCCAGCCCAGCCACAGGGACGTGGACCGTCTGTCACCTGTGAGAAGCCCAGCAGGACTCGCGCATGCCCGTCACACTCGGGATACTTCCGTGTACCCCGAGGGGCGAGGGCAGGACGTGCTATGTTACCATCTTTCCCCTCAGGGTCACATCTTCCTAAGCACAGTGTGACCGCAGCACTGGGTGCCGGGGTGTGGCCTTCAGACTTGGTACGCCCAGTCCCCGCAGCTCAGGCTTCTACAAGACTGAGCGTTTCCTTAAGATAAAGTCCTAACTGTGGGCATTCAGGTTCAACAGGGAGGGTGTGTGAGAGTGGCTTCCATGAACACGGTGCCATGTGGCCGTCCCCAGCCCTCAGGAGAAGCCCACCCACCTCAGATCCCCCGGCCTGGGCGCGTGGCTCTCTGTAGGGAAGCCCTCAGGACAGCAGGACCTCGGCTCCCTTCAGTGAGGCGGTCCTGTTGCTGACGGGCTGGAGGGTTGGGGGCGGCCGTGCTCACAGGCTCCCTCTCAGTCTTCGTGACCCAGGAGGAAGCGCACAGTGTCCTCCACAGGCAGCGGCGTGCCAACTCCCTCCTGGAGGAGCTGCGGCCAGGCTCCCTGGAGAGGGAGTGCAAGGAGGAGCAGTGCTCCTTCGAGGAGGCCCGCGAGATCTTCAGGAGCCTGGAGAGGACGGTGAGTGTGGGCCCAGCCCAGGAGGCCTCAGAGGCCGCAGAGGGAGTGAGCTGTGTCTCCCGTATGCGGCTCTGGGGGCTCCAGCCAGGTGACCGCACAGGGCCCCGGCCTGCACAGCCCTCGCCACGGGGGCCTCTGCCCTCCAAGACAGCTTCAGCTCCTCTGCAAGGTTCCCCACCTCTCCCTGGGCCCAGGAGCCCTCCAGCACACCATGTCCCTGCTCTCTGCCCCACCACGCAGACACATCTATACATGGGAACGTGTCATTCGAAAGGCACATTCCATGGGTCCCTTGGCTGCCCCAGGAAGTTGGCCTGGACCCAGGGCTGCCCATGCATCTCAGCACCACTGACAGACACAGTGAGAGGCTGGCCTGGTGGCCCTCTGCCCCAGGACCTCCCAGGGAACAGGTGTGAAGAACCTGGAGGCGTCCTGACCGCCTCCAACACGCTTGGCCGCCAAGGGCTGTCTCACTCCTGGTGTCAGGCATGGAGATGCGTGGACAGGCAGGCTGGCCACCTGCCCTCCATTCAAACTCTGCCCTTTGAATATTTTCGCCAAGAGTGGAAGTGGAGATATGATGGGCAGACTAGGACTCGGGGTGATTCCAGCTTATCGCTATAGCGACATCTCAGGAAAATGGGAGCCAGAGGAATCCTGGGTCCCCAGAGGAATCCCAGGGCCCCCGAGACCCCAGGCCCTCAGCTCGCTCTACATGAGGTTTTCAAACCAGCTAACTCAGGTCAACACACTCCCAGGGCACCGCACACCCACCGAAGCCTCACACTCGCAGGCCGCGCACCCTGTCACACCACGCCCTCCGGACACCCACGGCCCTCCCCTCCCCCCCACACACCTCACACTCACCTGGAAGTCTCCTGTCCTAGCTGAGGCCAGCTGCCCCTCCGGGCGAAGGGGTCTGTGCCCTCCTGCGGAGTGCTTCAGGCCCCCACCTGTCCCCCCACCTGTCCCCCCACCTGTCCCCCCACCGCACCCTCTGACCTTAGCTTCAGCTGGACAAAAGTTCTCCAGGAGCTGCTTTTCACCCACCAAGCGCTTGGCCGTTCCTGGAAGTCCTCTACCCACTCTGCCCCTCTGCTCATGTCACCCCCAGGGTGCACACTCACCTGTCTGCAGATGGAGGCCCCCAAACATGTGTCTGGTTCCAGGTCACAGATGGGGAGGCCAAGTTGGGACTGGACTCAAGTGTTCTGGCTTGGGAGAGAGGAACCCGTGGCCTCCGCCAGAGCTCCATGTCAGGGAATAGAGAAAGTCCCCTCCAGAGGAGGCCACCTCCTCCACAGAGGGATGACCTCTTCCCAAGTGCCCCACAGAGGCCCAGGTCCACCCCCGCCCACGCTCCCCCTGAGGGTGCCGAGGTCGCGCTCTGGGTGTCTCCCTCTGGGTGTCTCCCTCTGGGTGTCTCACGGGCTCCTCCTGTTCCCCAGAGGCAGTTCTGGACTTCCTACAACGGTGAGCAGGCCACGCACCCTCTCCAGCCCACCCTGCAGCCCTTCTCTTCGGCACACTAATGCCAGCTCACCCACAGATGGGGACCAGTGTGCCTCGAATCCATGCCAGAACGGGGGCTCCTGTGAGGACCAGCTCCAGTCCTACGTCTGCTTCTGCCTCCCCGACTTTGAGGGACGCAACTGTGAGACAAGTGAGGCCGGCCTCCTGCCCGGAGGTCGCAGACAGGGCCCTGGGCTGAGGGGAGGGGCCGGCGCAGAGTCTGTGCAGGGCTGGGGTCCACCTGGTCTCAGCCCCCGTGGGAAGTTCTAGGAGACACTGAAGGCCCCTTCCAAACTGAGAGGTCTAGGAGCCTGTGTCTCAGGATTCCATGTCCCCTTTGGAACCAGCCCTGGGAAATTCTGATAGGCCTCCATCCCCAGAGGTGAGTCAGCTGGTGACAGTCACCTTCCCATTGCTGTTACAAAGGTCAGAGGTATTTTTTCAGCTGATAAATATGAAATCATTGCCAGGCTTGTAGCTCCCCCAGATCACATCAGGCTCGGCAGCCCCCCTAGATCACACTGGGCTCAGCCATCTCCCAGATCACACTGAGTTCAGCCCCCCCAGGTCACAGTGAACTCAGCCCCCCCCCCAGGTCACACTGAGCTCAGCCCCCCCCAGGTCACACTGAGCTCAGCCCCCCCCCAGGTCACAGTGAACTCAGCCCCCCCCCCAGGTCACACTGAGCTCAGCCCCCCCCCAGGTCACAGTGAACTCAGCAGCCCCCCCAGGTCACACTGAGCTCAGCCCCCCCCCCAGGTCACACTGAGCTCAGCCCCCCCCAGGTCACACTGAGCTCAGCCCCCCCCCCCCAGGTCACACTGAGCTCAGCCCCCCCCCAGGTCACACTGAGCTCAGCCCCCCCCAGGTCACAGTGAACTCAGCCCCCCCCCCAGGTCACACTGAGCTCAGCCCCCCCCAGGTCACACTGAGCTCAGCCCCCCCCCAGGTCACAGTGAACTCAGCCCCCCCCCCAGGTCACACTGAGCTCAGCCCCCCCCCAGGTCACAGTGAACTCAGCAGCCCCCCCAGGTCACACTGAGCTCAGCCCCCCCCCCAGGTCACACTGAGCTCAGCCCCCCCCAGGTCACGCTGAGCTCAGCCCCCCCCCAGGTCACAGTGAACTCAGCAGCCCCCCCAGGTCACACTGAGCTCAGCCCCCCCCAGGTCACACTGAGCTCAGCCCCCCCCCCAGGTCACACTGAGCTCAGCCCCCCCCAGGTCACGCTGAGCTCAGCCCCCCCCAGGTCACAGTGAACTCAGCAGCCCCCCCAGGTCACACTGAGCTCAGCCCCCCCCAGGTCACACTGAGCTCAGCCCCCCCCCCAGGTCACAGTGAACTCAGCAGCCCCCCCAGGTCACACTGAGCTCAGCCCCCCCCAGGTCACACTGAGCTCAGCCCCCCCCCAGGTCACACTGAGCTCAGCCCCCCCCAGGTCACGCTGAGCTCAGCCCCCCCCCAGGTCACAGTGAACTCAGCAGCCCCCCCAGGTCACACTGAGCTCAGCCCCCCCCAGGTCACACTGAGCTCAGCCCCCCCCCCAGGTCACAGTGAACTCAGCAGCCCCCCCAGGTCACACTGAGCTCAGCCCCCCCCAGGTCACACTGAGCTCAGCCCCCCCCCAGGTCACACTGAGCTCAGCCCCCCCCAGGTCACGCTGAGCTCAGCCCCCCCCCAGGTCACAGTGAACTCAGCAGCCCCCCAGGTCACACTGAGCTCAGCCCCCCCCAGGTCACACTGAGCTCAGCCCCCCACCAGGTCACACTGAGCTCAGCCCCCCCCCCAGGTCACACTGAGCTCAGCCCCCCCCAGGTCACAGTGAACTCAGCCCCCCCCCAGGTCACAGTGAGCTCAGCCCCCCCCAGGTCACACTGAGCTCAGCCCCCCCCAGGTCACACTGAGCTCAGCCCCTCCCCAGGTCACAGTGAACTCAGCCCCCCCCCCAGGTCACACTGAGCTCAGCCCCCCCCAGGTCACACTGAGCTCAGCCCCCCACCAGGTCACACTGAGCTCAGCCCCCCCCCCAGGTCACACTGAGCTCAGCCCCCCCCAGGTCACAGTGAACTCAGCAGCCCCCCAGGTCACACTGAGCTCAGCCCCCCCCAGGTCACACTGAGCTCAGCCCCCCCCCAGGTCACACTGAGCTCAGCCCCCCCCAGGTCACAGTGAACTCAGCAGCCCCCCAGGTCACACTGAGCTCAGCCCCCCCCAGGTCACACTGAGCTCAGCCCCCCCCCAGGTCACACTGAGCTCAGCCCCCACCAGGTCACAGTGAACTCAGCCCCCCCCCAGGTCACAGTGAACTCAGCAGCCCCCCCCAGGTCACAGTGAACTCAGCCCCCCCCCAGGTCACACTGAGCTCAGCCCCCCCCCAGGTCACACTGAGCTCAGCCCCCCCCCCCAGGTCACACTGAGCTCAGCCCCCCACCAGGTCACACTGAGCTCAGCCCCCCCCAGGTCACGCTGAGCTCAGCCCCCCCCAGGTCACACTGAGCTCAGCCCCCCCCAGGTCACACTGAGCTCAGCCCCCCCCCCCAGGTCACACTGAGCTCAGCCCCCCCCCAGGTCACAGTGAACTCAGCAGCCCCCCCCAGGTCACACTGAGCTCAGCCTCCCCCCAGGTCACACTGAGCTCAGCCCCCCCCCCAGGTCACACTGAGCTCAACCTCCCCCCAGGTCACACTGAGCTCAGCCCCCCCCAGGTCACACAGGGCTCTGCCATCCTCCAGCACTGGGTTTGTTATCACGGTGCAGGACACAGAGTCAGACCGCTGCTGGGTGCCGGCTTCCAGTCACCCTGTCTAGTGGTGTCACCAACCAGGGAAGCACCCCTGAGCTGGCATCCAGGAAGCGCCCTGGGGCTCCGTCACATGGGTGTGGCTGATCCCTCTGGAGCCCCTGGAAGCCCAAGGCCTCCACCTATCCTTCACATTGTCATGGGACCTCCACCTCCCGGTGAGCCCTTGCTGAGTCTCCAGAGCCTGGGCACACACATGGAAAATGCCCACAGCAAGGAAAACTGAGGGACGGTCCCCTCCTCTGTTGGGACCAAGGGTCCAGCTGGCTCGCCCGGGCTCAAGGGCCGATCTGACCCTCTCACTGGGAAGGTCTCCATTCTGTGGACACTCTCACTGTCCCCAGAAAAGGTCCAGCTCTCCCCAGGCCCTCCTTAGCCTCCCCACAGCTGCCTGCAGAGCTGATGGTCCTGGAGCCACCCACACCCCCTGGCAGCCCCTGAAGCCGCCTGCTTCTCCTTGGGCAAGGCTGCTCCAGGTCTGGTCCTTCCTGACTGCCCACAGGCTCTGTGCCCACACTGCACACCACCCTCCACGCAGCACGAGAACAGCGGCCACTGGAGCTGTCTCTCACTGACCTTGCTAAGGCCCCTCTCAGGTTGTCCCCTCTGTCCCAGACAAGAACGCCCAACTCATCTGTGTGAACGAGAACGGCGGCTGTGAGCAATACTGCAGCGACCGCGAGGGGGACAAGCGCTCCTGCCGGTGCCACGAGGGGTACGCTCTGCAACCGGACGGAGTGTCCTGCATGCCCACAGGTACCAGGCCAGGGGCTGTGGCTGCCCATGCCAGGGAGCCAGGCACCAACCCTGGCCTACCAAGAGGTGACATGGCCTGATGTACACTGGGCTCCCACTAGGTGCCAACCACCTCTAAGGGCCCAGGCCAGAGAGGCTGCCCCACCCGAGGGCAGGCCAGTGCAATAGAGCCCAGCACAGGACCCGGGCAGCTCACCACATGGTCCTGGGCCCCTGACCGTGGCAGATGGGCCAGGGAGCCTAACAAAGCCTTGTCCCACCTGTAACACCCCCTTGTGGGGCCTCCACGGGGTTCCTGGACGCGAGTGACAGTGTCTGTACCCACTGCTGCACAATTCTGGACAACGAAACTTCCCAAAGGCATGTGCTTGTAGGAAAACGGGAATTTCCTCCAAATGAAGCTCAGGCTGATGGACTGCCATGCTCAAGTGGGGGCACCCAAACCCCGAGGCTGGCAGGCCTGGACGGGGCAGGACCTTCTCCTACAGGCAGAGACAGACAAGCGGGGTCCCAGGACATGCTTGCGCTGTTCATCTCCAGACAGAACCCCTCACCTGGGTGAAGCTCTCCCCCTGCAAAAGGCAGACTGGACCCAGTTCCAGGAAGCAGGGCCTCTGCCCTGCCCATCTCCACGGCAGGCCGCTTCCACAGTCCTGCAGCAGCCCCTGAGCCTGAAGAGAGGCCCCAGCAGGAGCCTCGGTGGAGTGGCTTCACGTCCACGTCCCCGGGGTTCAAGTGCTCTCAGCCCCTACTCGAGCACCTCCATCCCTCCTAAACGGCCACCTCTCCGGCTTTTGTTTTATGTAGCTGAATACCCATGTGGGAAAATACCTATTTTGGAAAAAAAGAATGCCAGCAACCCCCAAGGCCGAATTGTGGGGGGCAGGGTGTGCCCCAAAGGGGAGTGTCCATGGCAGGTAAGACATCCTAGGCCCACACAGACCTGGTCTCCAGCCCCCGCTTCCCCACCCCAGGGCACACGGGCTCTTGGTGGGAGCTCACTGGCCCCACGACTGAAGGGGCCCAGCCTGCCCAGCCAGCCGAGCAGGGCGGGAAGGGGAGCGAGGCAGCCCTGAGGCTACTGCAGAGGACTGTGCAAGGTGCTCCCCAGCTCGGGTCACCTGTCACCTGAGGTCTGCAGGTGCACAGCAAAAGCCCACCCTGATGTCCTCGGCCAGTACCTGAGGGACTCTGTCAGAGTCAGGCCCACACCATTTTGCTGGGGAGGGATGGTGGCGGCCCCAGGTTTCAGGTGGGGGTCCACTCAGTCCAGTGCACCCTCTGGGCTCGGGGAAAGCCAGTGGACAGGGAGGCCATGGCAACCATGTGACCTCCTGTCCAGGCCGTGCTGTTGCTGAACAGGGCGCTGCTCTGTGGGGGCACCCTGCTGGACCCTAGCTGGGTGGTGTCCGCAGCCCACTGCTTTGACAAGATCCGGAGCTGGAGGAACCTGTCCGTGGTGCTGGGTGGGTACTGCCCCGCTGCGGTCCTGAGGGAACTTCTCTAATGACCCCAGCTCAGCTGTTGAGGCTGCAAGCTCCCCACTCCCCCAAACCCCTGATCAGACGCCTGTGCGAAGGGCAGCCCTGGCGGGACCACTTGGCCACCATCCTGGTGAGCATAGGCCAGGCAGGCGCAGGAGGCACTGAGGAAGGAGACCTCGGCTCGGAGGCTCTCTGGGAAAGTGGGACCTTCTCATCCGCCCAGTTGTGGGGGGGTCCCCCACTTCCTCCTTAGGTGCCCTTGACCCTAGGTTCCAGATTCACCTGTCCACACCTTTCCACACGCCGTCTCTGGGGAGGCTCTGTGGATGACCCTGAATGCAAAGCCCCCAGGCCCAGAGGAGGCTCAGGTGCCCGGGTGCAGAATGGCCACACCCCCACCCACGGGCTCCTGACCAGAGGGTGAGGTGAGCGAGAGCTCGGGGTGTCCAGGCCTGATGTGGGAAAGCTGTGGCTTCCCCACAGGCGAGCATGACCTCAGTGAGGACGACGGGGACGAGCAGGCCCGGTGGGTGGTGCAGGTCATCATTCCCGACAAGTACATCCTGGGCAAAACTGACCATGACATCGCACTGCTCCGCCTGCACCAGCCCGTGACCCTCACTGACCACGTGGTGCCCCTCTGTCTGCCGGAGAGGGCCTTCTCCGAGAACACGCTGGCCAGCATCCGCTTCTCGTGGGTCAGCGGCTGGGGCCAGCTGCTGGACCGTGGTGCCACGGCCCTGGAGCTCATGGCCATCGAGGTGCCCAGGCTGATGACCCAGGACTGCCTGGAGCAATCCAAGCAGAGGCCGGACTCCCCAGTGGTCACAGAGAACATGTTCTGTGCCGGCTACCTGGACGGCAGCAAGGACGCCTGCAAGGGGGACAGCGGGGGCCCCCACGCCACACGCTACAGAGGCACGTGGTACCTGACGGGTGTGGTCAGCTGGGGAGAGGGCTGCGCTGCCGCCGGCCATGTCGGGGTGTACACCCGGGTCTCCCAGTACACGGAGTGGCTCCACAGGCTCATGGACTCCAAGCCCCAGCTGGGCATCCTGCGGCGAGCCCCATTCCCCTAGCTCCTGGGGAAGCCCAGCCCTGCCCTGGGGACGCTGCTGCCACTGGCACTGTGTGGAGCTGCCCTGCATCAAGTCCCACCCTCCCCACGCTCTTGGTGCCAGGGAGAGAAAGGCAGAGGCCCAGAGAGCGAGGGACAGTCAGGAGAGGCAGGTGGCCAGCCCAGGGTGCCGGGCAGTCCTGAAGGAGGGCTGCAGAAGACCTGGCCGCCCCGCCTGGCCCCCCAGCACCCCGTCTGTGCGTGCCCTGCCTCTGAGACTGCACGGCTGTGTACACATGTGTACACACGGCAGGGGGGGGGGTGCTCTGAGGGCTGTGGCTCACTTTGCCTTTCTGTGTCGGTGTCTCACCCTCTTTCCATTAAACGCGAAGCACCTCGGGCTGGCAGAGCCTCCCTGGGCGTGTTCTAGCATAAAGTGTGTGTGTGTGCGGCACAGGTGCACCTGCTTCCTGCCCAGGGGCACACTGGCTCCACTCCTGCATCCCGGGGCTGTCTGGGCAGGTCGCAGAGACCCTTGGTGTCCGGTGGCCTCTTCTTCCACGTTTCAGCATTACAGAGAGGAGCGCTCCCCATGGAGGTGGTCGAGAAGAACGAGTGCTCTGATGTGAGGCTGCCGCCCCGCACACAGGTGCCCAGGGGGATGGAGCCAGCAAGTTCCACTCCTGCTACCCCAGGGCCAGTGAGCCTCAGGCCACGGGTGGCCTTGACGGGGAGAATAGGAACCAACCAACAGGGAGACAGGGGGCTGGCCAGCTGGCCCCCTTGAGCCCAGGTGAGGGTGGCTGACCCCAGACATGACCGGCACCCACCTGCGTGGGGCTACCTCTCCGCCTCCCGTAGAGCACAGCGCCAGTAATGGTAGTGTCTTGCGGCATTGGTTCAGAGTGGGCCAGGGGTGCCCAGTCCGCCGTGGCCTGGGCTACGCCTGCCAGCTGTGTTTCTCAACAGCTGTATTCAGATGCACATCATCGATGGTCCATGGAGAGGCTAGGACAAAGGCCATCCAGCCAAAGGGGACCTGACCCACAAAGCCAGATGTATTTGGTGTCAGGACCTCTGCAGGAAAGATCTGCTGGCCCAGGCCAGGCTAACTCCTGACAATCCCCCAAGCCATGAGCCGACCTTGGGAGCAGCATCCGGCCAGAGCTCCTGGAGGTCCACTGAGCCTCTGCTCTCGGCATGGTCACTGTCTTCTGTGAACCAGGAGCCCACCTGCATGCCTGTCCCGAGGACAGGATCAGTCCAGGAAGAACAGGCACTGAAGGCACACTGCCGGACGTCTCCTGTGTTTTCCAGGCTCAGCCGTTCTGCAACCAAATGGTCAGGGCCTCAGCCTGGTGCGGCCGCAGAAACTGCTGAGGCCCCTCGAAAGTGAACACTGGCAGGACCCCTCCTCCTAGGAAGAAGGGGACCATAGGCCAGGACCCTGGCCAGGAGCCCACCCAAACCTGTGCAAGGGAGAGACAGGGAGGTCACTGGATGCTGAGTGGAGCCCTGGCCCAGCCTCAGTTTCCCAAACCTCAGGCTCAATGCAGGCCCCACCTCATAGGCTGCCATGCACGGGCACTGCTGAGCCCGAAGACCAGACGCTCAGTGGGCCCTGCTCGCTTGTACCCTGGTTTCTGAGGGTGGGCCTGGGAGAGGGGGGACAGAGGAGGAGCTCCCAGAGCCAGTGTCACTGCTCGGTCCCACTCCCAGAGTACGGGTCAGCCCCGAGCGTCCCACCGTCCGTTCACAGAACCGGGTCTCCACACTCTTGCGCAGCCGAGGCAGCACCCAGCGGGGCAGCAGCCAGGCACTGCTGCTGCCAGCTCCACTGTCCTTCCCAGGGCCAGGTGCTGACGCAGCCCGGTGTGTGGCAGTGACCACTCAGCCAGACTCCGGCTCCCAGCCTCGGCACCAGCATTGTCTGTCCATCCCACGAGGTGGTGTTCACAGGACCTGGAGGCAGAGTGAGGAGCCAGACAGAACCCCCTTGCCTGCAAGGCTACGTGCCAACGGCCTCGCACAGGAGTGACCGCTGACCAGGCACGAGGGCTGCAGCAGTTAGGAGCCTCACTCCTGCCCATCCTCTGCGATCACAGAGCACCCGCGGGGCACAGACTCTGATGAGGATGAGGTCATCTCTGGCCTCCCCAGCAGCTTGCTCTTCCTCTGGCAGGTGGGGACTGGGTGACCATGGTCCCCACAAGCCCAGTGTTGCTCTTTCTTCCAGGAGGCTGGAGAGCAGAATCTCAGCTGTGCCTCTGGCTCCTCATCTGGCCATTGAGTACAGAAACACCTGGGCCTGATGCTATGAGGAGGTTTCTGGGACCAGGAGCAGCCCTGCCCTGGCCTGCGCCCCATTCCACGCACACACTCCCAGCAGCTCCCAGGGTCCGGCCAGAGAGCTGAGCTGCTTCCTCTGTCACAGACCTGAACACCCTTGCCTTCCCCACCCCAATCCCAGGGTCACTCTGTGCAGAAGCTACTTCTAGGACCTAAATGGATACGAATGAAACCAAGATGAGGTCATAATTATTCTCCAGAGGTGACCAGTACCAAACAAGCGTGCAGGGCCCTCGACCTCCACCCTGGACCTGCTGTGAAGCCAGCAAGGCCCAACAGGGCAGGCCAGCTTCTCTTCCCGTTGGCCCTCTTGGACACCATGTGAGTGAGGAACAAACTGTGTCAACCCAATGCCATTTCAGGGTCACTTGTCCTCTGATAGCCACATGGTGACAACGTGCAGTCTTGTCCAGGGAACACTGGTCCCCCAAACCTGACCCACACCTGGGGGCCTGCCTGAGCCAGCCAGGGGCCCCTAGAGCCTGGGGGAAAATCCCACTCCACCCGAGGGCCATGACAGGCCTCTCCTCTATCTCCAACTGGGTTTCTGTTCTGGAGAATGATCAGAAAACTACCCTGTTGCCAAGGGGGTGAAGAGTAAGTAAGAGACATGCGCATCGGAATCCACAAAAGGGACACAAACGAGGTCCTCTCCTCTCCTGAAACCAGGAATGGATGCAGCCAGCCCTGCTGGGCCGTGTTTCCAATGATGACAAGGTTGGCCGTGGCCTCTGCAGCCACCCACTTGCCTGGGGAAGGCAGGGGCCAGTGACCACAGGCCCAGTCTCCTGCCCTGCCCTCTCCACAGCCCGAGCTCCAATCAGGAGGCCAAGATAAGCAGAAGGACAATAGCCACCTGGGGCCAGGCTGAATGAACCTTGACCCGGCACCCATCACAGCAGGGACGAAGCCACTGTCTTTGGCCACACCATGGGGAGCCTGCTGCACCTCGGCCTGCTCAGCGCCATCCTGGCCAGCCTCCTGGTGCCTGGGAGAAGCGGTGAGTGCCCTGCCCTTTGCGCTGCAGGATGGCCCCTGGAGGAGGGGAGGGCCGAGGGTAGGCAGTGGGGGAATGTGCACAGGGTGCTCTAGCCCGGCACAGGCTGGCTGACCTTCCCAGCCAAGGGTACAGTTGGGGCCACTGCGGCTCCTGCCGGAGAGTCAGATGGGCAGATGGGGGGTCACGGGATAAAAACACAAGAGGAGACAGAGAGAGAAGGGAGGGAGTGGAACAGCAGGACAAAGCCGAGGTGAGCAGAGACGGGCAGAGGTGAGGACACGCAGGGCAGAGGTGCTGTGGGGAGGCAGGCAAAGACAGTCCAGCCGCCACTCATGACTCCCACTGGGAGGGGGCGTCCAGGCCCCAGGCCCCAGAGGAGGCCTGAATTTAAAATGGAACAGGTCCAGCTCACAGGGTGCCAGCTGCGTCCAGCACAGCCACTAGGCTGAGCCACCTGCGTTTCCATGTCCACACTCGCAACAGTGGTCTGGTCCAGCTTTGGCCTGACTCAGAATGTGGCAGTAAGCCCTCCTAGGTACACCAACACCAAGAGACAGGCCCGTCCCAGGACTGCGGTGCCAGGCAGCTGGGAAAGCAAACCGCACAGTGGACCAGGCCGAGAAGCGGCCCCGTCTGGGCCTGGTGTGGACCCTCTAGTGACTCCTTTCAAACCACCAGCCTAGTTTCCCTCAATTCAGAAAGTGAGACCACTGGCCGGCACTGGGTCTGACCAAGAAAGAGTCAGAGTCCTCAGAGGGCCTAACTGCGTCCAGAGGGCTGGGCCAGAGGCTGGCCGTGCACTCCCGTACTCCCCACGCATCTCCTCAGGCCGGGCGGTGGAGACTCAGCTACAACAAGGAAGACTGTCTTTTTGCACAAGGATGCATTCCAGTTGAGAGGGCAACAAACCTGCAGGCGTGTAGAATCAGACAGTGGTGCTGTTCAAAAAACAGCAGGGAAAGGGGTCGAAAGATGTGGATGGGGATAACTTTAGAGCCAGTGGTGAGGGATGGAGTGAGCCACATGGTATTCAGGGAAAGAATGCTCTACAGGGAAGGTGGCCAGTGCAAAGGCCCTGGGGCATGAGAGTGGTGGGCACAGTCTAAACAGGAAATGGGCCAGCATGGTGGGAGAGACGGGTGCAAGGGAGCCTTGAAGGGAGGAAATCCAAGAGGCCCAGCCGTGGGATCAAAGACCTCTGGTTCTAGCTCGAGGCCAGCAGGCAGCTGTGGCTCCTTCTTGGCTTCCTCAGGCATCATGCCCTCGCCCTGTGCCTTGCACTTCCTCCTCCCAGTTCAAGCTCCCAGGTACTACTGTACCTTCACCAAAAGGGAAGAGGCAGGAAGAGGTGTGGATCAGGTGGGGCCTGGTGGAACAGCCTGGGAAACTCAGGGAGGGGTCCAAGAAGGGCGTGGCTCCTGCAGGATGGTGAGCTGCTCCAAGGACCACAGGGACTGTTTCTTGAGCAGGCCTGTGAGCTATCGCTACAGCTCTGGCAATGCAGAGGGAAAACCAGCATATGTCCATTTGGCTTCAAGGAAGCAGGCTGCACAGAAAGGAGGAGGGACCCCAGATCAGTGTGCCAATGTGTGTGCATTAGAAGGTCAGGGCACGGGTTAGGACGTGGGTCTTCCGCCCACAGCAGGTCCACAGGTTGCAGTTTGGGGAATGCTGGTCAGGGCTTGGATATTCCTGGTGCCTCAAGGAACCAGGAAGAGGCTAAGGGGACAGGCACTCCACTCTCACACCTCCCTCAGTGGCTAAGGATAGTACTGAGCCCTGTGTGGTGTGCAGGTGGCAGGATACTGCCTCCTGGAGACAGCAGTGTGTACAGATTCGAGGACCCACATTTGGGCTCTGCTTCAAAGCAAGCACTTGATGGTGGGAGAAACAAGTCTGAACCTGGCTTTATTGGGATAACATAGGTGTCCTTAAAAGGGGGGGATTTAGGGAAAAAAGTGATGAGGTAAGAACAAGGCTGACGTTTACAGAGCACCTGCTGTGTACCAGACCCGGCACAGGAGGTTTCACACCCTCTATGGAACTCAGAAGTAGGTCAATAAATGCAGTACATGGCAGAGGTGTATCTGAAACTCTGCTTGATCTGTTTTGTACATTCTGGACACAAGGAGCTTGGTGTTCTGAGACAAGGGGTGACAGGGGCCACAGTGAGACATGAAAACGTGGAGCTCAGAACAAGTCATTACTACAAGTAGCACCTGGAGAGTTGTCCTTTTTGTGGTGAGACCCTGAACTCTTCAGTGGGAGGAAGTTTAAGAAACAGGACAGAGGGTCAAGAAAAGAATCTGAGGTCCTCCTGGTCCATCTAGTAGTCTTGGGTTTGTTGTCTCTGCTCAGCAAAGAATTGAAGAACAGGACACAGATAGCAAGCAAGCAGCAGGTTCATTGCAAAAGTGACAGAGACAGACCTCTCTGAAGGGGCCCTGGAGCGAGAAGTCCTATGGGGAGTGTTGGCCTGTTCTTTTTATGGTCCCTGCAATTTCCTCCTTCCCTTATCTCCTCCCTGTGCACACCCACCTCACTATTGTTCATGAGTGCCCTCTACCCTGTCCACACATCTATTTTAGTTTTTCTATTGGATCCCCTGCTTGGGGCACAAATACAGAAGTGTCTGTCTGACTGGGTCCCTGCTGTGTCCACAAGCACTTTCATCAAGCAGGAAGTTGAACTCATCAGAAGACCCTCTCCATGCTCCCTTGGTCTGGCCCTACCTTGACCTCCTCACTCACCATCTTGCCCTGCCTACTGACACCCTCTACATCCCCCTCACTCCCATGTCACAAAGAAAAGAGCAGGAGCAGGAGACAGAGAGGCAAAAGCAGATGGGAACTAGGCGCACCTCTGTAATCCTAGTGACTTGGGAGGCTGAGGAGGGGATCACGAGTTCAAAGCCAGCCTCAGCAACGGCAAGGTGCTAAGCAACTCAGCGAGACCCTGTCTCTAAATAAAATACAAAATAGGGATGGGATGGGGCTCAGTGGTTGAGTGCCCCTGAGTTCAATCCCTGGTACCCCACCCAAAAAAGGCAGGTGGGAACCCAGGGTCCCCCACACAACATGGGAGGGACAAAGATGAACTGACCCAGGGCACTGAAGTTAGCTGATCACAGTTCATGTCTTTGTCATGGAATCAATTTAGTGGGTATTTTAAAAATGAAATAAAATAGAATCAAATAGAAAAAAAACTGTAGCAAGTACTATTTCGTAGAAAATAGAGAAGTACCACTTCTTAAAGCCTGTTTTAATTCTGTGTCCTGACTTTATATACATTATAGGTCAAGATCAAACCCGCTCATAACTCCCCACTCAACCAAAAGAGGCCCTGAAGGGCGATGGGCCTGGGTGGGGCAGAGGTAGCACTAGGAAGTGGCCTAAGGGTACACCTGATGGAAGCCCTCTGAGCCAGGAGCTTGCCAAGGAGAGCTTGGGTGGCTCTGCAGAGAGGGCCATGCAGGTGAGCTCCGGGCTGTCCCCTGGATGGGGGCTTCCCCCAGGGCATGTTAGGAGCGGAGAGGGAGACGGGCTGAGGAAGGAGTGCTCAGCCTCTGGAGGTGCGGAGGTGGTGGTACCACAGGATGGGGGCACCAGGTAAATGGAGAGACACTGATTTGTGCCCTTCCTTGTCCTCTAGTGTTCATTAACCGGGAACAAGCCAACAACGTCCTGGTGAGGACCCGGAGAGCAAATTCACTTTTTGAAGAGATGAAGAAAGGAAACCTCGAAAGAGAGTGTTTGGAAGAGACTTGCTCTTATGAAGAAGCTCGCGAAGTCTTCGAGGACTACGACCTGACGGTGAGGCGCCCCGCACCGGAGGGCACTGGGGCGGCGGGCGGGGGGCCCTGGGCTGAGCTATCAGGCTCCGTGCTGTCCCCTCGGCGGGGCTATCCGGGCTCCGTGCTGTCCCCTCGGTGGGGCTATCGGGGCTCCGTGCTGTCCCCTGAGTGGGGCTATCCGGGCTCCGTGCTGTCCCTCAGCGGGGCTATCCGGGCTCCGTGCTGTCCCCTGAGTGGGGCTATCCGGGCTCCGTGCTGTCCCTCAGCGGGGCTATCCGGGCTCCGTGCTGTCCCCTCGGCGGGGCTATCCGGGCTCCGTGCTGTCCCCTGGGCGGGGCTATCCGGGCTCCGTGCTGTCCCCTGGGCGGGGCTATCGGGGCTCCGTGCTGTCCCCTGAGTGGGGCTATCCGGGCTCCGTGCTGTCCCCTGAGTGGGGCTATCGGGGCTCCGTGCTGTCCCTCAGCGGGGCTATCGGGGCTCCGTGCTGTCCCCTCGGTGGGGCTATCGGGGCTCCGTGCTGTCCCCTGGGCGGGGCTATCCGGGCTCCGTGCTGTCCCCTCGGCGGGGCTATCCGGGCTCCGTGCTGTCCCCTGGGCGGGGCTATCCGGGCTCCGTGCTGTCCCCTGGGCGGGGCTATCCGGGCTCCGTGCTGTCCCCTGGGCGGGGCTATCCGGGCTCCGTGCTGTCCCCTGAGTGGGGCTATCCGGGCTCCGTGCTGTCCCCTGAGTGGGGCTATCCGGGCTCCGTGCTGTCCCCTGGGCGGGGCTATCCGGGCTCCGTGCTGTCCCCTGAGTGGGGCTATCCGGGCTCCGTGCTGTCCCCTGGGCGGGGCTATCCGGGCTCCGTGCTGTCCCCTGGGCGGGGCTATCCGGGCTCCGTGCTGTCCCCTGAGTGGGGCTATCCGGGCTCCGTGCTGTCCCCTGGGCGGGGCTATCCGGGCTCCGTGCTGTCCCCTGAGTGGGGCTATCCGGGCTCCGTGCTGTCCCCTGAGTGGGGCTATCGGGGCTCCGTGCTGTCCCCTGGGCGGGGCTATCCGGGCTCCGTGCTGTCCCCTCGGCGGGGCTATCCGGGCTCCGTGCTGTCCCCTGAGTGGGGCTATCCGGGCTCCGTGCTGTCCCCTGAGTGGGGCTATCCGGGCTCCGTGCTGTCCCCTGAGTGGGGCTATCCGGGCTCCGTGCTGTCCCCTGAGTGGGGCTATCGGGGCTCCGTGCTGTCCCCTGAGTGGGGCTATCGGGGCTCCGTGCTGTCCCCTGAGTGGGGCTATCCGGGCTCCGTGCTGTCCCCTGAGTGGGGCTATCCGGGCTCCGTGCTGTCCCCTGAGTGGGGCTATCGGGGCTCCGTGCTGTCCCCTGGGCGGGGCTATCGGGGCTCCGTGCTGTCCCCTGAGCGGGGCTATCGGGGCTCCGTGCTGTCCCCTGAGTGGGGGCTATCGGGGCTCCGTGCTGCCCCCTGAGTGGGGCTATCCGGGCTCCGTGCTGCCCCCTGAGTGGGGCTATCCGGGCTCCGTGCTGTCCCCTGGGCGGGGCTATCCGGGCTCCGTGCTGTCCCCTGGGCGGGGCTATCCGGGCTCCGTGCTGTCCCCTGGGCGGGGCTATCCGGGCTCCGTGCTGTCTCCTGGGCGGGGCTATCGGGGCTCCGTGCTGTCCCCTGGGCGGGGCTATCGGGGCTCCGTGCTGTCCCCTCGGCGGGGCTATCCGGGCTCCGTGCTGTCCCCTGAGTGGGGCTATCGGGGCTCCGTGCTGTCCCCTGGGCGGGGCTATCCGGGCTCCGTGCTGTCCCCTGAGTGGGGCTATCGGGGCTCCGTGCTGCCCCCTGAGTGGGGCTATCCGGGCTCCGTGCTGTCCCCTGAGCGGGGCTATCCGGGCTCCGTGCTGTCCCCTGGGCGGGGCTATCGGGGCTCCGTGCTGTCCCCTGGGCGGGGCTATCCGGGCTCCGTGCTGTCTCCTGGGCGGGGCTATCGGGGCTCCGTGCTGCCCCCTGAGTGGGGGCTATCGGGGCTCCGTGCTGTCCCCTGGGCGGGGCTATCGGGGCTCCGTGCTGTCCCTCAGCGGGGCTATCGGGGCTCCGTGCTGCCCCCTGGGCGGGGCTATCGGGGCTCCGTGCTGTCCCCTGGGCGGGGCTATCGGGGCTCCGTGCTGCCCTGGGCTGATCCATCCGGATCCGCGCTGCGCTGTCCAGTGTCGCGCCGCAGCGCCGGGCTGGCCAGCAGGCCTTCGCTGGACCCTGCAAGGCGCTCCTTCTGGCCTCCCTGCGGCACCTCTCGGGTGGGAAACCGCCGGAGGGACATAAGTGTGGCGAAAGCGACTTGTAACATAACCGGCCACTCAACACCGCGGCGGGGGCCCACGACCGTTGCCTAGCAGCTAGCGGAGGGCTGGCTGGCGCGCGGGCGCGGGCACGGGCACCGGAAGGGGCGGGGCCTCAGCCGGCCGGAAGCGAAGCGCTCAGGGGTCCTAGCGGGGCTGCGCGGGCGCCGGAAGGGGCGGGGCCTCGGCCGGACGGAAGCGCACCCCCTGAGCCCGCCGGGCTGCGCGCCGAGGCCGGCGGGCCCAGGTTGGCTGCCGTCCGCGGGGCGGTCCGAGCCCCCATGTGCCTCGCTTGCCCGCCGCGGCCCACGCTCAGCGCTGGTCAGCTCGGGAGGGAGCGGCGAGAGCCCCGCGGGTGCGGGCGGCCGCCCCTGACGCCACGCGGCGGCGCCGCTCCCCGCGAGGGACATCCGGTGCGCCCAGAGCGTGGTGGCTCGGGAGAGCCGAGCTGTCCAGCCTTAAGGTCACTGCGGCCCAGACGCCTGCGGGGGCCCGCGTAGAGGAAGCAGCGTCCTTGGCGCCTGGTGCCGGAGGGTCGTCCCGGGTGGGCGACCCCAGGCTTCTGCGCCGAGAGGAGAGAGGGACCCAGCGCAGGAAAGCTGCCCGCCCTGGCGGGGTCTGGAGGCCACCCGGGGACCCACCTGCCCCCCTTAGCACCCAGCCGAGCAGATGAGGTTGGGCCGAGGTTGCGGCTCCCGCAGCCCCATCGTCCCCCGCGGGACGATCCTGCCTTTGTGCAGGAGCTTGCGGGGCACCTCATCCTAACCGTGACAAGAGCCCCTGTGCACACAGGGAAAGTTGCGCACCTCGGCTTCGGGTCCTGCCCCATCCCACAGCTGATGAGCGTGGACATCAGCTGGGTCCCGTGTTTCTCCAAAGACTCCCATAACGTGAGAAGAAATTCTATTTCCTGCCATGGAACTCAAAGGAGGACAATGCAGTAATTACGAATATACTCGAAAGCACAGTAGTTGGCACTTTCACCTAGAGAATAACAACACTTCAAGGTGTGTCTCCCGCATCTTTGCATTTCTGCAAAAGAAAGTGGTCTTCAAGGGAATTCTTGTGTTGCTGTCCATTTGAGGACTGTAGTTCATTTCAACCACCAGAAGGGAGAAAAATAATCAAGAATTCTTTTTTATTCTTACCAGATAAATAATGTTTATTTATTAAGAAAATAATTTCAGGACTATTTTCATTTTAAGTATTTGTTTAATACAGGTAAATATAAAAAGTATTCAAGGATAATAAAAGTGGGCTGGAGTGTAGTTTAGTAGTACAGCATGAACCAGCATGTGCAAGACCCTAAGCTTGATCTCCAGCACCAAAAATAAATAAGTCTTATGGTTTGGATGTGAGATGTCCCAAAAAAACACATGTGTGAGACAGTAAGAAGGTTTGAAGGAGAAATGATTAGGTTGTGAGAGCCTTAACCCAATTGATGAATTAATCACCTGATGGGATTGAGTGATAATTGAAGGCAGGTTGGGTGTGTCTGGAGGAGGTAAGGCATTGGGTGTTGGGAGCTGCCCCTTACCCTTGAGTGATGAGAATGTGGATATGTGGCAAGCCAGCCATGGGCTGTGTGTCTGTGTGTGTGAACTGTGAGCACTGAGCGCACAAAGTGGGCTGAACCGTTGCCCCTCTGTTTGGGCGGGCCTCACTCTGCTCTTTTCTCTTGCTCTGCCTGTGATCCCCACACGGCTCATGATATGGGCAGGGAGTTCCTAGATATCAGTTAATCTGAAGACAACAGACATCATGAAGCTTGACTCAACCCCCTGAAACCTGACCCCTTGCCTCATTTGAATGGCTTCTCCCCAATAAAAGGGGTCAGCACGTGCGCCTTGGCTCTCTCTTTCATTGGACCCCTAAGGTCAGAGGAGCCGTCACAGGACACAAAGAAAAAGATATTTCTCTGTCTCTGTGTGATTATTTTGTGCAGCCCAGTTCACCTAGAGTGACTCTGAGTATTTTAGTCATGGAACGCGACAATTGGGGGCATGGTTTGGGTATATATTTGTGCCTGGCAAGTGGAGACCTCTCTCTGCTATCTGATCATTGTGTGAGCTGCTTCCCTCGGCCACACTCTTCCTCCATGATGTTCTGCTTCACCTTCAGCCCTGAGGAATGGAGCTGTCTATGGATTGAGACCTCTGAAGCTGATCCCGCAAATAAACTTTTCCTCCTTAATTGTGCTAGTCATTCTTTTAGTCACAGCAGCAAAAAATAAATAAATAAATAAAACAAATAAATACCAGGAGTGGGGTCATTGCTGTCACTAACCTGCCCATGTGGTTCAGAACCTTTTGGGCCTTTTTGGAATTAGTGGAAGGAATTCTGAGATGTATAACAGTACAAGCTGGAAATGTTTTAGATTGGTAGAAGCTGAGCTTAATGGCCAATTCTGTTGGGAGCTCAGAAGACCAGAATGTCAATACGACAGTGGTCATTGAAGACAGGGCTCGGGATGGTTCATGAAAGGACTCTAATGGAATTTGGAGTAGAGGCCATGCATGTTATGTTCTGGCTGAGAAGTTGTCTGCATTTTGCTGGTGCCCTGAGACTTTCTGTGAGGCTGATTTTAAAAGTCATGGACTTCTTAATCTGGTGGAAGAAATTTCTAGACAGCAGAGTAATGAAGGAGACGCAGAGGCAGGAAAGGTGGGCAGAGTGGCTACTTGTCCAAGAGGCCACGTTTATTTATACCATTAGGTTGCATTAGGTCATTAGTATCACAACTACATTGTTGTTCAGAGTATCAGTAAGGTTGCTTATTCTGCAGTTACACTTCAGAATTACAATATGCAGTGTTAGCAACTTTGTGCAGTTTTCAAGAAAGTCCATTGTCTGAAGTTACTGTTGGGTGGGCAGCTCCAGGAGCACCAGCGCTTGGTGAAACATTGTAATTATCTATCAAACAAGTTCTACTATTCCCAGGAGCTACGTTCCTACAATCAAGGTGGAGGCTTGATGAGGCTCTAACACAGAGACTTCTCAGGGCATTGCCATACCAGCTAGACATTAGCTATATTATTAGATCCTAAGAGAGATTACAGGGCATTCTAAGGGTGGGAAACAGGGTGTCTGTTACCTCCCCCCCTCGCCACCCTGGGAGCTTGCTCACCAGGGGAACGCTTCCCTGTACATTTCCACGCTCAGAATCCCTGCAGCCGAGCATTCAGGCAGTGGCATGGATGTTGCTGATGGCTTTCAGCCAAAATTTATTATGATATTCAGGAGCAGAAAGCAGAGCAGAAAGATTTGAAAAACTTGAAAGGTGGGAGTAAAACTGGGACAAGGAATTTGCAGTTTTTAAAGACTTTACCACAACTATGGAAATGTTAAGGACTTTGCCCAGAGACCAAAAGAAAGATGGCTTGGGGGCATCTCAGGGTCTGGCAAGACCACACCCATCTCAGACTCAGGGGAGTAAAGGTAAAAATTCTCTCGAGAAGAGACCAGTAGGGAAACCTTGCACAAGGAGGCCCGGGAAGTGTTTTCAAGGAGCTCAGACACTCAGAGGCTGCTGCAGCCAGGGTCCCTGGAGGGTTGGCTGCTGCTGGGGATGGTGGCAGGCCTTGGTATAAGCCATGGAGTTAGGGCTCGTGGAGGCTTCCACCAATGTTTCGAAGGAAGGCCTGGGAAGCCAGAGGAAGTGCCCCAGAGCTGGAGTCCCTGTGGGCAGCCCCTGAAAGGGCAAAGCGAAGATGTGAGAAGGAAGCTGAAGCTGCAGTGGAGACCCGGAGATTAAAAAATGCCAGCAACATGGGACACTGACCAAGGAAAGCTGCAGGAACAGAGACAAACCAACAGAAAGGCCACTTGGACTGCAACAAGACCCAGGGTGGAGCTCCGCAAGCCCTTTGGACAGAATGTCACCATGCCACGTGCCCCAGATGGCGTAAGTGGAGCAGCAGGACTTGTGTGCCCAGCTGGATTTTGATCTTGCTTTGGTCCTATCCCTCTTTCTATGCCTCTATTTTTTTGTGAAGGGAATGTTCACTGTGTACCTTTATATATTGGATACTTGTAAATCACTTTTGATTTTTTTACAGGAATTCATGATGCATGTTTGCCCTGAGTCTCAGGAGACTTTGGACTTGAACTTTTGGGCAACCTTGGAACTGTAGAGACAATGGGGACTCTTGGAAGTGGACTAGATGTATTTTGCATTGTGATATGGTCACGAACTTTGGGGGCTCAGAGGTGGAATGTTATGGTTTGGATGTGAGGTGTCCCCCAAAAGCTCATGTGTGGGATGATGCAAGAGGAGAAATGACTGGGCCCAATCTGTGAGTTGGTCACCTGATGGGATTAGTTGAGTGGTAGCAGAAGGCAGGTTGGTTGTGGCTGGAGGAGGTGGGCATTGAGGGCGTGACTTTAGGGAATAGATTTGTATCTGGCAAGTGAAGAGTCTCCCCTTTCTCTCTCCCTCTCCCTCTCCCTCTCTCTCCTTTCTGATCATCATATGAGCTGCTTCTCTCTGCCACACTCTTCCACCATGATGCTCTGCCTCACATTGAGCCCTGAGGAATAGAGCCTGCTGTCTATGAACTGAGGTCTCTGAAACTGTGAGCCTCAGGTCAACTTTCCCTCCTCTGTAATTGTGCTGGTCATTTCTTTTAGTTGCAACAGCAAAAAGGCTGACTAAAACAATAAGGAATGATGAAGAAAACTGCAACGCTTATCCAAGTTCAAGTTCACCGTTTTCACTCAGCATTATCTCCCAACACTCTTCTGTAGAGCTACCATACTTACATTCTAAAAAGATGATTATATGGGGAAGTCACTATCCTCATGTATTGGCAACTGAGTTATTTTTAAATATCACTGTATTTCTTCTGGATTCTATTTTCTAAGTAAACCTTACAAATTTAAAAGAGTGAGCTCATGTAATGTTTTCTGGTCATAACGGAATTAAACTAAATGATCAGTATAGAAATATCTCCAAGTATTTGGAAGTTAGCACATGTATAAATAATTCAGTGCCCCTGGGTCCAATTGCCAGTATCAAAACAACAAAAAACCGTCTCATGAATCTAGACGTAAAACTTCACGATGAAGAACAGTCGGCAGGCTGTGAGTGAAAGGGAGTGAAATCCAGTGTGACGGGGGCACCTTGACAGGACAACCAGTGTCGTGGAGCTGAGTGGGAGAAGTGAGTGCTTTCCTGCTGCCTGTTCATCCCCGGCTCCTGCTTCCACTGTGCTGGAGTCCCAGCCACAGCAAGTCTTACAGGAAGTCAGGAGTAAAGCTGTCCTTGTGTCACAGTGGGCAAAGGTGTGACATGCAGTCGAGGGGAGAAATAAAGAATGGCCATGCACTGATGCCCCTTTCAATACTTTATTCACTCAAATCACTTAATACAATTTCACTCCATAGTTTCTTTTTTTTCAATATTTTTGTAGTTGCAGATGGACACAATACCTTTATTTATTTTTTTGTGGTTCCCAGGATCAAACCCAGTGTCTCAAGCATGCTAGGCAAGCACTCTACCACTGAGCCACAACCCCGGCCCACTCTATAGGTTCTTAATCAGGGAATGACAATCCTTAATGCTGGGCACTGCAGTAGACATAATCAGTTCAAAGCAAGCAATTCTTAGTTAACTCTAAGCACTGCAAACACACTTAGTCACGACAGACCTATCACAGACAGTCCCTCTGCAGGCTGAGCTTAAGTGCTAGATTTAAAGTCTTGAGTCTTAGGTCTTAAACCCAGCAGATGCCCACTCACCCTGTCCAGGCCAGGAACCGATAGCTTCTCCTGGGGTGGAGCTGACGGTTGGTGAGGAGAGGGTGTTAGGAGAGGTCGCTGTTCTCACCAGGTCAGGAGGCTGCTGTAGAGTTTGAGAGCCATGAGGACAACACAGAGGATCAGGCAGATGATGAGAAGAGCTGGGCTGTCTGTCCAGGTGCTCACCAGGCTCTCAGGCTGTGTGCGTCAGTGTCAGCTGGCTGGATGTCCTTTTGTTCCATTATTCATACTAAATCTTGGAGCTTCTGCGTGCATTTAGGATCCCTATCAGCTGTTACCAGGTTTCTTAGTGACAACTTACATCTTAGAGAGGACATATGTCTGGTGGTGTCTACCCTGATACCCTTCTGGCTGTTATCAGGGTTATTACAAATGACACATGACTTCACCCTCTTACCTAGGTTGTGGAAAGTGACTTGTTTTTAACCAGATATGCTTGATGACATATCAGAGAGCTCTGAGACTTGCCAGGTTTATTTTAAAATGGAGTTTTAAAATGGGCTTGTTTAGGCCAAGGCCTAAGGCCATTCTTACACCCTGTTTTCAGACAGCATAGCCATTTGCATAGAAAACACCAAACACACCAAAAGAATGATTGGGTTGTTTTTTTGTTTGTTTTGGTTTTGTTTGATTTGGGTTTTGTTTGTTTGAGGATCAACCTATGGGTGCTTTTGTGAACTGAGCCACAGCCCAGCCCTGATTAAAATATTTTATTTAGAGACAGGGTCTCGCTAAATTGCTGAGGGCCTCACTAGGTTGCTGAGGCTGGCTTTGAACTTGTGCTCCTCTTGCCTCAGCCAAAAGAAGGATTCATAAAAGAAAATAGGTAGATGATCAATTGACAACTATGTCAAAATTAAAACTTTTGCTCAGTTAAGAGAATGAAAATATAAGCTACACACTAAGAAAGTATTTGCAGTTTACATATCCAAAAAGAAATTTGTATTCAGAATATGTAGGCTAATGACTAAGAAGAAGAAAATAAACACCGAAGTAAATTTGATGAAGAGACCTGAACAGCTACCTCACCAAAGACAAAATATGTATGACAAGCCCATAAGAAGATACTCAACACCATGGGCCACTATGGAAATGTGATTTATCAACAAAACCTCTATAACTGAGAAAGGAAGAAATAGTGACCCTTGATGATGTGGAGCAACCAGAACCTTATATGCTACTAAGGGGAAGGCCGGCAGCACCCTCATCTTGAAGAGTCGGAGAGATTTTTACAAAGTTAGCCATATAACTCAGACATTGCATTCATTTCCAGAGCTACCATAACAAAGCACCACACATTGGGTGGCTTTAAATACTGGAGATTGATCTCTCATGGTGTTGAAGGTGACAAATGCAGACAGCCATTCCTTGTTTTCACAAAACACCTCTACACAAATGTTCACAGCAGTCCTGTTCGTGATTACCAGAACTGGACATGAGTGTCCATTGTGGGTGAAGGAGTGAACAACGGGGGACAGCCATGCAGTGGACCACTACTGGGCAGTGCCGGGACCCACCTTTGGTGTATGTGTTGGCCTGGGTGATTTCAAAGGCACTGTGCTGAATGACGGCTCGTTTCACAAGGTTACTTGATGTAGGATTCCAGTTATGTGACAGTGTAAAAAGGCCTTGCTGTGGTGACTCAGAGCAGGTCAGTGCCAGGTGGGGAGCACAGATGTGTCCCATATCCTGATTGTGGTAGTTGTTATACAAATATATACACATATTGAAACTCATAGAATCATACGCGAAAAGTTGATTTTACTGTGTGACTTATTAAAAAAAAAATTAAAAGACACTGCATTCATTTCTAGGGCCACCATAATGAAATGCCACAAACCAGATGCCTTAAAATGTCAGGGATTTATTCTCTTGTAGTTTTGGAGACACCAGATCAAAAATCGAGGCATCAGCAGATTGGCTCCCCTGCAGAGGCTGGAGGAGTGTGTTTGTGCCTGTCCCCAAGCATGTGGCCCCTGTGACTGCTCTGCCCCTTATCCTCACTGGCCTTCTCTCTGATGGCTGCAGGTGTCCTTCTCTGTCTCTGGGGGACAGGCTTGTGAGCGGGGACTTGTGGTACTCCAGGATGATCCCCTCTGGAGCCTTTTAATTACACCTACGAGGACCCTGTTCTAATGAATGCACGTGCTGGGGCCCAGTGGGCCTGTGGAGGGGCCTACGCAGCCAACCCAGACAGACAGACCAAGACTGAGTGTCTCAGTGTCACAGGAGCCTGGTGACAGCACTTCTCTAAGCGGTGGGGTGATTGTGACAACCAGACAGCAAGGGCTGGGAAACAGAATGATTGTTCTTGGCACAATCTGGGTTTTGATGATTAACTTGAAAGTTCAACAAAAATGTTTAATTTAAGACAAACTAAGCCACATCTACTAATAGAGAAGATTCCTGTCCTTTCCCCTTTATTCTTTTAAAATATTTTTTTAGTTATACATTGACACAACACCTTTATTTTGTTTATTTATCTTTATGTGGTGCTGAGGATGGAACCCAGGGTCTCTCACGTGCAAGGCGAGCGCTCTACCACCGAGCCACCACCCCAGCCCCTCCCTTCCCCTTTAGATCAGGTGATTCTAGAACAATTCTTTCCTCGGCCTAGTTGCAGCTACGGAGTGAATGGCATGAAATGTCTTCTTTCCTAATGCATTTCTAAATGTTTGTTTTATTTTAGAATGAATTCTGGAACAAATACAAAGGTGAGGTGTTTTCTGTTTTACTCTTAAGTGGGAGAGGCTCATTAGGATATTTAAATGCAGAGAGATTATATTTGACTTTCTAAAATACTTGGTGAATATCCTTCCTGCTCCTATTTAAAATCTTACACATTTAAGATGTTTGCCCTTTGGGTGTTCCCACAATAGTTATTTGATATTATTTTTATAGTGGTTTTTATTAATTCTAGTTTTATTTACTCAACTATAGATTTTTCATACTGGGAATTGAGCCCAGGGGCATTTTACCACTGAGCTACCTTCCCACCCTCTTTATATTTTAAGATACAAATGGCCCAGGCTAACCTTAAACTAGAAATCCTCCTGCCTCAGCATCCTGAATAGTTGGGATTACTGGGATGTACCACCAGGCCCAGCAAGATTTTTTTTTCTTTTTGAGATGAAGTCTCACTATGTCATCCAGGCTTGTCTCAAACTCCTGGGCTTAAGTGATTCTCTAGCCTCAGCTTCCTGAGTAGCTAGGACCATAGGTTCATGCCACATCACCCAGCTCAAATGTAGATTTTAATCACTTTATTCTTATTTGAGGATACCAAATTCCACGGTATTTTTTTAAAATACAAGTGTATTACATGAAAGCAAAAAAAGGAATCTGAAAGATTGGATTTCCTAACAAGCTAGCCACCCTGATCTAAATCTTCCAGCACATAAGAAGGTGTTAATGGTGACTACTGAAAACAGACTCAAAGTTTCTCAAGTGGCAGTTGACCCAGCTCTGCATCAGGTGCTGAACTTCCACCAAGAAATGGGAAGCCCATGCCAGGGCTGGATGGGAGTCTCTGTTTCCTCTTCCACCTCAGGTCACGTGCAAAGTGGAACCCGACACCCTCTTGTCAATGCTTAGCTCAGAAGCCTTTGCTTCAGGTGACCACTGCAGCCGCCAGCCAGAGGGCCACTCTGGCCATAGACACACTGTAAAACATCTCGACAGAACTAGGGGGCAGTCAAGGGCCAGTGAGGCAGGGCCTCCAAGGGGGGGAAAACACAGTCCAAAGACAGTGTTGTTCCCAGAGCAGCTGAAGCTAGCTCGAGCTGTCTATGGGTGCGTGCCTGTGGCCGGCCATGCCAAGCTCAAGTTCGTCTGGGATGGTCATGCCTGCAGGCTTGGTGCCCACCCTCTCTTTGCAGATGGTGACCAGTGTGATAGCAATCCTTGCCAGAATCAGGGAATGTGTAAAGATGGGCTCGGAGAGTACTCCTGCTCCTGCCTGGAAGGATTCGAAGGCAAAAACTGCGAATTCTGTAAGTCCCTCTGCTTGGCTACCTTCAGAGCAGAAATGCCTGTAGATAGGAGGTGGGAGGGAGAGAAGGCGGGAAATCCATGATGAGATGACCTTGAGTTACTTCTAGTTGTTGAAGTCTGTGCTCTGTTATCCTGTGCCCCTGCAGGAAGCCCTAAACACAGAGCCTGTGACTTCCAAACTGTCCAAGGTCAGGGTACAGTGTCTCCCTGCTGCTCTGAGAGGGATCTCAGAGCACCCACGAAGCCTGGACCCTCCAATATCTGGATAGAATGGTGTACTCTGCTCTTCAGGCCCTTATAGCCTGGAGCAAGGATCCAAAATCACCTCCTTCTACTTAGATTTGTAAATGCAAACAACAACAGGGATATTTGATATTAGCTAGTTACAAAGTTTTGATACATTTAATTCATTCTACATGGGACCATCACTGAGTTTTCTCCAATATGATTAATGATTTTTAACAAAAATATGTTATTATAAGGCCAGATTTCCCTAAAAAGAAAGATATGCCTGTCTTTTTTTAAAAAATTTTTTATGTATTTTAATTAGTTGTACATGACCATAGAATGCATTTATGCACTTTGATGTATCATACATAAATGGGATATGATTTCATTTTTCTGTATGTACATGTTGCAGAATCATATTGGTCATGCAGTCACATATATACATACAGTAATAATGTCTGCTTCCTTCTACTATCTTTCCTATCCCCACATCCCTCCCCTCACCTACCATCACTTCCCTCTACCTAATCTAAGGTATTGCTATTCTTCTCTAGTGCCCCCACCTTATTGTAAATTAGCATCCGCATATTAGAGAAAACATTCAGCCTTTGGTTCTGTGGGATTGGCTTATTTCACTTAGCATGATATTCTCCAACTCCAACCATTTATTTACTGGCAAATACCATAATTTCACTCTTCTTTAAAACCAAGTAATATTCCATTGAGTATATATACCACATTTTCTGTATCTATTCATCTATTGAGGGACACCTAGGTTGGTTCCATAGCCTAGCTATTGTGAATTGAGTTACTATAAGCACTGATATGGCTGCGTCAGTATAGTGTGCTGATTTTAAGTCCTTTTGGGTATAAACCAAGGAGTGGGATAGCTGGGTGAAATGGTGGTTCCATTCCCAGTTTTCTGAGGAATCTCCATACTGCTTTCCATAGTGGTTGCACTAATTTGCAGACCCACCAGCGATGTATGAGTGTGCCTTCTCCCCACATCCTCGCCAACATTTGTTGTTGCCTGTATCCTTGATGATTGCCATTCTGACAGAAGTGAAATGAAATATTCGAGTAGTTTTGATTTGCATTTCTCTAATTGCTAGAGAAGCCGAACACTTTTTCATATATTTGTTGATCAATTGTATTTCTTTTTCTGTGAAGTGTCTGTTCAGTTCCTTAGCCCACTTATTGATTGGGTTATTTGTTTTTTTGTGTTTTTTCTTTTTTTGTGTTAGGTTTTTTGAGTTCTTTGTATATCCTAGAGATTAGTACTTTATTGAAGGTGCATGTGGTAAAACTTTTCTCCAAACATGTAGGCTCTCTTCTCACTTTATTAATTGTTTCCTTTGCTGAGAATTTTTTTTTAAATTTGAATCCATCCCATTTATTGATTCCTGATATAACTTCTTGTGCTTTAGGAGTCTTGTTAAGGAAGTCAGATCCTAGGCCAACATGGTGAAGATTTGGGCCTGTGTTTTCTTCTATTAGGCGCCTTTGATCTACTTTGGGTTTATTTTTGTGCAGGGTGATATATAGAGGTCTAATTTCATTTTGCTACATATGGATTTCCAGTTTTGCCAGCACCATTTGTTGAAGAGGCTATATTTTCTCCAGTGAATATTTTTGGCACCCTTGTCTAGTATGAGATAACTGTATTTATGTATTAGTCCCTGTGTCCTCTATTCTGTACCATTGGTCTACCAGTCTGTTTTGGTGCCAATACCCTGCCATTTTTGTTACTATGGCTCTGTAGTATACTTTAAGGTCTGGTGTTGTGATGCCTCCTGCTTCACTTTTCTTGCTAAGAATTGCTTTAGCTATTCTGGGTCTCTGATTTTTCCAAATAAATTTCATGATTTTTTTTCTATTTCTATGAAGACTGTAATTGGGATTTTAATAGGAATTGAATTAAACCTGTATAATGCTTTTGGTAGTGTGGCCATTTTGATAATATTAATTCTGCCTATCCAGGAGCATAGGAGATCTTTCCATCTTCTGAGGTGTTCTTCAATTTCTTTCTTTAATGTTCTGTAGTTTTAATTGTAGAGGTCTTTCACCTCTTTTTTAGGTTGATTCCCAAGTATTTTTTTTTTCTTGAGGCTATTGTGAATGGAGTAGTTTTCTTAATTTCCCTTTCAGTGGATTCATCGCTGATGTATAGGAATGTGTTTGATTTATGGCTGTTGATTTTATATCCTGCTACTTTGCTGAATTCATTTATTAGTCCTAAAAGTTTTCTGGTGGAATTTTTTGGATCTTCTAGACATAGAATCATGTCATCAGCAAATAGTGATAGGTTGAGTTCTTCTTTACCTATTTATATCCTTTTAATTTCTTTCTTTTGTCTAATTGCTCTGGCTAGAGTTTCAAGGATGATGTTGAATAGAGGTGGTGAAAGAGGGCATCCTTGCCTTGTTCCAGTTTTTAGAAGGAATGCTTCCAATTTTTCTCCATTGAGAATGATGCTGGCCTTGGGTTTAGCATAGATAGCCTTTACAATGTTGAGGTGTGTTCCTACTGTCCCTAGTTTTTCTAGTGTTTTGAACATGAAGTTGTGCTGTATTTTGTCAAATGTTTTTTTTTGCATTTATTGAGATGATCATATGATTCTTGTCTTTAAATCTATTGATGTGATGAATTACGTTTATTGATTCCGTATGTTGAACCAACCCTGCATCCCTGGGATGAATCCCACTTGATTGTGGTGCAGGATCTTTTTAATATGTTTTGGTATGCCATTTGCCAGAATTTTTGCATCTGTGTTCATTAGGGATATTGGTCTGAAGTTTTCTTTCCTTGATGTGTCTTTGTCTGGTTTTGGTATCAGGGTGATATTAGCCTCATAGAATGCACTTAGAAGGGTTCCCTCCTTTTCTATTTCATGGAATACTTTGGGAAGTATTGGTGTTAATTCTTCTTTGGAGGTCTTGTAGAACTCGGCTGAGAATCCATCTGGTCCTGGGATTTTCTTGGTTGGTAGGCTTTTGATGGCGTTTAGCACTGGAGAAAGTCCTAAAGTAATCCAATCCAAGAACATGTTCTAAAGATTGTTACATAATTTAGAAGACATGCATATCCATGATTCAAACAGATACGCATGTCTTTTAAATTGCTATTACTTTAGTAATATCAGTCATGTCTCATTCCATTAAAGTCCAGGCCCCTGCCTGCAAACCATTCAGCTGACTTAGACACAGTATGAAGAAGTCTCCCAGAGCTAACAAGTGCTTTCTACTTGCATCATGTCGACCTCTACATTGTAATTATCTTTTCATCCAAACCCAAATGGGACCCTGTGAAGCAGATCACCACAGTGTGAACTGGGTTGGATTCAGCCAGTACTGGCAGCCCCCCCCCCCAAAACTCTGGCCCCCAGTGCTGCTGCTGACTGTGAGAGGTCGGCCCCACCGGGCTTGAGGTGTGATGGACAGGCTGGTGATTGACAGTGGCGCATGGCTTGTGAGTACCCTGTCAGGAGCTTCACAGGCCTCTGAGGTGACTTTGCCACCCCACTTTGCATGTGTGTCCACTGAGGCCCTGCGGCTTAGTTAAGTACCTGGATCACACAGCCAGAGGTCAGCTGCCCTCAGGCCTCAGGGCCCCTGCCCACTCTGTGCACAGCTGTCCCTCCTCCTGCCTGTGCTGGAGCAGTTCTCCAGCTCCTGACAGGCACCCCCACAGGCCCGTGCCCTGGCCGAGCCCCAGGGTCCCAGAGCTGTGAGCACAGGTGTCCACAGCAGGGTCCGGGGTGTGCAGTGGTGGTCAGTGCTCAGCAACTGTTCCACTGTTAATGATGGGTGAGGGGAGAGAGTTGGAGCTGAAGGCACCCCACCAAACAGCAGGGCCCTCTGGCTGGGCAGGACGCATGCAGCCCTCAGCAGAGAACACAGGAGGCCACCATGGGGACCTGTCTGGATCTAGTGGCCACAGGAGTGGATGGAAGTTGAAGGGAAAGTAACTCCTCTTAGACCCTCCCACGTGCCAGGGGCCAGCCTCTGTGGAGGAGCAAGGCTTCCAGCTGTCTGCGTGGCATGGTAAGGGTGTCGGCCTGACCCTGGATGAACATGAAGACCAGTCAGGCCTGAGGAGCCCCCCATGGTCACAGAAGCCTCAGTTCCACAGACAGCCTTCTGGCCTTGGCTGCAGGGGCTCTGAGCCCCTGCCTGGAATTGCCCAGGTCCCTGGTCCCTGGTCCCTGGAGTGAGCGTCCTGACCTCAGTCCACACCACCCAGCCCTGGGGACCTCTGTCCACCTTCTAGCCTTTCCTGGGCAGCTTGGGTTTCTTAGGGCAGTGCAGAACCTGTGTGAATGCCAGGTGTCCCTCAGTGGCCTAGGAGGCAGGGCACATGTGGAGCAGCCACCTCACTTGGCTGCTCATGAGCACCTTTCCTGCAGGGGCCCTGTGTGTCAGGACGGGTGGGTGGCTGGAGTTGGTCCCTCCTGCCGCTGCAGCGGTTTCCTCTGCCCACAGTCGCACGGAAACTCTGCAGCCTGGACAACGGGGACTGCGACCAGTTTTGCCAGGAAAAGCAGAACTCAGTGGTGTGCTCCTGCGCCAGTGGGTACACCCTCGGTGACGACGGCAAGTCCTGCATCTCCACAGGTAGGAGGACCTGAGGCCACACAGGGCTCCTGAGCCACAGAGCTGGTGGCATCAGACCAGGAGCACGTGCCATGAGCAGGGCAGGGCAGGGCCTCCTGCTGGGCCGGGTGGGTTGCCAAGAGAGCCGCAGCCTGGCACCAGGGCTGGGTCCTTCCCATGGGAAGCCCCGTGGTCCTGCGAGCAGCTGTGCTGGCTAACCTGTCCTTCACTCCCACTTGCCTGCGGGTTGGACGTGGTTCTGGAAGGAGGCGACTCCTGCCGGGCACTCTGCCTGGGTGGAGGAAGGCGGAGTTCAATCTTCCTCTCACTTGGAAAGAACTGGACCCTGGGAGTGTGATGATCAGCACTGGGGCCACTGCGCATGAGGCTCCCAGAGAGCAGTGAATGCAGAACAGGCTCAGGAACCCACTGGGCTAGGGACGAGGGCACTGGGGACCTGAGAGGTTGGCCCTCAGGCCACCCATCTACCTCTCATGGCCCCTGCTGGCCCCCCTCTCCTGAGGCATCACCTGGGCGAGATAGGGAAGCAGTGGGCAGGCTGCCTGTCATAGAGCCAGGTGACCAGGCACCCATGAGGTTCCAGTCGGAGCCCGGTGACATACCCTCCATCCAGAGACTTGACTTCCCCAGGGGACTCATTACTCTGTCATATTCTTCTCAGTTTAAACAGTTTATTTCAAAAAATTAGTAATCAAGAAAAATAAAGGTCCCAAATATATCCTTCAAAGTTTACTTCAATTACGTAATATGAAACCCTCAAAAAGAAAGGAATGCAAGTTGGTTTCCATTGATAATGAAGTTTTTGTTTTGTTTGTTTTGTTTTTGGTACTGGGGATTGAACCTGCTTAACCACTGAGCCATATTCCCGGCCTTTTTTTATATTTTATTAGAGACAGGGTCTCATTAAGCTGCTTATGGCCTTGCTAAGTTGCTGAGGCTGGCTTTGAACTTGCAATTGCCCTGCCTCAGGCTCCTGAGCCGCTGGGGTTATAGGTGTGAGCCACTATACCCGGTTGATAATGAAGTGTTTTGTTTTGTTTTAAACATCAGGAATTTATTAGTTGCTCAATTACAACTAATACATTACATTGATCTTGACATATCATATATCATACATTTGGATAATGAAGTTTTAAGCTTCAGCTGATGCAGAAATAGTTTAATTGAAGCCATTTCTTGACATGCGTACAGTTTTTTTTTTTTTTTTGATTGCAGGAATATTCACAAATCAATTAAAATAAAGGGCTGTGGAGTATGACTCGGTGGTAAAACACTCACCCAGTATGTGCAAGGTCCTTGGGTTTCATCCCAATGCCACAAAAAGAAAGAAGAAAGAGAAAGAAAGACTAGTAAACTACTTCCTAACGCAGGAAGCTCTGGTCTCGTCCTAGAGAGCAAACTCAGAGTGTGAAAGGGGGTGCACAAACATCCTCCAGAGCTAACAAGTGTAGGAAGAGGGGCCTGCTTCCGGGGAACACGCCCAAGCACCGTGCAGGCGGGCGGCTGCCAGGCCCCGCCTGGGCCAGGGGAAAGCACCCTGACAAGCACGGGGTTGCTGTCCTGTCCTGCCGCTGCGTCCCCTTCTCTTCATTCTGGCTCTGCAGGGACGCCATCCTCTCTGCCTTGGGTCCCCTGCAGGTGACGTGCGAAGGGAGGGTTCAAATACATGGCCCTGCTCTTGGGTCCCTGCAGGAGCCAGGAAGCGGCAGATGGGGCCCCACAAAGCTGCATCGGCTCCCTGGCCCCCCCCCCCCCCCGCTTGGCTGCAGGCTGCTTGCCTGTGCTTCCTGCCTGGAACACTGGGTTTTAATTCGCCACCTCATGAGGAAAAATTTCAAGCATACAGCAAGATCAGAACCGTCCAGGCCACCCCTGTGGAAGCCAGCCCTCTGGACTCTCCTCGGGCCTCTTGCCTCGCCCTGCCGGCGCCCCCTCTGCCCTTCCCCCACACCAATCTTACTTGTTGGTGCCTTTGCCAGTTGTAGGCAGCTGTGCACCTCTCCTCCTGCTCAGGGTGAGGTGAGCCCCATGCAGACAGCTGCACCCACCTGGGGCTCCGCCCCCACCTACCAAGCGTCACCAGAGTCCGTCTGCCCGGGACTCCCGGCTGGGGCCGAGGGGTGCGGGGGCCTGGCTTTGCTGAGGCGCCGCTGTGCTTCTTTCAGACCTCTTCCCCTGTGGGAAGCTCACTCTGGGTCGCAGGAAGCGGTCAGCGGACCCAGCTGCCAACAGCAGCGAGGCTATGCCCAGGACCAGCACGCCGGCCTGGAGCGGCCTGGACAGCCTGCCTCCCACCCAGGACCCCTCCAACTTGCTCAACCTCAACCAGACCTACCAGAAGGACAGCAGGAACCTCATTCGGATTGTGGGCGGCCGGGACTGTGAAGAGGGGGAGTGTCCCTGGCAGGTAACTGTCCTGAGCAGCTCTGGGAAGGCACAGCTGGGCCCCTCCTGCTCAGCACCTGGGGAGTAGCCCCCCATTCAGGCAGAGTCCCACTGGGCAAGAGCCCCCCACCCAGCACGCGAGCCACAGCCTGCAGGAGGCTGGGGCACGGTGTGTTCCCTGCTCTGCCACCCACCGCCCCTCGGGCGTCCTCGCTGCTGGCCCGCCATGCCCAGGGCTGTCCTGTTCTGGGAAGGACGGAAAGGCAGGAAGGCCTAGTCTGGAAACCTGCCCATAAGGGTCAGGCCACTCCCGCCTCCAAGGGTGAGGAAGAAAGTCACTGTCCTTGTGTCATTTCTAATTTTTTTTTAATAACCCAAATACCTAAAAATTCCTAAGGGCAGGGAGACAGTGTCAGAAAGTACCTTAGAGAAAAGCACACCCATTTATGCTCAAAAGTAAAAACAGAGAAATAAAAATCACTGGATTAGGGTTGCCCAATTTAAGAAGAAGAAAAAAAAAAGCACAAGACTTTAGTTACATTCGAATCTCATACAAACAACGAGTGATTTCTGATGGGTGTCCTGGATGTTGCATGGGACACTGCCGATGGCTTGCCCTTTCGCTTTGGACTAGGTGCCCAACTTGGGCGGAGGTTTTCAGGGCCCCAAAGCAAGATGCCTGTCCCGTAGCAGGACTGCAGAGATCACCGAGCCCCCGCCCTAGGCTGTGGACAGGTGTCCCCTGCTCTAGAGCTTGAGGGGCCCATGGGAAGGCAGCATCAGCCCCTGCTCACGGCTGGGACAGTGAGAACTCGCTGTGTGGGTGCAGAACTGGGTGCTGGGTGTGCAGAAAATGAAATCCTGGACCCAGAAAGGGGCCTGCCACCCTATCATCCCGGCCTGGAGCAGTGGGATGGGCGAGGCGACCTCCCCCAGAGGGTGGGTGTGGAGCGCCAGGGCCCTTTTGGAAAGGGCTCCAAAGACCAGAGGGGCTGAAGAGTGGCTCCAGAGCCCAGAGGAAGACTCTCGGCTGTCAGGGCAGAGGGAGCAGGAAGGAAAGCTCTGGGACAGGCCGGCCCATGGAGAAGCTCCTGCCGAGGCCAGGAGGCCAGCTCTCCTTGGAAGTGTCCAGTCTGACCTCAGGGCCTGTGTGACCCGGGTGGCTGACTGAGTCTCACTGCTGCAGGCTCTCCTCATCGACGAGGAAAACGAGGGGTTCTGTGGGGGCACCATCCTGAGCCCGTTCCACGTCCTCACCGCAGCCCACTGTCTGCACCAAGCCAAGAGATTCAAGGTGAGGGTAGGTAAGTGACCCACTCTCCACGCCCCGGCACCACCTCCCAGCCTCCCCACCCGTCAGCCTCTCTACAACAGATTGTACCTGGCAGCCTGTCCAGAGGTGGCGGGGCGTCTCAGGTGAAGGGGAGGAAGCAGTGGAAGAGGGGTGGGCGCCGCTGACCTCCAGCCCCTCCCAGAACCTCAGGGCCCTTCTCCTGTGGCTGGCTGTCCCTGCGGAGCCCTCCTGGCCTCCCTCCTCCTCCCTCTGCAACACGCCCCGAGCCTCCTACCTCCTACTTTCGTCTGTGGGGTCTGTGGGTCGTTTGGTTAAAGTCTGTCTCTGCAGACTCTCGAGCTGCCCAGGGAAAACGCAGTGCAAGCCACCAGTGCACCTGAAATGTCACAGTAGTGTTAGAGTCTCTGTCACACGTCTACTAAGTCCATAGGAACGGGTGGAGTTGATTTTATCATCACATCTGATTTAACCCATGTACCCCAAATATTGACATTTCAATGTGCAATTAAATAAGACGCTCGGCCCCTTTCTTTCCATTCTAAGAGATTCACAGTTCCTCCCGGCTCAGACACACCTCTTTCCAGGTGCTCAGCCTATCACACAGCCCAGGTCTGGACCTTTAGCTCCCCAGCACCTGGACAGGCCTGGCACACTGAGCACACGCGGGATACCAGCTGAAACCCTGAAGAGTCAAGAGGACCCGACGCCCTGAATTAGCTGGAATGTGAGCAGGGACACCAGGTCCTGGCACCCAGGAGGGGCGTGGAAGGTCATTTTAAGTGCTCTCAGTCCACTCTCCCATGTTTCGGTTTCAGATGTGGCCACAGACCGTTTCTCAATCACATACAGTTCTTTTAAAGTAGCTGGCATGCAAATGCCGTCCCCAGGGAACTAACGCTGTGATGTCCTCTCCGGTTCCAGGGGACCGGAACACGGAGAAGGAGGAGGGCAATGAGATGGTCCATGAGGTGGAGGTGGTGGTCAAGCACAACAAGTTCGTGAGGGAGACCTACGACTTTGACATCGCCGTCCTCAGGCTGAAGACGCCCATCACCTTCCGCATGAACGTGGCCCCTGCCTGCCTGCCCCAGAAGGACTGGGCAGAGGCCACACTGATGACACAGAAGACGGGCATCGTGAGCGGGTTTGGGCGCACCCACGAGAAGGGCCGGCCGTCCAGCACTCTCAAGATGCTGGAGGTACCCTACGTGGACCGCAACACTTGCAAGCTGTCCAGCAGCTTCACCATCACCCAGAACATGTTCTGCGCTGGCTACGACGCCAAGCTGGAGGACGCCTGCCAGGGGGACAGCGGTGGCCCCCATGTCACCCGGTTCAAGGACACCTACTTTGTGACGGGCATTGTCAGCTGGGGAGAAGGGTGCGCAAGGAAAGGGAAGTATGGGGTCTACACCAAAGTCACTGCCTTCCTCAAGTGGATCGACAAGTCCATGCGGGCCAAGGGGTCGCCTGCGGCAGAGACCCCGGGCTCGGCCTCTCCTCCCCATTAAAGCTCTGGAGGTTTGCTGGGCCTGTCTGCTGTTCCATGTCACCACGCTGGGCAGGCTGACTCCTGCAGGGGCTGCGACCGGCAGAGATCAGACCCCTTCATCCCCACCCGCACCTGTCCCGGCCTGATGGAGGTGGGGACAGGGGCTCCTCTGGAAGGCTGGTCTGCCTTGCCCGAGACGGAGCACTGGCAGCTGCGCTTGGGAAACTGCCGACTCTGGGGGGCTCTGCTGGCGCTGCGATGGAGCCGTCCCCCTCCCAGCGCAGGTTCCTGTCCTCGGGTGATACAAACTGCCGTCAGCTGCATGGGCAGCTCCTTTGTGAACAGTGTCCCAGGCCCCAGTGCACACAGCAGCAGCAGCCCAGGAGTCAGCCCCGTGCACCATGGGGTCGGGAGGGCCAGCCCAGACGCCCCTCTGACGCCGACCCCTCCCTGGCCAGCTTCTCTCCCACTAACCTCCCGGAACCAGACGGTGGGGAACTGCGGGCAGCAGAGCTTCCTCCCCACCACGTCCTGGGGAAGGGGCTTCTCATTCCTTTCACTATGAGGCAATGGGGCATCTGACCCAGGCCCAACCACTTGCCTGGGCGGCCGTCTGGTTAACACACAGCGGTCACTGGAGCCGGGCTGTGTGGTGAGGTCACCCCTGCCCTTTGCCTGCTCACCAGGAAACCCCCGCATGTGGGCTCAGTCTGCTGAGATTAGAGCCCTTTGGGTCCAAGCCTTAGAACTAAGCCATTCTGGGAGTTTCTGGAACTCTGATGACATGTCACACCACGAGAACAGCCTGTGCTGGAGGGCGCCAGGCTCCTAGGTCCTCTCCTGCGCTTGTCCTGCACTCAGCACTGCCGCCAGGCCCTGAGTTCCAGGAGAAGGAGACCAAGCCTGCCCTTGGAGTAGAACACCGGTCCGGCCTGGACGTGGTGCCTGTTTTCCAAAACTCTGTATAGCTTGCATTTTGCGAAACTTTGCTAAGCAAAGTTAAAAGTTCTAGTATAAACTCCCCCAAAGTCAGGAGCTGGCAGACCGTTTGCAAACATTTGAAGGTTAGGAAAAGTCAATGTGAACCAGCGCTCGATTTCCCAGAACCAGCCTGGGGCAAGCCCCCGCCTGTGCACGTGGGCCTGGGTGTTCAAACACACCGCTGCCTGGCTGCCTCGAGGTCCCCCAGGTGTGCAGACGCCGCGTAGCTCCCAGCCTCCTGCAGAAAGGGCTCTGGCCTCGGCAGCTGGCCTGTCATGTCTGGGGTGCACTTTCCAGGCTGCAGCAGACTTGGGATCCATCCAGGTCCCCAAGGCAATCCCAGACAGAGACTCCTGCCTCTAGAGATGAGACGCTGTGTAGGTCCAGATGCTCAGAGGTACACCAACCTACCTGTCACTGTCTGCCCTCTACAGGCCACTGTCACCAAATGGCCTGTGCCCTGAGGTTCTTGCGCATGGGAAGGAAACCAAGGCCCGCCAGCAAGAGAGCAGGCCCTTCCACGCATGGTACAGGCAGGCGTCCACCACTGACCTGTCCAGAAGAGTCCAACCGGGGAGGCTCTGAATGGAAGATGGACATGGGGCAGGGATGCCAGCAGTCTACAGGGCAAGGGGGTGTGGGGGTCCCGGGCTTGCAGTGGGATTGGAGCCTCTGTCTGCTAATCCTGTGTGACCTGCAGTGATCCCCCCTTGAGCATCACTTTTCCCATCAAACTAAACCCACGTTGTCCTCACATGCCCTGGGCCACCTGTAGTCCACTGCCACCAGAACTGCCTTGGGGAGGGCTGGCCTCTGTCTAGGAGAGCTGTGTCTGGGGGTGCACCCTGGGGTGGAGGGCAGCAGGCACAAAGGTGGCCGGGAAGCAGGGCTTGCTTGTCTCTCTGCTGAGAGTGAGGGGACTGCAAAAGCGCAGGGAGGCCCTGCCCTGCCCACCGCCTCCTGCCCACTGCCTCCTGACCTCTGTGTGTGAGGCCCGGGTCCCCCACCAGGACCAGGGAGGGCTGCCTTCCAGTCAGGCAGTGCAGGAGCCCCACCCACCCTGGGGCCAAGCCCAGCACTGCTCAGAGTGCCCTGGGTCCCCAGGCACCTTCCCGCCCACCCCCAGGATGGGCAGGCGGTGGAAGGCCCAAGGACAGATGACCAAAGCATGGGGCTCAAGGCTGAAGGCAGCCGTGCCAGGAAGAGGACGGCCGTTCTTCAGTTCCACCCTGGGTGGGGCCGTGTAAAGGGTTAGGGTTAAAATTCCATTTTGCAAGAACCCTACCCCCACGGCCACTCTGTGGTGGGGGTACAGAGTGCCCGCCTGTGGGCTCAGCCTGCTGAGATGGAGCACCACACAGACATGACAGCATTCCGTGAGAAGAGAGTGCCTTTGAGCCCTAGGTCATGCAGAGTGCGGAGGCGAGATCAGACAGCGGCCATCATGAGCACACACTTTGTGGGAGTTGTCAGTCACTGGGTGGGCCTCAGAGTTCTGCCCTGGGGACAGCCATTAACCTACCTCTGTAAAGGCCCAATCTTGCGGGCCAGCGGTGGAAAGCATGGCCCTCCATAAGAGGACAGCAGGCGTCCGTGTCCCTGACACTGCATTCGGGGGAGCATGCACGCACCCCCAGGTTGGGGGCGTCACCACAGGGACATGAAGCCATGCACCCCAGGAGGGCAGGCTCCTTGGTGCCTGTCACTCAAGACAGCCAGCTCAGGATAATGCGGTGGTGAGGCTGAGGGCCCAGTGCCCAGGGGGAGGCTGCGGGGTCCCACTACCTGCCCCTGTAAGCAAGTGCGGCATGCAGGACGGGGAGAGGGCGGGAGCAGCAGGAGGCAGCCAGTGTGGAGGGTGGAGCTCCGAGGGGCAGAGGCAGGTCAGGCTGGGCATGTTCAGGGCATCTCGCCTCCGGCACTCTGCATGACCTAGGGCTCCAAGGCACTTCTGTTCTCACGGAATGCTGTGTGGCGCTCCATGCTGCAGGGAGACCCGGCCATGCAGATCCCAGTGCTCAGGAGGACACAGACGGGACCCAGAGGGCGGCCAGAGCTGGGCTGTGCGGCAGAGCTTGGCGTGGTGCGAGAGGATCTTCCGGCCAAGGGCAGCTGTCCATCCGCATGGACCAAAGGTGCTGACCGCACAGTGTTCCCATGGTCCCTCGGGGTTCTCACTGTCCCTGGCCTTGGCATGGGAGTGTGTAAGAGTTTCTCGCAGAGCAAACAGATGACCCTGGCCCAGAGTAGGGAGCCGGAGAGGCGGGCGTCTGCTTCTGTCGCAGCCCTACCGGCGGGCAGGCACCTGGAGCTCGCACCTCCCCACAGGCCCAAGTGACCCCACTGGCCCTCTCCTGCCAGTCAGGAACTAAGATTGTGGTCCCCAGTGCCTTCTTGGCTGGATTCGTGGCTGTTAGGGCGGCCAGGACGAGTGCCCTGGCTTCACTGACCCGCCCGGGCCCCAGAAAAGCAGACACACCCCACCTGCTCCCAGGAGCAGCCGCAGCCACCACTGTCAGAAGACGACTTTAAGACGGGCCAGCAGCAGAGTGACCTGCTCTCAGTCACTTTCATGGTCCATACATTTTACCACAGTGAACAAACTGTATTGAAAAAGTCACCAATGGCCAGGCACAGGCCTGTCCTCCCAGTGGCTCAGGAGGCAGGAGGGTCATGAGTTCAAAGCCAGCCTCAGCAAGTTAGCGAGACCCTGTCTTAAAATAAAAAGTAAAAAGGGCTGGGGATGTGGCTTGGTAGGTGAGTGCCCCTGGGTTCAATCTCTGGCACCAAAAATAAAGTGAAACATCACCAACAAGGGCACAGATCCCGCGTGCCAGAGCTCCTGGGGTGCTGCCAGGGTCTGACCCGGAGCCTGTGGAGAGGTCCACGCTCTGGACAGCAAAGTCCTCAAACAAAATCTGAAAAGTGCAGAGCAGAGGGCAGGGTCCACAGGGTGGCCACCTGTCGCGGCTTGCATGTCCCTGTCACTTGCTGAGTGACCTCTTGTTGCCTCCTGGTGGCCTGAGGCAGCTGAGCCCAGGAGAAAGCGGCCTCCTCAGTCCTCAGTGGGGAGGGGGAGGCATAGCACTCAGCGCCCGTGAGGCCCTGAGCCTCTGTTCTGTCCATGAGGTCCCTGAAACCACAGGATTCACAGCAGTGCCCAGGGTGGCACGCACCAAGCCCTTTCTGAAGGCGGCACCAGGTCGACCCGACTGACTGTGCCAGCCACGTCTACACCTGCAGATTTAGCCAGGACCCCCCATGCCCGAGCACACGGCAGAGGGGGGCCTGAGGCCCCAGAGGACGGCAGGCTCCCGGGGAGTCCGGGACACCTTGGTCAGCCAACAGGACGCTCCTCATCTGGAGGGCCAGTGAGCAGAGGCCCGGTGACCCTCAGGCTTCGGTGGCTGACTGAACACCTTGGAGATGGCAGGTGGGAACAGCAGAGACCCCCGCCCACACTCACCACTCGTCACCACAGTGCGAGGACTGGAGCCCTCAGCTCTCCAGCGTTGACACCTGGGCCTCCTGGTGGCCTGAGGCAGCTGAGCCACAGTTCCAGAGGTGACCCTAGAGGGTTCCTGGGCAGAATGCAGGGAATGGGTCAGAGGCTCCTGAGAGGCCAGGGAGCAGGCCCCTCCTATAAGAGACAGCAGCCAGCCGCGCCCTGTGTGAACCGCCAGACTCCAGTCGTAGGCGCCCTGAGCTCGCATCGGCAGCCCCTGGGACCACCCAGGTGCGGGCTTGGCTCTGGCGGTGGAGCGCAGACCTGTAGACAGATGTCTGCACCCGGCAGAGCAGGACCGACCGGCTGGACGTGGGGCTGGTCTGCCTCCAGCCTGTAAGCCCCACACAGGGTTCCGCAGTCGTCCACAGAGGTGCTCTCACCAGGCACAGACTGCACAGAACACAGGTGTGTGTGTACCAGGCCTTTCCACAGGAGAAGGCCAGGGCCTGGGAGAGCCGCCTGGCTGATCCCACGCCTCCTTCCTCCTGCCGTCTAGTATTCTGCCTCACTCACTAAGGGTGAGCTTTGCTTTTCTCCAACCTTTTAGAGAAAACTTGGCGTGTGTTGATACCCTCTCACTCAAAGGCCGTCAGCCTCCGTCTTTTCTCATTTTAATGAAACTATTTGTTCTATTTTCATTAAGTTTTGCTGCTTTTGATTATCATTCATTCAACACAAGAAGCAGGTGCCGGCCCATGATGCAGCCGTCCCCGGCTGGGGCTCCACCAGGGTCTCTCCCCACCGGCCTCTGCGTGGGCCCCTCTCATACCTGCGGCTGCCCGGCACCCACCTGGACTTTCTCCAGACATCTCAGGCCCAGAGTCTCCGAAGCTGCTCCCCCTGCCCCCAGGCTTGGCTGGCTCAGTGGACATCCTGCTGGGTTGCCCTAGTCCAGAGCTCCAGGGTCCCATGGGGTACGTGGAGGGCAGCCACTGTCCCCACGGCCACGGTTACTCACTTGCTTCCATCTGGACCATGGCTTCTCTTCCTCCATTTCAGCTTCTTCCGGAATATTCTGTTCTAGCACAGCTGTTGAGTGACTCCTTCAGGAAACAAGTCTTTCCTGTCCCTCTGGGCCCTGCAGACTCTCCCAGCCCATGGGAAACAAGGTGCCGGCACCCAGGGCCAGGCTGCGTCCTAGGGACAAGCCGGGAGCCTCCTGGTACCTAGGCCTGGGCTTTTCTCACGAGGACCTACCAGCTGGAGAGAGAGGACACGGTCCTGAAGCGCCAGAGTCGGAGGCCAGGTGACAGACACTCACTCCTCAGGGGCCCTCCTGGCTTCTCCTTTTTCTTTTCAGCTAAGAATCCATGTCACCCAGAGAGGACTGAGGCTGCCAAACCCGGCCACCGGCCAGCCCCAGTCTGCCGGAAGACCTGGCCTTTCTCCTGGCGTTGTGCCACAGTGAGGAGATGTTGGTGTGAGCTGCTGCCCACAGCAGGCCAGGAGCCTGGGCAGGCCCTCATGCCCGCCAGAACCAGCCCTGCTTGTGGTGTCACACTCCTGCCCCGCAGCAGGGTCCTGGCCAGGTGTGTCCCCGCTCCCAGGGCTCTCCAGGGCTGGACCCTCAGCTGGGCCGTCCTCAAAGACCAAGTAGGCATTGACCTTGACCACAGGGGCTGTCACTGTACCTCAGCAATGAGCGGCCCCCTGAGCAGAGCGGCCGCACGACCAGGCCTGGGCAGGAGAGCCTCTGGGCTCGTGGCCTGGCTGCGGCTCCTGGTGGGAGCCCGCTCTGCGCTCTGCTGCCTGAGTTCGTTTTGGCACCCGCCCTCTGCTCACTGGCCTGACTGGAGCCTGCGAGATGCTCCTGACGAACTGCACCACCGTGACTCGGCAGTACCCACAGCTGGTTCTCCTGCCCAGAAAGTGCCCAGCACCTCCTGCACCTGCCTCGGGCCAGTGTTTCACTCTGTGTGTGTGACTCCACAGAACAGTCTTACCGTTCTGTCAGGGAAGGCCGCGGGGTGAGTTTTGGCGTCCGGTGTTTTCCACCTTCCATCCTGGGGGCCAGCCCTTCCCTGGCCTGTGTCCACCAGGGACGCCCGGGCAGCAGGGTGGAAGCAGAAGAGAACAGAGCCAGGCTGCGGTGCGGGGCCAGCCTGGGTGGAAGGGACAGAACTGGCATCTGGCTCTCAGCCTGGTGACCTTCCACCCTCCTCCCTGAGCTCACCGAGACCCACCTGCAGCATCCTTAGTGTGGTCTGCCCATCAGTGCGCCAGGCAAGCCTCAGTGGCAGAGGCTGGTGGAGTGGTCGTCCAACTCTCCACCACGAGCCGCTTGGGTGTCCCAGGGTTCGGGGTGCGAGCCCCAGGGTGAGCAGGGAGAACCCCGGGGCAGCCGGAGCCGCAGTCCTGGAGGCAGCTCAGAAGCCGTGGCCCTGAGCGCGTGGACACCTCCAAGGCCGTGGCCCTGCGGGGGCCTTCTCCAACTCCACTCTGCGGCAACTGCCGAGGGCCTGGGCCTGTCGCCTGCTGCCCCCGCCCCTGCTTTCTGCTGGATGGTGGGCTGTCACTCTGCCCCCTTTTCTGGCGTACTGGCTCTGACCCTGTGCTTCTCGGCTTCTCTCCGGGGGCCGGGGAAGCCGCTGCTGCCGGCCCCAAGCCTCAGCCTGCAGCGGGATGTGCCTCGCCCCTCGCCGTCTCATCTCGGAGCCAGTGGCCTCCTGAACTGCCTGCGTCTGGCCGCGGCCCTTCCTGGATTCTCTCCTTCTGCCCAGGACTGAGCCTCTGCCCTGGGGCCCCGTTGCCTGGAGAGTCTTCACTCCTACCCTGGACCCCAGGCTCTGGGCTGCGTTCCCTCCTCTGCCTACAGCGGGGCGTGCCTCCCGCATCTGCCACTGCCGGATCTCCTCCTCACGGTTGGTCCCTCTTGCATCCTGCGGCCTCGGCTGCCTGCCTCTTCCCACACTCAGGTCTTGCGTCTGCCGACCGTGCACATTTGCTACCCATCTGCTCTACTTGGGACCAAAGTGTTTCCATTTTGAAGTTCTGCAGATTTGGGAATTTTTACGTAGACTTTATTGGTTGAGCATCTCTAATCCAAAAATTTAAGATGTTTCAAAATACAAAACTTGAGTGTCGTGGCAGAGCTAGAGAACGCTGGGTTTTGGAGCATTTCAGATTCCTGGACAAGGGGTGCTTGACCTGGACTTTAAATCGAATTGGGGAGAATTCTGGCGGTTGACCTTTCTAATGTTTTCCTGCCTGCCCCCCAACACACGGCGTTTTGCGGACTCTAAGCCCACGTGTGGTGAGTGTCGGAGGCCCATGCCGGTGATGCCTGCTTGTGTTGGGGCATTTCCTTTCTGGGAGTTTCACTCTGGTCATTCCCGCAGTGTCTAGCCTGCGTGACCCTTTGTGCACACCTCCCAGCTGTTGCCTGAGAGCTGGATACGGTAGGCCTTCCACATCTTCTCAGTTTCTGCTTGACTTTCTCGGCGCATCTGGAATGCAGCTTTACCCTGAGTGTCTGCGATGCCCGCAGCAGTCCTGGCCATGGTCGGTCCTTATTCTCATCATTTCATGCTTCTGCTTCGTGAGCCTGGTGACCCTGAAGGCTGCAGACATTGAGCACCCAGAGCCCTGTGTTCTAGGAGCAGACCTGGACGCTGTGCTGCAGAGGCTGAGCAAGGCCACGCACTCCCACACCCCTGGCTGGTGCACATCACCAGCCTGTCCCTCCAGCCCGCTGGGAGGTTTCTCCCCCATGAATACCTAAGCAAACAGAAGCTTAGACCTGCTGAGCTACAGGTCGGGTATCTGTATCAGTGGTGGGCAGGAGACAAACACTGGCTGGCTGGCTTTGGCCCCATCCCCAGCCCCGACTTCGCTGCCACCAAATCCTGCAAACCCACAAGACCTCTTTATGTCCAGATTAATTTTTTGAAGGTCAAGTTAACAAGTCCCAAAGCCAGACTTCTGTGGTGTGTTATAATACGCGAGAACTCTGCTGACAACAAGCATGTGCTCAGGGTGGCACACAAGTCTCAGTGAGAAACCTAGCTGGTGTTGTTTCACCAACTGTGCACGATCACACTGCAGAGTAACAATCACATGTAGGAACAAAGTGAAGGTCTTGAAGCTGGCATTTTTGTTTCTAATGCAAGATGGAGCTAAATTTAGCTTCAATGATCCTGAGATGCTTGAAAAATCAGAAAGCATATGTAAAATATGCAGAGCGGCAGAGGGGACACAAGATGGCGACCATCGCCAGCCGGCTCGAGTGTGAGGGGAAAGGGGGCCTGACACTGACAGACAGCAGCTGGTGTGGCTGGCCGAGGGCACAGGCTGGAGTCCTCACTTGCCCTGCCTTTCTTCCCTGTGGTGGTGGGCCAGAGAGGCCCGCCTTGCCTGGCAGGGTGCCCTCAATGGAGCTGAAGGGCCGAGAACAAGCTGGTCTTGGCTCTGCCTCCCTAGGTGCTGGGGCAACAAAGCCACCTGAACTCTGCTGAGCAGCAGGCCAGCAGCCGGGGGCTCCTGGCCACGGCCTCTGTCCCTGGCCCTTTCTCAAACCCCGGCTTGTTCCACAGGCAGTTCTCACGACTGCGCTCAAGGACAGGGTGAGGGGAGGCCCTGGAATGAGCACCAGGCTCTCCTGTGCACGGCCCCCAGATCCACAGTGAAGGACAGCAGGCAGCAGTTGGTGCTGAGAGCCACAGCCGAGTCGGAATGACGCATGGCATCTTTGCCAGAATGGAGTGGCCATTGAGATGATAATGGTTATGTTAAGCTGTGTATTCAATTGTATATTAGACCCCTGCTGTCCACCTCGGCCTCGTGGGATTCCCGGAGAGTTCCCATTGGTTGGGGAAGTGCGGGAGGAGGGATTTCCGGAGGAGGGATTTCTGGTTGGTGTGGTGTGTCCTGGGAGAAGGCGCCGCGTGCGTGGCACTGGGGGAGTTCGGGGAAATAAAGTTTGTTCCTGCTTCGCTGGCTCGTGATTTGTGCCCAGCCACACTGCGGCAAGTTGACAGCAGGCTCCACACGGCCTCCATTTCACCCTTGCAAATCTGTCCATGGCACTGGACTTTAGAACCAGCCAGGGCCCTCTGGTTAGCATCAAGTGCAGGTGCATGCACCCAGGGTACCCATGGGGTCGGGGAGAAGGATGCTCCCGTCTGCACCCCCGAGAGGGACTGTGCACCCGAGGGGCAGGAGAGGGGGCCTCCTCATGCTGGAGGCTCAATGGCACCGCAGGGTGGCACACTGACGAGGCTGCCAGTCACACACTGCACAGGGAGGAGTGTGAGCAGGTCCTGAACGTGACTGTCACCACCGGAAGGTGCTGTGAGGGCCCTGTGGCAGCAGGACAGTGGGTGGAGGGTTGCACAGTCATGGTACAGGGGCACCTGGCTCCTCACAGGCATCCTGGGCCCAGCGCCAGGTCAGGTGCTCAGCACCTTCCTTCTCACCAAGGTCACAAGGTACTCGCTCTGGTTTAAACAGATAGCCAGGAACCAAGACACAGGTGACGGGCAAGACAGGTGTCTTCACTGCGAGAGAAGGGCTGGGAGGGGCCCCGAGCCCCCACACCTGCCAGGCCGCTGCAGCAAGCTGTGGTACTCTTTCCTTGGAACTTTTCACCCAGAGACCTTGCAAAAAGCTCAGACACTTTCAAGTGAAACAAAAAAGCCGGTCAGCATAAACCCTCCTGGTTTTGGCATCGCCTCCTCTCCCAAGTCTAGGCTCTGGTGGTGTCCCGTCCGTGAACGTGTCTTGACAACACACAGCAGGTCAACACCCTGGGAATGGGCCAAGGTTTGCATGTGGGGTGTTCCCCAAAAGCTCACGTGTGAGATGGGGCAAGGTCTGGAGGACGAGTGACTGGGCCACAGCCTTAACCTGATCTGTGAATTGATCCCCGAGGGGGTCACTGAGCGGTGACCGGAGGCAGGTGGGGTGTGGCTGGAGGAGCTGGGCATGGGGGTGTGTACATGGGGCATATGGTCCCTGATCACCATGTGAGCTGCTTCCCTCGGCCACACTCCTCCTCCCTGATGATCTGCCTCACCTCCAGCCCTGAGGAATGGAGCCGGCCTTCTATGGATTGAGACCTCTGAAACCACGAACCCTCAAATAAACTCTTCCTCCTCTGGAATTGTGCTGGTTGGGTCTTTTAGTCACAGTAGCAAAAAAGCTAAAGCAAAACAGAAGCCTGAGAGCAGCTGGCTCAGCAGAACACCCCCAATTCTGCCTGGTTCAGCCAGCACCAGTCACACAGTTGCTCTGGGTGGAGGTGCAACTGGAAGCCAGTGAGGGAGGAGGAGGCCCTCCCCAGAGGAGCACTACAGAGAGGCAGCTCAGGGAGGCCCAAGAGCACCCAGACAGGAGACAGCGGTGCCTGGGAGGCACCGGGGTGGAGGAGCCTCCGGGCCCCAGGAGTGCTCTGCTGCAACAGCCGGTGGCTCTGATTGCCACTCCACCCCATGTCCTTGTCTCTAAGAGGAGCAACAAAAACTTGGCTATGATAAGCTTTAAAAGGGCCAAACTAGTGGGGCACAGTCGTGCATCCCTGAAATCCCAGCAACTCGGGAGGCTGAGGCTCGAGGATGGCAAGTTCCAGACCAGCCCCAGCAATGTAGACCATATCTCAATATAAAATATGAAAGGGCTGTGGTATTAAAAAATTAAAGAAAAAGGGCCGAACCAGGGCACTCTTAGCAAGGATCAAGCCCAACTCCTTGGTGTTGTCCCTGCACACAGGCCTGGACACCAGCGGTCCACACACGCTGCTGCACACTGCAGTCCCTCCACTGCTCAGTGCAGCCGTGTTCACCTCCAACCGTCAGTCCCTGGCTGGGGGTGTCACTGCTGCTCGGTGAGCCACCTTGAGACGCTGACCAGCCTTAGCCTTCTCCTGCTGCTGAGCAGAATGAAATCCAGGGCTGTTCACAGACGTTCCAACAGGTTACCACGAGATCATCATTTTGGTCAGAAGTTGCAGGATGCCCATGGCCCCTGCTCCCAGTGGGAGGACTAGATTTCCACAGGCAAGAGAGCAGGCCTGGGAACATGCAGAGTGGGGGAGAAAGCCATGGGTCAGCCCAGGACTCACCAGCAAGAGGCCACACCCGGCCACAGCCTGGGCTCACCACAGCTCAATGGCAGGGAGAGCAGCTCTGTGGAGCAGGAATCTGCAGGCTCATACCCCCCCTGTACCCGCGGTCACAGGTGACACTCAGCTGGAAGCCAGCTTAGACTCAGCAGACAGGTCAAGCTGTGGTCTGGACATGAGCCCCTGCCTCTCAAAAAATAAAACAAAAATAGAACAAAATGAAACAAAAACTACCTCCTGTGGTAATGCAGTAAGGTCCAGAGGTGAAATCAGACCATGAGCTACGTGAGAGCCGTGACCCATCAGTGCAGTGACCCTTTTGGGGGACTCATGATGTGGATGGCCTAAAGGGGCAGAGCCTGGCTGGAGGGGGCTGGTAGCACGACTCTTCCTCTGCACGTGCGCTCCTCTCCCTGCTGCCTGAGTGCTGTGGGTGCACAGCCATTCTGCCCACCGCAGGCACGTCCTGACCAGGCTGCAGGCTCATGAGCAAAGGAAGGACGCTGTGCTCCACACCACAGAGCCCAGCAGGAGGACACTGGTGGAGCCCAGGCAGAGCGAGCTCCGAGCCACATGGCCCCTGGAGCAAGAGGGAATCCACGCACTCTAGAAGGCTTCTCTCTGCAGCTCCCAGACGTGGGAGCTTTCCTCTTTAGCATTTCATAAACAGGAAAGGTACGTCCTGGAAGAGCTGAGGGCTACGTGTGCCCGACCCAGGGGGGCTGCCTGAGGAGGGTCTCTGGAGGTAACTAAGGTTAGAGGTAGTTGTAGGGGGAAGTCCTGACCAGCGGGACTTCGGTCCTGGAAGAGAAAGAAGGACAGACATCACGTCTCTGAAAGGCAAAGGACGGCCACTTGCAGCTTAGGAGGCCTGCTCTCAGGCCTCCTGCTACCAGAACCGGGGAAACAGCTCCTACCCGGGGGCAGATCAGCCTGTGGCAGCTGAGCAGGCCCCCGCACAAGCTGAGAGAGCTGGAAAACAGTCAAACTAAACCCTGCTTCTAAAAAGACACCCTAAGTTAGCCAAGCATTGCAATCACATGAAGATTCAGATTTAATAAAAATAGACATATCTTAGAAGATAACAACTCAAAATATCCTTTTTTATAGAAAGAGCTACAAAAAGTCACAAAGACGGCCCCTGTGACGGCACTGGGGAAGCAGAGCGAGCTGCAGCCCCAGGCCTCCCTCAGGAGCCCCAACACTGCCACCGCTCACAGAGCGCCAAGGGGTTCAGGACGCTCAGGGTGTGGGCAAACTGGTCTTAGCACCCTGGGAAGGCACCCAGAAGGTTCCAGCTGCAGAGAACGGTGCAGCCCAGAGCTGACTGCAGCCCAAGACAGCTGCAGGTGAGAGCCACTCTCTGCCCAGAGGGTCCTGCAAGCCTCAGCACACGGTCGACAGCGGAGGGAATGGGTTTTGCTTGCTGACAACTAGCTTCTGATGCTGATGGGATATGTAGCCTTTAATGTGACCCTGGAGGAGAGAAAAGAGGACCTGGTTTGCACTTCCAAACCCAGATCACAGCCAAGACGCCGGGCATGAGCAGTCTGCAGCAGTCCTGACGCAGCTCAGCTGACGGGGCAAGCACCACCCACCCTCATGCCCAAGGGCCCTGTGGGTGGTATTTCTACGACAAAATACCTTTGCAAAGGCAAAAGGCTGCTCACTAAATTCACCACCACCACCACACGAAGGCTCTGAATTCCAGATCACCCTACTGGGAGCAGCTGCCTCCCAGAGCGAGGCCCACGCACCATGTATATCAGGTTGGCCAGGATGCACTGCACCTCGTCGATGTCCACGTCCTCCACGTGCATGAACTTCAGGGCGACCAGGAAGGCCTCCAGAGACAGCTGGTGTGTTCTGAGCAGCAGATACCTGCAAGAGGGAAGACAGGACACTGCAGCTCCCGACAAAGGGGCTACTTCAAAGGCCAGGAGGAGGCCTGGGAGCCAGAGAGAGACACATTTTGCAATGAACCAGGGTTCAGAAGGAATAAAACATGTTTCCACTTACTAACTATATATATTCTGAAACACAATCTACAAATAAGACTATGAAATATAATCTGACTTTCCTATTTGAAGCCTGTAATCCCAGTGGCTTGGGAGGCTGAGGCAGGAGGATCTCAAGTTCAAAACCAGCCTCAGCAAAAGTGAGGCACTAGGCAACTCAGTGAGACCCTGTCTCTAAGTAAAATACAAGATAGGTCTGGGGAAGTGGCTCAGGGATCAAGTGCCCTTGAATTCAATCCCTGGTACTCCTTGGGGGAAAAAATAAAACCTGCTAGTACAAACAGAACATTTATACACTTGGTAACTGTCTCGCTGAGGCTGAGGTTCTTATTGTCAGTGGCTCTGACACCAGGATGTGCCTGCCCAGTGTCCTGCAGGCTCAGGTGATGCCATTTTTGACAGCCTACCCACAGCTGGAGGAAGGTCTGCCTTGTCTGAAGTCTAACCTCGAGAGCCTATGGCTACAGGCCCCAGAAGAGCAGACCTGGTATCTCCCCTGTGACACACCAGTCACCACGAGGCTGGCTGGCTGCCCTCCGAGGACAGGAGCAGTGGGCGCCATGCTGCCCACAGGGCAAGGCTCTGCCACCACTCCCGAGCCAGGGCCTGAGCTGGTGTGGCAGTGAGCCACAGGTGTGTCCCGCCCTACCACCTGCCCCAGGTGTGCACCCTGCTCACACTTTCTTGAAGAGGTTCCGGTAGGTGATGATCTTCAGCTTCTCGAGGATGAGGAAGATGCCACAGCGGATGAAGAAGGTCTCGTGCCTCGCCAGCGCCTCGTTGAGCAGGAGCAGGTTGCCCTCGCTGGTGGGGCAGGCCGGGAGAGAGTGCGTCAACGCCACCCTCACGGGCAGTGTGCAACCTCTGCCCACTGGCTCCTGCAGGAAGCGTGGGGACCTACCTCACAGCTCGGGTCACGTCGGCAAACTGCATGAGGTGGTACTTCCTCAAGAGCTCCACCGTCGGCATGTGGCCCTAGGACAGAGAGTTAGCTCCCCACAGGCGCTGTCACTCCAGCAGCCTGTCCTCAGGGACAGCTTATCAAAGAATCGAGCTAAGACAATCGCAAGCCCAGTTCCTTAGAATTCCTGAAGCAGCTGAAGGAGGATTAAACTCATCAGGGCATAGGAAGGAAAGTGAAAACCAGGAAACCTGGGAACTGTATGACGGCAACCTTCTGTGTGTCTTATCACTTAGGATAAATGGACACCAGGAAACGCACTGGACTTAGGAAGGACATCACCCTTGCTCTCCACAGGAGGGCGGAATGGGGAGGGGCGGGGCAGCACAGCTGCTGTCACCACAAGCCACCCTGGGCGATGCACGCTTTGGCCACCAGCAGGCGCCACTTTCTCCAGATGTGGAAGGAGGCTCCCCACTCGGGCAGTGCCACCTGACTCCTCAGGCGGGGCTCTTCTGTTGAGACCCCCCAGGCAGACTGCAATTACACTCTGCTTTCTTGGTTAACCCTCTGCTGTGCACCGAGGCCCTCGGGGAGAAATGAAAACAGCACACACTTGTTTCATGTCTAGTGTGAAGGCTGGGGCTTGGTCACTGCTGGGAGATAAACACAGGCAGAGCTCTGCTGGAAGGGCCTGGAAGTGCTGGCTCGGCCCACCTGGCACCCTTGCAAGCCCACGGGGCTGCAGAGGAACAGCCGCTCACCAACAGCATCTTCACGGGGAGCAGGTAGATCAGGATCATCCTCTTGTTCTTCTGGCTGGAGCGATGGCAGTGTTCAAAGGCGAACGACAGGTACTCCTCAGCTGCGGAGAGCAGGCCAGGTCAGTCCGGCAGGCCAAGCCGCCGTGGCACAGCCCCTCCAGCTCCCACCCCCTGCGATGCTTGAAGCAAGGCGAGAGTTCTCATTTCAGTGCCGCGAAGCCCGTGGCCCAGCGTAGCCTGGCTACACTCCGTCCCCAGCAGTTCTTCTTAAGCATGTCCCGTGACTCCAGAGCCCCAGGAAGGCTGGGCAGGCCTGTGGCATGGAGGGCAGTGCAGGAAGGGACTGGTGGGAGCCAACTCGCCTGAGGTCTGGGAGCCACACAGTCAGCACTTCAACCCGGAAAGCCCGACATGGGAAGACAGAGGTCCGAGGCAGACGAGCCACCCACGGCCCAACAGATGCTCAGCACCACCCCTGAAGCTCGCATGCAGCTCAGAGCCCACGTGTGCGCCTTCCTGAAGACGACGGGTGCGTGAGCCACTGTGCCGTGAGCTGGCGAGGTGCTGGTCCTGGGTTTCATGGAAGTCAGAGCTGAACGGCTAGATGTCGGAATACCAAGAAGCCACTTCCACTGGGGTTCACCTGCTGACTGCACAGCACTGTGTCCTAAGTGGGGACTCGTCAGAAAGCTGGACGAGCTGGAGGAGCACAGACTCCTCCCAGGCCTGCAGCGAAGGTGGCAGGACAGGACCCGGGGGCCTGTGATCTGAATGTGGCTCAGGAACTGGGGAGCCAGGGGTTCAGACAGAAGCACATGGCCTGCCACAGCAGTCTTTCCTGGACAGCACCAAGTCCCCACCCAACGGCCCAGAGACCCTCAGAACCAGGAGGACCCATCTGACACAGACTCCCTCGCTGGGCGGCAGGCCCTGGCCCGGGAGGCCTGCACTGAGCACCTCTGCCTCCACTCGTGAGCAACACGCCATGCCTGGCAAAATCGGCTTCCACTCTACACAGGGAGCAAGACTGTCATGGACAGGAGCTGAGCCCACAGGGAGCCCTATGGGGTTATGAAGCCTGCACATCCCACAGCCTGACATCAGACAATGGCAACTGCCCCAGAGATGTGCTACTCTACCAATGCCCAAGGCAACCAAGTCCAAATCCCCAGGGCACAGTAACGCATTTCTAACAATCCACTGGGATTTTCTGCTGTCATCCAGGGCACTTCAGATGTTTTGTACGAAACCTCTATTTTATTTAGAGCCAAAGACACCTCAAGAGGTATGAGCACCTGAGATTATAATTGATGAAATGTGTGGCCAACACCAAGACACTCTGAATACTCCCTCTTTCCATAGACAATGTGGCCACGAGAAGCTGTGAGAACGGTGTCGCGCTCAGACACTGCGTCCAGTTAAACGCACCAAGAGCAGCAGGCATTCCCAGCAGTGACATGGGAGCCAAGACCTCGAGAGCCACCAGGCAGAAGACGGGCTAGCACAGGCTTCTGAGGCACACAGAGCAGCTCTGCATCCAAAACCCAGTCTCTAGGACGCTTGGGGTCTTTACAGAAGACGAAGGAGTTGGGTGAGAAGCTTGAGGAACGCTTCATCTGTCAAGGTTCTAGACACAAGGGCCACCTGGCATTGCTATCAATAATCATTGCTGGCTCCTGAGTATCCAAAACTGCTACTCAGTGAACCTCAGAGGAAACCCACGTGGCTACCCTGGTAGAACTCAAGGCAATATGATTACAAGTGCCTTCCCTGATGCTCCTATTTTAAGGGGAAAACAGAGACAAGGGAAGACCCCAGGAAGCCCTTCCCCAGAGGCGCGCCGTCTACTAAAATGTGGGAAAACTGAAAAGCTCATCCACAGAAGCCCAGGACTGATCCACAGACCATGGTATGAGAGTGCTGCTGGCTGCCTGTGGCCTGCAGGATGCTGTGCCCTGGACTCTCGGGTGTGAGAGGAAGTGGTTGACAGTTCCAAAGTGTGCCTTGGGCACACAGAAGACATGGTGGGCAGAAGACACGCCAAGGGGCCTGAAGGGGACGACGGTGCTTCTGTCCAAGAAGGCACTGGGGCGCGAGTGCCTTCACACGCAGCCTCTGGGAAATCTGGCCTGTGCCCAGGGACCCCCGATGCTCGCTGGGCTGGGCTGCAGCCAGGCGGAGTGCCGCCCTGGTGGCCTCTGCCTGTAGGGCACAACCTGCACGCACTAGAGTCAAAGGCAAAGAGAGAAAACTGGAGAGAGTCACACTCAGCTGCCTCAGAAAGGACGTCCCCAAGGACGGAGAGACTAGGAGCCTTCTCTGAAGCAACCCCGGGCAGCCAGGCTGTTCCAGTGCCCACCAGGGAGAGCAGAGCACACCTTGCTTAAAGTCACTGTCGAACATGGCCTTGCGTCCAACGTAGTACTTGTATGTCACCCTCTGGGCAGTGCTGTAATCGTCTCTCAGGTTGGAGCTGTCGATGGCTCTGATCAGGGGTTTACACAAATGGAGTTTGTTGATCTATAACAAATAACAATCCGTCACAAATGTCTGTTAGAACAGCCGCCACAGCAGACAGGTGGAAGCCCTGAGGCCATGGCCGCGGGGAGCTGCAGCTGCCAAGGGAGGAAGGCCACACTGGCAGGACTTCCAGGTCAGACCTATGACCCCTGGCGTGGAGGAACAAGGCCCAGCCACGTGCACTCCGAGGGCCTCACTGGCTGGCTCTGGGCACTAAGAAATGCTTCAGCCTCCAGCCCACTCACACCCACGCCTACCTCAGAGCTGCCACGCCCTGGAGGGCCCAGCGCTGCCAGGAGGGCCTCTGGCTGGGAGTACAGGCCTCACGGGGCTGTCTTCAGTCAGACACTGGAGAAGCACCCCTTGCAGGTGGGAGGCACTCGGCAAGGGCTGGCCCTGAGGACCACAGACCCTGTGGCCCCTCCCTTCCCATGAGTGATAGGTGGGCTGGCTCATCACGGACAGCAATAGCGGCCTAACGGGGAAGACGGAAGGGAGTTCAGAGACTCCAGCAGAAGCATACCTTAAAGTAGATCTTGAACAACTGGTTCACCAGGAACAGCATCCCCCACTTCTTAGAGTCCTCTATGCCAGCACGACTGTGGGAAGATGAAGTTCTTAATGTCACAGAGGAAACAGACACAAGTCACAGAATAAGCTGCCTGACGGCTGACAGCGGTCACATTCACCCGACATCTAACAGGTGACGCTAAAAAGGCAGGCCTGCAGCACCACGTCAGAGCTCCTGCAGGGAGCTTTTCTGAAGGTGAGAAGCATCTTCTCTTGTCACTAGGACAGAATGAACTCCTGAAGACACAGGGGGCTCCTGAGAGGTGTCTCAGCTGGCACAAAAGCTCCCCTGGGTCCCCGAGCATGGGCACCAGGATGCACAGGAGCTGCCTGCGCAGCAGTGGAGGCAGCACTGGGGGCACAGCAGCCTGGCCTGGGAGGGGCGCAGAGGGCTGCACGGGCACCATGCAGACCTGCCCTGCACGTCCACCTCAGGGACAAGGAGAAACCCAAGCCCCCGAGGCAACTGCACCATGTGCCAAGAGACTGTGAGACACAAAGATGAATGGAGACAGATCAAAAGAGGGTGTGCTAGACAAGAGCAGAGAGTCCCTAGAAGGGTGGCGTCCCTGAGGGTCCTTCCAGTGTCGTGGGGTGTTTTAACATTCAGCCGTGCACCATCTCTGTGCAGCGCTTCCCCTGCCACACAGCTTGTCCAGGGGGTGCCAGAGCAAGGCCCGGTGTGCCGGAAATGCCAACCCAAGAGTGAGGCGCGGGGTAGACAACAAGGTGCCGGGACAGAAGACACGTTGCTCGTGGGCAGGGGACAGGCTGCTCCAGGACCCATGTGCCCACCAGCAACGTTGAGCATACAAGCACCATCGGCCTGTGGGACGGCACCTGGTGGGCTGCGACGACAGCTCTCCATGGGCTCGGACCATGACAGGGCTGTGGCCTGCAAAAGAGGTATTTGCTCTTTGGGTTTCCCTCCAAGCGTGACAGGAGAGAAGGGCAACACCATCACTTCAAAACCACGGCCAGGCAGCGAGCAGAGTGCCCTGCAACGGCACCAGGTCAACGGCCTCTGGCCGCTGCCATCTTCTGGATGCAGCCAGGAGGAACTGCAGGGCCACCTGGTGACTCTGAGGTGCCACTGGCTCTCTGAGGAAGCTGAGGTTCCCAGAGCCCTCGCCCACCAGGGACACAGCCTCTCCTAGCCTGTACTTGCCATCTCTGACCAGAGCGCCCAGAGGGTGGAGTGGCAGCTCGCTGTGGCCAGGCCTAGCAACCTGCATGAGTTCACTGGCCATTTGCAGATCTTCTTTGGAAGATTTTTCTAATATTTCATCCTTTAAACCCGTTTCTTTTTACTGTTCCCTGTAGCAGTTCTTTGTGTGTGCCAGACACTAGACCCTCAGTAGATATCTGCAGATCCCCCCATGTTAAGGTGGCTTTTCACGGTCGGGACAGTGTCCTCTACAGCACAAGTCCTGACCCACGCCAGGCCCACCCACGTGAGGCCCTTCAGCTGCTAAGCTCCTGGCATCCCACCTGAGAAGCCACTGCCTCGTCAAAGGCACCCAACCTGAGGATCACCACCAAGTGCTCATCGGGCTCGATGTGCGAGGGGCACCCTGGTGTGAGGTGAAGCAACACACCCCAATTCACCATCAGCCCAGAGCTGCCTTCAAGTACAGGGAACGAAGAGCAGGGTGCCATGAGGCAGGAAGGGGGGCCCTGGGTGAGAGTCCTGTGGCCAGCCAGGACTGCAGCACGTGGGGCAGGAAGGGGGGTGCTGCGGTGAGGAGTGGCTCAGGCAGAGCCGCAAGGGGAAAGTACCTGGAGACAGGAAGGGTCCCCTGCCACCCAGCTGCCCTGGAATGGGCTGGAGGCTGGGCTGGGGAGGGTGAGGAGAGGGAAACTGAAAGCTGGAAGACCTTCTGGGAACCATTTCCTTTGTTTATATAACAATTTCCAAGCCAGGCTCAGGGGCCATGCCTGTGATCCCGCTACCCAGGAGGCTGAGGCAGAAGGATCGCAAGGTCAAGGCCAGGACAAGCTGGCAACTGAGTGAGACCCTGCCTCAGTGAAAACAGAAAAAATATGTGTGTGTGTGTGCACCTACAACAGGGATGGCAGAGACACAGACGTGCCTTCCTAAACCTCACGATCCAGTACATGTGGTAAGATGGAATTCTAGGAGAAAAATGGAAACTCTAAAATAGAATCAGCTAGAAAGTCTAGAATTAAAAGGTGAGTAATGGCGACTAGGAGCAGCCACCCTGCAGGCAGTCAACACAAATCGCCCAGAATGAAGGGACAATATTTTTTTTTAAAGTTGAAAAATAAAAGAATGCAAAAACTTAAAAACCTAGTAAAAAACATAAACTTACTAATCCGAGGAAATACATGGGCCCTAAACAGGAGAAACTGAACCCAAGTAGGCAGAGCAGAGTCACCTCACTGAAAACCTGCCAGGGAGAAAGACCCTTCCCTGCAAGGCAGAGGGTGGGGTGCCGCCTCTGACGAGGGGAGGGCGTGACGGGGAGGGTGGGCGCTTAGCCGACTGAAGGCAGACCCCGGCAGTTCATACAAAGGAAAGCTCAGGGAAGCTCCCGCCAGAGGGAGGCCTGCCTGAGCGCCAGTGCAGAGGAGCGCTCAGAGAGGGATGGCCGCAGACAAGCCCAGAGCGAGCAGCAGGCCGCCTGGGAGGGGCCTCTCTCCTTTAAAAAACAAAGGCTTCTCAAAGCCAAAGTCACAGGGGTGTGGGGGCCTAATGCAGGTGCAAAGCCGACAGCAAGCCCAACGGGGAGGGCCTGTGGCGACCCAGGCGCGGTGGTGAGGTCTCCAGCCCCGACTCACGTGTCACTGGCACAGACCCGAAAGCAGCTCATCAGTAGCTCAGCAGCTTTTTCCAACATATCCCCAACTTTGCTCTTTCCTTTCTTCACCAACTGCTGATCTGCCTAATGGAACACAAAAACGGGTACAATTAAGAGCTACAATCCCAAAGGGAGACGAGGCCTGGTGGACACGACTGTAGTTTTGAAACCTGAGGGGTCTTCGCATCACAACTTCCCCGCCCAGATTCCTGATCTGCGCTATAAGCTGGTCATGGCCTCCCATGGCTGGCACCCTGCCGACCTCTGACCCACACGCACCAGCGGGAGAGGAAGGGGGTGTCAGCTGTCACCAAGGGCCTCGCTCCCCAGTCTCCAGAGCAATCTCCTCCTCCTCTTGTGGAGGGTTTATGAGCTGAGAGCCATCCTCAGGAAGACACCAGGCCACAGTCCCCTCCTCCTGTCCTGACGTCTGTGTGGATGGTGCAACAGGGTGGCAGGACAGGCTGAGCGGTCCGCAGCTCACCAGCATCCCGCACCCTCCACACCAGCACGTGCCTGCAACCCGGCTAGCCAAGCCCATTCCCCTGCAGAATGCTACCAACTTCACATTTTCACCACTCCCTGTGCTGTCTGGGAAGTGCAGCAAGCGCCCTGCCGCCCTGCCTTGACGGCTGTCCCCAGGAGCAGTACTGGGAAGTGGCCAGATCTATAGGCTGGGCCAGGAGTGGGCCCTGCACACCACGCTCTCAAAAGAGAACCAACAAGCCTGCCACTTGCAGGCAAACAAGTGACGGTGTCAGCAGCCAGCGACAACAGCCGTGCTTCTCGGGGAAAACCCAGAACTGCAGGAAGCGTTTTCAACCACTGAGCGAGGCAGCTTCCTACTCCCCAAGACTTCGCTGATGCACAAACAGGGCTATTTTGTTTCAGTTGTTTTTGTTTGTTTTACTTAACCAAGTGTCAACATTTGGATCTGCTGTATAACCACATCCAAAAGGGCTTGAGATCAGGCCTTCGTGGTAGGTCAGTGCCCTTGTAAAAGAGACCCCAAGAGCCCCCTTGACCCATCCACCACACAAGGACATAGCAAGAAGTCCTGGCTATGAACCAGACCAAGGCTCTTCACAGATACCCCACCTGCTGGCCCCTTGACCTAGGACTTCCCATCTCCAGGACGGTGAGAAATAAATGTCTGATGTTTATAAGCCACCCAGCCACGATTTGTTACAGCAGCCTGCATGAACTAAGACACACTGAAGATGAAAATCATGCAGGAGTATAAGATCTGTTCAAGCTCAGGCCAGGCCAGTGGTTTTAATGCTCCAGTGGAAACAATTCAGGCCACACTGTAGCAAGCTTCACAAAGCTGGTCTCAGAGTTTTGACACAGTGTCCTAATGTATGCCTCCCTTTTCTGTCAGGCCTCCCTTCCCCATGGATGCTCTGCAAATGCCTTTGCCCCGCAGGGAGTGTGCGCGAGACAAGGATTCCAGGTGGCTTCTGGCTTCTGTTGGAGCCAGGTGGTATGGGCTTAAGATGCGCAAGGTGCCACTCTGCTCAGTATGTTTGTTCCACTTGTCTGGAAAACAGAGTGCAGTTTTATTTTAAAAGTCAGTTACGTTAACATTAAAAAGGCTTGCTACTATTTTAAATTTTCCCAGTTAAAAATCTCTAAACAGCAAAAGCTCCCTGGAGTCTCTCAGCCTATGACGTCCACTTGGGTCTTCCATTTTTGGCTCCCTTGCTGAGACAGGCCTCCTCACTTGTTTCCGGTGTTCGTAATTGTCCCCAGAGGCATTTCATACCTTGTTCTAAAATCGCCAGCGGCGGGCTGTGGTAGAGCACTTGCCTGGCACATCCACGGCCCTGCCTGCTATCCCTAGCACCAAAAACAGTGAAACAAACTTCATCAGATGATTCCAAATGTTGTTGTCATCTCAGTGCTGGGGACTGGCAAATAACCTTTCTCATCCAACATCCTGAGAAGCTGACATGTCCCTGATCCTTGATGTGATCAGCGATGTTCACTCATACCCCAGACCTTGGGGTATTATGCCAGACTTCAGGCCTTATCTACCCGTTTCTACAGGCCTTAGCTGACCCCACTGCCCTGCTGAGGGGACAGGAGAGACGTGTAAACCTGTGCGTGGCGTTCAGCACATGGTGCCAGGCTATCTGCCCTGTCCTAACTTTTGTGGGGCTTTTTTGTCTCTGTGGGCACTTCCAGGTTTGGGCTTCCCTGGAACTGTCCTGGACAGACAGGAGGTGAAAGGATGCTCCCCACCGTCAGGTCAGTCCCAGCCCCTTCACCTCTGCCGCTCAGAGCCACATGGGCTGAAAATTCCTAGGGCGACAACTGGCTCGAGCAGGAGGAGAGGGCAGAGTCTGAGCGAATCGTCGGGTCTGCAGCTGGAAGCCGTCCACAAGACAAAGAATGGGCAGCTCTGGCTCACGGCCAGCTGTGCTGCTCCTTGAGAGGACGTCACCCCATGAAATCCAGGGCCTTTTCCTTGCGTGCCACAGGAGCCGGTAGCTGTTTAATCTACGTTCAGCTGGAGTGCCTTAAGACAGGCCACATCTTACAAGTAAAAGGATGCAGAACTGCTCATTGCTACTGCTCCACCCTAAGGAAAAGCAACCCACTTGACACATGGACAGCCCCACAGACAGCACTTCCCTCCACACTAACAGGGAACATCCAGCAAATGCCCAAAGCCTGTCGGCATAACCCCGAGAAGCAACCCTAACCCTAACCCCGCTGCCACCCATCTTGCTCCCCACCCCAATGCATCACAACTCCCACTCATTCCTCAACACCGTGGGGAGACGGACATGAAATGCAGTAGCAGTCACAGAGCTTCAGTTCTAAAACAGCAGGCACAGGGAACTCACTTACGTTGTTGGCGAACACACGGAGGTCCAGGGCTACCGCATACATGACTGGTAGAGCCCTACAGAGGAAACAGCAGACGTGTCTGAAGAGGCCATGAGTCCAGGCTTTCCTCAGAGGTGGGGGGACACTGGTGCCAGGCTGCCATCTGCCCCCAAAACTTGATGCCACTGTCTGCTTCCTCACCTGCCACCCAGGCAGCTACAGCCATGTTTGTGGCCAACCTAGAGGCCAAAGGCCCACTGCTAGCTCCAAACCACTGGCCAGCCCTAATCAGGGCCTGGACACTGCCCTGCAGGGAATCTCGGGACACCGCCCATCCCCTCCACTCCCCACACTGGCAAACAGCACTGTTTAAAAAGAGGCAGCTCGGTAAGATTTCCTAAAAGACACTGATGGTGTGACATACACATCGTCATCAACAGCTCTGCGCCCATCTTGGACAGTACTGACTTCCTTCCATGTGAAAGCAAGGCCCTCATTTAGAAAGGAAGGCTTGCTTGCTGTAAAGGCCTTCAGCCAGTCTAGTACAGAAGAATGTGTGCCACCCACAGATTCCTAACGAATCTTAACTAGATCTTGAAGTTAGAAATCAGTTTGTCAAGGAATTTAACCCAATTATTGTGTATATTGCCCCAATGAACTACATAGTTGGTCTATCTTTTTTAAGTTAAAACTAAAAGTAAGCTCAGAATGAACAACTTAAGGAAAAAATTAGTATTTAAGGAATTTGGGGGACAAGGAAGTGCTGAAATAAGGTATACTGCAAGATAATGCCACTTTAGTTTGCACACATTGTTATAATTCTATTACCCATGTTGATACTATCATGTCAACTCCCGTGAATTCTACAGAAAAACACACTAGTACTTTTAAGCAAATTCTTTAAAACTTTGCAAAAAACAAAATAAAGACAAAAGCACAAACACCAAATGCCCTTTACTAATTTCCAACTGTTTCTGTCCATACTCACCAGTTTTCTTCTTTGTGGGCCTGAAATGCCCGCAGAAATGATGTACTAAGTTAAGGAAGGTCTGACGTGCAAACCGTAATAACACTACATATTGAAAACAGCAACAACAAAAAAAGAATAGGATTCCAAATCCTAAATTATATCCCACCCTTTAAAAGAAAAAAAGATATGAGTGCACATTACAAATACCTGTGTATCATTAGGTCTAAGCATACTAAATATGTTTATTTCATACATACTTGCTCCAAAATAAGAAAGACTTTTATCAGATTTTTTTAAAAAAAAATTTTATTTGAGCCAGGCACAGTGGTGCACACTTGTAATCCCAGCAGCCAGGAGACTGAGATATGAGGTTTGTGTAAAGCCAGCCTCAGCAACTTAGAGAGGACTTAATCAACTTAATGAGACCCTGACTCAAAATAAAAAATAAAAAGGGCTGGGATGAGGCTCAGTGGTAGAGCCTCTGGGTTCAATCCTTAGTACCCCCCACCACCAAAAAAGAAGGAAGGAAGGAAGGAAATGTGTTTGGTTTCTGAGCCCAGATGGTTACAAGTTATATTTAAGTGCTTCAGAATCTACGATATAATTTATTTACCATTTCCAGGGAGACTTGGCTAGTAGCCCACTATCTTCTAGCTATACTTAAACAAGATGGTTTTCTAAAAGGCAAGCTAAACCTAGGTTATACGCCAGAACCCAGAACACCATCAGTATAGGACAGCACTCAAATGAGCTAAGCAAGACCACGACCTTTGGGACCACACATAGTAATGGAGGTGTGCATCCAATCCACGCTCATCCCTTTAGCTTGAATCTTGGACCTCTGGTATTTCACCCAGGGGACTCAACCAGTCCCTGTAACTACACTTACCGCTGCCTTATAAATGTGATACTTCTCAACACGATTAAATAAAACTGCTCCTCTCACTAGGGCTCTTCTATTTTCTAGAGATAACTGGATGAGTCTTAACTCAGGTGCCAAGTGGAAGAGCTAAAATGAGTTTTCCCTGCAAAATGCTTCTATTCTGTCTAATTACAGGGGTGAGAACTGGCCCAGCATTTCAAGACCTAGAGCCCAGCAGTCACTGCACCTGTTCCAAGCTGCACAGCTACAAGCAGACAAAAGATATTGGACTATCACCGTCTGGCATTTATATGCCTCTATGAAGTCATGGTTCCCCACAGCATAGGTGCACCTGGAAGAGAGACATGCAGTCTGAGGACAGTGGCCCAGGAAGGATTCAGCCGGGGAAACCCAGATGCTAGGCACCAGGCCAGAGCTGGGTCCTGCCCCAGCAGCCTGACTCCCTACCAGGCCTGGAAGGGAGGCTAGAGCTCCTGCTGGCCTCGTATAGGTCAGGTGGAGGGAGATGCCGATGACTTCCTGGCCCACAGGAGCTGCTGCAAGGTGAGACCCCTTACAAGGCTTCGAGAGGACCCCCGCTGAGTCCCAGAGGCTCTGAGCAACAGCAGCTGAGTCGGTGAGCTCCACTGGGCTCCCTCCAGGCACGCGGTCTCTGTGTTACCACACCTGGGACCATCACACATGCCACAGAACCAGGAAACGTCAGAGTGCCTCACGCTGCAAGGAACACAGTGGCACCCCAACTCTTCCAGAGACCCGGCAGGGTGTACAGGCTTCCAGCCCTCTGGCCCTGTCTTCCCAGCACTGCACTGCTCTGAGACACAAGAGGCAGGCAAGTGGAGAACTGAGGACCATGTGCTGCCTGAACTGATGCTCCAGAGACAGAGAAGCAGCAGCACCTCCCCACAACTGGGACCTCAGGGACGCAGGAGGCAGAGGCAGGAAGGTGGCAAGTCCCAGGCCAGCCTGGGTAACCTGAGACCCTGTCCCACAATAAAAAAGCAGTATTTTGTTTGCTTTGCTCAAGTCCAGTTTTTTTCCCAGCAAGGCAAACAGGTTAAAAAGCAGACACATTTCCATGAAAAAAATCAAGTCCTGAGCCAGATTCCACCTCCCACCAATGAAAGACCCCTGTCAGTGTGACAGGTATCAGGTGACTCTTCACAGCAGGACCCACAGACACACCCAGTTTTCACAGGGTTTCCCAAAGTGAAATCACAAATGCACTCTTCTACTTTTTCAGTCAATTATTCATTGCTTCAAGCATGTGATGCAAGAAAATATCCCTAGTGAGTTCAGCAATTTCTGGCTGTGTTTGCTTTTCTTCCTCAACAAAAATTACCTCAAATGAGCTGCAAACATTTCATCATAAGGGGGTTCCAAAACTTGTTGACATTTCTCTTCTGGAGAAGCCATCTAATTTATATGAAAAATGGCAAAGATAAAGTTAATGAGCACAGAAAGAGCACAATGTATAGAAAGACACTTAGATTTACAAAAACTTGTTTCAGAATCTCAGCATCCACAGTAGTAATACTTTAGGTTTTAGCACTTCTAAATAAAGGATTCATTAACTCAACAATATTCATCTGTGCTTCAAAGGACCAAGACACCACGGATACCACTCAGCTTTGCCTACTACAGGCCAGGAAATGTTCTAGGCACTTTCACACGCATTTTAGTATCTGACAGCCAGCCAGTGAAGAAACGGTTATTAGGCAACTGCCACAGGTTTAACAGCAAAGTGTATCACAAACAAGTCCTCACTGGCCAGAAACGCTGCCCGTGAGGGCTCATTCCGTGGCTTCCTGGAGGGAGCAGGGCATCCCAGCCAGTGGCCGATGAGAATTTCTACCTTTCCCTTCCTTCCAACAGCCAGATTTCAGATGCGTGGAGCACCACAATGTGTGAAGGTCAATTTTACACATCTACTTGACAGCCCCCGTGTTCACGCTGGCACTGGAGCCAGTGGCACTGGAGCAGTGCACCTCCTGCGTGGTGAGCAACAACTATGCTGCTGGGCCTGAACAGAGAGGGACGGGGCAGGAGCTGGCCTCAGGGTTCCTGACGGCCCAGCCCTCTGCTGGATCGACACCACCGAGCCCTGGTCCTCCAGCCTCTGGACTTGGACTGAGCCACCCGACTGGCTTTCCTGGGCCTGCAGCTTGAAGACGCAGATGGTGGGACTTCCCAGGCTCCACAGTGGTGTGCCCCAATTCCTTCTGACAATCTCTCTTCTTCCATATGTATGTATGTATGTATATATATATATATATATATATATATATATATATATATATATATATATATATATGGAAAATGTATAGATAGACAGATTTCTACTGGTTCTGTTTCTCTGTAGGGTTTGACAGACAGACAGATCTGAGTCCCTCAGTGTGCCACCTGGAAGTGGGGCACACCCACCAAGCCAGGTCTCCAGCACTGAGTCCACCTAGAGCAACAGTTCCCAATGCCTTCCACCCATCAGAACCATCCAGGGAGCTCTGTAATACAGAACCTGCTGTTACCCTAGAGACCCACTTACTGGGTCTGAGATGCAGTCTATACGTGGCTAATATCATCACTGGTAGGTGGCCCCATGTTTCTTCCAAAAGAAACTTTGTTCTCTGATTTTGTAATAGAATCAGTGAAGAAACAGAGCTTTACACAATGATAATGATATTTTCTACAGATAATGCTTGGATATCATTTAAACTCTAAGTTAAGGGTTCTGGTATTTTCAGAGGTGGGCAAGTGCTTGCTGTAAAAGGTCAGATAAATGTCCAGGCTCTGCAGCCCCAGGGCTCAGTGTGACTTGGGGAGGAGAGCAGCTGAAACCACACTCCAGGCAGCCTGGCTCTGCTGTACAAGGCTATGCCACGTCCCCAGGCCAAGCCTGGGTGTGAGCCCACCTCTGCAGGGAGCCCAGGAGGCAGACACCTGTGGGGCATCAGCACATGGACTCTGGGGACCCAGGTCTGTACTGAGTCCAAGCTCCATTGCCTTGTGCTAAATGACGCTGATTGAAAAAGCACTGCTCCAGGCCCCAGAGAGCTGCGTGGGGATCACACACAGGACTGTAGTGAATGGAGTGGAAGGACGTCAGTGGTAAGGGAACTATGAAGTCTTCAGACAAGAACGGCGGCATTCCTTCTCTTCTGCTTGCACTCTCAACTCTCGGGCATTGCCCCCTTCTCTAGGAGGCCATGTGTACAGCCCTGTACTCACCTGCAGCCGTGGGTTTGCAACATGAGGGTGCTTGAAAGATACCAGCTCTGCACAGGATGCTCCATCTCTGGTGTCGATCGCTTCATACACCTGAAACATGTGGGAGGGGCCTCAGCAGACAGGAAGTGTTCTGTTCTACCAGAACCTCAACATCACACTGCACACCCCAAACTCAACCCCTACTTTGAAAGGGGTCAGAAAAATAAAAAATGTAAAAAGTCAGCACTTTTTACCAGGATATAGTAACTTCATCTCAAAATGGGATTTTCCAGAGGCAAGAAAACAGGAGAAGCAGAATGAACCAGTGATTTAGTATTTAGTTACCAACGAAGGTGAATTATTCTAGTTTTACCTGGTCATACTAACAATACATTTGAAAATTCACGAGTGCAGTGGTATGCACCTGTTTCAGTACTCAGGAAGCTGAGGCAGGAGGATCACTTGAGCCAAGGAGTTCAGGTTGGCCTAGGCAAACAGCAAGACCTTATCTCCAAAGAAAGCTTAAAATCCACAAGAGTAGTGGCTCACACTGCAATCCCAGTTACTCAGGAATCTGAGGCAGAAGAATCACAAGTCAAGGCCAGCGTGGGCAACTCAGAGAGATCCTGTCTCAAAATGAATTTTTACAACTGTTACAAATATTTTTTAGTGGCAGAGGTCTTGACTAGCTTGTACAAGGCCCTGGGTTTGATACTCAGCACTCAAAAAACCCACATGTATCCAAAACTCAGAAGGTTTCTACTCAACATAGATATAAAATAAAAAGGAAATGGAAATGGCTGAGCAATGATGTTGCATTCATACAACAGCATACTCACCTGCTGTCTAAAAGAACAAAACAGACACACATGCAACAATGGAGAGTTCTACAACATGCTTGTTGTTAAATGGGGGAAAACATGCTGCAGGAAAACTGCACAGACTGGCTTGGGAGGACAGAGCAGACACCATGCAGGCAAAGGGTGCACTACAGGACACACGATGCCAGCTGACCCTGCTTGCCACACACACCTCTATCTGCTGTTGGAGGCCTGTGGCACTACATTTTATACCAGAAGACCCAGTGCACTTAAGTTGTGCTTACAAAACATTCTCATCATACAGGCGAAAGAGCAACGAATAAAGCTGTGTATGGTAGTAGGATCTAATGAAAATAAAATTTGATATGTACACTTCATGTTCACATGACTTTTTCTGAGGTATGGTCTCACTGTGTTGCCCAAGCTGGCTTACTCTCCTGAATAGCCAGGACTGTGGATGCGTGCCATCAGGCTCAGCTTGTGCACATGACTCACCAGGGGCAGCATGAGGGTATGCAAGTAAGCAAGAGGCACACGGGAAAGTCCTGGATAGGGCTCCCACACCCACAGAACTCAGGTGCTCCTAGGTCAACCCACTGTAGGTGGAAATGCATTTAGCACATGACTTATGGCACATCATGCTGGAGTGCTGGGTGTCCCTTGGAGTTTGGACTGGCAGGCTACCCAGCGTCACAAGAGGACTGTACTTCAAGGCATACGCTGCCAGCATGGGAGGAGGTCCAAGCTCAGATCTGCAGTATAGTTCCTGCTGAATGCAGGCCGCCCACCATAGTGGAGCAGGCGACAGGGCCCTAGTCCGGGCTGTCGTGGTTAAATCACACTGCTGTGGGGACGTGAAGTGAGCTGCATGTCACACTGGTGGGAGGGCAAGTTGGCACAGCCCCGACAGAAGGCTGGCATCTCTACCAAAGCAGGCAAACACCCTCTGTGACCCAGCACTGCCGCATCAGCGTCCACATCCAGGAGGAGCAATGGCACACACCACCAGGACGCGTGCAGGATCTGAGGCAAGAGTGGGGCTGACTGGGAAGCACACGATAAGGAACCTGCACCTGATACTCAACAAAGTGCATCAAACAGTGAACCTGCTTCTAGGGACTTATGCCACAGCTAGAAGCAAAAGGTGGACTGCATGTTATCCAAGACACTGGAAACAGTCTGACGTCCACCACAGGAGACTGGGTGAATAAACCACAAGATGCCCACAGACATGCCGTGTCATCACAGAGGGAGGAGCAATTCCCAGGACCCACAGTCCAGCAAAGGTGAAAAAGGAAATAGCGTTGCCGCTGGTCTAAGAACAAGGGAAACAGAAGAACCCTGTGTGTCTCTGTGCATCCTGTTCTCCTCTCCAAGACCAGAGGAAGCAGCAGGCAGAATCTAGTGAAAATGGTTCTCCATCTCCACAAAGGGGTGGGAAAGTGGTGAAAGTGATGCCGCGGGGCGGTGGGGGGGGGGGGAGTTCTGAGCATGCTTTCTAATACAGTGTTCATTTATGAAAACTTCCAAGAAATGCAGTGGAAGGAAAAGCCAACCTTCTACACAAGCACAAACAGAAGCACAGACAGACATTGAATGATGCCACAACCACACAGAAAAAGAAGTCAGCTACCTTGAACATACATTCTGTGGAATTTGCTCTGAAGATAAAAATCTGCGAGAACAACCCTGAATTCACTTAGAGACAGTGCAGTGTGAAGTGGTCCTAATGCCGGTGTCCCTCGGGCACAGTGCTTATGCCAATGCAGATAGAACCAAACCAAGACCCTGTAGGTGGGGATGCTGACTCAGAATGGAAAGGAGGCCCTGGGACCCGGGCTGCAGGAAGGTGAGCTTGGAGACTTGCTATCCTCAGCCACAGCCACCTGAAGCCGAGCAGGCTGGGCCACAGATCCAAGCCTTCAGAGGACAAGCCCAGCTGCAAGCCAGCCCTTGCAAGGCCCAGATTGCAGCTCCAGGCCACACACATCCTGGCCGTCTCTGCCCTTTGGAAAGTCACCTATGGGCACAGCAGGGTTGGCTGTGAAGGAACCCAAGCACTAACCAAGTGCTCTTCGCAGGCCTGCCCTAAGTCTGGGGGTCTCATCTGAAGGCAGAGAGACGGGCACTGAGCGCCTTCACTGGTCATGGGAGAGGGCAGGGCCCTCCTTAAAGCTGCCAAGCTGGAGTCTGGTGGTGGAAATCAAGTGCACCTGCAAGCATCAAGGTAAGGCAGCCCTGAGAAGTCAGCACTGGGCACTGGCTTCCCTACACAGAGGACTTCCAGGCTCCCATGCCCACCCAGGGGGAGGGCGCTGGGCTCAGCAGAAAGGAGCCTTGAGGACCACCTGATTGGGGTTGGGGCAGGGAGGGGGAAAGAGTCCTCGCTGGGCGTAAGATCACGCGGGCAAGAGGGATGGCCCTATTCCAGGGTCAGAACAGGCCCAAGGGACCTTCTCTGCCCACCATCTCAGCAGGAGGTGAGCCTGGACAGCAAAGTGGAACGACCATCAACCTGCTGATGCCGACCATCAACCTGCTGATGCCGGTCTGTGGGTCCCAGAAACCAGTTCTCACCAGTTCAGTCCCGGGAGGATGAGCATTCAGAAGTACTGGCCCCCTGGGGAGGCTGGGCACGCAGAGCAAGCGACTGGTGTACACCTAGTGAGGTGTCAAGTAAAGAGCTGTTGGGCTGGCCTGCAGCCTGTGCCCTCCAGTGCTCACCTCTCCTCAGCCAACAGGACCTCCAGCCAAGAGCCCCAGGCTATCCCTCCTGCAGTCCTGAGGCACACTGGCCTCTCAGGAGGCTCTGCTTTTCTAGCACACATGCCCTCCCAGTCCAGGCACAATCTAAGGGCCTCGGAGGTCCTCACTCTGGTTAACACCAGGGGTTCTGGTCATGCACGTTACCATGACATTCAGCCTGTGGGCAGCTAAAAGTCACAGAGAAGAATTAAGCATGATGAAATGGAAGTGTGCCTCCGGTGGCTGAAGGTACCAGAAGCACAGTGGTCCCCAAAACCCAGACACTAGGTCCCTCCAACGAGCAGAACAGATGGTCCTGTGCCCCCTGGTCCTCCTTTGCCAGTGACCTTCCAGGCAATCTCTGGAGATGGTAGGACACAGTGGTCCTGACTCCCTCCCAGGTGGCTACAAAGCTGGGGGTGTGTGAAAGGAAAGAAGGGATGCAACAGAGCATATTAACAACCTTGACAATGCTGGCTGCTCAGCGAACGCAGGCACCTCAGGGGCACCATGAACTCTCAGAACCCATGACTGCTTAGAACTGGGCTCATCTGCTCTGTCCACTGAAAGCCTCCCCAGCATAGCCAGCACACCTGACACCCAGGTCTCTGCCTTCTGAATTCCAGAGCTCCTTGGAGAAAGGACAGACTCCAGGCTAGGTGAGCCTAAAAAACGCACACCAGGAAGGGCTAGGTTCAAACGCCACAGAAATCAGCTGAAGCGGCTCCAAGGCAATTGGAGCTTCAAAAAAATAACAATAATAGGGGCTGCGGTTGTAGCTCAGTGGTAAAGCGCTTGCCTAGAAAGGATATAGCGGAAATACTTGTTTAACTGATAAAAAAAATTCATTAATAATATAAAAAGAGGGCTGAGAATGTGTCTCAGTGGCAGAGCACTTGCCTAGCAAGTGTGAGCCCTGCATTTTGTCCCTAGTACAGGAGGGAGGAAGGAAGGAAAGAGAAGCAATGCTTGCTCAGTCAGTGCTAACATAGTGGCTGACCTGGGAAAGGACCTTCAGTGTCAGCCCTGTGAGGCTATGGGGCACAGGAACAGTCCTCACCCCATCATCCAACAGATGACGTGTGCCCTGCAATGGGGAAAGGCACCATAATGAGAGAGGAGCCTGAGGGGACACCTCTTATCCCAATGAGGTGCCTCCAGAGAAGCAGTGGGCGCCCACACATCTAACCTGTGGCAGTCCAGGAGAAGAACACCCAAATCCAAATGCTGACACAATCAAACCTGGATGAAAGACAGCTGTTAGAAAGGCAGGAGGACTTACCCAGATTAAAGGGGACTTAAGGAGCCAAAAGGCCACATGCAGCCCAAGACATGACCGTGCCCTGGGTTTAACAGTAGAAGTCCCAGGGAACACCTGGGGCAACTATGGCGTCAAGTTGTGAGTAGCTAAAGACTCTGTGTTTAGAGGGAATGTCCTTGTTCTCAGAGCCACACTGTCTGCAGCTGACTTTCACATGCTCAGGGAGAAAGCACGTGTTCCCACAGAAGGAAGGAAGCATGAAAGGTCTGTGAGCTGTCACTGTATATCTTTCCACTTCCCTGTACATTTGCAATTTTTCAGAATACACAATTGCAGGAAAATAAAATTTTAAGCACAGATACACTTTTTTAAAAAAATTTGCCATTACATAATTCTGTCATGAACAGAAAAATCAAGAACACAAAGGAAAGAATAAGAGCCCACAGAGACATGCTGGAAGGGATGAAGAAGGCCCTGTGGGAATAATGCCAGCCCTCGGAGAGTGGTGAAGGGGATGCCCATAGTGGGGAGAACAGTATGCAAGCTGACCCAAGGAGAATAGCAGCTCCAGAAAGCAGAAGCATGGGAAAGAACGGCATGTAAGCCCATCCAATTCATCCTCCCCCAACATAAACTAAGTTGGGCGGTACCTGCTAAAGTCCAAGCACAGAACAAAACAGGTCTGAATGTGGCCCTCACCTCTGTTGGGAGACACCTCCTGAGGCCTCTAGGCTCTGACACTTGCAGGCAGTTGAGGGATGCAAGGCAGTGATCAGCTATTCTTCCTTTGGACCCTTTCCCAGGGCTGTTTTTACAGCTGGTTACCTCGAGAAATGGAGTAATGTCTTCTCTGTTTGACCGTGGAAAAAGCAGACTTGCTCACAGCTTGCTGTGGATCACCCATGCTCAGTGCCTCCCTCTCTGAAGCATCTGTAGGCACCCTTTCAGGCCACATCACCCCATGGGACAGAGCTCTGAAAACCAGCACAAATATGCCTTCCCCATGCTGAGGAAGGAAGCCCTCGGTCCTGTGCTCAAGCATCCACGAAGGAAGATGAGATCCAACCCATCCAAGCTGCTACTAGGAATTCATCTCAGCAAACACAGGAAACAAAGACATTCTGCTATTCCATGTAGTTGCTGCCCAAGGCTACCGTCAAGGTGCTGAAATGAGGAAAGGTCACAGGGCCAAAATGGTCATTGAGATTCAAGTACAACTCTCCCGGAAGCAGCATCCTTCAGAAAAGTTGAGTGTCAAGAACATGGACTCTGGCTGGGTGCAGTGGCGCACATCTGTGATCCCAGCAGCCCAGGAGGCTGAGGCAGGAGGACTGTGACTTCAAAGCCAGCCTCAGCAATTTAGCAAGACCCTGCCTCTAAATAAAATATAAAGAAGGGCTGGGGATGTGGCTCAGTGGTTAAGTGCCCCTGGGTTCAATCCTCAGTATAAAACAAAAATAAATATTGACTCTGGAGCCAGAAACTGTGTCACAGTCCCAGCTGTGCAGCTTCAAGTCCTCTTGGGTGGACAACTTAACCCACTCTGTAAAATGGGCTTGTGATGGACTCATAAAAAAAAAAAAAAAAAAAACTGAACATGCATAAAAGTGCTCATGGCAGACTCTGCTACTTAGGAAACGGCTGACAAGCACTAATCATGGCTTCTTTTTCTTATTCTCATCATCAGCCCAAACTATTCTCACTGGACAAGAGAGGCAAAGGATGGGTTTTTCAGAGTGCTCCTCTAAAAACACACTGCCAAGAAGAGAGGTGCTTTGATGAGACAAGGAAAATGAGATTGTCACCAAGAGGAGGTGTGAGCATTGAAAATCATCCAACCCTCCCGCCCACCCTCTGGCTGGGCTTTTCCATTTCTGTCAGCTTCCAACACATTTCCTGAGCCAGAGTGCAGAGGTAAGAAATAACAAAGTCACTAGTCTTATGTAGCTCAAGTTTTAAAGAGGAAAGATACACACACATAAATAAATGTTAAAAGGATCAAGATAATGTCTTGTAAAAAAAAATACAAAAAAGCAAAATACCACACAAGGTAAATTAAGCTTCTCCTTAATGGGCCATCCTGGAGGGCCTCTGTGGACATGACACTTGAGCTGTGACCTAACTGGCAATCAGGAGACAGCAGCAGTGAGCACTAACTGTTCCCTTCCCCCTTTTTAAGCTGGCAGAGCTCAACTCCAGAGACACATATTCAACATGGCAGTAAGTGAATTCCCAACTTCCCTTGCAGCAAGGGGACCCAGTGAGTCCTAGCCAGTGAGATGTTTAGGGTGGAGACAGGGTTTCTGCAAGTATTATCTCCCATCCCCAGGGAAAGACAGGCGTGCTGCAGATGCTCCTCCCTTATAGTCTTCAGATGCAGGCCGCGGGAAGGGGCTTGGAATTGCTGCAGCTAAGCAATGGCTGACGGGAAATGTTGCCAAAAGGCCAGAAGGCACCCGAGTGGGAAGGGCCTGGGTCCTCGGGGACACGACCAACGGCTGCACCAAGGAAGGGGGTGTAAAAATCAGAAAGGTCAACAAGATGCCCTTCGCACCAGCTAACCAGAGGGGCTCCCTGGACACACCTAGCCACCCGCTTCCCGGCCTAGTTTAGTGGCCACAAGGACAGCTTCGGACCCCAAGCCCGGTTGGCTGTGCTCTGCCACTTACCGCCTTCGGGCAAAAGCCCCGCAGACACAGCTGCCCAAACCCGCGGCGTGTCCGCGCCAACGGGATCCGCTCGCGGCTAAGCCTCGCGTCGCCACCGCGACCGCGGTCCCCCTCCCTCTCCGCCAGCGTCGGTCCCGCCGCTGGCTCGGCCAGGTCCCTCCGGCGCGGACTGGCAGGGAGCGGCCGAGGAACCCACCTGCTGCAGGTACTGGTTGATCGTGATGTGCGCCATGGCAGCGGCCGCGGACCGTCCACCGCGTCACTTCCGGTGCGGTCCGTCCGCGCGCGGCGCCCCCACAGCTCCGCGCTGCGCTCATCGGTTCCGGAGGGGCGGCGCGGCGCCAGGGACTTGAGCGCCCCGCGCGCGGTGCGTGATAGGCCCGCACGCAGCTGCCGTTCGCTCCGCCGGACCCGAGCCCTTAGGACTGCGAGCCAAGAGGGGGAAGGCAGGCCGCCCAGGGACGGGTCCCTGCGCTCCCAGGTCCTGGGAGGTCCCCAACCCACCCGACAGCGTCCTTCCCGCGCACGGGAGCCCTCGGTGTGGGGTGTCCCCGCGCGTTCCCCGAGACAATGTGGGGAAGTCCCCAACCCATTTGGGAACAAGCTCCCCGCGCGCCCGGCCTCGGGACACAGGGTGTCCCCGCGCGCCCGGGCCCCCAGCGTGGCTGTCCCCGCGCGCCCCAGCCCTCAATGGGGAGGTCCGCGCGCCCCAGCAGGGGCGGGCGCGGTGGCGGTTGAGCCCGGGCGGCGCGGGCGCAGTGGCGGGGGCCGCGGCGCACGGACCGGCGCCGGTGCGGAGGAAGAGCCGGGCGCGCAGGGACGGGGCGCCGGGGCGGAGGAGGAGCCGGCGCGCACGGACGGGGCGCCGGGGCGGAGGAGGAGCCGGCGCGCACGGGGCGGGGCGGCGTCCGGCCCAGCCATGGCGGACGAGGGCCCGCGGAAGGGCAGCGTCTCGGCGCTCGTGGGCCGCACCAACGGCCTCACCAAGCCGGCGGCGCTGGCCGGCGGCCCCGCCAAGCCGGGGGGCGCGGGCGGCTCCAGGAAGCTGGTCATCAAGAACTTCCGAGGTGGGTGCGCGGCGGGCGAGGGCGGCGGCGCGCGCGCGGACGCGGCCTCGGCCTCGGTCGCGGCCTCGGCCTCCCGGGCCGCCAGCCCGACCCGGCCGGCCCGCCGCGGCTCCCCGGCGCCGCCGGCCGCTGACCCCCTCTTCCACAGACAGGCCGCGGCTGCCGGACAACTACACGCAGGACACGTGGCGGAAGCTGCACGAGGCGGTGAGGGCTATCCAGGGCAGCACGTCCATCAGGTACAACCTGGAGGAGCTGTACCAGGTGAGGCCGGCGGGGCGCCGCGGGGGGTCGGGCGGCGGGCCCTGCGGGGACCCGTACCGCGCTCCGCGCCGCGAGTGGAGTGCCCCTCGCCTCTTCCCCAGCGCTTGGTGCCTGCCTAACGGTGGGAAATGAGGTTTGCAAACTTACTTTGTTACGTCCCATTTCTAAGTAGGGAACATGGCCAGAGGCACATTTTGCCGTTTGGATGTTTCACACAAATCACGCTTTTTTGATGACATGATTTTACAGAATGAGGATCAAGTAGCCTAACGTCTACTTTTTATGTAACAATAGATCATGCAACTATTTCTATTAAGAGCCTTGAGTTTTAACATTTTTTTTTTGTATTGGTTATTACAAGTGAGGACATCATAAAAATCATAGAGTACAAAAAAGAAAAGTTTCATCCCCTATCCCACCACCCAAAGAAAATTATAGGTTGAGCATCTCTAGTCCAAAAATCTGAAAGTTTCCAAGATCCAAAATTGTTTGAGTACCTGCATGATGCCAGAAGTGAACATTCCACACCTGCCCACATGTTAACGGACTGCAGTCAAAACAGGTTCAGCTGAGCATGGTGGCCCAAGCGGGTACTCCCAGCGGCTTGGGAGGCTGAGGCAGGAGGATCACAAATTGGAGGCCAACCTGGAGAACATAGCAAGACCCTCAGCAACTTAGAAACCCTTGGCAGTCACTGATTGGCTCTCTCTCCAGGTGTCTGGCCAACACAGGAAGTACATGTCTGTAAGAAACCTGCTTTTCAGGTGTCTGCACCCATGCTCTCCCCACAGCCTGTGAGTTCCAGGTGTACATGGAACGACTCTGGTCTCAGTGTTCTCAGAGGTGCAGTAGGTTTCCAGTGGTTCTGATTTGCATTTCCCTACTCAGATAATCATCTATTCGTGTTTTTTCTTTGCCGTTGCTTATATCTCCTTTGATAAAGTGTCTCCTCAGATCTCTTGGTCACGCTTTGCTGGGATGTTTTCCTCATTGAGTGTGCGGGCTCAGCGTCACTCAGAATAAAAGTCCTGCGTCAGCCTTGCACAGGCTTCTTCCTAGCATGTGGCTTGCCCCATCCCCTTGCCATGCTCCCTGAAGAGCAGGGGTTGTCGAGTTTGAGCCCGTCATGCCTGCTTGTCCTCGTCTGTTTGTGATGGGCTCCTGGGTCTGAGGACTCTCTGTCTGGTGTAACACCACAGAGATGTTCTCCTGTGACACTTCAGTGCTGGGGTGTACGTCTGGGCTCATGATTTTCTGTGTGTATGTAGGCTAAAGCCAGGCGTGGCATGCCCTGCAGACGTCTGCTCCTGCTGGCACTGCCCGTAGAGAGCTTGCCCTTGTCCCCAGTTGCTGTGAGTGCCTTGTCAGATGCCTTTGTCTGGGATCGGGCATGATGAGTGGGAAGAGGTGGCTGCTCTGGGTCCTTTGCATTTCATGAATTGTAGTTTTCTATTTTCCAATTTCTACCAACAAGTCTGCTAAGATTTTGGTTAACAAGTAATCGGTAGATCAATGTGGAGAGAATTGGCGTCTTAACTGTCAATCATAGGGATGGTGCTTCGTGTATTTATAAGGTCTTTTTTCATTTCTCAGTATTTCCTAGATGCAGTGCAGGACTTTCATCTTTTGTGAAATTTGTTCCTAACTGTTTCACATTTTGATGGTATTATAATAGCATTTTAAATATCGGCTTCGGGTTCTCACTGTGATGTAGAAGACCAGTGGTTTTTGGATCTGGTCTTGCTTTTCGCCAACATTGTGTGCTTCTATGGGTTTTCTGTACCTTCTGTTCTGCACACACGCTGTCTTGTCTGAGTGGAGCTGGTTTTGCTTTCCTTTGTCACCTACATGCCTGTTACATCCTCTCCTTACCTCACTGTCCTGTTGGAACCTGCACAGGAGGGGAGTGGCCTGGGGACAGGCAGTCTCCTGGTCCTGGGAAGCTTTCCCCCTTTGCCTGTGAGGGCCAGGCTCCGAGTGAGGAGGTTCCCTTCTCTCCTAGCTTCCTGGGAGTTGTTTCCACATCTCTTGAGGGATGGAAGAATTTCTGTTTCTTAGTTAGTACATTAGTTAATGTTTTTCCTAACACACAGCCAGTCTTGTTTTCCGGGTTGCATATGTGGACCTGATGTGTTATCTGTTTTTGCATGATGATGGGTTTGCTCTGCTAACGTTTTGTTGACTTTTGTGTCTGTGTTCGCAGGGACACTGATGAGTTGTTTTCTTCTTGTATCTTTGTCCAGTTTTGGTGTGAAGAGTAATGCTGGCCTCAGCAGTTAAATGTTCTCTCCACTCTGCCTCCGGGGCATTTGTGCAGAAGGGTCATTTCTTCCCTGGGTGTCAGAAAGGACTCCTGGTGGGGGTCTGGCTCTCATTGCAGTCGGTGCCTGGGTTCACTGCTGCGCCTGCTGCCTCTTCTTCAGGGTCCTGGTCTTCTGCAGCACCTCCTTTGCTGATACCCCACATTTCCACTCCCTACTCAGTTTGAACCTTCTTGCATCTGCTGTGTTTCTGCTCAACCTGGGACACGTGGGGTTTAGTTGTAATGGCCATTTCATTGGCCTCACTGCCCGTTCTGTCTTCCGGTCTGTTCTGAGCTGGGTGGACTGGCTGGTTTTCCCCCACTAGCTTACTTTCCTACCTCTTTCGCATCTGGTCATCTTTGATTGGATGTCAGACGTGAGTTGTAACTGGTGCCCTGGATTAGTTTTATATTCCTAAAAATATTTTTGACCTTTGTTCTGACACAGTTATCTGGAAGCTGATCTTTGTGAGTCTGACTTCCAGGATTTGTTAGGCCTGGCCAGAGCAGTGTTGTGTTCTCCTGATTCACCCCTGAGGCCAGGTGGCCTCACTCGGGCTGGTGGGAAGTGCTCTCAGGGCTGCTGCTGCATCTTCTAGATGGTCTTTCCTGGGCTGGGTAGTTTCCTCGCCCCAGGGCCAGACCCTGACCAACGTTTGGGACCCTGGACATCTCCTTGCTCATCTCCAGAGCCTCTGGCCACACCTCTCCTCTCAGGGCCCTCATCTGGGAACTCCCGACAGGAAGCAGAGCAGTTGGGGCCTGACTCCACCTCTCGGAGGTCACTGTGTTCCGTGGCCCAGAATCCAGCGCTTTGTATTCTGTTTCATTTCGGCAGAAGTGTTGGTCCAGTCCCTTGATTCTGGCCAAGTGACTGCTTTCACTTACTGCCCTTGGCCAGAAGCAAGAATCCCACCAAGTATCTGAGCACACACAGGCTCTGGTTTAACAAATACCATAGCTTCTAGCTGAGGCTGCCGCTCTCCAGGGCAGCCACCTGGTGCGGGCTGCCCGGTGTCTTCTCCCCACACCATGGACGTCCTTTGCCACGCCTCCTGAGCAGTGATAGAACAGTATCACAGACATTGTCACAGCATCGTCTCCAGGTGTCCTGGGTTTCAGTTTTGAAGTTCTGAGGGCTGGGAATGCATACCCCAAAACGTCATCACGGACTCCCTCACTGAGGTGGGATGTCACACTCCAGGGTGTGTACAGTCCAGCAGGCTCACATGGGACTTGTGGTCACATGGTGGTGGACATCCCTGCAGAGAAGCACTAGTGAGTCTGAGGTCAGCCCACAAGCCACCTCTGGTGCTCTGAAATAAAGTCCCAGCTTTGGCTCTGGTGGCATAGTCTCTCCCTTGCCAGGAACCTCGTGTGTAAGCGCCAGTTCTCACCAAAGTTGAAAAGATCTTGGTTCTGTGCATTGCTGGGTCTCCCTGCAGAAGTCTCTCATCTACGCTGGCCCGGCAGAGACACAAGCCTGCAGCTGCGGCCCTGTCCTCTGGGGCCCTGTCTGCTCTGTTTCTGATGCTGGAGGAAGGAGAGGAGACAGGCCCTCTCCACCCATCCATCTGAGCTTCTTTGAAGGCCTGGCTCTTCTACCTTTGCTCTTGAAGACCCGGTGGGATCCACAACTCCCTGCTGAAGAAGGCCTATGGGAAACTGCAGGCTGTGCTCCCCAGAGCTGAGGAGGGAGGCCTCGGGCTGGCTCTGACTGGACAGGAGCCCTGGCGAGAGCTCTGAGGGAGCTGGCCCCATCTCCTGGGCAGGGCGGGAATTGGGAAGTGCTGGCATGGACAGTTCTCAGTGAAGGATTGCAAAAACTGAGGTGGAAAGCCATAGCGTGGAGGACAGATGGGCACATGACTGGATGGGCTGGTTGGAAACAGAAACACGTTAATGAAGAGTGGATTCAATTGTAAGTTGATAAAAAACAAGGGAGAATGGACCGTCTCCAGTACCTCAGGCCTAACAGAAAGGATGTCACCACCAGCCACTCTGCACTGGGGCACTGTGTGCCTCCTCAACTGGGGCCGTGAAGGCGCCACGCTGGCAGGCGCACTGGGAGACTCCGGAGTCTAGTCCTTACTGAACTCTGGCTTGTCCACCTGCCCCTCCAGGCAGGAACCTGCAGGGATGGCATGCTGGGAGCAGCTGTCCTCCAAGGTGTGAGTGTGTACTGGCCTGCTGCAGCAGCGAGCAGTAGCCAGGACCACAATGTCCATGAGAGGCATGGCTGTCAGATAGTGGGTGTGGGGTTTGCTCCTCCCCACAGTGCATCCTTGCTGGGCCCAGTGTGACGGGGCCTGTTTGTCATTGTGCTTACTTCCCAGACACTTGGGGGCTGTGGTAGTGTCCTGCCTGCCCACAGCTACCTCCCACCACTGGGTGCCCAGGTGTGATGGGTGCAGGGGGCTCTGCCCACAGCTTGCCATTCTCACTCGGGCCCTGCCTGGGCTGAGTGCTGGTTCAGGGAGGTGCTCCGCTTCTGTGGCAGTGGGCACTTGAGCGACGTCTGGGCAGCAGGAAGGCAGTGTGTGGGGTCATGTCAGTGCTCGCCAGTGTGTGCCGTGGCCCTGGCACAGCCTGCTGCACAGCCAGTGCTTGAGAGACGTTGCTGGGAGAGGGTCTTCCTGCTGGGCAGAGAGGAGAGGAGAGCCGCTGGGTGCTTCAAGATGCCAGCAGCAGCAGCATGCCAACCCAAAGCCTCGTCAGAGCAGGGGCCACCTGCATCCCAAGAAGGCCCCTTGAGAATCACTATTTGAGAAAATGAAGAGACTCCTGCGGAGGGCAGACTCCTGCTCTGTGCTACACAGGAGTACAGCGCAGGAGCTTGCAGGACCCCTGCCAGGGCGGCACTGATGAGCAGGAGGAGACCCAGGCCCCTGTGACAGGAAGACTGGGTCATGACTCGGCACCCCTACAAACCTGCGCTCCCTCGGGGTCCGACTGCCTCCCTTGAGAGGTCCCCAAATCCTCAGTAGTGAAACCACGCTACATCCAGCGTGCTTCCTGTGAATAGTGTGGGTTGAGTCAGCCTTCAGTCTGCAGTGACAGCGTGCCGCCATGGGGACCGGTGTGGGGAAACGGGCTCCAGCTCAGGAGGGGCATTCAGAAGACCTCCTGGCCAGGAGCTGTTCTGTGAAGGACAGTCATGCAGCCCGTCTTGGTCGTTCGGTTTGTGGCAGCTGTGTCTGTGGGAACCACTGGTGACTGACACTGCAGCAGAGCTTGCCTGCAGCCGTGGGGGTTCTGAGGAAGAAGGTCCCAGGAGACCTTGGACTGAGTCACAGACACGGCAGGAGGAGTGGGGAAAGCTGGGGACGGCGAGTTGCAGTGGGGGTGGGAACCCTTACTTCTACACTAAGATAGATCGTAGGGGAAGTGTGCCAACTCCTTGTTCTGCAGATGGTAAATCTGCTTCAGAGAAGAGATTCCGACGTTTAGCCGTTGGCACCCTAGAGCAGTTGTGAATGTTCCTGTCCTGCACGGTGGTGATCAATGCCCTCGATGTGGTTAGTACGGTGTCTGGCAGTGCTGACGTTAAGTGTTGGAATTAGCACTACTACTGTGAGTGTTTTGATGGCACTTTACGTTTTTTCCCCAGGAAAACATTATGTTTTAGTTAAATTCAGATTCTTTTTCTGCTGTATCTCAATTCTTTATATCCTGTCCTTTCAAATGATTGAAAACTAGTTGGTTAAAAACACATATTTCTGTTTATGATCTTTCACATTTGAATTAAATGAGATTCTGGATTTGTACGTGAGATTTGAAAGGAGGCTTTGTTAGAACCGGTAAGAATGCACAAATGTTAGCCAGGTGTGGTGGTACTCACCTGTAATCCCAGTGCTTTGGGAGGCTGAGGCAGGAGGATTATAAGTTCAACACCAGCCTCAGCCACGTAGTGAGATACTCAGTGACTTAGCAAGACCCTGTCTCAAATTTTAAAAAAAATCCAAAGGGCTAGGGACGTGGCTCAGTGCTTAAGTGCTCATGTGTTCAACCTTCAGTGTCAAAAAAAAAAAGAAACAAACCCCAAAAAAGTACAAATATTACTTGAAGTGAATAGAAATATTTTAAGAAAAAAAATCGTCTCAAAAAGTTGCCTGTTTCTTCACTAAGGCAGAACTTGGTGAAGAGCACATGGAGCCACAGAGGGCGAAGGAGGGCTGCTGGCCTGGCCCACATGGCGCAGGAGTCCTCTGGGAGCTCCTCCGGGGGAGGGGAAGGCCCCTCTGCTGCGGTCCCTGGGCAGGGCACACACTGCAGGCTCAAGGAGCAGAGCCCCAGGATGGGGCTGTGGGACCACGCCTGCCCCAGGCTCAGCAGATACAACAGGAGCAGCAGAGGCCCTGCGTGGCCCCTGGGCACCAGGGGTGACTGCCGCAGCGTCTCAGCCAAGCTGCTGTTCCTGCCAGTGCTGACCGCTCCCTCCTGCAGGCTGTGGAGAACCTCTGCTCTCACAAAGTCTCCGCCACGCTCTACAAGCAGCTGCGCCAGGTCTGCGAGGACCACGTCCAGGCTCAGATCCTCCCCTTCAGAGAATATCCTTTTGTGGCTCGTGAGGCGGCTGTTCATTACCTAAGTCTTTAAGACCAGATTGGTGGGATAAAGAACTGGTACATGTCCTTAAGGTCAGAACCCCAGCACTCAAGGGCCCTTCATGCAGAAAGCAGAAAGCCGACATTTGTTCTAGCTTCTGCTTTGCTGTAGGAGTGAAAAGCAGCCTGTTCATTGTGCCTGGTTGAAGTATTTAGACGAGATCGGGCGCGTTCAGGGTGGTGTGGCCGTAGACTGGTTGAAGTATTTAGGAAAGTTCTGGCAGCGTCTCAGTGTTGATTCTGCTCCTGGCTCTGTAAAAGCCACCTGTCCTGGTTTCATGGGCTATGCAGGGGATCCCAGGACAGATGACGGCTCAGACACCGGCTCCTATGCTCAGTCTTGAGGCCAAAGCCCAGGAATCAGTGAGGCTAGTCCAGGGGTTGAGGGCCACTCAGCCCTGTCTGACCAAGGCCCAGCTTTCCTGCTGGTGTTGGCTGGGCACTCCCAGCTGCAGGTTGCTTCTCACAGGATGGTCATGTGCTGCCTCTGTCCCACCAGGGCTACGCCTCACACAGTAGAGGCCATGCAGGGTGATGTCCATGGGTCTCGAGTCAAGGGGAAGGTGTCACCAGGCATGTGCTGTGGACCAGGAGGGCGGCTGTGAGATCCCAGCCACTCCCTCTGCTGTGGCTGCCCCGCCCTGCTGGGCCACGTTGGCACACAGGTGCCGTCACTGCACAGGCTGTGTCTTCATGTTCCTGGGCCCCGTCTCCACCTGTAGAAGGAGGGTCTGGGACCCCCGCTTTTCAGTTCTTTTGGCTCAGGGAATCCTTGGCCCTTTCCCCTTTGCCCTCATCTTGGGTGGGTCGGGGCGACCTCAGGGCAGCCTCGGTTGGTTGGATGTTGAGGCTCTGGCATCCAGGACCAGGTGCCCCCACTTAGGCAGGGACTGCCTGGCTGCCAGCGTGGGTGTTGAGCTCTCCTGCAGCTGTGGTGTACGCCTCCACCAAACTTTGACAGGGCTCCGTGCTGCTGACTGTGAGCATGTGCAGGATAAGGCAGCCGTGCATTTGGGAACCTGCCAGTGCCCAGGCATCTCAGGACACACCTGTGGGTGCAGAGCGCCCCCTGCTCGAGCCCCGCCCGTAGGGATATCTGCCTTAGGAACCAGCTGCAGCCACTAGCGGGCCAGCACATCATCTGCTGGGTTTCTCTCCCCCACTCCCAGTTTGCTTGAAAACTCCTTCTTGATTACCTGCTCAGATCACCCCCTGCCAGCGAATCCTGCCCTGTGGTTGACTGAAGTGTCCGTTCATTCAGTTACTCAACAAGTGCTTGCTTGCGGCTTCATGTACTCATACTGGAAAGCAGAAAAGTGACTGCCCTGCCTGATGCCCACTGACAGTGCGTGGGCTGCAGACCTGTGGTAGAGCCAGGGGCCCAGTATTTCCTCTGGTGCTGTGACAAAACCGTGGCGTGAGACTCCCCACTGTTTCCATAGAAGAGGACAGAAGACACTCCACATGCAGTATCCTCCTAGCTGTGTGGCGTCTTGGGGTCAGACACGGTCAGTCCTGGGCGTCAGGACAGCACTGCGCTAGGCAGCACCCTGGACAGCAGGATGGAACAGAAGGCAGAGTGTGGAGGGTGTTCTGGGAACCTTGAACAGTCTGCATGCCTAGTGCTTTGGGGCTGTGATAGAGGTTATGGGTGGGACCAACCAGGAGTGCACTGGAGGAGTCGGACTGAAACCCGTGACATGAGTAGCTGACAGAGAGCCAGGCATGATGGCGCACACCTGCAGTACCGGCACCTTGGGAGGCCCAGGCAGGAGGATCACAAGTTCAAGGGCTGGGGATGCAGCTCAGTAGCAAAGTGCCCCCGGTCTCATCCCTAGGACCACACACACACACACAAATGGGATCAGACTGTCCTGTGGGGATCGCTTTGCAGAACAAAGACAAACGAGAATCAGGGGCCAGTGACAGGCCCCGGGCACCAAGCCAGCCATTTCTGAAAGGGCCGTCACCTGCCAGCGTCCGGCAAGGCCCTGGGAAAGGTCTGAGTGGAGTGGGATTCTGTCCCTTGAGGTGACAGATGCATGACAATAGGCATTCCTGCCACAGAAGTCCTGGTGAGCTCTGCAGCCAGAGTGCCTGGTGGCCGCGCTGAGGTTGGGTGACATTGGACCCCCTGTGAGAGAGGAGATGGAGGTCCCAGGCACCTGTGCAGAGGCCTGCCCAGGAGACAGGAGCCCCCAGCAGAGGTCAGGAGTGGGAGCCATAGAAGGTGACACCAAGGTAGGGACCCCGAAAGCCAGGGCTCTGACCTGTGGCAGAGGGTCAGCCTTGGAGTGCAGACAGCACAGGGTGGGCCTTTTCGGCAGGACGTCAAAGTGCCTGGGGTGTGTGCTGGGCTGTTCCTGGACAGGAGTGGGTGGCAAGACCGTGTGACCAGCCTGTTGCTCTGGAGAAACCAAGAACACTTTGGAGAGGGTTCCCAGTTCAGAGGGAGGAGCCGGCTGGCGAGAGGAGACAGAACCAGAGAGGGCCGGGGCTCTTGGTATGGAGCTCAGAGCAGTGTACACCCGGGTCGCACGGGATCTCCCCCTGAGACTGGGGCCTTTGATGGTCCTATAGAAAGACAGTGTGTTTGCAGGCTGTAAGAGGTCCACCAGTGTCTCCTCAGCTGCCAGCTCCTTCCAGCCATGCATGGGCACCCTCGCAGCCAGCCCCCAGAGCCTTCAGCAGGGCTGCCTCCAGCAAGTGCCCTTTGCTGGTTGAGGCTGTGGTCCAGCCTCCTTGCCTGTGGCCTGGTTCCCCTGGCAGGGCCTGAGCATACCAGCAAGGCCGTGCAGGAAGCAGTGAGAGACAGAGGGGAGCAGGGGAGCGGAGGGGTGAGGACGGCTGTGGCCGAGGGTTTGCAGGTGTGCCTGGGTTGATGTGGGTGAATGAGCCATACTTGTGGCTTGGGGGTGGTGCCCTCAGTTCCTTGGGGCTGCTGTCACACAGTCCCTTGAACTAGGTGACTGTAAATCACAGATGCAAGGCTAGAGGTCGAGGTCAGGCACCCAGGTCAGTGTCTGGTCAGGGCGTCTCCTCCCGGCATGCCCATCCAGAGCAGCTCTTGGGGTCTCGTGGACTTTTGGACACGGGGAGGAGCGCCAGAGCGTGGCTGGGGCGGCAGATGTGGGTATGGAGGGTCCAGGTGGCGCTGTGCCTGGGAGGTTTCCTTAGCACCTCTTCACAGACGCACTGGACAGCCTTGTGTTCCTGAAGAAGATGGACACCTGCTGGCAGGACCACTGCAGACAGATGGTGAGTGTGGGCACCCTGCCCTCCCCCAGGAGGGGGAAGCTGGGTGGCTCCTGGGGTTCCCCCAGGGGCTGCAGTCTCCTCTCTCCTGAGCTGGAGGACAGTCTGAGGTATACCGACTAGTGTGACTTAGTGTGGCCTGACTGTTGGGACCTGGTGAGGGACCAGGGTCTTCGAGGGTTAGTGCAGACTGAGTACCTGCTCCCTGGGGTGCTGCTCTGGGCTGGAGCTGGGGCGAAGCCTGCTGGTGGACCAGGGTACCCTTCCGGGGTGGGCAGCCTTCTCACCTGATTCAGGAGTCAGGTTGCACAGGTGCCCAGAGCCTGGCCGCAGTGGGATAGGAACTAGTCTGGAAAGCTGGGGGCCTCCAGCAGTCTAAGGCGCTGTGTCACGCCGGGCGGGAGATGACCAGGCGTAAGGCCGCTTCACAGTTCCACAGTCAGGGTTGTCGTATTAAGAGCCCAAGGTCAAGCACAGCAGAAGAGTCAACTTCAGCGAGTAAGGCCTGGGGGGGGGGCGTCATCTTTCCATCAAGAAGCAATTGAGCTCCACAGTGGCGCACGTGGCGGTGCCCAAGAGGTCTGCTCTGGAAGGACAATTGCTCTTCTGGTCCCCAGATCATGGTCAGAGGCATCTTCCTGTTCCTGGACCGCACCTACGTCCTGCAGAACTCCCTGTTGCCCTCCATCTGGTGAGTGCACTGCCCTAGAGCATACCTTGGCTTTAGCTGCCTGGTCAGCCGTGGTCACAGGTGGAAACACAGTCCAGCTGGGTCTTCACCAGTAGAGAGGGCGAGGTGGACCTGGACTTCCTCGTGCCTGCCTTGGGTTCCGTGGCCCACCGCTGGCCTGCTGTGGGGTGAAGACTCGGGGACGTGGCTTCTCCCTCTGGCAGCCTGAGCTTGAGCCTGGAGCAGTTCTTGCAGCTAAAACTGAAGGCTGCTAGCACCTGCCCGGGCATGATGCCCAAGGGCCCCGTGGGCCTGCCCCACCGCCGACAGGGTCTGGCCTCCTGGCACAGGTGTGGCTGCTCGTGTGTAGGCCTGTCCTTCCTGCCTTTGCTGCTTGTCCTCTCCCTCCTGGAGGGGCTGTGCAAGGTGGGAGCCCCCCTCGGCTTCCCTAACTGACGAGCTTGAAGCAGAGGCCTGTCTAAGCAAGCCCTGTCTCCAAGTCACCTTGTGCTCTGTTGATGCAGTCCACTGCTTTTCCACTTAACAATGAAGGGACGTTGCACTGTGCTGTCCTTTGCCCCAGGGTCGCTCTCTCTGCCGCCCCGTCCAGGTGGTGTGGCCGCACTGCTGCTTCCCCCCCAAGCCTGCTGATGTGTTTCACGTACTTGGAGGCTCTGCGGGTCTGGGCCTTCCTTTGGAGGCACTCCCCTTCCTTAGCACCGTTCCCCGTTGCTCCTTTACTCCTCTGACCTCTTCTGCCCCCACGTGTCATACTAGGTGTCCCCGTGAGCCATGAGATGGTGGGCCCTGTACAGAAGGAAGCGGGTGCACAGGAAGAGATGGGGGTGGTAGCAGTGATCAGGGCACTCCGGGCAGCGTTTCCTCTGTGCAGGGTGTCACTGCTCCTGCAGCCGGCAGCGGGGTGCCCAGCACTGCCAGGCATAACCATTACCACCCCTGTTCTGTGGAAACTAAGGCACAGAGAATTGGAGTAACCTGCCCTGAGTTGCCAGGATCCCTGGCTGAACTCTTGATTTGTGGGTAATTTACACCATAGCTTGTCACATGAGCATGTCTGTAGTGTAAAGCAGGCTAACGACCTCCAGTCCATCATACGGGCCAGCAGAGGCCCCGTGCCTGGGTGCCTGAGGGCAGCTACAGCAGGAGGGCCAGCTGAGGATGGCCTGGGCCTGAGCTTTGAAGAAAGAGCCAGGGTGTAGAGTCTGCAGCTGAGATGGTGGAAGAGGGGAGCCACAAGCCCAGCAGAAGAGGCCTGGGCGGAGCCTGGTGGCTTCCAGCCTGGGTGACGTGTGCCTGTCAGGAGGAGTGTGCTCGGGCTGCAGTGCAGTCTCTAGTGAGGAGCATTGGCCACCTGTCTGGTACCACCTCCCATGGCACAAGCTCATACGTCGACTCCCCTTTCCACAGTGAAGGAGAAAGGCGCAGAGAGGTTAAGTTCCCTGCCACACAGCCAAGAGCAGGGCTCAGAGTCAGACCATGTCGCTGTTGGCCGCCCCGGCCCTTCACTGCTGCAGCCAACGCAGGCAGTTTCTCTCAAGTGCACAAAGACCCCGGTGTGTAGCACACTGCACAGGAGAGTTCTCTGGTGTGCTGTGCAGCGTGGGAGGGGGCTCTGGCCCGACGTGGCTCACGACCTTGTCGACTGTAGCACGACACACCACCCCTGTGCTCACACACAGCCCCATTGCTGCCCTTGAAGGAGGTTGTATGGTTGGAGCCCAGCAGCTGAGTTTGTCCCCCTTCGGGAATTCTGAAACACTTCAGAGTTTGTGTCAGGCAAGTCTGGATGGTCACCCTAGCAGCTGCATCACCTCCCCCAGATTCCAGGCTGTGAGTTGAGGACTTGGGACTTTAAGATCTGTGGTTGGAAGGGATCCACCCAGCACCAGGGCCCTGGTGCCTGGAGAGGGAGCTCCGGGGTCAGCAGAGGGAAAAGGACAGGTCCAACGCCAAGGCTCCCCAGGAGGAGCAGCTGAGCTGGGCTTGGGCCGGGAGTTGTGCCCAGCAGTGATTGGACTGTCAGCTACAAACGCGAGCTGAGACCATACCTCCGCTTGGGATGGTCAGCTTGACCTTTCCAGGAGATGAGCATCCTGTAAGGAAGGAGACAAGGCATCCTGGACTGGCCAGAAATAATTGCTTTTAATGTAAGGGTCCATGAAGAGCAGCCCCTGATAGGGCTTGTGGACAGCTGGAGTGGAGGCACGAGACCCAAGTCTATTGTATCTTCACCATTATCCAGGGACATGGGGTTGGAGCTGTTCAGAAACCACATCATCAGTGACAAGATGGTTCAGAGCAAGACCATCGATGGGATCCTTCTGCTGATCGAACGGGAGCGCAGCGGTGAGGCTGTGGACAGGAGCCTACTGCGCAGCCTGCTGGGCATGCTCTCGGACCTTCAGGTGAGCTTCCCTGTGCAGGAAGAGGGAGGTCATTAACTTTTAAGGAGGGCGTGGTACTCGGGCTGACCGTGTACCAGGAGCCACTGGAGAAAGACTGACAGATGCGAATACGTTAAAAACGATAATTATCTTTTATAGCAAATGTATCGTAAAATCAGGTGACAAAAGTGGAAATAAATGCCAATACACTGTAAAGGACAAAGCTACACCCTTTAAGGGGCTAGCCCCCGCAGGGGAAAACCCAGGACAGTGCTTGGGGAGCCCTGCGCAGGTGCTGTGGGCAGCTGGGCCCAGGGCTGCCGCAGGAGGCGGTCCCTAGCCCTTGAGGCTTCATCACTGAAATTGGTCACTGACCTCTTGTTTCTTAGGTATATAAAGATTCGTTTGAGCTGAAATTTTTAGAAGAAACTAATTGTTTATATGCTGCAGAAGGCCAAAGATTAATGCAAGAGAGAGAGGTGAGACCCTGGGGTGCTTCTCAATCTCCTGTCCTGTCTCTTTAGCTGTGCTCTGGTGCAGTGCCTCGGGGTTACCTCCCCCCACCCCGAGGGCCTTCTCCTGGGGAGGAGCTGGGTTGGCCAGAGTGCCCAGTGGTGAGCTTATTCCCGTCCTGGTAAGGATCTGCTTTCCTTCCCTTCTCTCAGAAACTGCATTTCTGTCTCCCCCTACAGATAAAACCCACAAGACATTTCCTGAAATAGTAAAGGATCTCAAGTTTAATCAGGGAAAATGAGTAAATCCCAAACAGGAAAGAAAACCCAAAGTTTTAATCTCTAGGAAGCATTGGGGAAAAATTTCCCCCAAATCCTTATGTAGCCGGGCACGGTGGCACATTTCTATAACTACAGTGGCTTAATTAGGCTGAGGAGGAGGGTCCCAAACTGAAAACCAGCCTCAGCAACTTAGCGAGGCCCTAAGCAACTCATGGAGACCCTGTCTTTATTTATTTACTTATTTTTAAATGTTTATTTTTTAGTTTTTTAGGTGAACACAACATCTTTATTTTATTTTTATGTGGTGCTGAGGATCGAGCCCAGTGCCTCACGCATGCCAGGCGAGCGCACTACCAGTTGAGCCACATCCCCAGCCCCGAGACTCTGTTTTCAAATAAAGTCTTTTAAAAGGACTGGGATGTGGCTCAGTGATCAAACACCCCAGGGTTCAATCCCTGGTACCGGCTTCCCAGATACGTGAGCACAGCCCTAAGGGACTGCACTGGGCTGATCACCTTGTGCCATCTGCAGAGCACAGCACACACCCTGGCTGGTCCCAGGCCTGGTTTTGGAGGGAGCTTCGCGTGAGACACAGCCTGGCAGCAGCTTTGGGGTCACGTACGGCATCCTCTGAGACCTCTGCGTGATGTAGGGTGTCAGCTGCCTACTGGCTGCTGTGCCTGGGTGCAGGGTTGTGGCAGGCCCAGTACCCTCCTTCGAGATGACACTGCAGGCCATGGGCCTCAGGGAGGGAGTGACTCTGGGCAGGGCAACATCAGCGCAGCCTGGGCCTCCTGAGGTGATGGGTCACCTCCCAGCTGACTTTCACGCCCCCGGCCCCTGTAGTCGTCAGTGTTCGTCTTGAACGTACTCTTCTTAATTTACAAGGAAAGCAGGGTTTGGGTTCTTGGGTAAAAGCCAGGATCTTTGTGCTACTGATGTGTTCGGTGTTCCTTCGGAAGGTCCCCGAGTACCTTAACCACGTGAGTAAGCGCCTGGAGGAAGAGGGAGACCGCGTGATCACGTACCTGGATCACAGCACACAGTGAGTTGCTCACGGGCCCTGTGCACGGAGGTCAGGTGCCTTCCTGCCTGGTGTTGGCTCCCCGCAAGTGTCCCCACTCCTGGCGCACTTTTGCTTCTGCTGTCCATGCTGTGCTGTCACTAGTGAGTGCCGTGGGGAGCGATTCCAGCTGAGCACTTGGCTTCCTGTGGAGGGAAAGGCACCTCAGTGGGGCCCGTGGTGGAACACACCCTTGCCCCGAACTTTTTGGCACACATCATACGTGACTGCAGTGCACTATGGAACGGTCACGTTGGTTTCTCTTTCCATGGTTTCTTTCTTGAGGCCAAGGAGTAACGAGGGAAGGGGGAGTGGCCTGAGTGTCCATTCCAGGGAAACCGAGCCCAGGACTGGACAGGAGGGGGCAGAGGTGAACATGGTCACGTGTGCAAAACTCAGCTCCAGGGTGGAGGGCCAGGCGGGAGGAGAGAGGAGCAGGGTCTCCAGCAGACAGGGCGCCAGGAAGTGCCATGAGCCAGTGCAGCCTGTTTAGAGGACACGTCGGGGAGCCCACGGCCGCATCTGCCCAGAGCCGAGCTGCACGAGCAGGGATGGGGGCAGCGCCGGAGGCCGGCAGAGGGGCCAGCAGGCTCCAGGAGTCTTCACCGCCCTGCACTCCCCCTCCGTCCTCCATGGGCTGCCGCGGCGGTTTTACATAGGTGGCGTGTGACAAAGTTTCCTCCCAACTCTCAAGTGAACAAACCTAAGGTTGACACGCCTCAGGATCAGATCAGCCCCTCTGATCTGAAAAGAACCAAAATGGGGTTGAGCTGTGGATAATGGGCAAGCACCAGGAGGTGACCTGTGTGTCATGTGCACGTGGTGTTTCGCCTGCTGAGTTCCAGACCCTCAGGCGCCCGCTCTGTGTGGCCCTCGTGCACTGCTGGTGGGGGTGGGGACATCCAGGAGACGCAGAATTCTGCCTAGTGGAAAAAAGAGGCAGAAGTGGGTGTGGGTCTTGGGGCTGCCACAGGAGACAAGGGCGAGGAGCCTGGGCCCGGTCAGCGAGGTGTGGGGAGAAGGCCGTCAGCGCAGCAGGGTCGCAGTCCAGGCTGCCACTCGTCAGGAACAGCAGCGTGCCCCAGGCTGGCCCAGAGCAGACCAGCCTGCCTAGGGCCCCACATGCTGCTCAGGAAAAAGCAGCTCCACGGCGCAGCCAGTGCGCTAGCTGCCAGCCAGCGTGGCCGTCACCCTGGGCACCCGCTCTCTGCCGGGCCCCACCGTGCCGTTCAGCAGGTTGCATTTAGAATATTGAGAAGGGCCAGTGGGAAGCTGGGGCTGTGGGCACCTTGCCTCGTGGCTGACCAGTCCTGTTCCTGACCTGGCGCTCTGTGGTTTTACAGGAGACCTCTGATCGCCTGTGTAGAGAAGCAGCTGCTGGGAGAACACTTGACAGCGATTCTGCAGAAAGGTCGGTCCCACTGTGTGAGTGGACACGAGTGCTGGCCTCCCCAGGAGTAGGCAGGATCGGCCTGGGGGAGGGTCCGGGCATGGGTTCTCACAGGCATCAAGAATCTTCAGCGAGCACCCAGCCGGCGATGGGAAGGTGTGTGGTTGGAAGGAGCGGCGCGGCCTAGCCAGCCCTCCAGCCCAGCAGCCGTGCAGGGAGCTCACGGGGGGCCATCTAGGAGCAGAGGGACTCCCTGTGCAGACAGACACCTGTGCTCCTGGGTGTCCTGCACATGCTGAGCCGGTGGCCATTGAGAGCCTCGGCAGGTGTGCGTGGCCCATCGTTGAGTGGACGGCCAGAACTGTGACCCACCACACATAGGCACATTCCTCCTGGTCTCCTGAGGAAGAGAACAGGCTCCGCACCTTGCATGTTGTTTCCCTTCCTGAAGCTCTCTTAAGTGGCCAAGTGCCCTGACCAGCAGCCTGGCCTTTCAGAGCCGCTGGCACTTGGTCATTCTGTGACTTCCAGGTGTTCAGGGCCGTTCAAAACCCATCTTAGATGCATTTGGGGCTGCAGCTCTCCCAGGCCACTGGTACCTGGGGTCCAGTCTGGGTGGTTCCACGTCATGACCACACATGCTCTGGCTTGAGCTCTGCTCCATGGATAGGAGCCCTGTCCCCAGCAAGACCCATGAGCAGGGGACCTCCAGGTGCCAGCTGGGGAAAGCTGAAAGGGAAGCTAGGTGTCCCTGAGCATCAGTGGTCAGAGAAGACTACTGAGCGCAGGTCTGGGTCCCAGAAGACCCTCGGCACCATCAGGGCCTGCTCCATGGCTGACACTGGTGCCCGAGCCACCGTTCCAGTCCCAGGGGGTTCCCACCTGCACCCCAGGAAACCATCACAGCTGCCTGAGGACCTCAGGCATCATCCACCCAAAATCTATGTCTCGTAAAAAAGGAATCCGTCTGTGAGAAAGAAAGACCCCACAGGAGGGCAGAGGTTGTGTGCATTTGTTTACTGCATACTTCGAGCAGAATGGTTGTAAGAAAATGGCAAATTTTATGTGTAAAAGCTTATTCTGGATTTTGTTAGAAGCTTTTAAAAAGTATAAAATTTTAAATTTTTAAAATTTTTTAAAATTTTAAAATTTTTCAACAAGACACTGTTTAGGGTTTCAGGGAAATAAACTAGAAAACTAAAACGCAAAGGTCTTATTTGCATGAGTAGACAAGGAGTGACAGGAGACATGGCAGGCGCTGGGGACTCTGGCTGCAGCTCAGCAGCTCGCTCACTGCCTGTGGTATGCAGGCCGCCTCACGCCCAGGTGTTGGGCTAGGGGCTGGGTGTCTGAGGGCTCCCGGCCCCCCAGCCCAGCTGCCTCTCCAGGTTCAGAACATGGCTGCACACACTGAAAATCTAAAAATGCTACATTAGATCCTCAGAGTGTCTGAGAAGTTTCTGTCTCAACTTATTATGCATGAGAGGACCAGTCCACTAAAGATCAGGTCTGAGTTGATTACTAATGGTCAAACCGGAGATCAGATAGCCACATGGTGGGTCTCCAGGCGAGTATCTGGAATGCTTCTCTGGCTGTCACCCCGGTACTGGAACAGGAGCGCCGGTGGAACGAAGAAGTCAATGACACACCTCCCGACCTGGGAAACAAGGCCCACCTACCAAGGCCGACCTCAGTGTCCACCTGGGCCAGATCGCCACACAGAGACAAGCAGCGCGCTGTGTGCTTCTCGGTGCTGGGGTACTGCCATAACCCCCCGCGTTTCTGCATGTAGGGCTTGACCACCTGCTAGACGAGAACAGAGTGCCCGACCTCACGCAGATGTACCAGCTGTTCAGCCGTGTGAAGGGCGGGCAGCATGCGCTGCTGCAGCACTGGAGCGAGTACATCAAGGTGCGTGGGAGGGTTGCGAGTGCCGGGCAGCAACTGCCTATTCCTCCAGGTCCCCGCGCAGGGAGGCGCATGCAGCCTGCTGGGTCACTGGCATGGACACTAGCTCAGTCCCACTGTGCCTTGGGATGGCAGGACACAGGGCCTCGCCTGCTCGGGCAGCACTTTGCAGTAGCTCCCTGCGTGTCCTACTCCTCAGGGGCACTGCCAGGTGCCAGCTCAGGACCTCTCAGCCCCAGGCTCTGCCCACCCCAGGATGGTGGTTAGCGTCTGCAGGCAGTTCTGGTGGCCCTAGGGGGCACTGCCTGACTCTGGCATGGCACCTGGTTTTTGTAGACTTTTGGGACAGCAATTGTCATCAACCCTGAGAAGGACAAGGACATGGTGCAGGACCTGCTGGAGTTCAAGGACAGGGTGGACCACGTGGTGGAGGTGTGCTTCCAAAGGAATGAGCGCTTCGTCAACCTGATGAAGGAGTCCTTCGAGGCCTTCATCAACCGGAGGCCCAACAAGCCCGCCGAGCTCATCGGTACGCGTGAGAAGGGAGCCAAGCAGACCAGGTTCCCAAATGTTGGGCTCCTTGTTGGGGGCTCGTCACTCCCTGTGGGTACACAGCATGTGGAGGCTGCACCTACGTGTGTGCCGTTCCACGAGGGTGAACGTGGCCTCGCCAGATAGGTCTGTACTGCCGGGCTGGGCGCCAGTGTGCTCCTGGAAGGGTGGGAGGGTGCTTGGCCTGCGTGTGTGACTCAGTCTTTCCTAGCCCTTTACCTTCACAACTCGGCATGGAATAGGATGGGATTGGGGAGATTTCAGAGGGGACAGCATGTGGCTGTTTGAATAATCACCTTTGTATAATTACTTCACAGTGTCAAAATAGTATTTTAGAACTCAAATTTTATCAGCCAGTAAAAGTGTTTTAAATCTACAGTAGCAAAGGGCAAGGGGTCCTGTAACACAGGGCTTCGGAGTCTGTTGACTCTTGGTGTAAAGCAGAGCAGTGTTCACCAGATGGTTGTGTGCTTGTCTGCACACTCAGAATGCCCCACACTGAGGAGTCCTCGTATGCCCATACTGACACTTGGATTTAGCCTCTTTGAAGCCCTAAGAATTCTTCTGTGAGAAGGTCACCTCTGGGCTTATTTCTTAGCTCTTGAAGTTGGACTTTCCAGCCTCTGTGCAGTAGCAAGTCGGGAACCCACGTGGTTAAACTGGAGTCAGTTTCCTTCTTGATTTGGGTTAGAAGAGAGAGTTCAAGCCCCTTTGTGACTCTGTTCAGGCTCTGGGGGGTGTTTGTTTTTGCGGAACTGAAGATTGCAGACAGTTACCCCTCAGTGCATGGGTGTCATTGTGGAGAGGGGCTGTTCAGGGATTGCCTGAGGAAGAGAGGCAGGCCCGCCGCCCCTTCTCCCTCTCTCCCTGTCCCTTCTGTGTGAGACACAGGGCCTGGGCGTGTGAGGCAAGCACTCTGCCACTGAGCCACAGCCACACGCTGTCCCAGCTCACTCTTGCTCGCACAGCCAAGCACGTGGATTCAAAGCTCCGGGCGGGCAACAAGGAGGCAACAGACGAGGAGCTGGAGAGGATTCTGGACAAGATCATGATCCTCTTCAGGTTCATCCATGGTGAGCACGGGGTGCTGGGGGCCCCAGGCTCGCCAGGGGGGTCTTCTGGACAGAGGCCCTGGGACAGGACAGCACTGGCCTCTGTGGCCACGGTGCGTCCTCTCAGCCCTGACGTTCTGTGTGCTCTCCCTGCTTTCACACAGGCAAAGATGTCTTTGAAGCATTTTATAAGAAAGATCTGGCAAAGAGACTCCTGGTTGGCAAAAGTGCCTCGGTGGATGCTGAAAAGTCGATGCTGTCCAAGCTCAAGCATGGTGAGCCCTGGGGGCAGAGGGGGCTCCTGGCCCTGGGGCAGCGGGCGGCTCCTGTGCCTCTGCTGGGACGCACTGCGGGTCTCTCCTGTGTCACAGAGTGCGGGGCTGCATTCACCAGCAAGCTGGAGGGGATGTTCAAGGACATGGAGCTTTCCAAGGACATCATGGTTCACTTCAAGCAGGTGAGCAGAGTGGCTGCAGGTGGCGCACTGGTTGACTGGGTCTAGCAGTGTGTCCCGTGGGCCGTGATCAGAAGAAGCAGAGCCGTGCTAGTGTTGCTGGGACCTGGTGTGGGCCTGAGTGCTCTGGTTTTGGGCACTGGCACGCCTGCTGACACTTTATCTTGAAAACCACCCATTTCCTCACCGGTCCACCAAGTGTCTCTGATGACCTTCTAAGCTCACTGTTTTGGACCCTGTGTTTTCAGCACATGCAGAACCAGAGTGCCCCAGGCCCTATCGACCTTACCGTGAACATCCTCACCATGGGGTACTGGCCCACCTACACACCCATGGAAGTGCACCTGCCTCCGGAGGTAAGCACGGCCCTCAGGGCAGACCCACCGTGCTCAGACACGCTGCCCAGGAGCGGGGTGTGCATCAAGACGTGCTCTGTGGTCTTTGAAGGGCGGGGCTGGGAATTGACCCCGGTGGCCACAGTGGGTCCACCTGCCTCAGAGCGCTTGCTTCCTAAGTGGCTGCTGGTCCACTCGTCCTTCAGTCTGCTGGGGAATGTGGAAGCCTTCGGCCTTGACGTGCAGGTGGGAGGCAGAGTCCCCATCCTGGAGGAGGAGACCCTGGCAAAGGAAGTTCCGAGTGATGGGGAAGGTGGCTCCAGTGGGGCCAGGGGGCTTCCTGGACAGTGCCCACGACTGTAGTGAATGATGAGTGGGGCCTCCCAGCTGGGGGCTGGCGAAGCCAGACGGGGCAGAGCTGGGCCCACAGCCTCTCCTGGGACGTGTGAACCTCACTCCCAAACTCGGCTGAGTGGACTCTGCTCGGTCTTCCCTTGTCAGTGGCCTTGAGGTCATCTATTTTCTCCATCAGTCCCCACCCAGTGCTGTGCCCTCGCCCCACATGGCTGGCATGTCACTCGCCCTCGGGCGTGTGCAGCGCCCGCACCCACGCTGTTCTGTCCTTGGGCTTCCCTGACTCCAAGCGCTGCCCACCTCTGCCTCTCACCCGTGCCTGCCAGGGCCCAGGGCACCCTGCATTCGAGGCCCCCGCCGTCCCTCGGGGGCCTCTCTGCAGCAGCTGTGCTGGCTCCTCCCGAGCCTGCCTGCCGAGGCTGAAACCCTGCAGGTCGCTCCCGGCCGGCCTCCTGTGGCCACCCGTTTCTTACTCTGAAGGAGCAGGTGCAAGCCAGGTCCAGGAGCGCCCACATGAGTGCTGCCACGTGGCGAGTCTCTCCTGTGCGTGTGTTCCTGGTCCATGGGGACAGGTGTGCTGTCCCCTCACCCTGAAGGCTTCTGTGGTCTCTCCCAAGAGCACCAGAGCCCCTGTCAAGCCAGGAATGCCCAACAGAATGCCTGTCCCAGCTGCCTGAGAATGTCCTTTATGGCATCTTTCTGGTGCCCCAGTGTAGCCCAGGGTACGGACACAGGCAGCGCCACGTCGTCTTCCTGACAAGGAGCGGGGCTACGAGCGGGCATCACGCTACCCACCCAACACCGAGGGAGTGGCGGTGGGTCCGGCCCTTTCTCTTGGTGGTAGTGATGTGGCCGATGTCTTTGCTCTCCAGCTGTGTCCTGCACGGCTCTGCCTGGGCCCATCCACCTGAGGGACAGGGCTGGATTCCCAGCTCCGCCCTGCTGCTGGGGAGCAGCTTCCGTTGGCACCAGTTTTCTTCATTTCTCTCACTGCTAGGAATCCACGGGTCCTTGGTGCTCTCTGGTGTCTGCTCACACCACCCCAGGCTTGCTGGACAGGGCTCCTTTTGGTTACCACCCTCATCCCAGGTGCTCCCTGCCATGCTTTGCAAGCTCTGAACTGTAGTGAGGTGCGCCCTGACAGGCAGGCCTCCCTCCTCCAGGCCCTTCCTGGCCAGTCTGCACCAGAGGCCTCACGCCACCCCACTGGTGCTGACTCTGGCTCTGGGCCCTGCACGGCTTTCCACTGTAGCCCTTCTGTAGCCACCAGGTCACCACCTCTCACTGTTTGGTGAGGACGTTGCACTTTTCCACTCAGTGACAGGCATTTGGGTTGTTTCTGCCCAGGGGTTATTAGGAATAATGCATCTAAGAAGGTGGGGTGCAGATTTTTATTTGAACATCTGTGGTCACTCCTGGGGAAGTTCCTCCAGTAGCATCATGGGCTCATCTGGAGCCCCTCCAGACTGTCCCCACATAGTGCTCCACTCCACCTTCCCTTCAGCAGTCACAGCCTTCTACATCCACCACTTCCTCACCAGCACTCTTCGCCTGTACCCAGCTGCCGGTCACTTTGAGAATATTTGTCTTAGTCTATTTTCTGTTGCTGTGACAGAATGCATAAGACCAAGTTCTTCATAAAGAAAGACATTTCTTTCTTTTGGTTCTGGGAAGAGGCCAGGAAGCCCAAGGTCAGCGGCTGTGTCTGCTGAGGGCCTTCTTGCCGGGCGGCATAGGGTGTCGGGTGGCGGGGGGCTGGCGAGAGTGACTTGCAGTGCCCACCTGCTGGCCAGCCCATTGAGGCACTTGTGCCCTGTGGGCAGGCTCGCTGGGTCAGACACCACTCTCACCACAGTGCAGTGCAGCTTGTCACCGTCCTCTGCCCAGGTGTCAGGTGGGGGGGGGAGGGAAAGCTGGGACCTGAGCAGGTCAGGGCATCTGGCTGCGGGCACCATCTCTCTGTCCAAGCGAGAGCCGGGTGTGACAAGAAACCCCAAGGTCGGGATGGAGGGAGTGTTCACAGGTGATGGAATCAGGAAAACAACTTTGAGAACATAGGGCCGCACTCTGATTGAGCTGCCGGAGACTGCAGAGACTCCACAGCGGCCGGTGGTCAGCCAGTGTGCTCAGGCTGCCCGTGTCTCCGTGCCCTCAGATGGTCAGGCTCCAGGAGGTGTTCAAGGCCTTCTACCTGGGCAAGCACAGCGGACGGAAGCTGCAGTGGCAGACCACGCTGGGGCACGCCGTTTTAAAAGCAGAGTTTAAGGAGGTAAGTTCTTCTCTACCTCACGGCGTTTCACTTTGCATTGTTCGTGCAGTGTTGGGGATGGAACCCAGGGCCTAGCACATGCTAGGCAAGCGCTGCCACGGAGCCACATTCTCGAGCCTTTTATTATAGTTTATTTAGAGACAGGTTCTTGCTAAGTTGCCAAGGCTGGCCTGGAACTTGTGATCCTCCTGCCTTGGCCTCCCTAGTCACTGGAGTAATAGGCGTGCACCACCACGCCTGGCTGTTCATGGAACTTTTTAAATTGTCATTGAACCTGGATAGCAAAGAAGGAAACGTTGTTTGGCACAATTGAGCCCCGGGTTTTCTAGGTCTGTGAGCTGAACAGTAGTTAAGGGTTGGTACGATGTTCCAGTCCGTCAGGGGCAGCGTTGGTGTAACTGGAACAAGCAGAGACTGGGAGGTGCGTTCTGCTTCTCGGCTGGCCAGAGGGTTCCAATTCAGACACAGGAAGGAGGGCTAGGCGCAGTGCAGAGGCAGAGCATCGCCTAGCACATGTGAGGCACTGGGTTCCATCCTTTGCACCACATAAAATGGATAAAAATTTAAAAAAATCAAAAATACAGTAAGATGTCACTTCTGACCAAGGGACTGGCTGAAACAAGGGGAGGGGCATCACGGGGCATCATCTAGCAGTTCAGCACTCGGCCAGCCTCTGAGTGGCCTGCGCCGCTGCCGCCCCCCAGCTCCAGGGTTCTTCCTGGTCTTCTCCTTTGTTTTCTTCCTTTTGTTTTAAAGTGCCAAGCCAGTAAATAAGTTCTGGCATATCCCACGGGCCCCCAAGGGGCTCTTTGACAATTGAATGACGGTCTTTCCTGGATCACTCCAGTTAGAGTGAGAGTGCCCACTGTGCTAAGAGTGGTCAGCGGAAGGGAGGGCACACAGAAGGCAGGCTGGTGAGGAGGAAGGAGTCCCTGTGTGCGCACATCGAACCTCAGTTCTGTAAATGACGCTCGGTCACCTACACTATGCAACATAGTCCCCATCTCCTATTCTGCACAGCTGATACAACATGCTCGTCTGTGTGTGATCGCGTAGGTTTTAGTCCATCTGCGCACGTCCTTGCACCTGCTCCTGAGGGTAACGTGTTCATCTGCCACCCCAGGCTCTGCCTTGCTAGTGTGCTGCAGTTAGGGCACGGCCTCTGCCAGCTGCACAACTGTAGGCCACCACGCCACTGGACACACGGCCAAGCTGGTCTACCAGGTGGCCTGGCAGCCCCTCCTTCTGTCCCCGTCCCCTCAGTACAGAAGTGCAGCCTCTCTCAGCGGGGACAGGCTCAGCTATTAGCACTCTGGGCTGTTGGGGACAAGCCCAGGGGGATGGCCCTGGCTGACCCAGGCAGAGCCATCCCTGTGCTCCTGTAGGGAGGAGCTCTGCCTGCTCACCCTCCCTGGCCACCTCCCAGGTGAGCCTCCTCCCTCCTCTGGCCTCAGGTATTCCTGCTGCCACCAAGAGGCCCCATAGCTAGAGAAGGTTGGATGGCAGAGTAGCTGCTAGACACCAGTCAGCAGTGTGTCTAGCCATAGATGGGACGATGCCCTTCCGCTCAGTGGGTCTTAGGGGAGAATGGCACTTGTCCTTCAGCTCAGTGGGACTTAGGGAAGAATGGGACGATGCCCTTCCGCTCAGTGGGACTTAGGGAAGAACTTTCTCACTGCTTCAGAAAAAAATTTAAGAGAAGAACTGTAAACTGCAATACCAAATAGTGGTTTTACTCTTTTACAGTCCATGACCTAATTCCTTCGTACTTGGTGGTGTTAGTGAGTTCTTCGTCCCTCACAAAAAGTTTGAGAGCAGAATGCTTCTTCTGTGGTCTGCCTGGGTGCCCGTGTGCCGCTCTTGCCGCAGCGATTCTGTTGTCTTACAGGGGAAGAAAGAGTTCCAGGTGTCCCTCTTCCAGACATTGGTGCTGCTCATGTTCAACGAGGGAGATGGATTCAGCTTTGAGGAGATAAAAATGGCCACCGGGATAGGTAGGCAGACTCGTCAGGACGTCCCAGAGCCCGTGCTGCTGCAGGAGCTGGTGGCGGCCTGCCTCTGGCTGGCCTTCGAGGCTCTCGTTGGTTCATGCCGCCCTGTGCTTGCTTTTGCAGAGGACAGTGAACTGAGAAGAACACTGCAGTCCCTGGCCTGTGGCAAGGCGCGCGTCCTGATCAAAAGTCCCAAAGGAAAGGAGGTGGAGGACGGGGACAAATTCCTCTTCAATGCCGAGTTCAAGCACAAGCTGTTTAGAATAAAGATCAACCAGATCCAGATGAAGGAAACCGTATGTACAACACTCTCGTTGTACTTGGTGCTCACCAAGGGATCGTTGGTGCTCACAGTGATTCTAGACAGAGGTCCAAAGCATTTCCTAAAACTGATTTGAATACTGTGTTTATAAAAGCACTTACTTTCACGTAGCTTTCGTGAGCTTTATAGTCTCCATGAGAAGGGAACTTGGAAATCTGTTCAACAGCAGCCATTCCCACTCACACGGTGATGTGCTGGGTCACCTCTGTGGCAGCAGATTCTCCTGGCACAAAAAACAGGTGGCTTTTCAGAACTGGGTACCTGGGCCTGGGGCAGGAGCCTGCTCCAGTGTGGCAGTGTGGCAGCTTGAGCAGGGAGCAGACCCTCGGGTGTCTGTGGTGTAGACGGACTCGAGACCCCAGCTCTCGGACTGCTGCCATAGTACCCCATAGCCCGCATGGGGGGCAGTTCCAGCCACTGCCTGCCCTGTAACTGCCAAACCTGCATGATGTATGCCAGGTTCTCATGAAGGGGCGGGGCCACTCGCGACGACAGAGGACACCTCTGATTAACCCAGGTACCCACAGGTACCTCTCCAGCTCTGGCTTTGACAGTGGGAGGCTTCAGGAAGCCAGACAGGAAGTACATTCAGATCATTCACAAGGAAACACCTGAGACCAGCCACAGTGTAAAATGATGTTGACTCACATCAATAATCCTCTGAAATTAAAGTAGTATTCCATTTTTCATGTGAGTGGGGAAAATGTTAAGAAGTCTGGTAATCTCCAGGGTGGCAAGTGTAGGGAAATAGACGTCCTTTTTGGAAAGGTGTTGAATTGGTGCAGGCCTTGTGTGCTCATGTGCATCTACTTTCCTGAAAGACTATTTTCTTAGTATCGTTCTAGATTCATAGCAAAATTGACAGGCAGGTGTAGAAGTTTCCGCACATATGCCCTTCCCTGCCCCACGTGGCCTCCCCACCATCCACACCCCAGTTGGCACAGTGAGTGAGCTACGATCCCTGGATACCACGTGCACAGCCTGTGTGGGGTTGGCCCTCAGTGCTGTGCCTTTGGTGGGTCTGTACTGACCCCTACCTTGGGTCCACCTTTGCAGTATTGTGTCAAGTGGTGTCACTGCCCGCCTGCCCTCTGCCCTGTCAGCTCCTCCCTGCCCTGGCAACTCCTGGTCTTTCACATCTCTGTGGGTCTCACTTCCTGTAGAACCTTATGGGAACCTACCTGGGCCTCTCAGGAGGGCCCCCTCTCTCAGCAGCGTGCTCCAGATGTCCATCGCTGCTGCCTGTCTTTTCCAGACACTTTCTGTGTTTGTATGCCCTCCAAGGGTGCAGTGAGCATCCCGGCCTAGATTTTGTGGGGTGGTTTCCACCTCTAAGGGCAGGTCGGCATCTGTTACAGATTTGGGTGCACATACCCTCCGCCTGCTCTGGATTACAAATGTCGAGTCGCCATGTTGCCACGTGTGTGATCCCACAGTGGCTTCTGTGACATACCTGTCACACACTGTTCTTACTGTGGGAACGTTGCATGCGTGCCATTTCTGTGCACTGACCCCTACCACTGGTCCCTTCTGATGTCACCCTGGGATGGCTTCCGTGAATTATCACCTTTGTTATGTATCAGGTTCCTGCATTTGGGTCAGTTTCTCAATCCTATCTCCAGATTCTGCTGATCTGTTTTCACAGCCAGCACCTAATTCCTTTTATTTTTTTCCCCAGTGCTAGGAATTGAACCCAGGGCACTTCACAAGCTAGGCAAGTGCTCTACCAGAGCCACACCCTGACCCCCACAGCATTTTAGATAATATACTTACTCCTCTAACCCTAACCTCACAGTAAATCTGAGAGCCACATTGTCCTCTTGCTCAGCTTGCGTTCGCCAGCTTTCCGGTCCCCTCTCGGGGTTCTCGTGTGCACAGGCCTCAACTTCCTGGTTCATGCTGATCAGTAGTTGCAGATGTGTGCCCGTTCAGCAGACCACAGCTCGCACCTCCTGTTGGCGCTGGGAGCTCTTGTGACCACGGAGACCCGGCCATCCGTTCAGAGCTATGCCCAGCCGTCCTGTCCAGCACATAGACGATTCATTCAGCCAAGGGCACTGTGGTAGTAGAGAAGTACAGGGAGCAAAGCCCTTCCTAAAGAAGTGATGGCGGCTTTCTGCAGGCTGTGACTAAGTGCAGGCCGTAAAGCATTTGCAAGCCACCAGAGAGCTGAGGCAGGATGGTCTTCGTTTTGTAATATTTTTTAGTTTTAGGCAAACACAGTATCTTTATTTTGTTTCTATGTGGTGCTGAGAATCAAACCCAGTGCCTCATGCATGCTAGGCGAGCGGCTACCACTTGAGCCACATCCCCAGCCCTATTTTATTTATTGATTTTTATGTGGTGCTGAGGATCGAACCCAGTGCCTCACCGGTGCGAGGCAAGCGCTCCATCACTGAGCCATAACCCCTCCCGGGGTCTCTGTTCTTTACATTTCTGATGGTGTTATTAGTGTGTGTAGATCAGCACTGTTTATCTTTGTGCATTTTTCTTACTTTAGCCCCTTTATAAAATTCTCATCAGCTTTGATGGTTTTTCAGTTGACTTTCTTAGATTTTTCTAGCTCATCTAAAAATAATGATCATTTTATCTGTTGCTTCTTAGTATATCTTTTCAGTTTGTTCTCAGTTGCATAGGTAGACCCTTTTAAGTATAGTGTTTTGTTTTTGTTTTGGGGTTTTTGTTTTTGTTTGTTGGGTACTGGGGATTGAACACGGGTGTGCAACCACTGAGCTACATCTCCAGCTCTTTTTTATTTTTTTAAATTTTGAGACAGGATCTTGCTAAGTTGCCCAGGCTAGCCTCAAACTTGGCGATCCTCCTGCCTCAACCTCCTGAACAGCAGAAGTTACAGGCATACGCCAGGGTGTTCCACTTAAGTAATGTTTTTAATTTTTGTTTGTGGTATTTACTGTTTGTTTCTAGTAATTGTTCTTTATCATGTTCAAATTCTCCCCCCACCCCCCGCAACTGGTTTTAAAAATCAATCCTTACTTGATAAAGCTTGCTTTAAATCAAGAATCAGTCTTCCAACCTGCCATGCCTCTTCACATCTCCAGGTGGCCACGCAGCCTACCCCTGGGCTGCGGTCTGGCTCCTGGTGTCAGGCAAAGCTCACTGTGTCATAAGCCCTGGTGCTTTGTTTACTGCCGATTGAACATTCTGATAAGGAAAACATAACTTTAAAATTAGTTTCAACTTTTGTTTTTGAGTGTGCCATTCTAAGAAGCTGATTTCCTAGAACAAATGAAAACACCTAATAAAAGAGGGTCTATCCAAGGTCTGGCCCTGATTTACATCAGAACAAAACTTGTCAAACTCGACAACATGAAACAACACAGAAAACATTTTCACACTCTGTTCCTGTCTTTGCACAGGTTGAAGAACAAGTGAGCACTACCGAGAGAGTGTTTCAGGATAGGCAATACCAGATTGATGCTGCTATAGTCAGAATCATGAAGATGAGAAAGACTCTTGGTCACAATCTTCTAGTTTCTGAGTTGTATAACCAGCTGAAGTTTCCAGTCAAGGTAAATGTCTCCGTGGCTTTAGTGGCTGGGTGCAGCTCTGCTGTGCAGCTCTTGCCTAGCATGTACAAGGGCCTGGGGCTCCCCCAGCACAGAAAACCACAACAGAACCCTGGTAGCGTGGATGAGTGTGTGGCATTGTGCTGCCCCATGTCCAGGCCCTGACCAGCCTCTACGGGCGTGGTGCACAAGGAGGCCCTGAGCAGGGACACTGGACAGTGGGGTGTGAGGGCTTGCTGCACACCTGCCACCCCGTGGGGAGGAAGAGGCAGAAGGCCCTTCTCCGCAGTGGAGGGGATCCTATAGGAATCATGATAGTGGCTCACTCAGCACGTAGGAACTGCCTTGGTGATGGCTCATGCTGCTGTGTGTACAAGTCACCTTGGGCTGTGCCCCTGCACCGTGCACGCTCCAGACCTGAGCTACTCCTCCCTGTTCAGGACATGGGGTAGGCTAGGCAGATATTACGAAAGTGGTCGGAAAGTGAGTCAGGAAGCACATTCAGCACCCCGGAAGGTGTCAGCTCTGGACCTGGGCCTGCCAGAGGGTCAAAGTCCCCTGCTTCTGTGATGCAGGTTTACCCTCCCTCCTCACCAGGCAGGTCCCAGAGGGAGCTGAGGTGCTGCCCAGCTGATGTGCAGAGCCCATGGAACTGTTTTCTGCCCCCCTGCCAGGCCAGTGCTTCTCCCTGGGCCCACAGACCGCCTGTGGGGAAGCAGCAGGTGTGGGGTGCGGCAGCCAGGCTCCCAGGTCTGCTTCATAGGTAACTGGGTGTGTGGCCTGCTGCTGAATGGAATGGTCCACTATTTGGCAAACAAGAGTGCCGCCCTGAGCGGGGCTGGTGCCCAGAGACACGAGCACAGATCCCCCTCGATTGGTGGGGAGGTGTGGTGGCACCCTCCCTGGCGGTGGCTCACTGAGGTGGTCACCGTCTGTTGGCAGAGGAACACCGGGATTCTGTGTCTGCGCTGTAGGCACAGCCCGTGGTGAGCACACAATAACCAAGTGGAGTGCCCAGGAGAAGTGCCCTCCCAGGCCATCAGGTTTCCTTCCCTGTGGGCGCCATGCAGCTGGCCTGCTCGTAGCTGGCGATGCGTGAGGGGTGCTGTGTGTCCTGTGACTGTCGGTGACTTAGGAATAGGTGTCCTCTGGGGATCAAGAGCATGTGCTTCCTTGGGCACGTCCGCGGGTGGGTGCTGCTGTACTGAGGAGCCCTCTTGTCTTCTCTTCAAGCCTGGAGACCTGAAGAAGAGAATCGAGTCTCTGATAGACAGAGACTACATGGAGCGTGACAAGGACAGTCCCAACCAGTACCACTACGTGGCCTGACACACCTGCAGGGTGGCGAAGCCCACTCGCTCCAGGAGCCTGCCGCTGGACACGGGAGACCCTCGGCTCACCAGGCGGGAGACGACAGGCCATCTCGCCCAGGGTGCAGGGTCTTCACGTGACACATCCTTCCCCTCCAGTTCTTTCTCTAGTTCTCTTAGGCATTTAGATGTTCGTTGCTCTGTGTGGAATGACTTTGAGGTTGGACGGACGCAGGTGGTAGTTGACAGGAGTCCTCCACAAGGTCCTGCCGCTCTTTGGAGGGAGCCGCCAGTGGGTTGGTGTGTGTGTGCGTGTGCGTGTGCGTGTGTGTGTGGTCCCGAGTGCACGATGAAGAGACCCTCCATGCTGCATCGAAGTCCCAGAGTGCTCCGGTTGACAAGCCTCAGAGTGAGAACAGGGGCCTCCACTGGGGACTCTGGGAAGAGCAGGTCCCATCGGGCAGCTCAGCGATGCAGCCAGAACCCTGCGTCCGTGTTCGGGGGTCCCAGAGAGGTCTAACCTGTGGCAACGGATTTTTATAAATCGGGCTTTCAAGCGAGGTCCCTGTGTCATCACGCTGAGCCCAGCACACAGCCAGTGGCCTACAGCGAGGACCTGTGTGCCCTCTGCTGAGGGCTGGGCCTGGGCCCCTGTTTTCCTTCTGAGGCGGGCACCTGCGTTTGGTTCCTTAACTTGCAGTATTTGTGTGATTACCGCGATAGATACAGTTTGGTTGGTTTGGTTTTCCGGTCCTGAGCTGGGACTGCCCTGTTCTCTGCCCCACCCTGCAGGAAGTTCCCTAGCAGACTTGAAGGTCCCGACCTTGTGACACAGTGGTCATTTTGTCAAAAGATTAAAGGGTTTTGTTGGTTCCTGGTTACATGTGAACACACACGGGAGGTGGAATGAGAGTTGAGTGGAGACGTTACTATGGTGACAATGACAAAGATGCTCTTGTGAGAACATTGGAAAGTACTTTCCATTTTAGAGTACCATGTTTCATTTTGATTAAAAGCTACCAAAGGAATTTTGATCATGGTATCGTGTTTGAAGCAATATTTTCTGGAATATACCGAGTTTATATAATTTGATTTTATGCTAAATTTATTAAAGGATTCTCCCTTTTTGAGACATGGGTGTTTAAAATATGACATCTTTTGGGTTCCCATGTTAAAATCCTTACTCTTTAAATATCATCACTTCTATATTTGTAAATTTCCATTTGTGAGTTCTATATGAGGTCTATGAAAGGCCAGATAGATTTCTATTTCTATTCTTATATTTTAGGTTCATTGTGTCTAGAGATTGTTAATATTGTAATTTAATATAGACTTTGAATAAAATTAGTTTAATTGGCCTTAAAATCACATTAATAAAACTTTTTGGTATGCAAGCTGCACATTCCTCATAACTGTTGAGCAGTTTCAATTATTAACATGCCAGTAAAGGGAAGCCCTCATGCTCTCCAGTGGCTGTCCCTTCCTGGTCCCCTGTCAGCAGCAACAGGAGAGGCAGAACCTCACAGACACAGCGCTGGGCTGGGCCTCTCCTCCCACCAGCAGCTGTCCTTTCCCATATTTTCAGCATCAGCCAGTGTTTTAATAAAGTTACTGTGGTTAACTCATTGCACAGAGGAAGTAACTGAAAAGGAACACAGTCAAGAAAAAAGTTGTGAAGTTAGAAAGGTGAAATTATTTGCAGACTAGAAAACTATGCCCAGAAAATCCAAGAGAAGCACACAGAAAGCTATGACCCCAGTTAACAGGAAAGTCAGCAGCCTTCCTGCAGATTCAGTCAGACCATGGAAGATTGGGCTTTCATTAGCAACAAAAGAAGATAAAACTCCTAGTAACGGAGGGAAATATCTGTGTGAAAAGCAAGAAGTGAAATGTGCTGTTCCCACACCACACCCCGCAGCAATTCGGAAGGCTGAGGCTGGAGGATGGCAAGTTCAAGCCAGTCTCAACAGCTTTGCAAGACTATCAAATAAAGACAGTCCCTGGGTTCAATCCCCACTATGAAAAAAAAGGAAAACAGGCTGATTCTAAAATTAAAGTAGAAAGCAAGCAGCGGGAATAGCCAGACATTATCCTAAGACGTCTTGACACGGTGCAGCTGCAGGCCACTGGCTCGGAGAGGACATGGGCAGAGCCTGGAGAGCTGGCCTGGGCTCTGGGGAGGGGACAGCCTGTCACCCCCTGAGCAGCTTTTCAAAACCTCATCCCTCAGGAAAGAGAGGAGATTTGGGTCAAAGCCAATTTTTCTACTCAAGTTAAACGTAAAAAACAAAACCATAAATAAAGGAAGGAATCTGAGACACTCTGCTGTGGTTGTCCACTAAGATGGTGAATTAAGACGGCTCTCTCAGGAGAGGACGGGCTGGTGCTTTGTTGGCGGGCTGGGTGTCCGTGTGTGCTGAGCAAGTGTCTTACCCTGAGCTGCACCCCAGTCAAAGGTAAGATTTCCACTTGAATGTCTTCCCACTGGTGTGTTCTCGTTTTTAAATTTCATAGTTATTTTATTTTCGGTGCTGGAGATTGAACCCATGGCTTCTTGCTTGCTAAGTGCATGCTTTACTGCTGAGCTACAGCCCAGTGGAGTGAATTTCAGGGGTGGCACCGGGGGTTGAATCCAGAAGCATGTACCACTGAGCTACATGCCCAGCCCTTTAATTTTCTACACGACAGCCCTTTTTAATTTTGAGACAGGGCCTCACTAAGTTGCTGAGGCTGGCCTTGAACTTGTCATACTCCTTGCCTCAGTCTCCCAAGTGCTGGGGGTTACAGGCATGTAACACCTGGCGCAGCTTTGAATGACATTTTTAAAGTTTACTTGGGGGGGGGGAGGGTGTTAAAAATACGATGACAAACTACCAGGCGTGGTGATGCACACCGTAACCCCAGCGACTCAGGAGGGTGCGGCAGGAGGATCAGAGCTCAGAGCTACCCTCCTCAACTCTGGAAGACCCTGTCTCTAAATAATACACAAAAAGGGCTGGGATGGTGTCCCAGTGGTAGAGCACCCCTCGGTTCAATCACCAGTACAAAAAGGAGAGGCTGATGTTGTGGTGAACTGCTAGTCAGAAGAATAGGAGGAGCCTCCACTAGATGAATGTGTTTCCTGAGCTGGAGGAGGGTGGGATGGGAGAGCCTCAGGGTGTGGCCGGAAGCTTGGTCCTGGTTCCCCACGCCAATCCAATAACAAGGCCATGGTTTTGAGGAGGGGGAGTTTTTGAAACACAGGGGACTCGTATCCCGAAGGCTGATGGAGCTTTTAAAGGGGGTGATTCAAAGGCTACATTCCAGGTGTTCTCTGTTGGAGTTGTGATCACTTGTTAATTTAGGAGACTGTCGTTCCTGAGATCTGCTGGTGCCATCCCCAAAGTCTGGATGACTTCCTTCCCATGGTGGGTGTGTGCTCAGGAACAGACTACTCTGCCTTTGGGGAAGAAAGGTAATCCTGTTTCTTCTGAGATTAGGGAGGAACAGGGGGAGAAGAAAAAAGAAACATGTCCATTTTAAAAATAAGTCACAGCGTTTGAGAGCAGCAAGGCTGTATTTAAAGCATAAAGTGGACCACTGTTACGAGGTCAGGTGCAGACCATGACTTCGGAATAAATGAGGTCACTGGCAGGGGAGAGGATGAGGTGACTGTTCCATTATCACAAAGATTCATTTTCTTGTTACACTATTTACATAAATCCAATTTTTTTCTCTAAGACAATTTTTTTCAATCTTCTGTTGTTTTAGTTTGAACCATTTCTTTTAAGTGTAAATGGACACGATACTTTTATTTTTATGTGGTGCTGAGGACTGAACCCAGTGCCTAACAGGCAAGGCAAGTGCTCTACTGCTGAGCTACAACTGCAGCCCGCCATTTATTTGGGGTGGTGGGTACTGGGGATTGAATTTGGGGGCACTCAACCACTGAGCCCCATCCCCAGCCCTATTTTGTATTTTATTTAAAGACAGGGTCTCACTGGGTTGCTCATTAGCACCTCACCATTGCTGAGGCTGGCTTTGAACTCTCCATCCTCCTGCCTCAGCCTCCTGAGCCACTGGGATTACAGGCGGGCACCACTGTGCCAGACCCAAGACTGATTGTTATTTTTTAACGTTAATGTGGATCTTTTATTGACCTTTAAATGACAGTACATTGTATTTTTAATTTCTCAGTTTTGTTTTCTAATATGGCAAATATCAATAGACAAAACCCACAAAAACAAAAGCTCTTTGTTATTCTCAAATAAATTTCAAAAGTTTTAAGGAATTCTGGTACCAAATGTTTAAGAACTACTGACCTAGAGTATGCCCGAGAGTGGAATTGCTACACTGTAACTTATCTTTACTAAATATTTCCAAATTATTCTCCAAGATGATTGCATTAGAATGTCTGTTGCTCAAATCCTCATCAGCATTTTGGAATTTTTTTACACTTAAATTTTGCTTATATTCAATAGGTGCCAAAGTGGTGTTATTTTAGTTTTATGTTTCTCTGATTATGTACTTATTATGTGTGAGATCATATACTTTCCATGCATTTATTACCCTTACAAATTTTTTCTTCCCTAAATTCCTGTTAAAATTTTTACACATAAGTAGCTGGTTTTTTGCATCAGTTTTTAGGGGCACTTTAAATTTTCCATGCAAAGTACCCTTGGTTGAGTTCTCCTTTTTCAATTTTTAAAAATGACAGTATATTTTGAAATATTATACATAGAAGAACTTGTTGCAATTAGTATCACATTATTGTGATTGTACATGATATGGATTTATATTGGTCATATATTTATAAATGAGGATAGTTAAGATATGTTCAATTTATTCTGCTTTTTTTTTTTTTCTATTACTATCCCTTCTCCCTTCCCTTCATTCTCCTTTGTCTAGTTCAGTGAATTTTTTTGACAGTAGAATGCATTTTGACATTGTACACAAATGGAACACAACTCCTGCTTGCTCTGGCTGTGCCTGATGTGGAGTCCCTCCGTAGTGTGTCATATGCGCATGCAGGGTAATAATGTCTGTCTCATTCTGCACCTCCCCAGCCCCAGCCTGAGACTTATTTTTAAATGGAACATTTCTTCCTCTTCCTCTATCCCTGTTCCTAATTTCTCCCCTTCCCTAATCTCAGGGGAAACGGGATTACCTTTCTTCCCCAGCCTTTTCCATCTGTCCTTGAGCACACACCCACCACACCAATGAAGTCCTCCAGCAGGTCTCAGATACAGTCTCCCCAATTAACAAGTGAATTATAACTCCAACCGAGAACCCTGGAGTGTACCCTTTGAGTCACCCCTTTAAAAGCCCCCTATTCCTGCTGACTGGCAGAATCACAGCCTCTGGGATGGGAGTCTCCTGTGCTTCTTTGCTAGTAAAGCCAATGAAACTTTTTTCCTTTTTCTCAACATCCGTCCCTCATTACTGGATTGGACTTGGAGACAAAGGACTGAGCTTTTGGTGACAGCTCTGCAGCATAGATGTGACCCTGGAATCCCTTTTCTCTGAGTTCCTGCTGAGGCCCACTCCCTTTTGGCTTTTGGCCTTCCTTTTTGTTTTCTTGGTTTTACTAAAACAGATTCTGAGAATGATTCTCAGAATGCGTGCAGACACATTTACTGAACCTTTGCTTCTGTTTTTATATTTGTGCTTAACAGTTTGGTTGTGTAAAAATTCTAGGTTCCTTTTCCCTTTGGGCCTGAAGGCATTGCCGTGTGCTGTCTGCCCACTGGCTACAAGGTTCACCTGCTTTCATGTGGTTGACTCTTTTGTTCCTGGGACTCCTGCCAGACAAAGCGCGTGCTTGGCTCCTGGGCTTCTGTCTCTTTGCAGAAGCATCCCCTGACCTCCCATGTGGCTCTGCTCTTCCAGCTCCTTTGCTCCCACCTGCCTCGAATTGTGTAGGTCAGCTGGCCAGAGGGTTTCACAAGAAAAAGCTACCTCCCCAGACTCCTGCTCCATTTGTTTCTGGGGTTCCTGGTCCTGTCCTCTATTGGCATCAGATTCACCTTTATAGGTCGGGAGCCATTTTATCTAGAGGCTCCAAGGTTCGGATTCTGAGGCAAGGCTGCTTAACTTCCCGTAGAACAGGTGCCTGCTAAATGAGCAGTCCCGCCCAGCTTATGGTGCAGCTCCTCAGCAGCTTATGAAATTCATCTTGCAGCCTATAGATCTGCTCTGAGTGCCAACCCACTGCTGTTGTCCTCGGAGGGACAGCCTTGTTGGTCTGCCTTGTGCTACTGAAAATAGATCTCTTGTGTGAGATTCCAGGGTGTGGCATGATCTTTAGACTTTTCGTGGACTCTGCGAGTGTCCTTTCAGCCTCCATGTCAGATCATTTCTTGTTTTGTAAGCCACATCCCTGTTTCCTTTTACTTTTTGAGACAGGTTGTCACCAAGTTGCTTAGGGCCTCGATAAATTGCTGAGGCTGGCTTTGAACTTGCAATCCTCCTACCTCAGCCTCCCCAGCTGCTGAGATTACAGGTGTACACTTAATAACAGACTTTTTATTTTATGGCTACAGAGTTCTTTTCTCCTTCCTCCTGCTCAGGGAAGAGAGGCAAACTTTTTCTATAAAGGGCTGGAGAGAAAATAGCCTTGCAAATCTCATGGTCCCTTACATATTCTTGTTTTCTCACACTTTAAAATCTTAAAACCACTCTCAGTTCATCTAATGAGTTGTGGGCAGCAGTCTGCTCCAGGGCCAGCTGGTTATCTGGTCGTAAGGATCCAAGCACTAACAACCCCCTCCGGCCTGTCCCTATTTCTGTGCTTTAACAGCAGGCATCCAGGAACACCAAGGTCAAAGGTCATCTGGAAGGCAGGCCCCCCTGTTCTGCATCGGGCCTTTTCCTACCTCAACCCTCGCCATCTGTGGTGTCCTGAGGCCTCACTCACCAGGTTCCAGAGGCGTTGACAGAGCAGAACTTCACCTGAGTTGTGCACCTCCCCAGCCCTCAGGAGCCATTAGAAGTGCAGTGGCCCCCCTTCCACAGAACATCTTAACTAAGCTTCTCCAGAAATCTTCACCACAGCTGATTTTAGGACTATCAGCAAGAGGCTCTACAAAAGAGTTCAGTGTAATTAAACTTCCTATTTTCCTGTTGCTCCATTTTACTTGGCCCCTGGCCTGGAAGAGATCAGCACTCCAGGTGCTGAAGGCCCCTTTACTTGTTTTTCACAAACATGTATCCAGTATAGTAGTTTGTAGAAGTGTGTTTGCAAATGCAGACTGTGATTAAAAAACAAATCCTTCAACAAGGCCTCTGGCCTTGAGCTGGGCTTCACAGAGATGTCTACATTTCTAAGATCAGAGAAGTTACCAATTGGGCTCCACGGTCACAGCGGGCAGGGGAGGAAAGGAAGGGGAGAAGAAGCTCCCCCCTTCTCAGGCGCTGTCCTTCAAGGGTTAACTTGCCCAGAACAGTGAAAAGCTGCTTTTATGTGAACTGCTGCAGGCTGTGAACTTCTGAGCCCCTCCCCTCACAGCGCTGGGTATAAAACTCTGAAACTGCCTGAACTCGGGGTTCAGGGGATTAATTGATTTCAGCAAAAGATCTGCCCTCTGAACCTGGCTGCAGCCAAATAAAACTGTTTCCTGCTGTCTTCGGTCCCTTGCCTCGTCTGTCCCCTGCAACAGAAACAGCGAGTGTTAGGGAGAGGAACAAGGGGAGAGGGGAAAGTGGGAAGAACGGTGCGGATGCCCACAGGCTGCACCAGTTCAGGCCAGCAGGGCATGTGTCTGGGCAGGACAGGCCTGAAGCTCACAACAGTGGCCACTGGATAGAGCAGGCACCAGGGAGTTTTTCCAGGATGATGAAGGCAGAGAAAATTCATTCTCCATGGGACCAGCCGATCCAGGGAGGAGAGGAAGAATATGAAAATGTAGAAGAGAAGAAATGGTGCAGGTCAAGTTTCCAGAAGAGCTGGACAGTGGAGGAGGCCCAGCAGCACATGGGGCCTGTGCACCTGCCCCTGGCAGCGACACATGGTGCAAAGCCAGGCACAGGTGTCCACGGAGGTGAAGCAAGGAAAGAAAAGTGGAGGGACTCGGGAATCGCAGCCGGTTGTAGAGTCACCTGGGATGGCACCTTGCTGTGAGCACCACCGACAGGTGTCTGAACCACCACAAAGAGTGGACAGAGCTTTCAAGGCACAGGGTCAGTGGAGAGGAGGGTCCACACTGGTCTCAGGCTGGGCCTCCAAGTTGGAAGCCCCAGGAACCAGTACTGGTTCTGCAAGGACTGCATGCCCCGGGTAAGTTGCTTAAAATCTCTGAAGCGTGGTTTTTATTTTTTCAAAATGGAGATAATGATCTAATTCCCGGGGGTTATTCTGAGTTCAAAGTACAAAGCTCCTTACACCAGAAACCACACAACTGAAAGGACCAAGGAACAGCCTGCAAACTGCAGCTCCCCAGGGTGGGAGGACACTGTGGTGACTGAAGTGGTTTATTTATGAACATTCAGCTAACCACATACTCAGCGAATGAAGGCAAACGACCACCGGTCAGATGTGCTGAAGAAATGACCTCCACCAGACTGACACGGAGAAAGGCTGGGGGACTTCCTCATACAGCAGGACACAGGGTCCCCAGAGTCACAGAAAGGCCAGGAACGACGTGTCAGTGGGTGCCCACCCAGAAACAGTTTCACTATTTTACTATGTTCTTTTAATAAATCAGTCACCCTGTGAGTCCTGTGTATGAAAAGTGCTCTGTAGTGACACATCAGTGATTGGTGGGCAGGGAGGGGCTGACGCTCAGGGGCACCGGAAACTCTGGGGTGGAGAAAGCGTCTTACGTCCCGTTGGGGTGCTGGTTTCACAGGTGTACACAACTGTCAAAACTCGCTGACCCAACAGCTCAATGGGTGTCTCTATTTTACATAGAAAGCTAGTTGTTAAAGCTGGAGGAGACAAAGACATGCTTGCCAGGAGCCTGGCTCTTGGGAAACACATTGCTGCAGCCTCTGATTCCATACTGGTCCTCAGGTAGCCTTTTGTCATAAGAAGGCACAGAGGCCAGAGTGACACCACCATGCAGGCTTCAGGGCGAGCTCTGAGGACACGCATGTCCTGGCTGGAGGGTCTGGTCACACTGCCTTTCATGCCTGTCGGTTCTGACCCAGGCTGCCCACGGGGCTCTTCCCAAGCTGCCCTGCACTTGCAGCCACCCGACGAAGGCCTGCTTCTCTTTTCCGTGCACCAGCGCATGTTCCCCTTGGAAACTTGGTATAGGTCCCTAACACGTTACCGATACTAGGCCTGCCCTGGCCTGCCACTGCAGTCACCTGTGTATCATTACCTAATGATAATGAGTGCCATTATCATTAGGTAATGATACCTGCGGTGGACGGGCAAGAAAATGGGAAGAGAAGGGAAAAGAGCCAGCCCTGAGGGCAAGGCTCTGTGGTGGGAAGACCCCCTGGCAGCCTCTCCTTCTTCCCAGGCCAGGTGCTTAAAACCCAACCAGCCGTCCATCTGGATCCAAGCCGCTCCACCGACTCTCAGGCAACGAAGACAGGAGACAGAGCCTGGGCAAGGTGGACACCTAGCAAACGGCCAACCAAGAATGGGAGACCGTCCAGTGGTCGCTAGTGGGCAGCCTGGCATCACCATCTGGCCCACCACCTCACCTGGCAGGCCATGGGGAGATCCTAAGCACACAAAACTATCCTCAAAAATGTTTCCGTATCTCACTTACACCAGGAAATGCTGTAACACGACTACTAGAGCTGCTTCCAGGAAGCCTGTACTGCGTGGGGAAATGTTTGCTATAAGGCAAGAATTAGGACACAAAGTATCGGCATTTTTAAGAAGCACCTGTGTACTACCAGACTCCACACATCACCCCCAGGGGCTGGGATGCAGCTGTGCAGAACACCTGCGGCACATGCATGAGGCCCCGAGTTTGACCCTCAGTACCACCAGAAAACAGCAACCACCACCACAGATAACTGGTGGGTAACAAGTGGTGCATTTCCTCCTTTGATCCCACATTTTCACATTTCTCTGTTTTCTATTACTAACCAGCATAATTTACCATTATTTTCACAGAAAAACAGTAATCGAAAAACGGCTTTGAGCTGTGTTGTAGCTCAATGGTAGAGCGCTTGCCTAGCATGTGAGGCACTGGGTTTGATCCTCAGCACCACATAAAAAGTTATTGTGTCTATCTACAACTAAAACATTGAAAATAAATGAAAAGTAAAATGACTTCTGTATATCTACAAATGAAGTGCCCCAAGATTACAAGACACAGTGCCATGAAGATGTCCCCTCCCCAGCTGATCTATCAACATGTCAAAGTCCAGTAAAAACGTGTTGCTCTCAGCTACCAAGAGTGTCTTGGCAGGAGGGAGTTCCCCACTCTTTCTTACAGGATGGGTATGCTCACCACAGACACCAACACTGGTGGAGAGAAACCACAAAGTTCCCTCGAATGTTACTAGCTTCTTGACCACATCCTGTTTCAGTTCCAAGAGTAATCCAGGGTCCCACATTGCACTGGTCTTGTGTCTCTTGAGTCTCTTTCTACCTGTGACCAGTCCTGCCTTTGTGACCTTTCAACCCAAGAGGATTGTTTCGGCTGTCTGTCATCCTGCAGAGCCCCACAATTCATGCCCATCTGTTCTACTGCAGACAGAAGTAAGTTCTCCATCACTGGGAAGAACATCAGAGGAGTGGCTTCCATAGAGCCCTTGGGAGGGACATCAAGTCAGTTTGTCCTCCTACTAGTGATGCTGACCTTGGTTAGCGGATTAAAGTGCCATCAAATGGTCTTCTGTACTGTAATGTTGTTTTCTCTCTTTGGTGGTGTTGAGGATCAAACCAGGACCTTACTCATGATGAGCAAGCACTCTGCCTCCGGGATACACCCCAACCCAATAGTTTTCTATTTGTAATAAAAATACTTATTTTGGGAACTGGTTACCACCCTTTAATATAAAGGATGTGCTAGGTTCTGTTCCTCAATTCTGCCAAGAACCTGAAGCAGATAAAGCTATCTGCTGCTTTCTAAGAGTAAAACTTCTCTACTGGTCACTACCATAACTGCTGAGTTCAAAAAAAAAAAGAAAGTGAGCAAGCAAGCCTCTGTCCCAGACATTGCGACACATGAAGACACGTGAATTCACATCTTTCCTTCATCAGACCGTATCAGCTTTTAAGGATTCAACACAGAAAAACAGTGAACGCTCCCCTTACACCTCTGCTCCATCACACTCTACACTTCCAAACTTTCCATTTGTGGCCTTTTTTTTCCCTCACCAGGGATTGAACTCAGGGACACTCAATCACTGAACCACATCTCCAGCCCTATGTTGCATTTTACTTAGATACAGGGTCTGAGTTGCTTAGTGCCTCGCTTTTGCTGAGGCTGGCTTTGAACTTGGAATCCTCCAGCCTCAGCTCCCCGAGTCACTGGGATTTCAGACGTGTGCCACAGTGCCCAGCTAAAAAGAGATTTTGAAGGTTAAATTCAGGAAATGACTTGTTTTATTTATTTATTTATTAAAATATATATTTTACATCTTAGTTTAAAGGATCGCAGTTCAAGTCTTTTTTTTTTTTTTTGGAGAGAGGGAGAGGGAGAGGGGGAGAGAGAGAGAGAGAGAGAGAGAGAGAATTTTATTATTTATTATTAGTTTTCGGTGGACACAACATCTTTATTTGTATGTGGTGCTGAGGATTGAACCCAGGCTGCACGCATGCCAGGCGAGCACGCTACCGCTTGAGCCACATCTCCAGGCCCGACTGTCTGTTTTTAAATATATATGTATGTATTAGTTTACAGTGGACCTTTACTTATTTATATGTGGTGCTGAGAATTGAACCCAGTGCCTCACACATGCCAGGCAAGTGCTCTACTACTGAGCCACAACCCCAGCCCAGGAAACAACTCGATTGTACAGACAGGTTCTGAATGCTCTAAGCAGAAAAATAATGTACTGAAAAGACTCTGAGTAGCTCACAAAATTTCCAAAAAGGATGCAGAACACTGCAGGAAAGTCACAAGGGGGGATGGCAGGACCACAACTGAGTGCAGACACACATTCACACCAAGTCCTGGCAGGCCAGCACAGCCTCCCCCTGATACCCAGGGCCAGCGTCTCTGCACTCACCAGCTCCACTTCAGCCTGACAGGCTGGACTCCTGATAGCCCACACGTGAGCTACCAGGAAAGCTGGGAACGGACTGTTTTTTCAGCCTCTACAGGTGTTCTGCCACCACCTACACCCACAGGATAGGAAAGGATTCAGAGCCAAAAAACAGTTCTGGGGCTTTGTTTCCAAGCTCAAGATTATCCAGTAGTTTTTCAAGAGAAAATGGAAATATATTAGAATATATTAGAATTCCTCCAATCACATTTGAATTTAACATTGTATTTCGTAGGAGCAAACCAGACTTAGCCTATTCAGGTATTGGACCAACAGCACGTCACATTACTGCTGACCAACGACTGCACAGGAGAAGTCTCAGCAGGCTCTGTGCAGCTTAACAGGCCTCAGCCTTGCCGGCAAGGTGGAGAGCATCACCTTGGTGGAATTCTGCCATTACTCCTCCTTTGCTGGAACAGCAGGAAACAAACTGTAGAAGAATCTGGAAACCTGAAGAAGATATGAGGAGGAAACACACTCTTTACCAAGCATTCCATTCCCACCCCAACCACAGAAAAAAAATTCAACAGACAGACTCCCAGTTCACTACTTATCAGGCTGGAGAGGCAGGAGGAAGACAGAATTAACAGCAGGGAAAGTCAAATCTACAACAAGTAAAAACAAACGAAAAAAGTGACAAGAATCCAGGACGATTTAGTTGAGTGACCCACTGTAGTGCACAAACCAGAACTGAAGTGACTTCAGATATGGTTCCTAAGAAGCTGGGATTTTATGTTGTAGGGAAGAAGGTGGGACATTCACTTTATAAATAACTGAACCAACCAAAAAGACAAGCAGGCACCAGGAGCAAAGAAAGGACAAGAGGAAGCCAGGCTTGGGCTCTTCACCCTGCAGACAGCAGGTGATAAACTACCAGGCTACCTCAGGCCCCAGAGGCAAGGAACTTGGATTTCTTTTCTTTCTTTTGGGGTGCTGGGGATTGAACCCAGGGCCTTGTGCATGTGAGGCAAGCACTCTACCAACTGAGCTACATCCCCAGTCCAAGACTTGGATTTCTCTTAAAGGAAAACATGTATATACTGGACTGAGTGCTCCTGCCATGCTCTGGTAAATCCCCCACCTGTGGCCTAAAGCACACTATAGGACCACTAAACAAACAGAAATCACAGTGAACCCTTAAACCAAGATCTTGTCCAGCATAATGTTCCTTTTTGGGTGGGGGAGTTAAAGTACTGAGGATTGAACCCAGGGGTGCTTTACCAAAGAGCTACATCCCCAGCCCTTGTTATTTTTTGAGGCACGGTCTAAGGAGCTAAAGGACTTGCTACAGTGCTGACTTTGGCCTCAAACTTGCAATCCTCCAGTCTCAGCCACTGTTGTGATGGGCAAAAAGTGGAGACTAGAGCAGGAAAGTCACAAGGCAGAATGGCAGGGGCCGCAGCTGAGTCCAGGGGGAGAAATAAAGAATGTCCACCCACTTCTGCCCTTTTCAATGCTTAAATCACTGAATACAATTTCACGCTATAAGTTCTTAATCAAGAAAATGACAATCCTTAATGCTAGGCACTGCAATAGACATAATCAATTCACAGCTAACAATTCTAGATTAAAATTCAAGCAAACAATTCTAGATTAATTCTAAGCATTGCAAACACACTTAATCATGACAGCCTAGTGATAGATACTCCCTCTGTGTGCTAAGTTCAAGTGTCAGATCAAAAATCTTAAACCCTAGGCTTTTAAGTCCAGCAGATGCCCACACACTCAGACCCTGGTGATCAGGTCAGGAAAGAAGGCAGGTTTCTCCTGGGATGGAGCTGATGGCGATTGAGGAGGCAGTCCTAGGGAGATGTTGTGGCTCTCACCAAGGTCAAGATGTGGCTGTAGAGTTTGAGGCAGTGAGGACAATGCAGAGGTTCAGGCAGATAAGAGTTGGGATGTCAGTCCAGGTCCTCATCAGGCTCTCCAGCTTGTGTGCATCAGTATCAGCTGGTTGAATGTCTTGTTCATTTGCTCTATCATTTATACTAAATTTTGGGGCTTTTGACCCCCCTTTCTTTTTTTAAAAAAATTTTTAATTTATTTTTTTTAGTTATACATGACAGTAGAATGTATTTTTTTTAAAAGAGAGAGTGAGAGAGAGAATTTTAATATTTATTTTTTAGTTATCGGCAGACACAACATCTTTGTACGTGGTGCTGAGGATCTAACCAGGCCGCATGCATGCCAGGCGAGTGCTCTACGGCTTGAGCCACATCCCCAGCCCTTGACCCCCCCTTTCAATCCTTATCAGCTGGATTTCTCAGGGACATCATTTATCCTGGGGTTAAAACATCTGGTATTGTGGTCCCCACCCTGATCTTCTCCGCCTTTCCCTCCGGCAGCCTGCCAGAGGCTTCACTCTTTATCAGGGTGGGAGAAGTGACTTGTTGGTGCCTGAGGGCCATAGTGCCTGGCGAGACTGCAGGTTTCAAACTGGAGTTTTAAAATGGAGTTGCTTAGGCTCAGGCCTAAGGCCAGCCTCACAACCTCCCAAGTTCCTGGGATTACAGGCCTGTGCCACCATACCCAGCAATAACTATTTTTAAAGACAACTTTTGTTTCATAACATGAATTCCAGCATTCAGTATGCTTGTTGAAGTCCCAGTTCTAACTCCCATTTCCAACCTTTTTGAGAATCGGAGGGCCAGAGGAATCCCAAGTTAAAATTCAGGGGTTTCCGGGGTTTCAGTTCTGTGGGGGAAGGACCCAGAGGTCGAGTTCACCGAGGGGACTCCAGGTAAGGCTGACATGGCTATCTTCTCCAGCCATCAAGAGTGCTCCAAAACGCTGAGAAGTGTCACACCTGCTCCTCTACTCCCTTTCCTGCTTGGAAATCAAAACCACACTTGGCGGATTTCACCTCCCTTCTCTCCTAAGAGGGGAGAACGCTGAGGACCGAAACAAGTTTCCCAGAGGCAACTGAGGGGCTTGCCACTCCACAACGAACTCCTTCTGGCCCACCCCTAACTGGGGACCCAGGTCCACCTGCAAGAGATGGGCCTCGCAGGTTCCCCGCGCACTACACAAAGTGGAACGGCGGCCAGTACCGGCCCGGCTGGCGGGAGAGGGCCCGTGCGCCTCGGGCCAGTGTCCACAACGCGCCGCCCTGGTCGCCCGGCGGCTTCCCCTTCCCGCTCTCACTTTCCACTGCCCGGCTCTTCCTCTTCACTTTCTCCAGCCCCAGGCCACTGTTTCAGGCCGCCGGCCGCTCACGTGGCCGCGGCATCACGTGCCGAGACAGGCGGTCACGTGCCGGGCGGGGTCACGTGTCTGCCGAGGGACGCCTGGAGGGCGAGGTGCCGCGGGGAAACCGTGGCCGGCGTCGACGCGCGCTCTCGCGATACCTGCCGGTCACGTGGCGGCCGGGCGCGGCGCCGCTCACGTGACAGGCGCCGCCGGCAGCGGGGTCTCGTCGGTGCCGGCGCCGCAGCGGCCGGGGCTCTCCAGAGGTGGACGCCGCGCTCCCGCCTGCCGGCCCACACTCCCGTCCGCCGCGTCCCGGCCGCCCCGCGCCATGGCGGCCCTCGGCGGCGCCCGGCGACTGCTGCTGCTGCTGCTTGGTGAGCGCGGGCGGGGGGCTGCGCTCGCGGCGGCCGTTGGGCGCGGCGCCATGGCGGCGGGGCCCGGTGGCGCGGAGGCCGCGGGCAAGCCTGCCGGCCCCGGCCGCCCGACTCGCGCTGCGCCCCCGCCGCCCGGGGCTTCGCGTTGCGTTCCGGCCTGCGCCGCCTGCGTGGAAGGCCGGTGCGCCGCGGGAGCGGCCCCGGGGGAGCCTCGCGGGGGAGCCCGCAGCCTGGCTCGAGGCCGGGACGCGGGAGGCCGCGGCCTGAGAAGGGCGCGCGAGGCTCAGGGTGTGCCGGCCCGCCGCGGGGGGCCGGCTGGAGCGCGCGGACCTGTGTGACGGGGCTGGCGCCTGACGCCGCAGCCCGGCCTCTGCGCGCGGGGCGGGCGCTCGGCTCCCCAGCCACCCACCGCCTCCCCAGCCTGTGCGCTGCCCCGGCTGGCCTGGAACTAGCAGTTATCCTGCCTCAGCTTCTCAGTCGCTGGGATCGCATACAAAAAGGTGTTTTAATGTTTATTTTAATGCACGACTTTACCATAAGACAACTTGAAAAAAAGGATCCTGGTTTCTAAATTTTCCTACATTAATAACTAGAACTGGGTAAAGCTGCCACTGTTGTGTATCCTTAGAAAGAACGGAGAAGCAAGAACTGAAGTTTTACTTCCTAAACGGTGTAATTGTGTAATGTCGACCTAAACATAGATGACGACTGAATGCTTTCCTGTTTCCGAATGACGTCGGCCAGTGTTACCCTCGGTAGTGGAGTTTTGTCGGCTTTTCCGGTGGAATTAGGATAGATGCACCCCAAACAGTATTCTCTCTCTCATTACTTAAACTACATATCCTGTGACCTGGCACCAGGCTACCTCTTCTGTGACTGTTTGACAAGTCTTTAGCCTTTCCCATATGTAAAGCCCAACCCAGACTTGACAGTGTGTGGCACTTACATGTGTCTGATTTTTATTATTGGTGCATATTATGCAGAATAGTGAGTTTCATTATAGCATGATCGTACAGGCATATAACATAGTTTGACAATTTTTGTTTTCCAGCACCTCCCCTTACGCCCCAACTTTCTTTACCCTGTTGGTCTCCTGCTTTTATGACCACCCCCCACCTTCAACAGGATTGTTGTCTTTCTGCTGTGTCTGGCTTATTTTGTTTAGGACTGTTGAATTTTACAATAGTGGTCCTTAACCAATTTTAGTCACAAATTGGCTTTTTAGGAATACTCTGTCCTGCCACTTAAGGTTGTGACCTGTGCCTGGGATGGAGCTTGGGTCTTTTTTTTTTTTTTTTTTTTTTTTAATCTTTGCAGGTAATTGTTGCTGGTTAAGAAAAAAAAAATACTGGGTGGGCATAGTGGCACATGACTGTGATCCCAGCAGCACAGGATGCTGAGGCAGGAGGCTCCCAAGTTCCAGGCCAGCCTCAGCAAATTAGTGGAGACCTGGTCTCTAAATAAAACAAATATCTCTGAGGGTTTGACTCAGTGATTAAGCACCCCTGGGTTGAGTCCCTTGTACCAAAAAAAGAAAAATTCTCAATTGAAAAAAGCCAGGACAAAATAGAATTGGATTTTTATGCAGATTAGTTTTTTTTTTAATTTTTTTTTTGTTGTATATGTACAGAAACCTTTATTTTGTTTTTATATTTTTATGTGGTGCTGAGGATCAAACCCAGTGCCTCACACTTGTTAGGCAAGTGCTCTACCACTGAGCCACAATCCCAGACCCTGCAAATCAGTTTTTTTTTTTTTTAAGAGAGAATTTTTTAATGTTTATTTTTTATTATTTCGGTGGACACAACATCTTTATTTTATTTTTATGTGGTGCTGAGGATCGAACCCAGCGCCTCGCACATGCTAGGCGAGCGCGTTACTGCTTGAGCCACATCCCCAGCCCCTGCAAATCAGTTTTAAAAAGAAATTTATTGGCTTCAGATAGCAGTCTCTCATTTCAAAAGAAACATTTAATAATTTAAAACATACCCCCTCACCAGGCACTGGAGAGGCAGTGTGCTCAACAGTGGTATATGCCCTGCAACCAGCTTATTAGCCCTGTGCCACAACAGAAGACTCCTGCCCTTCATTTGATGTGTGATATTGAGCGAATCAGTCAGCTTATCTGTGTCTTAGTATCCACCTCTGTAAAATGGAGTGTCTACCTGTTAGGGTTGTCATGGTAAGCAGATTAATTGCAAAGTACTTGAGTAGTGCTTATCACAAAGTAAGTGCTTGTTAAGCCAGCATGTGATGACACATGCCTGTAGTCCCACCTCTCCGAGGCTGAGGCAGTAGTAAAGCTTGAATCCAAGCATTTGCGGTTGGCCTGGGAATAGTGCTTATGAAACAATGTATCTTTTTGATGCTTTGTCAGAGCCTGAGAATTAAAGAATTAAGTAACAGTGGCTAGCATTGAAATGAATGACTGCCTTGCACCAGTGCTCCACTGCATTGGCTACTGGAGATGCCCTCATAGCCTGGGGGATCAGCACCCTTATTTCCTTGTCAAAAGTACATGAACCGAGAGTGGGGTGGCTACTCTATGCCAGGGTCACAGAGCTAGTGTGTGGTGGAGGGGCCCCTGGGGGCTGAGGCCTCTGAAGTGCTGCTGTCCGTCTCATGTGCTTCCTGCATCTGCAGTGTCAAAAAAGGACTTTGTACAAATGTGAGTATTTTGAAAACAAGCCAAAGTTGCTCCTTGGGACCCTGGAGAAATAAATTCATTGGTTCTGGGTGAACAGAGCCAGCAGTCCTTGGCAGGCACTGGGCCCCCTAGCAGCTGCTCCCGCCAGGCCCTGACACTTGTCAGGTTACCTCAGGCACCTTAACTGAGGTTAGAAGCTGCCCTAAGCCAGCTGTCACAGTTAAGAAATTTTTTAAAGACTATCTTTATATACATTTTTCTTAAAATTCTGTTCTAGTGCTCTTATTTAAATTTTTCTCTCGACCAGAATTGACCTTTAGGGCAGATAAATTTCTTATTTTATTTTATTTTTTAGAGAGAGAGAAATAGAGAATTTTAATATTTATTTTTTAGTTCTCGGCGGACACAACATCTTTGTTTGTATGTGGTGCTGAGGATCGAACCCGGGCCGCACGCATGCCAGGCGAGCGCACTACCGCTTGAGCCACATCCCCAGCCCAAATTTCTTATTTTAATAGTTCAAAATTTGTGGGCCTTTCCAGAATAAACATGGATGTTGAGTGCTGCTAAAGCTTATTTTAAATTTGTGATACCTCTTTTTTTTTTTTCCTTTTAAAGCTTAGACTCACTGTACTTACTAAATGAAAAAAAGGTGACTGACAGGTGACTTAGGGTGAAGTGTTTCCTAATGAAGTGCTTTGGGTCAATAAAAAGATCTTTTTTTTTTTTTCTTCAGTATTGGGGATTAAAGCCAGGGCTTCATGCATGATAGGCAAGTGCTCTACCACTGAGCTGCATCTCCAGCCCCAGAAGGATTTTTTTTTTTTTAAATGATTTAGGAAACTTGGGTAAGAGCACCACTTGGTAAGAGCTGGCCTGTGTATGATCCCATGTGGGCATCCTGCTCTGTCAGACAAGTGACCTCTGGTCCTCCCACTGAGGACATCTCAGGCCATGGATGTGCTAGAGTCTGTTCCATTCTTTCTTTGGCCTCAGTGCCCATGCCTTCGCCGACTGGCTTGCTGCCTCTGCTCTGGCTTTTCTGCCTTGCTGCTGTCCCTCACAGAAAGGGGTAGAAATGTTCTGTTTTTTAAAAGCTTTACTATGTGGGAAATACAGTGATGAGTCTTCTAGGTTTTTAAAGTGTCGCATTGGCTAATTGCGAATGCTTTTAGGGTGACACTGCCTGAGCACCGCAGGCTATGTGTGGGTCAGAAAGCAGAGCAGAGCATCCAGTAGCTACACAGGCTTCCTTCTGTGGAAGGAATCTGCTTCAGCCCCACACAGCAGCACTTCTTCAGGAGTGTAGGTGTGGTCTTCCCTTCTCTAAGGGAAGGTATGTGGTATTTCTGGGTACTTTCTTGGTTCTGAACTTGAATACCAGTTTCTCGAAAGATTTTATTTTTTTCAAAGTCCCAGGGATGAAATGAATTAGGTTCACTGGAGTTAATTTACTTTCCAAAAAAAAAAAAAAAACAACACAGAATTTTAAATGAAAAGTTGAAGCCTCTCTTTGAGGATGCTGTTCCCAAACCGTGCTTGAGTCATGTTTCCACTTTTTAGAGTGGAAGACCAAGTTCCAGGTGTGCAGATGAATTCTCATCAGATGGGCATACACACCCACTTGGAATGTCATATCAGACCCCAGGTGTATAAATGTCATTGGGAAGGGTGTGCACAAGCTTGTAACAGCAGGGACCAGTGACAGCGTGTCATTTCTGTATTTCACTACACAGTGATGGCTGATAAATATTTGGCTTTAGAACTAGCAAAAACAAGCCATGCACTATGGCACATGCCTGTAATCTCAGCGGCCCCAGGAGCCTGAGGCAGGAGGCTTGCAAGTTCAAAGCCAGCCTTAGCAACTTAGTGAGGTGCTAAGCAACTCATTGAGACCCTGTCTCTAAATAAAATGCAAAATAGGGCTGGGGATGTGGCTCAGTGGTCGAATGCCCCTGAGTTCAATCCCTGGTAACAAAACAAAACAGAACAAAAAGAACCAGCAAAAACACAAATTTGGGGCAATCTGTGTACAAACTGTAATAAAACTAGTGGTTTTTCAGAAGTACTACTTTTGTACCGGAGTGATCCGATTGCATTTGCTAGGCTAAAGAATCCAGAGAGGAGGTTTTCAGCAAGGCCCACTTTTAGGCCAGAAAGACCCATGTGGCTTTCACCTGCCCTTTAATTTTCAGTATGCTTACAATGTCTTCTCCCTGTTCTTGTTAAGTTCCAGTCCCTGTATGTGAGGACCTTCCTGACATTGGGTAATGAGTTCAGAATAACTTCTGTTCTTCTTTCTTTCTTTCTTTCTTAGTTGTAGATGGACACGATACCTTTATTTATTTATTTTTTAATGTGGTGCTGAGGATCAAACCCAGTGCCTCATGCATGCTAGGCAAGCGCTCTACCAATGAGCCGTAACCCTGGCCTCAGAATGACTTTTCTTGTCACACACTAGTCCCTGAGAAGCCACAACAGATGGGACTTGAAATACCAGTTCAGGCCTGCAGTGAAGGGAGCTGCATGCATCCCCAGTGTCCCCACAAAAGGTTGTATGAGGAGTGTGATATGCTCCCAAAGCCCCACCACATCTTCACAGGCTCCTGAGGAGCCAGGAAGCACGGATGCAGAGCACTGGCCTGGAAATGGACTGTAAACACCCATTGAGTGTTCTGAAATAAAGCACTAGAGTGTGTCCAGGAGGGACAGAATACCAGGTGATGCTGCTGTGTCACACAGAGCCCAGTGTAGTTCTTCAGTGGTCTAGGAGTATAGTGGAATATCTTAATAAAATGCACTCCCACTCTAGGTACAGAAAACCAAAATGCCCCCTGGTACTTTGAGAAAGATGCCTGATTATGTCTGTCTTTCCTGGAATCAGCAGGTGTTGTCCATGGTGCCTCAGCAATGTTTGTGGTGAAAGACGGCAATGGGACAGCTTGTATAATGGCCAACTTCTCCGCTGCCTTCAGGATGAGCTATGAGACTGTGCATGGTTCTCAGGTAGGAGATGCTGGTGCTCGTGCTTCATCTATGTGTGTGAGAGAGCGGAAGTTTAAAACTGAATCTGAGAAGCGACCCCTCGTTAACGTGCGCCTTCTCCAGTGACCTGTGCTGTCACCTGTGTTTAGTACATGTGTCTTTGTGGTCTTCGCGATGACCCTTTACAGTCACAGCATGGCACTTCAGGGCACTGGTCAGCACCGCTTGCTAAGCCGCCTCCCTATTGGCAGGCTTGCTCTTCCTAGTGCCCATTGAACAGCGTTGTAGGTGTGTGATGTTGCATTTACTTTGGATATATTGTTATACTTGAAAACATCTGTGTAACTTGGCTTATAGCACCTCATTACTTTGATTAAAATGTTCATCGTGTATTAAAACAACTTTTGTGTTTCTATGGGATGAGTGAGGCCTTTGTGTTTCCTAGATTGCTGACAGATAGGTAGCATGTATTTATTGTGTTTCTTCCTCAACTAGTCATTAGTGGGTATTTCACATACTCGTTCTGCATAATATCTACTCAGTAATTGCATCCCTGAGGTACATTTTATGTTCAGTTCTTGGCTGAAGCTCCATTTTTCCTTGCATACTGCCATCTGACTGTCACTGAGCTGTCAACTAGCAAAGGGCAGTAGTGGTGCTGGAGTACCAGGAAGAAGGGTGCGGTCCTCCAGCACTCTCTGTGCTCTGTGCAGCCACTTGGCCTGTGTTTATTAACTATGTCTTTGTCTCCATGTGTCTGTCCAAACTGAAGAAAACTGGAAACAAGGATTTGTTTTGTAACAACGTCTCAAGTTATAAATATTTGTCCAAGCACTTTTTAATTTCAGCTTTACTTTTTTAGATATGGTCTTGGTAGTTGGATGTTGTAGAAATCAGTCCGTTACGCTGTAATTCTGTCAGTTTCTAGAACCATGTTTGCATAACCTAGTTCATTTTAATGCACATTAGGTGATTTTCCAGTTTTGCTTATAACGGTAAATTCAAACAATTCTCAAGTAAATACTTTGGTTTAAGAGATATTCTTTAAACTATAAACGTTCTATAGTAAAAATAGTAGTGGCAGAATTTCAGTTATAATGAATATGTAGCTGGTCCTGACACCCAGTAAGAATTAAGTTTCAGGGCACTTCAAAGTAACTTTAGTTTTTATTCTGTTATAAGTAGATTAAAGTCGTTTTTTAAAAATATTTATTTTATTTATTTATTTTAGGTGTAGATGGACACAACACAATGCCTTTTATTTTTATGTGGTGCTGAGGATCGAACCCAGGTCCTGCCCATGCTAGGCGAGCGCCCTACTGCTGAGCTACAATCCCAGCCCCAATTAAAGTTTTGTTTTAATAGGAGTGAAGTTTTAAACTATGAATAATGAAGTCACCTTTCTCTTAGATTTGATTTACTTTTCTATTAACTGATGTAATCGATCTTTTTTAAAAATGAGTTTTCTTGTTTACATTAAAAAAAGTGAAGCCAGGTGCAGTGGCACATGTCTGTAATCTCTGCAGCTCAGGAGGCTGAGGCAGGAGGTTCACCAGTTCAAAGCCAGCCTCAGCAGAAGTGAGATGCTAAACAACTCAATGAGACCCTGTCTCTAAATAAAATTCAAAATAAAGCTGGGGGTGTGGCTCAGAGGTTGAGTGCCCCTGAGTTCGATCCCTTGTACCTCCCAAAATAAAAAAGAATACTTTATAGAACTATGAGGTAACTAGAGCCTACAACAATAACTAGAAGACGAGTTTGAAGGACTCCAGCTCATAGAAAAGATAGTGTATCTGAGTTGGAACTGAGGTGTAAGCCTGTCAGACTTAACAGATCTCTGTCTTTAGTATTTGAATCGCTTTAATAACACGCATTCTCATCGGGCTCTGTTGCAATTGTGTTTATTCTAGAACGTGAGCTTTGAACTGCCACCCTCTGCAGAAGTACTGAACAGCAGCTCTTGTGGTGGAAAAAACGCTTCCGACTCTAGCCTCGTGATTGCTTTCGGAAGAGGACATTCGCTGACCCTCACTTTCACAAGAAACACAACACGTTATCGGGTCCAGCTCATGAGTTTTATTTACAACATGTCAGACACATGGACTTTCCCCAACGCAAGTTCCAAGGGTAGGGATCAGGGTTGACTGCTTGAAGAGAGAGAGATTTGGGTGGGAAGATGCTCAGAAATCACTTTAGCAGAGTACTGCAAGTAGTTCAAAATTGTAGGGTTTTTTTTTTAATTTTGATCATTATTTTTTGTTTATTTTTGATCTTGTTTTTGATGCAGAAGTCAAGAATGTTTCATCTGTAACTGACATCAAGGCCGACATAGACAAGAAGTACAGGTGTGTCAGCACCACCCAGGTCCACATGAGCAATGTGACCATCACCCTCAGCGATGCCACCATCCAGGCCTACCTGTCAAGCAGCAGCTTCAGCAAGGGAGGTAGGACGCTGACCTCGTCCTCTGGTGTTGGTCATGCGGCTGCAGTAGCTCACTTCTCGGTATCAGGTGCCTGGCATACCACATGGAGAGAATGTTTACGCAGCCAGGGATGCCTCTTTGCAGAGCTGTGCAGCAGAACTCTTCTCTTTGGAGAAGATGACCTCTGTCGATGAGGGTGGACACATCTTGATTCACAAGAGTAGAAGGTTGGAGTGAAATAAGCCAGGCACCAAAGGGCAAGTGTCATCTGATCTCAGATGTCAGTCTTGATCTCACAGGCAGGGAGAGTAGGCTGGTGACAGCCCCGGGCTCAGGTGGGGATGTTGGCCTGCAGATAGAGTGCTCCAGTTAGATCACTAGAACCCAGAGATCATTGTGCCACATGGTGATGGTGGTGACCAGTGATGCACTGTGTTCTTGAGTATTGCTGAGAGAGTGGTTTTTAAGTGTTTTTGCCACAAAGAAGAGCAATCCTGGCATAGTAGTGCACACCTGCAATCCAAACAACTTGGGAGGCTGAGGCAGGGAGACTGCAAGTTCAGGCTAGGCCAGTTAGAGACTGTCTCCAAAAGTGGAAAGGACTAGAGATGTAGTCAGTGGTAAAGCACTCCTGGGTTCAATCCCCAGTACTGCAGAAAGCAAGAGGAGGAAGGGAGGAGGGCAGCAGAAGAGCAAAGCCATTGGAACCTTCCCTCATGACCCCACTAGTGGGATCAGAGGCACAGAGCACTCTCAGTTCCACTCAGGAGGCCATGGATCAGCACTGCCTTTCTGAGTCTGTGTCTGACCCACACCTGTGGACTCAGCCAGTGGGTGTCAGGTCCAGACAGGTGGGTCCAAGCCACCTCTTCCCGTCTTTGAAGCATGTTGGGATTAAAATATAAATTTATGCAAACCACTTATCAGTGTCTGGCAAAGAGTAGCACATACATTTTACTATCTCCTTTCCTTTTTTATGTTTTTTTTTTTTTTTTCTTAAATCATTTTATTGTTACTTGAGAAAATCCTCCCCAACCACCAGCTCAGAAACCTCTGTCACATTTCAGAAGTAGAGGATGTGTGATTGGCCTAAGAAGGGCTCACCTGGCCACTGCAGGTGGATGAAGAGAACATGGCCTTCCCTTGACCTCAGACCTGCCCTGATTGACCTTGGTTTGGCCTCTTCCCCAGTAGTCTGCTCCAAGGTGACTTGGGGAAGTGGCTAACAGGATGCTTTTTCTTGGGTGCTAGTTAGGGTCCATTGCGGTCTCGGGGTATATGCTCACAGCAGGGTGCACCCAGGAACAGGCCCAGTCCTGCTGTCTAAGGTTTGAAAACAAAAAATAAACAACCAGGTTATAAGACTCAGTGTCTGGCCAGGTACCACGGCACACGCCAGTAATTCCGGTGACTGGGAGGCTGAGGAAGAAGATTGGAGGTAGCCTGAACTACTTAGCAAGATCCTATCTCAGAATTTATTTAAAAGGAGTGGGGGTGCTTAGGATGTAGCTTGGGGGACATAGAAAAAGCATCTCCCATTTATTGGGCACACCACTGTTACCTGTTCAGTGTTTTCTGCAGCTGCTTTTGCATTAGGAATGGCAGAGTCCAGTTCTCAGGATAGAACTAGAGCCTGCAAATCTAGAATATTTACTGCCTATCACTTTGTAGAAAGGACTTGCTGACCTTTGATCAGTGACAAGAGCATTAGTGGTAGAGCCAGGCCTGAGAAGCCCTGCCCCCCAAAGCCAGGTGTAATTGGGAGGAACAGGACTGTCACAGGGAAGTTCTGAAGGAAGCCAACTTGAGTCAGGTCTTTGGACAAACCTTGCCATGTTGAATGGTTAACAGAAGCCCCTGGAATTTGTGGAATGGCTCCTGGCCCACTGGTGCATGCACAGGCTCACCCACGATGACACAGTGAGCACACCGAGCCTGTCTGTGTCTGCTTGGTGGGGTGGGGAGGGCACTGCTGGCATGTGGGCACCAGTGAAGATGGCCTGTCTGGCAGTCTCTAGGAGTGCCATACTCAGTTCATGCCCAGGCAGCTTGCAGTGACCTCATTAGGCAGGGTGACAGTGTTCAGAGCAGAGAGTGTTCAGTCACGAGTCCCTGGTTATGTGGGCCATCAGAGGTCTCAGATCTGAAGAGCAGGAAGAACCTGGAAACCAGAGTCTGGCCTGATGACCTTGTCCAGTGTCTGCCACTGGCTTGGCCTGGATGTGGTGGTCACAGAACGTGGCTTGCCACCTAGCTCTACGTCCTGGGCACATGTCACCTGGTGCCCTGCTTTCTTCCCCACGCAGAGAGGGCTTGAAGGGAAAAGCCGTGCGGTGGTGGTCAGCAAGGACAAGCCCTGAGACCTTGGCTGCTCTCTCTGGACTGAAAGTGAATACAAGCAGAGATAGAAGACTTGCTGTGTTTTTTTTGAGGTTAATTATTTTTAGAGAGATTTTATTTTTGTAATAGTTTTAGGTTCCTAGTAGAGTTGAGTGGTTGCTGTATACCCAGTGTGCTTCACCAGCACCCCTCACTGTTCACATTCACACCATAGTTAGGTGGAGAGCACATGCTTGTGAAAAGAGTCTGAGAAGAAGGTTCCTGATGCCTGAGGCCGCCACGTGTACCTCTCTGGGGGCAGCCAGTGGGGTGGACTGGCCATGTGCTCATGTTGGATGTTGTCTACCCCAGAGGATGGGCTTTGAAACTGATGAGTCATGGGGACCTTGTTGTGGGTGGCTGTCCCTGACTCGCCATCAATTTGTCCACCAGAGGATGGTCACTCAGCGCGTCCTCCCTTTAGAGAAGGGGCTAAGAACATCCATACCTGCCCTTTCATCATGATTTCTTGAGTTTGTTAAATCTGCAGGTACACATTGCGAATAAAGGAAATCTTGCTTCTTTTTCAAAGATCTTAGAGCCCTTTTTTAGTGCGTTCTAGTGGGTAATAGGGAAGTTAAAATTATCCTAAAACTTCCCGAATGTTCCACAAAAGCTGGGGTGTCCTGACAATCCAGGTCTGTCCCTCTTTTTGCCGGCAACAAGGGTGAAGGGTGGAGGAGGTTCTCTTCAGTAGGAGGAAGGAGCCCCTGGGCTTTTGGAAGCCATCTCAGTGTTGAGTCACAGCCTAGGGTAAGTCCTCGTCAGTCCAGGCCCTTCTTGCTAAAAAAAAAAAAAAAAAATAGTAAGCACAAACCGAACTGGGCCAGAGTGGGGCTCAGGGTAGCATACTTGCCTAGCGTGTGAGAAGCCCTGGGTGCAGTCCTCCCACCACTCACTGCCTTGGGTAGGGCCTCAGCAGTGGGCAGCAAGGACTTGCTGAAGGCCAGCACTACGGGACACAAGCAATAGAGGACGAGTTGACATTTGAAACACTGATCACACGACTGCCTTGTTGGCAGACTGCTTAAGAATCCTTGAGGTCTCTCAGAATTGGTCATTACATTTCCTTTTCATATTTTTGGTTCCTAGTCACTTTTATGACTTATTTTTTGGTGTCTCTTAACCAAGTCAAGAGCTGTTCCAGGGAAAGGTCCCAGATCAATCATATGGAGTCTGTTCTTGTGTCCCCAGCCTGCTCTGAATGGTTCCTAATACATGCTGAATGAATTCATTAAGTCACTGATTTCTTTGGTCAGAAAACAGCCCCTTGGTCTCTTACCCATGTAGCTTTTATTTGACAAGCTACTAGTGGAGGAGAGAGGCCTCTGTGGCCTATTCGTCAGCAGAGCAGCGGTGGCCTTAAACAGACAGCCTCATTCATCTTGCCTTTGAACTCAACATTGTGTCGAAGGAGACTTGGTGAGAGAAAGGAAAGCACAAGCCAGGACGCACGGGTCTCCTGTTGGCCTGTGATGAGGAAAGCAGCACCTTTGCTGAGTGCTCGAGAGCCAGGCAGACGATGCTCGCCTGGGCCTGGCTGTGTAGAGAAGCCTGGGCTGTGGTCAGTTCACCTGGCCCTGGAACGCTGCTGTCTGTGTATCGTCCGGCTTGGGAGGGGGGTGCTTGCTGTGAGTCGAAGGCTTCCATGGCTTTGAAGCCTTGTCATTATAAGGCTCACTGTGCCCGATTGGCCAGTGTTTTTGACTGATTTCTTAAGAACCAGGATCTCCCTCCAGACTCGCCTAAGCTGAAGGCATTGATGCTGACAGGTTCTTGTCACCTGAGGTTGCTTCTTGATGGCAGCAGGCAGGCCTGTTTGAGCACTGCTGCTCTCAGGAGGCTGTCTGGGGCCTGGATGGCACAGAAGCCTTTGGGAGGTAGTCTGGAAGGGTGCACCCATAGCTGCCCTGCGTCCTGAGTTCTGAGGGTCCAGGACATCTCCTGTGGTGTGTGTCTGTGCAGTTTGTGTGTGATGATGTCTTCTAGGTCATGAGCCTTCTGCAGGGAGGGCTTTGGTACTTAGTGTATGTTCAGGGAATGAAGGATGAGGCTGGTGGATGCGTGGGTTTTGCATACATCATCCAGAGAGAATGAAGAGAGCCCTTTACCACCAGACTTCTCGAGTCCTGAGTTAAGTGTGGTTCAGTGCCGCCTTGGCCTCAGCATCTGCATTGCCTTGTTGCCCAGGGTTAAGTGACTGCAGAGCTCCAGGCAGGTTCTCTGGGCCCGGGCTGGGTCATCTCTGTTGTTCTGCTCTGTCCAGAAGTGGGTCTCACATGGGGAAGACGCTGCTGGTGAGGGAGCATTCCAGAAGTGTACCAAGCACCACTTGGGAGGTACAGCAGGTGAAGATCTCCATCCACACCCATGAGGTGAAGCGGGGCGTGTTCTGGGGAAGGACCCCATCCTGTCCCCTGCTGCAGATATACATGGGGGTGGGATAGGAGCTGGCAACGGGACAAGAGCTGAAATGAGAGCTTGGTTCTTCGCTCCTGGTAATAAGTGGTTCACGAAGTTCCATAGCAAATTCCTGTGGGCTCACCCACGCTGGATATTTTAGGCCACATTCTCATGACTTAGGAAAAATGTGGAAAGGATCACATTGGATGGGAAATGTATGAACGTTGTTCTAAATTCCTTGGTTCTCCTCAGAAGTAAGGTGGTGAAGAAGTGCTGTTTGAGAGCATCGCCCATAGAGGGCCAGCCTGACTCCTGTGCAGTGATCAGCTCTCTTGCCTGGGTTCAGTCTGCCTTAGTGCTAGATGTAAATTTCTGTTAGATCACATTCTAAGGGACAGGACCATGATCAGACTCCTCAGTGTGTCCCCTCCCTGCAGGCCCTTCCGTCCCCGCTGTCCTGTGGGCATACCCCTGTCCCTCACCTGTCTCTCTCTCTGCCTTCCCCCTCTACCCTCTCTTTAAAGGAGGATGCTTGTCCCTACCCTTACAGCCCTGAGATAGCTGGCTGGCCTGTTCACCTCGAGTCCCTATTGGGGGTCCTCAGGGAAGCTGCCCTGTCCCAACTGGCAGACATGGTCAGCGCCTATGCTTATGCTGCTCCACTTGCTGAGCCTGGGAGGCCAGGACCTCTGCTATCCTCTCTGTCAGTGCTAGCACAGTGCCTGGTAGGAGACCGCTTAGAGCGAATGAACAACCAAAAGTCACATTTGTGGGGCACATGTCCAGAAAGAGGGCCTTGCACGTGTGTTCTCTGGTGACAGGCCACACGGTGGCATAGTGACCCACTGCCTTGGCTGAAGTGAAGCACCCGGTGCATAGAGGATACTCTAGCATACCCACCTGGTCTGCTCCCCTGAGCCCACTGTGTGACCTGCTTCTGTCGTATGCCTAAGAGAGCATGACCTCATGCTGTCCTCTGGGGGGCAGTCACCTCTGAGAAGAGACTAGGGGTCTACAGTGGGTTCTCAGTTCTGAGTTTGGCCTCAGGTGAGCTAGCAGTCATTACCAGAGAGCTGGGCTTTGAACTTGCACCCCCTCCAACATCCCTGCAGAGTCACGCTGCAAGCAGGACAAGCCTGAGCCTTCCCCAACTGCCCTGCCACCTGCTCCACCCAGCCCTTCGCCTAGCCCTGTGCCCGCTGAGAGCCCCTCCGTGTCCAGGTACAACGTGAGTGGTGACAACGGGACCTGCCTGCTGGCCAGCATGGGGCTGCAGCTGAACGTCACTTACGCCCGGAGGGACAACACGGTAGGGAGAGTGCATGGAGAGGGTGTTGCCCCAAGTTGGGTTCACTGCAGAGCACTGTGCCCGCCACACTGTCGGCCTACAGTGCTTGTTGGACCCCTCAGAGAGAAAGTGTCAGTCCTGGGGGGTGCACTGCATTTCCCCTGAACTGCTGACACTCATTTAGGTATCAGTTTTTATTATTCCCTGGGAGAAAGGGTGCTGGCTTGAGTTTTAAAGTGTGGCTGAGCCAGGTGTGGTACAAACACCTGTTGTCTGCATTACCTGGGAGACTGAGACAGGATGGCTTGAGCCCAGGAATTAAAAGGCCAGCCTGGGCATGCAGTGAGACCACGTTTCGAAAATCAGGTAAGAATTTTTTTAAGAAAAAAGTGTGCAGCTCTGAGGGAGTGGGGCTGGTGTAAGGCCACACCGCCCAGCATTCTGAGTGTGTTGGAAACAGTGGGAAACATTGTAGGACCTGGACATTTGCTCAGTGTTCCCTGGGGTTTGGCTGACGTGAGGTGTTAGCCTGGGCCCAGGGCCTGAGGTCGTGACCTGTTTGCTTTTCTTTCAGACGGTGACTAGTGTGCTGAACATCAACCCAAACGAGACCACAGCCAGCGGGAACTGCAGTTCCCTCCTAGTGACCCTGGAGCTGCAGAGCAAGAAGGGCATGGTCCTGGTCTTGTGGTTTGGGATGGTGAGGCTCTTTGCTCCTTCAGCATTAGGGCTGCTCACTGGGGTCTTCCTCCTGCTGCCTTCCTCATGCCCTTGCAACAGTGTCAGGCAGGACCACTGTTCTGGCCCACTAGCAGGGTGCTGTGTGTAAGCCCGGCGTCTGTGGTTCAGAGTCCAGAGTCACAGCTCTGCTTCCAGTGCGCAGACTCTGCCACCCTGTGTGCATCCTCCTGAGTTCCCCTCCCACTTTCTCATTGAGGCACACCATTGTTCATTTATTCTGCGGACATTTCAGAAAGACCTGTGTAGGCCTGAAAGCCAGGGTGCCTGCAGGGCACAGGTTGCTGACTAGGGGCCAGGCCACTCTCTCCTGGGGCCAGGTGCTGCCACCTATCTCCTAACAGTGGTGATCCATGTCCTGTGCCCTGTGCTTGGAAGGAGCCATGGTGTGCAGTCAGCCAGTGAAGTGGGAAGAGTGTTGGAACCACTCACAACCACCTGATGCTGTGCAAATGGACTGATTTGATAGTTGGGGCTCTTTTTTAACTGTACCCATTCAAAACAATTTTACTTTTTTGTAAGATGGCTCCTGCAAACCCAATTTTATTAGAGAATCTGAATCTTTGAAATGGTCTGGAAGGAACTAAGCAAACTTTGTGTTCCTAGAGTCATGTTGCTCCTTCAGATGATAAGATAAGCAGCTTTGTCCTAAAGCTAGGAATGTGGGAAGTCCAGTGGACGACCAGGGACCTGTGGGTTGACAGACTGTGCACTCTCTTCCCTCTCAGAATGCAAGCTCTAGCCGGTTTTTCCTACAAGGGATCCAGTTGAATGCAACTTTTCCTGACGCCAAAGGTAAGACCCCACAATTCACCAGGCCCCAGCCACTGTGGCCCTGGGGACTCAGACTTTTGACTGCTTTGCAGAGCCCACCTTCAGAGCCACCAACACCTCACTGAGAGCCCTACAGGCCACCGTCGGGCACTCCTACAAGTGCAACACTGAGGAGCACATCCGTGTCACCCAGGCCTTCTCCCTCAACATCTTCAGAGTGTGGGTCCAGGCCTTCCAGGTGGAAGGCGACAGGTTTGGGTCTGGTAAGTGGTCCTGAGGGTGGCATTCGCCGTAGTGGTGGCAGTAGAAGCGCATCAGACCTCTCCCAGTCACACTGCCAGGAGTTGGGGACGGTGGCTTCCTTTTCCCTCTCAAAGAAAACTCTGTTCTTCCAATAGAGAGATTCTGGAGAAATCCCTTCCCCTTGCTTTAGAAGGACCCAAGCTGCCTGACAGGTGGGGCAGAGGACTCCCTTAACAGAGGCAGTCTCATTTAGAAATGGAGGCTGTCCTCCTGTGAACACTTGAGTGTGAGGGGTCTGGAGCTGGCTGCAGCACGGGTGGCCAGCATGACCTGCTGTTTGGCACCAACCTTTGATCTTGGGGGGGGGGTGGGAAGCACGGCTGTGGTTTCCCAGCCAAATGGAGAGTGCCCCACCCTGTAATGACTTATGTAGTGACAATTGTCTGGAGTTGAGACCTCTCACCTGGCCTCCTCTTGCCCCTCTGGCTGGGGAGGACCAGCAAGTGGAGGCAGGTCCTTTGGTGAGTGGTGTGTGGCTGTCTGTCTTGCAGTGGAAGAGTGTCTGCTGGATGGGAACAACATGCTGATCCCCATAGCTGTGGGGGGCGCCCTGGCCGGGCTCGTCCTCATCGTCCTCATTGCCTACCTCATCGGCAGGAAGAGGAGTCACGCTGGCTACCAGACAATTTAGCAGACTGGCAGGTGTGCCGCAGACAGCAGAGGCAGGGGGTCTGTTCTCGTGTCCCCAAGCTTAGATTCGTGTGGAGCGGGGCACACTTTCTGGCAAACCGTTTTCAAATCTGCTTTATCAAATGTGAAGTTCATCCTGCAACATTTACTATGCACAAAAAGAGTAACTATTGAAATGACGGTGTTAATTTTGCTAACTGGGTTAAATATTTTGCTAACTGGTTAAACGTTAATATTTACCAAAGTAGAACTCTAAAGAGGCAAGAGTGCTTTGCTAATGTGGCACGGCTCCACTTTGATTCGACTGTTAAGATTTGGTGTTGGTTTTTTCATTCTTTGCTCAGATTTAAGCCTTACAAAGGGAAGTCTCTGGTTTGAACACTTGGGCCTGGTGCAGGGTGGCTGATGGTGAGACTGGCATGCTTAGAAAATTAAACATAATAGAGCCAGGAAAGTGTTACCGTGGAGGTACCAAGGGTGAACACCTGGATGCTCAGGTTAAGCTTTTTCAGGAGGGCTGGCCCGCATGTGGTGAGGCAGTGTCCAGGCTGGGCGTGACCCTCATTGTTCCCATGTTTTGCCGCCCAAGAGCTGGCACTTTTCTAAGTGTAGAAAGGGTGTTATTTTTATTTACTTTTTGTAAAGTGATTTTCCGTCCTCTGTCGGCATTCAGGGTGATTCTGTTTCTGCACTGCGTACAATAATAGATTCACCACTGACGTCTGCACTGCGGCTTGGGTGGGTTGCACACTGAGGGTCAGCTCACACGCGACACGCTGCCTGTAACGATGCTAATAAAAAGTCTCTTTCTTCGCCTGTCTGCACCTCGTGTCTGCCGAGCGCCACGCATGCCTCAGTGGTGGCTGCTGAGGGAGCATGCTGCTAGAGGTCTGTGGACGGGAGGCGGTGGGTACTGGTGGTGGCAGCAGCCCTGGATCGGGGCCTGTGTCCTTGGTTCAGGAGAGCTGTTGGGATAGTTAGCCTCTTGGGCAGTAACCTGAGAACACTGGGTCTCAAATGACAGCAGTATCCATGCTCTCTTGGGCTCTGCAGGCAAAGCCACCTGTGTCAAAACCACATGTGCCCTGGGCCCTAGCTGAGGCACAGGCTCTGCTGTGCTCAGGCAACTGGGTGTGTGGCCCCTCTGTTCCGTGGGGTGCTGGTCTCACCAGTTTCCTGTTTGCTTACGAGAGGTATAAAAGGCCAAAGAATGTGAGAGCTGCTGCACCTGGAAAGGCAGGCCTGGGACTGGAGAGACACTCAGCTCTGAAGCCTGCCTTTCCCTGGTCTCCATGAGGTGCAGTGGGAGCCACCACTTGCTGAAACGAGGAGCTCAGGGCACAAAAGCTCGCCTTCTGTTTTCTGAAGCAGAACTCTGGCACTGAGGATCCTGGGACCTTGGGGGTTGGCTTTAAGGATGGCCTGCAAGTGGCCCAGAGCCCAGGCTTCCTGACTGGTGTTCTTCCACATGCCCGCACTACCAGGCACCCAGACTGCAGAAGCAGACATGGGGACAAGCCGAGGCCCCCACAAACTGCTCCTCTAGCAGTGCATCTCGGTCAGGTGGGCCAGGTGGAGTGGTGTTGCCCACCCTGCGAGGAGCCCCTCTCAAGGTCAGAATGAGTCTAGACAGGACCAGGCTGGCATGCAGGCTCTCATGAAGGTCAGCCTGGCCTCCTGGAGGAGTCAGAGGGGTTCCCAGTGATGGTGTGGCCTTCCTGGGTGCTGCTGGGAGAGCCCTGCTTGTGGGTTGCAACCCTAAGGGGCCACACGGTGAGCACTCCCCCACAGGCAAGAGCAGTAACTAGGCTGACCTCAGTGATAGCGCCGAAACGCTGACAAGCTGATACCACAAACTCAGTGCTCACACTTTATTAAATATAAATGCTGTTGGAATCTATGATCTCACAGCCTGAGTGACAGGATCGGAGGTCTCTCTAGACCGACCGCTGCAGTGCAGTGACATCAGGCATTCACAACCTGACAGGGGGGCAGCAGGAATGGTCATGGGCCCACGGGCAGCGGGGCAGGGAAGAGGGAGCCTGTCAGCCCTGTGCCAGCAACGCAGCACGGTGGCTCTCACGCAGCCTGGTGATGGTCGTCATGGACAAGCTCCCTGGCTCTGAGAATATTTTCTGGAAGAGAAATAATTTAAAAACAAATCAGCCAAAAATATATATTCCCACCTTATCTGGAACGGCACCAGGACAAAGCCACCTGCCAGTGCTCACCAGAGCTACCTCACAGGGCAGAGCCTTCCCTGTAGGGCCATTTAGTGGGGGCCAGGCCCACAATGACCACAGCCCCTGCCCTCCACCCCCAACACCTAGGCAGCCATGCTCACAGTGGGCCTGAGTAGTCAGCCTGGTAGACACTGCAGGGCCGGGCTGTCAGTTCACCTGGAAGCCAGGGGTCACCTGCATGCAACACTGGCCATCTTGGGCCACACACACCCCTCTGGTCCCTGTGCTCAGCAAGGGACACGGCACACCACAAAGACGAGGACTCAGGCTGTGAGGGGGGCTGGGAGCCCAGTGGCCAGAGCTAGCACACGTGGAGGTAGGACTTGGGCGAGGGCCTGGCTCCATGTGCACAGCACTGTGGCTGTTGGGGGGCAAAGGGGTGTCCTCCCTGGTTCCACATACTCGAAAACTGCAGCAACCCTGAGAAGAGCCAAGACCACCAGCCCTGTGTCCTGAGCAGGGGGCAGAGCTCTGCTGGCTACAGCATCACAGGGTTTGCCCAGGCCCTTGCCAGGCTGGCCCTGTCTGCCCTGGGCATCCCTGATACCCTACATCCTCATGGCAGCACCATTCTTACCCAGAAACTTCTGAGTGGGTCTTTCTAACTTGGCATCACAATCTGAAGTGATCCTGAGGTTGCCTGATGCCGTCTAACACAAACCATTCATGGCCACAGCCTATTTTCACCAATGGGAAGAACATTTGGACCCTAAAACCCATAGAACCCACAGTGGAAATATTTGGTCGTGTAAAAAGAATCAAATTGTGTTTTCCAACGTGGATTAGAAAACACTCATGGCAGCAGGAACAAAAGGCTGCTTCTGGAACAGGAGGGGCCGCTGGCAGCTACCTAGGAGAACCATCCTGGGGCACTCGGTGGGTGAGGCCCGTGAGGTCCTTGAGGCTGCTGTCAGCCTGGAGGGAAGGCTCTGGGATCTCTCTCTGCAAGTCTCTGCCCCTGACTTGGGCTAAGCCCATGGACTGCACTGCGGCTTCCCCAGGGCTGGTGTTCTCAGTGCTCCATGAAAGTGACCATAGCCCTGTGCTTGCTTGCGCTTCCCTTGGAACATCTCCTGGAGGAGCCCTGAGCCAGCAACAGCTTCCAAGGGCCAACACTGCCCCTCCAAAGGCACTAGTTCCTAGTGACCAGAGCTAGCCACAGTGGCGTTAACTCTAGGTTAGGGGTTCACATGAGTTGCTGCTCCTCACAGCACTCAGTCTCCTCTTTGGTCCTGTGCATGGAGGGTGTGTCTGGTCCCAGCAGAACCACTTGCACAAGGCGGTGGCCACACTCAGCCACACAGCAGAGAAGGAAGGTGCAGCCTCTGCCAGAGCCTCTGGGGGCAGGAGCCCACCTGCCATCGGCTGTGCCCACATCAAAGGGCTCGACCTCCTGCAGCCGGGCCGCTCACTAGCACCACCCACCACAAGGGAGCAGGCAGAGCCAGTGGAGACTTTGGCCACATGTGCCTGCTCTTTCTGAAAGAAGGCAGTCCCACAGCCAGCTTGCAGGGCTCCCAAAACTGCCTCCAGCTCTCTTGGTACCTAACCAAGGCTAGGTGGGGTGGACCCCAAGGTGCCTCCGGGACTCCCTTTGAATCTGTATCTCAAGATAAAAAGTCACGGTGTTACAACAGGCCCCTTAAGCTCTGCCTTTGGTCTGGTCCTGACAGGGTCATGCCCACTGAGAGGCTCTGCTCACAGCCTTGCCCAGCCCCCACAACCCCCCCCCCCGCCCCAACGCTTGTCAGTGCAGACCCCACTTGAGTTTGTCTGCACAGTCAGGCTTGGGACTCGGCAGGGAGCCGCCCTTCCAGGCACCACACACAGGGGCAGCCCATCTGGCCAAGGGTGAAGTCAAAAGCATGAAGGTTGAAAAGAAATGGCCTGCTGCAGGCAGGATGGTCAGGAGAGTGAGAGGACATAGTAAGGCCAAGCCTGGATAACATGGTGCCACTCCCCCAGGACACCAAAGCACCGGTAAGCGGGTCTATGTTCTTGTGCCCACCCTTCTGACCCAGGGAACCCTGATCTGACCCTCTACGTGGTCAGAGGCAGCCTCGGACATGGATGGGTAAGAGGGGAATCATGCCCCCACCTCGGCAGGCCACAGGAGAGAAGGGTGGCTACAGCGGGAAGAGGGCATAGTCCTCCCGGGGAGAGGGGCCCAGTAGAAGCCCAGGTCCGGCACACAGGCAGGCAGGGGGGGCCCCCATGGGTCATCACCTACAAAACTCACCTGCATGAATGTGTGGCACTCGGTCACAAAGCTCCCTCTGGTGATCTGCTTGAACCTGTCGCAGATGTCTGGAACGCTTGTGGCTTCCAGGATGAATGTCTGGTGTTGCTTGATCAAAGTCAGGGCCACCCGGAAGAGGATCTTGGAGCCCTCGTTGAATAAGCAGTCCCAGATGCGCAGCACTGTCTGTGGAGACATAGACCCACGTCACTCAGGCAGCAGCCCACATGCTTCGGGGCCCATGGAGGTGCTCACCTCCACCGGCAGGATGTCCACAAACAGGCAGATGAACCAGCGGGACACCACCAGGGTCCACAGCACGCCATGTCCCTCCATCAGGGCTGCCACCGCGGGCATCTTCAGCCTCACCAGTTCCGCAAGGACCTCCTGGTCAGTCTTCAGGCCCAGCATTGCAGGGCTGTAGTAATCTGCCAGAGGGGGAGGGAAACCAAGAGACTCAGGCACACTTGGCAAGCCACTGGTGCCCCCAAGGCCTCGCTTGCCTCTGAGCTGGGAGTGGAGACGGGGCTCTCCCAGGAGGAAGGACCATAGTCCAGGAGCACCTGTGAGCAACTCCCAAAGCAAGGCCCCCGGGACAGCCATGGGCACCAGGGGTCTGGGCCAGATGCCACCCACTCAGGTCCCATTGGGCATTAGTTAAAATCTTCAGGCAGGAAGAGACTGAAAAAGATGTTTGCACACCCAGGTGTTCACATCTGTGCTGTTCACAACTGCTAAGGGGTGTGCATCAATAGACACACGGACAGATGTCCATATGATGAAACATTATCCAGACTTAAAATGAGAGGGATTCTGACACAGGTCACGGTTCTTGAGGACACCGTGCTCAGTGAAATGAGCCTGTCCAAGAAAGACACACACTATGTGACCCCTTTTTTTTTTTTAATATTTTTTAGTTGTTGATGGACCTTTATTTTATTTATATGTGGTGCTGAGAATTAAACCCAGGGCCTCACACATGCCAGGCAAGCGCTCTACCACTCAGCCACAACCCTAGCCCTATGACCCCTCTTCTAAGAGGTCCCTAAGTCCTCACTCAGAGACAGATGAGCAGGGGGAGGGGAGGGGAGTCAGCACTTAATGCAGACAGAAGGTGACAGGCACAGCAATGGGGGCAGAAGGTGAGACTGCAGCCCCTGCTACTTGCAAAATATTCATAGTCAATTTGGTAGGAAAAAAAGGTTTTATTCAAAGCTGGCTTTGAAGGAAGACAGAAGAAACTTAATGGGTTCAAAAGTCCCGTCTTCAAAACACCTGAAAGTGAGCAGGACTTTAAAGGAGACCAGGTGGAGAGGCGAGACCATGGACAGGAACGTGCAGTCCACAGGCCGGTGCCAAACAGGCCAGGGCCGGGCATCTCCACACCTGGCTGCTTTAGAGCCTGTCAGGGTGGGGGCTGCAGCCCTTGGACTTCTCTCTTAGCAGGAGCAAGTTCTCCTTAATCCAAGGGGCCCCCAAATTCAGTGTGTCACTAATGCTCCTAAGGCGAACACAGAAATGGTTAAGCGTGAATTTCATGCTGTCTGTGTTTTACCCCAACAAAAACAGAATTCACACTCAAACACTTCTAAATAGCATTCTATCTTCCTTTGAATGGACATTTGTCTTACCACAGAATTTCTGGGTTTCCTACTCAATTTTTTTTTTAATATTTATTCTTTAGTTTTTAGTTTATTTTACCTTTTTTTTTTGAGAAACCATTGTTTTTTTGTTTTTTTTAAGAGAGAGAGAGAGAGAGAATTTTAATATATTTTTTTTTAGTTTTAGGCGGACACAACATCTTTGTTTGTATGCGGTGCTGAGGATCGAACCCGGGCCGCATGCGTGCCAGGCGAGCGCGCTACCGCTTGAGCCACATTCCCAGCCCCTTTATTTTACATTTATGTGGAGCTGAGGATCGAACCCAGTGCCTTGTGCATGCTAGGCGAGCGCTCCACCACTGAGCCACAACCCCAGCCCCTCCTACTTGATTTTTGAAGTCAATGTGACATACTGTAGTAAGTTTTAATGCTCAATTTGTGATATAGAAGAATGCAGTAGGCAGGCATGGTGGTACACGCCTGTAATCCCAGTAGCTCGGGAGCCAGCCTCAGCAAAAGTAAGGCACTAAGCAATGCAGTCAGACCCTGTCTAAATAAAATACAAAATAGGGTCGGGATATGGCTCAGTGCTCAGTGCCCCTGAGCTCAATCCCCAGTACTCCCTCTGAAAAAAAAGAACACAGTAGGCTATCCTCATACTGTCACAGCAGAAGCCGCAGCAGATGCTGCATGCCCAGCAGGCCTTCTAGCCACCTGCCACGTGGCTGCTTAACCAGGTAGGAGGTGCGGCTGGGCGGACTTGGTGTCTTGGTTGAAACAGTCATTACAGACGCCGGCACATGGCTGATTCTCAGAGTAAGCAAACAACAAGGATGTCTGAAATGAAAGTGCCTGGAGATTTTAAGAAATGTCAGGGATTTCTGAACCCCCTTCCTATCTTGATATTGCACGTATCTCTTCAAAGCGTGAGCTGTTCATTGTCTTTGCCTTCGTGACCGAGAGCATGCTGTTCAGCTGGAAGAGAGGCACAGCAACCCCACCTCCATCATCAGACCCTGCAAGGAGCTGAGCTGAGCAACAAGCAAGAGGCGACTTACAAGGTGCAGTGCGACCTTGGTCCCAGGACAGAGAGGCTGAGAACAACTTCCATAAACAGAGGCGCTGAACTCATACCCTGACCTCATGGGGCTGAGGGCTGTGGCGGTCTCCAAGGGCAGGATGAAAGTAAGTTCATGGCGCCTTCCCTTCCCTGAGTGTGGAAGGTGCTGGCAGGGCTGCACTGCCGGTGTTCCACGAGGGTCTGAGGCCAGCAGGCACAGCTGGGCCAGGTACTAGTGCCCTGGAGCCCCAAGGCTGAGGTCACACCTGAGAGGGGCCACAAAGACAGCAGCACAGCATCTCCAGTGCCTGTGACCCGTCCTCCGTTGCTGGACTCTCTTCCGGCCAGCGTTCCACGAGAAGCACAATGAGGGCTGGCATCACACTCCCACATGGGCTCCAGCTGTGCTCTCAGACGAGGATGAAAGGTGGGTCAAACCTCCCCATCCACAGGGCCACAGCAGGCCCGGCGGTACCTCGCGGGCTCCTGCTGAAGGTGGGAGGGGGAGAGGCGGTGGGCCTCTGTGCTAAGCCACCTGTGGCTGAGCTCGACCCCAAGTAACCGCAAAGGAAAACGACAGAACCCTTAAGACCTGATGCCACTTGGGGCTGCTAACCACCCAATGGGCATAAAACTGGGGCCACAGAAACAGGCCACGCAATTCACCCCAACTCCAGAGCAATCCACACTGGCACCCAGTTGCACCCACCAGATGGACCTTGGGCACAGGCAGTGTTGGGCACCTGATGGGGACACTGTGTCATGGAGGGTGGCCCAGGTACAGCTGTGACACACTTGGGGCATAGGAAGCATGTGGCCTCTGTCCCAGGGGGGGCGCCTTGCCCTTCCATCAGTGCATCGATGTCCTCCAGAACTGATGCCCAGGGCTGCACCCCCACTCACCCTCACCTGATACCCAGTGTGCATGGCCACATACCAATTCACGGACGCCCCAGGACCCAGGGCTGAGTCTAGGGGGTCTCAGCCCCCCCACTCCCACCCCTCAGGAGCAGGACCCAGGAGCCTTCCTCCCCCCAAAACTGTGCTGCTTCCCAGGGATGGAGGAGGAAGGGAGTGAAACGGAGCCCTGAAGACATTTCGCTGGGACGACGGCCTTCTACACAGCACACTCCTGACCCTAAGTGTCAACGTTAAGGTCTCTGGCCCAAGCATGCAAAACATGGCCCACAAGGACACCACACTGCATGGCCCAAGACAAAGGGAAGGTGGGCACAATGTGTCCACCCAGGGCACAACAGGGCCACAGGACCAGCAGCTGCCCTTCCCCATTCAGGGACCTTTCCCCAGAGGAGGACCACCCTCAGCCGCACCGTCAATAGCAACAGCCATGGTTCCCAGTCTCTGCCACAGGGCCACTTCATCACCCTGCTCCGTGGCCTCATGGCCTCATGGCCTCAAGAAAGGCGAGCATAGAGGGAGGCCTCCTTCACCCAGCCTTTATCACCGTATACAGTTATAGTCACCTTGCCATGGGTCACTGCTAATCTCTCCTCTGCCCGACTTACACACTTCATCCCAGGTCTGTGTGTAAGGTGAAACAGCAGGCTCAGTACTACCAATGGTTCCAGGCATAGGGGAGGGGTCTTGGGGCCTGTCCCCAAGATGAGGGGACATTGCATTTTTTTTTTTTTTTTTAGATTTACTTAGTTTTTGTGTAGTAGTAGTTTGAACCCTATGGCACTCTACCACTGAGCAACATTCCCAGCCCTTTTTAAATATATTTTTTTTTATTTTGAGATGGGGTTCAAGTTGCTGAGGCTGGCCTCAAACTTGCTATTCTCCTGCCTTCAAAAAGAACTAACTCAGTTGGGCACAGTGGTGCAAACCTGTAACTCAGCATCCCTGGAGGCTGAAGAAGGAGGATTCCAAATTCAAGGCCAGCCTTAGCAGCTAAGCAAGGCCCTAAGAAACTCAGCAAGACTGTCAAAATTTTTAAAATAAGCTGGGTGCAGTGGCGCACGCCTGTAATCCCAGAGACTCAGGAGGTTGAGACAGGAGGATAGCAAGCTCAAAGCCAGCCTCAGCAACAGTGAGGCACTGAGCAACTCAGTGAGACCATGTCTCTAAATAAAATACAAAAAAGGGCTGGGGGGTTGGGGAATCTGGCTCAGTTGGTAGAGTTCTTGCCTCACATGCACAAGGCCATGGGTTCAATCCCCAGCACCATAAAGAAAGGAGGCGGGGGGGGGGGTTGCTAAGGATGTGGCTCAGTGGTTGAGTGACCCTGAGTTCAATCCCCAGTACCAAAAAATAAAAAATAACAAAGGGCCAGGGATGAGGGGTTTAGTGTTTCAGTGCCCCTATGTTCAACCCTTGGTACTGAAACATTAAAAAAAAAAAAAAAATCAAATATGTAAGTAGCTCACTAGATAGCAATAAAAATAGAGATTTTAAAAGAGATTCAACCAGTCATGATGGCACACACCTGCAGTCCCAACACAACATAATAAGACCCTGTCTCTTATGAAAATGAGTAAACATAAAACATTTTTATTCTTTGTATTTTTTGCCAAGTCCTAAGCCTATTATCATAGAAATGATAGATTGATTTTTTTTTAGAGCACAATACTATAGAATTTAACTAAGGGGAAAAAAAAAAAAAAACATGTAATATCCCTCCTCTGCCTGGCAGGGAGATCAAGTCCCAGACCCTCCTTTGGGAGGTGAGGCACCCGGGCATGCTGGGCTCCACTAGAAGGCCCTGGCTGGCCACCCTGCTGGGTCCTCTACTCTGCCAGAGACAGCATGCTGGGAGAAGAGGTCGGAACGGAGTCTGTGCTACCTGACTGTTCCGTGGTGGAGCTGGGCTTGTCTGTAGTTGGATGCCCACACGGAGGCCCAACTCATACACAGCAAGGGCAGCACTCCCCCAGGAAACACCAGGCTCGGGATGGGCAGTCATGGGGGAAGCCCACCAGAAGAGTGTGGAGTCCTGCTCAGCCCTGGCTGAGACCATCAGGGCACCACCAGCCCACACCAACCCTCCTCTGCTCCTGGACTGGAGCTGTGGCCTTGCAGAGTGTGCTTTGGTGCTCATCTTGGCCCTCCTGCTGGCCAGAGCTGAGGTGTGCCATCAAGGACCTGTTCCCCTGCATTTCAGGGGAAACCAGGTCACACCAGTCTTTCAGGACATGCAGGCGTCAGCTCATCCCAGAGCCTGCCCTCTCAGCAGTGCCAGAGATCCACAGAGGGCTCCTCTGGGAGACAAGGAGTCTTCTTGCTGCAGGGAAGCCACAGTCTGCTCTGTGCAGTGGCATCCTGGAGAGGGGGCGAGGCACCAAGGGCTCCAACGGGCTGGTGCCACATGGTTTCCTGCTGATCTGAGCAACTGGGATGAGAGGGGCTCTGGCCCAAAACCTGGGCTGAGTACAGTCGGGGGCGGCCAAGCACTGGCCACAGTGCAGAAGTCTCTGGTAGGGGGTGTGAAGGTTGCTCATTCTGTTCTCCAGGGTCCTCCTCTTGAATTGCACTGACTGACACCTGTTCTCAGGGATGCAGATGACTACTGCCAGGTTTCAGTGGCTCCACAGCTGGGGACATTGCTTGGCACTGGCCTGCTGAAGGCCGCACCACCTCTGCCTAAGTCCGTGGGCCATCCAGGTGCCTGTCTGTGAATCAACTGTTGGCCATTTCCTTCCCCTGATGCTGTCCTCTCCCAGACCTTTAGGAATTCTTCAGACAATCCAGATCCACAGCCCTTGGTTCATCGCATGGACCAGATGTCTTCTCCAAACCAGCAGCCACTTGCTTCTGTCATCTGTCTCCAAGACTGGCTTATTTTCATGTGACTGAGATTCTCAGTGTCTTCCATGCTTTTGAGTTGCCTTCCAGAATTTCATCTCACTGCAGCCTCACAAACCGCTCTTCTTCTCTGAGCTTCAGAGCTCTGACTTTTTAACTGTGAAATTCTGAACCATCTGGAATCGAATAAGGACCTAATTTTGCTTTCTTCCATGTAGACAGTCAACTGTCACAGAATAGTGTTTTAAACAGTTATTTCTCCATTAATTGATGTGCCTTATACAAGACATTCCAACGGATGGCAGATGCAGCCACAGACCAGTTGGCTTGGGCTTCTCAGTTCTGTTCCACACATGTCTTTACCCGTAGACAAACTAACTCCACATACCTTGAGCATCAATCAACCGCCAGTTTCCTTCTTTAAGCTTTTCTTGGCCTGTCTTGCCCTGGACTCTTTGAAATGATTAGGTCATTCTGGCATTCCTGGGATAAAATGACTTTCGACAACAACAAAAAGAAAGAACTCACTTCACAACCATTTCTAGATTCCAGTTGCTCAATCCCTGAGTGTGTTACCAGGGACGTGCCCCTGTGCCTCAGGGAGACGAGCCTACGCGCAGGACATCGCACTGTTCTGGCTTCCTAACATGAGCTGACGAGCGGATCGTCATTTTCCATTTTCTGCAAGATTTTATTCGAAAAAGTTTTTGTGGTGCCAGGAATCACACCCAGGGCCTTGTGTGTACCAGGCAAGCATACTCAACAGCCAAGATCCACCCCAGACCAATTTTTTTGAGATGGGATCTTGTATATCATCCAGGCTGGTCTCCAACACCTGGGCTCCAACGAGCCTCCTGCCTTAGCCTACCGAGGAACTGGGACCACAGATACATGCTATTGTGCCCGGCTAAGCTTTATTTTAAAATATAATTAAATAAAACAGGAATTATCTGTTTCTTCAGGGTTTGACAGTAGAGAAAACTAGGCATGTCCATCAAGTCAACTTTGTTAGACTGTTTTTCTCAACACCTCTGAAGGAGACAGATGGGATGTATTCATGGAAGATTGTCACTGTCATCCTAGCATTGGTACTAGATTTTTTTTAACTTTCCAAATGAAAATTTTATATGTATATCCCTCATATAATTAAAAAAGAGATGATGAAAAGCAGGACACAGGCTGCCTGGGACAAGACTTGGGAGGTGCAGTGTCCCTGCCTCTGCTACCTGGAGCACTCCACAGTGGCAGGACTACCTCCTCTCACTGGCTGACGTTTCACCCGAGTTCCGAGTCTGAATCGAGACCTGTTCTGTGGCAGTTTGGTTCAACTGAACCCACGCAGGCAGCAACGTGGGGATGAAGCTCTGCTCGACACCGCTGCCCACTGAGGGGAGCCGGAGCCTGGCCCTTCTCCCCTCTGACCTACATGTTCTCCTGTTCAGGACATGCAGGCGTCAGCTCATCCCAGAGCCTGCCCTCTCAGCAGTGCCACAGATCCACAGAGGGCTCCTCTGGGAGACAAGGAGTCTTCTTGCTGCAGGGAAGCCACAGTCTGCTCTGTGCAGTGGCATCCTGGAGAGGGGGCGAGGCACCAAGGGCTCCAACGGGCTGGTGCCACATAGTTTCCTGCTGATCTGTGCAACTGGGATGAGAGGGTGTGCTGCTGCTGTCCAGAACCTGCCCGAGGACAGGACTGGTGCTTCCCAGACCCCGGAACAGGGCCTGGACCATGCCAGGCCCATTGGGAAGGACAGAGCTGACCTGGTGCACACCAGCCTCACCCTCGAGGGCCGGAGGCAGCGGCACCTGCTGCAGTTCCCTCTCCTCTGTCCTGGCCCTGGCTGCTGTGAGGGAGACATCACCTCTCAGCCTGCCTTCTCCTCACCACGGTGCGCTCAGGCGCCCTTCCAGGGGGCACACGGGCTGAGGTCCAGGTGCTACTGCCTCACCTGGCACACGAGCCTGCGCGCAGGCCCACACTCACACTCCCCAAGCCTGCAGACCCTCTGTGAAAGGGGTGCTGTGGCCGTCTGGCTATCTGGTGGCACAAATGACCTGGGCTGGAGTGAGGACACATGTGTGGAGCATCCGTATCTCATGCCCTTGCCCGGGGACAGGCACAGAGTGCTCTTCCCAGCACCTGTGTCAGACTGGGGTGGGACAGGAAGTCAGCTGTCCCACGTCCTCTTCCATGGGGACAGCTCTGGCTCTTCCTCTCTACCCAAAGTGACCTCACACTATGCAGTCTGCACTACGCTTTGTTAAAGCTGGTAGCTGTTCTTACTTGTCAGGAAGTTAAAAAGCATACGGATTTAAGAGTGATTTTCCCCAAAAGTAGTAATAAGAGATTGCTATTGTGCTGATGAGAACTCACAAACCTAATGACCAATGCACGGGCAGCCAGGCCAGCCCCTGGCAGACTGCGTGATCCTCAGACTCCACAAGTCCCCCACTCCCTAGGGAAGGGCCAACAGAGGAAGAGCAGAGCTGAACGCATGGTCAAAGCCAAACCCATGCTCTGCAGCAGACCACCCCCCACACCTAGTGGTGCCCACGCCCAGTGGTGCCCACGCCCATGTTGGGAGCTTGAGGAGGACGGCTGTGCCTCCACTAGAGCTGGAGGGTCAGCCAGCTGGCCTGGCTGACCCAGAGGCAGGGTAGGAAGGCGTCGCAGGGGCTCCAACATACCAGGCAGTATCCTTCCAACAAGAGCGTCCAAGAGCCAAAAAGACTCTTCCTCATTCTTCGTTATGAGAATCAGATATCCTGCTATGAAGTTCATTCCCTAAAATCGGAAAAAGGAGAAGCAAAACTCACACTGAGGTTTTTACATTCTGTTTTGTTTTTTGGTGGTACCAGGGATTGAACCCAGGGGCCTTCTACCACCAAGCTGCAGCCCAAGCTTTTTACTTTTTATTTTGAGACGGTCTTGCTGAGTTGCCCAGGCTGGCCTTAAACCTGCAATCCTCCTGCCCCAGCCTCCCAAGTCATTGGAATTACAGGCATGGACCACCACAACTGGTCTCACTGAGTCTTCAACTGCCTTACAATTCGGTACTAGTTGGGAGGCTACTAGGTCCCCAGTTCTCTTCCCTTCCCTAAAACTTGAATGAGCCTGGAACAATCTTTTGGTGGAATCTTAGAGAAACTAAAGGTCTGCCAGTAGTACTGTGTTCATTGAACCTCCATGAAAATAAGAAAAAGTTAACAGTTAAAACCCCTGAGCAATGCGAGGAGCACTGAAGACCACCCTCTGAGGGCTGCATGGGTCAGCCCACCACCACTGGTTCCCAGAAGGCTATCTGACCACTTGCTTGGCCTGGATCTCTCCCCCACGGTGACTCTACACCTAGGGCTGTGATTACACAAAGTGAGGGTCACGGCCTGCCACCGGGGCCATCAGGGTGGCTGAGAGAACTGGGTGGAGACCCTCCTGGGAGAGTCCTACCACTTTCCAGAAACCTCAGGCCTGCGGCCCTCTGGGAAGGGCTCTACTCCTGGGGGCTGAGCTGCGTGCTCAGCGTCACTTCCACCAGGAGTAGGTGAGTGTGAAGCAATGCAGGTGAGGCTGCAGCAGCACGCTGTGGTGGCACCAAGCCTGGCCTGCATGTGCCACCGAGGGCTTGCAGGAGCAGACGCCGGCTGCACACACATGGCTCTCACACCCTCAGATCTGCACCTCAGTTGCACAGCAGAACTAAAAACTAAACACAGAGACCGTGGCATCAAGACTGTGAAGGCAGGGGCTGGCGTGCGCTGCTGCCGAGAGCCCAGGGACAACGTGCACTGGGTCTGGGGACAGCCACAGCGGTGGACCATGCTGACACAGGCAATGCTCATGGGCAGCCACCTCGGATTCCCAGGCTGAGACCCACCCTGTGCCTTGGGGAGGTGCCAGCAGTTGCTGCTAATATAAGTGAGGGTCTACTGGGGTGAAGACCCTTACAGAACGGGACCATGGGCACAGACACCAAGCAGGCAGAAGGCCCTGGGACCATGCGCCAGAGATCGGAGTGTGGCATCCACAAGCCCAGGGACGCCACAGTCGGCAGCGACCACAGAGGCTGGGGGAGGCTGGGACAGACCCTGCTCACAGCCTGGGGCCGGGCACCCAGCCCACCGCCCTGACCTCAGACTTCCAGGCCCCAGAAATGCAGGAGCATGGACTTGCGTCTCAGCCACGTGGTGTGTGCCTGTCAGGGCCTCAGTTGGCCAACTCGGAGAGTGCGCAGTGTGTGGGGTCCAAGCAGCAGAGCTCCACTGTCATGCCAACATCAAAACTGTGTTTGTGTTTGCAAGTAAAACTTTTTAAAAGCCAAAAGAACAGAAAGTAGAACAACATAAAGACATTTTGCTTCAGCTCCTTTGGGCCACAGTCGGTTCCCTGACAGAGGGTGGCAACAGCCACAAGCCAAGGGTGGAGGGGCAGCCTGCCTCAGCTGCACGCGTGCAGCACCAGCGTCCAGCAGTGCGGCCTACAAGCCTGGCCCAACGGCATCCGGCCAGAAACGAGCAGCAGGCCATCCAGTCCTCTGCCTCCTCTGCTCTTCTCCCTGCCCACACAGCCACCCTCTCACCCCGACACCCACTTGCTCAGCCAGAGAATGATGTGAGGGCTCTCCAGGTGGGGACCGAAGCTGCCAGACCTGCTCTGGGCAGACATCTGTTCACACCTGTTCCCTGAACCATGCCCTCTGGGCTCCCTGGCACTGACCATGGGCTTCTGGAGCTATCGCCCAGGATAAGAGGACCAAAAGCACCCAAGCTCAGGACACACTCATCATCCTCTCCGGAAACCTGGTGCCAACCTCAGCTACAGGGAGCAGGAGGGCCATGTGAAGCTCGCAACCTCCAGCTCAGGAAAAGCTGCTTCCCACTCTGTGGCAGACCTGGGCTACAGCTGGCGACCCATGATGGCACCAGGCTGGCCTGAGTGCTCTCCTGGGAACCCTGGAGGTGGCCTGGCTGCAGCCGGAGCAAGCTCCCTGTGCCAGCAGCACACGCAGAGGCCCGGGGCTCCCCCAGCGACCCTGTGTTGGTGTGAAGGCCTGAAGGCTCACCTGGCAGTACCCCACGCCTTGGTTGTGCATCCCATACGCCAGCAGCACGTTGTACAAGGTCTTCTGCAGGCAGGGCTCGGCCGTCTTCCGGAAACGCACATTGTCCGGGAAGGTCCGGTTCAGGTCTGCACGGAAATTCACCAAAGAGGTCATCACTCAAGCCTCTGTGTCCACCCCAGTGCAGTGGGATTCTGTCCAGGACCTCAGGATTGGTTTGACCCTGGTTGCCTCTTGAATCAACCTGGGAAAGGTCAGCACAATTGAGGTGACGGCACAATGTGTCAGGAAGAAGGGGGGCTTTCTTGGAATCTGGGGACACAGCAACAAGTTCTAACTGTCCTTTCTCTTGGGATCAGAGATGGCACAGCAGCTATCCAGAGCCACAGCCCTCACTGGTCCATTTCCACACTGGCCCCACCAGCACAGCCCACCTCACCTGAGTCCCAGCTCCCCCCAGGAAGAGCCCTCCCCGCGCCAGGGTGACCAGTGGAAACGACACACTGAGCTCTGGGGAGCTTCCCAGTTCTGAAGACCAGGCACACAGCGAAGGAGAGGAGACTCAACCAGAAATGAACAGACAAGCTGAGCTTCCCAGTTCTGAACACCAAGCACACAGCGAGTGGGACAAGAGACTCCCTCAGAAATAAAGGGACAAACTGAGTCCCGAGCACTAGATAAACTGGCACTGCTGGCTTCTGTATGAGGGGCCTCCCTGCGGGCCTCTTCCTGTCTTAGGGCCCACACCCCTGCCCAATCCCCACCCAGGCCCCAGATAGACCTCTTTCTGGAATCGTCAACATTCAAATAAACGAATCAAGGGAAAAGACGGTGCTCTTACTATTTCAGACTAGAGACAGCTGTGAATGCTCCTGTGTGGTACCCTGGCCGGGAGAAGCTTCTCCTTGCTCTCATCGTTCTATAGGAAAGGAAAAGGCTGATGTGGACGGGTGCAGGTGCGGCCACGGCTCACAGGCGCCCTGAGCACCCAACACCCCCTTACGATCCCTGTAAAACGGTTCATCCAGATGCCTCCAAGTTAGACACCAGGCCACCACCTGCCACCACCACCTGCCGCCACCACCGAGCAGGCCTACTTCTGGGCCCACAGCCAAGGGCCAGAGGCAGCGACTCCAGCAGAGAGCCAGGTGGTGGAGCCACCCAGTGTCCATGGAGTCCGAAGGGTGAACTAAAGGTGGTGCCCACGTCCCAGGAGACTGCAGCATTAAAAGGAAGGGTCCTGACCCTCTGCAGCCCCAAGGAACCTCGAGGCCACTGCTCAGAGAAGGATGCTGCTCAGAGGAGGATACGTGCGGGGATTCCTCCTGTGAGGACCCTCAGGCAGCCAGGCAGAGACATCAGAGGGGGCCTGGGGGGGCCACAGGGCAGCGAGGCAGGTTAGTGCCCAGTGAGGACAGTTTCAGTTTGGCAAAATAAAATGGTAACTTTTATGTTTTACCTTTACTACGATAAAACAAAAAGACTGATCCAAAACCACGCTCAACAGAACCTTTAAAATCACTTTTCCAACAAACAGCAGGATTCCATGTGCTCTGCTACGCACGGCTTCCATGAGCTCCCTGTCCCCACCTCCATCTGCACCTCTGCCCTGCCGCGTGAGGACCCTGGGCTGGGCTTCTGTTCTGTGACCAGGATGCAGCCTCTGGATCCCAACCCCCCAGCCCTCCCCGCTCCCACAGCCGGAGCCTGAAGACACTGAACCCAGGAGGGCCGCAGCACGAAGCCCTGCACACGTCAGGGCCACCCCCCTCCCTCAACCTCTTGTGCTTCAACATAAACGGGTTCATTTAAGAAACTGTGTCGCGTTCACACCTACATTTCTCAAAAGGTGTTAAAATTGGAGAGGACATCTATTTCCGAAACAGCTCCTGTTCAACTTGGGTCAGAACTCTTCCAGCACTTTGAGCTTCTGAGAGTTCAGTGAGCTCAGGGCTCACTAAGGGCCCTGAGGCAAGAAGCTGAGAGTTGCTGGGGACTGGTTCCTGGGCACAGCACTGTCTCTCTGTGCCCAGTGCTGCTGGCTGCCGCCCTCCCCCAACAGGCACTCCAGGATTTTCTGGATGGATTAAAAACACTGTCCTTCCCATGAATGCTTCAGTTTATTTTTCCTCCGAAATGTGATTTCAGATCCAAACGAGCTGATGCGTCTTTGACAACAGCTTTCTCCACAGGCCTCAGGGCTGTGGACAGGGCAGCACTTCTGCTGCCCGAGCTGCCTGGTCCACCACCCCGCCACGTGCAGGCCCTGGCTCCCACCTGTCCTGATGGCCTCCTCCAGGCAGGAACTTCGCTCTCCCTGGAGCAGTCGGTGGTAGTAGCCAGGGTTCTGGTCCATCTGGGCCTGGGCTCCACTCACTGCCATCCAGACACGGGCCCGGTGTTCCAGCGGGATCCCTTTCCGGACGTAGCGTTTCACTGGAACCAAAAGGACAGATAGCGCCCACAAGTCAGAACCAGGAGGGGCTGAGTGTGCCCCTGTGGCTGCAGGCCTCCCACGCCTGCCCTCCCTAAACAACGCGGGCGGAAGGCCCAGACGTCAAGCCTTCCCCCAAGCCCACACATACACTCTGTAAATTCTCCAAGACAGACTCCTCTCCCCACAGAGCAGCACGAGAGGCGGTACAGTCACCGCTGCTCATCTTCTGCCCTGCAAGGCACCTGAGGAGACAGGCCTGGGCTTCAGGCTCCTCCCAGGTCCTCCCCTTCTGCCTGCCCGGTGGACTCTGCCAGACTCCAGGCTCTGCCTCGGGCTCCTGCCCTGGGAGACTCACCCCAGCAGCCCTGTGCCTCTGTGCTGAGCCTGAGCTGATACAGAGCCACATGGAGAGAAGGGCACAGCTCAGTGGCCGACCATGTGCTGAGTGGGCACCAGGCCAGGTGGAGATGGCCCTCTGCAGAAGAGGGCAGGGGCAGGTGCTGACCCTCTGCTGTTCCTGGGAGCTGTAGGCAGACTGGCAGGGGCCAAAGCACAACTTCAGGCAGTGCAGCCCTCACAGGACCCCATGTACCAGGTTCAGGTGCTGATACAGGCACCAGGCGGTGAGTAACAGTGGGCCCAGTCAGGAGCACAGCACCCACGTGGACTATGGCTGAAGGGCGGAGCCAGTAGAGCTGAGGTGAGCACACACGGACCTGGGGGCGCTTGGGAGGTGGTGCTAGTGGTCAGTCCTGGTTCTGAAGTTAACCTGTATATTGAGCCCTACAACTTGTGGTTTTATTTTCATTGAAAATAAATAAAAGAAAAAGTAATTTTTTTTTATGGTGCTGGCAATCAAACCCTGTTTTACGCATGAGTCTCACCACTAAGTCACATCCCCAGCCAGTAATTAGTAATCTTCTAATGACCATAGAAACAGAGGACCAGACTCAAAGACCCCTCCAGATAACTGATGCCAAGTGAGACTGACAGGCCAATCAAATTAGACCAGGTGTCCCCTGTGCCTTTATGACATCAGCCCGCAAAACAGTGAGCTTTCAAGGGTTTGCTGGGTTCCTCTGCCATTACATTATGAATACGCCATTCTGAAGTAGCCACACTGTAGGAAATGCCAAGGTTTGCACGTCAGACGTCCTCCAAGGCCATATGGCCAAGGCCTGGTCCCAGGTGGCACTTCTGGGAGGGTGCAACCTCTAAGAGTGGGGCCCAGAGAGGTCCCTGGGTCAATGGGAGCTCTGCCCGACAGGGACTGTGGGACCCTGGCCCCCGGCCCCCACGTCCTCTTGCTCTTCTGCTTCTTGGCCTTGGGATGAGCAGTTCTGCTCAGCCCTATGCTCGTGCTGTTATGCACAGCCTCACCAAGGCTCAGAACAGCAGGGCCAACCACCCACAAGGGCGGCCTCCAAAGCTGTGAGCCAAGAGAGACCTCAGGTCTTGCTATAGTAACAGCTGGCTGAACGGGAAGAAAAGAAGTAAAAATTCGTGCAGTTAGTGAAATTTCACAAGGTATCATAAGCCCTAGGAAGGACCTCACAGGCTCCAACAGGAAATCCATGAGTAACAAACATTGTTAACACAAGTTTCAGGGACCCACAGTTATGAACATTAAGCCTGGGCACCTTGATACAGGCACCAGGAGGACAAGCCTCACCCACTGCCCACTGGGCCTCCCAGTCAGGCTGGAATGCTCAGCCACTTCTGACAAGAGCTGTGGGTGGCCATGAAGGCCCAGGCAGGGCAGGACAGATCAAGCACCATCCACAAGAACCAAAGAACCTGGGAGATCCTCTTTGCAGCTTAGGAGTGTCCTTGAGGATCCTGCTCTAACAAGATCATCTCAGCCAGCTTGTCTAATCACTGTGTTTGTGAACACGGAGAGCAGGAGCTTGGTCCCATTTAAAATTCAAGCAGACACTAATAATTTGACCTGACCTTCCCTCCAAATTAGTAGATTTGTACTGAAACTGGGCTGTGGGTCTCAGAACCCCCCAGAGGGCACAGTGACCAGAGTGCTCTGAACGTATTTAGTCACTCTTTGCAGGCCAGCATCAAGAGGGGTCAGTCCCAACACCGGCAAGGACTGTTCTAACCAGAGGAAATTAATCGCCACAAGGAAAGGACACGTGCAAACCAGGGGTGTCTCCACAAACCAACTGCGAACAACCAGGAAGCAAAAATTTTAAAGGTGTCATTTACAATAACACCAAACAGTAACAGAAAAGGGTCTAAACCAAACGAAGCACCTGCAGGGTCTGAATGCTGAACACTGCAGAAGGAATCAAAAGACCCAAGCAAAGGCAGACAAACGCCCCACTCATGGACTGGCAGACTGATAACTACAGTGACAACAACGTGGTGTTGGTGAAAGGCCACGCAAGTGGATTAATGGACACAGGAAAGAACCAGAGAGGGGTTCACACAGACAGAATCAAGTGTCTTTTGACAAAGTTGCACATAGAATAATCTGTCCAGCGGCTGTGGTTATAGCTCAGAGGTAGAGTGCTCACCTAGTACGTGCGAGGCACTGGGTTTGATCCTCAGCACCACATAAAAATAAATAAATAAAATAAATAAAGGTATTGTGTTCAACTACAACTAAAAAATAAACATTAAAAAAAGAATAATCTGTCCAAAAGAAAGAATGGATTAAAAAAATAAAATTGTAACAAGAAAGCGTAGCCACTTGAGTGTTCATACAGTTTTGGGAGAAATGCAAAATTGAACAGTCGTTTAGAAAAAGAATCTGCAACTTATTTTTCCTTTTTTGTGTGTGGGGAGCGGGCACTGGACCTAAAACCCTGCATCTGCTAGGAAATGCAATTTCTTACTAATCAAACTTTGACATGACCCGGCAATTCCAGTCCTAGGTTGTTTTCCAAGAGAGAGGAAAGAGCTAAGTTCACACAGAAGCACCTGCCTGTTTACAGGGTCGACTGGGCACGTCCCAAACATCAACTGATGGCTAGAGAGATCCAGAAAGTGCATCACTCTCAGCAACGGGAGGGAGTGAGCCACCAAGTACACAAGAGGGTCCCAGGAGTCCGATGCATGGTGTCCAAATGCGCTTGGAAAGCTCCGCCCCTTACAACAGAGAGCGGATGAGCAGCTGCCAGTGGGGGAGCTGATGGCAGGGTGAAACCCACACCCCAGTACCAGGGATCAGACCCATGGGTGCCCAGTCACTGAACCACATTTGTAGCCCATTTTATTATTTATTTTGAGACAGGGTCTTGCCAAGTTGCTGAGGCTGGCTTTGAACTCATGATCCCCCTGCCTCAGCCCTCTGTGGGATGACAGGCTTGCACCAGCACACTTGGCAAGAAGCGGAATTTCTGAAGGTGATAGAACTGTTTTGAATCTTCACTGTGGTGGAGACTATGTCTAAACTCACAGAAATACACACAGGTAAAAATGTTTTCCTGTAAATTTAAAAAATAATTTGGCAATATAAAGTTTTGTTTTGTTTTGAATGAAAGGGCAAAATGGTTACACACACCAACTTCGACTTCAGACACCTGCTCTGCCTGGGCACAGGGATGCACGTCTGTGATCCCAGTGACTGGGAAGGCTGAGGCAGGGGCACTACAAGTTTGAGGCCAACCTGGGCGGCTCAGAGAGATCCTGTCTCAAAAATTACAAAGTGCCAGGATGTGGCTTCCTGGGAAGATGCTCCTGGGTTCTCTCCCCCGGACAAACAAGCCGGAGACGACTGCTCTGCTGACCATAAACTGCACACCTGGGGAGCTCAGTCTCAAATACACACAGACGGAGCACAACCTGGTGTCAGGGTAAGGACAAGGGTGCCCTGCAATGGCAGCCACACTTGCAGGTTACACAGAACAGAAGCTTTTGCTACTTTTTGACAAGTTTGCTATCTGAACCTGCACTGTTCCTTTAGCAGGGAATGGAATGGTTTCTTGTCCTTCCAGACTGACCCTCTCCCAAGGGCAGGGCCTGCGCACAGATGTACCCAGAGAATTAGCTTCCATCTGTCTGCCCTGACAAAGGAAGAAACGTCTCATATTTTGGCATTTGTCTTTGAAAATGTTACTGTAATTTAATTTTCGTTTAGATGTGTTAACATCTTAAGCAACTCAGAAGGAGATCTGAAAGAAGTCCTTTTCACACCCAGACAGGAAATGAAACAGGAGAGCAGAACCTTGTGTGCCGAGGTCCGTCTTTCTAGGCTACAGGAGCGACAGGCTATAGGGCTGCTGGCAGACACTTACAACAGAAAAATAACGTGTGCCCTGTACCCACAGACAGGGCACTGAGCAGAGTAAGTGTGTCTTAAGACACACTGAATGCCAACATTTGTAGGTAACTGTGCTACTGGACACACGAAAGGTGGGCGACATGCCTCCACAACATGACAAACACCCAGTGAGCGCGACGTCACACTGGAGGGGCGCCTGGTGACCCAGGGGCCTGAAGCTGAGCACACTGCCACCCAACTGCACCCACCCAGATCATCTGGCAGGAAAGCCTGTATCTTCTCCTATTTCAGACCTCACAGTCCACCTGGAGTTTTGCCTGCACTAAGGGCCTTGTGTCCACAGTAAGGGACCCAGAAACCACACCTTGTGCCAGCAAGGACACACAGGGTGCAGACCCCCTCACCCCTACCAGACTGAGCAGAACCTCAGGCTGATGCTGGTGGCTCCCAGTCCTCAGGCTGAGCATCCCTGAGTGGCACAATGATCTCCCCGCAGTCCTGTGACAGTGATTGTGCTCATTACCATAATCACAGTCTCTTTGCATTACTAAAGAAATGTGAGCAGGAAAAGGCTACTTCCATAAAAACTAAGTCAAATTTTTAAAAAGAATTAAGATAGTGCTCAAAAGAAGCAAAGCAAAGCAAAGCCGCTGGACGAGAGCAAGAGCCTGGGAGCATTTTATATTCTGCATGCAGACGGCTTCCCAGATGCCTTCTACTCCTGGTCCAGCTAGACCCCCATCATGGGGAGACGGAGGTGAGCCAAACATGGCTCCCACCACTCACAGAAGGGAAGCAGCATGGGATCAACAACAAAGTCAGACAGAAGGAACGTGCCCTGGTCTCACAGGAGACACATCCCTCAGGGACTCTTCCCACTGGGCCCCTGTGGTGCAGAGCCCATGCCATTAGTTGTGAGCCTGTGTGCTGGCACCTCTGCTCTTGGGGGACACCTGGACAGTCCCTAGTGGTCACTTGTATGAGAGGCTGGAGCCTAGAGCAGGCAATAAACAACTTCATTTTCCAACCCTTAGTGTGACCGGAATGTTTCCCTTGTGTGTAATCTTGCATGTTTTCAAGTATATATGTACACACACACACACACACACACTGTACCTGTACCTATCACGCACAGTGCAAACACGATATGCATACCAACATGTGACATCTTAAGTTAAAAGACAACTTTTAAGAATAAGCCCAAAAGAAGAAAAGTAAAGGTACGTGTTTGCTGGAGCATGGACAAACAGGTGACAGGAAGGGACAGCAGGGTACTTGTGGGACACCCAGGACCCTGACTTCAGGGCTGTAAAGCCAAGGCGAGCCACCCCTGCAGTCCCTTGGGCTCTGCCTTGTATGCTACACTGGGAGCCTTTACCCACCCTCTCACCCACCCTCCCAGCAACAGCCTTGGAGGGAGGCAGGGGCAAGAAGCCCAGGGGCTGAGCAGGGACCAGCTTCCCCACCCCAGTCCTCTGTCCCTCAACCCAGCACGGCCTAGGAACACTCTGCTGACATCTTTAAAACCCTTCAAGAGTCAGGTGTGGGGCTGGGGCTGGGGCAGGGCTGGGGCTGAGCCGTAGAACCTAGCCGGAGCAAGGCGCTGGGTTTGATCCTCAGGACCACATAAAAATAAATAAAATAAAGGTACTGTGTACAATTACAACTAAAAAAAAGATTTTTAAAAAGAGTCTGGTGCTTCTGTCTGCTCACTGCCCATGCAGCACCCTAGGCCCTCAGGCCAGTGCAGGGTCCTCTGCTTCATGTCTACTCTCCCTCGCACCTCTACCATCTGGCTCATCCAGCTCTGTCCCTTGAAGCCTAGCCCTCACTGGCCTGGCTTGGGAGGCACTGCCCTGCTGGTGCGCTGGAGGTCTGTATGTGGCCTCTTGCAGGCCAACACTGCCTTGCCCACTTAACAAATACTGAAGTCACCATCCTGGTCAAGCCACTTTGCAGGACGCGCAGACTCTCAGCAAGGAAACAAAAGATCAGCACATAAATAACACCTGTGGCTTGGACAGTGACCGGGGAAAACACGGGGGTCTGGACAGGGCCCACTCCCTCAACTCCCACTTTCTCCGTGAAGAAGGGGCAAAGGAGAGCCTGCCCCATCTGATTTTGAAGGTAGAAGACGGGCTTTGTTTCCGGGTGCTGCGTCTGGAGAAGCAGCCTCCCCGCCAGCGCCTGGGGGAAGGAGCTGGACTTCGCCCGTCGCGAAGGGGGTGGGTGGTGCAGTCCTCTGGCTCCCTCACCTGTGGCGCTTCCCCGGACGGCGCCGCCGCCCTTTAGAAGTCTGGACCACTTTATGGCTCTCTTGGTGAGTATTACCAGGTACGTGGAAAAGAATTCTTCGTAAGCTGCGTAATCGAAGTCTGCAGGCCTCTCAAACCCATACGGATCGACCCTGGACACAAAGAAAATTCTGTTTTCCAATCCAAGTTTCCTCGCCCGCTGGAGTCGGCTGTGTGCAGGAGCGCGACCCCCCGCCGGCCTCCCGCCGGCCCCTCCTCCTTTCGCAACCCCCTCCCCGGCCGGACGCTCCCGGACCTGCACCCCGCGGACCCGCGTCCCTCCCGTCGCGCCTTCACCGGACCCTGCACCCCGCAGACCCCCTCTCTGCCTAAGGCTCCTCCCTCCCTGACACCCCGAGTCCCTGCCGGGCCTCCTCCCTCCCCGATCCCGCCTCACTGCAGGACTCCCCGTCTCTCCCGACCCTCGCCTCCAGTCCCCACTGTCCGGGATCCTCCCTGGCAACCCGCAGCGCGGCGCCCCCGCAGGAGCCCCCGGGGCTCGGACTCGGCCTTCGCCACCCACCTGGGCACCCGGGCCCGCGCCGCCTGCAAGCGCTCGGCGGGCTCCATGGGGGCGCACCGCCGACCCCACAAGAGCGCGGACTCCAATCCCGGGCAGAGCCCAACCAAGGGCTGAGCCCCAGCCTCGCGCGCCGCCAGCCCCGGGGCGCGCTTGTCCTTCCGGCGGGGCGGGGCCCAGGCGACCGCGGAGCGCCGGGGGAGGGGCCGGCGGGGGGGGAGGGGCCGGCGGGGCTGGCGGTGGGCGGGGAGCCCGCGGGCGGAGGGCGCGGCGGGCCGGGTGCACCTGCTCCTCCAACTACCCAGACCTCTCCGCCGTGCGCAAAGATGGGGGGCTGTGAATCCACTAGGAATCCAGCTTGGCTTCGTGCGCGCGCCCCAGACTTCAGCCGTGCGGCCCCTGTGTTGTTCTCTTGTGGAGAAAAAGCGCAGATCCCGTTTTCCGTCAGCTCCCCTCCGTTTCGGGTCCGAGAATATACAAGTTGGAGGCCTGCATCCCGCGCCCACCGAGGACCCGTTCGGCCTCCTCAAACCCGGGGTTAGGGGACCGGGAGCCCTGAGCCAGCGAGGGGGTGGGTCCCGGTGGGTCCCGCCCTGGGTGCAGCCCAGGGTCTCCTCCCGGGTGTGAGTGAGCCTGGGGTAGGCGCAGCACTGCAGCCCCGGGTAGCCGCAAAGCGGGACTAGAAGCTGGACCGTGGAAGGAAGCGCCAGCGCGTCCAGGGCAGCGCCTCGTGCGGGTGGGAATTCGGTGCCCTGCGATCTCTTAGGTGCCACCTCCCGCTAGGGGACCGCGCCACCCCGGTCGGCCGCCTCCTATGGTCCCGTCGCCGCCATAGCATCCTGGGATTTCAGCGTTTTGGCGTGAGAACCACGTGTGGCTCTCCGTTCCTGGCCCTCGGCCGTCGGTTTTTAGTTCGCTGTGGCAACATGGCGAGGTAAAGGGTACTTCTGCAGCCTCGGCCTCCTCCCCATGCCAAGGGTACTTTAAATGGGGTCAGCAGTGGGCAGCCAAGCAATTAAGAAGGCATCTTCTCTCCAACGTCCTGGACAGGGTCCGTGTCCAGAACCCCCCACCCCGAAGAGGCCGCCCACCCTGGAGGAAATCCCTGCTGGAAACAGGGCGTTCGCTGGATGGTAGGAAAGAAAGGCACCACAGCTCTGCGCTGCGGTTGCTGGGCCTCTGAGAACTAAGTGGGCACTTAGTTGTTCCAGAATGTTTCCTGAGAACTCCTGGCAGGGGACGTGGAAAAACGTCTATAGAAGTGGACAGGCCCCTACATGGGGAACAACCTGTGTCCCCCTCAGCCTTCTCCAGGCCCTGGAAGACGGCTGGAAATTCAGTGCTCACCAGCATAGTCTCAAACCCCTGTTTACAAGCTGTGCCATTTGCTAGTTCTGGGGGGCGGGGGTGGTGGTGGGGGGAACCCTCTTGAAGCCACAGCTCAGACCAGTGAGGCCTGAGGTCTGGGGAGTGGGGGAGCAGACTGGAGTCTGCAGTCGTCCTCACCTACATGCAATAGAGCTATGGCCCAGCCAGCAGAGCTGAAGGGCTCTACCAGGGCCTCAGGCCTCTCCCTCTGCCGATCTTTCCTTCCTCCCAAGCCACACATGGGTCTGTAGCCCACCCAAGCAAAAGTAAGATGCCCTCCCTGCACCTGGTCTGACACCTCCTGACTCACCTCTCCTCCCTCCTCCCTCGGCTACCCAGCCCAACTCTGGCCTTCATGCTTGGGGGTGGGGGGCAGCTCCATTCTGGCTGCAGGTCAGGGCACCCCTGAGGCCACTCTGCAGGTCAGGGTACCTCTAGGGCCACTGCTCTGCAGGTCAGGGCGCCCCTGGGGCCGCTCTTTTGTAATTCCTGCCCCTTGCTGAGGGTGTGGGGAGTCCCACAGGATCCCTCTGTGCCCTTGGAGAGCAGCCCTGGCCCATGGCTCCCACACCGGCTGGGAATCAGGCCCCAGGACGCCTTGCACTTAAACCAGAGAGTGAGGGCCTACCCTCCACGGAGTTCAGAGCCAGATGTGACCACAGTGCAAGTAAACTGGTCCCCAGGGAGTCAGATAAGAGCAGCTGCCCTCCAGGAAGAGTGGGGAGGAAAGATATTAGGCCCCCGCCCAAGGCCTGAGGGTGGCCAGCAGCCACAGCAAGCAGAGCTGGAGGTCCCCTCCCACTCCCCTGTGGACCAGGAAACAGGGGAGCCAACAGTGTCCTTGAGGAGCCTTCCTCCTCCCACCTCTCTCAGCCTAGTGAGAGAGCCTGGCACCTTTCTGCACTGGCCGGCCAGGGTTACCAGGACAAGGGGCACCCACATCCAGGAGCATTCCAGCAGTCCATCCCCAGGCTTCAGGGGGCCACTGGGCAGCTAGCTGTGGCACTGAAGCCTCAGGGCATGGGCCTGGGCTGTGGCTCAGTGCTAGAGCGCTTGTCTAGCAAGCGTGAGGGACTGGCTTCAATCCCCAGCACCACATAAAAAACAAATAAAAGAAAGGTATTCTGTCCATCTACAACTTAAAAATATTAAAGAAAAAAAAAGCCTCAGGCAGACACTCTGATCACCCCGCCTGCAGGAGGTCTAGGAGGACTTCAAGTGAACTTTGACTCTGGGGCCCTCTCCTCAGACAAGTCCCCAAGGGCATCCAAGACCTGAGAACAAGCAGGACTTTGTGGAAGGACAGAGATAGCATCAGGTAGACCTACTGATCCTCATCAATCCTGAGCCACACAGGTAGCTACAGAGCCTGCCCTGGGGATCCTGGCCCGTTGAGGCCCCGCCCTTCAAGCCTGTTTGCACACTGCACACCACAGTCCTAACCCAGAGAACCCACTAGAGACTTGAGGAACAGAGGCCCCTCTCCTCACCTGTCTGTCGAGGGAGGGGATGGGATCTGTCCCACTAAGGAGTTAAGGGCTGGTGACCATTTCTTCATGACCCCTTTGTCTTTTTTTTTTTTTAACATCCCCAGTGATGTCACATTTAGGGCTAAATACTGTATTTTGAAAATGGTCCATGGGACTTTCTTTTTTAATCACAACTCAATCAAGAAATATATATTTTTAGCATTTCCCTTTTTTATTTTTATATGACAGCGGAATGCATTACAATTCTTATTACACACATAGAGCCCAGTTTCTCAGACGTCTGGTTGTCTACACAGTATATTCACACCATCCGTGTCTTCATACCTGTACTTTGGATAATAATGATCATCACATTCCACCATCACTAATAACCCCTGCCCCCTCCCTCCCTCCCACCCCTCTGCCCTGTCTAGAGTCCTCTATTCCCCCCATGCTCCCTCTCCCTACCCACTGTGAATCAGCCTCTTTATGACCATGGGACTTTCTATCCTCATGCTTATAAGCAGGGTTGGAACAGGTCAGAACTGGGTTCAAATGCAAGAGCACAAAACTCCAAGCAATCTCTGTTCGCTCAGTCAGCAGACTTGGTCATCACTGTTGCTGAAAACTCAGTCCTTGTCCCCTTTGCCAATTCAATAAGGAGGACGTGGTTCTGAGAAAAACGAAAAAGAAGGTTTATTGCTTTGCTACCAAAGGAGAAAAAGTAAGATGCCCTCCCTGCTCCTGGTCTGACTCCTCCTGACTCACCTCTCCTCCCAACTCCCTCTGCTCCCCAGCCCAACTCTGGCCTTCCTGCTTGGGGCGGGGGTGGGGGTGGGGGGGTGGTTATGATTCTGTCCCAAAGGCTATGATTCTGTCCATCTGCATGAACAAGGGCTTTTATAGAGGTGATTCAGAGAAAATGAGATTAGGGAGGAGAGATCAGGAAGGAGAAGTTCAGGGAAAACAAGATCAGGGAGGAGAAGTTTAGGGAAGAGAAGATTCGGAAAAAGAAAAAAGTGTAAGTTTCAAAGCCACAAGGGATATAGTCAAAGCATCAAGTGAACCCTGTTACAATTCCCCACCGTCAACTTCTACATTCCATTTCTATGGAAAGTGGGCTACAACTTCCTGCTAAAAGGGGGTGAAGTTGGGGGAAGTAACCCAAAATCCTTGTTCTCTGTCAGGTAAGTCATGGATCATTAAGGCATTCAGCATCAGAGCAATCCTGAAGTCCAAAGTGGCAGGTGGCAGGTGACTGGACAAGGCACACGTAGGGCAGGGGTCATGCTAAGACAATGATAAAGACAGCAAAGCAATACTTTTTCGTAAGCAATCAGCACAAACAATTCGTATTTCAGCCAGTCTTTAAAAAACACAAGTACAGTAACTCATAATCTTATCAGTGAAAAACAGATCAAATTCAATGTAAAAGAGGTTAGGAAGATTCGTAGGTCTATGGAATCAGACTCAGATTAACTCAGGATGAATCCGTAACTCTTGTGATTACTATTATTAGGCACTCACAGCCAAGAACCCTTCCTTTATATCCTTGAGCTTTACGACTGTTAGTAGGGCTGACATAAGTACATCTTAATTCATATTTTAAAACATTATCTTTTTTCTTTTAAATGTCCATGTAGGACTGTGCTTTTAGGTTCTACTCTCCTGCCAGCTGTTTAAGACCAAGTTGGTAAAAACTGACCTTGTTTCTATCTAGTCTTAAGAGTCAGCTGAGATTCCTCAGGGGTCACTCTTGGGGACATGTGCGAAGCCTCCTGCCTGTCCTTTAGCTTTCCTCTGCCAGCCACCTGCCAGGATGGGTCCGGGTCTGGCTATCAAACATGTCTTCTCTTGGAAGCACCAGGGAGATCTCTAGCGACCCTCCTCTTTGCAGAATGTCACTGGTTGGCTTCCTGTTCTTTAGGTCCCCTCAGTGGCTTAGAGTTGCAGGGCCCAGAGAGGGTCCTCTGTTCCCCAGCTCCTGGCGGACCTTAGAGGGTAAGTGCCAAAATATTGGCTGTTTTTTGCTCGGCCCTTTTACTTCCTTGACTTTGGCTAAGTTTTTGGTTTTAAACACCCAGGAAGCCAGTTTCACCAATGTTCAAGAGGGAGTAACAAATCATAACTTAATATCTATAATTTTAGAGATCCCACTTTCATTTAATTATGGTGGTATTAGTACTGGAAGTCAGCATTATATACTATCTATCCTGTAGGTAGTGGCTTATCTCAGATTAACCCAGGTTTTTTTTTTTTTTTTTGTGAAGCAATACTTCTAATAGGCAACAGTTATAAATTTTACAGGGAAAATACAAAATGAAATTAACAGACCAAAAACATTCCGTTTGTGTAATAGCTGTAAACCATGAAAAATGCCTTTTATTATCTTGAAACTTTACTTAGTTACATATTATATTCACTGTTTGAGATCACAGTAATCTTTACAACAAAAATCAATCTTTTGAACAACTTTAAAGGAGCTGAAGTCTAGTCTGTATGGAGTCATTCTAACACGGGGTACGGTGGGAGGCAGAGCCTTATCTCAGTGAGGAGGGGCTCCTCACAAATGACAATTCAACATGACATCTGAAACATGAATCCAAAAGGCTAAGAGAGCTTTTATCTTTTGTGTGGAAAAAGTGGCAGAATGTTTCCATGTTTTACAATGTCACCTTTAAACAGATCAGGCTCTCATTGATACCATCAAAAAATACATTTGAATTCCAATTGCAGTGCGAAGATCAACACAAAATTGTATATATAATTTATGGAAAACAGGTTTCCTTATCAAGCTATAAAACATCAGATATGTGAATAAATACCCACCAAATTTGTTATTTCCATACAAAATCGAGACTTTTGCTACACCTGATTTTGGTTTGGAGAACACCAACTTGGGAAAGTGCTTTCCAATTAGAAAGTACAGTTTAGAATCCAGAGTGTAGGGTGATAATAATCACAGATCTGCACGGATTAACAAAAATCAAAGGACAACATTAAATCTCTTATAACTCTTAGCAAAGTGTTAATCATCAGAAATTGACTTAGCCATAAAAACAGATATAAGACTGGTCTTCAAATGACAATGTGGCCCTTCTATGTCAAATACAATGTATAAAAGAGAGCGCTTATTGGTTATCTTGCCAGTAAACTTACATAAACTTTCATTTTATAAACTTTTACACCATCTAGACAAGGCTTAGACGGTTCTCAGATGCTACCTACATGTACTCACATGTATTTTGGGTGTCAAGTATATTGGTATATCCTAAAAAACAGTGTTTTTTTTTTTTTTTTAACCAGTTACAAAATGATCATTTAAGACTTTAAAACAGGTTCAAACCCCAGCCACCTGCCGGGATTCCTTTAAGACTTAGCTTCCCAGGTAATAAAACCTGACAAATACAAGGAAATCACCCATACAGAAGAGCAGATCAATGTTTCAGACTTGGCTTCAATCAGTTCATTAAAGTTCAAATAACTTTAACTGTGCTAATTATAGTCAATTTAGTCAAACACAAACTTTGAGATCTACCTTCTGCAAACCTCTGCGACTCAAACATTCACGACTTCTTTACATCTTTGGTTTTGCCCACTTTCATCTTGGACTTTAGCCCAAGAATACCGCTTTACCAGACAGAATACTTTTTCATACAGAAACATTTCTTTTACCTTCTAATTTTCCATCTGAAGTATATTTCCGTTCCTATGTTTTCTTTTATCTTTTCTAGTTTTGTGCCCTTTCTTGAATCCATGTTCTGAAACAGGTCTTAGGAATGTTAACTGTGCATTTAATCCCCACAACGATCTCATCCCAGGAGAGGGTTGGACCCTCCAGCAGGCACAAGACACTGCCTTAGCTTTTCCTCCCAGACTGCATTCAGGAGGTTGGGGCACAGGATCTTTTTGAGCCTGACCTGTCTCTTTACCATTATCACAATGCCACCAACTTTAGGTGAGTCCCCACTGTCAGTTGTCCCCAGAATCTCCCTGGGGCCTTTTTCTTACACTAGGCATGTTGATAAGCAGTGGAGGAGGCCCTGTCCTCTTTTCCTTAGGGGTCCTTGAGATCCCTTGGCAGAGGCTTGTCACGTGACACAGGTGGGCCTGAGGGTCTGTCTTCTTTTCTGGGTGCAATGTTTATCCTGCCAGTCTCCCCAGGCATTGAGTTTGCTGGGATGCCATTATAGCAAGAATCGCTTTGCCCCAGTGATGGATATCCCCTGGCCAAATGGGGTCCCCTGTCAGATCTTAAAAGGGGAGACTATTCCTGTCCTCAAGTCATAGGCTGACAGTGCTGGAAACTATGCCACATCCTTTGTGGCCAGCAGCCTCCACCCCACAGGGGCAAAAGGGGCTGAAGGCTGGGCAGAGCCCGGTTCTCTTTGGCCATTTTTCTACAGCCCAGGCAGCTTTTCTGGGATTCCCCCCAGGTTAGGGCTGGTGTCCCTGACCCCAGTGAGAGGATCTGGGCTGTCTGGGGCCAGGCTGGGGGGCGGAGCCGGGGGGAGGGGGAGGCTGGGGGGCGGAGCCTGGGGCCAGGCTGAGGGGCGGAGCCTGGGGCCAGGCTGGGGGGCGGAGCCGGGGTACCCAGGCTGAGGGGCGGAGCCTGGGGCCAGGCTGGGGGGCGGAGCCGGTGCCAGGCTGGGGGGAGGTGCCAGGGGGTGCCAGGTTGGGGGGCAGTGCCAGTGCCGGGGATGCCAGGCTGGGGGCGGTGCCGGGGTACCCAGGGTGAGGGGGAGGTGCCAGGAATGCCCAGGCTGAGGGGCGGTGCTTGGGGCCAGGCTGAGGGGCGGTGCTGGGGGTACCCAGGCTGAGGGGCGGTGCTGGGGTGCCCAGGCTGAGGGGCGGTGCTGGGGGTACCCAGGCTGAGGGGCGGTGCTGGGGGTACCCAGGCTGAGGGGCGGTGCTGGGGTGCCCAGGCTGAGGGGCGGTGCTGGGGGTACCCAGGCTGAGGGGCGGTGCTGGGGGTACCCAGGCTGAGGGGCGGTGCTGGGGGTACCCAGGCTGAGGGGCGGTGCCGGGGTGCCAGCTCTTTAAGTAGATCCACGTCTTCCTGACCCTTTTTCTGGAGTCCTGCTGTCCCTGCACAACAGGGGCCGTGCCTTTGGCACCTTCAGCTCAGTCCCTGACGCCCAGCCCCTTATCCTGCACCTGCATCAACACCTCCTCAGACAAAGCTCTCACATACTTCACCCTGACTGACCAACTTCCCCTAAGACTGTGTAACGATTCAGGAAAACCATCCAAAGGCACCTCCCTCTAGGCTTATCCCTATGGGTGGCCCCTGCTGCCAAGGTCTCTGTGCTCGAGAGACTATCGTCAGATAATGCAGCTGAGGCTGAGGCAGGAAGATCGAAAGTTCAAAGCCAGCCTCAGCAATTTAAGGAGGCCCTAAGCAACTTAGCAAGATCCTGCCTCTAAAGTATAAAAAGGGGTTGGGGCAAACTATGGAACCAAATTTGGTTCCTCTCAACAGACGAATGGATAAAGAAAATGTGGCATATGCTGTCATCCCAGCAACTTGGGAGGCTGAGAAGGGAGAACTGAGAATTCAAAGCCAGCCACAGCAAAGGCAAGGCACTTAGGAACTCAGTGAGACCCTGTCTCTAAATAAAATACAAAGTAGGGCTGGGGATGTGGCTCAGTGTTTGAGTGTCCTGAGTTCAATTCCTGGTACAAAAAAAAAAAGTGGTATATATACATAATGGAATATTACTCAGCCTTTAATAAGAATGAAATGATGGCATTTTTAGGTAAATGGATGGTGCTGGAGCCAAAAAGCCAATCCCCAAAACCCAAAGGCTGAATGTTTTCTTTGATATGTGGATGCTAACTTACAATAAGGGGGGCTAGGGAAGAACAGAGTTACTTTGGAATAGGCAGAGGAGAGGGAGGGAGGGAGGGGATGTGGAGGCAGCAAGGACAGCAGAGTGAACTGACGTTATCACCTGTGTCCATATGGGATCAAGGACCAATGTGATCTTACATCATGTGCAACCAGAGAAAGAGGAGTCTGCTCCATTATGTAGGATGTGACCGAGTGCATCCTACTGTCATGTAGAGCTAATTAGAACAAATAATAAACAAACATACTGAAGAATGAAAAAGGGGGCGGGGGCTTAGAGGTTAAGCAGCCCTGGGTTTGAAACCTGGCACCAAAACCAAAACAAACCAAAAACACAAGCCTCAGCACAGACAGGGCAACACAGCACCCAGAGAAGCAGAGGGGGCAGAGCAGGGTGCAGTCCAGGGGGCAGGGTGGGCTGGGCGTGGCTCCAGCATGGAGGGTCCTGGGAGAGGCTGTGGTGCTGGAGGGGCCCCTTCTCCACAGGAGGGTCTAACCTGGGCTTCTCCAGAAATTTCCACCAGGGCTGATCTTAGGACTATGAGCAATAGTCTCTGCAAAAGAGTCCAATGTAGATAAACTTGCTATTTTCATGTCGCCCTGTTTACTTGGCCACTGGCGGGGAAGATACCATCCCTCCAGGTGCTGGACACCCCTTACTAGTTTTTCACAAACGTCTCCAGTACAGTAGTTTGAAGAAATGTGCAAACCAGGCCTCTGGCCTTGAGCTGGGCTTCACAGAGATGTCTACATTTTTAAGATAAGTTACAAATGGGCTCCATGGTAACAGCTGGCAGCGGGAGGAGAGAGAGGGGAGAAGAGGCTCTCCCCTTCTCAGGTGTGGTCCTTGGAAGAGTTAACTTGCCCAAAACAGAAAAAGCTGATTTATGTGAACTTCTGCAGACTGTGGACTTCTGAGCCCCTCCCCTTACACACTGGGTATAAAACTCTGAGACCCCCTGAACTCGGGGTTCAGGGGATTGATTGATTACAGCAGAAGCTGTGCCCTCTGAACCTGGCTGCAGCCAAATAAAACTGTGTCCTGCTGTCTTCAGTGCCTGGCCTCGTGTGTCCCTACAGCGGTGCCGGCTGGCACAACTTGTGTCCAAAGAACCACGAACGGTGCGTTTCAGTGGGTGAATGGCAGGGGATGTGTCACGGCTGGGATGTAGGTCCCCCTGAAGCTCTCATGCGGGACAAGGCAGGAAGGCTCAGAGTGGGAAGGTGGACTAGTCGGTCCCTGCAGGCAGGTGGGTTTGCCTCGGGTTGCGACTGTGAGCTGAGCTGAGCTCTGCTTCCTGGGGCCAGGCTGCCGCGCCCCACCGCAGCCCAGAGGAGTGACTGACCTCCGAAACCCTGAGCCCCAGGTGCCTTTCCCTCCTCTCACTCTTCTTGTCAAGATTCTGGTCAGAGCAACGACAAAGGGGACTAAAACAGGATACAAATTATGTTACAATAAAACACAATAGTCAAAGCCTCTATGGAGTTTGACGAGGACAAGGCGAGGCCATACCCAAGTACCACAAAGAGCGTGACCCTCACGTGCACCAGCAGGGACAAAGAGGGAGTCCACAGAAAAAGTAGGATTTGCCAAGTTTTTAGAAAATATTTATTTTCCACTTTTCGGTGGACACAACATCTTTTTATTTTTGTTTGTGTGTGGTGCTGAGGATGGAACCCAGCGCCCGCGCATGCCAGGCGAGCCCTTACTGCTGGAGCCACATCCGCAGCCCTTGCCGGTGTTAAAAAAGGACTGTCACCTGCTAACCTCTGGCATTCCCGTGGCCCTCTGTGGCAGAGGGGTTCCCGCGACACACGCCGACGGGACCCAAAGCCAGGGATGGGAGCTGGCGGCTCGGCAGGCGCTTCCGCCCGGCTCTGGGGACCGGCCTGCGTTCCGAGGAGGTGGCCGACTCGCCGCTGCCGGCTCGGACTCGTTCCAGCCAACCGCCGGGCCCAGCGGTGGGCAGCAGCCGACCTTCGGCGCGGGCGGGTTTGCGCAGCCGCACCTACCGCGGGGCTCCGCGGGCTGGGCTCCGGGGACAGCGGCGCCCTCTGCTGGCCCCGAGCCAGAGGCGGTGGCGTGGCGCCGCGGGGCGCAGGTGCGGAGGGGGCGGTGACCTGGCCCAGCCACCTGCGGCGCCCTACTCCGGGTGGCTCGCCTGCCGCGCCCCCAGCCCAGAGACGGGAACTGAGGCCCACTGGGCATGGTCACGTAGGCGGAGTCCCCAGAAGGGGCAGGGGCCTGAAGCCTGTGGGGGCCAGGATCCTTGGCCACTGAGGATGTCAGCCAGGTGTGGTCCTTGGGATCTGCAGGCCGGCCGAGGGGGGTGCCTGCCCACTGCTGCCCACCAGGGACACCGCCCCCTCCCCGCGTGTACCCTACTCTCCCCTTCGTATCCGTGTATATGTAGCCTACTGCTGTAGGGGATTTTAAACTCCAAGTGGTAAGACACTTCATTTCAGAAAATTATGTTTTAAAAACAAATTTAAATGGCTTTATAACATTTTCCTGAATAACATGCCATAGTTTATTTTATCTTGTTAATGGACTTTCATGTCATCTGTGTCTTTATCTTGAATAATAAATACCACACAAGCAGGTTGTTTTTTTAATATTTTCATAAAAAAGTGGAATATTACTATGAGTCCTAAACAGAATTACTAAGTCTGCACTTTTTTTTTTTTTTTTTTTTTTTTGGTACCAAGGACTGAACTCAGGGACATCCCACCACTGAGCCACACCCCCAGCCCTATTTTGTATTTTACTTAGAGACAGGGTCTCACTGAGTTGCTTAGCGCCTCAATTTTGCTGAGGCCGGCTTTGAACTCTGGATCCTCCTGCCTTAGCCTCCTGAGCCATTGAGATTACAGGCATGGCCACCGAGCCCAGCAAGTCTGCACCTTTTATAGGTTCTTGGTATTTATTGCCAAATTGCTTTATTTTGAAAAAGAAAATCTGATGTTTGGTCCCATCAGCTTCACCTGTCTCAGCACATTCCCGAATGGGGTAGGTATTACTGTTCCTTTAAAAACTGGAGCCTTCCTGTTTGATGGCCGGAGGCACACTGAACTCTCTTTGCAGGTCCCTGCCTGTGGTGGACATGTGGACCTCAGCTGCTAAGGCAGAAAAGGCCAAGTGTGCCCAGAAGTCTTCTGCTGGGTTACTGTGGGTGGCGCCCTGGATCTTCATTAGAGTGGATAGAATCCATCCTTGACTTAAGCAGAAAGGGTCCAAGTTAGCCAGGGAAGGTGGTGTGCAGCGGTAATCCCCGGGACTTGGGAGGCTGAGGAAGGAGGATCCCAAGGAAGGAGGATCAAAGCCAGCAACTTAGCAAGACCCTATCTTAAAATAAAAATTAAAAAGGGAGGATAAAAAATAAAAGCTGGGGATGTGGCTCAGTGGTTAAGTTCCCCTGGGTTCAATCCTTGGTACCCTCCCAAAAATGGGGGGGCACAGTTGCCTAGTCGCGTTGAACAGGCCAAAGGCTCTTCACTGGACTGAAGGGAAGGCCTCCAGGCTTTCTGCCAAGTGGTCCCTTCCCCTGATTCCCCTGAAACCTCGACACAACCAGGAAACCATCAAGTCACAAGCAGACCTCCGCGGGCTTAGAGCCTGCTGCCCATGCCCATTCTGTCCCTTCCAGGCGAGCTGGGGAGAAGCGTCTCCAGCAGACGGCAGAGGCCGGCGGGTGGGCGGGGCCGGGCAGAGAGCTGGCGAAGTGCCCAGGGTTGAGTGTATGTTGGTGCCCACGGCTCTAGAGCCAGGGCAGGCAGGCCTGACCACCAGTCATCTGCGACGACTGAGATCCGCAGCTTATATAGCGCCCTTACGAGCTGGGGGAGGGGGCACGATCTCAGGCACCTTCTACCTTGTGCAGGCAAAGGGAGAGATTGCGACATTACACATGATCATGCTGACTTCCGGCCCCCAAAGTCATCCTGGCTGTTCAGGACCCTCGACCTCTGGCCACTCTGCCCAGAGGGTGACCACTTGGCTCTGCTGATCAACACAACCAGAGAGCCTTTCTGTCTCCCCTGGCCTTGCCGGAGTTCCTCTCGCATCCGCAAAGGACCCGGGCCTCGGGCAGAATCCAGACCTTGGCTCTCCTGAAGCGCTGAGTCCTCTGCAGCCGGAAGCCCACCCGTTTCTTCTCCTGACCCGGCAGCACACCCTGCTGTCTGTCCTCCCTCTGTGCCTCGGTTTTGGTGTGTCCTGAATGTCAAGTGTGCGGCCTGCTGGTGCAGTGCGCCCGTGGCTTTCCTGTCCTGGCTGACTGAGAGAACAGAGGCCACCTGGGCTTTATTGGTGCTTTCTCTGGTCTTGGTTTCTCCAACAGATTTGCACATTCTTCTGTGCTGCAGAGTCATGGGTGAGCTGAGCACCCTCTGTTTCAAGCTGGACTTGGAAAGGCTGGGGTGGCTCGGTGGGGCCTGAAGCAGCTGTCCACAGCTGTCCAGCTGTCTCTCCACACCAGCAGGGTGCTGCCTGTGGCCTGTGCCCATCAGGAAAGATGCCTGCACGCTGCCCGTCCTGGGCACAGAGCTGCCTGGTGTCCTGGGGGAGGTGTCCCCTCCTTCACCAGCACACACTAAGAAGACTCGCACCCATGCTGGGGCGTCCTGGGCAAGAGCCCTGCTGACCTCTGCCCTTCCTGCACCTCTGGTGGGCTCGCCCTTGCTCCCTGGCTGCTGCCTGGTGCAGCCCTTCACAGATACAAGGAAGAGATTTGTAACACACTTTATTTTTTCAGCCTGGGAATTGAACACAGAGCCTGCATGCTGCAAGAGTCCTCTGCCATTGAGCACATCCCCAATCCAGCTATTTTCTTTCTTAGAAATTATTTCTAGCTGAATGAAGTTAGTAAAAACTTAAAGGATATAATAAAATAAAACACATTTAGTTATTTTTTCTGACTCACCCATTTTAGAATTGTTTATATACAAAGAAGGAAATAATAAACACTGTGGATGGACACATCATTAAAAGATCGTAGCTTAAATGGCAAAGAAACATGTGAAACTCTAACCATGCCTAACCTCACAGGGTGCTTGCAGAAGGGCAGGTGCTGACACATGGGTCTTTCAACACCTGGGGCAGACGTGAAGAGCTGCTCAGGGGTTAGGTGGGTTCCCCGGAGCCCTGCCCTCTTCCCCCCTGTGCTAAGGATGGTTTGCACCCCACCCTTCCACACCAGTGGTCTCAGCCTCTCTCCAGGGAGGAGTCCCTTCCCCATTCAGTGCTGCAGCCAGCAGTGCCCTGATGTTGGGCTCTCCCACTGGCCTCCTTGGGACAGGCTAAGGGGTGCGGCTGGCCTCCGGCAGCCTGTGTCAGGGCCAGTGACCACCTGCTGGCTGGGCGGCAGCCCAGCCCTGCATTCCGCAGGACTTTCTGGTCTGTTTAAAAATAGGGAGGTGTGGCTGCTGCTTATTTTTAGAGGGAACACTGGTGAATGTAGTATTTTTATCTCACTTCTGTCCTCACATTCTTTGGCAAAGGTTCCCCTTAACCTTTCTGAACAAAGGATAAATAAAGAAATAAGATAGATGAAATGTTTGCTCAAGTATGATGGGAGTGGCCCTGCACGGGTGCCTTGGGGCGGAGTGACCTCCTGACTCCAGGTGGCTCTCAGCTCCACACCAACAGCTCCCAAAGGCTGGCTGTGGCCTCCACGGGGAGCACCCTGCACTCCTGCTTCCACGGCCCCACACGCAGCCTCCATGGGTGAGAGAACCGCAAGGCCCCGGGGAGTCTCGAGGAGGTCCTGCCAGCTTCAAGTGGCACCTGCCTCTCACTGAACGGATGTTCAGATCAGAAAATAAGAGAGATCACCGTGAGCGTCCAGAGCCCTCTCCAGGGCCAGAGTGTGCTTTAGGACATTGCTCAGTTGCAAAGGAACTGAGCACCAAGAAGCCTTCAAAAAGCAGAAATTGATTTCCACAGAGAAACCGGAGCCCTGGGCAGCAGGGCAGCTGCTGCCGCCTCAGCACCTCCGCGAGCCCCATGCTCAGCAGGTCCAGGCAGCACACGGCCTCTGGGTGGCCTGGGGCCTGTGTGCTGGGCCCCATCGGAGACACCGATGGAGCAGCTCAGAAGGACCTGCAGAGGGCACCAGTGACCGCAGGCAGGGCTGTGGCAGGGGCCTCCTTCCTCCCCACCCTTCCTCACATCAGCAGATGCTCCACCCTGAGGGCCCTGGGCCTGAGTGCACTCTGCCAAGGAAGAGGTGGATGGCCACTGGCCTGGCCCAGCAGGGCAGCAGGCCAGGGACAGCCTGGGGTGGCTCCTCAGGGCTGGCTTCCCAGGCACTTCCCAGGCCTGTGGGTCTGTCGTGGGAGCAGGCTCCAGCAGAACCCCTAATGTCCTGCCGTCCTGCTGGCCTCCTGGCCTCCCCCAGCTGGTGTGGGCCCGGGCCCAGCAGTGGGGAAGTGCTGCCTTTCTTCCCACACGCCTGGCTCAGGTCACCAGCCCCTGCTCTGTTTTGGGTGCTTGCTAGAGACACGGGAGGGGAGCAGAGGGCGCCCAGAGTACCGTGAGAGGGCAGGGAGGGCAGCCCGCCAGGTCAGGAGGGAGCGCTGGCACATTCCAAGTGACAGTGCACATAAACACAAGGACCTCGTGAGGGCAACAGCTGGCACCTTGCTCTTCTGAAAAGGAGCCTCAGAGCCCAGGGAAGCAGTTGGGGCCTTGGGAGGGACAGGCCACATGAACACTCCTCTCCCAAGATCAGGGGCCTGGGCAGGAGAGGGCAGGGTGGACAGTCTGTGGGGGATGCGCACAGCACGCCACAGGCAGGAAGCACACCTCAGCCCCGTGCTGGGGGCTCGAGGTGGCTCATGGCGGCTCCTGGCCAGGCTCACTGTGGGGCTTCGAAGGTATCGCTAGCCCTGAGCAAGGTGGGCCTGAAGGACAGATCGAAGGCTGTCTGGTTGCTGAAGCTCTGGGCTTTATATTTTGCCAAGTGCCCTGACCTCCTGTGAGGCTCACCCTCTGACAGGTCTCTCTCTGCCCCAGGTGTGTTTGGGAGCCCCGTCTGGGCTGGGAGTTGGGGGGCTGGGCAGCCCCCAGCATCAGGTGTGGGCTGGGCAGAGCTGCCTGCGGGCTCTGGGCGAGAGGCCGCAGCACTCCTCCCTGCAAGGGGCCTGCTTCCTGGGGTGGGTCGCGGGGCCCTGGGGCTCCCCTGGCCACTGACCCTGTGCGTAGGCCTCTGGGGTTCCCCACATGCCCCTGCGGCACGTGCTCTGTCAGCTGAGCCGTCAGGCTGCCCCCAGGCCTGGGACACCATCCCACTGACCCTTCCCTGTGTGGTCAGGCTGCAGGACCCCCCAGGCGTCCCTGAGGGAGTGGCTGGGCTCCTGTCAGCCTTGGGGCCACCTTCCTGAGCCAGGTTCCTCACCTGCTTCACTGAGGGGCCCAGTGGGTGCTCCTGGCCCCTGGCCCTGGGCTGACAGGGCTTCTCCATGGCTGCTGCCCTCTGTCCTCCTGCCTGGTCCTGAGCAGCCTGTGCCCGGGGCTCTGCTGCACGCAGCCCAGCCTTCTCGCCCCCTGGTGCTGCCCCTCTGTTTCCAGAACCTTCTGGCTCTTGAGTCTGGTGTGGCCTCTCGTGCCCTGTGACACCCTCCCCTGGCTTCCCCACACGTCCCTGTGTGGGCCCCAAGCTCTCTGCCTTGCCAGGGGCTCTCTCATGGGCAGGCTTGGCTTCCGGCTCTGGAGCTGGCCGGGTGAGGCACGAAGGGGCAGATGCCACACCAGCGAGAGTGTGTGCTGCGGGTGGGCGGCCCCCTGCGTCCCGGGCCTGCTGGGCCAGGGACCCTGCTGGGCTCCCGCATGGTGTGGGACGACAGGCTGCGTCCCTGGGCTGGGGACCCCCTCCCGTGGCTCTGCCGGCTCGGCTCCCGGTGCCCACTGCTGCATTGTCCTGTGAAGCACCGAGCAGGGCCTCTGCAGGCGCGGGGCAAGCGCCCAAGGCCTCCTCTGGCCCAGCAGGCATGGGCACCCCTGTTGGGGGCCGCTGCCCAGCCCTCTCCCCCCAGACGCCCCCCTCTGCAGTTCGGCTCTTGTGCTTGGAGGACTCGCCGGGGGTCAAGAAACGGTGCCCGCCAGGTTCTGGGGGCCAAGTCTCTCCCAGGAGCCCATTTCCTGTGGCAGCACAATGGTGAGCCGACTGCACTCTGTGTTCCTCTGCACCCTTCCACTCTGCCCCAGGACCGTCCTCGGGGTCCCCGACGCCCCCCAGCAGTGCTGTCCTCTTCTCAGGGTCCTGGGCACTCCCGGGTGGTGGTGGTGCCCTCCTGTCCTCGGGGTCCCTGGAGCTCCCTGTAGGTGTCTTCCTGTCCTCGGGGTCCCTGGAGCTCCCTGGAGGTGCCCTCCTGTCCTCGGGGTCCCTGGAGCTCTCCGTAGGTGCCCTCCTGTCCTCGGGGTCCCTGGAGCTCCCTGTAGGTGCCCTCCTGTCCTCGGGGTCCCTGGAGCTCTCCGTAGGTGCCCTCCTGTCCTCGGGGTCCCTGGAGCTCCCTGTAGGTGCCCTCCTGTCCTTGGGGTCCCTGGAGCTCTCCACAGGTGTCTTCCTGTCCTCGGGGTCCCTGGAGCTCCCTGGAGGTGTCTTCCTGTCCTCGGGGTCCCTGGAGCTCCCTGGAGGTGCCCTCCTGTCCTCGGGGTCCCTGGAGCTCCACTTAGGTGTCTTCCTGTCCTCAGGGTCCCTGGAGCTCTCCGTAGGTGTCTTCCTGTCCTCGGGGTCCCTGGAGCTCTCCATAGGTGTCTTCCTGTCCTCGGGGTCCCTGGAGCTCCCTGGAGGTGCCCTCCTGTCCTCGGGGTCCCTGGAGCTCCCTGGAGGTGCCCTCCTGTCCTCGGGGTCCCTGGAGCTCCCTGGAGGTGCCCTCCTGTCCTCGGGGTCCCTGGAGCTCCCTGGAGGTGCCCTCCTGTCCTCGGGGTCCCTGGAGCTCCCTGGAGGTGTCTTCCTGTCCTCGGGGTCCCTGGAGCTCCCTGGAGGTGTCTTCCTGTCCTCGGGGTCCCTGGAGCTCCCTGTAGGTGCCCTCCTGTCCTCGGGGTCCCTGGAGCTCCCTGTAGGTGCCCTCCTATCCTCAGGGACCCAGGCGTCCCCTGGTGGTGCCCTCCTGTCCCCTGTAGGACTTGGGACCTTCCCTCCAGGTGCTGTGGCCCTGCAGGCTCTGCCACCGGGCTTGGGTGGCTCATCTAACAGGGCCAGGCTCTTCTTGCCCCAATCATAGTGGGCATCTTCCTGGGCAATCCCCGGGGGCGGAGCTGCCTCTGCCTCGGGACCTTTGCTGTCTTCCTGCCCACACAGGACTCTCCTGTCACTCCTGGTGGGACTCTCAGGTCCTCTGAAATCCTGGGCAGGGGCTGCCACGGCGCCTCCCTCCCTGGAACCCGGTCCCTGCTGGCTGCCAGAGGTGGAGCAGGTGCTGTGTCCTGGAGGGCTTTTCCAAGCGCATGTGGAAGAACCTGGTGGGGCGCCGTGGTCAGGGTGGTTAGGTGGGGAAGGCCGCTGGCAGCTGAGCTCAGGAGCACCCTGTCCTGAAGCAGTTCTGGGGTTCCTGCCCTCACTGGCGCTCACAGGGCTGTGTGGGCTCCCCTTCCCAGCAGGGGCACCTTGTGGCGAGTTGGCCGTCAGGACCGTCAGGAGCGGCTGTTGGTCCCCAGGACCCACGGGGGCAGTGACCCTCGGGGATTCTGGGGATCCTTGCTTAGAGGTCCTGCAGGAGGGGCTCAGCCCCCCTGAGGCCAGGCCAGCCTCCCTGTCCTCAGTGGCAGGGGGAAGCACTGCCCCTGCATTGGCACCGGCAATGTGCCCTCCTGAAGCCGGGGGCCGCCTGTCCCCGCCCGGCCACGTGCTTTGCAGAGGCCCTGGAGGGGCTGGCATTTCGTGGACAACTGGAAGCCGCACGGTGATGGGTGGAGACTCCAGGGCAGGCTGTGCTCGCCGTGCAGCCTGGACTCTGGGAGCGGCCAGCGGGGGGATCTGAGCTGCTGGCCCCTGCTGTGGGAGGTGCCTCTGGGTGGCGAAGAGGGGCTCTCTGTCTGAGGCTGGGAGCGAGCTTTCTGCTTCGTCCTCAGAACTGCACACGGTCATGATGACATCAGGGACCTCCCCTGCGCCCTCCTCTTTTAGCCCCCAGGGGTGGCCTGCTAGCCCCTCTGCTGTCAGCCCCACTGTCTTGTCCCCTTCAGCTGGCCCAGCCCCCCTGGGGCTGGCTGGTCTGAATGGGGGTGACAGGGGCATGTGGTCAGGCAGGGCTTCCCGGGAGGCCCAGGCAGAATCCTGCTGGGGGATGCCCTCGGTGGGGTTCAGAGCCAGGTGGCTGTCCCTGGGAGCGGCCACCTGGGTCATGGAGGACTTTGAGGGCTTTGGTTGTCCTCTGGGCTCCTTGCTCAAGATCCCTATTCCTGGCATTTTGTCCCTGCTGGGGTCTGTGTCCTCCGGGTCCGAGGACATGCTGATGTCTCTCCTGGGCCAACGCCTGGACTCCAAGTGACTGACTTTTGCACAGTGAGACAGCCAGCTCCGGGGGCTGCAGACCACCGTGGCTATGCTGAGGGCCGGCAGGGGCTCGGCCGTGCAGGCCAGAAAGCGGGCAGGGGGTGTCCTGGTACAGCTGATGGCCATGGTGGTGGTGTGGAGCACCCGCAGCTCCGGCCTGTGCGTCTTCTTCTGCAGGCTCCTCCGCCCCTCCCTGTGGAGGGGCAGCAGGCTGGCCTCTGAGCGGAGGCAGCTGCTCTGCGCAAACCTCTCTCGCAGCTGGTACAGGATGGTGCTCCTGCCCCCAGTCCTTGGCAGGAGGCCCCGGGCGGCCCCAGGCTGCCGGCCAGGGGGCTGCGCTCCTGCCTCCTTCTCCTTCTTCTCCTTCTCCTCCGCAGCCAGGAACTTCCTCAGGATGCTCTTCACGGTGCCCTTCCCACCAGGGGGGCCCCAGCGGGGCTTCTCCCCAGCCAGGCGCCTCTGGCCCGGGCAGCTGGCCCCCGCCTGGGTCTTCTCCAGCAGTTTGTTGATGGTAGCACTCACAAGGCTCCTGCTGGGACCCTGCTTGTCCCTGGAGATGAGCCTGCCCACCTCCCTGGTCCTCTTGAGGTGGTGCTCCCGGCCCGTGCCCATGAACTTGGCCTGTAGGAGCTGGAAGCGGGTGGGCCTCCGGCCGGCCTCCTGAGACGGAGGCAAGCAGCCCCCCGCGTGCCCTGGGTCTGCTGCCGCCGGGGGCCCACCTGCGCGGTCTGTGACGTACATCAGGAGGCTGCCAAGGAGGGCGCGGGCCCCCTCGTCGCACGTGCGGCTGATCTTCCTCCTCAGGACGTGTGCATCCATGGACGTGTGGCCACCACCGCTCCTGCTGCGCTCAGGCCTGCGGGGAGAAAACTGGTGGTGACCCATTTTATCAGCACTGTCCAGCTTATCTGGAGGACACCGATGGGGAGGCCCACACCCCGAGGGCCTGGCCCAGCAGGAAGAGCTCGGGGTGGGCCGAGGCCGTCCCTGGGTCCTCTCTGGGGTGTCAAGGATGCCCGTGGCTTTTCTTGGCCACAGTCTCCTGTTAATTAGCACTGACTTCTAAGTCTCCTGCTCTGAGGGCTGTGGGAATTCCACACTCATCAACTTCTCCAACACAGTTTGGAAAAACCACTTTGCATATGTAAGGTACTTTTAAATAAAAAAGGTTATATTTTGCTTTTATAAATAGGCCAAAAAAATCAAGTATAAAAATTTATGTTATCTGTGCACACATCTAGCTTTAAATAGGAAAGACGACACCAATGCTGCGTACCTCCTACGTGATCCTGAGTTGCAAGTGTGGAGGACCCGATGGCAGTTACAGCCCCGAGCCTCGGTGGAAGAGAGCCCCCGATGGATGCCCCCACGGGCTCCTGGTAGAATGAGTCGCTCTGGTGGACATGTGTGCCCCAGAGTGGTCACAGTGTGGAGGTCAGAGGGCTCCCAGAGAAGCCCCCAGGCTGGAGGGGCCTGCAGGTGAGCTTTGGCACCCACCGCCCCACACCCAGCTGGCTGCAGAGCTGGCTCTTCACAACTCCGCGGCAGCCCCGGACAGGCAGGTCCAGGGCGTAGGCACTGCGGCCACTCCTGCTGGCTGTGCCTTTTAGGGAGACGACCAGAGGCTCAGAACAAGGGTTCCAGTCCTGCGTAAGGGTCTCCACGGCACCACCCCAATATTAAAGAGCTGAGACGGCCCTGGTGCCTGACACTAGCGCTGCCCAGGGGCCCGGCCATACTCGCTCGCAGCAGTGAGCAGCAGAGACTTTGGCCCTGCTGAGACAGACTGCAGAGAAACGTGCAGATTGACAGATTTCACCTTTCTGCTGTTTGTGGAAGCCACAAACAACATCTTTTTAAGAACCTGTTCTGGAGCCAGCCCTGGTGTGACAGGGGAGCGGCCTCGTCCCCTGCTCACCTTTGGACGAGCACATGTGGCTGCAGAGACATGGCCCTGAGACCACCCCGTACTGAGGCAGGAGCTCAACGTGGAGCAGAGGGCCCCAGGCTCCCTGACCTGGAGGGGCCAGGCACCAGAGCACAGGCCGGCCTTGGAAGCACAGCCTTTCTTTTTTCTTTTGAGACAAAGACTTTGCCATGTTGCTGGCCAGGAACTGACTTAGGGTCCTCCTGCCTCAGCCTCCTGAGTAGCTGGGCTGTAGGTGACGAGACCACCTCCAGCTCCTGAGGTGTCCAGTGCCACCACAGGCCCGAGCAAGCAACAGGGCCAGCCCACCACAGTCTGGGCCTCAGTAACTGTGAGCCAAAGTGCACTGTCTTCTACACAGCCGTCCCTCAACGCTGTTTGTCACAGTGAGGCGACGCAGGCAGGCGACGCGAGGAGTGGAGCGGCCACAGCCACAGTGCTGCCACCAAGCCCCTGACAGAGCCGTCGCGGCGCGTCCCATCTCCCCAGGCCTCAGACGGCCATGTGTCTGCAGGGATGCGACCTAGTGAGAGCTCCAGCCTGAATACACAGCAGCCACGTGCCGCGGCTCCGTGACCACAGCGCAGAGGTGACCGCACCCAGGGGGCAGATACCCCCGGACTGGCCCTCGACTGCCCTGGTCATCATCCTGGGTGAGACAGAGGAGCGCAGGCCTCGGGGTGGCTGTGGATAGCTGGTGTCCTGCTTGTGCTTTGCGGGACCTGCTGGCCATGAGCAGGCTGTCGGAGAGGCCGCTCCCCACGGGAGCTCTGTGGGCACATCCCTCCCACATGGTGGGGTCCCTGGGGGGCTGCTCTGGGGGGAGGCCACCATCCACTCGAGGAGGTGGCCTTGCCGGGCATCACCAGAGAGCCATCTCGGGCTCCCTGACCCAGGAAGGTGTTCGGCTGCTGCCCCGGGCCCCCCGCCAGTCTCCCAAAGGCAGAGGACCTCAGGTCTCGGTGTCGGGCAGTGGTCTCTCAGGGTGTGCACAGCTGCTTTGGCTGAGGCCCCCATGCCATCTCTGCAGGAGACAGTGCTGTGGTCTGTGGCACCCTTGGTAGTGGGCTGGCTCGAGGGTCAGCCATGTCTCTGCATTTCCCAGGCTACAGCGGAGACATTGCAGCCTCTAACTGGTGGCCATTTAGGCTCGGCACCTTGGGGTGGCCCCTGGCAGCTGCTCAGCTCTGTCTTTGGCACACCCAGGCACCGGAACCCAGCTCCCCAGAGTCCTCCTCATGTTTTCCCTGCCTCGCTGAGCGGCACCTCCAGCCCCGGGCACACAGGTGGTAGCTACGACCACTCCGTCCCCAGGGAACACGCCCTCTTGGCTGCCCCAGCTGAGCTCTGCCGCACCAGCAGCGAGTAGTGTTCTCCCTCCAGAGTCACGGGTCCTCCTGGCCCTCAGTGCACTCACCCACCAGCCCTCCCAGGGCTCTTGCCCCCTGCACCGGGTCCTGCTGTCTGGCTGCTTCCCTCTGCCCCTTCCTTTCTTCCACAGGAGCCGTCACAGTGAGGGAAGGCTGACTAGCCCAGCGCTCTGAGAGACGTGACCTGGCCCCGGGTCTGTCCTTCACACACTGGCCACGCGCACCTTCTCCAAGGCTCTGGTTTCTCAGGACAGCCTCTGTCTCCACCCTGGGTGTGTACAGAGGACCCCGCTCAGGGCGTGTCTGTGGCTCTGAAGCCCACACCTTCCAGCCAGGCGCTGTGTGGGCTCGGGGTACCGTCGCCCCTGGGCCGTGGGCCTGAGAACCTCCCACGGGGAGCAGCCAGAGCCAGCCCTCAGCCAAGGGCCCCAGGCTGGGCCACACGTCGTCCTGGGAGGGCTTCCAGGAGCCACAAGCCGGCGGAGGTGGGCGGGAGGGCCTCGCTTCCCGGACAGCTGCGGGCAGCCTCACCTGGTGGCAGGAGACCCCAGGATTGAAGCCCTCAGGGAGTGTGCGGCCACACAGTGCTGGCCTGCGGGGTGGCTGGGCTATTTCAAGCATCTTGCTGACTTCTCAGGTTGAGTCCTTAGGGTAACAGCCAGGCTGACAGCACACTGTGGGGACATTCTGGTGGCCTGAGTCAGGGCCCTGAGGCCCAGCCAGGCAGGTTGATGATCTGCCCCTCCTGAGTTCCTCTCTGATGAGGCAGCTGTGCCCTCCCACCTGCGCCCCAGAAGCAGGGCTGGGCTGCACGCGGAGGCCCAGGCGCGGCGCCTCTCCCACACGCCCATCCACCGGCACCCGACTGCACCCCTCTGTGGTGGAGTGAGCGCCACTTGTTTGGACTGGACTTGATGAGTGTCCTTTTTGGCCATGGGAGTCATGTGGCTCTGAGGCTGCGTGGCCTTTGACCGAGGCCATCTAGGACAGTGGTAAAGTCAGCCGGGCTCTGCCTAGCCGCCAGCCCCCATAGAGCAGACAGGTGGCTCCCCTCCGGCTGTCAGCCCAACTCCCCCGGGGGGCACAGCAGCAGGTGTCCTTGGTCAGCCCGGGGGGAGCTCCAGAAAGTTCCGAGAGACGGCGGGTCAGGTGCTGTGCTGAGATTTATGGACAGGGATTCGGGGATTAGGCCAGTGCCTTGAGTTCTTTTCTGGTGAGCAGGCCAGGCCTCGTGCCTGTCAAGGTACGTCACCCCAGGCCCCGCGGCAGGAGGACGGTCATTCACAGAGGCGTAAGATGGTGCTGTCGGCCGTGACGACCCCCTTAGTGAGTTGCTCATGCTTAACGACTGTTACTGGCCCAGAGACTCCTTCCTGTGGTCTCCACTAACCTGTGCTCTGGCCACCCACACCACTGCTGGGCAGGGCTCCTTCCCCTGCAGGCCACCTCCCTGGTCCACAGGCCCAGCTCCTGCCCACACCTTCTGGTGACCAGCAGCTGATGGCCGTCCATGGACTCCTTGAGCCCAGCTCATCCCCAGGGCCTCTGTACCAGTCCCTCCACCTCAGCACATCTGCCCCTTCAGGCCACGGCTCCCATGTCCTCTCCTGGGGGGTTGCAGAGCCTACGACCATGGCTGATCTCTAGCACATGACTGGGTGGCCACGGTCACAACACCAGCCACTTCCTGAGACTGCTGTGATTTCAAAGGAGTGAAACTGCATCTCTTGGGGCCACTAGAGTGCAGGCTGCAGGTGGGCAGGGGCGTGTCTCCTTCTCCAGGTCACCCCAGGGCCCACGCATGTCTGGCCAGAGCAGTAGATGCCTGGGGACGGGGAACCAGCCCTCCTTGGATGCCTGGCTGCAAACAGGCCACCCTTCCCACCCTCTGCCCTGCCTCTCCCTCGACCTCCCTGCTCCTGTGGCCTGCACTGGAACACTCCAGAGCCCTTACTGGAGGGTGGGACAGCTCGTGAGGCCCACAGCTGCCCACAGGCTCCTTGCCCCGCAGTGGCCAGCAGACAGCCTGAGCCTGTTCACCACGTTCCTTAGGCACACGGGCCAGCTGCAGACCAGCCAGGATGGACGGAACCCACCCCTGCAGGTCGACATAAACATGGCATACCACGACGTTCCTGATTTAGGCAGCTCCGGCTGGCGGGAGAGGGCGTCTAATACAAGAGGACTGAGAAGCCACCCTTGGACACGCCCAGCTCCGCACACCCACCCAAGGTGCCATCAGCTTCCACCAGTCTGTGGTCCCCACTACGGACTGTCCCGCACCAGGGTCCTGACTTCCCCTCCGGCTGTCAACGGCCATGCTGGGGCCTCTAGAGCCTGACCACCCCCCCCCCCCCCAGGGAGCAGCCGTCTGCCTCGTCCCCTCAGGTCTCAGGGGAGCTTGGGGCAGGCTCTGCATGGCCCCAGGCCTCCTCAGAGGCTCTGCACACACCTTCCACTGCAGCACACCACGGTGTCCTCAGGCCACTCAGGTGTACCCTGGCTCCCATGACAGGCCACCTTGCTGCCACTGCCTGTCCCTCCCAGGACGAGCTGTGGGGCGGCTCTCTGCCCACATGCACTGCCTCTCCCCATCTGTGGGGACCAAAGTTGTCCTGCCCTACTGTCTGCTCATCTGTCCCTCCGTCCTGTCCTGGCACATCTGCCCTTGCACTGTCCATATAATGGTGTCCATGCCCCTTCCTAAAGCTGTGAACTCAGAGGCAGAGGGCAGCTTCATCTCACCTGGAGGCAGTGACCCCGTGTTTGCTCTCTGGGCTGCCTCCTCCCGCTGTGCCCCCAGCAGCCACGCAGGCCTCTCTGCTCTACCCTGGCTCACTGCCCCTCAGCTCCCGCCCGGGGCAGGAACCGCCTCTGCCTTCCTCCACAGCCTCTCCCTTGGACACTGACTGACTCCCAGCTTTCCCTGGGCTCCCCTGGGTCCTCCCTGGTCACTCTGGAGGGACAGTGTCGCCTCTGGGGCTGCCCCACTCTCTCTACATGGTCCCGTTTGGTCAGCTCAGCTTTGGACAGTTTCAGTGCCCCGTTGGGTCTTGACAGAACGCGCCCAATGGGTGTCCCCCAAGGACTGTCCCCCCTCTAGCACCGTCCACAGATCAACACCCACTGGCCTCCAAGCCCTGTCCTCTCCTTAGGGACCCACTGGCAGGTTCCCACTGAGCATCTGCCAAGTTCTTCCAAAAGGAGAGGGGATCCCTGGCTGTGGGGTGCTCACCTGTGGTCCCCGCAACTCAGGGGGCTGAGGCCGGAGAAGTGCAAGTTCAAAGGCAGCCTCGGCAATTTAGCAAGGCCCTAAGTAATTTTGTAAGACCTGACTCAAAGCAAAGAATAAAAAGGGCTGGAGATATGGCTCAGTGGTTAAGCACCTCTGGGTTCAAATCCCAGTACAAAAAAGGAAAAACAGAGGTGATCTAGGCTTATTAGTTATTTTTATAAATAACACAGTTTTTAAATGGATTGGCTTTGTTTTGGGGGGTTTTCCTGGTGCTGGGGGAGAACCTAGGGCCTGTGTATGCTAGGCACCTGCTACACCACTGAGTCACACCCACCTCCGGTCAGATTGGTTTTAAACAAGGTTCCCAATATTTTACAAGTAAATCTGAAACTAGATCTGTGACTAAGGGACATCTAATCCATGAGATAAAGTGCTTTCTAAAAGCCAGGACGATGGGGCAGAGTTGGGATCCTGGGTGAGTGGCTGTGAGGGGCACAGCCGCTCCACCTGGTGTTGGTCAGAGTGTGAGTGCACTCTAGAGAGACCTTCAAGTACAGCCAGGTGACAGCTGTCTGTTACCTGTGATTGCTGTAGCTAGGTGTCTGACAGCTGCACCTGCTGTTCAGGCAACCTGCAGGTCCACTTCCTTAAGGACATCACGCTGAAGACTGGCACCCCAGGCTCTGGCACCTGCGCCCATGTGCGCGGCACCCTGAGTGGCAGAGGGTGTCTGCTCAGCTGGGGAGAGTCTGCAGCCCTGGTTTTGGCCCCTCCGACATGCACAGGAGATGGGAGGGAGGGTCGGGGCAGCCAGAGCTGCATGGCGAACCTGACATGAGCCAGGAGAGGGCAGGCAGGACAGCTGGCCACTGCATCACATGCATCGAGACGCATCAGACTGTGTCCCCTGCAGAGAGCACCCAGGGCTGTGCCAGCACACTCCTGGCTGGAGAGGACTTCTGGTGACGGTCCAGCACTGCACCACCTCCACCAAAACCCTGCTGTGTTCACTGGTTTCCAGTGAGCCACGGGACACAGGGTGTGTGGCTTATCCTCAAATGGTTCAGAAAAAGTGCACGTGTGTCTGCACGGTGCTGGCTTGTGTCTGTGCCTCAGTGTGTCCACATGCACATCTGTGGGTCTGCCTCCTGTGGCTGAGGGTATGTCTGTGTGTCTGCATGCATTGTGTGTGTCTGTGTCTGCATCTGTGTCTGCATGTGTCTCTGTGTGTGCCTGCAAGTGTGTGTGTCTGCATGCATCTGTGTGTCTGCATCTGCATGTCTATGAATGTCTGTGTGTCTGTGTCTCTGTGTGTGTCTGCATGAGTCTGTGTGTCTGCGTCTGCATGTCTATGAATGTCTGTGTGTCTGCATGAGTCTGTGTGTCTATATGTGTCTGTGTGTGCATGTGTCTGCGTATCTGTGCATGTGTCTCTGTGTCTGTTTTTATACGTCTGCATGTGTCTATGCATGTCTGTGTGTCTGCATGAGTCTGTGTGTCTCTGTGTCTGTGTCTGCATGTGTCTATGCATTTCTGTGTGTCTGAGTCTGCGTGTCTGTGTGTCTGCATGTCTGTGCCTGTGTCTGTGTGTTTGCACGTCTGTCTGCGCGTCTGTGTGTCTGCGCGCCTGTCTGTCTGTGCGAATCTGTGAGTCTGTGTGTCTGTGCCTATGTCTGTGTGTGCCTGTGTCTGTGTGTGTCTGCATGTTTGTGTGTGTCTCTGTGTGTCCATATGTGTCTGTGCGTGTATCTGTGTGTGTCTGTGCGTGTGTCTGCGTGTCTCTGTGTGAACACACAGGTGTGGGGAGAGAGAAGACCGTGGCAGGTGTGGGCAGTGTGGAGCTGGATGGGGTACCTGGGAGTCTGCTCGCTCTTCTTCAGACTTCTCTGTCTGTTGGAAAGCGCTTCATTAAAATGGAAGAGGAAGATGGTGAAGACACAGTGTCACGTGTCCCAAGGAAGGTGCTGGCAGGGACTCCCTGGCCCATGCTGGGGGGGGATCTGTGGGCTGGACACGCTCCTCCTGGCCCACCAGGCCTTGCTGAAAAGCCCCAGGTAAGAGCAGGTGGGTGGGGTGGCTCAGGCGCGAAGTGCTGCTGTGGTCCTGCGTCCTGTCTGTGCTGTGCTAAGCCGTGAGACCGTGGGGGCCAGCTGACCTTGAGCTGGTTTCCCACCACAGCCCAACCTGGAGCATGGGGTGCAGCCTGGGAGGGGGGCTCTGGGCATAGCCCTGCCAGGGGAAGGAAGGGGCTGAAGCTCCCTTCATGGGCTGCTTCGCTCTGGCCAGAGCCTGGAACCTGAGTCCTGGCTCTGTTGCCCAGGGGCTGCACAAGAGTCCACTAGTCCTCACCTCCAGGGATGAAGCCCTGATGAGTGGCCATGCCCCCCAGCAGAGCGCGGCTCAGGAAGGCAGGCATGCTCACAGCTGACTCACTGCTGCTGTCCAGGGCTGCAGTGCCGGGGCCTCTGCGGAACAGCAGGGGGTTCTGCCCACTGCTGCACCAGGACCTTTTTCTTCGTTTTTGATTTGGGTTTTTGTACTGGGGATTGGACCCAGGGGTGGACCACCTCGTCCTCCTGCCTCAGCCTCCCTGGTGGCCAGGGTCGCAGACATGGCCACGCACTGGCGCAGCAGTGTCCTTTTCAGAGTCTAGTCTTGTCAGCCTCCCCTCTGAGGGGCCTGTCCCCTCCAGATCTGTCCCTCTGCCTGTCAGAAGGGGCTGACAGTGTCTGCCACACCTACCTCCGATCTGGCTTTCAGATATCGAACCCTTGGAAAAAATCATTTTAAATACAAATGAAGAGTCTCTTAGCCAAAGAGTCTGAGTACATGATGAAGTTCCAACTCCTGTCCCCCTGATGGGCCCTCTCACCTGCTCAGTCTCAGCATGGGCCAGGCCATGTGTGGCCTGAGGACAGAGATGGCTGCCAGAGTCCAGGTCTCTCCTGAGGGACATCTTTCCCAGTAACCTCAGCCCTCTCTGTCCCTAGTCCCAGCTTCTGCTCATCCCCATGTCCCCCCGTCCTGGATTTGGGTGAGAACGGTCACATTCAGGACCCACTCCTGCCTGAGAGTCATCCCACACTGCCATTAGGAGGAAAGGCATTGACCCCCAGGCACCCAGTGCATGGGTGGGGCTCCCCGGGCACAAGTGCTGCTGGCATGGCACGCAGTGTTCCTCATGTGCCTTGGAGAAACTGAGAGATCATCACCTGAACCGCGAGCCACCACTTCGGAAATACCAGAGGAAAGCCACGTCCCAGGATGAACAGGGCCTTGCTGTGCTGAGGGCAGATAGCACTTTGTTTTCCCAGGAAACGGGAGCAACGTTAGAAAAGCCACAAAGGACAGACTTTAGGAGTGCTCTTTAGGAAGTGGAAACGCGGAAGCTCCAACAAAGGTTGAGCACATAAATGAGGACACTCGGGCTGGGGATGTGGCTCAAGCGGTAGCGCGGTCGCCTGGCATGTGTGCAGCCCAGGTTCGATCCGCAGCAGCACCACATACAAACAGGGATGTTGTGTCGGCCGAAAACTAAAGAGTAAATATTAAAATTTCTTTAAAAAAAATAAATAGGGCTGGGGATGTGGCTTAAGCGGTAACGTGCTCGCCTGGCATGCGTGCGGCCCAGGTTCGATCCTCAGCACCACATACAAACAAAGATGTTGTGTCCACCGAAAACTAAAAAATAAATATTAAAAAATAAATAAATAAATAAATAAATAAATGAGGACACTCGCATCACGGAGACGGAGGTGAATGGAGGAGACGCAGGTACAGAGAAAGTAGGCAGGAGGCAGAGATGACAGGCAGGTCATAGAGAGATGATTGACAGGTGGTAGGTAAATACTGGTACAGACAGAGGTAGAGAGGTGATTGACAGGTGGTAGGTAGACACAGGTACAGACAGAGGTAGAGAGATGATTGACAGGTGGTAGGTAAATACTGGTACAGACAGAGGTAGAGAGGTGATTGACAGGTGGTAGGTAGATACAGGTTAGACAGAGGTAGAGAGATGATTGACAGGTGGTAGGTAGATACAGGTACAGACAGAGGTAGAGAGATGATTGACAGGTGGTAGGTAGATACAGGTACAGACAGAGGTAGAGAGATGATTGACAGGTGGTAGGTAGATACAGGTCAGACAGAGGTAGAGAGATGATTGACAGGATGTAGATAGATACTGGTACAGACAGAGGTAGAGAGATGATTGACAGGTGGTAGGTAGATACAGGTACAGACAGAGGTAGAGAGATGATTGACAGGTGGTAGGTAGATACTGGTACAGACAGAGGTAGAGAGATGATTGACAGGTGGTAGGTAGATACAGGTCAGACAGAGGTAGAGAGATGATTGACAGGTGGTAGGTAGATACTGGTACAGACAGAGGTAGAGAGATGATTGACAGGTGGTAGGTAGATACAGGTCAGACAGAGGTAGAGAGACGGGAGGCAGGGCGTAGATGATTGATACAGGTACAGAGGCAGACAGATGGGAGGTAGGTATGTAGAAGATGATCAATAGGTAATAGGTATAGGTAGTTTTGGACAGATGACAGGTAGATAGGAGGTAGATAGGTAATTGAAAGACGATAGGTAAACAGGATAAGAAACTTAGGAAATATTAAAATAAACTCAAGGGCTGGGGTTGTGGCTCCGTGGTAGAGCGCTTGTCTCATATGTGTGAGGCCCTCGGTTTGATTCTCAGTGCCTCATATAAATAAATGAATAAAATAAAGGTCCATCAACATCTAAAAAAGAAAAACTCAGTTTAGCTGGGTGAGGTGGCACACGCCTGTGATCTCAGCAGCCTGGGAGGCTGAGGCAGGAGGATCAGGAGTTCAAAGCCAGCCTCAGCAACTTAGTGAGGACCTAAGCAACTTTGGGAGACCCTGTCTCTAAATAAAATACAAAAAAGTGGGCTGGGGATGTAGCTCCGTGGTAGAGCACTTGCCTCACACATGTGAGACACTGGGTTCAATGCTCAGCACCACATAAAAATAAACAAATAAAGATACTGTGTCCATCTACAACTAAAAAATATGAAAAAATAATAATAAGAGCTGGAGTTGTGGCTCAGAGGTGGAGCGCTTGCCTTGCACGTGTAAGGCACTGGGTTCGATTCTCAGCACCCATATGCATGAATGGATAAAATAAAGGTCCATGAACAACTAAAAGAAAATTAAAAAAATAATAAAATAAAGTACTGGGGATGTGGCTCAGTTGTTAAATGCCCCTGGGTTCCACCCCTGGTGTAGAAGGGAAAAAAATAACCCAACAACCTCTCAGCTTAGCAGGGTCTCTGGTGCCTGCCTGTAATCCCAGATATGCAGGAGTAAGGCAGGAGGATGGCGAGTTCAAGGCCAGCCTGACAACTTAGTGAGACTCTGTCTCAAAATAAAATATGTGGCTCAGAGGTGGAGCGCTTGCCTCGCACATGGAGTCACTGGGTCACACTTCAGCACCACATGAAAAGGAAACAAGTAAAATAAAGATATTGTGTCCGTCTAAAAAGTTAGTGGAAAACCCAGAGCAAACTGTCATGCCTGGTGCACGCCCGTCGTGGAGAGAGACCACGCGTGCTATTGGGCAGGCACAGGGACCCAAGCAGCCTCCCACTTGCCCGTCAGCAGCAGCCGGCCTGCAGCCAGCTGTGTGCACCTCTTGCCTTATAATAAAAACCAAGCCAGTGAGCGCTCAGTTTCTAAAAATTGGGAAGACACGGTACGCACCTCCCTGCTGTCTGTGGCTTTACGTCTCAAGGTCTGCATTTACTCCTTAAAGGAGGACGACACTGGAAAAACGTGCTGTGGTGTTTGAGGATCTTATCTAGCCTAACATTCCAACGTGGGATCAGCTTTTAAGCAGACTGCTTTCTGACCTCACCACAGGTTGGTCTCCCTTGTGCGCCCTCGTCCTGACAGCTGTCCTCTGCTGGAGGTGAGGGGGAAGGCCCCTGTAGAGGCGAGACCTGCCTTTCTGACTGACTGAAAGCACACCAGTCCCAGCCCCCATTCAGAAACAGCCTGTGCAGACAGGGCTGCTGCCCAGTGTGGTCTCACAGGCTCCTTGACCACGCCTATGCTCCTCTGGGATGTGCGAGCCGGGCCACTGCTGAGAAGCCACCCCAGCCCTAGTAGGGCCCTCCACCAGGGCGCAGGGAGGGCCAGATGCCTGGAGCCAGATGCAACTCCAGGAAGCCCTGTAGCCCCCTGAGCCTGGGAGGCGGGGCCCTCACCAGTAGCCACTGTCCAGATGTCTGCTGGACATACAGCCTGGGGACACCACGTACTGTCCAAACTACCCACAGAAGGAGACAGTGCCCACAGCCCAGGTTGCCCTCTGGGCTTGGCCACCTTCCTGCACGGCGAGCTCCCCGCCCTGGTGCTCTGCAGCGCGGTCGGCACCCTGGCCGGTGCGCACCCCGAGGGGCAGCTCTCCTCAGAGACAAGCGCCTCAAGCCAAGGACAGCACGGCCACCAAGACAGGCCCGGCCAAGGGCCGAGCTCAGCCCACCACCGAGCGCTGCTCTACTCACACCTGATGCTGCTTGGAGAAAGTCACATCCAGGGTCACCTCAGCAACAGGAGCAAGTGTCCCCTCAGGCCCCAGCAGTGCCCGGCGACCCCCCAGGGAGCAGGGCTGCAGGGGCTGGGGACCTTCTGTGGGAAGCCTGGCAGGCAGACCCACCGAGGGCACTGCTCCCTGGCCCTCTCGGCCACGTGTTCCCAGAGGCACTGACCTCAGAGGCCCAGTGCGGCTACGCACTTGGCTGGGGAGGTGAGGCAAGAGCTTCTGCCACCAGAAGGCGCCCAGAGCCCGGAGGCCCCACCGTGAGGACACGGAGCCTCTGTCTGCCTGGGGAGGTGACTCTCCAGGAGCCTGAGGTGGTGCAGGTGTGCAGCCATCAAACAAGTGTCCAGCAGTAGAAAGGAAAAGCTGTTCTCAGATGGAGCACCACTGCATACACTGTGTTGGCATGAGGGAGCAGACGGTACTGTCTGGGCAGCAGAATAAACACCAGCTGTCCAGGGCACGCAGGGGACACTGTATTGGAGGTGCCCGTGCAGCAGGCTGAGCCACATCAGCAGTGCTCTGGGTGAGCAGGGTGTGGGAGCCACCTCCAGATGGGCAACATGTGGCAGGTGGCAGGTGGACACTGTAGCTGCAGGGGAAGCAGGTGTGGGCCACCCTCCCGCTGGGGGGCTACTTGCTGCTGGGCCCGGGAGGCAGTGGCAGAAGGGTTACTTGTCCTCCGTGGACAGGCGGTGCAGGGCGGCGCCCACGCTCTCCAGCCTGGGCTTGTGCTCCAGCTCCTGGTACAAGCCCCTGGGCACCGCGTCCAGCCCGTGCAGCAGTCCGAACAGGCAGCCGGCGATGGCCCCGGTGGCCCCACTTTCACCTGGAAGGGCACACGCAGGTGTGTCACTACCCAGGCCCTGCTCCTCCCAGGGCCCTCCTTCAGGAGTGGACAAGGTTCTGGTCCCACACAGAGCTTTCTGCTCTGGCCACCCCCATCACAGAGAGGTGCATTTGCCATGAGGCTGGGTTGGGGGGACCACAGGGGCAAGGACCCCTTGAGGTGGGCCCCTGTGGGCCACTTCCTCTCTGGCTCTGCCGGATGCCCTGGCCCAAGCTGGCCCCCTCGGCCTTGCCTGGCACCGCAGCACTCCTCCCCCTTCACCCACCCCCAGCTGCCCACTCTGGTGCTGCAGACACGAGCCCAGAGGACACTCGGCCTGCACTCAGTCCCCGGGCAGCAGTGGTTCCTTCTGTCTGCACAGCGGCTCAGCCCAGCCCTCAGGGCTCTGCGGGCGACTCTCGCCTGTCCCCACAGCCCCTGCTTCTCCTGGGCTGGGTGCCCAGCTGGGTCCTGGCTCCTCTGGAGCCCACAGGCCAGGCAGCACCGGCTCCTCCGCAGTGGGAGAAAGCGTGCCCAGCCCCAGGGCAACACAGTGAGCGTGGAAGTCCCTGCCAGGACGGGGAGGGGCCCGTGTCTTTCTCCTTGGGGTCACAACACAGTCCCAGGTATGGGTGCTGTCTGGAGAAATGGAGCAAGCTCCTCTGGCCAGGGCCTGACCGCCCAGCGCAGGCCAGGGCTGCACAGAGCTGCAGAGGCACAGGACGGCAGAGCCTCAGGTGGGCCCGAACACAGCCTGCAGCTCTGAAACCAGCAGCAGCAAGAGGGGCCCGACACGCCGGCCATAGCCCTCCTGACAGCGGCCGCCCCAGAGCAGGCGCCTGTGGCCTCTGTTCTTGCCGGTGTGCAGGTGGCAGAGGCCTCCCGAGGGGCCCCACGGTGGGCCCAGTATCTATGGCCTTGGGGCTCCTGCGAAGGCCCAGCCGGGGGCTCACCTCCGTGGAGCATGGCCCGCTGGCACAGCTCCGTCCAGCTGCTGCCTGCCGCGAGGAGGGCGTCGTAGGCTATCATGGGGGCATCGTGGCCTCGCCGTCCCCCTCGGCCTTCCGAGCTCCACTTCTTGTAGGTCTGAAGAGGGCCGTGGTTGGGGCATGAGCACAGGTGGAACCGTCAACGCCTCCCTCCCACCGGCAGCCACCCGCCCACCAGCTGCTGTGCCCTGCTGGGTGCAGCCACCATGAGGTGCGTCCCAGCAGGGGCAGGACTTGCCTTGTCCCTCTCCTCCGCATCATAGTTCTCGGGAAAGGTGGCTTCATTTCCCGAGTCCTCACTGATCTTTCTCTCCTCCAAGTAAAACTGCCACTTAGCTTCAAAGTAGAACCAGTGCTCCTGGTACTCTAGACAGAAGCACAGGTGAGAGGCCACTGGCCGTGGGCAGGAGGAGGGAGCGGCGTGCCCTCCCAGGAGCAGGTGTGTGGACAGGGACTTCCTGCCCTGAGAGCTGGGAACAGGCGGCAGCTGCCGAGCTCCTGAGGGTCCCCTCTCCAGGTTCTGGGCCTGCACCGTGTAGGACTTAGCTAGTGCTGCCTGGGAGCCCTCCGGGAAAACTAGCCCCAGGTGTGTTGGGCAACTTTGGTCAGTTTGGTGAGGAGGACACTGTCTTGGCCAAGACCCCCAGCTGCACACATCAGAGACCACACAGGGCCACTTCTAGAGCTCAGAGGGGCCGCAGGCAGAAGACCCTGAGGCTCTGCCCCTTCCCCTGCTGCTCCAGGCCAGAGCCTGTCTAGCCACCTCAGTCCCCTCCTCGTGGCTGGAGGCCCCCAGGACACCAGCCATGTTGGCCCTTAGGGACTGCTAAGGCTCACGGACACTACTGGGGTGGACACAGACCCTTTGCCTGTCCAGAAATGGGGAGCAGAGCAGAGATGGAGAAACCCCTCCTGCCACCCTCCTGGCCGCAGGACAGGTCCTTGGTCAGCACCTGGGAAGGAACAGCAAACACATGGGCATAGACCAGCAGAGCCCTTCCACCTCCAGCTATAAAGCCAGGGGACATCTCTGGTGAGCCTTGCAGAACTTAGTTCTCTGCAGTGACATTGGGGCCTGTTGGGTTCTTGTCAAAGAAACCATAAATGTCGGGTCAAGCAGGCTTACGGTCAGACCCACAGGCCTGTTTCTGGACCGTCAGTACCCACAAGAAAGAGGTGTCCAAACCACCTGGCTGATCCCTGTGCCCTGGAGCCTCAGGGTGTGGGTGGGCCTGCCGCAGTCTGGCTGGGCACAAAATCACGAGCCACTCACACCTTGTAGATTCAAACAGCAACTCTTCATTCTAGAACTCACCCCGGCACTCTACAATCACGTTCTGGGGAAATCCACCCACTCCACTGGGCTCTGAATCCCAAATACTCTCTGAATCCCGCGAGAACTCAAGGAGTGGGGGCGCCTGAGGCAGCAGGATACGCCCTATTCCCAGCAGGGTACACCTTAAACCTGGAACCGCCCTAAACCCAAGGAGAGGGATACTCCCTAATCCCAGCAGGATACACCCTAAACCTGGATCCGCCCTGGTCCTTGAGCAAGGTCACCTTACATGCAATGTCACTGCAAATGACCTGGGTCATGCCATGCGTCATACCTACTTGGCAATGGCTCTCAGCGTGGACCACTGTCCAGCACACGCAGAAGCCACTCTGGGCAGCAGAGTGGGGGGCACTGCCAGGAAGGGCAGAGGCAGGGCTGCAGGGCCGCACACTGAAAGGGGTCAGCTCGTGCCCACTGCACAAGGGAGCCCACCCATGGACAAGGCCCAGCTGTGTTGCCCTGCACAGGGGACAGCAGAGCTGCTGGAGATAAAGGAGCTGAGAACCACGTCTGAAGCCACAGAAGCAGAACTAGCCGTGGCACTGGCCACGTGCCTGCAACTGCCCTAGAGTCGGGCTCACTGGAGCCAAGCCACACAGAGGGTGCCTCACAACTGAGGGAGGTGGGCACAGAGCCTTGCCACTGCCGGAGCTGACCATCCCGCAGGGCCCTGGCACACACTCAGCTCTCCTCTCCTCTCCCTCAGGGCCCCTGGCCCCATGCACTCCCCTCCCCTCCCCTCCCCTCCTCTTCTCTCTTCCCCTTTCCCCCGGGCACCATGCTCTCCCTCCTCTCCTCTCTTTCTGGACACATCAGAAAGCTTCCTCAACTTGTGGGAATGTCAAAGGATCCCCTGGGCTGCCTCACCTGGCCCCTGTCCCTCTCAGAGCCAAGGACCTCTCCCCTGCCCTGGGCTCCTGAGTCAGCCACCTGGGGAGAGCTGTACTCTTCCTAAGCAGCATTTCAGAACTCCTAAGCAGAGCTTGCTTTGATGCCACCCACCCAAGTCATTGGAAACATGGGACTCCTGGTGACCTATTATTGACATGCTTATGAATATGGCCCTTGTGCCCTCGAATGGTGAATGGGCACAGATGGGAACTCTGGGAACAAATGTCCTCAAAAGTCATGGATCACTGTGGGCTTGGTGGCAGGGGTGCACACCTTCCCAGCTGGGTGGAAACTGGGTCTTGGGTCAGGCTGGGGTGCTGACCCGGCTCCTGGCTCCCCAGACGAAAAGCTTCACTTCATTGCACTAGACACTCATGTCAGCTTGGGCATTCCAGCATAAGCCCAGCTCCTCTCTGCCATTGCAACGAGAGGCGAGGGTGAGGTGGAGCCTGCAGAGACGGCGGGTGTGGCCTGGCCTGGCTCTCCTGGAGCACCACACCACTCTGAGCAGCTGTGTGGCTGCCAGGTGCAGCCCACCTCACTCCTTCTCTGTGAGGTCAGCTCTGCCTGCGCTGACTAGAGGGCATTCTCCGGCCTGCCTTGCAGGAATGCCCCTGGAGCGGGGGAGCCCCAGAGGAGCTGCTGTGGAAAGCCAGTGCTCACCTGCCATGTGCCGGATGGTCTTCCTGCAGTACTCCTCAGCCAGCGGGACCACCTGCAGCATGTCCCGCCCCCACTGCACCAGCGGCTTTCCTTGTACTGCATAAGAGGCAAACAGGGCCGTGCACAGGGAGCCGAGGAAGCCTGCGGGAGGGAAGAGAGCCCGCTGTGGCCGGCCCTCAGGTCCTGGTCTCTGAGCAGACCTGGCCTATAGCCTGTGCACCTGCCTTGAGCTGTGAGCGGAGGGTGGCTCTGTTGATGAGCTGACCCTGCCACTTACTCCAGGCCCAGCAGAGGGGGTCCTGATCTGCCCTCCATGAGGACAATCTTGGACAATGTTGTACAGTCCAGAAGTTCCAGAAAGTTCTGGCCTCCCTGTGCCATCTGTGGGACCCTGTGTTCAGGGTGACATTATCAACTCAGTTCATCCTTGCACTCCCAGAGCCTGGCTCTGAATGATGGCCCTGGGGGTGTGGCCTGTGCCATTACCAGTGTGCCTGCTGTGCAGACCAGGAGATGAAGCTCAGGAAGTGGGGCCCCTTGCTCCAGGTCACCAAGCTGCAGAACCAGGTCTGTCTGAACCCACCCAGACCAACTGCAAGTATTCCCTGGGTCATTTCACAGTGCCACTGCCGCCATCATCCTGTGACAGGTGAGGCAGGGCTAGGTTGGCCTCACCCTGGTCAGTGTCCAGTTCCCCTGACCGTGCCATCCCCCAATGCTGCCTCCGTGCAGAGTCGCACCACAGGGCACCTCTCTTTTTTCTCTTTGGACTAACACGGACAAACCCAGAATCAGTGGGAGTCTTTCCCCTGCCCAACCTCCCACCATCATGGGTCTGGCACTGATTCTGCCTTCACATGGGAAAGAGACTTAGGCAAGATGAAGAAATGGCCCAATTCCTCCAAAACAGCCAATGGGAAGGTCAGCCCGGCCTCCCGAGATTTCCAGTCCAAGAGGCAGGGAGATCACAGGAGCCAGCCAGCTTGAGTGCTGCCACGTCTCAAGGCCGGGGCTCCCTCAGCAGGCAGGCCTGCACCTGTCTGGCGCCAGCATTACCTGTGGGATGGTTGTGGGTCATTCTGCCGCACTCAATGCTGACTTCGATCAGAGTCCCCAGCCGCTCCGGCTTCCAGTACCGCATGCCGATGCACATGGCTTTTGTGGCAGCTCCAAATCCTGAGCCTATGTGGAGATGAGCACCCTGTGTCAGACTCTTTCTCCAATAAGCCCACCTCTGGCAATCTAGCAGCACAAATCATTTCTAAAGTATAAAACCTCATGTAATAGCACATTCATCAGAATGTCATTTGGGATTATTTTTATTAGATAATTTCTCAACTCACGGATTTTAAATTGTCGACCTGCTCGTGTCTATTAGTTAAACTTTGTAAAACATACTTGTTTTTCCACTGTATGCAAACTGAAAAAAAAAAGATATACAATTTCTCTGTTGTATGTTGGATTATGTAGGAAAACTCTGTGAACAATTTTAAAGAATAAAAAAACCAAATTCCTGTTGGGGGGATGTCATTTGGGTGAGTGAACAATGGCAAGCCACTCTGAAGATTGCTATCAGGTGCATGAAGGCCTAGGTGGTGTGCCCTCCTGATGAACCAAGGCCCATGAGGCGGACCAAGTTGATTCTGTGTTCCTGGCAATGTACTTTGCTCCAAAAGTTATTGCATATGTCATTAATACAGTTGACCCAGCTCTTGTGTCTGTCAACAGACATTTAAAGGAAGTGGACATTTTCTGTTCCATAACTCCCATCTTTACAGTTCTGGATGTCCAAGAGCTGGTCACAGGTACCCCTTTGGCTCTGGTGTGAGCCTTCTGGCTAAAGCAATCCCTTGAGAGAGAAAGTGAGGAGCTTCAGGAGTCGCATAGTAGCTGCACTGGCCCTTGACCAGGGCAGGCCCCTAGCACTCCAGGCCTCTGTCCACCCTGCTGGACGGAGCACCAAGGCTCCACCTGGTTTGGACAGGAACAGACACTGCCACACCACAGCAAGGTGCAGTAGCTTTGTGCTTTGAGGCTTCACCCAGGGGGGAGAACTATCTCCAACTGCCTCCTTCCGTCTTCTGAACGGATGTGGCAGGAACTCCTTCTTACTTTCCAACCACACACAGAGTGCACTGACCTGAGCTCAGGTCTGCTTTACATCCACCTAAGGGGCACACGGCACATGGGAGACATGGAACAAGACCAGCTGGAGACAGTGAGGACCGTGATGGGGAGAGGCTCCTCCCAACCCCTGCGCTGCCCCTGCATAGGACTGCACCCAGGTTGATGGTGAGGCTGGCCTGCAGAACCCTAAATGTGGGCCAGCATTCATTATAGTTTTCTCTCTACTCTTGCACACACTAGAATTTTCCAAAATGAAAATTATGTGATAAACATGCAGATAAGAAGTTGAGATATCATCGCAGTAGGAAACTGGAGTAGCAGAGAGGCTCTGGGTCGGAGCTGCAGTCCAAGAAGGTGAACAGCTCCTGAGGCTGACTGGAGTCACACTTGGAGAGCTCAGAGCATGTTCACCTGCTCGAGCTGCAAAGACACCACCAAGTCAGCTTCCGACCTCAGGGTTCCCAGCCCGAGGCAAGAGGTCATGGGAAGGCCACTGACAGTCAAGTCACAGGCAAGGCTTCCGTTGGTCCTTCCCATTAGAGTGGACAGAGGTGGCACAGGAAGTCTAAAGAGAGGCTGTGCTGTGGCTCAGTGGCAGAGCACTTGCCTAGCACATGTGGGGCACTGGGCTCGATCTTCAGCACCACATAAAGGTAAATAAATAAATAAAGGTATTGTGTCCATCTACAACTAAAAAAAAATGTCTAAAGAGAAATGTTGGCTATAAGCTGTCAGAGACCTGTTCAATGTCACAAAGTGGTATCAGAACTTAGATTAGAAGCCAAGTCAGTTGATTGTGTGTTCTTAAAAAATAAAAATATTCAAATTAGTTCTTTTAAAAAAATATTTTTTAGTTGTAGTTGGACACAATGCCTTGGTTATTCATTCACTTATATGTGGTGCTGAGGTCGAACCAGTGCCTCGCAGGTTAGGCGAGCCCCACAGCTGAGCCCCAGCCCGGCCCAGCCAGTTCTTCACAGTAAGAGTCGTGCGTTCACAAGGTAAAGAACAAGAACCCAAGTGTTTGAGACAAAAGCCGATTTAAAGCCCAGAACCCCCTTGGCCTTGCTCTGTCTCCATGGACAAGTGCTTCTTTTCCCTTAGAGAAGTTTCTTGGGCAGATGCGCCCGTGACCTCTCCCTGCCCCGTCCTTCCCATAAACACCGCGCAGGGCAGCGGGGCAGCGGGGCAGCGGCAGAGCACTGCCGGGAGCCTGGGCCGACGCCCACAGGCGCCAACTCCCGCGGCCTTTCCAGGCTTCTGCTCCCACAAGGGCTGCGGAGGGCACCCCGCACCCTTGCTTTCCTGGACGGTCACTATGGGTCCTTTACACCTCTGGAGGGAGGACTGCCAGATCGGGGGGTGTCCGTCACGTGACTCTGACAGATGATGCCAGAGTTCCTCTCAGGGGGCTGCCTCTACCCACGCAGCAGGAAGCTCTGTGTGCTCTCTCGCACCACACAGGTGCAGGCTTTCCTGGTTGTGGCCAGTCTGCACCCGCTCCAGCTGCCCCTTCCAGAGCACCGGGTCTTTCCTTGGCCACCCGGGGCTGCCGGAGCAGCTTGCCTGGCCCACCGGGGTTCTGTGCCTTCTCAGGGAGAACCTTTATGTCAGGGAGAGCCCCTGAAGACCGAGTCCAGGTGTGCAGCACACCCGTCACCACGACGGGTCGCGAGAGGGCAGGAGCAGAGGCTGGGCTGCCTACTGCACACCCCTGGGGCCCCCCGGCACCCCGGAACTGAGGAAGAACCCTCTGGGGAGCCATGCCTATGTGCAGATGCCCATGTGGGCCGCACAAGATCAGGGGCCAACCCCAGTGCCCGTGGTGAGGGCAGAGCCCATGTCTGTGGGCCTGGAGGGAGCTCTGGGGAATGGGGCAGACTCCCTGACCCTTTTCACTGAAGGGTGTGTGCCAGGCCAGGAGGTAGTTATCTGGCTTCAGCAGTGAGCAGCCCTCCACGGTGGCTGGGTCTTGCCGACGTTCCGGAAGCTTCTCGATGGCCTCCACATAGCATCTCACCATCTCACGGTACAGGTCATCCAGGCACCAGAAGTCTAGGGAGGAAGAAGGCAGATAGTGGTCACATGAACAGTGAGTGTGTGGAGTTGGGGCCGGCACCCGGGGAGGCAGAGATGGGGCCTGTCAGCCAGCCCGAGATGGAGGCGACTGACATGCAGACAGTCCTTGGGTCTCCCTGTGACCCAGGTGTCAAGGTGGTTGCCGTGCCTGTCCTGGGAGATCCCCACACCCTCATTCTCTGCTAACTGCTCTGTCCATGTGAGAGAAAAACTGAGCAGAATCCCCGCTCCTGGCCGCGAAGCCGCCGTCTCGGCCTATAGGAACCCTGTGCAGGGCCATGCTGTACCCATGTTTCCATAAAGCATATCCCGGGGACAAATATGGAGTCGAATCCCCCAAAGACCAGGGACACTGAGGGCACAAAGCCAGGCCCCATGGAGCTGTCCCCACTGAGCCTGGGCATGTGCATCTTAGACAGCAGGCAGATCCTACACATTGGGTCCTGTTTCCAGATAATATTCAGGGAGGCGATTCCTGTCCACGTCTGGAGCAGGTCAGTGGATTTCAGTTGCAAAGCTGAGTGTTTTGGCCACTAGGCTGATCCATAGTATGGTGGGCATCACCCCTGATGCCGGGGTCCAAGGTGCCTGACCACTCTGAGAGTGGGCTGAGTCAGGCAAGGCAGGGTGGGGTGCCCCAGCATCTTGTGCCACACCAGTGCTGCGCTGAGCTCTACACGGAGCTGCCATGGTGCTGTGAGCAGCGGTATTGCTCCCTCCTCCTTTGTGATGATGGGGCAGGAACGTGGAGGAGGGAAGAGATCGTAAGGGCAGTTGCCTGCCCACCCCTGGGAAGAACAGGGCCCGAAAACCCAGAAACCTCTCGTGGCTGGACCAAAGCCAATGCTGCGGAGCCAGGGCACAGAAGGCTGGAAGGGTCACTGACAGCTTGCGGCAGCCCAGTCCCCAAGCCCCCTGGACAATGGAGAGTCCTGGGATGCAATCCTGTGGCCCTTCCCTGGATGAGCCATCGGGCACCCAGCTCTGAGGCCCTGTATGGGTGCCACACCCCCAGGGAGGGGCCCACGTGGCAACCCTGCAGGAATAAGCCAGCCTTGGCCTGCCCGGCCACGCTGGGGGTGCTGGGCCCGTGGTTGTCCAGCTGTCGGTAAGCTGATAGAGTTCTGGTACAGTCGACAATGCTACCCCTTTGCAGACGGTCTGCTTTCCCTCCATACTGGCCAGCCAGCCTGGCCTTCTTGAGTCCTCTAAAGTAATTACTTTCATTCCAGAGTCAGATGCCACAAAATTTATGCATTTCACATCAGTTGCTTCCTGTAAAGCAAAATAAAATCCACAAAACCAAAATGGCAGTATGGGTGTGGTGCCACACCTGTAATCCCGCAACTCAGCAGGCTGAGGCAGGAGGATTGCAGTTGGAGGCCAACCTGGGCAACTCAACGAGACGCCACCTCAAAACAAAAGTCATAAAGGGGATGTGGCCCAGTAGTAGAGCACCCTGGGTTCAATCCCAGTACAAAAAAAAAGTGCAGGGAGGGGTGGGCCCCGCTTGGTGCAGAGCCCGAGCCTATGAGAGGGCCTGGGTTTGGCCCAGTACAGGGTCAAAGGCAGCAGAGAGCTTTTCAGCTGAGTCTGAGCTGGAAGCAGGCTCCTGGGCTGTAGACTGCTGTGCTATGGAGGCCCGTTAGTCCCCCTGGCATCCCCCTGGTCTCCTGAAGGACAGGCCAGTTAGGGAGACTGCCTGTTATGATGAGAGGTAGACAGCACCAGCATCCTTGAGGGCACTGCTGAGAGGAAAGGGCTGGGGTTGGCCAGGGACACACAGGCACTTTCTGGCAGCCCTCTGCCCAAGTAGCTGTGCTTGGCCTGGGCGTTGACAGTTCTGCTGACCATCAGAAGCACAAGGCCCAGATCAGCTGATGGAGCCTCCCAGTGCTTACCATGCTCCCCTGGGGTCTGTGGACTCCACGCTGCCCCAGGGCACCAGCTTCCTCAGCTCGGAAGAGGTGAGTGGGAATGTGGAGCGGAGAAGCTGGGCTTCAGGGCGAGCTCTTGGGGGACGAGCAGTCCCTGCGGCCTGGTACCTGAGCGTGGAGTGACAGGTGCTGCCCTGGGCACCGCGCTCTGGCTCCGCCCACTGCACTCGTGACGTGCCTGGTCAGCTTCTGCTCTATGCTGTGGGACACACCCAACTGGGTGATGCCCAGGCCACATGGCCACACATCTGGAGAACTCTGCTTGGCCTAGAGACATGTTCAAGAGCCACTGTGCATGGGGGTCATGCATGGCCTGCATGGCCACTGTGACCTTGGGGGGTCAGGAGAGCCTGTGCAAACAGCAAGGGCCAGACTGAGCTCTTAGCCCGCTGTCACTCGTGTGGCTGTGCAGCCTTTCTGCATGTCCGTCCCTCTCCTGCAGCACAGTGGCACTGGGCTCCCCTGTGGGGAATGAGGACCCCCACCCTGGGGTAAGTCCTGCAGGAAGCTGCACACCCGAGGGCAGAAACGCAGGTGTCATGTGCCTGGAAGCCCCCGACGGCAGGCTGCAGCCTGTTACTTAAGAACAAAACAGGTGGTGTGAGAACTGAGTGAGACTTCAACTCTGAGTGTCAGCGAGTTGAAAGAATGTGCTTGCTGCTGTTTCTAGAGGGGCAAGTGATAAGAGGGATCTTTGTGAGTCTCATGATCCAATCGGGAGGCCAGGACGGGCACCACACGAGGGTCACCTGCTGCCATGCCTGGCAGTCGCCACCCGTGGGGAACTGACCTCTAGCTCAGGAACAACGCCGCACCGTTTCCTACCCGTGCTTCATTCGGGTGGCTGTGTCCCAGGGATCCCAGGTGCTCTCCATAGTAACTGTACAGCCTGACAGGGGCCCAGGGCTCTGCACCCGCTGACGTGCTGGTCACGTGGGCCTGCGTGTGGCTGTGCCTTTGTGAGCACGGAGTGCCAGACCCCAGGGCAGAGCAGGTGCCGCTGTGTGCAGCCAGGATAGACCGTGCTGGGCTGGGCTCTGGCAGTCTGCAGGGCACCACAGCTCTGGGCTCAGGGCATGGTGCTGCTGCTGGTGAGGGCAGAGGGCACACACACCTGCTGAAGACAGAAGCAGGAAACACAGGCTCCAGAACTGTGGTGACACCACTCTCAGTAGGCTGTGGCTTCTTATCTTATTGACATGCTTCAGCCCTCTCACCAGCTATTTAGGGACGAGCGATGGCATTCCTACACAATGACCACAGAGCTAAACTGAGCGCGCTCACAGCCGGCAAGTGGAATGGCGACGAGAAGGCATAGAGGAAACCCATTGACTTAGAAGCCACCCTCAGACCTCAGCTTTGCCATGACAGACTGATAATACCTGCAGGACTGAAGCGCATGGGACCTGCAGGAGAGCTGCCCTTCTATGCACCACCGTCTCTCTGAAACTCATAAAATCTGCTTGGTCCTAAGATCAACCTGCTCCTGGTGGGGCAGTTTAAGAGACTGTCCCCCCAGATCCAGGCGACTCTGCAGTGTTCTCCAGAATACACGATGAACAAGCAACATCCAAGATGAACCACTCCGGCAGATCTTCAGCCTTAGTTCATTGGAATGGAGATGTAATCCCCAAAGGCTAGTGTATTAATGCTCCCAAGTTTTAAGCTGGTTTAATTTTACATTATGCACTAAATTAAGAACAAGAAGACTCAATTTCTAATGCAGTAGCAAGCCCTTGCTCTGCTCACACCAAAACAGCACTGAAGCGGAGGCTCTGGGGCCGCCCCTAGTGGAGACAGGGTGCTGGGTTTGACCAACAGTCTACCAGAAGCTGCTCTTCAATGCTGTATCTGGTTGTCTCTGAATGATCCTGTCACCCAGAGACACCATGAGAGAAAAGGACTTGGGCCTGAACTCCCGAGGGACCCTGGTGACTCCGCCTTCCAGGCCCAGCTCAGAGGCGCCCCTGTACCCCACCCCTGCCTGAGCAGTGCCCGAGTGCCCCAGGCCTCCCTACCTGTGGCAAGCGCCTCAGCGGTGGCCAAGTGCATGATGGTGTTGTCACTCACTGGCCACTTTCCGGGAGACAGCACCAGGTGGTCGAGTCCCCCGATCTTCTGCAGCTCCTCCTGGACGGAGCCCAAAGCGCTGTTCTCCCTGCAGACATTGGCGTAGCCCAGGGCGTCCCCCACGCTCCCCAGCAGCATTGCGGCTGTGAACTTCTCCATCTCAGAGGCGGCTCCACACACCCTGCTGCTGCCTTTGTCCTTCCCTGGCCGCCCTCAGCCCACTTGCTGACATTTATACTGGTCATTGTATCGCTGTCCAGCGCCTCTAAGTGGCCAGGCACTCCTTTCCTATCTCCGCAGGTGGCACCAATGGGAAAAACTTTGACCCGACCACGTGGGCGGCCTCAGCCTCTGCAGTGCCTGGCTGCAGGCACCAGGCCGGCTGTCGGCACCCTGGCTGGCTGCAGGCGTCCAGAGCAACTCTGGCACCTCCTGGAAGGAGCGTGCCCACCCAGGGGCGGGGCAGGGCGTGCGCCTGGGACCTGAGCCGGCGTGCCTCTCAGCATGGCTGCCCTAGAGCCTCTGGAGCCCACCTTGGCCCTCTGCTCTTCCCCAACCCCCCCCTGCGGTTTCTATAACTTTGTCTTTTCTAGAAATTTCAAACAAATGTATGTATCTCGCTATACACTAAAAGTTTCTAGAAATTTGTGGCCTTGTGTTCTCTGAATGTCACTCGTTAGTTTCATCCTTTAAAGAATGTTTCCAGATTATGAAATGTTGATAGAAAACTAAACGGTCACGGTGCTCGGGCTCCTCTTGGCAGATCAGGCACTACCTGGCCAACACCTGCAACTGGTCCAACAGGGCTCAAGGTGGGGACGGTGGCGGGGACGACACAGCGTGGCGTCTGGTTACTCCACCAGAGCTCAAGGTGACAACCTGTGCCTGCCTGCTGGGAGAAGGACACTCACAAGCATGGCCTACCACAAAGCTCCTGGCCTGAAGCACGCGACGGTGGCCCCAAGCGTCCCTCCTGCTCACACCCAGAAGCGAGGAGCCACCTGAACTTCAGAAACCTGGCAGGAACCTGAGTGCAGCAGGCCCCTGCGCTGTCCCAGGCACTCTGCACCACCAGCGCTTGCTGAACTGAGATGCTGGGGTGTTTTTCCAGGCAGCACAGTTTCCAGATTCTGAAATCCAAGTCCTTCAGAACCAGAAGGGGAGCAGGTTCCAGTGCAAACAGGACAGCATACCCACCAGGAGGGACAGTGCCTAGGCTGGGCTGCAGCGTGCTGGGCACACGCCTCACTGCTCAGAAAGGGTGGGAAGCTCTGCTGAGGGAGCTTGGGAATGATTTCCACACCATCTGCCTACGCCACAAGGAGCAAGGGGCAGGGCTCACATATGGCCTCTGTCCACTCAGTTACTCACAGAGCCCCAACTCTGCCAGTCGGGACGGGTAACCACAGAACTCACTTTTTTTTTTTTGTGGTGCTGAGGACTGAGCCAGGGCCTTGTGCATGTGAGGCAAGCTCTCCACCAACTGAGCCAGATCCCCAGCGCCTCGCTTCACTTTTGTCCTCAGGAAGCCTGAAAGGTGCACAGTTCTGGAACACACTGTCAGTGTGGGAGAGAGATGGTGCCTGTCCAATACCCCAGGGAGGAGCTAGTGCCGTGAGAGGGTCACTTTCAACTCAGCCGTGGCTTCGTGTGTTTGGGTCCACAATTCCCATGCCCTCCTCTGAGTGCTCTTTATTGAGTGTGGGCGGTAACTTCTCAGAAGCCGTGATTGGCATCAGTGACACTGAGGAAGAACTGTAGAGACGGGAGCCGTCTGTCTGGGCCATGGTTACCTACCTGGGTCGGACACCAGGGGGTCAGGGCCCCTGGATAAACAGCAGAGTCCCACCATCTGGTGGCAAGTTATCTACACAACCAAGAAGATCAGAACGACACAGTCTGGGGAAAACACTTTATTGCGGTATTTTGAAGTTCTTAGCATCTTTGCAGCATGCAGGACTCAAAGGTTGACTAATGGAAGCAGCAGAACACAGGTCTTTGAAGTCTGACCAACTTCACTTCAGTATCTATTGACAGTCCCACAGAACTTCAAACTTACACACAGAAGGACTGCGGGCCTCCCTCACTTAGTCACTGAATTCTACAAACTTCTCCGAACAGAACAAGAGTCCAGGCAGTCTAGGGGGGTGCTGTACTGCTTCTCGGGTTTTTATTACAGCCAGAGTTTATTTTATTGAAGAAATGCTGAGTTAGACTTAGAGATGGCTGTCTCCTCTTTCAGACAGGGCAAGAGAGCCTGAGAAAGGTCACATGGCCCGCCCTGAACAGACCAGCCTCGCCCTCAGGCCTCTGTCCCTGCTGCCCTCTGCAAGGCTTCCGCTCTGCAGCACCGGTAGTTGCCCACATTGCAGGGCACATGGTCCTCAGGCTGCGAGGGGCTGCTCCCTAAGGCTGTGGCATGTCCACACAGAAGCTAAGCACAGAGCAGGTTCCAGGGGCACCCTGTGCACAGGACATGGAGATGGCCCAGAGAGCCCGGCCCGCCTCTCCACGGCATGCTGCAGGAGGGCAGCAAGGCACACGGTGGACAAGGTCTTGTAGTGCGTGCTCAGGTCAGCACGGTGCTGCTCGAAGCTCAACAGCAGGAGAGTGGCCCCCGGGCCTCTGCACCTTGCGCACCAGTGGCTCTGGGCGTAAACTCAGGCTGTAGCTTGCAAAAGAGATGAGGGTCCAGGAGTGGGCTTTGCGTCCACGTGAGGATGGCTGTAAGAGGGCCAGACCCTGGGCATTGTGGGACTGCAGACAGGTGAAAGGGACAAGAGCATTTGATTTTAAATTTGTAATTCACCACTCAAAAAGGAAAAATGTCTTTTTAAATAAAAAATATTAAAAGTACGGAACTTCTCAGGAAGTTGAAATAGCACTGTCAGAAAGACAACAGTCTGATTGCTGCAGTCACGCCAACACACGCCACCACTGCAGACTGCAACGGGGCCTTAAATATAAAATGGGTCTCAGATAAACATCCTGAGAGAACAAATATCCAAACCAGAGAGACAGCACAAGCCCAGGAGGAACAGCGCTGGGTCCCTGGGTGAGCTGCATCCTGGCCCTGGCCGTCTGACTCGACATATCCACATCCCCCCAGGACAGACAGGGCTCTGTACTGTGATCACAATGCGACGGGGTGCGAGTGGTAACTGCTGGTATTCACCTTGAACCTGCATCAGACAGCAATCCCCCAAAGCAGCAGCTACAGCAAGCGTGCCGACCCCTGCGGCAGCTGTCCTCTGGGGGAGCAGCCCCACGGAGCCTGCCCCAGACATCGTGGCTCTGAGCAGGAGGATGCATTCCAGCTTTGGGATGGCAAGGACAGTGGCTGAGACTGGCAGCGAAGCACACAGCACCACCCGGTGTGCCCTGCAGGATGTGGGCTGGCTCCAGACCTGCTCCACCTTCAGCTGTGTTTTCCACCCGTGAGCACTGGCCGTGCATACTCCACAAAGTCATCCATGAGGACAGGCCACGCTCCTGGAGAGAAGCAGACACAAGTCTTCAGAAGTCACCATTAGCACCACTGCTACACTCAAAGGACTTTTTGCAAAATCCTATTTCAAGAATCCAAATGATCTGCAGTTCACAAAGCTCCTGTTTCACCAAATAATTGGCTGAAACCACCTAATTCTTTTGCCAGCAGGCCGGGGTCAGTGAGCCATGGTGTGACATGGGCTGTGGGCAGTACACTGCTCACTGACTGGGTGCTTCCTTGGTTGGCCTCCAGACAGCTGGGACCAGCCGATTTGGGACAGAAAGATGGACCCATTTGTGCTCTGCAGGAAGGAGCAGCTGTTCCCGCAGTCGTGGGCACTCTGCCCAGCAGTGGTCCTGCCTCCCTGCTGGCTTCCCAGCCAGGTTCCTCACAAAGGCCCCGCCCCACCCAGCCAGGGTGTCCCAGCAGCCTCTACAGCCCCCGCTCCAAGTGCTGTCCGAGCGGTCGGCCATCTGCATAGACGGAGACCTCCCAGAGCTGAGCTTGTGCAGTCACTGCTGGGGGCCTACGTGAGCTAGACAGCATACTCGTGCTAAGGACAGAGAGGAGCTGTGCCCACAGAGAACACTGCCAGGAGCAGGGAAAGGCCCCGGGCTCCAGTCCTGGCCAGCCCAGTGAGCACAGAGGCAGATCCTGGAGGGGCGGCCTCTGCCTGGGACTGCCCCCCCCCACAGTGGCATGCCTAGGCCCAGGAGGAACCCAGACCCCCGGAATAGGCCTAGGCATGGGGGTATCTACATGCACACAGCCACATAGGCCACCAGAGGTCTCCCTGTCAACAGCAACAGCAAGCACTCTGTGGGACCCTCAGAAACCAACAGGAAGGGGCACTCTCTGCCCTCAGCCAGGGAAGGACTTCCTGTCTGACCAGTGCTGCCCTTCCCTCTGAAGTCCTACAGTGTCTAGTACCTTCTTCATCGTAGTTAGACATATCATCTGCAATCATGTTTCCAAAATCTAGCAGAAGGTTCCAAGTGTCCCGTGGAATTGATCTTTTGTGATGTTCCTAATACATAAGAGGGAAAAAACCCAGCAGATTAAGGTCCAGAGCTCAACCCTCAGATCTCTTAGTGGCCAAGGGTCCTCCATCGATGAAAGATCCTGCTTATCTGACAGGCAAAAAGCACAGTCATGTCTGTCCCAAGGAGAAGCAGCAGTGGTACCGTGCTTAAGCACACAGAGTCCCCCCGAGCCTGTGTTCCAGTATAGACTGGCCTAAAGCAGAAGCAAACGTTTTAAACACTAAAATCATAAATTCCTGTGCGGTCAAACTGAAGGGCAGCATTTTAATCTCCTGACCTCCTTCCCCACCAACTCAGAGACTCTGTGGGACAACAAGCAAATCATATTCCTATTGATCTCTACGTGTTTATTTTTCTCTGAATTTGCTAGCTCACGCGGGGGGACGGGCTGACTCTCTGAAAGTATATGTCAGTCCGTATTTCAGAAACATCAAAGCCCTGAGGGCAAAGGTGACACCTGTGCCCACAGCAGGGCCGCCCTGCCTCTCTCGCCAACTATTTCTTCTGCCTTCTTCAGAGGTGCTCATTCTCCTGAGGGTGGCACTGCCGTTCTGCCACACACACGCCCACGGCCATGAGCAGCTCAGGAGCTGAGCAGGTGCCACGAACCATGACTCAACTACGGCAGTTCCCTACTACTTGTCCTTCTCCATCCAGCCGGGGCAGCACGCCATCCCTGCGGCTCTCCGCTGGCCGCCCTGCGGCTCTCCGCTGGCCGCGCTGCGGCTCTCAGCTGTGTTGACTCCTCACTTTGTTCTGTGGCTCTGTGGTAAGGTCGGGGGCTTGGGTGTGGGGGTGGTGGCACACTGTCTAATTCCCCATGGCTGCACACTGTGGCCCAGCAGGACACAGTGCCTGTCCCCTGCCCAGCCTTGCTTGCTCCTAACAGGCCCAATAAGGCTCCTTGCCCTCCTGAGCACTGCAGAACATATTTTAAAACCTCCCCAGAACAGACACATGGTGGCTGCAACCTCTGGACACTGGGACCTGGTACACAGCTCTGGAGCCCCTGCCAACCGGCAGTGAGTTTGGCCCAGCCCTTTCCTCAAGGATTTGAAGTTTCTCAGGATTAACCGAGTTTTTTTTTTGGCATGGGGTCCTTGGAGGAGATGGTGGATCCAGGTCTGCAGAGGTGCACCGCGCACTCTTCTAGAACCCATCTTGCGGGGTCTCTCCTGGCCTTGGCAGGGTGGAGCAGCACCTCTCCTGACACCAGAGCCCCTCCAAGCAGGACCTGTCCACCTAGGACCTCCAGGTGGAAGGTGTCAGGTGATTATCATCACACTCAGCCTCAAAGCTGACAGCCTCCCCGTAGACTGGCACACCCAGCAGGAAACCCAGCACTTACCAGCAGAAATGTGTTCCAAAGATCTAAAAATTTAAACCTTCCCGATAACACTAATTTCCAATATGCAACAGCCATTTCTAAATCTGGCAAAAAAGAGAAATAGTAGTTAATAAATTCCTATCTCTTTTTCTACTGCATAAGAAATGATACTCACTTGATTGTTAAAATTTGGCAATTTTATCCAAGAGTCACATGAGGCCTAATCTCACTCAATTCAGGAATACAAATGTTCCTGAAAATGACATATATTTTAATTTTCTGAATCTGAGGAAATTTTATATTTTAATTTTCTGAATCTCAGGAAATTTCTTGAAAAAAGGAATCATACTGATATTTGGAAATGCAAGTAATCTGTACCATAATTAGTCAGTTTGGGAGACTCCCATTTCATAGACACCAGTCCTTTGACAGTCCTGACTTGATCTGGTAACTGTTAATGAATATCATTTTATTTTTTGAAACAGCTGGAAACACCTTATCCAGAAAGAAGGGACCCCAGTCTCCACAGCCTGCCCCCTCTTGCTGCCAACCAAGGCAGTCTTAATGCTCAGGATCACTGGCTGCAAGCACATTAGCCAGGCACTCCAGCCATTCTGATCCCGCACCCTTGGTCAAGGTGATCAGCACATGTGGGGAAAAGGTCTTCACCATAGAAGGATGAGTAAAACTCTGGCTGCTTGTCAGTCAAAGTCAAAGCTCTCCTGGAAAGGCAGAGGTCGATCCTCGCCTTCGATGCAAACTCACGCTAGGGGTGCCACTTTAGATGCAGCTGAAGAAATGAAGGCTGTGCTTCAGGGCTGCAGCACACAGCATCTCCAAGCTACAGTGTTCCTGTACTCGTGGATTCTCTGTTGAATGGGAATTTTAAAATCACTTGTTATGGGTTAGGATTGTGGCTCAGTGGCAGGGCACTTGTCTTGCATGTATGAGGCAATGGATTTGATCCTCAGCACCACATGAAAATAAAATAAATAACATAAAGGTATTGTGTCCATCTACAACAAAAAATTTTTTTTAAAAAATCACTTCTTATATGCTTGCCATAGTAAGTATGTAAGGGGTGAAGAAGTCTATTTCTTAAAATGGACCACCTTTCATCGGAATACAGCTTCCCTCTGGTAAGCAATATAAGGACGAGTTATGTTGAAGTAACTTCCTATTGCTGCTCACATGTGTGTCAGGTCATGTGAAAGAAGACTGATATATTAAGCTAAAAATTAGTTTAAATGCAAAACTAAATACTTTTCAAAAGATTTTTTTCTAAGTCTGGCTTAGTCCCACTTGACCGAAGCTATCAAGCTGGAACTCTGTGACTTGAGCTCTCCAGGGCTGACCAGTAGCACCAGGCGGAGGCGGATACCCAGCTGCAGCCAGTGTCTTAAGCCTGTGTGCTCAGGTCTCCAGCAACGAGTCTCAACAGAAAGACAGACAGACAGAAAGTTCCGAGTGCCGGGCACGTGAAGGAGCTGTCTGAGCCTTACCTAGGGGACTCGCAGGGCAATGCTAAGATGATTATCTCGTCCTGCTCATAAGCCTACATCCTCACCACTTAGGAAGAACCCTAAGTGAGGTCTATGTTCGACTCATCTTAATGCTGACAAGCTCTCCCATTGGGAAATGGAGCTGAACCTGGGGAGGAAGAAGACAGAGTTTTATGGCATATATGTATTTATATATATATATATATATATATATCATCTAGTTATTCCTGGGCTCATTTTGGTCCTTCCATATGAAGTATCTGTTTTGGATGTGTGCAAAACACATGTCTAAAAAGTAAATGTGCGTATTTTCAATATCTAATATTATTTGTGTAAAAATGTCACACTATACCAATGGATTTGGCTATTTTCAAAAGAAAACAACAAAAGTCAGAGTGGTAGAAGCGAGGCTGCGCTGGGGTGGGAGGTGCTCTGGTGCTAGATCTCCATGGCAGCAGTTTTCCCCCAAAACCTCTAAGACGTCTCATCTCCTGATGTTACAGCAGAATTCAGCTTGCAATGCTCAGTCGAGGGCTACATAATGAAGATGACCCACTGTCCAAAAAGGATCTTGGGCCAGACATAAAAATTAGTTTATTATCATGATACCTTCCCCAAAAAGCAAGATTCTCAAAGCCAGCTGATTCTAGCTCTATCCAATGTGAAGCCCTGAGCTACACTGAGGATGTAGCTCCACTGTAGCTCAATCCCCTGGCATGCTGGAGGACCGGGTTAGGTCCCTGGCACCGCAGCAGTGAGTCTAACCACTCTACTCACCACAGGCTGACCACCAACTAAGTACAGGGGTTCAGTAATCACACACAGGAACAACACAGCAGTGAGGTGTGTTGGTAGGCGCCTGCAGCCCCAGAGTTTGGGAGGCCAGGTAGGATGGTCACTGGACCCCAGGAGTTGGAGCCCAGCATGGGAAACATAACGATGTACACCCAGACTTGAGGGGAGAGGTGGACAAAGCTCTCGGATGCCACTGCCCACTGCTGCCCATACCTCTGCTAGGAGGTGTGGGAAACGTGTGCCATCTCTTTAGGTTGTGTGACTCTTTATAAGGCAAATGTACAACAATGCACTTTGGAAAAGGCAAACTGATCATGTTTAGTCTAAGGAAATAAAAAGACAGTCCTTTGTTCTAGTAAAGGAACTATGAGTTTGTCTTATCTCATTGGTGGGTCTCTTCTGTGGCTTGCGAGGCTGAACAGAGGCACAGATCTCACACTACTTCAGGACATTCCTTGCCCTAAGCTGAACATCGCTGAAACATTCTCCCAGAGGAAAAAATACATTTTTTAACTTAATTTTTTTTTATTGTTGCAGCATTAGGACTAAACCCAGGGCCTTATGCACACCAGGCAAGCACTCTACCACTGAGCTATATCCCTGGCTTGAATTCCCCAACTTCAAATTAGGGAATTGCTTTAGGCTGCGACTTACCACCTTATGGAAGGTGGCAGTGTTGCAAGGAGATCATGTGCCTGTGCAGCCCCTCCCTCCTGCAGCCCCTGAGCTGTTAAGAAGGCTGGGGAGACTCCTGGAAAGAAAGCCAGATCCAGTAGGGTTCCTGGGTGCTTCCAGCAGCCCAGCCACCAGCTGAGATGACCCCGAGCTCTGTTGACCTGGGGGAACAGAAGGGTTGCCCTGCCAAGTCCTGCCTGAACCCCTGACCCTAAAGATCAGGTGCTGCAAAAAATGATGATCACCAGAAGCCACGAAGTTTCCAGGTGGTCTGGTCTGCAGAGGTACAGGCCTAGGAGTGGATTTGCAGCAAGAGTGAGACTCTGCCCCTGGAAGCTCCCAGTGCTGAGGCTGCGGCAGGGGACCCTGCAGGGCCTAGAAAAAAGTTCTTCTACTGCTCTACATCTGAAGTTAACCTGGTGCCAAAAGACAGACACCCTCAAAGCACAACCCCTACACATGGAAGGAAATGGAGTGCTAACCCTGTCAGTACTTTTCACTTCAACACTGAATAGATGCAATCTCCTGGAATTCAAAACGTAAATTATTTATTGCTAACAAGTTTAATTATCCTAATATTATACTGAAGATTCTGAAGAGAACAGAAAAATACTTTTTGATCATTCATTAAAAATTCAAGGTGTTCTTCCCTGACAACCATTTAATTCTAAAGAACAGATGTTATTTAAAAACTTGGATCAGACTGCTGCTTGCATCTTTTTTTTGGTACTGGGAACTGAATTCAGAGGTGTTCTACCATGGAGCTGTAGCCCCAGTCTTTTTTATTTTTGAGACAGGGCCTTGCTAACTTGCTGAGGCTGGCCTTGAACTTGTGATCCTCTTGCTAAGCCTCCCAAGTTGCTGGGACCATGGGCTGTGTGCTGGCTGATAAACTAATGGTCATTTTGAAAATCGAAGTGGACAAATCTCTAGGAAATAAACTGCTCAAAGCAAAGCATTATCTAAACGCTCTGTTTGAGAAAAAATAATGGGAAGATCAAAGGATTTTGAAGGCAGACCTAGAATGGCTGCCCAACCCTGTGTATGCATTTCATACCACCTAACTGTGCTCTTAAACGTCTCTGAATCCTCACAGAAATAGCAACAGCAGCCAGACAGCAAAACCAGACCCACAGGTGACATCTCCAATAAATCTAGATGTGAGGAGGTACCATCAGGAACCCAAACCCACAGGTGACATCTGCAATAAATTTTGAAGAAAAGAGCCCAGACAGGAAACTTAAGACCCAGCACCCCAACATTAAAAGCAGGCAGCTAACACTGGGAAACACAGCAGAAGAGGAAGGCCATCCTGGCCACAGGTCCAGGAGAGCTGCCTCTGGGTCTGCAGCTGGGTTTCAGGAGACGGCGGCAGCAGGGAAACAGGCAGGACTGCCAGCATCCTCCCTGCACCGGCTTCCGGGAAATCAGGATGGAAAACCAAATGTTGGTGGCACTTTTCTACCTCTGGGAGTTTTAAGCCACTTTCCAGTTTCTTATGTAATTTTAGTCATCTTATGATATTGCTTTTATTTACAGGAGTTTTTCCTCAAACTACACTTTCTAATAAGCCTGTTTATCCTTATTTAAAAGACCACATATAACTCCACCAACAAACATGTGAGATTTGAAATTAACTAAACAAGGTCTATTACATGCATGAGGCAACCAATCTATCAGCATAGACAGATTTTTAGAAAGAGGTAAGGCAGAAATAACTATGCTTAGGTGCAAAACAAAACAAATAAATCAAATTCTCAAACTAAAACAAATTTTTTGTTCGTTCTGGTATTAGGTTGAACCTGGAGGGCTTAACACTGGGTCACACCTTCAGCCCTTTTTATTTATTTTTGAGACATGGCTGCTGAGGCTGGCTTTGAACTTGTGATCCTCCTGCCTCAGCCTCCCAAACCGCTGGGATTTCAGGTGTGTGCTACTACGCCCAGCTCAAATTGAAAATTTAACTTGAAAACATCCGGATGCACTGCCTACAAAACACAAGCAGCCACACGACTGTGAAAGGAGGTGCACTTCCATGCACAGAACCGGCTCCGAGCAGGTCAGCTCAGCTCCCCAGAACTGCCCGGTGAGCCTCACCTGGCCACTCTCAAGGAGAGGACGCGAAATACCTGTAACTCAGGCCATACCTCAGGATTTAGACAGTTAAATGGAGACGATAAGATGGAGACACTGCTGGCTGAGGGTCTCAGGTGCGGGATGAACAGAGAACCAGAGCAGGACGGTAGCAGCATGGCTGGCTGCACCGAGACCCCGCTGACACAGCCAGTCCTCCCACGCAGACCAGGCGCTCACAGGGCGCCCCCGGGGCTCCTACTCACCGAGGCCCTTTTGCCCAGGGTTCTTAGCAAAGGTGAAGGTAAACTGGTACAAGTCCTTGAACTTCACGGGGTCCTGCAGCTCTTGCTCTAGGCTGGGCAGAAGGGTTCTGAGCTTCTCGGTGCTGTCACACCTGTGACGAGAGACGGCCTGTCACCTGTGGCAGAAGACCATCCCATAGCAGCTGGCCCCGGCTCTATGACTAGTGTGGGTGGGGCTGGGTGCACGGCGTCTCTCCCCGAGAACTCGCGTGCGCTGGGCTGTACTGTGCTGATGGTGCACAACTGCACAGACCCAGGGCACCCACTGAGGACTCCATGGTGAGGCACCTGGCCTCTCAGCCACGCTGGGGCGAAGCAGTCTATCCCTACACCTCTGACCACGTGCTGAGGTCAAGGCCCCAAGGGTGGCAGAGGCAAGGTGCAAAGTCCCTGTGCCCACGCACACGAGATGGGCCACCCTGCCAGCTGGGCTACTGCTGCCTCTAAGCAGCCACCATGAATGAGCCTCATTCCTTCCTTCAATATTGAGTGTAGCAGGTGCCCTTCAAATAGCTAGGTACTCTAAAAACTGTTCCAGAATTAAACATACCATGTTGTGTTGAATTTTCCTCCAAAAAGTAAAGTATCTTTAAAAATATTAACTGTTCTGGGCTGGGATGCATCTCATAAGTACTTGCAAGCAAATATGAGGCCCTGAGTTTGGATTCCAGTACCTCAAAAGAGGGGGGTAAAAACCTCAGTAAAAATAACAGACTCTTGGTCTGGGGTTGTGGCTCAGCGGTAGAGTGCTCGCCTCGCATGTGCAAGACCCGGGGCTCGATCCTCAGCACCACATAAAAATAAATAGGTGAAATAAAGGTACTATAACTAAAAAATATTAAAAAAATAAGTAAATAAAAAAATTAAAAGACTCTTTCTTATATCAGCTGCACAGCAAGGAACAGAATGGTGCTTCACGTACCCCTTACTCCCGTGCAGCAGAGTGGAAGAAACTGGAGAGAGCCTTGGAGCACCAGCACCACCTGCAGCAGGATGCCCTGGCCCTCAGCCCTCGGTCTCCCTCCACCACTTCCACCACCTCAGCAGCACGTGCTGCACAGGAGCCTGGGGTCACCGTGAGCCTGCGAGGTCTGTTCTTACAGTGTGTGAGCCACTGCCGATTTCCTCTTGCCATGCAGAACTCGGTCACGCAGTGCTGGTGCTGAGCCTGCAGCTGCTGCCCTTTCGGTTGTGCCAAGAGTTCCAGCACAGGTGTGCGCGGGTTGGCACATGCCGGGAGGGGACGGGCCCACAGGGGCTGCGCACCTCTCCGGAGGTCAGAATGACACCAGAGCAGGGTCCACTCCCACTCTGCACCTGTGCCTTTCTCTACCAGGCCACCTGTTGGGTTCTATCTCACTGAGGCTTTGCCTGTACCTCCCCAGGAACAAGAGCGGCTTCCTGTGCTTCCACTGGCCACGTGGGACCCTCTCTGGTGAAGCACTGATTCAAACTGCTTATTCTAAAAGAGATTTTTCACTATTTGTAGGAATTCCTGAGACACAGGTGTGTGTCCGCTGTTTTAAAAGAACTCTCCCAGAATGCCTGCTTGCTTTTCCTATGGCTCACACTACAAGATACACAAAATACATGTGCGTGTGTGCGTGTGTGTGTACACATATATGATTTTTCCAGATACATAACACGTGTGTGTGTGTGTACATACATATAATTTTTTGGTTTTTTGGTACTGGGGATTGAACTCAAGAGTGCTTTACCACTGAGCCACATCCCAGCCCTTTACTTTTTATTTTGAGACAAGGTCTCACTAAGTGGCTTGAACTTGTGATCCTCCTGCCTCAAGTTTCCCAAGTCGCTGGGATTACAGCTTGTCCACTGGGCCTGGTCCTAGATTCTTATTTTTAGTGTGGATACTCTATCAGTCTTTTCCTTTATAGTGATTTTTTTCCCTTTGGTAGGGGTGACATGTTTTAAAACTTCCTAGTCACAACTGTGACTTGTGCTGGGCATTCAACTGAACTGGGCCTCACACTAGAGCAGGGGCTCTACCACGGGGTTATATGCTCAGCCCAGATGATCTTCTACATTTTCTAGAACTTTCTGCATTTGCCTTTAGCACTGAGATCTACAATCTTAAAACCCACTTTCATATAATAGATATAATACTTCCTCAAGATTAACTTTTTTCCTTAAACCAACCAATTCTCCCAGGACATACAGGGGTGTACCACTAATGCCTGGCAGTGTTTCGTATTTTTTTGATGATACTGAAAATAACATACATTTAAAAAATTCACTTGTTTCGTAGTATTTGGTCTCACACATCCTTAGATTTCTTTTTTAATATATATATATTTTTAAGTTGTAGGTGGACACGTACCTTTATTTTATTTTTATGTGGTGCTGAGGATTGAACCCAGTGCCTCACATGTGCCAGGCAGGCACTCCACCACTAAGCCGCAGTCCCAGCCCCCACCTTTACATTTATCCTGTGTCTGTCCCTGTCTCAGGGGAGCAGCGGCTTATGATGCAGTAAGTACACTGCCTGTCCTAAGATTTATTCATCTGTTTCTTTTGGTCAAAGTCAGTCCAATCACGAGTGGACGTTCAGCTCCACAGGACATCTTATGCACCGAGGTCACCCTTTCTTTCCTTCTGTTGCTAATGGCTATGTCACAAGTCTCCCACTCCTGGGGGACAGCAAGCCTTGCCATGATGCATCACCCTACCTTTCTGGCTGCTGATTTGTCTTAGGGCTGGATTTAGGATTTCTGCATCTTATGTTCCTCTTATAAACCTCCTGGGTCTTGTGCATGAACCTAGCTATAATTCCCTGTTATCAGAACTTCCTTCTTAGATTTTGTTTTTCAGGTTGTGTTGGCCTCGAAACAAACCAGAGACTGCTTCCATTATTCTGTCTGGAAGAAACTGATCACATTGTTCTTTATTATTTTATTGATTTATATGCGGTGCTGAGAATTGAACCCAGTGCCTCACACATGCTGGGCAAGCGCTCCACCACTGAGCCACAACCCCAGCCCCACATTGTACTTTTAAAAAGAATCTATTTTGCATATACTGTTAAATTTATTGGTATGAAATTGTTCATAATAAATCTATTTCTTGATGTCTATAGGATCCACAGTGGTGCCCCTTTTCATTTTGTATTGGTCATTGTTATTTACAGTTTCTAAAAAGTTTTTTCAAATAACATGCTTCTGGTTTTACACACCTTTTATACCCATAACTTCTTTTTTTTTTTTTTAACTCTTTTCTTTTTTTGGTACTGGGGGTAGAACCCAGGTCTTCGCTAATGCTAGGCAAGTGCACTATCACTGAGCTACATACCCAGACCTCTCAACTTTTAAATTACTTTTTCTACTTCTGCTTATTTTAAAAAATTAATGCTTTATTCTACATCCTTTTGAGTTTAACTTCCTGCTCTTCTACTTTTGTTGACCCTGGAGGTGGAACCCAGGGCCTTGAGCGTGCCAGGCAAGCTCTACCACTGAGCCACACCCTAGTCTTCTTTTTCTACTACCTAACATGGACACTTTTGCATAATGATTGTCAGCCATTCTTCTTTCTCAAACATACATTTAGGAAGCTGAATCCCACAAGTGTTTTTTTTTTTGGGGGGTGGGGTGTCAGGGATTGAACTTAGGGGCACTCGACCACTGAGCCACACCCCCAGCCCTATTTGTATTTTATTTAGTGACAGGGTCTCTCTGAGTTGCTTAGCGCCTCACTTTTGCTGAGGCTGGCTTTGAACTCGAGATCTTCCCGCCTGAGCCTCCTGAGCCACTGGGATTGCAGGTGTGCGCCAGCATGCCTGGCCCACAAGCTTTTGTAGCAATATTTTCTTCATCAATTATTTTCTAATTTCTACTGTAACTTATTTTTCAAACCAAGGGTTATTAGAAGTGTGCAATATTTGCACATATTTCAACCCAGTCATCTTCTTAGTAACCCTAGTTTAGCTGCCTACAGTGAGAACACGTACCTCTGTATCATCTTAATTCTCTACAATTTGTCTTAACTTTATGCTTATGCTGGATTTTTATGAATGTTCTATTTCCTGGAAAACGTAGGGAGCACTCATCAGCATCACAGGCACTGCTCTAAACATGCTCCCTAGCACGCTGTGTTGTCCAGTCTTTTGTTTCTTTACTGATTTTTCACTGGTTCAATTCATCAGTTACTAGGATGTGTGTGGGAATTCCTCACTTTGTATCTCCCTCTTTGTAGTTGTTTATTTTTGCTTTATTGAAAGCAAAACATGAAGGCTTTTGCTTTCCTAGTGAAATGAACCTTTCATCATTATGAAATGTCCTTCTTCATCTTCAGAGCTGCCTTATTTTAACATCAACAGTGACACAGTTTCAATGTCTGCACGACACATCAACTGCTGACCTTCCCTACTGTACCATGCCCTGCGTTTTAGTTGTGTCTATAATTAACAACATGTGTCAGTTGATTCAACGGAATTTCTAAATTTTTTTTGTTTTAAATAATTTTGTTATTTAGAAATTACATTTATTTACTCTCCTACTATTTGTGCGTAATTAGTAGTCAATATCTTCTCCCATGCGTTTATTTTCTTCTTTTGCAGTGCTGCGGACAGAACTCAGGGCCTTGTATGTGCTGGAAAGTGCTACCATTCAGCCTTGTGCCTAACGCCCTTTTTAATTTTTACTAGTATCTTTGTACAAGTAGCAGTTAACTTGCATGAGGCCAGTTCCTCAGCATCTTCCTATATGGCTCGTGCTTTCTGACTTCTCTAAGAACACATTTGATTCAGTGTTTCTTTATCTAGCATTGTACCCGAAAACAGGGACGGATCACTCAGAGTTCCAAAGGGCCAGGAGTACAAAGAAACCCGCTGCAGAACCACTGTCAGAGGAAGCTCTTTGTTGGTTTTGCACAATTACCAAGAACGGGGTGAGCTTCATTAGGAGGAAAGGCTTGTGGAGTTCACTGGCCAAACAGACGGCCATATCAACGCAAAGCGTCAGTTTGGTGGAAACACAGGCAAGGACTTTTACTTGAGAAATATAACAAGCAAAAAGCAAAGTGAGACTTTTACAAATAAGAATTATGTATTTAATATAATAAGTGTAATACATTATATAACATATAATAGCATGAAATAGATTGGTTGGGAAAAAACTCTACTATTGACTGTCAATTTAAATTTGGAAGGTAATAAAAAAGAAAATGAGTTATTAAAGGGGTAATGTGAATAAAAATCATAAAAAAACTTGAAACTGGAATTCAAAGGCTTGTGTAGTTGTATAAGATATTTATAGAATATGTAAAGAAAATTCACTGATATATATAATTAGAAGTCCCCCCATCCCACCAGGGATTCAACCCAGGGGCGTTTAACCACTGAGCCACATCTCCAGTCCTTTTTATTTTTATTTTAAGTTGCTTAGGGCCTTGCTGAGTTAGTGAGGCTGGCTTTGAACTTACAGTCCTCCTGCCTCAGCCTCCCAAGCTGCTGGGGTTATAGGCATGTGCCACTGTGCCCAGTCTAAAATTATAATTTATAAGTTGAAAATTACTAACGTGGAAAGTATGTTCCCTTCTATAGAAGCTTAAACTAAGAACGGTTTACCTACCCCAGCTCGGTCATGCCGTCCATGAACTCCTTCCTGCTGAATTCGCACTGAGTGGCAGCTCTGAACTTCCATGCTATGACCAGAACACTGATGCTGGTGGGGTCCAGCCTCAGATCGTCACAGAATTGCTGAATCCCATCAATCCCGATTCTGTCTCCATCTTGCGGGTCTGTAGTTAAAGTCAATGGGGTTAGGGTCACACCACCTGGTTGCATAACTCTGGCAAGTAAACCTCAGACACACACCAATGGACTAGCTTTCTACTACCTATGAAAGAAACAGTGGGCAACAAGTAACGACTCACCCAGAAACCAGTCTATCTTTAAAATCTAGATTTGCTTGCTTCTAACAGTGCTATGGGATTGAATCCAGTACCTCGGACATACAAGGCAAGCTCTGTGCTGCTGAGCTGCATCCTCGTTTGATTTCTGGGTTTTATCATTCAGGAGTAAGTTTAAGGAGTGGTTGCTCAGGAGTAGAGTGCTGGCCTAACGTGCAGAAGGCCCTGGTTTGAGCAGGAGTATCACCACCACAAAAAAAGAAGAAGGAAAAAAAAAAAGACTGGGATGTAGACCCAAGGTAGAGAAGCTGTCTAGTGTGCACAAGGCTCTGTTTCATCCCTTGCACTGCAAAGCAATTCAATTTCCCTAAAGTAAGATAAAAATTCAAGTTAACAGAATTTTAGTTTCCTTGAAGACAAACTGCTACAAAAAATATTGCAGTGATAAAGGGTTTTGAATGCTTGGAATTTTTATCACAACTCCACCAAAGTAAAAAAGAATGATTGATCAATTTTTTTCTCTTTAAGTCATTTCATTTGCTAATTCTAATGCTACTAAACAATTACTTTCCAAAATCATTTAGATTTGGAGACACTGTGGCACACACCTGTAGTACCTTGGGAGCTGAGGCAGGAGGATTCCAAGTTTGAGACCAGCCTCAGCAACTTAGCCAAACCTGTCACGAAATAAAAAATAAAAAGGGCTGGGATGTAGCTCAGTGGTAAAGTACTCTGGGTTAAATCCTCAGTATTTTTTTCAATTTTTTTTTTTTTTTTTTTTTAGTTGTAGTTGGACACTATACCTTTATTTTATTTATTTTTTAATGTGGTGCTGAGGATTGAACCCAGTCAGTGCCTTACACGTGCTGGGTGAGCACTCTACTGCTGAGCCACAACCCCAGTCCCTAAATCCTCAGTATTAAAAAAAAATCAAATAAAAAAAATTTGCCTTATGCATCTACACTTAACAGCATGGAAATTCAGGCCCCCCTACTTCTGCTTTAGAAATAAAATTAAGAAATTTAGCATCTGTCTATGAGAAAATCAAAACAGTAAAGTACACTGATACAGCCCAGCAAGACCTCACTATACTGAGCCCTTTAATTTCAGAAGGATCATGTATGTTATCATATATCATCATAACGTGTGTGTGGATTCTACTGGTACAGAGATACAAATAAAAAATCTAGAGCTTCTTTGTTCAAATAAAGCTCAGATGTGTTGAACTTTTCTTCTCCTTCATATGTAATTTAACTCTGGTCATTTAAGTACTAGATATCACATTTTTTAAATATGTTGTTTCTAAAGAAAAATTAACATAAATTATATAAACAAAACCAGAAACCCTTCTAACTGTATCTTCTCACACAGAGAAACCAAACTCAGCTTTGGGAGTGTGACAAAGGTTCTATATTCTCTATTTCCATTCTATCTGCTGACATTACACCTCTGCAGATCAAAGAAAATCCCACTCTTATCAAACTAGCCATCCTGGTCAACTTCATGAGGTTCTCCTTCATTTGTATACATTAGATGTTATATTAGTACACAGTCTTTGAATTATATATTTAGAACTCAAAAGGATGTAACCTATTTGAATTATATATTTAGAATCCAAAAGGACTAGCCTGCATGAATAGAATCAAGTAATGATGAAGGGATGAAGCTTAATAAATAAATTTCACTGAAGTATTTCTTCAAAGACAGCTCTATTTGAATAATTATAAAATTGTGCAAAGGATATGACTTACAGACTTAGCTAAAAAACTTTAAAGTACACTAAACAGTTTTCACTTTTTGAGAACTATGATAATTACAAATCTGGTGTTTTTCATTTTTAACCATATAGTAGGTTTCTGAACAGTTTTTTTTTTTTTTAAAGAATACAATTTTCAACCCATTTGCCCAACAGAGGGGGAGCAAGGAGACAGTATCTTTGAAAATAACAAATAAGAAAGTAAAAACCAAGAAAATTTTTCTATTGGGCGAACATTTGCTTAACTGAAGGTCTTTTTTTTTTTTTTAAAAAAAAGACTTAATCTTCAAAAACTACTAGAAAAAAAAGCAGTCCGTCAAGTGAATTGTTTCTGCTTTATTTGATACGAAATCTCCTGACCACCAGGGGTGTGGGTCTGTTCACACTCTCACGCACACTCACTTTCATGGCATGGCTGCACTTTGATAAACAAAGCCACATTCTAGGCTCTTCAATTAAAATAAGTCATCCTCCATGCCCACGTGGAGCTGTCTCACTGAGAGCGCCCCCACAGCGACAGCGTGGCACGAGGGCGCCCCCAGGTGGGGAGCGGGCGGTCACACTCTGACTCTTCAGTAGTGCTCTGCCACGGATGTTTCAGTCTAGATAAATGCTGGCAAAGACCCCTGTGCTATCAGGTGTGGCCACAGGCAGACTCCAGGCCAGGACACTGAGCAGGGCTGCTTCCCACGACCACTAGGGTCACACTCCCTGCAGAGAACACGCTGTGGCTGCAGGTCACACCAGGCCAGCTTTCCAATGCCCCTCTTTCCCCTTTATTGAGAAAGGGGTTCTGGAGCTCAACGTGAGGAGGAGCAGCAGCTTGGAGCTCTGCGGTCCTTGGCACCCGAGGTCCCAGGAACAGTGCGCCCTCTGCTTGCTAGGGATGGCCTCTGGTCTGGCCCTGCTGCCACGTCATCCCTTACCTTTGTACCTGCCATACAGCTGCTCCAGCTTCCTCTGGTCCACAGCGTCCCGCCTGGACTCCCTGTGGAACACGTCTGGGGTTTGGAAGAAGCTGGCTGTGGCCTCGTCTAGCTTCCACTCACTTTGCGTTAGGCAGTAGATGGCAGTTCTCTCACCAGCCTGAGTACACGCCATAAACTGGCGGACCTTGTCCTTCTGAGTCGACTTAAGCTTATGCTTGGGATGCAAAAGAAGCAGGAGAGCCAATGAAGCCTCTCTAGGGTTTGTGTAGGCCGCTACTTCTAATGCCTGCTGTTAACTGGACTCAACTTCACTTCAGAGTTACAGGACACCAGAGTCTTGTTCATCAGTGAAAAAGACTCCACAGTCTTCTGACAACTGGAACGACAGCATCTATAGAGCAACAGATATGCCAAGTCCAGTCCTCAACAAATTGTGAGAATCAGCCTTTTACAGAAAATACACTTTGATCACTACCTGGTTACCCTTACACAAGTACAACAGTCCCCCGCTTGAAAATCTCAGCACGGGCTCTCGGCAAGTCTAGCCCTCTGAAGACGAGGTAGGACCTGACTTCAGGGCAGGGTCCATCTGCAGGGGCTTTGCTTCTATTGAGCCCAAGTGCTACTGAACAGGAGGGGCCAGCAGTTTGAAACAGTCAGCTTTCCAGTTTAAAAACAACCACAGTAATGAAAACATGCACACATAAAATGATTATCACATCAGCAGCATAAAAAGTTTGTTGTGACGAAATGAAAGTGATGACACTGGTCACAACATGTCTGCATGTGTGAGACAGAAACAGGGCAGGGCAGGAGGGTAGGCAAAACCAGCAAGCTGCAAGGGAACTGCGCTATCTATAGTCCATGATGAAACAGCAGGCACAGGGTGAAGGTCTCACTGCTCTAATGTCACCTGGTGAAAGCAACACCAGTGCAGAGCAACTGCTAACTTGGGCAAATTAAAGCAATCACCGCGATCTACTAAGGGCTGATTCTTTTTTTTTAATATTTTTTATTTTTTGGTGTAGATGGACACAACACAATGCAATTTTTTTCCCTCACTTTTATGTGGTGCTGAGGATTGAACCCAGGTCCCGCCTGTGCTAGGCGAGTGCTCTACCGCTGAGCCACAATCCCAGCCCCAGGGGGCTGATTCTTTTTATTATATAAATGCTTTACCCAATACAAAGGGAAAAACTTTACTTACAAGGATTGTATTCAATCTCGTTCACATAAAGATGAGAATTTATAGAAACAGAATAAATTATAACCTACAGGAAGACGCAAACGGATGACAGATGGAGATGAAAAAACAGAAGCATGAGAAGAGCCAGGCTGTGACTGGCGTGAGGCCCTGCGTACCACCAGCAGAGCTGAGTACGGGAGGAAGCAGGCTCCCCGCACGCAGGTGCCGCAGCAGAGAGAAGAGGTCAGTCAGGATAACGTCTTTTTAATCAACGTAAGAACCCACAGTGGGTTCTTACTGATCCTAGTGGTATCACTGACCCTAGTCTCGAACCTGAGGGAAATGGCTCAGCCCGATTCCTCACCATCATGCCAAGAATAAGCACCAGAGGAAGCTGCAGAGGTTTCTAAGGCAACCCAAGCGTGCTGGTAGCAGAACACCAGCACAACTCAGCAGGAGTCAGTGCAGCCAGACACACACAAAGCTGCTCCACAGGTTTTGGGCCCAAGACCTTTCCTGGATCTCACAATGTCAAAACTATTTCCCAAGAATTCAAAGCTGTCATTAGACAACCTCACGCTCATCTTAAGAGTGTGCAGGAGAGGCCTCCAGGCTGCCTGAGCCGTGATATCACAATAGGCTAAATGAAAAAGATTCAAGAACTTCTTTCCTATGATACCAGATATTAAAATTATCTGCTGGGGCTGTGGTTGTAGCTCAGTGGTAGAGCACTTGCCTAGCATGTGTGACGCACTGGGTTCAATCTTCAGCACCACATAAAAATAAATAAAATACAGATATTGTGTTCATCTACAACTAAGAAATTTTTAAAAATCTGCAAAAATGAAATGTAAAAAAGTAATGTGCTTGTAATTATTAATCCTCACATATTTAAAAACTTATTTTAATTCCTGATGCAGTGAACATCAATGTCCATTAACCACATAAACAAAGCTCTTTGGGTCCCCAATCATTCTTAAAAATATAGGGCTGTGGCCATATGAATCTCTTGTGGTTCTGCCACTGCAGGTGGAAGCAGACAGTGGGAACGGTTTATACACAAGTGGGTATGGCCTTGACATTTCACTTATAAAAACAGGCAGCTAGCTTGTGACTGCTGAACGCGATCTAAATTCTAGAGTGACACATGGGACGTATATACATATACTATACGTTATTTCCCAAAACAGTTCTTGAAAAGTATAGACAAAGAATTCAAGGCTATATTCTCTAGTAAGATCAATCTAGTCAAATCAGAGAAGAGCTCACATGTCATGAGAGCCAGCTGACAAGTAATAAAGTCAGCATCTTTTTATGAAGATGGTCAAGGATGGACACGGCCAAGAGTTGCTTCAAAAACTAAGACAAGACACACATGCAATCAGAAAAAGTCCCTCCATAGCTCCTTTATTATGGAAGAGCTAATCAACACCATCCTGGTCATAAAACAAAACTCAGTCCATCCATATAACGGAATGTTATTTAGCCATAAAATAATGGCATATGTCACAGTATGGGTGAACCTCAAAAGCAATATGCTGAGCAAAAGCCAGACCCAAAAGGCTACATGTCACATGATTCCATTTACAGGAAATGTTCAGAATAGGCAAATCTATAGAAACAGAAGGCAGATTAGAGGGTGCCAGGGGTTGGCAGGGAGGAGTTGGCAATGCTTGCTCATGAACAGGGTTTCCCTGGGAGTGATGAAAATGTTCTGAGACTTCATAGAGGTGGTGGTGGCAGAATACTGAATGTTCTAAACACTGACCTGCACACCTCAAAATAGCTAATTTTATGTCATGTGAATTCTACTTCAAAAAAATGTCAACATAACAGCTAGGCCTCCAAGACCAAGGAGCAGAGTCACACACCCCAAGTGGCTGTGTCATTTGACCAGCATTACAGCACTGATGGCTCCACATCAAGAAAACATGGGTCAGGCCTGGTGGTGCATGCCTGTAATCCCAGCGGCTCCTGAGGCTGAGACAAGAGGATCTCGAGTTCAAAGCCAGCCTCAGCAAAAGTGAGGCGTGAAGCAACTCAGTGAGACCCTGTCTCTAAATAAAACACAAAATAGGCTGGGGATGTGGCTCAGTGGTCAAGTGCCCCTGAGTTCAATCCCCCATCCTCGAAAGAAAACACAGACATTTGGAAGAGGGGATGATGTCTGACTCTGAGCTAGACGCCTGAGGATCACTTTTGGAGCCCTCCCCAGGGTGACCACACAGCTATGTCCACTGAGAATAGCCCTCCCCGGCGTGACAACAGTGCTACATTCACTGAAGAGAACATGCTTTGCAGATGCAGGTGAATATATCTAGGCCATTCCACGTGGTTTTGAAACTTTCCACGTTAATCACAGAAGTAACTTAGGCAGAAATGAAGACAGAAACACTGCCCCTTCTATGCGGGACAACCCAACTTTAGACTTCAAGGGGTACCAAGGTGCTAGTTTGGCATGAGCAGCAGCAGCCATGAGGGAATAGCAAGGGGCATGTCAACAAAACTGCAAGATTTGATGTTTCCCACACCGGTTTCTCTACAAAATAACAGCAATTAAAACAATGACCAACAGTTACATTGAAGGATTGCATGCACTTCATATCCAAAAGTAACTAGGAGATCCAGGTTCCACCGGTAGAAAAGGGAAAGTAAGGTTCATAAACTAAGCGCTGCCTCCATTTAGACAGATGCATATCAATGCAAGGTTAATCAAGGTCCACAAACGGGCAGGACCAAGGCCCAGGCATAAGTGCTGATGACTTTCGCAGAGGCTTACCAGGTCATGGAAATCAAAGCAGGGGGAAGGGAGTTTCCTCTGTTTTTTTAGTTTATTCTACTAAAATGTACACAATTCTTGACATAAAAATCTGGACAGTCCAGGGGAAAGACACATCAAATAAAACCTCTAACCTGCTAAACCCTCAACGCTTTACGAGTGACCTTGTGAGGAGCCCGGCCCCAAGGACACCACGCGTGACGTGACAAACGCACCGCAGAACATCCTTGCAGACAGCTCAGGAGCACCTCCCTTCTCAGGGTCAACCTACACGGCGGCCCAGGTAGCCGCCCCGTCTCGGGTCACGCAGCCCGCCACCGCGCAGTCCGACCCCCGCCTGCCTTCTCGGCGACCCGGGCCCAAGGCCGTCTTCGTCCCCCGCGCTACGGGGCCAGCGGCGTCCTCTCGGGACCCTGTGGGCCCGCTGCTATCGCTCGCCCCCGGCCGGTCTCCGCCCGGGCCGACGGAGCTCGACGCCCGACACCTACCATGCTCGCAGGCGCCGCAGCCCAGCCGGCCCTTTGCGCAGGCGCGTGCTGTCCCGCCCCCGCCGGCCCTCTGCGCAGGCGCATCCCGCCTCGCCGACCGCCGGCTCTCTGCGCAGGCGCACGCCGTCGGGCTGCCCCTGGGGCTTTCTCCCTCCTCCCAGCTTCCGGCTTGTACGGCGTCGCCCCCTCTGTGCCAACGGTTCTGCCGCTCCTCCTTCGGAGGCCGCCACCGACCTGCGGCTCTCAGGCCTCGAGTCCACTGGGAGGAGGAGGAGGGAGACCGACGGCACGGCGGAACTCCAGCTCCCGGCGTGCTCCGCGCCGCGCAGGGGCCGGCAGGACCGCCCACGCCCCGCCCTCTTAAAGAGGCCGCGCCTCGCTCTTTGGCCCTGGAGGAGTTGCCCGCGCGGGGAGAGGGCGGTGGCGGTCATTCGCCTCCTGGTCTCGTCTCCGGTTCCGCGTCCGATCCCGCGTCCCGTCTTTCCCCAGGCCGCCAAGAGAAGGGATGCGGGGAAACCCGCGTCCAGAGCTTTGCTCGTGGCGCCGCGGAGCTCCGGATAGAGGACACTGATGCTTGGGCTGAACGTCCAGGGCGCGGCTACCTCGTCCCGGTGAGGGCCGTGGGTGCGCTGGGCCCCGTCCGTCCAGCGGCGTGCCCCAGGGGGCCCCTTCCCTGCGTGGGGCTCCCGCCCAGGAGACGCCCCTTCCCGGCGAGGGGCTCCCGCCCAGCAGAGGCCCCTTCCCGGCGAGGGGCTCCCGCCCAGCAGAGGCCCCTTCCCTGCGAGGGTCTCCCGCCCAGCAGAGGCCCCTTCCCTGCGAGGGTCTCCCGCCCAGCAGAGGCCCCTTCCCTGCGAGGGTCTCCCGCCCAGGAGACGCCCCTTCCCTGCTAGGGGCTCCCGCCCAGCAGAGGCCCCTTCCCTGCGAGGGTCTCCCGCCCAGGAGACGCCCCTTCCCTGCTAGGGGCTCCCGCCCAGCAGAGGCCCCTTCCCTGCGAGGGTCTCCCGCCCAGCAGAGGCCCCTTCCCGGCGAGGGGCTCCCGCCCAGCAGAGGCCCCTTCCCTGCCTGGGGCTCCCGCCCAGCAGAGGCCCCTTCCCTGCCTGGGGCTCCTTGGTGGGGCGTCCTTGGGGATCCTCCCTCACCAGGGGCCCCGGAGTGGGCGTTCCTTTGTGTGTGTGGGTCTTTCCCACAGGGGCTCTTCCCCGAGGGAGCATCTTCTCTGGGAGCGTCAGGGGGATCTTCCCTGATAGGCTTCTTCTCGTGGGCATTCTTCCTCCTGGGTGGGTGTAGGCTTGTGGGGCTTTCTTCCCTGAGAGCTACTTTTGGTGGGGCAGGTTTCCCTCTGGAACAATACTCCTGGGTCTCTCCTTGGTGGGTGCTCCCCTTCCCAGAGGATTCCTTCCTGGGGGCTCCCCTCCCCTAATGGGCACTAAGAGGTCACCTATCCTGCCCCCCCTTACTGGTCTGTCTTGCCCTGTGTTAAGGCGAATTAGCAGTCGTCCTTTACCGTCTCTTTAAAGACAGATACACCTGGCAGCAGACCCAGGTTTGCTGATCAGGGCCAGCATACGGTGTTCCGCAAGCCTTTCACTTAAGCTGACAGAGCCTGGAAGGTGTCAGAGTAGACAAAATAACCAGGATGGTTTGCACATCCCCTGGGAGGCCTTAGTTCATAACCTATCTGTGAACTGTTTGGGAGTGACCAATTAAATAAGTCCAAAGTGACAGAAGGTCTAGCATATCTGCCCGCCTCACTGTCCCACCTCTTTTTGCTCCTTTGCAGCCTCTTGCAACCCTTCAGAAGGAGAAGGGGGACTGGGTAGACTTTGTGACTTGGTCTTTACTAGCCAGTTCACCTCCTGGCCACCTAGTACAGGTTTCTTGCTGCTGAGAGGGCACTTATTCACGAGTCTCCTTTTTCCTTCCTTGTTGGCTTTCTTGGCACTGAAGGAGGAGCTAACCTGAGCAGCTGGCCTGCAGCTCCTTGTATGGCCCTGCTTCTCTCTGTTCTTTGACAGTCTCACCTGGTACCACCTGAGCAAACAGTAGCTATTTAAACACCCTGAGGGACACTCAAGGTTGCACACCACATCCCTGTTTTCCTGCTCAGCCTCTGCACATTTTCCTGATCATTCTTAGAACCAGAACTTATTGGTCTTGCATATTGTCTGTTTTTTGTCAAACAGTAGAATCTCGTGATTGGATTAACTAATGAAATATTTGCTTTTTCTAGAGGTTTTATAGTTTAAAGCTTTTTAATAGCCTCAGTAATTACCTTCTTTTCCTTTCCTTCCTCCTCCTTGTTCTCTAATTCTTTTACTAATTTGAAATGAATAATGTATTTATAAATCATTTATTTCATTTTTGGCAACTGTCAGTTTATTTGTAGGATCATAAGTGCTCCATTTTTAGGAAATGTACTTTAAAGTTTAAAATTGGTCTTTAAGAAAAAGGCTCCATAAAGAGACTTCAGGTCACTCACTCCATTGAGGTGGTCTTGCCTGCTCGTGGCTCTCTTCCTCTTTGCCTGCACAAATGCTGCCTGTGCTGAACTTGGACATGTGGCAGTAATGTGAAGAAATCAGAGGCACCTCCTGTTTTTTCTCTTGCAGGAGAAGCTAGATGACTCTCTGTTAGACACGTACTCAGCTCCCTACACATTCACCACAGGCTCAGGAATTCCCTGCCAGAGACCCACAGGGAGCTGCCCTCCCACTCACTAGGGCCCTAGCTTCAGCTGAATGGACCAAGGTAGCCACCAGGAGCTGGCTGTCCCCACAGCTGTCCCCCAGCTTTGCACACTCAGGAGAGAAGTTGGCCTGGTAGGGACCATCTCGGTTGTGGCATCTACCTGATAGACCCACCTGATGGTGCCACTTCACACTCTAGGGATGGCTAAGTCGACTTTATTTCCCACAGTGTGGCTTGGTGCACACTGAGCAAATGGGTTGCACAGGTCCCAAGGAAGAGAGGGCAGAAGTTATCTGATAGGCCAAGGAGAGCACCAGCTTCTCAGAACTCATGCAGACACACAGCATGGAGGTTCCCTAAAAGCACTGCCCCGATGCTTGTCCCCTGTGCTCTGTAGCAGGTGCTATGTGCTGCCCCCGTACCTGAGGGCCCTTGCTCTGGGTATCGAACCCAGGGGTGCCCTACCATTGAGCTACATACTGGTCCTTTATTTTTAGACAGGGTGTTGCTGAGCTGCTTAAGATCTCACTGAGTAGCTGTGGCTGGACTTATGAGTCCCTTCCCTCAGCCTCTGGAATCTCTGAGATGATGGGCATTTGCCACCGTGCTTGGCTCAGAGTGTTGATTTTGCTCTTGTAAATAGAAAGTGTCACTGGTAGGCTGCACTGTAGAGCTGCAGCCATCCCTGTGCTTGGCCTATTCGCAGATGGACCCCATGCCTACCCACTGGCGGACTCCCTTGCCTTGTGTGTGCTCCAGTGAGTGCAGGTGAGGGGCTGTGCTGGCTCCTTCCAGCATTTCCATCCCTGGAGGATCCTAGTCCCTTTTAGCCACACCTCTCCCCCTCCCTCACCCTGAGAGCCACTCATCTGTCCTGCGTCCTGTGCCACTGTGAGGCACTTATGTAAAGGGAATTGTGTAGTATGTGGCTTTTGGAGGTCCCTTTACTCAGCCTCAAGATCTGTTCATGTTGTTGAACATATCGATAGTTCACTATTACAAGAATCCAAATGTCTTGTCAACAACTAAAAAAATAACAACTGGAAGTAAAAATATTTAAAGTTTGCTCAAGAGAAAACGTGGTATAATTTAGTAGTCCATAGGATTTTGTAGACAGGCTTGAAAGTAAAATGAGTGATGTGCATTAAGAATGTATAAGTGCAGGGCACAGTGGCACAGGCCTGTAATCCCAGGAGCTTGGGAGGCTGAGACAGGAGAATTGTGAGTTCAAAGCCAGCCTCAGCATCTGTGAGACCCTGTCTTTAAATAAAATACAAAATAGGGCTCGGGATGTGGCTCAGTGGTTGAGTGCCCCTGAGTTCAATCCCTGGTACTAAATAAATAACTAAATAATAAGTAAATATACACACACGTATGTATGTATGTATGTATGTATGTATGTAATTTCAATATCATGCTCATGTTACGAAACATCTCAGTGGTGAATATCAATGTGACTGCAACTGAAATCCTAAAAGAAAAATCAGTAACTCCCTTAGGTGTGGGGGTAGAGGGGTGACTTTAATTTCCAGAACCAGGTTGAGGAAAGAACCAGAAGTGTGCACAGAGAGGTGGCACGTGCAAACTGCATTGCGAGTTGTTTTTCTGAAGCATGAAACCACAAAAGAACCACTTTTAGGGCTGGGAATTTACGTAATGGTAGAGTACTTGCCCAGCATGTGAAGGTCCTACTTCAATTCCTAGTACTGCAAAAAAAACTCACCTTTGGAGACGTTCTGGGGCAGATGGGAAGCATGAAGGAAGCGCCTCAGATTTCTGTCTGGGTCTGGAGGTCTCCTCCCAGCAGGTCCTCACTGCTCTGCAGCGGGCTCGAAGCTGGCATCGTAGAGATGGGTGCTTTGCTAGGAGCTGAGCTGCAGCCATCCTTGTGCTGCATTAGCTCAGTCCTTCCAGGGTCTGGCTTCTAAAAGATGCACTGAAATCCAGCTCTGAGTTTCTGTGATAGAAAAGGCTTGAACAGTTAGTAGGGGTTATAGGTATTTTATTATTATTTTTTAAATTTTTCTATCTTCATCTCTTATTAGCTCTTAACTGTGCTGACTTTGGAAATTTGGCAAGACTCCAAGTGATTCTGGAAAGCCAGCAGTGTGACTGAGGGGCCATGTCTCAGGAGATGGCCTTTCTGAAATGCTCCTGAACATGGTCCCAGAGGCTTGCCAACCTGAGATGGTGTTTTCTGGGCTTTGATATGTATAGTCCCTCTTGGGTAGAACTGGCCTTTATCTTTCATACATGGTAGATTTGGTAGAAATACAAAGCTTAAGATTTCTAAAAATCACCTTTAAAATGAGATCTAACTGACCTTTAATCTCCCCTCTGTGCCAGGCACCCTAAGAGGCTCTTACTTCATCACTTAGTGTTTGATTGAAGTGGTTCAGATGTTGTTAGTGATCCAGGAAAAATGGCATTTCCTTTAGAAAGCTTACAGTGTCCTGGATGTTGTTGGTATTTAACTCAGGTCAGTAGCGGTGAGCTGTAGTTCAGCCATGTGTGACAGGAAATCTGTTTTTCAGCTGAAAATGTGCATGTAAGATGCAGCCTGACCCGAGCTGCCGTCTGGAGCCCTTGCTGTGCTGGGACCATGAGGGCCTTGGAGGAGAGTCTCTTCTGGATGCTGCTCCTGGCCCTCTGCTTGGTGGCAAGTGCCACAGAGCATGCGGAGGTGGCAAAACATGCCATCAAGCTGCACCGCGGCAAGGGAGCACCTGCCGCCCAGAGGAGGCAGTGGGCCCTGGACAGCTGCAGGAAGCTCACCGGGCTCCTTCGGCAGAAGAGTGTTGTTCTCAACAAGCTGAAGAGTGCTATCAGAGCCGTGGAAAAAGATGCTGGCCTGTCAGATGAAGAGAAGCTGTTCCAGGTGCACACGTTTGAGATTTTCCAGAAAGAACTGAATGAAAGTGAAAATTCCGTCTTCCAGGCCATCCACGGGCTGCAGAGAGCCCTGCAGGGGGATTACAGAGACGTGGTCAACATGAAGGAGAGCAGCAGGCAGCGGCTGGAGGCCCTACGGGAGGCCGCCATCAAGGTCAGCCATGTGGCCAGTCCTGCCCAGAGCTGTGATCTGGGGTGGGGCGGGGGGTCTCGGGAGCCTCTGGGGTGCCAGTCACTTCTAGGAGAGGCCAGCCCTTCAGCACTCTGTTGTGGAGATCCCCGAGTCTGGCTGAGCTCTGATGGGCGGGAATGCCTGCAGCCTTGCGCTCCTGTGAGGGCTCAGCCACCTGCAGTGGGCCTGAGAGTGTCCATCAGTGACTCCCTGACCAGCCCAGTGTGTGCAAGGATTCTGGCCTACGTGCAGCGGCAGAGTTGCCTTTCCAGGCACTTCTCAGAACACAGTGCCATCGTCCTTGAGGGACGCTGGCTGCAGCTGTGACCTGGGTCTCTTGCCATATTCTTTTCTGAGTGAAGCCTGTGTTCTTCATTGCCTTACAACAAAAACAAAAATATAAAAATACTTATAAACAGATGTGTGCACGTGAGGTGAGGCTTTGGACCAAGTGTGCTTCTAAAGGGGGCCACTGTGCCAGTGTTTCCACAGGCACTGCCGAGCACCTGCAGCTTGCCAGGCGCCACACCCAGGCTCCGTCGAGCAAGTGCCACTTCCCCCTCATGGAAGACCTCAGGCTGTCACGGCTTGAAAGGAGATATAACTTTCTTATGACTGTCACCAAAACAAGGGTGTTTTTTGGTAGGATACAACAGTCAGACAAGCATTCAAATCAAGGCATTCAGTGACCTGACTTGGCTGCCTGCCTGTTGCTGCCTGCCTATCGCCCATGTTTCAACCTTGGGACAGTCGAGGTGCTAAGACCCTTTTTTTGTTTGTTTTAATATTTTTTAATTTGTTGATGGACCTTTATTTTATTTCGATGTGGTGCTGAGAATTGATCCCAGTGCCCCATACATGCTAGGCAAGCACTGTACCACTGAGCTACAACTCCAGCCCCGACCCTTTGGTTATAAGAGGAATTCCGGTGGACTCCAGGTTTGCAGTCGTCTGTTAGGGAGAAGACTTGTGAGTCTGGTGGCCACAGTCCAGAATTGTAGGCCATGTGACACCCTGCATGCTTCAGCCTGTGCCTGTCATGCCTCAGGGTTCTGTGGTCCTCCAGGGTGTCAGCAGCCACCGTTGGGGCACTTGGGAAGGGACAGGGGTTACAGCAATCACAAAAGAGCCACACTGCTGTGGTAGCTGGCCACGGCTCGGTCCCAGCCAGGTTCCCTTCTTGAAACATGAGAAAACGTTTTAAAAGTAAGGTTATCAGTTGACTAGGGTTATGTAAAGTATGTTTACTAAGCGTGATGACCAGCACTGCCCATGAGTGTCCCAAATAACCAACACTTTCTACTTTATGTGTTTTTCTGGACCCGTTAGTCGCCCCTGTCTGATGGGATGGGACCACATCCTGCTGTAGAAATCCCAGAGGTAGCTACACACCAGGTGTTGCTGCTGGCTTTCAGGCAGGGATGTGCTTCCTGAGCGGCAGCACTTGGCAGTTTGTGAGGTGACCTTAAGGGATGTTTGACCCACCTGCAGTGGACACTGCCTTCCCAGGGGTGGAGGTGCAGATGCTGTCCCTGAGCTGGACCCACCTGCAGGGGACACTGCCTTCCCCGGGGTAGAGGTGCAGATGCTCTCCCTGAGCTGGACCCACCTGCAGTGGACACTGCCTTCCCCAGGGTGGAGGTGCAGACGATTTCCCTGAGCTGGACCCACCTGCAGTGGACACGGCCTTCCCTGGGGTGCAGATGCTGTCCCTGCACATTCCGAAGCTCCCTGTGTTTGGTATGCTTGACCTCCTTTGCTGGACAGTCAGTCACAGTGCAGCGGTGGGGCATTGACCTGGAGCACCGGTGGTGGGTCTAGTCACCAGGACCCTGAGCAGATGAGTCCCCTCCTGGTTTTTCTTGTAATGTATCTTGCCCTTTCCTACGAACAAATAGGAAGAGACCGAGTATGTGGAACTTCTCGCCGCAGAAAAACATCAGGTGGAAGCCCTTAAGCACATGCAGCATCAGAACAAGAGCCTCTCCATGCTGGACGAGATCCTCGAGGACGTGAGGAGGGCGGCAGATCGCTTAGAGGAGGAGATAGAGGAGCATGCCTTCGATGACAACAAATCAGTAAGCTGCCTTCCGGCGCCTCTGCCCTGCGAGCCGAGCTGCTGGGCCTGGCCATCGGTTTGGCTATGTCTCAGGGTCTGCGAGCGACACGCTGGTACTCTGGCAGGGGCTGCAGGAGTGGGCGGCCAACCTGCTCCTTCGACCCCTGGCACTCACTGCCAGCCCAGCTTGGCCACTCACGGGGCTTGGGACTGTAGCCTCAGGAGGCTTGGAGGGTTCCTTCCTGATCAGAGGAAGCAGGTTCCAGCTGCTCAGTTCTGACAGGCTAAGACCCTGGGGCGAGATCAAGGCCAGCTGAGAACTGGCTGTGGGTCTAGGGGTGGACCCACGAAAGGGTGGAGAGAAAGAAACGGAAACTGATATTTAAATTCTCAGTTTCTGGGGTCAAGTGTGAGCGTGTGCCCTGCATCAGGTCAAGCGGATGTCTGGAAGTAGCAACGGCTGCTTCTGCCCAGAAATGCTTCATTGAGCGAGTGCCTTCATCATGCTGGTGGTCTTCTGTCTTGTTAGACACAATGTGAACACGTCTACCTTGATGTATGTTCTTTCCTCTTGATGTTGACTGCAAAAGCATCAACATGATTCTGATTGCATGATATTGGTCACTCTCACAGGTCAAAGGGGTCAACTTTGAGGCAGTTTTGCGGGTGGAGGAGGAAGAGGCCAGTTCCAAGCAGAATATCACAAAGCGGGATGTGGAGGAGGGCCTGGGCTTGAGCATGCTGATCGACTCCCAGAATAACCAGTATGTCCTCACGAAGCCCCGGGACGCCACCATTCCACGTGCAGACCACCACTTCATAAAGGCAAGCTGAGGCCACCCGCCCATCTCGCTGGGCAGTCAGCAGGCCTGACCTGATGCGGGGCCCCCTCGGAGGGGGGTGGTGCACAGCCTTCCTCCTGCCAGAGAATGCTGGCATCCCATGCTGGGCTTCAAGACAGCATCCCTTAGTTAATTGTTTCTAAAGGAAAAAGGCATTTTGACATTTAAGATGAAGTTTAATTCTGTTTTGGAGAATTTGGAGGACTTTCTGAAGTTTGGAGTGACCATCATGAGATTAAAGCTCTCGGTGTCTGAGACCTGTTTGAGCGGTTGACTGAGGCAGGAGGATTGCTGGAGCCCAGGGGTTTAAGACCAGTCTAGCAACATAGCAAGGCGCCATCTAAAATTATAACCTGAGGTTAAAGAAACAAACTCTTTTCTATAAAAGAGAAAGCCCTTTGAGGCAGAGAAGTGTGGATGTGGGGCACAGGGCGTTGCATTCCAGGTAGACGGATGTAGATTTGTGTCCTCCCAGGAAGCTGGCCCAGTCTGGAGTGGAGTGCACCCTCCAGGTGGCCTGGAGGGATCAGATAAGCTCAGATCTCCACAGAACTCTTAAGGCAGAGCCTTGCAAGGAACAGAAACCAAACAGAGAGGCGTGGCCTCGGTTCCAGGGAAGAGGGCTCCTCCCAGGCGCTGGCCCGGGACTGTGTCCTGCTGTCCTTGATTGTGAAAGAACAGGCCATGTCCGTAGAGCAACTCCGTGCCTCCTTCACAGCAGTCCCTTTCTCCCGTTGCCATGAGTAAGTCGCGTCTGGGGGTGTGTTTGAGACTGTGAACAGCCTGCTCCCAGTAAGTTCTCACCCAATGGTTCTGACACCTGTGGAAGACTTGCCCGTATGGGTGACAAGCAGGAGAGTCATAGGGAGGACCCCATCTGCAAGGGCTTTGAGGCCAGGAATGGGTGGAGTCCAGGGCTGGGAGATGTGGAGCATGCTGTGGGGCGTGAGCAGGACGAACCAGAGCTGGCTCGTCTGCTCCCGACACGGTGTGCTGCGCTCTGCTGCAGACACAGCAGTATAAAACCTCTCAGTCCTGTTGTCTGCTGGTTCCTGTAAGGGGCTGGCCGTCATCCTGCTGTCCTAGCCCACCCGACGCCTTGATCTGTGCTTGTCTGTTCCGCTCTAGGACATTGTCTCCATAGGTGTGCTGTCCTTACCTTGTGGCTGGCTGTGCACAGCAATAGGGCTGCCCACCATGTTTGGGTACATCATCTGCGGTGTGCTTCTGGGGCCTTCAGGACTGAACAGCATCAAGGTAAGAATAAAACTTGACTGTTCTGATACCGGACAGGACAGAGAGACACACAGACAAGAGCTCTGAACTGGAGTCAGTGAAGAGCCGTCCTCACCCCGGACCAGGAACACACCCTAGAGCTGGAGGCATTGCCCTCCATAACGAAGGGGCCGCTGGGCAGAAGGCAGCCATTGGCCTCCATGGTCATCAGCCTCAAGGTTCTGTTTCCAGTCACCCAGATGTCCTCAGGCGCCAAGCTGTTGGAAGGGCTGGGTCCCTCCTGTGCTTGTGCAGTCCTCAACGTACACCAGGAGCGCCTGTGGCCCCGTTGCCAGGGCAGCAGGGCCCGGGCTGCTCTTGCCAGAGCTTCTCACAGACCAGTTGCTGCTTGTCACAGGTGAACACTCTGACAGCAAGGAAGGGTCCCAAGCCTTGTGGCCTCCCAGCGTGTCATCTGAGCACACTCAACATCCCAGGAGGCTAAAGATGAGCCACAAACGCCCCCCAGCTTTGCTGGTGTGTCCTGGGCCGTGGGGTGAGGAGCCCTGCTCCCCCACTAGTGACTGGTACGCCTTAAACCTCTGATTTTTCCGACATAGCAGAAAGGGTCTGAAGAGGGACCATTTGGGGCTCCTCTGAGCAGCAGGTGGCCCTGGCCAGCCGCAGAGCTGCCTGCCAGCGCCTTCAGCCGGGAGCTGTCAGCTGACCTGACGCAGGGCCACATGGAGGCTGCTCGCCCCCTGGTAGCACAGAGAGCCCTCAGTGTGGCTTTCTGCACTGGCACCGAGTGCGGCTCAGCATCAGGGAAGGCTGCAGGCGGGAGCTTCCTGCCTCATCCCACCCTTCCAGGCGTCAGCAAGTCCAGGCAGACACGGTGCCCTCTTCCTCCTCAGCAGAGATAGCGGGAGCAGGCTCAAGGCAAAGGGCCTGGAGCTGCAGACGCTGATCTTGCTAAGTTGCGGCACTGAGGAAGGAGGCGTGGTTGCAGATGGCCATCCAGGAGCACCTTGTAGGAGTGGGAAAGGCCCCTGTGCAGGGGGCTCAGGCTTCCACTCCCGAGTTCAGGTTGTTGTTTTGGAGTCACAGCACAATCAGGGAACGGGAAGAGAAGTGAGAGAGAGCAGTTGGATGTGGGTAAGGGCAGGGCTGGGTTTGCCAGCCAGTGCAGGGAGGCGCTCTGTCGGCAGCTGAGGTTCACCCACAGCGCCAAGAAGAGCACCAAGCAGCACTCAGCAGCTGAGAAAGGCAGACGGCGGGGTGCCAGTCACAACAGGAAGGGGACTTGACCTGTGAGGCCAGCTCAGTGGGTCAGGACAGTGCCATGGGAGCATTTTAAAAGATGGAGCTGGGCACCTGTATCCCAGCATCTCTGGAGGTTGAGGCAGGAGGGTGGCAAGTTCAAAGATAGCCTCAGCAGCTTAGTGAGACCCTGTCTCTAAATAAAAAATAAACAGGTCTGCGAATGTGGTTCAGTGGTTAAGCACCTGTAGGTTTAATCCCCAATACCAAAAAAAAAAAAAAAAGGATTGAACTGTTAGTCACCAGGACAGAGACATCACATATTTTGTGCTATTTATTTATCTAGTGACAACATTAAAAGTAAACACCAAATGAAGAGTCAAAGCAGTCACAGAAGCTGTTCACCAACACTGTGGATGTGGGCATTGAACTCGGGGGAAGATACATCTGTAGGGACTTGCTCGGCCCTAACAGGAGCCAAGAGCGAGCAGCGCTGAGTGAGCTGCCTCCTCATCCCAGAGGTGGCCAGTGAACAGTGCTGGGGAGGCCCAGAGCAGCTTGCAGACAGCGGAGAGAAGCATGCTTCTCTGTGAATCAAGACAAGGGGAAGACCCTGAGGGCAGAACTCGTCAGATGTAGGAGAAATTCCAGGAATTGTTCTCTTTTAAAGTACCAGTGTTGGGGGCTTCCTGCCGGGGACCAGCACCAGGGTGGGTGTGGGGGCTTTCCCTGGAGGCCTGGACTCACACAGCCTCTCCACCCTTGCTCTGCAGTCCATGGTCCAGGTGGAGACTCTGGGAGAGTTCGGGGTCTTCTTCAGTCTCTTCCTCGTTGGCCTGGAGTTCTCCCCGGAGAAGCTGAGAAAGGTGAGGCTGTGTCTTAGCACCATGTGGCTTGTCACGTCCGGTGTTCAATGACAACTTGGCTGTTGAATTTCATATTTTTAGGATAGAACGTGTTATTTTAGTCTGATATACTATTTTTAGGGCATAAGTTTCTAAAGATAAAAAATGTTCCATTTGTTAAAGTTAAGATCTAATAAATGAAGTTAACTTTCCTGTGGCTAAGGTCAAGAAATAATGTTCCACCTTAATATGTGGGCCCTTCCAAGAAGGTGCCAGACTTTGGGGTGGAACACCGCAGACGGGTACTCAGTGCTTCCCTCGGGGGGGAGTCCCACCACGGGCCGTGAAGACGCTCAGGTTTTCAGCAGATGCTTTGGGATGAAAAAAGCCATTGAAGGTGGTGGGGATACAGTGAACATCATAGGCATCCAAAAGAAAGTCACACTTGTCCGTGCAGGGTAAGGAGGGAGGACCTCGCCACCCACTGCCCTTGCCCTCTGTCTCCCATTAGCTCTAGAGCCTCCGACCTGATCCTTTTCCCAGGTCTCCACCCGAGGAAGTGTTGCGATGGGCAAAGTGCGACATCTGCCATTTTCAACGCTTTATTCACTCAAAATCACTCAATATAGTTTCACTATAGGTTCTTAATCAGGGAATGACAATCCTTAATGCTGGGCACTGCAGTAGACATAATCAGTTCAAAGCAAGCAATTCTTAGTTAACTCTAAGCACTTCAAACACACTTAGTCACGACAGACCTATCACAGACAGTCCCTCTGCAGGCTGAGCTTAAGTGCTAGATTTAAAGTCTTGAGTCTTAGGTCTTAAACCCAGCAGGTGTCTACTCAGAACACAGCGCCCAGGCCAGGAACCGATAGCTTCTCCTGGGGTGGAGCTGACGGTTGGTGAGGAGAGGGTGTTAGGAGAGGTCGCTGTTCTCACCAGGTCAGGAGGCTGCTGTAGAGTTTGAGAGCCGTGAGGACAACGCAGAGGATCAGGCAGATGATGAGAAGAGCTGGGCTGTCTGTCCAGGTGCTCACCAGGCTCTCAGGCTGTGTGCGTCAGTGTCAGCTGGCTGGATGTCCTTTTGTTCCATTATTCATACTAAATCTTGGAGCTTCTGCGCATCCTTTGGGTCCCTATCAGCTGTTACCAGGTTTCTTAGTGACAACTTTCATTCTTAGAGTCAGGACATGTGGTTTGGTGGTTTCTGCCCTGATATCACACTTTTGACTCTTATCAGGGTTATGACAAATGACATGTGACTTCACTCTCTTACCTGGGCTCTGTGGCTTGCCTGGTGAGACTGCAGTTTTATTTTAAAATGGAGTTTTAAAATGGACTTGCTTAGGCTAAGGCCTAAGGCCATCCTTACAGGAAGGAGCCACTCAGAAGACATTTAGAAGGTTCACCCGGAGTCTGAGCTCCTCGCACTGCAGGTTCAGCCTGAGTCTGGTGGCCAGTCACACCGTGGCATAACGACTTGGGAAGGTTATATGCCCATTGTCACAAGAACAAAGAAGAGACTTTGTTGTAGCTCTGACCTTAAGAAGAGATGAGCCTGGGGTTGTGGCATGCACCCATGGTCCCACGCACCTGGAGGGTACGACTTTGAGGCCAGCCTGGGCTGCACAACAAGACTGTCATAAAGGTGGGCTCGGACATGGTGGCCACCAAGGGAGCAGAGATGTGTGGGGAGCAGGGTGGGGCATGATGGCAGGCGCCATGCCCCTCCATTGCCTGAATTGTCTGTGGCCATAGCATCACTCCTTTATCCAAGGAAAAGTAAACTTTTAGAGGCTTGTTTGCTTTCCAGAGTTCTGGGCCTTTACACCTGTCTCCCACCTGCTACTGCGGCCCCTGGTTCCTAGGCCCTTTCTGGCTCTCCCATCTCCCTCTGCTCCCAGCCCACGCGCTGTAAGTCCTGCCTCCTGGCGAGGCTCCGGGACCGCCCGTTCCCCACTGCTCCCTTCTGGGGCTTGTCTGGCTTCCTCTGCTTCCAACCTGAGAACCCTTGTTGGTTTAATTTCCAAACTCGGAGTTTAAAGAAAGCTGACCTCTTTCCTGGGTCCTATAAGTGGCCGTTCCTCCTGTGAGTTTTCTGGAGTGTGTTGTGAGGGGGCGTGGGGCAGGCCAATGGGTAAGGGTCTCTGGGGTGCCCTGCATCAGCAGAGTGGCCGTCTGCCTCTGGTGTCATCTTGCGTGGCTCGGAGCGTGAGGCCTCGGCTTCCAGCACGGTGGGCTCCTGGGCCTGCTGTGGGGCTTTACCAGCGCCTCCAGGGCCAGGGGCAGCTGAGAGCCAGCGAGGGGAGGTGATACTGCCAGGTACAGTGACGGTCATAGGAGAGTGTCCTGCTCCCCAGTGTGGAAGGAGAACACTAGAGGCCCCTGAGGCTGCCCATGAAGCAGGGCTTACTTAAGAGGGGTCTAGGTGACTCTCCTGGGAGGGGAGGGGCCACAGCTGGTGTCCTGGTGTCCCCAGGAGCGAGGTGTCCTGCCTGCTCACATGTCCCGGGCTTCCTTTGCTCTGCTGCCCTCTCCCCTCCTCTCTCTCCCTCCTGTTACGTGACCAGGCCAGGAGTGCCCAGGGATGCTCGGTGGGAGGCCCAAAGGTGGGAACCAGGTGGGCTGAGGGGAAGGGCAGGGTGGAGCAGCCCTGGACACCTTAACTAAAGGCCTTATAGCTCCCTGTAGGGAGGGGCAGCTCCTGGGACAGGTGACCTTGGCCACAGGTTGGAGCTGGGGCAGGTTCTGGATCAGGGTGGAGGAAGGGCTCTGAAGGCATTTCAGTCCCTCAGGGGACAGTCTCCAACTTCCAGACGCACTCAGAACTGGCCTCCTTGATCCAACCTGATCAATTTACTTGTCTGTACTGATTGCTTATCTAATTCTGGCTTCAGGGGGTCCTGCTTCTGCTACCCGGAAGAAGGACATTATGAGTCTAACTAAACCTTGTGGATATCAGTCTCCTAAAAATTTGGGAGATCAAAGTTTCTTCTGCCCGTAAATTTTCCTGTCTCATATTTTTCTAACATAGTGTTCCAGGTGAAGCAACCGCAGGCAGTTGGCAGGGGTGGTCAGGTAGTTGGGAGCAGCATGAAGCCAGGTGCCTGGCGACCATGTGCTTTTCATCGCCTGCGGGGTGGGCTGGCAGGAGGGCTGCAGGCTGTTGGTAGGTGCTGGGCTGGTGTGCAGGGTGGGTGGGGAGGGGGGCTATAGGCTGTTGGTAGGCGCTTGGCTGGGATGCAGGGTGGGTGGGTGGGGCTGCAGGCTGTTGGTAGGTGCTGTGCTGGGATGCAGGGTGGGTGGGTGGGGGCTGCAGGCTGTTGGTAGGTGCTGTGCTGGGATGCAGGGTGGGTGGGTGGGGGCTGCAGGCTGTTGGTAGGCGCTTGGCTGGGATGCAGGGTGGGTGGGGGCTGCAGGCTGTTGGTAGGTGCTGGGCTGGGATGCAGAGTGGGAGGGGAGGGGGGCTATAGGCTGTTGGTAGGTGCTGGGCTGGGATGCAGGGTGGGTGGGGAGGGGGACTATAGGCTGTTGGTAGGCGTGCTGGGCTGGGAGGGGGGCTGTAGCTGTTGGTAGGCGTGCTGGGCTGGGAGGGGGGCTGTAGCTGTTGGTAGGCGTGCTGGGCTGGGAGGGGGGCTGTAGCTGTTGGTAGGCGTGCTGGGCTGGGAGGGGGGCTGTAGCTGTTGGTAGGCGTGCTGGGCTGGGAGGGGGGCTGTAGCTGTTGGTAGGCGTGCTGGGCTGGGAGGGGGGCTGCAGGCTGTTGGTAGAGGTGCTGGGCTTGGGGCACCGCTATGGAGTGTAAGATGCTGGACCAAGCCCGGCTCCCGTGTGCCCACTCTGAGCCAAGGCTGGGCTGCCAGTGCTTCTCACCCTGTTCCCACGGCGTCCGCAGCTCAGCTGTTGCCATCCTCAAGTCTTTGCTGCTCTCACTGGGGGCAGCCCCAGGCCTGGATGGTCAGCCCCAGGCCTGGACGGCACCTTGACCCTGGTTCTCATTGCCGGGAACCTCCCGTGGCCTCGAGCTGCAGAAGGTTGCTGCTGCCTTCACAGGTAGTCCCCGTGTTCTCCATGAGAGAGGACGGACTTGGCGCAGCAGGTGGCTCTGCCCGCCAGCGAGTGCTGCAGGCGCTCCTGAAGCAGCAGCTACGGAGGCCTCCGAGGACCCAGGCAGCGCAGCCTTCCCATCCTGGCCACCAGCGTTTGTGGTCACCCTGCCTCACAGTCGCCCTTTGAGCTCGGCTTGGACGGTTCCCAGGTTTTACCTCTTACTGGTCCACCAGGGGCTGCCCGCTGGGTGGGTCTGGGTCTCCAGGTGTGGAAGTTAGGCTTCCTCCTCCTCCGTCTTGCTCCCGTGCACCTGCGCTGTGGCAGGCCCTCCAGCAGCCCTGCCCGTGGCCTGCGTTTGCATTTTTTGGATGGCTTCCACGTTAGTCAGCTTTCCATCGCCATGGCCAGAAGTCCTGACCAGAGCAGTCTGAGGAGCAAGTTTGTTTGGGGCTCACGGTTTCTGAGGTCCAGTCCGTGGTTGGCCGGCTCCACTGCTGCCCTGTTGTGGGCCTGAGCGAGCGGAGCATCGTGGTGGAAGGACATGATGGAGGAGAGCTGTAGTTCAGGAGGCAGAGAGCAGGAGAGAATCAGTGAGACCCCAAGGCCCCTCCAGGGGTCCCTCCCAGCCACGCCCCACCTGCAAGTGTCCCACCTCAGAGCTGCTGCATTGTCACACACTCACGCATGCACGCACGCACGCGCACACAGGAGAAATGCAGGCTGGGCTGGGAGGTGGTCTGTGCTGGGGAGACCTCGCATCACTGGGCTTGCTCGGCTGTGGTTGGAGACCCCAACCTCCCTGACTTCTGAAGAATGACTGGGGAGGGGTGAGGAGCGTCTGTGCTGCAGAGTTCCCAGGGAGAGCTGCGCGGTGGCTCCACGTGGGGCCTCCAGCCAGCCTCAGCCCTGCTGCTGCACACGTGCCAGCACTGCCAGGGCCCCATCAGTGGGGATCCGAGCGCAGGACGGGTTGGTTCGATGGGGTGCGTGCAGTGAGGAGAGGGTCAGTGCTTGGAGGGAGCAGACCAGTTTCTAGTTTGTTGTCCTACAGGACTCATAAGCACCTTCTCATCTCTTCAACTAGATCCAAACCCATGAGGGTCCAACCTGGTTTCTGCTGAGCATAGACACACCTGTGATTCCAGTGACTCGGGAGGCTGAGGCAGGAGGATCGAAAGTTCAAGGCCAGCCTTGGCAACTTAGTGAGGCCCTTTCTCAAAAAATAGAAAGCACTGGACATTCGGCTCGTGGTAGAGCCCCTCGGTTCAATCCCAGCACCCAAATCCCAGTCTACAGAATGTATGTTGTGGGGACATGCCATTAAATCAATCAGGGTCACTCCAAGTGAATTTGGGCTGACTAAAAGACACAGACACAGAAAGTACCTTTTTCTTTGAGTTCAATGACCCCTCCTCACTCATGGCTCCAACTTGGGGGGGGGGCAAGGCAGGCAAGAAAGAGGAGCTCTCCTTGAATGTGGGTTTTATTAATGTGGGGAGCTAATACATAAAACATTATATCCAAAAAAGGGCAAAAGGGTAGGATTTCAGCAAACAGGTGGGTGTAATTTAACGCCATCGGGTGACCCCCGCTCCCTGAGCTGCACCTTTCTTATCCCAGTGGAGGTGATGTCTAGTTGCATTGCAGGTGCAATACCAGTTCAGTACCTCTTTACTCAGGACTTAAAGGTGTGTACATGGCTCCTGTCCAGGGCAGCTCCTGACAGTACGTAGGTTCTATAGAGAGTTTGCCTTTTATTTAGGGACTTGAGCACTGGAGAGTTGGTGTGTGGTGGAGGACCTGTAGCCAACCTGCAAGGGTCTTGAGGATCGGCTGTCCTGCCTGTGTGTGTGATCCTGGGTCGATTGTGTATGGGGTCAGAGTGGCCGGCTGTGGCCTCAAAGCTGCTTCCCCAAAGGTCAGCCCCAGTGGGTGCACGAGTTCGGGTGGCTGTCACTAGGACACATGTGACTTGCATGTGCTTTATTCCAGGTGTGGAAGATATCCTTACAAGGACCATGCTACATGACCCTGCTGATGACGGCCTTTGGCCTGCTGTGGGGACACCTCCTACAGATCAAACCCACTCAGAGTGTCTTCATTGCCACCTGCCTGTCATTGTCTAGCACTCCCCTGGTGTCTAGGTTCCTTGCAGGCAGTGCCCGGAGTGATAAAGAAGGTAGGTGAGGGGGCTCGTGTAGCTGGCGCTGGTGTGGATTTGGATCACGGGCTCATTGTCGAAGCTGTGAGCCTCCTCTTCCTCAGGACTGTCTGGGCAGCGCATGCTCAGGCTCCTGTTCTGCCCAGGGCTGGCCTGGGTCTCCCCCCTGGACTGAGAACGGTGCCCTCCCGTGCTTGCAGATTGGGTAGCCTAAGGGCCTGAGCGAAGCTGCCCTGACTTGCAACCCAGTCTCCTGCAGAACGTCCTAGGGCTCCATGGGCCAACGAGGTCAATGCCGGCCGCTTCAGCTGTGAAGTGTCCTGGGCACGGATTAGGGTTTGACACTCGTGAGCAAACCTGGGGCTTTGGTGGTGAGGGGCTGTGAGTTCCCGTGTGGTTTGGTTTCTTCTGTGCATGTGGAGTGCTGGCATCGAGCTCCCTGTGGACTGGTGAGAGGACCAGCACCAGGGCCCCACACAGGCTCTGCCTCCGTCCTCTTCCCCCCCCCCGGCAGCCCGGCCAGTTTTTCCAGCTACTCGCCCATGAAGTAAACAGGGACTGCTTTGCTCCTGCTTTGTAAGTCGGTAAGTATAAGGCCAGAGTGTCTTGGTGAATTCACCCAGAGCCAGAGCACAGGACCAGAAGGGAACGGGAACTGGGAACTTCCGGGGCGCGGCTGGGCGCAGCGGTGGAGCACTGGCCTTGCACGTCTGAGGTCCTGAGCTCGATTCTCAGCACCACACATAAACAAACCAATAGAGTAAAGGTCTGTCAGAAACGAAAAAGAAAGTTAAAAAAAAGAGGACTGACCTCTGTGCTGGGCCTGGGCACCCCCAGCCGGCTCTCCTTGAGGCCTGCGGGGGTTCCTGCTGCTGAGATGCCATGACCTCAGGCCACGGGGCAGCCCCTCCATGGGGACTCGACCAGCTGCCCCTGCTGGAGGGGCTGCATTCTTAGGACAGCCCTGTTATGGTCTGGATATGTGGTAACCCCCCCAAAACTCATGTTGACCACATAGGAATGTTCAGAGGTGGACCAAGCAGATCACAGAGCTGTGACCTCTCAGAGCATGTCACACATGACCAGTTGATGGTTGGAAGGGACTAGGACCTGACTGCAGGCAGGTGGGCGTGGCTGCAGAGCGAAGGTCAAGGGGTGTGCCCTTGGATGATGGTGCAGCCTGTCCCTGGTACGCACACGTGTGTGCACACACACACACACTCAAACACACCCCGGCTTCCATGAGCTGAGCAGGGGCCGCAGCCAGGTCCTTCGGCGCCATGATCTTCTGCCTCTCCTCAGACCTTGGCACCCTGTAGGCAGAGGCGTCAGCTGATCATGGACTGAGATCTCTGAAACTATGAGACAAAATAAACGTCTTCTCCAAGTTGTTTTTGTGAGATATTTTCCTCACATTTACAATAAAAAACCATGAGACCCCCTCCATGACGGGGGAGCAGGGACCGAGGGGCTGGGGCGAGGACGTTGGCAGAGACCAGGGCCGTGCACCCAGTGTGCACCCAGCTCCTGAGGGGAGAGCCTGTGGCTGGGAGAGACGAGGGAGAGAGTGCGCTCACTCCCTGCGAGAGCCTGGGAGACGCAGGGTGAGGACTCAGGGTCGCAGCATGCCCGTCCTCACCCACGGGAGACTCCGGGGCTGGTCCCAGTGTGACCGTCGTCCACAACACAGCCTGGTAAAGGCAAGGACAGACGGGCTTGTAACACTGGAAACGTGAGTGAAGGAACTGCCTTTGCTTAGCGAGATCCGAGGCAGCACGGGAGACAGTGGGGAGGTCGGTGCCCGCAGACTGGCGGCAGCTCCCGTCTGCACGGTAGGAAGGCCGCAGCGTGGCAGCAACTCAGAGCATGTCCCCAAACAACAGGAAAGTGAGCTCGCTGTGAGGACAGCAGAGCTGTGACTGCCCAGGGCAGCCGGCCCCTGTCAGCAAGGCAGGTGTGTGGAAGCCAGCACGCGCCAGGTCCGTCTCCAGACACTGTGGCAGACGACGGTGGAAATACCTCCGAGTGCTGGGAAGGGTCGGTCACGGGAGCCAGCAGAGAGGCTGCTGGAGCCTGGGCATGCAGGGGTGTCTGGAAAGACAGCCTCGGTTAGGGTTAGGGTCAGGGTTAGGGTTAGGGTCAGCTGCCCTCAGTCCTGCAGCGCAGACAGTGTGGGACGGCTCCCAGGGTGGAGCGGAGAGCTTCCTCAGGTGCCACACTAACTTTTAGGAAGGAAGTCTTTTGTTTCGTTTTGTTTTTTTGGTACCAGGGATTGAACCCAGGGGCGCTCAACCATGGACCACATCACCAGCCCTTTTTATTTTTCACTTTGAGACAGGGTCTTCCTAATTACTAAGTCACCTAGCTTAGAGCATTGCTAAGTTGCTGAGACTGGCCTTGAACTTGTGATCTTCCTAGCTAGCCCCCTGAGTTGCTGGGATCAGAGGCATGTGCCACCACACCCAGCCAGGAGTTTGTTTTGTGTTTGGGGGTTTTTCTTAGAGCCACAGTAAAACCATGGACAGGAAGGTGGTTGGAGGGGCCGCTCTTGTGGGTGCGCGGTGGAGAGGAGGGAGGTGGACATGCTGAAGGACTGGATTTGGACAGGAAGGTGTGACGGAGGTGGTCGGAGGTGCCCCTGTGGCACGGTTAGGTGGCAGGGTGTGATGGAGCCGGTTGGCCCCCTGAGACTTCCACGAGGACACCTGGGCATGCCTGGGACTTGCTCTCTTGGGGACTTGCTCTCTCGGGACTCGCTCTCACTGGGGCGCTGGACACCCACTCAGAAGCCTTTGCCAGCTGAGGGATGTGTGCATACACCACAGGGGCTTTGGTCCCCCTCCTGGGGCCCACGCGGGCTTGGCACCCTGTAGGAGACGCTTGCTGAGTTTCCTAGAGGTCACCTTTCTGTCTGGATGTGCAGAATGCGTTCTGGAGATCAATCCTTTATCATGTAGAGAGACCCAGCCTGTGGCTGCAGTGCCTCCTGACGGAGGTCGCAGAGCCTGCTGGTCCACGCACATCGTGTCTTCTCTGTGGATCTGTTTTGTGTTTTAACAAATTCACTCTCCGCCACGTTTCCTCCTAACAGACCGGACACTCTGCTCTTCAGTGCAGGTGTTTGATACATAACGTGTGGGGGTGTAATCCAGGGCAGGACTCCAGTCTCACTCTTCTCCACACGAGGACTCTCGTCGTCGCCTCTCATTCACCCGCCTCCTCTTGCTTCTCAGCCGTCTGCTGTGCAGACGCTGGGACACGCTGCCGCCCGCGGACCCCTGCAGGTGCTCTTCACACAGGCTGATCTGGCCTTCTGCTCTTTGAATATGTGATGGGGTCAGTTCCATGAAAAACCCTGCGACTTGAACTGTGAGTTTGAGCACCGCCTTTGTATGGTGAGCCTCTGCATCACGGGCGGGGCCTGGCCTGTTAAGCCTTCAACGACACTGTGGCTTTCCCGGGAAAGGTCACCCAGATCTCGAGAGATTTACTGTAGGTTTCTTGAGCTTTCTGCTGCTACTGTAAATCAAAGCTTCTTTCTTAAAACTACCTTTTCTAATAGCCCTGCAGGGGCACCTCCGAGCACCTCCGTCACACCTTCCTGTCCAAATCCAGTCCTTCAGCATGTCCACCTCCCTCTCCACCGCGCACCCACAAGAGCGGCCCCTCCGACCACCTTCCTGTCCATGGTTTTACTGTGGCTCTAAGAAAAACCCCCAAACACAAAACAAACTCCTGGCTGGGTGTGGAGAGCCGTTTTGGAACAGAAAATTTCTTTCCCAGGTACGTTTCCTGGGAGACTCTCATAGTGCACAGGGATGGCCAACGAAGTGTCCTCTGTGGGAGCAAGAGAGTGAGAGTGGGCTGGGCACTGGGTGCTGCCCCAGGCAGTCCAGTGGCTTCCTGTCCTTGGAAGGTTGCAGAAGGGGTGAGGCCAGCAGGTGCGGGCGGAGCCCAGCCTTGGGCACTGGGCCCTTGTGAAGCCTGGGCCATGCTCAGCACGCCCCGGAAGCCCGCGCAGGCGTCTGGGTGCAGTGGCTCTTAGGGAGGTGGCCTGTGGCCATGGCATTGCTGGTGCCCAGGAGTGGACAGTGCCTGCTACTCATCACGCAGTGCTAGGTGTCTCTTCCTGTCCAGTGTTTCACAGTGAAGGCACCCACTGCAGGTGGGCCACGAGCAGTGTGCAGTGGCCTCGTCACCTGTGTCAGGACCAGGGCAAGCCCACCTGTGGGCATCCTGCCAGGGGAGGGAGGCCTGGAGTTCATGTGGCAGGCTCCTGGCCAGACGGGGCCTGCGCAGCCCTCAGGCCGGGGGTGGGGTGCGTGGGCGTCCAGTGTGTCCAGGACACAGACACAGGGCTTCACGGCCCTCAGGCTGGGGAGGGCGCGGGCGTCCTGTATGTCCAGGATGCAGACACAGGTCTGCACGGCCCTCAGGCTGGGGAGGGCGCTGGTGTCCTATGTGTCCAGGACACAGACACAGGTCTGCACGGCCCTCAGGCTGGGGAGGGCGCTGGTGTCCTGTGTGTCCAGGACACAGACACAGGGCTTCATGGCCCTCAGGCTGGGGAGGGCGCGGGCGTCCAGTGTGTCCAGGACACAGACACAGGTCTGCACGGCCCTCAGGCTGGGGAGGGCGCTGGTGTCCTGTGTGTCCAGGACACAGGCACAGGGCTTCATGGCCCTCAGGCTGGGGAGGGCGCGGGCATCCAGTGTGTCAGGACACAGACACAGGTCTGTGTGGCCCTCAGGCTGGGGAGAGCGCGGGCGTCCTGTGTGTCCAGGACACAGACATGGGGTCACCTGCCATCATTATCTTTGCCGAGGCTTCTTTTTGTGGTGATGTTTGTCTGTATTTATGTAAATAACAAGTAAGTTATAGAAAGGAAATATCTGGTGATTGTCCATACAGAAAGTTTTTATAGTATCGTGTTGCTTGCAGGAGGCTGAGTCAGGAGGATTGCTCTAGCCCGGGAGTTTGAGGCCAGCCTGGGCAACACAGCAAAACCTTGTCTCAAAAAAATGACAAGAAAGAAAGAAAAAGGAAAGAGAAGAAAAGAAAAGAAAAAAAAATGTGACACCACATCTCTTGGAAATCAAGTACTGAAGTGTTTTAAATATTAAAATCTCATATTTGGAGTCAGTGCCTCGCTCTGGGACCCAGGCTGGCCTGGAGCTCCGGGCGCCAGTGCTCTCCAGCCGCAGCCCAGAGTAGCTGGGAGTGCAGGTCTGCCCTGGTGAGCTTGGCTTCCAGGAGCCCCCTGTTTTTGATTATCAAAGCTGTCCCAAAGCTGGCCCTGGTGGTGTACACGTATAATCCCAGCTGCTAAGGAGGCGGAGGCAGGCGGATCGAAAGTTCAGGACAGCCTCCACAACTCAGGCCCCAAGCGACTTAGCAAGACCCTGTCACAAAATAAAAACTCAAAAGGGCTGGGGATAGGGCTCGGGTAAAGGGCCTTGAGTTCAAGCCTTGGTATCAACCAACAGACAAACTGGTTTAAAGTGCTGTGCAAGTGTGCTGAGGCTGCGTGCCGATGGGGCCGCGTGCCGTCGCGGCCAGTGTTGGAGTGCCGTTTTCTCCAGCAGGTGACGTTGACTACAGCACCCTGCTGCTGGGCATGCTGGTGATGCAGGACGTGCAGCTGGGGCTGTTCATCGCTGTCATGCCGGCGCTCATACAGGCGGGAGCAGCCCCGTCCTCCAGGTAAATGTCCTTCAGGTAAATGTCTGTGCACACTTTGCTTTTCTGGCTCCAACGTTTGTTTTTACGATTGCTTCCACGTGCCTTTCCCACAGTAGCGTTTGAGCTGTCATTCAGACTGGCCCACGCAGGCTGCAGTGACTCCATCGCTCCTTGGCTGTGGGATGTGAGCAGTATTTCCTCACTGTCCTCCGCTGGGTCCCTGGCTCATGGTGGCAGTGTGGGGTCCCTACCTCAGGGTCGTGGGGGCACACGGTGAGCAACACGCGTGTGCACACGTGACGTGTGGCCTCGGTTGTCACCATCATCCCCAGTGGAACCCTGCCTTCCTGACTGCGTTTTCCTGGCTCACCACCTGGGGTGAGCTAGGCCAGGAGGCTGCAGGTTGTGCTGTGCCTGGATTCCCAGCAGGAGCACCAGCAGAGAAAGTCCAGCTGGAGGGAGTGGGAGCCACTGAGGCAAGGGCATTGCCCGGGGTGGACACACACTGCCTGGCCTTGGCCAGTGTGCTGCCATTCATGTGTCTGAGCAGCTGTGCCTCGTTGGGCCTGGTAACAGCGGGGCGTCCCTCTGCGGGGAGCCAGTTTGAGCTGTGGGACCTGCCGCAGGCTTGCCCCCCGCCTCTCTGCCTCTGTGCTCTGACTGCTGCCTGGGACCTGGCCTCCGCGTTCCCGGCCTCCGGGCAGCCAGCCGTTTGCCCGCTGGGTGGAGCTGGCGTGGGCTGTAGAAGCCCTTTCTCAAGGTGGACAGGTTTCCCAAGAGTGTCGTGAATGGCGTGGGGCTCTGTCAGAGGCCTCTCCTTGGCCCCACTGGTGTGGTGGTGTGACTTCCTTGTTGAGTGACATGGTGGGCTCTTCTGCTTTTCAAGAGTTGAACCGTCTTGGAAGGAACCCACTTGGTCATGACGTGTCTTAGCTTTTTCTTTGTGTGAACCCTTGGTTGGTGTCCTGAGGCCTTGGGGATCTGAGTCAGAGACTGGGGAGTTCCTGTTATGCACCCTCTGTGGTTTCAGCATGGAGAGTCATCTTAGGTTCATAAGATGATTTGGGAAATGTCCCTTCCTCTTGTGTTTTCTGGAAAACGTTGTACAGAACCAGTGTCCACTCGTCTGCTGGGAGCCCCGCTTCTTTGGACTTCTCCGGAGACAGTCTGCCCAGCCGCTACAGGGTGCCCCCTGCTGTCACTGAGGGGCACTGCAGCCCTGAGGAATGTGCGGGTCCCCTGGGTCACCTTCACTGGTCAGCTTGGAGTCCTCCCTGCTGTGGGCCTTCAGCCACAGCCTGTTTGACGTGTTACTTCCTTTCTGTTGGCTTTGGCTTTATTTGGCTCTGCAGATAGTTAGGCTCCCTCTCAGCACTGTGGGGCTGCATCGTACTTGTGTTGATGTGTCATATTCTTATTTTCATTCAATAAGTGAGTTTTTAAGATTTCCTTCGGGTTTCCCCCTTGGTTCATGGATGTTCAGAGTGTTTGATTTCCTGTTGTCTGTGACTGACTTCTGGTTTGATCCATTGGGATTCCACTAGTAGAATAGGAAAACCTAGGGTAATATTTTGGTCTACCATATAAACTTTTCTTTAGGAAAATCTCTCTTCCCGTTTTAATAATCATGGAAATTCTACAGTAAAATAAATCAGAGAAATAAAATTAGTTATAATGATAGAGACTTTGCTTATGAAGTTTTATTCAGAATTAATCTTGATCTTTCCTAAAGGAAAGGATAATCTCTCTCCCTGCCCAAACATTTCACAGACAAAGAACAGAACTCAGAATAGAAGAACTTCCCCTGGGCTGGGGTTGTGGCTCAGTGGTAGAGCGCTCACCTTGCACACATGAGGTGCTGGGTTTGATCCTCAGCACCACCTAAAGATGAAGATATTGTGTCCACCTAAAACTCAAAAATCAATATTAAAAAAGATGATCTTAAAAAAAAAAGAATTTCCCATAACTAGAATGGGGGAAAGTCGTTAATACTCTCATGGAAGAAAGGGGGTTGTGTATCTAGTCATAAAGATCTCCTGTGCGCTAACAGGAGAGTGGGGACGAGGTATGAGGACCCGATGGCAGGAGTTGTGACAGTGCCCTCCTGGAAGCCGACAGCACTTCCTTCCTGCAGCCTGCAGCCAGAGCATTAGGTGGCCCTCCTGCTCACAGCTCCTGGGGAGGCCGTCTGGGCCTTGGGGAGACCCTGTCTCAACATTAGTAGAACAGGCTGGGACATAGCTCAGCGGTGGAGTGCCCCAGTTCCATCCCAGCATCGCAGAATAAAGAGGGTGGGTGATGCCATTTGGCAGTAGCTCCCAGTGTTGGGGTGGGACTGGGGTGCGCCTGCATGAGGGAGCACCCGCCCGGCCCCAGCAGAGGGAGGCACTTCCCAGAGCACTGTGCATCGGGGGAAGGGAAGGAGCGATGCTCCCGCTTCCCTTGGTGTGCAGCTCACGGTCCTCACAGCTCTGAGCAGAGTGTCCTGGGAGAGGCTGGGGCCACGCAGGCTGGCTCTGCACTGGGCCTCCTGCTCACGGTGGCTCGTGGCGATCAGGAGGCGGCCTGAGCTGAGTCCCGTGGATGGCCATCGCAGAGCTGTGGCTGTGCTCCACCCGGGCACTGCAGCTGGCTCTGCCCATTTCTCATCGGTCAGACAGATGGTGGGGCGGGGGCGAAAGGAGAGAGATGCTGCTCAGGGAGGGAGGTGCCCGTGTCTGGAGGGAGGGTGAATGGATGTCCCGGGGTCAGCCACCCCCGGCAAGTGTCCTGCAGAGGACTGAGGTGGGGTGGCAATGTTGTGAGAGCGGCACCCTCCTGAGACCTACACCAGCCAGCCTGTGACGGAGGCCTGAGAACTAAGCTGGCCAGCCGGAGAGGAGGGCTTGGGTGGCATCCATGGAGGGGCCTGGCGCATAGGCTGCGCCTGGGGGCCCTGTGTGGCTGGCAGGCCGAGGGGAGGCAGGCTGGTGAAGAGGGTGGCTTCCTGTGCGGGGAGCTGGTTCTTGTGCAGAGCCATGGGTCGGGACAGGGTCTTGGAGCATTGAGAGCATTGCCCAGGGCGGGTCCCAGCCAGGCTGGTGGTGGGGAAGATTGGTCAGGACTGGGGCAGTGGAGCAGCCCTTGGGGCAGCCCTGCAGAGGGCTCCCTGGGCTCACAGAGTGGTCTCTGTTGTCTTTCCTGCTTCGAGCCCAGCTCTTTTCTGGCCTCCCAGGTCACTGTGCAGCAGTCTGAGCCTGGCGTCCAGTGCTGGTGCCAGCTGGACTGCAGGGACAGGCCCTTTCTTGTGATGGGACGGTCTCCTCTCTGAGCAGGCCTGGAGGAGGCTTGTCCTGACTAGCAACAGTGAGGTCTGAACCCTGCCACTGTCCCCTGGTGGCTTTCTGTGGAAGCTCTGGGCTAAGTGTCAGTGACCACAGGCCCCCACTGTCTCTGAAGCACTTGGTAAGGACTCCCTGTCCTGCACCCGGGTGTTAGGTGTCAGCTTCAGGAGTATGACTGGGCACTGGGACGTGCTGCTGGAGGTCACCAGTGCTCTCCTGGGGGTCACGGGCCGCCTGCTGAGAGCCTGGGCGCTGACTGCTGGGAGGAGGGTCGTCATCCCTCCGGGGTCCTCACACCTGGGAGACTCGAGTGTCCCAGTGCTGACTGCAAACTGCCCACGTCTGACTTGGATCTGACGCACATTCGTACAGGTCGCAGGTTCATTTTAGTCCTTGGTTGTGTGTGTGACTTGGTCATTTATTCTGTGACGTGCCACAGGAGGAGAGATGGCAGACGTCCCCTGGGTGTGGGTGCAGTAACGTGCTCTTTCCCTTCCAGCGTGGTCGTGGGAGTGCTGCGCACGCTGCTCCTGGCTGGCCAGACCCTCTTCTCCCTGGCTGCAGTCTGTCTGCTGTGTCTCCTCCTAAAGACGTACCTCATAGGACCCTTCTGCCGGAAGCTGCACGTGGAGAGCAAAGGGAACAAGGAGGTTCTCGTCCTGGGCGTGTCTGCCTTCATCTTCCTAATGCTGACGGTAACTCTCACCCCAGCCGTGTCCTTGGGGCCCGCGGACTCTCACTAGAAGCCTGTGGTTGGCCGTTTCATTTGAGTTGTGATTGAAATGTCTAAAATGCACGTCTTTATTTCATGTGGTTCACGGTGCTGGGCCTGAACCTGCTTGTTCCATGCTCACTCCTGGCAGGTGTGGTCAGTGCATGCTGCATTGGCCACCTCTGAGCTTGCGAAAAGCCTTGTGCACGTCTGGCCAGGCCGCTGTCCTGAGCCCTGCCAGCACCCGAGCAGCTGGGCAGCTAATAGCCTTGTGGCATGATGAGGCAGGCCAGTCTCATCTCCTGGCCCAAGTGGGGAGGGTCTGCAGGCCACTTTCAGCCCAGGCTTCTCCTCACTATGAGGGAGTTGTGGGAGGGTTCCTTTGGGCTCCCTGGGTCTACCGGGGACAGCAAGGCAGCACTTGCACTGTCAAGGTCACCCAGTTGCCGCCTCAGGGTTCATCTTGCTGAAGAGAAGACCAGTCACTTAGAAATGGTGCAGGAGTGTCCACGACAGGTTCACTTGAAGTAGCCAAAAACTGTCCTGATGTCTTTTAGGGTGAATGACAGGCCGCTCCCAGGAGCCCCTGTCTGGCCCACCAGCTGCTGCTATGTGTAGCCTGGGGCTTGCCGGAGAGCTGGGCTGCATACTGCCCCAGAGTGTTTAAGTAGCAGGCGGGCAGCGACGGTTTGGACATGAGGGAGGGTCAGGGCAGCCAGGAGTGGCGGAGGGCGCCCGGGGTCTGCGCTGCAGGCTCAGGTGCTGCTGCGGCACTGCCCTCGTCCTCAGAGCCTCCCGTGAGCACAGCATGCTTCAGGGTCACAGGTGAGAGCCAGCTTCACTTGCTCATGCGCACTGTGTGCTGTCATTCAGGGAGGGGACCGAGCGCATGTGTGCTGGCAGCTGCTCGCGGTGCCGCTCTGTGCTGGAGGCTTCGTGGCACACGCCATGGGGCCTCTGCCTAGCACGCGTGTGGCTGTGACTGGCTGCTTTCCACTGCCTTGTGCATCCAGGGCTCTGTCCTCTCAACCTGTCGCTAGGCTGTCTGCTCTGGGCTCCTCCATGCTGCCTCCCGGTGCCCACATCCAGGTTCACGGTTCTCGTCCTGCCTTGCCCTTGGCTGGCTTTCTTCCTTCGTTGGCCATCTGGACAGCACCTGCTGGGCTCCTGCCGCCAGGTGCTCAGTGTTGAGGTGCAGCCCAGGGGTCCTGGGGGAGCTTCCCGCGGGCTGCACTAGGTGAGTGCACGGCCACTCTGCTGCGGGGCGGGGTTTGTGCCACTGGGGCTGCGGTGAGTCCAGCTGCGTGCTGTTCAGCAGGGTTCTCTTCTGGATGAGCACAGATTGGAGGTGGAGCTGCTGGTCGGTCCCAGAGCACAACTGACGCCATCACTGCAGGTTTCCCAGAGTGACTGCCACCAGTGTCCCCCAGTGGGAGCTGCCCATCCCGCGTCCCTACCCACGTGGCATTGTTTCTCTGGTTTTGTCCTCTGCTGACACCTGCATCTCTGTTGTCCTCAGGACTGCTGATGTTGCACACCCACTGGGCACCAATGAGCCGAGTAGACACCTGCTGGGGTTCCAGGGAGCCATGCGGGCACCCACTGGGGCACTGGAGAGCCATTGGGCACCTGCTGGGGCACTGGGGAGCCGTGCAGGCACCCGCTGGGGGCACCGGGGAGCCGTGCGGGCACGTGCTGGGGCATGAGGGAGCCATGCAGACACTCACTGGGGTGCTGGAGAGCCATTTTGGCACCCGCTGGGGCACCAGGGAGCCGTTTAGACAGTTGCTGGGGTGCTGGCGTGTCTGGGCACCTGCTGGGGTGCCCGGGAGCTGGGAGCCAGGGAGCTGTCTGGGCACCTGCTCAGGCACGGCAGAGCTGTGTGGGCACCTGTTGAAGTCTTTGGGTTGTTTCTCTCTGCAGTTGTGATTTTCCTCCACATCTGTGGGGACGTGCGTGTGGCCCAGTGTGGCTGTGTCTGCTCTGTGTGCTGGCCTCATCTGTGGTGTGGAGGTGTCTGTGCCTCATGCCTGCCCTGGCCACTCTGCAGCCGTGCCCTACCTGTGCACACTCGTGTTGGTGGGTTTGCTGATAGATGAGCTGCACTCCAGCGTTAGTTGTCGAGTGTTTTCTTTAGCAGGTCATGAGAGGCTCTGTGTTGTCCTCCAGCTCCATGGCCCTCTGAGAGCTCAGTGCTGGGTGTGCGCTGCTCAGGGACTTGATGCACCTGCCCTGGATGACGCGTGTCGACCCGTGACCGTCATCATGGATTGTGGCTGTGGGCGTCCTGCTGTGTGGTGGGCACGTGTTTGAGAGCGTGAGCCTGCGTGTGTGTGGGAGCGCTCGTGTGCTGTGTGTGTGTGTGCGCCTCGTGGCTGTGTGTGCTGTGCGTGCCTGTGTGGTGAGCACGTTTCTGCTTCCACCATGCCTGGATCTGCCTCCTGTGCTCATCTCTGGTGGCTGTGGGCCAGAGGATTCTGTGTGGTCATCACACGGGGCAGTGTGGTGTCTAGCCCTGACACGTCTGATTGGTGCTATGCCAGGCCGTCGGGCTGTGGGGAGGTGTGTGCCTGCAGCTTGGCCGTCTGCTGGGCCTGCTCCCGTGCGGGAGTCCCGCCGCGCCTCTCGCCAAGGCTGTCCCAGCTTCCCGTCTCGTAGCCAGGTGCACCCTGCTCTGGCGACCTGCTGCTGCATCCTTCCGAGCTCTGTGGGCGCTCCTCTTCAGGGCCCTGGTGAGTGGTGTCTGTCTTCTCCTGTGGTTGGAGGTTGGTGACAGGAATCCATCTGCTAGTGTCACAGTCCGGCTGTTCATTGTTTCAGGTAAAGGAAATGCAATCACAAATGCTAAAAATAAATGTTGAAAATTCTTTTGTCCAGAAGTCCCACGGCTTCTGCGCGAAGTTTCCCTACCCGTGTTAGTTAGGCGCCGGGAAGCCCGTGTCTGAGCTGCCGTGCGGGGCAGTGCCATCCTCACTGTGCACCTGGTGGTGTGTCTGCATGTGAACGTCCCAACAGTCGGTGCTGTGTTCCCGTCAGACGTTGTCTCCTCTGTCACCTAGGTCACAGAGCTGCTGGACGTGTCCATGGAGCTGGGCTGCTTCCTGGCCGGAGCTCTGGTCTCTTCCCAAGGCCACATGGTCACTGAGGAGGTCATGGCCTACCTTGAGCCCATCCGCGACTTCCTGGCCATCGTCTTCTTCGCCTCGATAGGTAACGTGCCTGCTGTTGGTCGTGACTGTTGTTAAGCACTTGCGGATACTTCCACGAGCGTTGGTGTGTGAGCAGTCTCTCCAGAGCCTGAAGGAAATCGGACGTAGAAAGGGGGAGGCGACAGGCTGGCTGGGGCTCAGGTGGAGCGCTTGTCTAGCACGCGTCAGGCCCTGGGTTTGATCCTCAGCACCACATAAAAACAAATACCATGAACGTATTGTGTCCAACTACAACTAAGACCAAAAAGAAAGGGGGAGACAGGCAGAAAGATGTGCCCATGCACATCTTCTTGTCTGCAGGTACCGTGGTGGTTACAGGTCTGGGAGGGCCATCTCCTGCTGTCCCCACGCAGCCTGCAGGGGTGAGCTTTGTGCTCACCGCCCCAGCACCCTGAAAATTCCAGGAACTCTATGGGCCTTCCCCTAGGTGAGTTGTTAAGACTAAACCCATCATGTCCAGGGGGTTGCTCTGGGACCTCCAGTGGCTGGTTTGGAGAAGTGGCTCAACTGACAGGGCTGCCTGGGCTGCAGAAGGCCTGCCATGTCCCTGGCCTCTCTCCCTTTGGTGATTATTGTCCAAGACACTTGTGCAGTCTATGTGGGTCCGTAGGTCCTGCTGCCCCAGGGAGATGTGGAAACTGACCTGGAGCTGTACGTGGACATGTGAGGGGCCAGGCATAGCCACTTCCGTCCCAGGGAGAAGCAGAGGAGCCCAGCCTTTCACCAGAGGGGAGGGAGATCTTTGGCCAGTGGGGTTGGGGAGCTGGCGCTCTTCGGTTCCCGGGAAATGGGCCCAGAGCAGGGAGGCCATGGAGAGCCCCGACGGTGGCTCTGTGGTCCTTTTCCCTTGGCCCTCCCGCCTGTGCTTCTGTACTCAGGGCCCACCTGTGACACCCGCTCGGCATGTGCAGTGGACCCTGCCATTCCCCCTCCGCGGGGCAGGGTCTGAGGAGATGGACCAGGCTGCGAAGGCACTGGGAAGAGGGCCCGTGGGTGTGGAGCTCCGGCTCTGGAGCCTGGGTCCGTCCCTGGACAGGGCGTGCCGCGCCCTGCCTGGCCTCCCCCGCGTTGTGAGGGACTCAGGGTGCGTCTGTGCTTGTGGTGGTCAGCTTGGGCTGTCCTGACAGAGCCCCTGGACTGGGCTGCTCCAGCCACAGAGGTCTCTTTCTTTCTCTAAGTGTCTCTCTCTGTCTCTTTTTTTTTTTAACTGTTAACTAAGCTTTATTTGACAGAAAGTTTACTATGAAGGCGTATGTGGCTCCCCTGCCTCTCTTCCTCTTCCAAGGCCACAGCCTAGTGAGTGACCCCCCTCGGTCACCTGGTTACGTCCTCAGGCCTCACCTCCAGACACCCCTGGTAGGGCCCCAGCTGGAGTGTGAGACTCCGTTCAGTCTGGGGCCTGGGGCAGTGCAGACCGCGTGGCCCACGAGGCAGGAAGACCTGGCCACCCAAACTCTGGAGCGGGCTGCCGGCCTGCTGCTCCACTGCCACGGCCACTTCCTGCCAACGATTCGGCGCTCATTCTTAGGAGATTTTCAGCAATAACTTCATCCCCTGCCTGACCCACCTCCCTGAGGGTTCCGGAGCAGGCCCTGCAGGTTTTGGTGGGACGGAGAGGTGTCTCGTGGTTGCTTGTCACTTCCTGGGGGGACCCGGCTTGAGCACCAAGGCCCTTGCCCACCTGGATGTCTGTGGCCTTGGTGCTGGCGCAGCGACCCTGAGGGTGGTATTCATCCACCCCACAAGCCCACGTGGAAGACGCCGGGCCTGAGAGGCTGAGCGGTGTAGTTAGGAAGTGGAGGGTCAGGCTGGGCAGAGTCATGGGTCCCCTGTGGCACACATGGTGTTTGGTGTTTGTCATGAGAGTCAGTGACACCAGATGGGAAGTTGTGGCCTGGCTTGCTTGCCTTCCTGCCTGTCGAGCGAGAGTGATGTGACACCCAGTGGCAGGGTCCCAATTTCTCATGATCCCCAGAGCTGCCATGCTGATGTCGTGAGCCGAATGCAGGGCAGGGTGCCAACCAGGGGGTGTTGCCTCCTGGACAGCGTCCACAACAGCTGGGCCTGCATGGGACAGGGTCTGCCAGGGAAGCCGGCGGCAGCCAGGCAGAAGCCAGGGTGTTCACCAGGCCAGAGGCAGGAGCCCAGGCATCCTGGGGGTGGACAGGCTCTGGGAAGAGCTGGGGCACTGGGGGAAAGCAGACCACAGCGCCCATCCCGGTCCTACAGAGCGGGAGCAGCCAGTGCACACAGGGCCCCGGGGACAGGCTTAGGACCGGCCCTGGGAAGGGCACCCTCGAGAAGGGCCTGGGTGTGCAGTCAGCAGAGTGCAGCCCAGTGGTGGGGGAGGCATCTCTGGGTTTCAGGAGGGAGGAGGCCTTCACGATGCACTTCCAAGGAGACCCAGGTGGGCTGTGGGTCTTGACTCCCGAGGTCTTGGGTACAGTGCTCCCCTTGGGGGACGGTGGGGCTGCCCGCAGGTGGAGCTGGAGTTCACTCCCTGCTGCCGCCTGTCCTCTGGCCGTCCCTAGGCAGTGCACAGCAGCAGCCCTGCAGGAGTGTGGAGCAGGGAGGTGTCAGGAAGACCTCCGTGTGGCCTCAGGGGACGAGCAGGGGCAGCCCGACTGGGGCTGGCAGTAGACACAGGACTGTGGCCCCCCTGGGTCCGGCTGCCCACTTGCAGAGGCAGGGCCACACACCCAGGTCTGGGAAGGCCCGTGCAGGGACCCCACCCCCCGTGTGGCAGGAAGTGGAGTGGTCACCCTACTCCCTCTCTCTGGGAGAGGGAGAGGGCTCGGTCCAGGGTGGTCAGGGGACTTAGGTTGTGGCTCTGTCCTGCTGGAGCAAGGGGAGAGTCAAGGGCTGGCTGGGCCCAGGCATCCCTGGGCTCCCCTGGGCTCACCTGGGCTGTCTCCCGCAGGGCTGCATGTGTTCCCCACCTTCGTGGTGTACGAGCTCACGGTGCTGGTGTTCCTCACCCTGTCGGTGGTGGTCATGAAGGTACTGACACTTCTTGCTGTACTTCACTCCCTGGGAGGCCCGCTGGGACAGACCCAGGGTGACCTGGAGCCTGCCTCCAAATGGAGGGGTTCACACGGGGGAGTTGCTGGAGGGTGAGGTGGGGAGCACCCATCCGAGTTCCTGTGAGGCTCTGCTGACGTGGTCTCGCTGGGGATGGGTCTGCAGGACCCCAGGCCCCTTCTGACAGAGGCAGACGCACTCAGAAGTGAATGCTGGGAGTTGACCAGGCTTCCCGCATCTGTTCTCTGGGTCACTTGTTGATATTTCATAACATCCTGTGCAAGTTGGGTGCAGAATCAGATGGTGGCAGAGCAGCCTCACTGGGCTGCTGGGCTGCTCACTGAGAGAGGTGCCCCCTCTCTTAATCAAAGCATCTCCATCTTAGACGCTACTCAACCTTAAATGCTGTTGATTTGGTTTGGGGAAAGGTGTACTTTCTGCTAGTAAACCTGAGCATCCTCTTTCACCTTCATGGGCTGCCTAGCCTTGCGGCAGTTTGTGTCATTGCTGTGTTCTGGGGACCACAGAGCCTCTAGTACACCCTGCTTGGCCACTCGAGGCTGTGGCAGCCTTTGATGCTTCCCATCTAGGTTCTGTGTTTTAATTTTTTATTTTTTGTTACTGGGGATTGAACCCAGAGGCACTTACCCACTGAACCCCATCCCCAGCCCTTTTTGGTTTTTAGAGACAGGGCCTCACTAAGTTGCTTAGGGCCTCACCAGGGCTGAGGCTGGCTTTGAGACTGCAGTCCTCCTGCCTTAGCCTCCCCAGTCTCTGGGATTAGAGACATGCCACCATGCCAGCTGAATGTGAGATCTCACTGGGCTTAGTAACACGAGCTGTGCTCTTGCAGTTTGTGTTGGCAGCACTGGTCTTGTCTCTCATCCTGCCAAAGAGCAGCCAGTACATGAAGTGGATCATCTCTGCAGGGCTGGCCCAGGTCAGCGAGTTCTCCTTTGTCCTGGGGAGCCGGGCGCGGAGAGCAGGCATCATCTCCCGGGAGGTGAGTGGTTACTGTCCCTCAGGCGCCAGCAGCTCTTTCACCACGCTCCTGTCTGTGCTGGGGGATCTCCGGGGTCCCTCCTCCCCAGCACGTGTGGCGTCTCAGGTGAATTGCCAGGTCGCACTTCCTGAACTGCTGCCTTTGACCGTTGCTGATCTGTCTGGGAATGGGCAGCAGGATCCTGCCCTTGAGGCTGAGCTGCTGGATGCGCAGGAATAGCACACAAGAGGCCTAAGCCTTGTACTTGACCCACTGAAGGCTGCCGTGAGGTCAGAATCAAGCGTCTGATGTCCCCTGAGTGTGAGGAGCACAGGAGTCTTCCTTCAGAGTGTACTAGAAAAACGGAACTGTCCCAGGGACATTGGGCAAGTTGGTGTGACTCAGGTGGCCCGTGGGGCTCACCCTCACGTAAGCAGAGGCTCAGTGCCTTGAGTCTTTCTTCCCATGTCCAATGTCCTCACCTGTGGCTCTACTTGAGGTGCCCTGAAAAGATAGAGAGCGCTTGGTTTGCAGAGGTCCCTGTAGTGCTGGGTGTGACTCTGCCCAGCCTCGCACCCATGTGGGGATCCCCTTAAAGCTCACTGTGACATGTGCTGTGCTCACCTGTGTTGCAGGTGTACCTCCTTATACTAAGTGTGACCACACTCAGCCTTCTGCTGGCCCCTGTGCTGTGGAGAGCTGCAATTACAAAATGTGTGCCAAGATCGGAGAGGCGGTCCAGTCTCTGACCATGCTGGGTGTTGAGCAACTCTGGGACGACCTCTGGAGGAAGTGTGCGCTGGTGTCAGCCGGAGTGCCGTCAGCAAGGAGCAGTGTCCTCCTGTCTGCCTGTTGGCACAGGCTCCTGTTGTTGCGGAAGTTCCTGGCATGACTGTCTTGCACTTGTGCACAGTAGGACTGAGGCACTGGCTCATAGGTGCCTCCACTGTTTTGCCTCTATGTGCCTTTTTTTCTGAAGTTATTATTAATTTCTATTGTTAATTCATCAGTTCGTTATTTTTTGTAAAGAAAAAAAAATTAGGAAAATTTTTATTGTGCAACTTTAGAATTACAATCTGTTAGTCAACTACTTGTTATTAAACCTGTCTGTGCTGAAATCTTAATTCTGGCAGTGAGTCTGGAAGCTTACTTTTACCCTTTTTGTTTCCTAGGTGAGATGAATATTTTATAGATGTCTGTATGCCTCTTAGCTATTTATTTGTTTGTTTGTTTGTTTATTTATTTATAGTGCTGGGGATTGAACCCAGGGCCTTGTGCATGCAGGGCAAGCACTCTACCAACTGAGCTATATCCCCCAACCCTGCTGTTTTATTTTATAAATAAAAATATTTGGGGGGGGTGGGGGTACCAAGTGTTGAACTCAGGGGCACTTAACCACTGAGCCATATCTCCAACACTTTTTATTTTTTATTTTGAGGCAGGGTCTAGCTAAGTTGCTTGGGGTCTAGCTAAGTTGCTGAGGCTGGCTTTGAACTTGTGATTCTCTTGCCTCAGTTTCCCAAGTCGCTGGGATTACAGGTGTGCACCACCACGGCTGCCCTTTTAGCTATTTTAAATGAAAACACTTCCATGTCAATCACTATTAGGTATATCACTCTTAAAATATTTGATTTTGAATCATAAGAATGTTCATTCTTCAATAAAGGTCAGTTATGATCAGGGTATAATTAGTTGAAATTTATTGAGAATCTGTTTTGATTTTTGTGTTGAGCTAATCTTTGCATAAAACCTCAGCTAATTTCTAAAATGGTTTGTACATTGCCTTGCTGTTCTCCGAGGATGGAGCGAGTGCAATACTGTTTGAAAAGCTGAGATTCTGACTTCTGGTATGTTGTCAGGTGCCCACTGATGGAGGCCTGACACAGGAACCCCACAGGGCCCTGTTTTAGTCCATTTCAAGGTGCATAACAAGACCTTCCTAAGGCTGGGTGCGGGAGTTCATTTCTGTGTGTGCAGCTGGGAGGTCCAGGTCCAGGTGGGGATACTGTCTCTGCACTCCCAGGACGGTGCCTGAAGGCTGTGTCTTGGGGGAGCAGCTGGGAGATCCGCTCCCATGAGCCCTTCCTGTACCGCAGTCCCCTGGCAGGGCGGGGCGCACCTCTGCATCTGAGCAGGTTCTCTCTTCTTTCGGCTGCACAGGTATTTGGTAGAAAGATGGATCGTGTGTGCCCTTCACGAGGAAAGCTGTTGTGGGGGCAGTTTTCCTCTGCACATTGGCTCTAGGAGCTGAACGGTTCTGCCAGCGGCCTTGAAGGAGACGGTGGCCCCATGTGCTGTGTTGAGGATGTCCGTCAAACCGTGGGGAAGTAAGCTGAAGCAGGACACGTCTGGTCTGAAGCGACCCATGGAAAGCTGATAGAGAGGTGTCTGTGGAAAACGGCTCTGGTCTCCCTCACTGCCGCCTGATGCCACCCTGCTGGCTTCCCCCCCCAGTGTCTGGCGTTCTGCCGAGAGTGTTGGCCCTGCCACCCATCTTGGGTGTCCACACTGAGGAAGCCCAGGACAGGACAGCTGTTTAGGGAGAGGGTGGACCAGGAGGCCTGCACTAAGACCTGGAGGGCAGAGTCTCCAGAGTGACCACCCTGTGTCCTGGAGCAGGGGTGGCTCCAGGAGGCCTGGGGACTGGGATCCTGTGTAGTGAACTGAGTGTTTCCTGTGAGTGACCTGGAGAGAGAGGGGCAACGGGGTCAGGGGCAGCATCTGGGGTCTGCAGGAGAGAAGTAGAGATGGGCTGTGCTGTCCAAGGGAGCAGTCACCAGTAGGGAGCATCAGGGTTTCAGAGTAAAGGTTTTAAAAGAGGCAGCCCCGTCAGGCGGTGCAGCTCTGGCGAGCGGCAGACTCGGGTGTTCCCAGTCAGTGGTGCCCAAGAGGCTGGGTGCTGGCGGGAATGGAGAGAACTTCCGCAGCCTTCTCCGGCTCGCACCCCTGGGATGGCCGGCTGTGGCCTGCTCTGGACGGGCTGGGTGACGTGGAGCTGAGGATGTAGACTTGGGCCTCAGGTCTCAGGGTTGGTCCTGGGTGGCCAGGGGACAGAACCAGCAGACCAGTTTTCCTGAGGTTTGTTTCATGAAAGGCAAAACATTTGAATCCCCTGTTCAGATGGGGGGAGGGGAGATGGGTTTGTGCAGAGGAAGGTCTGGGAGGAGCCAGGAAGGGGCACAGCTGTTCCCTGGATTTCTGAGTGGGGGTGGCAGAAGGATGAAGTGGCCATGGCTCCTTCCTGCTGGATGTCTCGGGCTCAGTGGCCGTGCCCTATATGTCAATCAGCTTCATCACTGTGACCAAAATACCTGGCAAGTCACCTAGAGGAGGAAAAGTTTGTTTGGGTTCACGGTTTGAAGGGATGTTGTCCCTGGCCATCTACTCTTTGCTCTGGGCCTGAGGGAAGGCCGACTTGGTGGATGGGTGGGGCAGAGGAGGCTGCTGGGCACATGGTGGTGGGGAAGCAGGGAGCAAGGGAGAGAGGAGGAGGGAGGGAGGGGCCGGGGCAAGGTGAACCCTGGTTTCCACTCCTTCGGACAGCTACGTACGTCGCACAGTCTCCACAGCTCTGGGGTCCAAACAGCCATCGATGGGTCAGTCCACTGGTGAGGTTGGAGCCTAAGGACCAAACACTTCCCACAGCCCCCCTCTGGACTCTGCTACACTGGAGACCAAGCTCAGGCTGCTGTTCCACTGGAGCCAACTGAGCTGCACACACATCACCAAGGAGAGGCTCAGGTTTCCTGTGAGTGGACCTGGAGTTGGAGTGTCCCAGCAACTGGGGACACTCCAGGTCCACTCCAGGTCCACTCAGAGAAAACCTGCAACTGTGAGAAACAGAGAGCCCGAGTTCCTCCTCCAAGGCAGTGTGTAATCAGCTCAGCTGGCTCCAGTGGCACAGCAGCCTGAGGTCCTCCTCCAGTAGGGTGTGTGTGTGTGTGTGTGTGTGTGTGTGTGCAGCCCAGTTGGCTCCAGTGGAACAGCAGCCTGAGCTCCCCCAGGTGGGTGGGTGTGTGTGTGTGTGTGTGTGTGTGTGCAGCCCAGTTGGCTCCAGTGGAACAGCAGCCTGAGCTCCCCCAGGTGTGTGTGTGTGTGTGTGTGTGTGTGCAGCCCAGTTGGCTCCAGTGGAACAGCAGCCTGAGCTCCCCCAGGTGTGTGTGTGTGTGTGTGTGTGTGTGTGTGTGCAGCCCAGTTGGCTCCAGTGGAACAGCAGCCTGAGCTCCCCCAGGTGTGTGTGTGTGTGTGTGTGTGTGTGTGCAGCTCAGCTGGCTCCAGTGGAACAGCAGCCTGAGCTCCCCCAGGTGTGTGTGTGTGTGTGTGTGTGTGTGCAGCTCAGTTTGCTCTAGTGTAACAGCATCCTGAGCTCCCCCAGGTGTGTGTGTGTGTGTGTGTGTGTGTGCAGCTCAGTTTGCTCTAGTGGAACAGCAGCCTGAGCTCCCCCAGGTGTGTGTGTGTGTGTGTGTGTGTGTGTGTGTGTGTGCAGCCCAGTTGGCTCCAGTGGAACAGCAGCCTGAGCTCCCCCAGGTGTGTGTGTGTGTGTGCAGCTCAGTTTGCTCTAGTGTAACAGCAGCCTGAGCTCCCCCAGGTGTGTGTGTGTGTGTGTGTGTGTGTGTGTGCAGCTCAGCTGGCTCCAGTGGAACAGCATCCTGAGCTCCCCCAGGTGTGTGTGTGTGTGTGTGTGTGTGTGCAGCTCAGTTTGCTCTAGTGTAACAGCAGCCTGAGCTCCCCCAGGTGTGTGTGTGTGTGTGTGTGTGTGCGTGCAGCTCAGCTGGCTCCAGTGGAACAGCAGCCTGAGCTCCCCCAGGTGTGTGTGTGTGTGTGCGGCTCAGTTTGCTCTAGTGTAACAGCAGCCTGAGCTCCCCCAGGTGTGTGTGTGTGTGTGTGTGTGTGTGTGTGCAGCTCAGCTGGCTCCAGTGGAACAGCATCCTGAGCTCCCCCAGGTGTGTGTGTGTGTGTGTGTGTGTGTGTGTGCAGCTCAGTTTGCTCTAGTGTAACAGCAGCCTGAGCTCCCCCAGGTGTGTATGTGTGTGTGTGTGTGTGTGTGTGCGTGCAGCTCAGCTGGCTCCAGTGGAACAGCAGCCTGAGCTCCCCCAGGTGTGTGTGTGTGTGTGTGTGTGTGTGTGTGTGCAGCTCAGTTTGCTCTAGTGTAACAGCAGCCTGAGCTCCCCCAGGTGTGTGTGTGTGTGTGTGTGTGTGTGTGTGCAGCTCAGCTGGCTCCAGTGGAACTGCAGCCTGAGCTCCCCCTCCAGGGGTGTGTGTGTGCCGCAGTCTGTCTGGGTAGAAATCACGAGCCACTGAAGCAGGAACAAACTTTATTTCTGAACTCCACCAGCACACTCCACACACGCTCCCCGGGAACTCTCTTGAATGCCACATGGCTCTTCCAGGAACCAGCAGCCGGAAATATACCTCCTCTGGCACTTTCCCAACCAATGGGAACTCTCCAGGAATCCCCACGAGAGCTCAATTGGAACTCAACGGGAACTCCGCGAGAACTCGCTGGCGTCACCTCTCAACCACTACTTCTGGCAAAAATGCCATGCGTCATTTCGACTCGGCTATGGCCCTCAACATCTCCCCCCTTCTGTTTAATTAAACAATAAGCACAGCCATACTTGTGGATAGGCCTTTGCACCAGTGTGGGGGGGGTGAGGTTCTTTGCCTCACCTCTGTTGGCCCCCAAATTTGGCCTTTGCACCAGTGGGGGGATGAGGTTCTTTGCCTCACCTCTGTTGGCCCCCAAATTTTAGACCATTACTAGCAGAAGGGAGGAGGATGCAGAAATGCCACGACACCAAGCCAAATGACAGCTGTTTTTGGAAAAATTGTACCACCGATGACACCATCTGCAAAGATACTCCAGCACTACCACAATTTGCTGCATCAACAGATAGACCACAATGCATACAAGTGATACATAGTCCAGGCAAGTTCTGCAAGCAGTTCAAAGCGGAGGAATCTATCAATATGTCCATTTCCTCCCAAAGTAAATCGACTCATTGATTGAGCATCACTTGTTGAGTTATTATTCATTGATGCATCAGTTTATACAGTTTGTTGTGATAACTATCATAGAAGTTATAGTTTGGTTTTATCTTTGTCTTCACCGGCACTGGGATGAAGATAGGAATTCTGGCAACCATGGCTAAAAAAAAATTATGTAACATTCCAACAGGTACTAAGAAAACAATTTTCTGAACAATTTACATTATCCTGAACAGAATTATTAAATATAATGAAAAGGAAAGGTAAAAGTAAACAGACAGATCTGTTAACCTCCTTTTTGTTCACATATTAAAACAATCCTCAACAGCTGTTTACCCAATTTAAATTAAACCATTAAAATCATGTGAATAAAAAAAAAATTCGGATCCATTTTTTCATGAGCGCTCCTCATATATGATATATGGACATACGCACACACAGACATACAACACAAAACACAAGTATGCACACAAACGTACAACACATAAGACAATATTAAAGGCCTTGTAGCTTTTCACAGGTGAAATCTCCATTGCAATGTTTAAAAACTCCACAGTCAAAAAATAAAACTGATCAGAAAAACATTAACCTCGGTCTGTATGAGCTCAAAAAATAAAATAGAACTTTATGATGTGGGAAAAGGCAATAATAAAATAGATATTGAAAAAAGCATCCTGGTTAATCACTGTCCCGGATGTAAGAATAGCCAAGCTAGAGCTCTGGATATCAGCTGTTATGGATTTGAGCCAAATCATCTTCCTTTTGGTCTGTAGAAATCGTTTAGTTAGTCTCTCTGGAATCCAAATCGGCTGCTGTTCTCCCTGTGGAAACACACAAACAGATCCCCGACCCCAGACAATCACTGGGTCAGGACTTTTCCATTGTCCTGTTAGAATATCCTTCCAAAGTACCTTAGGCTTACGTACATTTTTTGGACACATATGCCTTTCTGTAGCACTAAGCCCTGATGAATCCAAATTTTAAAAGTTTAGAGTAAAATGGGTTATTTTATCTTTGGGGGATATATACCCCTTCCCAATTCCCTCTTTTTGCTTTAATAAGTACATTTTAATAGTTTGATGAGCTCTTTCAACTATGCCTTGTCCCTGTGGATTGTATGGGATTCCTGTTATGTGAGTAATGCCAAATGATGAGCAAAATTGTTTAAAAGAGGTAGAAGTATAGCCAGGGCCATTATCTGTTTTTAACTGTTTTGGAACGCCCACAGTGGCAAAATTTTGTAAGCAATGAGCTATAATATCTTTAGTTTTTTTCTCTGGCATGAAGGGAGCCCATCAAAAATCCAGAAGAAGTATCAACTGTAACATGCAAATATTTTAATTTTCCAAATTCTGGCAAGTGTGTGATGTCCATCTGCCAAATATGGTTAGGTATCAGTCCTCTAGGATTGACTCCAAGATTAACTTGTGGTAAAAAGGTCACACAATTTTGACATTGTTTTATTATTTGTCTAGCTTGTTCCTTAGTTATTTTAAAATGCTTTTGGAAAGTATTAGCATTGACATGGAACCTTTTATGAAAATTTGTAGCTTCTTCTAGTGTAGAGAAAATATGTATGTCATGTGTAGTTTTATCTGCTAAATCGTTGCCCAAACTAAGGGCTCCAGGCAATCCTGTATGTGCCCTGATATGTCCTATAAAGAATGGATATTTTCTGTCCCAGATTAGACTTTGTATAGTGGAAAACAAAGAGAAAACAGTAGAGGAAGGGAAAATCCTACCAGCATCTTCAAGGGATACTATAGCATTAACTATATACTGACTATCAGAAAATAAATTAAATACAGAATCTTTAAACATCACAAAAGCTTGTGATACTGCATTAAGCTCTACCTTTTGAGCTGACTGTTTGGGTACTAAAAATGTAAAAGTTTGATCAGGGGTAACTACTGCTGCTGTACCATTATTTGACAAATCAGTGAATATTTTTGGAGCATTCATGATAGGTGTTTTTCTTGTCATTTTTGGAAAAACTACAGGATGTGAAGACCAAAAAGACAGCAAAGGGTTAGATGGTAAGTGGTTATCAAATGAAACATTAGATTTGCACATGACTATTGCCCAAGTATTTAACTCATTAGCTAACTCCTCATCAATTTGACCCATAGTATATGGAGTAATCATTTTACAGCCTGAGCTCCTCCTCCAGTGCAGTGTGTCTGCAGCTCTGTTGGCTCCATTAGAAACTATTTCAATTGCAGCACCTCACCAGCTGCCCTAATCTTCCAGTTAGCCAGTCATATGGCAGGTCCTGAGTCCTCCCATCGGGGCACAGAGCAGTGCTGTTGGTAACAGGTGAAGCCTACCTGGCACACCTGCTCTCAGGCAGTGTTGGAGACCTTCTGGCTGGAGTGCCTTGCCCACATACCTCCTGGCACCTGATGTTTCTAACAATTTTGGAGCCTGGCATGGGGCTCTATAACCAAAAGTGGTCTCAGGGACCCTCCTCAGAGGAGACGCTTCCCACTGCCTTGTTGCCCTTGCCTTGGTGAGGGTAGGAAAGTGGCAACCCTGAGGCCAACAAAGGACCCAAATTCCAAAGTGGGTTGAAAGTGGATCGAGGATGCTGGGGCTATGGCTTAGTGGTAGTGCACTTGCCTGGCATGCATGAGGCACTGGGTTCAATTCTCAGCACCACATATAAAGAAATAAATGTGTAATCAGCAACTTAAAAGTAAATATTTTTTAAAAAAAGTGGATCTGCAACACAGGGAAAAGGCCCAGACAAGAACCACAGGCACCAAGTGATTCTGTACCTAGATCAAAATTAGAAAATCCATTCTTGGGCTTGAGGGAGAAGTACTTAGTCCTTAGGTGGTCGGGCAAGAAATCTGTAGGAACGGGGACTGAGTGCACGGTGGGGTCCCAAGGTGTGTGAGAAATCCCTGGTAAGAGGGACTGAGCACAGAGATGGCAGGAGGTTCACTCACAAGAGGGAAATCAATTACAGGAGCCTATGAAAAATGGGGAATAAAATTTCTAGGGCTGGGGACAGGGAAGAACTATGGAAAGAGCCCGTATGTATAACCTTTCCTTTAAAGAGTCTTGTGCAGGGAAATGAATGATAGTAATGTTGGAAATAAATGTGCCCCATGGAGGGTCGTGGCCCCCTGGACCTTTGACTTCAGTGTCCACCAGGACTGCAGACTCTATTTCTAATGTGCCCAACTGCATAGGCCCTTTTCATGTTTGGGTCATACTGTGAAAATCTGTGACAGGCTCCATTTTAATTTCTGAAGGGGTAAATCTCATAGAGACTTTGATGAGTGTGTAGCTGTTGCCTCCTAGCTGTGGAGATCATCCCCTGCTGGAAACAAACGTGTGTTTCCGGTCTGTTTCATGTATGTTGCACACCTGTGTGTGTGTCTCTGTTTGTGCTTGTGTCTGCACCATGTTCCTAGAATCAAAATTGGCCTACAGAAAAATGAGTTCTTATAAGTTTGATGGAGAGATCCAAAATGTGGACAAAGGGGCCCCTCTAAATGGGTGTGAGTAAAGATGCCCTTGAAATGGCCAACCCACGTGTTTCTGGGTGGCCAGCCAGAGTGTTGATGAATCAGAACAGTCGAGAGTGAGCAGTGATGTGCACCCCCCCAGGCCTTGTTCAAATGCAGAGACCACACCAGCGGTGAAGCAGCAGAAAGGTGGCACCTCCGAGCCTCTTTCAGATGTCAGTGACCCCGAGGCACACCTGTGGGAATACTGCAGACAGCTCCTTTGTCCCAGAGGCAGGAGAAATTGAAGGTGGGGCGAACCCAGACGGGAGTTCCAACAGGGACTGAAACTCAGGCTGAAGGACACAGCCCTGACCCTCTTTTGGTGCCTGTTCACTCACAAGCCCTGAGCCAGCCCACAGTGGGTCCCTCTGTCGGGCCCTCCCGCATGCAGGATCCTGCTGCCTACCCTCCCCTTCAGTATGGTCTACGGATTCTCTTCTTCACATTTGTGACACGAGAACCCAGGAGGAGATTGGCCAACACGGGATCCAGGCTGCTCCCAACCTGGCTTCATCTAGGAGCCCTAGGGGACATTCGGAGGCTGAGTGGGACAGGCCATGGCTCTGTCACTTAGCTTTTCTTCTGGGAGTCCTATGCTCCAGTGGGTACATTCTGTCTGTCAACACTCCTGGACCCTGTCAGCCAGTTAAAAGTGGACGCCATGGCTCACTCGGGAAGGCCGTGCTGGAGTGAGACTGCACAGCCCTCCTGCTCTGGTGGTGGGTCCGATCTTGCCTCAGCCTCCTTCCACTGCAGCCCATTCAATGGAGAAACTGAGGTCTCTCTTAGAAGCACCCTAGGTCTCTGGCCGTGGCTGCTCCCCGGTGTGACCACAGGGTCTCTAGCGACGCACACGGAAGCTCCGTCTCCACTCCCTTCTCCTTCCACGGCCTGTTGCCCATGGTGGAGGAGGACCTTGCTCGTAGCTCCTTGGATCCAGGCTGGGGTCACTCTCAGTGTGAGTGACATACCAGGCAGAACCCTGCCGTCTACCTGCAAGTGCGTGAGTGGGTCGCCTTTTCTTTCTCTTCTCTGCCTTGCAGCCTTCCCTTGAAGTCTCTTGACCCCGTCCCATAGACCCTCCGTCTTGCTAGTTCATACTTTACCAGACTATAGGGAAAGATGTTCTTGTCCTCCTGGAAAACAGTGGGTTCCCATCATGGCACCCTGCCACTTTCCCTGGGAAACTTCTGGCTCTCATGTTCATTGCTCTAAGGCGTCTTGTCCGCTGCCCCTACGGGCTGAGTTGACTAGGTGTAGTGAAGTCAAGCGTTGACTACCTCTCTCCTCCAAGTCTCAAATTTGGGGTCTGGTGCTGTGGGGACACCATCCCCGGTTCTGTAAGTTAGATTTCTTTATACAACAACCAGTTGGACAGGACTTTGGTGGCCCTAAATGTGAGTTAGGTGGTCAATACCTAAGTAAATGTATCAAACCTGCCCAGGGCACATGGCTCTCAGGAACACATCTGTCCCTCACCAGAATAGCCAGGAAAGTGACTGGTCTGTCCTCTCAGTATGCTCAGCCCCAACTATAATTTGGGTAAACACAGTACAAAATCAGGGTTTCTCCCTGTAACAGGGAAAGAACACAAGGGGGACGTTGGGTCCTGTGCTGGTGAGGAGCCACCACCTGAGTCCCACCACCCACCTGCCTGAGTCCCACCAGGCCGCGCCCCATGGCCCTAGTGCTCTGGGGATCACAGGAGATGAGGCGAGGGGTACAGGAGGCACTGCCAAGGGGCCAGGGTCTGGCCCACTCAAGAGTGCCAGACAGGCCTCAAGGGGAGGTTCCAGCAGCTCTGAGGTCCCCCCGGAACCCGGGACACTCTGATGTGGCTCAGACAGTGGAGGGATGCCAAGAAACTCCTCCCCATGTCTTGTGCATGGGTCACACTCCACCTGGCACAGCCCTGGGCACCAGGATTCCTGTGGCCCTCAAGCCCTGTGTTTTCTGTACTTGTTGGAGGACAGACGAGATCACTCCCCAGGGAGGCCTCTGCTGGAACCCCATCTTACAGCTGGACTCACACGAGCAGCTACCCAAACTGGCTTGAGACCAGGAGGGGGGAAAACGTCACTTTACACTAAACCACGATGGCACCTTCTCATATTCTTGGGCTTACTCGCTCAGTAAGCTCTGAAAGGGAGACAGAAGGAAAAAGATGGCCTCATTAAACACCAGGCTGCCCATGAGAGAAAGGCCCACGGTCCTGGGGCAGAGCTGTCGCACGTGCCAGACTGACCGCTCCTGGGGTGACGTTTGTCACATGCCAGACTGACCGCTCCTGGGGTGACGTTTGTCGCATGAATTAAATGCACAGATAACACTCATAAGGACTGTTTCAAAATATAAATTTAAGGGTCTAAAACTAGAAAAAACAATAAAAGAAAGTTTTAGGAATAAAAATATATTTAAGTATATGAAATTAGAAGGTAAAAGAAATGTTTCTAGATGAGAAAGTGTTTTTGTGTGGTAAAGTAATATTCTTGTTCTAAAATCCAAAATGAAGAGTCCAAAATTAAGGTTGTGAACAAGCTGATCTCAGAAAGTTTGCACTTGTGATTAAATTAGCTATCATTACCACCATCAGCTGAAATCATGGGATTTTAATGTACTGAGAGGGAGCAAAGACTGAGCATTGATCTGCTCGGATCTATCAAGATGATTTTCTAGTGTCTGTTAGTTTTTATTACTTAGGGGGATTAAATCTTAAAGGAATTGTTTTTACAACTCTGGTTAAACAAACAACTGTTATTTTAGGTTATTACTTACACTTTGGATTCTAAGAATTTTAAGAATATTTTTTAGTTGTTGATGTACCTTTATTTTTTATTTATTTATATGTGGTGCTGAGGATCGAACTCAGTGCCTCACACATACCAGGCAAGTGCTCTGCCACTGAGCCACAACCCAGTCCCCAAAATTTTTCTTTTAAGGTTAAATGTGGTTAATATAAGGACATCAGTGTAAGCTAAGAGCTCTCTTAGTTTTTGGTTTGAGCCATGTTTCAGCATCGATCTTGGATTGTGTTATCATTAACATCCACACCTTACTTGAGATAAGTTTCTGTTTCTCCCTCTACTCCATGTTAGGATGGCTCCAATGTAGGCTAGATTTAAGCTTATTTAAAGTTGTGTCCAAAAGATAGATTTTTGTTGTAAAGATTACTGTGATCTCAAAATAACAAAGGTATATAATACAAAACTAAGTAAAGGTTTAGGTAAATTATAAAAGGTATGTACGTTTGTAAGAGTTTTAAAATAAAGTAAAATTTGTAAAGGGTCTTGTGATTGAGTTGATAAATTTATGTGTCTTTATGGAGGCAAAATAGATACCAAAGATATATTAGTGTTATTATACAGATTATGTTTCTTGGTTCAAAGCTATTATACAAATTGAATGTTTTTGGTCTTGTTAATTTCATTTTGTATTTTCCTTATTAGTGTTTTAAAGAAATATGCCGTATAACAGAACAACCTGAGTTAATTTTAAAGTAAGCCATAGGACAGACAAAATAGAAGACTGACCTCCAGTACTAATGCTGATCCCAATTAAATGGAAGGGATAAACACGGACCACAGCCGACACATCTGGACATGGAGGAGACAAAGTTATAAACATTAAAGTTCAAACCCAGTACTTCTACTTTAAGACTGATGAAACTGGCCTGCTGGGTGTTTAAAACCAAACAAAGTCAAGGAAGTTAAAGGGATAAAGAAAAATAGCCAATATTTGGCCCTCACCCTCTAAGGTCATCTAGGACCACAGGAACAATGGGACTTCTCCTAGGGCTTTACAACTCTGGGTCACATGACCTCCTGATCAGGGGGATTAAGAGGACCCTAGAGAACAGGAAGCCAACCAGTGCAAGTTCTGCAAAGAAGAGGGTCTTTGGAGAAGGAAATGTCCCTGATGCTACCAAGGGAAGGCACACATGGTCAGCAAGACTCTGATCCAGCCTGGCAGGTAGCACTAGAGAAGCTGAGAGGTTTCTTACAAGTTTCCAAGAGTGACCCCCACAGGAATCTCAGCTGACTCTTAGTAGATAAGCTGAGTCTTAGTAGATGGGAAGGAACAAGATCAGTTTTGAATAATTTGGTGTTACCTGACCAGACAGTATAATCAAAGCACAGTCCTACATGGGCATAGAAATGTAATAGCAATGTAACTAGAGATGTAGCTTTGTCAGTCTTCCCAAAAGTAAGCACATAATGGGAAGTTATATAAAAGAGGGTTTCTCTACAGAGTACCTGATGCTCATGTCCGTTGAGTCAATTTGAGACCTGGCTATGCTTTTTATTTTTTCTGGTATAATTATCATAAACTGTTGCTCAGACTCCCCTTCTAGAATTTTCAATTCATTGCTTTCAGCCTGGGGGCTTGATTTTAATCAGGACTCGGAGAGAAGACAGTCTTCAACCGAACTGGAAAGAACCTCACCAAGTGCATCACTGGACGGCTACCCAAACTGCTAAAAGGGAAGAGTTCATGACCTTTACCACTTTCCATCTCAGAATGCCTGTGCAAGAGGGGTGGCAATACCAAAGGTCTCCCTAAAAATGAAACCAAAGGTATAAAAAGAAAAAGGGGGTACTTGTGAGACATGCAAAGCCTGGTGCTCCATTTTTAGAACAGTATGTATTCAGCCTTAATTGGCTCCAATTGTAGCCATTTTAACTGTAGCCCTTCCCTCAGCCACCTTAATTCTAAAGTTAGCCAGTTGTGTGGATGGTACCTGAGTCCTCCCATCAGGGTGCAAGGCAGCGCTGCACCAGATATGAAAACAGGCGCACTGGCTAGTCAGGCTCTACAGCAGAGGTAAACTCTGCCTTGCCACCCACCTTCCAGCACGTGCTTGATTTCTTGCAGCACCTCAGTGATTTCTCACACACCTCCTGAGGGACACTAGGTCCCTGGAGGGGCGGGGACTCTGGACACGGACCACAGCCGACACATCTGGACATGGAGGAGACAATCCCAAGGATAAGAAGAAAGTTCTCTAGCCTGGTGGGTAGAAGAGGAACCAGCAGGTGAGTCCCAGAGTCAAACGACGTTGCTCAACCCTGACTGGATGGCCAGGACCTGACAGTTGACGAGGGCCATGGGGATGTCCATCTGCAGAGGAGCGGGTAGAGGTCATTTCCCTGAGCAGACTTACAGAGTGGTATTGTCCAGAAAGAAGCAGACAGTGTGTGCAGGACTGCCACCAGAAGCACAGTGACTTCAGAGCCTGGCTTCATGGCAGCTTGAGTTCATGTTGGGAATCACCATTGTCCCCCAAGACTTTTACTCAAAAGGTGAATTTTACGCAGATTCGTAGAGTGGTGGTTAGAGACAAGAAGGAAAGCGACGGGCCCCACACAGTTGAGGTGACAGGTGGACGGCGACTCTCCGTGGTGAGGCCCAGTGGAGGCCAGGGTCAGAGTGCTAGGCCTGGCGTGGGCAGTTCTGGCCTGGAGGATTGCCGAGGATGCTCCCAGCACAGGTGCCCCGCTGGCAGGCTCCCTGCCGGCATCGGGAGGCGCCAACCTCCTCTGCTCCTGCGAGACCCCTGCAGTTCCTCTGGGTGCTTATCTCACGCTGGTAACTGTCTTCACCATCCAGCTACTGACCCTAAGAGTGCAGGGGGCAGCACCATGGGAGACAAATTGCAAGGTTAAGTAAAGGACAGGCCTCCTGTCTTCAAAGATTTCCAAATGGTGGCTTCTCTAGTTTTTTCAGAGTAACAAAAAATGAACTGGAAGTGGAGTTGTGGCTGGAATTCTTTATGATCCTCAGGAAACAAGTGGATGTGTGCCAAATGGGCACAACTGTGGACATCGCTTGCCCTTTGCCTGTGGTGGCCACAAGGAAGTTGCAGGCCTTGCTGCCACTGTGGTGGCAGACACTGAGAGCAGTCCTCCCATCCTCCACCTCCCTGGCGCTCGACTGCCTCAGACACACCTGGGCCCCTCTCGAGACCACACTTAGCCTTCAGGTAACACCATCGCGTCTCACCTTCTGTATTTGCTCCTGTCCAGCCACCACAGCTGGGCTAACTCCCCAAAGAATGGCCTTGGAGGAGGCCCGTGCTGAGGGATCCCAAGACCCCAGCACCGACACCCTGCATGAGAGCCAGCTGGGGTGGGGCACTGCTCCAGGCCTTGTTGGGCGAGGACGGGGAGGAACGGGCACACACCCATGGCCTGTGGGAATGTCCAGTGGCCACCACTTGGAAGACAGCTTGGAGCTTCTGGTAAAACTAGACAGGCTTTTACCAAAGGATCCAGCCCCTGTGCTCCCAGGCATCTACCCAAAGCAGCCAAAACTCCACACAAAACATACACATTATATCAGCTTTTTCTTAAGTGCCCAGCCTTGGAAGCAGTGAAGGCATCCTTCAGTGGGTGAATTAAGTCACCAGGAACAGTGGCTCAGCCTGTCATCCCAGCTAGTTGGAGGCCAAGGCAGGAGAATGTCAAGTTCAAGGCCAGCCTCAGCAACTCAGTGAGGCATCCGAAGTTAAAGGTAAAAGGGGCTGGGGATGTAGTACAGTGGTTGAGAGCTTGCCTAGCATTTACAAAGCCCTGGGTTCTATCCCCAGCACCCCAGATGAATAAATAAGCAAGCTGTGGTCTATCCAGACAGTGGAGTATTATTCACCAGTGAAAAGACACGAGCTGCCAAGCCGAGGAGACATGTGAAGAAAGCTTAAAGACATATTGTCAAGTGACAGAAGCCCATCTGAAGGCTGTATGGTTCCAACCATGATCTCCTTCCTGGAGACATGTAGAGGTAGGTGCTGCCAGGGGTTGGGAGGAGGGGAAGAACTGACTGAGCACAGAGGGCTTTCAGGGTATGGAGATCATCTTAGAGTCATCTCTGAGGTGCTGAAATGGTTGCCACGCATTGCTGTACACTTGCCCAGCCCCATGGAATGCACAGCATCGGGGGTGAGGCCCCACCACCTGTGGACTCGGGGTGGCGGCACGTGTCAAGGGAGGCGCAGACTGTGGCAGCAGGCAACGCTGGGCCAGGGGTCTATGGAGCTATGCACTTTCTCCTCAGTTTTGCTGAGGATCTAAAGCTGCTCTAAAAAATAAAGTCTAGGGCTGGGAGTGTAGTTTGGGGGCAGATCACTTGCCTATCATGTGTGAGGTCCTGGGTTCCTTCCCTAGCACTACCCGAAAAGGTCTATTAAAAAAAATAACCAGTCGTTAATTTCTACAAAAACCAAACCAAACCAAACAGCAAGGTTTTGACTGGGATCTCATTGGATCTACAGGTTAGTATAGGAAGAATGGCCATCAAGGTTCCTGACCCACAATATGGTGTATTTCCTTATTTTTGCATTGATTTGTGTGTGTGTGTGTGTGTGCCTGCTAGACAAGTGCTCTACCACAGAGCTACACATGCAGCCTCCTGCACTGACCTCATGTCCAGAGAATCTGGTGAATTACTGGCTGATGTAGTAGACTTCTTGGTATTCCACACATGTTGTCATCATCTGAGAACAAATAGAGCTTTACTTTCTCCTCTTCACTACTTATGCCTCTTTCTTTATTTTTCTTGTCTTATTGCACTGGTTAGGACTTCCTGATTAATGTTGAATAGAAATGGGATTTTTCTTGCAATTATTTTGAAATTTTCAAAATATAGAGAGGTTGGACAAATAGTAGAACACCCACAAATTAAGTAGTTTTTATCATTTTTGTCATATTTATTCTTTTTTCTTCCTCTTTCTTTGTGTATGTTATCTGAAAGTATACTTATAAAAATACGGACAATCTCACATTACTACAATTACCATCATCATACCTAGCAGAGAAATTTCTTCTCTTAACTAATATTTGGAACATGTAAAATCTTCTTCAATTGTTCCTAGAATGATATCTTATGTAGCTTTTTAAAAATATTTGTTTTTTAGTTGTAGGTGGATACAATACCTTTATTTTTATGAGGTACCTCACACATGCTAGGTGAGTGCTCTACCTCTGAGCCACAGTCCTAGCCCTCGTGTAGCTTTTTATTTTATTTTTTTTAAATATTTATTTTTTAGTTTTAGGTGGACACAATATCTTCGTTTTATTTTCACGTGGTGCTGAGAATTGAACTCAGGGACTCACGCATACTAGGAGAACGCGCTACCACTTGAGCCACATCCCCAGCCCTCTTGTGTAGCTTTTTAAATAATAGTTTCACTGAGATATGATTCATATATTACATATTTCACTTGTTTAAAGTGTAATGTGGTTTTCTATATTTTAGCCATTTTAAGTGTACCGTTCAGTGGTGTTAATTACGTTTACAGCATTGTGCAGTCACTATCATTAACTCTTTTTTAAAAACATATTTTTAGTTGCAGATGGACACAATACCTTTATTTTCTTTCTTTATTTTTAGATGGTGTTGTGGATGGAACCCGGGGCCTCAAACGTGCTGGGTAAGTGCTCCACCACTGAGCTCAACCCCAGCTCCATCCTTCATTAACTTTTTTCAAAATGTCTCTGTCACTACAAGTAGAAACTTCAGTCATCAAGTAACCACTCATCTCCCATAACCAATAGCCTCAGGAAACGGTTTATTCCACTCCCCTATGAGTCTTCCTATTCTGGATGTTACATACAAGTGGAACCACCCAATATTCATCCTCATATCCTGGAAATCTGGCCTATTTCACTCAGTGTAATATTTTCAAGGTTCATCCATGTGCAGGATGTGTCAGAATTTCATTCCTTGACACGACTGTGTGTATATATCACATTTTATTTATCCCTTCATCGTGGATGGATGCTCATTACTATGAATAATGCTGTAATGAACATTGGCATAAATTATCAACATATATACTTGTGTGTGTATGTACATGTGAAGGTAACATGGATGTTACATACAAGTGGAACCACCTCTGCGTTCCTGGAATAAATCTCAAGTGGTCACTGTTTGTTGAAAGACACAAATCTACAAATACAAGAGGCTCAATGAATCCCAAATAATGTACACTCAGAACATATCTGCTCAAGACACAGAATCAAACTGAACAGGCAAAACAGAAGGAACTTGAAGGCATCAGGAGAGAAGTGATTTGTCAATCACAAGGAACCCTTGTGAGAGGAATAGTTAATTTCCCATCAGAGACCAGTGGGGACCAGAAAGCAGTGGTATAGCACATTTTACTGAAGGAAAAAAAAATCAGATAATTTTGTGTCTACCAAAAATGGCCTTAAAACATAAAGGAGAGACTAAGACATTCTCCAGGTAAACACAAGCTGAGGGCATGTGTCACCTCCAGACCTGCCCCATAAGAAACAGCACAGGGCTGACCTGGAAGGACACCCCGCTGGATCCACGAAACAGGTGACTGTCTCCACAGCACCAATGTGGTAAATATGTGGGCAAGTGGAAAGGCCAAAATTGTTGTATTTTTGGTTTGTAACTCCTCTTTTTATTTCCTATGTTATTGAAAAGAGGATAAATATAAATATTATGGGCAAAAAAATGTGTAAAAGATGTATATGGATAAAACTCAACCAAAAGGCATAGATTGCCAGAATGATTAAAAACAAAACAAAACAAAACAAAACAAAACAAAAAACAGGATTCAAGCTGGGCCTGGTGGCACATGCCTGCAATCCCAATGGCTTGGGAGGCTGAGGCAGGAGGATGGCAGGTTTGAGGCCAGCCTTAGCAATTTAGTGAGACTCCATCACAAAAAATAAAAAGGGCTGGGGATGTGCTCAGTGGTAAAGTCCCCCTAAGTTCAACCTCCAATTGAATGAATGAATGAATGAATGAATACAGGATCTGAATATGTGCTGTCTACAAAAGACCCACTTTAGCTCTAAGAACACACAGAGGCTGAAAGTGAAGGGGTGGGAAATACATCAAGACAAACAGGAAACAAAAGTGAGCAAGGCAGCTCCGTCAGGATGAAAATAACAGACTCTGTCCAAGACTGTCACAAGAGACAGGGACATCATGCAAAAGGGCCAACTCACCAGGAAGACACAGCAATGGCAAATACATGTGCACCAAACACCAGAGCTTCTAAATATGCAAAGCAAGCAGCGGCAGCCTTGGAGAGAGAGTCCCTCCTCAATAACTGTGGGTGTCCGTGTCTTCTTTCGACCCTGGATAGAGCAGCCAGAGGTCAGTAAGGATGCAGGACCCAGCAGGACACGCTGGGCCCAAGTGTCCTGCACATTAGACACTGCACACTGGCAGCCTAAGGCACTGCTCTCCAGTGCACAGGCCCCGGGAAGTGTTGGCTGCACCTCTTGTGATAGTAGCACATTCAAAAGTAAGTCCTACCTAGAGTCTTACTGCAGCATCCCAGGAGCAGGTCAGCCCATCCAAACCCGAAACTCATCCATCAGGAGCGCTTTCCCAAAGCTACCCCTCCCCCTGTGCCCAGGCCGGTCCCTTCCTTTTCCCGCTCCCGTTGTCTGTTTCTGACTCCAGCCCATCCAGCTTTCAAGGTGCCTCGTGGAGCCTCCACTTCTCCCAGCAAGGTGAGTTCAGCTGCTCTCTGATCAATCACACGTCGGAGGCCTCCTTGAGTCTAGGAAATCCACCACTGTTAGATCTTGTTAGGAGGCAAGGACCCCCTCCCATTGTGGAAGCCCAGAATGCATCTTGCACTTTCCTGCTCCCTGGGGTGGTGGGCAGGGACTAGAGAACTGGAGGACACTTAGCCATTTGAAGCCTCCGGTGCCCGATTTTACCTCCGAGACACGTCACTCCAGTCCAGCCAGCTCCAGCTGTCCCAGCACCCAGGCGGCCCTGGGTTGGAGCTGACCTTCTGGGCTCTGGCCTCAATCAACCCAGGCTCTGCAGGTGCCTTGCAAGAATGGCCAGAGTTGGTTTCAGTTGCTGCTCCAGGCCTCACCCGTGAAGTCTCTCCTATGCGTCCTGCCTCTCTCCATCGGTCTGAAGAAATGACTCAGTGTCTCCCAGTATCTGCTTCCTAGGATGTTTAGGTACAATGGCTGCTGCTTGTGTCTCTTTTAGCCGGTGGTGATCTGGGTGGGGAGGGGACCTGAATTTGCAGGAGCGGAGCTAGGAACCCACAGCCTTTTGGAAAGAAGTGCAGAGGAGTGTAGTCTTGGAAGTAAAGCTGACTCCCTCGCGGCATGCACAGATTCCATGGCAGAAAGCAAGGCCAGAAATCTGCAGGTTTCGCCTAGGAGCCTCTGGCTCACCCTACCTCCCCACCAGCAGTGTCTGAGTACCTAGAAGGTGCCAATCAGCGCGCAGAACTGGAAAGTATCTGCTCTCTTCAAAGAAGGCAAGGTTCATTAAACTGTTGGCCACCTAAGCAGGGGCGGAGCTTCACCCAAGAGGCAGCAGTGGGTGTAGTCTGCGTACAAGTGGTTAAACTGTGAAATCCTCTGAAGTGGGGTGTCCTGTAATAATACGTTCCAGGTGGAGAGGGAGGCCTCCCAAGGCTCCTTGGCAGAGGTTAATGGCTCCCTCCCTTGGTTCAGCCTTGACCTTTGCACCAGCTCTGGAGGCCCAGACTGTCCTCTACCTGGCTGGGTGGTGGGATTCAGGCTGGACTAAGCCTCCAGGGCCAGGCTGCACCAGGTCCATCCTGTGACGAAACTGCTTCTGCCCTTGAGGAGCAGACAGGCTGCCTAGTTTTCCTGGTGACCCCCTTCTAGTTCCTTTGCACAGGCGCTCAGAAGGTGTGGACTCGTCAGGAATCTGGGTGCATGTCGCATGGGCGCTGAGGCTGCTGGCTGACTAGGGGCAGCAGTCTGTCTTTCCTTGGTGTCCAGTGCACACCTTTACTCACATGCCCCACCTGCCCTCCTCTGTGCAAACCTACGCCCACTGTCTCCTTTCCTGTGGGTTCACAGGAAAGTACTCCAGAGCATACCCACGCCTGGCTCTTCTTGTCCATGCGCGTGCGGATACACACGCAAAGGCGTGCATAACGTCAGCCCCTTCTTGGGCACAGGCATGCATATCTGGGTGCATACCGTTGGCCCTTTAGTGCACACACTTGGCCCGTCTCTGGGCGACACAGTTCTTCTTCTCTTACATGTACTTACAGGTAGGCACACACGCAGCCCTTCTCCAAGTAGGCATCAGACATGCTCACACGTGGCTCCTCTACTCCTTGTGCACACACAGGTGTGAATACAACTGGCTCTGCCCCATGCAAGCTCAGAGGAGTACACACACGTGGCCCCTTCTCCATGCGCACTCACATGCATACACACAAGTTGGCCCATCCTTGCGCACACACAGGCACACTCACATGTGTCCCCTCTGTGCGCACATGCACAGGTATACATACATTTGGCCTTCTCGTGCACACACAGAGGCACGCACACACGTGGCCCCTCTCCATGCGCACACAGGCGAGCGCGCACCGCGCGCTCTGGCGCCAGCCCGTCTCCACCCGCGCCCGGCGCACGCGCACTCGAGAACGCGCGCGCGTCCGCACCCCCAGGGCGGGCGGCACCGGCGGGAGGAGAAGGAGCTGAGCGGCGGGAGGAGGAGGAGGAGGAGGAGGAGGAGGAGGGCGCTGAAGGCGCGAAAAGGCGCGCAGGCGCGCTGCGCGAAGCGGGCCGCCGCGCCCACGTCACCGCGCCGCGCGCACGTCACGCCGGCCCGACGCTCGGCCCAGGGTGAGCCCGCGTCCCGGCGCCGCTGGCCCAGGGCAGGGACCCGCCACGGCCGGACCGCCCGGCCGGCGCCGCGCCCGCGCCCAGCGCGCCCGCCCGGCGAGCCAGGTGCGGCGGGGCGGGCGGGGGGTGCGGCGGCACCCGGCCGGCTGCATCCCGTCGCCCGCAGCCCCGGCCCGGCCCGGCCCGCGCCCCCAGTCGGCCCGGCCTGCGCCGGGGCTCTGCAGGCCGGCGGGCGGCGGGCGGGGGTCCCCGGCCGCCCCCGCGCCTTCGCAGCGCGCGCGGGGGCTGGGCCGCGGGGCCTAGTGACAGGTCGAGGCGGGCGGGTCCCGTGGAGCCCACCTGTCAGAGTAGCCGGCCGCGGCTCCGGGGGTCTCGGTGGGACGGAGAACCTGCGCGCTGCGCTGGGAGCCGGGGGGAGCCCCTCCGGGCCTCCTGCCCAGGTGGGGCCTCCTGCCCACGTGGGGCCTTGTGCCCCGTTGAGGGGGGTGTCCTTGTGCCCCGGAGGGTGGAAGTGAGCCCTGACCGCTGTGCTGCGGGGCCCAGGAGCTGGGGTCCTGCACTGGCCCTCTGACTGCAGGTGCTGCGGGGTGTCCTGGGGTGCGATTCCATTTGGAGAGGTGGCCTAAAACCCTCTGTGGGACCTGCTTGGCCAGCTCCACTGTCAGGATCGGGCAGAGAAGGCCCTACTGCCCGGAGGCCCGCGTGCGGGTGGGGGAAGGCATTGCCTTTGAGACGTGGTGTGTGCGAAACTTCTTTTTTCATTCTTACTCATCATCTGTCTTTCCTTTTTTTCTGCCAGAAGAGTCAGTTTTCTCCTGTGGAGGTGCACAGCTTTAGCCTCGATTTCCTGGATCTGGTAACATGGCAAAAGATGTAAGTATTTCTGCTTCTTGTGGCAGACAGGTGTCAGCAGGGCTCATTCTTGGGAGCTTTCCCTTTATTTCAGGAGGCAGCACGTGGACTGCGGTAGTATACATTTTCAGACTTCTGAGCCCAGGTGGCAGAATAGAGGTGAGAGATGAAGGGATCCAGTGCTTCCTGCTCTTTGTCACTCCAGCGCCTGGTGCACCTTGCAGGGTGCTCAGGTGATGCCCCTTGCGGTGTTTTCCTGTGCCTCCAGACCGCACTGAATCTATATGTGCAAACCCACCCTTTGTCCAGGGAGGTGGAGGGTGTTGCAGGCTCTGTGGCCTTGTGCACAGGAGGGCTGGCTGGCACCCAGGGGCCTGGGGCTCGGGCTGCGTCTGTCTTGCATATTGTGGAGGACAGAAATTCAGCATTGCTGGGTCAAACACTGACACTCATTTGGCTCTGTTTTCTCAGAAGGGTGGTGTTTGGTGATAATGAAATGTGGTACACTGTGTTAGTTAGTTTAGCTTTGTGTAGCCTTGAAACTGTTGGATATCCTGAGTAACTTTTAAAACTGGGATGGAGAAATAGACTCTTAGGTCTGGAAATTGTAGTCGATGCTGTTGGTCTTATAGTTCTTTGTAATATCTGTGTCATTGCCTTTTGCCAGCTGTACCCTTGTGTTCCTGGGAATGTAGTGTTCCAGAAGCATTTATGTATTTATTTTTCACTGTGCATAGTTGGAAACAGGCAGCTGAGCTGCCTGAGACAGAACACAGGGGTGTGGTGGGAACGCATCCACAGCGCTGCCCCAGAGAGCCTGTGTGAACCCGCCTGTCGGCAGAGGCTCTGCCAGTCCCAGGGGAGCTATGCCCAGGGTGCCCTGGGCCTGGCTCAGGGAGGCACGTCACTGCAGGTAGGCCAGTGTGGCCTAGCTGAAGTCACAGTGTGTAAGTGCTGTTGGGTGGCTTTTGGTCGAGGGCCATGCCCTCCTCTCTTGTGTGCATGCCCTAAAGGTGCAAGAGGCTGGGCACATGATCAGAAAGCAGCCGATGCCTTAGATGGTCTAAAGTGGGGATGGGGTCCCCGTGACCTGTGTGGGTGCTTCTGGGTTGTGTGATCACCTTATTGAGCACACGTCACTAACGTGGTCTGAGGCCCTCTTAATTCCATGTCATCTGCTTGGCACTGTGCGCATGGTGTGTACACCATGAGGCTCCCACGGATGTGTTGGCTGTGGTCAGGCTTGGCTATGTCTGGTTGAGGAAGACTAAGTCCCTGGACATGGCCACATGTCAAGTGAGGTGGGCTGGTGCAGGGTGGGCCCAGCCCAAGCTGGTCTTGGGTCATTCACTATGGTGATGGGGCCGATGCTGTGAAGTGGTGACCTGGCCCTGCAGGCTGAGGAATAGCTGGGTAGAGAGGCAGATGGCCTTCCCTGTTCAGGCTGGGCCTGGAGGTTGTGGACAGGTCAAGGGCTGGACCTGTTCTCTAGCCAACCCATTTCCTTAAAGTAGGGGCATGGCATTTGAGTTTCAGAAGGGACTTTGCAGCTGGCACCAGAGGGGACATAGAGGCACACTGAGGTTTTCTAAGCAGTGCACTGGTGAGTGTTGGAAGCCCAGCCTGTTGGAGGGAGTGGCTGGGACCCACTGTGCAGAGCCTGGGGTTTCATGGAGGACCCTGGGGCCCAGGGGAGGGGATAGACAAGGAGACCATGAGGGTTGGTGGAAGACTGTGAAGAGGAGAGGGAGCGCTGGCCAAAGTGCTGGCCCTGTGACACCAGCAAGTCTGGGGAGGGACCCTGTGTATGTAGTACAGCGAAGAACAGGGCTGTGCAGAGCCCAGCGCAGGAGCATCTGTGAACAGTGGTGATGATGGGCAGTGGGCGCCCGAGGCTGGACATACTGGAGCAGGTGCTCCACGAGGGAGAAGAAAGGTGGTCTGGGAGGACGTGGGGAGGGAGTAGGCAGGTGGGCGGTGGTGTGTACAGTGACCGCCCTGTCGGGGGCTGTGCTCAGTGAAGGCAGGCCACCTTGCTCAGGGCTGGGCTTCTCAGGGCTGGGCTTCTCAGGGCTGGGCTTCTCAGGGCTGGGCTTCAAGGCCATGCATGAGTGCCTGTGGCCTGCACGGTCAGCGTCCTCTCTTGGGGTCTCCCCTAGTGCTCACTGCCTGGGGAGCTGTGACCACTGGCACAGCCCAACTTGTCATGACAGGGAGGTTTGTAAGTGGTGAGGGAGGGGATGTCATTTCACACGGTGCTGAAGGGAGGGAGCCTTTGCTGAATGGAGCCCATGGCCACCCTCTGAGCTCCGCTGCCGTTTGTGGGGAGAAAGATGTGCACCCAATGCAGCCAGTCCTCCTCATCTGCAGTTTTGCACTTGCCATTTCAACCAACTGCAAGTGGAAAATGTTTTTAAAACCCTGCATCTGCATTGGACATGTAGTCTCTTTGCATGTTGCTATTCTCTGGACAAGGCAGAGTGACCGCTGTCAGTGCAGTGTCTGCAAGTGCTGGGCACCTGAGATATCTGGAAATGATCTGAAGTCCGCAGGAGACACGTGTGGTCACATGCAAGCCCTGAACACATTATGGGAGCCTTCGAGCTTTGGTGGGTCTCAGTGTCCAGCAAGATCTTGGAGCCACCTCTGTGGATACTGGGGGATGACCATGTGTTCTGGGAGCACATGTGGGTCACTGGTCATTTGCCCTGCAGAGAGCATGGCCGTGTGAGTGGGTGCCTGGGTCCAGTCCCATGGATGCCTGGACTGTGCTGCCTGGTTGTGTACTGGGGTTTCTGGAAAAATCTTCAAGTGTTCTTTGAGAGCAGAGAGCAAAGGGAGCCATGTCACGGTCTCAGCTCTCCGTGGTGTAACCAGGAGACCTAGTTAATGTCTGGAGCAGATAATGACTTTACCAAGGCGCTGTGCACCTCGCAGGCCTAGACGGAAAGGGGCCCTGCTGTCCCTGCAGCCTTGGGGGAGCAGGTACAGCATCAGTGCCTGGGTCTGACTGGATGGAGGGACCTCGTGGAGATGAGCAGGCTGCAGGTGTCGTCCTGGGGCTGGCTGTTGGGGAGGCTGATGGCCAGGCTATTCTCCAGGGGAGGAAGGTGGAGAGACCCCAAGTGGCGTGGAAGCCAACAGCAGCTCTTGGAACCTGGTGCTTAGGCCAGTGGGCAGGCCGGGCGCAGGGCCAGGAGAGAGAGAGGCCCTCTTCACTGAGTCCACCCTTTCTAATCTTTGTTGTTTCAAGGTGCTGAGGTTGGAGCCCGGCCTGAGCTTTTGGAGCACAGTGCCTCTGAGCTGACCCAGGCTTGGTGGCGGGTGTGTGGTCTACAGTCCTCCTGCCCGTCCACCTGCAGGATGTGTGCATATGCTCTGGGTGAGAGTTCTCAAAATCGCCCGGTTATGCGGATGCTCTCGCGCTCGGTATTTAAGGAGTTAATTCATTGTTTTTCATCATAGAATAGTTAGAAAATTCACTTTGGAGCTGCTACTTGGCTTGCCTTGGGTGTACTTCTGCTGTTGGTTGGAGGGACGTGATGTCTTCAGTCTTGCTCAGACAGGCCCCAGCAAGGGCCTGGTGTGCCCAGGTCTGAGGGCCGGCTGGCCGTTGGCCTTCTGTCTGGTTTGTGTGTTGGCCCTAATGGAGCCTGACTCTTCGTCTTTGAGCTGGGTCAGTGAATGCCCACTGGCTGAGCCTCTGCACAGCCTGCCCACCAAGGGTGTGCATGAGGATGCTGACCGGGGTTTCCGGGTCACAGGGATTGGGCTGTCCTTGCTGTGCTGCTAGAGATTCTGAGACCTGAGTGGAGAGCCATGCCTGCCTCCCCGCAGCCTGTTACTTGAGCTCTGGTTTCTGTCAGTGGTGTATGGGAGTGACCCATGTGCACCTCTGTGGCCCTGGCACAGCCTGCTTGAGTCGGGAGCTTGCCCTGGTACCCTGGGCTCCCATTAGGTCATAGCCCCTGGGTCTAAGAAAGCAGGACTGATTGCCCTGAGATGTGGGCAGGAAGATAGCCAGATGCCCAGGCCATCCCTGCTCCGGCTCTGCCCTGCCTGCCCTCCACGTGTCTGCAGAGTCCCTCCCACCAGGTGTGAACCTGCAGGGGATGTCCTGCGTTCCTAGGTCTGTTCTGGGTGGCGGGCAGCTCCTGGTGGAGACTGGGTACTGTTCTTTCTGAGCCGCTGTTGGCTGGTCACGGTGGGCTGTGCTGCCCATCACTGTTGGGCATTAGTGGAGTTCCACGGGAGTTTTAATCCAGCCGAGTTCTTCTCATCATGAGAGTGATCTCGGAGAGTTTTGGGAAGTCCTAGGAAAGCAGCAGTAAGAGGAAGCTGATTGCCTGTGAGCACCCGGTTGGGTCTCCACTTAGTGGGCCACAGGGGCTGGACTGCCCACCTGTCTGACTTCTCCTCTGTGTGGTTGGGAGGCCCCACTCTGGCCACTTTTTTCAGCAGCTGTCTATTTGACGTGCTGCGGGATTGTAGGTGGTCAGTTGCTGGAACAGCGAGTTAATGTGGGAAATGAAACGCAGCGGACCTGGACCTTACTTCACTTCAGGCCAGCGCATACCACAGTCCTGTGGTGGACACAGTCACGTGTCTCCTGTGGAAGCCCCTCCTCGGAACCAGGTCCTCTGCACAGCCCATTTCCAGGACACCAGTCTGATTTCTACAGGATGAACAGGGAGCAAAAAGACATTTAAAGACCCACGTGCACCCTCCTGGACTGTCTGCAAGTGTCCCCAGCTTTTAGGAACAAAAACAGCTGCATCAGCAGGTGTGGGGGAGAGGGGGTGAGTCCTGGATGGCGCCGCTGTGCAGTGGCGGGACAGCCCTGGCCGTCTGTGGGCGCCCAGTGCTTCCTGCAGGTCTGCACACTTCTACAGGGATCCTTAGCACAGATCCTTGGAGGTGTGTGAACGTGTGCGTTCACACATGCCGTGCCTTTGAGATGTGAGAGTCTTGTGGACGTTTGGGCCAGGTGCGCCCCGTGTGTGCTTCAGACGGCAGGACGTGACTCTGCTGCCAGCACTGTGTTTCCACGTGGAGTTGATAACAGTGTCAAGGCCCACGGAGTTGCTCAGTTTGATGGGTGGAAGTATGAATCACATCTTGTTTCACTTGGCCTTTTTCACACTTGGTGAGTGTGTCCTGTCCTCATCTGTCTTTATCTGCTTCATGCTGATTTGCATGGACTCAGTTTTTTTTAAGCCTGAGTGGATTTTTTTTTTTTTTGGCATCAGGGATTGAACCCTGGGGTGCTTAACCCCTGAGCCACATCCCCAGTCCTTTATATTTTTTGAGACAGGGTCTCACAGGGTTGCTGAGGGCCTCACCACTGCTGAGGCTGGTTTCGAACTTGCGGTCCTCCTACTTTATCCTCCCAAGTCATGGGGCTCATCGGCTGCACCACTGCACCCAGCTGTGTACCTTCAGTTTCAGCGTAAAATACAGATGGGTTTTAGATAGTGCCAGGAGTGTTCTTTTTTATTGTGGTGGTGGTGCTGGGGATTGAACCCAGGGCCTTGTGCATGCAAGGCCAGCACTCTACCAGCTGAGCTGCGTCCCCAGCCCCAGGTGTGTTCTTGAGTGGCCATCACCATTTATTTGCTCTTCCTTACTTGGTGTGGCCCTCAAGTCCTGGAGGCCCAGGTCCACAGAGCAGTGGATGTGTCTGTGGGCTCTGGGTGAGAGGGGACAGTGCCCTGTGAGGTCCAGCCCACCAGGCCTCTTGTGATCTGCTTCTGCTGTCTGGAAATTGGAGGAGTTTGGATGGGTCTTATTTGGGCTCCACTGTTTGCTTTGCCTTTCAGAAAAGGCAGGGTGTGTTCATTCTTTTCAACTGGGCCTCAGGACCCAGGCTCAGCACTGCTCTACCTGAGCCACACCCCAGCCCTGGGGTGTGCACTGAGATACCTCTGCCACCTCTGTTGATGGGCACTCACCTTATTTTGCAGGAAGAAGGAGATATCTGTGGTTGCATTTCAGCTGCCTGGTGTCTTCATGGCTGAGCCTTCCTATCGGTGGTCTGCTCTGCTTTGGGGTTAATTGCTATTTCTTCTTGGCAATTGTAGCTTTAGAGCATCTTTTGAAAACCTGCCATTCTTGGTGTGTTCACCTATGAAACAACATGGCGGAGAGGGGCCTTCATGCCCTCCGTGTTGTGGCCTGGGCATGGCTGGCTGCGGGGGCTCTGGGGTTCTCCAGCCCTGACTCCATCCTGGGTGCAGTAAGCTGCGCAGTCGGTGCCTTGGGCTTTGAGGCCTCGAGCAGCAGAGGCCTGCAGTTGAATGTAGGGTGGCTTTGGTCTCGGAGAGGGGCAGGCAGCACCAGCCCTGGGGTTCCAGCTTGGTTGGTCTCTGTACAGGATGCGACGCCCTGGCCTGTCTGGGAGTGTCGTGGGACCAGTGGCCCCATCTGCCCTGGCTCCTCATGCTCTGGATCCCCCACAGCTCAGCAGCACTGCACTCACCCCCGCGACCTGCCCCAGAGACACGGGGTGGGCTGCAGGCAGAAGCTGGCAGAACCCAGTGGCACATGGCATCTCTGGCAGAGAGCAGGAGTGAAAGCAGAGGCCGGGGCACTTCCTAGGAGGCCACAGGCCCCTCTGGTTGGACCAGAGCTGGGTGGGCTTGAAGAGGAGGGGGTGAGCGTGCTGCCTGTGGTTGGGAGCCGGGTGGAGGAGGCAGCCACGTTGCCCGTGATGGAGAGGCTGCCCAGCTGCTTGGCTTTGATGTGTCTCTCTTGGGAAGGTTGCCTTGGCCTGGCTGATGGCTGATGTGGTCAGCTCCCCAAGTGTCCGCGCCTCAGTGCCGATTTCTCCTGCTCCTCGGCCTCTGAGAATTGCGCCTTGTAAGTCACCCGCCCCGTCAGCTTCTCTGAGGACCCGGGATAATGCCGGTGGGGGCTGGCCTTTCTTCCTTTCCTGGCCTCTCTGACCTTCTGGACACATCTGCCGCTGTCCGTGGAATGGACCTCTGCTGCCTGGACTCCTGCTGGCTAGCGCGGGGGGCTGGGGCAGCAGGTCTGTGGCTGCACCTCCTTCCTGCTTGGCCGGCCCACAGTCTTGCCACGCGTCGGGAAAGGAAACAGCCTCATTACGTGTCTATTAACAAAACAGAGATTTTCTTGAAATCCTCACGGTGCACAAAGGTGTCAGGAAGGAAGGGACCTGAAGCCAAAGCTGGGTGGCCCTTGTGACCAGCCTGCTGCTGTTCTGGGGTGTCCTGGGTGTGTCCACACCTGCATCTGAGCTGCAGTTTTGCCCACATGAACTTACCTACCCTGCTCTCTTCTGTTTTTTTAATTTTGGCCTTTGGAGGGGGCACCCAGATCACACATAACGCACCCACCCCCCCAGGCTCTCGCAGCACCCGCCCTCCTCCCTGCCCCTCTGCCTCGTCTGCACATCTTGGGGACACTCTGTGATGTGGCGTGGTCTGGCAGAGGCCCTGCCCTCCTCCAACCCTCCCTCTTCTCTGGTCTCCCTGTTCCACGGGGCCCTCTTCTCCTTCTCTCTGGCTCCCGTGTGTGAGGGAGTGCTGGACACAGGCCTGCGTCTGGCTGTTTCCCTCCGCAGTTTGCCCTGGGCTTTTTCATGGCAGCAATTTTAAATGCTCCTAAGGAACAAGTAGGGAGCTTGTGCCGGAGGCCTGTGTCCCTGCTGCCTGTGTTGGGAGGGTCCCTCCTATTCAGGCTTGCCCCCCAGAGACAGCGCCTTCAGCAGGGCCAAGGCAGGCAGCCTGCTCCCACGTTTCCCTGAAGGCAGCCCTGGGACCCCGGGCCTCTCAGGCCAGTGTGCAGGTCTGGAGCCCCTGCAGGGTCCACCTCCTGGTGCCCCCCCCCCCCCCCCCGAGTGTTGGTTAGGGTAGGGGAGGTCCAGAGGCTTCTCCTTAGGAACAGGCCTTCTGCTAGTGGGCCAGCAGAGAGGAGGCCCGTGCCGCTGTCCCCAGGAGGGCCGCACCCTCAGGGTGTTCACCTTTGTGTGAGCAGATCTCACTGCAGACCCCGTGGGCTGGGGCCGGCTGCTGGAGACGGGTTCTTGGAAGTGGGGCTTTGGACCTGGGATCGAGGGCTGGAGAGGCAGCCTCCAGGCTCAGAGGTGCGTCGGCCAGTTGTGGCTGTGGCTGTTGCCTGCCCTGGTGTGGTCCCCCTGGTCTGGTGTCTTCTGTCAGGCCTCGGTCTTTCTTGGGTACAGGGCTGAACCCAGGGTCTGCCACCGAGGGGCAGCTGCAGCCCACGGTGTGCTTTGAGGTGGTCTTCCGAGTTGCCCCGGCTGGCCTATGCCGTTCTCCCACCCCGGCCCTCCCTGTGGTCAGTGTATGCTGTGTGCTGGGTGGGGCTGCCTTGGTCCACCCTCGCCCCCTCAGCTTGCACCTTGCCTTGGCCCTGCTGGACGGCCCTGCTAGCTCTGTCCAGTGTGCAGCTAGTGCGCTGTCCCTCCCTGGAGCCTTCCTTTGGTTCTTTGCTGTGTTCTGGGGCCTGAGTCTGAGCACTTGAGCGTGTCAGCATGTCCTGGTGCCTCTGCCCCAATCCCTGGGGTCTGGCTCTGACCTGGGCTGCAGCTGTGGCTGCCCGCTGGACATTTCAGGTCAGGAGGGCTCAAGGCTCTGGTGCACCTCCTTCAGTCAGGCAGGTCCTCCTGAGGCCGTGGACTCTGGGCCTTGTCCTGGGAGAGGGCCCCCCTCTTGGAGGTTCTAGGTGTCTCCCCAGATGTGGCCTGGGGCCTTCTCCCGGGGTGTCTCATCTCTAGGGGGTCTTCCCAGGTCTACGAGGCCTGGGTGTGCCAGGGGCCTGCTCCGATGCCTCCTGAAGGGAGCCCTTTCCTCTCACAGGGGTCCTCAGCGCAGATCTAAGTCACCCTTATTGAGGTGTCCTGTGCCTGTTTCTGGCTTAGTCTGAAAGTCCTTGTCGTGCATTGCAGCACTGTGACTCCATTTCCACTGAGCCCGCCTGTGGCGCACCTTGGTCTTCTCCTCCCCACAGCCCTGCCAAACTCCACGTTGGTGGCGGACGTGTCTATGTGTGACCAAGAAGAGCTGGGCTGGCCTCGTGTCTCTAGCTAAGTGACCTGTGACACGTCTGGTACTGCACAGTGTGCAGCTGAGCCCATGTGGCGCTGGCTGCCGGACCCTTCAACCTCGGGGGCCGCCCTGTGCAAGCAGGGGGCCTCATTGGTCTCTTCTCAGGAATTTTTACTTTTATTCCCTTGAATCTGTGATGGGTGTGCTCTCGCCAATTCCTGAGATGCTTTCAAGCCTCATTCCTCCTGTCTTTGGGTAAAGTATTTAGCATCTTTTTAGTGGCTGTAATGTCTTTAACAACACACTTTCCTTAGCCCTAGCTTTGCTCAGTTTTCTGGCCAAACTGTGAGTTTTTCAAATGCTTAGCTTTCTGCTCCTGATTATCACAATGGATTTGACTAAAAGCAACCAGCAGCTTCATGCTCCCACCCGAATGTATGCTACCTTGAAATCTCCTTCACCAGATTGATGAGTTCATCACCTTTAAATTCAGCCTCATAGAAAGCCTCAGGACAGGAAGAAAAATGCAGTTACCATCTTAGCCAGATGTGACACAAAGGGCCTCTGGTCCAGTTCCAGGAGAGTCCTGTGAAATCTCATGAGCCCAGTCTTTACTGTCCACAGTCCTGTCGGCCTTCTGGTCTCTGAGCTCCCATCAGAACCGTATTAGGTTCCACCTATAGCAGTCGAAAGCTTTTCCAGTTTTTCAAAATAATTCCCACAAACTCCAAGAAGCCCCCAAAGTTTCTGAACCTCATGGTCAGGTGAGTCCCAACAGTGACCCCTCCTCTCAGTACCAATTTCAGTTTTAGTCACTTTTTTGCTGCCGTGATCAAAATACCTGACAAGACCCATTAGAGGAAGGGAAGTTCACCTGGCACCCCCAGTTCCTCATCCACGGAGCTGCAGGTCAAGGCACAAGTGTGTGATGCAGGAGAGCAGCTGGGGACATCAGGCCGGGGCACAGAGAGCATATGCCCCCGAGGCACACCCCCAGGGACGCACCTCCTCCTGCCAACCCCACCTCCCTGGTGTCCCCTCCCAGCTGACCCCTGTGGGGTTGACCCTCTGATGAGGCCAGGCCCTTCTAACCCAGTCACTTCCCTCTGAACCCTCTTGCCTGTCTCCCGTCCACGCAGGCGTCACACCTGGTGATGCAGAGTCTCCCTGGCGCTGTGCGCTTTCCATGTGGAGATGCTGCGCTTCCAGGGCTGCTGTGGGGCGCTGGACTCTGCCGGGTCCCTGCAGGGTGGCTGTTGAGGTGGTGGTTTCTGGTCCTGAGGCCGGGTGGTAGCCTGGAGTCGTGGTGCTGTCTCCGATGGGCCGGTCCTGGTGGCACACTGGACGGCAGGCGGTGTGTGTCCAGTTGGAGTGCCGAGCTAGCTATGTGCGTGACTGGCTGTGAGTTGTCACGGTTGGTCAGCGACTGCTGGAGGCTGGCCTCTGTCACTGTCACGTGGTCCTCAGAGTTTGGTGTCTGATGCCCTGAAGCCTCCCTGCTCCCGTTGTGCTCGTCCCCTTGTGGTCTCCGGCTCCTGTACTCAGTGCCAGGCTTCAGCTGATGGCTGCAGTGAGCCGGGCTGCCCTGGGTGCAGGGTGGTCGTGAGCAGGGTCACCTGTTCCTGGCCTGGTGGTGGGCCTGGGAGGCTGGACTGCTAAGCGGCAGGCCCCTGCTCCAGTGTTCCCTTGTGGGCCTGCCCACGGCTGCGCTGGACCTTGCTGGAGCTGGGCCACTCCCAGCAGAGCTGGTGCCTCGTCCCCACGGCCCTGCACCCTGGCCAGGGGGACGTCCCAGGACTGGCTGGTGGGCAGGGAGGCACAGGCGGTGGTGAGGGTGGAGGCACCTTGTCCTGCTCCCTCGCTGTCCTGCCCTTAGTTTCTCAGGCCTCAGGACGGGCCTGCCGCGCGGTGCTGGTCCCAGGCTCAGGGAAGGGGGCTGTGGGCCGCGTGCTGGAGCCCGCCTGGGAGCCCTGGCGGGTCTGAGTGGAGATGGTGACAGCCGTCCTGGGCTGTCCCTGGTGACTGCAGCGATGGCCTGCTCGGACTCTGGAGGCCCTGCTTCCCGGGCGTGGCTCCCGGTCCCCAGGAGGAGAGAATCGCCCCGTGCGCTGTTAGGGCGTCCGTGGTGACGCCGTCGGGCCGCGCTGCGTTTCCTGCAGGAGCCGGAGTCTTGGCCCTCCTCACCCTGGCGGGCCCACCCCTCGGTGGAGCCTCCTGAAGGTGGCCACTCAGCTGGCCACTGCTGGGAGGGGGCCCCTCGTCTTCACCTTTGTTGTGGCAGATGGACACGACACCTTTCCTTTTAAGTGGTTTTTATGTGGTGCTGAGGGACAACCCTGTGCCTCACACGTGTTAGGCGAGTGCTCTGCCACTGAGCCCCAGCCCCAGCCTTTCTGTTTTAAGACAGGGTCTCACTGAGTTGCTGAGGCTGGCCTTGAACTTGGGATGCTCCTGTCTCAGCCTCCCGAGTCACCGGGATGACAGGGGTGGCCACTGCCTGGCTTGAGGGTCCTTTCTAACAGCAGAGTCACGGTGAGAAGCTGCGCGAGGTCTCGGCCGGCACAGGAGCTGTTGTGGTGCTGAGTCAGACGCTGGAGCCGGCTGGGACGGCAGCGAGGGTTCTTTTCAGGGAAGGCCAGGTGGTGTCCTGCTCCTAACAGGGTGCCGCTGACCTCACCACTGCCCGCAGCGACCTCCCTTGAGGGCCTCTGGCCGGTGGTGAGTGGAGGGGGCTGGGCTCTGCTGGGCCAGCAGGCGTGGCCTCCTCGTAGAGCCAAGGTTCCGTGTACGGCTCTGAGTGACCCTTAGCTGCTGCGTTGAGCACCTGCTGCGGTGACCCACACTGGTGGGCATTCACTGGTGAAGGTGACACGTTATTGACCTTGGTGGCTGTGGGTCAGGATGTAGGAGGGTGTGACGGGATACTCCTGTCCCCAGATTGGGGTGCTGTGCAGATCTGCAGTGGCTGGGCCTAGAGATGCTTCTGAGGACTCCGCTTGGCCGTGGGCAGGGCCTGCTCAGGTGTCCTTGCAGACTGGCCACTGGCTTCCCAGAGAAAACCGCAGGGCAGGGCGCTGGCTGTAGAAGTCGGCCACATTCCCAGTGTCCTGCCACAGGGCTCAGTGTGGTGAGGGTGGCCCGGGTGCACACTGGTGACAATCTGTCTCAATTTCCTCAGGCTACTGTGACAAACACACCTGGTAGCTTATAAGGGACAGAAACTTATTTCTCACGTTTTGGAGGCTACGGATCGCTGGTTGGGGTGTGGCAGGGACCACCTGGCTCGTAGGAGCACCTTCCTGCTGTGTCCTCATGTGGGAGGGGCCGGCTCCATCCATCACAGGTTGCACCTGTGACGCTGAGAGTTAGTGCTCAGGACAGATGTGCAGCCTCCGCGGAGCCTCCTGAAGGTGGCCACTCAGCTGCGGCCCAGCTGCAGAGCGTTGGTCTGCTGAGTCCTGTCCCCAGAGGTCACCGGCTCTGCAGTGTCGGCTCCTGGAGGACTCGTGTGCTGCCCTCCAGACAGTGCCGCAGGAGGCCCAGCTGCTCTGGTCCCCGATTTCCTCCTTGGAGGGGGAGCTTGCTCGGCCCTTGTGGTTGTGACAGTTCTGAAGGAGCTTTCTGCGCTTTCGGCTCTGGTGGGGCAGCTGTGGTGTGTGTGCACCGGGGGCCACGGAGCCTCCGCAGCTTCAGACCAGACCAGGCCAGGCTTCCAGGCTTCCAGGGCTCAGGGACCTGCCTGGAAACGGGCTGGCGTGAGGCCAGGTGGGCTTTACCTGTTGTCTCTGGGCAGCTCTGATTCCGGGCAGCACAGCCCAAAAGCCAAGCCTGGGACCGAGGGCAGCTTCGCAAGGCTTGGCGTGATTTGCTCGTCACGCTGGGGGTGCAGCTGGAAGGCAGTTGGGGCAGCAGGGCCTGTGCCAGCACCCCACAGCAGAAGTCCCCCGTCTCTGCTGCCCTGGGAAACCCACTCAGGTGGATGGGGGATGCACTGTCAAAGGCTGAAGGAAGGGGCACCGTGGGGTCTGGAGTGTCAGGTCTGCAGCCAGAGGCCTGGGGGTGGGCCAGCAGGCTGAGGCGCTGGCCAGCCCTTCAGGTGAGCGTCCTTGGAGTGCGTTGGAGGACTCGAGAAGAGGGATTTATCTTACGGCTTTTGGGGAGGGAAATGGTGCCCGTTTGCCCAGCAGCTGGGGGCCTGGGTGGCAGGACGTGCAGGTGTCTGCCTTTGTGTCTTTCTTGCTTTGAAGTTCAGTTGCTGCCCCAGTCACCGCTGAACTTAGGCTCATGTGGGGAGCCTGACCCCCATGTTCCATCTCTGGCCCTGGCCAGGGCTGGGCTGTCCACCCTGGCCAGTGAGCTCACCAGAGCTGCTGTGGGCCTTGTAGGCCGCCCAGGGTCACGTGACGTCTTCCCAACAGTGCTGGGGTGGCCTCTGAGGCGGGTGGCACTGGATATTCTGCTCCTGCCTTGGCTGGGGATGGCCAAGCAGAGCCGGGAGCATGCGGGAGCCTGGCCCTGCCTGCTGCAGGCCTCCTCGGGCGGGAGGCGGTCTGCCCTCCTGCCGTGCACCTGTGTGGTGTGTCTCAGAGCTGGCTTCTGTGGGTGTGGCCCAGTGGGTGGTTTCTGCATGTCCCTGTGTCTGTTGCCTGGAGGCCTGACCTGCGTGTTCGCCTAGCAGGTCTCGTGGACCGCAGGAAGCCTGGCTCTGGGCGTCCTGCGTGCACCCTGCAGCCCTGCCCCTGGGAGGCTCTGCCCTGCTTCCAGCCTGATTGGGCGCCTCCCCCAGTCCCTTTGTCGTGGGAGAGGGTGCCCAAGAAGGAGCAGACTAGCACCAGAGCCAGTCTCCTGGGAATCGGGAGGGCTGGGCACCGTGGGGCTGGGCGACGGAGCCCAGTGGCATCGGGGAGTCTGTCTGTCCTCATCAGCCCGAGTCCCCATGAGGCGGGAGCAGTGGTGGGCCAAGCCGCATGCCCCAGACCCACGCCCAGGGCTGTCGGCCTCCCAGGGCCTGGGGAGCTGCGGAGAGGGACACCTGTTGGAGCGGGGACTCGGGCTTCAGCCAGATCAGGGCTGGACTCCAGGCGTGGCCCTCCTGGCCACATCTCGGCACCCCACTCGCCTGTGGGTCTGTCCTCACCTCTGTGGCCTTGCCACTGGGTGCTGCTGCCCGCCGGGTGGCCCACCTGGCCTGGTGCTGTCCTGCCCACCCAGCATCTGTCCCCGGCTTCGGTGCCGCCTGAGCCTCTGGCCAGCCATGCCGCCTGGCCCGCTACCTCCCCGGCTGTGTGGCCCGACGCTCACAGGCCACCTCCACTGCCTCAGCTCTGGGTTTCATGCCCGGGCTCTTACCTGCTGTCCTGGCCCCTGGGCCTTTGCTTCTGCACCTCCCTGCTGCCCTCCATTGACCCTGCTCTCCTGGTAAGGCCTGCGTGGCCAGCCCTCCGGAGGGACCACACGGTGATGGTTTTAGGCTCCTGCCTTCCCCTGGGCACCACCCATGGGCATTCCTGCCTGGTATGCTCACCTCTGGGCCTCGCGGCCTTCCCTGCTTAGCCTCCCCTCTACGCCCCTTGGCCCGGCTCACCTGGCCTCAGCCGACTGAGCCTTCACTCCTGACACCCTGGTGTCCGCCACCAGCTCCGTCTGTGGCCTTGCCTCCAGGCCTCTGTCGGGCCTCTCCTGGGTCTAAGGGGTGGTCAGCCTGTCCTGCTTGTGGCCTCCCTCTCTGTTGGCCTTCTCGCCAGCCTGCAGGTGGTCCTGGTCCTCTGGGGAGGCCCTGCCCTCCTGCTGTCTGGGAAAGTGGAGGCAGGGGTCCAGGAAGTGGCCCAGGGCCCTCCAGGCTTTGAGTATAGGCTGTGGCCAGTGTCCCTCTCCGGGTGTGGCCCCGACCCCATCTGTGGCTGTTCTTCTGTGGGAAGGAGACTGAGCCTGCGTGTGTGTGCCTTGCACTCCTGGAGCTCGGGGACCCGGGGCTGCCTCCTGTCCCAAGGCCTCAGGCCCCGCCCTGGTGGTCTCCTGGAGGAGGAGGGTGAGGTGCTGGCGAGACCCCTCCTGCTGCGTCCACGCCCTCTGCTGGACTGGGCCTTCCGTGCCCTCACAGTCACGGAGTCCCAGAGGCCCTGCGGATGCCCAGGGCAGGTCCTGAGGCTGGAGGCCCTGGTGTCCTGGTGGCCCCTTGGGTGGGAGGGTTGCCAGCGACGGCCGTGCGCGGGTGGCCACTGTGCTCACTGCTGCTGTTGCTCTCCGTAGGCCGGTCTGATTGAAGCCAACGGAGAACTGAAGGTCTTCATAGACCAGAGCCTGAGTCCCGGGAAAGGTAAGCCTCCTGGTATGGAAACGGAAGTCTGGGGTGAGCGTGGGGCCTGGGCCGCATGTCCGCCAGGCGCTGTGCTGACTCTCTTCCCAGGTCACAGGAGCTGTGGGAAGGCCTAGGGCTGCAGACCACATGGCCCCTCCGTGGTGGCCAGCACCGTCCTTGGTGGGGCCTGCCCACCTGCTGTCCTTTGGCCGGGCCCAGGTGTCTGAAGCTGGCCACTTGAGGGGACCCTGGGGGCCCTGCTAACACCTGGGCCACTGGGTCCTCCAGAAACGCAGCTGTGGGAGACGCATGTGCGTGAGGAAGGTCGTGGCTGGGGAGTGGCCAGCTGAAGTAGCAGGTGTGGGTGCAGAGGGCCTAAGGAGTGGACGAGGCTCTGCGGGCGAGCAGTCTTCTGGGCCCGAGTCGGCCAGTGCCGGAGCAGCCGTTGCAGAGAGCTCCCAGCAGTCAGCCTGGGGGGCCTCGGGGAGGCCTTGGCTGCACGTCACACTCTGGGACTCCACTCCTTTGCCCAGACAGACCCAGCTTACAGCTCCTTGGCCCGTAGAGCCCAGAGAGAAGAGTGCCTCTTGGAGGGACACAGGAGGCTCCAGGCGGCTGGCCTGCTGGTCCCAGCTGTGCTCCGGAGCTTCCCCAGAGCCCAGTGCTGGGTGGATGCCGGCATCACCCTGTGTACACGTCCCAGCCACTGCCTTGTGCGGGGCCTCACTGTGGGATGAGGGGGTAGTCATTCCTGGTCCTCGCCAGGCTGTAGAGGGGCCAGGCCACGGGCTTCGTGCCCTGCTGTGCCTTGACTTGGCCAGGTGGCCGTGCCTGTCAGCCGCCGCTCCTGCCTTCCTGTGTGTGCTCTGCTACTCACCCCGGGCCTCCTCTGTCCCCAGGACACCAGATAGCAGCGTGCCCGTCCCTCCATGTGTCCTAGGCTCCGTTGACCCCCACTTGTCCTTGTGAACAGTGCGTGCTCATGGCCAAGCGTGACACACAGCCCAGGGCTCACTCCATGAAATGGGCACACCCTCTGCTGCAATGGGGAGCAGGTGTGCAGCTGGGGCGCAGCCCCCCCTCAGTGTGGCTTATGCATTGCAGGGGCCTTCCCGCCTGGGTGGAAGGCTGGGCGGTGTCACCTGCACCTATAGACCTGGTTCTGTCCGGTGCCAACATTTCCTGGCAGTGTTAGTGTAAAATGTATGTTGGGAAAATTTAGAGTTTCCTGGTCTGGGCTGTGACTTGCAATGCCATGGGCTCGAGCAGGACCCTCCTGGGCCAGCACTCTCCTGGGGTTCCATGCTGAGGAGGCAGCTGGACCCTGGGTCTCCTAGGCACTGTGTGTTCTAGGCACTGCATCCTCTAGGTCTCTGCACACCTGAGGATTCTACTCACTCTGGCCCTGTTCACCAAAGGCCCTGCTCACTCTGGGCATGGCTAAATCTGGGCCCTGCCCACTCAGGTCCCTGCCCACTCGGGTCCCTGCCCACTCAGGGCCCTGCTCACTCTGGGCCCTGCTCACTCTGGGCCCTGCCCACTCTACGCCCTGCTCACTCTACGCCCTGCTCACTCTACGCCCTGCTCACTCTACACCCTGCTCACTCTGGGCCCTGCTCACTCTGGGCCCTGCTCACTCTGGGCCCTGCTCACTCTGGGCCCTGCTCACTCTACGCCCTGCTCACTCTGGGCCCTGCTCACTCTACACCCTGCTCACTCCGAGCCCTGCACACTCTGGGCCCTGCTCACTCTACGCCCTGCACAGTTTGGGCCCTGCTCACTCTACGCCCTGCTCACTCTACGCCCTGCACACTCTACGCCCTGCTCACTCCGAGCCCTGCACACTCTGGGCCCTGCTCACTCTACGCCCTGCTCACTCTACGCCCTGCTCACTCTATGCCCTGCTCACTCTACGCCCTGCTCACTCCGAGCCCTGCACACTCTGGGCCCTGCTCACTCTACGCCCTGCTCACTCTACGCCCTGCTCACTCTACGCCCTGCTCACTCTACACCCTGCTCACTCCGAGCCCTGCACACTCTGGGCCCTGCTCACTCTGGCCCACACTCTTCAGAGGTGTTTTCTTCCTTTTAAATCCAATCTGCTGCCTTTTGTTGTTGTTTTTCTTTCTTTTATTCATTTTGGTTTGGGTCTTCAGTATAATTTGGTGTCCTCCATTTTGACCTCTGTTTTTTCTGTGTCCTCTTTCTCCTCTGACGTTGCCAGGGTTAGTGGCCAGGGTGGTGTGTGAGAGCCTCTTGTGACTGTCCCTGGTCCTTTGCTTCCCAGGGCTGCCACCATCCACGCGGGTTGGCGGATCTGGCCTCGCTGTGCTGCTTGGCCTGGGCTCTCGTGGGCGGTGGCGGTGTCTCCTGCCATTTCCTCAGGAGTGTGGCCTTAAGCCTGTCCCGAGCGGCCTTCCAGTCCTCCTTTTCTCTATTTCGCTCTTGCTACCAGTCACTTTTTAGCTTGTGGTGATGTTTCTGCAGCCCCAGAACTTGTTTCTGCCTCGTGGTGGGTCCCCAGGCAAAGGCTGCTCCCAGAGTCAGAGCTCTGTGTCACCTTGGGGTGTGTCCCCTGCAGAGTTGGGCTGGGCCTGCCTGTGGGGCCCGCTGTGTGTGGACACATGTGCATGGTGTGTTTCTGCAGAGGGCACTGTGTGGCCTGTCCTGCTGTGGCCTGGTCTAGCCAGCCTGCCCATGGAGTGTGGGGTGGTCAGCGTGCAGCTCGATGTGCCTCTGGACCCTGTGTGGCTGCTGTGTGCGCAGGTTGGCCAGTAGGCAAGGCCACAGGCAGAAGCCATCTGACCGGAGGTGTCTCTGGTCCTTTAAGCCTCGTTAGCACACAGAGCGTTCCTGGCGCAGTGGGCAAGAAGTGACTCTAAGCTGCCCTGCAGGCGACTGCTGCCCATAGGTGTGCACAGGTGCTGAGGTCCCCCATGTGGGTCCAGCCATGGCTCTGAGGTCCCTACGCGTGTCTGGCCACAGTGCTGAGGTCCCCCACGTGTCCAGCCACGGTGCTGAGGTCCCTACGCGTGTCCGGCCACGATGCTGAGTTCCCTACACGTGTCTGGCCACGGTGCTGAGGTCCCTACGCGTGTCCGGCCACGGTGCTGAGATCCCCCACGTGTCCGGCCACTGTGCTGAGGTCCCTACGCATGTCTGGCCACGGTGCTGAGGTCCCTACATGTGTCTGGCCACAGTGCTGAGGTCCCTACGTGTGTCTGGCCACAGTTCTGAGGTCCCTACGTGTGTCTGGCCACAGTGCTGAGGTCCTTACGCATGTCTGGCCACGGTGCTGAGGTCCCTACATGTGTCTGGCCACAGTGCTGAGGTCCCTATGCATGTCTGGCCACGGTGCTGAGGCCCCTACGTGTGTCTGGCCACAGTGCGGTGCCTCTTCCCTGCGAGCCTCCGTCAGGGTGGCCTTTGCCTCAGGTTGGATGGTGGGCGCTGGCGAGGGTGGGGAGCTCAGGCTATAGGCCCAGGCCTGGTGGAGGACGTACCTGGCCCTGAAGGATCCAGGTGTAGCTGCCCTCACTGGCAGCCTGTCCTCAGCATGTGCTCAGAGTAGGCGCTCCCTCTCCTGGTGTCCCTGCCGTGGGTAGGAGCCAGCCCAAGTGTCAGTGAGTGACCAAGGATCAAGTGACTTCAAACGTAAATGTTCTTCGGTCCAGAAACAGGCGTGTGGACGGCTTCGCCTGGGTGAGCCTGGACACCTCCAGGGGCTCCTCCCGAGCTAAGCAGAACCTCAGCCTCGGGGGATGGTGGGGTCTCTGTGGAGTCCCAACGGCAGAGGATGGAGGCAGAGAAGAAAAGCGCTCACAGGGCGGGGAGGCCATGGGGCGCCACAGGTGCCTCGGGGACGTGTGGTATGAGAGCCTGGGTCTACCGTGGATTCAGCGGTTCTTGCCACTGAGCCCAGAAGTGGGTGCTGCGGGGTGAAGCTGTAGCACTGTGTCCTCTGCTGTCCACGTGTGTCCACATGGGTCCCGTGACTGCACATCCTGCACCTTAAGTGTCCTCGATAAAATCAATTTTAAAAACAACTTTAGACTTGAAATTTTCATGGCATTTAGTTAAAATGGTTTTGCAAAGCACTGATCCTTGTGCTCACCTGATTGGATGCCTTAAACCTGGAGATTTTCAAGGAGCGCGGGCAGCAGTCATAGGACCCCACCCTTGGGTTTTTGGAGTCCTTGTTAGCAAATCCTCGCCTCGGACCATGCAGAAGCTCTGCCTGGCGTGACCCTGGAAGGACTTTGTGGTGCGCCTCATGCTCTGAGCAGCAGGGTCTGGTCTGTGGTGTGTGGGCTCCTGGGCCACCTGACTGCCCCGCGGCCCCCATGTGACTCTGGCAGCCTGTTACCAAAGAAACCCGTGAGCGGTCTGATTTGTACCTCCAGATGAAAACAAGCATCGGCTCGGGAGGCTGAGCCAGGAGGGTCTCAAGTTCAGAGCCCCGCAGCCACTTAGGAGGCCCTAAGCAACTTAGGGAGACTCTGTCTCAAAAAAAGAGGTTGGAGATGTGGCTCAGTGGTTAAGCCCCTGAGCTCACTCCCTAGCACCAAACCAAGCCATTAAAAACCCTGTGAATCCCCTTTCTCCTGAGACCACAGGGCTGCTGGTGTCGGTCTGGAGCAGCCGCTGGGAGTGCTAGGAGTTGGGACCCTCAGCCAGACTGCTGAGCAGTAGTAGTGGACACTGTGAAGGGGACAGGCGCTCATGACTGGGAGCTGGCCATGGTCTGCATCTCGGCTCAGTCCCGGTCTTGTATGTAAGAGTGCGGAGAGTTCCTCAACACAGGGTCCTCAGAAACCCATGGCTTGGCTCAGCACAGGGAGCCCTGACCTGATCCTAACCCTGACCCCTGTGCTACAGGCGTGGTGTCCCTGGTGGCCGTGCACCCGTCCACAGTGAGCACACTCGGGAAGCAGCTCCTGCCGAAAACTTTCGGACAGTCCAACGTCAACATCGCCCAGCAAGTGGTAAGGCATGGGGTGGGCAGGGGCCTGCTTCCCTCCCCAGCTGTGGTGCTGCGCCTAGCCTCGTCCGCCCGGGCCTGCTGTTGGGGACGGCCCCTGCCTATGTGGTATTGGAGGCCCAGCAGGTGCCACGACCCTGGCCCAGGGTGGCCTCTGCCAGCTTCCTGCTGTGATTGCCGTCCATCTGAGCTCAGCCAAGGGCGTTCCTTGGGTGCTGGAGGAGCTTTGGCATGACAGGCCTGGCCTTCCTCCTTGGCCACCCTGTGCTCCGCAGACCGGGACAGCAGGACTGGCTTTTCCCCTCTGCTCGGGCAGAGCAGGGTGCCAGCCTGTCCTTTCCCTGGCTGGGCTGTGGTCTAGGATGAGGAGCCCTGCAGAGCCAAGCAGCCCGGCGGCCTCCGCTGTCAGAAGAGGGCTGGGGGCAGCCTCGGGGTGGCAGAGTTACCTGCACCCAGAGTACAGCTGCCCAAAGGCAGGACGGGCTTCCGACCTGCGGCCACAGGCTCCTGCCTGGTCCTGAGATGCCGCAGCCCTGGCAGCTGGGCTCCGTCTCCACCCTGGGGCTCCTGTTGAGACTGGGCCTCTGTGACACGCTTGTCTCTTGTCCCTGGCCGGATCCTGCCTCGTTCTGCGGTGCCCCACCTGACCTGTGAGCTCTGTCCCCACTGCTGTCCTGGTCCTCTTGGTGGGAAGGGTGCTTGTGTTTGGTGTCCCTGCCCCAGCCTCCCAGCGCCCCGCCCTGCAGGTCAGCAGGACCGCATGGCTGCCGTCCCACCCTACAGTGTGATCGTACTTCCTCAGAGCAGACCGCACACTGGGGACTCTGATCTTAGCTGGGTGCTGTCCGCTGGTCCCTGATGACCTACACGTGGCCTGGAGTTTGAGTGCAGAAGAGCCACTGGGGACGTGCTGAGCTGGGCATTCACAGGGGTCCTGCAGGGCTTCTGCCCTCGCTGCCGCCCGGTGGTCACCAAGGGTGATGCTGAGGTCCTGCCTCAGGCTGTGGCGTGTCGAAGCTTCTGCTCAGTGAAGCCTTCTTTGTGAAATCTGGAAATCTCATCTCCGTTTCCCTTTGTAGTGCCTGTGATTCAGCCAGCGGTGCGCGAGAGGCTCAGCAGGACTCAGCCTGCAGACGGCTCAGGCTCGGGCTCACGAGCCAGCTAGCGGGTCGATTGCTGTGTATGCAGCTTGAACCCTTGGCCCAGCCGTCAGTGTTTTCATGGAGCTGGGGGGCATCGGAGCCACGTGCTGGGCTTTGCCAGATGTCGTGGGTTAATGCTCACGTGCTGCGAGTGGTCCCTGGCCCTTTCCACACACTGACGGCTTCAGGGAGATGGCAGCAAAGCCAAACGGGCGCTGGGTCCCTGGTGCCCAGGTCAGGAGACAATGTGGAATAAAGGAGGTCAAGGACCTAGGAGGCTTGTAGGTTGGATGGATTATCCATACACAGGTGGAAAAAGACACCATCGTTCTTTTGAGATTATAATATCCAGTGTTGGTGAGGTCGGGCTCCGGGAGCCGGTGGCACCTTTGGAGGGGCCTGATGGTGTGGGGCGTTTAGGGCTCTGGTGGGGCAGGTTTCAGGCACAGGGCGACGTGGGCCCTCTCGGCTCAGGCAGGATCTCCCTCGGCACCGTGGGCAGTGCCTGGCCAAGGAGAGGGTCTGGAGGAGCAGCGTCCTGGCGTCCCTGACTGCCTCCGTGCTGCTCTCCCGGCGTCTGTCCGTGGGTTTGCTGTCTGGAGCATCCCTCAGCGCAGACGGGGGGCGGGTTCTGACTGGCTCGAGTAGGTGAGGCTCAGGGGCTGCTGTGGCTGGGAGCGGCTCAGCGCTCGTGCCCACATGGTGTTGAGACCCTGGGCTCCTTCCCAGCACCAGAGCAGCGCACAGCCAGAGTGAGGCCAGCCCTGGAGCCATGGTCGCAGGAGGTCCTGCCGCCCTCTGTGGGCGGAGGCTGGGCCTGGCTCCCGTCTCCCCTGCGCAGTTTCCCGCCTTCACTGCCTGCCTCACAGCGGCTGTGGGATGTGGGGTCGCCTTCTCTGGCCGGTTCCAGCCTCACAGTGAGGACAGCAGAGAAGAGGTGCCTCTTGTGACCTGTCACTTGCCCCTTTTCCTCCTCGAGGCTGGGATGGTCGGGGCACAGAGCTCCTCTGGTTGGCGAAGGAGCCGGAGTCTGAGGGCAGGTGTCCAAGCAGCTCCCTGCTCCGGGGGCCACCGGGTCAGGGTACAGGTGGAAGCCCCGTGGAGGTGGCCCCCCTGTCCCATCCTGCCAGCTCTTCCCAGGTGATGCGCCTGTGTCTTGTCCCGGGTCTCTGCCTGGCCAGGCAGCCTCCCACTGCCCTCCCACCCGGCCTCGCCTTCCTGCCTCCTCCTCCTGTCTCATGCGGGTACCCTCAGGCTCTCTTCCACCCTCCGCCTTTATTCTTGTCTCCGCTGCCCCCCACAGAGCCAGGGCGCTGCCGTGTCTGCCAGCCCCTCTCCCTGCCCTCTGCAGCAGGCTGATTGCGAGGGTGGAAAGTGCCCAGGGCCTGTGCGGCCCAGCCCCACTGTGCCGGTCATCCCGGAGGGCTTACTGCGCCTGCGCCCGGGGCGTGCAGGGAGGCAGGCCAGCCGCGCCTCTTCCTTCCACGGACAGTGCGGCTCCCGGGGTGATGGGTGGCTCTGGGGGCCTCCAGCACAGCGCGCAGAGGCTGCCACGCCAAGCAGTTGGAGCAGGAATGGGAGTGTCCACAGATCTGCACCCGGCAGCTCTTCCTCACACTGCCGGCCGTCCTGGCCAGGCTGGGGACCTGTCCGGCCTGGGTGGTCCTTAGTGAGCACCGGCTGTGCACCTGCTGGACTTTCTGCCCTTGCTGCCCCTGGCCTGCTTGGGAGGCCCCAGGGGAGTCGGCTCCTGCAGCAGTGACATTTCCAGGAGCCTCTGGTGGCGGTGGCCTGCCTGGGGCAAGCTGAGCAGCCCGTGTACCTGGGCGTGTTCCCCTGCCTGGCCCCGGAGTCTTGGAGCCTCATGAGAGATGTGTCTCCACTCTGACTGGTGTCCTGGACAGCATGGACGCTCCTTGGGAGATGACTCTCTTTCAGTTGACGTGGTGGCTGTTGGGCATCTGGGTCCCCAGTATGTCCGAGACTTCTGGGGGCTGGACATGTGGGTGGACGGGTCATCAGCTGATCTCAAGTCCAGGCTTGGGGGGGCCCAGGTCGTTGGCCCCATGGGCCTCGGGCAGCACCATCCATCTTGGTCCTCAACACTGACCGCTGAGCTGGGTGGCAAGACGCTGGGGTTTCCGGCATCTTCCCCTGCTGCTGAGACCTGAGCGCTCTTGGACATTGTCCTTGCTGGAGGCCTCAGGCTGCTCCGTGGAGTGTGGGTGGATCAGTCCCACGGTGGGCACGGGGCCCTGGCCAGGGAGCTCTTCTTTCTTTCTGGTCTCTTGGTCGCATGGAAGGGTGGACCTGTGTGAAGTGAGCGGGGGGCGGGGACCCCCTCACACCCGGGCACCTGTGTGGGGGCTGCCTGCCCGAAGCCCGCACCTCTGCCCTCCTTGCCCGGTGGGCAGAGTTGTTGGTGCTGTAGCTGGAGCAGGTGGCTGGGGGGTGGCAGCATGGCTGTCTGGAGGGGCCGCGTTGTGGTGCATGGCTCCGTGGTGCCCTCTGGAGGGATGACAGTGGGTGTCTTCTGACGGCCCTGAACCCTCTCGACTGCAGGTGATTGGCACACCTCAGAGACCCGCGGCCTCCAGCGCCATCGTGGTGGGAAGCCCACACACGCCCAGCACCCACTTCGTGTCTCAGAACCAGCCCTCCGAGTCCTCGCCCTGGTCTGCCGGGTGAGCTCTCCCCGCCTGGCCGCAGAGACTCCCCGCCACCACGCCTAGCCACTCTGCAGCGTCACCCGTGTTGGCCTAGGGCAGAATCCTCGGCTCCCCAGACCAGCTAGTGGGAACGCCTTGGGCCTGGCTGTGGTGATGTGAGGTCCCCACTCACTTGCTGTCCCCTCCCAACTGGAACCTGTCTCAGTGGCCTGCACCTGCTGTGGCCAGGCATCTGACTTAGTCATGGTTGCCTGCCGAGATTGGCCCTAGCAGTCCTGAATCCAGACCACAGCGGCTGTGCTCTGACACCAGCTGACGTCTTTGGCAAGGTGGCGCTTGGTGTCGGTACAGAGCAGAGGGTGCCGCCCCGTCCTGACATTTGCAGGCACAGTTTGCAGTCTGCCCCGATAGTCTTTGTTCCCTGGATCCTGACTCCTGCCCGTGTTCTCAGCGGGAACCCCGCAGCCGCTGGTCTTTGGCACGGAGGGACCGTCTGACCGCAGGCTGCCTGCAGACACTGACGGCCGCTCCTGTGTGTTTGAAGGAAACGCAACAGGAAAGGGGAGAAGCATGGCAAGGGCCTGCGGCACTTCTCCATGAAGGTGTGCGAGAAGGTGCAGCGCAAGGGCACCACCTCCTACAACGAGGTGGCCGACGAGCTGGTGGCCGAGTTCAGCGCCGCCGACAACCACATCCTGCCCAACGAGTCGGTAAGGCTGCACGCTCGGCAGGAGGTCCCGGCACAGCCTCAGAGGCGCCCGGGTCCGAGTTCCCAGAGGGCAGGGCCTGTGCCTCCCGCGGCCACACGGCCCGAGCACGGCACTCCTCAGAGCGCTTGCAGGGCTGTTGCTGTGTCCCCAGGCCTACGACCAGAAGAACATACGGCGGCGCGTGTACGATGCCTTGAACGTGCTCATGGCCATGAACATCATCTCCAAGGAGAAGAAGGAGATCAAGTGGATCGGACTGCCCACCAATTCTGCCCAGGAGTGCCAGAATCTGGAGGTGGGCTGCCGCTGGGTCCCCACTGCTGTCCCGGTCACTCAGGAGGCGCAGCCTGTCGCCTGCACCTGTGAATGACCCCGGGTGTCTTGGACTGTGGTGGGGTCGTTTTGCGTCTGGTGGCGGATGTGCTGATACGGCCGCTGCTGCTTGGCCATGGGCCTGAGCGCCGCCGGCCACCCAGTCCAGACCCTAGCAGTGTGCCTCTCAGTCCACATTGGCAGCACTTACCAGGAGGAGGAGGGCTGGGTGTCCTTCCAGGTGCGGGCCTGGCTCACGTCTGGGCCCGTCACTCTGGCGAGGTCTGGGGAGGCTGTGTCTGGTGACGCTCCTCCGTCTGCAGGTGGAGAGGCAGCGGCGGCTGGAGAGGATCAAGCAGAAGCAGTCACAGCTTCAGGAACTCATCCTGCAGGTAGCGGCTCCCGCACCGCGACCCCGTGTGCGGGTGGCCCTCCTGGGAGGCTCTGCGGAAGGTCCTCCCGTGGACCTTCACACATGACACCGAGCGCGTCCCCAGGAGTGGCGGCTGCGCTGTGCCATGTGAGCTTCCTTTGGAGCAGGGACGTGATTGCCAGGGCACAGTTCCCACAGAGCAGCACTCAGGACCCCCTTGGGGGCCAGGCCGTTCTGAGGACCAGGTGCTTAGCCGGGGAGCGTGGCTGATGTACCTGCCATTTGGGCAGCACAGATGGCCGGGTTGGCGGCTGTACCAAATGGCCCTGGAGCTGGACTTCCCCATGGAGAGACAGGGTCAGTGTCTGCCATGGGGGTGACAGTGAAGGTGACATGCTTGTAGGGCAGGCTAATACCCTGAACAAGGTGTGCTAGAACCTTCCAGGAGGAGTGATGAAGCGGTTGGGGCTCATAGGGTGAAAGGCCACCAGCCGGGGGGGGGCTGTGGATGTCCAGGGGCACCCAGAGGCCAGAATGGGACAGGCCTCAGCCCTCTGCAGCGCCACGTCTACTGCCTAAGACCAGCTGTGACTCCCTGAGGGCTGTGTGCAGGACCCGCAGCCCAGAGGCAGCCCGGGAATGCTGGGCCTGGCCTGGATCCCACCTTGAAAAAAGTCGGGGGCAGGCGGGACCCCTCCAAGGCCTGGCTTCCTGCCCTGGCCCAGTGGCAGGAGGCGTTTGCTCCCTTGCTGTGGCCTGGGTGACCTTCCCCAGGGGCTGCACCTGCTGGCAAGGGGAGCTGGAGCCCAGCTTTGGGAGCCTGGGACCCGGGCCCTTGGTAAGGCCTGGTTCCAGGGCCAAGGTCCTTTGCAGAGGTCAGCCCTGCCGCTGGATATGGCAGGTGGCCAGCACCCGCGGCACGTCGTGTGCCCTCCACTCCTTGCCTTCTCCTTCTGGGGATGTCCTCCGAGGCCTCTGTGTTCTCTGTGTCTCTCCCTGCATCAGGGCAGAGGGCCAGCCGGGGCCTGGTCTCTTGTGCCAGCAGCCCCTGCATCCACAGGGTGGTGTGGACACCTCAGAGAGAAGGGCTTCCCTGCTGTGGCCAGGCCATGCGGGTCACCTGCCCCTCTTTTTCAGCAAATTGCCTTCAAGAACTTGGTGCAGAGAAACCGCCAGGCGGAGCAGCAGGCCCGACGGCCGCCCCCGCCCAACTCGGTCATCCACCTGCCCTTCATCATCGTCAACACCAGTAGGAAGACGGTCATCGACTGCAGCATCTCCAATGACAAGTGCGTGGCGGGCACCCTCGCGGGAAGAAGCCCACTGGAGCATCCTTAGTGCTCGTTGCTAGCACTGTTGGGAACGTGTGCTGTCCCCTGGCGGCCACGGGCAGCGTGACTGCTTGCGGGACGTCTGTGTGCCGGGCAGTGCCTGGCCATGGACAGCCGTTCACAGACTGGCCCCAGCTCTCGTCCTTTGTTTCTCAGTTCTTAAGTTTTGTACAGAGACGCGGCCACGAGAACCGGGGGTGGGTATGGCTGGGGTGGCCGGGCCTAGCCAGCGAGCGTGGCCTCACGGGAAGCCCGCTCACGCGCCTCCCCCCGCAGGTTCGAGTATCTGTTCAACTTCGACAACACGTTCGAGATCCATGACGACATAGAAGTGCTCAAGCGCATGGGCCTGGCCTGTGGGCTGGAGTCTGGAAGGTGCTCCGCCGAGGACCTTAAGGTGGCCAGAAGTCTGGTCCCAAAGGCTCTGGAACCGTACGTGACAGGTCAGTCCTGCCCTGGGCCTGCATCTGGCTGTGATAGACCCGAACACGAGTCCCGCAGGTGTGGCTGCCGCCAGCCAGGCAGCATTCGAGCCCCTGGGGGCTCTGGTCTGTGCGAGGGTCTCGAGTGAAGGAAGGGTGGTCTTGCAAACAGAGCCCAGGTGGAGGACTGTTCTGGGGTGCCAGGGCAGTGGGCAGCCAGGAGGGCTGCTGAGTTGGGTTGCTGTTCCTGTTGGGGGCGCAGGGGGAGGAGCAGCTCTGCTCTGTCCCCGTCTGGTGACCTCTTTGCTGCAGTCTTGGGGTTTTGGCTGCAGGCGTTCGGGATGGCTTTGGTGGACGCAGAGATGCCCACCCTCCTGTGGTCCTCAGCCCGTAGGACTCCCTCCTGGGGGTCAGGGATCGTTCTCCCAGGGCATGTGACCGTCTGACCTGACCCATGGCTGGCCCTGGCGGGCCTTGCACGGGGCCCTGGGTGCTTGGGGTGGTGGGTGGGCTCGTGTGGGTGCAGGCTTCCCTCGGCACCCGCCACTCTGTCCTTGCTCCTTTGCGCTCTCTGGGCTTTGCTGCCTGGGCCTCCTTTTCCTCCTCTTTGCAGAAATGGCTCAGGGATCCATCGGAGGTGTGTTCCTCACCACAGTAGGCTCCACCTCCAACGGCACAAGGCTTTCTGCCAGGTGAGCCAGGTGGGGGCAGGTGGGGGCAGTGAGGGCGGGACCCTCCACCGGGGCACAGCCCAGGGAGCCCACTGACCTTGTCCCCGTGAGAAGAGCTTTCTTTCTCCCTGGTTTCTCACCCTCAAAGTTAGGAGCAATGGGAGGTCTCTGCTTTGACCAAGCGGCCCTGGGAAGTGGGAGACCCCATGCCCGCCGCCTCAATGACCAGGGCTTCCAGGATCCCGTTTGATTTTCTTGGCATGTATCTGAGACCCCCGGTGTGCAGTTGATTTTTTTTTTTTTTTTAACTTTGCGTTTTATAGTATGTGTCTTTCTGTTACTAAAGGACTTCTATTGTTTAAGTAAATGTGTGGTTAGCTTTGGGGCCAGCATCCGCAGAGCAGAAGGCCATCCCTGGGTGTGTGTCCAGTGCTCTGATGGGGAGTGGGTGGCAGCCTTCGCAGTGAGGGCCTAGGGATGGTCTCACCGACTTTGAAGTGACTCCCCCAGACCTCCCGTGGTGGCTTTAGGGCAGGCTTACACGTCACTGGATGCTGACACTATTTCTTAGAGTCTGGGTAAGTTAGCAAGCAGGACAGAGCTGATAAGTGCTGGCCTGTCCGTGGTGTGACGGATAGGTGCTCCGCAGCCACCGGTGTGAAGGGCAGGCCATGCAGGTGGGGCAAGCCATTGTGGCACAGGTGACACGGTGTGGGACGTGCTGTGGTGTCAGTCAGGTGGCAGTGCAGCAGAGACTTGGCTGGCACCTTGCAGGCCTGTCTCTTCATCCTGGATTTCTGCCTCGTGAACGTCAGTCTGCAAAATGGCTGGCCAAAGTTGCTTTTGAGCTGGACCCTGGTGTCAGGTTTTATCTCAGGTTGCCCTCTGCATGGGTCGGCCTTCCCCGGCTGGTCAGGGTCAGCAGTGAGGGAGGCATAGCTAACGCTGCTTCACGAGAACACCAATCTGGGCTCCCAGCTCGGGAGGCGGAGGCAGGAGGGTGGCAGGGTCAGGCCAGCTGGGCAGAGTGGTGAGACCCTATGTCAGAATAAAGAGGGCTGGGTTGTGGATCAGTGGTGGAGCAACCTGGACTCAACCCCGAGAACTGCAGAAAATGGAAACCAGTCCCAAGGGTGGGGCTCGGGGTGCCTAGTGCTCGCAGCCGGTCCTGCTCGGCTCTGGCTGGCGCTCTGCGAAGCACAGCTGGTGTGATTCTTACTGAAGTGCTGGTCCCAGAGGCCACGTCGGACCTGGTGGTGCTCATGCTGTCGGAGGGTGTGCCGGGCTGACCATGGGGTAGGGCAGCCACAGCCCAGGGTTGGGTTTTCTGGTGCTGCCCGCTTGGGGTTCTGATCCACAAAACCACATTTTTACACACGTACGCACTTCGAGTGCTTGCCCGGCGCGGGCTCTGCAGCGGAGCCCACCCAGCCTGGGTTGCCGCTTCCAGCATGGCTCCTGTGGCCAGGGCACACTGCGCCCCCTGCCTGCCCGAGCCCTGGAAGGGCTCCTCTGGCTCCTGTGTGCTGGGGCATCGGTTGTGCGGGCTGTGACCCGCCCTCGCTTTGGGACAGGTGTCTGGTGCCACTGCGACGGGGTTGAGGCTTTGCCGTGACACCTGAGCTTTTGTTTCTCCTGCATCATCTAAAAACCTCAGCCTGTTGGGGACACGTGTGGCCTGTCCTTGGGCAGATGGGCCACGCCGCTGACTGCATTGTTTGGCCCCGTCCCTGCAGTGACCTGAGCAATGGTGCGGACGGGATGCTGGCCACAAGCTCCAGCGGGTCCCAGTACAGCGGCTCCCGGGTAGAGACCCCTGTGTCCTACGTCGGGGAGGACGAGGACGAGGAGGACGAATTCAATGAGAACGAGGAGGAGGACTGACCCTGCAGGTCCCCACCAGCTTCACGGGACGCTGCGCAGAGGAGAGAAGCTGCTTTAGTGTGGGGTTGTGTTTCTTTTTGGCTACTCCCAAGAAGATGATGCTGGCCAACCACGGAATCGAAGAGCAAGGACTGCCCAGGTCCCCACCCTGCCGCGGACGCCACCACCCCTGCTGACGCGGCGCCTGCACTTACGTCCACGGAGTGTTTTCTTCTAAGCCCAGAGTCCAGTCCTGCCCGACAGTGCTCGCTGGGCCTGCTGAGCCGTGCTGTGCCCGCCCAGCAGTGCTCACTGGCTGTCCCCGTGGACGTGCCCAGCAGCTTGTTTGCAGTGTCAAGGGCGCCATCAGGAGACCCAGAAAGTCTCCCTTCTCAGACACGCAGCGCGCACAGGACAGGCCTGAGGGCGGAGACCTTGCGACTCGCTTCTCCGTGAGCTCCGCCGGCCCCGCGGCCTGCGGCGCACACTTCCTCTCTACTGCAGCCACAGATCCGAAGTCCTTCCTTCTCTGTGTGTTCTTGGGTAAGTTTACAGCTACGCTGGTGCAGCTCGGAAACTGTCTGGAAGGTTCATTGCTTATGGTAAAATTTGCCTGATTTCTTACAGGCAGCGTTTGGAAACTTTTTATTCTATAGTTGTTTACATACTTATAAGTCTATCATTTAAAGACATGTACTGAAACAAATGTTGTATTTGTTTCTGAGCATCTTCCTGTAATCTATTATAAAGTTGAAATTAAACATAGAGAATGTTTTAACAGTTTTTTAACTCAAAATTTGTCAATCATTTTTAATAGTTCTTTTTTTATAAAAAGAAAAAGGAATTTAAGGACAGGCAGTAGTCTCTTTTAAAATTTATTCACAGAAAACCGTTAACTGCACAGTTGCTGTTAGCTGCCTGTTCTGAAACAATAGTCTTTTTATTGAAACACAAATAAAATTTTCTGTAATATTTTATGGAATATGGAGAGACTTTAATTGTTTGACCTGTTTAACTTGGCACTGTTAGTTTTTATTAATAAAACGCGCATGGGCATTTTAAACAGGCTGTGTCTCTGGTTTGGGGTGGTCTGGATTGTTCGGGCTCCACTGAGGACCTGGTGCTGAGCGGCAGGAGCGTGGTCAGCTGGGGTTGACCTGACGCTGCTGCAGCAGCCGGGGCTCCTGCTGCCCCTGCCGCCCTAGCAATGTCGGGGCCAGGAAAGAGGCTGAGGTGGGTGCGGCCTGTGGGCGCCTGGGCTGCTTCCCGAGTGTCCATGGTGCAGAGGACGTTTGTTCCTTGACTGCTTTTTAGAAGCTGAGGCCGATTTGAGATCTGACTTTCATTAAAAGAAGAAGATTATGAGAGCACTCCAGAAGGCTGGCGGAGCTGGGGCGAGCACCAGGGGGCAGCACCGCGTCTCCCCACCTGGACAGTGGTCTCCTGCAGAAGACTTGGCCAGATGTGACTCTTCAGGAGCACTGGAAGGCCTGCAGCTTCCAGGCTGGGAGGCAGATTGTAGTTAGTGCTGGTCCCGTTCAGCTCAGCCCAGCAGCATTCCCCACCACCCGGCAGGCAGCTGGGCTCGTGTCCTGGAGGAGCCCATCCATAGCTGGTGGGAGCTGGGGTGACAGAAACCAGCCATTTATCTGGGGTCTGCTCTGCCTGCTGACCACAGGCACAGATGAGGTGGCCGGGCTCTGGTGGTGCAGCAGCCTGTGGGGCAAGTCCCTCCCCTGGCCGAAGTGACTTCCGGGGGACATGAAGGTTGGTGCCCTCCTTCTCCCATCCTTCCCCTTCCTTTTTCTCTTTCCCCTTTGGGAGTCAGACACTGAAGCCTGGGGCATTTCACAGCTCTGTGTTCGCAGGAAATGCAGAAAGAACTGTACGCCCACAAACAGGCCCAGAGGAGACCCGGGAAGATCGTCAGGCCGATCCACTGCAGACAGCTGACCACTGTCCACAGCAAGCTCAGAGCCCAGCAGCCCTGGGGAGTGGGGGGTTCTGCTTCTCAGTTGCATGATAACGGATTCAAACTTCTAGTTTCAGCAAAAAGACAAAAGCTACAAGGAAACAGGAAAGTGTGCCCTATTTAAAGAAGTGAAAGCAACAGACTTGGTCTCTGAAAAAGAAGTGGTGGCAGATACCTTGACAGGTCCTTAGATACTTGAAAACCCTCTCTTGAAGATGCTCAAAGAACAAGGAAGGACGTGGAGAAAGTCAACACCACGTATGAACAAAAGGAAGACACCAATAGAGGGGCAGAAAACCCAGCAAGAAGCCAAGAGGAGATCCTGGGGCTGAGACGTCGAACAACTCAAGTGGGGAATTCCCTAGAGGGAGTCAGAGGTGGCACCAGCAAACTAGAAGACAGGACAGTGGAGATCACAGAGACAAAGGGACACAAAGGAAAGTTGAAAAAAGCCAAGTCTAAGGGATGTGGGACTCCTAGATGACAAACTACACAGTTTGAGAGACTCAGAAGAGAAGAGAAGGGCAGAAAGAATACCCAAGGGTATAGTGGTGGACCGTCACGCAGTTTGATGGAAAGATAGGATTATGAACCTCCAAGAAGTTTTAAGGAATTCTAAGTCAGATGAACCCAAGAAACCCATGTACTGTAGTTAGACTTTCGAACAGTCTTGGAAACAGCAGGTGTCACACACAGGCTTCCTTAATAACATGATGCAGAGATCTGTCATCTTGGGGCCATGATCCAGTAGGCAAATACCCTGAAAATGCTGGAAGAATCCTGTGTCGGCAAAATGGCCCTTCAACAGAGAGATTAAAACATTCCCAGATAGAAGCCCAGGGCTTTACCGCCACAGGCCTGCCCTGCGGTCAGTGCACAAGAGTCCTGTAGGGTGAAATGAAGGGAAGCCAGAGGGTAACCTGATGCCAGATGGAGTCAGGAGCTCAGTGGACGTAAGGATGTGGCAGTCACAAAAGCTGGTACTGCCATGTTGGTTTGTTTTCTACATAATTTAAGGGACTAATGTGTTTAAAAGAAAAATTTGTTATTGTGCACACGATGTATTGAGATGATCTCCCAGTATCAAACCCAAAGGTGTGGGACAGCTGTAAGGAGCCATTTCATAGGCTGTGGGAGGCGAGCCTGTATCCACGAATGGGTCACAACGTTAAGATGCCAAATGGTGCCACCATGGCAGCTGCACAGAACAGTTCTACAGTGTATACACCCAGGAAATAAGGAAGGGGCTCGAATATTCTCAACCAGAAAAATCAACTAAACGCGAAGACAGCGGTTCAAGAAATGCGGGACGAGAAAAGCCTAAAGGGTAAACCATTAGAAGACGATGATGAGTAGCCACTTCCCCCAGGACAGACTGGCAGGCGGATAAGATGCAAGATCAGTCTGTGTTGTCCATCAGATTCCTCTCTTTAGTTCTGAGGACAAATAGATCACAGTAAAAGCGTGAAAGAGACATTGCATGCAGGCAGTCTCTGAGAAAGAGGTGGCCATGCTGACACAAGGCAAAATAGGACTCGAATCGAGGAGATCGTAAAAGACAGGACCTTGGTACTGAAACAAGGTTCAGTGAGGAAGGACACAGAGCAGCTATGAAGATGCACGTGTCCAAGGGTCAGTCCTAAGGACGTACGAAGCCAAAGCATGGAAGTGAAGGGCAGGTGACGTTGGATACCTCACTCGGTGATGGGTACAACAGGAAAAAGAGGACACAGTCCACCAGGCGGACCCCACCCACAGGACTCCCCGGACTCCACAACCAGGCAGGACCCCCCCACAGGACTCCCCCACTCCACAACCAGGCGGACCCCACCCACAGGACTCCCCCACTCCACAACCAGGCAGACCCCACCCACAGGACTCCCCCACTCCACAACCAGGCAGACCCCACCCACAGGACTCCCCCGACTCCACAACCAGGCAGACCCCACCCACAGGACTCCCCCGACTCCACAACCAGGCAGACCCCACCCACAGGACTCCCCCACTCCACAACCAGGCAGACCCCCCCCACAGGACTCCCCCGACTCCACAACCAGGCAGACCCCACCCACAGGACTCCCCCACTCCACAACCAGGCAGACCCCACCCACAGGACTCCCCCGACTCCACAACCAGGCAGACCCCCCCACAGGACTCCCCCACTCCACAACCAGGCAGACCCCACCCACAGGACTCCCCCACTCCACAACCAGGCAGACCCCCCCCCACAGGACTCCCCCACTCCACAACCAGGCAGACCCCCCCACAGGACTCCCCCACTCCACAACCAGGCAGACCCCACCCACAGGACTCCCCCGACTCCACAACCAGGCAGACCCCACCCACAGGACTCCCCCACTCCACAACCAGGCAGACCCCACCCACAGGACTCCCCCACTCCACAACCAGGCGGACCCCACCCACAGGACTCCCCCACTCCACAACCAGGCGGACCCCACCCACAGGACTCCCCCACTCCACAACCAGGCAGGACCCCCCCACAGGACTCCCCCACTCCACAACCAGGCAGACCCCCCCCACAGGACTCCCCCACTCCACAACCAGGCAGACCCCCCCCCACAGGACTCCCCAACCAGGCAGACCCCCCCCACAGGACTCCCCCACTCCACAACCAGGCAGGACCCCACCCACAGGACTCCCCCACTCCACAACCAGGCAGGACCCCCCCACAGGACTCCCCCACTCCACAACCAGGCAGACCCCCCCCACAGGACTCCCCCACTCCACAACCAGGCAGGACCCCCACACAGGACTCCCCCACTCCACAACCAGGCAGGACCCCCACACGACTCCCCCACTCCACAACCAGGCAGACCCCCCCACAGGACTCCCCCACTCCACAACCAGGCAGGACCCCCCACAGGACTCCCCCACTCCACAACCAGGCGGACCCCACCCACAGGACTCCCCCACTCCACAACCAGGCAGACCCCACCCACAGGACTCCCCCGACTCCACAACCAGGCAGACCCCACCCACAGGACTCCCCCACTCCACAACCAGGCAGACCACCCCCACAGGACTCCCCCACTCCACAACCAGGCGGACCCCACCCACAGGACTCCCCCACTCCACAACCAGGCAGGACCCCACCCACAGGACTCCCCCACTCCACAACCAGGCAGACCCCCCCCCACAGGACTCCCCCGACTCCACAACCAGGCAGACCCCCCCCACAGGACTCCCCCGACTCTACAACCAGGCAGACCCCACCCACAGGACTCCCCCGACTCCACAACCAGGCAGACCCCCCCCACAGGACTCCCCCGACTCCACAACCAGGCAGACCCCACCCACAGGACTCCCCCGACTCCACAACCAGGCAGACCCCCCCACAGGACTCCCCCGACTCCACAACCAGGCAGACCCCACCCACAGGACTCCCCAACCAGGCAGACCCCCCCCACAGGACTCCCCCGACTCCACAACCAGGCAGACCCCCCACACAGGACTCCCCCGACTCCACAACCAGGCAGACCCCCCCCACAGGACTCCCCCGACTCCACAACCAGGCAGACCCCACCCACAGGACTCCCCCACTCCACAACCAGGCAGACCCCCCCCCCAAAGGACTCCCCCGACTCCACAACCAGGCAGACCCCCCCCACAAGACTCCCCCGACTCCACAACCAGGCAGGACCCCCACACAGGACTCCCCCACTCCACAACCAGGCAGGACCCCCCCACAGGACTCCCCCACTCCACAACCAGGCAGACCCCCCCCCCCACAAGACTCCCCCGACTCCACAACCAGGCAGACCCCCCACACAGGACTCCCCCGACTCCACAACCAGGCAGACCCCCTCCCCCCCAGGACTGCCCAACAGCGAAGGCGAGTGCCCAAGAAAGTCCCCAGGGCGCCAGCGAGTCTCCACCCATTGGAAGAGGCAGACCCATAAGGTGTTTCACTGACCACAACAGATGAAGTTAGAAATCAGTGACAAGCTGGAAAGTTCACAACAAGATGGGGAAATTAACACATTCTTAACTAATGGAAGTGGGAGCACAGGGAATAGCACATCCTTAGAGACAAATGAAGGCCAAGTGGCATGCCAAGACTGAGGGGCTCAAGCAGGGCCGTGCCAGGGTTCCATAGCTAGAAGCACATTAGAAAGAAGAGAAAGCTCAGGTTAGCAACTTACCTCTGCAAGTTCAGGAACTAGGAGAGGGTCAGGCTAAGCCCAGGGTCAGCCGAAGGAAGGGCACAATTCAAATCAGAACAGAGGTGAATGAAATGGAGAATAGTAAGATACAGAAAGATCCACAAAACCAGGAGGTCATCTGTGAAAAGTCCAACAGAATTGACAAAGCTCTAGCTGGATTACTAGTAGGAAAGAAAAAAAAGACTTAGATCAGAAATGCAAGTGGCATTTTTATGGATTCTGTAGAAATAAGGATGTGAGAGAGTGCCGTGAACAAGTGTGCAACAAACCTGGAAGCCAGATGAGACAGGCAGCTTCCTAGAAACAAACCCGCCGAGAAGAGAAAAGTCTCTATGAGGAGAGTAATTCAGTTCTCCAAATCTCCCAGCAGAGAAAACAGTGTCACCAGTGGTTTTTACCGAATATTCAGAAAATAACACCAGTCCTCAAACTTCTTGAAAAAATATTGAAAGTCAAAGCATGAAAAAGGTATTCCATGCAGGCAGGAGGACCCTCACTGACTCTCCTTGAAGCCAGCGTCACCTGGCTCCCAAAGCCACAAGGGCCCTGCGAGGGAAGGAAGGCTCTGGCCAGTGTGCTTAAGAGCACTGGTATGGGAGACCTCAGTCAGATGCCAGCAGGACAGCAGGACCCCGACCCTGACCCTGACCCCGACCTCGACCAAGCAGGACTTCAACGCCAGGGGCTCAGCACGCAGACCCCATCGAGGTAGGGCGCAGTCAGGGCTGCACAGCGCACCACGGGCAGTTCCTACCTCCCACACTGTATGGTCAGGGTGCGCATGCTGACTGCAGAAGGAAACCCTTATAAAGTGAAAGTGACACCCGAGTTCTCCCTGGACTTAGCTCACTGCTGCTGGTGGGTGGGTTGGCATGAGCGCAGCCTCGGCAGCCATGCGGCTCCCGGGGGCGGGCCCAGCCCGCCGCCAATTTCTTCTTCCTTCAGGGTTCTTGTAGAATCCAAAGACTGAGATCCACAGAGCACGATGAGTGTACCAGTAGGATTTACTGACGATCAAAACTTGTGCAGTAAAAGAAAGGACTCTGAGCGTGTTTCCTCGGAAGGTGTGCCGGTCCCGGGGTTTATATAGCACACACGGCACTGCTAGGGGTCCAGACTTACGCAGATTATGCTGAGGATGTACCAGTGCTATTGGCCCAAACTTAAGCCAGTTGGGTTTGGAAACATTCTAATGCTATTGGTCAGTTCTGGAGTCCTGCTTCCATTCAGGTCTGCCCACTTCCATGTTCTCCTGGCGGGTCAGGAAGTGGGAGGTTGGGGTCACAGGCTGCAGCGTTGTGTTGAGCCTGCTCCTGCAGCAGGCTCTGCGCTGTGCCAGGCCTGGCCGCCCTGCAGTGGCCGTTGGGTGGTCTTGGCCCCCTCAGGGCGCTGAACTGCTGTGCCTGCATGGGGGGCTCCGTGTTGCCATGGGGTTGCTCAACACCCCTCTCCCACCCACCCAGGCCGCCCTCCACCAGTGGCCCCGCTGTGCCGGGAGCTGTATCTAAATGACGTCCTGCGAGGTCAAGACGGAAGGCCTCTGCCTAAGGGCAGGAGGCGGTGCCCACCTCTGCCGCTCTCTTCAGCATGGCGCTGCAGGGTCCAACCAGGGCGACCAGAAAGGAGAAACACGATGCCCCTGTTGGGAAGGAGGAAGCAGAGTTTGCCAGTTGCAATGACAGACAGCCTTCTGTGTTGAAGACCCCGAGGCCCCTACAGCGCTGTTAGGAGAGCCACAGAGGGCCACACGCGTGAGCAAGGCATGGCGCTTCTGTGCCTGATGAAGCGGATGGCAGGAAGCCGGCTGCACAGTACTGTCCCACGTGCCACAGGGGGGAAGGCACGGGCAGGAGGTCTGCAGGACTTGCTGAGAGGGGTCAAGACCAGGGAGAAGGGTGTCCGGGACTGGACACAGCACTGTGAGTCCGCTTCCTGGGCCTGGTCTTGGGCCACGTGCCGCCCTGTTGGAATCCTGGGCTTTGTCTGCCGGAAGTCTCAGGGCTTTGGGAATCCCATGAATCCCCAAGACCATCCTGCAGGAGCAGAGACGGAGAACTTCATGCTTCACTCCTCACTTCAAACCTGCCACAAGCCACCGTCGCCAACGTCCTGACGCCAGCAGGACAGCCAGGACGCCTCGCATCTGAGCCAGCTTCTGACGGCGGTCCCAAGGCCGGTGGTCCACAGGCAGGTGCGTGGAGCCCACTCTGTGTGGCCACGCATGGACGTGAGACGGGAGGACAGTGACCACAGCACACAGTGGATGGATGCTGGTCTGGACAGGATGCCTTCAGCCCAGGTTACCAGGGAGCCACAGGCGGCGGGGAAGTCGGAAAGCCACACCTGGTAGGGCTCCATGCAGAAGGTGGAGGGATAAGCAGACAGACCGACAGACAGGCTCCCCTCCAAGGAAGGGCAGGGGCCAAGAGTCAGCACCGTCATCACCCTGAAAGTGTAAAGTGACATAGAGACACTGCCGCCTGCCACCAGGATGGCTGCTGGCACTGCTCAGCCCAGCGTGGCCACCGCCAAGAGAAGAGGAGGGGGCCTGGCCATGGCTCTGTGGAAGGCTTGGAGCTTCTGGTAGGTGAGCCTAGGGGGCAGAGGACAGGCCGTGGGGTGTGCCCCCAAGCGGGGTTCGACCCCTGGCCCTTTGCTCTGCTTCCTGGGCAGGCACTCCTGCCTGAAGCAGTGGACCCACTGGCCCCTTTTCCTTTCCAGGACCTTTCCTCTTGGTAAGTCGCTGTGTCTCGGGTACTTGTTATAGTGGCAGACAGCTGACTGCACATGTGTGTGGAGAAGCTGGGTCCTGAGCACTGGTGGGAATGTCACTGCGGAAGACAGATGGCTGCTCTTAGCCACCACTGAGTGCTCTCTGGCACGCGGCTCCACTTCTGGGTACTCAGGGCAGCTCCCGGCCGGAGCCACACGCCAACCTTCACGCTGTGGTGCTCACGATAGCCTGCACAGGCCTCCGCCACCCCTCCTCGGGAGCTCCTGTGACCCCTGTGTGTGGTGACGGGGCTGGCCGTGGGGCCCAGGGTCTGCGGACTCCTGTCTGGAACCGCTGCCCTCCCTCTGAGTCCAGTCTTCTTCCTGTCAGGGGCCGCCCTCCCTTCTGCCTCTGCTGCAGTCAGGCCTTGGCCACCTGGCTGGCCCCTGTCACCCTGCCCCGTGAGTGTGCAGGAGGTGCGAGCCTCACCTCCTTATTGGAAGGAAACGCTCCAATGACAAGTTGACCCCGAGAGGACCTCCCATGCCCAGAGTCCAGCTGCCCAGCACAGCGTCGCTGGGGCTCAGATGGCAGGACGTGGCCCCCACCCGACGGCCGAGCCGGAGTCCCACAGGAGCCTCTGAGCCGTGCTCCGGAGGGCTCTGCCCTGAGGCCTCCCCAAGCAGCCACGGGACCCCTTCGTCCGTCACCGTGTTCCTGGTACTGAGGGGCCTGCTGTGTTCTCTGCCCTGGCTGCCCGCCCTGCCCTTCCTGTGAGGGGCACCTGGGGGGGCCAGGCTGTTCTGAGACCTGGACACGGTGAGTCAGTCTCCGTGATCCCACTCACTCGCAGCGGGCAGTGCAGGCGTCTGGTCCCGCCCAGTCAGCCTCGCGGGAGACCCGAGGTTGGGGGCTTCGTGGCTGTGTGTGCAGAGTGGCATTCAGTGCCGCCTGCTGCAGCTCTCCTTGCAGCGGGCACCATGGGGCTCGGCCCTGGGCCTCGCATGGCTGCTGGAGGAGGTCTGCCTGTGGGCTGCACCATCTCAGGTTTCTGTGAAGGGGTCAGTTTTGGAGGAGCAATCATCCAGGGAAGCTGACCAGTGCCCAGGTGACCTGGCTTCTTGACGCCCGTGTTACGGGCTCCTGACTCCCTCTCCTGCCTCCCTCCGACGCCAGCCTCCCAGGCGGCCCCTCAGCAGGCCTGCGTCTTTTCCCTGGGCTGAAGTTAAGCTTTGAAAGGGGTTTTCCAAGAAGGAAGCATTTGATTTTAGTCCGTTTTTCTCCGTGTCAGGACAGAGGGACTGTTTTAGGTAGAGTGAGAGTCACTTGAACATGCTTTATTTTTACAGCTCGAGACTTGCATTCTTAGGAGCGAGAGTTCCGAGGCACGTACGTGAGCATCCCCACGGCAGTGCCTTGTAGCCTACAGCGCACCGGGGCTGCTTCCTGCTGAACACCAACAGGCCCAGGGGGAGGTGCTGTTCGTGAGGGTGAGGCATGACCTCCCAGGCCTCACCCCCCGCCACTTGAGCCTCCACCACAGCCTCCAGTTCCCTCTGGCACAGGGTGAGCCTCAGCGGGAACAGCAGCAACTCCCGTGGGTCACAGGAGCGCCTCTCCAGCAGCCCAGAGCAGCAGGGTCGCAGGTGACCTGTGGGGCCAGGGAGGTAGGCCTGGAGCCCAGTGGCTGCCTCACTCCTGGATTCTGAGTTTGAATTCCACCTTCCCTTCGTAGGGGTCATGGGGGTTGTCGAAGGTCACGTGCTCCGCGAGAATCTTGCACACGATGACAACCTCTGTGTTGGTGGGGACGTTGAGCAGCTTTGCTGCCACCAGAGGGTTGCTGTAGTGGGGCTGGAGTGGAGGCCAGGGGTGAGATGTTGAGAACCCCGTGGTACAGAAAGCCCAGCCAGGCAAGTGCTGGTGGGGGCGGGGTGACCCGGAACTCCTCCCCCACGGTCCCCATGCTGGTCTGGAGGGACACAGTGTGGGCTAACTGTGGCCAGAGCTGCCTGCAGCACAGAGGGGACGCTCTGAGCGGTACGTGCGGTGGGAGGGGCTCTGAGCGCTGTGCTGTCAGGGAGTTGGACACGCGTGTCTCTGCGTCATCATGAGAATGCTGTTTGGGAGTTGGCAGGCAGTGGACAGGATTGGCACGTCACGGTCTTTGCTTGGGTTTTAGAGGAGAACGGTCACGCTTTTCTTTGGGGCCACTGCAGGCTGCGGAGCGAGGCCATACCTACCTGGGCTTTCTTCCCGTAGTAGGGGAAGTAGTGCAGGCTGAAGGTGCCGTTGGGTGGGTAGTAGGCCACCTGCAGGGGCCCCGCACCCCGGGGGGGCCCGTCCTGTGGGGAGAGCCAGGGCTGAGTTGGGTGCCGGGTGGTGCCTGTGCACAGGACCACCTGCTGTCACGGGCCCCACGGCTTTCACGTGCCTGCCCGGGTGTCCTGGCAGTGACAGGGGCTGGCTTGGAGTTGGTGGCCCGTGGCCTCCCAGCCGGCCCACGCCAGGCCTGCACCACTCAGGAGAAAGCCCCAGCAGACTGCCCCCCCCACCGCAAGGACAGAGGGCCTCGCTGGACGCCACCTGGGGCCACCTGGTGGGACGTGTCCTGTCAGTGGGCCGAAGGCCGCATGTGGACCTCTTGGGCAGCTCAGTGCTAAAAGCAAACCCTAGAATATGTCAGTGGCAGTAGTTTTGGGAAAAAATCTGGGATTTGCCCGAGCGTCCTGCCAACCCCCGGCAGCCCCATACTGGCCTGATTGAATGGCCATGGCTTTTAGGGACCTGAAAAACTTTTGTAAATAATCCAGTAAGAGGACAAGGCGATATGGTACAATGTGGTCTCTCCAGACTGGGGCACCTTGAAGAGCTGGTGAGATGTCGCAGATGCCCCGCAGGCCACAGTGAGGGGCTGCACCTCACCCTGCGCTCGCACCACAGGCCTGGCCATGGGCAGCTGCCTGGGCGTGTCCCCATGAGCCTCCAGTGGCTATACTTACCAAGAAAGTGCAGTCCACTCGGGGGGCCGTGTCGTTGCTGGGCAGGAACCTGACAATCTGGAAGGAGAGGTGTGTGTGCCCTGTGTGGGCAGTGCCGTGGCTGCCGCCCCTCCGAGGAGCCCGTGCAGGTCACCCGCACACTCAGAGCCAGGCCCCAGGTGCAGGGGTCGGAGTGGGACTGAGTCCTGGTCAGGCCACGTGTGGCCTCAGTGTGGTGTGGGTGGGTGGCTGAGCAGCAGGCCTCAGGCCTGCGGCTGGCTTCTTCCGGCCCACACTCGAGGCCCCTCACGACGTGCACACCTGCCCCCGGCACCTGCCCCAGCCCCAGCCGCCCCTCCTGAGCTCTGGGCAGGATCTGCCACTGATGGAATGCAGCTGCTGTGGTCCCAAGGGAGCCTGGGCACGGTCCTCCTGCTAGGCAGCTCTGGGGACACTCTGGCCAGCCACAGGTTCCCGTGATGGGTACCGTGCCCAAGTGTACAGCTCCCTCAGGGCACTGCCGAGAGTCCCAGTGGCCGGCCAGTCTCTGGATCGGTGATCTTGCCCCTTTGCCTAGCCAGTTGCTGCCCCTAGGCCTCAGCCTCCACGTCACCCCCATTGTCCCTCCAGGCCAGCTGCATTCTGCACTCTGCTGTCTGCCCGTGTCTGTTCTCACAGGCAGGAGGGATGGCCCCAGCCTTGGACACCATTCCCAGCCCCAGCACCTCCCACTGTGCTGAGCGGAGGGCCCCTCTGTGCCCGACCCTGGGGGTCCCTGATCCTGGTGGAGGCTCCTGGCCCCTCCCAGCCCCTGCCTGGCCCTGGCGTCCCCTTAACCGCCCTGCGTCCTGCTCCTTCTCAGCACCTCGCGGAGGGCTGAGCCGGTGGCTTAACTCATGGTCAAGAGTCTAGGGTGAGGGGACAAGCCCGGCGCAAAGGGCAGGGGCAGACCCAGGCTCGGCCTCTTGCCGAGGCAGAGGAGGCCAGCCCTCGAGGCTCACCCTGTTCATCTTAATGATGAAACACGGCTTTCCTTCCCCAAAGCCGAAGTCGGGGTCCGGCCGGCCGGAGCAGTTCTGCAGCATGTCTGTGGTGAACTTGCAGGAGAACTTGGTGTGGTTGGGAGCCCTGAAGCTCTCCTGGAAGAAGTACTGCTCAGAGGTGCAGTCCACGTTGTCCTGCTGGGCCGCGGGGGAGTAGCCTGGGGGAACAGGGGCCTGCCAGCGCCGTCCGGCCTCCGCCCTCTGGAGCCAGAGTCCAGCCCTGAGGACTTCGGTGGAGAGTGGGGAACTGGCGAGGGCCGTCCCGCCTACCTGCCAGGAAGCTGTGGAGGCTGTGTGTGAGGCCCGCCCAGGAGCTGCGGTCGGAGACGTTGTAGCAGATCTGCAGCCCTCTCTCCCCATACACGTCCGGCCTCAGGGTCACCCCTGGGGAGAGAGCGCCACGGTGTCTCCCGGAGCCCTGCCACGCGGGGCCCAGCCTTGCACAGAGTGGTTGGAGGCAAGTCCAGCCTGGGAGACTGGGGCAGGCTGGGCTCAGGGCAGGGCCTCTCCCGGGAAGGAAGCCACAGCCAGGCTCCCGATGGAGACTCGGGGGCTCTGAGGACACGTGGCCCTGGGACCCCTGCCTGAGAGCCAGGAGGAGCACGGCTGCTGTGAGGTGGGGCCTGTCCCAGGAAGGTCCAGAGCAGGCCCCGAGGAGCAGGTGGCTGGCAGGACTGAGCTCAGTCACACGGCCGTCACTGTCATGGGCTCAGGGAAACTGCATCTCAACACACAGACACCTTCTCTGGTCCGGCTCAGTCCCCAGGTTGTGTGGGTGGGAGAGTAGGAGTCAAAGCCAAAGCCGTCCTCGCGGCCACGGGTACTGCACGTCCTCAAGCACCCTCCTTCCCGGCCTGCGGGGGCTCACCTCGCGCTCTGGGCCACCCCCATGCTCCCCCATTTCCAAGGCTGCTGAAAACCCCTTTCCTGGCCTCTGGTTCCGGCCACGGCACCACAGAACTTGCTGGTGCACAGTGTCCACCTTGGCAGTCTGCTCCTGTCTACGTGAGAAGAGGCTGGGCTGTTTCTGGGCGTTGGAAGGCAACAGCTCTACCTGGTTTGAAGTGAAAACCTTCGGAGCATCTTAGGGAACCACTGGCACTTCCTCCTCGGCCCCCGCAGCCAGGCCCACCTCTCCCTCATCCTCTGGGCATGTGGGGTGTCCCACTCTGCCCTCTCCAAGTCCTTCCTCCCTTGTCTCCAGGCCCTGCCAGGTTCCTCCTGTGTCCTCCCAGCGACATCCTGCGTGCTCGTGGGCGTGGCCAGCCAGCGAGAGCGCTGTCCTCCTCTCTGACAAGTGCTGTTGTGATGTTAAAGCTGAAGCCACGCCGACTTTGAGATCAGATCTGTCGCTCACGGAGAAAGCTGAGCCATCCCTGCCACCGCCCGCGGGCGGTGGAGCCCGGCTCAGGGCTGTGTCCTTCTGCGCTTACCTGGTGACTTTAGCTGGTCCTGGTAGTCAGGTGTGTACGGGTCAATGGTCTGCATCAGGACGTAGAGGCACAGGGCAAAGAGCCCCGTCATGACCACGTAGAAGGCCACGTAGTACAGGCTGATCCACACTGCAGGAGAGTGGGGCAGGAGAGGGGTCAGGAGAGTGGGGTCTGACTCCAGGGGTGGGTGGCCACCCTGTCTCCAGCAGGGCTGGCACCGCAGAGCTGCCGGGGTCCCATGGGGACACTCCTGGCCAGCAGAGCCTCACCAGGGAGGTCAGGTCCTGAAGGATGCTCAGGGCTCACTCTGTGGGGAGCTCAAGAGCCACCAGCAGGGCATCCCTGGGTGGCTTTGGGCAGGCCTGTTGGCAGCGAGGGCATTCTGTCCCCTGCAGTGGGTGGGAGGCCACCTGGACTTTTTTCTCCCCATCTCCAAGGAAGGGTGTCGGCACCCACTGTGGCCATGAGGGAGGGAGGGACTGCGGCCTGCCGGCCTCACCCTGCAGCGTCTGGCTCACAGAGCGGAGGGCAGCCTCTGGGGAGCCGGAGGCCTCCGGGGCCATCTGGGGACCCTGGCTTCCTGCTGAGTGGCAGGGTCTACACAGATAGGGACCCCCATGGCAAACAGGACCCTGGGGACCGAGGGAAGGGCGCCTCGGGGGGCAAGACACCAGGCCTGTTCTCAGGCCCCGGGTTTAAAGGCCGTACCAGCGAGCAGAGTGGAAAGGAGCCCCGGCCTCCAGGGTCACGAGAGCCAGGCCACTCACTAGGGACGGGGGAAGCCAGCGAGCACAGAGAAGTGCCGGCAGGCCTGACGGAGGCTCCCCGGGGAGGGGCAGCTCCAGGGCCAGGGCGAACGCCGGGGATGTCACGGTCACCCACAGGCTTGGGCCAGTGACACGCACAGGTCAGGCCTGAGAGGGTGACGGGTGATGAGGGGTGTGATGAAGAACAGGCAGACACCCGCCCCTGAGTGCCCACTGGGAGAGCCCCCTCCCCGTGGGTGCCGCAGGGGCTCTGTCCCCCCTGCTGGGGCCAGCTGGGCTGGCCGCATGCCCTCCCTCCAGCAGGGTCCTGTGTGAGCGCCCACCTGGCTGTCCAGGGCCACTGCTGCGTCCCACCAGAACCCGGCAGCCACAGCCTCTCCTGCAGTCTGGTCCTCCTGGCCAGTGGTCTTCTGCCCCCTTCCCACACCACCCTGGAAGGGCGCCCTGAGCAGCGCCCCGCCGGGCCCTCACGTACCCCACCGGATCGGGGTGCGGCCCAGCATCTGCCCCGTGTCGGGGTTCCAGCAGTAGTTCTGGAACTCAGCCATGCGCTGGCTGCAGGACTTTTTCTCCTGCAGCGCGGCCATGTCCCTGGTGATGCCAGCTCCTGCTGAGACGGGCAGTGGCCCTGTGGTCTTATAGTCTCCTGGGCGTCAGAGGCACCAGGAGGCCTTATCAGCTCTCCAAACACGGGGCTGCTCCCCAGGCGCTCCCCTGCTATCACGCCTCCTCCCTGTCCCAGGCACCTGGGTGGCCCCCAGGACACCCTTGGGGTGCCCTTGGCAGGCACTGCTCTGATAGCCATCAAGGGCACGTCTCCCTCAGGAGGCAACACTCAGAGCAGCGGAGGCCAGGCCAGGCCTGGGCACAGCCCTCCACTCATGGGCTTGCTGCCTCCAGTGGCCTGGCAGGGAGGGCGGCCTCCTGCCTGTGGAGCTGGACTGGCCCCGAGGCTCCGGGTCATGGAAGCACCCCCAGCCGTGGCATCTGCAGCTGCCTCCCAGCAGGCGGTGTGGCCATGTGGGGCAATTCTCATGCTCTCAGAGCCCATGAGGACAGTTGGGGGTGCAGGTGTGGGTGTGAATGGGCCACATGTGGAGGGCAGAAAGCCCGATGCTGCCCAGCTGAGACTGCCCATGAGACGGAAGAGCTCCCGGGCGACCCCGTGGGTCTACCTGGACTCCTGTGGTGACCTAATGAACCATCCTGTGCCTGACCTCAGGCCCTGTGCCCACTGCTGACTCGGAGCCTCAGGGTAGTGCTGTGTGGACTGAGGCTCTGGGAGGCAGTCCAGCCCTCACAGCCTGTGGGTGCTGGGATCTTTGTGGCCATTGTCTCCAGACGAGGTCCTTTCTGGAGGCCTGAGCTGTGTGAACAGCACCTCTGAGGTCAGAACAGCCTCTGCACACGCCCCTTAGACCTCAGCAGGTTCCCCGCAACGTTTCTGAGAGCCTGGCTCTGGGCTCGGATGACGGGGACCTCGTGCCCACCCTGCTGCCCCGTCTCTGGCTGGCCTAGTGCAGAGTCAGGGCTCTGGCCACCACCCAGTGGTGTCAGTGGAGACCACATGAGGAGCCCGAATTCCCACCTGCCTAGTTCACAAGGAGGACCTGGACTTGTACCTGTGCACAGTCCTGGCCAAGCCCCTTGTGATGCCCGAGTCAGAGATGACCAGACCGAACAGAGGAGCCAGTGACGTGGGAGGTGAGGTTTCAATAGGTGATGGCTTGTCACTCTGAGAACCAGGAGGATGAAAAGGAACGTGCCATCTGTACCTGCCAACGTCAGGCAACGGGCGTGAGATCGATGGACCTGGATGACCAGTCCACAGCAACGATAGACAGGTCCACGGCCAGGAAAACTGGGACACCTGAGGAAAGACAAGGGAACAGGGACACTGCAGAGGACAAAGTGGACCTGTGACCCCCGTGGCCACCACTGAGTCAGAGCCTGCAGGATCCGCCACGCCCTGCAGCCCCTGGAGCCTGCTGCACGGGCCCAGGCCTTCAGCACAGGACCTGGGGGAGAGTCCAGGGCCAAACCAAGCAGGAGAAACAGAAGAGACGCCAGTGGACGTGAAACAGAGAGTGGTGGAGGGCGTCCATGAGACAAAGGCTGCTCCTTTGACCAGATCAATAGGGTTGACAAACGCCTCGTAAGAGAGGAGACACTGTCACCAGGGTCAGGAGTGAGAGGGGTGTCACCCAGCTCCTGCATGGGGATTGGACTCAGGGGCCCTCGACCCTCAGGTGGCCCTATTTTCTATTTTATTTAGAGACAGGGTCTCACTGAGTTGCTTAGTGCCTCGCTTTTGCTGAGTCTGGCTTTGAACTTGAGATCCTCCTGCACCAGCCTCCCCAGCTGCTGGGGTGACAGGCGGGCGCCCCCACAGCTGGCAACACCCATTCTTCACTCTATCTTCTAGAAAATAGAGGGCAAGAGATACTTCCCAACCCAACTTAAGACCAGTGTTAGCTGGATCCTAAAACCAGATAACAGACAAGTGACGGTGGACCAGTGGCCCTCGGGAACAAGGACACAAATGTCCTTTAAAATGTGGGCAACTAGACATGAATTGGCGTGAACACACTTTATATAAAGATGTGAAAAATTGTGCTCTCTATGTGTAATAAGAATTGTAATACATTCCGCTGTCGTGTATTTAAAAAATAAAATCAATAAAAAAATAAAAATAAAACAAAATAAAATGTGGGCAACTGAATCCAACAATGTATAAAAGCACACTCTGTGTTCAAGTGGGATGCCAAGCGGGTTTGACGTAGAGAAATCCATCCAAGAAACAGCACATTTACAGGACAGAGAGAGAGTCCCATGACTGTGTCCATTGATGAGGACGAGCATCTGACTGCACTCAGCCCCCGAGACAGGAAGCCAAGTGGGAGCAGGGAGTCCACTCAGTTTGACTAAAAGCATCAACCCACGCCTCAACAGGAGGGGGAGCGGGTGGGTTTGCTTGCCCCAGGTGGGGCCGCCGCAGGGCACCCGCTGACCGGCTCCCACTCAGCTTTGCACCGAGGTTCTTGTCAGCACAGCGGACGGGGAGGAAAGGAGAGCATTCGGGGGCAGGAGACCCGCTGCCCGGTCCGCAGGCGCGCTGGCACATGGAGGGGACTGCCGATCAGTGGTGGGGCCAGGTTGCCAGACTCCAGACCAATGTAAAGAGCCAGCTGTGTTTGCAGGGTAAGAAACAGGCATGTGCACGCTAGAATGAAAGTGCAGAGCCGTTACAGGGCTCCAGCCCGAAGGACACCAAGGTGCCGATCTGGCAAGACGCGAGCACGACGGAGGTGACACCCTCTGGGTGGGCGAGGAAGTGAGGTCGGACTCATGGAGGCCCAGGTCCCAGCTCAGTAGAGACGCAGATGTTCCCCAGTCAATATACAGGCCTAAAACAACTTATCAATGTACAAGCAAGAAGCCAGGTGTGGGGGCGCACACCTGTGATCCCAGAAGCTTGGGAGGCTGAGGCAGGAGGACCTCAAGTTCAAAGCCAGCCTCAGCAAAATGAGGTGCTAATCAACTCAGTGAGACTCTGTTTCTAAAAAAAAATACAGAAACTAGGGCTGGGATGTGGCTCAGTGGTCGAGGGCCCCTGAGTTCAATCCTCGTTATCCCCGCTCACACTCACACACAAAATCCAAGCAAGATCACTTTGGAGATAGAGACAGGAATCATTCTAGAATTTATACAGAAAGCCAAAGGATCTAGAATAGGTCGGATATTTTCTTCTACATTCTGAAGAGTTCTTTGAAAATGTTTTTGAGAACAAAGAATATAGTGGGAGGATAGGTCTGCCCAGCTCCAGAGCTGGTTACAGCCCCAGTGACCAGGACTGTGTCCTGAGGCCAGGGGAGGTGCAGCTCAGGGTGGACAGACCCATGCAAATGCGCCCCACCGACTCCTGCAGAGGTGCAGGGGACATCCGAGGCATGGAATAGCCTTGCTCCAGGTGCAGGCAGCTGGGCCTGTAGCAGACACTGGACCCCAGCCTCACGCCTTGCCCACACGAAGCCCCTGGGCCACGAACTCTAGGTGAAACGTCAGGAAAGACACGGGAGGGTCTTCAGGAGCCATGGCTGGGGGAGTCGGGCTGGACACCAGGCCCAGCCTGTGAGAAGGAACGTGGGCAGCTGGACTTCAGCAAGATGAGCCACGTCTGCTCGGTGAGCCTACATAAGGAGACCACAGAGGCAGCGGCCGGGAGGAGACCTGGAAACCACACGCTGACAAGGGACCTGCCCGGGACACAGAAAGTGGACCCTCCAGGTGGAAGCGAGGGCATGCACAGAGGACACCAGCACGAGCCCTCAGGAAGTGCAGGTCGAAGCCACCAGGGCCACCAGCACCTGCAGGACTCTGAGGAGGCAGAGTTCCTGTGGCCCTGAGGGAGGCCTGGTGGGCGGCCCCGGTGGGCCGCTGCCCAGAGAGCAAACACCCCTGCCACATGACCCGAGTGACACTCAGGGACACTCACCATGTCCACAGTGGCTCCTCTCTGGCAGCTGAGCACTGCGGGTCGAGCAGGCCTGCTCTGGGTCCAGGTGGACAGAGGGTCGAGCAGGCCTGCTCTGGGTCCAGGGGTCTGTCGTACACGCCGACCTAGATGGCCCCCCAGAGCCATGTGAGTGCAGAGCTGGTCTGGGGGCCACTGTGTGAATCCACGCAGAGAGCATCCTCGAAATGCCCAAGTGCCTCAGACTGGTGGTCCACGGGGTGGGCAGGGCAGGCGTGTGGCCACCGAGGCAGCACAGGGCCCCGCTGTCCTGCTGTGCTGTGCTCCGGGCTTCTCTATGGTTCCTGCCACGGCTGCCAATCAGCAGTTACTACCGACCAGAGGGTCAGTGGAGAAAGGACTTCCAGAGACCAGGAGTTTGGCCTCGAGGCACAGCTGCCCCTTTCGGCCACGTCTGCTAGGTCCAAGTCACCCTGGGGCAGCAGGAACCTGCCGTCATCCTGGGTGCTCTGTGGCTGAGCAAGGGGCAGCGGGTCCTTTCCATAGGACACCTCTGTGCTCACCTCTAGTGCAGTCCTCTCCCTCAGCCCTGGGTCTCATGTGGGCCATGACATGGGAGTCCCCTGGGAGCCCCCAGAGGTGCGGGTCTGCACCGGCCAGGCCCACCGACATGGGACGCTCCTGCAGGGTCTCTGGGTGACTGTCCTGGCTCGGACACCGGGGCAAAGGCAGCAGAGGCCACCCGTACTAACAATACCATGAGAACCCTGTCCCCTCTGACCCTGGTGACGGGAAGGCGTTAAAGTGGTTGGCCCAAGGTCACCTCCTCCTAGGGGGCAGGGCTGACCTAGTGCAGTCTCCCGGGGACGACATGATGCTGTTCACCTCAAATATTTACTCACTAGCACCTGCCACGGTCCTGCCGGAGGCCATGGGGACGTGGCCGCCCAGCCGGGAGGTTCCCGAGGACTGGCGGGCAGCACCCCCGCCCACCTGCACGAGGCGGGCTGACCACACAGTCCTCCGGCCTCCCTGGGCGTGGGCACTCTCTCTTCCTGGCCTTGTCCCCTGCCCTCTGTAAGTGGAACAACCGCTCTCTGTCTCCTTCTGCAAGCCACGCTGAGCCCTGTTGTAGGCTGGGACCCCGAGGAGCCTGCCCCTGGAGCTGGGGGCTGCCTGTCCTCCCAGGAGGACCTGGCACGCCCTTGTGTGTCCCAGCTACGTCTCAAGGTGTCCCAGGGCGCCCTCCCTGAGTCAGCTGTGCCCACCTGGGGCCTGGGTGTGCCCCTGGTGTGCCGCTGCCCAGGTCCCGGCCGCCTGACTCGGGCTGTGCCTGGGCGGCTCAGAGTCTCCGGCTCCCTGGCTGGCGTCACCTGAGCAACCCTGCTGAGGAGAAAGTGACCTGGAGCTGACCGCTCGGTGTGCCGCGCCCTCACCCCTGGACACCCCTGGACAGCTCTTGTGGGGTTCTCCTCTCTCAGTTCCTAATGGCTGGAGGTTTGCTTCTTGCTGTGATTTCCTTAGAATAAAAATGGATGACCGGCCATCCTCACGGAGGACACCTGCACTGACTCCCTGACCTTGCTGGCCAGGGTCCCACGAGGACAGGCGCAGCCCCCTGGGGCCTGGGTTTGTCCTTCCTGTGGGAAACACAGGTGTCTGGCTGCAGGGGGCTGAGCTGCCCCTGGCTGATCCGCTTTGGGGCAGCTTAGGGGATTTCTTTTTCTGGACCTGATAGCCACCCCCCAGGTGCCCTCCCTGCCCCGGGGCTGGGATTTAGTCAGTGCTGTGTCAGCCCCGGCTCCTCCTGGGCGTCCTCACCACTGCTGGGAGCTCTCCCTGGTCCCCCAAGGGCAGGAGCCGGCCACAGGCCAAGGGCAGCGAGTGGCGCCAAGGGCCTGGCCTTGGCTGATGTCTCCTCAGGCCTGAGCAGGCAGGAGGCAGCGCCAGGATGGACTTTGGGTCTCTGGAGACCGTGGTGGCCAACTCTGCCTTCATCGCTGCCCGGGGCAGCTTTGACGGGAGCAGCGCCCCGTCTTCCAGGGACAAGAAGTACCGGGCCAAGCTCCGGCTGCCCCCGCTGTCCAAGTGCGAGGGCCTCCGGGACAGCCTCAACTCGGAGTTCCAGAGTGTGTGCCGGGAGCAGCCCATCGGCAGGCGGCTCTTCCAGCAGTTTCTGAGGGCTGACCAGAGGCACGAGCCGGCTGTGGGGCTCTGGCTGGACATTGAGGACTATGACACGGTGGACGGTGACCTGCGGCCGCAGAAGGCACAGAGCATTGTGGCCACGTACCTGGACCCCCAGGCCGAGCTCTTCTGCAGCTTTCTGGATGAGGGGACCATGTCGAAGGTGAAGGGGGCGGCCGAGGGGGGCCAGGATGGGCTCTTCCGGCCGCTGCTGCAGGCCACGCTGGAGCACCTGAGCCAGGCCCCCTTCCAGGAGTACCTGGGCAGCCTGCACTTCCTGAGGTTCCTGCAGTGGAAGTGGCTGGAGGCCCAGCCTGTCGGGGAGGACTGGTTCCTGGACTTCAGGGTCTTGGGGAAGGGAGGCTTTGGGGAGGTGTCAGCCTGCCAGATGAAGGCCACCGGCAAGATGTACGCCTGCAAGAAGCTGAACAAGAAGCGTCTGAAGAAGAGGAAGGGGTACCAGGTGGGCACGGCGACCAGCAGCAGGGCCTGCTCTCGTGGTCCAGATGGAGGCTGCAGGCCCTGGAGGACCTGCCAAGCTGCACGCTGCCCTCGCCGCTGGTCCCGGGGCCTGTGGTCCTTCCTGGGTTCCTGGCCGGTGGACCCTGCCTGTCAGGGATTGCTCTCTGGAGTCGGCCCCATCTGGAAGTTCAAAGCCCACTTACGCTGCAGCAGGGGAGGTGCTGGGGAAGGAGGCCGGGCTCTGAGGGAGGCCGGGCTCTGTGAGCCACACGTCTCTCGGACTGGCCTGGCCCGGGGCTGGGGTGTGGGGTTGGCCTCCTGGGAGGACAGGAGTCAGCGTCTTGCCGACTCCTCTGCTGGCACCAGAGTGTCCAGCCAGGCAGGGTCAGCGGGAGCTGCTCAGCCTAGAAGGACGCAGCTGTGAGCTGGACGTGACCACTCCCAGGGTGGTCCGTGGCAATCTTGAAAGGGCAGTTCATGCCAGGCCATTCGTGTCTAACCCTGGCTTTAGCCTCCTGAGGGTCTTGCTGCAGGCTGAGGCCAGCCCGGCCCGTCTTGCCCTGCACCCCGATGCCCCCCGTGGTCTCAGGACAAAGCCAGACAGAGGAGCAGAGCTCTTTGGGCAGAGGCTGGCAGGACGGGGCAGGGCGGCCGCAGGGGAGCTGGCTGGACCCAGGAAGCACTGAGAGGGAGACCAGCACTGCGGCAGGGAGATGGCGGTCGGCTGGGTGGTGGGACCCCCTTGGCTGGAGATGCCCCAGAGGCGCCAGGCCCAGTCCGAGATGGCTTCTCATGCCTGTCCCCCTGTGTGCTGGGTGTGTGGAAAGGGTCTCGAGGTACTTCAATTGCTTCTGAAACTGGGCACACAGTCCTGCGTGAGTCTGGCCTGTGGCCACTGGTGCAGGCGGCCTGGGCCCCTCCACATGCCTCTGGTTTCCCTCCTCTGCCCTCCAGGGCGCCATGGTCGAGAAGACCATCCTGACCAAAGTGCACAGCAGGTTCATCGTCTCTCTGGCCTATGCTTTCGAGACCAAGACTGACCTCTGCCTGGTGATGACCATCATGAATGGGGGTGACGTAAGGTAAAGGGCCGTCCAGTCTGGTGGCCCGCGAGCTGAGCACATCTGCTGGGGCCCCATCAGAAGCCCCTCTGTCCTCCAGAGCTGGTGCCTGTCTCAGCCCACACCAGGACAGCAACCCCGTGGCCCTGGCCAGGCTGGTCATGGGTGCCTCCTGGTTCTTCTCCCTGACCTGGGGCTGGGAGCTGAGGCCGCCCGAGGGCCTCGCGCCTCACACCTCACCAAGGGCTGGTGCGTGGTGATCGACGCCCTTGGTGCCCGCCCGGGAGGGAGCGGCCAATGTGGGCTGGCGGTGCCGCCACCAGCCCAGCAGCATGTGCGCCCTGACCCGTCCCTGGGCGACTCTGAGGCCAGCTGGGCTCCCAGGAAGGTCGGGGGCCAGGGCCTGGAGCTTGGTGTGGGCCTTGGTGTCCTCGTCTGTGAAACGGGACCCATGCCCAGGACACGCTGTCCTGGACCCGGCCTGGGCCGGCCCTGGAGCTGCGGGGGCCCTGGCTGGGAGGCCCACACTGCCTCCTGCACCCGCCCTCACACCAAGGGCCCTTCTCTCTGGCTGCTTGGGTTCCAGTGAGGGACGTGAGGGCCACACAGCAGCCTTCGAGGGCCCAGGGAGGAGACGTGGGCGGCTCTCAGGGCCACCTGCCCCTCCGCACGGGCAGGGCTAGCAGCTGCTGCCTGCCCCTCCTGTTGCCCTCAGCTGGGGCCTGGCCACCCCCCCGCTGCCCAGGGCACCGCTTCCTCAGAGCTGTGGGCTGGGCCTCTCTTGAGACAAGGAAGGGTGGACTTCAGGCAGGACTGGGCAGGGGACGCTGCAAGTCCACCGGGGGCTCGAGGTCGGGTGAGGACCACTCGTGCCTGCCGTGGGCCACGCACGTCAGCAGGGACCAGGCGGCCACTGGCCCCCGTGTGGACTGGCAAGTGGCCTTGGGCTCTGGGAGGACAGGCCCCTTGACCGCAGCTCCTGCCTTTGGAAGTCGTGGTGGGGTGCAGGGAGCCGGGGCCTCCGGCCGCCTGGGCCTGTCCCGGGCAGGCTGTGGCCAGGGTGCCGGTGCTCTGCACGTTCCGCCCAGGTACCACATCTACAGCGTGGACGAGGAGAGTCCCGGCCTCCCGGAGCCGCGCGCCATCTTCTACACGGCCCAGATGCTGAGCGGCCTGGAGCACCTGCACCAGAGACGGATCGTCTACCGCGACCTCAAACCCGAGAACGTGCTGCTGGACGACGGGGGTGAGCGGTGGACGGCTGGGCGGGCCGTGCTTGCACCACTCCCAGTGGTCGCCGCAGGCTCTGAAGGACTGAGGGTGGGTGGCGGACGGCCCAGCACCCTGGTCCGTGGGCCCTAGGCACGGCCACTCCTGGACCAAGGCCAGGGGACCCTGGGCAGGACACAAGCAGAAGTCACTGTCAGCCCTGCTACCCGCATGCTGTGTGCCCCCGGGCCCCTGCAGTCAGGGTGTGTGTGTGGTGTGTGTGTGGTGTGTGGTGTGTGGTGTCTGTGTGGTGTGTGGTGTGTGTATGTGTGTGTGTGTGTGGTGTGTGTGTGGTGTGTGGTGTGTGTATGTGGTGTGTGTGTGGTATGTGTGTGTGTGTGTGGTGTGTGTGGTGTGTGGTGTGTGTATGTGGTGTGTGTGTGGTGTGTGTGTGTGTGTGGTGTGTGTGTGGTGTGTGTGGTGTGTGTATGTGGTGTGTGTGTGGTGTGTGTGGTGTGTGTGTGTGGTGTGTGTGTGGTGTGTGTGTGGTGTGTGTGGTGTGTGTATGTGGTGTGTGTGTGGTGTGTGTGTGGTGTGTGTGGTGTGTGTGTGGTGTGTGTGGTGTGTGTATGTGGTGTGTGTGTGGTGTGTGTATGGTGTGTGTGGTGTGTGTGTGGTATGTGTGTATGCGGTGTGGTGGTGTGTGTGGTGTGTGTGGTATGTGTGTGGTGTGTGTGTTGTGTGTGTGTGTGTGGTGTGTGGTGAGTGTGGTGTGTGTGGTATGTGGTGTGTGTGGTGTGTTGTGTGTGTGGTGTGTGTGTGGTGTGTGTGGTGTGTGTATGTGGTGTGTACGTGGTGTGTGTGTGGTGTGTGTGTGGTGTGTGTGGTGTGTGTATGTGGTGTGTGTGTGGTGTGTGTGTGGTGTGTGTGTGGTGTGTGTGGTGTGTGTGTGGTGTGTGTGGTGTGTGTATGTGGTGTGTGTGTGGTGTGTGTATGGTGTGTGTGGTGTGTGTGTGGTATGTGTGTATGCGGTGTGGTGGTGTGTGTGGTGTGTGTGGTATGTGTGTGGTGTGTGTGTTGTGTGTGTGTGTGGTGTGTGGTGAGTGTGGTGTGTGTGGTATGTGGTGTGTGTGGTGTGTGTTGTGTGTGTGGTGTGTGTGTGTGGTGTGTGTGTGGTGTGTGGTGTGTGTGGTATGTGTGTGTTGTGTGTGTGGTGTGTGTGTGTGTGGTGTGTGTGTGGTGTGTGTTGTGTGTGGTATGTGTGTGTTGTGTGTGTTGTGTGTGTGTGTGTGGTGTGTGGTGAGTGTGGTGTGTGTGGTGTGTGTGGTGAGTGTGGTGTGTGTGGTGTGTGGTGTGTGGTGTGTGTGTATGTGTGGTGTGTGTGGTATATGTGGTGTGTGTGATGTAGTGTGTGTGTGGTGTGTGTGTGCTATGTGTATTTCCTGTGTCCTGTGGGTGTGTGCTGCATTTGTGTGTCCTGTGTGTGTCCTGGGTGTGCTGTGTGAGTGCTGGGTGTGCTGGGTGTGTCCTAGGTGTGCTGTGCGTGTGTGCAGGGTGTGCTGGGTGTGTCCTGGGTGTGCTGGGTGTGTGCTGGGTGTGCTGTGTGTGTCCTAGGTGTGCTGGGTGTGTCCTAGGTGTGCTGTGTGTGTCCTGGGTGTGCTGGGTGTGTCCTGGGTGTGCTGGGTGTGTGCTGGGTGTGCTGTGTGTGTCCTGGGTGTGCTGGGTGTGTCCTGGGTGTTCTGTGTGTGTCCTGGGTGTGCTGTGTGTGTCCTGGGTGTGCTGGGTGTGTGCTGGGTGTGCTGTGTGTGTCCTGGGTGTGCTGGGTGTGTCCTAGGTGTGCTGGGTGTGTCCTGGGTGTGCTGGGTGTGTCCTAGGTGTGCTGGGTGTGTCCTGGGTGTGCTGTGTGTGTCCTGGGTGTGCTGGGTGTGTCCTGGGTGTGCTGGGTGTGTCCTAGGTGTGCTGGGTGTGTCCTGGGTGTGCTGTGTGTGTCCTGGGTGTGCTGGGTGTGTCCTAGGTGTGCTGGGTGTGTCCTAGGTGTGCTGTGTGTGTCCTAGGTGTGCTGTGTGTGTGCTGGGTGTGGCCTGGGTGTGCTGTGCGTGTGTGCAGGGTGTGCTGTGTGTGTCCTGGGTTGCTGGGTGTGTCCTGGGTGTGCTGTGTGTGTCCTGGGTGTGCTGTGTGTGTCCTAGTTGTGCAGTGTGTGTCCTAGGTGTGCTGTGTGTGTGCTGGGTGTGTCCTGGGTGTGCTGTGCATGTGTGCAGGGTGTGCTGGGTGTGTCCTGGGTGTGCTGTGCATGTGTGCTGGCTGTGCTGCCTGTGTGGCCAGGGTGTGCTGTGTGAGTGCTGGGTGTGCTGTGTGTGTGCTGGGTGTGGCCTGGGTGTGCTGTGCGTGTGTGCAGGGTGTGCTGTGTGTGTGTGCAGGGTGTGCTGGGTGTGTCCTGGGTGTGCTGTGTGTGTGTGCAGGGTGTGCTGTGTGTGTGCTGGGTGTGCTGTGTGTGTGCTGGGTGTGCTGGGTGTGGCCTGGGTGTGCTGTGTGTGTCCTGGGTGTGCTGGGTGTGTCCTGGGTGTGCTGTGTGTGTCCTGGGTGTGCTGGGTGTGTCCTGGGTGTGCTGGGTGTGTCCTGAGTGTGCTGTGCATGTGTGCAGGGTGTGCTGTGTGTGTCCTGGGTTGCTGGGTGTGTGCTGTGTGTGTCCTGGGTGTGCTGTGTGTGTCCTGGGTGTGCTGGGTGTGTCCTGAGTGTGCTGTGCATGTGTGCAGGGTGTGCTGTGTGTGTCCTGGGTTGCTGGTGTGTGCTGGGTGTGTCCTAGGTGTGCTGTGTGTGTGTCCTGGGTATGCTGGGTGTGTGCTGGGTGTGTCCTGGGTGTGCTGTGTGTGTCCTGGGTGTGCTGTGTGTGTCCTAGGTGTGCTGTGTGTGTCCTAGGTGTGCTGGGTGTGTCCTAGGTGTGCTGTGTGTGTCCTGGGTGTGCTGGGTGTGTCCTAGGTGTGCTGTGTGTGTCCTAGGTGTGCTGTGTGTGTCCTGGGTGTGCTGGGTGTGGCCTGGGTGTGCTGTGTGTGTCCTAGGTGTGCTGTGTGTGTCCTAGGTGTGCTGGGTGTGTCCTAGGTGTGCTGGGTGTGGCCTGGGTGTGCTGTGTGTGTCCTAGGTGTGCTGGGTGTGTCCTGGGTTGCTGGGTGTGTCCTAGGTGTGCTGGGTGTGCTGAGTGTGCTGTGCGTGTGTGCAGGGTGTGCTGGGTGTGTGCTGGCTGTGCTGCCTGTGTGGCCAGGGTGCCCACGGGCAGCGGCCTGCCGGGCCCTGCTCTCGGGGCGAGTGACCGCAGCGTGCTGTTCCAGGCAACGTCCGCATCTCGGACCTGGGGCTGGCCGTGGAGCTGCCGGAGGGGCAGGGCAAGACCAGGGGCTACGCAGGGACGCCAGGTGAGGCCGTGCTCAGGGGAGGTGCGGTGGGCCTCGCGCGCTCAACAGCCAGGGTCCACTGGCTGCCCCTGGGGCCGCCCGTGACGGCTTCCTGTCTGCTGAAGCCGCCCGCGGGGGCGTGACCTCAGGGCCTGGGCTGCAGAGAAGGGTCTGTGCTGGCCTCGGGGAGTCAGGCCTGGGGCCACTGCGGGGTGTCTGCACACAGGCGTGTCACATGCACACACACACACACACACTTGTGAACGTATCCATGACCCTGCCTGTGTGTGTCTGGGTGTGCAGGTATCTGACCCGTGCCTCTGCATGCAGGTCTGTGCACTGGTGCGATCTGTGTGTCTGGCATGTGCGTGTGTGCGTCTGTCCTGTGTGTCCTGTGTGTGTCCCTGCGGGCAGGGAAGGAGCGGCAGAGCTGAGAAGGGCAGAGTCCAGTGGAGACCCCTCCTTAGTGCTGTGTGACCTTGGGTGATTTGCTTAACGTCTCTGGCCGTGGGTGGACACCACGGGAGGTGTGGTGTGGACGTAGCTGCTTGCCTGGTGACTGAGCCGCAGCCAGAACAGAGGTGGACCCTGCCTGGAGGGATGCCATAGCTGCATGGCCACTAGAGGGCCCCGTTGCCCGCGCTCTGCCGTCAACCTGCGGGTCAGGAGCCAGTCTCTGGCCTTGACTCCCAGCAGCTCCCTGGTCAGCTGAGGCTGGCGGCAGAGGCGGCCTGGCTCCCTGCCAAGGTCTCTGTTGGCTGAGGATGGTGTCTTCCGTGTGCAGGGCGGGCACAGGGTAGGTGCCCGGGCGCTCAGGACCCACCACAGCATGTTGCTGGGCGGGCCCCACGTCCTGTCGGTGGGCCCAGGGCCTGGTCGGGCGGGATGGGCCGCTCCGGGCCGGGGAGTGGTCCCTGGGGCTGCGCCACACTGACACTCAGCTGCAGCTGTGTCTCTGCTACCAGTGTGCTGGCCCTGGTCGGTGCCCAGGGGTCCGTGGGGGAGGTGGGCAGGACCCTCTGTGATGGACCACCTGACCCCCAGGCGAGGATGGCCTGGTGGCAGTTCAGGGCAGGCCTGGGGCCCAGCTGGCCACTTGCCTCCTGGTCAGCCGGAGGAGAGGAGCTCTGCTCCCTCCTCTGCACAGTCAGGGTTGACTGGTGGCCTGGAGGGTGCAGGAGTGGGCTCAGCTCAGCAGGTGCTGGACAGGTGCTGCCAGGCAGCGCCCGGCTGAGGTCTCCCTGCAGGACGCCTGCCCTGCTCTGGGAGCGTCCCGTGGGTCTCGGCCGGGCCAAGGTGCCTGGCCCGTTCCTGGGGTGCCTGGCTGTCCTTTGGGGGGCCTGGCCAGGGTCTGTGCTCTTGGTCCTTGCCTGGAGTGAGTGAGAAGCCCGCAGGGCCGTCTCTGCCCTCGGCTGGCTTGCCCGGCGTGTCCTGCAGGGTCCAGGGAGGGAGAGGAGGCCCAGCCCAGGGGTGCGGGGCTCGGGTTCCCGGCCATGGGACGCTTGGCCAGGGAACACGGGCTGAGCCGGGTACTGTCGTTGTCAGCCCGGGGTGCTGCAGGCCTCCAGGGGTGGACAGCAACAGGTGCCAGTGTCCCCGAGGGTCAGCAGTGCTGAGACCCTGCGGGGTGGGCTCGCTCAACCTGCAGCTGTGTCCCCGCAGGCTTCATGGCCCCCGAGCTCCTGCTCGGCGAGGACTACGACTGCTCTGTGGACTACTTTGCCTTGGGGGCCACCCTGTACGAGATGATCGCCGCTAGAGGTCCTTTCCGAGCCCGAGGAGAGAAGGTGGGCGCTGCCCAGTGGGGGTCTTACCATGGCCTCGTTGGCTGGGACATCGTGGGGTGGTTTAGAGGACCACTGGGGGTGCAGGCTCAGGTCAGGGGTCTTGCTCCTGGTGTTGCTCTTGAGGGTGACACCCTAGGACCCTAGAGACCATCCAGGCTGCCAGCTCCCAAGGCTGCAGGTCCTTTTGCCCCAGAATGAGAGGTGGCAGAGGAAGTGTCCCCACAGAGCCTGCTGCCCTCCCCTTCTGAGTGGCAGACTGAGACCTGAGACTCATTCATGGGCCCTGTTCACAAAAGGGCTGCTGCTGCACCATCCCAAGGCCTGGCCACCCACGGCTCCGTAGCTCCCTGGCTGCCAGGCCGCTGTTGGGCACACAGGTCACAGTGGCTCATGCTCCTGGGACAGCTGCTACTTTTCAATTTAGTACAGCCAGCTCCCCTCCTCCGCACACTTCAAATTCCTGCTGCCTAGCATGGGCACAGAGCTGACCTGAATGTCCTGGAGGGAGGTGGACATCTCGTGGTTCCTGTTCAGCCCCGCCCCCCAAAGCATCTCAGAACTTTGGCTTTCCTGCCACTCAAACAAGAAAGAGCCCCTGAAGGTGGCTCTGCCGGGCTCATGGCCAGCAGGGTGGCTCTAGGTGTATTCCCTCCACAGGTGTGGACGGAGCTCGGGGGCTGTGTGGCCGAGGCAGGGCAGAGCTAGAGCCAGGGGCCAGGATCTCTGTGGTGTCCTGCCAATGGGAGCAGCACCTCACAGTGCCCTCAAATGCAGCCCTGTCCAGCTCTGAACCCACCACCCCACGGCTGCCTGGGGGCCTGGCCCTGACTGGTGGGGTTCAGTCCCCTATGCTGGTCTCCCCAGGATGGGCGTTGGAACAGGCTGAATTCTGAGCTCCTGGTGGTCAGTGTCCACGCCCCCCATGCTCAGTCACTCTGCATCCACCTCTACCAGTGTGGCAGAGGACTCGCCTGCGGGTGGGCTGCTGGGGTGTCGGGGAGGAGCGTCCAGCCTGGCCTGTGGGTAGGCTGCTGGGGTTTGAGTGAGCTGTGTCCAGCCTGGCCTGCGGGTGGGCTGGGGTGTTGGGGAGGAGCGTCCAGCCTGGCCTGTGGGTAGGCTGCTGGGGTGTCGGGGAGGAGCGTCCAGCCTGGCCTGCGGGTGGGCTGCTGGGGTGTCGGGGAGGAGCGTCCAGCCTGGCCTGCGGGTGGGCTGGGGTGTCGGGGAGGACGTCCAGCCTGGCCTGCGGGTGGGCCTGACACAGGGTGTGTCCACCCTGGCCGGCAGGTGGAGAGCAAGGAGCTCAGGCAGCGCGTCCTCTCGGAGCCCGTTACGTACTCAGACAGGTTCGGCCGGGCCAGCAGGGACTTCTGTGAGGCCCTGCTGGAGAAGGACCCGGAGAAGCGCCTGGGCTTCAGAGATGGCTCCTGCGACGGGCTGCGTGCCCACGCCCTTTTCAAAGACATCAGCTGGAGGCAGCTAGAGGCCGGTACAGTTGGGCACCTTGGGCCTGAGGGACTGCATGGCCCTTGCATCCCTGCCCTGTCCAGTGGTGGGTCCCCAGCTACCTCTTGCCCAGCAATGCCACCCAGCCCTCTGTCCATCCCCAGCATGCCGGGCCTGGGCACTGCAGTGGGCGTGTGACCCTGAGTTCTGCTGTGCTTGGTGTCCACCCTGTGGCTCTGAAGGCCGTAGCCATGGGAGGCAGGGTACTCACACTGTGGAGAGGTGTGGTCATGACCATGGCTGTCCTCAAACTGTGTGTGTCCACCTGTGTCCTCACCGTGTCTTCAAGCATGATGTGCACATTTGTGAGTCTGTGTGTATGTGTGCTCCTGGGTGTGTCTATGCGTGTGTGTCTGAGAGGGACGTGGAAGGCCCAGCTGTCCCTCCAGGAGCCTGGTGGAAGACCTGGACATCATCACGATACAACTGTGCCTAGGACAGAGCCGGGGGCCCGGGGCCAGCTCAGCAGCCTGGGGAGAAGCTGTCCCGGGAAGGTCAGGCAGGGAAGTGGGCTCTGCGTGGGAGAGCCGTCAGGACACAGGCCCCAGGAAGGACGCGGGTCCTGGGAGCCCCAGGACTGTGCTGCGCCAGACCAGGCTGAGTTGGGGTGTCCAGCGCAGCTGGTGGGGAAGGAGCACACAGAGGCCTTGGAGGGGCAGCAGCTGGCCGCCTGCACCCGGGTGTCTGTGTGAAGGCGGGGGCTAGGGGGCGCCCAAGGACCTTGTGCACCGAGGGAGGGTCTGGGGGTCTGCACACGTGGGGCTCGTCAGGGACTGGCATCCTGCATCTGCTGGCTCCTGGGCATGTGAGCAGAGGCCATCTTGGGAGGGAGGGTCAGTGGGGTCAGTCCCCCCAAGCCGCAGCTGCAGCAGCAAGCCCACCTGGGCACGAGCCAGGGGCTCTGGGCCACAGAGAGGTCGAGGGAGCTGCTGAGGGCCGGAGCAGGAGGGCTGCTCTCAGCAGGCTTTGGGGGGGTCTGGGGAGTGTGGGCAAGGGCTGGGTGGCTCATGGTACACTGCCCAGCCCGGCTTCAGGCATCCAGCTGTCCACACAGCACAGAGCACTGGACCCCAGGCCGAGATCTGAGAGACGCTGCTTTTCTCCTGGGCTGCTGGAGGCCCATGCTCTGTCCTCCTCACCTGGGCCTCCTCTCACCTGGCCTCCTCACCTGGGCCTCCTCTCACCTGGCCTCCTCACCTGGGCCTCCTCTCACCTGGGCCTCCTCTCACCTGGCCTCCTCACCTGGGCGTCCTCTCACCTGGCCTCCTCACCTGGGCCTCCTCTCACCTGGACCTCCTCACCTGGGCCTCCTCTCACCTGGACCTCCTCTCACCTGGGCCTCCTCTCACCTGCCCTCCTCACCTGGGCCTCCTCTCACCTGCCCTCCTCACCTGGGCCTCCTCTCACCTGGGCCTCCTCTCACCTGCCCTCCTCACCTGGGCCTCCTCTCACCTGCCCTCCTCACCTGGGCCTCCTCTCACCTGCCCTCCTCACCTGGGCCTTCTCTCACCTGGCCTCCTCACCTGGACCTCCTCTCACCTGGCCTCCTCACCTGGGCCTCCTCTCACCTGGACCTCCTCTCACCTGGGCCTCCTCTCACCTGCCCTCCTCACCTGGGCCTTCTCTCACCTGGCCTCCTCACCTGGACCTCCTCTCACCTGGGCCTCCTCACCTGGACCTCCTCTCACCTGGGCCTCCTCACCTGCCCTCCTCACCTGGGCCTCCTCTCACCTGGCCTCCTCACCTGGACCTCCTCTCACCTGGGCCTCCTCTCACCTGCCCTCCTCACCTGGGCCTCCTCTCACCTGGCCTCCTCACCTGGGCCTCCTCTCACCTGGCCTCCTCACCTGGACCTCCTCTCACCTGGGCCTCCTCACCTGGGCCTCCTCTCACCTGCCCTCCTCACCTGGGCCTCCTCTCACCTGGCCTCCTCACCTGGACCTCCTCTCACCTGGGCCTCCTCACCTGGGCCTCCTCTCACCTGGGCCTCCTCACCTGCCCTCCTCACCTGGGCCTCCTCTCACCTGCGCCTCTCTCTGTACCCCACAGGACTGCTGACTCCTCCCTTCATCCCTGACTCCAGAACTGTCTATGCGAAGAGCATTCAGGACGTGGGTGCCTTTTCCACCGTCAAGGGTGTGGCCTTTGACAAAGCAGACTCGGAATTCTTCCAGGAATTTGCCTCGGGCAACTGTCCCATTCCCTGGCAGGAGGAGATGATCGAGACGGGCATCTTCGGGGAGCTGAACGTATGGCGCCCTGACGGGCAGATGCCGGATGACATGAAGGGAGTCCCCGTGGAGGAGACGGCCCCCGTGTCCAAGTCAGGAATGTGTCTGGTCTCCTAGCCACGCTCCCGAAAGGAGCAGCTCTGGGTGGACATGCAGACCTCTGGGTCAGCCCGTGGCCCCCAAGGGCGGGCACCAGCTCCCTTCCCCCTTCTCGAGGTCGAGAAGCCTGCCCAGCCCAGAGCAGCTCAGCCGCCCCCAGGAGCCCCGGGCCCACCAATGTGGTTGTCCACCTTCTCATCTCATTTCACTCAAAAGAGGCAGGAAAACGTTCCAGGTGCAATAAGGGCAGCAACAGACGGGCCCAAGGCCTTGCAGAGATGCACCAGAGGACGCCCTTCTGGGCAGTGCTGGCCAGGGTGCAGTCAGAAGCCTGGGGCAGCTTGGGTCTCCTGGGCCTCCGCTGCTAATACCCCAGCCCAGGTCCCTCGGAAGGAGGCCAGCTCTCAGTGAGATGAGGGCGCAAACCACAGCTGCAAGACGCTGGACTCTGTACTGGCCCTGCTCCCAGCCACCGCACTTCAGGGACCCCCACTCGGGGGCATTGAGTCTTGTGGGAGTGGAGATGGTGGGACCTCCCTGGGCTTAGCTGGGAATCACTGCCTCCACGAAGTGGCAGGGAAGCTGCCTCAGGGGCCAGCGAAAACTGGTGGTGGACACTGTCCTATTTCATCTCCTCTGTCACCCCTGGGGTGGACGTCTGTGTTCTCATTAACACCACCTGTGGTATAGTTGTATAGCTATCTTCTTAGTGCACAGCACCGGTGGTGGACGCCCGTCTCCTCGGTCCACAGCACCGGTGGTGGATGCCTATCTCATCTCCTCCATCACCACCTGTGGTGGACGCCCGTCTCCTTGGTTCACAGCACTGGAGGTGGACGCCATCTCCTCGGTCCACAGCACCGGTGGTGGACGCCATCTCCTCGGTCCACAGCACTGGAGGTGGACGCCCGTCTCCTCGGTCCACAGCACTGGAGGTGGACGCCCGTCTCCTCGGTCCACAGCACTGGAGGTGGACGCCATCTCCTCGGTCCACAGCACCGGTGGTGGATGCCTATCTCATCTCCTCCATCACCACCTGTGGTGGACGCCCGTCTCCTTGGTTCACAGCACCTGTGGTGGACACTGTCTCTCAGTACATAGCACCTGTGGTGGACGCCCATCTCCTCCGTCCACAGCACCTGTGGTGGACACTGTCTCCTCAGTCCACAGCACCTGTGGTGGACACTGTCTCTCAGTACAGAGCACCTGTGGTGGACGCCCATCTCCTCCGTCCACAGCACCTGTGGTGGACACTGTCTCCTCAGTCCATAGCACCTGTGGTGGACGCCCATCTCCTCTATCACCACCTGTGGTGGACGCCCGTCTCCTTGGTCCACAGCACCTGTGGTGGACACTGTCTCTCAGTACAGAGCACCTGTGGTGGATGCCCATCTCCTCCGTCCACAGCACCTGTGGTGGACACTGTCTCCTCAGTCCACAGCACCTGTGGTGGACGCCCATCTCCTCTATCACCACCTGTGGTGGACGCCCGTCTCCTTGGTCCACAGCACCTGTGGTGGACACTGTCTCTCAGTACATAGCACCTGTGGTGGACGCCCGTCTCCTTGGTCCACAGCACCTGTGGTGGACACTGTCTCTCAGTACATAGCACCTGTGGTGGACGCCCGTCTCCTTGGTCCACAGCACCTGGCAAACCTGCACCTCCCGGGCCCTCAGTGACCCCGTAGGCCCACCTCACTGGGCAACCAGAGCTCCATGTCCCTGACTTCCACCTCCTTCCCAGAGGGGCGAAGGCGCCTGGCTGAGAGGCCGTGGGCTGCAGGAGGCTGAGGCGGGCAGCTCTCCCACCTGTCCAGCTGCCAGTGGCCCCTGCTCTCTGGTAGGTGTTCCCACTGACTTCCTACCCCAGCGGTGTCTTCAGGGTCTTTGGGACCTCTACTGGGGGTGGTCTCTCAGGAACAGTCATCCTTCCTGCTGACCCTAGCAACTCACAGCCTTCTAGGTCCTAGATCTGAGGTCCTGCCTGGACGCTGGCCAGCAGCTGCAACTCATCTGCTGTGCTTCATGATCTCCTGGGGAGGAGGGCAGCAGAGACCAGGGCCCTGCTGCAGGAGACTGGCAAGTCTCTCAGGAAGCCTGGACACTGCTCATGGCAGGCCTGGGGTCCTCTGCAGAGAGCCCCCAGTTCTGACCCTACCGGAGACCCTCCTGGGACCCACATCATGCGGTGTCCTCTGTTGCATGGCTGTCGCCGGGGCCTGATGGGCAGTGTTCCACTTCTGACCCCCTGAGACCTGCAGCTGTGGTGACCCTAGCCCCCTCACTTCCATAGTGATTCTAGAAACTGTCTGCCCTCCAGAGGGGAGCAGGGGGAGCAGGAGATGCCCTGGGGAGGTGCAGTCAGAAAGGACTTCGGAGAAAAAGATGGTTCCGTTAAAGGACTATTAAAAATATTAACAAAGAGGGCAGGTTCCTTGGATCGTGGTATGAATTCCAACTTGCATTCTTTCTTTTAAAATTGAACGTACATATGCATGCATGTGCTTACATACACACACCTTAAACACAGCTACACACTCACCCATACACACTCCTGCACACACATGCACACCTGCACACACCTGAACACACACCTGCACACACACCTGTGTAAACCTCTACACAGACCCATACACATGCATAATCTGCCTACACCTGCACACACCTGTCCACACCTGCATACACCTGTACATACCTGTGCACACACTACTATGCACCCCCGCACACTCCAGCATACATCCTAGACATCCCTCATGTATACACCCCTGCATACATGTGTGCACACACACCTGCACACGTGCACACACTTGCACATCCCCCCACCCTTACACACATCTTCATATTCTCCTACACACCCTGGCTGGTTAGGGGGAGCCTCCTGGCTGGTTGGGAGATCTCCTGAAAGGGGGGCTTCCTGGCTGGGCAGCCTCCCGGTCGGCTGGGGAGCCTCCTTGTTAGCTCTGTCCCTCAAGCACCAGGTGTTACCGGGCTGTAAAGGGCAGTCTCTGGCCCAAGTGCTGGGGCACCAGAAGAACGGCAGAGGCAAACCCCCTGCCTCCTGTGGCTGAGGTCCTTGGGACGTGGGCAACATGGACTGTAGAGTTCCGAGGGGCGACTGGCGGAGGTGAGACCGTGGAGAGCAGAGCAGGAAAGGAGTGTGCTAGCCCGGCTCCTGTCCCACCAGGTGGCCACAGAGGACCGTCTCCTCCCTGTTGGAGAGACCTGGGGCAAAGGTGGGGTGGGGCTGCCCAGGGCCTCAAGCCCACTGTGGTGGGCACCCCCACAGAGCTCTGGAAGCACTGGGGCTCCCTCAGGACTCGGGTTGACTGGTGTGGCACCAGGGGCACTTCGGCCCCACCCAGGGGACCGCAGTGTGCCGCACTCTTTGGAAACCCTGGTTACAGCTGGGTCCCACCTGCCCTCGTGCCAAGTGTGATGTCCACCCTGGGTGGAACTCAGTGCCCTCACCCCCAAGGGTCACTTTCCCAGCAGCTTCTGTGCCGGGGTCCAGCCCTGGCGGGATCCAGGGGTCCTGAAGGAGGAGTGGCGTCAGCGAAAGAAGAAGAGCGAGACGACAGGTTGCAAGTTATGAGCAGCGTCCAGAAAGACCTGCTGCCCCAGGGGCCTCTGTTTTATGCCTTTTTATAGGTGTTTTTCCAGGTAGTTAATGGATAGCCTCAAAGCCTGGAGCTTCTTTGACTTACATGATTTTCAAGAGTTACCATCTTTTCTGACATACAGTGTTACCTAAGATATTGAGTACCTTGTTCAAAATATCGTTCTGTAGCCTTAGACAGTCAGGACGTGAGCGTCACATTTTCACCTCAATGTCTAGGGGCTAGGCTGCCAACAGACCACGTGTCTCCAGACTTTTATTCACTTCTAACTTTAAAGCGTACCTAGAGTTATTTTATCAACCTTTAGCTTTAAAGCATACTTATGATTATTGGAAAGCTTTCTTACTTTTAAACTAAAGTCCCAGTAAAACACACTTAAAATAGTGAAAGTCTAGTACTTAAAAGCCTACTACTCTGAAGTGCTTCTAAGATATATCTATATTGATCTTACATCATTTATTTTTAATTTCCAAGGTAATTTCCTTTTTTCATGTGACCTACTTAATTGCTTTCTCACAGTTTCCTTGATCCTTGGTCAAAGCATGCCAGTTCTTATGTCTCTGCAATCTTTAATAAAGGGCAGGCCTTACACCTCCACCCATGTGTCATTTATATTAACTGTGTGTTTTCCATTTTCATCATAAGTTTCTGTGGAAGGCGAAGGAGACTGTGTTGGTTGGTTAGCCTCCTGCCCTCGACGGGGATACCATAAGCTGCATACGGTGTTCCTTGTACTGTGGGCACAGCAATTGTCCTTCTGTAGCTAGGTGTTGTACAGGTTGTGGCTTTAGGGGGGGTTGAGGGGAGGTAATGTAAATTGTTAACATGGGGTAAACATCTCTCGTTGCTCAGGCCTGGGAATGACACCTTGTTTGTGTCCTGAGAGACACTGAAACGCACCTCATGGCCTGTCCCAACGGTGCCCTTGGTCTCATCTGGGACTCTCCTGCAGTCTCGGGCAACACGTACTGTCATTATGGATTGACACGCGCCCTGCTCTCCACGTCATGATGTCATAAACAGACACTTGATCCTCCCCATGGTTCCCGTTTCCAGATGGCGCGGCCCTGCCGCGGCATCCCCCACCTGGGACCCTGTCAGACAGCGGGTGCAGGAACGCCTTCACCACTCTGTCCCATGGAAGGTGGCCGAGGAGCGGGATCTGCCAGCATGTCCGCGGGAAGCCAAGGATGGGCTGATCGTGCCGGAGCCAGGCCCTGCCTAAGGACAGGGAGAGCGGGCCCTGCCGGTGGCCGGGTGGACTGCAGCTTGGGGTCGCGGGGTGACTCACTATGGTGTTGCAGAGGCTGTGTCCTCACCCTTGGGCCTTTGCCCCCGGGGCTCACCTGCACCTGGGCCTGAAGATGAAGCTGCACCAGCAGAGGGTGGTTCTGATTCCATGGTTCTCGGTTTTGTTTTTGAGTAGTTTGTCTTTGGAGACAGGGTCCTGCTAAGTTGCCACCTGGCCTCGAACTGCGGGCCACCTGCCTCAGGCTCCCAGGGGCTGGATGTCAGGTGTGGCCTCTGCACCTGGCTGAAAGGCCTCAGTGTGGAACAGGACACTGAGGTGATGTGCAGTGGGCTTTCAGGGGGTGCTGACCACCCAGGAGCCTGACTGGCTCTGAGAGTGACCACAGTCCCCCTCCTGCAGCAGCAAAATGCTTTTCCAAGTCCCAACTCTGTCACTTCCAAGACACATGGGCTGAGGGGTCAGTGCCAATGAGGGGCAGAGGGAAGGCCGCAGAGCAGGCCCTGGGCTGGGGCCACCTGGGGTGTGAGACCTCCGTGCGCTGCTGCAGTTCAGGGCCACTGCTGGCCAATACCTGACCCCGCCAAGTGCTCCAAGGCCCGCCGTGGCAGGGTCTTGTTTCGGAGGCTGCAGGGCCTGGTTCTCTCCTTTCCGCAGCAGGCCCGTCTCTGGCCTGTGTGGATTTTTGTCTGAATTGAGGTGCTGGACAAGCCTGTGGTTCCAAGTGTGGGGCAGGATGGCCTTCTCTGGGGGGCAGCGCCACCTCCACGTGGGAACTCGGCCGTCTAGCCGAGACGCCTGGTTGTGCCTCTCCTGCTCAGGCCCCTGGAAGAGATATGGGGTATCCTCTTACACAGCCTTCTAGCAGAGTGCTGAAGCCCCATTAATCTTTAAAGATCCGAGGCTGAGGGTGCCTCCAGCCTGCCCCTGGGCTGGCCTCCCACCTCCATGCCGGCAGGTGGAGGCCCCTGCGCCCCCCCGGCCCTGGCTCGCATTATTCAGGGTTATTTGGTTTCAGGAGGAGTCATGTTGGACTCCAGCCCCCCAGGATGGGTGAGAGGTGAGCCAGGCCAGGCCCACGGCGTCTCGGCAGTGACTGTCCCTCGGGAGGGCAGGGCAGGGGCCCTCGGGTGCATCTCCGTGCTCTCTTCTCCACGGCCGGCAGCTCACGTCTGCTCTAGAGTCTCACAGGCCCTGTCTTTCAAATCGACCACTGCAAGGGCCCCGCACGTCCTCCTGCCCTAGCCGGGGAGACTTGGGCTTGGGCCGGCTTGTCTTGAACGGCCCCGGCAGGAAGTGCGGGCTGACCCAGGCCATCGGGACAGACTCACTCACCTTTGACTGGGGTCTGGGGGGCACCAGCTCACATCTGAGGAGAGGAGGAAAAGGTGCCATTCCTTGCCCCCGGGAACCTCTCCTATGAACAGTGGGGTCTCTGGGAGCCTGAGACGCGGGGGTGCCCCATGATTCTCTTGGCTCTGCTGCCTCTCGGGAGCTGTGCCCACTCAGCCCTGACCTCCACGGCCCCAAACCAGGCATGGTAGGTACACCAGTGTTCCCAGCACCTGGGGAGGCCGGGGAGGAGGACTGTGGGTTGGAGACCAGCTTGGGCAAGTCAGCAAGACCCATCTTAAAGATGTCCCTTGAGCCATCCAGTGAAGTCCCTTAGCCCCCAACCCTTAGGCCTATCTGCCACATGTGCGGGTTGCAGGGGTGGCTGGTCATGGAGCCACGTCCCACACCCCATCCATCACCTCCAGAGAGGACTCACGGGCTCTTGCCAGGGCTTCCCAACAGCCCCCAGGTGACAGATGCCAGGCTGGCGGAGGGAGAGAGGGAGGAGTGGGGTGGGCACTTGGGACCGTGCCTGTTCTCTCTGCTAGCCTTCCCTGCAGACTGCTCGTGGGATGGTGGGCTCCCCGCTGTACTGGGACTGCTGCGGTCTCTCCGCTCTTGTGTTTTAGGGGAAGCCTGCACAATCCATCTTCCCAGTGACCCTAGTATCTTGCACACAGAATCTCAGGAGAGACTTTTTGACTGAAGGAAAGTCTAGATCCAGGTGAATATCCACTTTCCCTCCTGGAGGGGCAGTGCCTCGAGAGTCAGACCCACCTGGCTCGTTTCCTACTTGGTCAGCTGCTTGGCCTGGGAAAGGCACTTAGTCCTGGGCACCTCTGGGCACCAGGCGAGCAGGACCGTGGAACAGGTGCACGCAGTGTGCAGCCCGTGGAGGCACTCGGTCAGGGCAGGTCCCATCTCTGGAGCCCGTGGTGCCTGGTGCCTTCTGAGGCCAGGGTTGAGCGCAGCCCATGTCTGGGTGTGAGGAACAGGCAGGAGTCGGGTGTCGGCCCCTTGCTCTGTGTTCATGGGAAGGCTGTCAGGGGGAGCCTGAGGTGCGCTGGAAAGAGGGCACGAGGAACGAGAGCCAGAGCCCACCCAACCCCTCTATTTACTAAGAAAAAGACATCCAATAGAATACTCCACCCCAGCAAGGGCAGGGATAGTGTTTCCAGAAACGGGGGTTGGGGGCAGCCCAATCCCACTGGGTGACGCCCAAGACCCGAGCTGAGGCACTTCCTTGCCCAGTGAAGGAAAGGCCCACTGGCCTCCCGCAGCGGGCGATGCCACGTCGATGCCCTCATCACTCAAGGCTGAGGGGCGTGCCTGGCTCATGTGCAGGTGCATGCCCATCCCTTTAGCCATTTACCCAGGCTGTGCACAGACCACCGCAGCACAGATGGCCTCATCTCATCAGTGCCTTTTGGGAGAGCTGAATCCAGTCACACAGTTAAAACACCCAGATCCCAGACTGCAGCTCCCCGAGGAGCGGGCTGGCGGCAGGCCGGAGTTGGCTGAGGCCACTGCCCGTCGGCCTGGGGCTCTGGCCGGGCGTGGGAGGAGGCTCTCGGAGCATCTGCCTGCAACCTCTGGTTCCTGCCACACCAGCTCCCAATGGACACGAGCTGACAGACAACTTCTGGCTCCTCAGACTGGGAACTGGGCTGGCATCTTCTCAAAACAAACACGAGAGCCTGTCCCTCCCAGGAAGACTACGGCAGCACTGACCCAAGGGCGGCACGGCCGGTCTCAGGTGGCAGTGGGGATTTGGGAAAGCTTGTTCGATACTGTGAGCTTCATAGCTGCCAGTAATCCTTTAAGTGGCCAGTGCCTGATACCTCACAGTCGTGCGTGGGAACAGCACCATCCCAGGAGCAGGAGGGTCTGGCGGGTGTCCACACACAGAAGAAAAGTTACTGGGGCTCTCAGAGTCCACCGCCATCGACTTGGAAAGCTGTGGCTGTCTCGTTTGGGTGTCCAGAAGATGTGGGTTAGGGCTCTTCAGAGAGACAGGACAAATAGGATTAGAGCAGAGACATGATCAGGCGGCAGGCGGGAGGGGATTTGCCAGGGGCCTCACCATCTGCTGCCTGCAGCCAGAGGCCCAGGGAGGCATGTCGTGGGGCAGGTCCCAGGCTCAGAACCAAGGCACCGGGGGATGATTCACAGGCTGAGGTCTCAGGCCTGGCGACTCTGGGTGCTGTCAAAGGCTCGGAGTCCAGGACCCAGCCTCGGGGATGAAGCCGCCCCAGCTCCGGGAGGGTGGGCAGCTTCTGCCCTGCCTGGTTCTGCCCAGGCCCAGTCTGTCCTGTGGGTTGACACACAGAGGCTCACCCGCATGCACGCCACGCCGTCGGGCTCTCAGTACTGCCCACGTCCCCCTGGTACCGTCCAGCCACACCACCCACACAGAGGTGGGCCTTCTCTCCCCCTCTTGTGCCAGTCTCCTCAGGAAACCCTCCCAGACAGGCCAGAGTAAGGTGCCAGAGCTGTCTAGGCGCCCCCAGTCCAACTGACTCTGAAAGCAGCCATGGCAGACACCAGTACAGCAGGCCGTCAGCCTTCCCCGGCCCAGCCCCGGGGTTGTGAGAGGCCACATCACTCCGTGCTTCCACCGGACCGCGCCTCGAGAGGAACAGACACCCGCTCACCAGCGTCCAGCTGGCCCTGCTAAGGCCGAGCGCTCCTGGCAGGGAGAGTGAGAAGACAGGTCCTGGCAGAACACCCAGTCAGAGCTCGGCAGCAGGGAGGACACGGACGCAGCAGCTGCGCTTGCGGACATCGGTCAACACGCCCAGGGAAAGGTGGCCGGGTGCAGGGTCATCCATAGGAAATGCTAGAACTTGCAGAACAGCCCGAAAGCGGGTCCTGGGAGCCGGGGACAGGTCTGCAGAGGAGGCCCAGGAGGGGACACAGTGCACCACCCGATGGCACACCTCCAACCTGTGACACTTCCACGGCAGAACTGTGCGGACCTGGTGTGCCAGGCCGGCCCCCAGAGATCTAAGACGACCTTGGGAAGCCTGATGTCAGAGCACCTGCTACACCCAGGTGTGGCGTCCCGGGGGCAGGATCCCGGAGGGGCTCACTCCTGACCCCTGAGTGGAAGTGACGTCCCGGTCTTCCCAGGAGCCCACAGTCCAGGGCCGCTTGCTCTAACCTGGCTGCCAACGGGGCCAGGAGACCATCAGCGGTGCCTGCCTGCCCCACCCCAGGCCCGTGGTCCGCGCCCAGCAGGCGGGGGTGGGGCTGGACACGGTCACTCTTGCAGAGGGGCTGGCACACACGCGCCACGCCGTCAGGCTCACAGTACTGCCCACGTCCCCCTGGTACCGTCCAGCCACACCACCCCACGGCCTCCCCGTCCGAGCGAGTGCCCGTGCTCTTCCGTTCCGTGGACCTCCTGGGTCCCCGTGGCACTCACAGGGTGGGACCAGAAGGCGTGTTTCTGAGGCCCGTGTCGCAGGGAAGCACTGTCCTCCGTCCTAAGTTTGCTGTTGGCTGGGAGTGGACACTGCTGTCGGCTCCGAAGTCACCCTACTCTGGTGGGGGGGTGGGGTCCTCTCGTCGTGAAGGGCCATTCCTGTGTCTATGGAGACAGCTCTGCAGCGTCAGCCTTCGTTCTGTTGTGGAGGTCAGTCACATGGGCCAGGCCTGGTGGCCATTTCTGGACACCTGTTCCCTGAGGGCAGAATTCCTTCACGTATGCCCACTCTGGCTGGCTAGCGTGTGCCCTGTGCCCTTGGCGTTGCACCCTTGCACGTCAGTGAGGGTCCCCTCCGGGTGCTGCGCTGTCACCCTGGTCCCCTGTGGCCTCAGCAGGCCTCACTGCCTTTGGCTCCCCTCCTGGTCAGGCCACCTCCCTGCCCTGGGACCGGGACCTTGGAAACCGGTCTCTGGGCCCTTGTGCTGCCCTCTGTCAGGCCCCAGGCCCACCCAGGAGGGCTCGGGCCTTGCAGCTCCTGGCTCGGCCTCTGGCCTCCCTGGGCTCCCGTCCCAGCCTCATCCTCCTTGGGCCCCTGCATGGGTGGCTTGTGGCCATGGGCCTTGGAGACTGGGCTCAGGTGTCCCGTCTGAGGAGGCCCACTTGGGCCACCCAGCAGTGCAGGTGTGGCCCTGTTCCACGTCTGGCCCCTGCCCACCGCCGTCCGCCCCAGCATGGCCTTCCAGTCTGCTGCACTCGGGGGTCCCGTTTCCAGAGCACGTCTGAGACTGGGGGGGTGCAGAGCGGGGCGTCTCCACTCGGTCCTGGAGGCCTTCTGGGGGACAGCGTCCCGGGCGTACACGTGGAGAGGGACCAAGGGTGAGACAGCAGGCAGGACCGGAGGCTGGCCTTGCTTCCCAGCAGTCCCACTCCAGAGGCCCCTTCCGAGGTCGGCCCCCAAGGCCCCACCACCGGGGCTGAGACCCTTGCAAGGGCCACCACCTCCCCACAGGCAGCGCACAGGGCCAGGCTTCCCGCGAGGAGCCCTAGTGACCACAGCCTGCTGAGGGTGGTCACTCCTGTTACCCTGTTACTGCTCATCTCCATGTGGGAATCCGCTCTCCCTCCACTCTTCCAAGTGGGCTCTCCCACACAGGGTGGCCTGGCTGCTGCTTGGCAATCGGTGGTAGCACTGTGCTGTCCACTGCACACGGCTCTGGGTGTCCTCTGCCCCTGACCACAGGTGCTTTAAACTGTAGCCACCCCGGGTTGTAAGTGTGAACCAGGGTGTCCCCCTGCTGCTGTGTCCCCGTGCTCACCCCTCCTGGTATTGTCCGTGCAGGTGGTGTCCAGTGTCCACTGACCAGTGCTTGGTGTGCATCTCCGTGTGGGTGTGCAAGCTGGCCACCTTCGCAGTGGCCTGTGGGGACAGCAGGGCATGATCAACATCACCCGGCTTCCAGGTTCCTGCTCAAGGGCCCAGGTGGACTCAGGACCCCTCTGCTGTTCCAGGGCAGCAGGGCTAGAGCCTGGGCCTCCTGTGTGTCCTCAGGGAGGGCTGAGGGCCTGCAGTCCCCTTCCCGGGTGTTGTCTCCCAGGTGGCTGTGCCAGGTGCGTCCCCAGCCGTGGGAGCTCCCACACCTTCGTGCTGGTGACTCGGGACCCCAGCTTTGTGGCAGCAGCAGCAGGAGAGAGAAGCGACTGCCGGGCAGTCTCCAGGGCCGTTCCTGATTACGGGGGGCATCTTCTCAGGGGGCTGGGGCTGCCTAGGGCCTCGGCTGCCAGACAAGTGCTCCACCAGGGACCAGGCCTGAGCCCTCACAGACAAGTGGCCTCTGTGCAGGCCCCTGTCCAGTAAGCCCTCCCTCGAGCCCCCCTTCTTTCCCACAGCTCCAGGGCAATGGCCAGGAGACGGGGTGTGGGGGTCAGTGGCTGTGAACCCCGGCGTCCAACACAGTCCTGTGCAAGCAGAGGACTGTGCTGCTGCCCAAGGCCCTGTGTCGGGGGTGCAGGCCAGGAGCGAGCACCCCCGTGGTGTGCTCCTGAGGGGCTCTGCGCCCCACCCGCACCCTGGGCAGTGCACACTCCCCCTGGCCAATGACCAGCACAGGCTGGAGGAGAGTGGCGGTGGGACAGACGGGCGGGGCGGGCGGGCAGAGAAGGGCGGAGGGATGCAGAGGGAGGGGAGGGAAGAGGGAGGGAGAGAGGCGGGGCGAGAGGAGACTGGGCCTGACGGGGCAGTGCTGCCGGCTGTTCCTGCCCACTGTGGCCACCATCTGCTGGGCTGCTGCCCAGGGTGAGCGCAGGAGCAGCCCCTAGGGCATTGCCTCTGTGCGCCCCCAGGATGCCGTCCGCACCAGTGCCCGGGCCTCTGGCTCTGCTGGACACCACAGGTGAGCGGGTGGTGGGGGAGTCTCCTGTGAGTCTTGAGGGGTGGGCAGCGAATGTGGGGCCAGAGGGCTGGGTCTGCAGGTCGCACCAGGCCAGTAGAACAAGGCAAAGACGCTGGACCCAGGGGCCTGTGCCACCTGCCTCCTCGGAGTTTGTCTTGGGGCACCTGGCACTGGCCAGGCTGCTCAGCCCTACCCCTCCCTCCCTCTGCCAACCCTCCTTCCTTCCTTCACCTTTCTCTCTCCCTCCCTCTCTCCCTTGCTCTCTGCCACCTGGGAGAGCAGGTCACATGTCAGCCCTTTTTATTTTCTATTTAGAGACAGGGTCTGGCTGTTACCTAGAGCCTTGCTAAGTTGCTGAGGCTGGCCTTGAACTCATGATCCTCCTGCCTCAGCCTCCTGAGCCTGGATGACAGGCGTGGACCACCGCGCCTGGCTTCTCAGGCCTGGGCCCCTCCATCTCCTAGCCCCGCCCTCCGTCCCTCCCTCTCCTCTCTCCCCTGGGCCTTCCCTTCTGTCTCCTCTGACTCTGTCTTCCTGTCTCGCTTCCCCCTACTCTGTTACTGTGAAGAGCACCCACCCGCTGCCCCTCTGTTCCTGGGTCCAGTGTGGCTGGGAAATGCTCCTGTTGAGGAAGCAGCCAGTTTCCTGCTGCTTGACGGTGGCCAGGAATGCAGTGTCAGGAGGCGCTTGGTCGGGGCACGCCCTCCCAGCCACTGCTCCACTTCAATTCACGGAACCTCGGATCATCCTTGGATTTCCGAATCAGGCGGGGGGGCAGCTGTGGAACGGGGCTGGACAGGGAAAACAGGAAACCTGGTGCAGTGGCTCCCAGGGGCTCTGCCAGAGGTGGCCAGGGCTGTCCTGCAGGGTGCTCTTGCAGGACAGAGGACAGGGCATGCTCTGGGAAGAGAAGGCTGTGCTGGAGGCAGGGTGGGGGGGTGCAGTGTCAGGGGCTCCACCCGCTTCAGAAGCCGACCAGCAAGAAGGGCGACCAGCAAGAAGGGCGGCTGCTGAGCCTCCGTGGTGCTTGGTCTTACATCTCTCTCTGTTTTCTCATTTAAAATGTCTTTACTACAATGAGAATGAAAAAGCGCAGGAAGTATGTTCACAGGAGAAACAGTGGAGAAAATATATGCAAATGATAAAACGGCAAGGAACTGGCCTTTCCAAAGTGACAGGTCTCCACCGGTGACCACACCTCGGACAGTGGGCAGCGCAGCCCTCACAGGTGCTCCTGATTCCTTTGTGCAACGTCACGTCATCATTCCTTCGTTTTTGCCTGCACACGGTTCCAACTGCTCTTCAGACCTGGGTCTTTAGTCCCGCTTTCTTATTCTGCGGTCCTTTCAGTTTTACAGGGTGTGAGGGTTCCTTGTGAGTGCCTGGGAACCCGCACTGCCCAGTCTGTCTCAGTGCTCTCCCCTCCCCTCCCTCCCTCCCTCCCCCCCTTCCCTCTTTCCTCCTCCCCCTCCCCTCCCTCCCCCTCTCCCTCCCTCCCTCCCTCCCCCCTCCTCCTCCCCCTCCCTCCCTACCTCCCCCTCACCTTCCCTCCCCTCCCCCTCCTTCCCTCCCTCCTCTCCCCTCCCCTCCCTCCCCCTCTCCCTCCCTCCCCCCTCCTCCTCCCCCTCCCTCCCTACCTCCCCCTCCCCTTCCCTCCCCTCCCCCCTCTTCCCTCCCTCCTCTCCCCTCCCCTCCCTCCCCCTCTCCCTCCCTCCCCCTCCTCCTCCCCCTCCCTCCCTCCCTACCTCCCCCTCCCCTTCCCTCCCCTCCCCCTCCCCCTCCCTCCTCTCCTCTCCTCCCTCTCCCTCCCCTCCCCTCCCTCCCTCCCCCTCCTCCTCCCCCTCCCTCCCTCCCTACCTCCCCCTCCCCTTCCCTCCCCTCCCCCCTCTTCCCTCCCTCCTCTCCCCTCCTCCCCCTCCCTCCTCTCCCCTCCCCTCCCCCTCCCCCTCCCTCCTCTCCCCTCCTCCCTCCCCCTCTCCCTCCCTCCCTCCCTCCCCTCCTCCTCCTCCTCCCCCTCCCTCCCTACCTCCCCCTCCCCTTCCCTCCCCTCCCCCCTCTTCCCTCCCTCCTCTCCCCTCCTCCCTCTCCCTCCCCTCCCCCTCCCTCCCCCTCCCTCCTCTCCCCTCCTCCCTCCCCCTCTCCCTCCCTCCCTCTCCCCCCTCCTCCTCCTCCCCTCCCTCCCTCCCTCCCCTCCCCCCCTCCCCCTCCCTCCCCCTCCCTCCTATCCCCTCCCCTCCCCCTCTCCCTCCCTCCCTCCCTCCCCCCTCCTCCTCCTCCTCCCCTCCCTCCCTCCCTCCCCCTCCCCCTCCCTCCCCCTCCCCCCCCCCCCCCCCCCCTCCTCCCTCCCCCTCCCCCTCCCTCCCTCCCTCCCCCCTCCCCCTCCCTCCCTACCTCCCCCACTGATCTCCGCTATTCACTTGTTGCTCTCTAAATCTGTGCCTCCTGGGTGGGTGTAGGTGCTGAGGTCCAGGCATCCAGGCAGGAAGGTGAGGGCAGTCTCCCTCCTGTGCCCTTCAGCCCCTCCTTCCTACCCTGCTGCTCTCTCCTGTTTTCCTGGGTGCCACTCCCACCCAAGCACACCCTCCCTTTTCTTTGGTCCCTTATTTTGCTCTGCACGTATCAGACATCTGCCCTTGCTTCTCTCGGCATGACGCCCTCCCGTTCCCTCCGTCTTCCAGCGGGTGCCAGGGCCTCTCTCTGTGCCTGAGTAAACCCCTGTGGTACACATACCACGTTCTCCTCTCTTCTTCCGTGGACGGGCACCTGGGCTGGTTCCATAGCTTGGCGCCTGTGGATTGTGTGCTGTAGATGTCGATGTGGCTTGTCCCTGTGGCACGCTGCCTTAGGTCTTACCGTACCCACCAAGAGTGGACAGCGGGGTCACGCGGTGGTTCCTTTACTAGGTTTTTGAACCTCAAAACGAAGGTGAAGAGCGGATGAAGCAGGCTCCGGCCCCCGGGCCAGGGAGGACCGGTGGTAGGGGAGAAGCAGTCTTGATGTCATGTTTTGGGGAAGCTTCTTTTTAAAATCCGGGCCGGTTGGTGTGTTTCAGAGACCTGAGGATCTGCTTCCTTCTGCAGGCTCCACGCACACTCCCGATCTCTGGGCCACACCGCATCTCCCAGGGCAGCCAGGAGGCCCAGGGCAGTGCTCTGGGCTGTGGCAGCCTCTGGGCACCATGTGGAAGTGAGGGCCTTGGTAAGGGTGCCCCGGCCCACTCCCACCTGCAGGAGGCTGTGCTGTTTGCCACCGTGGCCAGAGGTGGCCAGGCAGGCCTCCCTCCGTCCCCACAGCCTGAGCTCCACAGACCAGGCTTCACTAAGCCCATCTCAGCGCCCAGGCTGCTGGGGAAGTCGGGGACAGTGACAGTTGGAATCTGCCCCCTGCTCAAGGCCTGGCTGTGGCCACCCCACTGCCCCTGGCCATTTGGGGCCTTCCCTGGAGGCCTCCAGCTGCCTCTTCACAAAGGCACCTTTCCCAGATCCTCCTTCCCTGGCCGCTCAGTTTCCCTGGAGCAGAAACACTTCCCCAGGCCCCGGCGCTGCTGCCCACGTGCAGGCAGCCTTGGCACCCCGGGGCCCAGGCAGCCAGGGCTGCAGTGCTCATGGCCACGGGCGGCCTGCAAATGGGTGTGCTCAGTCTGCAGAGGGAGCGAGGAGGGAGTGACCAGGGAGCACGGCAGTGTGCCTGCAGGTGACATCAGGAAGGCCGGAATGGTACTGCAGTGGTGCCAGGGTGTCGCGAGGGGGCGAAACTGTGGCGCATGCAGTCGAGGGGAGAAATAAAGAATGTCCTCGCGCTACTGCCCCTGTCAATGCTTTATTCACTCAGATTACTCAATACAGTTTCACTTTATAGGTTCTTAATAAGAAAACGACGATCCTTAATGCTAGGCACTGCCATGGACATGCTCAGTTCACAGCAAAAAGTTCTAGATTGATTCTAAGCACTGCAAACACACTTGATCATGACAGGCTCAGGGCAGACATTCCCTCTGCGTGCCAAGTTCAAAAGTCTTCAGCCTCAGGCTCTAAGTCCAGCAGATGCTCACCTACTCAGACCCCGGTGACCAGGTCCCGAACCAGGGCAGGATTTTCCGGGCGTGGAGTGGACGACCGACCGGTTGAGGAGAGGGTCATAGGGAGAAGTTGCGGCTCTCACCAGGGTCCAGACCAGGCGGTAGAGTCTGAGAGCAGTGAGGATGGCACAGAGGCTCAGGAACGATGACAGTGGTGGGACGTCAGGGCCTCCTCATCAGGCCTCCAGCTCGAGTGCCCCCTTGTTTCGGGTGGCTGAATCCCTGTTCTTCAGCTCTATTATTTATTCTAAATTCGGGGGCTTTTGACCCCCCTTTCAATCCTTATCAGCTACCACTGGATTTCTCAGTGACGTCATTTACCCTGGGGTCAGAAAGTCTGGTCTGGTGGTCTCCCCCGATCTTCTTGCCTTTCCCTCTTATCAGGGAGGACAGCCTGCCAGGGGCTTCCCTCTCCTTACCAGGGTCAGGGGAAGTGACTTGTCTGAGGCCGTCCTGGAGGGCTCTGTGGCGTGCCTGGTGAGACTGCAGGCGAAACTGGAGTTTTAAAATGGAGCTGCCTAGGCTCAGGCCTAGGGCCAGCCTCACACAGGGCAGTGCCCGGGAGGGGCATCCTTCAGGTGCAGACCTTCCAGAGCGCCAGGCATCCACCCACACGGCTTCAGGGCCATCAGGGCTGGTGGTCTGTGGCCTTCAGGGCTGGTGGTCAGTGACTGGTGGTGCTTCTGGTGTGAGGCTGCCCTCCCGCCTGTGCATGTAGGGTACAGAGCGCCTTGGAGAGAGCCCTAGACTGCTCTCCTCCCTTCCGTACCAGTGACCTGGACCAGACAGTGGTGGGTCAGTGTGGCCCCCTCTCTGCACCTCGGCCTCCTCACTGTGAGCTGCGGCAGGGACCCCTGCGTTGGGAGCCTGTGCTGCATGAAGAGTGGATGGAGCAGCTCCAGCCCCCAGGCCAGGGAGGATGGGTGGTTGGGGGAGAAGCAGGCATGTGCCTGTCTTGCTTTCCTGAGTTGTGCAGCTGTTAGGATTTGATTCGGCTACAAGTATCTGGCACCCACACAGAGGTTTACAGTCCAGGGATTTCCACCTGGTGGAAGTCTGGAGGCAGCCACTCTAGGCTGTCCTGCCCTGAGTGGCTTCCATCCTCAAGTCCCTCATGGTCCAACATGGCTGCAGGGCTCTGCCCTCATATTTGTATCCCAGGAAGCAGTCCCAGTGGAGGGAGAGTCTGAGGAACAGCCCTCAGGATCCTCCTGGAGGTACCCTGAATCCCCTGGCTGAGCTGCTGCCCGTGCAGAAGTGTCTCTGCCTGTGCTGCCTGTCAGGCCAGCAGCCAACAGGGCAGGCTGGAGCCAGGCAGCCTCAGCCACTTTCATTGCCGGCCTTGTGGGCAACCTTTCTCTCGGTGACCCTGAGCTTCTCACCCGAGGGGCAGCCCAGATGCTCCCAGCCTCAGGCGCCATGTGACAGTGGCCCAGAGGGCCTGTGGGCAGGTGTGTGGTCCCGAGTGCAGCTCCTGATCGATCCGGCCCAGGCCCAGGGCCAAGCTTCCCGTAGGTGAGGCACTGAGCTAGCTGCCCACGGGGCAGGAGGCTCTTCCTGCATGGCCAGTGCTCAGGCAGCCTGGCGCGCAGTAGGTGCTCAGTGAAGGGCTGGGTGTGGTTGCTGCTCTGTGGGCCACAGGACAAACGTCCTCAGGGCGGCAGGCAAGGAGCCCAGGACACCAACCCCACTGTTGCTGGAGCCAGCCACACTGGGCCCACTGTGTGCCACGCAGCCAGGGCAGGGAGCGGTCCTGCCTGGACAGCATCCGTGGGCACACTGTGGCCTGTCCAGGCAGCAGGAGCCCAGAGGACCTCACACCAGGGCCCGAGGAGGGAGGGCGGGTGGGAATCAGGTTCCCATGATACCGCCGTCCCCGTGGGTCCTGCTCCCCAGTGTGGAAGGAGAACACTAGAGGCCCCTGAGGCTGCCCATGAAGCAGGGCTTACTTGAGAGGGGTCTAGGTGACTCTCCTGGGAGGGGAGGGGCCACAGCTGGTGTCCTGGTGTCCCCAGGAGCGAGGTGTCCTGCCTGCTCACATGTCCCGGGCTTCCTTTGCTCTGCTGCCCTCTCCCCTCCTCTCTCTCCCTCCTGTTACGTGACCAGGCCAGGAGTGCCCAGGGATGCTCGGTGGGAGGCCCAAAGGTGGGAACCAGGTGGGCTGAGGGGAAGGGCAGGGTGGAGCAGCCCTGGACACCTTAACTAAAGGCCTTATAGCTCCCTGTAGGGAGGGGCAGCTCCTGGGACAGGTGACCTCGGCCACAGGTTGGAGCTGGGGCAGGTTCTGGATCAGGGTGGAGGAAGGGCTCTGAGGGAGTTCACATTCAGTCCCTCAGGGGACAGTCTCCAACTTCCAGACGCACTCAGAACTGGCCTCCCTGGCCCGACTCACTCGATTTACCCATCTGTCCTGATGCCTGTCTAATTCTGGCTTCACCAGGACAGGAACTCACTGCGGTACAGCAGGGGTAGAGAGGGGGCAGTGCCAAGGGTCTGGGCTCGGGAGGCCTGGGGACAGTCAGGGCCTGGCCTGTTGTTGGCGATTCCCTGTGGGGGCCAAGGTGCTCCCTGCTCCCGCTGGGAGAAAGGCGAAGGAGGTGAGGGTGGGCATGTCTGGGAGGTGGTCCAGGGCTGGAGCCTGGGTGGAGGGCCCTGAGGAGGGTGCCCCAGGCCCAGGTCCCTGCCTGGGTGGTGGAATTGAGGTGTGCCTGCCGCTTGCCCTCACCAGCCTCTCTGGTCCTCTGCACAGAAGGGTTTGCCAGAAGGAAGAGGACCTCCCTGTGGTTTGTGGGGTCTCTGCTCCTGGTGTCTGCCCTCATACTGACCATCGGTCTTGCTGCCACCACCAGGACGGAGAACGTGACCGTGGGAGGCTACTACCCAGGCATCATCGTGAGTCCTGGGTCCGTGGGGAGGCAGAGGGCAGGTCTTGGTGTGTCCATGGGGGGCGACCGTCCACACCAGCTCCACAGACAGCTGGAGAGCCTACTGGTACTCTTGCTGGGCGGGATGACCCCCAGTGACCTCCATGCCCTACTCTGAGACAAAGACCAGTCATGGTTGCTGGTCAGAAGACCTTAAGACAGAGTGCTGTCCTGCACCATCCAGGTGGCCTGGGGGTGACCGCAGGGTCCTCAGGAGAGGAGGGCAGGTGGCGAATGTGGAGGAGAGCCATAGCCCAGGAGTTGGGAAAGACAGGGGCCTCCCTGGAACCAGGAGGGACCAGCTCTGCACCCCAGGTTTCATCCCACACGACTGGTACCCACCGGCTCCCCTGGGAAGATGGGCAAGTGCTTTGAAAGCCTCCTGCCAAGAGGCCAGCACACGTCCTGGGCATGAACCAACTCTGTACTGACCAGAAGGATGTTAGCTTCAGTGCAGGCAGGCCCTCTGCTCTGAGGGGCAAGGAGCTGGCTCCCACTGAGCCGCACGTGAGGCCTGCCCCAGGTACGCGGACGCAAGTCAATGCCGTTAACACACCAGCTCCTGAAGGCTCCCCAGGGACAGGTCCCTCTGAGCAGAGACCACAAGGCTCCTGTGGTCAGTCCCGGAGCAGGCAGGGGCGGAAGGCTGTGGAACTGCAAAGCGGGGGAGCCACCCCACGATTAGATGCTGCCGCCTCCTTCCAGCCTCAGGTGCCATGGAGACCAAGGTCTGCAGGGTCAGTGTGCATTTATCCAGTGGCCACAGAAGTGCCAGGTTAGACAGAGGCTGTCCACCCACAGCTGTCAAAGGGGTCCAGAAGAGCCTGCCCCTCTCTCCACATGGTCTGACACTCCCACCTGTGAGCTGTGAGCAACCTGGAGGCTCTGGAGGGTGGAGCACCCCCTGCTCCGCCCAGCTGGGCCCAGGGCCTGGCTGCCCTCTGCCCCGGGTGCAGTGCCAGGGCTCTGGGTGGCACAGCCTGCATGTTGAATGAGGCTGACCTGAGCTTCTCTCTTGCTTTTTCTTGGCTCTCAGCTGGGCTTTGGCTCTTTCCTGGGAATCCTTGGCATCAACCTGGTGGAGAATAGAAGACAGATGGTACGGCATGCCCACTCTTCCTGGAGACTGGAGCAGCTCCGGCCCCGGGGAGGGTCACAGCCAGCTGGGTTCTGATGAGAGGTCCGCCTGCACAGCAGCCCTGGGCCCCGTGCCTTAGTCCGAGTGAGGCAGAGCCGCACACTGGCGGGGGGCTGCACTGTCCTCCAAGGCCAACTTCTTTGCTTCCATTTTTAAAAAGCCTCTTTATGAGAAATAACCCATAAATGCACCCACTACACCTCCAGGGTCCCTACTGCCCTCTGAGACATAGGCGCATCCCCCCCGTCATCACTGGAGCATCTTCATGCCAACAAGAACCTGAAGCCTTCAGGTTCTGCCCACACCATCTGGCCCTAGCACCCGCTGACCACCTGGGGCCACCTACCCTGGGTTTTCACGTCAAAGATGACGGCGTTTGGTGTCTGGCTTCTTAAATCCAGCATAATGTTCTCAAGGCCCACAGCTGTGGTTTCGAGCCCCGCCCCCTACCCCTGTGGTGTCAAGGTCCCCCGTGCTGTTGTATGAAATCCCCATGCTGTGGTGTCAAGGCCCCCCATGCTGTGGTGTTGAGGCGCCCCATGCTGTGGTGTCAAGGCCCCCCATGCTGTGGTGTCAAGGCCCCCCCGTGCTGTGGTGTTGAGGCCCCCGTGCTGTGGTGTCAAGGCCCCCCCATGCTGTGGTGTCAAGGCCCCCCGTGCTGTGGTGTCAAGGCCCCCCATGCTGTGGTGTTGAGGCCCCCCATGCTGTGGTGTCGAGGCCCCCCATGCTGTGGTGTCAAGGCCCCCCATGCTGTGGTGTCGAGGCCCCCCTGCTGTAGTAGGGTTAGAATTTCCTTTCCCTTTAAGGATGAGTACTGTCCCCTGTGTGGATGTCCCAGTGGTTGTGTCCCCTGGCCAGGTGAGGGACTTCACGATTGCCTAAGTGCAAATCTCTGTGCTTTCACTCTGGGTGTCCACCACGGCCAGGACGGCCAGGTCCTGTAGTGAATCGTACTCAGTGGCTTGGGCACGGCCAGACGGTTTTCCAGGGGCCGCCCCGTTTGGCACTCCTCAGGCGGGTGAGGGCTCCAGCCTGCCCGCTGTCCTCCCCAGGGCCGCCTTGCCCTCCTCCCTGTCCTGGCTGAGGGAGGGTGGGAAGCCTCTGGCTTGGTGTCCCCGATGCTCCAACACCAACTCTGCTCCCGGGCTGGCTTCTGGAGAGACGTCCTGCGGGCCGCCTGCCCTTGGTGTGGGTTGCTTTCTTTTCCTCTGGAGTGGCCAGATTCAGGCCCTGACCAGGTGTGAGAGTGGTGGCCTCGTGTTCCACCCAGCAGCTACCTTCCAGGTCTTGATGGTGTCCTTCTTTAACTTTGGCAAAGTCTAATTCATCTATTTTTTCTTTTCTTGTTCACGCTTTTGGTACCATACCCAAGAGGCACTGTGAAGTCCAGGCCTGCGGTTTCTTAGAGGATGTCCTAGTCTCCAGGCCCCGCTGAGGCCCTGACCCACACGGAGTGGGGATTTGGACGTGGCGCGAGGAGGGATGGACGCCCACTCTTTTGTGTTCTTGCGGTTGTTCGCGCTCCACTCGTGGAGAGGCTCTTCTTTCTCTCTTGTCAAGAGCAGCAGGTCATGAATGTGAGGGTCAGCTCTGGGCTCTCAGCCCCCCGTGCACACGTACTCAGTCCTCGGGCAGCGCCAGGCTGGAGGACGAGCTTGGTGGTGAGTGCGAGGCGCAGAGGCTGCGCCCTCTGGCTCGTCTTCCTGGTCGGGATCCTGTTGGTGAAGCTGCTCCCTTATGATTCCAATGGGCACAGAATCAACTGGCTGGCCTCTGCAGGGAGCCCACCGGGGCTCCTAGGGACAGTGCTGGACCTGGAGGTGGACGTGAGGACTGTCCCCTGGTAGCAATGTGGGAACACCAGACATTTCCCCTTTGTTTAGGCTTTTAGTTTCTTTCAAAATCTTTCTGTTGTTTTTGGAGTGCAAGTTAAATTTGGCCAGATCTCTCCCCAGTGGGCTGAGTCTCTTCAAGTCCACGTGAAGGATGTCGCCTTCTTCGTTTAATGCTTGGATCCTCCTCGCCTCTGGGTCTCGTGGGTTCGTCCTGTACCCTGTTGAACTCTGTTGCTTCCAAGGGCTTTCCACTGATCCCTAGGGATTCCTGTCCACAAGATCATCACCTGCAGAGAGGAGAGTTTCTTCCTGCTCAGTCTGGCTTTGCCAAAAAAAAAATGTGGAACTCACAGGGGTAAGGTGGACCTGAACGTGGCCACAGCTGCCAGGGCCCAGGTCTCCTGCAGACAGGTCCTCGGCCCAGATCCCCTGACAGGGTCTCACCTCTTGGAGGTGTCCTGGGCTAACTGGGCATGTTGAGCACATGTGCTGACTGCTAATCCCCTGTCCACCCTGCGGCATGGCACTGTTCAGGACCTCAGCTGTGCGCTGTGTGTGCAGATGAGCTGCTGCACGGGAGGAGGCCCAGAGCTGGGCCCACGAGGCCTCAAGGGCGGCCACGGTGCTCTTCCTTAGTAGCAGGTCAGGCGGCCGTCTCCGACATAGATCAGGAGGACTGTAGTGTTTCTAAGTGTCCGGATACAGAGGAACACGGCTTTCTTGGTGGCTTTATATTTTAGAATTCTACCGTAAAAATCATAAGCAAATGTGAAAGTAGACAAGAACAGAGTGAGCCTGGGCCCCTGTAGGCGAGACATGCTGTCAGCTCAGGGCCAGTCCTGCTGCGTCTCCCTCCGCTTCCTTCTTTCATCTGGAGGAACAAACCCCAGACCTGCACTGTTTCCTCTCCAAGGGCCTCCCTTTTGCTCTGCACGGTGGAATCTGGTCCTCAGACGTGGCTCCACCGTTATCTGAGCTGGCTACAGTGTCAGTCTCCAGAGACAGCCAGAGAACACCCCAGGGGTTGGGCCTGCTCTTTCTCCACTGATGGGCAGTTGCTCCTGCTGGCCCCAGGCAGCCACAGGCCATCAGTTTCACTGCCAGCTCTAGAGTCTGCCTGGTTCCTCACAGCCAGGGAGGCAAAGAGAGTGTGCTGGCTGCCAACCCCCGTCCCCATGCACGCACACACGCGTGTTCACACATGTGCATGTATACACTCTCACACATGCACACGACACACATGCATGCACACTTCCACATATGTGCATGCACATGCTTCCCCACGTGTGTGTACACACTCACACATGTGCATGTATGCATGCATGTGTGTGCATAATCACATAGGTGTGCACACACATGCTTTCACATGTGTGTATAGCACACTCATGTGCATGTGCACACAGGCTCACACACATGTGCACACAGGCTCACACACATGTGCACAAAATGCTCTCACATGTGTGTTCATGCACATGTGTGCACAATGCAGATACTCACACACGTGTGCACAAGCTTGCACACATGTGCATGTATGTACACAGGCAAGTGCGCAGAGAGGTTGGGGTGGCATCACACGTGCCTTGCTCCAGAGCACTCTGCGCCTCAAGCCCTCCTTAGCCTCGGGCAGCCAAAAGGGTTAAAGGGCAGAGCTGTGGGTGCAGGATGGTGACCCCTGGGAGCACAGGGAGGGGTGGGGCCACTGAGAAGGGCAGTGTGGCCAGCCTGGAGGGGTCAGGAGGGAGGTGGATGGTATGTGTCTGTGAAGCCAGTCCTGGAGGAGAGGCATCTGTGTCCCTTCTGGCGGGACTCCTGGCCCCTCTGGCCAGGGGGGTTTGGGCAGGGGGCAGTGCGATGGAGAAGGGGTCTCACATCAGTAGGTGTCCCCGTCCTGTGAGGATCTGGGGTGGTAGACCGTCTGGGTGGCTGCTGGGGACTGAGTCCCCAGACCTGGCTGCTGCGGGTGGGTTTCACAGATGTCCCTGCCAGGGCCTCCTGGACGCCCGGGCAGCAGCTGCAGAGCCCACTTCCTGAAGTCCTTCCAGTGACACTTGCTAATGGATCTGTAGTCTGGGAGGCCGCGAGGAGGAGCGTGGCCTCTCCAGTTAGGAGGAGGACTGACTGCCCAACGCTGCTGTGGCCTGTTTGTCTGGGGACAGGGCACCCTGGACTCAGGACGGGGGCATGGGACGGCAGGCAGGCGTGATGAGCCCACAGAGCCAGGAGGGACTGGCGTTTGGTTTCTGGGTCTGTTGGACAGCAAACTCGAGGGCCCTGGGGCTGAGGGCACCTTCCCCACTGAGCCATCCGGAGGCAGCCATCTGTCCCCACTGGCTTCCAGAGCCTCCTGGGGCCGCCTGGGGCCGGCTGGGCCACGAAGGTGAGGGTGCCTCTCTGGGAACTGGCTGGTTGTGCCGTGTGCCCGCTGAGCAGCTGTGAAGTAGCGCTCCCTCCGCAGCTGAGCCTCAGGGCCGGGGGAGGCGGGCTCGAGGTTCACCCATCTTCAGGTCTTTCTCTGAGCCTCTGGGGGAGTCGGCCCAGCAGAACCCGGGGGGGGGGGGCTCCCGTGGGCAGTGGTTTCACCGACTGGGGGAACTTGCGTCTGGACAAAAGCTTTTTCCGCCGGAGTGACAGAGAGGGACCGTGCCAGTCCTGATGAGGCTGCAGGGAGACCAGCATGGGAGCCAGGGGAGGAAGGGCTGGGGACGAGCTGCCCGGAGCAGGGGGGCGCAGAGGAAGAGGGGAGGGCTGAGGGGAGGCTGCCACCTGCAGCCTGGTACCTCTATCCACGGCCACACGGGTGTCACTGGTGTGGAGGGTCGAGCTGCACCTTCAGGGTCCAGCAGTAATAAGTGCTCCCAGTTTAGCTGGGACACTCAGGTGACATGAGAACAGCCCCACTGACCTGGGGGGGCTTCGCATTCTCAGCATTTCTGAGATCTTTGTCTCTTTCCGCTGATGTGACACCTCAGGTCTTTTTGTCCTGGGTGACCCGCAGTGGCTCAGCTGAGCCCTGCCCAAGTGGCACTTCTGATTTGCTGGCCCAGGCCCTGGTCCTGGGTCCAGCTGCACTCAACTCCACTGCGTCCCTCTCTGGGGCCATCCTCAAGCAGCGCAGCCAGAGTGGCTGGTTGATGGAGGTCTTCCCCCGGTCAGAAGCCAGCCCTGCGACGACGCGTCCACAGCCATGTCCCTGGGGCAAGGCCAGAGGGGCCAGGGCTGCCCACCACGCACAGCTGTGAGTTCTGCCACAGCCCGGGCTCTCCAGGGGCGTCCAGAGGCCTTGAGGGAAAGGAAGGTGTGAGGTGGCACAGAAGTGGACATCCCTTCACACATGTGTGCACACGTGCAGCGTGCACACACACGTGTGTAAGCAGCCAGAGGACGGTGGTCGAACAGGCCCTGGGACAATTGCAGCAGGCTGAACACTGACAAGTGAGGGGACCCGGGCACCTTGAGGGAGCCCTGCAGGAGGTGCGGGGGCAGCGGGGCTGCCCGGGCAGCTCAGCACCTCTGCAGATAGCACCGAGGACACGCTTCAGCACAGCCCTGGCAGGCACTGGGGGAGGGGTAACAGCGCCCGTGGGGAGACCTTGTCAGGATGCCCGGCAGGCGGGAGAGAAGGCACCCCCCGGGGCCGGTCCAGCAGGAGGAAGTGCAAGGCAGGTGGCCGCAGGGGAGTAGGAGCTCAGGGAGCCTCTCGCACACGCAGGGCCGCTTGTCAAGATGGGGGCCTGGGACAGACCTGTGGGTGCCAGCTGAAGGTGGCAGGCTGCTGGCTTTCCTCTTCTCAAGGGGACTTTCTAACTCTGACAAAACCCAGAAGCAAGAAAAGATGCACAGTGACCCGGGAAGACAAGCATCGATCTCTGGGGAAAGCATTTTAACCCCAATCTCAAGACACGCGACAAACTAGGAGAGATTGTGATAGGTCAGACTCAGGATGTGGCTGTGTGTGCACGCACACAAGTACACTAATGTACACAGTATAAGTGATTTTACGTGTATGTGTCTGCATCCAAATGTGTGCAATGCATGTGTGTGCACACATGGATTCATAGTATCTGCATGTGTGCACTGTGCACATGTGCATAAAGGTGTGAACCTGAGTGCTCATGTATTTATAGTATCTGCATGTGTGCACTGTATACATGTATATAAAGTTGTGAGCCTGTGTGCACACATGTATTTATAGTACCTGCATGTGTGCCCTGTACACATGTGTATGGAGGTGTGAGCCTGTGTGCACACATATGTTCATAGTACCTGCATGTGTGCCCTGTACACATGTGTATGGAGGTGTGAGCCTGTGTGCACACATGTATTTATAGTACCTGCATGTGTGCCCTGTACACATGTGTATGGAGGTGTGAGCCTGTGTGCACACATATGTTCATAGTATCTGCATGTGTGCCCTGTACACATGTGTATGGAGGTGTGAGCCTGTGTGCACACATATGCCTGTTGCATGCACACATGCCGTGACACAAGGCACACATGTAATGATGTGTGCATACATATTACATGTACACATAGACTCATGTGCCTCTGTATGGGTGTGTTGTGTGTGCACGCTTGCATGCTCTACAGCTTGAGGCACAAGGCCCAGAACCCAACAGGAAGCATAGAGGTCAACAGCTAATTCACAAGAAGTCACAGGAACAGCCCTGAACAAAGGAAAGGACATTCAAACTCACTCAGAATCAGAGAAACCTAAATCATTATTATTATTATTATTATTGGTCCTGGGGATTGAGCTCAGGGACACTGACCACTGTGCCACACCCCAGCCCTATTTTGTATTTTACTTAGACACAGGGTCTCACTAAGTGGCTTAGCTCCTCGCTACATTGCTGAGGCTGGCTTTGAACCTGTGATCCTCCTGCCTCAGCCTCCTGAGCCTCTGGGATTACAGGTGTGCGCCACCGCGCTTGGCAGAGCAACACAAATTACAACTCACTAAAGTGCTATCTCTTGCTGCCACGTGGGCGAAGGTCAGAAAGCACAGCCACCCCAAGGTGGGGGCTGAGGAGCAGGGCCCATGTGTCAGGGTGCAGAGCTGGGTGACCTTGAACCGTGACCAGATCCTTGGACCTTGAAGGACAATAGTGCCAAGAGTGCTTCGTGGCCGAGGAGAGGTGCTCTGCTGTCAGAAGGTGGGAGCTGGCCAAGTGCAGGTGCAGGACAAGGCAGCGGTCACGGCCAGCCGAGGTGAGGCACCTGACGCAGTGCTCCAATGTGGAAGAGCAGGTGTGCGGAGCTGCTCACAGAAGCTGTGTGTCAGCCAGGAGCGCACAGCGGGCCCTGGAGCAGTCCAAAGAGGAGGCTGCAGACTGAGGGAGCGCCCACAGGGGGCATAGTCACAGGTGTGCAGTGGGCTGCTTCTGGCTCCTGGCTCCCGGAGCACAGGACTAGAGTGTGCAAGGTGCACGTGCTACCTGCACAAGGCCTGCGCCAAGCACGGGTGAGGGGGCGTGAAGTGGGAGAAGGCTGCACGGGTGTCCCAGGTCATGGGTGCAGGGTAGGGACTGACCCTATGAAGGGTGGTGACCCTCAGGCATTCTGCTGGGCCTGGCTGGAACAGGGTTGGGGGTGGTGTGAATGGGAGGGTGCAGGTGCAGGTGAAAGGAGGAAGGAGGCCGACTCCAGGAGACCAGGGTGCTGATGGGAGGTCCTTCTGCGGAGCTGACCACTCCTGCTTGTCCTCTGCTTCCAGCTGGTGGCCGCCATTGTGTTCATCAGCTTTGGTGTGGTCGCAGCCTTCTGCTGTGCTGTCGTCGACGGCGTGTTTGCTGCACAGCACATTGTGAGTACAGTCCCCACCAGGATGACAATGGCTCCAAAACCAGGTGCCACAATGACAGTCACAGGAGGGAACAGAATCCGCTCTCCTGGGGGGACATAAATGAACGAAGTGGGCTGTGGTGAGCTATCCTGCAGCGGGACACCATGAGACAGATGGGAAGGGTGCTGCAGGAGAGGAGTGGCCGCAGGGGAACACACTGAGGGGCACAGTGGAGTGGGAGAGGAGTGGCTGCAGGGGACACACTGAGGGGCACAGTGGAGTGGGAGAGGAGTGGCTGCAGGGGACACACTGAGGGGCACAGTGGAGTGGGAGAGGAGTGGCTGCAGGGGACACACTGAGGGGGCACAGTGGAGTGGGGGAGGAGTGGCTGCAGGGGACACACTGAGGGGCACAGTGGAGTGGGAGAGGAGTGGCTGCAGGGGACACACTGAGGGGCACAGTGGAGTGGTAGAGGAGTGGCTGCAGGGGACACACTGAGGGGCAGTGGAGTGGGAGAGGAGTGGCTGCAGGGGACACACTGAGGGGCACAGTGGAGTGGGGGAGGAGTGGCTGCAGGGGACACACTGAGGGGCACAGTGGAGTGGGAGAGGAGTGGCTGCAGGGGACACACTGAGGGGCACAGTGGAGTGGGAGAGGAGTGGCTGCAGGGGACACACTGAGGGGCACAGTGGAGTGGGAGAGGAGTGGCTGCAGGGGACACACTGAGGGGCACAGTGGAGTAGGAGAGGAGTGGCTGCAGGGGACACACTGAGGGGCAGTGGAGTGGGAGAGGAGTGGATGCAGGGGACACACTGAGGGGCACAGTGGAGTAGGAGAGGAGTGGCTGCAGGGGACACACTGAGGGGCACAGTGGAGTGGGAGAGGAGTGGCTGCAGGGGACACACTGAGGGGCACAGTGGAGTGGGAGAGGAGTGGCTGCAGGGGACACACTGAGGGGCACAGTGGAGTGGGAGAGGAGTGGCTGCAGGGGACACACTGAGGGGCACAGTGGAGTGGGAGAGGAGTGGCTGCAGGGGACACACTGAGGGGCACAGTGGAGTGGGAGAGGAGTGGCTGCAGGGGACACACTGAGGGGCACAGTGGAGTGGGAGAGGAGTGGCTGCAGGGGACACACTGAGGGGCACAGTGGAGTGGGAGAGGAGTGGCTGCAGGGGACACACTGAGGGGCACAGTGGAGTGGGAGAGGAGTGGCTGCAGGGGACACACTGAGGGGCACAGTGGAGTGGGAGAGGAGTGGCTGCAGGGGACACACTGAGGGGCACAGTGGAGTGGGAGAGGAGTGGCTGCAGGGGACACACTGAGGGGCACAGTGGAGTGGGAGAGGAGTGGCTGCAGGGGACACACTGAGGGGCACAGTGGAGTGGGAGAGGAGTGGCTGCAGGGGACACACTGAGGGGCACAGTGGAGTGGGAGAGGAGTGGCTGCAGGGGACACACTGAGGGGCACAGTGGAGTGGGAGAGGAGTGGCTGCAGGGGACACACTGAGGGGCACAGTGGAGTGGGAGAGGAGTGGCTGCAGGGGACACACTGAGGGGCACAGTGGAGTGGGAGAGGAGTGGCTGCAGGGGACACACTGAGGGGCACAGTGGAGTGGGAGAGGAGTGGCTGCAGGGGACACACTGAGGGGCACAGTGGAGTGGGGGAGGAGTGGCTGCAGGGGACACACTGAGGGGCACAGTGGAGTGGGAGAGGAGTGGCTGCAGGGGACACACTGAGGGGCACAGTGGAGTGGGAGAGGAGTGGCTGCAGGGGACACACTGAGGGGCACAGTGGAGTGGGAGAGGAGTGGCTGCAGGGGACACACTGAGGGGCACAGTGGAGTGGGAGAGGAGTGGCTGCAGGGGACACACTGAGGGGCACAGTGGAGTGGGAGAGGAGTGGCTGCAGGGGACACACTGAGGGGCACAGTGGAGTGGGAGAGGAGTGGCTGCAGGGGACACACTGAGGGGCACAGTGGAGTGGGAGAGGAGTGGCTGCAGGGGACACACTGAGGGGCACAGTGGAGTGGGAGAGGAGTGGCTGCAGGGGACACACTGAGGGGCACAGTGGAGTGGGAGAGGAGTGGCTGCAGGGGACACACTGAGGGGCACAGTGGAGTGGGAGAGGAGTGGCTGCAGGGGACACACTGAGGGGCACAGTGGAGTGGGAGAGGAGTGGCTGCAGGGGACACACTGAGGGGCACAGTGGAGTGGGAGAGGAGTGGCTGCAGGGGACACACTGAGGGGCACAGTGGAGTGGGAGAGGAGTGGCTGCAGGGGACACACTGAGGGGCACAGTGGAGTGGGAGAGGAGTGGCTGCAGGGGACACACTGAGGGGCACAGTGGAGTGGGAGAGGAGTGGCTGCAGGGGACACACTGAGGGGCACAGTGGAGTGGGAGAGGAGTGGCTGCAGGGGACACACTGAGGGGCACAGTGGAGTGGGAGAGGAGTGGCTGCAGGGGACACACTGAGGGGCACAGTGGAGTGGGAGAGGAGTGGCTGCAGGGGACACACTGAGGGGCACAGTGGAGTGGGAGAGGAGTGGCTGCAGGGGACACACTGAGGGGCACAGTGGAGTGGGAGAGGAGTGGCTGCAGGGGACACACTGAGGGGCACAGTGGAGTGGGAGAGGAGTGGCTGCAGGGGACACACTGAGGGGCACAGTGGAGTGGGAGAGGAGTGGCTGCAGGGGACACACTGAGGGGCACAGTGGAGTGGGAGAGGAGTGGCTGCAGGGGACACACTGAGGGGCACAGTGGAGTGGGAGAGGAGTGGCTGCAGGGGACACACTGAGGGGCACAGTGGAGTGGGAGAGGAGTGGCTGCAGGGGACACACTGAGGGGCACACAGTGGAGTGGGAGAGGAGTGGCTGCAGGGGACACACTGAGGGGCACAGTGGAGTGGGAGAGGAGTGGCTGCAGGGGACACACTGAGGGGCACAGTGGAGTGGGAGAGGAGTGGCTGCAGGGGACACACTGAGGGGCACACAGTGGAGTGGGAGAGGAGTGGCTGCAGGGGACACACTGAGGGGCACAGTGGAGTGGGAGAGGAGTGGCCGCAGGGGAACACACTGAGGGGCACAGTGGAGTGGGAGAGGAGTGGCTGCAGGGGACACACTGAGGGGCACAGTGGAGTGGGGGAGGAGTGGCTGCAGGGGACACACTGAGGGGCACAGTGGAGTGGGAGAGGAGTGGCTGCAGGGGACACACTGAGGGGCACAGTGGAGTGGGAGAGGAGTGGCTGCAGGGGACACACTGAGGGGCACAGTGGAGTGGGAGAGGAGTGGCTGCAGGGGACACACTGAGGGGCACAGTGGAGTGGGAGAGGAGTGGCTGCAGGGGACACACTGAGGGGCACAGTGGAGTGGGAGAGGAGTGGCTGCAGGGGACACACTGAGGGGCACAGTGGAGTGGGAGAGGAGTGGCTGCAGGGGACACACTGAGGGGCACAGTGGAGTGGGAGAGGAGTGGCTGCAGGGGACACACTGAGGGGCACAGTGGAGTGGGAGAGGAGTGGCTGCAGGGGACACACTGAGGGGCACAGTGGAGTGGGAGAGGAGTGGCTGCAGGGGACACACTGAGGGGCACAGTGGAGTGGGAGAGGAGTGGCTGCAGGGGACACACTGAGGGGCACAGTGGAGTGGGAGAGGAGTGGCTGCAGGGGACACACTGAGGGGCACAGTGGAGTGGGAGAGGAGTGGCTGCAGGGGACACACTGAGGGGCACAGTGGAGTGGGAGAGGAGTGGCTGCAGGGGACACACTGAGGGGCACAGTGGAGTGGGAGAGGAGTGGCTGCAGGGGACACACTGAGGGGCACAGTGGAGTGGGAGAGGAGTGGCTGCAGGGGACACACTGAGGGGCACAGTGGAGTGGGAGAGGAGTGGCTGCAGGGGACACACTGAGGGGCACAGTGGAGTGGGAGAGGAGTGGCTGCAGGGGACACACTGAGGGGCACAGTGGAGTGGGAGAGGAGTGGCTGCAGGGGACACACTGAGGGGCACAGTGGAGTGGGAGAGGAGTGGCTGCAGGGGACACACTGAGGGGCACAGTGGAGTGGGAGAGGAGTGGCTGCAGGGGACACACTGAGGGGCACAGTGGAGTGGGAGAGGAGTGGCTGCAGGGGACACACTGAGGGGCACAGTGGAGTGGGAGAGGAGTGGCTGCAGGGGACACACTGAGGGGCACAGTGGAGTGGGAGAGGAGTGGCTGCAGGGGACACACTGAGGGGCACAGTGGAGTGGGAGAGGAGTGGCTGCAGGGGACACACTGAGGGGCACAGTGGAGTGGGAGAGGAGTGGCTGCAGGGGACACACTGAGGGGCACAGTGGAGTGGGAGAGGAGTGGCTGCAGGGGACACACTGAGGGGCACAGTGGAGTGGGAGAGGAGTGGCTGCAGGGGACACACTGAGGGGCACAGTGGAGTGGGAGAGGAGTGGCTGCAGGGGACACACTGAGGGGCACAGTGGAGTGGGAGAGGAGTGGCTGCAGGGGACACACTGAGGGGCACAGTGGAGTGGGAGAGGAGTGGCTGCAGGGGACACACTGAGGGGCACAGTGGAGTGGGAGAGGAGTGGCTGCAGGGGACACACTGAGGGGCACAGTGGAGTGGGAGAGGAGTGGCTGCAGGGGACACACTGAGGGGCACAGTGGAGTGGGAGAGGAGTGGCTGCAGGGGACACACTGAGGGGCACAGTGGAGTGGGAGAGGAGTGGCTGCAGGGGACACACTGAGGGGCACAGTGGAGTGGGAGAGGAGTGGCTGCAGGGGACACACTGAGGGGCACAGTGGAGTGGGAGAGGAGTGGCTGCAGGGGACACACTGAGGGGCACAGTGGAGTGGGAGAGGAGTGGCTGCAGGGGACACACTGAGGGGCACAGTGGAGTGGGAGAGGAGTGGCTGCAGGGGACACACTGAGGGGCACAGTGGAGTGGGAGAGGAGTGGCTGCAGGGGACACACTGAGGGGCACAGTGGAGTGGGAGAGGAGTGGCTGCAGGGGACACACTGAGGGGCACAGTGGAGTGGGAGAGGAGTGGCTGCAGGGGACACACTGAGGGGCACAGTGGAGTGGGAGAGGAGTGGCTGCAGGGGACACACTGAGGGGCACAGTGGAGTGGGAGAGGAGTGGCTGCAGGGGACACACTGAGGGGCACAGTGGAGTGGGAGAGGAGTGGCTGCAGGGGACACACTGAGGGGCACAGTGGAGTGGGAGAGGAGTGGCTGCAGGGGACACACTGAGGGGCACAGTGGAGTGGGAGAGGAGTGGCTGCAGGGGACACACTGAGGGGCACAGTGGAGTGGGAGAGGAGTGGCTGCAGGGGACACACTGAGGGGCACAGTGGAGTGGGAGAGGAGTGGCTGCAGGGGACACACTGAGGGGCACAGTGGAGTGGGAGAGGAGTGGCTGCAGGGGACACACTGAGGGGCACAGTGGAGTGGGAGAGGAGTGGCTGCAGGGGACACACTGAGGGGCACAGTGGAGTGGGAGAGGAGTGGCTGCAGGGGACACACTGAGGGGCACAGTGGAGTGGGAGAGGAGTGGCTGCAGGGGACACACTGAGGGGCACAGTGGAGTGGGAGAGGAGTGGCTGCAGGGGACACACTGAGGGGCACAGTGGAGTGGGAGAGGAGTGGCTGCAGGGGACACACTGAGGGGCACAGTGGAGTGGGAGAGGAGTGGCTGCAGGGGACACACTGAGGGGCACAGTGGAGTGGGAGAGGAGTGGCTGCAGGGGACACACTGAGGGGCACAGTGGAGTGGGAGAGGAGTGGCTGCAGGGGACACACTGAGGGGCACAGTGGAGTGGGAGAGGAGTGGCTGCAGGGGACACACTGAGGGGCACAGTGGAGTGGGAGAGGAGTGGCTGCAGGGGACACACTGAGGGGCACAGTGGAGTGGGAGAGGAGTGGCTGCAGGGGACACACTGAGGGGCACAGTGGAGTGGGAGAGGAGTGGCTGCAGGGGACACACTGAGGGGCACAGTGGAGTGGGAGAGGAGTGGCTGCAGGGGACACACTGAGGGGCACAGTGGAGTGGGAGAGGAGTGGCTGCAGGGGACACACTGAGGGGCACAGTGGAGTGGGAGAGGAGTGGCTGCAGGGGACACACTGAGGGGCACAGTGGAGTGGGAGAGGAGTGGCTGCAGGGGACACACTGAGGGGCACAGTGGAGTGGGAGAGGAGTGGCTGCAGGGGACACACTGAGGGGCACAGTGGAGTGGGAGAGGAGTGGCTGCAGGGGACACACTGAGGGGCACAGTGGAGTAGGAGAGGAGTGGCTGCAGGGGACACACTGAGGGGCACAGTGGAGTGGGAGAGGAGTGGCTGCAGGGGACACACTGAGGGGCACAGTGGAGTGGGAGAGGAGTGGCTGCAGGGGACACACTGAGGGGCACAGTGGAGTGGGAGAGGAGTGGCTGCAGGGGACACACTGAGGGGCACAGTGGAGTGGGAGAGGAGTGGCTGCAGGGGACACACTGAGGGGCACAGTGGAGTGGGAGAGGAGTGGCTGCAGGGGACACACTGAGGGGCACAGTGGAGTGGGAGAGGAGTGGCTGCAGGGGACACACTGAGGGGCACAGTGGAGTGGGAGAGGAGTGGCTGCAGGGGACACACTGAGGGGCACAGTGGAGTGGGAGAGGAGTGGCTGCAGGGGACACACTGAGGGGCACAGTGGAGTGGGAGAGGAGTGGCTGCAGGGGACACACTGAGGGGCACAGTGGAGTGGGAGAGGAGTGGCTGCAGGGGACACACTGAGGGGCACAGTGGAGTGGGAGAGGAGTGGCTGCAGGGGACACACTGAGGGGCACAGTGGAGTGGGAGAGGAGTGGCTGCAGGGGACACACTGAGGGGCACAGTGGAGTGGGAGAGGAGTGGCTGCAGGGGACACACTGAGGGGCACAGTGGAGTGGGAGAGGAGTGGCTGCAGGGGACACACTGAGGGGCACAGTGGAGTGGGAGAGGAGTGGCTGCAGGGGACACACTGAGGGGCACAGTGGAGTGGGAGAGGAGTGGCTGCAGGGGACACACTGAGGGGCACAGTGGAGTGGGAGAGGAGTGGCTGCAGGGGACACACTGAGGGGCACAGTGGAGTGGGAGAGGAGTGGCTGCAGGGGACACACTGAGGGGCACAGTGGAGTGGGAGAGGAGTGGCTGCAGGGGACACACTGAGGGGCACAGTGGAGTGGGAGAGGAGTGGCTGCAGGGGACACACTGAGGGGCACAGTGGAGTGGGAGAGGAGTGGCTGCAGGGGACACACTGAGGGGCACAGTGGAGTGGGAGAGGAGTGGCTGCAGGGGACACACTGAGGGGCACAGTGGAGTGGGAGAGGAGTGGCTGCAGGGGACACACTGAGGGGCACAGTGGAGTGGGAGAGGAGTGGCTGCAGGGGACACACTGAGGGGCACAGTGGAGTGGGAGAGGAGTGGCTGCAGGGGACACACTGAGGGGCACAGTGGAGTGGGAGAGGAGTGGCTGCAGGGGACACACTGAGGGGCACAGTGGAGTGGGAGAGGAGTGGCTGCAGGGGACACACTGAGGGGCACAGTGGAGTGGGAGAGGAGTGGCTGCAGGGGACACACTGAGGGGCACAGTGGAGTGGGAGAGGAGTGGCTGCAGGGGACACACTGAGGGGCACAGTGGAGTGGGAGAGGAGTGGCTGCAGGGGACACACTGAGGGGCACAGTGGAGTGGGAGAGGAGTGGCTGCAGGGGACACACTGAGGGGCACAGTGGAGTGGGAGAGGAGTGGCTGCAGGGGACACACTGAGGGGCACAGTGGAGTGGGAGAGGAGTGGCTGCAGGGGACACACTGAGGGGCACAGTGGAGTGGGAGAGGAGTGGCTGCAGGGGACACACTGAGGGGCACAGTGGAGTGGGAGAGGAGTGGCTGCAGGGGACACACTGAGGGGCACAGTGGAGTGGGGGAGGAGTGGCTGCAGGGGACACACTGAGGGGCACAGTGGAGTGGGAGAGGAGTGGCTGCAGGGGACACACTGAGGGGCACAGTGGAGTGGGAGAGGAGTGGCTGCAGGGGACACACTGAGGGGCACAGTGGAGTGGGAGAGGAGTGGCTGCAGGGGACACACTGAGGGGCACAGTGGAGTGGGAGAGGAGTGGCTGCAGGGGACACACTGAGGGGCACAGTGGAGTGGGAGAGGAGTGGCTGCAGGGGACACACTGAGGGGCACAGTGGAGTGGGAGAGGAGTGGCTGCAGGGGACACACTGAGGGGCACAGTGGAGTGGGAGAGGAGTGGCTGCAGGGGACACACTGAGGGGCACAGTGGAGTGGGAGAGGAGTGGCTGCAGGGGACACACTGAGGGGCACAGTGGAGTGGGAGAGGAGTGGCTGCAGGGGACACACTGAGGGGCACAGTGGAGTGGGAGAGGAGTGGCTGCAGGGGACACACTGAGGGGCACAGTGGAGTGGGAGAGGAGTGGCTGCAGGGGACACACTGAGGGGCACAGTGGAGTGGGAGAGGAGTGGCTGCAGGGGACACACTGAGGGGCACAGTGGAGTGGGAGAGGAGTGGCTGCAGGGGACACACTGAGGGGCACAGTGGAGTGGGAGAGGAGTGGCTGCAGGGGACACACTGAGGGGCACAGTGGAGTGGGAGAGGAGTGGCTGCAGGGGACACACTGAGGGGCACAGTGGAGTGGGAGAGGAGTGGCTGCAGGGGACACACTGAGGGGCACAGTGGAGTGGGAGAGGAGTGGCTGCAGGGGACACACTGAGGGGCACAGTGGAGTGGGAGAGGAGTGGCTGCAGGGGACACACTGAGGGGCACAGTGGAGTGGGAGAGGAGTGGCTGCAGGGGACACACTGAGGGGCACAGTGGAGTGGGAGAGGAGTGGCTGCAGGGGACACACTGAGGGGCACAGTGGAGTGGGAGAGGAGTGGCTGCAGGGGACACACTGAGGGGCACAGTGGAGTGGGAGAGGAGTGGCTGCAGGGGACACACTGAGGGGCACAGTGGAGTGGGAGAGGAGTGGCTGCAGGGGACACACTGAGGGGCACAGTGGAGTGGGAGAGGAGTGGCTGCAGGGGACACACTGAGGGGCACAGTGGAGTGGGAGAGGAGTGGCTGCAGGGGACACACTGAGGGGCACAGTGGAGTGGGAGAGGAGTGGCTGCAGGGGACACACTGAGGGGCACAGTGGAGTGGGAGAGGAGTGGCTGCAGGGGACACACTGAGGGGCACAGTGGAGTGGGAGAGGAGTGGCTGCAGGGGACACACTGAGGGGCACAGTGGAGTGGGAGAGGAGTGGCTGCAGGGGACACACTGAGGGGCACAGTGGAGTGGGAGAGGAGTGGCTGCAGGGGACACACTGAGGGGCACAGTGGAGTGGGAGAGGAGTGGCTGCAGGGGACACACTGAGGGGCACAGTGGAGTGGGAGAGGAGTGGCTGCAGGGGACACACTGAGGGGCACAGTGGAGTGGGAGAGGAGTGGCTGCAGGGGACACACTGAGGGGCACAGTGGAGTGGGAGAGGAGTGGCTGCAGGGGACACACTGAGGGGCACAGTGGAGTGGGAGAGGAGTGGCTGCAGGGGACACACTGAGGGGCACAGTGGAGTGGGAGAGGAGTGGCTGCAGGGGACACACTGAGGGGCACAGTGGAGTGGGAGAGGAGTGGCTGCAGGGGACACACTGAGGGGCACAGTGGAGTAGGAGAGGAGTGGCTGCAGGGGACACACTGAGGGGCACAGTGGAGTGGGAGAGGAGTGGCTGCAGGGGACACACTGAGGGGCACAGTGGAGTGGGAGAGGAGTGGCTGCAGGGGACACACTGAGGGGCACAGTGGAGTGGGAGAGGAGTGGCTGCAGGGGACACACTGAGGGGCACAGTGGAGTGGGAGAGGAGTGGCTGCAGGGGACACACTGAGGGGCACAGTGGAGTGGGAGAGGAGTGGCTGCAGGGGACACACTGAGGGGCACAGTGGAGTGGGAGAGGAGTGGCTGCAGGGGACACACTGAGGGGCACAGTGGAGTGGGAGAGGAGTGGCTGCAGGGGACACACTGAGGGGCACAGTGGAGTGGGAGAGGAGTGGCTGCAGGGGACACACTGAGGGGCACAGTGGAGTGGGAGAGGAGTGGCTGCAGGGGACACACTGAGGGGCACAGTGGAGTGGGAGAGGAGTGGCTGCAGGGGACACACTGAGGGGCACAGTGGAGTGGGAGAGGAGTGGCTGCAGGGGACACACTGAGGGGCACAGTGGAGTGGGAGAGGAGTGGCTGCAGGGGACACACTGAGGGGCACAGTGGAGTGGGAGAGGAGTGGCTGCAGGGGACACACTGAGGGGCACAGTGGAGTGGGAGAGGAGTGGCTGCAGGGGACACACTGAGGGGCACAGTGGAGTGGGAGAGGAGTGGCTGCAGGGGACACACTGAGGGGCACAGTGGAGTGGGAGAGGAGTGGCTGCAGGGGACACACTGAGGGGCACAGTGGAGTGGGAGAGGAGTGGCTGCAGGGGACACACTGAGGGGCACAGTGGAGTGGGAGAGGAGTGGCTGCAGGGGACACACTGAGGGGCACAGTGGAGTGGGAGAGGAGTGGCTGCAGGGGACACACTGAGGGGCACAGTGGAGTGGGAGAGGAGTGGCTGCAGGGGACACACTGAGGGGCACAGTGGAGTGGGAGAGGAGTGGCTGCAGGGGACACACTGAGGGGCACAGTGGAGTGGGAGAGGAGTGGCTGCAGGGGACACACTGAGGGGCACAGTGGAGTGGGAGAGGAGTGGCTGCAGGGGACACACTGAGGGGCACAGTGGAGTGGGAGAGGAGTGGCTGCAGGGGACACACTGAGGGGCACAGTGGAGTGGGAGAGGAGTGGCTGCAGGGGACACACTGAGGGGCACAGTGGAGTGGGAGAGGAGTGGCTGCAGGGGACACACTGAGGGGCACAGTGGAGTGGGAGAGGAGTGGCTGCAGGGGACACACTGAGGGGCACAGTGGAGTGGGAGAGGAGTGGCTGCAGGGGACACACTGAGGGGCACAGTGGAGTGGGAGAGGAGTGGCTGCAGGGGACACACTGAGGGGCACAGTGGAGTGGGAGAGGAGTGGCTGCAGGGGACACACTGAGGGGCACAGTGGAGTGGGAGAGGAGTGGCTGCAGGGGACACACTGAGGGGCACAGTGGAGTGGGAGAGGAGTGGCTGCAGGGGACACACTGAGGGGCACAGTGGAGTGGGAGAGGAGTGGCTGCAGGGGACACACTGAGGGGCACAGTGGAGTGGGAGAGGAGTGGCTGCAGGGGACACACTGAGGGGCACAGTGGAGTGGGAGAGGAGTGGCTGCAGGGGACACACTGAGGGGCACAGTGGAGTGGGAGAGGAGTGGCTGCAGGGGACACACTGAGGGGCACAGTGGAGTGGGAGAGGAGTGGCTGCAGGGGACACACTGAGGGGCACAGTGGAGTGGGAGAGGAGTGGCTGCAGGGGACACACTGAGGGGCACAGTGGAGTGGGAGAGGAGTGGCTGCAGGGGACACACTGAGGGGCACAGTGGAGTGGGAGAGGAGTGGCTGCAGGGGACACACTGAGGGGCACAGTGGAGTGGGAGAGGAGTGGCTGCAGGGGACACACTGAGGGGCACAGTGGAGTGGGAGAGGAGTGGCTGCAGGGGACACACTGAGGGGCACAGTGGAGTGGGAGAGGAGTGGCTGCAGGGGACACACTGAGGGGCACAGTGGAGTGGGAGAGGAGTGGCTGCAGGGGACACACTGAGGGGCACAGTGGAGTGGGAGAGGAGTGGCTGCAGGGGACACACTGAGGGGCACAGTGGAGTGGGAGAGGAGTGGCTGCAGGGGACACACTGAGGGGCACAGTGGAGTGGGAGAGGAGTGGCTGCAGGGGACACACTGAGGGGCACAGTGGAGTAGGAGAGGAGTGGCTGCAGGGGACACACTGAGGGGCACAGTGGAGTGGGAGAGGAGTGGCTGCAGGGGACACACTGAGGGGCACAGTGGAGTGGGAGAGGAGTGGCTGCAGGGGACACACTGAGGGGCACAGTGGAGTGGGAGAGGAGTGGCTGCAGGGGACACACTGAGGGGCACAGTGGAGTGGGAGAGGAGTGGCTGCAGGGGACACACTGAGGGGCACAGTGGAGTGGGAGAGGAGTGGCTGCAGGGGACACACTGAGGGGCACAGTGGAGTGGGAGAGGAGTGGCTGCAGGGGACACACTGAGGGGCACAGTGGAGTGGGAGAGGAGTGGCTGCAGGGGACACACTGAGGGGCACAGTGGAGTGGGAGAGGAGTGGCTGCAGGGGACACACTGAGGGGCACAGTGGAGTGGGAGAGGAGTGGCTGCAGGGGACACACTGAGGGGCACAGTGGAGTGGGAGAGGAGTGGCTGCAGGGGACACACTGAGGGGCACAGTGGAGTGGGAGAGGAGTGGCTGCAGGGGACACACTGAGGGGCACAGTGGAGTGGGAGAGGAGTGGCTGCAGGGGACACACTGAGGGGCACAGTGGAGTGGGAGAGGAGTGGCTGCAGGGGACACACTGAGGGGCACAGTGGAGTGGGAGAGGAGTGGCTGCAGGGGACACACTGAGGGGCACAGTGGAGTGGGAGAGGAGTGGCTGCAGGGGACACACTGAGGGGCACAGTGGAGTGGGAGAGGAGTGGCTGCAGGGGACACACTGAGGGGCACAGTGGAGTAGGAGAGGAGTGGCTGCAGGGGACACACTGAGGGGCACAGTGGAGTGGGAGAGGAGTGGCTGCAGGGGACACACTGAGGGGCACAGTGGAGTGGGAGAGGAGTGGCTGCAGGGGACACACTGAGGGGCACAGTGGAGTGGGAGAGGAGTGGCTGCAGGGGACACACTGAGGGGCACAGTGGAGTGGGAGAGGAGTGGCTGCAGGGGACACACTGAGGGGCACAGTGGAGTGGGAGAGGAGTGGCTGCAGGGGACACACTGAGGGGCACAGTGGAGTGGGAGAGGAGTGGCTGCAGGGGACACACTGAGGGGCACAGTGGAGTGGGAGAGGAGTGGCTGCAGGGGACACACTGAGGGGCACAGTGGAGTGGGAGAGGAGTGGCTGCAGGGGACACACTGAGGGGCACAGTGGAGTGGGAGAGGAGTGGCTGCAGGGGACACACTGAGGGGCACAGTGGAGTGGGAGAGGAGTGGCTGCAGGGGACACACTGAGGGGCACAGTGGAGTGGGAGAGGAGTGGCTGCAGGGGACACACTGAGGGGCACAGTGGAGTGGGAGAGGAGTGGCTGCAGGGGACACACTGAGGGGCACAGTGGAGTGGGAGAGGAGTGGCTGCAGGGGACACACTGAGGGGCACAGTGGAGTGGGAGAGGAGTGGCTGCAGGGGACACACTGAGGGGCACAGTGGAGTGGGAGAGGAGTGGCTGCAGGGGACACACTGAGGGGCACAGTGGAGTGGGAGAGGAGTGGCTGCAGGGGACACACTGAGGGGCACAGTGGAGTGGGAGAGGAGTGGCTGCAGGGGACACACTGAGGGGCACAGTGGAGTGGGAGAGGAGTGGCTGCAGGGGACACACTGAGGGGCACAGTGGAGTGGGAGAGGAGTGGCTGCAGGGGACACACTGAGGGGCACAGTGGAGTGGGAGAGGAGTGGCTGCAGGGGACACACTGAGGGGCACAGTGGAGTGGGAGAGGAGTGGCTGCAGGGGACACACTGAGGGGCACAGTGGAGTGGGAGAGGAGTGGCTGCAGGGGACACACTGAGGGGCACAGTGGAGTGGGAGAGGAGTGGCTGCAGGGGACACACTGAGGGGCACAGTGGAGTGGGAGAGGAGTGGCTGCAGGGGACACACTGAGGGGCACAGTGGAGTGGGAGAGGAGTGGCTGCAGGGGACACACTGAGGGGCACAGTGGAGTGGGAGAGGAGTGGCTGCAGGGGACACACTGAGGGGCACAGTGGAGTGGGAGAGGAGTGGCTGCAGGGGACACACTGAGGGGCACAGTGGAGTGGGAGAGGAGTGGCTGCAGGGGACACACTGAGGGGCACAGTGGAGTGGGAGAGGAGTGGCTGCAGGGGACACACTGAGGGGCACAGTGGAGTAGGAGAGGAGTGGCTGCAGGGGACACACTGAGGGGCACAGTGGAGTGGGAGAGGAGTGGCTGCAGGGGACACACTGAGGGGCACAGTGGAGTGGGAGAGGAGTGGCTGCAGGGGACACACTGAGGGGCACAGTGGAGTGGGAGAGGAGTGGCTGCAGGGGACACACTGAGGGGCACAGTGGAGTGGGAGAGGAGTGGCTGCAGGGGACACACTGAGGGGCACAGTGGAGTGGGAGAGGAGTGGCTGCAGGGGACACACTGAGGGGCACAGTGGAGTGGGAGAGGAGTGGCTGCAGGGGACACACTGAGGGGCACAGTGGAGTGGGAGAGGAGTGGCTGCAGGGGACACACTGAGGGGCACAGTGGAGTGGGAGAGGAGTGGCTGCAGGGGACACACTGAGGGGCACAGTGGAGTGGGAGAGGAGTGGCTGCAGGGGACACACTGAGGGGCACAGTGGAGTAGGAGAGGAGTGGCTGCAGGGGACACACTGAGGGGCACAGTGGAGTGGGAGAGGAGTGGCTGCAGGGGACACACTGAGGGGCACAGTGGAGTGGGAGAGGAGTGGCTGCAGGGGACACACTGAGGGGCACAGTGGAGTGGGAGAGGAGTGGCTGCAGGGGACACACTGAGGGGCACAGTGGAGTGGGAGAGGAGTGGCTGCAGGGGACACACTGAGGGGCACAGTGGAGTGGGAGAGGAGTGGCTGCAGGGGACACACTGAGGGGCAGTGGAGTAGGAGAGGAGTGGCTGCAGGGGACACACAGAGGGGCACAGTGGAGTGGGAGAGGAGTGGCTGCAGGGGACACACTGAGGGGCACAGTGGAGTGGGAGAGGAGTGGCTGCAGGGGACACACTGAGGGGCACAGTGGAGTGGGAGAGGAGTGGCTGCAGGGGACACACTGAGGGGCACAGTGGAGTGGGAGAGGAGTGGCTGCAGGGGACACACTGAGGGGCACAGTGGAGTGGGAGAGGAGTGGCTGCAGGGGACACACTGAGGGGCACAGTGGAGTGGGAGAGGAGTGGCTGCAGGGGACACACTGAGGGGCACAGTGGAGTGGGAGAGGAGTGGCTGCAGGGGACACACTGAGGGGCACAGTGGAGTGGGAGAGGAGTGGCTGCAGGGGACACACTGAGGGGCACAGTGGAGTGGGAGAGGAGTGGCTGCAGGGGACACACTGAGGGGCACAGTGGAGTGGGAGAGGAGTGGCTGCAGGGGACACACTGAGGGGCACAGTGGAGTGGGAGAGGAGTGGCTGCAGGGGACACACTGAGGGGCACAGTGGAGTGGGAGAGGAGTGGCTGCAGGGGACACACTGAGGGGCACAGTGGAGTGGGAGAGGAGTGGCTGCAGGGGACACACTGAGGGGCACAGTGGAGTGGGAGAGGAGTGGCTGCAGGGGACACACTGAGGGGCACAGTGGAGTGGGAGAGGAGTGGCTGCAGGGGACACACTGAGGGGCACAGTGGAGTGGGAGAGGAGTGGCTGCAGGGGACACACTGAGGGGCACAGTGGAGTGGGAGAGGAGTGGCTGCAGGGGACACACTGAGGGGCACAGTGGAGTGGGAGAGGAGTGGCTGCAGGGGACACACTGAGGGGCACAGTGGAGTGGGAGAGGAGTGGCTGCAGGGGACACACTGAGGGGCACAGTGGAGTGGGAGAGGAGTGGCTGCAGGGGACACACTGAGGGGCACAGTGGAGTGGGAGAGGAGTGGCTGCAGGGGACACACTGAGGGGCACAGTGGAGTGGGAGAGGAGTGGCTGCAGGGGACACACTGAGGGGCACAGTGGAGTGGGAGAGGAGTGGCTGCAGGGGACACACTGAGGGGCACAGTGGAGTGGGAGAGGAGTGGCTGCAGGGGACACACTGAGGGGCACAGTGTAGTGGGGGAGGGGTGGCTGCAGGGGACACACTGAGGGGCACACAGTGGAGGGGGAGAGGAGGGGCTGCAGGGGACACACTGAGGGGCACAGTGGAGTGGGAGAGGAGTGGCTGCAGGGGACACACTGAGGGGCACAGTGGAGTGGGAGAGGAGTGGCTGCAGGGGACACACTGAGGGGCACAGTGGAGTGGGAGAGGAGTGGCTGCAGGGGACACACTGAGGGGCACAGTGGAGTGGGAGAGGAGTGGCTGCAGGGGACACACTGAGGGGCACAGTGGAGTGGGAGAGGAGTGGCTGCAGGGGACACACTGAGGGGCACAGTGGAGTGGGAGAGGAGTGGCTGCAGGGGACACACTGAGGGGCACAGTGGAGTGGGAGAGGAGTGGCTGCAGGGGACACACTGAGGGGCACAGTGGAGTGGGAGAGGAGTGGCTGCAGGGGACACACTGAGGGGCACAGTGGAGTGGGAGAGGAGTGGCTGCAGGGGACACACTGAGGGGCACAGTGGAGTGGGAGAGGAGTGGCTGCAGGGGACACACTGAGGGGCACAGTGGAGTGGGAGAGGAGTGGCTGCAGGGGACACACTGAGGGGCACAGTGGAGTGGGAGAGGAGTGGCTGCAGGGGACACACTGAGGGGCACAGTGGAGTGGGAGAGGAGTGGCTGCAGGGGACACACTGAGGGGCACAGTGGAGTGGGAGAGGAGTGGCTGCAGGGGACACACTGAGGGGCACAGTGGAGTGGGAGAGGAGTGGCTGCAGGGGACACACTGAGGGGCACAGTGGAGTGGGAGAGGAGTGGCTGCAGGGGACACACTGAGGGGCACAGTGGAGTGGGAGAGGAGTGGCTGCAGGGGACACACTGAGGGGCACAGTGGAGTGGGAGAGGAGTGGCTGCAGGGGACACACTGAGGGGCACAGTGGAGTGGGAGAGGAGTGGCTGCAGGGGACACACTGAGGGGCACAGTGGAGTGGGAGAGGAGTGGCTGCAGGGGACACACTGAGGGGCACAGTGGAGTGGGAGAGGAGTGGCTGCAGGGGACACACTGAGGGGCACAGTGGAGTGGGAGAGGAGTGGCTGCAGGGGACACACTGAGGGGCACAGTGGAGTGGGAGAGGAGTGGCTGCAGGGGACACACTGAGGGGCACAGTGGAGTGGGAGAGGAGTGGCTGCAGGGGACACACTGAGGGGCACAGTGGAGTGGGAGAGGAGTGGCTGCAGGGGACACACTGAGGGGCACAGTGGAGTGGGAGAGGAGTGGCTGCAGGGGACACACTGAGGGGCACAGTGGAGTGGGAGAGGAGTGGCTGCAGGGGACACACTGAGGGGGACACAGTGGAGTGGGAGAGGAGTGGCTGCAGGGGACACACTGAGGGGCACAGGGGAGGGGGAGAGGAGTGGCTGCAGGGGACACACTGAGGGGCACAGTGGAGCGGGAGAGGAGTGGCTGCAGGGGACACACTGAGGGGCACAGTGGAGTGGGAGAGGAGTGGCTGCAGGGGACACACTGAGGGGCACAGTGGAGTGGGAGAGGAGTGGCTGCAGGGGACACACTGAGGGGCACAGTGGAGTGGGAGAGGAGTGGCTGCAGGGGACACACTGAGGGGCACAGTGGAGTGGGAGAGGAGTGGCTGCAGGGGACACACTGAGGGGCACACAGTGGAGTGGGAGAGGAGTGGCTGCAGGGGACACACTGAGGGGCACAGTGGAGTGGGAGAGGAGTGGCTGCAGGGGACACACTGAGGGGCACAGTGGAGTGGGAGAGGAGTGGCTGCAGGGGACACACTGAGGGGGACACAGTGGAGTGGGAGAGGAGTGGCTGCAGGGGACACACTGAGGGGCAGTGGAGTGGGAGAGGAGTGGCTGCAGGGGACACACTGAGGGGCACAGTGGAGTGGGAGAGGAGTGGCTGCAGGGGACACACTGAGGGGCACAGGGGAGGGGGAGAGGAGTGGCTGCAGGGGACACACTGAGGGGCACAGTGGAGTGGGAGAGGAGTGGCTGCAGGGGACACACTGAGGGGCACAGTGGAGTGGGAGAGGAGTGGCTGCAGGGGACACACTGAGGGGCACAGTGGAGTGGGAGAGGAGTGGCTGCAGGGGACACACTGAGGGGCACAGTGGAGTGGGAGAGGAGTGGCTGCAGGGGACACACTGAGGGGCACAGTGGAGTGGGAGAGGAGTGGCTGCAGGGGACACACTGAGGGGCACAGTGGAGTGGGAGAGGAGTGGCTGCAGGGGACACACTGAGGGGCACAGTGGAGTGGGAGAGGAGTGGCTGCAGGGGACACACTGAGGGGCACAGTGGAGTGGGAGAGGAGTGGCTGCAGGGGACACACTGAGGGGCACAGTGGAGTGGGAGAGGAGTGGCCGCAGGGGGACACACTGAGGGGGGCACAGTGGAGTGGGAGAGGAGTGGCTGCAGGGGACACACTGAGGGGCACAGTGGAGTGGGAGAGGAGTGGCTGCAGGGGACACACTGAGGGGCACAGTGGAGTGGGAGAGGAGTGGCTGCAGGGGACACACTGAGGGGCACAGTGGAGTGGGAGAGGAGTGGCTGCAGGGGACACACTGAGGGGCACAGTGGAGTGGGAGAGGAGTGGCTGCAGGGGACACACTGAGGGGCACAGTGGAGTGGGAGAGGAGTGGCTGCAGGGGACACACTGAGGGGCACAGTGGAGTGGGAGAGGAGTGGCTGCAGGGGACACACTGAGGGGCACAGTGGAGTGGGAGAGGAGTGGCTGCAGGGGACACACTGAGGGGCACAGTGGAGTAGGAGAGGAGTGGCTGCAGGGGACACACTGAGGGGCACAGTGGAGTGGGAGAGGAGTGGCTGCAGGGGACACACTGAGGGGCACAGTGGAGTGGGAGAGGAGTGGCTGCAGGGGACACACTGAGGGGCACAGTGGAGTGGGAGAGGAGTGGCTGCAGGGGACACACTGAGGGGCACAGTGGAGTGGAGAGGAGTGGCTGCAGGGGACACACTGAGGGGCACAGTGGAGTGGGAGAGGAGTGGCTGCAGGGGACACACTGAGGGGCACAGTGGAGTGGGAGAGGAGTGGCTGCAGGGGACACACTGAGGGGCACAGTGGAGTGGGAGAGGAGTGGCCGCAGGGGACACACTGAGGGGGCACAGTGGAGTGGGAGAGGAGTGGCTGCAGGGGACACACTGAGGGGCACAGTGGAGTGGGAGAGGAGTGGCCACAAGGGGACACACTGAGGGGCACAGTGGAGTGGGAGAGGAGTGGCTGCAGGGGACACACTGAGGGGCACAGTGGAGTGGGAGAGGAGTGGCTGCAGGGGACACACTGAGGGGCACAGTGGAGTGGGAGAGGAGTGGCTGCAGGGGACACACTGAGGGGCACAGTGGAGTGGGAGAGGAGTGGCTGCAGGGGACACACTGAGGGGCACAGTGGAGTGGGAGAAGAGTGGCTGCAGGGGACACACTGAGGGGCACAGTGGAGTAGGAGAGGAGTGGCTGCAGGGGACACACTGAGGGGCACAGTGGAGTGGGAGAGGAGTGGCTGCAGGGGACACACTGAGGGGCACAGTGGAGTGGGAGAGGAGTGGCTGCAGGGGACACACTGAGGGGCACAGTGGAGTGGGAGAGGAGTGGCTGCAGGGGACACACTGAGGGGCACAGTGGAGTAGGAGAGGAGTGGCTGCAGGGGACACACTGAGGGGCACAGTGGAGTGGGAGAGGAGTGGCTGCAGGGGACACACTGAGGGGCGTACATGGAGCTGAGGGGTGTGATCGTCACGTATGACACATTGATTTGCACATGATGGAGTGGGATGGACTGCTGGCCTCTTATATTCCCCCATGACCTTGCTGATGGTGGCCAGGCTGGACAGGAGACCATCTGACTCAGTCCACCCTGGTGCGGCCCCTGGCAGTGCAGGTCTCCCCATTACTGAAAGAAGGTCTTCCCAGAGAGTGATGTACCATGATGCTTCTGAGACACCATTGTCACCCAGAGTCACTTTCCACTGGGACATGTGCCACGGGGTGAGAACCCACTGACCGCTGTCCCTGAACACTGTCTGGTGTGGGAAGCCATTCTCGCACGTAATTGGGCACCTCCTGGATTGGGTGTGAGGCGTTCTGGCCCAACTGTGTCGGAGCTATCCCCCCCTCTCCAGGTGTGAGAGCCTGTCCGTGTGGGGGTGTGACTGACCACTGACCCTGAGACCAATCACTGACCCTGACCTTGGAATGCTGCCCACCTCGACCTTCACTGGATGGAATTTTCCCCTGAATTTCTAGTTCCCCAATAAAAGCCCACTCCCTGGCGTGCTCTCTCTCTCTCCTGCTCGTCCTGAGTAGGCCTTGCTGCCCCACCGGGTGGTTCGAGGGGAGAGCCAGAGAGGGGAGAGCCGTCTCGGACCTGGTCATAGGAAAAGGTAACTGAGTCTGTGTGTTTTACTTTGATCTCACTAGTTAACTTCTATGCCACGAACCTCTTTGATGAAACCAGTGTGCTGGTCGCCTGGTGGAGTCTGGGAGCTCTGACACTGCCGGTCCGAACCTCCCATGTCACACCTCCTGGCCACCTTTACCTCTGCACACCTGGTGTCTTTCCTGCGTGTTCTTATGCCCTGGTCCTGGCATGGTGGCCCCGAGGAAGAGGACACCACAATGACAGAGATGTGGCTGGATGAACCTAGAGCGGGCCTGGTGTGTGCCACGCCCCGGCATCTGCTGCTGAGAGACAGGAGTGGTTTCCTCCTCCAGCACGACCAGGGCTGCAGACGTCTCTCTGGTCAGAAGGAGGAGTGTGAGAAGTGGAGGATCACAGTAAGAAAGCCAAACATGGCCGGGCCCTACCTCCTCCACAGATGGCATGGCTTGTGGCATTTCTCCGGTTTCCTGTAGCTCTCAGTCTGCTCTGCTACAGCAATCGTACGCATTTTGCAATCGTTGGTTTATGGGTCTGACTCCCTGACTGGTCTGTGAACCAGGCCGGAACTCTGCTGTATCTCGGCATCCTTGGGTCTGAGGCGGCTGTGCTCCATGAATGTTGGAGACAGACGGATGAGACCATCGCGTGCCTGTGGAGTGGGTGGTTCGGGACCCATGGAAAGATGGATGTTTGTATGTATGGAGGACTGACAGATGTTAGTATGTATGTATGATGGACAGATGGAAGGATGATGGATGGTGGATGGGTGGGGTGGTTGGGTGGGTGATGATGCGTGGGTGGGTGGATGGGCAGATGGAGGGAGGGATGGATGATGGATGATGGATGGATGGATGTGCAGGTGGTGATGCACAGGTGGGTGGATGCACAGAGGCATAGGTGAGTGAATGACTGGATGAATAGGTGGACAGTCGGGTGGGTGCTTAGATGGGCTGGTGGGATGTCTGAGTGAAATCCCTCTTGTTACCTTCCAAAGTAGAAAAAAGCAGTTTTGCTCTTAGGAACAGAGCAGGAGTCAGGTGTCTGTGGTATGGCGGAGCGCTGTCACCCTTCTCCCTGGTTGACTGGTGGAGCAGACCTGTCAGTCCAGCTGAGTGGCCCATGGCTGCTCCTGCGCTGGGGCTTCTGCTGCACTACCTCTGCACAGGAGCCAGCTATCTTCTCTGGCAGGCTCCACTGGGGTGACCTCTGTCCTGTGGGCCCTCAGCAGGCAGGTCTGAACCGCCTTGACCCTCCTGATCAGGATTTCTTCTCTCTAGGAACCACGGCCCCTCAGTACAGGAAGATGCCAGTTCTACTCTAGTGGGGCAGGGTACCTGTATGACGTCTACCAGACAGAGGTGAGCTCTGCTTGGCACTCGGCTTCCCTGGTGGAGCTCTGTCTGGTCACAGGGTGACAGTTTTGATGAAGGAGTTCTTCCTGTAGCCCTTCCCACTGTGAGGCGGCGAGATGTCCGGGCTCCAGGATGGTTTCGGGCCAGCTATGGCATGCCAACGTCCTGTATGTTCTTTGGAACCACAGCTGTGGCACACGGAGCTGAGGTTCATTTGTGCTGCCCGTGTGGCCTTCTAGTTGGCATCTGTACTGGCTCAGTGCTGCAGCGAGGCCCTGGGGTGACATGGCCCGCTTTCTTTCCTGGGCTGAGGACAGCTGCAGCGTGGTCTCATACCAGCTGAGGGATGCCAGGAATGACAAGGGCACTTGGTGGCCTCAGGTTGGAGGCCACCACAGGTGCACACGTGGCTTACGGCAAGTCCACATGGCTGTCCATACCGGGGCCACCGCTGTCTCGCACTCAGCTCCATGTGGCTTTGGCCCTCCTGTGCCAGTGCTGTGGAGGTTCCTTAGTTTAAACAAACATGGCCTCTCAAACTGAGTGTCAGCGTCCGAGGAGGGGCAGAGAGTGGCCACCACCACTCCAGATCCAGAGAGGTTGTCCAGTGCTTAGGGCATCTTGGAGAGAGGCGTCTGTGTTTCACACCAGCAAGGATCTCCCCGCTGTGCCTAGAGGGGGAGAGCCCTGAGAGGATCAGGAGGGTCCTGGCATGAGTGGAAGGACAAGGAGCCAGGGCCCCGATGGACCTGATAGTCCCTCTGTTCCCAGGTCACCTGCTACTCTTTCAATGGCAAGTGCCAACTGAAGGTGAGGAGCAACACCTGCTACTGCTGCGACCTCTACACCTGCGAGAGGTGAGGGTGCCGGGGTGGCCCCACACACGCCCACACACGCGGGCACTCGGCATCCGCAGAGCGAGGCCCACGTGGTGGCGCCTGCCGGGGGTGTGTCCTCCTCTCCTGACAGGCTTGTCCCTTCCCTCACTGTGCACCCGATGCCTAGTTAATGTGGGCAAAGGCACTGAGGTTCCTCAGCCAGGAGCTGGGGCTCAGGGCCTGCCCGGGGAGGCCTTGCCCTCCTCTGCTTGTCACCTGCTGCCACCAGGGTAGCCACCAGCATGACCTGGCACTGTCCCTTCTCAGGGCTAGAGCCCCTGGTGCCGGAGTCAGGGCCAGAGAGTTGGGACTCTGGGTGTGTCCTCTGCACTGACCAGAGTACCCCAGGAGGAAGCCTCCCTGGTCAGGCCTGCCAGGTGCAGAAGGACCCGGGACAGCCGAGGGGCCCGCAGGGCTTGAGAAGGGTGCTGCCCCTGGGTAGGGCGCTGGAATCTCCAGCAGGTGGCTGGCGTGCTGCTGTGCCAGGGCCACTGTGCCAGCGTGGGCTGCCTCTGTGGCCTGTCTGTGCAGCTCGGGGACCTCTCCCTCCCGCTGCGTTTCCCCTCTGGGCTTGGAGGGAGGCTCCAGCAGGTCTGTTTGAAGCCTGGCTGTGCTACTGCCACTGTCTCTGCAGGAGGCCCTGAGGACCCCTAGGACCATGGAAGCCTGGCCTGGGGTGGCTGCAGCTGGGCAGCACGGGGGCTCCTGGGGTGCGGTCTTCTTGTCACCTTGGAAAGAAATGCCAGCACTTCAAAAGGTGCCCTCTCACCGCCCCTGGGCTTGAGGGGGCTTTATTGGTGGGGGGCAGGGCAGTGCCCTCAGTTGCTGCCGATTCCAGGTAGAGCCGGAGCCAGGACAGGTCTTGCTGATGGGCAGCTGCAGACCCACCCCAGGGTGGCTCCCAGCTTGGGAATGCGTGGTGGCCAGGCGCCCTTTTTTGTGCTGCCCATGAGCTTGTGGAAGCACCCCCAACCCGGTGCTATGCAGTGAGGCCACTGCTGCCTCTCAAGACACAGGCCTGGGGCTCGGGGGCTCAACCTGGGAGCAGCCTCTCTGGGGAACCTGAGGGGACACCCTACAGGAATGCCAATGTGGAATATACAGGGTGCAGCTTTCCTGGGCTTCTGCCCCCTGGAGGCAGGGTGCCCACCCCGCAGCAGCTGACCCCAGGTGCATCAGCAGAGGTGCCTCCACCACACACCAGCCCTAGCCCTGCACATGGGCCCCTGCCCAGGAGGGCGAGGGACCCCTCAGGCATCGCCTGCCAGGCCCGCGAGGCAGAGAAGGTGGACATCAGCCCCTGCTGGCTGCCTGTCCTGCTCAGCCCAGTGTCACTCATGGACACCCCGACCTGCCTCACCAGCTCTCAGTGCAGCCCGAGTCCAGGGCAGGGGCACAGGTGTGGCGAGGCTGAGAGGCAACTGGGCCTCCACGGCTGCAGGATTCATTGAGCCTACTCACTGGGTCCTTCCCAGAACTGACCAGGCCTATAGGGCAGTGTGGACCAACTCTGGCTTCTCTGACTCAGAGGTCTGCACAGGAGCTGGTGTGGCTCTAGTGCTAACTTCTTCCCCAGATCTCATTGCCCAGATGTGAAGTCACCTGGCCACAGTTCAGCCCTCAAGGTGGTCACTGGGCACGGGTCACCGGGACCTCGCCCTGACCCCTTGGGGTAGTCGCCTGGCCATGTCCCAGCCCACGGGGTGGTCATGCTGTTTCTCCTGTCCTCTGCAGCACAGAGCCCTCGCCCACCTACTACGAGTTTGTGGGAGTGCGTAGTTGCCAGGACGTGGTCCACCTCTACCGGCTGCTCTGGGTTTCGATGGTGCTCAACGTCTTGGGCCTGTGTGTGGGCATCATCACAGCCGCAGTCCTGGGGGCCTTCAAGGACATGGTGAGTGGCACGGTGTGTTTCCAGCCAATGGTCAGGGCGTGGTTCCTTCTGTGGGCTCCCTAACAGGAGCACGCTGGGCCATCTGGGCAGCGGCCAGCACCCATAACCATGGTGTGTGGGGACAGCTGGTGCTCACTGCCAGCTTGCCACGGAAACGTCCGCCTCAGCCCCTTACAGAGCCCCTAAGTCCACCTTTGCCTCAGAAGTAGCCACACCCAGTCCCCACTTAAGAGATGAAGCTTAGGTCACCCGGGTCACCTGGGGTGTTGACGGCAGCCTCCAGGTGGCAGGTCTGGGCTGGTTTAAGTAGGCTGCAGGCCAGAGGCCCCAGGGTGGCCACCGGCTCTTTCCAGTGTGTGGACCCGCTGCTCAGCCCCGTGCTTCCAGGGCTTCTATTCCCAGAAAGCCCTGTGGAGCCAGGGGAGGCCCAGCCTTCCCTGCAGGCTCCCACCTGCCCCGGGTGGGAGTTCCCCTCCAAGGAGATCTGTCAAATGCCCGGGGTGCAGCGCTGACACCTTCCCTTCTCCCACAGGTCCCTCTCTCCCAGACGGCCTACAGTCCACCTCCTCCACCTCAGATCCTCTACAACCCTGCCCAGCAGATCTTGGCCTACACAGGCTTCTGTCCTTCGCCCCCCACGGTGCCAACCTGTTCATCCTACCCACTGCCCCTTCAGGTAGGTGCGTGCCACCTGCATAGCCAGGTGTGTCCTGTGCACAGTGGTCACTGGTGCTGGCTGCTGCCCAGATGGTGCAGGGCCTGCAGGTGGAGGAGGACCACCCAGGTGGTGGTGAGCCCGCTGGGGGCCACACAGGCCGACGTGGCGTCTGGGGCCTTGTTGCTGTCCGTGGCCCTGGCCGTCGTGGCGTTCTGCCAGCTCCTGCTGTTTTCTTCCTGGCTGTGAGCTGTCCCACCAGGCCAGAGCCGCTGAGACACAGCCGTCGCCCTAGTGGCTGGACGCCACGAGCACAGCACAGCGAGGTCATCAGGCAGAGCACAGGTTTTCCAGAGCCCACCACCTTTCCTACAGGATGGCAACTTCACAGGGTCTGTCCGAGCAGTGCTGTGGGCCCGGGGCCTCCGTGAAGGAGGCGCCACACTCTCCTGTAGGCAGGGACTTTGCCTCCCTCAGGTCCATCTTGCCTTTGGCTGCTGCACGTGTGGGGCTGTGGTGGCCAAGGTGAAGCCGGCCCTGGTGGTCCAGCGGGACCCTGACTCAGTGCCTCGGCACTGGGCCTCTGGGGTGTCATCATCTGGCAGGCTTCTGGGCACTGCAAGGTGTTGCACAGGCCCTGGTCTCGGCCCTTGTGAGCAGGGACTCCCGGTTGTGACCATCGAAGCCATTTCACATGCTGCAGCATCACTGGGGCAGCGGGAGCCCTGCCCCACCAGCGCCAGCTTCCTGTCCTGTGGAGGCTCCTGACAGCCTGCTGACTGGGCTTCTGGCGGTCAGTGGCAGCCGTACCTGCAGACTGCGCGTGGGTGTCCCGTGGAAGCAGGCATCCCAGGCGCTGTGGGCAGCGGAGCCGAAGTCAGGTCTTCAGATGCTCCTTGAGGAGGCCTGCACCCCAGCAGCAGATTGGTAGGAGGTAAGACCCGAGAAGAGAGTGACCACGTGGGACATTGTGTGTACCCTAGCCCTGGCCGTCTGGAGCAGAGGGTCCGTTGAGGCTCCAGGAACTGACTCCACGCAGCAGCCAGGTGTGAGCTGCACCTGAGGGCTGTGAGACCGTCTCAGCTCCAGGTCTTAAGGAGATGCGGTGGCAGTATGTGGCTCCAAAGCAGGTGTGGGACTGCCACGTGGACCGGAGCAGAGATCCCATCAGGTGTTCTGCCAGGGACGCGGCAAGCTGTGGCTCAGGGATGTGAAGCCTCTGTGCTGGCCCCTCCTGCCCCTTGTGTCTGTGCCTGAGTCTCATCTGGAAATGAAGCCAGGGCCATGCCCTGGGGCCCTTGAACTCAAAAGGAGAGGCCAATGCAGGGTCCTCTGAGGCTGGGGAGCTGGTCCAGGCTTGTGAGTGACCGCTGGAAGGATGTGCCAGAGGAGCCCCTGGTTGGCTCCAGGGCTGGCCCCCAGAGGCCAGGTGCTCCTGCCCTGGGGAACCCCAGGCCACCTCAGGGCAAGACCTGGTGCAGAGGGAGTCTGCCATGGCTGGGATGGAAGGTGCTGGTCAGGTTCAGAAGTGACGAGATGTTGGCCAAGGACCCTGCAGTGTGGTTGCCCACCGTGGAGGGCCCGTTTGAGCTGTGGCCTCCGTCTTCCCCGTGAGCTTCTCCACACCTGCCTTGGGGACAACAGTCCTGGCCCTATCACAGAAAGCGCCTGTCCGCTAGCTCCAGCCACCAGCAGGGGCTCCACCTGCCCTCCTTGCCTCATCTGCGGTTTTGCTGGACACAGGAAAATGCCACCTCCTGCCCTGGCAGGTGCTCCCAGGGACACAGGGGCACCAGGAACACGTGATGCAGCTCAGCCTGCCTGGCCAGTGCCCTCCCTCCTGACACCTGCTGCCCACGAGCAGTGACCAGGGATGAACTGTTCCCCAGCCCAGTGCTCCTATCTGGGCTGGGCCTCGGGCTGCTAGATCTTGGTGCCTTCTCTTGGTAGAGTCTGTCTGGGGGAGCACAGAAGTCCCTCCCCAGCCTGGATGCCCACCTGGGCCGTGACCCTGCTCTGAGAGGCAGTGGCCAGGCAGGAGCTGGGCGTGACTCTTGGCCGGGACCTCTGTGGGCTGGTGTCCGCCAGGCAGGAACTGGCCCCTTCATCCCGGGACAGACCTGGGCGTCTGGAAAAAGGGACTGCTGAGCATCTACCACCAGCAGGTGTGGCTTGCCCTGGACACGTGGAGATAAGCAGGCCTGGGAGGAGAGGGCAGCCTGAGGAGCGCCTCTCCTCAGAACAGCCAGCAGATGCTCGGTTCCCGCCAAGAGGAGAAGGGAAAGGAAGTCTTTAGAGCTCTGCTGCAGTCCTGAGCCAAGCCTCCAGCACAGTCCCAGGGCGGAGCGGCCCCTGGACAGGGTGTGAGTCGGAGCAAAATGAACCTTGAAAGGCTCCTCTTCCACACGCAGTGGGTTCCCCCACGAGTGAGGAGGGACTGGGAGAGGCCGAGCTTCACTGGAGTGCTGGAAGTGAGGGGTCTGTCCACCCTGTGTCGGGCCAGTACCCGGCGAGGCCCCTTCTATGGGAACTTCCTCTGTGGTTCCTGGGGCGTCCTCTGTGGTTCCTGGGGCTTCCTCTGTGGTTCCTGGGGCTTCCTCTGTGGTTCCTGGGGCTTCCTCTGTGGTTCCTGAGGGCGTCCTCTGTGGTTCCTGAGGGTTTCCTCTGTGGTTCCTGGGGCGTCCTCTGTGGTTCCTGGGGCTTCTTCTGTGGTTCCTGAGGCGTCCTCTGTGGTTCCTGAGGGCTTCCTCTGTGGTTCCTGGGGGTGTCCTCTGTGGTTCCTGAGGGCATCCTCTGTGGTTCCTGAGGGCGTCCTCTGTGGTTCCTGAGGGTGTCCTCTGTGGTTCCTGGGGCGTCCTCTGTGGTTCCTGGGGCGTCCTCTGTGGTTCCTGAGGGCTTCCTCTGTGGTTCCTGAGGGCTTCCTCTGTGGTTCCTGGGGTGTCCTCTGTGGTTCCTGAGGGCTTCCTCTGTGGTTCCTGAGGTTTCCTCTGTGGTTCCTGGGGCGTCCTCTGTGGTTCCTGAGGGCTTCCTCTGTGGTTCCTGAGGGCTTCCTCTGTGGTTCCTGGGGTGTCCTCTGTGGTTCCTGAGGGCTTCCTCTGTGGTTCCTGAGGTTTCCTCTATGGTTCCTGAGGGCTTCCTCTGTGGTTCCTGGGGTGTCCTCTGTGGTTCCTGGGGCTTCCTCTCTGGTTCCTGGGGCGTCCTCTGTGGTTCCTGGGGCTTCCTCTGTGGTTCCTGGTTTTCCTCTGTGGTTCCTGGGGCGTCCTCTGTGGTTCCTGGGGCTTCCTCTCTGGTTCCTGGGGCGTCCTCTGTGGTTCCTGAGGGCTTCCTCTGTGGTTCCTGGGGTGTCCTCTGTGGTTCCTGGGGTGTCCTCTGTGGTTCCTGAGGGCTTCCTCTGTGGTTCCTGGGGTGTCCTCTGTGGTTCCTGGGGCTTCCTCTGTGGTTCCTGGGGTGTCCTCTGTGGTTCCTGGGGCTTCCTCTCTGGTTCCTGGGGCGTCCTCTGTGGTTCCTGGGGCTTCCTCTGTGGTTCCTGGTTTTCCTCTGTGGTTCCTGGGGCGTCCTCTGTGGTTCCTGGGGCTTCCTCTCTGGTTCCTGGGGCGTCCTCTGTGGTTCCTGAGGGCTTCCTCTGTGGTTCCTGGGGTGTCCTCTGTGGTTCCTGGGGTGTCCTCTGTGGTTCCTGGGGCTTCCTCTGTGGTTCCTGGGGCTTCCTCTGTGGTTCCTGGGGCTTCCTCTGTGGTTCCTGAGGGCTTCCTCTGTGGTTCCTGAGGGCGTCCTCTGTGGTTCCTGGGGCGTCCTCTGTGGTTCCTGGGGCGTCCTCTGTGGTTCCTGAGGCGTCCTCTGTGGTTCCTGGGGCGTCCTCTGTGGTTCCTGAGGGCTTCCTCTGTGGTTCCTGGGGCGTCCTCTGTGGTTCCTGAGGGCTTCCTCTGTGGTTCCTTGGGGTGTCCTCTGTGGTTCCTGGGGCGTCCTCTGTGGTTCCTGGGGCGTCCTCTCTGGTTCCTGAGGGCGTCCTCTGTGGTTCCTGGGGCTTCCTCTGTGGTTCCTGAGGGCGTCCTCTGTGGTTCCTGAGGCATCCTCTGTGGTTCCTGGGGCGTCCTCTGTGGTTCCTGGGGCTTCCTCTGTGGTTCCTGGTTTTCCCCTGTGGTTCCTGGGGCTTCCTCTGTGGTTCCTGGGGCGTCCTCTGTGGTTCCTGAGGGCTTCCTCTGTGGTTCCTGGGGCTTCCTCTGTGGTTCCTGGGGTGTCCTCTGTGGTTCCTGGGGCGTCCTCTGTGGTTCCTGGGGTGTCCTCTGTGGTTCCTGAGGGTGTCCTCTGTGGTTCCTGGGGCATCTTCTGTGGTTCCTGGGGCGTCCTCTGTTGTTCCTGAGGGCGTCCTCTATGGTTCTTGAGACGTCCTCTATGGTTCCTGAGGGCTTCCTCTGTGGTTCCTGGGGCTTCCTCTGTGGTTCCTGGGGCGTCCTCTGTGGTTCCTGGGGCGTCCTCTCTGGTTCCTGAGGGCGTCCTCTGTGGTTCCTGGGGCGTCCTCTGTGGTTCCTGAGGGTTTCCTCTGTGGTTCCTGAGGCGTCCTCTGTGGTTCCTGAGGCGTCCTCTGTGGTTCCTGGGGCGTCCTCTGTGGTTCCTGAGGGCTTCCTCTGTGGTTCCTGGGGCGTCCTCTGTGGTTCCTGAGGGCTTCCTCTGTGGTTCCTGGGGCGTCCTCTGTGGTTCCTGGGGCGTCCTCTGTGGTTCCTGGGGCGTCCTCTGTGGTTCCTGGGGCGTCCTCTGTGGTTCCTGAGGCGTCCTCTGTGGTTCCTGGGGCGTCCTCTGTGGTTCCTGAGGGCTTCCTCTGTGGTTCCTGGGGCGTCCTCTGTGGTTCCTGAGGGCTTCCTCTGTGGTTCCTTGGGGTGTCCTCTGTGGTTCCTGGGGCGTCCTCTGTGGTTCCTGGGGCGTCCTCTCTGGTTCCTGAGGGCGTCCTCTGTGGTTCCTGGGGCTTCCTCTGTGGTTCCTGAGGGCGTCCTCTGTGGTTCCTGAGGCATCCTCTGTGGTTCCTGGGGCGTCCTCTGTGGTTCCTGGGGCTTCCTCTGTGGTTCCTGGTTTTCCCCTGTGGTTCCTGGGGCTTCCTCTGTGGTTCCTGGGGCGTCCTCTGTGGTTCCTGAGGGCTTCCTCTGTGGTTCCTGGGGCTTCCTCTGTGGTTCCTGGGGTGTCCTCTGTGGTTCCTGGGGCGTCCTCTGTGGTTCCTGGGGTGTCCTCTGTGGTTCCTGAGGGTGTCCTCTGTGGTTCCTGGGGCATCTTCTGTGGTTCCTGGGGCGTCCTCTGTTGTTCCTGAGGGCGTCCTCTATGGTTCTTGAGACGTCCTCTATGGTTCCTGAGGGCTTCCTCTGTGGTTCCTGGGGCTTCCTCTGTGGTTCCTGGGGCGTCCTCTGTGGTTCCTGGGGCGTCCTCTCTGGTTCCTGAGGGCGTCCTCTGTGGTTCCTGGGGCGTCCTCTGTGGTTCCTGAGGGTTTCCTCTGTGGTTCCTGAGGCGTCCTCTGTGGTTCCTGAGGCGTCCTCTGTGGTTCCTGGGGCGTCCTCTGTGGTTCCTGAGGGCTTCCTCTGTGGTTCCTGGGGCGTCCTCTGTGGTTCCTGAGGGCTTCCTCTGTGGTTCCTGGGGCGTCCTCTGTGGTTCCTGGGGCGTCCTCTGTGGTTCCTGAGGGCTTCCTCTGTGGTTCCTGAGGGCTTCCTCTGTGGTTCCTGAGGGCGTCCTCTGTGGTTCCTGAGGGCTTCCTCTGTGGTTCCTGGGGTGTCCTCTGTGGTTCCTGAGGGCGTCCTCTGTGGTTCCTGGGGCGTCCTCTGTGGTTCCTGAGGGCTTCCTCTGTGGTTCCTGAGGGCGTCCTCTGTGGTTCCTGGGGCGTCCTCTGTGGTTCCTGGGGTGTCCTCTGTGGTTCCTGGGGCGTCCTCTGTGGTTCCTGGGGCGTCCTCTGTGGTTCCTGAGGGCGTCCTCTGTGGTTCCTGGGGCTTCCACTGTGGTTCCTGAGGGCTTCCTCTGTGGTTCCTGGGGCGTCCTCTGTGGTTCCTGAGGGCGTCCTCTGTGGTTCCTGGGGCGTCCTCTGTGGTTCCTGAGGGCTTCCTCTGTGGTTCCTGAGGGCTTCTTCTGTGGTTCCTGAGGGCTTCCTCTGTGGTTCCTGGGGCGTCCTCTGTGGTTCCTGGGGCGTCCTCTGTGGTTCCTGGGGCTTCCTCTGTGGTTCCTGGGGCTTCCTCTGTGGTTCCTGAGGGCTTCCTCTGTGGTTCCTGAGGGCTTCTTCTGTGGTTCCTGGGGTGTCCTCTGTGGTTCCTGAGGCGTCCTCTGTGGTTCCTGAGGGCTTCCTCTGTGGTTCCTGAGGGCTTCCTCTGTGGTTCCTGGGGCGTCCTCTGTGGTTCCTGGGGTGTCCTCTGTGGTTCCTGGGGCTTCCTCTGTGGTTCCTGGGGCGTCCTCTGTGGTTCCTGAGGGCTTCCTCTGTGGTTCCTGAGGGTGTCCTCTGTGGTTCCTGAGGGCGTCCTCTGTGGTTCCTGAGGGCTTCCTCTGTGGTTCCTGGGGCTTCCTCTGTGGTTCCTGGGGCGTCCTCTGTGGTTCCTGGGGTGTCCTCTGTGGTTCCTGGGGCTTCCTCTGTGGTTCCTGAGGGCTTCCTCTGTGGTTCCTGAGGGCTTCTTCTGTGGTTCCTGGGGCGTCCTCTGTGGTTCCTGGGGCGTCCTCTGTGGTTCCTGAGGGCGTCCTCTGTGGTTCCTGGGGCGTCCTCTGTGTTCCTGGTTTTCCTCTGTGGTTCCTGGGGCATCCTCTGTGGTTCCTGGGGCGTCCTCTGTGGTTCCTGGGGCATCCTCTGTGGTTCCTGGGGCGTCCTCTGTGGTTCCTGAGGGCTTCCTCTGTGGTTCCTGAGGGCTTCCTCTGTGGTTCCTGGGGTGTCCTCTGTGGTTCCTGGGGTGTCCTCTGTGGTTCCTGAGGGCTTCCTCTGTGGTTCCTGAGGGCTTCCTCTGTGGTTCCTGAGGGCTTCCTCTGTGGTTCCTGGGGTGTCCTCTGTGGTTCCTGAGGGCTTCCTCTGTGGTTCCTGAGGGCTTCTTCTGTGGTTCCTGGGGCGTCCTCTGTGGTTCCTGAGGGCTTCCTCTGTGGTTCCTGAGGGCTTCCTCTGTGGTTCCTGAGGGTGTCCTCTGTGGTTCCTGGGGCGTCCTCTGTGGTTCCTGAGGGCTTCCTCTGTGGTTCCTGGGGCGTCCTCTGTGGTTCCTGGGGCGTCCTCTGTGGTTCCTGAGGGCGTCCTCTTTGGTTCCTGGGGCGTCCTCTGTGGTTCCTGGGGCATCCTCTGTGGTTCCTGAGGGCTTCCTCTGTGGTTCCTGGGGCTTCCTCTGTGGTTCCTGGGGCGTCCTCTGTGGTTCCTGGGGCGTCCTCTGTGGTTCCTGAGGGCTTCCTCTGTGGTTCCTGGGGCGTCCTCTCTGGTTCCTGAGGGCGTCCTCTGTGGTTCCTGAGGGCTTCCTCTGTGGTTCCTGAGGGCGTCCTCTGTGGTTCCTGAGGGCATCCTCTGTGGTTCCTGAGGGCTTCCTCTGTGGTTCCTGGGGTGTCCTCTGTGGTTCCTGAGGGCTTCCTCTGTGGTTCCTGAGGGCTTCTTCTGTGGTTCCTGGGGCGTCCTCTGTGGTTCCTGAGGGCGTCCTCTGTGGTTCCTGAGGGCGTCCTCTGTGGTTCCTGAGGGCGTCCTCTGTGGTTCCTGGGGCTTCCTCTGTGGTTCCTGAGGGCTTCTTCTGTGGTTCCTGGGGCGTCCTCTGTGGTTCCTGGGGCGTCCTCTGTGGTTCCTGAGGGCGTCCTCTGTGGTTCCTGGGGCGTCCTCTGTGTTCCTGGTTTTCCTCTGTGGTTTCTGGGGCGTCCTCTGTGGTTCCTGGGGCGTCCTCTGTGGTTCCTGGGGCGTCCTCTGTGGTTCCTGGGGCTTCCTCTGTGGTTCCTGAAGGTGTCCTCTGTGGTTCCTGGGGCTTCCTCTGTGGTTCCTGGGGCTTCCTCTGTGGTTCCTGGGGTGTCCTCTGTGGTTCCTGGGGCGTCCTCTGTGGTTCCTGGGGCGTCCTCTCTGGTTCCTGAGGGCGTCCTCTGTGGTTCCTGGGGCTTCCTCTGTGGTTCCTGAGGGCTTCCTCTGTGGTTCCTGAGGGCGTCCTCTGTGTTTCTTGAGGGCTTCCTCTGTGGTTCCTGGGGTGTCCTCTGTGGTTCCTGAGGCGTCCTCTGTGGTTCCTTGGGTGTCCTCTGTGGTTCCTGGGGCGTCCTCTGTGGTTCCTGGGGCTTCCTCTGTGGTTCCTGGTTTTCCTCTGTGGTTCCTGGGGCGTCCTCTGTGGTTCCTGAGGGCTTCCTCTGTGGTTCCTGGGGTGTCCTCTGTGGTTCCTGGGGCGTCCTCTGTTGTTCCTGAGGGTGTCCTCTGTGGTTCCTGGGGCATCTTCTGTGGTTCCTGGGGCGTCCTCTGTTGTTCCTGAGGGTGTCCTCTGTGGTTCCTGGGGCGTCCTCTGTGGTTCCTGGGGCTTCCTCTATGGTTCCTGAGGGCTTCCTCTGTGGTTCCTGGGGCTTCCTCTGTGGTTCCTGGGGCGTCCTCTGTGGTTCCTGGGGCGTCCTCTCTGGTTCCTGAGGGCGTCCTCTGTGGTTCCTGGGGCGTCCTCTGTGGTTCCTGAGGGCTTCCTCTGTGGTTCCTGGGGCGTCCTCTGTGGTTCCTGAGGGCGTCCTCTGTGGTTCCTGGGGCGTCCTCTGTGGTTCCTGAGGGCTTCCTCTGTGGTTCCTGAGGGCTTCCTCTGTGGTTCCTGAGGGCGTCCTCTGTGTTTCTTGAGGGCTTCCTCTGTGGTTCCTGGGGTGTCCTCTGTGGTTCCTGAGGGCGTCCTCTGTGGTTCCTGGGGCATCCTCTGTGGTTCCTGAGGGCTTCCTCTGTGGTTCCTGAGGGCGTCCTCTGTGGTTCCTGAGGGCTTCCTCTGTGGTTCCTGGGGCGTCCTCTGTGGTTCCTGAGGGCGTCCTCTGTGGTTCCTGGGGCGTCCTCTGTGGTTCCTGAGGGCTTCCTCTGTGGTTCCTGAGGGCTTCTTCTGTGGTTCCTGAGGGCTTCCTCTGTGGTTCCTGGGGCGTCCTCTGTGGTTCCTGGGGCGTCCTCTGTGCTTCCTGGGGCTTCCTCTGTGGTTCCTGGGGCTTCCTCTGTGGTTCCTGAGGGCTTCCTCTGTGGTTCCTGAGGGCTTCTTCTGTGGTTCCTGGGGCGTCCTCTGTGGTTCCTGAGGCGTCCTCTGTGGTTCCTGAGGGCTTCCTCTGTGGTTCCTGAGGGCTTCCTCTGTGGTTCCTGGGGCGTCCTCTGTGGTTCCTGGGGTGTCCTCTGTGGTTCCTGGGGCTTCCTCTGTGGTTCCTGAGGGCTTCCTCTGTGGTTCCTGAGGGCTTCCTCTGTGGTTCCTGGGGCGTCCTCTGTGGTTCCTGAGGGCTTCCTCTGTGGTTCCTGAGGGTGTCCTCTGTGGTTCCTGAGGGCGTCCTCTGTGGTTCCTGAGGGCTTCCTCTGTGGTTCCTGGGGCTTCCTCTGTGGTTCCTGGGGCGTCCTCTGTGGTTCCTGGGGTGTCCTCTGTGGTTCCTGGGGCTTCCTCTGTGGTTCCTGAGGGCTTCCTCTGTGGTTCCTGAGGGCTTCTTCTGTGGTTCCTGGGGCGTCCTCTGTGGTTCCTGGGGCGTCCTCTGTGGTTCCTGAGGGCGTCCTCTGTGGTTCCTGGGGCGTCCTCTGTGTTCCTGGTTTTCCTCTGTGGTTCCTGGGGCGTCCTCTGTTGTTCCTGGGGCGTCCTCTGTGGTTCCTGGGGCGTCCTCTGTGGTTCCTGGGGCGTCCTCTGTGGTTCCTGAGGGCTTCCTCTGTGGTTCCTGAGGGCTTCCTCTGTGGTTCCTGGGGCTTCCTCTGTGGTTCCTGAGGGCTTCCTCTGTGGTTCCTGAGGGCATCCTCTGTGGTTCCTGAGGGCGTCCTCTGTGGTTCCTGGGGCGTCCTCTGTGTTCCTGGTTTTCCTCTGTGGTTCCTGGGGCATCCTCTGTGGTTCCTGGGGCGTCCTCTCTGGTTCCTGGGGCGTCCTCTGTGGTTCCTGGGGCGTCCTCTGTTGTTCCTGAGGGTGTCCTCTGTGGTTCCTGAGGGCTTCCTCTGTGGTTCCTGAGGGCTTCCTCTGTGGTTCCTGAGGGTGTCGTCTGTGGTTCCTGAGGGCTTCCTCTGTGGTTCCTGGGGCGTCCTCTGTGGTTCCTGAGGGCGTCCTCTGTGGTTCCTGGGGCGTCCTCTGTGGTTCCTGAGGGCGTCCTCTGTGGTTCCTGGGGCGTCCTCTGTGGTTCCTGGGGCGTCCTCTGTTGTTCCTGAGGGTGTCCTCTGTGGTTCCTGAGGGCTTCCTCTGTGGTTCCTGAGGGCTTCCTCTGTGGTTCCTGAGGGTGTCCTCTGTGGTTCCTGGGGCATCCTCTGTGGTTCCTGAGGGCTTCCTCTGTGGTTCCTGAGGCTTCCTCTGTGGTTCCTGGGGCTTCCTCTGTGGTTCCTGAGGGCTTCCTCTGTGGTTCCTGAGGGCTTCTTCTGTGGTTCCTGGGGCGTCCTCTGTGGTTCCTGGGGCGTCCTCTGTGGTTCCTGGGGCGTCCTCTGTGTTCCTGGTTTTCCTCTGTCGTTCCTGGGGCGTCCTCTGTGGTTCCTGGGGCGTCCTCTGTGGTTCCTGGGGCGTCCTCTGTGGTTCCTGGGGCGTCCTCTGTGGTTCCTGAGGGCGTCCTCTGTGGTTCTTGGGGCATCTTCTGTGGTTCCTGGGGCGTCCTCTGTTGTTCCTGAGGGCGTCCTCTGTGGTTCCTGGGGCGTCCTCTGTGGTTCCTGGGGCGTCTTCTGTGGTTCCTGGGGCGTCCTCTGTGGTTCCTGGGGCGTCCTCTGTGGTTCCTGAGGGCGTCCTCTGTGGTTCCTGGGGCATCTTCTGTGGTTCCTGGGGCGTCCTCTGTTGTTCCTGAGGGTGTCCTCTGTGGTTCCTGGGGCATCCTCTGTGGTTCCTGGGGCGTCCTCTGTGGTTCCTGAGGGCGTCCTCTGTGGTTCCTGGGGCGTCTTCTGTGGTTCCTGGGGCGTCCTCTGTTGTTCCTGAGGGTGTCCTCTGTGGTTCCTGGGGCATCCTCTGTGGTTCCTGGGGCGTCGTCTGTGGTTCCTGGGGCGTCCTCTGTGGTTCCTGGGGCGTCCTCTGTGGTTCCTGAGGGCGTCCTCTGTGGTTCCTGGGGCGTCCTCTGTGGTTCCTGGGGCGTCCTCTGTGGTTCCTGGGGCGTCCTCTGTGGTTCCTGGGGCGTCCTCTGTGGTTCCTGGGGCGTCCTCTGTGGTTCCTGGGGCGTCCTCTGTGGTTCCTGGGGCGTCCTCTGTGGTTCCTGGGGCGTCCTCTGTGGTTCCTGGGGTGTCCTCTGTGGTTCCTGAGGGTGTCCTCTGTGGTTCCTGGGGCATCCTCTCTGGTTCCTGAGGGTGTCCTCTGTGGTTCCTGGGGCGTCCTCTGTGGTTCCTGAGGGTGTCCTCTGTGGTTCCTGAGGGTGTCCTCTGTGGTTCCTGGGGCGTCCTCTGTGGTTCCTGGGGCATCCTCTCTGGTTCCTGAGGGTGTCCTCTGTGGTTCCTGAGGGTGTCCTCTGTTGTTCCTGAGGGTGTCCTCTGTGGTTCCTGGGGCGTCCTCTGTGGTCCTGGTTTTCCTCTGTGGTTCCTAATGTGGGCGTGTCCATCTCCCCATCTGCTGATGCAGTCCGCCATCACTGTGGTGTGCTTGTCGATTGCCTTTGTTCCCCTTGGAGTATCAATTATTTTGTGGGCCTGGAGGATGTGGCTCCTGCCTTCCCCTAACCTTCTGTGTCACATCATGGCGCTATTCTTGCTGGTCTGCAGGAGAGGAGGCCCACAGAGGGAGGAGCTTGGAGCACTTCCTCAGGGTCTCTTCCGTGGCTTTGGGAGCAGTCTGTGCCCATGAGCTTCCAGCAGGGCTGACTCTTGGCCCCTCTCTTTGGGCCTTTCCTGGCTGATGGCTCCCTTGGACACTGTTTGGGTGACCCTGGGTCTGCACGGGCGCTGTGCCAAGGTGGGCTGCAGGCAGGTCCCCTGCTGACTGAGGGTGCCTCTGTTTAATTGCAGCCCTCCGGCATCCTTTTGGCCTCAGCCTCCACTGACCTCCATCTACCCGAGGACACGCAGCCTCCCTCTCAGGGCTCCCACCACGGGCCTCCAGCCAACGCTCCAACACCCTGCGTGCCAGCCTACTTCCTCCCTGGGGAGAAGCCACCCCCTTACGCACCCTGACTTTGGGGTGGCAGATTGGAAAGTATCTTGGTTTTGCTTGTTTTTTAAAAAAGCTAAGTCTGGAAATCCTGCTTTTGACCTCCTACAGAGCTGGAGAGCTTTCTGAAGGCTGCGCTCTCCTCCCTTCAGGGACCACCCTTAGCCAGGAATAAAGGTGACAGCTGAGCCAGCTGACCAGAGCCTGCGGCGGCTCTGCTTGATTCCCTCTCAGCGCAAAGCCAACGCCCCACACTCAGCCCCAGCCTCCTCTGTTGAAAGGGGCTGCTCAGAAATCTGCCTTCACTCACGGAACCAGACAGCCACTCTCTGCCTTCCTCTCAGTCAACTGGCTGTTATCATCATTCTGCCAGGGGAATGCAGCTTGGTACATCACTGAATGAAGACCATTCTTTTAAGGAAAGGTGTCGTAGATTTGTGTTTTTTGTGTGTGAGTCCCTCGGGATGCACAGGGTCCCACCTGCCCCCCTGTGCTGTGTTCTCCTGGCATTTGCTTGGAGAGTTTCCAAAGGTCTGTGCATGGCCTGTGCTTGAGGCCTGTGTCCTGCTGCCTGCTCAGTGCTGGGACACATATCTGCCACGCGCGTGCCGCGGCCGGTCTGCCCGAGTGCTGCCTACCCAGGGCTCTGGGGGCCTGCTGCTGCTCCTCACTCTGCCCAGAGACCGCACACCTGCAGCCTGCAACTGCGGGAGGCGCCACGGAACCTCCAGTCTCTGACCAAGGGAACGCCAGGGCAGATGGTCCCCAGGACCTGGCCTCTCCACTCTGTCATACACTGAGGGTCCCACATGTGACCGCCGTGCCAGGCCCCTGTGAAAAGCTGAAGTGTGCCTGCTCTTGGAGATGGCCAGGTCCTGGCTGACCCAGCAGTCCCTGCACGCAGTCGGTGAGCTGTCGGGACAGCCCAAAGCATGTACCGTGCTGTGTGATCCCTCCGGCTGGAGAGTCTTGGACTTGTCATCCAGTGCAGGGACAGGCCAGGTCTGCCCCAGGAGGGTCCCAGAGGGACTCAGCACCTCTCCAACAGGAAGGAGGGCTACGAGGAGAGGCAGGCTCTTTCTGCCCCTCTCCCTGGCCTCCCTGGCTTCCATATCAGGATGCCTTCCCTGCGTCCTGCGAATGCCCCAAGTACACAATAACCCTGTCCCCTTTCCCACTGCCTGACCGTGTCACTTTGATCCATAGTTTCAGCTGTAGCACGTGGGGTGGGGGTCTTTTCTCCACAACACAATCCTGCACCATTGGGGAAAAAAGACCAGGGACCTTGGAGGGGACAGTGGGACAGGAACCGGGAAGACGTGGCTCCTGCGCCCCCTGCTGGCCTAGAATCACACTCCGACTGGCAGACTCGGTGGCACAGGGACATCCTGCTCTGATGGCAGACAGGTCCAGGACAAAGGCCATGCAGGGCACATACCAGCACATGGCAGCCACAGGACTGGTGTGTGGAAGACGCCTGGCAACAGCCCAGGAGCTGCTGACTGGTCTCTGGGTGGCAGTGATGGCCCCGGCCTGTAAACCCATAACTCTGGCTTATCATTTTGTTTAAATTAGCCTCACGAGTCTGTTTTCCAGGAGAACATGATCTGGGTCTCTCCTTGGTGCTGACAATCTTGGGTACACCCCAGCCTCAGGTCCTCTGACTACCAGGAACCAGACCCCAATGCTCCTGACCTCCTGGAACCAGATCTCAGTGACCCTGACCTCCATAAACCAGACCCCAGTGTCCCTGACCTCCAGGAACCAGGTACCAGTGTCCCTGACCTCCAGGAACCAGGTCCCAGTGTCCCTGACCTCCAGGAACCAGGTCCCAGTGTCCCTGACCTCCAGGAACCAGACCCCAGTGTCCCTGACCTCCATAAACCAGACCCCAGTGTCCCTGACCTCCAGGAACCAGACCCCAGTGTCCCTGACCTCCAGGAACCAGGTACCAGTGTCCCTGACCTCCAGGAACCAGGTCCCAGTGTCCCTGACCTCCAGGAACCAGACCCCAGTGTCCCTGACCTCCATAAACCAGACCCCAGTGTCCCTGACCTCCAGGAACCAGACCCCAGTGTCCCTGACCTCCATAAACGAGACCCCAGTGTCCCTGACCTCCAGGAACCAGATCCCAGTGTCCCTGACCTCCATAAACCAGACCCCAGTGACCCTGACCTCCAGGAACCAGGTACCAGTGTCCCTGACCTCCAGGAACCAGGTCCCAGTGTCCCTGACCTCCATAAACCAGACCCCAGTGTCCCTGACCTCCATAAACCAGACCCCAGTGTCCCTGACCTCCAGGAACCAGACCCCAGTGTCCCTGACCTCCATAAACCAGACCCCAGTGTCCCTGACCTCCAGGAACCAGGTCCCAGTGTCCCTGACCTCCAGGAACCAGACCCCAGTGTCCCTGACCTCCATAAACCAGACCCCAGTGTCCCTGACCTCCAGGAACCAGACCCCAGTGTCCCTGACCTCCATAAACGAGACCCCAGTGTCCCTGACCTCCAGGAACCAGACCCCAGTGTCCCTGACCTCCAGGAACCAGACCCCAGTGTCCCTGACCTCCAGGAACCAGGTACCAGTGTCCCTGACCTCCAGGAACCAGACCCCAGTGTCCCTGACCTCCATAAACGAGACCCCAGTGTCCCTGACCTCCAGGAACCAGACCCCAGTGTCCCTGACCTCCAGGAACCAGACCCCAGTGTCCCTGACCTCCAGGAACCAGACCCCAGTGTCCCTGACCTCCAGGAACCAGGTACCAGTGTCCCTGACCTCCAGGAACCAGACCCCAGTGACCCTGACCTCCATAAACGAGACCCCAGTGTCCCTGACCTCCATAAACCAGACCCCAGTGACCCTGACCTCCAAGAACCAGGTCCCAGTGTCCCTGACCTCCATAAACCAGACCTCAGCTCCCCACAATTTCTGAGAGCATGACTCAGCCTCCTTTTTGTCCTTGATGGTTCTTTGCAAGTCGAGGTTCAAATGTCATTTATGGAACTGTTGCAAAGGTCTGAGGTTTCAGATCCCATGGTCAATGGCCACTCTTGCTGAATTGTTTGTCTCGTTGGGACTATATTTTTAAACTTAGCAAAAATTGACTGAACTACTCTCAGACATGCCAAAGTCAAGCCATTGTGTCCATTTGTCCTTGTTTAACCTGGCCATCTTGCAGGAATGTCAGGGTAGAATCTGTGGTGGAGGAAGGCCACTAGCAACTGGGAGCCAGGAGGCCAAGAGTGCGCGAAGAAGGTGGGGACGAGGTCAGCCCTCCCCAGGGACAGCCCTGGTGACCTACCTTCTCCAACAACCTTGGGCCCAGCCCACCTCAGGTCCCCCCCACCCCCCACAATGGTCCATGCAAATTACTAATCCATGGATGGGTTGATCTACTGCTGAGGTCAGAGTCCTCATGGTCCCTCCACTCCCCAGAGCCCACCTCTGCACACAGCTGCACTGAGGACCAAGCCTTCATCATAGGAGTCCTTGGGGGACGTCAGGTCCAAACCTAACAAGCAGTTCATGTCTGTGGTACCTTCAGAGGTCACATAGATGAAGGCCAGGGGAAGCCACAGCCTGGCTGTTGTCTCCTAAATGTGGCCAGCTCTGCCTGTGGAGGCAGGAGGATAGCCCATACTCTATGGACTTGTGTAAACTTAGGGACTTTTGATAGAATATAAGGACTGCATAGCACATGGCTCTTAACTTGATGGAGGATCATGCCAAGATGGCAGAGCACAGGCCACAGTGACCACCCGCATCCAGCTTCCTGGGGGCTCCTGGGTTCCGGGCATCTGTGTCACCCAGTCTGCTTTGAGCTGGTGGGGGCTCCCGGCGGCAGCCCTTTCCAAGTCCCCACGGTAACCTGCTCAAGTCAGATGAGGTTCTGCTGGCTTGGTCTTTCCCACGGCCTCTGCGGAGCAAATACGGATCTCACAGGACCACAGTTTTGATGGCATTTGTAAAAATCTGTTTAACAGCTCACTGATGTTAATCCTCCCCGGACCAAGTGACGCATCCTGCTCAGCACCTGTCGGTCAGGATCAGTCAGCAGCAGCCTCAGGACCTGCCCCATGCATCCGTCCAGAGTGGGCAGCTTAGCAGCTCTCATGACAGTGTGGATGTGGCCTGCACGGCTGGCCCTAAGGAGGGGCTTGCAGGAGAGTGTGGTGGCACACACCTATGATCCAAACTGCAGAGGCAGGGGGATCATGAGTTCCAGTCCAGCCTGGGCAACTTAGCAGGACCATGTCAGAACAGAACATTAAAAGGCTGGAGTGTAGCTCAGTGACAGAGTGACTGCCTCCTCTACCTGAGCCCCTGGGCGAGTCCCTAGTACTGCAGAGAGCTGGGGGAGGGAGGTGTCCATGCAGTGGTGATGGGTCACTCTTCTCCTCTGTGAGTAGAAGGTGAGGAGGTTATGAAAAGCCAGGGGCATGGGGGGATGTCTTGGCAAAGACCCCTGCTGCTGGGTTTGCTGGCTCCAGGGCTGGAGCAAGGATGCCTCGCCCTGCGCAGTGGTCAGAACGGCAGAGATGGACTTCCAGGCTGCCAAGGACTGCTAAATTTCCAGGCCTCAGAGCCCTGTTCTGTGGACGGTGAGGCCTCCTCCCTGGGGCTCACACTTGGTAAAGCTATGGCCGAGTGTCCAGTGGTCCTCCATCCCTGAATTGCAGTCTGGTGTGGGACCTCTGCCCACCAGAGCCATGGCCCCAAAGGCCCCCAGGCCAACCAGGCACCCAAATCCCCCAGGAATGAATGTTACCCTCTGGTACTGACTGTGGCCAGATGCACAGAGCCTGGGGCAGGGCTTAGCGCCTGCCTGAAGCTGTGCTGAGCCATGTCTCTCAGGCCCCACGTTGTTCTTCCTGGCTGGCTCTCTTACTCTTTCCTAGAGCCAAGAGCTGTTTAGAAATATTAAACTCCAAGGTCAACAGTTTTATTCAGGCCCACAAAAATGTCTCTTCCCTCACACAGCCACAAAGAATGTGAGCCATTCCGCCCACAGCCTGGTGGCCGCTCTTGCACCTCGGATGCCGAGCAGCTTCTCCCCAGGCTGCACCGTGAGTGGACAGTCCCTGGTCAAGCCTCTGCCCTCAGGTGGGGGGGCCCCCTTGGCAGCCCCCTGCTCTTCGGAGCTGGGCTTGCAGGTGTGACTCCCTGGGCTCAGCTGTGGAGGGTTTGCTGAGGCCTCTTCCTGGGGGCCTCCCACCCAGTGTTTGGGGTCCTCCATGCTCTCCCTGCAGGCTGAGGGGTGGTCAGTGTCCAGTGGTCCTCCATGTCTTGTCACATTGGGGCTCCATCCCTGACTCCCCAAAGCTGGCCTCAGGGTCTCAGCCAAGAGAAGCCTCGCTGCAGGTCTGGTGTGGGGCTTCTGCTCTGGGCTTTCCTCCCGTCTGTCCAGGGTGGGCGCACTGAAGGGCTTAGGTGGCAGGAGTTGTGAGTGCACCCCTTTCCGTTTCACAAACCTTGAAAATCATGAAACCTAATCTACATGCAGAAAAAGTGCTGGATGAGGCTGTGCCAGGCCTGGGCCCTGCAGGAGCCTGCTGCCCGTGAGCTGGCCCTTTTGGCCAGGGGTGCCCAGAGCTGGGGCTGTGCTCGGCTTCAGGCTCGTGAGGTTGCTCACAGGGTCACCAGCGGGCAGCTCTTCGTCCTCACTTCTCAGCGTCGCAGGTGAAGCCTGGCGGAGGCAGGGCTGTCTCTGGGGGTGCGCTCTGCGAGCAGCTGCTGCCGCTGTTCCTGTGTGTGGTGTGCGCGTGCTGGGCCTGGACGGACACTGCTACTCACGAGACTGGTGGCGACTCGTCAGAGTTGGGCTTCTGCCGTCTCCGGGCTGCAGAGCCTCCGCTGTTGATTTACCAAGATGCCGACACTCAGTGTGTCTGCGGTTTGTCTTCCTCCTCCTGCCCAGCACAGTGCCACATGCAGCCCTCAGCCATGGGGCCTGCTCGGGCCTCCTGCCCATTTCGTTGTTGGGTGGTTATTCTGCCTGATGGATGAGAGCCCTGTGTTCCTGTGTGTCCCTAGAATCTTCCAGCAGAGCTTGCAACCTTCCTTCACATTCACATGCACAACCAACCCACAGTCCTGCGAATCATGGAGGAGGCACATCACCCTTTGCTTTAAAGCAGTGGATTCAAGAGGGTGGCTTTGCCGCAGGGAGGGGGCGGGGAGGGATGGAGGGGAGCAGGGTCTGCAGACACTCCCATGGTCACACGCGAGTGAGTCATCAGAGGCTGCCTGGCACCTTTGGGTGGAGGGGTTGCTCTCATGGTCCTGTGCACAGGACCGAACTTGAAAGGACAGAGTCCCCGGGATATCCTGGAAAAGATGAACTGCACACAGTGGAAGCTGTTCCCTAAGGAAAAAGAAACTCTGGAATAAACTCAGACCAACCTGTGGCCCTGCAGCAGTCAGAAGGTCCGGGTTCCCCTGCAGCCTGTCTGAACCCAAGGTGCAGAGAGAGCCACGTGATTGGCAGCCAGACAAGGGGCCGCAGGGTTTGGCCAGCGAAGGTTTCTGCTGTGTTTGGCAGGAGGTGGAGGAAGGCCTGGCGCCCACGGAGCCTGAGAAAGCGTCAGGAAGTAGGGTGTCCCAGCACTGCCACTCCCTGAGGAGCGCAGGGAAAGGCCCAGGCTTGTCCCTGTGGGCCCAGCATGGTCCAGCCACAGAGACAGCTTTCATCCTTCTCTGTCCTGCCCCTTGAACTCCTGAAGAGAAGGAGGCTGGCTGGGAGGACGCTCCCTGAGGACATTCCATGCAAGCCTTCCAGAACCGCCTCCAGGACAAAGGGAAACCGCCAGCGCCCTGGGACCCGGCAGCGCCAGGGTTGGAGGGGGCCACTCCTGGCTCCAGGGCCCCTACAGGCCGTCTCCCCACGCCTCTCGGGGCTGGCTCCTGGCTCCCTGCTGTGGGGCGGGGTGAGTCCTGTTCAGCCAGCCTGCAGATGGTGTCCATGCCCGAAACCGGGCTCTCGTGCCCAGTGGACAGCCTGGGGCACTGTCCCACGGCTTCAAGCCTTGCCTGACTCTCTCAGCCTGCCAGCCACCTACTGTCTGGAGCCAGGGCAGAGCAGGGCTCAGGGTCATCTGTGGTGCGAGGGGTCCAGTGTCCAGCTGGTGCTGCCAGTGTGTGAGCCGAAGGCGGCCGTGCCCTGGAGGGCCAGCTGCCCCCAGCAAGGCAGGAGCCAACAGCTTGGCACTCAGCTGGGTTTCAATGTTTATGAAGGTGGCCTCATTCTTGACTTGGGCCTCCGCACGGGTCCAGCAGTGATGGGACCCTGGCAGAGCGATGCGGCCTGGGGCGTGAGCCTTGGCTGGGTCCTCCCCTGGGCCTAGGAGGGGCAGCGGCCCCAATGGCGTCTCCTGGCACACTTGCGGTTCCCTGTGGCCTCTAGGCAGCAGCCTCCCCGGAGGCCAGGACGGAGTTGGTGCATTTCCGGAGGTGGCTTCCCAGGCAGTGATAACCCAGCCTTTCATTGGCTGCTGGCGTCAAAGAGTGTCCACGGCTCCTCCACTCCTCACTGACAGCTGGGGAACTGAGGCCAGAAGCAGGTGGGCCAGCTCAGAGGAGGCACAGGAGTGGCAGGCGCAGTCCCCAGGAACTCTGTGCTGTGGCTGATGCCCACATCAAGCAGATCTGTCCCCTTCATAGGGGACAAACCCAGGCTCCTTGAGGCACAGAGCACTGCAGAGCGGTCAGCCGGCAAGCCCACTAACCCCAGTGCTGGACAACCTCGTGGAGCAGAAGATGGCCAACACAGGGTTAAAAAGGTTTCTGTAAATATTTTATTTCCCATATTTTAGAGTCAGAAAGAAGCGTGTGGTCATAAAAATAATAGAGAATTATTTTCTTCAAGTCTGCTTCTCTGTGAGCTGCTGGCCCTCCCCGTGCCCACCCCTGTGGCCAGCTCCCAAGGGGCAGCCTCAGCCTCCACCAGTCCCCGATTCACAGCTATGTTACAAGGAGTGGCCCAAGGGAGAGTGCTCAGGGGTCGGGGCTGTGCTGCTCCAGGGCCAGCCTTCTACCTCCTGCCTCCTGGAAGAAGGCAGGGGGTCTTCCCAGAGGAGTCCTGCCGCAGCCTAGGGTGCGGCCAGCTCCACCGGAGGACAGGAGTGCGAGGTGATGTCGCTGTGCTTGTAGGCAGCCTCATCCAGGTCCAAAGGCCTCCGGTTGACCTCCAGCGTCATGCAACCACGGTAGAAGGCTGTGACGGGTGCCGAAGTCACTGGCACATCTGGGCAGTGGGGCAACAAGCACCATCAGTGGGCAGAGCCAGGCCCAGGAAGGCACAGCACATCTCCCTGGGGGGGGGGGGCGGCGCGAAGCAGACACAAAGCCGGCTGATGCTCGGCGCCTCACTCCCAGAGGAGCCACCACACTGTGGGAACCCAGTGGCCTCCGGGAAGCCTCACTGCTGGAAACCCGGAGGGGCTGTGTCTGGCCACCAGGACAGAAGTCCTGCCGATGCTGCCAGATAGGGCCCCAGCAGAGCCACAGTCCTCTCTCTGCCACACTCCTGGCTCTCGGCAGCACAGGGACAGTTTGTGGCCGGGTACCTGTCCCACCCCGGGTCTGCACGAGCCAGCAAGGTGCTGCTGCCCACCCCTGCTGGACATGGAAGGGGCTGACAGCCATGTCAGTGGCCAACAGTGGCAGGTGACCAGCAGGGTCTGGGTGGTGGCCTTGCACACTTCCCAGAGCCTGCCTGGCCTCCCCCTGGGCCTTGGCCTGCTGGGATCTGGGCGGAGGCTCCCCAGAGATGCAGGGTGGCCGGGCGAGCTCGGGCCGGCCTGGGCTTCCCAGTCAGGTGGTGTGGCTGAGCACGAGAGCCAGGCCGCAGTCCCTCTCCCTCCAAAGCCAAAGCTCCCCCCAGCACCAGCCTGGACTGGGGAAGCCAGGGCCCAGGGACACAGCCGTCCTCCCAGAACGCCACAGGAAGCCCACCTGGCAGCCCCCCCACGAAGGTGAGCACGGAGCCCTGCAGGTGCCTCTCCAGGGTGGCCAGCCTCTCCTGCAGCTGGGCAGCACCCACTTCGCTCTGGCCCTTGGTGCCGTCCACCTCCAGAGTGACCTTGCCATCCTTCAGGGACACGGTGACCATGTGCTCCTGCCCGTCACACACCTTGATCTCCATCAGGGCCAGGGCAACATCCTCAACTGCCAGGACCACCAGCTGTGGGGACACCGAGGGAGGGGTCAGGGTGACGTGGGAGTGCAGGGGTCACATGGGTCAGGGCATGGCAGCCAAGGCCCATATGCTAGCCACTGGGTCCCACTGCCTCTGGTACTCCACCAGGCCTCACATACCTCTCGAGCCTCCTCCCAGACCCCGGCAGGCCCAGGTCCCGGGCAGTATATGAGGCTGCCACCACCCAGACCCTGCTGGTCATCCACCACTGTTGGCCACTGACAGTGGCTGCCAGCCCCTCCCACGTCCAGCAGGGGTAGCCAGCAGCCCCTTGCTGGCTCATGCAGACCCAGGCACGTCTGTGGCCCTGAGGTGTGAGGGGCTCATAGCCCTGGGTGACCCACTCCCACTAGGAATGAAGAGAGGCCAGCTGGGAGGTGAGGGGCAATAGCAGGGCAATCCCTGGCCAGCCATGGGGGACCTGGCCACTCAGGCACAGCTGAGCAGCTTCCCAGGGCCCCTGGTGCCTCAGGGTGGGGACGTGGGTATGGCTGTGGGCTCCCAGTCCCGAGGTGCCTGTGCTGGGTGGAAAGACTCTGTGCCCCAGGCCCTTCACAGTCCCTGGTGTGGGGGCTTTGCCGGTGGGGCGCTTGCTGTTTATCCCAGATGCTGGGAGCCGGGTGCAAGCAATGGTGTGTGGCCGCGGCCCTCTTGGTGCACAGGCCGAGTCTATTACTGTTGAGTGCACACAGCAGGAGCGCTGGGCTGGGGGCAGCTTTGGACAGGGAGCCCTCTCTTCTGGCCCATGATCTCCTGTGGACGGGGGAGAGGAGGGTCTATTCCCAGGGCAGGAAGGGTGCTGCCGTGCAGGGAGTCCTCGGGAGGCCCCATCCCAGAATCAGCTGGAAAAGGACGCTGGCCTGCATCACACAGGCCAGGTGGGCAGATCTGACATGATCGGCCTGGGGCAGCTGGCCACGTTATCCTCAACACCAGGTGTGGGGGACACACCCCACGCCCAGTGACACCCAGGGCTGGCCTGGGAGCACACTGTCCCTCCAGCCGACTTGGCCAGCGACAGTCTGCCTTCCAGTCGTGTGGAGGTGGCCACCGCAGCTGTGGCCCCCCAAGCGCAAAGGCCCACCTGGATCCAGTGCTCAGGTCCCGGGAGAGGCCGGGGCTGGGACCCCTCCCCAGGTGGTGGGTTCCCAGGCTCTGGGTGCTGTGGCTGCGCTGGCAGAGGTGCAGCCTACCTGTTTCTTGAGCTTCTTGGTGGAGTGGTAGTCCACCAGGGCCACGGAGAGTGGCACCGTGTGGTCCTGGCCCACCAGCGCGATCAGCACACCCGTGTCGGTCGCTGGACGGACACGAGCCACCACTTCTATTTCCCAGGTCGTCTCCGTCCAGGCATCCGGGGACGTCCGCGCTGCGATGAGAGTCGCGCATTACAAGGCGGCACAGATGTCAGCGACGCTTGAGTGAGTGGCGGTTGGACAGAGCACGAGCCTGCGGGGGGGTCGCTGCGACGCCTGCTCTCGGCAGAGGAGGCGCGGCCTGGCCCGGAGGAAGTGGGAGCTCGCCGTGGCATGAGCCCGAGGACCCTGCTGTCCCGGCCATGCCCCGTCTGGGAGGCAGTGGAGGAGGCCTGTGTAGGGGTGGCCGCCCCCTGCCACACACATTCTCCCCTCGGGGGCCTGGTTTCCAGGTTGGAGGGCCTCACGCTGACTTCATTCACACGCACACTGCCAGTCTCACGCGTGAGGCCATCGTCGGTGTGTAGCTCTGGGCACACTTGGCTAGAGAGGCGGGTCCAGGCTGTCTGGGCCCCTAGACCCTCTGTGACTGGGACATTGGAGACCTTGTCCTCTAGCCCTTGTGTTTAGACCTCACCTAGAGCTGCAGACTTCTGGGGAGCACCCGGGACGGGGTCTGCTGGGGAGCACCTGGGGCAGGGTTTGTGGTAAGGCTGTAAGCTCCTGCCTCCTGCCCGCTCCAACCGAGGCCCTGTGCTGCCCCTGGACCTTGTCTAGCCTCTGCTCTCAGCCCTCAGGGGTATATGAGGAAATGCACAGGAACTGGGAAGGGCAAGAGGAGGCTTGCTGTTTACTGAGCAGGAGGACCAGGAGGCCTGAGCCTGCAGTACCCTGTCGGGGCCCTCCACTGGGCCAGCGCTTGCTGTCCCTCGGGGTCTGTCCTCAGCCCGGGGCCTCTGACCTGAGGTCTAGGGGCCTAGCCTGCCCCAGCTAACTGTGGTGCGCCAAGAGATCTGGGCCCTACTTTAGAGGTGCCAAGGGCTTCTGGGCTCCACCTCTGCCTTCTGGCCATCCTTGGCCCCTCCCTGGCTGCAGCACCACCAGCCCAATGGACAGAATGTCCAGTGCCCGTTCCCATGGACACAGACTATGTGGGTCCCCACAGGTCCCAGGGCTCTCCTGCCCTGCCACAGCCCACCCTTTTGGAAGGCGTCCACACAGCTTGCTCCTGAGGAGGGCAGCGTCTTCCTGCCCGGCTCTCCTGGGGCTGAGGGCAAGTCTCCTTGTGGCCTAGTTCTGCTGCCGAAGCTAAGGGCGCTGGGGTGGCCCTGCTCCTCCCTGCCACGCCCCCAGTGTTCCTCCTCTGAGCCCCCAGCAGCTGTCTTCCTGGGGTAGCCCCTGCTGCCTCCAGACACCCCACACCCCTCATGCAGGTGAGTGGGGGCCAGGTGAGCCATGAGCCTCTCCATCCTGGATGCAGGGAGCTCTTCCTGCCGAGGACCCAACACCATCCTACACCAGCCTGCTCTGGACATCCTGCTGTCTCCCCCACAGAGTGGTGCGGCAGATGGCCACATGGGGGCCTGCACCTGTGTTGGCCTGTCCCTCCGAGGGAGACCTGGCCTGCCTGGTGGTCCCCTTGAATTCCGACCACTGGTCTGAGGCCCCACCACAGTTCCTTCCATGGGTGTGACCTACCGTAGCTGAGGCTGTAGAAGGCAAACCCGCTCCCCGGGAAGAAAGACCCCCTCTCCGTCACGGAGAAGCACTGCATCTTGGAGTTCGCCTTCACTGTCTCCTGGATGGTGCTGTCCTCCCCGCCAAGCCAGTTCCAGCTCCGCAGGCAGCCGTCCAGACGGGGGTTGATCTGGAAAGACAGGGGACTGGAGGCTTCCGGAGCCGAGGCCCTGTGGCGCCACCCTGACGCTGGCAGGCTCCCGCCTCTGAGGCGGGTGGAGGTCTATGGTGGGCCAGGGAAGCCCCACCTGGGTTGGTTCTTCAGAAAGGGCTCTTCACTTCAGGAAAGGCTGAGTCCCTGTGTCCACCCAGCAGGCCTCCCCAGGGGCCAGGCAGGTGTGGGGCACTGCCCTGCCTGCACAGGGGTGCCAGCCCAGCTCCGCCATGTGGAGGCCTCCAGGGTCTCCACACAGGAGCCCCGAGCCTTGTACACGGTCTCTAGCCGACTGCAGGCCTGCGCCACAGGTCTGATGTGCTGTGCCCAGGCAGGGCATCCCAGGAGCGACCCTCCAGGGTGGGCATCAGTGCCTATACCACCTGGGTGACAGGCCTGTTTCCTGTGCAGAGTGGACATCCCACCCCCAAACCCAGAGTCCCAGCCACAAACCTCACTGGGCTGCGATGGAGACCCACGAGGGGTGAGAAAAGGCAGGTCTGAAAAGTAGAACCAGCCCTGGAGTGCGCTCAGAGTTGTCCAAGAGCTCATCTTTCTGTTAGAAGCGACTGCAGTGTCAGAGGACAGTCACAGCACACCTTGTCGCCAGTGCAGATGAAGCCTCAGGGAGGCTCATACGGAGGTGGTGAGGTCCGGCTCAGCCTCGGCCTTATCTGGGCCCTCACCTGGCTCAGCCCTGGCCCTGAGCACCCCAGCACCTCCCCGGCAGCGAGTGGCAGCACTCACGGGCTGGACGAGGTCCTTCTCCTTGAAGGGAATGCCTCCCACGGTGAGGTTCAGGTGATACAGGCCTCTGTGCAGCTGGAAGAGATCCCCGGCCACTGCAATCTTCATGACGGCATCCTTGTTGACCTTGATCACCAGATTTCCTTCCAGTTCTTCAACGGAGATCTGAAGGAGACCAGTGCTGTGAGGGCAGGTGTGAGCAGCCCTTTGGCCAGCCCGCGTTGCCTGACCCAGGGAGCCCCACCTCCTGAGACCAGGCTCAGGTCCCGGCCAGCCCTCTGCACCTGGGGACAGAAGGCACATGGGCCACACTGCTCCCTGGGGGCACGTGGGGTCAGCACTGCACACTGAGGGAAGGGGCTGACCTCCAACACATTCAGGACAGCAGATTTCCAGAGACCCAGTGAGGCCATGTAGTCGGGGGGAGCTCCACGTGGCAGGGACAGGGACCATGCCTACCAGCTACTGCAGACAGCCCCTTCAGGGCCAGCAAGGCTGAGCCAGGGGACACCTCTGCAGCTAGTCAGGACACTCTCTCCTCTGGATGTTCTCAGTGTCTGGTGACCCCAGACACTTCAGTGCAGGGAGATGGCCTTTGGTGGTGGTGTGGCTGTGTGGGGACACTCCTGACCACTGGGGGAACCTGACCTTGGCCAAACTGAACCCTAAAGCCATCTCAAAGTTTCAACTCTTCTTGTTGCAAAATAAAAGACCAGTGCAGGAGAACTCAACAGCATGAGGTACAGCTCAGGGGCCCTCATGCTGTGAACAGCAGGGAACTGGGCCCGCACAGCGGCCTCAGACCCTCACGCCCTCCTCCACAGCCTGCCTAGGTGCACTGCATCCAGGAAAACCCAGGCTCTGGGGTGTGCTCCAGTCCACGCATTCTCAGCTTCCAGTCTGCAGGAAGTCCCACCTCCGTGGCCCACGGGTGGTTCCAGTCCTAAGTCCCCTCTGGCCACACTTGGCCCTGGATTCGCCCTGAGCCACTCTTCTCTGCACCTTGGGGTTCTGCCTGGAGCTCATGCAGGGTGCTGCCCCAGGGACTGGCCTGCCCTGACCACCCTCCCCACGTTAGCTCCCTGGCCTCCTGGTCTCCTACGTGTCAGGGCTGTCCTCCCGGCTGGCCTGGGTGGTTGAAGGCAGCAGAACATTTTTTTTTTCTAAATCCCTAACAGCTAATCAGTGTCTGGCATGGATTGAATGCTGAATGGACAAATAGATTCCTCTGAAACTTTCCATGCAGAAAAGTCTTAAGTCTGTGTCTGTGCACACTGGACTCCGTCCTCTGGGGGACCATGTTTCCCCTCTGGCTAAGGTGGAGATGTTAGGCCCTGTGGAAAGGGCAGGACCATGCAGGCCTCCTGCAGCTGCCCTGCTCCTGAGTGGCTGTCAGGGCATGCGATGTGAGATCGAGGACTGTCCCAGAGGCCACTCCAGCATGCTTTCCCACTGGCCACTGTCCTGGGCCTGTCCCCATGCTGTGTGGCATGTGTACCACCCACCCTGGGATGGCCTTCTTTCTGGCTTAGGTCTCTGTCTAGCTGTGCTGGGAATGCCCTTCCGGCTACTCCAAGGATGGGAGGGGACCAGGACATGACTTGGCAGGTGGGAATGTGAGCAGATGTCTGCAGGGCTCTGTCGGTGGAGGCCAGGGTGGAATTTTCCACTTGCTTCCCTTCTAGGGAAAAGGAGTGTTTTCTGTTTCTCTGCCTATGGTTAGCTCCAAGCCTGCTTTACTGAAGAGCACCTCACTCACGACCTGGGATATGGGGTCTGCTGGCCACGTGGGTCCATGTGGGCCTGGGAGTGGAAACTCTCTGTGCAGGCCCTGCGAGGGCTCCCCTGGACTTGTGTCAGGAGTGAAGGCCAGAGCGAGGGGCAGAAGGTCAGTACAGCCAGGGGCACCCAGAACTGGGACTTGGGCTCTGGGGGCAAATTAAGCCAGGCCATCTTCTGTGAGCATTGGGCAGCCCCTGGCCTTGGACCCTTGCTGTGGCTGTCCCCTGGACTCTGGCCACCGTGCCTGTATGAGACCTCTGAGGGCCTCATGTGAGGTGAAACAGGGCCCCTGAGTGGTAGAGTGAGCCCCAGTGTGTGTACTAAGGGGCATGGGGTTCTACCTGTGGGCACGTGTCACCTGCCCAGAGCCAGGGGTACCCTTGAACAAGCCGATGCACACTGGCCCAGGAGAGTCCTGGCAGCCCCACTCACAGTCTGCCACATGCCATGGTTGATGACAGGCCCGCTGCTGGTGACACGGCCGACACCGTTGTAGCGAAGCTGCAGTTCCAACCTGCCGGCCCGCAGACCCAGTACCACCCAGGTGCTGTCCCTACGGCCTCCAGCAAAGAAGAGGACCCCTTCAGGGTCAAAGGTCCGGAAGTCAAACTCAGCCACCAGCCTGCACAGACCGAGACACAGAATAGAGAGGTGGGGGCCACCTAGCACTGGGTAGCAGCAACCAGAGGTTGCACCAGGCTTGGCTTGTGGCTCCTCCAGGACCCTGGGCGGCTCTGCTCTCCCGGGAGCCCCACCATCAGCACCTGCCTCCTCACCTGGTGGGCTGCAGCCTCTTGAAGCGCAGTCTGATCACAGGGGTCCCACTGAACATGCGGCCCAGATACAAGGACTTCACACTCTTGGCCATGCTGAAGGGCACACATGGCAAGATGTCCTGCCGCCAGGGGAGGGCGCATCAGGAGGGCTGCCCTGTGGTTCTCAGGGCAGGTCCTGGCCCCTGCGTTCCCAGGGACTGGGCTGCCCACACCCGCCTCTGCCTCCCTGACTCTGAGATCCCAGAGCCTGTGATAGCCTGATGCAGGCTCCAGTGAGGAGCAGGGCTGCTGGTTACTGCCTCCACCCCACGGTGCAGCCCTGTGCTGTCCCAGGTTCCCCGTGGCTCTGCGTGTTTGACCGTGATTCACCTGGAGCGCCTCACTGCTGTTCTGGAGAACACTCACTATCGTCCACGTCCACACAGACTGGCTTCACCCACACCCAGAGCACAGGGCAAGGAGCGCCTGGCTGGCTGCCAGCTGTCCCCCGCAGGGAGCACAGGCACCCACCCACGTTGCAGGATGGAGCCAGCCGCAGAGCCAGAGACGCTGCCTCAAGTCCTGGAGCCGCACCAAGCTGGCCAGCGTGAGCCGGGTTGCTATGGAAATTCCATCAACACAGCCAAACCCCACATGGCATGGAGCTCTACCCGTAGCTCTGGGGATCCCGGAGCCCTAGGCCAAAGCCCTGGCTCTAGAAGCCTTCTGCAGACCCCATCTGCTGGAGGGCCCCACGCCTACCTCGCAGGTGTCCATGTCCGGGGACAGCTTGAGCCCCCCGCGCCCGTTGCAGTGGCACGTGTAGCTGCCGGGAGTGTTGACACAGATCTGCTCGCAGCGGCCCTGCCAGCACTCGTCCACATCTGCCAGCAAAGAGTCACACGGCGGTGTGGGGACAGCTCCGGACCATGCCAGCCCCCGTGCAGCGCGCTGGTGTGGGAACGTCCCAAGTGTCTCACCAGGCGAGTGCCCGACAGCAGCCTGCTACTCCTCCCCAGAGCGGCCCCCTCTTACGGGCAAGCAAAGGCTGCGGGTGTCTGAGGAAGGTGCTGGACCACACCCCGGCTGCTCACGCCACCAGGCCCAGCTGGTGCCACCAGGGCCCCAGGAGACTGAGGGACGCTGGAGGGCAGCAGGGAGTGCTGTGGGGCTGGGCCCACTGGTCAGCTCACTCTGGCTGTCCAGTCCCCACATGCTCCCTCCCTGGGGGCTCAGCCCTCTCATGGGTTCCAGAGCTGCCCAGCAGGGGCCAGGGTTCCTCAAGGTTGCCAGAAAGGAGTAACAGTAGAGTCGGCCTCACTGCTCTGTGCCCAGGACATGCTGGGTCTCCACAGTGAGGAGTACCACCTTGCTGGCCAGCCTTCACACCGTGAGCTGACCAGGCTCGTAGACAGTCCAAGCTCAGGGTCTCTGCTCTTTATCTGTTGCAGGCTGCTGGAGGGTGGGCATGTATGTGCCACGGCATGTGCAGGAGTGCAAGCACAGTGCGCTTGCATATGTGAGTCCATGTGTATGCACGTATGTTTGTGTGCTAACTCACATACACGAGATTATGTGCACACACACATGTGGGCATATACTCACATGCATGTTCAAGCACATGAATGTGTGACTGTTGTGTGTGCATGTGCATGTAAGCTTATGTGTGCAAGCATGTTTGTGTGCATTTTTTTGCACACATAGACTTGTGTGTGTGCATGCATGTAGGTATGTACGAGTGTATGTTTGAGTGCATGCACAATGTGTAGATGTGCATGTGCATGGGTGAGCCACCACATGTGTTCACATGCACATATTTTATGAAAGCACGTTTGTGTACACATGTGATCTGCATGTTAGTGAGCATGCATGAGTGTCTCCATGGTATATGTCCATGTGTGCACACATGCATGCGTGTGTATGCCATGTGGCATGTGCAAATTTGATTGTGCCCATGTATGTTCCCATGCATAGAGTGTGCATGTGTAAGCATGTTTGTCAACATGTGCATGCGCACATGCATGTGTGTATGCATACATGTGTGGGTGCACTGTGGTGTAAGTAGCCACTAGGCAAGGTGAGGGCGCAGTGTCAGAGTCCTCTTCATTGCAGGAGGTGCCCTGGCCTTTTTCCAACCCTCTGTTGGTAGAGGTTTCCTAGAACACTGGACTGAAGTCTGTTACCAATGAAGCCTGTGCTCAGGCAGTGACTGACCCCTGTCTCTGGGCTCAGGGGCGGAGGAGGAGGAACCCATGGGGTACCTTGGCAGGCCTTCTCCTGGGAGCTGTACACGTAGCCCTCGTCACAGAGGCAGGAGTAGGAGCCTGGCAGGTTCCTGCAGCGCGTCTCCCCGCAGGCATCGGGGTCTGCACACTCGTCTATGTCTGCAAGCAAAGCCAGTGAGGCTAGGCTGTGCCGAGGAGCCTGGGACAGCTGCAGCCAGCTACTGGGCAGACAGGTGGGAGGAGCCCCAGACACTGAGGAGGAGGACAGAGTCGGGGAGGGCACGGCCACCAAGGCTCGGCCAGCCAGCGTCCATGTGGAGCGCTCACCCCACGCTGGGCAACATTAGCCACGTTAGACACCAGAGTTAAGAATCCACCTCGTGACCAGGTTTCCTCAATTTGCTTCTAAAGCACAGGATAGAGCCGTGGCAAGGAGCTCTAGGGCTCCAGGTGTGAGGAGGATGGAGGAGGGGAAGGCCGGCCTGGCCCTCAGTCATCTGTGTAGGGATGGCCTCTGGTTGTAAGGGACAGCAACTAAGGGGTGAAATGGAAACTTCTCAGAACAGACGACTGGAACAGTGTCCCCTGTCTGATGGGATGCTCTCCAGCTCTTGACGCTGGCCCCACCCCGTGGCGACCAGGATCCAACTGTCCACCACACAGGCAGCTGTGCCCCTTATCCTGAGCAAGTCCGGGAGCTCAGGGGCACCTTGGGTACCTCTGGATCAAGGGACAGGGCAAGGTCGCCCCTGCAAGGTGGGGTGCTGCTCCTCTGCAGCCTAGGATGCCAGGGGTGGCAGGGTGCAGGCCTTTGAAGTGACTTTCTGGGGTGTCCTCAGGGCACCCTGCTCTGGCTTTAGGCCCCCAGGAGCCTCAGGCTGATGGAAGCAGGGACAGGAGTAGGGAGGCTGAGCTGCCTCTGCCTCCTCAGGACAGGGCCGAGGGAGCCAGAGACGGGGGCTGGAGGGCTCTGAGAGACGCGTGGGTGGGACCCGGGGCCTACAACACTGCCTGAGCTCCCTGCATGGCCACCTGTGGAGCCTGGACCCTGAGAGCTACACTGCAGGCCAGGCAGGGCCAGCTGCCTCGGCCCACCCCTCAGATCTTGGGGAATGGGTGGTCTGGAGCCCCACTGTGATCTGCGCTCTGCGGCTACTAGCCTCTGAGTGATGCCCACCTCCTCTGAGACGGGATGGTGGTGGGCCTGGCCTTACCTTGGCAGGTCCTGTTGTCGGAGGCAAGTGCAAAGCCACTGTGGCAGGCGCAGTAGAAGCTGCCTGGCTTGTTGTGGCAGACCTGGCTGCAACCCCCATTCTGCTGGCTGCACTCGTCCACATCTGGCAGGACAGAGAGAAGGGCGCAGGTGTACAGACCCCCACACTCCACCATGCCGCCCTGGGAGCGGGAGGGCGCAGGGGACCGGAGCAGCCATTGGGGCAACAGCTAGAGATCAGCTCCAAGGGCTCCAGCTGCATGCAGGAGGGGGTCAGAGGCCAAAATTTGCCATGGCCAGTGCCTGAGGGTGGACACTGCCCCACACCCCTTGCAAGGCCCACGAGGCCACCAGGCCAGGTCCCATTTGGAACGCCCCATCCCAGTCTGGCTGCAGGGCTCTGCCCTGAGGGAGGGGCTTGACAGCATCCACACATCGCCCTGGCTGAGGCCACATGCTGCTCGGCCGTGTCAGGGTGGGATCCACTGACGCAGGGTGCTGGGCCTCACGCATCTTCTTCCTGCCAGCCCTGCTCCCAGAGGGGCCACCCAGCCCCCTGTGTTCCCAGGAGCCCCAGGAAGCCTCAGGCTACAACACCCCAGGGCCTCTCCAGCAGGATACTGTGGGGAGGGAACCCACCAGGGGCAGGACCCCAGGACAGACTCTGGCTCCCCTGAGCCTCCATGGTGGGCAAGGTCAGAGGGCTGCGCAGCTGTGGTCAGGGTCAGTGCAAGGTCAGAGGGTCCCACCCTGCTCTTCCGGAGGTGGTGGGCTCTTACCTTGATCACACAGCCGGCCGCCCCAGCCAGCTTTGCACAGGCAGAAGAAGTTGCCCATGAGATCCTGGCAGATTTGGGTTCCCTCTTTGTCACAAGGGTTTGGGGTGCACTGGTCTGGCAGGTCTGAGTTGAGACACAGACAGAAAGTCTTGAGAGGTTCCCACGAGCCCCAGAGCCAGGGGACAGTGGCTGGAGCTTCTCGTGTGCCCCCCAGTGGAGCTCCGAGGGGCTGCTGGGCAGATGTGGCTGCCAAGAGGGTCTCCAGCTGAGGGCAGGAGCAGGTGCGGGAGCTCCCGGTCCTGGGGGTTCTAGGGATTGGCAGAGGCCCTGAGAGGCCAAGGAGCAGGAGCTGGGGCCTGTCGGCCCCCCGGAGCAGGGCCCCCAGCCCCTGCCAACCCGAGGCTATTCCACCTGCCCCACCAGGGCCAGGCTGCCCTGGGCGGGGCACTCATCAGCCTCTCAAGCCTTCTGTCCACCGAGCTCAGCCTCAGTGGGCACTGGCACAGGACAGAGATCCCAGACCCAAGCCCAGGCCCCACCAGCAGGAATAGCCCCTGCCCACAGCATCTCCCGTGAGGCTCCAGGTCAGGAGTGCACCCAGCAGTAGGCGCAGGCAGGATCCCAGCACAGCCTCAGCCAGGGGTCAAGGAAACTGCAGGCACAGCTACCTCCAAGGGAGTGCCACACACAGGGAGGCTGCCCTGGCACAGATGGGCAGGAAAGCTTGCGTGTGAGCCACCACGTCCTGAGGTCGGGGAGTTAGCAGAAAGGGCTATTGTCACGCCTTGGGCTCAAAGAATCCTTTCAGGGGCTGCTGGCTGAGCAGACGAGGCCCAGCCAGCGCACAGAGGTCGGAGCTCATGCACTCTCTCCGAGACCTGGGGGGCTGCCAGGGCTCCTGTGTACAGATGGCCGTGGGTTGTGGCTGTGGGAGGCTCTGGGGAGTCCTGGAGGAGGGGTGCAGCATGGCACGGCATTGGCTTTCCAGAGTCACGTCCTTCCTGGACCCCGAGTGGCTCCTGTCCCAGCGTGCGGACTGGCCAGGTGGAGGCCCCCGACCAGGCCTTCTTCCATCACACAGGGCTGCTTTCCCCAGACGGACGCTGACGCTCACAGTCCCTGCTTTCCCCTCCCTCCAAGCAGAATGCTGGCTGGCGGGTTTGAAGGCGCGGCTGGGTGGCTGCAGACCCCTGGACCTGGGACGCCTTGTTCCTGCTGAGGGCAGCCATCCTCATTCCCCAGCCACCCTGAGACCACAGTCATCAGTCACCTGGCTGGCCCATCCAGCCACCCAGTCACCGTGGCGTACAGCAGAGGGCAGGGCCGGCCAGTCCCTCCCCAGCACCAGCACCTGTGGCTCCTGCAGACAGGACGTTCTCCCTGGGCCCAGGTGGCTACCCAGAGCCTCTGAGCCTGGCGACAACTTCTGGTCACAGAAGGAAACAGGCCCTGAGTGCTCAGTGACCAGCCAATGGGGACACTGTGTGACCGTTCCTCAGAAGGAAATGACACCAGAGGTCCTGGCTCCTTTTCCCATGGGTGGATGGCCCACAAGTCAGGCAGCAGGGTTGCGGCTGTGGGGGCTGTGCTGTCTCTGGGCTTCTCCGCCCACCTGCTGCCCACCCAGGGTGGGGACCTCCCCAGTCCACCTCCTCTGGAATAATCTCGGCAGCCAGCAGGCACCAAGGCCTGGGGCACTCATGCCAATGTGTCCCTGATCCTTAAGAGGAGCACTGGCAGGGTTTGGACCACAGCCTGTCCCCTGGCTCCCACCTGAGCTGTGCCCAGCGGCTGCAGGGAATCTGAACGAGGTGGCGAGTGGACCTCTGGTGGCAAAGCTGCACCCCTTCCACTTGCCTCAGGCTTCCTCCGTCCCCTCTCAGGAGACGGCCTCTGCTTTGCAAAGAGGCTCTGCACCAAGTTCAAGGGCAGCCTGTTAGGAGGGCAGGGCTCTGCCCACCTCTCTGTGGCCTGTGGCCACCTCAGTGGGTGGTTTTGCGAGGCCTTGGGCAGCACTGCCTTGCTTGGCTGGCTGTTGTGGGTGCAGCCCTCTCGAGGCTGCGTCCATTTCCCTCGCACACTGCAGCCGCCTGGCTGCACCCAGGGCCTCACAGGGTAGAGCCGCGCCTGGGGTCAGGGGAGCAGAGAGCTGCCGCCTTGGTGGAGAGGCCCTGAGAAGCGATGGGTATCAGGCATGGAGGGAGGCAGGACTGTGCCCCAATGCCCCCAGTTACTCCCCTGAGGCCCCTGCCATGGGAGGGCAGTGGGGGAAGACGGTGTGCATGTCCACTGACCCATTCGGCTGGGCTTAGGGTTATTTCTGAAGTACGTGCCTGTGAACTCAGTGTGGGGCTAGCTAACTTGGCCCTGAATTTGCCTAGGACACCATACTTCCCCTTTACAAAGTCTGTCCCTTGACAGGGGGACAGTACCAACTTCTACTGGGATGGGGCTGTTCTTAGGAGAGCCCTCCACCATGGAGCCAGCACCACACGCCGGTCTCTCCAGGTCCCTCCCTCGGTCTCCAGGCAATGTAGCTCCACCCACCGCCGTGTCCTGTCCCTGTTGGAAACTTATCCCCAGGGTAGAAGCAAAGGTCGCGCCTCTCCCTCGGCAGGTGCCCAGCCAACTTCTGTGTGATCAGGCTGACCCAGCTGGGGAAAGCAGAGGAAGAGACGCGCCTCTGCAGGGAGGGTGGCCACTCAGCAGCCTGCTCTGTATGCCGGTCACCAAGCCTCGAGTGTGTTCAGAGAGAGACCGTCTCAGCCTATCCACGTGCAGCTGCAGAGGGAATGGGAAGCAAGCAGGGACTTGGCCACACACTCTGTCCACTGCTGGCCTTTGTTCTGGCCACGAGAAAGGAGCCTTGTTCCCCTAAGGGGGCATCCTGCCTGGCTGGGCACAGTTCAACACTGGGGCATAGTGGCAGAGCTCAGCTGGAGAACCTGGAGCTGTCCATGCAAAGGTAAAGAAATGGAAACCGAGGCTCTTCCTGGCACAAAGAGAGCAGCCTGTGCTAGGGCAGGGGCTCTGAGCTCGGCAGCCGCAGCCGCTGCTCTGGACCCCGGGGGCTCACCAGGAGCCCCTGCCTCTCTAGGGCTGCATCTGGACTCTGGCAGACTCAGAACTGATCTCTGAGGCTGCTGATTACTTCTACCAAGAGTGGGTGAGCAAGAATGCAGGCTCAGACATGCCCACAGACTCCAAGTAAGACTGTCAGCAAGGAACCGACACATACAGGTGGGGCCTAGACAGTCGGGAGGGCAAGGCTCACAGGGAGAGTGACCCTCCCAGGACCCTGGTGGGGCTTCGCCAGTGCTTCTGGGCAGCTGTGAGGGGCACGGAGTGTGTCTGGCCCAGCCGCAGCAGAGGTTTGTCCTCCCCTAGCCAGGGCCTCACGCCTGCCCCACTCCTCCAGGGCTCTTGCTGGGTGAGCAGTCTCCAGTCCCATCCAGAAAGTGTCATCGCAACTTGAACCACTGAGGGACTCTGGGGCCGTGAAGTCATCAGCCAAAGTGGAGAACTCCATGAACACAGGAGCCAGACCTGCTGAGGTCAGTGGCTCCCAGACACACAGACATCCAGAGGACACTGGAGGAGCAGCCCCACTGTCGGGACCATCAGCGCCAGGCTCAACCAGGAGGAAGGTGAGGGTGGGAGGGGTGCCTGGGCGCTCGGGCACAAGGGACACCAGGGCTCACCCTAGTGCACAGGGTCATTCGCAAGTCTGGGGGTACCGCTAGACAGACTGTCACAGCAGACATGACGGGAGGGTCTCCCAGGAGGGGCAGGAGGCACAGCAGGCAGCCGGGCAGAGCAGAAGACCCTGCGTGTGCTGGACGAGCCGCCGGCCAGCAGGCAGGATGCACCCCCCCCCCACTGCACTGTTCAGACATGCTGATGCCACCTTGGGGAAGTCAGAGTCTGCCTGTGTACCAGGAAGGTCGGGTGTGAAGGAAGCAGATTCGGGAAGGCCCGGCACCCACTGTGGTCACAGAGGAGTTCAGAGCTCCTGCCCGCGGCCCCCTAACGTGCCCGCTGGAGCAGGAGGAAGGGGACACTTACTGCGAACACACGTGGCGAAGTCAGGGCTTTTGCTGTACGGAGATCCATGTTTGTTGACACACTCTGCAAGAGAGAAATGAACGGCACGGTCACCGCCATCCTGGACAGGACGGAGCTCAGTGCGGCGCCAGGCTGCGGCAGGACACCTGCTGCCCTGGTCCTGCGGCCCTCACACACAGAGCAGAGACAGCAGGCTGTCCTTGCAGAGCCGCCCTGCCAGGACCCCGGCAGGAAGTCGTTGCCCCAGTAGGGCTGCTGTTTCTCCTTCTCTCCAAGGGCACTGTGCTTGTCCAGAGCCTCCTGCCCACGCCCACTCACTGCTCTGAGGGCTTGTGCAGTCCTGCCCTTCACACTCAACACGTGTTTCTCGAGGTTCTCTGTTTCAACCATCAACATGGTGACCACAGTGAGTCAGCCCTCACAAACAGGGTTCTTGGGTGATAGCAGAAGTGCAGAGTCCTGACACCAGGAAGTGGGAGGACACCAAATCAACCCTATTTCCAGGTGGTGGGTGGAGCTTGGCACCAAAGCAGAGAAGGGCCCTGCAAGAATTGGCTCTGCTGCGAGGGCTGGCAATCGGGAGAAAACCTCGGCACAGGCGAACTCATGCTTCTGACCTGCTTGCTCCGGATTCCCACTCAGTTTTCTTTCTAGCAGCAACTTGGCATCGGGGTCCCTCCCAACTCACCTCTGTGACAGCTAAAGTAAAGTGGTCAGACTTACCGAGGTATCTGGGGTAGAAGTAGTCCTGTGGAAAGAGAAGGCAGGCGTGAGCTCCCAGGCAGCACAGAAGGTGGCGACAGACTGGCGGAGCAGGTGTGGACAGGCGGGTCTCAAGCCCTCGGAACCACAGCCCCTCCCCAGGCCTCTGCCAGGAAGGAGGCAGGAGGCAGTGAATGCTGAGCAGGGTCTGCAGGGTGACTGCAGAGCCTCAGTGCACTTGTTGGATCACTTCCAGGTGCAAGTGAATCGGGGTCACCCAGGGATACTTGGAAAGTGCCACTGGAAGTGTCTCATGAGAAGGTACATCGAGGAGAAGGGTGTCCTAGGTGGAAGCAGGCTCTCCCAAGGACAGTCACCTTAGCCTGGACTCCCTGTGCCTATCAGCATCTGCACGGATCCGCATCCACTGCATCTGTGAGCCAGCTCTGCCAGGGAGGCCGCTCCCGAGGGGCCTCTACCCGAGTGCACGTCGTGAGGCCATGTGCATACAAGTGGGCTGGCAGACGCTGGGCCGTGTGCCTGCGTGGCAGTGTGGACACTGGGCCATCTGCCCTGCGTGGCAGTGCGGAGCCCACTGGAGACTCCGTCAGGTCTGTTGTGGGGCTCAAGCAGACTCCAGGACCCGGTCAGCCGGTCACAACGGCAGTTTGGCTCTCCACATCCCAGGCTGGAGTGACCACAGAGGGACTGTGAATGGCAGTCAGGAGGCTGCGGGTGGGCTCTGCTCCCCCCTGCTCCATGGAACTGCACACCCACCCCGATGGGAAGACCCCGAGGCAGGAGGCTGTGGAATCTGCTCCGGTCAGGAGCAGGAAGGGCTGGAAGGTGGAGGGTGACGGCGGCCGAGGGTCCTTGTGACGAGCAGAGCGACAGGGGCTGGGGCCCCAGCTCCCTCACCTCCCTCAGGCTGAGACCACCCAGGTAGGCTCTGCACAGCAACCGGCCGCCTTCAGGTTGGCTTGGCCTCACACCCGTCTCCTCCTCCACTCGGCAGGAAGCACTGCCTTCCACCCAAGGCCAAGGAACCATCTGAGCACACCATGTCCGTCAGGGCCTGGGCCTCCCTGAGAGCCCCTGGTCGCGTCCATCAGAGCAGGGACATGACAGAGCTGGTCTTGCACCAGCCCTGCAGGGCAACCAGCTGGGCAATTCTAAGAACAAGCAGACCTGGTCCTGCTGACCCCGACCTGATTGGGATGTGAGGCAGAGCTGGCCAGCCCGGGTAGGGGCTGCGCCTCCAGGGGACAGTCTCCAGAGAGCTCCTCACAGAACTGGGCTTGTGCAGGGCTGGGAGAGAGGTGGGGACGGCTCCTCATCCTGGCACTAACTAGGAGAAGACGACTTCCATCCACTATTCTAAAAAGTCCAAGAAACAAGTGTGGCACCCAGGCTTGGCTTCGACCCAGCAGTCAGCCACCGACCAAGCTCTGTCCAGGGAAGAAAGAACCCATGCCTTGCTCAGCGGCTCCCACCACCAGCTCCTTAAAAGCCATGTAAGAACCTTTAGCAGTGTTTAACTCAATGGGCGGCTGCCGGGGCATGCCCTGCAGGCTCAAGGAGAGTGCTGGACACAATGACCTTGAAGGGCAGAGGGCCTAGGACTCTGAGGCAGACCCAAGCACCTCTGTGGGCAACAGGTCCATGGCCTTTGCATCTCCTGGTGCAGAACTGGGGGCTGGTGCGATTCAGAAAGAAGCCTCCAGGGGGAGCCAGATCTGGAGGGGGCACCCCACCCTGGAGAGCATGACCCCCAGGACTATGCCCTCCAGGCCTATGGCGGGGAAGGCTCAGGGGAGGGGACAGGCTGGAGGGAAGGTGTGGCTCAGCAACCAGGATACTGGGGAGTGAGGGAGGACCCTGAGGGGACATGGGAGAGAAAGGCGTGTATGCTATGTGCACTCGTGTGTCTGCATGTGTGTCTGTGTGTGTCAGTGTGTCTGATTCCATGTACACGCCCTGACCTGTGTTCCACGTGTCAGTATGTGCATGTGTCTGCGTGTGTCAGTGTCTGACTACACACGTGCAATCCTGTCTCTGTGTGTCAGTGTGTGCATGTCTGAGTACATATGCATGTCCTGTGTTCTATGTGACAGTGTGTGCGTGTCTCTGCATGTCTGTCAGTGCGTGTCTGAGTACACATGCATGTCCTGGCCATGTGTTTTCCCATGTCAGTGTGTACGTGTGTCTGAGTACACGTGCATGTCCTGACCATGTTTCCCATGTCAGTGTGTACGTGTGTCTGTGTGTCAGTGCATGTCTGAGTACACATGCATGTCCTGGCCATGTGTTTCCCATGTCAGTGTGTACGTGTGTCTGGTCGTGCATGTCTGATCATGCCCTGCCATGTTCCCATGTCAGTGTGTACGTGTGTCTGAGTACACGTGCATGTCCTGACCATGTTTCCCATGTCAGTGTGTACGTGTGTCTGTGTGTCAGTGCATGTCTGAGTACACGTGCATGTCCTGACCATGTGTTTCCCATGTCAGTGTGTACGTGTGTCTGAGTACACGTGCATGCCCTGGTTGTGTGTTCTGCATGTCTGTTTGTGTGCATACGTGTGGGGGTATGTGGGACAGCTTTCAAGCAGGGCAGGGTGGGCATCTCAGCCTGGACATCCCTCCCCATGAGGTGCCTGCTTCCAAGTCTTTGGGGCTCCCTCTCTCCTCCTGCTGGAACTCCCCAGGCCACGCCAACAACTGGGCCTGGCCCCCAGTGGTTGTCCAAGGAGAACTGGGTGCTTCCATCAGTGGAGGAGGTGACCCTCTCTGGGCTGTTCTTGAAGAATATGCAATCTCAGGAAAAAGGTCTTTGGAAAGTAGATGCAGTTCACACAAGGCCAGCTGGGCTTGGGCTTTTAAAACTGACCGCACCCCAAAATCCAACGGGAGAACTCACCACCAGCAGCAGAGAGGTGAGGAAGGCCGTGGGGAGAAGGGAGGGACAGGGAAGCAGAGCTCCAGGGCAGTCCTCACAGCTGAGCAGGGACTGCCCACCTGCCCTGCCATAAACATTGCACTTTGTATCTCAAATAAAACAAGCACTAATCAGGAACCCGCGGTTTCCGCCTCCAGGCGGGAATCCAAGTGCCTGGGCGGCAGCTCTGGCTGAGATCAGCCACTTGACCAGGTCCTCCGGAAGCAGAGAGATCCTATCCGGCTAGGGCTTTGGTAAGAGGAGAGTGCTGAGGACCAATGCCACGCAGTGGAGGCAACCCCGGCAGAACCGCCCGGCCTCTGGGAGCTGGGCACCGGACCCTGGGGGAGGCTCAGTGCAGGAAGGGAGGGCAGCGCTGCAAAAGGGAAGCCAGATAAGAGGAGCGCGGGAGGGGACAAAATGGTCAGGAGGGGCCAGGCTTGTCACCAGCAGGGACACACCCTAGGCCAAGGAATGCGGGCCAGACAGCCAGGAGGTGCTGCAGGAAGTGCTCAGAGGGAGGACCTCCCTGCCTCAAGCAGAGGTGTGGGAATGCCAGCAGGCGGACCGGACCGGAAAGGCCCCTGGACTTCACTCCCAGGGGAGAGCCCTGCAGGCCAAATGCTGTCCCTCAGGCAGAGGAGAGAACCCAGCCAGGGCCCTGGAGACGGAGCTCCAGCTGCCCAGGCCCACACAGCCCGGGACAGAGCGAAGCTCCCACTGTCCCCTCCCAAGAGGAGAGCAGCTGGCCTTCCTGCCAGGAGAGGGGCGGATGTGGGCAGGTGTGCTGGACAAGGCCTCTCACAGAGGGCCAGGACAAACTATCAGCTTGCAGTTCCCTAAACCCCTAAGTGGGCCAGCACAGGGCAGGACAGCAGGCCGACCCAGTGGGAGGGCCCTGGCCTGGCACAGCCACTGTGCAAATCTAGCCTGGCAGGTGGTCCTCTCCTTCCTGCGCACCCTCTTATCTGGACCACCCAGGAGCCCCCTTCAAAGAATGCTGAAGAGCTGTTTCCAGGCAAGACACACCTTGCCTGTGTCTTGGGAAAGCCCCAGGCTCACCAGACCTCACCGTCCTGCCTCAGGGGATGAGCCGTCACGGGGTCTGGAGACCCCGGTCCCCTGGCCTCAGGCCTGCGCATGGGTGTGGAGCAGAATGGGGTGCAGCGGAAGGTGGACACCTGTACTGCCCAAGTCCAGCTCTGACCAGACCCCCCCCCCCCCGCCCCACATCCCACCCAGCCTGAGGAAAGAGAAAGGGAGCACATCAGGCCCACATGCTGCCCGGAGCTCTGCCTCCTCCACTGGCCACCAGAGGGGCAGCAGGTAGTCTGACCATCACTGTGACAGACACAGCGAGGTAGGCCAGCTGTGGGGACAGGAGGAGAACTCGGAAATGACAGACACCTCAATGTGAACAGGGTCTGACTCCTGATAGGCCAGACGGCCAGGCTAGCAGAGGAAGGCCCGCCCACAACACAGACAGGAGTGTACCCACCGCCCAGGCGTTGTGTTGAAGCCATGCGGCTCTGAGTACTTACTTCTTTTGCTTTTCTTTTTACACCCTTGTAAATAGAGTTATAATTAAAATATAAAACCAAGTCAAACCAGAGGGGCCTGACTGTCTGTCCGGGCAGCCAGGAGAAGCCAGCTCGGGCCTGTCAGACCTGGCAAACAGGGCTGCAGAGGGCCGGGCTCCTCTGGCTCCTCAGGCTGGGCTGGGCGGTGGCTTGGCAGTGCTCAGCTCTTGTCACCACAGACCCGGTCCCAGGTGAGGATGGGGTGAGAGGGCACTGCCCCCGTCACATAACTCCACAGTCGGGTGACGAGCGCATGGCAGACCTGCCTCAGCCCCAGAGACCTTCTGCGAGTGGCCTGAGTCATTCTACCAGGGTTCATCATCAAAGAAATGATAAAACAGCCAGGTGAGGAAAAGACCTGTGAACTGCTCCCCCAGAGGATGGAGGGCGGCCGCAGAGGAGGGAGCTGGCTTCTCCAGCCCTGGACTCCGGCTTTCAACAGTTCCAGCCGCTTCAGAAACAAGTCTGAAAGGTCTGTCCAGCCAACCGCTAGAGATGCCAGTCAAGATAAAGACCCACGTGGGCCACAGTCCCATCCTTTTATCAAATGTGGTATTTATTTTATCTCAGAATTTTTAAAAGAAAAATTCCAGCAGAGCCAAAAGGTGAGCTCTGAGATCTCCCTAACTTGGTGGCATCCCCTGACACAAGCGGGGCCACACCACTCCAGAACCTTTGCTCTGCCCAGTGCCCATTCCTAAGTGTCCTCCATCGCTCCTGTGGAGACTCCTGTCCACCCCTGGGCTGCTGCTGCCTGGTGTCCCAAAGACATTATTCATACAAGCATGTCCTGGGCCAGGGACTGCAGAGGCCAGTCCTGGGCCCTTCCCCACCCCTCCCACCCTCCCTGTGTCTGTTCTCTGCACAATTCCTTAATCATATTTTTGGACCTGCTGCTGCAAGCAATTCCAGCCCTGAGGTCTTTCAATTCCTCTTTCAGGAAAACCCTCAGGCTGTCTGGAGGAGCACCAAGATGCAGCCCCAGCCCTCACCTCCACTCCAGCTGGTGTGTGTGTGTGTGTGTGTATGTGGGGGGGGGCTGCGGCAAAGGAAGCATTTAGGTTTTTAACCATTGTGTTTCTTGTACACTTTGAAAACCGACTCCTGCTGTATCCTGAGGGAGGGCCACGTCTTACTTTGAGCATTTCCTTTCAAGTGCTTCTCTCAGGAGCTGCTGCAGGGCCCCAATCATATCTGGCTCCAAGACCTGCCTCCTCTCCTAAACGGAACCTGGGGTCACCAGGGAAACTGGGTGCAAGAGGGTCACTAAGGCGCACTGGGAGGCTGGTGCTGTGACCTCACTGGGAGCTTCTGGGGTCTGAGTTCTGAGGTGGGGCCAAGAGCCCTTCCACTAGGGCTCGCCAGAGCAGTAAGCCGGGTCCCGGGGCCCAGGTCGCAGTCCTTGGTGAAGCTTGATGAAGCTCCGGACCACGGAGGGCTTCCGACGCAGGCCCGCCCGCCCCCGGCCTCGGACGCCCCTCACCGTCTCGGGGTCGTTTTCGAACACCTCCCGGGCCTCCTCCTTGTTGCACAGCTCCTCGACGCACTCCCGCTCCAGGTGACCCTGCTTGGCCTCCTCGAAGACCTGGTAGGCACGGCGCTGCCTGGGCCGAAGGAACTGCGCGGCCTCGCGCGCCCGCAGCAGCACCGCTGCCCGGGAGAGGGTGGCGTCAACCTGCGCCCCGGGTGGGGGGCCGCGGGGTTGGGAGGCGGCGCGGGACTGCGGCGGGGCCAGGGGTTGCGAGGGCCAATACGCGGGGATGCATCAGGAAGATTGGGGTCTGCAGAGGGCAGGGATGCCCAAGGGGCCGGGAGGCCGCGGGATGGGGTGGGGGGGGGGGCAGAGGTGCCGCAGGGGGCCGGAGGCGGCGCGGGGCGGGGCAGAGTTGCTGCCGGGGGCCGCGATGTCACTGGGGACGGATATCAGGGGGTGGGGATGCCGCAGAGGGGCTGCTAGGGGCCGCGATGCCGCAGGGGTCAGAGGTTAGGGGGCTGGGGGCCGGGATGCCGCAGGGGTGCACCAGAGCCCCGTGATGTCGCGGGGACCGAGGTGTCGCAGAGGGCCGCTGGCGCCCTCCCGGGAGGGGCCTGCGCGGGACTCACTGTGCGCGGACTCGGAGGCCAGCAGGAGCAGCAGCAGCGCGGTGCCCAGGGCGGCGACGGGCCCGGGCGGCGGCGGCGGCATGGCGGGGCCGGGCCGGCGGGCGGCCGGGAGCGCGCGGTCAGAGCGCCCGGGAGGCCGTGGCGAGCCGCGGGCACCGCGGGGCAGTGGCTCCGGTCATCCCGTCCCCGCGGCACTGAAGGTCACATCCCGGCGGCGGCGGCGGCACCGGCGCGGGGCGAGTGGGCGGGGGCGGCGGCCGGGGCGGGGCGGCCCAGCAGCGACGCGGGCCGCGGGGCCGCGCTCGGGCTGCGTCCGCGGACGCAGGGGAAAGCAGGTCACCCGCCGCTGGCGGTTCCGCGCCGACGGGCTCGGCGCGCGCGTCCTGGGAGAGGAGGCTCGGGCGTCGTCCAGACTGCGCTTCTTCGCCGGGAAGCGAAGCGTTCGAGGGAGGAGGAGGAAGCCCGAGCGGCTCGCGCTGGACCACGTAGCCGACGCCCTCCGGTCAGCACGCCTCTTGAGCCTCTCTCCGCCGCTCGGGTCCCGGCGCACGGCAAAGCATCCTTTTTGGATTCTTCGTTCTTGGGCACATTTTCTCAGGACTGGGGTGCAGGGAGTGAAACTATTTCTTTTTGTCGTCTGTTTTCCATAATGATGGCATGCAAACTCCGGGGTTCCCCAACCCAAAGCACACTGTGCTCCGTCTCAGAGACAGGACTTTCTGTCCCTTGTCTCTGAATATTTTGCAAAGTCACAGGCAACACACACACACACACACACACACACACACACACACACACGGCTCAACCCTGGCCACCACTCAGGGAGCCCTGAGGAGGACGGTAAGCCTGGCACCCCTCCAGGAGGAGGGGACCTGGAAACCAGACTGGAGAGTCCTGCTTCTGAAATCCCCACACCCGAAAATGGTGATGAAAAGGGACAGTGAGTCACCTCCACCCCAGTGGCTGCCCACTTTGCTTCCTGAGCTCATGGCTCTAATTCTTAGAAGAATGGAATGTCATTGCTAGGGGAATTTTTTGACCAGGTCCTTGGTTTGAAGGTGGGGTTGACCATCATGGAACATGCGGATTCCGGAGAAATGATAAATGTCCCTAGGAATGATCTTCAAGGAGAACTAGAAATCGGTGAAGTCATGCACATTTGGCCTGAGTGTCGGGGCACTCCCAGAAAGCCTCCTGGTGCCGCAAGGATGCCTCAGCCTGCAAACACCACAGAGCTCGGAGCAGACAGAACGTTTGTTATGTTAATTTTCCTGCCCTCCCTTAAGGAGGAGCATGGTTTCCAAAATACACGTGGTGTCAGTGAACTAGGAGCATCTGCAGTGAGCCAGCTCTTGCCATGTTTGTGGGGCCTAAACCAGGGACATGGCAGGCTTCAAGGAGGGTGTAAACTCCTATCAGAGTTTCTACATGCTGGTGAGGGTCTGAAGAAGACAGCGTGCTTCTGGAGCACTCAGCTCCCCCGGCAGGTCAGCGAGAGCTTCTCTGGGCAGTCTGCAGTAGTGCAGCGCCTACATCAGGTGACCAGGTGTCAGCATGGCCTCAGCAGGATGCAGTCTTCCAGGTGCCCTGCCGGCTATTAGCCTGGTCCACACCCCCCTCGCATACTCTCAATGCATCTTTTCTACCCAGGTAGCTCCCAATAGTAGTGCCTCCCATGGTGCAGATGCTCAACTTGATCTAGATCCCTGAGCATTGCAGGGAGCAGCTATGGAGAGCAGAGGAGGATGCCCACCCCAGAGAACTTCTGCCTAGTGACCAGTGCAGAGTGTGTGCTGTGGGTCAGAAATGGAAAACAATCTAGATAATGTGTTGCAAAAGTGGAAAGAGCCATCAGCTCTATCTTGTGCCTGAGACAGCAATGAGGTGGACAGTCCAGCCCCACTAGGGGCAGGAGTTCAGACCAGGCAGCAGACACCCTACCTGGCAGCTCCTCTTTCCTGCCCAGAAAGCAGGGATGGGGTGGGGTGGAAACGAAGTGTTGGGAGCAGTGCAGGGTCCACAGGCCCCTGCTGCTCTTGCCTTCTTGGGGTCACAATGCCACCACAATAGAACCAGTCCTGCATCCAGCACCTGCAGGCCGAGCACTTGCTGTCTTGCCTGAAAAGATGCTGGGCATTGACCAGCCAATCAGTGCCTTTGCAGCTATTTTGGGGGTATAATGGAAATCACAGTGATTTTGTCAGATTTTGGCACATTTGAGACACATGTGTACACTTGTGAAGACATCACGGTCACGTTGAAGACATGTTCAGATCCAGAAAGGTTTCCCTACAGCCTTCTGCAGTTCCTGTCTCCTGGATCCCTGCCCTGCCTTGAGTCTGGGTCCCCGGGCAAAGCCATGGCCAGCTTCCTGTCACTACGGGCTATTCTGCGTTTCTTAGAGGGGCACATGAAAGGAAGCATGTGGTGTGCACGTTCCTCTATCCCCTGTCAGTACCTGTGTCTTCGGAGCTGTCTGTGCTGGTGCGTGTATCAGCAGTGATGCTCAGTTGCGTGGGTCTGACACTGTTTATCATTCACCTCTTCATGGACATTTGGCTTGTTTCTGGAGTTTTTATCATTACAAATCTGCCATGAACATTTGTGCACAAGTCATCACATGTGAATACGTTTTCTCTTCGTGAAACACCTAGGAGCAGCATTGTAGGCACTTTTAAGGAAACTCAACCCCTCCAAGGGCTCTGCCACTTCCCATCACCACAGCAGCGTGTGTGCTGCACCTGCTGCGTGTTGGCCATGGGCAGCTTCAAGGTCTGCCTTCCAGGTCTACAGGAGCACCCCTTGTTTAAACATGTACTTCCCCAGCAACTTAGGAATTGGAGCAAATTCTCATGAGCTGCTGCCATTCAAATACCTTCTCTGGTGAAGTGTCTGTTTAAGTGTTGTTTCTTCCTTTCTCTTAGCTTGGGATGATTGCTTTTCTGATTGCTGAATTTCAAGAATTCTTTGCATGTTTTCGATATAAGTCCCTTATCAGATGTGTGGTTTGCAAATATTCCCAGTCTGTGGCTGGTGTTTTCATTCTGTCAAAATTGTCTTTCAAAGAACAGAATTTTTTTAAATTAGTGCATTTTAATGATACAGAATAATGGGTTTTGTTGTGGCATACACATACATGCAAATGATGTACTGTGGCCATAGCCACCCCAGCCCCTGGTTTCCTTCCTCTCCTCTGATAGTCTCCCTGCTACTTTCCTGTCATCCCCCAGATCCCACCTGTGCAGGAAAACATGTGATACCTGTCCTTGTGTCTGGCTCATTTGGCTTTACTTGATGGTCTCTGATTCCATTCATTTCCCTGCAAACAACACAATTTCGTTCTTTCTGGTTGCATAATAGTCCACTGTGTATATACACCACATTTTCTTTATACTCACATACACCTGGGCTGATCCTGTGACTTGGCTAATGTGAGTTGTACCATGATAAACATGGGCATGCTGGTATCTCTACAGTATGGTGGCTTTAATTCCTCCGTGTGGTATAGTGGGGTCCATGGTGGCTGTCTTTCTAACTGTGTGAGGAGCCTCCCTTCTGGCTGGGTGAGATGGAGTCTCAATGTGGTTTTCATTTGATTTCCCTGATGGTGGATGATGTGGAATATCTTTTTCAAATACTTATTGGCCACTCATAGGTCTTTCGAGAAGCATCTGTTCATTCCATTTGCCTGCTGACTGGCCAGTGTTATGTTTTAGTCCTTTATCTATTCCACTCTCACCCGCTGCAGAGGACCCGCTGGCCAGCTCTCCCTCCCACTTCTCTCCACCGGTGTCCCCTTAGGTGTGCACTCACTGGTGCTCTGACCTGGGTTCTCGCTCCTGCTTCCTGGAGTCCTGGGCTGGGTTCCTGGGTCTTGAGCATTTCCCCATGTTTTCTTCCAAAGTTTTGGGTCTCGTGTGAGGTCTTTGGTCCACTCTGAGTCGGCCTGTGCAGGGTGAGAGGGTCTCATTCTTCTACAGGTAGACATCTGGTTTCCCCAGGCTCTTCTCTCCAGCCTGTGAGTGGCCCCGGTCACAGGCCAGAGTTGGGGGCCCTGTGGCTGTCTTGCGTCCCTCCTGTTCACCATGCTGCTTTGTGACCATGGTCTCCAGTACACCTGAATCAGTCTTGGGCCTCCGTGCTGCTCGGTTTGCCCACAGAGCAGAGCTCTGGACTTGGAAGCGACTTGGAATGTTTTCATTAGTGGGCTTTGCTCTTGGGGTCAGCTCTGCCGGGCCGAGTGCCACAGGATGTCTTCCAGCCGCCGTGTGGCTTCATGCTGCGCGCCTGGGAGCAGGACCCGTTTGAGTTGGTGATCCTTGCGGGCTGGGAAAGTAGCTTCTATTTCCAGTATTCCATGAGGCCTTTCTTCTTAAAATCAGGGGAGAATGCGGGGAGTTGCCAGAAGTTTCTTCTGCATCTATCGATAGGGTCTTTTCCCTTTCATCAGTACGTGCACCACCGTGATTCGCCTCCAACGTCCAGCAGGTCCTGCGTCCCTGTGACCCCACTTGGTCATGACACTCCCCCTTCAGACAGCTGCTGGTTCCCGCTTGCAAGGCCTTGTTGGGAAACTTCCCTGTCCACACGCCCGCTTCCCCGGTGGCTGCTGCTGTGTGCAGTGCGGGAGCCCTGGGCACGCTCAAGGGAGGCTGCCTCCCCGAAGGTTGTGCTGCTCCTGCCAGGCCCCAGCGTGGGTGTCGTGGTGGTTTCAATACACAGAGTGCGGTGGAGGGACCTGGTGGGGCCCTGGTCACCTCTGCGTCTGTCTGTGAGTGTGAAGTCATGGATTGCTGGGCTGTGGTGGGCACACAAAGGTCACAGCCCTTCTTGGCCAAGATGCCGGCTCGTCCCACTTCCCAGGCATTCCCAGCTCCAAAGCTCAGACTCCTGGTCCCAGGTCCATGAGGACTTCTGCCCTGCCTTGTCCCCCGGGCGAAACATTGCCGTCTGACACTTGCAGTGGGATTCTGTGCCAAACACTCACATGCAAGAGGCCCACGGAATCTGCACCAACCCTCCACAGAAATGCTGTCCGACTCCCTGGCAGGCTGCACCTCCTGTACCCAAGGCCTGAGGTTCTGTCCGGGGTCCCAGGTGGTGGAGACGCCGTGGTTTCCCTGCAGCTCAGGAGGCCTGGCATGGCGGCTGGGGTCTCTTGTTCATGTCTCTGGGGCTGGAGCTGCCTTGGAGGGGGCCTGGTACCAGGATTCAGGGTGAGGCTGTGGCTTGGGCGGTAACTGCTGCTCATCTGGAAAGCTGCCCCAACACAGGGTGGACCTGGACTGACTCCCACTGCAGGTCTGCGTCATGGATGTAAGTGACAGACTTGCAGAGGGTTCACCTTTCCCTCTGACTGGGCAGGCGAAGGCAGGCATCAGGAGAGCTCCACGCTCCTCGCTTCTGGCTGCCAGAAGGTGGACGCCGTCCTCTGCACTCAGGCCGGAGCCGTCCTGGAGAGAACACTCTGGGCTGACCTGACCCTGCCGCTGCTGGAGGGCTAGGAAGGGCTGGGGAGGTGGTCCTGGGGCCAACAGTCCCACCGGGCTGGGTGAAGAGCCCTATGACAGATGGCGCCTTAGACCACCGTGCCAGGAGCACGTGAGCACTGTTATTAGAGGCGAGGAGCAGTGGCGGGCGTCTCCCGTCAGAGGCCGTGGTTTGCTGATGCTGGTTTTCACAAACTGATGAGCTTTGCTTCAGTGAACTTGAAAGAGGAACCTGGGCCGACACAGGCTGGAAGAGCTCTATAAATATTATCCTGGAGAGTGTCCAAAGCATTTACAGCAACTGTGCCACTCTTGAGGAAGGACACAGCTGTTCTCACTAACACGGTGGTGTTGAACCTTCCAGGACAGGCAGTTGGCATAAAGCTCAAGGGCAGCTCCACTCCACCAGTCAGACTCACACCCTTGAAAGGTCAAGGGTGCTGGGCATGCAGAGTCCAGGGACAGTGGGAAAGTCACAGTCTGAGAAGCCTGAAGCCACAGACACGCATTCTCTAGCCATCCTGGAGCGAGAAGCCCAGGCATAGCGGGGCTGGACTCCCACCTAGGGCTTGGGGGGGGACCCTCCAGGGATGGCGGGGCTGGACTCCCACCTAGGGCTTGGGGCGGGGGGACCCTCCAGGGATGGCAGGCTGGACTCCCACCCAGGGCTCCTGGGAGTCCTCCAGGGATGGCGGGGCTGGACTCCCACCCAGGGCTCCTGGGAGTCCTCCAGGGCGGGGCTGGACTCCCACCCAGGGCTCCGGGAGTCCTCCAGGGATGGCAGGGCTGGACTCCCACCCAGGGCTCCGGGGAGTCCTCCAGGGATGGCGGGGCTGGACTCCCACCCAGGGTCCTGGACTCCAGGGTCGGGAGTCCTCCAGGGATGGCAGGGCTGGACTCCCACCCAGGGCTCCTGGGAGTCCTCCAGGGATGGCAGGGCTGGACTCCCACCCAGGGCTCCTGGGAGTCCTCCAGGGATGGCAGGCTGGACTCCCACCCAGGGCTCCGGGGAGTCCTCCAGGGATGGCGGGGCTGGACTCCCTCCCAGGGGAGTCCTCCAGGGATGGCGGGGCTGGACTCCCTCCCAGGGGAGTCCTCCAGGGATGGCGGGCTGGACTCCCTCCCAGGGCTTGGAGGGGGACCCTCCAGGGATGGCAGGCTGGATTCCACCCTGGGCTCCAGGGTTTCCGCCCTGCCAGCCCTGGGCTCCAGGTGTCTTGACTGCTGTTTACTTATCTCCGTGTCTGCAATCTTCACATGTCTCTTGTATGTGTGTGCCTCAGTGTCCCTCTCCTCTTTGTACAGGACGCAGTGCTGCTGGATGGGGGTCCACCCTCCTTGCCTCAACTGGCTGTGTCTGCATCGATCCCATCTCCAGGTGAGACTGTGCTCAGAGGCTGGGGTTAGGCGCTGGTGTGTACCTAGTGGAGCTCGAAGACACTCCTGGAATCCGCCTTCCCCCTGCTCATCTCAAAGGTGCACTCCGCCTCTGCCTTTCCAGCATGCTTGGGACGCTCCTGCCCTGGAGCAGCCTGTTCCTGGCTCTGTGCTCCTGTCTCAGGGGTAGGACAGAGGGCAGCTTTGTGCTGCTGGGCTGGCTCCCAGGCAGACAGAGGACCAACCGTGTCAAGGTCTTTGGTTGACTGAGCAGAGGAGGTGGGAGCAGGCAGAGCCGGTTCCTGGAGTTCTCCTGTTGAAGCAGGAATGTGAGAGCTGATTTCTGGGGGATCTGCTTAGTGGACCCATAAGCTTCACCAACAGTAAGTGTCGGGACGGAGGTTTAGAGACCATCTTTTCCTTGAGCAAAAATTGCCTCTTTACTGAAAAAGATCTGTGGGTCCATGTGACTTCAGAGTTGGGTTGCAGTTCCTGTAAGTAGCAAGGTGGACGTGGCACTTGCCTGACTCTCAATGTCCTGGGTGGCTGGGGAGGGGACTCCCATTGCTCTGTCAGTGAGCATTGCCCCTAATGCACTCCCAGGGCATGTTCTAAGACTGCAGGCGGGATTGACTTCGGCTGATCCGTGTCCTGTCCTGTCCTGTCCTGTCTGGTGGCAGAGTTGGTGGCTCTAAGCACAGGAAGAATTATTTGCACAACAAACCCCTTTATGATGGAGTGGCAGTTCCAGGTTATGAATTTCAAAACTTGCTTGTCAGGCAGGGTGCATGTGGAGCCGCCCCTCAGGCTGCTGCAGAATGACTTTGTGTCCGATGCTTGGGAGGTCAGTGTGGTCAGGCCCCCATGAAGAGCTGGCCGCCTGCCCCTCGTTCTCACGCCCATTGACTCTAGCTCGGGTCGGCCTGGCCTGCTCCTTCCCCTGTGTGCTTGTGGCCCCAGGTGACTGTTGTGGCTCCTGATCCCTCGGGGTCTAGTGCCTACTTGAAATCTGGGGACTAGATTTCTCAGTCTCTCTGCTAAGATGGCTCGACCCTGAAGCCCAGGCGGAGCCCCGTGGAGGGCAGAGCACTGGAGGGAGGGGGCCGCTTTCTGTCCCCAGTGTCTTTCATCCCAGGATCCCCCGTGGCCCCCACCCTAACCCTGGGGTGCAGTGCCGCCTGTTTGTAGGTGCAAACCTGGCCCCGAGGTTGACTTTGCTTCCTTCAGGGCTGGCTGCTCGTCCCTCAGCAACTGGCTTCAGGTGACCAGTGAGGAGAAGTGGCCAAGGATGCGTGGGGACTTGTGTGTGGTGGCCATAGCAGGGAGAGCCTTCCCTAGCCAAGGCCCAGCCACAGCCAAAGGTCTCCTGGGTGGAGGTGGCTGGAGTGGAACCCCCCCGGGGCATCCCACCTCCAGGCAGCACAGCCTCCCTGAGCCCTGGGTGCGCTGTGGGAGACGCAGGAAAAGGAGACTGAGGCTGAGCCAGGACATGGGCTTTTACTCTGAGAACCAGGTCTACACCAAGCAGGAGGAATGCAGTGCCCATGCTCAGAAGCCGTGGTGTGCATGGGGCCCCTCTGTCACCACCCTGCAGACCTGCCTGGGAACAGGGTGCCAGGCTCCCCTGAGGCTGGGCAAGTGGCCCCGAGAGACTGCGAGGCTGGCAGCAGGACCCAAGGTTTCCAGCCCCCCTGCCAACGCTGGCTCACCCTGCACACTTGGGCCCCCACCCCGAGCCACCTGAACCCCAGGCCAATGTCCCGACGGGGAAGGCTAGCTTTGGAAGCCATGGCCAGAGTTACATAAGGTCACCTCCACCCACCAGGGCTGTGAAAATTGGGTCTCGCCCATTACACAGTCTGTGTCTGAGGCTGAGTCTGCCCTGAGGTCTGATGCACTAATGTGAGCCACTGTGAGCTGAAGGACGTCCCACAGATGTGACATTTGGGGACACAGTAGAGGAGGGCAGCAGTGGCTTTATACACCCCAGGCCAAGGTGGTCAAGACTACACAGCTGGGCCCCCTGGGCTTGGTCCCCAAACTCGAGAGAAACCTGGTCCCTGGCCCAGCTGTGCTGGTGTTGGGGCTGCGGCCACTGGACACACCGATCTATCCGAAAGCTGGCCCTCGGGCAGGCAGCACGTGCAGTGCCACAGGAACGCCCTCCGCTGCCCGCCCACACGCCCTGTGACACCCCAGCAAGGCCTTCCCATGGGCAGGGCTGCTGGCGGGCAACCATGTGCCCAGGCCTGAAGCACCCAGCTCCAGGAGACTCCTGACCTTCCTGAGGGGACAGGCCCCTGGTCCAGGCCCAGAGGGAGGACACAGCAATGCTGCAGGCTTCCCTGAGGCCACAGACAGGTGGCCCCTCCCTCACACCAACCTCCCTAAAACCCGGGAGGCAGAGAGCATCAACAGTCCCCACTCCACAGAAGAGGAAAACGGGGAGACCCTTAAAACCACCATTCGGGGGGCTCGGCCAGCAGAGATCATGCAGGCAAACCTGGGGGGCTGCCGTGTCCTCCCCAGGTTGCTCATGCTCCGGAGCAGGGCCAGAGAGGTCCAGCCTCAGGCCCTGGGATGCACAGAATCTGCTCTTGCAGGACGTTAGTCCACCACAGAGTTTTCAGACAAGCACCTGACCTACCCTGCGGCAAGCCACAGCCCTGGGGGCCACCCGCTGCCTCAGGGATACTTTGAATTCATCCCAGACGACATGTTATTGTGTCCATGAGTATTTCAGAGTGTATTTCAAAGACCAGAACTGAAACCCACACAATCTCAGTTCTATATGTCACCTGGAAAACAGCACTCAGGACCCCCGACTCCCTGGCTGGCAGCCAGCTCCTGCTGTCCCAGGGCCTCCTCCTGCCCACAGCCCACCTCCTCACTGTCCCAGGGCCTCCTCGTGCCCACAGCCCACCTCCTCACTGTCCCAGGGCCTCCTCCTGCCCACAGCCCACCTCCTCACTGTCCCAGGGCATCCTCCTGCCCACAGCCCAGCTCCTCACTGTCCCAGGGCCTCCTCCTGCCCACAGCCCACCTCCTCACTGTCCCAAGGCCTCCTCCTGCCCACAGCCCACCTCCTGCTGTCCCAGGGCCTCCTCCTGCTCACAGCCCACCTCCTCACTGTCCCAGGGCCTCCTCCTGCCCACAGCCCACCTCCTGCTGTCCCAGGGCCTCCTCCTGCCCACAGCCCACCTCCTGCTGTCCCAGGGCCTCCTCCTGCCCACAGCCCACCTCCTCACTGTCCCAGGGCCTCCTCCTGCTCACAGCCCACCTCCTGCTGTCCCAGGGCCTCCTCCTGCCCACAGCCCACCTCCTGCTGTCCCAGGGCCTCCTCCTGCCCACAGCCCACCTCCTCACTGTCCCAGGGCCTCCTCCTGCTCACAGCCCACCTCCTGCTGTCCCAGGGCCTCCTCCTGCCCACAGCCCACCTCCTCACTGTCCCAGGGCCTCCTCGTGCCCACAGCCCACCTCCTCACTGTCCCAGGGCCTCCTCCTGCCCACAGCCCACCTCCTCACTGTCCCAGGGCATCCTCCTGCCCACAGCCCAGCTCCTCACTGTCCCAGGGCCTCCTCCTGCCCACAGCCCACCTCCTCACTGTCCCAAGGCCTCCTCCTGCCCACAGCCCACCTCCTGCTGTCCCAGGGCCTCCTCCTGCTCACAGCCCACCTCCTCACTGTCCCAGGGCCTCCTCCTGCCCACAGCCCACCTCCTGCTGTCCCAGGGCCTCCTCCTGCCCACAGCCCACCTCCTGCTGTCCCAGGGCCTCCTCCTGCCCACAGCCCAGCTCCTCACTGTCCGAGGGCCTCCTCCTGCTCACAGCCCACCTCCTCACTGTCCCAGGGCCTCCTCCTGCCCACAGCCCACCTCCTCACTGTCCCAGTGCCTCCTCCTGCCCACAGCCCACCTCCTGCTGTCCCAGGGCCTCCTCCTGCCCACAGCCCACCTCCTCACTGTCCCAGGGCCTCCTCCTGCTCACAGCCCACCTCCTCACTGTCCCAGGGCCTCCTCCTGCCCACAGCCCACCTCCTCACTGTCCCAGGGCCTCCTCCTGCCCACAGCCCACCTCCTCACTGTCCCAGGGCCTCCTCCTGCCACAGCCCACCTCCTCACTGTCCCAGTGCCTCCTCCTGCCCACAGCCCACCTCCTGCTGTCCCAGGGCCTCCTCCTGCCCACAGCCCACCTCCTCACTGTCCCAGGGCCTCCTCCTGCTCACAGCCCACCTCCTGCTGTCCCAGGCCTCCTCCTGTCCACAGCCCACCTCCTCACTGTCCCAGGGCCTCCTCGGGCTCACAGCCCTCCTCCTCACTGTCCCAGGGCCTCCTCCTGCCCACAGCCCAGCTCCTCACTGTCCCCATGGCATCCTTCTCTGCAGGGCCTCTGGTCTCTGCCTCAGTCCTATTTTTCTTCGCCTTTGGCTTCTGCCCCCGCTTTGCTGGGTTCTGGGGTTGCCCACTGGGCCAGTCCCAACCTCACCTGTGTGATGATGGCATGGCTCAGGGCTGGCGGCTGTGGCTGCCTCGTGCAGGCCCTGCTGCGTGGCACAGCCTGTCCTGAGCACCGGTTTTCTGGGGCTTGGCCTCCCCCTCCACTGCTCACCCTGATGCCGTCTGGGAAAGAAGCTGTTTCTCCTTCATTTGCTGGTTTTCAGGAGAGTGAGGAGGCTCTCATGTCTCCGTGGTACCTCGTATTATCCCCTCCTGTAGGATGTTGGGAAGAGCCGGGCTTAGCTCTGCTGGATGTTTCGCCCACTGTGTGTCTCTCTGTCCCCAGCGTCCCCACGTCCTTCAGCCTGTGTGCCTGATTGGAAGGTCAAAATGGTTAGTGATGTTTCCTGGACGGGGAATTTAGGATGGAAGCTGCACTCGGGGGTGACCAGGAAGAACAGCTTCCCTCTGCTGCCTCAGTAACATTTCCCCAAAGCTGCCCCGGAGCAGAGCCTCACCAGGAGCAGGTCTCCGTCCTCCTCAGGGTCCCGTCCCACGCAGAAGCAGCAGAGCCAGAGCAGTTGGCCTCTGGGCCGCTCCTTGCGAGCTTCTGACCCCTCACAGTGTGGGCAACCTGGGGTGGCCTGGGAACCCCCAGGCCTGCAGCCCCCAGGCACTGGTCTGGACAGAGCACAGGGTGGGTGTTCAGACCTGCTACAGCAGCACACATGCAAGGAGAAACCCAGATTCCCGATCAGGCCCGCGGCCATGTCCTCTGCCTGGGGCACTCACCCCATGGTGTCCTCCAAGGACACAAAGGGGAGGCAGCCAAGCCTGGACACAGTGGGTGTTTCTTGGGGCGGTCCAGAGCCTGAGTGTCAGGAATGTGGGTGAAGATTCCCCAAGGAATCTGCAGGCACAGAGGTGGCAGTGGGCTCTGAACACTGGGGAGCCACCGCTGAGGAGGGGCCCCCCATGGCTCTGGTCCATCCCTACGACTGCTAGGTGGAGCAGGTCGTGCTGGGGACAAGGTCTTTGCTGGCGTTACTGTACAGAAGCATCTCTTGGTGAGGTTCCCTCAGCCACAGCCCTCCTCCATCTTGAGAGCAGGCGCACAGGGCCCTCCAGTCTGTCAGCCCTCGCTCTTCCCTTGGAGACCTTTTGTCACTCAGCCCATCCAGGGCGTTTGCGTCTTCAAGTCCTCACCCTCTCCCTCAAAGCCCATCTGTGATGTAAGGTGCCACTCACATTCCGCGACTAGCAGGGCCAGGGCTCCGGGTTGGGGACTTGGGGCCAGGGGCCCATGTTGCCGTGGGGGTTCTGCCTTGGGGGGAGCGCCGTGGGAGGGGCAGCCGTGGGAGGGGCAGCCGTGGGAGGGGCTGCTGTGGGAGGGGCAGCCGTGGGAGGGGCAGCCGTGGGAGGAGCTGCTGTGGGAGGAGCTGCCGTGGGAGGGGCTGCCGTGGGAGGGGCTGCCGTGGGAGGGGCAGCCGTGGGAGGAGCTGCCGTGGGAGGAGCTGCCGTGGGAGGGGCTGCTGTGGGAGGGGCAGCCGTGGGAGGGGCTGCTGTGGGAGGAGCAGCTGTGGGAGGGGCAGCCGTGGGAGGAGCTGCCGTGGGAGGAGCAGCCGTGGGAGGGGCTGCTGTGGGAGGGGCTGCTGTGGGAGGAGCTGCTGTGGGAGGGGCTGCTGTGGGAGGAGCTGCTGTGGGAGGAGCAGCCGTGGGAGGGGCAGCTGTGGGAGGGGCAGCCGTGGGAGGAGCTGCCGTGGGAGGAGCTGCCGTGGGAGGGGCTGCTGTGGGAGGGGCAGCCGTGGGAGGGGCTGCTGTGGGAGGAGCAGCTGTGGGAGGGGCAGCCGTGGGAGGAGCTGCCGTGGGAGGGGCAGCCGTGGGAGGGGCTGCTGTGGGAGGGGCTGCTGTGGGAGGAGCTGCTGTGGGAGGGGCTGCTGTGGGAGGAGCTGCTGTGGGAGGAGCAGCCGTGGGAGGGGCAGCCGTGGGAGGAGCTGCTGTGGGAGGAGCTGCCGTGGGAGGAGCAGCCGTGGGAGGGGCTGCTGTGGGAGGGGCAGCCGTGGGAGGGGCTGCTGTGGGAGGAGCAGCTGTGGGAGGGGCAGCCGTGGGAGGAGCTGCCGTGGGAGGGGCAGCCGTGGGAGGAGCTGCCGTGGGAGGGGCTGCTGTGGGAGGAGCAGCTGTGGGAGGGGCTGCCGTGGGAGGAGCTGCCGTGGGAGGGGCAGCCGTGGGAGGGGCAGCCGTGGGAGGGGCAGCCGTGGGAGGAGCTGCCGTGGGTTGTGCTCTTGGTGGGGTCTCTTGGCTGCACAGGGCTATGCCTCCACCTCAAACCCAAGTCCAGGCCAGAGAGCCTGTCCTGGCCCTGGGCATCGGGCTCAGTCCCGCAGGCAGCATGCCCTCCTCCCTGAGGCGTTGGTCAGCAAGATGCTGCCCCTGGGGTCTCCGGACAGCGGCTGTGCCAGCCTCACCCTCTCCACGTGGGGGCCAGGAGCTGGGTGACGCTGTGACTGTGGTTCTGGCTGCCTGGCTGTCCTTGCTGAAGGGCTCCAGGGCCTCCGGATCAGCGTGGGAAGAGGTGAGCAGCTGGAGAAGAAGCCGCCTTCTCTAGGATCATAGCCACAGCTCTCCACCCCTTCCCTTGGAGACCTGTGGTCACTCAGCGGGCCAGGTCTTGTGGGCTGATCCTGTATGAACGACTCCTTCCTTGTGGAATCCTGAGAGTGGCTCAGCTAGATTTTAAAATAGGACTTATCTGGAGGTAAGTCAGCCTGCACTCAGGTGTGAGAAGCAGCTCTGGGCACCTGGCCCGGGCCTCCTGCTCGGCTGCTGGCCCCAGGTGAGCAGGTTGCTCTTGCAGCTGCCAGGTTGCCAGGTCCGTGGCTGCTCCCTGCGCACAGGCTGCTCCAGGAAGAGCCGTGGGGGGAGGCGCTTCCTCAGCCTTCTGAATCCAGACATTCAGCAGGGCTTCAGGATTCCTCCCTTGCTGCCTCTCTCCCTCTTCAGCCACCGCACCCTCCACCCTGTGGGAGGAACCTCAGTGGGTGAGGTGAAGAGCAGGAAGTTGCTCTTACCCGGCAGATGATGGTGGTCCTGGTACCACTTGTGGAATAATCTATCACTCAGTTGTTCTGTTGTGAAGCCTCAGTGCTAATCCCAAGTGTGAGCGCCATGTCCCCTTCTCTCACAGACGAGGTGCCCAAGTGCAGGTTCCATTATTCAAGGCCACTCGCTTGAGGTCCATCCTGGTGCCCAGCAGAGACCATTGAGCCCCAGGCCCTCATGTGGCCTGTGGAAGGATGTTCTCTAGGAAGGCCTCTGTGGTGCCCAGGACCAGGTGCCCACAGGCCTGGAGCCTTCTCACCCAGCACTAAACAGGGTCCTAATCGCAGATGCCAGCCATTGGGCACTGGGTGTCCAGCAGGGCCCAGTGCGATAAGGGCTGTCTGACTCCTCATGGGGCACATCCAAGATGTTACCCAGCATCACACCTGCATGAAGATGGGGCCTGGGGACGTCTCTGCAGGGTGTACAGGACCTCCACGCTCCTCAGACACCCAAGGGTAGCCGAGTGGCCTGCCTCCATCACTCCAGAGTTTTGAAAAAGTGATGCATTTCATAGCTTAAAAATTCATTGCAATAAATTAATTGATCAGGTAAAATACAGCCTTAGGACATCCCCAAGTAAGGGTGGTGAAGTATCAGGGTTGCACAACAGGGACTGGAGAGCCGGGGAGCCTCAGTGCCTGCTGGAAGCCGCCTTGCCCGAGAACTGCAGGCTGAAGGAGCTGTCGCTGTGAACGTGACCTTGGGCTTCCCGCCTGGCAGGTCGGTGCTCTCCACCATCTGTGGGGACGGACAAGATTCTCTCAAGTGCAGTGTATGCAGACAGACTTCAGCAGTCCTCTTCAGTGCTGGGCAAACCAGTGGTCAGTGTGGACAGTAAGGCGTAATAAAGCTGGTCGTGGCCACACCTGCAATTCCAGCACCCTGGTGACTGAGGCAGGAGGGTCCCAAGTTCAAGGGCAACTCAGAGAGACCCTGTCTCAAAATGAAATATAAAAAGGGGTGGGGATGTGGCTCAGTGGTTAAGCACCCCTGGGTTCAACACCCAGTATCAAAAAATAAAAAAGAAAAGAAAAGTAAGGCAGAGGGTGGTATGTTTTCTGGAAAGCAGCTCAGATGGGCCAGGGGACCTCCCAGTGTCCTCTGGGAACCATGGGCGTGGCCAAGCACTCGGGGAAACCTCCCAGCTAGAGCAGGCAGAGGCCGGCCCAACCCGGGGTGTGGAGGCCTCCCTCTCCCTCCCCAGAAGGGCCGGGCTGGCCTTGGCAGTCACCACAGGGAGGAAGTCTGGGCCCGGCAGAAGGCCCCTGAGAGGCCGAGCAGAAGAGCCACTGCTGGAAAGACCAGCTGCCCCAGGAATCCAGCAGGTGCTCAGAACAGCTCTGCCAGGCAGACTCCTGTCCTGAGATGGGCCTACCACCGAGCCTGGCCAGCAAGCATGCCAGCCGGGCGGGAGGGCCCCGAGGCCCCCCCTTTATCTGTAAGGCAGCACTGCCCAGCTAGGATAGGAGGAGCTCAGGGCCACACTGTGCATGATTGGCTGATTTTAGAATTGGGCCGGCAAAGAAAAGGGCTGTGGTTAAAATGGCCAGACTGAATCTTGCATCCTCATTAAAGCTATTCTGAAAGTGGACCACGGACTTTCTACTTTTCACATTACCACGAGGATGACGAGGATGATGGCTGCCAGACTGTCACACAGCATGTGCACCCAGCGCCTCCAAGAATGCCCAGGGCCGTGGCAGCAGGGAACCAAGGGCCCAGTGAGATAAGGGCAAAGACCCGATGGAGGACATCCCCAGCCTCAGGGAAAGGCAGGAGAGCCCCGAGCCGGTGTCACCCCCTCAGAAGGCCAGTTGTGACACTGACAGTGCTGTGGCTGGGTCTGGAGCAGAACTTCCTGGCTGCGGGTGGGTGGGTGGGCCTATGGCGCCTGTGCCTGACTGCTGGGAGGTCCTGGAGAAGGAGGCCGAGTGTGGGCCGATGCTTCGGGGAAAGCAGTTGGAAGAGTGTTTCTGACAACCTCGAGGGCTCCGCTGGAGGAATGGGAAATCCTGAGCAGTCCACCCATGGGCGTCTGGCTCACCCCGTCCTGATGCTGTTTCGGATGCCCACCTTGCCTTCCCCTCCTCCACGCAGGACCATTCAGGGCAGGTCTCAGCCCAGGAGTGGAACACTCCCCTTAGTGTGGTTAGTTTATATTTTGGGTTGGGGACAGGGGATTAGGGACCATAAGACCCAGGCCTGTGTGGAACACTTCCCAGTGGACAGCCACGGAGAGGGTGTTGGGAGAGGAAAGACCTACCCATGATCCTAACTGTGCAACTTGGCAGAGCGCCCAGTGGTTCCCTAGCACTCCTTCTTGGGCAGTACCCCTACCCTGCCCACCCGCCCCACCAGAGGCCGGCACAGAGATGGGCCTGCTTGGACTGCCCTGCGCCTCTGCGCCCCCTGCTGTGCAGAGCGCTAGTCCTCCTGACATCTCACCTCATTTCCCTGCTGCAGAGCTCTGGATGGCAGGCACTGGGCTGTGCCTGTGGCCCAGAAAAGAGGAGTCCCAGGCCCCTGACGAGGCCCGGCTCTGAGGATGTGACCCTGGCCCTGAGGTCAGCACTCTCACGTGCTCCGCCTTGGAAGTGCTGGCACAGGTCCTGGTGGGTAGCCGGGAGTAAAGGAGCCGGGGTGGGGCAGGGGGCAGCTGGGACGGTAGCTGCGGTGGCCAGCACTGTCCTACTGAAACTGCAGATTTGAGATGAACTAGGTTCTCTGCTTCACCAATGTATTTCTGGGTTTTTTTGTGTCATAAATTTGAAGAATAAATTCCATGGACAATAACTACAGGGAAGAAGAGGCGGATAGGATGGATCTAAGTGAGAAGAGGTGGAACTCGCCATGCCGCGGGGCACCAGGTGTCAGGACGCCTGCTTTGTGTGCTAGCCACAGTTCTCCTGGCCCTGAGTGTTGATCAAGAGCTGTGTTAAGCATGCTTCCAGAAAGCACCCAAGTCCTTGGCTTCTCCTTTCGCCTTCCTGTAACTCCCTCTGGGTCTGTGGGAATGTTCCCACAGGGGACCCCCGTGAGAAGAGGCCTTGAGGAGACCCCCTGGCTCCTGCTGGTCCGTCTGTGTGGTCTCTGCCTCTGCACAGGACTTTACTTGGCCCTTACCCTGACTGCCTGACCACTGTTCCTTCCTGCTCGCTGAATCCAGCTGCAGGTGGTGGAGGGGAGCCTCCGGGAAGGCTTCCTGGTGGGCAGCACTGACCTCACGGGGGCCATCTTCAGGTGTGAGCAGCAGACGGGCAGCACTCTAGAGCTGGACCCACGTGGCCGAGCCGTCACAAAGCCCAAGTGTTTCTGTCTACCTGGGGCTGCAGGCCCGGAGAGAGGCCTGCTCTGACCAGGCCTTAGAGGGCCAGGAGCGGGAACACACCAGCTCTAAGTGGATCTCGGGCTCCAACAAGGCCGGTGCTGGTCCAGCAAAGCCGCCGCCGAAGGAAGGTGGAAGCTGCTCCCAAGAGAGGGGCCGCTGAGCCTTGGTCACATGTTCCCACCATCCTCCTGTACTGTCCCCTTACCATGACCCACCAACTGCCACCATGGACCTCTGGATTGCCCTGAAGCCACGTCCCTTAACTCCCCATGTCCCTGCTGGTGGAGAACAAGGACTCAGGTTCCTTCCCCTGTGTGTCACCCTTCTCAGCAGAAAGTAACCAGAACAAGTCGATGCCCAAATACCCTGAAAGAATTTAGGGGCCAGTCTTTGAAGGGAGAATGTTGGGGAGAGACGGATGAGGATGGTGGGAACATGAGGTTAAGGGGATGATCATAAAATCAGCCCACTCTACTGACTCCCCATGTGCTTTCTCTGCCTGCAGCCCTGCCTGGCCTGAGGGGACCAGACTGGCAGGGTGCCATGGTCTGGTGTCAGTGTAGACAATGAATGACGGAGGTCAAGGGAGGAGGTTATCACTGGTCCTCCAACAGCCAACCTTGGTTCCCAGCCAGAGGAGTTGCTAAGGATTCCCCTGAGCTCCTGCCCCTTCCTGCCCCTTCCTGCCCCCGGCACATATGTGAAGGAGGAGATGTGGGGCTCTGGGGGTGTATAAAAGAGCAAGACACACCCCCCCACAGCCAGCCAGCCCTGGGCTCCCTGCTCTTTGGAGAAGTCTACTTATCTCTTTCTTAAATAAAACTTGGCTTCTATGATTGCCTCAGCATTTCTCGGGTGTTTAATCTTCCACATCAGGGGAACAAGGACCTGTTCCTGGTCTCCAAGACAGTGTCATCAGGACAGATAGCAATGCCCTAAGTGGCTCATGGAAAGCACAGGGAAGTGCTCAGGGTTTCTCTGGGTGAAGGGACTCTGGTAAGCGCCCCCACCCCATCCTTCTTCTTTCCTCCTTTTCCAAATTCCCTTCAGCAAGGCACTGGGAGCTGGCCCTGGGAAGCCCCTTCTGAACCCGGGCTCTACGTTGGTCTGTCTTTCACGTCCCTTATCTCCTGTGGTTCTCTCCTCCCCTGCAGTGAGTGTGCTTGAGCTAACGAGTCCTGAGACCTAGAGCCACAGTGTTGGTGGGATGCCGGCGTGGCTGCTGTCTCCAGGACAGTGGGACAACCTAGCAGAGAGACGGGTCCCGGCCTGGTAGAGCCAGGCCATCACCACGGCCACCGCCGGGCTTCCGTGGAGGGGCTGTCTTTGCCTGCTGGTGTGACTCCTAGAAACAGCATGGCCAGTTCAGTGCTCCTCCCCCACAGCTGTGGGTGTCCCCCACGTGGCTGCCAAGCTGCTTGGGCAAAGTTCTCCTGGGGTTCCAAGCCAGCATGACCCCCCGATTGGCTGTGGCTGGAGGACAAGGCTCTGGGGCTTTTAACTCCCACTCCCCCAAACATGAATACTTTCAAGGTCAAGGCCAGCTACTTTCATAACGGGGACTATTGGGGCACGTCCCTCCGTCACCTCCGCTTGTCACCTCCGTGGTGTGCCAGGAGAGGCAGAGACCTCCAGGCAGATGGCCAAGGGCACTCTCTCCTGGGCCAGAGCACGGGCAAAGTGGGACGGATGTTGTGCTAAAAGAAGGGGAACCAGCAAGGAGCTCTCAGAAGAGCCAGGACGCTCGGAGAGCAGGACCATCCCTGTCCAGTCACCAGTGCAGGCCGCCTGGGAGGGCAGCCAGTGGAGGAGCCTCAACAGGACCAAGGAAAACAGAGTGCTGGCTTGTCAGCTTCGCCCTGGCCTCTGGAGAAGAGACGGCGTGAATAGCTGTGGAGTCAGGGCAGGACGGTGGTGTCCGCACTGCTCACTGCACAGGGCTCTGGAAGATGCACCAGGCACACCTGGTGCTGCCCGAGGTTTCGGCTGCAGACTGGAGCAGGTGAGTCCGAGGCTTCCCTTGCACATGCAGGAGGAGCTGGTGGTTGTGATGATGACCCCAGCCCCTCCCGTGGATAGCAGGGGCACCAGGCCTGCACTGCCCTCCCAGCCCCACAGCCCCCAGGGGCCTGCCCCATCCCACCACGTTCACAGCTTGGACTGGAATCTTGGAGAGGCCCAGTGGCTTGTGCCGATCACAGGCTGAAAGTCAGCAGGGCCCCTCTTCAGCAGCCTGGTACTGAGCTGAGCTTTGAGGGGAGACCTGTTCCCTTCTGGGCTCTTGTGTTGCAAACTTGAAGAATAAAGGCCATGGGCTGACAAAAGGGACGAGTAAAGAGCAGGATTTATTTAAGTGAAAAGAGAACTCCCGCTGCCTGGGCAGGGCCACATGGCGGGAAGGCCCATTTTGGAGTGCTGGCCTAGGGGCTTGCATGGTTTGGGGCATGAGCCTGGATCAAAATCAATGAAGGGAAAGCCGGGCTCAGTGGTGCACGTCTGTAATCTGAGCGGCTCAGGAGGCTGAGGCAGGAGGATTCAAAGCCAGCCTCAACAAAGGCCAGGCGTAAGCAACTCAGGGAGACCCTGTCTCTAAATAAAATACAAAATAGGGATGGGGATGTTGCTCAGTGGTCAGTGCCCCTGGGTTCAATCCCTGGTACCCGCCCCTCACACAAAAAAGAAATTAATGAAGGGTCAAGGCCACAGGCACTGAAGGGTCAAGGCCACTGTTGTGCCCTCCAGCCTGGGTTCCAGCTGGAGTGTCCTTACGGGTGAGCCGCCTGGCCTTTGCCATCTGAAGCAGGCCTTGCAGTGCCCATTGGTATTTCTACAGTCAGCCTCCCGGTGTGGTCTTGGCATTGGAACAAGGCCACAGTGGAGGCCATTGCCTGGCCATCATTTATTCTTATTCAGTACAACCACTCAGCGGCACCAGCACCAGCAGTGGGGAAATGCGTGACTCCCAGCTGCTTCCAGAAAGATCCCTAGCCGCTGCGTCCTGCCACAGACCCTGCAGACAGGCGCCTGCCCAGGATCGCGCACACCCACACCCAGGCTCCTGCCTTGCAGTCGAGGCTGGCGGGAGAGAAGGCATCCCCCAAACACTGGGGTACGTAAGAAGTCTCAGGATGCTCTGCGATGGCCCTGGTCTCTCGAGCAGGTCAGCGCTGGGGTCACCGGCCTGCAGTGCAGCCCAGCAGGCTCCTCACCCATGGCACCCCCTGTCGGCCTTGACCGTCCCTTCAGACCTGCGCCCACCTGTTAAGCCACATACCCAGGTCCCTCCTCAGTTCTCTCTGCACACACACCAGCCCTGCCTCCCAGGAGGAGTGCAGTCTGACCTGCCAAGGCCGGGCGGTTCCTCTCCAGGAGGGTTCCCGAACCCTTGCCCACATCCGGGATCCAGAGACACCGGAGCTGGAGCAGAAGATGCGAGTCGGGGCCAGGCAGATGTGCCGCCAGCTGCACAACTTGCTGGTCACGGCTGCGTGCAATGCAAGGCTGCGTGTCCTGGACCCCGTTGTCTTGTTTGGGTGAAGTTCTGCTCTGCTTCAAAGGGAGTGGTGCTTAGAAGAGTCAGTAGGAAGCAGACACGCTCCTGGTCAAGTCTGTGCAGCCAGCGAGGAGGACGGCCTGGAGCCTAGCAGGCAGCTGTCCCCTTAGCTGAAGCAGAAACGGGTCTCAGAAGGCGGTGATGGGGCTGGCAGCAGTGAAGACCGAGGAGAACACGAGATATGCCACGTGGATTCGTCTGCAGTGTCCCCAAACGCTAGCCTCCCATGCTAACTTCAGAGTTTCCCGACTCCCTGTCTGACTTCCACAAGGTGCTCAAGGCCTCTCTCTTTTAAAAACGCAGCTATGCTGGGTGCTGGCTGCACACTCGCAGGCTTGTCCCTCTGCTGTGGCTTTGTATAGTGTGCTAAGGTCCATCAGTCCACCACCCCCGGGCCACATGTGCGCAGCTGGCCCTGGCACGGGCACGAGAAGGTCGCCGGGAGGGGCTGCGTGCAGTCCCACCACAGGGCGGCACCCCGAAGCCGTCCACTCCTTCAGCAGAGAGGCCCGCCTCACCTAGCAGGAGGGGCTGTTTCCCTCCACGGTGGCCCCAGAGGAGCGGACGTCCCCCAGGGCAGCGCCACGGAATCCCTAGGCAGGGCGTGTGTCATGGTCTGGATGTGAGGTGTCCCCAAAGCTCACATGCGGGACCACCAAGAGTGTCAGGGGGAACCGGTGGGTTGTGACAGCCTTCACCCAACCAGTGAATCAACCCCGAGGGGTCACTGAGTGGTGACTGGAGGCCGGTGGGTGAAGCTGGAGGGGCTGGCATGGGGGCTGGCATGGGGCATACATTTTGTTTCTGGAGTGTCTCTGCTTCCTGATCATCAGGGAGCTGCTTCCCTCTGCCACACTCTTCCTCCCTGAGGCTCAGCCTCCCTTGAGCCCTGAGGAATAGAGCCGCCATCTGTGGAGGACGGTGTGAAACCGTGAGCCTTCACACAAACTCCCCTCCTCTGCAGCTGTTCTGACAGCTCACTAAAAGAGCATGCCCCCCCCGTGGGCCGTCGCTGGCACTGGGGGGCTCCAGGTCTGCAGGGCGCCCACCCACCTGTCCTTTGCCCTCTCCTGTGTGGCCTGGAGCCAGGTCTTGGAGGTGTTGGGGGAAGCCCTGGGGCCCCAAGCTGACTCGGCCAGATGGTCTGCAGGCAGGAAGGAGCAGCGCTCTGTCCCGGTCCCGGCCAGCCCTGCCCTGGGCTCTCGGCTCCACATCACCAGGCCTGGGCCAGCCCGTGGCAGCGTGGCAGTCAGAGCTGCCGTGCTCTCCCGCCTGTCTGCACAGACCCTCTGACTGCCCGGCTGGCCTGGCCTTTCCTTTCTGCTGCCGCACCTGGCCTTCATTTCTTGCTGGGTCCTGCTGCACTGGTGGCACCTCCAGAATGTCCCATGGCAACAGGGACTAGGGCCCCTTGTCTAGGGGGATGGACTGCTCACCGTTTCTGCCAAAGTGACCTTGCTCCCCGTCCGTGCTCCTGCTGAGCCTGGGGGCCCCCACAAACATGCCCAGCACAGATGCCACAGACCTCTCTCTGGAGCTGTGGGAGCCTGAGCTCTTCCATGGCACATGAAGCCTGTGTCCCCACAGAGGGTGCCCGGTGTGGGCAGCAGCTCAGGACCCTGTGGCTCCCTGGGGGTGGCTCCCCGACCCCTGGCAGGTGGCAGTGCCCCAGAACGTCCTTCTGCCCCCCACCCCCTGCTCCTTCAGCTCATCCTGAAGTCGGAGGGTGTTGAAATGCGCTGGGGGCCTTTCCAGGAGGGCAGCCTGTCTGCAGAGGGCGCCTGGCTCCAGGGCCTGCGGGAGAGGCAGGTCAGCCGGCACCAGCTGAGAAGCCAGCCAGGGGGCTCCTGTGTCTCCTTCACGTGGCTTTCCTCTGGTGAGGCTGCTGGCCAGAGCCAGGTCAGCACTGGTTCAGAAGAGCCCTCTTTCTGACCATGTCCTGTGCATGCGATGGATCTCTGTCAGCCTGTGTTCTCATGTGGAGCTGGTCTCGCACTCTTGGGCCAACGTGGAAGGTCATGGAATGTTCTTTTCCAGTGTGGAAAGATGGGACTTGCTGAAGGTTTGTTCTTACTTTCTCTTGAAGGTTCTAAGGCTGACTTTATGGGCAGGTGGATGACGTGGGAAACAGTATTCCGTCAGAGCGTGCCACGCAATGACCACTGCATGTGTCCCTAGGCCACCACAGTCCAGAGAAGCCCAGCCACCCCAGCATCGGGTGACCCCTGTGCCATTGTCCCTTTGCTCTGGCCCCTGACGCTGGGATGCCCTGCCACCACCTGCTCACGTGGTGTCTCCATGTTGGAGATGCTGTGATTTGCTTGTGCGTTCCCTGTTGGTGGACAGGTAGGTCCCTTCCAGCTCCTGTGGCTGAGTCAGGATACCGTGGCTGCCAGTGCACGGGCTTGTGTTCGCAGAGCTCTTCACCCTCTGGAGGGAGGGCCCAGGAGCCGAGGGGGCTGCTGTGTGGCAGGTGTGGCGCCAGCGTCCCCAGGCTGGACGGGCAGCTGCCGGGGACTCACCAGCTGCTCTGTGTGGGCTCCTGCAGCCTCTCCCGCTGTCCTGGGAACACTGCGGCTGGTGCTCCTGCACCTCTCATGGCTGCGTGGGTGCCTCGTGGGGTGAGGTGCGGGTTCTGAACCCACGGGGTGGAGGAGCACGCATCTAACCTACGCTCTCCTCCAAGGCCTGGTGTCTGGGTTCCTCAGTGCTGCCTGAACCAAGGCAGTTTCAGTCCCCCATTCCCTTGGCGACCCCCTGCCCTCCCTTCCCAGCTTGTCACCAAGGTGCATCTCCCGACCACTGAGGGCAGAAGCAGCCTGGCCTTCATTCCACTGGGTCACGTCTCTACCTCCACATGCTGATCTTTCCATTTCACTGTGTTTTCCAGGCCCTGGGGACCAAGCTGGGAGCGCCTGCACTGGGTGGCACGCTGGCCGGTGCTAGGGCTTACCCAGGGCTTTGCATCTATACGGAGGAAGGGTCCTGCTCACGGGTTTTACCTGGTCTGGCTTCTGTGTCCAGGTGATAGTCGTTCTGAAACTCAGCTGGGACATGTTCCCACCTTGATATTTCCCGAAAGAGATTCTAGTGATTGATGCCGATTCCAGGAACACTGGGTAGAAGTCGCCCCCAGGCTGCCTGGGTGTGGAGACATCTTTTTGGAGTTTTAAACAATAAGTTTCTCTAACAAGTGGCAGGACTATATTAGTCTGTTGAGAGAGGGGGGCACTGTGCTGTGCTGCCCTGGGTGGCCTGGTGTGGTGGCCTAGTGGTCCCACCCCTGGGTGGCGTTGTGGAGCTCTGGCTGCTGTGGTCTGGTGGTCCCACCCCTGGGTGACGTTGTGGAGCTCTGGCTGCTGTGGCCTAGTGGTCCCACCCCTGGGTGACGTTGTGGAGCTCTGGCTGCTGTGGCCTAGTGGTCCCACCCCTGGGTGACGTTGTGGAGCTCTGGCTGCTGTGGTCTGGTGGTCCCACCCCTGGGTGACGTTGTGGAGCTCTGGCTGCTGTGGTCTGGTGGTCCCACCCCTGGGTGACGTTGTGGAGCTCTGGCTGCTGTGGTCTAGTGGTCCCACCCCTGGGTGACGTTGTGGAGCTCTGGCTGCTGTGGTCTGGTGGTCCCACCCCTGGGTGGCGTTGTGGAGCTCTGGCTGCTGTGGTCTGGTGGTCCCACCCCTGGGTGACGTTGTGGAGCTCTGGCTGCTGTGGTCTGGTGGTCCCACCCCTGGGTGACGTTGTGGAGCTCTGGCTGCTGTGGTCTAGTGGTCCCACCCCTGGGTGGCGTTGTGGAGCTCTGGCTGCTGTGGCCTAGTGGTCCCACCCCTGGGTGACGTTGTGGAGCTCTGGCTGCTGTGGTCTGGTGGTCCCACCCCTGGGTGACGTTGTGGAGCTCTGGCTGCTGTGGTCTGGTGGTCCCACCCCTGGGTGACGTTGTGGAGCTCTGGCTGCTGTGGTCTGGTGGTCCCACCCCTGGGTGACGTTGTGGAGCTCTGGCTGCTGTGGTCTGGTGGTCCCACCCCTGGGTGACGTTGTGGAGCTCTGGCTGCTGTGGTCTGGTGGTCCCACCCCTGGGTGACGTTGTGGAGCTCTGGCTGCTGTGGTCTGGTGGTCCCACCCCTGGGTGACGTTGTGGAGCTCTGGCTGCTGTGGTCTGGTGGTCCCACCCCTGGGTGATGTTGTGGAGCTCTGGCTGCTGTGGTCTGGTGGTCCCACCCCTCGATGACGTTGTGGAGCTCTGGCTGCTGTGGTCTGGTGGTCCCACCCCTGGGTGACGTTGTGGAGCTCTGGCTGCTGTGGTCTGGTGGTCCCACCCCTCGATGACGTTGTGGAGCTCTGGCTGCTGTGGTCTGGTGGTCCCACCCCTGGGTGACGTTGTGGAGCTCTGGCTGCTGTGGTCTGGTGGTCCCACCCCTGGGTGACGTTGTGGAGCTCTGGCTGCTGTGGCCTGGTGGTCCCACCCCTGGGTGACGTTGTGGAGCTCTGGCTGCTGTGGCCTGGTGGTCCCACCCCTGGGTGACGTTGTGGAGCTCTGGCTGCTGTGGTCTGGTGGTCCCACCCCTGGGTGGCGTTGTGGAGCTCTGGCTGCTGTGGTCTCGTGGTCCCACCCCTGGGTGACGTTGTGGAGCTCTGGCTGCTGTGGTCTGGTGGTCCCACCCCTGGGTGGCGTTGTGGAGCTCTGGCTGCTGTGGTCTGGTGGTCCCACCCCTGGGTGGCGTTGTGGAGCTCTGGCTGCTGTGGTCTGGTGGTCCCACCCCTGGGTGACGTTGTGGAGCTCTGGCTGCTGTGGTCTGGTGGTCCCACCCCTCGATGACGTTGTGGAGCTCTGGCTGCTGTGGTCTGGTGGTCCCACCCCTGGGTGGCGTTGTGGAGCTCTGGCTGCTGTGGTCTGGTGGTCCCACCCCTGGGTGGCGTTGTGGAGCTCTGGCTGCTGTGGTCTGGTGGTCCCACCCCTGGGTGGCGTTGTGGAGCTCTGGCTGCTGTGGTCTGGTGGTCCCACCCCTGGGTGGCGTTGTGGAGCTCTGGCTGCTGTGGTCTGGTGGTCCCACCCCTGGGTGACGTTGTGGAGCTCTGGCTGCTGTGGTCTGGTGGTCCCACCCCTGGGTGACGTTGTGGAGCTCTGGCTGCTGTGGTCTGGTGGTCCCACCCCTGGGTGACGTTGTGGAGCTCTGGCTGCTGTGGTCTGGTGGTCCCACCCCTGGGTGACGTTGTGGAGCTCTGGCTGCTGTGGCCTGGTGGTCCCACCCCTGGGTGACGTTGTGGAGCTCTGGCTGCTGTGGCCTGGTGGTCCCACCCCTGGGTGACGTTGTGGAGCTCTGGCTGCTGTGGTCTGGTGGTCCCACCCCTGGGTGACGTTGTGGAGCTCTGGCTGCTGTGGCCTGGTGGTCCCACCCCTGGGTGACGTTGTGGAGCTCTGGCTGCTGTGGTCTGGTGGTCCCACCCCTGGGTGGCGTTGTGGAGCTCTGGCTGCTGTGGTCTGGTGGTCCCACCCCTGGGTGACGTTGTGGAGCTCTGGCTGCTGTGGTCTGGTGGTCCCACCCCTGGGTGACGTTGTGGAGCTCTGGCTGCTGTGGTCTGGTGGTCCCACCCCTGGGTGACGTTGTGGAGCTCTGGCTGCTGTGGTCTGGTGGTCCCACCCCTGGGTGGCGTTGTGGAGCTCTGGCTGCTGTGGCCTGGTGGTCCCACCCCTCGATGACGTTGTGGAGCTCTGGCTGCTGTGGTCTGGTGGTCCCACCCCTGGGTGACGTTGTGGAGCTCTGGCTGCTGTGGTCTGGTGGTCCCACCCCTCGATGACGTTGTGGAGCTCTGGCTGCTGTGGTCTGGTGGTCCCACCCCTGGGTGGCGTTGTGGAGCTCTGGCTGCTGTGGTCTGGTGGTCCCACCCCTGGGTGACGTTGTGGAGCTCTGGCTGCTGTGGTCTGGTGGTCCCACCCCTGGGTGGCGTTGTGGAGCTCTGGCTGCTGTGGTCTGGTGGTCCCACCCCTGGGTGGCGTTGTGGAGCTCTGGCTGCTGTGGCCTGGTGGTCCCACCCCTGGGTGACGTTGTGGAGCTCTGGCTGCTGTGGCCCTGTGGTCCCACCCCCTCAGTTGCTCATGGGCCCTGGCGCCCTCCTGCCCAGCTCTGGTGCTGTGCCTGTGGTGTGGCCCCTGGTGCCTGCTCCGGATGTCGCATCTCTGCCCTCCAGCAGGAGGCTGCAGGTGGCTCTGACATGTCTCTCAGAGGCAGCTCTTGTTTGCTCACTTTCTTCCTGTTTCTCAAGCCCTTCCTTTCTACTCCCACTCGACGGACGAGTTTTCCTCGCGCGTTGTTGTCTATCTTGCTCTTGTTTTCTGGGCTCTTGGGTGAGAGCATGGCGTTGATTCTGATGGTCCCCGTCGGCACCCTCGGTCTTGCCGTGCTGTACTGCACTTCATCTCAGCATGCATGCCTGTTCTCTGATATCTGAGGTTTCCTCTGTGACCAGGGATTCTTTAGTGTATGCTGCTTATCTCCAGGTGTTGGGCTTCCCTATTATCTTTCCGTTGCTGACTCCTGGTTGACCATTTGGGCTAGCCCACCCTTTCTGTCGGCTTCCGGTATTTCAGCCTTGTCTTGCAGCCCGGGTCTTTCTTGGCAGTGTTCACTGTCTTGGGAAGGTGTTGCTCTGGTGTTCTGTACACATGGATCTGACTGTTGCTGACCGTGTTGTTGAGTTCGATATCCTTGCTGAGTTTCTCTCTGGCTGTTTTCTCAGTTTTTGGAAAGAGGTGTTGGAGTCTCCAGCCACAGTTGTGGACTTGTTCCTTTTTCCTTTCTATCCTTTCAGCTCCTTCAAGTGTTTCATAGCTCTGTTGTGGTTGCAAAGAAAATGAGGCTTCTATGTGGTTTAGTGGATTGAACTTCGTGTTATGTCCCTCTTTTTCTCTGGCAATGTTCTCTTTTCTGGAGTCTCTTTTCTCTGATTTAAAACAACAGCGTCTGATTTCCTTTGGTCGATGTTTGGGGGAGATGCCTTAAGTCTTCTTCAGCTTTCATCCTGCCTCAGTTGTCACGTTAGATGAGTTTCTGGTAACTAGCATACAGTTGGGTCACAGTTTGTAGTCCATTCTTCCAATCTTTGACTTTTGATTCATGAAGTTAGACCCTTTACATTTAGTGTACTTGTAGACACGTTAGGGTTTACGTCTCCATTTTAGTTTTTTGTTTTCTGTTTTTCACTCCCGTTTTTTTCTTCCTTTGTAGGTGACTTTGACAATTTTTAGAATTCCACCTTGAATTGTCTATAGTGTTTCTATTATAAATCCTTAAGTGTCCTTTTAGTGGTTGCTGTAGACACAGTGTTATTGACGTGTGCTATGGCTCAGCTGGAGGGTTTTCAGAGACTGAAACCAAGGGCCCTAGGAAAGTGTTTGAAGGGCTGGTCTGTGAGGGGAGGCGGGGAGGAGGAGCGTGGCTTGGGGGTGGTGCCCTCTGAGCCCCAACTTCTGGGTGCCAAGCTTCTCCTCAGGCCTCTTCCATCATCTGTATACACCCAGGAGCCCCGGGGCACGTCTCCAGCCACAGAGGAGAGGCGAGGAGGAGTCTGGCGGGTTTTTCTGGGAGAGCGGAGTGAATAGCTGGCCTGACTCAGCTGCTGCCAAACCTGGAGACCAGGAAGAGGGAGCTAAAGACCCCCAGCCAACGCCAAGCAGGGCAGATGCGCCGAGGGCAATAGAAGTCAATCGCCTTGTGAGTCTGGAGGCCCGGATTTCGCAAGAAGGCACTGGCAGTGCTGGCCACTTCAGAGGCTCCACGGTAGGTGACAGCCTGCCTCCCTCCACCCTGTCATTCTCTGCTGGGGGCACATCACTCCAGTCCTGGCTCCACATCACTGGGCACTCTGCCAATTTTCCTGGGCCAGACCCATCTTCCAAGGATGCACTCATGCCGACTGGGCTGGCCACAGAGACCCCTTTCCAGACAAGGTTACGTCCACTGCACAGGACTGGGACTTTGGCCTGTGATTTTGGGATCCACAGCAGCGATGGCAGACCTCCTGGCACCATGAGTGGGCACGAAGGAGGGCACTGTGCTCCAGGGGCTGCAGGGGCTGGGCAGAGAACGACAGGGCTTTCTGCTTGGCCACCCCGGGTCCACCTTCTGGGGTAGAGACAGCGTTTTCCTGTCTTGAGGAGGGATAGGTAGCTGACTGGGGTCGCACAGGGGGCCTCCCAGGTGTGAGGTCCAGGTGCCCTTTTTACGCTCGACGTGAGCTGCCCAGGATTATCGAAGAGCAGCTGGCTCCAGACGGAACAAGGTCCGGGGCCAACAGTCCAGCACTGCCCTCCAGGAACCTGGACCACGTTCCTGAGGAGCCTCCTGTTTCCAACCAGCCACAAGCTGAGGTGAGGCTGGGGGAGCCTGAGAGTCCATGCCAAGCTGAGGGACCCTGATGCCCAGGAACTGAAGGCCGCAGGCAGAGGTCCAGGGCGGCACTCCATGGACAGGGGGATGTCCTGACAGGAGGCAGGGTCCACAGGAGGCGGGACCAGCAACGTGGTCTGTGGGGCCTGTGCCAAGGGACAGCCTCAGGGAATCAGTGAGAATGTCAAGGTGGCGGCAGAGTGTCAGGGGTGCAGGGCCTCCTGAGCATGGCCACCAACCCTGCAGGGACTCCTGCGTGGTCCTGCCACCTGTCCTCCTACACCTGGGGCTCCTGGGGCCCTCCTGGAGCTGGGTTCAGGACACTGCAGGAAGGGGTGCATGGCCAGAGCTGCCTCATGTGGCCGTATCTGACCCAGTCCCTTGGGCCCCGCAACTGAGCAGGTCTCGGAGGACAGCAGAGGGAAGCGCCTGCCTAGCTCCCCCCTGCAGGCCATGGCTGCTGCTGCTGAGAGGACTTCACGGGGCCAGAAACCAGCTTCTGAGTGCCTTCTTGTGGGGAGAAGATCTGCTGATCCAGTCCTAGCATTGAGGTGACCACCTCCCAGGCCTCGCACCCAGCACCCCATGACCACATGTCTGCCCTGTGTATTCTGCCTGAGCCCCAGGAAATTGTCTCCATTTCTTCAGAGAAATGCAGCACAGAACCATCGGCATTCCCCCAGCCCTGCCCCCCTGGTGCCCTGCGTGGAGGACAGGGCCACCAACAGATCCTGACTCTTTCCCTGGTGCCCTGCGTGGGGGACAGGGATGAAACACACCCCTGACTCTTCCCTGGTGTCCTGTGTAGAGGACAGAGCCACCAACATGCCCTGACTCTCCCCCTGGTGCCCTGCGTGGGGGACAGGGCCACCAACACGCCCCTGACTGTCCCCCTGGTGCCCTGCGTGGGGGACAGGGCCACCAACACGCCCCTGACTCTCCCCCTGGTGCCCTGCGTGGGGGACAGGGCCACTTGCATGACTGGACACATCTAGGAGGAAGACTTTGGAGTGTCTGTCCACGGGAGCTGGCCGGGTGGTGGTGGCTTTATCCTTTCTTCCTGCCCAGGGTTTGGAGTGTTGGCACATGGAAGGTTTAAATATGTCAGCTCTGGGGCCACAAAGTAAACACCACATATTTTCCTAGTCTGTCCGTGGATTTCGTAATCAGGGCTCGGCTTAAAGGGGCTCCAGGGGATTTGAGGCTGTTGCTGCTGTGGGAAGGAGGAGGCAGGGCTGACCATGGGTGGACCATGTGGAAACCCCCACGTTGGCAGCACATGTCTTTCCTGGGCACTCTGGGGCCGTCATTCCTCTGGTGGGTGCAGAGAAAGCTCGGAGTCCACCTGACCAGCACCCGGCTCTCAGCAGCCCTGGTCAGAACCCCCTGGTGTCCCAGCTGTGCTGACAGGTGGACGGGGCTCCAGGTCGGCCATCTTCAGCGTGGAGCACCTGAGCCATGGAGGGCGGTCCTGGGGTCCCAGACTTGCTGCTGCAGCATGTTGGACCCGGCCTCACAGCAGGGCCCAGGAAGGAGCAGCCTGCCCGTGGTCAGCCGGTTAGATGGACTCTGGGGCGAGGAAGTCACGCATTTCCCTGGGAAGTGAACTCCCAGTTCGCAGACACTCCCACCGCCAGTCAGGTGGGGTGGGTCAGCCATGCCCCCAGCAGACCAGCCGCACCTTTGAGTGGCCCAGCTCTGCCCCTCGAAGGACGGCCCACGCCCACATGGCCTGGGCTCACTTCAGGGGCAAGTGCTTTGAAGTCGTGAAGCTCCACAGTGCGCTTACAAAGGTCCTGGTGACACTTGGAAAAGCTCTGGTTATGCCACACCAGGCTTCCAGTGGGATACCCCCACCCCCAGCCGATCTGGAGAGAGAACGCTGGCACTCCCAAGTGCCTCCCAGCCAGCAGTGGCCTTCCGCGGGGACCAGCAGTCAGCAGCCTCGGCCAGCAGTGCACTGGGCCCTGGGCGGCCGGCCTGTGTGCTAACGTGACAGATCCCTGCTCGGCACCTGGGACCCAGGCCAGCCCAGCAGGGCCCTGCAGGTCACATTGGGAGCTGAGCTGGAGGTCAGGAAGTTCGTGGGCCACATGTCAACCCAGGTCCTCTGATCCCAGACGGACACTCCTGGGAAGGGGCTCCCAGGGTTGCCCTGAAGCACACCGCCCTGCAGTTGGGAGGGTTCCTGCCCTGGGGACTGGCGCTCCGGCGTCCAGGTGGGCTTGGTGTCAGCTGTGGGCTCGCGGGTTCCTCTGGCTTCTGGAAAGGCCTTTCCAGTGAGACGCCTCCCGGGGGCTCGAGCCTCTGGCCGCCAGTCAGGCGGGCTGTCCAAGCCTGGCCGAGCATGTGAGGGCAGTGAGTCGGCCAGTCTGGAGGGCTGCAAGGGCAGCCGTCAGTCTCATCTGAGGTCGCCTGAGGAGGCGAGGCAGACCCAGGTACAGGGTCACTCTCCACCAAGTAGGAAGGCTGTCCCAAGCGGAGCCCAGGGGTGAGTAGAGGCAGCGGGAGGTGAGATGAGGTGACCCCTGCAGCCAGATCCAGCTGTGTCTGAAGGCCAGAAGTCTCCTCTTGTGGTTATACGACTAACAAAGCCCCTTGGGCGTGGTGGAAGGTGGCTCAGACTACATCTCTGCTGCTGGCACCCAGCAGTCCCGAAGACACCTTGTCATGGCACTGCCGAGTTCTGGCACCGTGGCTCCTTAGAGCAGGCCCTGCGGGCAGCACGCATGTTGGCCCCTCCCCTCCTGCTGCAGCCCTGGGGAGGGACGTAAGATGGCACTTACCTGCAGACTTTGAGGACAGCCGGGGGGGGGGGGGGGTAGGCTGGTGCAGGCACCACAGGCGCTCAGAGCCAAGAGTGGTCCTTGGCTATCCTGGTAGAGGGCCAAGCAGACAGCACCTGGGCCCAGCCACAGAGGCCTCCAGCAGCCCCAGGCCTGTGGACTGGGAACTCCACTGTGGACAGCTGTGCCCTACACTCGTCGCCAGCTGTGGGAAAGGGTCCTCCTGAGTGCTGGGCGGGCACTGTCTCCTCACAGGGCTGGGCCTCCCTGGGCCCAGCCCTGAGCCGACGCAGGGGTCCTGGGCCCAGGAAGGCCTGTGTCCAGATGCAGCAGGCCCTGTCCTCCCTGCCCTGGCAGGGCCTGGGGTGGAGCTGCCTGCAGGGTTGCACCACCCCTTCTCCCCAGAGGCAGAATCCCCCCCAAACGGGCGAAGCCAGTGAGACTTCAAGCACAGGCAGACCCTCCCTTCAGCTCTCCCGGCTTGTTAAAAACATCATTTTCTCAATGGAATGTGAGCCCTGACCCTTCCCCTGCCATGGAGGCCCCATCAGCCTCTGCCCTGCCCTCCCTGGCCACTCCTGTGAACTGCAGCTTGAAGTTTGGGAACCCTACAGCCCTGGGGCCACCTATAGCCACCTATAGCCACCTATATATATGCCCCCTGTGTGTGGGTGCCGCAGTCTGGCTGCAGCAAAATAACCGGGGGGTGACGAACAACTTGTGTACGTTGATACAGCAGGAGAGGGAGCCGTTTATTGCAGGACAGGAGCAGTATTTATACATTCCACACAGCTTATCTAATTAGCATAAACTGGATACATCAGTCAACCAATCAGGAATCTCCACACTTAATGGCTTGCTTTTGTTACTTCTCAAACCACTCCCTCTGGCATTCTGCCAGGCACCATCCAGACTTGTTTAGGAACTCTAACATTCCCCTGGCAAAATGCCAGGTGTTATTTTGACTTGTTTACAGACTCTAACATGTGGGGGTCACTGTGTGTGTCCACCACAGTGTGTGTCCACCATTGCATGTGCCAGTCATTGCATGTGTCCATCACTGCCTGTGCTGGTCATCACAAGTGCTGGTCACTCTGTGTGTCCATCACTGCCTGTGCTGGTCATCACATGTGCTGGTCACTACATGAGCTGATAACTGCATGTGCGTGTGTACGTCCATCACAGTGTGTTCATCACTGTGTGTGCTGGTCATTGCATGTCCATCACTGCCTGTGCTGGTCATCGGGTATGCTGGTCACTGTGTGTGTGGACAGCACACAGAGGGCCGGCTGGGACGCTCTGCTGTTGCTCCTGTGCTCTTCCTTCTGAGGCAGAGTGGTTCACAGCAGATGCCTGAGTGCTGCCAGGTCAAGGGGTACTGGGCTCACTACAAGGGACAGGGTTCTCAGTGTGGAGGGGGAGCCACAGGGAGGTGGCCCTGGGGTCCACCAGGGTGGTTCCCAGACCAGGGAAGGGTGCCAGGAGCAGCTCTCCCCTCCCACTGCCCAGTGCTCTCCCTGCAGCCGGTGACCCTTCCTGACAGTCCTCAGGGCTTCTCCCATAAGGCACTGGGCCCCAGGCAGAACCCTGGTCCCAGAGGAGGGTCCAACGGGGATTTCCTGTTTGTCAGCTTCCTGAGCCCGGAGCTCGACGTTAAGTCGTCGATGGAGGCCACAAAGGCTGTGCCTGTGGGAGGTTGAGGCAAGATGGTGACAGGTTGGAGGCCAGCCAGGCAACTTAGCAAGGCCCTGTCTCAAAGTAAAAACTAAGAAGGGCTGGGGGTGTGGCCAAGTGGTGGAGCGCCCTGTGTCCAGTCCCCAGGACCAACACACACACACACACACACACACACACCAAAAACCGAGGACTTCTGTGGGGGCCACAGAGCCTGCGGGACTGGCATTTCCTGCTTGCTGGTGACAAGCAGCCGTGTGCCCTGGTCCTGGGACTCCTGTTCACTCCCAAGGGCCTCGCAGGGAGCTGGCCTGCGCGGCCGAGGGCCTGGGAGGGCTGCTGACTTCCCTTCACTCTTTGTCTCAGGACACTGTAACTGACACACTCCGTGACACAGCAGGCAGGGTGGGTGAGTGTCCTCCTGGGCAAGGAGCACCTGCTGAGCAGCCTGGAGGACCTCCTCAGGACCCACAGCCCGGCCCCACTCCCCACCCTCTGCCCAGCCGTAGCTACCGCTGACATTTAAGCTGCTGCTCTGGCTGTCACTCTGAGGTCCCCAAATCATATGCTTGTGCGTTTGTTCCTGGACTGGGTAGAAATCATCTGTCACCTCCTGCCTGACAGACACCCCACCTCTGTCTCTGCTGTTGGCACATCTCACCAGGACTCCGCTGATGTTCCTTGGTAAGTCCCCAAACTGTCACGTGTCCCTATGTGCCATCCTTGAATGCATCACGTGTCCCTGGCGTGCCATCCCTCAATGCATCACGTGTCCCTGTGTGCCATCCTTGAATGCATCACGTGTCCCTATGTGCCATCCCTCAATGCATCACGTGTCCCTATGTGCCATCCCTCAATGCATCACGTGTCCCTGGCGTGCCATCCCTCAATGCATCACGTGTCCCTATGTGCCATCCCTCAATGCATCACGTGTCCCTATGTGCCATCCCTCAATGCATCACGTGTCCCTATGTGCCATCCCTGAATGTATCACGTGTCCCTGGCGTGCCATCCCTGAATGTATCACGTGTTTTTATGTGCCACCCCTGAATGTATCACGGGTCCCTATGTGCCATCCCTCAATGCATCACATGTCCCTGGCATGCCATCCCTCAATGCATCACGTGTCCCTGGCATGCCATCCCTCAATGCATCACGTGTCTCTTTGTGCCATCCCTGAATGTATCACGTGTCCCTGTGTGCCATCCCTCAATGCATCACGTGTCCCTATGTGCCATCCCTCAATGGATCACGTGTCCCTATGTGCCATCCCTCAATGCATCACGTGTCCCTATGTGCCATCCCTGAATGCATCACGTGTCCCTATGTGCCATCCCTGGATGTATCACGTGTCCCTATGTGCCATCCCTCAATGCATCACGTGTCCCTATGTGCCATCCCTCAATGCATCACGTGTCCCTGGAATGCCATTCCTCAATGCATCACGTGTCCCTATGTGCCATCCCTCAATGCATCACGTGTCCCTGGCATGCCATCCCTCAATGCATCACATGTCCCTGGCGTGCCATCCCTCAACGCATCACGTGTCTCTATGTGCCATCCCTGAATGCATCACGTGTCCCTATGTGCCGTCCCTCAATGCATCACGTGTCCCTGGCGTGCCGACGTCGCTCGTGACTGAGGAGTGAGTGTGATCATTCCTCTCTGAACGTCATCCCCCTAGTGCCAACTGGCTGCCCTTATCCAGCCTTCTGCTGGGAGTCGGGTGGAGGTGTGGGCTCCTCTGTGGGCAGTGCTCAGGGTGCAGGCTCAGGTGGGGAGTGACTGTCTGGTCAGGCTCTGGGGAGAGAACATGGGGCAGGGGCTGAAGCTGGGGCTGACCATCAGAGCTAGTCTTTGTCCTCATTGAACCCAAGTGATGGGGCTGGGAGAGCTTCCAGGTCGGTGGACATGCCCACTTGCCGGGTGGGTGGCACTGCCCAGCTCCAGGGGATAGAGGCTGCCCCGCTGGGGCCCCTTCTGGACTTGCTCGCCCTGTGCGCCCCTGCCCGGCTCTCTGTCCTCGGCTCACCCTTCGCACTATGCCAGAGCATGAGCCCAAGCATTCCCCGAGTACATGAGCTATTTAGCAACTCCCTAAAAATGTTGTGGGCTGCCCTGGCCTGGGGCCAAGTTGGACAGAAGTACGGGACGCTGGGAACCCTCACGTTGCACTGCCCGCTGAAGTGAGGCATCCTGTGGGACTGTGTCCTGCCTGTGGGCCCGACACAAACTTCCAGAAGTAGGCGCCAGGACTGCACCTGTGGTGTTGAGAGGGGACTTTGGTCGTCTGGGGAGAGCAAGCTACGCTTGGTGCCGTAATGTTGGAGTAGAGCCACAGCTTTCCTGTGGCCTCTGCGTTCTCCAAGGGTCGGCCAGCAGTGGACTAAGCTGGACAGGGAGCTGGACAAGCTTGTGGAAGCAGAGGAGCCAGGGCCTGTCGCAGGGCTGTACTGGGCTCTGGCCGTGAGCTGCGAAGAGCGTCATCTGTCGAAATGCCGCTCCTTTCCACAGCAGAACAGGAAGCACCAGCTCCCAGCTGCACGTGGGCCCTAAGGGACCCTGAATATCCAGCTCTCTGAAGCAGCAGCTCAGTCCACTAGGGTGCTGCGCAAGAGCCTTGGGCTGGGTGCTAAGTAAGCAGCAGAGCAGACTGGGATAGTGCTGGAGGCTGGAGGCCAGAGACCCCGGGTCCACAGAGGCCTGACCCTCGAGGTGCTGTCTCCCTCCGCCTGTGCCCTCCTGGAGGACAAGTAAAGGCCTCCCTAAAACCTCTCTCATTTAAAAATTTTTGATCTGGGGTCTCACTGTAAGGAATTCTTACATAAAAAACAACCCTGTTCTGGGGCTGGGCTGTAGCTCAGCGGTCGGGCGCTCGCCTAGCACGTGTGAGGCCCTGGGTTCGATTCTCAGCTCCATGTAAATAAAATAAAGATCTTGTGCCAACTACAACTAAAAAATAAAGCTAGGCAGAGGAGTGGGCACCTCTCCAAGAGGAGATGCCAGCAAGCACCCAAAAGGGTGCTACCTCCTGAGGCCTCGGGGCCAGAGCAAAGCCAGGCAGTGCCACTGACCCCACGAAGCCCCACAGCCCTTCAAGGAGCAGGAGGCGAGGGCCAGGGAGACAGCAGCCACCCATGTCACTAGCGGAGTGTAGAAACAGCCCCAGGACCCAGCCAAACGCCCTCTGCTCTCCGTCTCCGGCTCTGCCAGGCCCGGCTATTTCCCGCCAGCCTCCCAAAGGCATGCTGGCCTGGACAAGCGTGCAGTCCAGACCTGCCCCTGCTGATGAAGGAATGTGGCCCAGGGCTGCGTGACCCACAGACTTTGGAGAAGGAGACACTGTGTTCTTCCAGATGTTTTGAAGCCTAACTCCAAATGTGGCCAGAGTGTTTAAAAGGAAAATGGGATTTCGTTGATGGACTCCAGCAGTGGCCATTTGTCAAGTAGATTCCAGAACAAGAAGGGCTTAGGTCCTGGCCTCTGTCCCTGCTGAGAAGGTGACCACATCCTGACCTGCGAGGCCGGGTTTTGTCTTATGGGCTCTGTGAAGGGGCTGAAGAGGAAAAGCCTGTTTCTGTGGGCAGAGACCGACTTGGGAAGAAGAGTGGGGGCTGAGCTGGCTCAGGCGTATGGCCACCTGGCTGGGTGGAGAAGCTTCGCCTCAGCCACCTGGCCTCTCAGACCAGCAGGAAGGCTTCTGGACACTGGGCGCTGAGCCAGGTCCTGCCCAGGAGGGAGAGGAAGGCCAGCCTGGGCAGGCAGAGCATCCTGAGCCCAAAGCGGCTGCTGCCCTCCATGCCCACTGCCCACGGTTCCCAAAGCTCATGGTGGTTCATCATGGGCTGTGGCAGCCAAGCCTGAACCTCTCTCCAGCTCCATCTGCCCCAGAAGTAGCGGGGGCCGCGGCCCTGCCTCCTCCCCACAGCCACGCCTGTGGAGGCCACTGCAGCTCTGTGGCAGCCTGTGGGTCCTGGTGTGAGCAGCAGGTTGACACTTCAGTGTCCTCTGTGGGCTCAAGTTCAAATGTGCCCTAGCAGTGCCACTGTCCCACATGGCCGTTGGTGACATGTTCTTGCTCTGCTGACCTAAGTCTGTCTCGCGATGACTGATGTGACTTGTTCTGCTTTTTGGGCCATGTTTGTCTTGGCTCAGGAGCGTGTGACCAACAGTGAAGTGTCCATGTGCCCATGTGCAGGCTGTGTGGTCCAACGCTCTGACACAGACGCGCCCCGAGACCAGTGGTCAGGATCGCACACACGTTCCCCGCCCCCAAACTTCCACGTTTCCTGCTGTCCCCTGGCCCAGGCACCCTGGGGTCCCCTGCCTGGCTGCTCCTGTAGGCTCACTGCTCTGGTGCCCTGGGTGGGGACTGTGGCTGGGCACTTGGGTTCTTCAGGAGCAGGAGCAGGCGGGCCTCAGGGAGCTCCCTGCCACATAGTGGAGCAGCTGCCAGGTGCTTCCCGGGGCTTCTGCTCACATGCACCCATTGCAGGTGCTGACCTGGCCGGGAGGGAGTCCAGCCTGCCCCCCCACTGGGCTGGCCGGGGTCTCCTGACCGAGCCTCAGTCAGCATCTCTGCGGCTCCGTTGCCATCCATGTGTCTTCCTAGAGGAGGAAGATGTGCTAGGCTTGTGGTGCCAGAGGCTGCCGTCCATGGCTGCTGCCCATTACTCTGGGCCCTCGGGGGGGGGGGGCGAGCATCATGGCGGAAGGACATGGCTGAGGGAGGGTGTCACCTTATGGCAGCTGAGGAGCAGAGAGAAGAAGGAGTGGGAACCGAGGATCTACGCACTCCAGCCAGACCGCGGGTCCTCCCAGGAGTCCCTTCAATCAGGGTCAGAGCCCTCGACATCCACCAATCCCCAAAGCCCCCATGAAGCTGCCACATGGGGACCAAGCCTTCATAAGGAGCCTGGGGGATGCGCCAGGCCAACCAGGCAGATGTGCTGACCCCCTTGACGGAACGCCCAGCCTTCTGCAGAGAAGAAGCCCCTCCTGCTCTGGGAGGAGGCTGCACCCGAGTTCTGCAGACCTGTACTCAGGGTGGACCTCCCTGTTCTCCTTCTTTGGCTATTAAGAGAAAAAAATCACGTGCACAAAACTAAAACGCACAGGGATGATCCTGAGAGGTCAGAACTGTGATATGCTGTAAAAATATACGGCCGAATGGAAGCAATGGTGACTAGAGCTTACATCCCTTCAGAGCTTCTGCACTGACACAGAAAGGACTCTGACAACAGCAGGCTCCTCCTGGAGACTGGTGTCAGCGCAGGGAGGAGCTTGTGAGCACAGAGCCTGTGGAGGATGCGGTCCCTGCGGGGCGGCCACCTTCAGTCATGCTGCCAGGTACACTGGACCAGCTGGCACACAGCAAAGAGGGCCCAGCACCTGCTCTGAGTCTGGGAGGACGATGGAATCCCACGTCCTCCCTCTCCTGTACCACTCTTCCCGACCCGCACCATGCTCTGCCTGTCAGGTGACGGTGTCCCCCTCATCCTCTCCTGTCCCTGGTCTGCCTGTCAGGTGACAGTGTCCCCCCTCTTCCTGTCCTGCTCCCTGGTCTGTGTGTCAGGTGATGGTGTCCCCCCTCTTCCTTTCCTGTCCCTGGTCTGTGTGTCAGGTGACGGTGTCCCCCCTCTTCCTCTCCTGCTCCCTGGTCTGTGTGTCAGGTGACGGTGTCCCCCCTCTTCCTCTCCTGTCCCTGGTCTGTGTGTCAGGTGACGGTGTCCCCCCTCTTCCTCTCCTGTCCCTGGTCTGTGTGTCAGGTGATCGCGTCCCCCCTCTTCCTCTCCTGTCCCTGGTCTGTGTGTCAGGTGACGGTGTCCCCCCTCTTCCTCTCCTGTCCCTGGTCTGTGTGTCAGGTGATGGCGTCCCCCCTCTTCCTCTCCTGCTCCCTGGTCTGTGTGTCAGGTGATGGTGTCCCCCCTCTTCCTCTCCTGCTCCCTGGTCTGTCTGTCAGGTGATGGTGTCCCTCCTCTTCCTCTCCTGTCCCTGGTCTGTGTGTCAGGTGATGGTGTCCCCCCTCTTCCTCTCCTGTCCCTGGTCTGTGTGTCAGGTGACGGTGTCCCTCCTCTTCCTCTCCTGTCCCTGGTCTGTGTGTCAGGTGATGGTGTCCCCCCTCTTCCTCTCCTGTCCCTGGTCTGTGTGTCAGGTGACGGTGTCCCTCCTCTTCCTCTCCTGCTCCCTGGTCTGTGTGTCAGGTGATGGTGTCCCCCCTCTTCCTCTCCTGTCCCTGGTCTGTGTGTCAGGTGATGGCGTCCCACCCTCTTCCTCTCCTGTCCCTGGTCTGTGTGTCAGGTGATGATGTCCCCCCTCTTCCTGTCCTGCTCCCTGGTCTGTGTGTCAGGTGACGGTGTCCCCCCTCTTCCTCTCCTGTCCCTGGTCTGTCAGGTGATGGCGTCCCACCCTCTTCCCTTTCCTTTTCCTGGTCTGTAGGATGGTGGGGTTTCCTCCTCTTTCTTCTCCTATTCTTCTGTTAGGATGCCTACATCCCACCCTCTTCCTCCAGCATCTGAGCCCAGGTGTGGTTATCCATTTTGCACACTTAAAAGCAATGAGACCACATGTATTGTACTTTATTTTTTTTAACTTTTGATATGAGATCTCTCTGAGGGGCCTCAGATCCGAACCCCCCCGATTCCATCTTCTTCGGAGCTGCTGTCTCGAATGCACACCACCAGGCCCAGGTTCTTGGATAATTTATATGCAATAAGGGTCCAAGATAACACTATGGTAAAATAAAGGTTTATAACATATCACCAGATTTATGTTGAGGTAGGAGCTCTGGCCTTTAACTCATACAACACACACACACACACACACACACATGTTGAGAGCCACAGCCTGAGGGGCCCCAGCAAACTTCCAGCTGCCAGCAAACTTCCAGCTGCCGGCTGATGATTGGCTCACAGCAGCCCCAGCAACATCTAGCTGATTGGCTCCTCGGCCCCAGCAACATCTAGCTGATTGGCTCCTCTGCGGTGATGCTCATTGGACTGTTTCCCTGCCCTTTCAGACCACGGAGCTGCTCATTGGGGGACTTTTTTGGCTCCGCCCACGTGACCCAGCCAATCGGCCTCAAGAGCAGGAGGATTGTGGGAGGTGGAGAGAAGCTTGTGGGGGAGAGAGAGGCTTGTGGAAAGCCGGTGGTGGCAGTTGAGGCTCTGAGGGTTTTTCCTGAGAGACTATTTTGTTTGTCGTGTGTGGTTCTAAAAATAAAGTTAGTTTCTTTTGACAAGTGGCTCCTGATTGTGCCCAGCCAGACTGCGGCACACACACACAACTGGAAATGGATTAAAGGCCTCGGTGTAAATTCTAAAACCATAAAACTCTGCAAGAAAGCAAGAGAAAGCCTCTTGCCTGGGGTGGACAGTTTTCTTAGCCGAAGCCGTTTTGAAGGGTGATGTGACCTCAGTGAATTAAGAACTGAAAAGAAAGGGCCAATGAAAGAGTGTCTCCTCAGACTCCCTGGTGCACCAGGCTCAGGAGGGCCTGCCGTGTGCGTACCCGCTTCCCTCCAGAGTGCTGATGAAGGAGCAGGGCTGCCCATTCCCTGGCCATGTGCTCCACTCCTACACGTATGCCCAAAGAGATGCAGTGCCGTCCACACAAGGACGCGTACGCACAGGTATCTCAATGCCCAGACTCATGAACACTGGATGCTGGTGCCTGGCGGAGCGCACGCGCGGTTCCTGGCACAGGGAATGTGGCCACATGCAGTCCCTCTGCCCAGTCCCCCATGGGGCTCTGAGCCTGTGAATGCACTTTTGGCGAGGCCGGGTGGAGAGGGGCTATGGAAGAGCCCTCAGTGTGGCCGAGGTGTGAGCAGGTTTGGAGCAAGCTGGTTCAGGGTAAATGTCCTGTGTGGGGCACAGACCAGGACAAACCATTTCAGGGGCATCTTGTTGGGCACGAGCCACCAGCTGGGCCTTGGAGAGGGACAGTTCTCCTAACCCAGTAATCCCTTCCACCAGCATCTGTGTGGGGTGTCCCCTGGCTTGACCCTGAACAGAAAGTCACAGGAGCCTGTGCGTTCTGGTCTGCTCTGCTCCCCCAGCCCTGGTCTCTTTCTGTTTGGCGCAACCCAGCGAGACCCTGTCTCAAAAAAAAAAAAAAAAAAAGAAAGAGCTGGAGGTGTGCTCAGGTAGAGGGCCTGGGCTTCATACCAGCACTGTAAAAAAAAAGGAGAAAGACAGGGGTCCTGGGGGCTGGGCTGCTCCCTGCACAGGCCAACTGGGGCTACCAGGGACCTGAGACCACGCTCTTCCCAGGGCCTCTGCTGTGCCCTATGCAGTCCAACTGGGCCTACCAGGGACCGAAGATGGACCTCTTTCCAGGGCTCAGCTGCTCCCACAGATGGCTCCCTCTGAGAGCCGCAGGGAGTGTCCCTCTGCCTGGTGTGCTGCAGAGCTGCTTTGCAGCTCTGAGGTCTGGCGTAGGGGCCACTGGCTCCCAGACCCTTTAATATGCCAAAGGATCCACGTTTGCCACTTATCAGCGCCTGCCCATTCTGGGGAACCGAAGACCAGGCTGACGGAGACACACCCTGGAGATGAAGAGGAGCCTAGCCTTTGTCTCCGGGCCAGGCCCAGGGCTTCCGGGGTCCCTGAGGGTTTTCATGACACACTCTTGCCTTCAGCCTGATGCAGGGACTGGGGGACCGCCAGACTACTCAGGATGGGGCCGGCTGCAGAAGAACCTGCCATGATGTAATTGCAAGACCTCCCTGGAGGGCAGGACGGAGCCAAGCCCATGGTGGAGGCCTTCTCAGTCAGGGCTGTGTGCATCTGGACTGGTGCTGAGAGGAAGTGGTGCTGTGGCCATGCTGTGGATCCCAGGGAACCCCAGGGGCCCAGCATGCAGGACGCGTGGCTGTGAGGGAAGAGCGTGGTCTGCTGCTGTTTGGGCTGACATGGACAATCTGGGGGATGGAGCCCATTTTCTGGGTTTCCCTTAAATCCAGGGGTGGGCTCCGAGTATGCTGAGCCACGACAGGAAGGAATGGCAGGTGGGATTTGTATTCTCCCTGTGTGCACAGTCGGAACACAGATTCACACAGGACCCAGCCTGCCAACCCAGGTCCTTGTTCTTCCCGTCTTGTCTCTGGAAGAAGGCTGCTCTTGGCTGAGCTGAAAGCATCCGACAGATACGCCTCATATCCCAGGGTCTCCACACAGGCACACAGGAAAACACATGGTCACAAATTGCTTCCCCCTACTGTTCTGCCTTGTGGTAAAACATCAGACCTCGGGTAGAGCTCCCAATAGCAGAAGTGGATTCTGGGCAGCTGTGATTGGAGAACCAGACTGGAGATGAAGAGCTAGCAACAAGAATGACGAGGAGGTTACCAAGGAAGAGGGGTACTGGCAGGACAGGGAACTACCAGGGAGAACCAAAGGAGAGCACACCATGACCTGTCCTGAGTGACGCCATGATGTGTACAACAGCACCTCTGTCCAAACAAAGTCACTCAGAGCAGACACAGCATGAAAAACACTGTGGAGTCAATCACCATGACACCATGGAGTCAATCAGGGCAGGTACAGCCTGAGGACTACTGTCCTACACACCATGGAGTCACTCAGGGCAGGCACAGCCTGAGGACTGCTGTTCTACACACCATGGAGTCACTAGGGCAGGCACAGCCTGAGGACTGCTATTCTACACACCATGGAGTCACTAGGGCAGGCACAGCCTGAGGACTGCTGTTCTACACACCATGGAGTCACTAGGGCAGGCGCAGCCTGAGGACTGCTGTTCTACACACCATGGAGTCACCAGGACAGGCACAGCCTGAGGACTGCTGTCCTACACACCATGGAGTCACTAGGGCAGGCTCAGCCTGAGGACTGCTGTTCCACACACCATGGAGTCACTAGGGCAGGCACAGCCTGAGGACTGCTGTTCTACACACCATGGAGTCACCAGGGCAGGCACAGCCTGAGGACTGCTGTCCTACACACCATGGAGTCACCAGGGCAGGCACAGCCTGAGGACTGCTGTTCTAAACACCATGGAGTCACTAGGACAGGCACAGCCTGAGGACTGCTGTTCTACACACCATGGAGTCACTAGGGCAGGCACAGCCTGAGGACTGCTGTCCTACACACCATGGAGTCACTCAGGGCAGGCACAGCCTGACGACTGCTGTTCTACAGACCATGGAGTCACTAGGGCAGGCACAGCCTGAGGACTGCTGTTCTACACACCATCTAGTCAGTAGGGCAGGCACAGCCTGAGGACTGCTGTTCTACACACCATGGAGTCACCAGGGCAGGCACAGCCTGAGGACTTCTGTCCTACACACCATGGAGTCACTAGGGCAGGCACAGCCTGAGGACTGCTGTACCACACACCATGGAGTCACTAGGGCAGGCACAGCCTGAGGACTGCTGTCCTAGACACCATGGAGTCACTAGGGCAGGCACAGCCTGAGGACTGCTGTCCTACACACCATGGAGTCACTAGGGCAGGCACAGCCTGAGGACTGCTGTCCTACACACCATGGAGTCACTACAGCAGGCACAGCCTGAGGACTGCTGTCCTACACACCATGGAGTCACTAGGGCAGGCACAGCCTGAGGACTGCTGTCCTACACACCATGGAGTCACCAGGGCAGGCGCAGCCTGAGGACTGCTGTTCTACACACCATGGAGTCACTAGGGCAGGCACAGCCTGAGGACTGCTGTTCTACACACCATGGAGTCACTAGGGCAGGCACAGCCTGAGGACTGCTGTCCTACACACCATGGAGTCACTAGGGGAGGCACAGCCTGAGGACTGCTGTTCTACAGACCATGGAGTCACTAGGGCAGGCACAGCCTGAGGACTGCTGTCCTACACACCATGGAGTCACTAGGGCAGGCACAGCCTGAGGACTGCTGTTCTACACACCATGGAGTCACTAGGGGAGGCACAGCCTGAGGACTGCTGTTCTAGAGACCATGGAGTCACTAGGGCAGGCACAGCCTGAGGACTGCTGTCCTACACACCATGGAGTCACCAGGGCAGGCACAGCCTGAGGACTGCTGTCCTACACACCATGGAGTCACTAGGGCAGGCACAGCCTGAGGACTGCTGTTCCACACACCATGGAGTCACTGGAGCAGGCACAGCCTGAGGACTGCTGTCCTACACACCATGGAGTCACTAGGGGAGGCACAGCCTGAGGATTGCTGTTCTACACACCATGGAGTCACTAGGACAGGCGCAGCCTGAGGACTGCTGTTCTAAACACCATGGAGTCACTAGGGCAGGCACAGCCTGAGGACTGCTGTTCTACACACCATGGAGTCACTAGGACAGGCACAGCCTGAGGACTGCTGTCCTACACACCATGGAGTCACTAGGGCAGGCACAGCCTGAGGACTGCTGTCCTGCACACCATGGAGTCACTAGGGCAGGGACAGCCTGAGGACTGCTGTCCTGCACACCATGGAGTCACTAGGGCAGAGGCACAGCCTGAGGACTGCTGTTCTACACACCATGGAGACACTCAGGGCAGGTACAGCTTGAGGACTGCTGTTCTACACACCATGGAGTCACCAGGGCAGGCACAGCCTGAGGACTGCTGTCCTACACACCATGGAGTCACCAGGGCAGGCACAGCCTGAGGACTGCTGTTCTAAACACCATGGAGTCACCAGGGCAGGCACAGCCTGAGGACTGCTGTCCTACACACCATGGAGTCACCAGGGCAGGCACAGCCTGAGGACTGCTGTTCTAAACACCATGGAGTCACCAGGGCAGGCACAGCCTGAGGACTGCTGTTCTACACACCATGGAGTCACTAGGGCAGGCAGAGCCTGAGGACTGCTGTTCTACACACCATCGAGTCACTAGGGCAGGCACAGCCTGAGGACTGCTGTCCTACACACCATGGAGTCACTAGGGCAATCACAGCCTGAGGACTGCTGTTCTACACACCATGGAGTCACCAGGGCAGGTACAGCTTGAGGACTGCTGTTCTACACACCATGGAGTCACTAGGGCAGGCACAGCCTGAGGACTGCTGTTTTACACACCATGGAGTCACTAGGACAGGCACAGCCTGAGGACTGCTGTCTACACACCATGGAGTCACTAGGACAGGCACAGCCTGAGGACTGCTGTCCTACACACCATGGAGTCACTAGAGCAGGCACAGCCTGAGGACCACTGTTCTACACACCATGGAGTCACTAGGGCAGGCACAGCCTGAGGACTGCTTTTCTACATACCATGGAGTCACCAGGACAGGCACAGCCTGAGGACTGCTGTTCTACACACCATGGAGTCACTAGGGCAGGCTCAGCCTGAGGACTGCTGTTCTACACACCATGGAGTCACTAGGGCAGGCGCAGCCTGAGGACTGCTGTTCCTACACACCATGGAGTCACTAGGACAGGCGCAGTCTGAGGACTGCTGTTCTACACACCACGGAGTCACTAGGGCAGGCACAGCCTGAGGACTGCTGTTCTACACACCATGGAGTCACTAGGGCAGGCACAGCCTGAGGACTGCTGTTCTACACACCATGGAGTCACTCAGGGCAGGTACAGCCTGAGGACTGCTGTTCTACACACCATGGAGTCACTAGGGCAGACACAGCCTGAGGACTGCTGTTCTACACACCATGGAGTCACTAGGGCAGGCACAGCCTGAGGACTGCTGTTCTACACACCATGGAGTCACCAGGAAAGGCACAGCCTGAGGACTGCTGTTCTACACACCATGGAGTCACTAGGGCAGGCACAGCCTGAGGACTGCTGTTCTACACACCATGGAGTCACTAGGGCAGGCACAGCCTGAGGACTGCTGTTCTACACACCATGGAGTCACTAGGGCAGGCACAGCCTGAGGACTGCTGTTCTACACACCATGGAGTCACTAGGGCAGGCTCAGCCTGAGGACTGCTGTTCTACACACCATGGAGTCACTAGGGCAGGCACAGCCTGAGGACTGCTGTTCTACACACCATGGAGTCACTAGGACAGGCACAGCCTGAGGACTGCTGTACTACACACCATGGAGTCACTAGGACAGGCACAGCCTGAGGACTGCTGTCCTACACACCATGGAGTCACTAGGGCAGGCACAGCCTGAGGACTGCTGTTCTACACACCATGGAGTCACTAGGGCAGGCACAGCCTGAGGACTGCTGTCCTACACACCATGGAGTCACTAGGACAGGCACAGCCTGAGGACTGCTGTCCTACACAACATGGAGTCACTAGGACAGGCACAGCCTGAGGACTGCTGTCCTACATACCATGGAGTCAGTAGGACAGGCACAGCCTGAGGACTGCTGTTCTACACACCATGGAGTCACTAGGGCAGGCACAGCCTGAGGACTGCTGTTCTACACACCATGGAGTCACTAGGGCAGGCACAGCCTGAGGACTTCTGTTCCACACACCATGGAGTCACCAGGACAGACACAGCCTGAGGACTGCTGTCCTACACACCATGGAGTCACTAGGGCAGGCACAGCCTGAGGACTGGTGTTCTACACACCATGGAGTCACCAGGGCAGGCACAGCCTGAGGACTGCTGTTCTACACACCATGGAGTCACTAGGGGAGGCACAGCCTGAGGACTGCTGTTCTACACACCATGGAGTCACTAGGACAGGCACAGCCTGAGGACTGCTGTTCTACACACCATGGAGTCACCAGGGCAGGCACAGCCTGAGGACTGCTGTCCTACACACCATGGAGTCACTAGGGCAGGCACAGCCTGAGGACTGCTGTTCTACACACCATGGAGTCACTAGGGCAGGCACAGCCTGAGGACTGCTGTTCTACACACCATGGAGTCACTAGGGCAGGCACAGCCTGAGGACTGGTGTTCTACACACCATGGAGTCACCAGGGCAGGCACAGCCTGAGGACTGCTGTTCTACACACCATGGAGTCACTAGGCAGGTGCAGAGTGATGACTGGTGTGAGGATAGAGTCTCCTTGATTGAGGACAGTATCTCCTTACTTGGGGACCGGCCTCCGTGGGCAGAGAGGTATGGATGAATTGACCTATTGGGACACAGACCCGTTGCAGATGTGTCCTGTGTTGGAGGTTTGGCGTTTTCCTGAGTAGTTTGCATTCGTGCCATGAGGACCCATTGTGGCAAGACCATGGAGGACGCGGCTGCTTGAGGGCCATTTTCTTGGGAGGATGGATCATGCTGGCTATAGCGCTGTGGAGGTCCACCCACTGCCCAGCTGCCCGCTGCCCTGCCCTTTGCACTTGTGAGTTTTCTAGTGTGAAATGGGCTTCCTTTCCTATTGATCCCTCCAGTATTTGTCAGAACCAAACTGGATGAATCAATTGGGCTCCTCGCGGGGGCTGGCTCCTTGCCCTCCACCGGACACTGTCCCACCCTTCAGAGGGCCCCAGTCAGTGGGCTGAGTCCCCACATATTCCATGATTAGGCTTGCCCAGTGGAGGAGAAAGACCCTGAGAATCTCAGCTTGGATCACCCCGTCCGGAGGCCTCCTAGCCCAGCATTCTCTCTGCCTCTGCACCCCCGGGTATCCCCATGAGGAATTCTGAGTCCCAGGGGGAGCCTCAGCTGTAGGGAAGAAGAGGGAGGCGGGAGGTCCCCCTCCCCAGTGTGTCCCCCTGGACATCTCTCCAGGGGACTTCTTGCACTTCCCTGCCTTCTGGCAGTCAGAGAGCAGATGCTGTGCCCTGCAGGGCCCTGCCTGGCATGGCCCACAGACATCTGTCCTCCCCTGACCTGCACATCCCCATGTCCCTTGTGGGGCACTTGGGGACTGATGTCTTCCTTTGAGGGGTTGTGCTTCTGCTTCTTGTTTTGTGCAGAGCTTGTGGGGATTTGCTTTGGGGCCCCACAGTCATGCTGGTCAGGACGCAGGCCCCCCAGGCAGAGCCTGGCCCCATAGGCTCCAATGCAGAGTCATAACTAAGTGCCAGCCACCAAGCACATCCTGGCCTGTCCTTTAATGAATAAGCAGTGGAGGAGTGTAAATTTTGTGGTAGGTCGAGTCCAGTGCAGCGGTCCCTCTTGGATGGTGTTTCCTAGGACTGAAAGCAGAGCCGTGTGGGAAGCATGCCACCAGGGGGCGCTGTTGGCCAGTCGAGACCTGCAGGACTGCTGGACCTGGTGCAAACAGAGGGCTGCTTCCTGAAGGTGACAGGACAGGACTGACTGAGGACGACCTGCAGCAGCCACAAGCCGCGCAGCAGGCAGCCAACACCTGTCCTGGCTGCCAGAAGAGGCACCCTCGTCTCCTTACCCACCAAGGGACATGGGGCCCACTAGTGCAGGCAGAATGTTCTAGAAGGGCCTGGGCCTATACCTGCTCCCTAAAGGCCCCCTAAAGGCTACTCATGGCACAGTGAGGGACCCAGGCTGCTCACTTCTTGCAGGCCCCACAGTCTGTGTGGCCTTTTCCCAAGGGTGGGACTGCTCGGAGCCTGGACCAGCAATCAGGGTCAGTTTTCCAGAGGACTTGGCTAGTTTCAGGAAGTCCACATGACTGAGTTGAGATGGAGGAGGGCTGTACCCTGCAGTACCCTGCCTGGCGCGCCTGGGGCTCGGGGTTTGGGTTATGAGAACCTCCCTGAGCATTGCGCCTCTTGGAGCCATGATTCAGGAAATCTGGGGAGGCTGGGGAGTGGGGGACGGGCATCCTGACCACTGTCCAAGGGGGAGGTCCCTCTCTCCTCTGCCAAGTTGAGCGCCTACAGCTCCCCAGTGCAGCACTGGGATCCCTGTCCTCTAGTTCCGTCAGGGCTACTCCAGGCAACTGTCAGAGGAGGATGTCAGGCTGCTGGGCGGCTTCCCCCACTGCAGGGTCCTGTACCTGGCCCCTCAGCAGTTCTGAGTGTGGTCACCTACAGTCTCTGACCACATGGCCTGCAAGGCTGAGCCACACTCCTGCCCCTTTCCACACCTCAGAGAAAGTGTGTCCAGGCAACTCACCCTGCGTCTTTTGAAGTTTGACGTCGCGCCCAGTGTCCAGGGCTTCGGCCGATGGTCTCAGGGCTGCACTCTTGGGGAGGGTTGGGAGCTGGCATCACCGCTTCCTCTGACCCTCATTCTCAGCTCTGGCCAATCCCGAGAGAGTCCCTGGGAGCCTGGTCCGAGGGGTCCTGGGAAGGGCACAGGGTGTGTGACCACCGGTGCTATCCCCACCCGCCCCTCCCTCTTCTCCAGGAGCTAAGTACCTTCTCCAGGGTTGCCACACAGCCCTCCGCCTTCCTTTTGGTGGGGTAAGGGATGCAGCACACCCAGCTGGTCCTGGTCCTAGAGGCCAGAAGTAGGGTGTTGTGGTAAGGAAAGACCCTGCCTGGCCCTGCCGGGCACCTGCGGGTGCTCCAGCCTGCTCCCCACTTGGACTGTGCTCACTCCACCCCACAGGGCACTCTGTCCACAGCCTTGAGGCTATGGCAGAAGCAGACTCCCGCAGAGCCAGTCTGCTACCCTGTCCTCCAGCTAGCCCCAGGTCCAGAAGTGAGCCACTTGGAATCTGGCAGCCAGCCCTTTCCCCTGCAGCGAGGCAGCTGCCCCCCCTTTCCCGTTGCAGGAACCCTGGACTCAGAGCCAAACACACAGGGATTTAATCCCATCATCTCAGTAGGGTAGGGTCTGAGGGAAATAGGGTGCTTGCCTCTCAGTCCCTTCTTGACCTCTGCGTGCACCCACATGAGGGGCACTGGGGGTCCAGTGTGCCCTGCAGAGAGGACAAGCCCTGCCCTCATCCCCACGCAAGCCCACAGGCCTCACTCACTCGTCTTCTGACAAATCCCCTATGTCCATCTCGCCCCACTTCTCTTCTCTCACAGCACGGGTGGTCACCTGTGGGAGAGGCAGGCAGGTTCAGAGGGTGGGGGGTGTCCACCTGTGGGGTCTGCCAAGGAGTAGGCCAGGGGAGGTGGGTCCCAGAGGCCATGGCTCGAGCACCCTCCACCTGACAGGGACCCCAACTGGTGCAACTCTGCTACTGGCTGAACCCCCTGGAATCCCTGGAACCCAGGGGACCCCCAGGAGGAGCCTGGTGGGGACTTAATAAGCTCCTTGCACAGTAGGGTGTGATCTGAGGGGAAAGAGTGCACCATGGAGAAGAACCAACTCTCAGGCAGAACTTAAACTCTCCAGAAGAGAACTTCGAGAAACTCGAAAAATGGTGACTGCTGGCCAGAGCAGAGAATTGGACCCTCGTGCTGGAAGGCCCTAGACAAACCTCATGTCAACTTCGTCTTTTTTAATGGTGGTGACAATGTGATGAGGCTGACAGTGGGAATAATGGTGCTGGTGCTGGTGACAGTGGCTATCCAGGTATGGTGATGAAGATGGTGATGGTGATGTGAGGGTGGTCATGCTGACGGTGGGGATGGTGACAGTGTTATCAGGATACAGTGATGAAGAGGATGGTGATAATTATAATGACAGTGATGGTGATGGTGTAATGGTGACAGTAAAGATGGTGGTGATGGTGATGATGATGGTGATGGTGTAATGGTGACAGTAATGAAGGTGGTGATGGTGATGGTGTAATGGTGACAGTAAAGATGGTGATGATGATGGTGATGGTGTAATGGTGACAGTAATGGTGGTGATGGTGATGGTGTAATGTGACAGTGATGATGATGGTGATGGTGATGGTGTAATGGTGACAGTGATGATGATGGTGATGGTGATGGTGTAATGTGACAGTAATAATGATGGTGATGGTGTAATGGTGACACTAATGGTGGTGATGGTGATGGTGTAATGTGACAGTAATGATGATGGTGATCGTGATGGTGTAATGTGACAGTAATGATGATGGTGATAGTGATGGTGTAATGGTGACAGTAATGATGGTGATGGTGATGGTGTAATGTGACAGTAATGATGATGGTGATGGTGGTGATGTACAGATAATGATGCCACTGTGGGTCATGGTGATAGTGGTGATGGTAGTACTGATGGGAGATGATGTGATGACTGGGGATGAGGGGTGGTGCTGGTGGGGATGACAGTGATGCTGCTGCTGGTGGTGGGGGGGTGATGGTGATGATGGTGATGACAGTGCTGGAGATGACAATGTTGATGGTTGTGATAGTCATGGTGGTGATAATTAATACTGTGGATTTCTGGGTATGGTGCTCTCTTCTGAGATCTCTACAAAACAACTTGGGGGTACTTCTACAGTCCCTTTTTGGCAGAGGAGACAACTGAGGCACAGAAGGTATTTTTTGGGTCCAAATCTCCAGGCTTCACCCTTTCTACTACCTGGTGTGATCCCACAAGAGGTTCTGGAGCCAAGAGTTTACCCAGGCCCTAGAATACAGCCCCAGGGTACGTGGGAGTGGGAATAAGGGAGGCCAAGTCGCATCACCGTGGAGCATCCAAGGAGCTGTTGGTCGTGGGTTTCTGCCTCACCCTCTGAACAGGCCTGCTATGGGCAAGTCCCCCAAACCTGCCCAGCCCAGTCTGGGTACAGGCACTTTCTGGGTAGGTGGTGAGGGTTTTGTCTGTACCTCCTCGGCATGATCTCCCAGGTCAATCTCCACGAGTGCAGATGGTTTCTGTGGGTGGAAATCACAGAGCTGGGGTGAGTGTGAAGAAAGCAGACTTCCTGGAAGGGGCTGCGGCTCCCGGCCTTGGGCAGCCAGGGCAGGCACCAGGGTTATCAGATGCTGGTGATGCTCAGGGTCGGGGGTCCGGCAAAGCTGGTTGGAGGGCTAATGGCAGTGTGGCCCTGAGGTATCTGTGGGGCTGACTCTGGCAGGGAGCGAGAGGGAGGAATATGGCCTTCCCGTCCACCCTACTCACTTCCCATCAGGTTCCTGAGACTTCAGAGGGTCTCCCACACCTTCACCCACCAGGGCCTCTGGGCAGTGGCCATGCCCTGGGGAGGTACCTCCCAGGCCTGCTCAGCTGGATTCTGCCTCCAGAGATTCACCTGGAGCCACACTGCACCCGCTGGCAAAGACTCACACTGGGGTGCAGTGGCCCTGCAGTTTAGCTGATAGCTGCCTCAGGGTCTCCATCTGGGCACTTTGGCTGGCCCATAACCACACCCAGGGTGGTCTGTTGTAAAATCCTGGTAAGCAACATGTCCACCCTCTCCATAACTAGCACGCGGTCTGGGAAGGAGACTAGAATCAACCTTCCTGTATCAAGTGTCCGTGAGAATCCCTAACACTGCATCTGGGCAGGTGGCTCTGGCTTGTTCTCCTCGGCCAAGGTCCGCTGAATGTCAGCTCCTCTCAGGACCCAACTCCATCAGTGCCTGCCCTGTTTGGCAAGCTGGGCGAGGATGCCCTGGGACAGCAGAGGCCAAGCTTGGACCCCGGCCTCTCTGGATGAAGGGGAGGGCCTGGGGCAGCTCTACAGCATGGATTCTGCTGAGGTGACCCCAGGACCACCAGTCTGCAGTGCGCTCATGGCCGGGCGGGCTTGCTCCTGTCACCAAAGGAAGCTCTTGCCTCTTTTTTCAGAAGATCATTCAGCTTCACGGACTCCAGCTCTTGTTCCTGCAAGCCAAAGAAGACACCCACAGGTTGATACAAGCAGACCCCCATCAAGATGACAGAGGGCCCCAGGCATCAAGTGGGGCTCACCTCAGCCTCCAGGACGCAGCTGCCTGCACATGCTCCTGCCTGCTCCTCCTTGGTGCTGGTCTCTGAGTCGCTCTTCTCAACCTCTGACTCCGTTTTCCCACACTCAAGGTCCAGGCTTCCCAGGGCATCCTGATTCTTTTCCTTCCTGTCTTCCTCTAGATTTGCCTGACTGTGAGAGAAGGGAAACAGGGAGGGAAAGGTGTCATGGGACGAGGAGATGGACCTGCCCTTGCCTGGGTGCCTCGTGCCAGTGCTGGGTAACAGGCACCCAGCTGAGGTGAGTCTGTGGGGCCCTTCTGTGGGTAGAGGGTCTGGACATGAGGTTCCCTCCTGGCACTGAAAGCCAGCCTACCCTGACTTCTCCAATGACCCCTCTTGTTTAGACACACCCTGAATGACAGCATCCTGCTAGCAACAGTTAACTGGGCTGATCGAGAAAGCAGGTCCCACCTGCTCAAAGGACCAGAATACGCTGTGCAGAGGTGACTACCATCAGTGAGTGCATGGCTACCTCTGCCTGAAGACCAGCTGCCATGGAGACTGGCTGGGCTGGGTCTGGGCCAGTCACCCACCCCACCTGGGTGACCCTCCCTGCAGCACTCTGTTGAATCTAGGGTGCAGGGAGGGGGCTTCTCCAGCATCGGGTGGGGAGACATGGTGGGGTAAAGGCAAGCGTCTCACTGTACCACCAAGAGGACAGTGGGCCTCCTGGCTCAGCCCTGCCACCCACACCCAGCTGGGCAGGGAGGGTGCTCCAGGCCTCCCCCAGGCCCTCTGCCCTCCAGCCACACTGGTGGCCGAGCACCCTGGTCTCCACGAGGCCACTCCGGGTCCATGGTGGTGAGTTGGACCTTGATGTCCAAGAAAGATTCTTGGGAGATTCAGTGACTGAGGCCTCCTAGGTGGGTGGAGCCGGGGGCAGGGCTATGCTGGGAGAGTCCGTCGGGGCCTCCCTCTGTGGAGCCATTGGGCACGCTCCCACCCCAACAGAAGAGACCTCCTTGGGTCCAGCACCTCCTTTCCAGGGTGGTTTGTGGGGTTGTTTGCTCTGACACTTTGGCCAAGCCAGTTGACCTGAGGCCAGGGCCAGCTGGAATGGGCTGCAAGGAGGGGACAGAGGGTCCTGTTTCTGTGGGGAGTCCCTCCCAATAAACGTGAATTCTTGAAACGCCCCCCACAGGCCCTCAGGTGGATCTTCTCAGGACACTGGGTCCTTCGGGTCCCTCCCAAGCCTGACCTTGGTGGGGTCTGTTCTACACACACACACACACACACACACACCTGCTTACCAGATGGTATCATCTGCATCCCTCCTTGGGTCTTGCCCCTGGTCTTCAGACTCTGAGAAGCAAGGACAGTGTTGGTCAGCACCATTGGCACACGGGCCCTGGCTCCTGAGACCAGTGTGCCCCAGCCCAGGGCTTGCCACCTGCAGCACTGTCCTGGTCTGAAGCCCCTCCTGCAGTGTGCTCAGGACCACCTGGCAGCAGGGGGAGTGGCCATCAGGAGCTGGACCCCGTCTCCTCTGCAGCACAGGCCTCTCCCAGGTCTGCCATCTCTGTGGGACTCGGCGCCTCACAGTGAACGTCTGAGGCCCTAGGGTTTAGAAACCCCCTGTCCCAGCACAGTGACAGGAACAGGGTGGGGGAGGGGCCTCTGCTCCTGCTGCTCACCCCAGGCTTCCTTTTCAGGAAGACAGAAGGAGGTGGGGTGGCCGCCAGTTCTCTGGCCCCCAGCCAGGTGCTCTTAGCAGTCCCCTCTCCTAGGCAGGGCACAGGAGCAGCCTGAATCTGCCTGAGGTGAGGGAACCCTGTGAGCTTCCTGGTGATTCTGGAGAGGATGGGCCTCCTCCACCTGCCGGCTTCCTGACCTAGGTCCCTGCACGTGCATGTGGCTGTGCAAGCCCTTTAAGGAGAGGCAGGTTGCCAGGTCTGAGTGCCGTGACTGCGCTCCCTGCTGCAGCCCCCTCTCCTGCAAACCACCAGGAGCCGACGCAGCCCAGGGAACTCATCATTTATCTATTTATTGTCTGGTACCAGGGGTTGAACGTAGTGATACTCTACCAATGAGCTGTGCCCCAGCCCCTTTTAGTTTTGGATTCAGGTCTGTTTCCCAGGCTGGCCTTGAACATGTGATGCTCCTGCCTGAGCCTTCTGGGTGACTGGGATAAGAGGCGTGGGCCACCCCGAACGTGGCCGGGGGGGGTCCCAAAGCTTTGAACCATGGTTCTGATGGAAGAACAGCCGGGACCCTGGGGACTGGGGATCGCCCTGTCCTGGAGGGCTTCCTGCAGGGACTGGCCAGCGGCAAGCCCTGAGCCCAGCTCAGGGGGCCAGGGAAGACCTGCAGATGGAGGAGTCTTCTTGCCAGCCATCCCTGGCTGGATGCCACGTCCACTCTGCCCGTCCTCCAGGGTCGTGCTCCATGGACACCAGGCAGCCTGCTACCTGTTCCTGCTGGGGGGCTCACCCCTCCTACCCAGTGCATCCAGCCTTAGGCTGGGTCCTTCGTCATCTGTCTCAGGGCTGCTGCTTGAGGTCGCTGAGGACCAGACCTGGAGGCCATTCCTGCTGCTTCCTGACCAGCCTGTGAATGGCCTGTCAAAGTAGGTGAGGAAGGCCTGCCTGGACGGAGGGGACGCCCCCTGCTCTTGAGCTTACTGTGGGACTTCGAAGTTCCCGGGAGCATCTGGCAAGGAGTCAGTGGGGTGGTCTCACAGCCGCAGGCAGGACAGCACCCTGTGCTTGGGGACGCCCCAGGTGGGTGTCCGCAGGATCCATCCCTTCCTGAGCTGCCGGCCCGGGCAGCCCTGGGCCCTCCAGCAGAGACCCTCCTACCCTCCTACCCGGCTCCCTGCGCAGCTTCCTGATGCGGCTTGGGGGGTCTCCCTTCTGGTGCAAGCCACCCATGCTCCGGCTCCTCTGGAGCTCGGCCCCCTCACTGGCTGCCTTGAGATGTCCAGGGGCCACTCCTGAGGGCAGGGCCCCAGGGCCCGGCCGGTGCCTCCTGTGTGTGGCTGGATCCTTCTCCATTCTGCCCGTGGCCTGCACAGCCTCACACTGAGGCCATTGCTGCCCCTCTCCCTACTCTCCTACTCCAGGGAGTAGCCAGAATGGGGGGGGGGGTTGCCGTGGAGCTGCTGTGACATCACTGCAGGTCAGGGGTCAAGGGTCAGCAGGCCCAGCCCAGAGCAGCCCTCCCCGCCAGCTGGGGCTTGGAGCAGGGCTAGGCTGCCTGGGTTTCTCCTGCAGATGAGGGTAGGCGGTGGCCTGGGCCAAGCCTTCCACCAGGAACGTGGGGCCGAGTCAGACTCAGGAAAATGAAGGAGCGCCCAGGGCAAGGTCATAGGGTTCCTGCCCGGAGAGTGACGTGGAGGTGCTCTGCTGAGAGGAGGGCTTGGACAGCCTCTCTGTGGCAGACTGGAATTGTGCTCATGTGAAAACCAGCCTGCACAGGACAACAGCCGGTGGCTCCACCCGGATCGCACACCTTCAGCTCTGCAGACTGCGTCCCTGGCAGGGTCGGGGTCGGTCAGCGTCTCCGAGGCTGCTCCTGTCAACTCACAGATGCTGTCGTCTGTGTCTGCACGTGGCCATCCCTGTACGTCTCTGTCTTTTTTATTATTTTGTTTTACTTATTTATTTTTTGGTACTGGGGATTGAGCCCAGGGGCACTTAACTCTGAGCCACTCCCCCATCTCTTTTTTTAAAAAATATATTTTATTTAGAGATAGGGTCTGGCTGAGTTGCTTAGGGACTCACTAAGTTGCTGGGGCTGTTTTTGAACTTGTGATCCTCCTGCCTCAGCCTCTGGAGCCGCTGGGATCACAGACAAGCACCACCATTCTGGGCGACTGGGTGAGCTCTTCTCAGGGGAACCCAGCAGACTGGATGAGGTCTTCTCAGGGAACCCAGCAGACTGGATGAGGTCTTCTCAGGGGAACCCAGCAGACTGGGTGAGCTCTTCTCAGGGGAACCCAGCAGACTGGGTGAGGTCTTCTCAGGGGAACCCAGCAGACGGGATGAGGTCTTCTCAGGGGAACTCAGCAGACTGGGTGAGCTCTTCTCAGGGGAACCCAGCAGACGGGATGAGGTCTTCTTAGGGGAACCCAGCAGACTGGGTGAGGTCTTCTCAGGGGAACCCAGCAGACTGGATGAGGTCTTCTCAGGGGAACTCAGCAGACTGGGTGAGCTCTTCTCAGGGGAACCCAGCAGACTGGGTGAGGTCTTCTCAGGGGAACCCAGCAGACTGGGTGAGGTCTTCTCAGGGGAACCCAGCAGACGGGATGAGGTCTTCTCAGGGGAACCCAGCAGACTGGGTGAGGCTCATTGCAACACCTCATATTACCTCTTACCTCCGCAAAGGCCTGTTTCCACGTACAGCCTCACTCTGAGGTGCAGGGTGTGGGGTCTTCAGCATGTGACTTGGGGCACAGTTCAGCCCAGTGCAGCCCAACAGGAGATCCCTGCTCCTCTGCTGCAGCTGGCCACACAGAGCAGGGATAGGGAGGAAAGCTGCCCTGCCCCTGGAGGGCTGGGGGGGTGAGGCTGTGGACCCCACTGAGGCAGGTCCTGGGGAGGAGTGTGCATTCAGCACGCCTTGCTTGACACCGGGGGCCCAGAGGTGGGGCTGCTCCCCCGGGCGAAACAGAGAGCTCGGTGTCACGGTGCACAGTGGGGGAGCCGTGGGAAGGCCAGGGTCAGCTGGACCAGGTCTGTGTGGGAGCTGCTGTCCTCCAGAAACTGTGGCTGGGGCCTCATCGTCCCCTCGGGAGAAAGGGAGGTCAGAGGACCTTCCTCGCACTGCTGGTTTTTAAAGTGCCTTTGGCTCAAAATAACTCTTCTACCAAAGGAGCTTACTTTGAGGGGCTTGCTCTGCACCCTCAGGGGACCCGCTGATGCACCTGCCTCCTGACCACCAGCTTACCCAGCATGAGGCTCATGGGCACCTGGAGGGAGCAAGGGCGCCTCCACACACGGGTCCTCCTGGGGCAGCCTAGAGCCTCTTGCATCCCAGAGGGCACAGGCCACGGGCCCAAGGCTAGTGAGCAAGAGGATGAGCAGAATGACGGGTCTCCAAGGAGCCTCTGTACCCCTCATGGGAACACGGGGCCGTTAGGGCCCACTTTGTGGCCTTCTGGCCTTTTGGCCTTTCCATCTCCTTCCTCCAGGGCCAGCCTCCTACCTCCGTGTTCCTTCTCATCCTGACTCTGATTTCATACACCCCAGTGTGAACTGGGTCCTCAGGTCCTGGTGCTGCCCAGAGCTCAGCCCGGGATGCTCACCTTCCCTGCCCAACCCCGCCCTCCTGTGGATGGAGGAGGCTAACCAGGGACAATCCAGCCTCCGCCTTTGGGGCACAGTCCTTAGCCACTTGATGACTCCCAAGAAATGTCTGACTTGAGTCCCCAGAGGCAGACCCAAGACCTTCCTCCTGATGGAGCCAACTGAGGGGATTAGAAAGAGAGAGAGGGAAACCAAATGGAGAGAAGGAAGAAATAAAGAAATCAGAAGCAACTCAGCAAACTCTGTCTCTAAATAAAACACAAAACAGGGCTGGGGATGTGGCTCAGTGGTGGAGTGTCCCTGAGTTCAATCCCCAGCAAAAAGAAAAAAAAAGTAAAGAAAAACAAAATGGAGAAAAGATTAAAGAAATTAGAAACCACCTCAGCCATCCCTGGCCCCAGCCACGGGGCCTTTGCCTATACCGCCCTTTGACCCTCTCCTGGCCTCAGGGGGGGCAGCAGGACAGCAGACAGCAGCTCCCCCGTCCCGGGGTGCCATCCCTCCACCCCCAGGGCCACGGCTCAGCTCCAGGCACCTTCAGGCTGCACAGCTCCTGGTGCAGCCTGCCCTCCCCGCTCCTGGGGATTGTCTAAAGGCCCGGCAACACCTCTCCTGAAGGCACCGCGGGCCAAGTTCCCACCTAAAGCTCCACATGTCACCTGAATGTCGCCTGCCGGATGGATGCCACTGGTCATCAGACCCTCTCTTGTCACCTGCCACTCCCCACATGGTGCCCCTACCCAACGAGCGCAGTGACCAGTGGGCTCCTGTGGAAAACAGGCCAGTCCTCAGAAAGAATAAAACCTCTGTTTTAATCGGCCAGTAAAATACATTGCAAATTATTAGTATTTTATAAACAGAAACATTGTTACAAATCCCTGTTAAAAATCGCAGCCTGAGAGCATGTGTCCAGAGGTTTTTTACACTTTCCTCCACTACTTCTGTGACAAGAAATGATGTGACTACCTGTCCCTAGATGAAAAGCCTGGACAAGGAAGTCCACATGTGCCTCAGTGCTTCCCCAGGACCCCCTGCCACAGGCCAGGGGTGCTGGAGAGCAAGGGTCTGCAACACCAGTGTGCCATCAAGCTGAAGAGGTCTGCCCTCCTGCCCCAACCCTCCTGTCACAAGACAGCAGCTCTGGCCACGGCCATGCCCTTCTCCTCCTGGGCTCCTGAGACGGGGCGCAGCAGTCCCTGGGAGAACCTTCTGGCAGCTGGAGACACAGTTCCCGGCTATCTGCCTCTCAGAGCCCTCTTGAGCAGGTAAAGGTTTCAATGTTCTGAGTTACCTTACATCAAAGAGCTAATTAAAAACACTCCTTTAAAAACAATAAGAAAGACGGCTTGAAAAATGCACTTTTCAAAAATCTCCCCCCAACCTCCCCATGGGGTGGCAGGCAAGTGGACTGTGGTTCCCAACACCAACCCGTAGTAGGACGGCTGTGCTGGGACTGGACACTGACTCACAGTGGGACAGCTGTGCTGGGACTGGGGCTGGCCAGTCAGCCAGAGGAGACTGAATCTTGCCTCTCCCTGCCTGGACTCTGCAGAAGGGACCCAGGCCCCCAAAGCCCAGGCCCCTCAGGGATTCCAGCCACAAACAGACAGGGAGGCCCCTGTCACAGCCAGGGGGGCAGTAGGCTTGTAGGGATGGAGTGACACTGTTCACGTCTGGAGGGGTGCAGCAGAAGAGCCAGGGCCAGGCCAGAGGAGGGCCTGGATGACTACTGGGCAGTCCATGCTTCCTGACCATTCATCTGACCCCTGCACCTCCACAGGACAAAGGGAATGAGAAGACAATGACCCCACACTCCAGAGGCCAGTCAGACCACTCGGCACTGGCAGGTGAGGCAAGCAGGAGTTAAGAGTTCTGAGTGGAGACGTGTGGAGCCCTGGCAGCCAGGACTGGTCCTGTGGGAGCTGCTGGGCTGTGAAGGCTCCATCGGTTCTGCTTCCCTCTGCTGCTCGGGGGTGGGTGGCCTTGTGCAGCAGGTTGGTGCCACCCTAGAACACTGCACACACTTCAAATGGAATGGGTGGAGATCTCGGACTGTTGTCGGATGTAGTTCTGGAAACTCTTGTCTCCAATGGGGTGCTCCCTGGAAGACGGGGAGAGGATAAAGTTACACCCCAGCTGCTTCCAGGAACCGGCGAGGCAGAAGAGGCTCCCACCCCAGGCGCTCCCTGGAAGAGAGGCAGAGAAGAGGCTCCCTCCCTCCTCTGGGTGCTCCCCGGAAGATGAGGGTGAAGAGGCTCTGTACTCTGTGTGTCCCTGGAAGAAGTGGGGATAGGATGCTTCATGAACAGGAGGTCCCCACTCTGGGTGCTCCCTGGAAGAGGAGGGGGAGAGCAAGCTCCATTGCCCACTTCTGAGTGCTCCCTGGAAGGGGAGGAGGAGGCTTCTCCCCCTGGGTGCTCCCTGAAGGAGAGAGGTGCTGTGTGTCTGCGATATGCAGTGTGCACACACGTGCGCAGAATCCACACGCAAGGTGGTACATGCAGCACGCACACATGTTGGCGTGCAGTGTACCCCGGCTGCAGATCACATGTTGTAATGCATGAGGTTCACGTGTGTAGGCTGGACCTGTGTGCACACGGTGTGTGGTACACTATGGAGTGTGCGTTGTGAGCGTGGGGAAGGCGGGCTCTGTCCACCTGTGGCTGAAGGATGCCCGGTGCTGGGTAGTGGGTGTCTGGGGTGGGTCGCTGCCTGCTCTGGGTGCAACACCTCCCCTAGAACAGGCTTCTGCTTCCTGGGCTGCGGTCAGCCCCCTGGCTTTGGACTGCAAGGCTGCTGGCTTCTGACGTTAGGAGGGAGGCCTTCAGAAGGGGGTGTGGGCTCCCTGCCAGGTGTGTCCAAGACCTGCCTCAATGCTAGAGGCCCTAGAGGTGCTCGGGCTCTATCCAGCAGGACGTGGGGAGTGGTCACTCTCCCTGAGCCTCACTTGATCTTTCCCAGAACCCCGGCCTCTTCCCTGCATGGTCGGTGTTCCCTGCAGGCTCACCCACCCATTCTAGGCTGTGTGGTGGCTCTGTCATGCAGTCCCTTGGCACCTGCTGGATGGGCACAGTCAAGACGCCCACTCACCCCTGGCCATGGGCTCTTCTAGCCCTCGCCTCATTGAACTCAATCTCCCATGACCTCTGCTCTTGTGCAGAAGTGGGGGTGGAAGCCATGCTACCTGCCAGCCTTAGCTGGTGATGGGTCGAGTGTGGTCCACCTGACTCAGTCCTGAGCATCCGCATGCCCTACCCCCTCCCTCCTGGGACAAGAATGTGGCCACTCCAGAGCCAGCCTGTGCCAGTGACCTGGGAGATGGCAGAGGGCGTGTGAGGCAGAGGCAGATGGGGCCAGACACTGGCTGAGACAGGCTGGGAGACCCAGCCTCCTCCCCAGGTGGGCACCATCAGAGGTCTGGGGTGGACCTGGCCACACCCTGCCCACAGCCTCATCCCCGAGGCACTCACTGACTCCCGTATCTTGTCTTCTTGAACTTGTCCCTCCTGTACTGCGCGTGCTCCTGTTCCAGGGCCCCCACCCCTGCGATGACCTGCTTCAGTGTCTTGTAGGTCTCCTGGGGGTCGTCGATGAGGAACGTGGAGTACTCCTCCTGCTCGGGGCCGTCGTACACAGACTTGCTCCCACAGGCCTCTGTGGGGGCAGGGATGTCACTGCGGTGTCCCTGTGGCAACCACCCCTTTGTTGGGTGTCTGCTCGGGGCATGCACTTCCCACGGCAGTCCCCTCCAGGAAAGGCTGGCTATTGGCACGTGAGTGAGGGAGCAGCCTGAGTGTCCATCCTGCAGGCCCCTGGGCCCAGCATGTCTCGGCCCAGCCACCCTCTCCTCACAGGTCCAGCTTGCTAACTGCACAGTCGAGTGACAGGACGGCTGTGGAGGAAGGTGGCGGGCGCTAGAGGATATCCCTGCCCTCCTGGGAGGTGCTGGTGAGGATGCAGCAGCCAAGGCTGTTCCGCAAGGCCTGACTAGGCGGGAGGACCGAGCAGGATGCAGAGATGGCAGCGTCCCTGAGCCCAATCTGTCTCACTAGGACACAAAATAACAACTAAAACCACCTTCTGCCTGGACCCTGGACCTGGTGCCCTGTGAACAGTGTCCTTGAACTGATCAAGGTGAAATGGAGACCTGGTGACCAGGCCGTGCAGGAGACACTGGTTCCGTTTCACATGAGCAGCCTCCCCAAAACCCTAACAAGCAGGTACCTGTGTCACTGCACAGATGGACAGATGGCCTGCCCCCAGCATACCCGGCAAGCCTGCCATCCCCCACAGAGATGTTTCTACTCTCGCCACCATCATGACAAGCCATTCTGCACTGGCCAACATTCCCAGCCCAGCACTAGCCCTCAGGACAGAATGCCATGACCCTGCACTGAGTCTGCAGATGTGGGGCCACAGAGACCTAGCCACAGGAGCGTCCAGGAGGGGCCAGGGTCTGACCATGGCCTGTGGCCAAGGCCATGGCAACACAGCCCTCCAGCACCAAAGGCTAGGACTTGGGCAGAAAGGGACTTGTTACACCAACGGGCACAGGCCCCATGGTCATGTGTCTGGGGAGACAGTGTCTCACAGCCATCGGAGCTGCCCATCTAGAAGGCTGTCAAGAAGCACCACGTTCTCGGGCAGAGGCTTGGAGGATGCAGGGACTCCACGCCCTGTAAGGTGCATGTGGGCAGAGTGAGCTGAGAGTCTAGCTGCGTTGACAGCAATGAGCCCTTGCTATCAAGGCGGTTTGTTGGTTACTGGGAGGAAGGACGAGAGCATAATTGTTTCCATTTGTCTATCTGTCCATTTTTTATTCATCCATCCACTCACCTATCTATCCATGCATCATGCATTCATCCACCCACCTATCCATCCGTCCATCCATCTATATACCTGTCTGTTCCTCCCTCCTTCCTCCTTCCTCCCTCCCTCCCTCCTGTCTGGCCATCCATCCATCCATCCATCCATACACCTTTCCTTCTTTCCTCCCTTCCTTCCTCCCTCCATCCCTTCCTCCCTCCCTCCATCCCTTCCTCCCTCCCTCCATCCCTTCCTCCCTTCCTCCTGTCTGGCCATCCATCCATCCATCCATCCATCCATCCGTCTATCTATACACTTGTTCCTTCCTTCCTTCCTTCCTTCCTCTCTCCCTCCCTCCCATCTAGTCATCCTTCCTTCCATCCTTCCATCCTTCCATCCATCCATCCATCCAACAGGACAAGTACCCCCTTTGTGCCAAGTCCTGGGGTAAAAAGGATGTTTCCTTTGCTCTCAAAAGGCCCCAGATAACAACTAAAAGTGAACAGACCAGAGAGGGCTGCAGTTGAGTGATGGGGTGAACCAGGCTATGGGGCCGGGGGCTGGAGAAAGCTCCCAGGAGGAACAGACTCACAGGAAGGGCAGGCACTGGCTGGACTGAAGTAGGAGGGCACTCCAGGTAGAGGGGTAGAGGCCATGCACAGTGTGCAGCACTGTGGTGCAGGCAGGGCCAGGCCCTGCGCATGCCGTGCTTGCTGGGCACCATGCTGCCGTCTGGGTGTGCACAGGCATGTGAGCCAGTGTGAGCCTGGAGCCTGTTCTCACACGCGGGCGGGACATGATGCCCAGGACCCCGTGCATGGCCAGCCAAGGTGCAGTTGGCCTTCTGGGCTGGGTCAGGAAAGCAGGGAGGAAGCAAGACTAACGGGCTGGATTCCAGACTTTCTCCTATGCTTTGTTCTGTGGGCTGAGAGCTGTTTTGTGATCTACATGAGCGTATCTGAGTTCTCCCAGACCCCTCATGGAGAAGATACCCCTGCCTCCCTCCTTGGATCTGCCTGCCACTGAGGAACAGACCAGGTCCCACGCCACCTAATCTGTCCTGCCCAGACTGTTGAGCTTCTAGTTCTGTTAAGCTATTGAATGTCACAAACACATCTCTCTCTAGAGTGCTGGCTAGCCAGCAAACAGCTTCCCATCACCAGGGCTGTAGCCTGCCCACGGACGCCCCACGGACACCAGAGCTCTACCAGGCTGCCCTGCAGATGGCCCTGTGCCTGGGACAGCTCCCTGGCCCGACACGGGCAGGGGCTGTGGTCACCTTGCATCTTCTCCAGCTTGGCCATGTACAGGTTGAACAAGGAGTAGATGCGCTCCGTCTCGCGGTCCCCGTCAATGTCCAGCTGGATGTTTGCTGGGAGGCCACTGCCCAGATAGGGAAAGAATAAAAAGAAAAAAACATGACTTAGACAATGCTTTTACTCATATTACTTTTAAGAAAATCAAGTAAGAAAGAAATTGGAGAGAACATATTTAAAACCTTATCCTGACCTTGGTGACAGGGTGGCCCCCGGCTGGCTTAGGACATGTATAGAATGTGAGAGAGAACAGTCCAGCCTCCACAGCTGGGGCCTCTTGGGACCCATGGATCCAGACTGACCATGGACAGGGCAGAAATGACCTCGTGTAAGGCTTGGGCTGCCTCCCCAGAGGTTCACCTGCCCAGAGGACAGGTCAGCTTTCCTTTCCTCCCGGGAGGCATTGGGTTCCTGTCCTGTCCTGGGTGAGGACAGGAGAGAGGTCTTGGGGACTGACAGGTGTGGCCCTGGGTTCTGTATCTATCACCCTCCAAGGCTTGGGGGAGCAAATGGCCAGACGTGAAGGTTGTGTGACAAGCACACTTTGGGGGCTTGTCACATGAGGCTGTCATACTCCCCCTATGACAAGGCACAGAGAGCTAATCAGGGGCACTGCCGAGGGAGGCTGGGCACCCTGGCCACCTTCCCTTCTCTGATAGCCACAGGAGGCTCAGCTGCCATGACTGGCCTCAGTTTCCACGCAGAGGTGCTGGTGGAGAGTCTGGGTGGGGCTCTGAGCAGGAGATGGAGCACTTCCAGGCCCTCGGGAGAAATGGGACGCCTCGGCTTCAAGCCCTCCTTTCCCTGCCTACCACTTCCCCAAGGTCAGCTCTGCCCCAGCAGGGGCTTGGGAGGAACCTCCCTGGCCTGGAGCTCCCTGCAGGTACACAGCCTCCCAGAGGCCCATGCCCAGGTGCTCCATCAGTGGGGACTGAGGTCTGCCTGGCTGGGCCCCCTGGCTGAACTGGCCCCCTGGACAGCACACCAGCCAGGCGACTGTGCTTGGCTGAGTGGGGGTGGTGGGTGCCGGGTGCTGCGGGGGCCCAGACCTACCCAGTGCAGGGGGTGCAGCCGGCAGCAGTGTCGGAGGAGGCCCTGCAGCACAGCCAGTGGCCGTTCAGGTAGGCAGACGGGTGGAAGACGGTGAGGCGAGCCTGGTTGCACTGGCTGACCTTGGTGAGGATGTCGATCCAGTCCTTGGCCTCCACGCAGTTGCTGGCCTGGATGTACAGCGCACGCTCCGGCTGGATGACCTGGAACATCTGAGGACACAGTGTGGGCTCAGGAGGGCTACTACGAGAGCCACAGGCATTCAGACACCATCAATGGCTTGAAATGGGACACTTGGCTGGATGGGCCCCCAGGGGCCAGGGCTGATGCAAACCTGGGTGGGCCCAGGGCCTGCCTGCAGCTCTGCCACAGGATGGGGCTGTGGGGACAGAAGAGGCAGAGCTGGGGAGGCCACTGCAACTTGGCCACCAGGGTGAGCCTCGCCAGGCACACTCTGCCTGCAGCCTCAGAAGCCTCAGCTGGAATCCCCCACCCACCTGCTTTCTCTCCTGGGACTGCAGGGCTGGCCACCCGTGTCACGAAGCCCTTCCTGTCCACCTTGCTGGCACATGAAGCCCTGCCTCGGGGCCTGGCAAGCTGTTCTCGCCCTCTGGTACCCTGGTGCCCACCTGACCACAGGGGACTGCTCCACTCAGGGGCTTCTTCCTCATGAGGCTTCTCAGGGCCACCGCCTTTGCCTCTCTCTCCACCAACATTACTAAGTGCCAGCAACTGTCCTGGGTCCCAGGGACATGCTACTTGCAGCCAGGGGGAAGGATGAAAGCAAACAGCAAGTCAGGGCCAGGGCCTAACAGGTCAGGAGAGACTGAGCAGTCCTCTGGCTGAGCTCTGGAGCAGGCCAAGTTAACGGCAGAGCAGGGAAAGGGTCAATGAGGTGGAGCGCAGAAGGCGGGGGGACAGATGGCTTCCCAGGCAGAAGACAGTGGGAACAGAGGTCCTGGAGCCAGAGGGGTCAGGTGACCCCAGAAGCACAGGCCAAGCTGCACCCAGATGGTGCCTGGAGAGGTGGGCAGACCAGAGCTTGGCAGGACTCAGGTGGCTATCCAAGGTGATAGCCCCTCTGGGCTTAGGGAGTTCTGGCTCCATATTCCTGGGTGAATAGCTGGGGCCTCACTAGGAGATGGGAACACCCCTGTGCCCCCGCCCCCGTGTGTGTAAACCCCACCTCTGCCTGAGTGTGCTCATGGCTCTGATCCCCATGGACAGCAACCTGACCATCATTTTGGGCTGGGCACTCACAGGGGCCAGAAAGCCAAGCTGATGGACCACTAGAAAACAAGCTGCCTCTAGGCATGTAAAACATCAGGCCCGAGTCACCGAGCAGGGCAGGGAAGGTCTGAGAGCAGGCGACAGCGGGGAAGGAGCAGGGTGGCCACTGTGAATACGATGGGGATGTGCTGGCCTGGCCAGAGTGAGATTTCTGGTGTGGGCAACTGCCATGTGGTTCTGAAGAGAATTGTTTTTAGGAAGCATACACTGAAGTACTCGTGCAGTTCAGGAAAGATGCAGCCATCACACAGAGAGGAGCGAGGACACCAAGGATGACCAAGCACACAGGGTAAAGTGAAGCCAGATCAAGGGTGCCTGGGACCCCTCGTTCTGTCCTTGTGCACCCTTCTCTAAGTTCAAAATTACACCAGAGCCAAAGAAGGTTTGAGAGGAAATCCCAAGAGGCTCAGGACCTATTCCTGGCATCCTTTAAGGGGTCTTTCTTCCAAGTAAAATCAACTTTCCTCCTCCAAGTTGTTGTCGTGGTATTTTGGTCACAACAATGAAAAGGTTAGTAGCACTGAAGTTGGCACTGAGAGGTGAAGTGTGATGGCACCTCACCACGTGGTTCAGGAGCCTTGGAACTGATTTGCAGGAGGAGTTTGGAAAGTTTGGAGATGTAGGCTGGAGAAGTAGAGTTTGTTTAATGGGAGATTCTGGTGGAGTTTAGAAGACCAGGATGCCAATAGGAATGTGGACAGCAAAGACTGCTCCTGAGGTTTCGAGGGGGAATGAGGGCTGAGCCCTTCAATTTGTATTCTGACAAAGAATAGCCTACATTTTGCTCAAGTCCTGAGGCTTTCTGCAAGGCCGAGTACAAGAGGTGGGGAACTAATTAATCTGGCAATGGAAATTTCAAGGCAGCAGAGCATTCAGGCTATGGCATGGGCATTGCTGGCTGCTTTTAACCAGATTCACAGTGAGAAATAGAAAGAAAGAGCAGAACCGAAAGATCTGAAAAGCTTGAAATTTGGGCAGAAAAATATGTGCACAACTGGGGCCAAGGAAGGAGTGATTACTTAAGAAATCAGTGACACTAAAAGGTGTTGTAACCTGGCACGTGGATGATAAGAGAGAGATGATTTGAGGGCATCTCAGCAAGACCCCACCCCTCACAGGCTCAGACTTTCATCTGAGATGGTGCCTCAGTACCAGCTCATATAGGTCTGCCTGGGAGCTGTCTCCCCAGGACATTGCCTCCGAGTTCAGCTGCCCAGGTACTCAGAAGCCACTGCAGCCAGGGTCTAAGGGTCTCTGCCCCTGCTCAAGCCCCGGGAGGCCTTGGCATCGCCGAGGGGTCTGGTTCTGCAGGCACACAGAATGCAAGAGTCCTGGAGCAACAGAGGCTTCCCTCAGATTCCAAAGGCAGGTCTGGGAGGCGGCAGGCGGCAGGCCTGGAGTCCCTGCAGGCAGCCCTGGAGGGCCATGTGTGGCACCACGGGAGTAAACCTGCAGCTTCAGCTGAGACCTGGGATGAAGAGATTCCAGGAGCATGGAACATCGCCGTGGAAAGCTCAGACACGGAGCAGAGCCAGCCAGGAGTGGCCACGGGGACCACAGCTAGCAAGGCCACCAGGCAGGGCTGCCCCAGCCAAGTCCTCAGCATTGAATCTGTGCCCTGCTGGGTGTCGGTCTTGCTTCAGCCTGAGCCTTCCTTTCTGTGTCCCTGATTTCTCTTTTGGAATGGGAATGATTGCCCTGCACCATTATGTAAGTTTTTGGTTTTTAAAAATTTTTCAGGGCTCAGAGCTGTTTGCCTTGTGTCTAAGAGAAGACTTTGGACTTGGGCTTTTGAGCAATGATGGAACTGGTGAGACTATGTGGACCCTTGGAAATGGACGTGGCCTGTGGGGACCAGGGGTGGAATGTCGTGGTTTGGATCTTAAGTGCTCCCCAAGTCCAGGTGCAGAAGGCTCAGACTCTAGCTGACGGTGGAGCCTCAGGGAGGGAAGTGAGGTCACTGGGGACACGCCCTCGAGGAGGCTGTTGGGATCTGACCCCTTCCTGGTCGGCGCTGCCTCCAGCTGCCACGAGGCAGCTGCCTGCTCCACCACAGACGCCCTGCTGTGTCACTCTGCTTCACCACAGGGCCAAAGCCACAAGGCCAGGTGACATAGAAACTGTGAGGCTAAATAGGGCTTTCCTGCCTCTAGGTTGATCATCTCAGGTGTCTGTCACAGTTATGGAAAGCTGACTAACACAGGCAAGGCCCCTTGGCCTCTGGAACTGGCCCGAGAAGCACCTGGCCAAGCTCAGCCCCCGGCTCCCCTCAGGTTCTTCCCTGGGCCTGGTGAGCACAGGAGAAGGGAGATCCAGGCCTGGAGCCAGGTCGTGGGACGCACCTGGGGGAGAGGGCTGCACTCACGTTTTTCATCCGGAAGGACTCTTCCTCCAGCCTCTCCACGGCCAGGATGTTCTCGATAGGGATGCTGCAGAGGGGCTGGTCTCCTGTGGCAGAGAGGGCATGAGTGCTGTGCCTGGCCTTGAAGTGGTGGTGCCCTCCTCGCTAGCCAGATAGTTGAGGACCCCAGAGGCCACAGGCATGCAGGGAGGAGCCAGGTGCTTCTCAGGACCTTGATAAGCTCTCAGGCATGCCTCCAGCCCAGGGCCACATCTTTAGGAGAGGAAGTCATTTGCTAGAACTTCCTAAGGTGAGCTGCTCAGACCCAGGAGAAACCAGCCCCACGGCCTGGGGGGGGATGCGGAGAGGGACATCAAGTACAGCCAGGAGGCCTCCCCCACAGGTGGACCCTGCGCTCTGGTGGGTGGGAGTGGAATTCCTGCAGAGGAGTCTTCCCCACCTTTGCCAGGGGCTACAGGACAAGGACATGTGCTTGGGGACAAAGCTGTCTGCCAGGCTTCCCCACAGAGTAGTCCTCGCCCAGCAGGACCTGGAGAAGGCTCGGAGCCCTCCGAGCAGAGTGGGAAACCCATAGGGGGGGCCACTCTTGTTACCTTTGCTCTTCTGGTAGGTGAACTCGTGGTTGGTTAGGCGAAACCACCTCTTCTTGAAGTTCTTCATTCCAAAGCGTTTTCTCCCCTGCGCCCTCTTGATCATGAACCTGTCACAAAGGCACTTAGTGGTCACTGAGTGTCAGGCCCCCTTGTCATGCCACAGTGCGCAGGCAGACCGGTGCACAGTGCTGCTCTCCTCTACTTCCGTCAACAGGTTAGAAGGGGGGGTACGTGCCTCTGCCTTGAGCACCCCAACCTGCAAGGCCACACAGGGCTTCCTCAGACCCCAGCACCAGCCCCCACCCATCCAGCACTCACTGACCGGCTTCCTATAGCCTGGCCTTCTGCAGGAAGTGCAGCAGGGGTCACAGGGCCACACAGGCATGCTCTGGAGCCAGATCTGGGGGAGGGGGGCACGACCAGCCTGGGGGTGGTGGGGAGCACACTACTTGCTGTGGTGCCTGCTGTGTGGGGAAGCCCATGGCCTTCCTGTGTCCAGGCAACCTCGTTCGGGCTGCTTCTGTCGGACCTCGGCCTCCCCCACCCAACACCACTCTTGGCGGCCCCTGGAGCCTCATGGGAGTGAGGGATTCCTGACCACAGCCAGCAGCCAACAGGAAGAGAAGGAAATACCCATCGGTGGATGGAGGGCAGAGGCAGAAAAGAGCAGAGCTGCAGATGGCCAGGCCCCTGGACCAGGAGATATGTGTTCTGTTGGAGGAATGTGGAGCTGTGACTACCCTGAGGAGCGGAGCTGGGGATGCTGGGCGCCAGCAAGGCCTCACAGTGTGGGCCAGAGACCTGGGCACAGGTGCACTTGTGGGAGCCAGGGCGCTCCTGGCAACAGTCTGGAGGGAGCTAAGGGCAGGACCTTCTGCCATGATCTGGGCAGAAACTGAGGCCAACTGGGTCCACAGCCAGCAACACAGCATGCTGCTGTCCTCCCACGACTGGGGAAGCCAGGAGGGCAGCTGAGACCCCAAGGGGCCCCATGCAGCCTCCACACACACTGATCAGCTGGGCACCACTGTCCTTAAAGGTCAGAAAATGCTTCTAAGAGATCCTCAGTCACGGGACAGATGAGCCGTGGGTAGAAGGTCTTACAAACATGCTGCTACAGGATTTTGTGGGAACACTATTTTCTGAGGGCCATGCATACATGGGGTTTATGCAAATTCTGTGCACATACATTCCTAGAAACCTCTAGCTGATTGGGCACAGAGGAGCAGGTGCATGCAGCCGGAGGGTGTTGGCAGTTCTCTGGAGAAAGGGTCTGTGAGGGTCACTCACTCAAGCTTTGGTCCAGATACCTCATTCACGAGTGACCATTTCTAACCACAACCATGCACCCGTGGAACAGGGGAGGTGGGAGCCAACTGCAAACAGGGTGTGCCACCCCACGTGAGCACAGTTGGTTCAACACTAAGCCCCTGGAGCTGGCTCATGGCTCTGCATCTCGGCAGGTGACAACACGAGGAGGGTCACGAAGAGCAGGAGTACAGGCATACCTCGGCATGGAGTGAACCTCAGTGAGCAGGGTTATCACCCTGAGTCTACAGTGTGCACAAGCACAGGACAAAATGCCCACCCAGAGCAAGATGACAGACACCCACCCCCAAGATGACACTGCAGGTGACAATCAGTTGGGGAGCAGAAGGTGGCAGCTTAATTGGGGGTAGAAGCCTAAGGGTCTTAGTGGACCGAAACCTCAGTGAGTTGTGTGCTGCAGCCACTGAAGAGCTGGAGGAACTTGGCTGTGCTGCAGAGGCCCAGGGAAGGGTCACAACCCCTGCACCAGGAGGTCACTCTAGAATCGCCACACTCCACATACAGTGTGCCAGCCAGGAAGGATCACAGAAGGCTGTGCTGCCTTGGGCTGCAGGCTTGCTCAGTGTGCACTGTGTGAAGCCACCTGTGCTACCATGGACACGTGGCTGCTTTAAAAGAGAAACAGCGACAGGGCCATGGTCCGGGCCAGCTCCTGGGCCTGGGGGCACGGTGAAGCTGAGAGCCTCAGAGTTGCAGCTGAAACGGGGGCCAGCCCAGCAGGCTTTGCAGGAACTGGGTGCATCTGCCCAAGTTCGTGCCAATGAGGGGCAGAGGTGTTGTGCCGCCCCTGGAGCCCCAGACCCCCGGGTGAGGCCAAGGTAGGAAAGGCCCATGCTGAGGTAGAACCTCGAGGGGTCACAGCACTTCCACCTCCAGGACCCCCAAGATACCGCAGGGAATCCTGGCTGAGGCCCTTGGGACCGAGTGCCCATCTCATTTCCTGTGACCCTGGTTTCCTGACAGAAGACCCCTCAGAAGCAAGAGTGGACACTCTGCGAAGCCCACAGAGAAGAGGCCCTGAGCAACCACAGTGGGCTGCGCCTCCCCAGAGGAGCCTGGTAGGGAAAGGATGAGGAGGCGGGACCCCACCCCGCCCCAGGCCAGTGGCTAGGAAAGGTCCAGGTTGAGCCTAACTTGCAAGCCATTGTCCACATGGGCCAGACCCGAGCTCTGGGGCCTCAAGTCAAGGACAGGCAGCTGTGCAGCCCCCCCACCTTCCTCCCAGGTGCGACGGAGGCCTTACCCTTCCCTGAGCAGGATGGGCTGCTCGACACTCTTGGGGTCCCTTCTCCCAGAGGATGAAATCAAATCCAAGAACTAAAGCAGGGGAGGAAACCAGGCCATGAGAAGGGCAGCCCGTCGAATCCGACTCCCCGACAGCGACGGCGGCAAGATGCCGCTCCTCCCTCACTCCCTGTCAAGGCTGCGGAAGAGAGCAGGAGGGTCCCGAGGCCTGTGGGAGTCCCCAGGCAGCAGCCCTGCCCCGACCCTGCCAGGCCTGTCCACGGGGAGCCAGGCACTGGAAAGCTCTGCACCCTCCAGGCGCCCAAGACACACGGCAGAGGCAGCCGGCCTGGCCCCGCCCTTCTTCCTGGCCACGAGTGGTCCCACCTGGGGACCGGGTTTGGCACTGACTCCCGCCCCATCCGAGGGCCTCTCAGCTCCCTCCCAGCAACAGGCTGCTCTGAGCTCCAACCCCTTCTGCCCTCTGATTTGCGAGGGTGGGGATGGCCAAGCTACAGGGTGCAGGGCACTCTCCACAGTGTCCTCGACATAGCTGGGACAGAGGCACCAGGGACTGTGGCCATGATGGCACAGGACTGTGCTGCAGGTATGGACGTCGGCCAACAATCGGCTCAAGGGTGGCTGCAGGGGACCCAGGTGGCCCTGGACCTGCCCCACAGTGGACAGCCGGCAGGGCATGATCCGCCTGCAGGCCTGCAGGCCACCACGTGTGAAGTCCCCGAGTGCGGGCTCCCTGCACACATGTGTACCTACGTTCTTCACCGCATCTGCGTACTTCTGCTCGTTGAAGAGCTCGTAGAAGGTCGCCATGTAAGCCTCCTTGAAACTGCCCTGAAATGAAGCCGGGCGCCAGGTGATGCCGGGGTCTTGGTGGGTGGCCCAGATCTGACTCAGGTGCCTGTGGCCAGCCCAGGTGGTGCTCGAGAGGACCAGTGTCTGCTCTGGCTGAAGTCCTGGATCAGGCTCCTGGAGCTGTGAACGGCCCCCAGGTGCTCCAGTGCCTCAGGGAGCAGGCCCCTGCTGTCTCGGGCTGCCCAGCCCAGGGGCCGAGTCACAGCCTGGGGACCCAGGGAGACCTCTCTGGCCACCACTCGGGGTTTGGTGCAGATCAGTGCACTTCCTGTGGGGTCCCCTGGGGTAGGGATGTACACAGGAGGTGTGAAGACCTTGGAGTTCCCACCACCTGGGTGTGGAGGGAAGAGCCACTGCCTCTGGGCCTCCACAGAAGCTTCCTCGTCTTCAGGGATCCCACCTGAGGCCCTGGAGGTCAGGGAGGGAGCTCCTACAGACCCCCATTCACCTGGCCATGGACAGTTCATATACCCAGTCAGGACTTGGCATCCAGCTCTGGCCCTAGAGCCTGCTTTTCAAGCTGTGAGTCAAGAGGCCTGCTTGCATGGAATTAGGATGGCAGTCCAGGGGTAGAAGACCCTGAGGGACAGGGACCCTCTAGCACAGCACCTGCCTGAGGGAGTGATGATGACAGAAAGTGCAGGCTGTCACCAGGACTGTGGCTGGGCTCTGCTCCTCCTGCCAAGGACGCCCCCACCCACAGGTGCACCCACGTAGCATCCCGGGGGCTCACGGTTGAGGTGACCTTCCCAGCTCTGCCACTAGGGGACCAGGAGCAAAGTTGAGGTGGGACAATCAGTTAGGAGGCCTGGCTACCTTCCCAGGAGACTGAGAGAAGTCAGAGGAACTAGGCCCCCGGCACTGCGGGCCTCCCCCGAGGGCAGAGACACGGGAGGCACTGGAAGGCTGGGGTGTTTCCCACTCCGTGTCCCTGGGGTTCGCTCCTGAGTGTGGACCGCTTCATCTACACTTTCTAAAGAGAGAAACAAAGCAGAGCTCCTGGACGGGTGGAAAGAGACTCACAGACTTGGACTTGGACAAGCTGCCGAGAGTCTGGATGGTCTTTGAGATAAGTGTCAGGGTTCTTGACGTCTGTGGGTCCTGTCGGAGGCAGAGAAGAGAAACCTGGCCTTGTTCCAGTTTTAGGACACGCTGTGATCGATCCCAGAGTTACACAGAGGACAAAATGGGTGGCATTGTCCAAAAGCTGCCATGGCCTAAGCAGGCACTGGGGTGACCTGGATAATTCCTGGTCTCGGGCTCCAGAAGGTCCCAGTCACCTGGGATGCTGTCTCACCCCAGATGGCCTGCATTTCAGCTGGGTGCTGGACCCTGGCACCGTGAACAGAGAAGGGCTCCCTCCTCCAGCCCTCCCACCTGGTAAGCAGAGGCGCCAGGGCCACTCTGCACAGGCAGAGGGATGCTGGCTTCAATCAAAGGGAAGCAGAAAGGGCCACCACGCAAAGTCTCTCCAGCCTCTCCCCCGGGCACCCTCAACTGTCACCTCAGCACCAGAGAGGGCCTGCCACATGGCACAATCCACAATGTTTGACACAAAGAGATGCATGAATGTGCACAGAATTGGAAGCACACCAAGGTATTCACAGGGCATGTGGTGACAGCCAAGGCCCCCGTCACAACACCCAACTGTTGATCCCTCCAGCAACACAGAGAAGTTGGGGCAGAAAGTTTGCTGAATGTCTCTGTGGACAGAGAAGAGACAGCCCTCCCACTTTCACACCTTCTCCCCTGCTGACGTGTGGGCAGGCTCAGGGGACTGGCCAGACTAGGGGAGGACAGGTTAGCTCACGGGCTGACCTCTTACCGTGTGATGAGGTGTCAGCTGGAAGAGGTTGGGGGAGAGGATGGCAGGAGCAAAGAACCTCAGGAAAATGAAGCTGCTCACGGCTGTGTACCGCACGTCCAGGTCATCTGGGGACAGAGGACGCCACTTCAGTGGGGTGCCACAACACAGCCACCCAAAGATTCCTATCATCCCGCCCCTCCTAGGGCCTCGTGCCTGGCCCCAGTCTTGTCTGTCTTACGGTCACCACGGCACCATCTGGAGTCATAACCCTGACCCACCAGCCTCGGGGTCTCACTGGTGGTTGGCTCTCAGCTGGGGTGGGAGGACAGTCCTGTTCAGTATTCTCACTTCCCATTTGTTCTTGGGGAATGCTTCCTTGACCCTCCGAGAGTGGGGATGGTGTCCTCTGGGGCTGGGAGGACACACTCACCAGGATCAGAATCCTCAGAAAGTGAGACCTGGAAGCGGCTCAGATATGAGCTGTGACCTCAGTGGAACCTCCTATCCTGCCATGCTCATGGGAGGTCTGGGAAGAGTGGTAACATGGCGGTGCAGGGAGATTGTGCAGGGCGGGAGTGGTGGGGGATTGAGGGGTCCGTGCAGGAGGGGACAAGGGGTACAGGAAGGTGTGTGCAGGGAGGGAGGTGGGGGATTGAGGGGTCCGTGCAGGAGGGGACAAGGGGTACAGGGAGATTGTGCAGGGAGGGAGGTGGGGGATTGAGGGGTCCGTGCAGGAGGGGACAAGGGGTACAGGAAGGTGTGTGCAGGGAGGGAGGTGGGGGATTGAGGGGTCCGTGCAGGAGGGGACAAGGGGTACAGGAAGGTGTGTGCAGGGCGGGAGGTGGGGGATTGAGGGGTCTGTGCAGGAGGGGACAAGGGGTACAGGAAGGTGTGTGCAGGGAGGGAGGTGGGGGATTGAGGGGTCCGTGCAGGAGGGGACAAGGGGTACAGGAAGGTGTGTGCAGGGCGGGAGGTGGGGGATTGAGGGGTCTGTGCAGGAGGGGACAAGGGGTACAGGGAGGTGTGTACAGGGCGGAAGTGGTGGGCTTGAAGAGACCGTGCAGGAGGGGACAAGGGTGCAGGGAGCTGTGAGGAGGGCCGGGAGGTGGGGACGTGAGAAGTCCATGCAGGAGGGACCAATGGTGCGTGGAGGTGTGTGCAGGGTAGGGAGGTGGGGACTTGAGGGGTCCGTGCAGCAGGGGACCAGGGGTGCAGAGGCGTGTGCAGGTCGTAGTGAGGGCTTGTGGGGCCTCGGGTGTAGGAGGGAATGCTCCTCATTCCCCAGGAGCCAGCGTGACGAAGACGTGTTTTATCTGATGATTGTTTTCTGATCCTGGATTGGTCCCAGGTGAACCTCACCTCTGAGTCAAGTCCCCAGAACTTTTTAGGTTCTATTTTGAGAGAGGGTCCTACTAAGTTGCTTAGGTCCTCCCTCAGGTGCTGAGGTTCTGACCCTGTCATTCTCCCACCTTAGCCGAAGCCACTGGGATTACAGGTAGGTGCCAGCAGGCCTGGTGAGGAAGTGGTTTTGAAAGGTGCCGAGATCACCAGCAAACCTCCTTGTCTAGTCCCCAAAGTGCTGCAGGTGCTTGGTGAGGGAAAGGGCCACCAGGGGCATGTGTTAAAAGGCAGCCCCGTGGGAAGGCAGGTCAGCCAGGGGATGGAGGCCCCTCACGCCCACTGGGGACACTGGCAGCTGGAGGGGCCTACAGGGCTCACCTTGGAAGCGCTTGGCGGCAGCCTCTCTCAGGGAGAAGAAGATGTCACACATGACGGTGGGGCAGCTCACCCCTGACTTGGTGATGACAGTGAAGACTCGGTCCACATAATGCCGCAGGCTCTCCTGCAGGGGACACAGTGTTAGGCATTGCTCCCTGAGGCCACAGGGAGTGCCCGAGCCAGGCGGGGAGGGACTGGCTCAGAGTGGCCATACAGCAGATAAACTTCTGTTTAAAAAGTCTGCCCTTTAAAATTCGCTGTGAACAGCTGCCAGAATCAGTGGAGAGATCACACCCGGCAGCCACACGGAATCCGTCTCTCCTCCCCTGTGGGTGTGGCACCCAGCACCAGGACGTGCCTCTAAAAGCGAGAATCTACACTCTGGCTTAAAGGTTGACCCAAGTGGCGCCTCACTGCACTGAAGTCAGGGGAGGGGATTAACAGGCTGTGAAGTGCTGGCCTCCATTTCTGCTGTTCTGGAAAATGGGGCAGAGCACTGGGAGCAGCTTGAGGTGTCCAGTTTGGGCACCTGTGTTTGTCACAGAGGGGGACAGGCAGGGCTTGCTGAGTGGGCCCTGGCCCTCCAGGCAGCTTAGGGGAGAGGAGTTGGGGTGACAAGTTTCCACAGGCTGGTGCTTTCCCACAGGCTCATGGCCACGGTCAGGACCTAGGGCCAGGGAAGAGCTTCTATGCCCAGCTAGCGTCCCTGCCCTGCCCGGAACAGTGTCCCAGAGGCCCCAGGCCGAAGCCCCCACCAGGAGGCTTTGGAAGAGTCCTGGGACAGAGCGGCCCCTCACCCTGTTGCTCTCGAGGTTTTCGCCATCCCTCAGCTTCACGGGGTCTATCTCACAGCACCTGTGGCTCTGGCATATCTGGAAGGACATGAAGAAGAGGGCACTGCCCGAGGCCAGGCAGAGCACTCGGGCCTGGACTGCAGGGCCACAAGGAGCACACCCAGCCCCCTAGCCAGGAGGCAGGGGCAGCCCTCAGTTGAGGCCACGCCAGGAGTCTTCCAGACAGATCCACATCTGTTCAGAGATGTTTGAGAAGGTTGTGACTTAAAGCACTGCCACGATTCCGCCCACAGACCAAGGCAGAGCACTGTCTGAGGTCCCTAGATTTGAAACCTATTCTGAGGTCAGAGTGTCCCGGCAGGACGTGCAGCAGGGGCCAGAGGAGAGACACAGAGGGACACAGAGGTGCTGGGGCAGCCACGAGGGGTCAGGCAAGTGAATGGCCAGTGCCTGGACAGGGACTGCCACAGCTGCAGTGCTCAGGGGACGCAGGGACCCACAGAATGTGGGAAAGGTGGGTCCTGGGAAAAGTCAGGTCTTCTTACGAGTCCTGCTCTCTAACAGAATACGGGGTTTTAAAGTGTTTTTCTCTTTGAGAAAGCAATGAAGACTTTGGAACATGCAGAGTACCCTCTTCACGAAGCCAAGGACATGAACCACCTGGGCTGCTGGGTGCTGGCTCTGGTGGGGCACCCTGGCCTCACCTCCTCTATGGTGGGCTTCAGGGTGACATGCAGGTAGTGCATGCCCGCCAGCTTCATGGTCTCGTCTATGCACTTGGATGCCAACGAGTTTCCTCGGAAGATGGTGTTGGGATCCCTGGAAAACAGGGGGGCGGGGGTGATTGTCATCTCCTGGAGGCAGAAGGAGCGGGACCCATCCCTAGGCATCAGTCATCGAGAGTGGACAGGAGCGCTCCAGGGTCTGCTGTGAAGTGACAGGGTCTCCCATGCTGCCCCATGCTGCCCTTGGTCAGCTCGGAGCTGGCCTCCGCCCTGTGAAGTGTTCTCAGAGAATCCAGGCGTCTCTGCTTCAAAGCCTCAGGTGCTTCATGAGGCCAGGGGAGACAAAACTTAGTGGCCTGGACACTGGTCACCTGCAGTGTCACTCCCTAGTTCTCCATCAACAAGGCCTCCAGGCACGGTCCTGGGGAAGCAGCACATCCTCTAGCCCTAGACTCCAGAGGGAGCTCTCCCAGGGACCTGCAGCTCCCAGAGCAGGACGATTGTCCCCAGGAGAGCATCCTGTCCCTCCTTCCCAGATGCTCTCCTCAGTTCTCCCAGAGAAGTCAACACAGTGTGTGACCCTGAACTCTCCTGGCTCCTGGGGAGCCCTCAACCTCACGGCCCTCAAACCTGTGCTTGAACTGGTTCTGGACTGCTGCCGTAGGTAGGGGCTGGATGTGGGGTGGACAGAGGGCACTGGAGGGCCCTGGGGCAGGGGGCTGAGGTTGTAGGGTGGAACCATGGGACCAGAGGTCAGGTGCAGCGGACAGGACTGGGCAGGGCAGGGGGGGGGCACATGGCACTTACTGGGTCCTCTTCACCTCTGCGCTGGCGATGGCACTGATGAAGGGCACCACCCGGCCATAGTGCAGCAGGAGCCGCACCAGCGGGATGGCTGCCTCCTGCTTTTCTCTGCACACCTCGCCCAGGATGTGGGCCGCTGACGCAGACACAGGCTGTGCAGAGACCTTGTGAGTGGCGAGCTCCCCACCACACCAGCCCCTCATGGGCACCCCACTCCCAGGAGCAGTGCCTGAGGGCCCCAGACCCCCCACTCAGGGGAGGGTGGGTCAGCGCCTGAACAGCTCTTTGCCCACATCAAGACCCCCAGTGTGCACAGGCCTAGCTGTAATAGAGGGGTGGGGTCCCAGCCAGCGAGCAGCACTGGGGTCTGGGCAGACCAGACGCGGGTCACAGTCCTAGGTAGAAGGTCTGCACAGCAAGGCTCTGTGGCCACAGTGGCAGAGGGGCTGGGGTGGTAGGCCTGGGCTGGGCCTGGCGGGGTGGGAGGCAGGCGTGGGTGCTGGGGGGGACCCCACACCAGAGTTCTGCCCTGAGGCTGGAGAGCTGGCTGCCACACACCTCCACGTCCGCAGACTTCAGCAGTAAGTCCCGCAGGGGCCTGTAGTAGTCAGAAGAAAAGACGTGGTCCTCCGTGTAGACCACGTTCAGCCTCAGTGACCCCAGGTCGTCGGGCTTCAGGCTCTTGCTGCCATTGTCTCGAGGCTGGAGGAAGTACCTGGAGGGAGGCAGGTGCCGGTGAGGTGGAGTCCAGGAGCCCGGCCTCAGACATCCTGCGGAGCTCCAGGCCCTTCTGCGGGACACCTGAGGGCGTGGTCTCTTGGGGCACCCACAGGGCCACAGACAGAAGAGAGAGTCCCTAGGAGCAGGAGGGGAGAGAAGAGGGCAAGAAGGGGAGGCAGTGCACGTTCTGGAAGGAAGAGTGGGCGGGGAAGCTTTGTGGTCAGGCATCGCCCTGAAGATCAGCGCTGCCACACCAGCCACGCTGGAGCCCTTCCACGAGGTGGCGTGGCTTCGGTGTCAGAGGGAGGTTTGGCCTGTGCGGTGGCCACGTTGCTCTAGGGGCTTCTGAGGGGAACCCTTCCCTCGGTTCTATCCCGTCTGGTCACCTCTCTCCACCTAGACTTCCCTGGTCAGGCTGCTGGAGACCCGTAGGCTGCAGGTCCTATATGAAGGCCCTTGACCTTGGGTGGGCTTCAGTGGCCACCTTTGATGGGGCTGGGACCTGCTCTGCAGAAGCAGGGGGCCTAGCTCTAGCTGGCCATGTGGTGCTGGCCCTGCTTCTGTGGGACCCGCAGGCGGCCCCCTGGGCAGAGGGCGGCCTCAAGCACGGCTCGCCTGGCTGGCGCTGATGGTGCAGCCACCTACCATGCCTCATGGGGGCTGGACTGTCGCAGCACTTTGAGTGGGATCCTCAGTTCCCCCAGAAACTCGTCTCCAAACTTGAGGTTGCTGGCGTTCCAGAGGTCGACGCTGAGAGAGAGGAGTGGCACTCAGCCCTCACCTGAGCAGGGCAGCCCTGGGCAGAGCATGGTGGCTACCTCCCAGGGGAGCTGCGTAAAGGCCTCCAGTCCTGAAGCCATTCAGCAAAGACCCACACTGACCACAGCCAACCAGGGTGGCTGAGGGCAGAGGCCTGCTGCTCCAGGGCAGCTGGAATCAAAGGCCGGCACTTCCCGAGCCGGGGCCTGGGGGCAGCAGGCCCCAGGACTCAGCTTCTCCTGGCTGGTGGCAGAGGGCACCTGCGGGCATTGCTGCGTGCAGTGGAGCTGAGGCACTGCCCAGTCTGTGCCCAACCCAGGAAGGAGCAGCCCACAATGCTTTCACAGGCCTGGCCTGAGGTCAACCTGTGGGACCTGCCTGTGAGTGTGGAAGTGGCAGCCCAGGACCCTGAACTCAGATTCCACCTCTGCAGGCTGCCTACACCCCGCCCAGGGAGGGCTGTGGCCAGGTCTGCATGGAGCTGGCACTCAGACAAGGCCACACTGTGTTCCGAGGAGTCCAGCCTAGCACCGCAGAGGCTCTCGGCCCCTTTCCTGGGAGAAGGCTTGTGCTCCCTGGGATTCTGAGCCACAGAGCTGTCTGACTGACAGCCTGGGGCCCAGCCAGCTTTGCCCTGGGACTGACAGTCTCACAGGTGCCTGCTGGAGAGACTCTAGGAGACCCAGTGTGGTTCCCTTGTCCTTACCAGTGCCAGTGAGTACGGTTCACCAAGAGGGTCAAGGTATTCCGCCAGAAACAGGTGAGCTTGTGGGGAGCGGAAGGCGCTGCTGGAGTCCTTCTACCCCACTGTGCTGGCCCCCGTGGGAGTCCTGACCAAACAACTTAGATGGCAGCAGGAGCATCCCAGGCAGCCACAGCGCAGAGGTGGAGGGTCAGAAAAGAGACGACTGGCACATTCTCTGGGCCCTACCTCCCCTCCCCTTCCCCCTGCATCTGCCTCTTCACAGTGGGTGGGAGGCTCCAGACTGGAGCAGAACAATCCCCAAGCCACTGTCCTGAAGCCTCGGAGAATATCAGTGCCCTGGAGGAAGGCGCCCAGGAGAGCACTCACAGAAGGCCCAGCCGCCATGATGTGTGCATGGGCAGAGCAGGAGGACACACACAGGCCCCACAGGGGTGTCCAGCCCACAGACGCAGAGCCTTGAGGATGTGTGAGGGACCTGCTCAGAGAGGAGCTGCATACCACAGATCTGCACCCAGCAGGATTCCAAAGGCCAGTGCTATGGGATGGGGTGGGGGGGGTGGCGGCCCTGGTGCTCTCTAAAACTGACCTGGTCTCTGACAAGCACAGGTTGTGCCCTAAGGCCTTTAGAACAAGATCCCAAACAGAAGTGGCCACTGCGTTCCCACACATGGCCTTGGGTGGTCTTGGTGAACGAATCCTGGCAGACCCTTCACCCAGACACTGCCCAGGAGCCCGGAAGCTCAGCCGGCTGGCTGCACAGCAGGCGTTCCTCACCAACCCCTAATGTCTACCAGGTTAGAGGCAGGCTCTTTGGTCAGCACGCCTATGATCCTGGTGCTAAATCACCACGAAGTGCAGTGCATTTCTATCCTTGCCCCTTCTTTGAGACACTAAATAAACAACAAAGGAGCCGAGTTCAGACTGAACTGCCCAGTGGGAAGCACGGCCTGACTTTCCACTCACCGAATTTCAAGTTTGTCCACGTCTTCCTCCTCAAAATCAAAGTGAGATTTTTTGCTGTAGCTGCAGGGTCTGGTGACCTGGTGTCAGGTGAAGAAAGAGGACTTCAGACCCACAGCCCAGCCACCAGGAGCCTGTGGCACTGTATCCTGCAGCCCAGAGAGGACAGCCCCCTGTTCTGGGACCAGCCAGACCAGGAAGGGCTGGGGCACGATTCAGGCTTCAAGTGCGATCTCCTGACCTGGGAACTGTCCCCACAGCCCCGAGGCCACTGAGCGCCACAGCAGAGGCTGCATTCTGCCAGGAGGGGCAAGAAAGTGTGCAGTGGGCTGCCTCAGCCCCCAGACAGGCAGGGCCCGGCCATCCCTGGTCAGCTCCACTGCTCCTGCAGCTTCCCTTCCAGCCCTGGCTTGTTACAAGGACACCTACTCAAGGAGCTGCCCTCAACCCTGTGACCAGGTGCAGCCTGCTCTATTGTCGGTCCTGCAGCCTCAAGAGCAGCTCCACAGGTCTGCACCCGGTGAGTGTCAGAAAACGGAAAGATCAAGCATTGTGCCTCCCAACGTTGCAGGGGTTGGCAGTTCTCAAAACACAGGAGGGAGCAGAGGAACTGGAGGCCAGGTGCAGTGGTGGAGGCCCAGTGGAGGCCCAGCACACACCAGCAGCCCCACAGAGCTGGCAGTACCTGCTGCAGCCCATCATGGCCCTTCACAGGGGCACTGCCCCTCCAGGCTGGCTGTGCCTCCTCTTCATATCAGTGGGCTGATGCAAATCTAGAAGCTTTTGGAGCTGTATTGCAATCCGGAACTTGACCAGGTCATGCTGTTTAAATCCCTGAGCCTCCAAGTTTAATTTGCAACTGTAAAGCTAGCAGGGTCCTGGGTGCGCTCCCTGTCTCCTCCTGGCTGCATCTCTGCCAGCCTGCTCCAGAGGGTCACATGACCTCCTGCAGGGGTCTCTGAAATGCCACTTCCTCCAGGAAGCCCCTGTCCTCTGTCAGAGGCTCCCCTGCTAAGCAGGCTTCTGGTGCTGCTGTCAGTGTATCTGCTCACTCTGCCCCACACTGGCCTGACCACCGCCTGCTGCCCACGGAGCACCTGCTGCCCACGGAGTGCCTGCTGCCACTGGCAGCTGGAGCTTGCTGCTGTCAGGCGAAGGCGGCTCTGTGCGGTTCAGACTGGCTGGCTTTAGATGTGTCCTCGGGTCGTTATGGAAAAACATGGACTGGGGGCTGTTGCTACTGCACCCCGTTCTGCTCCGGGGGAGCTGCACAGCCCTGGTCATGGGCCCCTTTCCTGGAGGCTTCTGCACTGGCCCAACCAGGAGGCAGGGTGGCAATGAGGAGGCCCTGGTACCTGAGGCTCCAAGCCAAATGGAGTCACTGAGTTGAGGGCAGAAGGGCTGGTCCAGCAGCATGCTGCCCTCAGGCCTGGGGCTCAGGGGAGCAGGGACCCTGCCTGAACAGCAACCCACCAGGTTGGCTCTCAGGGAGGTGCAGGTGGCATCTCCAGACCTGGGCTTTCAGTCTCAGCTAGGTCACCACATGAGTTAACCCAGTGGGTGGAGACCATGTTTTTAGCAAATGGAACCTGCTTTCTGCACATTAGAGACAGGCAGGCCCAGCTGGGAAGGTGATCTGGACCGGGAAAGCTTTCCCACGTCCTCTGACCATGGTGCACCTGCCTAGGGACCCTGAGGCTGCAGTAAACCTGCCTTCCTGCCCACCCTCCCCTGTGAATGCCCCTCTCTGCCAGAGCCTGGTGTGTGTGTGAAACACGCTGGGAAGGACACTGCCACATGCCCCTCACGCCCAGGGCGGTGTCCACCCGTGCCTGCCTGCGCAACCTCAGCCTCACCCTCCTCTAGTTCTGCCACATGCTCTAAGGAGCTGCCAGCAGACCTCTGGGTCTGAATCATTTCCCCTTTTGCTTCAAACCCTCATGTTTCCGGTGAAACAAGCCTCACCCTGAGGAGGGAAACTGGGGTGGAACAGCCAGAAAAATAAAAAGCCCCAAAACCCAGCAGCAGTCAAAAGCCCCGTCCTGGGGACTGGGCAGCAGTACGCTGTCACTCCCCTGCTCTGGGCCAGGCCGGGAAGAACAAGCAGCTTTCTTCCCAGGGAGGGAGGAGAGGCCCTGGGCTGAGGGGCAGCCCCTCCAGGCGATGGACACCCACCAGAATGCCGGGTGGGCTTTCTGTGCTCACCCTGCTCCGGTACCAACCTCAAAGTAAAACACTTCGTCAAACTGGGGGTTGTTGGTCTTCTTTCTCACTTTCGTCTTCTTGGCTTCTGATCTGCAGTCAAGAGAGGAAGGTTAGGACCAGAAACGACACCGTTGGCTGCAGATCTGTCTTGAAACGGAGCTATCCTGCAGTAGCTTCTGCCTTTATTCGTCTCATAAACATCCCTGTTTGTCCCACCTCCAGGTGGCATGCAAGTCAGGAGCTTTCGCTGAGCCAAAAACACCAGTGTGAAGGCCACAGGGCGGCCTTCCTTCACAAAGTAACGTTAGAGCAACAAACAACACAAAAAGGAGTCAAATTGACATATTCCACCCAAACTGCACCAGCCTCACTCTCTAAAGGAGGTGCTGGCTTTCTGGTTCCAGAGCTGGACCTGCAGCCACTCCGCAGCCCCCCAGGACCAGAAGGACACAGGGGCAGGACAGGAAAGGAACTTGCCTGAAGGGTCCGGCCAGTGTCACGGTGGCATAGGGGTCGCACTGCCCGTTCACTATGGGCAGGCCTTGGCACTCGAGGATGCTGAGAGAGACAGGACAGTGGTCAGGGGAGGGGACCTGCAGCTGCAGGCAGACCTGGTCGGCCTCCTTCCAGGTCTGGAGGGCGCTGAGGCTGTCTCCTCACCGTCCAGTGGTGGAGGTTAATAGCCAGGACGTGTCTCTGGAAGCTGCTTGGCTGAGGCCCACAGGCTCGCAGCAGTGCCCAGCCCTGCCCAGCCAGGGGCCCAGCACTGCTCCCCACTGCCCATCAGCCTGAAGTCCATGCCACAGCCACACAGAGCCTCTGTGGCAGAGCAGAGCACCGGCCCTTCACCTGGGCCCTCAGAGGCCGATGGGGACCGAGAGCCACATGACCTCGCATCTTCACCCCTTCATCACCTTAAGCAGGGGTCAGATTCCTGCTCAGGCATTCAGGGAGTGTCCGTCCAACGCCGGTTATCCCCTCGTCAAGGCCAAAGACACCGAGACAGAGCGTTTGAGATCAGCAGGGTCGCCCACTGTTAGAGCATCCCGTTCGGACTCCTGGGTGGTGGCCATCGCCCTACTCCTTCCAGGAGGACTGGACCTTTTGGGCAGGTCACCCATGATGAGAACCCCAAGAGGCGCAGTCACCCATGGGAACGGAATGCCCTTCACGGCCCAGGCCTCCTGGACGAGCAGCTTGCGGAGCAGGTGGGGCCCGCCCCGGCACAGCCAGGACTCCTCCCGAGCAGCACCGACCCCTAGTAAGTGACCAGCCAGTCCCAGCCCACCAAGGCTCCTACTGGGCAGCCTCCCGCCCACTCAACCTAGACTCCTGTCGCACTGGGCACGCCTGCTGTTCCCAGCCTGGCCGTGTCACACCGCCCCTTTCCTCTGGTCACCATACTTGTCCATTTGTTTTCCTGTGAGGGGCTGGACTGGACTCGTTGGGCCCCCGGAGTAGGCTTCTGGCCTAGGACTCGGGTGGCGGCCACACCACAGGCCTCTCTGCAGCACCTGGGACGGGTCCTGGGTCACCACGTTTGCTGCCGGAGCCAGTGCCCTCTGGCTCACAGCCCCTCTGAGTCCTTGGCCTCCTCTGCTGGCCACCAGCTCTGCCGTTCCTTTCTAGGCTGGCATCACATTTTCCATTTCGTGGAGTTTTTGAGCAGATGCTGGACATTGTGATTCTTAGTGTCCAGAATTTTCCAACACCACCCTGTGAGGAGCTGGGCTGCAGCTCGGCTCTGGGCAGTAGCCATGTCCACTCTCTGGGATGGTCATGGAATTTCCTTCTAGGGAGGCTGTACCATAAAGTCCCTGCCATCCTCTGGGGCCCTGGGCTGGGAGGTCGAAGAGCGCCAGCCCAGCTCTTCTGGCCTCTCACACCCACCTGGGCCCAAGGACCCCACCCCGACTCGCCTGCCCTGCGGGGACTAGTGCTGGGCCCCAGCCCTCCTGTTCATGCTGGAGGTGGGTCTGTCCACTGTCCACGCACACGATGTGTGGCTGTGTGGGTGACGTGGACCCAGTCTGGTTGCCCACCAGGTCAGGAGCAGGCATCCTCACCTGGTCCTGAGTGACGGGCTCTCTGACCTTGGTGTCCCGGTACCTCTCCCTCCATCAGGAGAGAAGACACTGCTCCACATGCTGCCGCCAGAGTGCCTGCTGCCCTCCAGGGCCTCCTGTTGGACCCGCATATCCCCTTTCCTCTTCCTGGCACCGGGGGCCTGGGAGGGCTGCCCGTGCCCGCCGGGCCCTCCTCACCTGCGGGCTGACTGGCGTCCCTCCTCTCCTGCCCTGCTCTCCTGCGCCGCTGCTTTCTGGACAGTCAGATGGTCCTGGGTCACCTTCCTCTGACCATCAACTCATCCACTAAGTAAACACCGGCTGGTCCACCGATTCGCCCACCAAAGACCCCTACCACCTCTTGGGCACTGTTCCAGGAAGAGGAGTAGATCGCCAGCTGGGCAGAGGTGTCCAAGAGACTCACTGCTGTTTGGCTGGCGGGCAGCCAAGCGGGAGACGGTAGGTAAGAATGTAAGGCCGTCTACCTGTCTCCTGCCTGCTAACTACCTCCTCCCTACCCACCTGCTTGTCTGTCTACCTATCTACTCACTACCTACCTGTCTACCTACCTCTCTAGAACTCTGTGCGATGAGCACGGGCTCCATTCAACAGCAGAGCTGTGTGTACGAGGCAGATCCCGCAGGCAGCAGGGCCCTAGGGGTGAGCCTGGGGCAGCTGGTGGGAGAGCAGCTCACCCACATCAGAGGAGTCTCAGGCCCTCCCCATCACAGGGTCTGCATCCTCTGCAAACATCCCATGACTTCTGTGGGGTCGGGCATGGAGGGAGGCCCAGAGGTTGAGCGGGCATGTGATGGACACCCTGAGGGAGAGCATGCAAAGTGCACAGCAGCACCTCTCACTTCTTCAGAGACCAGCATGAGGAGCGTCGTGCTGGCTCAAGGCAAAGATGGCCCCCAGCAGCGTACAGACATTTCAGAGCGAAAGCAGAAGCCGGCTCCTACCATGCACGTGCCGAAAACACCCACATTAGCACCCTCAGCCCTGGCCCAGCTGCGCGACACAGGCTCTGTGCTGGGCTGCCCAAGACAGCAGAAAACCAGATTTGTTTTATTGGGAACAGGGATGTCCCTGTACTATACATTATCTAGGACCGACTGCACAGAATCATCTCTGTGAACATGGGAGCATCTTGTGCACAAATGAGGACAGGAGGACATATCACTGAGTGTCCCACCCTGGTGCTCTGGGGAGCCTTGTGCTGGACCCGCCGGCCTTTCTGGGTCTGAAGAAGAAGGACACCATTTTGCAGCTGACATCACAGGTTTTGATATGCAGCCTATCTCAAAACACGCACCAGCGGCCGTGTGGAGCTGATGTGGGCCTCCGCCTTCCGGTGCCTGGGAAGCTGGTGGCTTCCAGCTCTGCCTGCCCTGCACTCAGGGATGCAGGGCTGCCCTCAGCCTGGACCACCGTCAGCCAGGACCGCTCCCCTGCACCACCTGCACTCAGCCCCGTGCTCTGACCTAGGGCTAGGCTCTGGGGGTTTCCTGAGCCTCGAAAGAGCTGCAAACCTATAGCCTATAGCGCTTTCCTTTTTGTAATTTCCAATAATGGAAAACGAGGTCTTCACTGGGCTTAAGGTTCTACTGGAAGCTTTAAAAGGAGTCTTCCCCTGGCAGATGCCCCTCCAAAACTACTTCACCTGACAGTCGGTGGCCTGGCCAGAGGGTGGCTTAGTCAGTTCACAAGACTCTGGTCTGTGAGCTTGGAAGTGGAAATGCACATGGGACCCTTGCCCAGGCCCCTGGGCAGGACAGCAGAGAAGGGGAACAGAAAGGGTAGAGAAGGCAGGGAAGAGGATAAATGGAGGAGGGAGCGGGGAGGAGGGTGAATGGAGGAGGGAGCAGGGAGGAGGGTGAATGGAGGAGGGAGCGGGGAGGAGGGTGAATGGAGGAGGGAGAAGGGAAAAGAGCGAATGGAGCAGGGAGGAGGGTGAATGGGGCAGGGAGGAGGGTGAATGGAGGAGGGATTGGGGAGGAGGGTGAATGGGGCAGGGAGGAGGGTGAATGGAGGAGGGAGGAGGGTGAATGGAGCAGGGAGGAGGGTGGATGGAGCAAGGAGGAGGTGAGTGGAGGAGGGAGCAGGGAGGAGGGTGAATGGAGGAGGGAGGAGGGTGAATGGAGCAGGGAGGAGGGTTGTTGAGAGCCACAGCCGAAGGGGCCCCAGCAAACTTCCAGCTGCCGGCTGATGATTGGCTCACAGCGGCCCCAGCAACATCTAGCTGATTGGCTCCTCTGCGGTGATGCTCATTGGGCTGTTTCCCTGCCCTTTCAGACCACGGAGCTGCTCATTGGGGGACTTTTTTGGCTCCGCCCACGTGACCCAGCCAATCGGCCTCAAGAGCAGGAGGATTGTGGGAGGTGGAGAGAAGCTTGTGGGGGAGAGAGAGGCTTGGGGAAAGCCGGTGGTGGCAGTTGAGGCTCTGAGGGTTTTTCCTGAGAGGCTGTTTTGTTTGGCGTGTGTGGTTCTAAAAATAAAGTTAGTTTCTTTTGACAAGTGGCTCCTGATTGTGCCCAGCCAGACTGCGGCAGAGGGTGAATGGAGGAGGGAGGAGGGTGAATGGAGCAGGGAGGAGGGTGAATGGGGCAGGGAGGAAGGTGAATGGGGCAGGGAGGAGGGTGAATGGAGGAGGGAGAAGGGAAAAGAGTGAATGGAGCAGGGAGGAGGGTGAATGGAGCAGGGAGGAGGGTGGATGGAGCAGGGAGGAGGGTGAATGGAGCAGGGAGGAGGGTGAATGGAGGAGGGAGGAGGGTGGATGGAGGAGGGAGGAGGGTGGAGGGAGGAGGGTGAATGGAGCAGGGAGGAGGGTGAATGGAGGAGGGAGGAGGGTGGATGGAGGAGGGAGGAGGGTGGATGGAGGAGGGAGCAGGGAGCAGGAGAATAGCTTGATTTTCACCAGGAGGCTGTGCTGGGGTGGGAGAGGAGGGTGGAGAGAGTGCCGTCCTTGCTGGTGAGGATGTGGCAGGAGGGACAGAGTGGACATAGAAGAGAGTCCCTGGGGTCCTCACTCTATCCTGAGAGATGTCATGAGTGTGTTCCCGAGGCTCCTGGGTTGGACACTTGGTCCCCAAAGTCACCTATGGGTGGCCCTTCCCAGGAGAGGAAGAGGCCACAGCAGGCTCACTTGCCTGCCACAGGATGTCCACTTGTGAGGACGCAGCACGAGGCCTCACTAGAACTGCAGCCTTGTAAACTTCTGCTCCTTACAAGCCACCAGGCTCAGGGTTTTGTTAGCGCTCCCGGAAACGGACTGAGACAGGCCCTGTTGTCAGAGCACACCTGGGCACCTTCAGTGAAGGACAGGCTCCCCAGCAGCCCTCGCCCACCCTAGGCTCTCTGTGGAGGCGCAGAGGTCATGAGATCTGGGAGGGCGGGGACAGGAGACATGATGGCCACTCTTGGGCAGCAAAAGGAGGGACGCAGAGGGCCTAGCCAGCTAGAGGCCAGGCTTGCCCAGAGGACAGGTGTCAGCCAGTGTGTGCACCATGGCTGGGGCGGGCTGCACAGCACCTGTGCAGAATGGAGTAGGCACCTTGAAGCCTCCTCTGGGGCCCTTCGCTTCCTACAGTCACTGCAGGGCCACCACCCTGAAGGGCCAAGAGCCCAACTTTAGACGGGTGTCTGCCCCCGAGCATCCCCGCATAAACCAAGCATCGCGGTCAGGCAGACCTGGTAGGAGGCTGATTCCAACTGCCGGACCCCTTCCTCCCTTCTGATGCCGGGGAGGCAACGCCACAACTTTGCCGAAGGCCTGCGCCCACCCTGCATAGGTCTTGGCTTGTTGAGGACGGAAGGACTGACGCAAGGTCCCCAGGGGAGCTGGTCGGGACCTACCCCCTCGGTGTGTCTTACCGTGCAGCGAGCTTGTGGCAGACAACGCCTGTGTCCGTGATGACCTCGCTCAGCCTCAGCTGCAGGTGGACCTTCCCCTGCAAGGCACAAGGACAGAAGGTCACAGAGGAGAAGCGACTGCGGGAAAGCTACCTGGCCCCCAGGAGGACACCCAGGACTTGGACACTGGGACAAGGCCTCTCTGGGATAGCCAAAGTCTCCCCGCTGTGTGCACACGCTGTTTCTGAAGAGAGGTCCAGAGGTGTTAGGACAGACTCAGCAAAGCACTTCCAGACGTGCTGCTGCCCGCTCACACCACCCGAGGCTGGGCTCGCCACAACCTGTGGGCAGCATGGCAAAGGTGGGAGAGCCCCTGGCGTCCCCTGAGCCCTGCCCCCACACCCTCCTGGAGAAGCCAGGGAACCCAAGCCAGCACCCTTGGAGGGTGCTAGAGAAGACAGCAGAGTGACCGGAAGCTGAGAACGTCCCGCTGTGCGTCCCTGTGATGACCCACACCCCTCTCCTCAGGCAGGGTCAGGGCCTGCCTTTCTGGGCTTCTCCCCCAGTTGTACGAGGATCTGAGTGATGGGCAGGCAGCATGTCCAGTGTTCAGAACTGGACGAGAGCACCAGACAGCAGCTGCACACCCTGAGAAGGGAGGAAGCCCACGCCCCCGGGGAAAGCCAGGACCTGGAGAGCGCCTGGGTGTCCCTGCTTTGTGGCATGATGGTGACCATGTTGCCCTGAGCCTGTGGACCCTTGCTGGGTCCCCCCTGTGGCACCTGACCACTTATGGCTCACCTCCTGAGGAATGAATGGCCAGTTCCGCACAGGTACCTTCAGCACCTCTGAGCATCACCTGCAAGGACCTTGGTGGCCCTGTGATGTCCCCACCACTTCATCAGGTCTGAATTCTGGGCACCAAGCAACAGGGCCCCTGCTGCCCACATGCCCTGGGCTCGCAGCCTCTCTGCGGGTTCACTGCTCTGAGGCCCACGTGACTGGGGCTGGACTCGCTGTGACCTGGCCTGAGAGCAAAGCCTGAGGCTGGTGACAGCGGGAGCCAGGAAGGTGGGGTAGGGAATCATGGCCACCAGGGCTGTTTCTGCACTTCCCTTTCACGGAGTGCTGGCCCGGCTGGAGCTGAGTCGACACCGAGTTCTCTCCATCTGTAAAGTGGGCACTGTGGCCTCGTCCTAGGGCTTAAGAGGGTACAGGGCCAGCACTTAGGACCCAAGGTGGGCCCACCAGGAGGCAGTCTCTTGAAGTCTGGCCCCTCCACCCAAGGACCAACTCTTTGAAGGCCTGATTTTGGGGGTGTCCAAGGCTGCTGGGAAGGACCCAGCTTGAATCTGTTCCAGTGGCCTCTGGAAGGTTAAGGAACGTGCTGGGTGAGATCGCCATCCTGCGGCCAACAGCGCCAGGCAGCTTCCTTCCTGCTTCCTGTTTTCCCCAGCAGCCCCCAGTGCTGCTGGCCAGGGTGGCCGCTGGACAGCTGCTTGGCCTTCCTTTCAGGAGGCTTGGGAGAGGCGGGGCCGGGTGAAGGCAGCAAAGCTGCACACCCCGGCCCTCCTGCCTGGGAGCCACCCAGATTCAGCACTCCACTCGTCAACACATGTGGCCTCCTTCCTGCGCGGGCAGTGACAGGCAGTGCCTTCCAGGGTGCTGTGACCTCCTGGCACAAATAACCCCGACCCTCAAGGGTCACGCCCTACTGTTGATGGCAGTGAGCACAGCCTCCTGGAGCACACCTGTGCACTGCGCTTTCATGGCCAGCCCAGGGGACTCGGGACTGGGGCAGCCCGCCCAGGGGACTCGGGACCACAGCTTCCTTGACCTGTCAGCCCTTGCTGGGCCTGATGGGTGGGCAGGTGTCCTGTGGGCAGCTGTTCTCTCCAAGAGAACAGTGGCCTTGGGGCTGCCTGACCACTGGCCCTTCCTTCTTATGTAAGTTGAACAATGATGTGGAGAAGCTAGGAAAGTGCTGGAAGTGAACAGTGTCCTCAGCCAAGCCAGGTGGGCAGCTCTGCCGGTGGCTGCTTCCAAGTGCTGTTCCCTCCAAACCACAGGGCAGAGACGATCATCACCTTGTCACCAGACTACCCTGGACACACCTGGAAGTCCCATCAGTCACGTGGGAGTTCAACTAGAAATCAGTAACAAAGACAGCTGGACCCCACTTACCCAGAGATCACACAACACACCTCTCAAGGTCATGCATGTCAGACAGGAAACGCAAGAGAAATTTCAAAATATTTTGAAATGAATTAAAAAAAGAAACTAAAACTTATTAGAATTTGTGGATGCTGCAAAAGCACTATTGGGAGGGAAATTCAGAGCCCTGGCCGCGCTTCCTGGAAGCAGGGAAGGACCCCAAATCAGTGACCTCATCTAGACGAGGAGAGCAGATTAAATCAGAAGGCAGACAAAGGAGGTGATAGAAATTAGACCAGAAATGGGTGAAACTGAAAAGAGGAAATCAACAGGGGAACAAAAGCCAACGTCCTCTGGATGAATAAGACAAGAGACCTTAGCCAGGCTGACCACGAACAAAAGAGAGACAGCACAACTCCCGAGGCCAAAAACAGGGCACCACCCAGGGCGACCACAGGGCGACCACAGGGTGACCACAGGCGCACAGGTAGCAGGTGCATATGGGTAGCAGGTGTGCACAGAGACGGCCTTAGCCATGGCACAAGCCTGACCCCAGGGTGAACCCAGGTGTCCAGTAGCAATAAGACCCCAGCACTGGGTCAGGCAGGGCACATGGGACTCTGTTCTGCTCAGTTTCCCTATAGTTCACAACGGCCCAAAATAAATAAATAATGCTTATTCATTTTTTAAAAGCCCCCAGGGCTCCCTGCACATTTCCTCAGCAAGGCCTTCCCTGTGTGTGGCCGTGCCCTGCAGAGCTGGTCCAGGCTGTCCTGGGCCTGGCCCAGAGAGACTGTGGGGAGAGAAGACAACGTCGAGGACCCAGGGAAACAGGGGACAGAAGAGAAGCAGAGGAAGGCCTGGCCCACCTCACCCATCCCGCCCCCTCGGGCCCTCTGTGAGAGCCAAGCTGGTCCTTGGTCATCCTTCGAGTTGTCTGACACACACAAGGCAAAATTCCTCGATGTCGTGGAGCCACGGAGTCTCCCCCTCTCTCTGGGCCGGCTGTCTTTGGGGTGGCGGAAGCCGGGGCCTTGATGACTCTAGGTCGGTTCTCCGCCCTGCGCAGGGTGTACTGGAGCAGGGGTGGAGGGCTGGCAGCTGCCCCCTATCCTTCAGTGCCTAGGACCCTGAGCACTGCAGGACGCTGGGCCCTGCTCTTGCCCTCTCCACGTGGGGGGTGAGGACAGAGGTGACGAGGCCTGCGTAGTGAAGCGTTTGTCCAAGACCTCTAAAGCCGGCCATTCCAGAAGGAGGCGAGAGGCTGCTCACCTGCCTTTCCCCCTCTGCCTTGTGGCCAGGTACTGCCCACACCATGGCCCTCTTTCACCAGCCTGCTTCCTGTGAGTTACAGGGAAGTAGACCCAGGAAGCCAGAGGCTGCCCTCTGCCCTTCTAAAACTGTGACTGACATTTTGAAATGAGAGCAAAGATGGGTCCTGCAACTTGAAGGTCAGGTTGAGGCAGAGAAGCCGCCTCCCCATCTCAGCCACTTTGTGGGTGAGAAATGTCCAGAGCCAGGCCTAGCAGAGAAGCACTGAGCACAGCGTCCACTGCACCCGTTGGGGTTGTCCACACGTCCTCCTCTGGCCCTTCAAGGAGCTTCGCTTGCCTTTTGCTGTCCAAGTTCCCAGGAGACTGGCAGGGAGGAGGCGGAATGTGCATTCAGAGGCAGCAGCCTGCACGGGGTGGAGGGACCTGCCCCACCCCAGCTGCCTCCTGCAGCAGCTAGGAGCTGTCCTGCCCACCACAGGCTTGCATGTGTACAGTATTTATAGCTTTGTTGTGACAAAGCTGTTCTGAATCTTGACTGTGGCAGTGACACAAGTCTACACGCCAGATAGTCTCCCAGAATACCCACCAGTCAACGGATGGAGCCAACCCACGGGCCGCCCCCATGAGCAAGCGCGTCCCTCCACGCCCGGGAGTGCTGCCAGCCTGGGGAGGAAGGGAGTCCCAGCCCGTTCTCGGGGAAGCCCAGGACACCATGCCCAGGGGAGGGAGAAGCCTGACGGCTCCCAGGAGGCCCTGCCCATCAGATAGAGCAGTAGGTGCTGGAGGCTGGCAGCTGGTGACAGGGGGACAGAGCTGGGGAAGATGAGAGTTCTGGAGACGGACGGGGTGGGGGCCCGGGGGGACCTGCACAGTGGTCTGCCATTGCCCACACCAAACACACTGGGGGTGGGGCTGCGCAGGACAGAGCCACACGTGTAAATGGTGTGACCTGAACGCAGCCTGCAGGCGATGCCAGGCAGGGCCGCCCTCTGCTGTGGCACCTCCAGGCACAGGGAGGACGCACCAGCCTGATGATCCTCACTCCTGGGTGCTCTTTTCAGCAACTTTCCATAAATCTATAACCTTTTCAAACTTACGTAAATAGAAAGAATAGAAAAAGGCAAGAAATGGGAAAAGCCTCACCTGCCAGTAAGATCCAGCCAGCTGGGGAAGCAGTCTCTGCAGGCTGCTCCCATTGGCAGCAGATCTGCGGCTCTGGTCAGCCTGAGGGGCAGGGGTCACAGGTCCCACTCACAGCTGCCTTCTGAACCCCTGCAGGGCAGGCTGTGAAGCCAGAGCTGACACAGGGGCAGGTGCCGCTCTGCGGTGACCACCAGTTCTGCAGTGATCAGTACCTTGGGTTTCTGCTCACTTGGGCTCTGGCCAAGGCTTTCCCAGGAGGCAGAGTTAATTAAGTAGTAAGTATGTCCCCCAGGGTGGGAAGTTCACACCCCATCTCCCCCCAGGCCTGGCTCACCATCAACTTTGTGGACCAACCCTCACTGGCCACAGGGTCTGAGTGGCCTGTGACCTTGGATCTCTGCACTGTGCCCAGACAGCCCAGCTGAGGAAGAGGTTCCCTGAGGTGTGAGGCAGGCAGGCCAGCACGGGTGGCACTCAGCTTCGCCAGCTGACCACAGTAGCTCCCAATGAAGTCTCAGGACAAGTTCTCACGGGACACGGACGTGAGGGACTTTGTTCATGAGGCCACTCCCCAGGTGTAAAAACAGCAGTGATGGCCACAGCCCAGGTCACGCCAGCACCCAGCACTGCTGAGCCACATGCATGCACCCAGCCTGTAGTGTGCCCCCTCCAGACCAGAAGGTCTTGCACATCACTCCTGGGTGTGGCAGCTGGGCTCTGAGCAAGCCTGGCTGGCCTGCAGCGGGCTTGGCCACACACCGTGGCCACAGCCATGCAGGCTGACAGGCGGCTGGTGGTGATGGGCCTTTGTGCTGCTCCTGGTCCACAGCTCGGGAGGGCCCTCAGGGATCTGACCCCAGCAGCATGGCCCCATCCATACCACCTGCCACCTTACTTGTGTGAGCTGTGCTGCAGAGGGCAGGACCGGGCAGCTGGTGCCCAGCTATTTTATGATTTTTAGAGCATTTCCATCTGCCCGACAAGTGTGATGATCACCAAAGGAACTGGCAAATCAGCCTGTGCTCAGAACCTGCCTGTGAACAGGGGACATGGTGTTTGCTGATCACTCCTCCCTGGGAAGGCCTGGAGCTACGTCTCTTCTCACCACCTGGCACCCGGCCAGGTTCTGGGCCACTTCCCCACCTCACCTGCACTTCCGAGTCAGCGTCCACATGCTGCAGCTGGAACCAGGTGTCCCTGTTGTGGTACTTCTGCAGGTCCTCTTTCTGGATGGCCACCTTCCCTGGAACACACAGCAGAAGAGGCACTTGGCCGTCCAGCCCTCGGCAGGGCTTGGGTGTGGCACCTGCACGTCAGAGCCCACAGCCCCGGAAATACCTAAAACGCCTGGCCCAGAAGGCGCCGACCAGTGTGGGAAGCTTTCCAGGTGCCAGAGGAAGGGCCCTGGGGCAGCCACCTCGCCCCGTGCCTACTGCTGACTCCACTCACAAGCTCAGAGGAGGCCGCTGCCTCGCACCCCACTCCAGGCACAGCCTCGGGACACCTTGGAGCAGCTCCTGCCCTGCCACCTGTCACTCACGCAGCCGGTACTCTGTCCTCCTGGAAGGGACACAGCCCACTTGCAGGCAGGGCTGTACGACTGGCCACTCTCCTGCCTCTACAGCGGCCACAGGGCCCTTGCAAGAATTGTCCTCTGTCCTCCGTGGGATATGAGGTGGTCTCACAGGAATAAGGAAAAACTCAGGCTCTGAGGTCCATTGGCTGCTCAGGAGGGCGCCTCTGGAATCTGACATCCCGTGGTGTTTGTTCATTTGCAGGAGCTGAGACAGGCCGGGGACATGGTCACGTGTTTTACACGCCTGTGTGTTCTGTAACTTACACGGCAGTGCCCGTCTTCGCTATGAAAGAGCCTGAGAGCCTCCCTCCCTGTGGCCTGGCCTCCAGGACGACCCTCCTGCAGGAATGGCCCTGCTTCCCAGGAATGTGTCACACTGGACCCTCCACATGCTGGGTCTCCTGTGCTCAGGGTCTCCTTTCCGGCGTTGTGATGTCACAGGGGCCACGGGGCCTCTGGCCTCAGAACTGTGAGCAGGACTTGCCTCTTGGTCCACAAAGTTCCAGGCTGGGGTATTTGTCGCAGAAACCAAGACACACTGGGACACGGGGCCGCCGGTGCTGCTGGGCTGGCCTGCAGGGGCAACTCAGCACCACCCTGCACTGCAGCGGCCCAGCAGACTTGGGGCCAGTTGGGAACCAGACAGGCGCAGGCTATTTGGCACGCCTTTTCTTGCTGGCACCCCGAACACCAAGTCAGGCTCAAAGCACACAAGTGCAGACAGTGCCTGCAGGGCCGTGTGTCGGCCCAGGCTCCAGGGATCCAGGATCTGCGCTGACGCAGGTGGGAACTCCGCACTGAGTGCTGACACTTGGCACCCGGGTGGAAGGGTGTGCTGCTGGGGGTCGTGAGGTCTTGTTCTGCAGGCTGCCTTTTCGGCCCCTCCTCGGGTGCTTCTGTAAATCCGACCTCACCTCTCAGCCCTGGAGTCTACACCGCAGGGCCATGGCATGACCAGGCCCTGGCCCTTCCCACCAGGCCCCACAGGGGCACCCCAGAGCCCTCAGAGAGCCCCCATAGCCCAAGTCCCTATCCTCAGGAAAGACATCCGGGCCAGAGACACACTTCAGAACATCTGCACCAGGGGCATCTCACAATCTCTGGGAGCTTCCAAGTCCCTGGGGAGAGCAGCCCCTTCTGGTGGGGGGTGAGGGCTGGGCCATGGCCGTCTGGTCTGCACATGCCAGTGGCTGTTAGAAGGTACTGGAGCACTGGGTGACAATGCCTACACCCCAGAGGTGGGCTCCCCTGCTGCCCACTGGCCTGGGATCTGAGCCAGAGGTGGGGTGGAAGCCCTGTCTAGGGAAGGGCAGACCTGCAGACCCACAGCCCACTCAGCTCACCCAGGACCTGTGTACAGGGAGGCCCAACCAGGCCCACGAGCCGCAGGCCATTCCCCTCAGGCCACCCAGCTCCACCAGGAAGGCTCCAGACCAGACCTGCCCACCTCCACCAGATGAGACCCCGAGCAGCAGGGGCAGAGAAAGTGAAGGGACACCCACCCAGGCACCTACCTATGATGGAATCCCTCCGGAAAACATCTCTATCAAAAATGTAGAATGACAGATGACGGAAACTTCGAGGAATTTCACAGTAAAAGTCTTCTCCATAAAAGGGGCTGGACAAACAGAGGAAAGACACAGGGTCAGGGTCATGCTGTGGCGTCCATGCTGGTGCTGGACAGACCAACTGGCTGTCAGTAGGAGCCTCACTGCAATCTGCTGTGACAGCCACAGGAACAACTGCACTGGGTGTCCCACAGGACACGAAGCCGCCTCACAGGGGACCCGCCGTGGGCACTTTGCCAGCATCTTGGAGGAATGGCCAGCCACTCTGCAAGGCCACCCAGAGCCAAGCATGGACTTCCACAGCTGGCGCGTGAGAGTTCAGGAAATGGGAGAGCTGGTGTGGGCTCTGCCTCATGCTGCAGCACTCACTCCCCACGAAGAGGACGCGGTGCTGCTCTCAGAGAGTTCCGTGCACGGTCCTCGGTGCACTGAGCGGTGGCTCTCACTTCTCATGGGAGAGGTCCTGCTGTGCCGCCACCGTGCAGCTCCCTGGCTCTGCAGCCCAAACCTGAGTCACCCTCAGCTGTAGCGGCCCTCAGATGAGGAGGGCCTCTGATGGAGGCACAGAGGCCAGGGCTTTCTCACTGAACACACTTCCTTGTTCTGGGCTGGGAGATGGAACCCAGGGGCTGTGTGGGGCAGGTGGCTGCTGCAGCCAGACACACAGGCCTCACCTGAGATGAGGAGTGACCCCAGAGTCAGGCACGTCTAGGACTCAGGCCCGAACCGGAAGACCACAGCTCTGAGGGCCTTGGTCAGCCGCAGGAGGAGCTTGCAGGGGCACCAGTGCCCGAGTGATGAGAAGGACTAAGCACCAGCCTCAGCACCCTCTGGGTCTTTCTGTCCCTGCTGGCTAGCTCTCGGCAGGCCCTCAGAGCCTCTGAGAACCAGGGCCTGCACCGACCCCCAGCCAGAGTGACAGATGTGAGGCCCCCTCTCAGCCAAGTGACTCGGGCCATGTCCAAGGCCCCTGTCATAACGGCCCAGGGCAGCTGTGTGTCAGCTTTGTTTAACAAACACCTGAGACAATCCCCTGAGAGGAGAAAGGGGCCCTTCTAAAGTTCCCACCCCTCCCAGATCCCCACCCTGGGGACCGAGCCCTTAGCATCCGGCCTCTGGGAGATGCCGCAGATCCACACTTTAGCAGCTGGAATATGGACAGCTGTGGCCACCCCAGCTGACCTGGCGGGCCAGGCTGCTGGGCTGGAGGGCAACTCAAGCAGGCAGCCCTAACCGCCGCCCACAAGGCTGCTGTGGGCCTTGCTGAGACACCCGGGCCTGGGCCCGACTTGGCTGTCCCTGTAGGAATGCTCCTGACTATCCACAGCCCAAGGAGATGCTGAGGGCCCCACCAGGAGCGTTGACATGCCCTGCCTGCCTATGCTCCTGCCAGGGTCTGCCCAGGACTGACCCCACTTCTGTCCCTCCATGGGGGCTTTCTGGGAGGTGGCCATGGGCCACGTGCAGCTCTGGTTTGGATGATGTCCAAGTGTCACCAGGGCTCCACGTGTTGGAGCTCAATCCCCACTGAAGGGTTCAGAGATGGAAATGGAACCCACCTGTGATGTCCCGAGAGGGCCTGGGAAGGAATGTAGGATCTGGAATGTGAGCCGTGAGCATGATGGCTCCTACCATCATACCACCCACTCAGGAGGCTGAGGCAGAAGGATCAAAAATTAGAGGGCAGATCCTGTCTCAAATAAACACTGGATAAGGTTCAGGGTGGATCCCCCAGGAGTGAGTACTGGCTACAGGGAAAGCCCTGAAGACACACACACACACACACACACACACACACACACACTCTGGTCTCCTGCCAGGCACACGCTCTGCCTCTGTTGGCCTCCAGACACAGCCCTAGGCCTTGGACCTCCAAAACCCTGAGCTCAAAGAAACCTCCCTCCTTTATGAATACGTCGGACTCCAGAATTTTCACTCCAGCCGACTGGAGACCACCCCAGCACCATGCTAAGGGCCACCCAGCACCACACTGTGGGTCTCCCAGCACCATGCTATGGGCCACCCAGCTCCACGCTGTCAGCCACACAGCACCATGCTGGAGACCACCCAGCACCCCACTAAGGGCCACCCAGCACCACGCTGTGGGCCACCTAGCACCACGCTGTCGGCCACACAGCACCACGCTGTCAGCCACACAGCACCAGGCTGGAGACCACCCCAGCACCACACTGAGGGTCATACCAACACCATGCTGTGGGCCACACCAGCACCACGCTGGAGGCCACACCAGCACATGCTGTGGGCCACCTAGTACCACACTGTCGGCCACACAGCACCACACTGGAGACCACCACAGCACCACATTGAGGGCCACCCAGCACCACGCTGTGGGCCACACAGCACCACGCTCAGTGCCACACAGCACTACACTTGAGATCACCCCAGCACCACCCTGAGGGCCACACCAGCACCACCCTGAGGGCCACCCCAGCACCACGCTGAGGGCTACCTAGCACTACGCTGAGGACCACCCCAGCACCACGGCTGAGGGCCGCACCAGCACCATGCTCAGGGCCACACAGCACCACACTTGAGACCACCCCAGCACCACACTGAGGGTCACACCAGCACCACACTGGAGGCCATACCAGCACCACACTGAGGGTCACACCAGCACCACACTGAGGGCCACCCAGAACCATACTGGAAGCCACACAGAACCACGCTGAGGGCCACCCAGAACCACGCTGAGGGCCACCCAGCACCATACTGAGGGCCACTCAGCACCACGCTGTGGGCCACCCAGCATCATGCTGTGGGCCACCTAGCACCATGCTCAGGGCCACCCCAGCCCCACGCTGGAAGGCACCCAGAACCACACTGAGGGCCACCCAGCACCATGCGGTGGGCCACCTAGCACTATGCTGAGGACCACCCCAGCCCCACGCTCAGGGCCACCCAGCACCATGCTCAGAGCCACCCCAGCCCCACGCTCAGGCCCACACAGCACCACACTGGAGACCAGCCCAGCACTGTGGGCCAGTGGTCACAGCCAGGACCAGAGCAGCAAGGCAGAGGGTCCTGGAACATCCACGGCAGCCTGCTCGTCACACTGGGGGGCCTAGAGCTGTGGCAGGACACCCCGTCCCAGGGCCTGGGGACCCAAGCTCCTGTGTACCACACTGGAGGCCACAGCAGCACCACACTGAGGGCCACCCTAGCTCCACGCTGAGGGCCACACCAGCACCATGCTGTGGGCCACCCAGCACCATGCTGGAGGCCACCCAGCACCATGCTGGAGGCCACACCAGAACCACGCTGAGGGCCACCCCAGCACCATACTGAGAGCTACCCAGCACCATGGCAGAGGCTACAGGAATCAGAGTCCATAGCACTTGGAATTGACTTCCTCTGCGGCCACCAGGCTGGACGGAACAGATGGAGACCATGTCTGGGCTTGCGGGAAGTCCCATCCACATGCAGGCCCTGAGCCAGGGGCTGTCCCTCTGTGGCCTGTGCCCAACTCGGCCCACAGTGGGCCAGTGACTCCTTTGCCTTCAGAATGATGTCCAGCCAAGCTTTGTGGAAATTGGCAGGAGGGACAGGCAGACCAAGACCCTTCCAGTAATTTCTTTAAGCCCTGCTGAGCCGGAGTCCCAGCTCCTGTGTACCAGGAGCTTCCTCCTGCCCCGTCCAGCCCCCAGGTTACTGGAATGCAAGCAGTGGGGCCACATGTCCCTGAACTGCCCATGCAGAATGCAGTTGTCCACCCAGGCCTTCCCGTGAGTGCAGTGAGATTCAGGGTGGAAACTCTGAGAACGAGCCTCCGTTCCTCACCATCCAGGGGTGGTAGTAGGCAGGTGTGCTGATCTCTCCAGCTGGGGCTGTGGGAACACCACCCTCCCCGGGGAGGTGGGAGCTCTTGGGGGCAGAGCAGCTGTCCCGTCTGGTCACCCATGCTTGGCCCTCCCCTATTGCAGCAGCACCAGAAGCCCCTGCCAAAGACCAAGTGGGGACAGATCTCCTGAACATGTTCACGCTGCCAGGTCCTGCCCTGCCCTGGAGCTCTGAGCGGGGAGACGCAGTGGGCAACACAGAAAGGACAAGGCGCAGCCTCCCAAGGCTGCTCACAGCCAGGACCAGAGCAGCAAGGCAGAGAGGGTCCTGGAACATCCACGGCAGCCTGCTCGTCACACTGGGGGGCCTAGAGCTGTGGCAGGACACCCCGACATCACTTACAGCCCCACATGGAGTCTGGTGGACCTGCTTCGACCTTGCTGAACTGGTGCAGGGACAGAAGGAAAGCCACTCGTCTTGGAATGTTTTAGCCAAGGTGAGGCTGAGAGCCTGGGCACTCTGTAAGATCTCCTTTCCTCTTTACACGCCCTTCCTACTGGGCCTTCTCATGCTCGGGAGATTGACCCACTGGAACTTTTCAGCTTGTGTTGAAGACAAAACCACTAATTCACAGCATGAGGAATTTCTTTTTTTAACTAAAAACACCACAGACTTGTTAACAACAATGTTGTCATAGGTGCGAGGACGCATGTGCCTTGGCCGGCCCTGAGAGCAGCCTCCTCCCGCTCCATCTCCTGCTCCACGGTGGGGAGGGTCCGAGCAGCCACAGCACATCCTCTGCAGGCTTGGCGGACACTAGGTGTGCTACTGTGTCCCCTGCTCAGGGAGGACGAGCCAGAGGGGAGGGACCTGGCCACCGGGCTCCCAGCTGCACAGCCCAGGACCGGGACAGGGCCTAGGTGACAGGCTCCACCGTTCTCCCCTCCATGGGAAGCCCTGCCCATCTCTTCCCACTGCAGAATTTACAGCATGTATTCAAAAAGAGAAAGGAAATGACCGAGCACAAGGGCATCCCCACCCTCGTCCTGCCCAGGCTGCCCTGCAGACAAGGAATCCTTTCTGACAGCCTCCAAGGGTCCCAGTGCCGTCCCAGGGCAGCCTCGGGGCGTCTCCTGCACAGGCCTGGCTTTGTCCCTCTGGATCAACCCAGTCAAATGCATGATTAAGGAGCCACAGGCTGGGCCTGCGGCCTTCGGGCTCCAGAGCCTTCTTTTCAAATAAAGGAAGCGTCCACTGGAACCCGGGGCCTGTCTTAGGTGCGCTGTGTGAGGGCAGCAGCGTTCCCTCCCTCCGGCTGCCAGGTCAGAGGGAGACGCTGAAGGAGCCGGCACAGTTTCAAGTGAACAAACTTCCACAGAGAAAGAGACACTTGCAGGAAGCAGTGGGCCTCTCATTTGGGTCTTGCCTGAGCCGACTCCCTCCTCCCTTATCCCCCGAGCCCAGCAGGGCTTGGCCGGGAGGGTCACACAGGGCCTCACTGGGACTCACAGAGAAACCACCAACTTCTCCTTGAGTCATTTCCCGACATCTGTGCGAGGCCACCGCTGCCCCACCCCACCATGGCTGCTTGAGCCTCGTGACAAGTGACACTTGGTCATGAGAAAAGAACAAGTTCTGAGTCCCCAGTGTCTTGCTAGCCGCAAGCTCCTGCCTTCGTTTCCCAACATCTGGGCCTGAGGGCTTGGGGCAAGGGGGAGGGCTGAGTCTCCCCTGAGTGTCTCTGTGCTCCAGGGTCTGAGGGGCTGCAGGCAGGCCACACAGCATGGTGACCCCTGGGCAGCAGGCACTCCCTGCTCGTGGAATTCAAGCTCACTAATGTGGGCAGTTAGAGAAAAGTCAACCTCAGGAGAGAGAACGTGACCTGGAGCATCCGGCAATTTCAAAGTTGGCATTTTTGAGTCAACAGCGTGCTTTTACGAAAACTCCAGGGGGTCTGTCTCCCAAACCACCGACTACTGTCCCTTTACCTTCTGACCCAGATGACCTCTGCCCTGCCTAAAACTCAGAGCTGCAGAGATCTTCCCACCACACCAAAGCATATTTCCCAAGTGAGGGCATGTTCTGGTCTGGGCAGAATGTGCCCTCTTGGGACCCCACAAGAGGTGTACCCCAGGGCTGAGGGACACTTGGATCGCTTCCCTGCAGACTCCGCAGGCTTGGGCACCAACCAGCCCAACTTCGTTAGCACTACAGGGCTGTCTACTTTGTTTCTTAACTGCTAATTTGATGTAGAATATACATAGGAAAGAAAGAATGAAAATTTCTCGGGTCTCCACTACTGAGCACAATTGCCGGCGGACCTTTGTGTCTAGATTTCCAGATCAGTTCTGGAGAAATCTCAGCCTGGGAGGGGGCTCTGGGGCCTGCCACTCCAGACATAACCATGAAGGAAGCAGGTGCACAGCTCAGGGAGCCAGGGTCTCTGCACAGCCCCAGATGGCTCTGCGGGGCCACGGGCTAGACCAGGACCCAGGGCTCGCACTGAGCAGGAGCCGTCTTCACCACAGAACCCTGTAGAGAGGCAGCAGTGTCAGCGCCACACAGGACCACAAGCCCTGGGTGCAAACCGCATCCCCATCCTGACCTGGACGCGGGGAGACCGAGAGGCAGACACTCGGGGAATGTTCCTGCAAGGACTGAGGAACCTGCAGTAGATGCTCACTTGCTTGTGTGACTTGCTCTGCCCTTCAGCTGTCCCTCCAGGCCCTGGGGGGCAGCACCCTGGGGTGGAAGCCAGGTGTCCCCCTGGGGCCCTATGAGCTTTCAGCAGACTCCCGTTGCTGTCACAGAGTCACTGGTGTATGAGGGGATGGTGACAGGCTGCCATAGGAGGGCTGGGCACCCAGCTTTGCAATGTGACCAAGTTCACATTCTACAGCAGGAGAAGGTCTTTTAGTGGCACAGAAACTTCCCAAAGTCACTTTCCTGGAGACAGGACAAGGCAGGGGAGAGGGGCTTGTTCTCCTGGGGGAGTCTGCTCCAGCAGTTCTTAGCTCAGACTTTGAGGGGGCAGCTGGCAGCCTCTGGCCCGCACTGGAAAAGGAGAAAGGGGACGCTTCCTAGGACAGCATTGTAGCCACCGACAGGGCCATGCACCCAGGGCACCAGCCAGCCCATCCCACGGGGAAGGCCTGGCGCACGTGGACCCCGAAAGCAGCTTTTGTGAGTGAGGAAGAGGGCAGGGGCTGCCTTCTCCCTTGCCAGTGGAGAGAGTCTGTGGCACATCTTTGTAGAAGGGCCGGGCTCTGGGGCTCTCGCCAGGTCAGATGCACAGTATGGGCTCCTTGGCTTCCTACAGTGACTTTGCCAGAGGAGTGTCCGGAGCATTGGCTCTTAAAGGAGAGGCTGAGCTGGGAGAGCTTGTGGGCACACGGGAGGGGCAGCCTTGGCTTCCTGAGCATCGTGCTGGAGGAGTGAGGTGTCCAGGGCCTTCAAGGGCCAGGCCCTCAGCTCTGCTCCTCAGCCACCCACAGGTCTGGCATCCTCCTCTCACCCAGACTCCAGCAGACACCTCCACAGAGACCCACTGCCTCTGGGCCTACCCCCAAGCTGAGGCCACAGGGACCCTGAGCTAGCCCTAGTACGCTCTTCCTGGGATGCCCAGACCAGTGGGGCTGCCACCGCCCTGTCCTCCACCTTCCACGTCCCTGGGCCTCCTGCTGACTCTGAGCAAGGTTCCAAATGGCCTCCCATCTCCCTTGGCCTCCTGAAGTCAGCTGTACACCAAGGAGCTAGACGCTGTCCTTCACTTCTAGGAGCTCTACTCTTCAAATCCGCAGGGTCGTTCCTTTCGGCCTTGACCTGCTCAACCTGGAGCCCTGCTTCTGCTTCCACATGTCAAGCTGGGTTACTGGACCTCGGTGCTGCAGACGCCAAGGGCCGTGAGCTTCCTCTGCAGGTAGACTCAAGGCTCTGCACACCTGCGCTCTTTCCCTTCCAATCCTGTTCTTTGGGACTTAGTGTGTGATGGAAAGAGGGGGCTGGAGGTGCTCAACCACAGCAGACACTAACCGGCTTCTGGCCAGGGCCCATGTGGAGTGGGGCTGCAGAACCACAGCTCTCCCAGGCTGCAAACTCATGAGGAGCAAATGCCCGGCGGTGGAGCAGGGGCCGTTCTGCCGACCCCTCTCTGTGCCTGGGGCCTGGGCCCTGTGCCTGTCTGTCTGAGCTCTGTGAAGCACTTGCCCAGCCAAAAGCCAAGAAGTGGGAACGTGGACTGCCGGCGAGGGGCTCTGCCTGCGGACTGCTTGCTCCTGGCCGTGGGCACGCCTCCTTTCCTGTGCCAGAGGCAGCTTCTGGGGCCCCCAAGCCAGAAACCATGATTTCTGCGAAATGTTGGAAGACAGTGGGCCCTGCCTCTCCACCTCACCTGAGAGTAGACCCCGACGGAGACGACGGAGACGAGTCCCACCGACCCCTCAGCAGTCTGGAGAGGAGCCAGCCTGGCCAGGACCCAGGCAAGTCCCGGGTGCACCCTCCTCGGGCCTCTGGCACACCAGGTGCAGGCAGCAGGGAAGTCTCCTGCATGAACCGGCTGCAACTCAGGGCAGGCTCCTCGCCCTCCTGCCTCTCTAACTAGAGACTCAGCCACTTCACCGCCAACCCCAGGCTCTCCCTGCACTGACTCCAGACCCCCACCAGCCCTAAGGGTCCCAGTCAAAACAATGGAAGGGGGTGGGCATACACAGATGGAGGGGCCAGGGTGACTGAGCAGCCTGGGGCCAGGCCTCGGCCACTGCCCAGCACTGGACAGCCTCCAGCCCACGAGGAGGGTGCTGCCACTTGCAAGTCAACAGCAAGGCAACATTCAGCTGCTAAAAATGGTCTCAGAAGGAAAACAGCTGTTTTGAGACCCCAAGCCCTGAACTCGGGCTGAAGGGGAGTCACTGGTTCCAGACGGCTCCTCTGGTCCCGTGGAGTGCCTGCTTGGCAGGCTGCCTGCCCACCAGACAGCGGCCCACTCCGCTGACACGGAGGACAGACAGGCTGCCCAGGTCTCCTGCCGGGGTTCTGACCCGTGCACAGCCACGCTGGCCTCCCTGTTGCCACTTTCTGTCCCCACCTGCTCCCGCCACCAGGCACAGGCCTCTTCAGTGGTGCCTGGGCTGGAGCTTGTCAGAAGACAGGCTGGCTCCCCTGCCCAGGACATGCCATCCTGACCAGTCCCCACAACCCCATCACAAGGGAGGCTCAGACCCAGGGCAGGTCAGTTCTCCTCACCAATGCCGTCATCTAACTGATGGACAGATGTTTTCTAGGCCTCTTAACTAAGGCACCTCAGTGCCCCTATAACACACTCTCCTGAGGAAAATGCAAAAGGAGATGTTGAAAAGAAGACTTCTAGAATGTTCTCCCCTCTCAGAAACCCCTTGACACTTTCCTGGCAGTGGTCTCTACTGAAAAGAGCAACTGGTGTTGGTGGGAAGGGGTGGTGGCCAGCTAGGAGCATCCAGCAGACACCAGGGCCCAGGTCAGAAGCTCCCAAGTGACCGCCTGCCAGCAGAGCCCTCACATCTGGGCCGACGGCCAAGAACACGGGACATGGCGGGTGCCACAGAGGGAACCCGGTGGCTAACAAGTAAAGGCACAGTGGCTTACCAGAGTGACTTTTCCACAATTTTGGTCCTGAAGACCTCCTCCTGGTCCAGGTTCACTGTGCAGTAGCAGTCCCGCATCTTGTTGGGCCCAGGGTAGGAGGGGAGGTTCTTGGCTTCACCTAAAGAGAGAAGACGACATGTGTCATCACTTGGCACGCAAACGCTCAGCACCTCCCAATCACAGGGACATTTCCAAATAACAAACTTACTTCAAGCAAGGCATGTGATTCAACCTCTGTACGTCCACTCACTCTGCTTATGCATTGGTTGTTTTTAGATATACATGACAGCAGTGTGTATTTTGATATATTATACATACATAGGGACATAGGGTGCATCACATTACACTTTTGACCCCATTCTGTGGTTGTACATGGTATGGAGTTACACTGGCCGTGTATTCATATATGAGCATAGGAAAGTTATTTCTGATTCATTCTACTGTCTTCCTATTCCCATGCCCCCTCCCTTCTCTTCATTGCCCTTCATCTAATCCAATGAACTTCTATACTTCTCCTCCCTATCCTCCCTTGTTGTAGGTTAGCATCCACATATCAGAGAAAACATATAACCTTTGGTTTTGGGGACTGGCTTATTTTATTTAGCATGATATTATCCAGTTCCATCCATTCACCAGCAAATGCCATAGTTTCATTCTTCTTTAAGGCTGAGTAATATTCCATTGTGTATATGTACCATATATACACAATGGAATATTACTTTATCTTTATCCATTTTCTTTATCCATTCTTCTGTTGAAGGACACTTAGGTTGGTTCCATAGCTCGGCTATTGTGAATTGAGCTGTTATAAACATTGATTTGGCTGCATCACTGTAGGATGCTGGTTTTAAGTCCTTGGGTATAGACCGAGGAGTGGGACAGCTGGGTCAAATGGTGGTTCCTATCCTAGTTTTCTGAGGCATCTCCATACTGCTTTCCAGAGTGGTTACACCAATTGGCAGTCCCAGCAGCGATGTATGAGTGTGCCTTTTCCCCACATCCTCAGCAACATGAATTGTGTGGGTCCCTGTGCACCCTCCACTGGTCCTTCCTGTTCAGAGCAGCTCCCAGAAACATCTGAACATGTTTGGAGAAAACAGATGGTGCCTCAGGGCACCAGCGCCCAGTGGCCCTGCAGAAGGCTCCTGACCTGGCTCTGCCTCAGGGGTTTGCAGGCCCAAACAGCAGGTCTGACGCTGAGCGTGCTGGAAGGATCATCTAGGACCTGGGCTCACCTCAAAGGGCCACGTCTGCCTCTGAGCCACTCTGACACTAGCAGCACCTGGCACTGGGCTCCACTTGCATCAGGCACAGGTTGGGAAAGACAGATGCTGGACACCCCCTGGCCAGTGCCACTGGGGGCACACACTGATGCCTGCCAGCACTGCTCAGGGACCAGGGAGTTGTCTCCTGTCGACCCTGAAAACAAAATGAACCAAACCAATCCAGACAGAAGCCCCTCAGCACCCCGTCTTCAGAGTGGAGAGCACCACACCAGGGCCAGTAGTCGCCTCGCACACTGTGGCATGGGAACCGCAGCTCCACTGGGCCTCTGCACGCCAAGGCCCGGTGCTGCCACCAGGGGCGGGGACAGGAGGCCTGCTCACTGGACAAGTGCCAACTTGAAAGTGGAGCCCAAAGGCAGGACAGATGCAACTTGTTGCTTCTTTTAGCTTTTCATTGATGCAGTTTGGACGCAGAAGTCTAACTGGGTGAGGTTTTCGGTGTCAGTGAACCCTGTCTGCCATGCACTGACATGCTTTGGGGTGTGTGTGTGACTACAGCAGCTGTGACCTCAAGAGCTGCCTGGGGTCTCACCCTCATGTGCCCTTTCCCATGCCGTCTGTGTCTGGGACCTCAGGCCCCTGTCCTGTGAAAGCAGAACTCAGCTCTGCCCCTCTGCTCCAAGACGCATCTAGACCAGAAGGCCCTGGGATTCATATCTGGGAATCACAGAGGAACAATCGATGGCTATCAGCTGTGCAGGGAGGACCCAAAGGAGGCCTCTGGAGCTGCTGCCCGTGGGGGCTGCCCCGGCGGCTCTCCTGACGGCCTCTTGTTGGGGGGGGGGTCATGAAGACACGGTCTGGTGAGGGCTGAAGAAACCCACGAGCTCCAATAGGTCCGAGGCAGACCTCCTGCAGCACCTTTGGCAGGAGCCCCACACGCACATGCCTGGTGGAATCACAGGCCAGGAGGAGAAGCAGGCCCAGAATGGGAGGGGAGATGGGGAGACTGCTGATGTCCAGGCAGCCCTGTGACCTCCCAGCTCTGGATGGGGACTGATGGCTCTCACAAAGTCCAGAAATCTGAACCCGAAGCTAGCGCCATTCTGCTGACCTTCAGCCCCAGCCTTCTGGGTTCTGGCACCTTTGCATTCTCACTTGCTTTCCGTTTTGGGTTTTCTGGGCTTTTTGTTTTGGTTGGTTTGTGTCTTGTTGTGGCAATGAGTGTGGGTGTTGGAAGTTCCTATGTTTCTCAGGGAAAAACTTTGGAAGTCCTGTGAGAAATGGTCTTCAGTGGAAAACACAGAGTTGAGATTTTTTTTTTTCCTGTTTATTATGCAAAGAACCTCCAGACCCAAGCAGCGGGAGTCACTTTCCGGCAAGGTGCCTTTGGCGGAGAAAGCAGGGTGCGTCCTCTGAACAGCTTGTGAGACAGGCACCAACTGGCATCGAGTCTGGACCAGCCAGAAGCATGCTGGTTGCTATGGTAACAGCAACACCAGAGAGTAACGGGTCAGCTTGAGCCAGGTCAAGCAGGCCCCTCGGACCAGGAGGACCAGAGCAGCTGCCATGCCCCCTCCAGGCGGTGTCCCCTGGCAGGTTCCCCACTGCTGGGGGCTCCACCTGGCCCAGCAGAGCAGACCCAGGAGCAGTGAGTCATCCAAGAGGAGCCATGGAGGAGTGCAGCCAGCTCCCGGGTGCTGAGCCCTGGCTGCACGCCCAAGGCCAAGCTTTCCCTCCTGACCATGCATCATGGCCTCCTCTGTCTGCTCAGAGGAAGAGCATGTTGTTCCTCCCTCTAGGCACACAGCTGCCCACAGAAGGAGGGAGAGCCGCCCTGGCACCCAGCAGATGCTGAACTGCTAGGGAGTGCACACACAGGTGAAGGAGAGCAACTCGGGCTCATCCCCAGAGCTGCCTGCCGCATCCCTGCAGCTCCACCCCTGTCCACACAGCTGGGGACGCCCATACCTGCTCACCAGCCCTCTCCACTCTCAGTGAGCAACAGAAGCCAAAGCAGCACTTGAAGAATGATCACACAGATGCAGACCGTGAAGCAGCACAACCCAATTCCCAGCACCAGGACCGCCAGCTCTGTTCTCGCCCACTTAGCACAGTGACTGACCACTCTTGAAACGATGCATCAACAGTTCTGTGCCCAGAGCCCTGGCCCCCTGGAGGCCAGCCTCCCTCACGGACCCACCAACAGCACCCACCGCTCTGGCCTTAGGCCAGCCTGCAGCCATCCCACCTGAGCACATGTGTCCTAGGCTCCGACACTTGGCAAGACATGGCAACAGCCATGTTCTCAAGAAGAACGGCGCTGTGCCCCAAACCCGTGCTGTTGCATCGCCCACGACCACCTTGCCCCGCAGCCCTTGGTGACGAACTGAGCAGAACTCCACCAGCAGGCCAGACAGAATTGCTTTCTTCTCTTTTTTTCCTAGTTTTTAAAATGTATTCTAATTTGTTATACATGATGGCAGAATGCAATTCATTTCATATTTCACATATAGACACTGATTGTACACAAAGTATTTTCACACCATTTGTGTCTTATACATGTACTTAGGTGATGATGTCTAATTCATTCCACTGTCTTTCCTGCCCTCATGCCTCCTCCTTCCCCCTCCCTCCACTTTGCCCCATCTAAAGTTCCTCCATTCCTCCCATACTCCCCCCCAATTCTCATTATGAGTCAAGATCCTCATATCAAAGAAAATATTCGGCCTTTGGTTTTTTGGGGTTGACTTGCTTCACATATCATTATATTCTCCAACTTTATCCATTTGCCTACAAATGCCATCATTTTATTCTCTTTTAATGATAAGTAATGTTGAATTTTGTATATATACCAAAGTTTCCCTATTCATTCACCTACTGAAGGGCATCTAGGTTGGTTCCATAATTTAGCTATTGTGAATTGTGCTGCTATAAACATTAATATGGTTATGTCCCTGTAGTATGCTGTTTTTATACCTTTGGGTATAAACCGAGGAGTGGAATAGTTGGGTCAAATTGTAGCTCCATTCCAAGTTTTCCAAGGAATCTCCATACTGCTTTCCAGGTTGGCTGCACCAATTTGCAGTCCCACCAGCAATGTATGAATTGCTCTTTCCCCACATCCTCGCCAACACTTATTGTTGTTTGTATTCTTGATAGCTACCATTCTGACTGGAGTGAGATGAAATCTTAGAGTAGTTTTGATTTGCATTTCTCTAATTGCTAGAGAAGTTGAACATTTTTTTCATATGTTTGTTGACTGATTGTATATCTTCTTCCAAGAAGTACCTGTTCAGTTCCTTGGCCTATTTATTGATTGGGTTATTTGTTGTGTGTGTGTGTGTGTGTTAAGGTTTTTGAATACTTTATATATCCTAGAGATAAGTGCTCTATCTGATAAGATTTGCTCCTATTCTCTAGGCTCTCTATTCACGTCACTGATTGTTTCTTTTTCAGAGAAGAAGCTTCTTAGCTTGAATCCATCCTGTTTATTGGTTCTTGGTTTTAATTCTTGCACTATAGGAGTTTTATTAAGAAAGCTGGGGCCTATACCAACATGATGGAGATTTGGGCCTACTTTTTCTTCTATTAGGTGCAAGGTCTCTGGTTTAATTCCTAGGTCCTGGATCCACTTTGAGTTTTGTGCATGGTGAGAGATAGAGGTTTAATTTCATTTTGTTACATGTGGATTTCCCAGCATTTTTTTAAAAATAGGCTATCTTTTCTCCAATGTATGTTTTTGGTGCCTTTGTCTAATATAAGATAACTAAAGTTATGTGGGTTAGACTCTGTGTCCTGTATTCTGTACCATTGGTCTACAGGTCTATTTTGATGCCAATAACATGCTGTTTTTGTTACTATTGCTCTGTAGTACAGTTTAAGGTCTGGAATAGTGATGCTACCAGCTTCACTCTTCTTGCTAAGGACTGCTTTGGCTATTCTGGGTCTCTTATTTTTACAGATGAATTTCATGATCGCTTTTTCTATTTCTATAAGGAATGCCATTAGGATTTTGATTGGGATTGCATTGAATCTGTATAGTGTTTTTGGTAGTATGGTCATTTTGATAATATTAATTCTGCATATCCAAGAACAAGGTAGATCTTTCCATCTTCTAAGGTCTTCTTTGATTTCTTTCTTTAGCATGTTGTAGTTTTCATTGTAGAGGTCTTTCACCTCTTTCATTAAATTTATTCCCAAGTATTTATTGTAAATGGGGTGGTTTTCCTAGTTTCACTTTCAGCGAATTTGTCACTGATGTACAGAAATGCCTTTGATTTATGGGTATTGATTATATATCCAGCTGCTCTGATGAATTCATTTATTAGTTCTAGGAGATTTCTCATGGAATATTTTGGATCTTCTAGGTATAGAATCATATCATCTGCAAATAGTGATAATTTGAGTTCTTCTTTTCCTATCCATATCCCTTTGATTTCTTTCATCTGTCTGATTGCTCTGGCTAGAGTTTCAAGAACTATGTTGAATAGAAGTGGTGACAGAGGGCATTCCTAGGTCCTGGATCCACTTGTTCCAGTTTAGAGGGAAGGCTTTCAATTTTTCTCCAGTTAGAATGATGTTGGCCTGGGGCTTAGCATAGATAGCCTTTACAAAGTTGAGGTGTGGTCCTGTTATACCTAGTTTTTCTAGTGTTTTGAACATGAAGGGGTGCTGTATTTTATCAAATGCTTTCTCAGCATCTATTGAGATGATCATAGGATTTTTATCTTTGAGTCTATTGATGTGATGAATTACATTTATTGATTTCCATATGTTGAACTAACCTTGCATCCCTGGGATGAACCCTACTTGATCATGATGCACTGTCTTTTTGATTTGTTTTTGTATTTGATTTGCCAGAATCTTATTGAGAAATTTTGCATCTATATTCATTAGAGATATTAGTCTGAAGTTTTCTTTCTTTGATGTGTCTTTGTCTGGTTTTGAAACCAGGGTGATATTGGCCTCATAGAATTGTTTGGAAGTGCTCCCTCTTTTTCATTTCATGAAATAGTTTGAGAAGTATTGGTGTTAGTTCTTCGTTAAAGGTCTTATAGAAGTCAGTCATGTATCCATCCAGTCCTGGGATTTTCTTGGTTGATAGGCTTCTAATGGTGTCCTCTATTTCCTTGCTTGAAATTGATCTGTTTAAATTGTGTATATCATCTTGATTTAATTTAGGCATATCATGTGCCTCTGGAAATCTGTCGATGCCTTCGATATTTTTCTATTTTATTGGAGTACAAATTTTCAAAATAATTTCTAATTATTTTCTATATTTCTGTAGGGTCCATCGTAATATTTCCTTTTTCATCATGGATGTTAGTAATTTGAATTTCTCTCTCCTTCTCTTCATTAGCATGACTAATGGTTTATCAATTTTATTTATTTTTCAGAGAAATGACTTTTTGTTTTGTCAATTTTTTCCATTGTTTCTTTTGTTTCAATTTCATTGATTTCAGCTCTGATTTTAATTATTTCCTGTTTCCTACTGCTTTGGGGGTTGGTTTGTTCTTCTCTTTCTAGGGCCCTGAGATGTTATGTGAGGTCATTCATTTGTTGACTTTTTCTTCTTTGAAGGAATGAACTCCATGCACTTTCCTCTTAGCACTGCCTTCATGGAGTCCCAGAGATTTGATATGTGGTGTTGGTGTTCTCATTTACCTCTTCTAATCTCCCCCTTGAAATCTTTTGCAATCCAGTGTTCATTTGATAGCATATTATTCAATCTCCAGGTGTTGGAGTAGCTTTTAGTTTTTATTTTATCATTGGTTTCTAATTTCATTCCATCATGGTCTGATAGAATGAAGGGTAGTATCTCTACTTTTTTGTGTTTAGTAAGATTTGCTTTGTGGCATAACATGGTGTATTTTAGAGAAGGAACCACGTGCTGCTGAGAAGAAAGTGTACTTGCTTGTTGATGGATAATATACTCTCTATATGTCGGTTATGTCTAAGGTTTTGATTGTATTATTGAGTTCTATAGTTCCTTTGTTTCGCTTTTGTTTGATAGATCTATCAAGAGGTGTGTTAAAGAGGTGAAAGAGGTGTGTTAAAGTTACCCAGAATTATTGTGTTGTGACCTATTTGACTCTTGAACTTGAGAAGAGTTTGATTGATGAATGAAGATGCTCCGTTGTTTGGGGCATATATGTCTTGTTGTTATGTCTTGTTGATGAATGATTCTATTAAGCAATATGAAATGTCCATCTTTATCCCTGTTGATCAACTTTATTTGATATGAGGATGGAAACCTCTGCTTGCTTAGGTAGGCCATGTGAATGGTATGTTTTATCCCAACCTCTCACCTTCATCTTTTCCTATGAGTCTCTTGAAGGCAGCATATTATTAGACCTTCTTCTTCTTCTTTTTTTTTTTGAATCCAATCTACCAGCCTATGTCTTTTGATTGTTGAGTTTAGGCCATTAACATTTAGGCTTATTATTGAGACATGATTTGTATTACCAGTCATCTTGTTTATTTTTGGTATTTAGCTTGACTTGGTGTCTCCTTTGGTTGGTTTTTCCTTTACTGTAGTTCTTTCCTTTGCAGATTTTCATTATGGTTTTTCATTTCCTCCTCCTGGAATATTTTGCCAAGAATGTTCTGAAGTGCAGAGTTTCTTGCGGTAAATTCTTTTAGCTTTTGTTTATCATGGAAGGTTTTTATTTCATCATCAAATTTGAAACTTAATTTTGTTGGATATAAGATTCATGGTTGCCATCCATTATCTTTTAGAGCTTGGTACATGTGGTTCCAGGATCTCCTGGCTTTGAGAGCCTGGGTTGAAAAATCTGCTGAGATCTGAATTGGTCTTCCCTTATAGGTGTTTAGAGGAGATCCTGAGGAGCATCTTGCTCCTGGCTGTCTCACAGCTGGGCTCCTGAGGACACCAGCAGTCCGGAGTCCATGGCCAGTGCTCTGCTAAGATGGCCTCAGCCCTGGCTGTCCATCTCCTTGCCCTCTGCTCAGGCCTCCCTCCTGAGCTTGCCTCTGCTTTGCAGTCCAGTATGGGAACACCCCACTTTTGCTCCCCCCCATCAGAAGGACAGAAGCCTGGGCCAGGCTGAGTGGACACCAGCCAAGCAGTCCCCTCACACCTGCTGCTCTTGGCACACCATCTCCATGGCTCTCTCTCAGGCAGCTTCACCAGGAAGGGATGACCTCATAGTGCTGTGCACAGCAAGTCCCTGGAGCTGGGCAGCTATGCCTATGGGAGAACACTCTCTACCCAGGAAGACTCCGGCCAGACTCTGCCCAGTGCCCGCACCACAGGCCCAGCCCACCATCTCTGGATGAGCCACACTAGTGGTCTCTGGCCGGATTGTTTTACTGAAGAGCTGCTCTTGGCACATCATGGCTGCAGAGCCCATTCCGTCTCATGGCTGGACAACTGTGCAGAGCCCACCTGTGGCAGGCTGATGGCCCCTGGGTGTCCCAGCTCTCAGCTGCTGTATGGTGCTCTGTACGTGGCCACAGACGTCATCCCTGAGTGCACTCCCAGTGCTCCTGCGTGTGCCCAGGAGCTGTGTCTTCCAGGGACTCGGGTTCACACACTTGAGCAACTACACCCACATTTCCACCAGCAGCGGACAGGCACACGCGTGAGCAGGGCTTCCTTCCTCTAAACTCACAGCCTGGCCCCGAGGAGAGTGAGTTCCTTCTTTGGGAGAGGAGGTGCTGGCCCTGGGCTTGACCTGCAGCCCAGGGCAGGGCCTCGAGGTGAGGCTGGGGTGGAGACATGCCATTCCCCCTCCTGAGAGGCTCTACTTACTTACCAGGAGCTGCTGTTGCTATTTCTGGGCAGGAGCCCAAAATGCACGAAGAAGCTCTCTGCCAAGGCCAAGAGCCAGCTCTACAACCCAGGCCTGCCCCTCTCAGGAACCACCAGGACACGGGTTTCTGCCTCCTGATCCTTCTGGTCAGCACCACAGTCTCAGCAACTCCACTGCCGTCCCCTAGCATCATCTCTGTCCCTGCTACACAGGAGAAGGGACTGAGGCCACTCCTAACTCCAGCTCTGCTCGGTGGCAGCCACAGTGGAGCCCCATGGCAGCCCCTTGATGCCCCCTGCTGCCTCCACCACAGCCTCCACTGAGCCCCTCGGCACTTCCACGTGAGCTCAGGCTCCCCCTGATACTCACTCACAAGCAGTCGGGGGTTTATTTGAAATTCAAAAGCTTTTTGAGTCCAAGTTCATTTATGTGTTTATTTAAGTACTAGGGATTGAACCCAGGGGTGCTTAACCACCTAGCCACATCCCCAGCCCTTTTTATTTTTTAGTTTGTCTTGCTACATTGTGCAGGCTGGCCTCAAACTTAGGCTTCTCCTGCATCAGCCTCCTGATCTGAGATGTCGTCCTGGGATGACAGGTGTGCACCGCCAGGCCTGGCCCAAACTTATTTTTAGCATCTATATTGGTCTGACCTAACTATCTGCACTGGAAGGGCCATAGGCCACCGGGGACAGAGACCAGATGGTACACGTAACACAGGGTGTCAGAATTCACTGGAACAAGGAAGAAAGTAAGAAAGCCAATCAAAGAAGCTGCGGGACTCTCAACTGATTTCATCTCCCATGTGGACCCACCTTCTGTAAGGAGAAAGAGGGCACCTCCTCCTGCACCGAGCCCCTCTCTCCTCCAGGCCTCCAGAGCACCCCAGGGCACCCCCAATCTTCTGGGCATGACTCAGTGGTGTCCACGAAGTTGGGAGGAGCCAGAAATGTAGATAGGCACCTGTTCACTCTGCCAACCAGCAGGTCAGTGGAGCTTAGAGGAAGCAGGTCAGGAAGACCTTCCGAAACCCAAGCATCCATGAGAAGAGACAGAGACAGAGAGACAAGAGAGATAGAGAAATAGGGAGACAGAGACACACAGGAAAGAGAGAGAGACAGAGACAGAGAGAGATAGGGAGACAGCACCAGGCAGAGTGCCCAGCCTCTGTTGACAGAAGCTCACTTGAAAATAAGGGCACAGGCTGTGGCCTCCCAGGTGTGTGCAAGCGTAAGGGATGGCCACAGCCACCTCCCCATAGGCTCCCAGAGCCCCAGCCCAACCCTGGTGGTACCCAGTGCTGCTCCACAGCATCCAGGACCTCTGTGTACGTTTGAAATTAAGTCTTATAAAGAAACTAGCTTTCCTCTCTTTAAGACATTTTAATTACAAAATACTAGCTGTAGCCAGTTAACTCTCCACTGGTGTGCCTACGTAGGAAGGGCCCCGTCCCTGGGCCAGCCCCAGGGAGGAACAGCCAAGCCCACAGCCATCGCCTCAGAGCAGGCCGAGCCACTCTCCAGCCTCAGTTTTCCCACCAGTTTATGGGGATGGTCCTGCCTGCCTGCTGGGACGCAGCTGCTCTTCAAAGGGGTCTCTGAGTCCCTCCGGGATTACCGGGGCCACAGCACAGCCCCATGGTGGGCATAGCCCTCCTGCAAGCTTCGGCACCACCGAGCCACACAGAGCACACGCATGTCAGGGTGCAGGGCAGAGCCCGCAGCAGGGAGACAGCACCACTCAACCTGACGAGGCAGGCGAAAACCTAACCTGGGCATGCATGGGGAGCCAAGGCAGGCCCACTCTGGACACAGCACTCGTGCATGGCTGCTTCTCATGCGACCCGGGGCCACCTCCACCACAGCGAGACCCTGGAGCAGGTGGAATCCCAAGGGCTTCCCAAGGAGCGAGCGTCCTGCTCAAGTGCAGACTCGGGCAGAGGCCCCAGCTGGTGAATGGTCCCCAGGTGGTTATGACCTTAGCCTGGTCATAGGAACAGGCCTGCTGAGTAGCCCGCACCTTCACCATGGACTCACCCAGGGCAATGCAGGCTGGGCCCACTCAAGGCCCTGGTCCAGGGTAAAGTGTGGCATACAGCAGGTGCTCTCTGATGCACAGACCACTCTGCTTGGCCTTCCGTGTCCATCTGGTTCCCTCCCATCACGCCTGTCTCCAGCCTCTGTCGGTCCCTCATAGTGGCAATCTGCATCCAGCCATCAAACAATGTGGAGAAAGTCAACCAACACGCCCCAGGCACAGAAGACCTACTTCTCCTCTTTCCCAGTAGGTGAGAGCCACAGGATGCAGAGATGAGGCTGACCAGGCCGAGGCACCAGGGCCGGCTGTCAAAGCGCACACCACACAGGCTAGAGCAGGGCAGGACCCACAAACAGAGCCTGGACATCCACTGAGGCAGGAATGCGCCCGGACCTCTGATGGCACTGGCAGGCTCCTTCCTGCGGTCCTTCTGGGACCCAGGCCTTGAGACGGCAGCAGCTCCAGGCTGCTGGGAGGGCAGGTGCTCTTTGACAAGAGAGCTCCCGGCTGACAGCATGGCACAGGTCCAGCTGTGACTCACCTGGAGCACCCTCGGAGCACCATCCCTGCTTCTCCTACCACTGGTGCCACCTCTGGTGCAGGCTGGCACACCTGCAGTGCTCACACGCCCACCCGCATCCACGAAGCACAACACGCCAGACTTTCCCAGGGACACATCTGCCTTGAGGCACAGGTTCCAGATTCAGAGGGCAGGGGTTCTGGGCCCTCTGCACCCGGATGCCCACCCCACCTGCACTTGCAGAGGCCGGTTTCAGCTCCAAAGACCAGGAAGACCCACTGGCTCCTGGTGGAAGATGCCCTCTGACTAGCAGCAACAGGACCCAGGCTCTTCTGCCCACGAAGCAGACAGGCCCACTCATGGTTCTGAAGCTCCTGTCTCCTTCAGGGGCTGAGCTCAGCTGGCTCGGAGGGCCTGTGTGTGCACAAGGGCAGAGGAGTCACCCCATCTGTCCTTGAAGGTGTGGATACCACCAGAGCCACCTAAGTGAGAGGTTCAGAATGCAGACCTGAAAGCCATGTCCTTCCTGCACGCCACAGAACTGAGAGGCCACTCCTGGAAAGGGAAAGAGCACTCCTACTGTAATCAGAAAGATGATGAGTCAGGATCAACTGAAAAATGAAGGTGGGACAGAGTGGAGACCCATGGACCAGTGGCCTGGGACTGGGCCCAATCTGGGCCCACAGCTGCCATGCCCTGGACCCGGGAGAGACAGACCACAGTCCCTGAAATGTCTCTGTAATACCTGCAAACAGGTTTTCACACTTCTATACGATTTCAAATTATCAAAAGGACATTTCATGGCATATGAAAATTATGTGCAGCTTAAATGTCAGTGTCCATAAGTAAGATGGGACAGAGAGGCAGCCTGTCTCCACCGGTGCTCCATCTATGGCTGCGGCAGTACAGGACAGCCGAGTGGCTGCCAGTCCAGCTGTTCCTGACGGCCTGCTCTGGCTTGCACGGGCTGGGCTCCCAGGCTTCCTCAGTCCTGTGAAGATCTGCATGGAGCACACACCACAGATTCCTGCAAGTCCACGTACTCATGGTGCTTGCTGGGGAGTGGGAAGCCCCCTTAAAGACCCCCATGTGGCAGGGCAGGGCAACTGGCATGAGCAGACCCACCCTCCAGGTGCCATCCTAACTTGGCTGAGTGACAGCATCGGCAGGGAATGGAAGCCAACAGGAGCCCACCCAGCTCTCCGTTCCACCAGGAGAGAAAGAAGGCCCTCCTGCTGCCCTGCACAGAACTGCCTTGCGGCACCCACACAAAAGCCATCTCCACTGCAGGCTGCAGTACCTTCTTATCCCAGCCTCTGGTCATCAGCTCTTCCCACACCTGCAAATGCAGTGGCAGGGTTAGGACTTATTCCCGGTCGGCAGTGAGATCTCTTGGGGACTGTAAACCCATCTTGGTGGACAACACCAGCGGCAGCTCAGAGAAGAGAGCCCCGTACCCGGGTGCTGCTGGGGAGGAACAGGCGCCCCCTTTGCCTTTGTTCCCAGGACCAACTAGAAGCAAGTATTTTAAGTTCCGCAGCGCCAGAGCCCCCAGCACCTAAAGTGGCAGTCAGGCTCTGAACAAGACCCGGCTGGTGACAGCAAGTACGGATGACAGGAGCAAGGCAGCCCTGAAGGGGCTTGACAGCCACGAGTGCCGCCCAGCACTGACAGCTGCCTGTCACTGCAGTGAGGCTGACGGTGGACCAAAGGACATTGCAGATACTCCCTGGACATGGTAGATCAGTGGGCAGTGCTGCCACCAGAACCCAGGCTGTGGCACAGGAGGCTCAAGGTTAGGCACTCAGCCCACACTCTTCGGTCTCCACTGCCATAAGCCATACTTCTAAGTCCCAAGCAGACATGAGCTCAGTGCCAGGGACCCTAGCCACGCAAGGCAGTCCACACTCCTCTGTTAGACTGCAAACTCATCTGTGGAGCTTAAAATGAATTTCCTCTGGTCCTGTGCTCTCTATTCTGGATTTCCTGAGGTTTCCTTTATTAGACTAGAGTCCAAAGCTATCTTGAAACAGGCTCTGGGGCATCTCTGCCTCGCAGGTCTGTGGGGGAGCAGGGACTGAGGACAGGCTGGTCACTTAATCAGCATTTGTCAGCCCTGATGGCCAGCGCAAGCTGCAATTCACTGGGTATACGTGCACCATGCCCATGCCTCCTCTGACCCTCAAGTGGCTGATGCTTTGTTCACAGTACAGTCCCAGAGGAGTCTACCCCATTGTGCACTTAGTTTAGTTGTCACAGTAAGTTGTTTCTTTACCAACAAGTCTCTCTTCTTTACCAACCTTTGTTCACTCTTAACCCTTAGAGAACTTTAGACCAGAATCTAGTGTCCACCTAGGGGCCAGGAGACAGCCTCACTGCAGCCTGCTCTGGTAGTCATTTCTTGGCATTCCTGTTTCCAGACCCATCAACAGAGAGGAAGGGTGCGAGGCAGGGAGATTCCGGTATTTCGAGTGTCCATGCTGCAAGCAGTGGCAGGCCTGAACAGGAAAGGAGATTCCCATAGATAAGCTAGAATCAGAAAACACCTCAGATCCCCTGATGCTTCCCTTGCAGGGTCTGAATCACGACTTCCAGGCCCACCTAGCATGGAGGGCCACTGCTCAGTGCCACCATAGAGCAGAGCACCTGGGGTCCCAGCTGCACCACTTGGTGAGCTTTGTGGATGTGGGCTCAGCAGATGAACAAACCTGATGACTGATAGCAAGGCGAATCCCCCTGGAGGCCGCACCAGCTCTCCGTGGAGGCTGCACTGTGGGCAATAGGTGGCACTGGCTCTGAGCGGGGCAGCATGGGAATACTTCCTACGGGCTACAACACTGCCCATGGAATCACTCATGCCCGTGAGTCAGCTTTCTGCTGCTGTGACAAATGCCTAGATGACGTAGAGAAAGGTTTATCTTGGCTCACAGTCTGGAGGTCCCAGCCCGCGATCAGCTGGCCCCTGCTTCTGGCCTGTGGGGGCACAGCACAGTGGGAGTATGTGGTAGAGCTGGTCCCCAGCTGGTGCCTGCTCGGCCCAGCCCACATGCTCTGCTACGCTCATTGAGAAAGCCCACATTCCCACACGGAGTCTTTTCTACAGTCATGAACCCAGGCCGTGGCTCCCCAAAAGAAGCCTTGACCTTGAGCATGTCCTGGTGCTCCCCAAGCCTCACTGAGCTCCTACAAAGAGAGCAGCAGGATCCAGGTAAGACAGGTCTGTGCCAACAGGGACAAGTAGGTCACACGTATTAAGCCACCCTCCTTCCCATCCTAGAAAGGGACTATTGTCACCAGCCTTGTTTTATGGCACTAAAACTAAGGCAGAGAGGTCAAGTGAGTTAGCAGAGGACATGCAGTTAGTAAACTGCAGAGCTGGGTCCACCCAGGCCTCCTGGCCCCCAGTGTAGCACTGCCCCTTGGCCCTAGGGCCTTGATGTTGGGTCCACAGAATGTTGGACAGCACAATGCAGTCCACGCCAGCCATCTTCACCAGCAGATGTGCAGAGATTCACTTGCTCTCTGCCCCTGAAATGTGGAACAGCTCTTCAAGATCAAAGTCCTGGGGTCAGACACACCTTGATACCTGCAGGTATCCAAAATGGTCCACACCTCTTCTCTCCCTGCCATGTGCCATTCAGGAATACACAGGGCTTCCTGCCCACTGCTCCACTCACATCCTGCGTTGCTTATTTTTGGGGACCCTGTGCACTGTGGGTGCTGGACAGCACCCTGCATCACCTGAGTGTGTGCCAATGGCACCCCTCAATCACTAGAAAAAATCTCCAATCCCTGCCAAATGTCATCAGGGGACAATACTGCCTGGTTCCAACCTCTGCATCACAGAAGTATGCTCATCTGCACATGCTCCCCTGGACCAGCTAGTGCAGCACACCAAGGCAAGCAGCAGGCCACCCTGCCACCAAGAAGCCCCTGCTTTCAGACCCAGGGGAGGCTCACTAGGCACCTGACAACAGAAGCCTGCAAGACACCCAGGCCTCGCCTCCTGGTTTCTGAAGTGCTTGAGAGAAAAGTGACTTCCCAGAGATGTGCAGCAATGCCAGGAAGCTGGGAGTGAGGGGTTCTATGGCTACAGCTGCCCCTGGCGGGTAGCTGAGGCCCCAGGCATTAGGAGGACCCTTGGGAGTTCAGACACCAAGAGGACCCTTGGGGGCCCGGACATCAGGAGGACCCTGGGTAGGGGTGAGCCTCTCCCAGGTGTCCTGCTCTGAGGACCACCATCCTGTGTGACCCTTCACTTTCTCTTGAGATAATGAGGACTGTGTAACCTGAGCAGCACCTTGGAAGCGGGAAGACTGAGACCAAGGCACAGGTGTGTGTTCCTGGCCCAGGGTGATGCCTGAGCCCCCCTGGGCCAAGCCTGCCCCTACTCCGCCTCTGGTGGGCTGTGAGAGTGACATGCAGAGAACATGAAGCAGGGTCCTGTGGTGCCACCCATCCGCCTGCACTCCTGTCCCCAGCCCTCCTGCTTCTGCTTTCCAAGGGAAATATGCAACTGAGGCAGATCCTCCCATGCCACCGGGAAGGGGCTGGCACCCGCTCCTCAGAGCCATTGCAACGAGGGAGAATTGCACCTCAGTGGGCAGAGTCTTGGAAGACGTGAAACAGAGACCTCGTGTTTATTTTTAATGATAAAGTGTGTTCTTAATCAGAAGTGGCCATTTTATAGAATTAAAAATTAATTCCGAAGATACAGTTCTCATTACCTGTGGAAAGTTTTCAGATTGGGAAAACTTCACATTGGTGTGTTCGCACATGTATATGCATCCATGCAGGTACCCGTGAGCATGCATGTCACATGTGCAGGTACAGGCGAGCAGCCGTGTGTTATGTACACCCCGACCCCTCCCATCTTCCTCAACATGATGGAGTACTCCCCTTCTCAGGGGCCTAACACACCCAGCCCCACCCCATGAACATGTGGCCATGTGGAAGGGCTTTTCTCACCTCCAGGGTCTGTGTAGTCTGGGACCATGAGGCCGACCTCCCTCACAACTGTGGCCCCCAGCTCAGGGCAGCCTGCGGCCAGCAGGAAGCTGTTCTGAAAGGCTCCAAGGAGCAGACACCCAGATCCCCACTGCATCCAGTGCCCACTCACAGGGAAGCCTTGAAAAAAACATGACTTCACCCCCCACCCAAGATCTGTGATTAACACGTCCAGTAAAACTAGAGACCTTCACCATGGTGTGGGGACCTTAAAAGCCATTCACCCCCAATTCCAAGCTTCGTCCCCTTCTACCACTCCAACCTGGCAGCACCAATTAGCAGGCACACCCACTCTACCTCACATCATTCCCCACATCACGGCAAGCAGGTTTCCAGACAGTTCTGGGGTCTGGCGTCTATAAGCAGGCCACTTCCACCCAGTGCCTCAGCAAGCAAGCATCCAGGGCCTCGGCAGCACAAGCCAACTCTGGGGCTTTGTGAGAGGGTACAGGGTGACTGACAGACCAGCTTCCAGCAGCCCAGCCTCCCACTGAGGTCAGCGGTACGCCCTTAAAAACAACAACGCAAAACTGTGGCTCAAGGGCAGTTGCCAGGGGAGTGCCAGCCTGGTGGGCAGCAGGGCCCGGGCCTGGGAGTGGGCAGAACAGCCTGGTGGGCAGCAGGGCCCGGGCCTGGGAGTGGGCAGAACAGCCTGGTGGGCAGCAGTGAACGGGGCTGGGAGAAGGGAGAGCGAGGCGTCCGCGGTGCGTCCGCCCCTCCCAGCTGCCTCCAGCTCTTGGGAGGACACGATTTTCTGGGCCTGGGAAGGAGGCCAAGAAGGGAAAAGAAGCTTCCCTGGAGAAAACACAGAAATACACTCATGAAACAGGACAATTTTAAAATCAAGCCCCTGGCAGAACACAGTGAAAGTGGTTGATCTTCCACGGGACCCTTTATTTCTGGGAAACTCTCCACATGCTGCAGGCAGAACTGCGTGGGGCAGGAAATGACAAAGAGTAAAAGGAATGCCATAGCTTCCAGACAGACGGGGCCAGCTGGGGGTCAGGCCCCATGAGGCCCCGGCACTGCCCACAGCCCCTCGAGGGAGCCACTGCACATCACTGCAGCACAGAGCACCCCCGGGTGTGTACCGACACTCAGAGAGCTCGTGGCCTGGCAGGGCCTCTGTGCTTCCCTCCAGTAGGCATCCACATGGTCAGGAGTTCTGCACCCACAAGCTCTGGCCTGAAACAAGCTCCCAACCAGCCTTCCCTAAAGTCACCAAGGGAGGGCTTTTGTTACCAGAACCCAAGGGTCACAAGTGGCCAGTCACTCACCTGCCACTCCTGACCACTAGGCCACAGTTTGTACCTGCTGGGGTCAGTTCCGGTCATTTCTTACTAGGTATAGCTCTAACACCAAAGTTTGCACAGAGCTAAGAAGACTCAGGCTACACTGCAATAAATTCCTCTCACCTGAATTCCATGTGGTTTCCCCAGCACACAGACCAGCATGCTGGAGCTGGACGTGGGCACCTTCCAATTTATGGCCATCTGAGAGGACAGGTCAGAAACCAGTGGAAGAGAAAAGACACAAGAAAAACCCAACCTGTGAGCCTCAAACCAAAATGTGTTACACAAACACGAAACACTTAAATACTTAAAACTCAGAAGCAACTGTGGGCAAAGTCCTCAAGTCCTGGAAGGTGGAAGGGATGGTGCCCCCAGCACAGAGGCCCGGAGCAGGGCTGAGCACTCACAGGGTTCTCCGACCCAAGTGCCCCCAATACACAATCGGAGCCTGGGGTGTCAGGCTGTGCAACCAGAGAGTGTTTATAACCCCAGCTCTGTCGGGAAGAAGACAGGGGCCATTCTAAACTCTGCAATCATATGCAGCACTGACTGACTCCTTCCTGCTGCCATGGATCTCAGAAAAGGGGAAGGCAGTGGGAGCTGCAGTGAACCTTCCTTACGCCCCAGCCCAGCTGCAACATGTGCAGTGGAGATGTGCACCTCTGCCCGCAAGGGCCCCAGGTTGTGCACACACATGCACGTGCATGTGTGTGTGTTCCTGTGTGTGCATGTGCACGTGCCCATATGTGCACTGTACTGGGTACACATGATGTGCTGCCCATGCATGTGCACTGTGTGTGCACGTGTGTACACGTGTGTGCACATGAGTGTATATGCTGCACAGTGTTCATCTGTGAATGCATGTGTTGCTTTGTGTGCATGCATGGGTGCGTATGCATGTGTATGCATCTGAGTGTGCTTGCAGCAACCTCACAGGAGGACACCTCCCAAGAAAGGAAAGTAAGCCAACCCTGCCCTCCTGGCTCCTCTGTGATGCCCAAGATTGGGGGCATCCAGGGCCATTCCTGGGTGCGCATGTTGGCAGCAGGCACCCTACGAGCTTGGGGCAGAGTTCCTGCTCCTAGCATTCAGCCCCTACACCACACCCTGTGGTGTGATCCCGGGTTAAGAACTGACTGCAGCTATGAATGTTACCACTGCAACTGGAGCACACTGATGGTCCTGGAACCCACAAGCAGGCATCTTTGTGTCCTTTTGCCTCAAGGTAGTAGTCTGCTTCCCTCCCTGTGCCCTTAGGGCTAGGCTTGTGGACTGGGCACAGAACCACAACCTCTCTGCAGAGAATAGCTGAGATGTGCTAGGCCAGGGGCTCCACCTTCAGCACCACAAAGACCCAGTGCAAACCCTCAAATCTAGCGCGGGGAGTCTGGGAGGTTAGGTCAGGAAGAGAGGCAGCGCCCTTTCCAGCCCCGTGGTGGCAGAGCTTTCCCAGGACTCTGGCCCTGGAGTGGTCCGCCACATGCCAGCCCTGCAGTCTTCCTGAGAAGGGGGTCTGGAATTCCCCAGCTCAGCCTTAGCCCAAAGGCCACTGGAAAACCAACATTCCAACCCAGACTCTGAGCAAGAATCTGGCCTGGCCAGCGGCCCTGGGGTCTCTACAGTGAGCTTTCCGGAATAAGCCCCTATTCCCAGTTCTCTCTAACAACACTGTGTCCCAGTCTGACCCCAGTTTTGGAGAACCCCAGTCCAGCCAGAGTCAAAATAAAGCAGATGCCCAGAGGCTTGGGGCTCACTCCCTAGATGCCTGAGTTGACTGTCCCCCACTCTTCCTGCCCCTGCCCACCACAGAACTGTGACCTCCTCTCCTGGTGCACCTGGCCTCCAATGGGAGAAAGACACCAGAAGGTGGAGCCGGGCATCGAATTCAAAGAGAGCTATGCCCTATGACCCGGGCCTACAGGCATCCACACAGACAGCCCTGAGTGCCCTTAGGGGATGTTGCTGAGACGTTCCAGGAGATTTGAGACCCACAGTCAGGACAGGGCATGCAGGGTGTCACCCGGATGCCAAGCCCTGGCCTCTCTGCACTCCGGCTGCCTACAGACAGGAGCACTGGTCAAGGCAAAGCTCTCCTGACCGAGCCCAGTCGGCTGCCTTTAAGGTGTGGAGAAGAAAGGGCTCTCGAAGCCCGATGCTCCTGTTCCAGGGAGCACACCTGAGAAGAGCCACTACCTGGGAACACCAGGATGCCTGGGTCTAGGAGTCAGAAGTTCTCACAGGAAGCGCTGTAGCATGGCACTGGGTCCCTGGGCCCAACCACGGCTTTCTGTGAGTGTCACACTGGGAAGGCCACCTCACTCCTCCAAGCCTCAGATGAGCAGGAGGGAAAATATGAGTCCTGGCATGTCATAGCCAGAGTCCACAGCTGTCCACAGGGCCTCAGCTCAGGCAGGGGCTCCAGGCGCAGGGCGGACGCTGGGCAGGAGAAAGGTAGAGAGGCAGATGGAATCAAAGCAGACCCTCCAGGAGTGACCCAACCAGAAGGGGAAACCACAAGAGCTGCAGACCAAGATCTTGTCCTCAGAAGGAATTGAAAAAGAAGAGAACCTGAAACTAAGCCAAAGGGGGCTCTGGGACATGGGTGAGGGCCGTGGGTCAGGAGGGACCTGATAGTTAGGGAATTCTCTGTGTGGCCTCTTAACAGTGAATAAAAACTGAAGTGGGACCCACCAGGGAAGCCAAGGCTGGCCCAGTACAGCTCACACCCAGTGCCGACCAGCGGCCACCACCTGTGTTGCCTGGGCCAGCCTGGCTGTGGCTCCATCAGTCCTCAGAGGCCACACAGCAGTTCCAGAGCAGGCCCCTTGCTCTGTGTTCGTCCAGTTGCTGCTCAGAGACTGCTGCAGGAGACACTTCTGTGCATCATCTCCAACATATGATCAAAGGACAACTATCTGGCTAACCCAGCCCCTCGCCACCCTGAACGCAGCTACAGAGACCAGCTGACCCCAAAGGTCCCTCCAGGTCCAGCACCCACCTTCCAGCAGCCGACCAGCACCTGCGGGACAGACGCCCGAGTCCTTTGTCCCTCATGACCCACCTGTGTGCCCACCTGCCCCTACCCCAGGCCTGAACTTTCACCACAGGGTAACTCCTGACAAACTCCACCCCAAACACAGCATAGCAGCTCCACACCCAGCAGGCCTGGGAGTCTCCACCTGCCGCGCAGCAGGTTCAAGGCCCTTCCCCGGCAGCTTTCCAGGTCTCAGTGTCCCTTACTAAAGCACAGCATTTGATTTTGCACTTGCTTAAGTGGAGCTCCACTTTGTCACAACATTAACACAACAAGTCGCTTCAACTTATACTAGAAACAGCAACTTCTGTTAATGAATGTTAACTTCTGTTAATGAAGATCAGAGTCGTCATTAAAATCCCTCCAGACAGGTGCTATGCCACTTTGATACACGAATCAACCAAGGGCAGCAGGGACTAGGAGAGCCTTCTAAAATTGCAGAATTACGGAGAAACATACGAGGCACCCTGTCCTGGGTCTCTGCCTCCAAGTTGGTTATAGGCTCCAGAGCTTCCACCCCATGAGCCACATAGCACCTCTAAGGACACTCTACATCTGTGAACAAAAGCAGCACCTCCCACTGCCTTCAGGCAGTGTGCAGCCCACACTCGCGTCTCCCTTCTGAACACATTATGTCTGTTTAGAGCACTACATGCTGCCCTAATACCTGATGTTTGACAGCTCTGATGCAGTTTATTCCCGTGTGTGGTTTCAAATGCCTCACCAGCTCCAGAGACCCTAATCAAATTGTCCCCTGCAAATGCTCTACTCCAGTTACATGAGAATGTCCACAGATCACCTCAAGGCCTCTACCTGAACCTACCTGTCTGAGGGCTGGCTGGCTGGGTGGCCAGTGGCCCTACTCAAGAATCACCTCTCCCTCCAGCTCCCTGCACAGGTTGGTCTGAGGCTGTCCCAGATCTCACAGCCAGCACTCCACCTACTATCCACATTCAAGGGCCAGCGGCCCCCTGGCCCTCCAACTGCTATCTGTCTTGATTCTGCAGTCACCACTTCTCCTTTCCCACCCTTCTCTGCCCCCTGTTCAAATCCAAGATCACACACAAAGTAAACAGCCCACTATACTGATGCTGTCAAGAGGAGGACTCCAAAACACACAGACCTGGTCTCAGCTCCCAAGGGCCAGCATCTTTGGGCAGGTTATTTCAATGTTGTGAAGTTTTGAGGACCTCAACAAATGAGATGATATATACAAGTTACTTTAAATCTCTACCACCACCCTGAAACACACAGTAAACCCAACCTCTTCCCAGGCAAAACCTGCAGCCACAGGCCAAAGACACCCTGGCCCTAACCCTCTGCAGCTTCCGCAGGTACAGCTCAGTTATACACAGTCCTTGGCAGTTAAAAATAGCATGGGCAGCTTAGTTGAGCTCGGTTAATGGAATAGCCAAGTTAATTTTAGCATCAGAGAGCTCAAGAGAATCTAAAATCCCTGACACCAGGGACCGGGTGGCTAGCATGATACCACCTTACACTCAGGCACTCGGGGAACCTCCAGTATTACTATTATTATTACAAAATACCTCTCCTTGAGCCCAGTCTGGCTGCATGAAGATGCTGCTACAAAACCTATCCCAACATACCTGGTCCCTCCCTCAGGGCCATGGGCAGTTCTAACCCCCGCGAGGACCCTGGAATGGTGTGTTTCTGCCCCGGTGGAGGAGCAAGTCTGATCCAGTATGCCATCTGCCTTACTTCAGGCAGAGCTGGATCTAGAAGCCCTGAGCGTCCAGCCAATGGCTTGGGGCACCACCTGCAGCTCGGAGGCCAGGGCGAGGATTCCCTGCCCCCACTTGTCATTCTGCCTGACCACCCCCATGCAGTTCTCCTCTCACTGGGTCCCTCCTGCTTCTGGTGAGATCTGGTTTGTCGCCAGGCAAGGGAGAGTGCCAGTTGGAGGCAAACCAGCCCTGACCACAGCTCCTGCCACAGCACCAGCTGTCTGCCATGGCCACATTTAGTTGAATGGGTGGAGCTGTGGGGTTTGAGTTCAGATTGCCTGTGCCCTGCTTCCAATCTTCCAGCAAAGAGCAGGAGAACCCTTGGAGCACCAAGGTCCAGGGAGAAAGACAGGAGTGGCCAGAGATTCAAAGGAAGCCCAGCAGCAAAGACCAAGGCAGAGCCCAGCTTCCCAGGACCCATGTGCCCCACACAGACCTGGCTCTGCCTGCACCTCTGTGAAGGGAGAGGGATTTCTCATCCTGGAATGGCTAGGATTTTAAATTTTTATTTGTGGCTCAATGGAAACACGTTTGTGTATTGTTTTTCACTGAATGTTTATCAAGACAAGATGGCACTTTTTAAAACAAGTAGTAAATATTACGTAAAAGGAAAGTTTTGGGCAGCGAAGCTACCATACAAAGCCAGGGAGCACTGGGCCCAGGCATCAGTGCCCAGCAGAGAAGCTGTCCCTGTAGCTGCCACCATTGACCAGTCCCAACTCTGGAGAGCTCAGCTACACACTTCCTCAACATAGTGACCTCAAGGAAGTGGCAGAGGCACTGCCGTAACAAAGCAGGAATTGTTACCAGAGACACGGGTGCTTAACATTCTAAGTGTACCGAATCCTAATTGAAATGGAAAGAGACAGATTCTCCAAGACAAGAACAAAATGGCTACAATAAAATACTTAACTTCCATTTGGCTCTTCCTTCTACATCATCCCTCTGCAAGATGCAGAAGGAACAAGAAAGAGGAAGGGGAAAGGAGAGTCTTTCCATTTTCCCCAACATTAGCCTCTGAATGAGACCAAGTACTGTCACATGCTCCAAAACTAAGAACCACAGAGGCCAAGGTCCATGCCAAAAAAAAAGCTCCCCACCCTTCAGAAATGTTCTGCCTTTTTTTCTCAGCAACAGTAGTGGTAATCATGTATATTTGTGCAATTTTAGAAACAATTTTCTTCTGTCCTTTTTGGGGGTGGAGGTGGGGAGTGTTAGGAAGCCTGACAAACACTGCCTTGTGAATTCCCACCGGATACAGCAGACAACTGCCCGCCTCCTGCAGAAGGGAAATGAGGCTACTAAGGGGAAGACGCTTGCCCTTGGTCATCCCACAAGTCACAGGCAGGAAGCCAGCTTGCCTGGAGAAGGAGTGAGTGTGTGAGAGACAGAAACAGAGGAAAGACAGGGAGACAGAGATAGAAATAGAGAGAGAGGCAGGGAGACATAAGTGCAACTGCAGTGTCATGACCCCACACATTTGGTCTGGGCAAGCCAGGGAGTGGCCACAGTGGAGGTTGTACAAAGAAGCCCAGGAGCTCAGCACCCCCAGGGCATGCCGAAGGTCCTCTTTGCTCCTGTTCCACTAACAGCTTTCCCCAGGACCCGGCAGCATTCGGCTAGCAGGACAGCTGGACACCACTAAACTCCAACCTAGCTCACCCACAGTCGCTGTAGGCTTCAGCCAGCCTCTTTAACTGGGCAACACCCCTTCACATATGCACACAAAGGGGGCCCAAGTGCCTCTCCTGTGTGCACAGAAGGGGCCCAGGTGCCTCTCCTGCACCAGCCCTGTAGTTGAGGGCCCTTAAGAATGAGGAGACAGAAATGGGCCTCTTGGAGCCAGAGCACACTGGCAGGGAGCAGCTGGAGCTCGGGCACCTCTGTCCATCCTCATTATCCTCTCCCCAGAAGTTCAGCACTGCCCATTTCCCAATTAAAGACAAGAGCTCCAGCCACTGGCGTTTCACTTGCTCATTCAACGTGGGACACCAAAGAGGAGGAGAACAACCTTCTGGGGCAGCTTCCTCAAAGCTGCTTCCTCCCAGGTAGGCTTCTCACTGAGGGACAGACCCTTCCCAACACCAAGTATGGTCTGCAGTCTCTGGCAGGCAGACCAGTGAAGCTCTGTCTTTGACATTCAGGGATTTCCTTGACCTCCTGTCTTTGCCATTCTGCAAAGAAATGAATCCTCTTTAATTCAGCAACAAACACTTCCTTCTGTGCATAGTGGCTAGGGCTGGGCTAGACCAGGTGCTGAGCACCCAGTCTGAGGGCCTGGCTCCTTCTCAGCCTTACCTACTCCAAGGCCCCTCCTGCATCCCTGCCTTCACAGACTGGAACCTGGGCTGAAGGGAACCACAGCAAACCCACCCTTAAGGGAGAGGCCTTCACCTGCTCTGGCAGGGAGGACACACTTGAGGCACCTCCGGTAGAGAACAGTGGAAACTGAAAGCATATTCCAACCACATGAGTGGACACTGCTCAAAGCTCTGCAGGACTTCTGAGCCAGAGACAAAACTGTCTCAGCAATGATTCAAAAACCAAAATAAAGCTGACAGGAAACAACACGCTGACTGGGTCGCTGGAATCCCTGGGGCAGCATCAAATGTCATCAACAGCTGACACCCCATCAGCTGCTGGGTGCTGCAGTGCCTAGGCCCTTCTCACAGGGGAACAGGCTAGGATGTGGAGTGGGTTCAGTGGGGGAGAAAGGCCATAGCCCTGGAAGTCCCAGAATTCCTCTCCAAGGTAAACCACACTCAGCTCCTGAATGGCCTTGGTACACAGGTAATGGTCCCCAGAACAAGACCCTAATCTAGGGGCAAACTCCCATTTCACCTTGAAAGCAAAACACTGGGAAAAGCAAACCCTTCCTGATAAAACCAGGAAATCCTATCCCTTTTCCCTGAAAAACGCTTTCCCCAGCCCACTTCAGAGTCTGCTTCCCTTCCCTTCCCCCAGCTCTGATGGCCCAGAGTCAGGCCTCATGGGGGTGGGGTAAGCGCCTGAATGGCCGGCCTGCTGGCCAAAGCTCCCACGGTCAGTTCTCAATGGAAGGAGGAGGTGCTGGTGGCTCCTGTGACTCCCGCCTGGCAACCCTCTGCCAGAGGCTCCAAACGGCACACGGAGCACACAGACACACAGAGTCCTGTGCCCACGCACCAGCCTGCCACCCTTCCTGCCAGCAACCCCTGGGGAAAGGGTGGAGGAGTGTTCACACCCCACTGCAAGGAAGTTTCTGTGAACAGCCGCTGTGGTGAGATGCGGAGATTCTGATATCGGCAGATTTGACCCCTAACAGGGAAGCATCAGGACAGACCCACATGCGTGTACACAAGCAAGCAAACAGGGACGCACACAAAACCCCGCGCGCGCGCATTCTGCTGAACGGACGGACAAACGACAAACGTTGACAGACTCTGCGCGCACTCCTGCACACACAGATACACGCAAGCAGACCCCACGCACACTCCTGCACCCAAGACACACGCAGGCAGGCCCCTCATGCATGCACACTCAAGCACATCCAGACAGATGCGCGGTGCCGGATCTTCCGTCAGCTGCTTCGGAGACCCAGGACCACTAGGGCGCAGAACAGCACCGGGAGCTGGTCCCGCGGAGCCGTGGGCCCAACTTGGTCTGGCCCAGCCTGGCCCCGGGCTAGAAGGGCGTCTTTGAGGAGACGGCCGCCTGGGTCTCCGGTAGCGCCCAGAGGGCGCCGGGCCGGGAGGACACTTCTGGCTGGCCACAGGGATCCCGCCCCGCGCCGGCCGCGCGGGCACTCACCAATCTTGATCCTCACGCTCTGGAAGACCCGGAGCCCCTCTTCCTCCACCGCCATGCTGCGTGCCCGCGCCCGTCACACGCGGGAGCCCGCAGAGCCTCTCCCGAAGCGCGCGCCAGGCCCAGGGCAGTGCTGCCGCAGCGGGCAGGGGCAGCCAGAGTTCGAACCGCAGATCCAGACGGCGGAGCCTGGGAGACCCGAGAACAAGAGGACCTAGCCCCAGCGGAGGATCTAGGCGGCTGTGCCCCAGTGGGGCTGCTGGTCCGCGCTCCCTGCCTGCCACGCCCTTCCCGTCCGGCCCCGCCTACGATCCCGCCCATTGGCCGAGAGAGGGGGCGGGGGCGAGAGGCTCCGCCTTCTGTCCTGCCCCCTCTTCTCATTGGTCGGAGCCCCAAACGGATGGGGAGGAAACTGCTCCACCCACAACCCAGATTTATTTTTCCACTGGCGGAGCCTCGACGAGGGGCGGGGTCGGCCTCAGAGGCGGGATCTGGGGGGACCGACTGCGCGGCGTTCTCGGTGATGGAGACTGGCCTGGCTCGGAACCTGGACCACGACTCCAGGAGCGGCCTCGGCCCAGACCCGAGCCCCGCAGGTCGGCCCAAGCATCCGGACGCGCTTCCGAAGTCCGATGTCTACCAAGCAAGGGTCCCCGCTCGTCAGGCTCCTCCAGGCTCGGGAGACAAAGGGAAGGTCGCATGTGCCAGTCTATGTATAACGCTAGGTTCCGTGGGACTAAGTCGTTTTTGAGATTTAAAAAGCAAAATTCAAGGGCTGGGGTTGTGGCTCACCAGTAGAGCGCTTGTCTAGCACATGCAAGGCCCTCAGTTCGATCCTCAGCACCACATAAAAATAAATAAATAGAATAAAGGTATTGTTTCCAACTACAAATAAAAAAATATTTTAAAAAGCAAAATTCAAACATAAAAATATAAAGGAAAAGATTTCATCTGGCCCAACCTCGAGTACTAAAACATGATCCAGAAATGACCACCTAGAGATCACGAGGTACAAGCCGATGATTGGCTCTGGTAGAAGAAAGGTGGGGTCCAAGTGGACCTCCGCACCCTGCAGGACGGCCTTACTTGCCCCTTTGTTGTCTACCCACGACCTCTCCTCACTGGCTTGTCTGAAGAGTCATGGCAAGACCTTCAAACAGGATGTGTACCCGTAGTTTAACTTGGAAGTTGAGAGAAGTGTCTCCTTGGCCGCTGCTCCAGCGCTTAGGCATCTCACTCAGGGCCTTGGTAGTTTCTACAACTGATGCTGTGGTGTCCATCCACACCCCTTCCTCTAGGACAGATGCTCCACCATTTACTCCTGAGCTGAGGTTGTGAGTTCAGCTACTCCCCTGCCCACTAGCTTACAGAAATGTTCCCAAAGGTTTTGCACACGGATCTCTGCTTCAGAGTCTGTGTGCAGGGGAGCACATCCTGAGGTAGGAAGCCTGGGGAACAGCCACTGTTGTGGGCCATGCTGCAGGGTGGCCTGCTGCCCCACCAGCAACAAGGACCACCCTTCAACAGGCATGCTGGGCATGCGTGACCACCCCACGCAGGCAGGCTGCAGTGCTATGAGCTGGATCCTTGTGGAAGAAACAGCAGAGGCTGGGGAAACAGTGCTTATCTGGACTGTGGCATTGTGGCTTCGCATAAAGGGGTCTCCTGGTCCATGTGAAGACACTGGTCTCCTGCAGCCTGAGAACTGAAAGACTGAGAATCATAGAGATAGCTGACCAGAAAGGATCGATATTCAGCCCACCAAAGTCAGGACCCTGGATGGGAAGAAGGTAGACCCTGAGGTTTGGGGTGGGGTCATCCGAACTAATCACTCAAAAAATCTGGTATCCCAGATACCTCCAAAGCGGCCAGGCCTGAAGAGATCTTACCACTCCCTGTTAAAAGCAAGTAGTGGCTCTGTGCCAGAAGACCCCTGGAAACCTCTTCAAGTATGGACATGCGTGCAGTCCACCGGTATCCCCTCTACCAGGTCAGCATCACCTGTCAGCTGGACAAGTGCTGATGAGGGAGCTTGACAGGCTCTGCCAGAACACTGCAGCAGGAGCTTGAGGCAGCCACAGAACAAGGTCTGAAGGGTCACTTGCCTGGGGGCAGTCAGGCTGGGGTTCATTGCCATGGAGATTTGCTCAGGACAGGGGACCCAGTGTCCTCATAGGCACCCCCAGTCTGCTGGATGGCCTCTTGCAGTTTTAGAAAGCAATGTCTCTCATTCAGTCAAGCGCCAGGCTGTCCAGCAGACAGCAGAGGCAGGTCCCACAGTGCTTGGAGAAGCTGCACACCAGAGTAAGCACTCTCCACAAGATCAGAACCCAGGCCGACCAGGTTTCAAGGGAAGTCCAGAGGACACTAGTGAGACGCTCAGGGTGCTGTCCCCTCAGAGGTTCCCTCACAGAACTGGGCTTCCTGACGCAGTGGGGTTTGTCGGACAGGGAACTGACAGGCCAAGTGGTGATGAACTGCCACCAGAGGTGGCTGCAGTTACTGTCATGAGCGATGAGGCTGGAGGGTGGCTGAGGGACCCAGTTGCAAAGAGCTGCAGAGACAGTTATCCAAACAGACTGCAGGATGGGGAGTCAGCCAGGAAGAGACTTGTTCATAAAGCCAAAAGAAATCAAGTATTGAAATCAGGAGACTAAAGAAAGTCGTCCCTGTCCAACTTCCAGAGCCCACCAAATGGAGGAGAGACTGTGTCCCAAGACAGTACCTGCCACAAATGTGTATGTGAGATGTTCAAAGGACCTGTGGCCACTTACCAGGGAAAGGAGACACAGCTATGTTGAGGACTGTTGTACTCAGGGTTAGACCACATCACCACTAAGGAGCCAGAGACTGTGCCTCAAAGTGGGAACATGTGAGACTCAGGAATCAAGTTAGCCTGGCCAGAACTGACTCATAGTGAGGCCACAGATCCAGGATCACTCCCTTTGTACTGAATGTACAGTTTGTGTGGATGTCTTCGGTGGTTTTCAGAACACCCCCATTGGTCCTTGGCCTATGGGCTAAGAGCCATCCCAGTCGGGAAAACCAGGTGGGGTGGCAACATGGAAAATAAAAAGCCATATTGCATGCTGGAGGACAGAGCTCAATATTATCATGAAAAGCCCAAGGGATTCCTTAAGTCACCAGTCCAGCTCCTGACAAGCCAAACAGATGTTGAAGGGTGACCGCAGGTTGCCATAAACTGAATCAAGTAGCCAGCCCATGGCAGCTGAGGTGCCACAACAGAACCCATGGGCAGGAGCCCAGCTGCCCATGCCTGCCATGCAGCTGCCAGGTGCAGCCCCAGCTCTGTAAGACGAAGTCGAGGCACCTGTGGTCTCACGGCGTCCTCTTCAGCACCCTCAGTCTTGCCCTCGGCTATAGCCAGAGAGCTCTGGCCATCTCAACTTGGCTCCTGCATGGGTGCCATGGTTTGATCACACCAACTGAGAAGGTGGGCAGTTCACTGGAGTCTTTGGTTAGGCTGGCTGTTGGAGGGTGGAGAGGAAACTTTGGGAGATCCTGAGGCTCTGCACCTGGGGACACTGCCAGTGGCTCAGCTGTGCCAGGACACTCCCTGCAGACAAGCGACTGCACCGCACACTCCAGCCATGGGAAAGCGTGATCCCTGGCAGGTGCCTTTGCTTCTGGAAGCAGCAGATGGCAGACCTGGACTCCCTTCTCTGTCTCTCTCCAGGGGGAGGTAAAAGGCCCAAACAGAACAGGGCTCTGTGGTGGTTCTGGCTCTGGGGTAAGTAGCCCTGCTGTGTGATACGCAACCCACCCTCACTGCCGGGTGGTTGAGGCTGGTGCTTCTGCAACAGTGAGAGGAAAGGGGGGAAAGCTCAGAGGTAGCCACAAGAAGTCCCCAGAAGCCTAAAGCCCATCTTCTTGCATGGGGTGACTTTGGGGACCCTCGCTGGAGCCTGGGCTCCACCTTGGCAGAGGAGGGTGGACAGGCAGAGGAGCACACCCCCCACTGTGCACCTTCTGGCAGTGAGCTAGCTGGTGGAGAGTGCCCAGCACTGGGAGCCCAGGTGCCCCAGGCGAGCAGCGTGGCAGATGTAGTGGTAGACACTGGCTGACCCACAAACAGGAGCACTGTGTGGAGAGCCACACAGACGGTGCCTTCATTCATCCATGGACTGCAGCAACCACCACATTACCCTCATTCTCTTAAGCAATCCCATGTGAATGTAACTGTTCTTCATAGATGATCCCCAAACTTCCCTGTCCGTAAAAGGGGGCTCACAGCACTGCTACCTTCAGCTGGGGGGCCAACACTGTGTGCACAGCAACACTACCAGATCTCCCGAGTAGGCAAGAGTCCCCTGTGTCTGCTGGGCTGGGTGTTATATTTCCTGAGATCCAGGGCTACATTTTGTTTCCTTACATCCTTCTTAAACTGCACAGGGCCCTGCCCCCAAGTTGGGCCTGAAGGCCTCACACTGGAACATGAGGAGAGGCTGGGGAGGTGCTGAGTACCTGGTGGACCTGAAGGCCTCACACTGGAACATGGGGAGAGGCTGGGGAGGTGCTGAGCACCTGGTGGACCTGAAGGCCTCACACAGGTTCTGGAAAGGAGCCATGGAGGTCCTGCAAACAACTTGTTGTCCTCTGAACTAGGCCATCCCCAGGAGCTTGTGTGTTCTCCAGGTTTAACCCCCTCCTAAGCACAAGGAAGGTCTGGGTGGGATGTCTAGTGCCCTCCCTTTGCTCAGAAACCAGTTCAGAGGAAGCCTGACTAGGGCCTGTCTTCACATTGCAACTTTTCATGATTTGTCTCTCCCATCAGGGAGATGTCCTCTTAAAGATATGCACACCAAGCAGTGTTCATGCTGGGGCTGAGTCCAAATCTCAAGCAGCCTTCTGCCTCTCCTCCAGCAGATATGTGGCTAACAGATACTGCTGGACATGTATGGAGCATGGCAAGATGGAGGGGGATGCTGACACTCACAGCTTGCAGAAGTTCGAGGGAAATTGGCAGAGAGAGGAGAGGCAATCCCCAAAGGTCCCCGCTGTGTGATCCATGTGCACCACATTCTTCAGTGACAACCTGATAGAGAGGGAGGCTGTCAGCATGAGGAACAGGAAGGAGGTGGCTGTGGCTGTGAAAGGAATGCAATGCCCTGTGTTTGTCGTAAATGCACACGTGTGACAGAACTGCACAGGTCTGGCTCCACACATGTATTCACATGCCTTCATGCACACCTCCCCTCATAGGCCTGTGTAACCTCAGAAGGCCAGTGCAGTCTGTCAGAGTCGATTCCTATATCATGGTTCTGCAAGACGTTACCCTTGGGGAGGAATAGGTGAGGGGTCCACACGATCTCTCTCCTATGCCTTACAAATACATGTGAGTCTACGATTATTTGGAATAAGAATGTTTAAAAGCGAAGGACATAGGTGGGTACCAGCTCACTGGTGACTCCTTTCTGTTGCAGCCTCAGAGGCTGAGTCCTTTTGGGTGGGAAACCGAAACCTCCCCTGGCACAGGAAGGGTGTAGCCTTGTGTTTACTCACCTTGCAGGGCAGAGCACTTTGTGGGCTCGGCCTCATGTCAAGGGAGGAGGCTGAGGTCAGAATAAACCGCAGGAACTCTGAGCGACCTGTGGCCCTGGCAGTTCCACTGCAGGAACCCTCTCTGCAGATGGGAAGCTGTCAATCTGGACCTGAAGCTTTAGAGGGAGCGCCAGGAGCCAGGCCCTACCTAGCTGCTGTCTGGTCCTCTCTGCTCACTCTGTCTCAAGTCTCCCATTCCAGAACGTTTCTGATCACAGTGCCTTGGACCCATGGCATTCAGCTGTCTGAGAATTGGGGCCACAGCCATCCTATGGGTGGCCCTCCTGCACGGCCGTGAGAGGAAAGGAGCCCAGGCTTCGAGTGTCAATTCCAGAATGGCTCAAACCGCTCATGGAAAGACCCACAGAACAGACACACTTTAGGTCCTGGCACAACACACACCACACAGAAAATGTACCAGGCAGTCCTCATGGCGCAGCTGTGATAGTCTGACATCTCACACTCTCCTGCAGCTTCACTTGGCTAAGTCTGGTTCATTTAATTTCTAAAAATTGACTTTAGAACTCTCAACTAGAGCGTGAACGGTCACGAGCTGGAGGTGCCAGAGGAGCAGACCCCAAGATTGAACAGCCGGAATCTGTGAGCTGGTATAAAAAAGCCTTCTCTAAAATTAGATTTTATGAGCTTACAGAGTTCATAGCTAGACAAGCCCACGCACTCTAGTCTACTGGTGCCTACCACGAGGCAGGGATGCTGCCTGCAGAATGCTTAGAGTCTGTTTCCACGCTACGCCCTGCCCTGTGTCAGGTCTGGGGTGGGAAGATTGGTTTTCTTAAGTTCCTGAGGGGGTTAAGGCATGAAGAGCGGAAGGAAGAACTCAGAGGTGATTCTGCCCTGTGAGGATCCAGAATTGGAGTATCATTGCTGCCTCTGCTCTGCTTCCTAGCAGAATTTTTATGCCTCCAGCTCTGCTCAACAGGTCCTTGCACACCTGGCTTTCCACGGGGCTCCTGGAACCGACCAGCAAGGCAGTCTCAGGGCTGCTGTGTTCGCCTTCTCCACCCCCTGCTAAATGGAGTACCAGCGGCAAGGCTATGTACTCAATACCACCATTCCAACTCACTTTCCTTCCAGGTTGAAGGGACAGCGGCTTCTTGTGCCGCCCAGTGGCTCAGCCGTAGCAAGGGCGTTGAGTGGCCTTTTCTATTGGTCAATGCTAAGGGTCCACCACAGGCCAGACAGATGCTGTGGCCACTGTTCTCTTTGTGGGCACCCAACTCTGCCCCTGGCTGTAGCTGCAAAAGTAGCCCCAAATCATCAGTTCTCTGCTATTTGTTCAAGACACTGATCCCAGGCCCCAGAAGCTGCACTTGGAAGTCATCATTAGATCACCAAAATGGGCAATTCCCAACCCACTAACCTAGAACACATGGGTTTATTTAAGGCAGCTGTGAAATAATAGGGAACCCACACATATTTAGAGAGCCATTGTCTCTTCTTTGTCTTAAATTTCCCCTTAAGAAATGAAAAGAGACCACTCATCCACTCCATTCAGCCACCCAGCCATCCCACCTCCCTTCCTGTCTGGCAGACCAGCACCATGGCCCATCAGTACCCAACACAGATCCTAAACTGTGGTTGAGTGAAGCAGGTCTACGATTTCAGAGTACCTTCCTTTTTGTTTCCTAAAAATGTGTGCTGGTGACCTGAGCCTGAGTACTGGTCTCTCACCTCCCTCCCCAGATACCATGAGCTTCCCCACCTGTCCCCCCACCTTCTCTACCAACCATCAGCCTCTGGGCTCTGTTCAGTTGCCTAGCCACTGGGTTTGACCTGCCAGTAACACAGTCTGTGTCTATGCAGGCACCAGGGGCTTGGGCTCCTAGTTTGGTGTCCTAATCCACTAGCTTCCAGAGCAGCTGGGGATCAGGGCTCTGGTGGCAAGAATGGCAGAGGTCAGGCAGAAATGGGTGGCATCCAGAAAAAGAAGGTGACCGTGCCAGATTTGAACAACCACCTAGCCTCCTATCTGAACAGAGCGAGGAGTCTGGTGACTAATGATCAGAGGCTAGAGAGCAAAATCCAGGAACATCTGGAGAAGAAGGGCCCCAGGTCAGAGAGGCAAACAAACATTGCTTCTAGACCACTGAGCCATAGAAGAGCCATGGGCAAATCTTTGCAAATTCTATGGACAGTGCTTGCTTCATTCTTCAGAATGACAATATTTGTCTTGTTGCTGAAGATATTAGAGTCAAGTGTGAGACAGAGGAGGTCATGTGCCAGTCAGGGGAGAGCAACATCAGTATCACTCAGCTGCAGCTAGAGAGGGGAACCAGGCTCTCAAGAAGAAGCTTATGTTCATGAAGAGCCAAGAGGAAGAAGCAATAGCCTTCAAGCTTGGCTTGCCACTTCCAGGAGACCATGGAGGTGGACACCTCAAATCTCAGGACCTTAGCAAGATTGTGACAGACATCCAGGCCCACCACGATGAGATGGCTCAGAAGAAGAGAGAAGTACTGGTCCCAGCAGATGGAAGAGAGCACCGCAGTGTCACCTCATAACCACAGAGGTGAGTGCTGCCACATGAGGCTCACAGAAATGGGATTCACTACCCTGTCCTTGAGATTGACCTGGACTCAGAAGAAATCTAAAGGCCAAGTTAGAGAGCAATCTAAGGGATGTGGAGACCCACTACAGCATGCAGCTGGAGCAGCCAACAGGGTCCGAGCTGCAGAGACACAGGCAGAGAGCAGCGCCAAGCCTAGGACACGAGGCCTGCGAAGCATCAAGATCAAGCTGGAGGCTGAGATCGCCACCTACCGCCACATTCTGGAAGACAGGGTGCACCTCAGTCTCAACAGTGCAGCAACTCCCTGCCAACCATCTGAAGACCAACACTTCCGGGTCTCATATGCAAAAACACAGAACTGCTAAGGCACGGAGAGACAACAGGAACAGGGGATGATTTGATGAGTTTTGCAAGGAAGGAAAAGATTAGGTACTTTTATTGCACATAGAATTTTAAGATAGCAGTCATGATTCACAGCATTGCCCAGAGCCATCGACATGGTTTTTAGGGTCCTGAATAACATGTATCACTCATCATTGTGAATCAGCGTTTCCATCCTTGACCAGCTGCCATACTTGTCCACTCAAACACAGGAAGTTCTCCCTGCAAGTGGCAAATCCCAGCCTCCAAGTCCCTGAGGTAGAGTGACGGAAGGAAAAGAGCCTGGCAAAATGGAGTGGGTTGCAGACGTTTGTGAAGGATGAATCTCAGGAAGGAAGAGCTACGTGTGTTCAGGTTGTTATCATTGGAAACGTCATTTCCAGGGCTTTCTAAAATTCACTCAGTGCACTGACAAAGCCAGAATCCCATTCTTCACATTTCAGCAATAGACTCCTCAGAGTATTGATCTGTTTTTATCAATTCACTAGACCTGGCCCAGAAATAGACTTTGTCCTATTGAGGTAATTTCTTGTGTTTTCTACTATTGTTAATAGGATTGGTTACTTAGGAAAATTGTCTTAAAAGAGTTAAGTTCTTTTTGTTGGTTTTTAAATTTTATTTTATTTTTTGTTACCGGGGAAACACTCAACCACTGAGCCACATCCCCAGCCCTATTTTGTATTTTATTTAGAGACAGGATCTTACTGAGTTGTTTAGCTCTTGCTTTTGCTGAAGCAGGCTTGGAACTCACTATCCTCCTGCCTCAGCCTCCCAAGACGCTGGGTTTACCAGTGTGCTTCACCACACCCAGCTAGAATCAAGTTTTTTTAAAAAGACCTGTTTGTTTTAAAGCGATCCGTTTGTAACTCTGGTTAAATGAGCGAATATTATTTTACAATGAAGAGTGAAACTGATTTTTCAATTCTGGGGATGGACCCAGGGCCTACCTGTGGAAGGCCAGCTCTCCACCACTGAGCGACACCAGCCTGTCAGGAGTTTGGACCATGGTTACTCTAACAGCCTGGTGGGGGGTCTCCTCCTATCCCACAAAGAGCCTAAAGCTTGATGCCCAGAACAGCCAAAGGTGATCTCAGAGTGGCTTTAGAGCCAGAACTCAGAAAGTCATCTCCACACACTCCTTCCTTTAGGCAAAATATATGCATCTGGCTAAAAGGGCACAGGATGGGGACACATCACTTCTTCAGTCAGCTCCTCTGGTTAAACGCCTGGAGCCCCACATGGGTGGTAGAGACCTGGTTGCAAAATGAAATTATAAGAACATTATGATAAAGAACCAGTGCCTGGGGAAAGTGTTCCTCCACCTGCTTCCCCACCCCTTCAGGGAACCTAAGTAACCATGGGACCCTGTAGATAGCTGTCTCTAGGAGACTGACCATCTCTCTTGATATGTAAACATGTCTGTGGCGGGCTTTCAAGGACAGAGATGCAATAGACACCTGTGAATTTTCTTCTTATATTTTGTAAACTTTTTAGGAATGTAGGTGCATGTAATGACCTAAAACTTATACTAGCAATTAAGTGATGTAGGTCACTTTGCCAATTAACTGCTGTCTACACTATAACCTCATAGGCTAAGTTCTTAGAACGGTAGCTCTTAGGGAGATAAACTCAGTCATCTTGACTTACTGCTGCCTGTGAAAAGGCCATTTCACGATAACACTCACAGGTGTTTCATTGTTTTTGTTCTGCACCTATGAACTACTTATAAAATTTCTGTGCATGGTCCTTGGTCATGAAGGTCAAAAATTCTTACCCACCAGTGTTGTGATGCTTAAGAAGTGTTGTCGAATTTCCTATAAAAAGCCCCCTGCAACCCCAGCTCGGGGCCTAGGACTTCAGAGCACTACTTATCTATGTCCACTGGTGTGAATAAACCCGGGTTCTCCAGCCCTCCCGTGGTGCTCGGTCTCTTGCTGAGGGTGATTTTCCATATGATTTTCTTATGCCACTGTTTATTGACTTACTCATCAGACCAGGACCTACACAGGCTTTTCACCTGCAGTGTTTGTGTTGAGTTGGTGGTACCCCTTGTGGCATGAGTAAGCTGTCATCAGCACGGACCATGCACCCTTGTGACTTCCCACAGTATAAGAGCGTATTGAGTGACAAATCCACAGGCTATACCACTTTTAGCCACCACAGTCATGGAATACTTGTGGGTCCTCTGGTAGTCATAATCTGGGAGAGCACAGGTACTTTTACTCCAATCTCAGTCACAATGTGTGTGTCTGTATGGAGAGAGAGAGAGAGAGAGAGAGAGAGAGAGAGAGAGGAGTGCAGAGTCAAAGAGATATTGTAGGGGAAGAGACAAGAATTTAAAAACAGTTCTGCAGAGTTGTCAAAACAGAGGATCTAGAATGTCAGCATTTTCAGCTTCAAGTGTCAGCTTGAGGTGTCAGATTGATGACCACACATTGTCATCGCGGGAAGGAAAACTATACACTTCTCAAGCAAAAAGGAATAAGGCATCTGAGGTTCATCACTATGGTGATTTTCCTTGGCAAGACTTGTGACCTGTGACCTGATGACAGGGTCTGGGAGCCCAGTGTCCAGCTCAGGTGGCTCCTCCTTTTATGTATGTTACGTGGGGGCAGGGAGGGGGGTTTGCAGCAGGGAATGCTGAGGAGCTCCCAAAATTGGTATTACTGGTATCATTTGATAAGTTGGTTTCTGCTAGATATTTATCAATTTGTGCCTTATAGTGGTGCCACGCAGATAGTGGTTGTTTACTTGTAAAATAAGATGTGCAGTCATTCAACCTTGGACCCTGCACTTGAAATAGAGGTGCTCATGGCTAATTATTGCTTTACAGAAAGGAACAGAACGAGATTAGGCACAGCTACTGAACTACTGTTCTAAACATGATGAATTCACTAGGGCAGGCATAGCCTGAGGACTGCTGTTCTACACACCATGGAGTCACAAGGGCAGGCGCAGCCTGAGGACTGCTGTTCCACACACCATGGAGTCACTAGGGCAGGCACAGCCTGAGGACTGCGGTTCTGCACAATGGAGTCACTAGGGTAGGCACAGCCTGAGGACTGCTGTCCTACACACCATGGAGTCACTAGGGCAGGCACAGCCTGAGGACTTCTGTCCTACACACTATGGAGTCATTAGGGCAGCTGCAGCCTGAGGATTGCTGTTCTACACACCATGGAGTCACCAGGGCAGGCACAGCCTGATGAATTCTGTCCTACACGCCATGGAGTCATTACGGCAGGCACAGCCTGAGGACTGCTGTTCTACACACCATGGAGTCATTGGGCAGGCACAGCCTGAGGACTGCTGTCCTACACACCATGGAGTGACCAGGGCAGGCACAGCCTGAGGACTTCTGTAATACACACCATGGAGTCATTACGGCAGGCACAGCTTCAGGACTGCTGTTCTACACACCATGGAGTCACTAGGGCAGGTGCAGCCTGAGGACTGCTGTTCTACACACCATGGAGTCACTAGGGCAGGCACAGCCTGATGACTTCTGTCCTACACGCCATGGAGTCATTACGGCAGGCACAGCCTGAGGACTGCTGTTCTACACATCATGGAGTCACTAGGGCAGGCACAGCCTGAGGACTGCTGTCCTACACACCATGGAGTCACTAGGGGAGGCACAGCCTGAGGATTGCTGTTCTACACACCGTGGAGTCACTAGGGCAGGCACAGCCTGAGGACTGCTGTTCCGAACACCATGGAGGCATTAGGGCAGGCACAGCCTGAGGACTGCTGTTCTACAAAACATTGAGTCACTCAGGGCAGGCACAGCCTGAGGAGTGCTGTTCCACACACCATGGAGTAACTAGGGCAGGCACAGCCTGAGGATTTCTGTTCTAAACTCCATGGAGTCATTGCGGCAGACACAGACTGAGGAGTGCTGTGCTACACACCATGGAGTGACCAGGGCAGGCGCAGCCTGGTGAATGCTGTTCTACACAACATGGAGTCACTAGGGCAGGCACAGCCTGAGGACTGCTGTCCTACACACCATGGAGTCACCAGGGCAGGCGAAGCCAGAGGACTGCTGTTCTACACACCATGGAGTCACTCAGGGCAGACACACTCTGAGGACTGCTGTTCTACACACCATGGAGTCACTAGGGCAGGCGCAGCCTGAGGAATGCTCTTCTACACACCATGGAGTCATTAGGGCAGGCGCAGCCTGAGGACTGCTGTTCTACACACCATGGAGTCACTAGGGCAGACACAGCCTGAGGACTCATGTTCTACACACCATGCAGTCACTAGGGGAGGCACAGCCTGAGGACTGCTGTTCCACACACCATGGAGTCACTAGGGCAGACACAGCCTGAGGACTGCTGTTCTACACACCATGGAGTCACTAGGGCAGGCACAGCCTGAGGAATGCTGTTCTACACACCATGGAGTCACTCAGTGTAGGCACAGCATGAGGACTGCTGTCCTACACACCATGGGGTCACTACGGCAGGCGCAGCCTGAGGACTGCTGTCCTACACACTATGGAGTCACTAGGGCAGGCACAGCCTGAGGACTGCTCTTCTACACACCATGGAGTCACTAGGGCAGCCACAGCCTGAGGACTGCTGTTCCGCACACCATGGAGTCAGTAGGGCAGGCGCAGCCTGAGGAATGCTGTTCTACACACCATGGAGTCACTAGGGGAGGCACAGCCTGAGGACTGCTGTTCTACACACCATGGAGTCACCAGGTCAGGCGCAGCCTGAGGAATGCTGTTCTACACACCATGGAATCACTAGGGCAGGCACAGCCTGAGGATTGCTGTTCTACACACCATGGAGTCACTCAGGGCAGGCACAGCCTGAGGACTGCTGTCCTACACACCATGGAGTGACTAGGGCAGGCACAGCCTGAGGAATGCTGTTGTACTCACCATGGAGTCAACGGGGTAGGCACAGCCTGAGGAATGCTGTTCCACACCATGGAGTCAACAGGGCAGGCACAGCCTGAGGACTGCTGTTCCACACCATGGAGTCACCAGGGCAGGCGCAGCCTGATGAATGCTGTTCTACACACCATGGAGTCACTAGGGCAGGCACAGCCTGAGGACTGCTGTTCTACACACCATGGAGTCACTAGGGCAGGCACAGCCTGAGGACTGCTGTTCTACTCACCATGGAGTCACTAGGGCAGGCACAGCCTGAGGACTGCTGTTCTACACACCATGGAGTCACAAGGGCAGACACAGCCTGAGGAATGCTGTCCTACACACCATGGGGTCACTAGGGCAGGCACAGCCTGAGGACTGGTGTTCTACACACCATGGAGTCACTAGGGCAGGCACAGCCTGAGGACTGCTGTTCTACACACCATGGAGTCACAAGGGCAGACACAGCCTGAGGAATGCTGTCCTACACACCATGGGGTCACTAGGGCAGGCACAGCCTGAGGACTGCTGTTCTACACACCATGGAGTCACTAGGGCAGGCGCAGCCGGAGGACTGCTGTCCTACACACCATGGAGTCACTACGGCAGACACCGCCTGAGGACTGCTGTTCTACACACCATGGAGTCACCAGGGCAGACACAGCCTGAGGACTGCTGTTCTACACACCATGGGGTCACCAAGGGCAGACACAGCCTGAGTACTTATGTTCTACACACCATGGAGTCACTAGGGCAGGCACAGCCTGAGGACTGCTGTTCTACACACCATGGAGTCACCAGGGCAGGCACAGCCTGAGGACTGCTGTTCTACACACCATGGAGTCACTAGGGCATGCACAGCCTGAGGAATGCTGTTCTACATACCATGGAGTCACTCAGTGTAGGCACAGCTTGAGGACTGCTGTCCTACACACCATGGAGTCACTAGGGCAGGCACATCCTGAGGACTGCTGTCCTACACACCATGGAGTCACTCAGGGCACGTGCAGCCTGAGGACTGCTGTTCTACACACCATGGGGTCACTAGGGCAGGCGCAGCCTGAGGACTGCTGTCCTACACACTATGGAGTCACTAGGGCAGTCACAGCCTGAGGACTGCTGTCCTACACACCATGGAGTCACTATTGCAGGCACAGCCTGAGGACTGCTGTTCTACACACCATGGAGTCAACAGGGTAGGCACAGCCTGAGGACTGCTGTTCCACACCATGGAGTCAACAGGGCAGTCACAGCCTGAGGACTGCTGTTCCACACCATGGAGTCACTAGGGCAGACACAACCTGAGGACAGCTGTTCTACACACCATGGAGTCACTAGGGCAGGCACAGCCTGAGGACTGCTGTTCCACACACCATGAAGTCACTAGGGCAGGCACAGCCTGAGGACTGCTGTCCTACTGACCATGGGGTCACTATGGCAGGCGCAGCCTGAGGACTGGTGTCCTACACACTATGGAGTCATTAGGGCAGGCACAGCCTGAGGACTCATGTTCTACACACCATGGAGTCACTAGGGCAGGCACATCCTGAGGATTGCTGTCCTACACACCATGGAGTCACTAGGAGAGACACAGCCTGAGGACTCATGTTCTACACACCACGAAGTCACTAGGGCAGGCACAGCCTGAGGTATGCTGTTACACACACCTTGGAGTCACTAGGGCAGGCACAGCCTGAGGACTGCTGTCCTACTCACCACGGGGTCACTATGGCAGGCGCAGCCTGATGACTGCTGTCCTACACAGCATGGAGTCACTAGGGCAAGCACAGCCTGAGAACTGCTATTCTACACACCATGGAGTCACTAGGGCAGGCACAGCCTGAGGACTGCTGTCCTACACACTATGGAGTCACTAGGACACACACAGCCTGAGGAGTACTGTTCTACACACCATGGAGTCACAAGGGCAGGCACAGGCTGAGGACTGCTGTTCTACACATCATGGAGTCACTAGGGCAGGCACAGCCTGAGGACTGCTGTTCTACACTCCATGGAGTCACTAGGGCAGGCACAGCCTGAGGACTGCTGTTCTACACACCATGGAGTCACTCAGAGCAGGCACAGCCTGAGGACTGCTGTCCTACACACCATGGAGTCACTAGGACAGGCAAAGCCTGAGGACTTCTGTTCTACACACCATGGAGTCACTAGGGCAGGCACAGCCTGAGGACTGCTGTCCTACACACCATGGAGTCACAAGGGCAGGCACAGCTTGAGGACTGCTGTCCTACACACCATGGAGTCACTAGGGCAGGCGCAGCCGGAGGACTGCTGTTCTACAAACCATGGAGTCACTAGGGCAGGCACAGCCTGAGGACTGCTGTACTACACACCATGGAGTCACTAGGGTAGGTACAGCCTGAGGATTGCTGTTTTACACACCATGGAGTCACTAGGACATGCACAGACTGAGGAATGCTTTTCTACACACCATGGAGTCACTATGACTGGCACAGCCTGAGGACTGCTGTTCTACACACCATGGAGTCACCAGGGCAGGCACATCCTGAGGACTGCTGTTCTACACACCATGGAGTCACTAGGGCAGGCACAGCCTGAGGACTGCTGTCCTACACACCATGGAGTCACTAGGGCAGGCACAGCCTGAGGACTGCTGTTCTACACACCATGGAGTCACTAGGGCAGGCACAGCCTGAGGACTGCTGTTCTACACCATGGAGTCACTAGGGCAGGCACAGCCTGAGGACTGCTGTTCCACACACCATGGAGTCACTAGGGCAGACACAGCCTGAGGACTGCTGTTCTACACATCATGGAGTCACTAGGGCAGGCAAAGCCTGAGGACTGCTGTCCTACACACCATGGGGTCACTAGGGCAGGTACAGACTGAGGACGGCTGTTCTACACACCATGGATTCATTAGGGCCGGCACAGGCTGAGGACTGCTGTTCTACACACCATGGAGTCACTAGGGCAGGCGCTGCCTGAGGACTCCTGTCCTACACACTATGGAGTCACTAGAGCATGCATAGCCTGAGGACTGGTGTTCTACACACCATGGAGTCACTAGGGCATGCACAGCCTGAGGACTGCTGTACTACACACCATGGAGTCACTAGGGCAGGTACAGCCTGAGGACTGCTGTTCTACACCCTATGGAGTCACTAGGGCAGGCGCAGCCTGAGGACTCCTGTCCTACACACCATGGATTCACTAGGTCAGGCACAGCCTGAGGACTGCTGTTCTACACACCATGGAGTCATTAGGGCAGGCACAGCATGAGGACTGCTGTTCTACACACCATGGAGTCACTAGGGCAGGCACAGCCTGAGGACTGCTGTTCTACACACCATGGAGTCACTCAGGGCAGGCACAGCCTGAGGACTGCTGTCCTACACACCATGGAGTCACTAGGGCAGGCGCAGCCGGAGGACTGCTGTTCTACAAACCATGTAGTCACTAGGGCAGGCACAGCCTGAGGACTGCTGTTCTACACACCATGGAGTCACTAGGCCAGGCACAGCCTGAGGACTGCTGTTGTACACACCATGGAGGCACTAGGACAGGCACAGCCTGAGGACTGCTGTTCTACACACCATGGAGTCACTAGGACAGGCACAGCCTGAGGAATGCTGTTCTACACACCATGGAGTCACCAGTGCAGGCACAGCCTGAGGACTGCTGTCCTACACACCATGGAGTCACTAGGACAGGCACAGCCTGAGGACTGCTGTTCTTCACACCATGGAGTCACTAGGGCAGGCACAGCCTGAGGACTCCTGTTCTACACACCGTGGAGTCACTAGGGATGACACAGCCTGAGGACTGATGTTCTACACACCATGGAGTCACTAGGGCAGGAACAGCCTGAGGACTGCTGTCCTACACACCATGGAGTCACTACGGCAGACACCGCCTGAGGACTGCTGTTCTGCACACCATGGAGTCACCAGGGCAGACACAGCCTGAGGACTGCTGTTCTACACACCATGGGGTCACCAAGGGCAGACACAGCCTGAGTACTCATGTTCTACACACCATGGAGTCACTAGGGCAGGCACAGCCTGAGGACTGCTGTTCTACACACCATGGAGTCACTAGGGCAGGCACAGCCTGAGGACTGCTGTTCTACACACCATGGAGTCACTGGGGCATGCACAGCCTGAGGAATGCTGTTCTACACACCATGGAGTCACTCAGGGTAGGCACAGCTTGAGGACTGCTGTCCTACACACCATGGAGTCACTAGGGCAGGCACAGCCTGAGGACTGCTGTCCTACACACCATGGAGTCACTCAGGTCACGTGCAGCCTGAGGACTGCTGTTCTACACACCATGGGGTCACTAGGGCAGGCACAGCCTGAGGACTGCTGTCCTACACACTATGGAGTCACTAGGGCAGGCACAGCCTGAGGACTGCTGTCCTACACACCATGGAGTCACTATTGCAGGCACAGCCTGAGGACTGCTGTTCTACACACCATGGAGTCAACAGGGTAGGCACAGCCTGAGGACTGCTGTTCCACACCATGGAGTCAACAGGGCAGTCACAGCCTGAGGACTGCTGTTCCACACCATGGAGTCACTAGGGCAGACACAGCCTGAGGACTCATGTTCTACACACCATGGAGTCACTAGGGCAGGCACAGCCTGAGGACTGCTGTTCCACACACCATGGAGTCACTAGGGCAGGCACAGCCTGAAGACTGCTGTCCTACTCACCATGGGGTCACTATGGCAGGCGCAGCCTGAGGACTGGTGTCCTACACACTATGGAGTCACTAGGACACACACAGCCTGAGGAGTACTGTTCTACACACCATGGAGTCACAAGGGCAGACACAGCCTGAGGACTCATGTTCTACACACCATGGAGTCACTAGGGCAGGCACAGCCTGAGGACTGCTGTTCCACACACCATGGAGTCACTAGGGCAGGCACAGCCTGAGGACTGCTGTTCTACACACCATGGAGTCACTAGGGCAGGCACAGCCTGAGGACTGCTGTCCTACACACTATGGAGTCACTAGGACACACACAGCCTGAGGAGTACTGTTCTACACACCATGGATTCACAAGGGCAGGCACAGCCTGAGGACTGCTGTTCTACACATCATGGAGTCACTAGGGCAGGCACAGCCTGAGGACGGCTGTTCTACACACCATGGAGTCACTAGGGCAGGCACAGCCTGAGGACTGCTGTTCTACACACCATGGACTCACTAGGGCAGGCACAGCCTGAGGACTGCTGTTCTACACACCATGGAGTCACTAGGGCAGGCACAGCCTGAGGACTGCTGTTCTAAACACCATGGAGTCACGAAAGCAGGCGCAGCCTGAGGACTGCTGTTCAACACATCATGGAGTCACTAGGGCAGGCACAGCCTGAGGAATGCTGTCCTACACACCATGGAGTCACTAAGGCAGGCACAGCTTGAGTACTACTGTTCTACACATCATGGAGTCACCAGTGCAGGAGCATCCTGAGGACTGCTGTTCCGCACACCATGGAGTCACTAGGGCAGGCAAAGCCTGAGGACTGCGGTTCTACACAATGGAGTCACCAGGGCAGGCACAGCCTGAGGACTGCTGTTCTACACACCAGGGAGTCAATAGGACAGGCACAGCCTGAGGACTGGTTTTCTACACACCATGGAGTCACCAGGACAGAAACAGCCTGAGGACTGCTGTACCACACACCATGGAGTCACTAGGGCATGCACAGCCTGCAGACTGCTGTCCTACACACCATGGAGTCACCAGGGCATGCACAGACTGAGGACTGCTATTCTACACACCATGGAGTCACCAGGGCAGGCACAGCCTGAGGATTGCTGTTCTACACACCGTGGAGTCACTAGGGCAGGCACAGCCTGAGGATTGCTGTTCCACACACCATGGAGTCACTAGGGCAGTCACAGCCTGAGGACAGCTGTTCTAAACACCATGGAATCACTAGGGCCGGCACAGCCTGAGGACTGCTATCCTACACACCATGGAGTCACACAGGGCAGGCAGAGCCTGAGGACTGCTGTCCTACACACCATGGAGTCACTAGGGCAGGCACAGCCTGAGGACTGGTGTTATACTCACCATGGAGTCAACAGGGCAGACACAGCCTGATGACTGCTGTTCCACACCATGGAGTCACCAGGGCAGGCACAGCCTGAGGACTGCTGTTCCACACCATGGAGTCACTAGGGCAGACACAGCCTGAGGACTCATGTTCTACACACCACGAAGTCACTAGGGCAAGCACAGCCTGAGGTCTGCTGTTACACACACCATGGAGTCACTAGGGCAGGCACAGCCTGAGGACTGCTGTCCTACTCACCACGGGGTCACTATGGCAGGCGCAGCCTGATGACTGCTGTCCTACACAGCATGGAGTCACTAGGGCAAGCACAGCCTGAGGACTGCTTTTCTACACACCATGGAGTCACTAGGGCAGGCACAGCCTGAGGACTGCTGTCCTACACACTATGGAGTCACTAGGACACACACAGCCTGAGGAGTACTGTTCTACACACCATGGAGTCACAAGGGCAGGCACAGCCTGAGGACTGCTGTTCTACACATCATGGAGTCACTAGGGCAGGCACAGCCTGAGGACTGCTGTTCTACACACCATGGAGTCACTAGGGCAGGCACAGTCTGAGGACTGCTGTTCTACACACCATGGAGTCACTCAGAGCAGGCACAGCCTGAGGACTGCTGTCCTACACACCATGGAGTCACTAGGACAGGCAAAGCCTGAGGACTACTGTTCTACACACCATGGAGTCACTAGGGCAGGCACAGCCTGAGGACTGCTGTTCTACACACCATGGAGTCACAAGGGCAGGCACAGCTTGAGGACTGCTGTCCTACACACCATGGAGTCACTGGGGCAGGCGCAGCCGGAGGACTGCTGTTCTACAAACCATGGAGTCACTAGGGCAAGCACAGCCTGAGGATTGCTGTTCTACACACCATGGAGTCACTAGGACATGCACAGCCTGAGGAATGCTTTTCTACACACCATGGAGTCACTAGGACTGGCACAGCCTGAGGACTGCTGTTCTACATACCATGGAGTCACCAGGGCAGGCACATCCTGAGGACTGCTGTCCTAAACACCATGGAGTCACTAGGTCAGGCATAGCCTGAGGAATGCTGTTCTACACACCATGGAGTCACTAGGGCAGGCACAGCCTGAGGACTGCTGTACTACACACCATGGAGTCACTAGGGCAGACACAGCCTGAGGACTGCTGTTCTACACACCATGGAGTCACTAGGGCAGGCACAGCCTGAGGACTGCTGTCCTACACACCATGGAGTCACTAGGGCAGGTACAGACTGAGGACGGCTGTTCTACACACCATGGATTCATTAGGGCCGGCACAGGCTGAGGACTGCTGTTCTACACACCATGGAGTCACTATGGCAGGCGCTGCCTGAGGACTCCTGTCCTACACACCATGGAGTCACTAGGGCAGACACAGCCTGAGGACTGCTGTCCTACACACCATAGAGTCACCAGGGCAGGCACAGCCTGAGGACTGCTGTCCTACACACCATGGAGTCACTAGGGCAGACACAGCCTGAGGACTGCTGTCCTACACACCATGGAGTCACTCAGGGCAGGCACAGCCTGACGACTTCTGTTCTACACACCATGGAGTCACTAGGGCATGCGCAGCCTGAGGACTGCTGTCCTACACACCATGGAGTCACTCAGGGCAGGCACAGCTTGAGGACTTCTGTTCCACACACCATGGAGTCACTCAGGGGAGGCACAGCCTGTGGACTGCTGTCCTACACACCATGGAGTCACTAGGGCAGACACAACCTGAGGACAGCTGTTCTACACACCATGGAGTCACTAGGGCAGGCACAGCCTGAGGACTGCTGTCCTCCACACCATGGAGTCACCAGGGCAGGCACAGCCTGAGGACTGCTGTTCTACACACCATGGAGTCACTAGGGCAGGCACAGCTTGAGGACTGCTGTTTTACACACCATGGAGTCACTCAGGGCATGCACAGCCTGAGGACTGCTGTTCTACACACCATTGAGTCACCAGGGCATGCACAGCCTGAGGACTGCTGTTCTGCACACCATGGAGTCACTAAGGCAGACACAGCCTGAGGACTGCTGTCCTACACACCATGGAGTCACTAGGGCAGGTGCAGCCTGAGGACTGCTGTTCTACACACCATGGAGTCACTAGGGCAGGCACAGCTTGAGGACTGCTGTTTTACACACCATGGAGTCACTCAGGGCAGGCACAGCCTGAGGACTGCTGTCCTACACACCATGGAGTCACTAGGGCAGGCACAGCTTGAGGACTGCTGTTCTACACACCATGGAGTCACTAGGGCAGACACAGCCTGAGGACTGCTGTCCTACACACCATGGAGTCACTAGGGCAGGTGCAGCCTGAGGACTGCTGTTCTACACACCATGGAGTCACTAGGGCAGGTGCAGCCTGAGGACTGCTGTCCTCCACACCATGGAGTCACCAGGGCAGGCACAGCCTGAGGACTGCTGTTCTACACACCATGGAGTCACTAGGGCAGTCACAGCTTGAGGACTGCTGTTTTACACACCATGGAGTCACTCAGGGCAGGCACAGCCTGAGGACTGCTGTTCTACACACCATTGAGTCACCAGGGCATGCACAGCCTGAGGACTGCTGTCCTACATACCATGGTGTCACTAGGGCAGACACAGCCTGAGGACTGCTGTCCTGCACACCATAGAGTCACTAGGGCAGGCACAGCCTGAGGACTGCTGTCCTACACACCATGGAGTCACTAGGGCAGGCATAGCCTGAGGACTGCTGTCCTACACACCATTGAGTCACTCTGGCAGGCACAGCCTGAGGACTGCTGTCCTACACACCATGGACTCACTCAGGGCAGGCACAGCCTGAGGACTGCTGTCCTACACACCATGGAGTCACTCAGGGCAGACACAGCTTGAGGACTGCTGTTCTACACACCATGGAGTCACTAGAGCAGACACAGCCTGAGGACTGCTATCCTACACACCATGGAGTCACCAGGGCAGGCACAGCCTGAGGACTGCTGTTCTACACACCATGGAGTCACTAGGGCAGGCACAGCCTGAGGACTGCTGTTCTACACACCATGGAGTCACTCAGGGCAGGCACAGCCTGAGGACTGCTGTTCTACACACCATTGAGTCACCAGGGCATGCACAGCCTGAGGACTGCTGTCCTACACACCATGGAGTCACTAGGGCAGACACAGCCTGAGGACTGCTGTCCTGCACACCATAGAGTCACTAGGGCAGGCACAGCCTGAGGACTGCTGTCCTACACACCATGGAGTCACTAGGGCAGGCACAGCCTGAGGACTGCTGTTCTACACACCATGGAGTCCCTAGGGCAGGCACAGCCTGAGGACTGCTGTTCTACACACCATGGAGTCACTAGGACAGGCACAGCCTGAGGACTGCTGTTCCACATACCATGGAGTCACTAGGGCAGGCACAGCCTGAGGACTGCTGTCCTACACACCATGGAGTCACTAGGACAGACACAGCCTGAGGACTGCTGTTCTACACATCATGGAGTCACTAGGGCAGGCACAGCCTGAGGACTGCTGTCCTACACACCATGGAGTCACTTGGGCATGCGCAGCTTGACGACTGCTGTCCTACACACCATGGAGGGTCTCATGGCATGTGCAGCCTGCTCTCTACACCTTTCTGATTATTAACCATCTTTTCTATAATTACAAGTTGCAGAGGGTTTTCCCCATTTGGTTTTTGTCTGGTTTTATTGATGACATATTAGAATTTCATGTAACCTTACTTATTAATCTTACCCTATAGTTTCTGGATCATTTTGAAAGTACTTTGTATCATATTATATTTTAAATCTTTTATGTATTTATTTATTACTTTCTTTTTCTTCCACTAGTTTTTTGTTTAACTAGGATTTACTTTGGTTTAATATGGGGGTGTGTTCCTACATTAATTTTCCCTCTTGATATGCAGTGTTTTCACGGCCATTTGAGGTAACGTTTTCCTTAAGATTAGCAGTGCCCTTTTACGCCTGGATTGTTGCATGAACCTGAGTGTGATTGGGCTTCCTAATTTGTCCACTGGTCCATGCATTTATGAACAGCACTAGCCTCACCACCTATCAGTGCTCTTCAGATGCTTCTGGGCGAGTTTGATTCTTTTCCTTGTCTGGGTGGAAACAATCCAGGAGGGCGGCCATTCTCCCAGCTCCTGCACATGTGGCCCCAAACCCTATCGCTGCAAGCTCTCCAAATTGCTGCCCTAGGTATTCTTGTGCACACAGGGGAGTCTTGCTGCCAGAGTCCTTGAGTGTCTTTCACTGTGACAGGCAAGTGCATTCCCTGGGGACTTGTTTGTCGGGTTGGTGCTGCTGCCTGGTTGTCATGGCGCCTCTAAGGAATCTGGCAGATCCTCCTGTTCCTGCGGGCAGTGGCTGCCTCTGGAGGCGAACCTGTGGCCCAGCAGGCGAGGTCGGCTCTCCCCACTCCTGCCAGGTCTCTCCCCTCCCTATGCACTGTCCTCTGGCCTCCTCTCTGATTCTCATCTGTGCACACACCCCCTGCCGGTTCCTCTGTGACTGTATACCTCACCTGGGTGAGAGCCCTCCCTGGATGCACTATTTGTGGAGGTTCCCTGGGGCATGTCAGTGCCATGTCACAAAGGCAGGAAGCCCTTGTGAGTCAAGCTGGGTTTGTGCAGTGACAGTGACGGCCACGGCAGGGTGGGCTGTTCACAGCACTGGGTCCCCAGCACCACCCTTACGGTCAACCCGTCTCGTCTCGTCTGACAGCAGGCTGCCTCCCAGGAGGACTGAGGGCTCTGGGGCCTGCCTGTCCCTCCTGGCACTTGTCCTAGCCTGTTGTTGGTTAGACTCAAGGCTCATGTTGGCACTGGGGTGTGTTTCTCCTTCTATTCTACTTTTCCACAGAAGTTAAGCATCTCTGCACTTGCTCTCTGGTGTCACTGCTTTGTAACTGCCTGAGGCCTTCCATCAGGTCCTCAGCTGTCACCAGACAGTCCTTCCTTTGGGGATTCCAGGGGACTCTTGCTCTGGGTGCTCTGAGGGCCCCTCACTGTGAGCCCTGCCCACTCAGTCTCTGGGCTTTAGTCTATGAGTTGCAGCTTTCTGCTCCGGGAAAGTCTCCTGTTGTTTTTGAGTGGCTCATTCCTCATTTGTCCTCTGAAACCCCATCAGTCGGGCATTAAGCTCTTCTGCTATCACCTCCGACCTGGTCTCTCCTGCTGCAGGCTTCTCCTCTCTCTTGTCAGATGTGTTCTGAAAGGCTCCTTCGACCCTGACCTTCTCTATGGAGCTTTGAGCTCAGTGATCCTATTTCCAGGGCCTCTCCTGTTATCTGGGTTCTGGGGATTGAACTCAGGGGCACTAGACCACCAAGCCACATCACCAGTGCGCGAGCATGTGCGCTCACTTGCTCTCGCTCGCTCTCTCTCTCTCTCTCTCTCTCTCTCTCTCTCTCTATATATATATATATATATATATATATATATATATATTTCTTTTTGTCTCACTGAGTTGCTTAGTGCCTTGCCATTGCTGAAGCTGGCTTTGAACTCATGATCCTCTTGCCTCAGCCTCCCAGGCCACTGGGATTATAGGCGTGCACCACTTTGCCCAGGCCTGCACCTGCACTATTTATTTATTTATTTATTTATTTATTTATTTATTTTAAAGAGAGAGAAGAGAATTTTAATTTTAATTTTTTAGTTTTCGGCGGACACAACATCTTTGTTTGTATGTGGTGCTGAGGATCCAACCTGGGCCTCATGCATGCCAGGCGAGCGCGCTACCACGTGAGCCACATCCCCAGCCCTGCACCTGCCCTTTAAATGCTGAGGACGAAGGTGGTTTTTTTTTTCCCAAATATTTAGTTTTAGGTGGAAACAATATCTTTATTTTATTTTTATGTGGTGCTAGGGATCGAATCCAGTGCCTCACCTGGGCTAGGCGAGCGTGCTATGAGTGAGCTACAGCCCCAGCCCTGCCTTGCTGTCTGTTGTCTTCTACCTCTACTCTTTCCTCTAGGGTCAGCTGCCATCTTCATGGACCCCGTTCTGTATTCTGCTATCTGCTTCTGTGAGAAATATAAAGTTGGCGGTCCATTTTCAAAATAGCCTTAATTGGGAGGCAAGATCCAGTCATACCCATTTTAACTACAGCTCTTCCCTTTCCCCGCCCCGATTTTAGCATCATCCAGGGATGTAGATTGTGACCCTGAGCTCCTCCCAGCAGGGCCAGGAGCAGTGCTGTCTGAGGGATCAAAGCAGGATGGCCGCCCAGGTTGCTTGCTCACCAGGTTCAGTGGTGCACCCATTGACAGAAGTGAAGTCTGCCTTGCCGAGCTGCTTCAAAACCTGTGTTTGGATCCCTGCAACAACAGGAATTTCTGATACCTCTGAAAGCCTTGGATGTAGTGGCCCCCCTTCTCCACAGAGAATCTTAACTAGCTTCTCCAGAAATCTTCACCACAGCTGATTTTAGGACTATCAGCAAGAGGCTCTACAAAAGAGTTCAGTGTAATTAAACTTCCTATTTTCCTGTTGCTCCATTTTACTTGGCCACTGGCCTGGAAGAGATCAGCACTCCAGGTGCTGAAGGCCCCTTTACTTGTTTTTCACAAACATGTATCCAGTATAGTAGTTTGTAGAAGTGTGTTTGCAAATGCAGACTGTGATTAAAAAACAAATCCTTCAACAAGGCCTCTGGCCTTGAGCTGGGCTTCACAGAGATGTCTACATTTCTAAGATCAGAGAAGTTACCAATTGGGCTCCACGGTCTCAGCGGGCAGGGGAGGAAAGGAAGGGGAGAAGAAGCTCCCCCCTTCTCAGGCGCTGTCCTTCAAGGGTTAACTTGCCCAGAACAGTGAAAAGCTGCTTTTATGTGAACTGCTGCAGGCTGTGAACTTCTGAGCCCCTCCCCTCACAGCGCTGGGTATAAAACTCTGAAACTGCCTGAACTCGGGGTTCAGGGGATTAATTGATTTCAGCAAAAGATCTGCCCTCTGAACCTGGCTGCAGCCAAATAAACCTGCTTCCTGTTCCTATTTGGTGTTTTGCCTCGTCTGTCCCCTGCAACAGGGGACCTGGACACTCTGTGTTTCAGAGTCTATCCCAAGGAGCTGCCATGGTTTCCCTGTGGACTTCTCCTGAGTGGAAAGAAAATGGGGTCCAGAGGCAGGGTGTGCTGCTGTGTTATTTAGGGTGGACAGATGAAGGCTTGGCCATAGGCAGACAGACCACCCCCCTCCGCCAGACCTCAAGCCAAGCTAGAATGAAGCTGTCACTCTGGGGTCCCAGGCTGCTGCTGGAAGCTGTGGCCTGACCTGGTTGTCACTGTGAAGTCTTTGGATGGCAGCCCCTGTGTCTGTCCCCTGGGACCTGCGTGGTGTGGGGTAGCATCAGGTCTACCCCCAGTAGCTGTTAACCGGCAATAGGAGTCTCTGCCCCACACCCAGCTCTGAGCTCTCTGGGATCCACAGCATGATTCCCAGGCCTCTGCTGCTGACCTCTGGCACCTCGCCGTCTCGTTGCCTTGGCCGCCAACCCCGACCTGCTCACCTTCAGAGGTCAGTGTCCCTCCCCTGCCCAGGCCATCTTCCATTCTCTGCTGCAGGCTGCACCTCATTCTCATTTTCTTCTGATCCAGGGCTGGATGGGGGAGGCCAGGCAGGTGCTTGGGGTTCCCAGCGCCAGCTCCATGCCACAGTTGTCACTCAGGACTGTGCCTGACAGCCTGAAGACCCCATGTAGCATTCCCAACATCCTCCAACATAGGAGCAAGGCCAGATGACCCCAGGTCCCAGTAGGCTGTGAGCTGCTCTTGAGCGTCACCTGGTGGAGCCTCTCAGGACAGGAGAAGCCAGCGCGTCCAGCCCTAGCGCCTGCCGCCCTGCGTCTCCACAGGTTCTTCTCCAGTCAGCAGCACTTGTTTTTTTTTTTCTCATTTAAAAAATTTGTTCTGATTAGTTCTGCACAACAGTGAAATGCACTTTAACACATCCTACATAAATGGAGTACGACTTCTCATCCCTCTGGTTGTACATGATGTAGGATCACACTGGTCCTGCAGTCATATATCACTTAGGGTGATAATGTCCGATTCATTCAGCTGTCCTTCCTGCCCCAAACCCCTCCTCTCCCTCACTCCCCTCTGTTTAATCCAAAGTAACTCTGTTCTTCCCTAGATTAGCATCTGCATATCAGAGAAAACATTCAGCCTTTGGTTCTTTGGAATTGGCTTATTTGGCTTAGCATGATATTCCAGCTCCAATCATTTACCAGCAAAGGCCATAATTTCATTCTTCTTTAAGGCTGAGTAATATTCCATTGTGTATATGTACCACATTTTCTTTATCCATTCATCTGTTGAAGGGCACCTAGGTTGGTTCCATAGTTTAGCTATTTTGAATTGAAGCAGCACCTTTTTAAAAAGTAGATCTTACAAGCAGATTACTTCCTTGTGTTCACAGGCAAAGTGCTGCATGCCTCGGCATGGCATCTGTGTGACAGCCAATTCTTCAGGCTTTGTGGGCTCTGGACATTTTCCTCTAACTGTGCACAACACCAGTGTACTCAGTGTGTTCCAGAAGAGCTGCCCTGGTAGGTAGAACATGTGAGACCCACTCCCAGCCTCCTATCCTGCGTATTCCGTGACAACTCGGGGGACCTGGTGGTAGAGAAAGTGCTCAGGCCTTAGGGCCTGCACTGGCTCTGGCAAACCTTCCTCAGCTTGTGGTCAGCCTGCACATTTTTCCTGGAGAGGGGCCAGTGTGTCAGAGTGGGTTGGAGAGCACAGGGTTGGACAGAAGCAAGGAGAAGGAACGGGAAACTCTGGATTTGGCAAAGAACAAGGAAATGTTGGGAAATCCTCACTGGCAGGGTCTCCACGAAGGTCAGAGGTCAGGACTAAGGTTGGAGCGGGTCCAGAGGGAGTCAGGAAGCTTGTGCAGCAGAGCAGGGAACTGTGGAGCCCACAGCTACAGGGCTGGTGTCATCCCAGTGACAGCCCCACCTGGGACACAGAATTGCCCCCATGACAGCCCCCACCTGGGACAAGGAACTATTCCAGTGACAGCCCCCACCTGGGACATAACACCATCCTGGGACACAGAAGCATCTGGGGCACAGAACCGTCCCTGCAATCTCCCATTTGGGATGTCCACCCTTGTAGGAGGCCAAGGCAGATGAACATTGTCCCCCGCCCGCCTCAACCCTGCATTTCGCTTTCCTTGTCAACTGGACAAAGGGTTAGTTGTTTGAGTTGCATTTTCTCCTTTTTCTGAGGGAAGGGTATGTTGCCAGAAATCCCTCTGCACTGCTTCCTTGGGACGGTGCTAGTCGTGGTTATTGCTGTACCACTGCATCCCACTAATAGGGCAACAGGGAAGGCTCCAGAGCCCTGTGCCCATTTGGGCTGTTGGAAGTCCTCCCAGGCACAGCCCTGGGCTCAGAATCACATAGGGAAGGAGAGGGGAGAGGGAGAGAAGGGAGGGTAGAGAATGAGTCGGTCAGGGTGGGGAGCCTTCGCCCACAGCATGGGAGCCAGGCCCTGTCCTGATGAGGGGTCCAGCTGCAGCCTCTCTGCAGGTGAGCTCAGGTGGGTCCAGCTTCCCAGCAAAAGAGAACTGGAAATTCAAGCCCTTGAACTTCCCTTGACTGGTCTGGCAGAGGGAGGAAGGCAGCTAGGGCTGTGTCAGGGCCTCCTACCCAAGTGCTCTCTCTTGCAGGCCAGGAGCTCCGCAGACACCCTGGGACACCCTCTGCAGACACCATGGAAACAGGTACTGAGCCCCAGAAGACCCCCTGGCCACATGAGCCAAAGACTCGAGAGCCCAGGAAGGAATGGTGGGGTCCAGAAGCTAAGGGCTTGTTGCTTCAGGAGAAGATCTGTTAGTGAAGGAGGTAGGTGGCTTAGCATTATCTGAATTCTCTAAGCCCAGGGCTAAGAGAAGTGGGGTCAGGGAGGAGGGGCCCTCTCCAAGCCCCCCAAATGGACTGAGAGCCACAGAAACAGCAAAAAGCCAGGGTCTTGCAAGATGGGGTGCCTAGTGATCAGGGACCCCCAGATTGGGCACAACCAGGGTTTAGCTGAGTACTTTGGGGTGTACAATGCCTAGGTTTTACTGTCTCCCACAGGGTTATTTAAAGAAATATGTCTTTAGTTGTCTCTGCCTCCCTTTTTTCTCTTGTGGTGGGAAAGTCCCTTGGACTGAGTGCCTTGTGCACCTACACAGTTTATCTCCGTTGGTCAGAGGGGCCCTTCCTTCTCCCCTTATGTCTGTCAATGGGCTCCGAATTTTCACACTCCCATGTTACCTGCTTGTAAATTTCCAACCTGCTGTGCCCCTTTCTTAAATCCCAAGTCACTTTACATTTAATGCTAAATACTGTGTTTTGAAAATGGACCACTGGATATTCTCTCTCTCACAATATAAAAGCCATAAGATGCAAAGTGGATCAGGGATTGGACCCTGGCACAGAAGTGCGTTGTTGGGAACCAGCCTTCACACTGTGCACTGAGTTACAGCCTGTGCAGCTTCCCAGGCATGAGGAACTGCTCCAGGCCTCTCAGTCTCCCTCAGCCTTCGGGTCTGCCTGCAGGAGGGACTGCAGGAGCTGCTGGAGAACTGCCTTGTCTGCACCTGGGGGTGCTGGGGCCAGGGCTTCTGCACGTCTGATTTTTCCAGGCCCACACGTCTCTGAGCATAGCAGTGCGTATGTCTGAACGTGAGGAAGGCAGAAAGACTCTAAACGTCGCGTGTCCCGTCCACTTTGTCCTGAGTTAGCGAGCACCCGGGGCAGGACAGTCTCCACCCTCAGAAGATCTCACAGAGCATATGAGAACCCTCTCTGCTGTGAGGCTGAGGCAGGAGGCTGGAGGTCCAGGAGCAAGCCCCCATCTGATCCAATCCTGGGCGGCCAGGCTGGTGTCTACCGGGCATCTCCTGGTCACTGCACTTCTCTATTTCTCACCAACAACAGGTCAAGGAAATTAATTATTATAATAGAATGCTTCTGAATATGACATGTAGATTTTCTCAGACAGGAAATCTTAATTAAGCCTTGTGTCTTAAGGTACTGGATGTATTTTTAGGTAATAATTCTCACATTCATGTCCTACCGTTCAGGCCCAGTTTCCCAGAAGTCAATACTTGTCAACAATTCTGGATTAAAATAAATCACCTTTCAAAATCTCAGAAAACTTTGTAACTTCCAACGATCTTATCAGCCTTCGCCGACTGTTCACCCCGTGCACCCCACAGGGCGGCCGCCTCACTCTCTTCTCACCAGCCCCGCACCCCTACCCCTCCAGTCAGTCAGCCTGGCTCACAGCCAGTGGTTCATGTGAAATGAGGAGCATTCCTTATGAAACACCCATCCGAGTCTTAATTCATCAAAAGTGAACGAGTCTCCCATCCTTAATCTGACCTCAGCCTTGGGTATGAAAGTGCAGTATTTTGAATGCCGTTCCACCTTCCCATTCTCTAGCCATGGTGTATGCAAAACCCTGTCTGTGGGGTCACAGGATGGACCACCAGCCGCGGCCCTGGACATTCTTGCCCTCTGTCTCAGAAGAAGCTTATTTTGGCCAGATGAAGCAGTTGAGGGGAAGCTTTGAATGACTACAACTCTCCATGACTGATCCTAGAGCCGATTGAAAAAATACTAATGGAAATCTGCTACCTAAGCAACAATTTAAAATACTTTGGAGCTGTCTAGTTAAAAAAAAACAAAAAACAAAAAAACACGATTCAAGGATTGGACAGCCAGGCATGAGGAGAGCCTAAAGGAAGGCAGGAGTTAAAAGGGGAGAGGACTGAAGGGAGGGAGGGAGGAGGGAGAAAGGAGGAGGAGGGGGAGGGAGAGGAGGAGGGAACCGCAGGGGGAACAAGCAGGAGGAGGAGGGGAGAAGGGGCAAGAGGAGGGGGAGGGACAAGGGAGTAGGGGAGGGAAGAGAAGGAGGCAGGCAGCAGGCACCAAGGAGGACACTGGGCAGGGGAGATGAGCGGAGGCTCTTCCTCCCCCTTCCTTCACCTCTTCTTCCTTGGCAACTGTCACATGACTCCACAACAGTCCAGCCGGGCTGCTGGCCAAGCCAGCTCCTCTCTGAAGGCAGCAGAGTGGGAGGGGGGCCTCCCCCTGTGCCTGGGAGAAAGCCCATCAGGATCACAGGAGCAAGGTAGGCAGTGGCCCAGCCACAAGGGCAGGCTGTGGCAGACCCAGAGGCGAGGCTGAGGAGACTCAGGGTGGGGGGCTGGAGCGCCACTGCCCCCCAGTGCTTGTCATCTGTGGCCAAGCATGACTGTTACCTCCATGAAATACAGTTTTCACGTGCCACCCGTTAGGAGCCTCCAAACTCCAGCTGCGCATTGTTTCTAAAGTGCCTAATCTTCCCCTGAGGACAGAAGCATCTCAGGACAGAAACACCCATGGGTTCCCTCCTCATTGAACCCCATGTGCAGAGGGGACTAAAAGCCTACTTGTGCCTTGCGAGAGGTAGTGGTACCTCTTGCCCTTCACTGGGTGCAGATATGGAGGCTGTTTGGGAATGCTGCCCTGAGGGGCAGTTGCCAGGCCACATGTCCCCAGGGAGAGTCACTTCCTAGCTCCATGTTCTACTAATCCATCCCACCATACAACTGACAGGCATGTTCCTGATCGGAACCCCTGCTTCTCCCACTCCATGAGTGCTGGCCCCATTCTGCTTGCTGCCATGTTCTCAGCCTATAGGGACCACGGAGTAAAGAGCTGTCACCAGGGGACGTGAGAAGGTGGATGTGGCAATAATGTGCCAGTCAGCATGGCTTCTCTGAATATCTTCAAGGCTATACCTGTGGTTGGGCTGGGATGTAGCTCAGTGGTGGAGGTCTTGTCCAGCACAAGTAAGGACCTGGATCTGAACCCCAGTCCAGAAAGGAAGAAAGGAAAGGAGGGAGGGAGGGAGAAAGAAAGAAAGATGTTCCTGTGGGTGCTTCGTGGTTCTTTTGGGTCCCTGGGAATTGCTTGAGATAGCTGTCAGTGACACCCCTGCTTGCGTTGAGAGTCTAGAGTTGCACCTGAGGTTTTGCAGAACAGAGAAGGTTGGAAATGACCATGATGGAACAGTGGGCTCAGTGAGGCTGGTGGTAGGGAGGAGCCCTGGTGGCTGGAGCTCTGGCTCACAGCACTGGCTCCCATGTCTGATTCCTGGAGACTGTGATTGCTGGGGCCAAACCCGGCTTCTGGAATAGTGCGGTGGCTTCTGGCTAGTGACCGAGCACACGGCTAGGGAATCAAAGGCTCAAATGCAGGAGTGAAGAGCACACTATGCACCTTGCTGGAGAGAAAGAGTGAGGACAGAGTGGGTCAAGACAAGAATGAGAAGTCACAGGGTGAGGAACTAGTCTTGGCACCAGGAAGCTGGAGAGGGGACAGTTGTGGGTGAGGACCACAGTGGATGCAGGACCAAAGAGGGCCAGAGAATGGAGGTGGGAGCTGGCAGGACTGTCCCCCCAGGCATAGGAAAAGTGGTGGGGGCAGCACATGATCATGTACTGCCACTTTTGTCCCGGCAACATAAACACTCAAACCTTTTGCCCACCCAGGGACAACATTTGCCAGGTTGCTTGTAACTAAAACACTCAGGGGTCACTCGAGGGGAACTGGACTAATTAGTCTGCATGAAATAACCACACAAGAGACAGAAATACCTTTTTATTTGGGGGTGCTGTGATGGCTCCTCTGACCTTAAGGGCCACAGAAAGAGAGAGAAAGAGAGAGAGAGAGAGAGAGAGAGAGAGAGAGAGAGAGAGAGCGAGCGAGCGAGAGCGCACATGCTGACCACTTTTATCAAGGAGAAGCCATTCAAATGAGGCAAGGGGTCAGGTTTCAAGGGGCTGATCTAGCTTCATGATGTCTGCTGTCAGCAGGTTCACTGACATCTAGGTAGGCCACACCCAAGGGCACTTCCATGGAACATTCTATCCCAAACAGGGCAAGGGGTAATATTACAAAGGAACAGGTGAGCGGAGCTCCACCCATGGGGCTGTAGGAAGGCACACCATGCACAAGACACAGTCACTTGAACCCTAGAAGACCAGGGCTATCAAGCAGCATGACCGCCGGATGCCACATTGCTCAGCAGGGGAGTCAGACTCAGTCACATGCTAGTCAGCCTCCCACAGTGGACCAGGTGCCAAAGGTGCCACTCAGTGAGGGGAAACATGGGTAGGTGGGGAAAGGTGAGGAACATGGGCCTAGAAGCAGAACAAGAGAGCTCTCTGCCACCCAGATAACCAGTGGGGGTGAAAACACATTCCCCTTCTGATCTGTGAAGAGCAGGGATGGCAGCTATGTAGCTTGATATCTTGCTGCCAGCTGAGAGTCCCTGGACACACAAGGGATTTGATGCAACAAAGAGGACACAGTGCCCAGCTCCTAGTAAGATCCCCAGAGCCATCCCTACGGCCATGCCTCTGTCCCTATCTTGCATCCCAGCAAGCCTATGTCCTAGAGTCTGGGCTGCTCTTCCTATTTTCTCAACCTGGCAATCAGGTGGACTTGCACCTGATTTGTCCAATCAGGTGGACAAATCACCTTTGTCCTGCTCGCTGACTGTCAGAAATGCCTCCTCCCCCTGAACTGTTCTCCCTGGCCTTCCCCCTCTGAGGGCTTACTAACACACTGCACACTGCTCAGGGAAGAACTCTACACCTGAGGATGTATCAGTAGAAGCCTGTCTCAGTTCCTTCCTGCTGCTATAACAGGACACCTCAGCCTGGGTAACTGATCCATATCAGAAATCGGTTGCTCACTGTTCTGGAGACTGGAAATTCAAACTCCAGGTGCCTGCAGAGTCCACATCTGGTCAGGGTTGCTTCCAAGATGGTACCCTACTCCTCGTGCAGTGGAGGAGCTGGAGGGCAGGCAGCTCTGAGGCCTCATGCCTAAGGTCCTGAACCCCTTTTGTGACTCAGCCACTTCCCCAAAGGCCTCCATCTTGACACTATAGGAGGATTAAATTCAGCATGAACTATGGAGAGACACATACCTGAACCACAATGACCTTCAAAACTAAAATAAAGAGGACAAATACAGAAGAAAAAAAAACAGAGCAGAATATCCAAGGACTGGCACAAGTACAAAAGGTGCAGTGTGTTTGTGAGGACAACTCGAGAAGGAAAAGGAGACAGAAAGGAGCAGGAGAAATACTGGAGCAAAAGTGAGTAAGAGTCTTCCCCACGCCAATGTCAAACACTGAAGCACAGACCCAGGGAGCTCAGGGAAGGGACAAGGGCAAACTGTCCAAATGACACTTAAGTAAGGACTTTCAATCCACAGAGAATGAAGGATACAGAAAAAGATTCCAAAAGGATCCAGAGGGCTGTTAAAACAAACAAACAAAACAACAAAACAAAACAGAAAAACAAACCTTACCTATAGAGGAACAAAGGAAAGAGTTAATCTAAAAAACATTCAATCAAGAAGAGAATGGAGTGAATTCAAAGTGTTAAAAGGGGGGAAAACCTGAGAATTCTGTACCCTGTAAAATTATTCTTCAAAAATAAAAATGAAATAAGACTTTCTCAGACAAAATTTGAAGGCGCTTGATATTAACAGAACTGCCTTGCAAAAAAGGTTAAAAGCATTTCTTCAGAGAGAAAGATTGTGCTTGTCAGAAGCTTGGTCTATATAAAAAGGAAGAGCATCAGGGAAGAAATCAATGAAGATGAGATAAAATCTTCCATTTATCTTATTCTTAATATAACAGATGAAACTGTTCAAAATAATAGCAGAAATAATGAATTGGATTATTTATGAACATCAATGGTCTAAATGCTCCAGTTAAAAGACAGATTGTCATGAGTGTGTTGTCCCAAAGAAACCCATCTTAACTATAAAAATACATAGATTAGAAGTAAATAGAGAAAATATATAATGTTAACACTAATCAAAAGAAAGAAAGAGTGGGTATTAATTTTTGGCAGATTAGACTTCAAAGAAAGGAAAGTTATCAAGGATAAAGAAGGACAGTACACAAAGATAAAGGATTAATTCTCTGATCTTTGACATGTATACATTAAAAATGGAGTGACACACCAGGTGAGGCAAAGACTGGTAAAAATTACAAGAAGAAATAGAGGAATCCACTGTCGTTGTAGGCTTCAACACCCTGTCAGAAGGACAATTGCAGGAGGTAGAAAATCAGTAAGAACATATTTGAAATCAGTAATATCATCAGTCAACTGGATTGACCTCTATAGACTACTCCATTTAACAATGGTGTAACACTATCCTTCTCAAGTGAGTGTGAAACATTCACCAAGATGGACTACATTCTAGGCCACAAAACACATCACAACACATTATCAGAACAAAAATTAAACAAAGTCTGCTCCTAGTCCACAGGGGTAGAAAACAAGTACAGAAAGATAACTGGAAAGTCCCAAACACTGAACACGAAAAATTATACTTCTAAACAACACATGGATTAAGAAAGAAATATCCAGAAAAATTTTAAAATATTTTGAGCAAAATGAAAACAAAAACACAACTTCTTAAAACCCGTGGGATGCCACAAAAACAGTGCTTAGAAGGAAGTTTAGAACACTGAAGGCATACATTAGAAAAGAAGAAAGACCTAAAATAAATAATCTGAGTTTTCATCTTAGGAAACTAGAAAAAGAAGAACACATTAAATCCAAAGTTAGAAGAAGTGAAGGAATAATAAAAGTAAATTAACAAATCTGAAAACAGGAAATCAACTTTTTTAAAAAAGTGAGAGAACTTGGCTCTTTGAAAACTAGTTCTCTGAAAATATCTCTAGGCAGGTTAAGAAAAAAGCCAGAGGACACAAATTACTAATATCAGAAATGTAACAGGAGACATCACTACAGATCTCATGGACATGAAAGGATAGTAAAGGAATACTGTATGCATATGAACTCTATGCATGCGAGTTTGATAACCTAGATGAAATGAACCAATTCCTTTAAGAGTAACTATCAAAAATCACATGCCTGTAATCCCAGTGGCTCAGAAGGCTGAGGCAGGAGGATTGTGAGTTCAAAGCCAGCCTCAGAAAAAAGCAAGTCACTAAGCAACTCAGTGAGACCTAGTCTCTGAATAAAATACAAATAGGGGGCTGGGGTTGTGGCTCAGTGGTAGGGTGCTTGCCTAGCATATGTGAAGCCTTAAGTTTGATTGTCAGCACCACATATAAATAAATAAAATAAAGATCTATTGACAACTAAAAAAATATTTTTAAAAAATACAAAATAGGGCTGGGGATATGGTTCAGAGGTCGAGTGCTCTGAGTTCAAATTCCTAGTACAAAAAAAAAAGCTCAAAAATTTAGACAATCTGAATGGACCTATATCTATTAAAGAAATCGAGTCAATAATTAATAACATTCCAAAACAGAAAGCTCTGGGCCCTGAAGTTTTGCTGATAAATTCCATCAGATATTTAAGGAAGAAATTATCCAATTATTGACAATCTGTTTCAGAGGATAGAAGCAAAGGGAATACTTTTTAATTAATTCTATGAGACCAGAATTACTTTATAACCCAAATCAGACAAAGACATTACAAGAAAACTACTCTCATGAATATAGATGCATACTAACATCTCTAATTAGTATAGGTGCAAAAATTTTCCAAAAATGTTAGCAAATTGAGTATTGTATCATATAAAAACAATTATACAGTATCACCAAGTGGAACTTATCCCAGGTAAGCAAGGCTGGGTCATCATTCAAAAATCAATTAATGTAATATATCAATAGGCTAGAAAAACAGAAAGGTCACATGAGCACATCAACAGATACAGTGAGGACTGTGGCTATGGCTCAGTGGCAGAGTGCTCACTTAGCACATGAGAGGCCCTGGGTTCGATCCTCAGCACCACGTTAAATAAATAAAAATAAAAGTACTGTGTCCCACTATAACTAAAATAAATAAATACTTTTAAAAATGAGATATAGTGATTATTTAACACAATCTAATACCCATTTATGATAAAAACTCTCAATAAACAGAGGAGAACCTCCTCAACTTGATAATGAATGTTTACACAAAAACTTACAGCCTACACCATACTTGCTAGCGAGAAATAGGAGCAAGGCAAGGCACTGGAAATTCTGACTAACACAATAAGTCAAGAAAAGGAAATAAAAGGTATATTAATTGAAAGGAGGAAATAAAACTGACTTTGTTTGAGATAACTTGATTGTCTATTTTGAAAATCCCAAAGAATCAACAAAAATTTCTAGAACCAATAAGCAATTATAGCAATGATGAAGTTTACGTGTCAATGGAGAAAAGTCAATTGTTTTCCTGTATTCCATCAATGAACAAGTGTAATTTGAAATTTAAAATAAAATAACCATTTATATTAGCACTCAAAAAAATAAAATAAAATACTTAGGTGTAAGTCCAACAATAGATGCACAAGATCCATGAAGAAAACTATAAAACTGATTAATCAGACAACTACATGAATACAAAAATGTTCTATGTAGCTGGAGGAGGTGGGTTCTGTTTCTTATAATCTCTAAACCATGTTGCAGTTATTGGCCAATGCAATTGAACAAATAAATTTTTATAGGCATGAAAATGGAAAAAATGGGTACTGGACTTTTTTTCTATTTATAAACAAAATTATTAAATATCTAGAAAAATCCAAAAGAGTCACTGGAAAAACTATTACAAATAATAAGGTAATTTAGTAAAGTGTTGGGCTATAAAGAGCCTTCTTATACACAATGTATGCATATATATACATGCACACAAATACCAGTTTAAAAAATAAAATGAAAGGAAGACCCTGTTTATAACAGTAGCAAAGGGACTAAAGACTCAGGAAGAATCTTTTTTTTTTTTTTTTAAAGAGAGAGTGAGAGAGGGAGAGATTTTTAATATTTATTTTTTACTTATCGGCAGACACAACATCTTTTTTGTATGTGGTGCTGAGGATCGAACCCGGGCCGCCCGCATGCCAGGCAAGCGCGCTACCGCTTGAGCCACATCCCCAGCCCCAGGAAGAATCTTAATAAGAAATGCCCAGGGGCTGGGGCTGGGGCCCAGTGGTAGAGCACTTGCCTAGCGAGCGCAAGGCACTGGGTTGGGTTCTCAGCCCTGTTGCGTTCCAGCAACTTAAACACTCAGGGTCAAGAAATAACCACACAGGAGACAGAGGCACCTTTTTCTTTGGGGGTGCTGTGGCGGCTCCTCTGACCTTAAGGGTCCGCAGAAAGAGAGAGCCTGCATGCAAGTGCTGACCCCTTTTATTGAAGAGAAGCCATTCAAATGAGGTAAGGGGTCAGGTTTCAAGGGGCTGAATCCAGCTTCTTGATGTCTGCTGTCAGCAGGTTGACTGACATCTAGGTAGGCCACAGCCAAGGGCAGAGTAAGAGAAGGGGACACACAAAGGGCGTTTCCATGGAACTTTCTATCCTAAACAGGGCAAGGGGTAATATCACAAAGGAACAGGTGAGTGTAGCTTGACCCTTGGGGATGTAAGGAGGCACGCCCATGCACGAGGACACATTTGGGTTTTCTCAACCCTAAAGATCGATCGGGGCTACTATCTTTGGTTACCTAAACATCCAGATATCAGGGTGACCTACAGTGCCACACTGATCAAAAGGGGAGACAAAGCTGGTCACATGCTATGTTGGCCTCCCACACAGCACCACATACAAATAGATAAAATAAAGGTCCATGGACAACTAATAAAATAGAAAGAAAGAAAGGAGAGAGAAAAAGCCCAAACAGCCATACCCACCAGTAGGGCAGAGTAGAATATCCAGAAAGGCTCACCACACCTGGAAACTAGAACACGGCGCAAGGGGTGTCTGCCTTAGAGGGGCATGGAGCATGGGCAGAGATCATTTCTGCAGTTCTGGAGGCAGCGAGGCCAAGATCAAGGCCAGTGTGTGCAGTCTGCTCAGGACCCTAGGCTGGGGGTCCTCACATGGCAGACAGATGGCAGTAGGGCAATGGGACAAAGCCTGTTCTGGCATGAAGTGCCGGGGAGGGGCCCCTGCAATTACCTCTGCAACAGCGTAAGTCCATCCTGAGGGTTGGCACACCACCACAGCTGCTCTGGGTGGCGTTTTGGGGTTGACATTCCCAGGGTGACCTACTGGGGCACGGCAGTGTCTAGTTGGGCTGCTTTAACAAAACACCTCAAACTGCTTCACTTATAATTTTTCTCAGCTCTGTTGTCTCTGTGGCCAAAAGACCTTACAAGAACAACTAGGAGGAAGTTTATTTAGGAGGTCTCAGTCCATAAATGACTGACTCTTTCTCTGGGCCCAAGTGAAGCCGAACATGATGGCAGAAGGGCTTGATGGAGGAAAGTGCTCAGGACATGGCACCAGGAAGTAGAGGAAGAGACTATTCCCCTCACCTTGGACCAAAGTCACAGCCCAGAGACCCACTTCCTTCAGTCACACCCCACCTGCCACCCAGTCAATCCATTCAACTGTATTAATACACTGAAGAGGTTAAGGCTCTCATAACCCAATCGTTTCACCTCTACATTTTTTTTACATTGCCTAACACCTAAACTTTGGTTTAGATATGATGCCTCATATCTAAAGGAAGCATGGTGTTGGTCACTGGGATGTTTATATTGCAAAAGATGGGACTGGATCTATCCTCACTGTCTCTGTCACTCGAGACGCCCCAGCAGACACCACAGCTTGGCAGCCTTGAGAGTAAGGTCTGTTTCTCACAGATCTGGGGGCTGGGATCCGAGGTCGAGCTTCTGGTAGGGCTCAGCTCTAGGGCAGAGGTAATTCCTGGGCAGAGCCTCTTCCCCACTTGTGGACAGTGCCTCTTGGTGCATCTCTTTCCCTTCCTCATCCTACAAGGCCACCCCTACAGACCAGAGTCCCCTCTGGAAGACTCTTCGGGCACTGGCACCTTGGAGTTGGGGCGGTAATATGACCTGAGGATGAGTATTCAGTCTACCACAAACACTCTAGATGAATTCCCAGTGGATTGGAAATTTAAATATAAAAGCAACTCTACAATTACCAAAGAAAGATGGGGAAATAATTCCATAACTTGGGAGTAGGAAAGTTTTACTAACCATAATTTAAAATCAAGAAGTTATTGAGGGGAATTTTTTGATAAATTTGACTAAATTAAAAAGACATTTCATGACACAAAAAAAGCAAAGTAAAGAAAAAGCAAATATAAACTGAGGAAATAATTACAATTTACACCACAGACAATGGTTACTATACTGACATACAAAGAATTTCTAAAAATCATGCCCTATAAAAATGGGCAAGTGGTTTGAACAAAACTCACAGCAGAATTGTGAACTGCTCTGAAACCTATAAAGACCATCAACTACACTTACAACAGAACTGCAAATTAAACTTGCACTCCATTGCGGGGTCTCAACTCTGAGACTGGCAAAAAGCCCCAGATGTCCACAGCACTCTGAGGGAGGGGCTAATCACTATGCTGGCCTGCACTGAAGGGCAGGGTCCTGGAGGGACTGAACAATATCTAACAAAGCCACATGTTCACTTACCCTTTAGCCCACAACCTCAATTCCAAAGACACCTGGCAAAGATACAAAAAACAAATTGCTGAAGATGTTAGCTGCAGCACTGTTGTAATAGCAAAATTGGAACTGTTCCAAGGCCCATCAGTAGAGAGCCAGCAGGAGTAAATGAGTAGGTGTTTCCCACACAGCAGAGTTGCGCAGATATGAAGAGCAGTGTGAACATCCCAGGCACCCCCAAGAAGGTACCTCCAGAATGTTCTCATGCAGTTTTGTCTGATTTCAGTGTCTCGTAAGGCTTCCTGTGCTAAAATGTCATCCCCATCATGAGGTGTTGACTTAATCCAACTGTGGTGTGCAGAGGGGCCTTTGGGAGGTTGTTGGGGTTGTATGAGGTCATGAAGTAGAAGCCCTATGACTGACTCCTGGTGACTTTATAAGAAGAGACAGACCAGAAACTACACACACACACACACACACACACACACACACATACACACGTGCCCTCTCACCTCATGAAGCACTGCACTGCACTGCCTTGGGGTTCCACCAGTGACATGGCCATCATCAGATGTGGCTCCCCAACTTTGGACCAGAACTGTGCACCAAAACAAACCTCTTTTCTCTATAAAGTAGCCTGATTCAGGTATTTAATTAAAGAAAAAACTGACTAATATAACTTGCTTAATGAAAAAAGGAAGTAGAGAAACATGTGTAAAATATGCCTAAAACAGAGAACATGGAAATGTGTGTACACATATCTGTAGATATAGATACAGATACAGATGCAGATACACACACCTATATATATAAAGATCTATATGCATATTCTATATACTTACAGTTTTAAAATGAAAGAAGTAACTAAGATTAGGAGAACTGTCAATAGGAAACAGGGTTAAGATGATGAAACCAGATCACTTGGAAGCAGAAGCATTTGGCATATCTGGCTTTGGAATCATGAAAATATTTCACACATTGTAAGAGAAATTACATGTTAAACCATCCCTAACTACCGAGAATGAAATGCACTCAGTTGTCGATGCCACTGGTGTCATGAGCACATTGAGAGGACCAGTCCAATGCCTCTGCAACTCAGAACTCATGCATTTACAGTGAGATCCCTGAAGACACGTGATGGAGAAGGACGGGCTTCCAGCACTTGTGCTAGTGTTGATGGTGCTGGTGTGGTCCCTATGCACCTACTGTGGTCAGGGTGGGAGGATGCAGAGAGCAATCCTGTTGGCATCCGGTAGAATCAGGAACATCAGCTTCAGAGAACAGAAATGCAGCCTCAGGGTCATGAGGGTCAGATAAGGGGTGTGGCCCTGAGTTGGGAGAAGAGGTGGATTAGTTATTGGTTTTACTCCCCCTTCTTTAGAGCCACCACCTGCTCTCCCCCAGCTCTCCTGTGCTCACTTTTTAAATATCTCAAACTTTTTCCCATCCTAAGAATCTGTAAGAATCTGTAATCACACTATATGATAGAATTACATAGTTTATGTAATTCCTAGTCCACACACATTGTTGTGATTATTAATGGAGTGTTCGATGCAGGAGACACCTGCTGTTTAATGCCTGATCTAAGTCCCAGTTGTTTATAGTTGGTGCTGATGTTAAATGCTGACCCCACTATTCCAATACAGGTGGAAGTTAGTGCTGTAGATATCAAAGTAGACTCCAGACACTAAGGCTGTACATCTGTTACTAACATTAATGCTATTCCTGGCTCCCCACTTCCTCTAAGAAGGGCTAGAAACTGATTGAGACACTTCCAGTTCACAGAGTAGAGATCTGTTGCTGAACAATACCAACTGGCAGTAAATCTCACCCACACATGATTTAGCCCCAACTGAGTCTCATCAGTGCTTCAACACATAGAACTTGGGAGACAAGAATCCCAAACCAACAACCAGGCCCCAAGGAGGAGCAACCAGAGGAGGATCAGGTCCCACTCCTGGACGTCTACTCACACATCAAAAACAGAAAAGTCCCAGAATGAAAAAGACAATTACACACAAAATGACATGTGTATTAAAGAGGAAAGGGAATCCATTTCAACAGATGCACAAGTCCAAGACCTCTGAAAACATGAGGAAACAAATCTCCCCTCAAAATTCACAACCCCCAAGCCTCGCTAACGTCCTGCATAGGTGGTGGAATTTGGATTTCCTCTGCGTGGAGTGAGCTGGCTGTGACATAAAGCTAAGAAAAGAAGGTGACAAAAAAAAACCACTCTACACAATTTCACGAAGCAGGGGTGGGACGACTTTTTGACCTTAGAGACTCTGCTTCCACACTGGGAAGAGAGAGAGTGAGAGCCTGCATTTGGTTTATTTGTATGGGAGAAACATCAAAATTTTTCTACAGGGCTGGGGATGTGGCTTAAGCGGTAGTGTGCTCACCTGGCATGCATGCGGCCCGGGTTCGATCCTCAGCACCACATACAAACAAAGATGTTGTGTCTGCCGAAAACTAAAAAATAAATATTAAAATTATCTCTCTCTCTTAAAAAAAATTTCTACAGAATGTTCTTTTGCCAAATAAAGTAGGAGGTGGGTTGCCTAGGTCCAATGGGTCATGCCCAATTCCCGAGCTGAGAGCTGTCCCACTAGTAGAGCAAGGGCAGAGATCTCATGCCTTGGGCAGTCTTTGCACCAGAATGCTGGGATCATTCCCAAGGGGAGATCTAAGGCCCCTGTGCTTCAGTACCGAGTAAAAGACCACTCAAGTAGCTTCATGGGTGGCTCCCTACACCCAATAAAGAAATCCATAGATATGGAAGTGAAATTCCAGAGAAAGGCTATAAATAACTGAATATTAAAATGTTCAATGAACTAAAAGAAGATCTAAGGAATAAATTAAGCTAGCGATTACAGGAGATGTGCTGCAGTCTGGCTGGGCACAATTCAGGAGCCACTTGTCAAAAGAAACAAACTTTATTTTTAGAACACACACACCACACCACACAGCTCCTCAGGAAAAACCCTCAGAGCCCAACTGCCCCCACCGCTTCCCACAAGCCTCTCCACCTCCCCCACTCCTCCTGCTCTTGAGGCTGATTGGCTGGGTCACGTGGGCGGAGCCAAAAAAGTCCCCCAATGAGCAGCTCTGTGGTCTGAAAGGGTGGGGAAACAGCCCAATGAGCATCACCGCAGAGGAGCCAATCAGTTGGCAGCTGGAAGTTTGCTGGGGCCGCTGTGAGCCAATCATCAGCTGGCAGCTGGAAGTTTGCTGGCAGCTGGAAGTTTGCTGGGGCCCCTTCGGCTGTGGCTCTCAACATCTCCCCCTCTCTGTTTAAACAACAAGCATGTGGCTTAGGGACCGTGCCTGCCTTAGGTTGTCCAATAGTACATATGGTCCTTACCCGTTATCCGATGAGCTGACCTCAAGGCGTCAGCCTCCTGTCTTAGGTTGGTACCATTGCAATTGGATCTTACCCGTCATTGACTACTGGTCCACCATACAGCCACACCTGGTGGATAGGTCTTTGTACCAGTGGGGGGGTGGTGAGGTTCTTTGCCTCACCTCTGTTGGCCCCCAAATTTTAGCTGAATGACCATGACAAGCAGAAGGGAGGAAGATACACCAAGCCAATTGACGGCTCCTTTTGGAAAAATTGTACCACAGATGACATCATCAGCAAAAATACCCCAACACTACCACAAGTCGCTGCACCAACAGATAGTTCACAATGCATACAAGTGAGTTCACAATGCATACAAGTGATACATAGTCCAGGCAAGTTCTGCAAGCAGTTCAGTGATGGCTATTGCAGAAGCTGTAGATTGGTTTTATCTTTGTCTTCACCAGCACTGGGATGAAGATAGGGATTCTGGCTATAATGGCTAAAGAAAAAAATTATGTAACATTCCAGAAGGCATTAAGAAAACAATTTTCTGAACAATTTACATTATCCTGAACAGAATTATTAAATATAATGAAAAGGAAAGGTGAAAGTAAACAAACAGATCTGTTAACCTCTTTTTTGTTCACATATTAAAACAATCCTCAACAGCTGTTTACCCAATTTAAATTAAACCACTTAAATCACGTGAATAAAAAAAAATATTTGGATCCATTTTTTCATGAGCGCTCATCATATATGATATATGGACATATGGACATACAAACATACAACATAAAACACAAGTGTGCACACATAATATAATACATACAACACATAACATAATAGTAAAGGCCTTATAACTTTTTACAGGTGAAATCTCCATTGCAATGTTTAAAAACTCTATAGTCAAAAAATAGAACTGATCAGCAAAACATTAACCTAGGTCTGTATGAGCTCAAAAAACAAAATAGAACTTCATGATGTCGGAAAGGGCAATAATAAAATAGATATTGAAAAAAGCATTCTGGTTCTGTCGCAGATGTAAGGATAGTCAAACTGGAGTTTTGGATATCAGCTGTTATGGATTTGAGCCAAATCATCTTCTTTTTGGTCTGTAGAAATCGCTTTAGTTAATCTCTCTGGAATCCAAATTGGCTGCTGTTCTCCCTGTGGAAACACACAAACAGAACCCCAACTCCAGACAATTACTGGGTCAGGACCTTTCCATTGTACTGTTAGAGTATCCTTCCAAAGTACCTTGGGCTTATGTACATTTTTTGGACACATATGCCTTTCCGCAGCACTAAGTCCTGATGAATCCAAATTTAAAAAGTTTAGAGTAAAAAGGGTTATTTTAAGTTTATCTTTGGGGAATATATACCCCTTCCCAATTCCATCTTTTTGCTTTAATAAGTACATTTTAATAGTTTGATGAGTTCTTTCAACTATGCCTTGTCCGTGTGGATTGTATGGGATTCCTGTTATATGAGTAATGCCAAATGATGAGCAAAATTGTTTAAAAGAGGTAGAAGTATAACCAGGGGCATTATCTGTTTTTAACTGTTTTGGAACGCCCACAGTGGCAAAATTTTGTAAGCAATGAGCTATAATATCTTTAGTTTTTTCTCTGGCATGAAGGGAGCCCATCAAAAATATGGAAGAAGTATCAACTGTAACATTTTAATTTTCCAAATTCTGGCAAGTGTGTGACGTCCATCTGCCAAATATGGTTAGGTATCAGTCCTCCAAGATTAACGTTTGTGAAAAACTAGTAAGGGGTGTCCAGCACCTGGAGGGATGGTATCTTCCCCACCAGTGGCCACCACAGGGCGACATGAAAATAGCAAGTTTATCTACATTGGACTCTTTCTCAGAGACTCTTTTGCTGACAGTCCTAAAATCAGCCATGGTGAAGAGGGCTTTTCTGTGGAGAAAGGGGGTGCCACTGTTATGCCAGATTCATGGGACTCCAATAGACCTCCAGGAGCCGAATCCAATGCAAGCACACAAGAGTCTTTTTTTTTAAATTATTTTTTATTTTATTTTTAAAGAGAGAGTGTGAGAGAGAGAATTTTATATATATATATATATATATATATATATATATATATATATATATATATATATATTTATTTAGTTTTCGGCAGACACAACATCTTTGTATGTGGTGCTGAGGATCGAACCCGGACCGCACGCATGCCAGGCGAGCATGCTACCGCTTGAGCCACATCCCCAGCCCACACAAGAGTCTTTATTGCAAGCTCAAGCCTGGACCCACAACTGTTCCCGATGCAGCGGTCCCAGGGAGTGAGTCCCGGTCCTTTGTTCAGTGAGATTTTATAGGTTTTTGGGGGGATACTCTATGCATCACAACATCACACAGCAAATCATTCCATACCGCAGGAAAATCAAACAAAACTCTTAACATTGATTAGCTCATTCACTGGCGGGAACAAGTTGGGTAGGGGTGATTGGTTAGTACAAGAGGGGGATTCCTTTGAACTGATTGGTTTAAGCCACGAGGGGTGTACTTGCTAAACTACATGGTTTCCCAACACGTTATCAACCACCATAAACTACTGGGGGGTCATCTGGCATCCCAGGTATTTCCCTGTCTCATGCTGATTGGTGGTTGCTAGGGGGTTGCTATGGATCCTCACCTAGCCTAACTGAGTCAGGGACACCTGGCGCAGCAGACCTCTCCTGTTATTTACAGACAAACAACTCAGCACGGTATGTGCTTAGAAGTGCCTGTGGGTTTTTTCAAGGACAAGGGTCACGCCCCCTTCCTTGGACAAGCTTTGCTCTGAGGTAGAGGCTGGTTTCTCAAAAATGGAGTCATATTAGTTTCTCACCACTTCACTACAACTAAAAAACTAAAAAAATTTTTTTAAAAAGAACATCATTCTCCTACTGGAACTGTGGCTCAGTGGTACACATGCCTGGCATGTGTGAGGCCCTGGGTTCCATCCTCAGCAACACATATTAATAAACAAATAAAGTAAAAAATCCATTGGCAACTAAAAAAATTAAAAAGAACATCATTCTCTTGCCCTGCTACTTGCAGAGAGCCAGCAGTTCATAAAGACTGTCACATCGCCCCCACGTGGTCAAGAAGCAGAACACAGTCTTCCCATTAGGGAGTGACCTCTGCCCTTTGTCCCTCTGAACTTTCTTTTGGACCACTTTCATCAAGGTTGTGTTGCCCCACCCTTTGCCTGCTACTGGGCCAGCCAAAGCCTGAGAGTGTGCACAAGGTCCCTTTCAGGACCCTTGTCTGGAACAGGAGAGCTCTGTAAAAGCAGTTTCCCTTCTTTGGGCTGTGCAGTACTCTTGGATTTCTGTGGTTGCCAAATAGGAAGAGTCCTAAATGTGAAGGAATTTTCTGGAAGTGCACAGATTCAGCCAGCTGTAGCAGGATCCAGCACTAGAGCTCTGCAACTGCTAGGTGTGGTCCTCAGCTGGAGGCTGGCCTAGCTTAGCCCAAAAAACAAAGCATGAGGCTAAAGTGGGTGACTCTGAGAGGCAGGCTGATACCCAGTGAAAACAAGACAACACAGAGCTGCTGGTGCTGAAGCCAGCAGGCACGCACGTCCCATGACATGGCCCCTCCTGCCCAGGTGTGGTCATGCTTAATGTTCTCCAGCAGAGAGTTTGTCTCTCTACTCAACATTAACTATGATGTCCTAAAACACAGTAACACTTGATAAACACTTCTTTAAGGACCAAACTATGTTCAGGTAATCCACAGGTAGATAGGGGGAACACTGCTATTTCTTTTTAACATAGCTCTTTGTCTCCCTCCTGCTCACAAGAAGACTGTTACACGACCCCCTGTGGTCAAGAAGTGGACAATAGTCTTCCCTTCAGAAGTAGTCCTGCCACCCAGCTTGCCTCAGAGGGGAACACAAGCAGCACGGGCGAACTCTTCCAAGGCCTGTTGGTGCCCAGATCGAATGTCAGAGACATCTCTAGGACAACATTTTGATGTCCCACATGTCTGCCTGAGCACTTCCATAAAATTGAAATGCCAAGACCAGCCACCTTCACCAAGAAAAGACCTCAGAGAAACAAATATCCAGGAACCCACAAAGAAATAGTGCCCACCAAGGGGGTTCTACAGAATAGCAGGAGCTTGAATCCCCAGGAGAAACTTCAGCTAGACTGAAAGACCCTCTGTCCATATGTCCCTGGCACATGTTAAGCAGCCCCATTATGATTCTCCTGCCTAGTGCTCCTCTTCTTGCCCTTCCCCATGTCCTCATCAAATCAAGTCATAGCAAAGGAATCAATCATCCTCAACTAATAAACACTATCACTCTGTGGTTTGGAGTTGTGTCTCCCAGGCTACGTGTTGAAGGCTTGGTCCCAGGTGGCCCTACTCTTCATGGACTGTAGTGATAGAGGCTGAAGGACAGTAGCCAAGAATGCTGAGACAAGATGCTAAGAAGCACATGGTAAGATGGCTGTGAAACCCAGGAAAGGTGAAATTTCTCTGTCACAGGGCACAGAGGGTGCAGCCAGTCAGAAGAGGCTCACACAGTGGCACCAACCACAAGCTGCGCCTCTTCCTCTGGTGTTCTTCTCTGTCTGCATGGTAATTCCTACCATGAGCACACAATCATACACTTCTTACATGGCCAAGGACAGAATTCAGCTGGCCCCAGAGCTGCTCTGGACCCTAGGCACCATCACTGATGGGCACTATCTACTCCCTTCCATCTGCAGTGCTGGGGCCCTCACCATGTGGGCTCCTTCTCCACTACTCGGAGAGCTAGTTCCCAAGGAACACTATGCTCTGTGCCTGGAGATCTGCACACAGCCTCAGGGAGACCTGCCCTGCACACACCAGCCCTGAGGCAGATGTCACCGAGGCTTACAGGAGAGGGACAGCAGCACCCATTAGCACACCCTCAAGGCCCATTGTTGTCTCTCTCCTCTTCTAGCTTCTCTCAGAGAGTTCCACCTGGTCTTTTCTCTCTTTTCCATACAGCTCAGAGTCCCCCTTTATTTCAGGTGGTCCAGGTACCACCCCCAATTTGTACTTCACATTCAGCAAAAACCAAAGTCTTCTACCCTGTTGAACCCACACCCTTTCAGCAGTTGAACCACTGGTTTCTCTAATCAGGACCCGTGGGGGCCTGCCATCCCACCCCAAGTAGCTTGCCCAACAGAATACAAATTCGGAGAGGCCAGTGACTGGGGGGATCCGCTGCTCGTAAACTGACTTCCTCCCACACCATCAGGGCCTCAGTTGCTTAGCACGTGCAGAATTTGCCAGGCCTTACTTAACTGAGAGGCAACTTCATGTATGATATTTGTATGGGTATAGGGTATTGTGCGCTTGTTTCTGTGTGCCAGGGGGGTGTTTTGTGTGTGTGTGTGTGTGTGTTGTCTCTATGTGCTTTGTGTCTATCCAGTTTAAATTATTTCTCGCTTTTTTAAATGGTGTGTTGCTGTCCTTTTACAAAGCTATCCCTAGCACTACATTTTAACTAGCAGTGACATATCTTGGTATAAACAGGCTGTGAGTAACCCCTGATGCTGGCCAGCAGCTTAAACTCATGTATCCAGAAGTGGCCATTTCCTCACACACTCACACAGCACCAGGAACTTCACTGTGTGTCTTAGGGCCCCTTGAGCTCTGTGGTCAGCCAGCCTGGGCTTCCACAGCAGTGCTCCACTCCTGCGGCCCTCTTCGCAGCAGCCCCACCCCTGACGTGCTCAACCTTTCTCCTCAGAGCTCTGGACCTGAGTCTTTGCTGCAGGGTAGGGCTTTCTGCAGGGCTCCTCTATCACCTGCTTCTGGCATGTACTAGCCTGAGAGACTAAAGGAATGTGAGAACATGTATCCCCTAGAACACTCTGTGTTGCAGAGTACTTTGCTGAATTTGACATCAGAATTGAAACCAAGGACCATTTCCCTGGTTGATATGCAGTTTGCATATGATTTACAAAACTGAGCATTATTCAGTTAGTTCGATAAGTTTAGACAGATAATCAGGTGATCAGCCAGAGAATGCTTTTCTGAACTGGTTTTTATCCTTACGCAAACCTGGAGGGTGATCAGTGACCTGTGTCCACAAACTGTCTCTGCAAGGCCACTGTGGGTGTGTGTACCACTGTTATGTCCAACAGTGTGGCAGGATGCCCTTGCTGCTAGGAAGAAAGGCCATCCAGCAGATGTTTTGTGTTCAGGTACCATGGGCTGCTCAGCTGCTCTGCAGTCCTGCTGCAGTTTCAGGAGGGAAGCTGGGCTTTGAGGGCCTGAGTTACCTGCACAGGCAGAGAATCATCACCCCATTGGGAGACTGTCCCTGGGAACCAAGGGGAGTGAAGAAGCTGCCGGCTCACAAAGCCCAGGCTGAGTTCTCAAATGGCAGCTATGCTGTCCTCTGGCTTACCCCAGTAGGACCAATGTGACATGATACTAATTTCCTTAAGCCTCAAATCCAGCACCCTGGAGGATGATTCTCCAGCAACAGACTGGGGCCTGGACTCTCACTGTTGCAGAACTAGGATGTGTTCTAACTGACCAGCTGAATAAATCGATAATAGAATAGTATTCCATAAAGGAAATGAAACAAAAGCAACAAGCCACCTCCTCTTGCTGTGAGGTCCAGCAAGTCACTGCTGCCAGCTTCCCATGAGCACAGGACACAACAGGAAGAGGCTACTGCCATGGATTCTGGGCCACCAGGGCCTTGGAGTATCTCTCCAGAGCCTGTGTTGGCCTCAACCCCTAGGCAAGTTGTGGAAGCACCAGGTGATGAAGGAGCAACTGTGATCCGGGATTCTGTGAGCCATGGCTCTGTGGCTGCCCTGTTGCCTTGTTCAGGTAAGTTGCCCTTGCTAGGTCTCATTTTCCACCTCAGAAGTGTTACAAAGCTGAAATCGGACAAGCCAACAGAAAGCCTCATTTTAAATTAGCAAACAAGTATTTACCAAGCATTTCAAGTGGATAGATTTGTTTTTTCTTAAAAGCTTTGGCTTGCTCATTAACACCCAGAGCCTCTGTGAAAGGCTTGTTCTCCAAGCTTGTGCAGCCAGCACTGATGGGTTGCTGCCCAAACTCACCACAGCCCCTGTCTACAGGAGTGTTGGTGTGGTTAGGGGCAGCAGGGCACTGCATACAGGACCTGGAGAAGTGATGTTGGAGCAGAGGCTGGCTCCAAACTTCAGAGCCGTCCTGTGGAACGGCTCCAATGAGACATCCACAGTCAGTGATCTCTGAAGAGCTGCCTTTATCGTGTTCTTCCGGCTTTGGCTGGCAGCACCTGCTTTTGGACTGTCCTGCTGCGGCTGGTCAATATCTTGCTCCTGCCATACAGGAGGGCTGCTGTCTTCTCTTCACTCCAGAGTAATTCTTGAGAATGACTTGGGACGGTGTCTATTCTGGTCACACTGAAAAGCCATGCTTATTTTCCTGAATGCACTTCATGGGCTACTTTAAGAAAGGTGAAACTTTTAAATACAGCAGGTTTTTATATATCCCATTTCACAAAATCTAGTACTGTATAAACTCTCCATGGGCAGCTGTTCCTAGCATGTGGCTACTAGACTCACTGGGGGAACTGTGGGCCAGGGGCAGAAATCTTGACTGTGATGTGTCACCTGACATCTTCACCACTGGACTGGATGATGCTGTCATTGTCTTGTCTGTCCCTCCTTTCTTCTCTATTTTTTCTCCAGTAGGGGTGGAACCCAGGTCTGTTTTCTATTTTTTTAAATATATATGTATATTTTAGTTGTTGGTAGAACTTTTATTTACATGTGGTGCTGAGAATTGAATCCAGTGCCTCACACGTGAGGCAAGTGCTCTACCACTGAGCTACAACCCCAACCCCCTGCTTTCCTCTTATATGTGATTCTTCATCATTCCTTTGTGAAGGCAGAGGAAACCCCTTCTGCAGAAAAGCAGGCAATTTGAAGGGCGAGGGAGTGACCCCACCTGCAGACAGCTCTGTGTGCTCACTCTGTGGGCCCTGGAAGGCCCCTGACTACCCTGGGGTTGTCTATATCCAGGTGTGGCTCACCTGGGAAAGCTGATAGGCTTGCTGTCTGTCCCCTCCTGGGCTAGCCCAGAACATGGGGGCAGTTGGAACCCACACAATGGCCACAAGGCAGAGTGTGCAGCAGGGTCTGCACAGGCCACATGAGCCTGATCTGTCAAAAAGGGCTGCAGCAAGGTTGAGGTCACCTAGCCTGTGAGGGCAAAGACAGTGTGCATGTGGCCTGGGCTGGGATGCCCATGTTGCCCACCCTGTGCTCCCATGGGGAACACCAGAAGCTGCTCTCCCCAGTGACGTCCTGAAAGTCCGCATGGTGCTCATGGTAGAGGAGGGAAGTGTGGCCACTGGCTCAGGCTACTATAACAAGACCACAAGAGGAGCTGCGAGATCAGGGCATCAACAGGGCTGGATTCGCCTGAGGCCTTGTCCCTTGGCTTGTGGATGGCAGTCATCTCACCCTTTATCCTCATGTAATAGGTAACTAACCCAAGCCTGGAGAAGACTGTCCTGAGAGTTGTGCCTAGGAAAGGGAGAGCTCCCCTCCCCTTTCTAACCAGCTCCTCTTCAAGAAACCTAATTAGCACCATTCACTCCTACCTTTTGGATTGTAGATGATTTTCCCTAGAATCTAACTATTTTTCTTTGAAATGTAAATGCCCCTGTGAAGCTCCAGTCCAAAGCTGAGATGGCCTGTAACAGGAGCCAGTTCTTGCCCTTATCACATCCTGCTTCCATAAACATGCTTTCCGCTTGAAACCTGTGCACAACCATGTATTGTTTTAGACTAGAAATTTTATGACACTAGATAGCCTGTAAGTGTTGTAAAAAACTGGTGATGGGCACTCAGAATTTGGAGTCTGATTTCCTCTGGGTCCACCCTCATAAAATCAAGTTTGAGTTCTCCTACTCTTCAAGTGCTATTTGATGCTTCTTGCCAGATTCCCACAACCCACACATGGCTTTGTCTTCTGTGTGTCACGGTGTCTCTTTGTCTCAAAGGACACCAGACACACCTAACTGGACCCTCACTGCTCTGATCTTGCTTAGCCTGGATTACCTGCTAACAGTCCCTCTCCCAATACAGTCAATCGGGGTTATGGCTTCAATACGTGAACTCTGGGGGGACTCAGTTCAGTCAACAGTAGGTGCTTCAAGAGACCTATTGTTTCTCACGTGTATACTGAAGGGTGCACCCAGTGCTGGGGGCTGCTGTGCTCTTAGCACACCAGGACCCAGGACTGACCAATCCAGATGCAGGTGTAGTCTATATAGTAGCCTTGAATTCCTCTTGCTGTTGTGGTCACTGCTCATGGAGCATATGCTTGGGAGATCTTAGGAGTGCGCATGGCCTGTGGTGGGCAAGAAGTCCTGCTGTGAGCACACCACCAATCCCAAGCTGCTCCCCACCCTCCCTCCTCAGTAGCACCATCTGCTCCTATAATGCCAGATTTGTGGGACCCCAACAGACCTCCAAGAACCGAATCCGATGCAATCACACAAGAGTCTTTATTGCAAGCTCAAAAGCCTGGACTCACAACCGTTCCCGATGCAGCGGTCCCAGGGAGTGAGTCCCAGTCCTTTGTTCAGTGAGATTTTATAGGTTTTTGGGGGGATACTCTATGCATCACAACATCACACAGCAAATCATTCCATACCGCAGGAAAATCAAACAAAACTCTTAACATTGATTAGCACATTCACTGGGGGGAACAAGTTGGGTAGGGGTGATTGGTTAGTACAATAGGGGGATTCCTTTGAACTGACTGGTTTAGGCCATGAGGTGGGAGTATGTGCTAAACTACATGGTTTCCCAACATGTTATCAACCACCATAAACTACTGGGGGGGGGGGTCATCTGGCATCCCAGGTATTTTCCCTGTCTCATGCTGACTGGAGGTTACTAGGGGGTGGCTATGGATCCTCACCTAGCCTAACTGAGTCAGGGACACCTGGCGCCACAGAACTCTCCTGTTATTTACAGACAAACGATCAGCAGGGTGGGTATGTGCTTAGGAGTGCTCTGTGGGTTTTTCCCAGGACAAGGTTCACGCCCCCTTCTTTGGACAGGCCTTGAGGTAGAAGCTGATTTCTCAAAAATGGAGTCACATCAGTTTCTCACTCCCAGCCAAGTCTCATTTCTCTGCTCCTCTCGCATGCATCATCCTTTTGTTCATTCCCAACACTCCTCCAAAACTGGTGCTGTGAAGCCAATGAGAGCCCTCCTAGGCCTAATCCAAGGGAAGATTTTCCTCCACATCCCCGTGACCAGCATTGACAGGTAGGCACCTGTTCTTGCCCCCAGGACTGTCCTCCCCTGCACTCTTCTCCTCTGGCCATTGCTCCTCACTCCACCCTCATGTCCTTGGACCCCTTAACCAATCTGAGAGAACTAAACAGCAAACACACATGGACAACTTCCAGATTTATCTCTGGTTCAGACTTCTGCCCTGAACTTGTGAAGCAAGAGATGACTGTAGGGATGTCAGAACACTGTCTCAAGCTTTAGCATGTGCCCTTCCAAACTCCCCTCTGGCTATAACAGTGCCACTGTGGCAAGCCAGCCAGCTTGCTTGCTTTCTTTCTCCCTCACTCATGCACCTGACCTTCCACTGGCCCGTCAGGTCTGTTTCTAGGGTCTACAGTGGCTACCTGCCTCCTGTCCTGCGCTACCTCTGGCTTAGGCTGTCAGTCTTCCCAGGCCTTCCTGCTCATCCTTGCCCCTGCAGTCCACTCCTAACAGTTTGCTTCTTCTAAACTCTGCATTACATTATTCCTGTTTATCTCACTCCACTGGGATTTATTTGCTCTACTCAGAAAAAAATGCAAATTGCATCAGCATAAGCATTATAAGTTAATTTCCCAACCTTGCTATGGCCAGTGCTGGCCGCTGCAGCCACATGGCCAGATTTCTTTTATCTGGAGGATCCAACACCCTCCAGGAACTCCGTAACTGGCAAGGTAGCGAACACAGACAGTGGCATTGGTTTGTGGCTGGACCACCAGGGACACAGTCACTTCTGTGTATGTCCCAGAGGCCAGAACTCATCGTGACCCAGCCAAGGCCAGGGGGCTGGAGATGTCATGTAAATATGTGCAGAAGTAGGAGAGATGCTAAAGCCAGCAGTCCCTTCTGCAGGCTCCCAAGTGGACCGAGTGTGTCCCCGAGACTTGTGCTGAGACCTGACTTAGGTAGGGCCTGTGGGAGGGGAGCAGGGAGTCAGGGTGGGGAAGGAACAGTTCATACAAGGGACATGCAGGAGGAATGTCCTACTGCATACTGAATGTCCCTACTCTACATACTTACTAAGCCACTAAAGATTTGCTTTTAAGCATTTCCAGCAACAACATCTGAAACAAGACATATTAACTAGAATACTCTGGGACCCATTGGTAGAAGTTTGGGCTTATACTCCAAACTAAAAGTATTATCTGATTTTTTTTGACTGTGTCCAGGAACATTGCACTGTCAGTGAAATGACCCGAAAGGACACAAAGTTCAGAGCAAATCAGGCCCCTGGTACAGAGTCTCCCTAGGAAGCCATGGGGTTTAATGAGGTCATATATAAAGAGGCCCTGTGAAAGTGGTACCCTCTTATGGACACTGGTTATCATTTGAAGGTTCTTGGGATTTTGAAATGTAACACTCCAAAGTTCAGGTGTTTTTTTTTCAGTCAAACCTTACAATGGGCCCAGAGGAAAGGACTATTGGTCACCATCAACAGCAGGAAGGACAAAGTAAGTAATATATGTGCTTTCAAGGGTATGCATTCACTTTTTGCCACAGTTTTTAATATGTGCAGACATGTGGAGGGCCTGGCTGTACAGAATGATAAAGTGTTTGAACTTCAGATGCACCTGGGAAATGCCCACATGATGTGGTTGCTAAGGGCTTATACTCCAAACTAAAAGTATTATCTGATTTTTTTAAAAGTGAGTTTGATGGATAGAAAATATTTGACTATATTTGTAATTTTACTATCACTATTTGTAGTACTATGTATTATTATAATTGGTTTAATATTTATTGTTAATTATTGCTATTATTAGTAGTAACTGACCTAAATAAGGACATCTGAGCTAATAATGTGTGGTAAAGATAATGGGGCTCGGGCTTGGTGGTAAAGCATCTGCCTAGCATGTGAGGCCCTAGGTTCAATCCCCTACACTGCAAAAACAAAACAAAACAAAAAAAACAGCAAAGTGCTAAACATGAATTGGGGGTGACCAGCCTTCCCATGAGAGAGAAGCTTCCAGGTGCCTGAGTGCTGGGAACTGTGAGACTGCCCCCCCCCCCCCGTTTTGGCCATCAAGAAATAGGTAGACAAGACAGAGACCAAAAGGAAACAGCTGGGTGGCCTCATGCTACGACTTTGTTTCTCTCAGACGTGTGGGCAAAGACTACTATTTTCTATGATAACAAACACCATGATTATAGCATGTAACCCTTACAATACATATGTTTACTGTAAGCTTTAACTATCTCATGGACAATGTCAGTCCTATGAAGTATCAGCTCTCATGGTCCCCATGTGACATACTACAGAAGAGAACGCACAGAGAGGTGTTGATCTTGAACACAGCAGCTCAGCTCCAGAGCCCACATCTTTCCAGGCCCGGCATGTTGCTGGCCTCAGATGTGGCCTCACACAATGACCTTCTAGGGCTTCCTGGCCTTTGTGCTTTTACACCTCTGCCTCTGGCTGCATCGTGAAGGTCTGCCCTCCCTACTCTGGGGCAGCCCTTCAGTGAGGAATGGGCAAGTCCCATGGTTACAGAGTTAGAAGGAGATGGTTCTGGAACAGGGGCGATGCACTGAGTTGTTTTCCAGGAAGAAGGATGGGTTTTCTTGGACCCATCTGCATTCTTACCCTTGTGTAATAAAGGTATGCCTAGGAAGGCTGACTCTGGTAAGGTGGGGTCCCCCAGATATCCATACCCAAACCCTGACCTAGGAACATGTTACCTCAGATGGCAAAACAGACTTTCCAGGGGTGATCAGTTCTAGGATTTTAACTAGGGCAAGTATCCTTGGTTATTTGGGTGAGTGCAGCGTGACCATGGGATCCCGCAAGTGAAAGAGGGAAGTGAAGAGACTGGAAGGTGCTGCTCTGAGGATGGAGGAAGGGACAAGGAGCCAAGGGATGCAGGTACCACCTCACATGTCCTCCAATGTTTGCTTTGAGGAGCATGAAGACTGCAGGGTGCTGAGGACCAGGAGGCAGACCAACAAGTGGTGTTTGTGTGAGGACAGGACAGGGCACTGCTGAAAGGAAAGGAGGACTTGGAAGCCCAACTTGAAGGAGATGGACCATGTGTTAGTCTGGGTCCTCCAGAGAGAGAACAGAGAAAGATAACAGACTTGTTATGAGGACTTGGCTCACATGATTTTTGGAGGCTGGGAATCCAGGATCTGCTCTGGCAGATAGAGACCCAGGAGAGATAAGGTCTAAGTCTCAATCCAAGTGGAAGTCTGAGTCTGAAGCCAGGAGAAAATGATATCCCACTTCAGTCAGGCAGAGAGTCTTTTTGTTCTATTTGGGCCTCAGTGGTTTGCATGAGGCACTCACACTATGGAGTATCTGTTTTACTCAGTCACTGACTCAAGTGTTCATCTGATAAAACACCAACCCAGACACACCCAGAGTAAGGTGTGAGCACCCTGAGGCCCAAGCCTTTACTATGGTGGCCACTCCTTATGGCATATGGGGCTGATTTGCCCTGCATCAAAACCCAACCTGGCTGGGCATGGTGGCACACACCTGTAATCCCAGTGGCTTGGGAGGCTGAGGCAGAAGGGTGGAGAATTCAAAGCCAGCCTTAGCAATGGCGAGGTACTAAGCAACTCAATGAGACCCTGCCTTTAGAAAAAGAAAAAAATAGGGCTGGGGATGTGGCTCAGTGGTTGAGTGTCCCTGAGTTCAATCCCTGGTACTAAAAAAAAAAAAAACACAAAAAAACACCTGATCTAGCAGAAATGACATGACAGAAACCCTGTTCAGTCATCAAAGACAGCAAAACAGGCACTGATGGGTAAGATCTTGAGGTATGCCAGTGCGCATGAAACAGAATCCCTCTGAAATTAAGGGCAACTTCCACATACTGAGATCCTGCCCACATCCCGTGCATGCCATGGAAACAGGGCCCCTCTGCATGGAGTAGGCTGGTGGCGAAAAGACCACAGGTCACGGAAGTAATTTTTTATAAAGTGGGGGCAGGATGGCTCTTTGTACTTACAGGCCAAGCTTCCACACTGGAAAAAGAGAATGTGAGAACCTGTGTTTCCTTTATTTATACAAGGGGGCTTAAAAAAAAATTTCGATGGAATGTTCTTCACCAAATAAGGCAAGGGGTAATATCCAGATCCAGAGCTCTGAGAAAGCAGACTCCTTAGCCCAGCGGAGGTAAAGGCCACATGTATCTGCGGCAATCCATCAAGTGGGAGGGGCCACAAAACAGCGTGCAAAGCCAGACCCAAATCTCTTTGGCTCAAGGCTGAAAGATGACACTAAATAGCTCAGGGGTGGCCCCACACACTAAGAATTAAAGCTCCAAATTGTCTTCACTTCTCATGCAGGGAACTGGTCACCCCCTGCCCCAGCTAGCAGCCTGGCATAACACAACCTAGCTACATCTGCTTATGTACTTTTGTCCCAACAGCTTTCCTCACCCTTGAGTCTTCTGAAGACTGTGAAAAAAATATTTTCTCTATCCCTCTCTAGAGCTGGCTTGCATACAACCCACTCTTCTGCCAATTTGACTCTGTGTATTTGTGGAGCACCACCATCGAGAAAGTGTACCCCTTGTCCCCATGAGGTAATAAGCACCATCCCACTTTTTGTAGAAAGGAGACATATTCGTGATTATGCACTCAGGCAAAGAACAGAAAGCAAGCAGAAAATGCACCACAATTGGTTGGAAGCCCCTGGTTTGGGGAAGAGGAAGAAGGGGAAATTTCAGTCTTACTCCTACATGGTGGGACCTTCAGCAGATAGAGTGTATCCTGTGCAGATTATGCACTAGGATAGACAGCCTAAGAATGTGAGCCACAATTCTTCCATAGGAGGGCAGCTAAGTGAGAAGCAGCAGTTGAAAATACTGCTTACATTGGCCAGGCGCGGTGGCACATGCCTGTAATCCCAGCAACTTGGGAGGCTGAAACAGGAGGATGGAAAGTTCAAACCCAGCCTCAACAATTCAGCAAGGCCTAAGCAACCTAGCAAGATCCTGTCTCTAAATAAAATATATAAAAGGGCTGGGGATGTGGCTCCGTGGTTAAGCACCTCTGGGTTCAGTCCCAAGTACAAAAAAAAGAAAGAAAGAAAAAAATTACAGTTTACAGCATGCTTTACCCACATTAATAGGTACAGAGTGATCACTACCTGATACATAGGAGTTGGGGAGGAGACAGAAATACAGGGTACATAAAACTATACCTCAAAACACTACTTGGCCATACACGCATGAGCGTGTGTGGGAAGTGTTGCAAAAGAGACCCACCCGCAGAACCTGAGGGAGGCAGCTGCAGAGGTCTGTACCCTAGCTTCTCATGTTCGTGCTTGAGAGGATGCCATAAAAGAATAGCAAATTTTAGCAGAGAGCTAGGAAAGGGGGCAAGGGGACACTCTCAAGGGATAGAGTGGGTTCTCTCAGAAAGGACAATATAGCCCTCCTGCCCTCTAGTTTCATTGGAGGTCCCCAGAGAAGATTCTATAGTCCCACCCAGCGCCACCTTTTGACTTTTGACTGACAACAGGATTGCATCAGGCTTCTAAGTCCCTAATGCTCTTGGTAACACGTCCAAGGCAACTCCATTTCACTTTGGCCTTTGCTGACCAGTTTTAATTCAGCATTTATGGGTCGGGGAAATTATCCTCAGCTCCCTAAGTTCTGGAATCTGGCTGTGAATGCATAGCAAAAGTCCACCACCCTTCTGGGGAACGTGTTCTTGTCAGCATTTCGGGCCTGCATTTCTCTTGCAGATAAAAGGGTGTTTGCTGAGAAATGCAACATAGCCTATTGACTGAAGCCAGGCAGTGTTGCAGGCAAATTGCTTTTTAAAAGAAAGCACATGTGGGTTGGGAGCAGGGTCAGCATAGTGGAACCAGTTTGCAGAACTATTCCCTTAACTTCATATTTCCACTGCTCATGTCTGTGTTACCTATCAGGAAGGATATGGCTGAGCTCACACACAAGTGAGAGCAGCCTTTTCTGCTGAAATGGAAGGAAATGTGATTCCTTATGGGAAATTGTGTGTTCTTCCTACTTTTCATTTTTTTTTTTTTTTTTTTTTGGTACCAGGGATTGAACTCACAGGCACTCAAGCACTGAGCCACATCCCCAGCCCTATTTTGTATTTTATTTAGAAACAGGGTTTCCGCTGAGTTGCTTAGCACCTTGCCCTTGAACTTTCGATCCTCCTATCTGGGCCTCCCAAGCCACTGGGATTACAAGCCAGTGCCACTGCACTGGGATCATTTTTTTTTTTTCTTTTTTAGATTCAAAAGAAACATTTATCTTGAGGCAGGATCTTGCAAGGTTGCCAGTGCTGCCTCCTAACTAGCCATTTTCCTGCTTCTGCCTCCCAATGGTTGGGACTTCAGGAAGGCCATTCCTAACCATTTACGTTCTAAAGCTAATTCACAGCAGGGACTGAGATTCAAACAATCACGAAATTCCAGGGCTGGGCCACTAATCCGGACCTCCAGCCCAGAAAGGCTCAAGCGGGCTGTCCCAGAGGGTGCAGCGTACCCCATCCCTGCCTCCCTCCCAGAGAGAGCCTCCCGCCTTCCTCCCAGAGGGTGCAGCGCACCCCATCCCTGCCTCCCTCCCCAGAGGGCCTCCAGCCTTCCTCCCAGAGGGTGCAGCGTACCCCATCCCTGCCGCCCTCCCAGAGAGAGCCTCCAGCCTTCCTCCCAGAGGGTGCAGCGCACCCCATCCCTGCCTCCCTCCCAGAGAGAGCCTCCCGCCTTCCTCCCAGAGGGTGCAGCGCACCCCATCCCTGCCTCCCTCCCAGAGAGAGCCTCCCGCCTTCCTCCCAGAGGGTGCAGCGTACCCCATCCCTGCCTCCCTCCCAGAGAGAGCCTCCCGCCTTCCTCCCAGAGGGTGCAGCGTACCCCATCCCTGCCTCCCTCCCAGAGGGCCTCCAGCCTTCCTCCCAGAGGGTGCAGCGCACCCCATCCCTGCCTCCCTCCCAGAGGGCCTCCGCCCCAGGCCCCCTTCCCGTCCTCCCTCCCAGAGGTCCTCGTGCCCCCGCTCTCCGCGTGCCTCCCGCCTCTCCCCCAGAGGGCCTCCCGCCCCACTCACCGCCTCCCCCTCAGAAGGCCTCTCGCCTTCCCCCCGTGAGGGCCTCCCGCGGGGAGACAACCCAACCTTCCTGGGCGCGCCCCGGAACCAGCGGCGCGACGTTCCTTTCCAGCTCCTGGAGGGGCACTTTTACTGGGGACTTCCGGGGCGGGAGCTGTCGGAGCGGAAGTGTCGTGTGGCGCGAGGGTTCCGGCGGCGGGAGCGGTTCGGGAGCTGTCGGAGGTGCTGGCTTTGGAGGGCGGCGACGGTGGCGCGCACTCGGCCGGCCGTGCGGCCATGAACCTTGAGCGGCTGCGGAAGCGTGTCCGGCAGTACCTGGACCAGGTGCGGGGCGGCCGGGGCACGCGGGGCCGCGGGAGGGCGCTGGCGGTGGCCTGGGACCCGCGGTGCCTGAGGGAGCCGAGGCGCGCTCGGAGGAAGCGGCCTGGGGTTCGGCTGGCCGGAGGCGTGCTTCCGAGAGGGTTAGCTGTGACTCTTTGTGGCGCTTCACGCGAATAAAGACGAGACCCAGCTTGTTGGAAGGCCGGGTACGAAGCTCGCGCTGCGTGGGGTTCCCCGCACCGCCCCGGCACGGCGAGTCCCCGGGAGGCGGGCGGGGTCGCGTCCCTGTGCCGAAGGGCCCGCTGGCCCTGTAACAGGGAAGCGCGGCAGGCGCGTTGGATGCGGTGTTCGGGACTGAATGCGAAGCGATGTAGCCGGGTTTCTGCAGCAGGCCGGAAGGCAGCGTTTTTGTCTTCCAGAAGTTAGTTTAGTCAGCGTTTCGCGATCCCTTCCGTGTGGCACGTTGAGAGGAATAACGGGGGCTGCTGTCAGAGTCCGTGGGGCGTCTCTGAGCAGACTGCCCGGGCCCAGCCTTTCCTTCTGCCCGCCCGTCTGCAGCTCTGTTTGGGTTTCCTTCTGCCCATGTCTGCAGCTCTGTTTGGGTTTCCTTCTGCCCACCTGTCTGCAGCTCTGTTTGGGTTTGCATCTGGGGAATTGAGCCCCGACCCCCGCCAGGGGTGAGAACCAGGGACTAGAGCTAGCTTTGACAAATTTGTGAGTGGCTTTCTTTTTGTCAGCGTTTTTGTTATAGTTGACTAGAGGAGGTGACCCTCCCTGTGGTCATTGATAGTTGATGTGTGTTTTTGAGTGCTGTGAATATTACAACTAAGGTATTTGCGTAGTGTTTTATGTACTACATTCCTCTTTGGGACCCATTAACAACTTATTGCAATTGTCTACACAGGAAATGCTAATGACTAGATATTGGAAAATACTGTAGAATAATCATTTCAGTTGTCTGCTGTTTGTGCTTGTAGGTACTTTTTTTTTTTTGCTTGTGTATGAACTTTTAAAAACCAAATTACTTTCTTGAATTGTATATACAAAGATCTGAGTATGTTTTACTTGTACCATTGAACTAAAACTCACCCTTGTCGACCTATAAGAAAAAACGTGGTTGGTAGACCCTTGCTATGTGTAAAAACTTGTGTTGCTGTGCTGACTTCATATATGGCATTCTAATAATAGTACACATCTGTTCAGAGCTGTGCGAATGACAGGGTAGTCACCCCTTGTTTGTTTCTGTTTGCAGCAACAGTATCAAAGTGCTCTGTTTTGGGCAGACAAAGTTGCTTCACTTTCTCATGGTAAGTGACCAATGCTATTTTTTTTTTCTAACTGATCTTTAAAAATTTCACTTTTTACCTCTGACCATTTATTTAATGTCCTCTCCAGAGGATCCCCAGGATGTTTATTGGTTGGCTCAGTGTCTTTATCTGACAGCACAATATCATAGAGCAGCCCATGCACTTCGGTCACGAAAACTGGACAAAGTAAGTATGTTAATAATGTAAACTTAAAAGTTTTCGAAGCTGTAAAACAGTCATTAGATAGGTATTTTAGGTGTATGTTTTGTTTATTCTCACATATTTAAAGAAATTCACCTTTTTTTGAATGAAAACTTCTTCCTAATTTATCACTTTATTCCTTCCTTCCTCATCCCATCTAGTCACTAAGTTCTGAAAATTGTGTTTTTGTTGTTGTTTGTTTGTTTTGAGATGAAGTCTCTTTATGTTGCCCAAGCTGGTTACAAACTCCTGGGATCACAGGCACATACCATCATGCATGGGCTTGGAAATCCTATTTGTATGTAGCTCTGAAACTGTGAGCATTTCTTTAGATTTTCTTACCACTTACATAAGTGAGGCCTTCAATTTATTAGTTGGAGTCCACCTTCTTGTTTTTTCTTCAGTAACATTTTCTTCCTTTCCACCTTTCCTATATCCAGTCCTTTTTACAAACTATCACAAGGGAGAATTTCCTAAAATACAGTTCTGATTGTGTTACCCAAAAAATCATTCAGTGATTTCCCTCTGCCCACTGGATAAACTCAGACGTCTTAATAGACGTGGAGGTTCCATCACTGCCGTTTCAATGCATATAGCGCATACTCCAGTCAGTTGGGCACCTTTTAGTTCCTTGGACATGGTAGCAGGTGTTTATGCTACATTCTGCTGCCCAACCAGCTTCTGACTTGGCTTCTCCTGCAAATGTTTTTTTTTTTCAGCTGGCTAGTGCTATTATAGTGTTTTGTGTTGTGTTCATTCCCCCCCCCACCACCACCACCACCACCACTGTAACATTTTCACTACTTTTTAAATTCGTGGTACCTGGTAAACAGTAGGTTTGTGTTGAATATGGGATAAGAGACTGGAATTTTTGCTGCAGGAGTGAAAGGAGAAATTATAAAACTAGCTGTCTTGTGCTTACAGTTTTGCTTTAAAATGAAAATATGTGACAATTTTAAAAATAATTTCTTTCCTAGTTGTATGAAGCGTGTCGTTACCTTGCAGCTAGATGCCATGTAAGTATGCTATTTTTCCTTTTTATTTAATAAAAGTTTGATTATGTGAACATTGTTTCCCTTATGTATGTATATGTGAGAATTTGGGTATGGAATTTGGCAGGTTATTGTAGTATTTTGTGAGGAAATGTGTTTTTCTTTAGTATTGTTTGCTATGAAATACTTATTTACTAAAAGCTGACATATATGAAGAAAATTGTAGTTCAGACAATTTAAGTGGATATATTGTCCGTTTAAAATCTAGAAGTCATGTTTGATGAATTGTATGTCTGTTTCCTGCATAGTATGCTGCAAAAGAGCACCAGCAAGCTCTTGATATTCTTGATATGGAGGAACCAATCAACAAAAGACTATTTGAAAAATACCTGAAGGATGAAAGTGGCTTGAAAGACCCCTCCAGTGACTGGGAAATGTCACAGTCCTCGGTGGGTAGTTTTGTTAGCATGCCTCAGAAACAGCAGTAGGAAATGCCCATATTAAGTGGCAAACTTTCTTTTACTTGTATATTATTAAAGTAATTATGATTTCCAGCTTATTTCCCCACCAAAACCAAAGAGTCTGAGAAATTTCTGAATAAACCATATGTTGGAAACTAATGATATCCTCTGAGGCTGTGTCTGAGAGGCTAACCTTAGACTTGCTTCTCAGATGAGGTGCCATGAATTGCACCCTCAGGAGGAATAATCTTGCTTACTTTGTTCTAACAGTGTTTTGGACCTGCCCACCCAAAGAACTTTACCTAGCTGAACTTGTTTGCAGGGAATGTTGTGTTTGGTATGCTTCAGTTTATGTGCTTCTTACCACCATGAAATTGCAAGAGATTTGTCTTAGTGAATGACCCTCAGTCAGGCCAATAACCTGGATCATTATTCCTTTATTTTTAATAGTTTAAGATAAAATTCACGTACCAGATAGTTTATCCATTTAAAGTGTACAGTTTCTATGGCTTTTAATATATTCATATCTGTGCAAACCTCAGTTGTAGAACATTTTTGTTACTTAGAAAGAGACCTTCCCCCATTAGTGATCACCCAAAGATCCACCTGTCTCCATAATTGTAAGATTTATGAAGGAACTTGGTTACTCTGCTTTTCATCTTAAAATGATAGGTATATTATACATTCTGGGTGCTCACATGCTTTTTTAAAAACCACTCATCTATGTGTTTAAGCACATTAATTTTATTGCTAGATGCATAGATGAGGGAGATTGGTATTATCACTATTGTTTTTTGGATCTCTTGTTCATTAATTTATCTCTTATGAAATGTATGATTTATTTGTAAAGTATTATTTCTTCTTTGAAATTGCTTTTTTTGCTGGGTGCATTGGCACACATCTGTAATCTCAGCAACTTGGGAGCCTGAGACAGGAGGGTTCAAGGTCACTCTCTACAACTTAATAAGACCCTAAACAGTTTAGTGAGACTCAAAATAAAAAAGGCTGGAGATGTAGCTCAGTGGTTAAGTGCCTCTGGGCTAAATTCTTAATACCCCCCCCCCCCCACACACACACACAAAAAAAAAAGCAAATTTTTTTTTTTTTTTTTTTAACACATCATAGGACACTGCTTAATTTGGGGACTAAATTAAGCATGTCTGTTAATTTTTAAATTTTGGTCTATGAATTTTCTCCATCTTCTTGATCATTTTTGCTGCTCATCTCTGGAGCATCTTTGAGCTTGGTTATGTGTTTCTTGAGGCTCAGGTCTGGAATGCGAGTCAGATTCTACATCCTGTTGATGGTCACAAGGTAGCCAGCACCATACATGGCATTTTCTCCTTTTTACAAGTGAGACCAAGCCCAGTTAATTATTATCCAGGATCACACACAAGTTTCAGGGCTGGAAAGTGAACTGAGGTCTGTGGGCTCCAGCAGTCCATGCCTTTGACCACTGGGACTATGGGCTGCCTTGCTGCCAATTACTAAGACTCACCAAGATCCTCTCATTAGGATCTATCTCAAATTATTGTTTTTCTTACAGTTGGATTTTACACACATACAGCCTGCTATCTCTAAGTCATTGCAATATTTGGGGTAAAACAAGTAATATACCTAATAGCTTTGCTATTTACATTAGTTATAAAGATTTATTGAATAAAGTGATCAGAGCGCAGGGAAGACAGATGAAAGAAACTCTTAGTCTTCATGTGTCTGTTAGTTCACACTATGCTTTGAGAGTTGGGATGAGTTGAATCCTTATTTAAAAGTTCTGACTTAGTATGTACATATCATATTTTTCTACCAGATAAAGAGTTCTATTTGTCTTCTACGAGGGAAAATCTACGATGCTCTAGATAACCGAACTCTAGCTACCTACAGTTACAAAGAAGCTTTGAAGCTTGATGTGTACTGTTTTGAAGCCTTTGATCTTTTAACATCACACCACATGCTGACAGCACAAGAAGGTTTGGAAACATGGGTGTTTTTATGTTTAGCACAATTAATACTGTTTGGATTGTCTTCTCTTAAATCTATATAATCAAGAGCAGGCTGTCTACAGGTTTTAATAGACCTACTGACTTTCTTAAGGTCTTCAAACATGAAGCATGTTGCAAAATGCAATATCGTGCAGTGCCTGTTGCTGTCAGAATCTTGAGAGATTGGACATCACAAGGTCATATTTTTGAGAAGCAATTTGAGATAATATAAACCAGGATTTCGATGTCTGATTCAGTGATTCTCAGCCTGGCTGCACTGTAAATTCCCAAGAAGCTTTAATAACATCAGTGCCTGGGTCCCGGCTTCAGACCACTTTGGTCAGAACCTCTGGAGGTAGGGCTCTCACATCAGATGGTTTAAAGCTTGTAGTTGACCCTAATGTACCACAGGGACCAAGAGCCTCTGACCAGGTGTATTGGTAGTGATGCAAGGTGGACAGTCAAGGAAACAGGAAATGGGGTTGTTGAAGTGGTTCTCAATTGCTAGGGTTGTGTCTGGAGACTTTGGTTGTCATAACTTGGGGCATGTAGTATGGAGGAAGGATTCTGTTGGCATCTGTGGGTAACGGCCAGAGATGCTGCCAAACTGCAGTGCATAGGATGCCTCCCAACAGAATGGTCCACAAGCATCAGTAGTGTTGAACCCAAGGCACTCCACGTGGCCGCTGACTGCACCCCTCTGGATGCCTCCGGGCCCTAGCCCTCAGTTGATCTATGTCTCCTAGGCCTGGGAACCACTGTCTCAGCTTTCTCTGGTACATTTTGATCTTTCTATTTTCTTTTGAGTTGATTTATTTAGACCAAGAATTATAAAAGAGTATTTGTAGTTATTAACCTTTTTTTCTCATATTATGAGGACATCTTTTTTTGTTTCTCATCATTTTTAAGAAAAAGAACTTCTTGAGTCACTACCTCTTAGCAAGCTCTGTACAGAAGAACAGGAATTGCTGCGTTTTCTGTTTGAGAACAAATTAAAAAAGGTAAGGAAAAATGCAGCATTTGTTTATGTAAATTTCATTTCATTAAATTTGACCTTTATTCCTTATTATTTAAATTGTTAAAATTTTTTATCAAGTTAGCACATTTACAAGAAGAATTAGATTATTTTAACTATTTGGTAGGATTCCTAAATAAGCTTTCAAAATGTCTTTCTCCCAAGGACTCCTTATTCTAAAAGTTTGAATTAGTGCATGAAAAAGATTTTTTTCTTATTCTTTCTGAATCTCTGTGATATGCTGCCTATTGTGGAACTCTTTTGATTAAATTGAGAAGAGAATTAAACTGATTGTGAGGAGTGCTGATGAAACTTGAAGTTTTTAGGGGCTCACATATGTCCTGTGTAATTGTTTTAACCACTTGGGCCAAACACAGAGTAAGTCTTCCTTTTGATTTGTTATTATTCATTGAGTTTATCTTTATATTTCTCTGTTCCAGTATAATAAGCCCAGTGAAACTGTCATCCCTGAGTCGGTTAATGGATTACAAGAGAATCTAGATGTGGTAGTGTCTTTAGCTGAGAGACATTATTATAACTGTGATTTTAAGATGTGCTACAAACTTACTTCTGCGTAAGTATGCTCACCGTTTTTGTGTTTGAACCTGAAGTTTAGTTCACATCTACGTAATTCAAAGAGGTTTTCCCTGAGTAATCTCAAACTAGATGATGGTTTAAGTTACCTTTGAATAATTCTGAATAGGCTGCTGCTTTTAAAAGAGCAATTTATAGCCAAGTTTTTTCACATTTGTAGGCATATTATAATAACTTTGGAGAAACATACATTTCTATCTTCCCAATCTTGGTAGTTTTTATAGTTTGGAAGTACAATTTTGACGTGACACGTAATTTCATAAAATACTGTTAGAGACTAGAGTTGGGGCTATAGCTTAGTGGTAGAGTGTTGGCTTAGCATGTACCAGGTCTTGATTTGGTGTACAGCACTGAAAAAAAAAAAAAAAAAAGAAAAAGTCTAATACTGTCCTGGGTGTTCTATGATGTCTGGCATACTCATTAGCTAAGTCATCTCCCCCACACACCAGTTTTCCAGTATGCCAAATCAGACTTGTCTTTTAGCTAGATTGTATTCTATTATTTTGAGGGTCTTTGGGTTGTTTAAAATTCTTGGAATCAGAAATTTAATTAGCAAATACCTTCGATCTATTTAATGGTTTAAACTTGTAAGCCTTTAAATAGTTGGAGAATTTATGTATTGAGATGCTATTCACTTAAAATAAATGAATGTGATAATATTTGTTTTTATTCCTACCAAATTCACCAGAATTTTCTCTTTGCTTTATAACCTGATCATTGCTGCGTTGTAGCCTACAGTATCATGTATGATGTTTAATAATTAAACATAGCCAGTTATGATGAGTTCTGTCATGTACCACTTCTGTACCATCATTTAAATGGATTTTGTTCTTAGAAGAAGGGAAGGTACAAGATCCTTGCTATGAGAAGAGATTTTAATTGATTTGGAAGGGTAGTGACTAGGGTAAAGGTCAGATCTTAAACTGTATTTTTATGAATAATTAAACTTTTTTTTCCATTTCCCTAATATAGAACTTTTCTACCTTTCTCATGTACACTTCTGATGCGTTGCTTTAACTTTCAGAGTAATGGAAAAAGATCCTTTCCATGCAAACTGTTTACCTGTACATATAGGAACTCTTGTGGAGCTGAATAAAGCAAACGGTATGAATTTTCTTTTTAATGAAGATAATTCTTGCTGGGTGTGTTTGCCAATGCCTGTAATCCCAGTGATTTGAGAGGGTAAAGCAGGAGGATCACAAGTTCTAGGCCAACCTCAGCAACCTTTTGAGACCCTGTCCCAAAATTTTGAAAAGGTCTGGGGGATGTAGTTCAGGCAGAATGCTCCTGGGTTCAATCCTTAGTACCACCAAAAAAAAAAAAAAAGAAAGAAAAAAATTCCATGTAATTCTTAAATTTAAGAAAAAGGTTAGGGCAAGAATTGTTAACTATTTAGAATTTGGAAGGGAGCATAGTTTTTACTTGGGTTTTCCACATTTTAATTTCAGGAACATTTAGTTGTGTTTGAGCAATAATTGCCCTTGGATCTTTAAAACTCAGTATTAAGTCTCTCAGGGAGCAAGAAAACCTAAAAACATCCTAGTTCTAAACCCCTGCTTCTCTCTGGTCCATGGACCAGCAGCATCACATCCCTTAGAAGCTTGTAAACTACCAAATCCAAAGTCTGCATGTAGGACATGCCTGCATGAGATGTAAGGACTGGCATGTTTGTCAAGAGAAAGTACTCTATTGCTGATGGTTTGGCAGTAGCCTGGGACTTAAGAGGTGCAGGGTTCTAGGGTAGGCATGGTGCTTTGAAGGAACCTTGGCCACTCCTGGAGTGCTTTTACTCAGGGCTTCTGTTCCCACATCGCCCACCCCATGCCCTCCACCTAGTTTTCCAAGCACTCAGCAGGTGTTCAGTGTCCTCTGTGGGACTGGGGAGGATGTGTCTGCCAGGTGGGATCTCTTTACCATCATTTAAATGGATTTTGTACTCAGAGGAAGGGAAGGTATGAGATCCTTACTATGAGAAGGGTAGTGACTAGGATAAAGGTCAGATCTTAAATTGTATTTTTTGTGAATAATTGAATTTTTTTTTTCATTTCCCATTTCCCAAATATAGAACTTTTCTACCTTTCTCACAAACTGGTGGATTTATATCCTAGTAATCCTGTAAGTAATATCTTTTTTTCTTACCTGAATTTTAAGAAAATACTTAACTAGTATTTAGACAGTAGTTTAAGTACAAGCAAATAATATTTAAATCATTGGGGTCAATCTCCTAGTACATAAGATTTAGCAGCATTGATTTCTTCACTCCATGAAGAGATTTTCTAATTATACCAGAGCAATAACCTTAAAACAAAAACCTTTTTTTTTCTAATTATAGAAATTATACATTTGTTATTTTAAAATAGTATGTAGAAAAATATAAAATATGGCTCATGCCAATCACATATCTGCCTTTCCTAAGGGATGTAATTGATTGGTAGCTTTCTCAAATTGTCTGTGTGAGACGGTGTACTGAGATGTGCACTGATTGAATCAGTGTGTCTTCCAAACTGCAGTGGATCAGAATGGAATACTAGGAATGGAAAGTGGAATTTGGAACTATGTCATTAAAAACAGAAGCCAGGAATCATGGTCTGTCTCAGACAAGACAAGAATCTGTCCCTACCTCAGTAAACTGGAACTCTTAGTGCAGGAGAATCAGCTAATGAAGAGTCCGAACTCTGCAGTGAGAGCCAGGGACAAGCCAGGATTCAACAGGCTGGTGTCCTTAGGCACCTTGTCTTCTGGGGCAGCCATCTGAGAAACACCATGGAGTTAATAATCCCTTCTCTAGGACCTCAGTAGATAGACTGTATTAGATAAACTTGTAATTTGAATTGGAACATCTGATCTACCTCCTGTCTAGCTTAGCTTGTTAGGGTTATAGTTCAAGTTAAGCATCTTTGGTCATGGTAAATATTGAACTTTTTAGGTTTCTTGGTTTGCAGTGGGATGTTATTATCTCATGGTGGGTCATAAAAATGAACATGCCAGAAGATACCTCAGGTATGCATTTTTTTCTTCCTTCTGTAGTCAACCCTAGGAAGAGATTTCTTGCTCATATCATATGCTTTAATGCTGTAAATAATAAGTACTTAAAAGCAATGTGAAAGGAAAAAATATTTTATTTATAAGCAAGAAATAATAGGAAACATTACAGAATAACAGTTTGAAAGGTTTTATTTTTCATTAACAGGGATATCATTAACCTTTCACCAATGGCGGTGAAATTACACAAAACTTTATGTGAGGTTAGGGTCACCAAGTGAGACTATAAAACAGAATTCTTGGCAGAGTGAACAGCTTCCTGTTAAGGATCAACTGTGCATTTGGCTTAAGGAAAAGCATGCCACCCAATCATACATAAACACCCAATAATACATAATCTTAACCAGATTGTGTAAATGTAGAGAAATGCCTAGGGTGATAAGAATAGTTTTTTACAAAGACTTCAAGTGCAATAATTCCTGTGATTCCCTCTGCACACAAAATAGAAAAGGACATCCAAGGAAAAGAGCTTGTTTATAATCTAGAATTCTAATCCAAGGTCTATGATTTACCAGCCATAATTCCTGGGAAAAGTCACTTTCTCTGAATCTTCTCTAAAAGTGGGAATAATGTAGTACTTACATGCCAGATTGAAAGCACCTTGCACTCAGAATGAAACAGGAAGCGTTCTCTGGTTGTGTTCAGTACTTGAGAAAAGCCCAAGTGTATTGAGGCGGTCAGTTGCGAAAGGTCTTTTGGACTGTGCTTCTTTAATTTAGTGTGTGATTGCATGAATGACTGTACTGGAAATGGAAATTTGGGTGAAAGAAGGCATAGAAAATAAAATGCTAGAGAGAGAAAAGATCACTTTCCATGTTTTGTGATATGTTCTTTCTGTTAACCATTACCATGTTCACTAATTGAAGACTAATCACATATAGTCCAGTCCACTCTAGAGCCTGTGGTGAATCTCTTCCCACCACAGGAGATCACTTAATCTCTCATGCCTCAATACAGATGTCTTTAAAATGTAATTAGTTTGTCTTGCAAGTTGTTAGGATGAGACAATGCATCTGAGACATCAGGGAGGTGTCTGGCACAGAACAGGTCCTTGTTTGATGGCTGCTGCTGCCCGCACAAAATGGGCTCCTGGGTAAGATAATGCTTTTAGTCATATGCAGAATACTAATGGGTTCAGCCACAGCGCCTTTTTAAAAAGAGGTAGATGTCTCCTAAAATTTCTTAAAATTTTCGTTGTACTGTTAAATGTTGTTTTGGTCAGATGCATTAACACAAACGTTACATTAATATTTAATATGTTGATGATTCATTTATTCAATTAATGTTATTAGTCAATATCTTTGAGGCTGTTTATTCATATGAAACTTAAAGTTTAAAAGTAAATATTATTACTGCAATGAATGCTTTTGTTTTAGTAAAGCCACAACGCTGGAGAAGACGTATGGGCCTGCATGGATAGCCTATGGGCATTCGTTTGCAGTGGAAAGTGAGCATGACCAAGCAATGGCTGCTTACTTTACAGCAGCACAGCTGATGAAAGGGTGAGGCAGAGCAAGCTGATTAAACTCCATTAGTTATTTGCTAACCATGAAGTGAAATTTGTTAGTACGATTACTGCCGATTCTTGATAAACAAAAAACATATATGCTTCTTGTCTAATAGTTTGGTTGTAAAATAACTGAAAATGGAGGGGGAAAGAAGGTAGTGTAGTGAGTTTGCCCAGTAGCTTATGTAGTGCATGAGGAAGTAGGAAATTAGGCTAAGGGCTAAAGCCCTTTTCATGGTTCATGTAAGAGTGAAAATGTTCATGTGAAAATTACTATTGTGTCTTATCTGTTACCAAAAGTTATTTGATGAGGCTCTGTTGGTCATGCAGGACTTTATTTGCCAGTATTCTAGGTTTATGTCAAGATTATACATACAGGTATTGATATCAACTGCTGTAAAAGTACCCTAAGAATATGTACTTTGAGAAGTAGAGTATGTCTGTTTTTCTCATTAATCCTTTGGCCTTGCCATTGGTTACTCCTTGTAAAGTGCTTTTGTATGGATGGTTTCCATTGACCAGTGACTCCATCCCTGTGCGGACAGCTGTGCAGAGGGCTGGTCTGCGGTCAGACTGCCTGGACTCTTTCCCAGTTCTTCAGTTTGGTGACATGTGGTAGTGGGCAAATTACTTAACCTGGTGAAAAATAGGAATAATAGCAAAACTTCCTGGTTTATTGTGAGAAGTGATTGAGATAATACCAACTAAAGACTTTGAACAGTGTCTTACACATAAAAGGGACTCAATGAAATTAGCTACCTTTTTTGCTTATAGAGTCCACAGATAGGATCATATATTTATTTATACTGAATTTCATTTTGATAAGTTTGATCTACCTTTTGACATTTAGTTCTACTTCCAGCTTATTTATTGTCCTTAGTTTTTATAGTCACACTAAATTTGATAAGGATGCTTGTTATATCCCTCCATGGGGACATAAACTATTACTGCCTTTTCTTGCTAAACATAAAACATATATGCTTTTTGCCTAATTGTTTATGAGTTTAGTTTCCACATGTTGTGAATTTCCCAAATTTCCTTTTGTTACTGATTTCTCACTCAATTCCACTGTGTCTGAAGAATGTTTTTGTGGGGTCTCAGTCCTTTCCCTATGAGCTAACATATGGTTCATTCTAGAGATGGTGCCAGGTGGGCTTGAGAATTCTGCTTTTGTCTGGTGGAGTGTTTTGTGGGCACCTGTTCTAATCTTTTTAGTGTTTTTGGAACCCTTGTTTTCTTGTTGCTCCTGTACCTAGTTAATTCTGTCCTTTATTGTAACGGGATATTAAATCTTCAGCTCTTGTTGCTAAATTGTGTTTATTCCTTTGATTCTGGCAGTTTTGACTCTATGAGTTCTGAGTCCCTCTTAGTAGCTGGTGTACAACTGTATTTTCTGGCTGCATTGAGCCTTTCATCATTGTAGAATGTCCTTCCCTGTGTCTGACAGTTTCATCTTTGTCTCTCTTGTCTGATGTTGGTGTAGTCACACCAGCTCTCCTTTGTGTTATCATGTTTTTTTTTTTCCATTTTTAATTTCAACTTGTTTATGTCTTTGAATCTAAAATATATTTCATATAGTTAGATCGTATTTTTTTTATCCAATCTCTTGCCTTTTGATTGGAGTAGTCCATTTGTGTTTCATACGTTACTGATAAGGCAGGACTTACGTGTATCTTTTTTGATCCTGTTTCTCATTACTGCCACCTTTTGTGCTAAATACTTCATAGATAACCATTTTGTTTTTTCCTTCTATATTTCTATGTTATTTTCTTAGTGATTATCTCAGAGATGATAATTAACGTCTTAAAACAATTTCATTTGGATTATTACCAACTTAATTTTAGTAGGATACCAAAACTTTACTCTTCCTGTCTCCTACGTGCTATTATTGTCATACATTATAAACCTGGCACAGATACATAATTACTGTTTTACTCAGTTGTCCTTTAATCAGAAAAAAAGAGTTACAAATAAAAATACCTTTACATTTGTCTGTATTTACCAATGTAGTTACTTTTGCTGGACTGTTACCTGTTTTGTGTGGGTTTGAATTGCTATCTAGTGTTCTTTCCTGCTAGTCTGAAGGAACTGCCTTTAGCATTTCTTGTAGGATAAGTTCTCTAGTAATGGAATCTCTCAGTTATACATTTGTTACCATGATTATTTATTGGTTCTTTCTTTTCTCTCTTTAGATCCGCTTTTAAACCCTTTAAGTGAATTTTTAATTTCATCTATTGTACTTTTCTATATCAGACTTATTACTTGGTTCTTCTTTATAATTTATTTTTATTCTCTGGTAAGACATTGTTCTTATACTTTAATTTTGTAGAAATAAACTTCTCAAGTTCTTTGAATGTTTAAAATAGCTTATTTAAAGGGGATGTAGCTCAGTGGTAAAGTGCCAGCCTAACATGCATGAGGCCATGGGATAACCAGCACTGGGAAAAAAAAAAATGCAAACTTTGAACAGGTTATTTTAAGGTACTTGTCTTTTGGGGCCACTTCTGGGCTTCTTCCAGGACTTTTTCTGTTGACTGCTTTTTCCCCCCTGTATATAGATCATTTTTTCCTGTTTCTTTATATATCTCCTTATTTTTGTTGACAATTATATAATGTGGCAGTTGTGAAAACCAGATTCTCCACCTCACCCCAGGACTTCTCAGTGACTCCAGAACTCTGTTCAGTAACTTGAGGACTTTGCCCTTGTTCCAGCGTCTGTACTTGCTGGGACACACCATCAACACTCTGGCAATTGACGGCTCTGCCTTAGCCTTTGTTTCCTTTGTTCACAAAGCCTTGAGGTCAGGCAGAGATGTGAGACTGGAGCCTTCTCAGACCTCTCCTTTATGTGTGGAGAGCTCATGTGTGTGGCCAGAATCCCCCAGACTCTGTCCTCATAGACATCTACACCCAGATTTCCTTTCAACTTTTTGGCCTTCCACTTGTTTGCCAAACTGGGGTAGCTGCTTCAGGCAGCTGTGGTGGTGTCTAATTGCTGCTGATTTTTGGCAAGCACCCCAGGGATAATGCTTTTTCAGTGAGCTCTGAGGTCATATAAAATGGGGTATGAATGGGCCTTTTCTAGGGACTGCCAGGCAGGTCCAACAACAGCAGTCCTCTGAATTGTTGCAGTGTCTCCACACTCCTGCCCTCTCCAGTAGCCATTGCTGCTGCTGTTCCAGTGGTGGGAAGCTGGGGGAGGAGGTAGGAACAGGACAGATCAAGACACTGTATGTTTGTTGTTCTTACCAAAAGCCAGCTATGTTCTTAAATGTATGCTCCTCAGGTTGTTGTAAGCCCTGGCTCAACTTACACAGTTCTGAAAAACATTGATTTTGACAATATATTTGACAGAGTTCTTGTTGCTGTTATGGGAGAGTAGACTTTGGAGGTCCCTTATGGGCCATTCTGAAAGTGTTTTCTTCCAGGTGATTACTTGAAAGGGCACTTCATGACCCTTCTGCAGATGAAGGTTTGCACTTAGCACTAGATGGTACCAATGCACATGGCAGACAGCCAGTCATGATGTAGTGATGCAGATCATCTTCGAAGAAAGATCATCGTATTGCAGTCACTGCAGACCAGATAGTGTGGACAGATGCCAATCTGTTGAGACAATTTAGTACTGACTGCCTAGAACTGTCTTAGTATGAGACAGTTGAATTCACCCAGAAGATGTGGTTCAGAAGTCTCCTACTAGAACCACTGAGAACTGATTATGCTGGCAGTGCACCGAAGGGAGAACTGCCTAGTCTGGGAGAGCCAGGTGGCTTCAGAAAGTGTGGAACTTGACTGCCTCAGAAGGAACATGGTACTGAGTAGAACATGGAGAAGTAGAAGCACTGTCAGAGTGTGAGTGGGCTTCACACAGGCCAGGGGCCCCAGTTCTTCTTTTCTGAAGTTTTTTTTTGTTTTTATCTTTTTACTGTGGAGTAATGAAAAATAAAGATGAATAGGTTGGTGATAGATTCTAGAAGTGGCAGCTAAATAGTCTAAAAGGCCATTAGGTATTCATTAGTAGTTAAGAGTTAGACAAAAGTAACTTTTTTTTTTTTTTTACCTATTGTGCAGATGGTATATGAAGTTGACTGATTTCTGCTGAATCACAGTTTGGAGTGTTGATTGAACATGTGGCTTCTCTGACATTTTTAGGTGTCACTTGCCAATGCTGTATATTGGACTTGAATATGGACTGACCAACAACTCCAAACTGGCTGAAAGATTCTTTGGCCAAGCTCTCAGCATTGCACCAGAAGATCCTTTTGTCATCCACGAGGTTGGGGTAGTTGCATTTCAGAATGGAGAGTAAGTACTGGGAGACCTGGCCCTGTGCTGTCTCTGAGTCCAGCTGACAGGGTACCTCTTCATTAGGTCTTGGTCTTTACTTGTAGTGTTTTAGGAGATGGAGGTACCTAGCTAAGGAAGAAAACAAACTCTTTCTTAATCTTGGTTTTCCTTAGAACATAGACCTATGGGTTAAACCTCCTTTGATTGGGCTGTCATGAATTCTGATGCCATGTTGTAGCCCAGAGGCTTGGCAGGGTCCTAGTGATCTCTGTCAGTTAGGAGTTGGATTCATTTGTTTGGGGAAGTTTTTTTGCAATTTTTGAACAAAAATTCATTTTTAGTTACTAATAATAAAATAAATTGGAATGACCCAGTTTCTGGTTTCTTGGTCAATTGACCGTTTTCTATAGCTTTGGATATTTGTAGAATAAGTGATTTGGTGATTTCTTTGCATGAGATTATAAATTTACAGAGAATAAATCTAGAACATCAGTTCTGTTTATGGCATATATATGTTCTAAAATCTAAAAATTGGGGTAAACTTAGAAGAAAGTTTGAGGCTTTTAAAATACATAATAATAATATAATGCAGTCTGTTTTCAGTATTTGCGAATTCACTTCCTACAAATTGGTCTACTAAGATTCACCCATTACCCCAAAACCAATTTGAAGTGCTTTCAGTCTTTTTGTACACACAGGGTGGGAGAGACTGGAGTCCTCAGAGTGCAGTTGCTGGCTAACCTTGCACAGGGCCACACTTGGCTCACACTATAAACCAGGGGCCTTGGATCTGTTAAGTGTCACATTTCTCACATTTTGTGCCCCCCCCCCCCCCCTTGGTGCTTTTACTGTTCAAAATGATCCCCAAGCTTAGCACTGTGTTTGAAGCTCAGGTAGCTGTGATGTGGCTCAGGGGAGACATGCTGCTAAGTGAACTTCATTCAAGCCTGTGTGGCCGTTCTGTTGACTATGAGTTCAGTGTCAGTGGATTGACAATACGTGTTAAACAGAAACACGTGTGGAGCAGGTGATGAAAAATTGTGACCAGAGGTTTACAGGAACCTAAATACCCTGAAGCAAGATAAATCAGTTCTGTTTACCAAATAACAGGCTCTGTGATATGGATGCTGTTAAGATTAGCCATTTAGCTGACTTAAACTCCGAAATAAACTAGTTGATTCCAGTAATTTACTCTGCTTCATATCAGCACTATTAGAAAGAAATACTCAAATTTTTCTTAAAATGGTCAGACCTGTTAGTTTTGAATAACCTATAATCTTTTTTTCTCCTCTCTGTTTTAGATGGAAAACAGCAGAAAAATGGTTTCTGGATGCTTTGGAAAAAATTAAAGCAATTGGGAATGAGGTATTCTATAAAATACCTGTAAATACACATGTCCACACCCTTGAGCGTGGCTACTGTTGAATGAGGAAGATAATAGGGACACTGGAAGAAAGTAACCTGATACCCTTTGTGACAAATAGCTCAATAATGTGCAAGTTGTCAGGCAACTGTTTTATCATGTTGTACAAAATGAGTGTATTTCTGATTCATGGTCAGATGTGGCCCTGGCTGTAACATGTAGGAACAATCGGAACATATGAGAAGAATATATGAAATTGGACATTTTAGGTGGTTAGTGACCACCATAAAGCATCTAACACAATCCTCCTCTAGAGCTTGAAAGAGCCTATCATTGAGTGGGTTATCAGCAGATCTTCTACAGGGCCAGTTGTCATTCAAATGTAGACCACTTGTCACTGTCCCACACTATGTGCTGACTGTATATGTAGTTCATTCCATGGTTCTAGTGTGTGAAAGATGCCCCTTAAGAATTAGTGCCAGGGCTGGGGTTGTGGCTCAGTGGTAGAGTGTTTGCCTCACGTGGGCGAGGCCCTGGGTTCAATCCTCAGCATCACATAAAAAATTTTAAGTAAAATAAAGGTATTGTGTCCAACTACAACTAAGAAATTTTAAAAAATAAAATAGAAAGAATTAGTGCTGTGGACTGCAGCTGTGGCTCAGCGGTAGCACACTTGCCTGGCATGTGTGAGGCACTGGGTTCGATTCTCAGCACCACATATAAATAAATAAAGGTCTATCAACAACTAAAAAAAAGGAATTAGTGCTAATGAACAAACACTCCAAATAGCAAGGCTGTTTGTGCACTGGCAGTATTTAAAATACTAACACTTCTAGACATAAACTTGTGCATGTTGCTGCTCTTCCCAGTCCCTTTCATTTATATCTTGTGTTATTCTGTTCTGATTTTCACGTCCCAATTCACTCTGTGCTTATGCACATGTGCCCATAGACTTTACATTTGCTTTTATCTTCTGTGATTGACAGCTCTGCAGACCTCCTGTGGTGGCAATCTCTACCCCTAGACCCAGATTCTCTTGTTTTATCTATTACCATCTAAACTCATCAACAGTACATTTCCTTGTGTTTGTGCATGGGTGTATATAAGGCAGACTCTTCCTCAGCTGAGTTTTGGGTGGCTCTGGATTATCCTAAGTGTTTTTGTTAATACAGGGTGCCATTTACCACATAGCAGTTTTCAGACAGTGCCTTACTATTCATACTGACCCAGCAGCACCAGCATCATCTGGAAGCTCACTAGAAGTGCTGAAATAAAATGCTCAGTTGGACGAAGCTCACTCTGAACTGAAGTGGACAGGAAGGCCTTTGGGTGTGTCACACACCTGTCTTGAAGGTGACCAGATCTCAGCCAGGCAGAAATGAGGGGAAGGTATTTCAGGGAGAGAACAACATGTACAAAGATGGGAGCTGATTCAAGTGTGGCTTGGGTTTTGAGTTCATAGAGAATGTCAAGAAGCGGGGCAGAAAGCTTAAATCTGAGTCATTAAAATCAGCCTTGAAAACAGTGTTAGAGTCCACCTTATCCTAGGAGAGTTAGAACACCAGGGGTCAGGCTTGTAGGATGGGGGCCCAGGCCAGATTTTTGCTAATGGGAAGTTGAGGGTTACAGGGTTGAAGCTATACCCCAAAAGGAGAATGAACAAGCCCTGGAGTCTTGGAAGGTTGGAATGATCTCGTACCCAGGAACTGACTGATGGGGTACTTGGCTAGGGTCAGGGAGCTGGAATGGCTGGAGAGATGAATTAGTGTGGCACACTTAATTTAGAGCTTGTTTAACATTTCTAAGTGGAAACACCTAGCAGATAGATGACCATAAAGATCCGTGTTTCAGAGAGAGCCCTGGTCTGCAAGTGTACAGTTTGAGCTCCATCAGCATGGATGGGCTCTGGCAGAATTATAAGTACTAAGGAGTCCTTAGGAAGTCTCCTCTAGTGGAGGAGACAGGCCCAGAAACCAGCACATCCTCTTGCCTGGTGTGGCAGTAGAAGCACACCAGAAAGCCCAGAGATGGGAAATGTTTCAGTGCAAACAAATCAGGCTAAACTTGTGTAACTCGTGGGTTTGATGTTGCTATGTTTTAGGTGACAGTTGACAAATGGGAACCTTTGTTGAACAACTTGGGGCATGTCTGCAGGAAACTTAAGTAAGTGAAGCAGAACATTTTCAGAATGTACTTTGTACTAAAAGTTTGCTTGATTTTGAACAGCATTTTCCACATTTTATTTCATGAGCTCCTCCAGCTTTCTTAAGCTTGACTACTCAGATACAACAAGCTTCAAAGTTACTGTTGCTATTTGTCTCTATTTATATAATTTTATTTTAGAAGCATTGAGAATTACAAATAATAGTTACTTTTTAGATTAAAATTTGCATTTAAAATTAATTCAAAAGAGTTGGGATAATAGGATCTAATTAAAACCATATCCATATTTTCACTTTGTTCTCCTAATGATAGAATAAACAAATGACAGTTAAAAAATGAATTCCTCTGTGGAAGAAGAGCTGACTCATGTTGTGATTCTGTTTCCCATTGTGATACTCGGGTTAAGTGTGTTCTCTGGTGATTAATAATAATGCTCTCTCTCCACTCCACCTACCAGATGCCCTGAATAGTTAGCTAGAATCAAAAGCTACTGATAGTAAATCAGTATTTAAAAGGAGAAAAAAAATAATAATAAAAAAATAAAGATCTTCATAATGCTCATATCATACCTGGAATTAGGAGGCATGTGGAAGAGTTAGATAAAATTTGCCAAATTATTTGTCTGCTTACATTTCAATTTTTGATCATCTGGTAAAATATCAAGCTAATTTCAGAACTACTCACTGAATATTGGTCTTTGGAAGTTGCAACAAGGGGCCAAAGACAAGGTACAGGTTTGTGTGTAGAAAACAGAAGGGGGAGAGTTTTAGACTTAAAGCTAAAGCAGGAGTTTAGAGGAAGAAGGTGGATCTAAGAAGATGTGAATTTTGTTCACTACATTAACTACATAATTCAGATTTATTGTTCTGAGGGTTTAAGTTATTTTTAAAGAACACATTTTAATTATTATTATTATTATTATTATTATTATTATTATTATTATTATTATTATTATTTGTGTGTGTGGTGCTGGGGATTGAACCCAGGGCCTTGTCCACACCAGGCAAACACTCTACCAACTGAGCTACATCCCTAGCCCATGAAAGAACACATTTTAAATGCGGCTTTTATAGCAGTGAAATAATGGCACTCAGTGATAATTTAAACTCTGATATGGATCTCTCTCCCTTTCTAGACTAAGTTCCATGAGAATTAGAATTGTTTTTGGAATTCTGAATCCCCATGACCTTGTAGAGTCATTGATACCATGACAACTTAACGAAATACATTAATTGGTTCATTGATTAATAATAAAGTCAATATCTCCCTTTTGAATTCTGAACAATTATTCTGGCTTTTTACAATTGGTAGATTAAAAGATTTATTAAGGAGTTGGGATTGTGATTTAGTGGTATTGTGCCTGCCTAGCATGCATGAGGCAGCTCACCTAGCATGCATGAGGCACTGGGTTTGATCCTCAGCACCACATAAATGTAAAATAAAGATATTATGTTCACCTAAAACTAAAACATAAATTTAAAAAAAATAAAAACTTATTTATTGAGTCATAAAAAAAATTAATTCCTTCTTTAAAATAAGTCTTGGAAATTCTAGCCTCAAAATTTAACAAAGTTTATTTCAGGATTCCCTCAAGACTTTACTTTGCATTACAAAGTAATAATTTCAATAGAGACTATTACAAACTATAGCATTTTCCAAACCTTAATTCAGCATAAAATCTTCCCCCATCCCAAAAGACTTTACAGGGCAAGTGTCCCAGAGAATACTTTGAGGAGTGAGTTTTAGACCTTAAAGCAAAACTCCTTGGCTATGTCTAATCTCCTGGTATGGTATGTGCTGTCACATGAGAGGCTCTTTGTGATAATTCACAGGCCAGGATCCAAAATGAGGTTCTGATTCAGTCAGTTGTCCCTCAAACGGTGAAACGAATGTATACAGCAGGTCACGAAGGGGTGCTTGAGGTTGGCTAAGAGGGGATGCCAGGAGAATGTTTCAAGGTGTTTAATCCATAAAAGGACGAGTGGAGGCAGTTACCAGTCTGTATTGCTATTTGGTAGATGAGAGTCACTGTCTGTCTCCACAGATTGAGGTACATCTTGGACTTAAAAAGGAGGTACTTTTACTGTGCCAGTAATTGTTTTCTTTTGTTTCCCCTCTCTCCCTCCCCATCTTCTCTCAACAGAAAATATGCAGAGGCATTGGATTACCATCGGCAGGCATTGGTGCTAATTCCCCAGAATGCATCTACCTACTCTGCCATAGGCTATATCCATAGTCTGATGGGCAACTTTGAAAATGCTGTGGACTATTTCCACACAGTATGTCTTGTTTATACCCAACTTTAGATCTACCACTTCTTTTCTAGGCAACGTTTTATTCCTTTACTATTTTAAACTTTTTTAGTCAGTCTTAGGTTTTATTCTTTTCGTGGCAGAGGGCAGTGTATGTGGTGTTCAAATTAGAGAGAGATGTGAGACTGCTTCTAAATGTACAGTGGGGCATGCTGTTGCCAGGGGTCATCATTATAAGGGTCAATCTGGGTGTCTCACAGGTCAGTGCAGAATGTCTGCTCAAGTGAGGGCCTGCTCAAGACAGGGATGCCCCGTCTCTGCTTGGACCCTTAATTCTGTAGAGCACATCAGTGGATGAACAGAAACAACCTGTGCAACCATCACACGGAATCCACACACCTTACTCCATCAGAGCTAAGACACCACGAACAAGCAGGATCACACAGAGACAAGTGTTGCCAATTAAACTTTTATGTTTTTATAATTAAAATATTCTTTTTGAATGTATTTAGACATTAATTTTTTTAAAATCAGGGATCATCTTAATACATATATGAAAAAAAAATAAGTGGTTAATTTCCAACTGGGTGGTCATTATTCCCATTTTCCCAGAGTAGTTTCCTGATGCCAGTACACTCCTTTCATTGACTCTGGGTTATTTCTCAGCCACATGATTTGCAAATCTCAACCCTTTCAGCCTTCCACTGGGTCAGCAGAAGATTTTCAGAGGACTACCATAGTTCTTTTTCTTGAGCCTCTCAGCTGTGGCGGATGACAGTGTCAGTAGAAACCAGCAGTTGTAAGATATCCCAGGTTCAGAAACATTAAAAGTTAAGAAAATGTGAGCCTTAGAATCAATGTACTAATGGTATTTGGAGAAAGAGGTCAAATTAGGCAATGCAATCATGCAGTATCTCAAAAGATAAATTCAGTGATAAGTTCAGAGCTGTGTTGTTTTGTTTGACTGGTGATTGAATCCAAGGGCTCTACCAATAAGCTACATCCCACATCCTTTTTATTTTTTATTTTGAGACAAGGTCTTGATGAGTTGATTAGGGGCTGGCCTTGAACTTGCCATCCTCCTGCCTCAGACTCCTGAGTTGCTGGGATTACAGATGTGCACCACCATGCCTAGCATTACTGCTTAAAGGTTATTAAGAGAGATTCTCAGGCTATGTGAAGTCATGAAAGTGCCTCTGTTGTAACCAGAATACTGAGCTAGTAAGAAGTTTGGACTAAGTAAGTTTTCTGGTCTTATTTGAAATATTTTTCAAGTATGTGTATTTGAGTATAATTTATTTCTCTGTTATCTAATTAATGCTGTATCCTCAGAGGGCTTTCTGTGGAGACTTCTTGGGTGGTTTCGAGCAAAAGAACCCAACAGTGATGAACCTCCATGGCCCTCATGTGCCCTCAGCAGTCATCAACTTCTGCTCAGTCTTGGATCTGTGTCTGCACCAATACCCCCAACATCCCAACCATGGAGTCCCTGGAATATGTTGAAGTGAATCAACGAGGGAATATTTTTTAAACAAAAGAAGGGATTACATCTTAACCATGCTGAATCTTTTTTGACAGGCCCTTGGTCTTAGGCGAGATGACACGTTTTCTGTTACAATGCTTGGTCATTGCATCGAAATGTACATTGGTGATTCTGAAGCTTACATCGGTAAGATTGTAATTGCTCTTGTTGGCACTGTGTTCCATGTTTTAGATTGTTATGTATCTCTGCTTTGGTGTTTTGAATTCTCATCCAAGGTTTTAAGTATCTTTCTGCCCTTCTATCTACATTAACATCAGGAAGCTCCATTTAATTCCATATAGCTATGCTGTGGGAATTAGTTTTGAGTTGAGTACTTGCTGCATTGAGAATGCTGTATACATGTGTGAAGCACTGTGTTACAGGAGAATTGATTGAACCACACAGTGGAGGAAAAAAAATCTTTGAATGTTCTAATGAAGAAATGAAGGGCTTTGGCCTTTTCAGGATATAATAAAATGTTAGTGTTTACATTTCAGTAACCTTAGGATGTTTGCATTCACTACATGTAGTACTTTTTTTTTTGTGGCATGTAGTACTTTTTTTTGGTAATCAGTAATGGGATGTCTGATGGAACTACTACACTGGGCACTCCTTTAGGTATAGATACTACAAGATAAGGTACACTGAGGTTAGTGAGAACTTGGTAGGCAGAGTATTAATAGGATGTAAGCCCTAAGGGGAAGAATACAATAAATTGAATGATAACATTAAGAACTTCTATTAATTACAAGTACTGTTAAGAGAGTAGAAGACATGCCACAGAAGTGAATTACAATACGTAACATGTCAAAGAATTTACTTCTAGAGTTCAAGAAATCTGCAAGCTGAGGAGCAAAGGTTAAACAAAAGTGGACAAGCTCTTAAAGAGGACCTTCACAAAAGCTGGTGCCAGGAAGTTATGGAGCATGTGCTGGTATCTACCAGCAGTATTCTCAGGGGAGGTGGAGTCGACACCCCAAGGAGCCATTGCACACTCCAGATGGCTGAAGTTACATAGCATTGCTCCCTGGGGAGCTGGAGTAGACACCCTGAGAGACGGCTGCGTACCCTGCAGATGACTGAAGTTAACACATGCTTATATGGAGCAGCTGAAACTCTGTATATTATCAGTTACTGGTTGAGTTAGAAATGGGTAAATTTCCTTGAAAACTTCATGGCTATTAAAATTATCAGTTATCTCTCGCTACATTAACAAGGCACTCTAAAACTTAGTGGTTGGATAGTTTTTGGTTTTTTTTTGGTGGAAGACCTCTTATTGGGCCTTCATCCTAGGCTTTTTGATAGTGTGGTGGGCTCTGGGATGTAAAGGACAAGAACTGAAGCTTCAAGACCTCTTGAAAATTTGTGAGTTGTGCAACATCACTTCTATCACCTGCTCATTAAAACAAGTCACATAATTAAGTTCAGAGGCACGATGGAAAGGGGTGTCCAAAGGTGAGGATGTAGGGTTATGATTCGTTGAAAGGCATTAGGATAACAAGTAACCAGATGCAGTTGTGCTGCCGGGTGAGCCCAACTGAAACAGTGCCAGAATTGATCGGAGACCATGTGCAAGATTGTTCATCCCGTACTTGCTCATGATTGTACCTAACTGTTCAGCCGTGGGAGAATGGAGAAACAAATCGTGTTGTGCTCAGACAGCAAAACACTATACGGTTAAAAAGACAACTGAGTCTTGTAGCAACGTGAAGAATTTCACAGTCTGAAAAAGCATATGCACTGAATACTTGTAAGTAAGTCTAAGTGGTGGTGATGGAAAAATCAGCGTGGTGAACTGCAGTCTTGGGAAGCTGGGAGTGAAAGCACAGGTGGCTGAATGAGTAGGCAGTGTTCTGCACTTCTGCCTGGTGGTTATGTCAGATGCATTTGTAAGAATTCTTGCAGTTGTGCACCTGAGAGGAAGTACATCTCACTGTTCATCTTATAGCTCAGTTCTTCACAATGCTGGGTCAGAACCGAAGTTCTGCTGCTCAGCAGCCTCTGTGACTCTGAGCTAAGCAAGGACTGAAGGTGCCATGAGTGAGGGATGACTCCCTGCTCTCCAGGAAGTGGTCTCAGTGAGATTTCCAAGTTATCACTCACTACTAGTTTTATTTTTAGGTTTGCATGTAATTAACTGCCAAAATACCCAATTCTAAAAGCTATTAATTTGAACTATTTAAAATTGTCAGTTATGTCAGAAGTTATTGAAACTCATGAATCTGCTCAGATCTGTCCAAACATGTATTATTGAGTGTTTTTTTTTTAAGTTTATTTATTTATTTTATGTGGTGTTAAGAATTGAACTTAGTGCCCCATGTGTGTTTGGCAAGCCCTCTACCACTGAGCCACAACCCCAGCCCTGTTGTTGCGGTTTTGATATGTGGAAATGCATTTCCTTTGAGGTTTCTGAGAGAGTGAGATTGATGACTACCCAAGAGGCACACAGCCAGTTCCTCTATAGCAGGGAAGCAGAGTGGTGCTTGTGGGCTTCTTTGGTATTTAAGGGGCTTTGTGAACACTGGCAGGGATCCATAATTACATGTGCTTTCAGAGATCCTCTCAGTATTTCCCTTGAAAATGGTGGAAAATGAAAGAGAAGGAGAAGAGACTTTTTCCTTCTATTCTGATCTTGGAAGTCAGCTTGACTTATATGGTAGAGGCGGTGTGTATACTGATGGAAATGGCAAATCAGTGATGAAATTTCTTCATTCTAATTGTGGTGTTTCTTTTTAGGAGCAGACATTAAAGACAAATTAAAATGTTATGACTTTGATGTGCATACAATGAAGACACTAAAAAACATTATTTCACCTCCGTGGGATTTCAGGGAATTTGAAGTAGAAAAACAGACTGCAGAGGAATCGGGGCTTGCACCACTGGAAAACTCCAGGAAAACTCCAGATTCCAGACCCTCCTTGGAAGAAACCTTTGAAATTGAAATGAATGAGAGTGACATGATGTTAGAGACATCCATGTCCGACCACAGCACATGACTGCAAACAGTGGTCCCTGGTGTAGGTCAGTATTCCCTTGTGTCCTTGGCCATGTCTTAAGAACTTCCCACTTGCTAACATGAACCCAAACTACATCTCTATATTTAGGATCAGAGACCTGCCTTAAGAGACTGGATAGCATACCTTTGCAACAGATCTTTTTTGATTCTCTGAACCTATAAAATAGTTACATGTAGTGGAATAAAGAAGATAAACATCCATTATGTCTCCTATTGGATAAACTTCTGTTTTGGTCTAACGTTTGCTTTATGGAAAAGTTGGCATCATGGTAGAGAGCTTCTGTTGGTCCCTTCCCCTTGTCCCATGTCAACATCCTAATAACATTAAGACATTTGTCGTGGCTCAGATATCAGTGGTGTGGCCCTGTTAACAGCTGCCCAGATACGTGCTGCTTTCACTTATTGTGTCCCCTTTGCACTCTGGTCTGGGGTTGACTCACAGTTTGGAGGAGCGCTCCTCAGTTGGTTTTTGGGACCTCCCTTGATTTGAGATTGTTGGCTGTGCTTCTTGTGATTGGATGAGGATTATGAATTGGGTAAAACTCAATAGAGATGAAGTCAATCCCTCTTCACATTTGACACAAACCTTGGTCACAGTGGTGTCTGCCATGTTCTGACCTGTTAATGTCCTCTTTTTCCTTTACGTGCTTTGTGGGGCAGAAGGGCTGAGCTTCATTTCTTGTAGGGGCAATATCCATCCATACACATTTCTTCTTGAAGATCTGCCTCTTCTTTCCTATTTATTTACTAATTCAACCATTTATATTGACTCATGGGTACTTATTTCATATTTAGAATTATAAACCTACACAGTATCACTTATTTTGTGGCTTAAATTGTTTTAGCTTTAGCCATTGGGTGCTCTTTCAGCTTGATTTCTGTGACATGCTCCCATCCATTTGTTTTCCGGTTTTTTTTTTTTTTTTTTTGTAGTATTAGATATAACATAAACTATGTACTGTACTTAATAATAGTGTGTCAATATTGGTTTATAATTGTAACATTACACCAGTACAAGATGTTAACAATAGTGAACGCTGTATAGGCAGAGGGAGAGAGAAGCAGTATATGGTCAGTGCTTTTTGTTTAGTTTTTCTGTATACCTGAAACTGCTCTAATAAATAAAGTGTCTTATTGGAAACATACTGATCAATCTATATATGTGTATTTTTAAAATTTCAAGAGTACAGCTTGGTGGCATTAATTAGTTTGCACTGTTATGATGCAGTCATCACCACTATTTCCAAAATGTTCTCATTATCCCAGGGAGAAACTCGACTCATTAGGCAATAACTCCCTACTCCTCCCTCAGCCCCTGGTAACATCTGATCTACTTGTCTCTATAAATTGGTCTATTCTAGATATTTAATGTAAGGGAAATTACAATAACATTCTCAAGATTTATTAAACACAAAGGTGTTGCATCTTTAAATTTCATGACACCATGTGGTGCTAGGGAAACCACATTAGCCTAAAGGTGCAGAAGCAAAAGTATCTGTGCCCTCAGGGAGCCACCAGAGTGACCAGGGTTCTTGAGTTCTGCTTCCTAGTGTGTAGATGATAAAGAACGTGAGTTTCCCCACCTTTTTTCACACACTCATTAGATGACAGCTTTTTTTTTAATAACTTTTTATTCTATTTATGTTGGCAGCAGGTCCACCTTGGCCCCTGGAGCCCTACCTCCACTAGTTTGTTCTGCATGCCAGTGTGGCCAGCTCACAAGGCCATGGCGAACTTGCGGTTTTTCTGTTCCTGCTTATCCGTCTGAGACATATGTATCCCACGGGAATGCCTTGACCTTTTCTGGTCTGATGGACTTATTGTTAAGGGAGGTTTCGGTACCTGACAATAATAGATGTTAAAACTAAATTTCTCCCCCCTCCCTCCTGCTTTTGGGTAGTTTTCCACTTCTGCTGCTTGGGATATAAAAAAAAGGCGTGTTAGCAATAAAGATTATTATTGACTCCTGGATGAAGAACCTTGGTGTCCTGTGTGTCTTTTAACCTCGCCGTCCCTCGCCGGACTCGGCTCCCTTGGCCCGACGCGGCAATTTATTTTTATGTGGTGCTGAGGATCGAATCCAGTGCCTCATGTGTGCTAGGCAAGTGCTCTACCACTGAACCACCAACTCAGCCCAGATGATATAGCTTTTTTTAACTTTAACACTTTAGTAAATGTTAAAGGCTGTTTTGGCCTGTTTTTATCTTTTACAATGTTTTGCACTTTTCTCACATAATATTAAGACTGAAGATGGAATCCATGTGAAATAAGCAAGTGATAACTGGTCATAAGTCATTTTTAATACATCACAGCTAAATTACTGTTCTATAGGTGCACCTGAAATCAGCCATAGCAGAATTGATTGAAATGCCCCATTAAATTAGGTGTTTTAGTCAGCTTTTTTGCTCCTGTGACCAAAAGACCTAACTAAAACAATTTTAGAGGAAAAGTTTATTTGGGGCTCACAGTTTCAGAGGTCTCAGTGCATATACATGGCTGACCTCCATTTCTTGGGGCTGAAGGTGAGGCTGAATATCATGGTGGAAGAGTGTGATGGAGGGAGGTGGCTCAGGACATCACACCAGGCAACAGCACTCTTCCCAGCATGGCAAAATACAAACCCCAAAGGCACACACCCAGTGACCCACCTCCTCCAGCCACACCCTACCTGCCTATAGTACCACCCAGCTAATTCCTGTAGGGGCTAATGCACTGATTAGGTCCCAGCTGTCATAACCCAACCATTTCACCTCTGCCTTCTTGCAGTGTCCCACACATGAAGTTTTGGGGGACATTGGGCATCTAAACCATGACACTGGGGTCAAGAGAAAAGTTCTTGTACAGTTTTATACATGTGGCGAGTGATTTATTTTTTGAAAAGATGTTAGAATTTTTAAAATACATATTAAAAGTGAATACAAGACAATTTTAAAATTTTTTTTCATAACTGGAATTAGCAAAGGAGTCTTGCTGTGACTCCCAGGTGGGAGTTTCATTAACCACATAGTCTGCCCATTTACTCAGTCTTTTCTCTCAAACTCTTCCAGTCCTCTCTTCAGTGGACACATTGCCTACTTTTTCATAGAAAAACGTGGTTATAACATTTATTCACAGTATCATTAATAAACAAGGTGTTATAAGAGATGAACTTTACTAGCAAGTGAAGTGCTCCCTTAAATACCCAAACTTTTTATCTTCAGCTATTTAAAATGCATATTCTTTTCTACCTGCGTAAGCAGAACAATAGTATCTCTTGTGGCGTGAGGGTGAGGGTGAGGCTTGTCCATCACCCTCGTAGCGTCTCAAAGCTCCGTTATTTCATTCTTCAGTTTCTCCTTTTATTTATGCTTGAAATACTTGGGAGAAAGATGTGATAGCCAAAGGGAATCATGAACCAACAGGAAGGTGTGGCACGAGAACCGGTAATAAGTGCAAACCGGCCTTTCAGGTGTCAGTAACCGCGGCTGCAAGTGAAGCCCGCCGCGGGGACGCGGTACGCAGGGGCGCAGTTCTGAGCCGCTCATTTTCTCAGGATGAAATTCGAGGTTCCTGGATCGCAACACCAGCCCCAGGACCTGCCCGCAGGACCGGAGCTCAAGCTAGCGCGCCCGGGAACCCGACCTCTGGAAGCGGAGGGCTCTGGCAGGATGCGCCGGGGGCGGGGCAGTGGCGGCCGACGTCTCGCGAGGTTTCATCCTCGCGCAGGCGGCAACGGCTGGCGGCGAGTACGCGATGCGCTCGGAGAAGGAGCGGGCCGGAGGCCCGGGCGCGACCGTTGGTACCCGGGGCCCTGGCGGGAGGGAGAAGCTGTCTGCCGCGGAAGTCCAGTTCCGCCGTGAGTCACCACGACGAGAACCCGAGACACCAGCCTCTTCCTCGGGCTGCGGGGGCGGGGCCCGTAAGCCTCGCGAGGAGAAGAGGACGGCCCTGAGCAAGGTGAGCTGGGCCTGGGGCGGGCGGGCCGCCAAGCCTCGCGAGAAGAGGACGGCCCTGGGCCAGCGTGGGCGGGACCCGGGGTGGGCCGGACCTGCGAGCTCTGCGAGGCGGGGACTGGCCTGAGTAAGGGGGCGGGGCCAGGACGGGCGGCAGGACTTCTGTAGGGGAAAGGGACAGCCGTGCGCGAGGCGGGGCCAGGGACTGGAGGGCCGGGAGAACTTCACTAGGAGAAGGGGACGGCCCTCAGCAATTGCGGGCGGGACCAGGGGCCGGCGGGGTGCAGAACTTCCCTAGGAGAAAAGGAGGGCCCTAAGCAAGTGTAGGCGGTCCCGGGGCGGGGCTGACGGAGTGGGGCAGCGCGAGGGAAGAGGGCGGCCCGGAGCTGGTGTGGACAGGACGTGGAAAGGCGAGGTGTGCCTTGTAAGGGGAGGATGGCTCTGTGCAGGTGAAGGCTTGGTCCGCGGGGGACTGCGGTATGAGGGGTGGGAGTGCCCACTGTTGGTGAGCAGGGTTGGCCGGAGTGTGTCTGGGAGGGGAGCAGGTCTCTCCTAGGCCCGCGGGACCCTGGTTGCAGGATGAGATGTGCTGGGCGGGGTGTGCGCGAGGCCGGCGAGACCTTTGGCTAGAGGGTGGGATGCACACTGAGGCTGGCCGGTCTTCCGGCCGGCGGTCAGTTGGGGGACGCCCCAGGAGTGACAAGCCGGCGTTGTCCCTCAGGTGGTCCTCAGACGGCTGCCACCAGGCCTCACAAAGGAGCAGCTGGAGGAACAGCTGCACCCACTGCCTGCGCACGACTACTTTGAGGTGGTGGCCGCTGACCTCAGGTAGGTTTTGGCGCCCAGGTTCGTGGTGTGGGCGAGAAGCTGAGGGTAACAGCAACCCACTCCTTTTCCATCTCCCCACAGGACCCAGAAGTTCTCACAGACTGCCTTCTGCAGGACATTCCTGAGTTGGCAGGGCATTAATGGAACTTAGCAAGAGCCCTCTGTGATGTCCTCACAGTCCAAAAGTTATTTGGTGACACCAAACCTTACTCCATGTAGCTTTAAAGCATGTGAAGAGAGAACAATTGGTCAGTCCTGCATGTATACCCTGGTGTTGCTAGTGAAGACCAGTCCCCAGGTGGCCTCGGGCTTCTCCTAGCTGCCACACCTGCTAGCTGGGTCCTTCTCAGTGCCTGGACATACCTGCCTCTGTCTAAGTCCCTATTTAACAGAGATAGCCATGAGATAGGGGAGGAAGGCTGAGTTTGCAGTAGACCCCATACTGTGTGCCGTTGTAAGTACTAAAGTGCCTGGAAGTGCCTCTCCTTCAGTATAGATGGTACAGTCAGCATTCTCTTCTCAGAGGGCACAGTGGCCTGCCTGTCCTGATGCCACAGGTGACCTTTGTTTCCTGGCTCTGCACAGTGGCAAAACTAGCCCAAAGCATTCTCCCCAGTAAAAAGCCCTCAGGTTGTGACTTATTTGTGTTTTCAGTTTCTTGCAGAAAAATATCCAGATTGTTATAATTAACTGAGAGATGAACCTTTGACATAAAGGCTTTATCTGAAGTAGTTTGCCATTTCCAGAAAAGAAGAAAAAGGGCAAAGTTCCAGGAGTATTTCATCTTTACTAACTGCTTCTGCTGTCCTGTATTTCAGTCTGCACCCTCATCTGTACTCCAGAGCATACATTAATTTTAGGGACCCTGATGACATCCTTCTGTTCAGAGATCGTTTTGATGGATATGTCTTCATTGGCAATAAAGGTTGGGTTCCTGGCTTTTAAACTCTTCTAATGAAGCTTTGATGGGATGTTTGTGAGTTTTGATTAAGAAATTCTCAGTCATATAAAGTAATACCATAAAATTTGATTGCTACTGTATCATGTGCTGATGCATTAAAAACATTAAAATGAGGGCTAGAGTTTTGGCTCAGTGGTAGAATGCTTGCCTGGCATGGGTGAGGCCCTGGGTTTGATCCTCAAAACCACATGTAAATAAATAAATTATGTAAAAGATCCATTGACAACTAAAAAATATTTTTTAAAAAACCATTAAAATGATAAACCAAGGAATTCTAGAAATTGTGTGATGATGACAAGATTATCATTAGAAAATGGAGTTTTTTGAGTCAATTCTCTGGATAAATGAACTTTATGTCAGAACTAAGTTATTTTTCCTGTAATTGAAAGAAAATCTCTAAATGTATCTATATCTTGTCTTCTTAAATGAAGTATTCTGCAGTGTATTCTTGATTAACAGTTCTTGATAATGTTGTGGGGAAGGGGTTGAAACTGTGACTGATTGTGCTGGGTGGTATTGCCTGGGGGCTGCCTACCCTTTCTGGGCCTGCTTTTGGTGTTTTTCTTTCTCCTCTCCTGTCACATGGTCCTGTGCTGTTGAGTCTATAGACCATTGATGGCAAACTGTTTTCAGCCCCCCACTGCCTGCCTCTTGCCATTCACCTCCCCTCCTCCACCGAGGGTGTCAGACTAGAGGAGGTCATTAGAGTGGCAGAGCTAGGGGCCAAGACACAGTCAAGTAAAGGGAAGTTTTAGTACTTGAACCATCGGGACATTTGTGTTAATTGCGCTGTTCTTTGTCTTTTTTTTTTAAACTTTTAAAAAATATTGGTAAAATATAGATAACAAAATTATTGATTTTTCCTTTTTCAAATGTACAGTTCAGTAGTGTTAGGAATATTCACCTTATTCAACTAATTGCCAGGACTCCCTGCAGCTCACAAAACTGAAACTATACCAGTTAAATACTAACTCCACATCCCTCATCCCCAGCTCCTGGCAACCCCAGGTCTATTTCTGTTTCTGGGGTATGAATTTGACTACTCTGCATACCTCTTATTAGTGAATCACAGCATTTGTGTTTCTGTGACTGGCTTATTTTTGTGACTTAGAATAATGTCTTCAAGGCCCATCCATGTTGTAGCGTGCTGCAGAATTCCCTTCCTTTGTAGGACTGAATAATATTCCAGGTTTTAGCTGTGTGAACCTGGGTGTACAGATAGGTCTTTGAAATTCTTCTCTGAGTTCATTTGGACAAATACCCAGAGGTGGGATTGGTGGGTATACGGTCACTCTAGTTTTAGTATTTTGAGGAGCTGCCAAGCTGTTCCCCAGTGGCTACGCTCTTCTGCACTACCACCAGCAGTGCACAAGGGCTTCTGTTGTTCTTGTTCCTCACCAGCATGTATTTTCTGTTTTGCTCTCATATCACATTGTGATTTAGATTTGCATCTCTAATGTCTGTTGAGGCAGTCTCATACTATGCATGCTAGCCACTTGTAGATAATCTTTGGGAGAATACTTAATTCAAGTCCTTTGTACATTTCTCTCTTCTCTCTCTCTCTCTCTCTTTTTTTTTTTTTTTTTTGTGGTGCTGGGAGTGAACTTGGCTTCATGCATGCCATGTATGCACTCTACCACTGAGATACATGCCAAGCCTGCTTTGTCTGTTTCTCAGTCAGTACCTCTCTGTGGCTGAATACAAGTCTGTGTGCATGCTGGATGTTAGCCTCTTCAGATACAAGATTCCCAAACATTTTCTCCCATTCCACACATTGTTTTTATTCTGTTGATTGTATTCTTTAATGCATGGAAGTTTAAAACTTGGTGCCAGTTGATCTATTTTTCTATGGCTGCTCTTGCCTCTAGGGTTGTATCTGAGAACTCATTGCCAAATCCAGCAGTTTAGGGTTTTTCTGCTACGTTTTTTTTCCAAAGAGTTTTAAGCCTTTCATTTAGGTTTGTTCCATCTTTTTTTGTGAATAATGTTGGGTAAGAGTCCAATTTAATTCCTTTGCACCCGGATTCAGTTTTCCCAGCACCATTGTTGGAGAGTCCATCCTTCCCCCATTTAGTCATGACAGCCTTTTCAAAAGTCACTTAAACAGATATCCAGGGGACTTTCTGGGCCCTGTGTTGTAGTTCCCTGGTGGGTATGTCTGTCTTTAGGCCAGTACCACGCTGTTTTGATTACTGTACTTTGGTAGTAAGTGTGGAAATCAGGGAGCATTCTGCTGTCTTTAGCATGTAACTGCCATGTCCTGGGAGTTGGTGCAGGAGGGAGTTGACATCGCCCCTGCTGGAGTGCCATTTTCATTCTCATTCTTGACTTTATTCTGTGTAGTTGAGGTTGGCACAAAAAAAAATGTCTTCCAGATAAATGGGAATCAAAAATCAGTCACCTGACCATTACTGACATTACTGAAAATAATTATTCATTAGATTTGGTTCCAAGGTGCTAGTGCTTCATGTGTTGATCAGACATGTTTCAGATATTTTTCAGTGAGCATCTGTTTTCTTTCTCCTGCTCCAAATAGTAACAAATAAGTTTCTACTGCTTCCATTCTCTACATTTTTATTGGAAACAAATTTTATTTGGAACATGATACATACCCTTGAAACACCCTTTCCCTTTAGTTCTGTGTCTGTTATAAGCGAAGTAATTTCCTTGAATTGTATAACAGATTGGTAACTGAATTAACCTTTGAAAATAAAAAAAAATTATGTAGCTCAGTTGGCTAAATATATTTCAGTGACAAGAGTGTTTGGAAGGGGATGGGGAGGTCAGTATGGTGAAATCCACCCTTTCAAGTTAGCAGTTTGAAGATCTGAATGTGTTCAGCCATGAAGCCCCACAATGGGGCATGTCATAGTGAAGATTGTCCTCCTACCACCAGCTTGTCCTTTGTTTAAGTCTGGAGTTTGCTTGATCTTAGGTGAGTGAGCAAGGCAGAGTTCAGAGTTTGGACTGTGTCTTGGTCACAGGCCTGGAGTACCCTGCAGTGGTGGAGTTTGCCCCATTCCAGAAGATAGCCAAAAAGAAGCTGAAGAAAAAAGACACTAAGACCGGGAGCATCGCAGATGGTAAGACTGTGGAAATGCTGGATCGGGGGCTGTGAGGTTAGACACCTGGCCCACTGTCATCCTCTCCTGTGTTTGAGGAGGAATATGTTTATTTTTTTTCTTTTTTCCACCTACAGATCCAGAATACAAGCAGTTTTTAGAAACATACAGTGTGGAGGAAGAGAAAACCAGTGCCAATCCTGAAATCCTTCTGGGAGAGGTAGAGGCAAAGACAAGAGAACTTGTTGGTCTGTTTTTCTCATTTCTCTTTTCTTTATGGAGATACTTATATATAGAATATTTATTCATTCTTTTCATGATTACGGTAAAGATTTAGTTTGTTGTAGACTTGGCAGAATTGCAGTGTTTTTCAGTTTTTTTTTCTTAAATTTATTTTTTGGTTTATTTGACACAATACCTTTATTTTATTTATTTTTATGTGGTGCTGAGGATCGAACCCAGGGCCTTGCACGTGCTAGGCGAGTGCTCTACCACTGAGCCATAGTCACAGCCCCAGTGTGTTTTTCTGTTTTGACAGAAGGGTGGTTGACAGAGGGCATGGATGTTTCTGAGCTTTGCTGATGGAGAGCACCTGAGTTTCTAGACAGTCACTCTAAGCTACAGCCTCTGAAGGATCAGTGCTGAAGACATGGGAGTGCTCTGGCCATCTGGGGTGGGGCTGGGCAGCAAGCAGTCTCTGAGCCAGTAGAGATGAGGTGCTGCAGTCAGAAGAGTACCAAGCACTGGGGGAAGCCAGCCAAGCCAGTGGACACCCAGCCAGAGCACAGGGTCTGGTTAGGATCCAACTTAACCCTGTACCCCAGAAGCACACCTGTCACATCCCTAGACACTCCCCTGTGGATGCAAAGCCTCTTCTCTGTCACCAGGCAGATGCTGTAGTTGAGTGCCACATGCACCTGGCAGTGTCCTCCTTTCCTGCTGGTCTGCTTAGTGCTGGGCCTCTCTACCGGGCCCTATTGCACCTCCACGAGACTGTTCCTGCTCACCCAAGACTTGTGTGATGTGACAGTCACTGTTAAATGTGTTTTTTTATCTGTTGGTCTCATTCCATGTAAACTCCCTCTCCTTTCATTTTTCCGCTTCCCCAAGGGAACCGTATTTTCAACTTTGCTTTCCCAGAGCATAGTAGTTTAGGAGTTGAGTACAGTTGAATGAAGAAACAGGCTGGAGGCTGGGACTTTGCGGGAGCAGAATGCATTATCTGCTGTGTGTCGAGGCGTAGGAAGCCTGGTGTCTTCTGGGGGTACTAGTGAGGGGCCTAGAGTGATTTTAGGGAGCCACAGGAGCTGATTTGTTTGGTCCTGTCATTGCTGCATCCAGGGTGGATTGTGAATATCAAGGGACAGGCTTGGGCACTGGCTGAGAGGCTTACGTACCCAGGAGGCTACTGGTACTGGACTGGGAGATGCAGCATATATTTTGGAGGTAAAATAGATAGGGAGGATAGGTGGATTGGTTGTAGAATATAAGTGACAAGGGCTGGGGATATAGCTCAGTTGATAGAATGCTTGCCTTGCATCCACAAGGCCCTGGGTTCAATCCCCAGTACCACCCCCCCCCCCCAAAAAAAAAGAGCTGATAAGTGACAAAAAGAATTATAGGCTCCAAATTAAAATCATGAAGTGACCCCTATTATGAAGGGCAGACTCTGTCTGGGTGAACTCCTTGTTATGAAGGGCAGATTAGCATTTGTGGTATGCATTCTACAGTTTCTTCAGATACATGTAATGATGGCGCTGTTTTTGAACAGCAGTACTTATGGTATCATTTTCTGAGCTGCAGTCTATATTCTGATTTTACAGAGAATGAATGTACAGGTTGAGTATCCTGTATCTGAGATGTTTGGGACCAGAATTATTTTGGATTTAGGATTATTCTGGGGGCTTGGAATATATGCATGCATTTAATAAGCCACCTTGGGGCTGGCCCAGGTCCAAGCATTCAGCTCCCATGTTTCAGCACACCTTGCACTTCACCTGTGGGGGGTTCTGCACTATTTTTCAGCACTTGCATTTTGAATGACTCATCACATGAGATCCGATGTGGGGTTTTCCATTCAAGGTGTCAAATCAGTGTTCAAAAGTTTCAAACTTTGGAACATTTCAGATTTTGGATTTTGGGATTAGGGATGCTCAACCTGGATTATAAAAAATTGCAAGAACCTACAGGTTTATAACTATTGTATAGGAAATGGAGAAGTATTAAAGTGAACATATGAATTTATAATTTAATGATTTCTTTAAACATACAAAGACATATTTTTAACATTTGGCAAGTTAAACATATTGTTCTCATTTTACTTTTATACTGTCTTTGTGAATAGTATTTTATTTTATTTTTGGTGGTGCTGGGGATTGAACTCAAGGCCTTGTGCATGCTAGGCAAGCACTCTACCAAGTGAGCTATCTCCCCAGCCCCCATGAGTAGTATTTTATGACTCCCTTAAGAATCAAGAGCTGCATGTCTACTGGGCATTTCCAGATTGCTTGGTTTATAGTAATGGAATAAGAACTCCCCTGGATACAGTACACGCTCATGTAAATTTTTAAAATAACATATGTCCCCAAATTAAAGGTTAAATTGAAAATAAGTATTTAAATAAGAAAATTTTATTTACAAGTTACATGTGTGCATTACAGTTTTTTGTGTTTTAGCTAGAAGAACCACGCCTCTTTTGGAATATATTAAAAATAGAAAATTAGAAAAGCAGGTAGGTCTGGCATTTACCCGGTGAATATCTTTTCTGCATCTGCTGTTTCCATTCAGAAAACTTACACAGTACTTGTCCATACCTTCAGAGAATTCGAGAAGAGAAGCGAGAAGAACGGAGGCGGAGAGAGCTAGAAAAGAAACGTTTGCGGGAAGAAGAAAAAAGAAAGAGAAAAGAAGAAGAAACATGCAAAAGAAAGGAGGCAGATAAACAAAAGAAGACTGCTGAGAAAGAAGTGAAGATCCAGGTAGTTGTGAGGAACCATTCCATTTTTTTTTCCAAAAACAGTTTCGCTATGTGAATTATGCTTTTGAGGTCTTTTAGGTCCTTAGAATTTTAAGCAGATTTTCAGTTAACCTAGTCTTTATTGTTAGAGCTCCCTTTCCATTCTATAGCTGTGGTTTTTAAGGCTGTGCCCAGCCCCAGGGGCTCCTGGACTGTCTATGGGGACCACAGGACCTGGAGGGCAGAGGAGCCCACATATGGGGTATCTGCTCACATCTTTCTTTAAAGAAAAGTTTTCCTGGCTGAAAAGTACCCACCTAGAACCACTGTCTTTCCATGTGCTCAAACTTGGGCTCATCATTCTCTTGTGGTGACAGCCCCACAGTCTGGCTCTTTCTCACCTAGTTTCTCTTATGAGGGATGTATTTGTTCAGATGCTTCAAGGGGATTTTTCTTTGTAATATGTGTTGGCCAGAATTGGGATCAGCTTTGTCTGCTTGGGACCTTATTAAACCCAGATTTCAGTCCAACGTGATTGTATCTAACTTCACAGAGGTACCTTAAATCATAACTGTGAAGTTAGGTACCTTATAGAGGCTCGATAGAATTATACAACAAAGAAAAAGAAAAAACATCAGGACTTAGGGAGAGTGGGAAAGAGACAGCTATAGCACAGATTACTTTCTGATACTCTCTCTAGTCAGAAATAGAAAATTTGGTCAGAATCATGCTTCTCAGAAAACACCAGCTCTTCCAGGAAGTGGAGTTTTCTCTGGGTCTTTGCTCTAAGAGAATCTCTCCTGGGGATTCGCTAGCCACAGAGAGGACAGTTTCTCAGCAGCATCCCACAGAAGCACGCACATATGTGTATCTGTCAGGACTGCTATTCCCAGAGTCTCACAGCTTGGCCTGGCCAGGGCATCCTGGCAGTGCTGTGCATCTCTGGGCACTGCTGCTGGTGCTATACCTGAGCTGATGGAGTGTCCCCCTTGGTATTTGCTTTTACCATCTTGAGGATGAGAAGGGAAAATGGACGTGGGAGACTGGACATGGATTCTTAAAGCTGCACATGGAAGTCATGCATGTGATGTTCCCCATGTAAGTGGCCAGGACAACTCACATGGCCCCTTAGTTCAGAGGGAAAGCTTGAGACTACTGAAGACTGACATAGCTGCTGAGGACTGTCTCCCCAACTGTCTCTAAAAGCTTAAGGACGGGGCTCGGGATGTGGCTCAAGCGGTAGCGCGCTCGTCTGGCATGCGTGCGGCCCGGGTTCGATCCTCAGCACCACATACAAACAAAGATGTTGTGTCCGCCGAAAAACTAAAAATAAATAAATAAATTCCCTCTCTCTCTCTCTCTCTCTCCCCCCCCCTCTCCTCTCTCTTTAAAAAAAATAAATAAATAAATAAAAAATAAAAGCTTAAGGACATTTGTGCAAAGTAGACTTCATGGAAGGAATGGGACAAGAGCCAGGCCACTCAAGCCCACTTGCTTCAAAAGTGGAAGCAGGTTCTCCAGGTAGGCAATGTATTCCAAACAGCCACCCATAGAGTTCAAGTTGACTCGGGTAAGAAGTGGGTGCAGATCTGTGTTGGTTTAAAATACATAGTCTGATAGTGCTATTGAAATCAGAGAGCCTAGCTGTGACTACATAGACAGACACCTGATGGGTGGAGCAGGGGTTTTCCTCAGGAAGCTGCTTGGAGCGCGGAGAGTTCTCTGTGTGTGTATGGGTCGGGGCTCATGCTCCATGGTACGGTGAAGTCGCCGTGAAGGGAGGTGCCCATCTGCTGTGACCAGTGCCGCCAAACTAGCAGGTTTCAGCGAGGGGCATGGGATATTTGAAGGAAATAAAGAGTCAACACACGCAAATTGCTGCTCTCTGGTGGCAAAACAGGTCTAAAAAATTACACCAGCAATCTTTATTATATATGTCTCTAAATCAGGTTAAATACTATGCAAGCATTATTCTTTGTATTCATGAAAGTTACAGAGTTAGCAAGAATATGCAGCTATTTCCTCAGTTACATTCTACAGTTGCAATGGGCAATGTTAGGAGCCTTGTGCATCTCTCAAGAATGTCCATTGTTTAAAGTTACTAACTCACTTGCAGATTAAGGAGCAGCTGGTGAAAATGTTGTTATCTTAGCAGGGAAGCTCCTTGGTTCCCAGGAGCTCCTTGCCTGTCAATAAGGTTGAAGCTGATAAGACTCCAGCATGGAAGATACCTCCATAGCAACTAGGCATCTATGCCTTTGCACAGAAACTTTCCCAGTACCCAAGTATGCCACAGTCATGAAGTCATCAGGGACCTTAATCTCAGATACTGGTCTCCCAGTCACTGTCACCGCTGTCTACATCTGTCATTCCAGAACTCAGTTCTGTCTTATTGTCGTGTCCAGGAACACGGAGGGGACACCCTGTGAACCTTAGCAGCTAACCCAGTGCCTGATGCTTTATAGTCCGTAGATTACCACTAGTTTTTCAAAAAGAACCATGGAAACTTGTAGTCTATAATTTCAACTATAATTTTTAAGTAGGACTTTTGAAGTATTTGGAAGTAAGTGTTTTATTTCCGTATTTTTGATTATGCAGTTAAAATTTAAAATAAGCTAAAGAAATAAATCAAATTTAAGTCAACAAAAGTAAGTCCAGCATCCTTCATAGGAGGAAGAAATTAGAACATGACAACAGCTAGACTAGAGGAAGAGCTAGGCAGGTCAAACCTGAGAACAGCTATGGCTCCCAGCCTGAGGGTGGAGGGAGACTCATGAGTGAGGTCATCCACCTGTTTAGCTCTTAACAGGCAGGTGTGTGTGATTTGGGATCTCTGACTTATGAATCATCTGGAGAGTTCCAATTTTTTAAGAACCTCAAAAATAAAACCTGCAGCAATGCCAAAAGAAGTCATACAAACAGCCTAAGGGTGTTGTTCATAGAGAAAGGAGCACAGGGGCCAAAGCCCACAGGGAGCTTGATGGGGAGGTTGGGTCCCAGAGATGCAGATACAATCCCTGAATCAGTGGTGGCTCTAGACCAGTTATCTGGAGAAACTGTCATTGTTATCAAGAAGTTCTGACTGGTGTGTGTGAGTGATTGGGGTGTGCATATGTAGTGCAAGCACAGACCAGGACCTGATTACATGTATGAGCATCAGCACACTTGTACCAGACAGGAACATGCCTGACCTCAGCAGCCCTTGGTCTCTGGAAGCCTCGCTGTGTTGCGCTTCCTGAGCCCATAGTGCTGTCCCCACTGTCTTGCTCCTGGCTCACCCCAGCCCTGCTTGCTTTGTCCTTCCTAAACATGTGGACTGCTCTCCCCAGCCCTGCCCTGGCTGCTCCTCTCCTGGCCTCAGTCTCTGTCTCACCTCTGCAGTCTCCCTTCTTCTGCCCCTCTCCCTGGGTCTCTGTGCTTCTCAACTCTGGTTTAGTATGTATGTGGAGCTTTCAACCTCTACCTGAGCTGAGCTTGTTCCTCTCCACCCCTAGGAGGAGTACTGTCTTGGCTAGAATGCCAGCCATGGTGTGGGGGGACATCTGTCTCACAGCCACATTCCCAGTGATCAACACAGGGTCCTAGTGCCCAGTCTCAACACACAAATGAGACGCTTGGTCTCTGCAGAGGGATGTGTCTTGTATGCTAGCAAGAGAGCCTCAGCCTGGGGACTGGTTGCCAGAAAGACCAGGGTGGGACTGGAGAGTGGGGCTTTGAGCCCACCTGCAGTCTCCCAGGAGGGCTGGTGATTATTAGTCACTAGCAGCTGGGGACTTAATCCTGCCTTTGTGATGAACCTCAGAATAACACCTAAGATTCCTCCAGGTTGGTGAACACGGAAATTCTGCGTGGGTTTGAGTTGGAGTCAGGGCACATGGCCCCCTGCAGCCACACCTCCCTGGCTGGCTGCTCCCAGTTGCACCTGTACAGTACACAGTGGTGGGAAGTGGAGTACCCCTGAGTTCTGTAAGTCCTTACTGCTTATCCAGCCTCTGCCAGGATGGGTAAGAGGGTCAGAGGCACCAGTGACAACCTGAGTTCTGCACCTGGAGTGGGAACCTGCCTGGGGACACACACCAGGTAGATGTTCTCCTAAGTGTAACTGCGGTTTTAGGCACATGAAATTATTTTTTGAGTGAAGGGGCATGGAGACCATTGTACTTCTATAACGCTCATATTTATCTCAGACACACTGCTGATGTAATTTAAAGGAAGGTGGACAGTTCCCTAAAAAGGAATGTCGAAGGTCATGACTCCACACAGCTGCAGGAAGAGGGCATTGCGGGTTGACATCCACAGGGTGAGAGACAGCTGGTGCTTGTCTCGGGGATCCCTTCAGTGGAGCATGCCATGTCAGGGCTCTCCTGCACTGCAGGTGTACACACGCTCCCTTCATGGGTGAGGACAGAGGTCTCCAGAGTGCACCTCCTAGTGGTGCATGGAGTCTCTGTGGTGCTGGGCTCTGGGGAGGCCCATGTGCAGGTGTCCAACCCCTGCTTCAAGGAATAGAAAAGGCAGTGTTTGAAAACTATAGACTGGGGCTGAGGATGCAGCTCAGTTGGTAGAGGGCTTGCCTCACATGCACAAGGCCCTGGGTTCAATCACCTGCACCACCAAAAAAAAAAGAACTGACAACCATAGATGTTCTAAAGAACAGACCTGTGGGTGACAAGAAGGGGAATGCTCAGAGTTCCACCACCAAGAATGGTGATCAGTGAGTGTCAGAGCCTGCGGGCATTGGCGCTTCATACCACCTGAAGGCCAGAAGTGGTCTGAAGACTGAGGGCAGTATGTGCTCATGGGCCAGGCTGCAGTGGTCTGACCCTTCTCGGTGTCCCCCATTGTTGAGCGAGTGTGTCTGTGTGTGTGTGAATATAAAACTAGATCATGGTGCCTGTTCTTTGTGTAATGTTCTTTTATTGCTAACATGAGCATCTTTTCATTACAAAACATCATTTTTCATAACTATAGAATATTTCATTGACAGATCCACTGTGTGTTGAACCAAAAACCTGCTTTTTGTACCTCTGGTTTAATTCTTTAGCTATTGAAGCATTTGGGCTTAATATTGATATGCATTTTTAATTATTTAAGTTTCTTTTGTAATATGCTCTGGAATGCTGATTTGTTAACGTTACAATTTCTCAGCTTCTTAAGAAACCAGAAAAGGGAGAGGAATCAACCACTGAGAAACCAAAAGAAAGAGGAGAAGAAGCTGGTGTTGGAGATGGCAGGCGGGAAGCCCACGCCCCCTGCACAGTGAGGAAAACCAGGCTCCTGGAGAGCCTGCCAGAGGCGCTCAGGGAGAAGTGAGTGTGAACTTTCCTACCACCCGTGGCATGGACTCACAGTGTCAGCATGTGTGTCATGTGTTCTGGGAGTCTGGAGAGTGCTGCTCTCGTGCCTTTGCTCAGTCTTGCCAGGAGCATGGTGGACATGGGGCCTTTGGTCAGATTGCACCAGTCAGCCTTCACTCAGGCCTGCAGGCACTGCCTCCATGGGCTGTCCTCCTGTCAGGTTTGCCTGTTTGTTCTTCCAGCACCCCGTCTAGCCCAGTGTTTCCTGCTGGCCAGGTCTTGGTGGTAGAGAAGTAGATCTTCGGTGCTTGGTCCTCCTGTTCCTGCTTCCCCTTGCCCTTGCCTCCTTCCTTACCCCTCTGCATGGTTCTGTGGAGGAGGCTGAGGTGCAGAGGCAGCGTCTGTGTTGTTGGCCCACAGGTCACAGGATGACAGTGATGGAGAGCAAAGGGACCTGGAGAGAAGACCTCGGGGGAGGGAAGCTGAAATGCTGAGGTGCCACCTGGACAGCAGCAGAAAACATGGTGCTCACTCAGAGTTTGCCAGGTTTGCCAGGAGGAACGAAGATGAGCTGAGATGGGTCCGAGGGTCCACCCAAGATAGAGGGAAGAAGGGGCGCCAGGACGGGGGCATCCCCATGGAGACGGCAGAGAGGCTGGCCAGGGAGAAGGAGGACAATGGCCTGGCCCCCAGGAAGGAGCGTCTGAGAAGCAAGGTGCTCTGAGCCCCTGGGCTGGTCCTCCCGCAAAGCTCTGCTCTAGGGCATCCCTGTACTTTTGCAGTCTCATGACTGCGTTTTCCAAATTATCTTATTAAATCAAACAAGGAGAATCTGCCTAGCGTGTAGCGTTCCTGCCTAGTGTGTAGCCTTCCAGGATGGGTCTCCCACCGCATGAGGCCCCCACCCGTGGATTCACTTGTCATGGTCTTCTGGAGATCTTGCTCTCTTGGGGCACATCAAACCTGCAGTGAGCACAGGGCAGAGCCCACCGTCTCCTCAGAACCAAGTTGCTTTTCACCAAGAAAACTGTCTTGTTTAGTCCAAGCTAGACATTTAACCCACTGACTTCAGAGTGAGACCCTAGCATTTACCTTTCAGACAACAGGAGAGCACCAGTGGCATGCACACGGCCTCCGAGCACCCAGTGGACATGGTGTTGGGTCCCGCTCAGCCCAGTGACAGCTTCTTTTTCTTTCACTTTTTTTTTTTTTGGTGCTGGGGATTGAACCCAGGGTGCCTTACCACTTAGCTACATTCTTAGCCCTTTTTGTTTTTCATTTTGCAATAGGGTGCAAGTTGCTGAGGCTGGGTCTCCAGCTCATGATTCTCCTACTTAAGCCTTCTGAGTTGCTGGGATTACAGACCGCTGAGCCCAGCTGAATTTCACTTTTTTTTTTTTTTTTTTTTAATATTTATTTATTTTTTTTAGTTCTCGTCGGACACAACATCTTTGTTTGTATGTGGTGCTGAGGATCGAACCCGGGCCGCACGCATGCCAGGTGAGCGCGCTACCGCTTGAGCCACATCCCCAGCCCCTGAATTTCACTTTTGTTTGGTCGCATTTTCCCAGAGAAGCATTGGTACTGTATTGGTAACAGAGCTGGGTTCCACGTCCACGCTTGCCCAGCCTGCTGAGCAACTTGACTGTCCTCTGTCTCTGGTTTGGCATTTTAAGAATATGAATGGGAATTTGATGTGTGACCTCGGAGACAGGCTGTCTCCATTCCATTCACTTGCAATCCACTGGAGCTGAATGTTGGTGATGTTCATTTGTCATGTTTCAGGAAAGACCAGCCTAAGACCCAGAGGAGAGCTTCATGCATGACAGTCTTATAGTACTTGACATTTCTGTAGACCCCTTAATCTCAGGGGACAGCCATGGGCCTTTTTTGAGAGAGCACCTTCACATGCTTCCCTCCTAGCTGCCTGTGTAGGCAGTGGTGGTAGCTGTTATGTTTTAGCCTTCAGCGGCCCACAAGGCCTGCCCCAACATGGTGTGGTGAGGCGCTTTGGGGTGACAGTTGCTACTTAGGAGGCCAGGATGCAGACACCACCCTGGGGAGGACGAGCCCCGGAATGCAGACCAGGTGCCTGCTGAGCCTCTTCCTGTTCTTCTCACTGGTCTAAAAAGAAGTAATGCTAAACACTTGGGGTAACTTCCGGGGGCCCCACACCCAGCCCGGCACTAGGTCATGGTGAGCACTGCGTCTTAAGAGAGGAGAGCTTGTCTGCAGGTCATTCAGGTCACATGTGGGGCCCCTGGTGGCCAGGAGGGTGCTGGGCAGGGAGTCTGCTCCTGGGGCTCTGGGCTGTGAGGGAAACAGGATTTGTCTCCTCCCTGTTGCTCCAATGTGGTGGAAAGCTGGCTGGCCTTGGTATCCTCGGCCGTAGTCATGTACTATGGCTGTGCACCCTTGTGCCCTGACATGGTTGCTTTTCATGTCCTCAGTCCTGCCTGCTAGTGGAATTAAATCAGATCAAAACACAAGGGTAGTTGTCTCACACAGCAAAATTCATTTGCAGCAATCAAGGAGACCACAGAGAATCACTACCAAAGCCATGACTTCCACAGGTCAGGCAAGCTTGCAGGAGGCTGCGTCACATGCACAGTGGGAGATCCTGCCTTCCTCCCTTGTGATAGAAATGAGGCTGTAGTTCTTCCCTGGGAGGACATTTGGTGTTACAATGAAGTGAAGTTGGTGTCTGCCACAGCACATACTCTTAGGGTAGCTAGTGGAACATTATTTTTGAAAAACATCTTGGGCTCATGCTGCTGAACAGGAGAGGCTACATTCGGCTTTCCCAGGCTGCTGCTCTGCTAACAGAAGCAGAGGGGCCTCGCCCTCCTGGGTTGCTGCCCTTGGAAGAGTGATTGGCACTTCAGCCAATCACAGGTGGGATGGCAGCCGTACCTGCCAAGAGCTTGCCCTCAAGCAGGAAGGGGTACAGAGGACTCAGGCTATGGCGGGAGCAACAGCAAAAAGAACCAAGGGCTGGTCCCGAGAAGAGGGAGGAGGCCGAGTGAGCCTGCAGACCCCTGTGCAGACACGCTGGAATGGGCACCACAGGGAGGAAGTCATCCCTGGAACCTGACCTGAGAAGAGAAGTGGATCTGGTTTCTTCAGCAGCCATGGAGGGGGAGGGGGAAGGGGGGAGGGGGAGCAGTCTTCCTGGAAATGGAATAAAATGTTCATCGTTCACCTTTCCTAGTAGTAATTTGGTCAGATTGGAAAGCAGAAAAACTTGAATGAGATGGGAGGACATTGGTATTGCCTCCGCGAATTCAGAAGCTCTTTGATCTGCTGTCAGTACCCACTCTGGCGGGCACAATGGCCACACCTGTAACCAGCAACTGGGGAGGCTGAGGCAGGAGGGTTGCAAGTTCAAGGCCAGCCTCAGCAATTTAGTGCAGCCCTAAGCAACTTAGCAAGATCCTGCCTCAAAACATTAAAAAGGTGGGGGGGGGGGCTAGGCATGTAGCTTAGACATCTCTAGTTCCAAAATAATGACAACACTACCACCCACTCTGGGTTTTCACATCCACAGGCCTATTAGCCTGTTGGGTTCTGCCTTCCTGGCTTTCCCTGTCCTCTGGGCTGGGCCCACCATAGCCCTTGTGAAGCCTCCACGCTCCTCTCTCCCACGGGGACCTTCGGGCTGTATGATTCCTTAGCTCTAACCACAGTCCCTTGGGCAATTTGGTTACTGCCTGGATGAAAACGGCCCATGTTTTCCAAGGCTGTGCGTGGCTTGAAAGGAGTGGCCAAGACAACATATTACTGGGGATAGGACGCTGACAGCATCTAGAGACTGGCTTGAGTCTGAGGCACTTTCATTCTGTGTGATGTACCTCTCTGAAACCACTTTCTACAGTGCTTCTCCCTTTCAGTGAGATTTTTACATGTCATATATGTTTAGCAGTGTGCTTTGAACAATTTATTAAATGAAATTTTTTGTTGCTATGGATTTAAAGTCCTAAATTTAGGGTGCTTTTTCTACAGAGAATTTTATATAATAAAATACTGCATTTAAAATGGAGATAGAAAAAACAGTAGAATGAAACAAGACATTATTACTGTATGTATATATGTGATTACACAACTAATATTATTCTGCAACATGTACACTAAGAAAAATGAGAAATTATATCCCATCTATGTATATTAAAGTGCATAAATACAAAGGAAAATGGGTTTCAGTTCCCTGAATATTTTGATTAAATCCATTTCCTTATTTTGAAAGTTTGTATTTGTCAAAACGTCAATAAGTTTTTGTTTTCACTAAAAAGCCTGGGGCTGTTGGATGTGAGTCCATTTGGGCATAGCCACACGCCTGTTATTGACTCCCGGGCCCTGGGAGTCTGTGGGAAGCGGGGGGAATAGGGTGGGATAGTGGATGTGTAGACCATCCCTGTGTGAATGAATGTGACTTTCCAAGAGCAGGAACAGCCCCTCTGGCATAGCTGCTGACCCCGCTGGGTATCAAAGTTTTAGTCAGAGCCTGTTGATAGCCAGGAGTGAGACTGGCAGCTCCCACCCACAGCAGGGAAACAGCCGGAAAACAGCCTGTGGCCTCTTGAGGCAAACATCCCTCAGGGTCAAATCGGAGGATGTCACCAGGGCCACAAACAGTGTGAAAGGCCAGGGAATTCAGGACTGTAGGGAAATAACGAATTCCTCCCAGTGCTGAACATAAAGGGTAAAAATGCAAACGAATCTCTAAATGGAACTTGGGACTTGCCAGGCAGGCACTGAAATAACTCATTATGCCTCATAGGCCAGAAATAGCCACAGCACCTCTATGTGAAGGTTGACCAGCAGTTCAGAAGGAGCAGAGCCCTGACTGGGGTGGAGGTGTGTGGGACACTCCAACGGGGGCAGTACACCAGTCCCACTGGCCCTTCCTTGCCTGCAACAAAGGCTCTGCCCTTGCCACTCTTCTGTGTTTTGTACCTACCCGTGTCAGGCTAAGCAGAGACGGGTCTTGCCAGAAAATGGAGCATAGGAGAGCTGGTGCTGGGAGCAGTCAACTTCCACACCAAGGACCCTGGCACTTCACTAATTCATGTCGCAAAACTGAGGGCACATATGCGTTTCAAGGGGAGGAGTACAAAGAAGAAAGAAAAATCAGTAGGAGCAGTAGTTTGGCACAGAATATGGTCAGTGTGTTGCTTAAATATCCAAGGGGTTCTTGTTGCTTCTTAACCGTCTTAAAGCAGCCTGAAATCAGTGGTGGCCCTTGTGAGGGAGATGCAGGTGCCAAAAGTGCCCACCAGACTTCAAGACTTGTAGGGATGGTGGGAGAAACAATGTGCTGCTCTCTTCCCTCCTAATTCTGGCCAAGGACCAAACTGTACTTTCTTCACCACCTTGAGGACACCCTGAGAAGGGAATCAGCCTCTTTAGCACAATGAAAACGGTATATTTTGTCGGGAAAAGGCCCCTAAAATATATGTTAATCCTTCCACGGGATACACCACCTCCCAGGGAAACAATTCCATACTGAGGCCTTTGCAGGCCTGATGTAGGCCCCTGGCACTGCTGGTGGCCCTGCTGTCACTCCCCATAGCCCTTGAGCTCACTGGAGAGGCTGCATTATCCACTTTGCATCCCAGAGCCTGAAGCTTTTTCTACCACAGCAGGTCCTTAAAAATGCCTAACAAGAGAATAGACCGAGGCTTGTTCCACTCCAGATGACACCTCTGGTCAGAGCAAGGAGAGGGCCAATTATTTGCCCTCTGGCTATGGTTCTACCATGGTTCTGAACTGTGGCTATCTGCAGGAGCACTTGAAGGCATCTACAAACTATGCAGGATTGTGCTTGGCCCCCAGAGATTTCACTGGCGCAGCTGTGTGGAGCTAGGAATCAGTTTTAAAAATGCTCCAGTGATCCAAGGTGCAGACAAGGTTCAGAACTATGAATGTGGCTGGGTATAGGGGTACACACTTGTCATCCCAACAACTGAGGCAAGAGGTTCACAAGTTCAAGGCCAGCCTCAGAAATTTATCAAGACCTTGTCTCAAAATAATAAGAAAAAGGATTGAGGATGTAGCTATGTGGTAAAGCTCCCCTGAGTTCAATCCCCAGTACCTAAAAAGAAAAAATGAAAAAACAAAAACACCACTGTGTGCCTCTCTCTCCATGAGGAAATGCTGGGTTTCATCTCTGAGAAAGCTGTACATTCCAGAAATTACATGCTGGTCTGTGTATTCAGCTGGTGCTTACTGATTCCCTGCAGTGTCCATGACACAAGACAGTTGCTCAAAGCCAAAAGAAAGACTTAAGATCTCAGTAAAGGCAAATACATAGGTAATTACAGAAGTTGGCACTATTGTAGCAATAGTTTTGTGAGGCTTGTGCATTTCACAGAATGGTTAGTGTATGCTTTGGGGCACATAATGTATAAATAGGTAACTTCCCCCACACAGTGGCTGAAAGGAAGGATGGAAGGCTGAAAAAGAAAAGGAAGGCCGGTTCAAATCCAAGTTCGAGTGTTCCAGCTCTAGGGTGTTCAATGCAATTCCCATGGCAACCACAAAGAAAAGGGCTACAGAATATACACAAAAGGACACAAGGAAGAAATTTAAATGTTTCATTATAAAAAATCAACTAAACATCAAAGATAGTGCTGCAGGAAATGAGGGACAAGAAAACTTTATAGAAATCAAAAAGCAAAATGACAGGAGTCCCTCCATGTTGGTGATTACATGTAAGGTGAATAAGCATTCTAATGAAAATACAGAGCTGGGGGTGGGGCTCAGTGGTAGAGTGCTTGGTTACCTGTATGAGGCACTGGGTTCTATCCTCAGCGTCACATAAAAATACTTTATAATGAAAATACAGAAATCAGCAGGCTGGATTTTTAAAAAGATCCAATTATATGCTGTCCAGAAGAGATTCATTTTCAATCCAAAGACACAAATAGATTGAAATCAATGAAAAAAGATACTCCACTCAAATAGGAAACACAGATGAGCAGGGTAGCTATACTAATATCAGATAAAACAGACTTTAAATCAAAAAGGTTACAGGAGACCAAGGAGGACTTTATATAGTAAGTTTCAATACACTCAGGCTATATGACAAGCACAGACCTAAGGATAAGTGTGTAAATCACACCTAATGACAGACCATCAACACACATGAAGAAAAGATGACAGAAAGAAGGTCAACCCCCCTATAATGTGTAGATAAAGCAGACAGAAGTGAGGAAATGGCAGCACATGAACAACACAGCAGATGAACTGGGCTCAGTGAACGTCTGATGGGGACACCGGGAACTAAGGCTTGACGTTCTGTGTCTCTGCTTGGGAAGGGAGAGGCAGCTCTGAGAAGAGTGTCAGGCTATCTGGAAGGAGCAAAAGAAAGGAGCTGGGTTTATGGGCTTGTAGGGTTGCTGGGCTTAGGAACACTGCTGGTGTGCTCTGGCCTGTGCAGGCACTTTAGCCAAGTACCCTTGCCCTGTGGTGACGACGTCAAGTTAACAAAACACCCTGGCTCCGATGATGAGCCTGGTGCTCCTTGAGGGTGGAGAGATGGCATGCATCTAGCATCTGACAAAGTGAGCTACAGTGGGACATTAAATAGCTGTCAGGCCATGAACCAAGGCCCAGAGGTGCATCTGCCCTCTCTGCCCATAGTAGTCCCTGAGCATCTCAGATCACAATAGCAACAATGCGTATGTTTTTCCCAAGTGCATGTGGGACTTTCTCCAGGATGGATTATGTGTCAGGCCAGAATTAAAGTGTCAGTAAACATAAAAAACAAATATCATGCAATGTATTATCTCAGATCAGGTAGGACGGAGTTAGAAAACCATAAAAGTAAAAAAAAAAAAAAACAAAAACAAAAAAACAAACAAAAAAAAACCCACCATGAAGTAAAACTAGAAAATTTATAAATTTGTGGGAATTAACACACTCTGAAAATAACAACGGATCAAAGACAAGTCACAAGACAAATTAGAAAGTACTTACAGATGAATGAAAATTACAACACAACAAGCAAAACTTACGCAATGCTGTAAAAGAAGTGATAAAGGGGAAATTTATAACTACAAACATTAAAAAGCAAGAAAATCTCAATCTACAATCTAACTTTACAATTTAAGGAACTTGAAAAAGGACAAACTAAACTAAAAGCTAACAGAAAGTAAGAAACAATAGATTAAAGCCGAAAAAAATGAAATAGAAAAGCAACAGGAAAAAAATCAATGAAAAAAAATGATTCTTTGAAAATATCAATAAAATTGAAAAGTCTTTTTTATGAGGACTCAAAGAAAAAATTAGAGTAGATTAAAATTCCTAAATCTCAAATCAAAGTGGGAATATTTCACTCATTTCTTACAAAATAAAAAGAATTTTAAGAGAGTACTATGAACAATTGTATACCACCAAATTGGACAACATATTTGAAATGGACAAATTCCTAGAAACACAAAACCTAGCAACACCAAGTCACAAAGATATAGAAAATCTGAATAAATCTATAATCAGTAAGCAGATTGAATCAAATTCTCTAAACAAAGAAAAGTCCTGGACCTTACATCTTCACTGGTGATTCTATGAAACATTAAAGAAAAGCTGAAAAGGAAGATCATGTTGTTCTCAATTTCAAAACAAACTGAAGATGAGAAATACATCCTAACTCATTTTATGAGGCCAGCCTTATTCTGATACCAAAGCCAGAAATCACAACACAAGAAAATTATAGACCAATATCCAACATCATCAGGAATGAATACTGATGCAGAAATTCTCAACAAAATACTAGCAAATCCAATTCAGCAACACATTAAAAGAATTATGCACCATGACAAAGCAGTATTTATTCCTGGAATGCAAGGATGGTTTATACAAAAACTGATCAATGTAATACATGACATTAGCAGACCAAAGGAAATGAAACAGTTGATCATCTCAATCAATGCAGAAAATCACATAATAAAACACCCTTTTATGATGAACACATTCAACAATCAATAGAGGGAAACTACCTCAACACAATAAAAAACAGGTATGAAAAGCCACAGTGAGTATCATACTCATGGTGAAAGACTGAAAACTTTAAGAAACCATGCAAGCATTCCCACCTTCACAATTCTATTAAAGTAGTAGTGAAAACTCTAGCTTGAGCAATTAGGCAAGAAAAATAAAAAGAAGTAAAATTATCTTTGCTTATATAGATTTTATATGATTTTTCTGGAACAAGGGCTTGCTATGTTGCCTAGGCTGGTCTCAAACCCATGATCTTCAACAGCCCAAGTAGCTGGGGTTACAGGGATGCCCAAGTCCAGGCTATATGATTTTATATATATAGATAACCCCCAAATTATCATAAAACCCTGTTAGAACCAACAAATTCATTTAGCAAAGTATAGGGAGACAAAGTTACATAAAAACTGGTTGCATTTCTTAATGAGAAATCTGAAAAGCAAATTACAACACCAATTCCATAACTACAACATAAAAGTATGTAGAAAGTAAGTTAACCAAAGATGTGAAGGACTTAAACATTGAAAACTACATAGCAATTGAAAACATCACTGAGAGAAATTAAAGATGACATAAATAAAGAGAAACACATCTCATGTACATGAATTGGAAGACAATTTTTCTTTTTTCACTATCCAGGACTGATCCAAGGAGTACTTTACCACTGAACTACACCTCCAGCCCTTCTTCTTTTTTAATATTTACCTTTTAGTTGTAGTTGGACACAATACCTTTGTTTTATTTATTTATTTTTTTAATATTTATTTTTTAGCTATAGGTGAACACAATATGTTTATTTTACGTGGTGCTGAGGCTTGAACCCAGTGCCTCACACATGCTAGGCAAGCGCTCCACCTCTGAGCACATCCCCAGCCCTTATTTATTTTTATGTGGTGCTTAGGATTCAACCTAGGGCCTTGCACGTGCTAGGTGAGTGCTCTACCACTGAGCCACAACCCCAGCCCTCTAGCCCTTCTTATTTTGAGACAGGATCTCAGTAAATTGCCAAGACTGATTTCAAACTTGCAATCCTCCTGCCTCAGCCTCCATGTAGTTGGGATTACAGGTATGCACTACCCTTTGGGCTGGAAAACGATACTGTTAAGCTGTCAATCATATATAAAGGAACCAAGAAAGTCAATACATTTTCCTAAAAAGAAAATGTGTCCTAAAACCCAAGGCATCTCAAGGGAACTCAAATAGTCAAACTTAGAGAAAAAAAGATCAGAGCTTGAGGACACACTCATTCTGATTTCAAAACATATTATCAAAAAAAAAAAAAAGGTAATAAACCGTACAGTATTGGCATATAAACAGACATACCAATGGAACACATAGCTCCCCACTCTCAGAAAACCCTTGCATATATGATCAAATAATTTTTCACAAGGGTGCCAAGTCCACTTAAGAGGAGAAAGGATAGTCCCTTCAATAAATGGTGCTGAGAAAACTGGATGTCCACATGCAAAATAGACTGAAGTTGGACCCTTATCTAATGTCACATACAAAAGCTGATTCAAAGCATATCAAGACCTGAGCGCAATACCTGAAAGTATTGGAAGAAAACAGCATAAATGTTTAGGACACTGGATTTGACAATGAGTTTTTGGATATGATACCAAAGGCACAGGCAAGTAAAGGAAAAACAAAGCAACAGAACTTCATAAAAATTAACTTGTTTAGAGGATGTTATTTCCTAGATTTTATTGTAAATGTGTGTCCTAAAACAGTGTTTATTTTACTTTTATACATTGCATTTTTGTGTTTACATTGTTTTATGTATTCACAGTATATTAAACTGTGACATTTAAAACTTTTTGTAAGCATTTAAAGTAAAATTACAGGCTTGGGATTGTGGCTCAGTGGCAGACCGCTTGCCTAGCATGATTGAGGCACTGGATTTGATTCTCAGCACCAAGTATCAATAAATAAAATAAAGGTCCATTGACAACTAAAAAAATAAATAAATAAATGCAGTAAATTTTAAAAAAATAAGCTTCAAAAGTCAACTGTTATCAGGGTAGGGGCAACTCACAGAATGGGGGTGAGGAACACCTGCGGATTTGAACCTCTAAGGGCTTGATACCCAGAATTCTTATAACTCAACCACCAAACCTCGACGACTGGATTAGGAAAAGGAAAACGGGTTTGCATGACTACTTCTGAGGCTCTGGCCTGAGAGTGGCCGCAGGCCTGCCGGGGTGCTCGCCTTCACGTGCCCTGGAGACGCACCCCAAAGGCGCGGCACAGGGGGCGGAGCTGCCCAGCGGCCGGCCCAGAAGCGCGGGCACCGCAGGGCACGTGCGCACGCGGCGACGCCGGCGCTGAGCAGGGGGCAACTGGCGGCAGCGCGGACGACCCCCGGGGTGCTCTGTGGACCGCAGAGCAGGCCACCAAGGACAACGCGCTATCCGCGTGGGCGCGGTCCCGCAGCGTCTGGCTGACCAGAGGCCGGGGAGCGCCGCACCACCCGGGAGCGCGACGCTTCGCGACCGCGCAGGCGCAGACGCCGGCCCTCCAGGCGACAGCGGCGCCGCACGCGCGCCTGGACGGTGGCGGTGACACCACGGGGCTTGACCTCGAGCCACCAGGCGCCCCGCTGTCGCACGGCCAGTCCTGCGCCTTTAAAAATAAACCCGCTCAAACGGCAATGACAACGGAGACCCGCGGACGCCGGAAGCCAGGAGACACCGGGAGAACTCGAGGGACGCCGGCACTCCCCAGCGCAGCGGAACCTTCTGACTCTCGCCGCGGCACTGGGAGGACGGAGGGGGGAGGCGCGCTGCACTTCCGGGGCGGGCACGCGGCACTTCCGGTCCCCGCGTCCAGCCGCCATTAGGGATCCCGCGCAGCAGGCCTCTCCGCGCCACCGCGCCGAGGGTGAGAGCGGGTGCCGAGGAGCTGGCGGGCCGGGTCGCCGTGTGGGCCGCGCGCCCTCTCCGCTGTTGTGCGGTCAGCGGCGGCCGCGCGAGGCTGCGCCCGGGGACGCGTGGAGCGTGGGCGAGCGGGGGCGGGGTGATGGACCCGGAGGCAAGTGCAGTCCCGCTACGAGCTTACGGTTCCGCCCGGCGGCGGGCGCGGGAACCCGCGGGCGGTGACATTTCCGAGGGACGCTGGCGGATGCCCGTGGGCCCGGTGTTTGGGTCGCTCTCCAGGCGACTCTTGTTGGAAATGCCCCACGCTAATTAATGCAAGCTGTAGTAATAGAAACGGGGGGTGTAGGAGAGGTTTGTGGGAAACCTTTGTGTCTCCTGCTAAAATTGTTCAAAGCATAAAACTGTTCGAAAAATAGTTTTGTTAATTAAAAGAACCAGCCAGCCATGAAGAACAGAGCTAAAGTGTATGTAGACTGAGAACCCGATTAGATTTAAACGTGCTCTGCGTAATTGGATTTTAATGTGAAAAGCTACGTATCAGAATAGATTTTAAAAGACAGTCCGTCGTGTGAGACCTCAAGGAAATAAATGCTATAGAATGCGGTGTGGCCCTGCATGCTGGTGGGTGGGCAGAGCATCAAAGATGCAGTCCGTAGTGGTGAAAAGTAGGCAGAGAGAAATTTCTATTAATCTTGACAATTTGTAGTTAGTATTAGAAGCTCAGAAACTTAGGGGAATTTTTCTTATCTTTTTTCTTTCTGGAATCTTAAAGCTGGACTTTAAGATTCTGGACTTTTCTGGAATGCCCCTGTGGATGGTGCAGCCAGAGTGGGAAAGAGAGAGCATTGTGTTACAACAGAGACCTGGACTCTAGAATCCATGGTCTTCTGACCTAATGTTGTAATCTTTGAGAAGCTGCTTCTCTCCCTCAGCATCAGTTTTCTCAGTTGTAAAACAGAGAGATTGGACTCAAAACTCTCTGTTCCTGTACCAGTTGCTAGCTTCTAATTATGGCCCTACTGACAAAGCATCTTGTTCCAGTTCATGGTGGAGTAGTTTGTAAAACTGTGGAGCTAAAATCTGTTCTGCTGGCTTCCATTGTTGCTTCTAGAACAGCTTCTGTGTTATCCATAGTTTTTCTGCATGTGAAGTTAAGTGACTTGTTTTCCAGTGCCACCTGCCATTGCATTGCTGTTTTGCATGTTCACTAGTTTGCTAGGGACTCTTGGAGTGCCGTCTCTCCTGCCCAGAGCTAGAGACTTTGTATGTGGAGTGTGGGATGCTCTGCCCAGTGCAGAATATGGCACATGGCTCTCTGTAGTGCTGGACTTATGCAGTTGGTGTGTGAATTCTAAATGTTTGAATGTTTGATAAGGTTCATTTTGTTAGTTTTGGTCCATTGTACTGGCTTCTCAAGGCCTTACTGAATTTCAGTGTGTTCATTGGATCATGATGCACTCAAGAGAGTCTGGAGAAACAGAAGTCTGTTTTGTCTTGGTCAGATGCTGGTCGTAATCTTGGGCAAGCCATTTAATGTCAGATTTGGGTCTCCTCGTCTCCTAAGTTGGAATTTTAAAGTAGATGCTCCCTGAAATGGGTGCTCAGGTCACTTCTGGTTTTAAAGTCCTTGAGTCTAAGATTGGGTCCTCAACCTTCATAAGAGAATGTTGGGATTGAGCAGATGTTTTCTGAGCACACAGTGTTTAAAGGGTGTACGAGGGTTTCGGAGGTAAGTAAGTGGATAGTCCTATGTGCTGAAAACCATGACCTGGTGTGGAATCAGGCTGACTTCTACCATGGAAGTATGCATATAGCTGGATGTAAGGATGGTTGGGGAATGGGAAATTGGCCATTGTCTAAAAAGGTAACCAGTTTGAGGGATTTGCCTGATGGGTAGGTAGCAAGGCAGAATGTAAAGGGCAGGAAATGTCTGTGGAAAGACCCAGAAGCTTCAGAAGAGTCAGGGAGTTATATGTGGTCAGTACTTTTGAAAATGCAGTCTGGTCGGGAGCTTTCTGTGCCGTGTTGAGATTTTGTACTGCAGGTGTTTGGCAGATAGGGATTGTAAGCAGGCAAGTTACATTAGGCTTGTAGGGTTTGGAGTTGTCCATGGTAGCAAGCAGAGTGATGAATGGGGGAGCATGGTCAGGTGTCAAAATTAAGAGTGTTGAGCCAAGGGGAGACAGGAAGGGGTAAGTGGAAGTGCTGGGGTTTATCAGGATATATAGGCAGTGGTTTTCTGTTCATGGCCAGTGTATTCTATTCTGTTCTTGTCAGCAAACTCAGCAGATGAGGAAACTTTCTCATTGAAATGCACACAGGGAGAGAATAGGCCAGAGCAGTCACTGGGTAGGTCATCCCTTCCTCCTCTCCGTCAGAACACCTCCATCATGCCTCCTGCCAGTCCTCTTTCTTTTTTCCTGTGGGTCCTGTTGATTGTATTGTTTCTTCCATGGCTGCATGTCAACAACATTGATGATCAGCAGAACATCAGTTCCTTACGCGCTGCACCAGCAGGTGTGTGAGTGCCTGACAGAGAAGTAAGAGTATGGGTCACTGTACCCAAGACTGTGTAAGCTAAAGTCAGGTAGTGAATTTGAGAGGGGTCTGGTTATAATTATATGGGTATAATTACATAGTTGATGGTAATACACAGTGAGAAAAGAACAGTGGGTATCTACTGCAGGCTTTGGTGCTTTGTCTAGGCTTACTGGGTGGGATCCCTCACTATTGAAGGAGTCCCCATGGCAAGAGGGACATAGAACCAAGAGTGGTCCAAATGATCACGGAGTTGTGATTTTGATTACCTTTCCTTTGTTTTGTTTTTTTTCCCCCCCCAGATTCAGCTTCTCATCTTTGCCCCACTAAGGCTGTTTTCTGTGTGTTAGAAAGCCATGTAGACCACCTCTCTTTTGAAGGCCACTTAGGTGTCCCTGGAGAAAGCTGGTAGGTGGCAGGGAAGAGTCTGTTATACTGTTTCTTCTCCACCCTAAAAACATTTTTCAGGATTTATAAAGCACTGTTTCACTAGCATTTCTTTGCATGTGCTGTTTTTTTGTTTGTTTGTTTTAATACTTACCATTTTTTAATGTTTAGGAGAATATTTTATAATTAAAAATTTTTGAAAAGTGCTGGAGTTATCGAGGAAAAATTCCACAACTGTCTCACTACTGCATGAAGGTATGCTGAATGTGCATGTCTCTGTAGAATTGGGGTATAAAGAATGAATTATTTCACATTCTTTGAAGAACTTTTTGAAGAAAGAGGTTATTTGAGTACAGTGATGAGACTTGATGGCAGCAGGCGTGAGTGATGGAATTTAGGTGACAGGAAGAGGAAGGGAGACCAGTTGAGCTCTGTGATGCCCATGAGATGTGTGTCATGATGCTGCTTTGCTACCAGCAGCTCTTGGCTGTTCACTGTCGCCACTGCCAGATGGGGTCATTGAGACAAATCTTTATCTCATCTTAATCTGAAGCATGTTTATTCATCATGTTTATAAGTTAATCATTTTAGAGATTTTTCTTCAGAACTTATAACTATATTTTTCTACTGGTATAGTCTTGTTGGGCCCAAAAGTAATTTTCTAAAAGACATAATTGCTGGGCAATGTCTATCTTCTGTTTAGTTTTAGATCAAAAAAAAAAGACTAAAAAAAGCAAATGAGACACTACTGATAGAGGTAGTTGAAAACAGTAGTCAGCAGTAGCATCTTTAAAAACATAATTTATGGGCTGGTGGTAGAGCTCAGTTGGTAAAGTGCTTTCCTATCAGACACCTGGGTTCAATCCCCAGTGCCACCAGAAACAAAGAGGGGAAAAAAAAGCAGAACGTATCAGAATCAGGCATGTTTTCCAATCTTTCTCATCTGTGTTCTGATGCTGTGACTGAAGTGTCTGACCTGTTCGGCTCTCTGAGGATCAGTCCCATAGAAAGAATATGCCTTCCCCATCATCCTTGGCACAGAACATCCCACATGCTGTCTGCAGTGGCTTGTCGTTTTGGTAAAAGGTCAAGTGCCATTTGATAGGAAAACTTTAAAAAAAAAAATTTTTAGAGACAGGCCCTCCCTGTGTTGCCCTGACTGACTTTGACCTCCTGGGCTCAGGCATCCTCCTGCTTCAGTTTCCTGAGTAGCTGGGATGCCGGCACATTGCCACTGTGCCTGGCTGATAATGAGAAAAGATTTTGCAGCCCACTTGGGGCATAAACTCAACAATATACAGTAATTATAGAATCTCTTATGCTCTTATGCTGAGATTGGCATACCAGAACGGAAATAGCAATGAAGGGAAGTAGAGAGGGAAACAGTGCAGAGCAGAAGAATATAGAGTAGAGTTATACATGGAAGTTAGTAAATACTAAATGGTCCTCACATGGAAAAAAAGCTGTGTGATCAGGGTTGTTGAGACAGGTGATTCAGGGTGAAAAAATGGAGCTAGATTCTTGTCTCCTTAAACCAGATGGAATTAAGTGACATGTATCAGGTTGGAGGTGTAGCTCAACTTAGTGGTAGAGCTTGCCTAGCATGCGCAAGGCTCTGGTTTCCATCCCAGGTCCCAGCACTGCAAAATACCCCAATACTAATGTCAAAAAAAAAAAAGAGAACAAGGGGCTGGGATTGTGGCTCAGCGGTAGAGCACTCACCTAGCGTGTGCGGGGCACTGGGTTCGATCCTCAGCACCACATAAAATAGTGTGTCTCAACTAAAACAAAATATTAAAAAAAAAAAATTAGGAAAAGCTTAGTAAATGGTTAAAAAATTAAGAAATGAGAAAGCATATTTAAAACTGAGCTTTGCAAGGATAATAGCCTTAAGTTTTAAATTTTTATGCAAGCTAGTGTTTTTGGTGAATAAATATTATTCTAAAATTATGAGACAGATTATTTCAGGCCTGCATTTCTCTTCAGATAACAGGTAGTTTGCTGAGGAATGTGGCATAGTCTGTCCACTTAGGCCAGTCAGTGCTGCAGGAAAATTGCTTCTTAGAAAAGAAAGCATGTGTGGGTCAGCACAGTTGCCCATTCAATAGAATTATGTTCCTACCACCTGCGCCTGTCTCCTGTCCTGATAAGGTATGGAAAACCAGTAGAGTACCTAGGACTCAGAAATTAGTTCCATATGCATCTCTCAGAATCTTTAGAGATATATCTGATAAAGCATATGCTCTTCTAGACCTGAAATCATGCAGTTATAGAGTGAACTAGGACAGCATTTTATTTAAAACAATGTCTGTAAAAATAATTTATTTTTACTTTGTTGCACAGTGTTGAAAGTTTTTAAAGAACGCAGTTGAATGTGTTGGTGATAGAAAGAAGATGGAAGTTTTCCAGGAACTTCGGAAACCATCTGTACGTTTGGAGTGTGACCACTGCAGTTTCAGAGGCACCGATTATGAAAATGTGCAGATCCACATGGGCACCATCCACCCAGAATTCTGTGATGAAATGGATGCTGGGGGTTTAGGTAAGATGATATTTTACCAGAAAAGCGCAAAGCTCTTTCACTGCCATAAATGCTTCTTCACCAGCAAAATGTACTCCAATGTGTACTATCACATCACATCCAAACATGCAGCCCCAGAAAAATGGAATGATAAACTGAAAAGTCAGTTGAACAAAGAGACAGATCCTTTGAGAATGCCCCCTCTTCCCGAACACCAGAAAACACCCTCTAGTTCAGCAGAACTCCTGGAACCTGGGACTTCCCTCTCCATAGAAACACAGAAACTAGGTCCAGTTCTGTCTCCAGAGTCCCCTGAACCTGATCCTCTTGCTCCACTGGAGCTTCAGAAACCTGGCCCTGCTGTTCCTCCTGAGCAGGCAACAACTCCTCCTCCGGAGCCTTCGAAACCTGTTCCTGTTTCTTCTGAGCTTCCAAAATCAGCACCTGTTGTGTCTGAGTTGCAGAAGCCTGTCCCTGTCCCCTCTCCAGAGCCACAGAAACCTGTCCCTATGTCTCCTGAGCCAGTAAAGGCTGCTCTTGCTAACCCTAAGCCTCAGAAGCACTCTCACTTTGCAGACACAGGGGGACCACCTTCAGCCTCATCTCCTGAGTCACCGGTTCTGGCTGCTTCCCCTGAGTCTTGGGGGCTGTCCCCAACTGCATCTCCAGAATCTCGGAAGCCCACCCGGAGTGCCTCTCCAGAGCCAAAGAAGCCATCCCCGTCAGAGTCTCCTGAACCTTGGAAGCCATTTCCTGCTGTCTCCCCAGAGCCCCGGAGACCAGCCCCAGCTGTGTCGCCAGGTTCCTGGAAGCCAGGGCCACCTGGATCCCCGAGGCCTTGGAAATCCAGTCCGTCGGCATCTTCAGGACCTTGGAAGCCAACCAAACCTGCTCCATCTGTGTCTCCTGGACCCTGGAAACCAATTCCTTCTGTATCACCTGGACCTTGGAAACCAGCTCCATCTGTGTCCCCTGCGTCCTGGAAGTCGTCTTCAGTCTCATCTGGCTCCTGGAAAACTCCCCCTACATCTCCAGAGTCGTGGAAGTCTGGACCACCAGAGCTCCGAAAGTCATCCCCTGCCTTGTCACCTGAGCACTGGAAAGCAGTTCCCCCAGTGTCTCCTGAACTTCGCAGACCAGGCCCGCCACTCTCCCCAGAGATCCGTAGCCCAGCAGGCTCTCCAGAGCTCAGGAAACCCTCAGGGTCACCAGACCTTTGGAAGCTTTCTTCTGACCAGCGGAAAACTTCTCCTGCTTCATTTGATTTTTCTGAGTCTCAAAAAAGTTCCCGTGGTGGTTCTCCTGATCTCTGGAAGTCTTCCTTTGTCATGGAACCTCAGAAACCTGCTGTCTTCCCTGAAACCCGGAAGCCAGGTCCTTCTGGGTCATCTGAGTCCCCAAGAATGGCTTCGGATATCTGGAAGCCTGTCCTTTCTATTGATGCTGAGTCTCGAAAGTCTGCACTGTTTCCTGAGCCCACCAGAGCAGCCCCTCCTGCTTCTCCTGAGCCACGGAAACGTGTTCTTTTCCCAGAGTCCCGGAAGCATGCCTTGTTCCCTGAACTGCCCAAGTCTGCTGTGTTCTCAGAGGCTCAGAAAGCAGCAGAGCTTGGTGATGAGCTACAGATAGATGCCGCAGAGGACCAAAAATGTGATCTTTTGGTTCAGGAAGAGCTTCTGGCCACTCCCAAGAAACTCTTGGAAGATGCCCTATTTCCTTCCTCCAAGAAGCTCAAGAAGGATAGCCAGGAGAGCTCAGATGCTGAGCTGAGCAGCAGTGAGTACCTCAGAACAGACCTGGATGCCATAGACATGAAGGGCCAGGAGTCCAGCAGTGATCAAGAGCAGGTGGATGTGGAATCTATTGATTTTGGCAAAGAGAACAAAATGGACATGACAAGTCCAGAGCAATCCAGAAATGTGCTACAGTTCACTGAAGAAAAAGAAGCATTTATCTCAGAAGAGGAGATTGCAAAATACATGAAGCGTGGGAAGGGGAAATATTATTGCAAGATCTGTTGCTGTCGTGCTATGAAGAAAGGTGCTGTTTTGCATCATTTGGTTAATAAGCACAATGTCCACAGTCCTTACAAGTGCACAATTTGTGGAAAGGCCTTTCTTCTGGAATCTCTCCTTAAGAATCATGTGGCAGCTCATGGGCAAAGTTTACTTAAATGTCCACGTTGTAATTTTGAATCCAATTTCCCGAGAGGCTTTAAGAAACACCTAACTCACTGTCAAAGCAGGCATAATGAAGAGGCAAATAAAAAGCTGATGGAAGCTCTTGAGTCCTCCTTGGAGGAGCCACAGATTTGATTTTTGAGCACACTTGCTGTACAGTGCTGTCTGTGGAGACTGCAGCTTGTTACGTGGCCTGGTTGGGACAGTAGATGGTAATGTGCAGCGTGTACCGTGTGTGATTGTCTCACTAGTGTTGAAAGGTTAAGTACTTTTTTCTGCTGTTATGTGGCTGTCTTGTAAATCAACAAATTTCTACTGTATATTTCAGATGGTTAAAACTTCTCATTTCTTTTAAATATATTTAAATAGTAACACAGAGAAGTAGGCATTCTGTATAGTAAATGAACAAGTTCTGAATTCCTGTTAAAATATGTCTGTGTGTGTGTAAAACCCAGTTTCAGACAATAGAGGTTATTAGGTATAGGGCTCGGGAGCAACTCAGTGGTAGAGCGCTTGCTTAGCATGTGCCAGGCCCTGGGTTCAGTCCCCAGCACCCCACGAAAAATTATTAGGTGGAATGTTCAAGAATAGGCATGAAAAGTAAACTTAAGAAAAATTTTGTTTCCCTGATGTATTTTAAAATCCTAAGAGTTATTTTCTATTTGATCATGTAAAATTATTTTATAAATCTTGAACAGTTTTTAGATGCTCATAAACTTTTATGTCATGGAAAGCTGAGTCTCAGGGTTGCTGATTTTCTGCTGACAGGGAAAGTCAAGGAAGTCTTTGAAGTAATCTGCAGCCTTCTACAGGGGCTGTGAGGAAGGCCTGGGGGGCTCTTCTCGTCCTCAGTCAACTGCATCTGAGTCTTCCATCTGCTGTCCTGCCCTCACTTTCCTGTCAGCCCACACTAACAAATTAATGGATGATCTCAGATGAGCTTTTTTCCCCCTCTTCTCTTCTGGGGTGCTGGTGATGAAACCCAGGACCTCTTGCTAGGCCAGTGCTCTTTCTGCCACTGAGCCACACCCCAGCCCACAGCAGATCCTTAACTGCCAAATGTGTTAGTGTTCTGTACCTCGTACTGCTGGGCCTCGCTCCCCCTGTTGGGTTTAAGACCAGAGTAGTGGGTAGGAGTTGAAAGTCTTCCAGATTCATAGTAAGAGCTTTTGTAAATGTTAAAGAAATATATCGGTTTTGAATTTCACAGTTATGTTACTGTAAATACCTTGTACCTGTTCAGGATTATTTTATTCTAAGATATTTTGTCAAATGTGTATTAACCAAATTAAAAAGACTTTCATGTCAGCAATGTCTTCTGTTTTCTTTGCTGTAACGCACGATATCCAGGTCCCTTCCCCCCACCTTCACTTGTTTTCAACGTAGCAATGAGCAGCACTTTCTAAGCCATGTGTTCTGTGGGTCCTGTGACCAGCACTTTAGGAACAGTGGGAGCTCCATGGGGGAAGCCTCTTCTCTGCATTGAGCGTATAACAGGCTGTGTGATCCTGGGCTTTCCTGTCTCCCCTGCCCTGTGCAGCCTTGTGAAGCATGTGGTGTTGGAGGCTCCGGAGCACGGCCAGCAATGCGACCCTGGGCTCACTTGGCTAACTGCCCTCAGCCTGAACCCTGTTTGGGGAAGCTGCTGTTCTTGGCTCCAGCTCTTCACCTCACCTCCTGTCATTTCTTCAGAGCTTAACAACTTATGGGATTGGACTTGGTAGTGTGCCTCCCGTGTGGCAGAATCTTCATCAGTGTGGCCCACTCCGAGCCTTTCCATTCTCATCCTGGTAGTGAACTCAGTCCATTGTGTGTTCAGTGACTGGTTATTAATTCTGCTGTACCTGATCTTGGCTATAGCAGATACCGCTCTTGTTTTTAATATTGGTGTAGTAGATTCTGTGACTTTGTTTTGAATAAAGACCTGGAAGAGTTTATCAAATAGATCTGCAGGCATCACGAGACAGGGTTACTTTTTTAGTTGAATTGCAGACCTCAAAATCCCCAAATTGTACCCTTCCTAATCTGGCGATGACTGTTGAGGTGTAATTGTGATCACATGGTGCATTAGTTGCCTGCTGCTGTCACAGACCTAGGATGTGGCTCAGGCCCACAGGTGCTGACACACCACAGGTGGTTCCCTGACTGTCCCATGTGGTGGCATGGCCCCTTCTGGAAGCTTGAGGAGAACCCACTCCTGTGCCCTCAGCTGCTGGCACCCCTGCTTTCCTTGGCTCAGTTCCTTTCCCAGTCTCCTGCTGGCTTTGACTGCTCTGTTGTTAGCCCTTTTCCAGCGGCTGCCTCCCCTTGCTCTGAAGGGTATTGTGGTCACTTGGACCTGCTCAGGTGGCTTGGGAGCACCTTCCTGCATTGGGATGAGCAGCCTTAACCCTCCTTGTCATGTCAACTGCTGTGGTCCTAGGTTTTAGGAATGAGGACCTGGATATCTTTGGGGGCTGTTCTGCCTACCACACCTGGGTTTTGAAGTTGGGATTCTGACTCCTTGTCTAGCCTCCTCCACGCTAGTTTCCTTGATGACACATCTGTTCCACTGTCTGTGGATCTAGGTCTTCCACTGCCCAGATGTTACAGTCATCAGGCTCACGTGTGCCTCCGCAGTTAACCCAGCCCCATACCCATGACCACCAGGTAAGATTCCCCAAGACCAAAGAAGTGACCTCTTAAGGTCTGGTTATTGTCATTGGCAAACTCCATCCAGCAACCTTCCTACCTTGGACACCTGGCTGGCTTGTTTATGTTGGGTGTGACTTCTCTGGGAACACAGTAGACAGTCATGTCCAGGGTCACCCCCATGTGGCTTCGAAAGCCTCATCCCCACCTTGGGGTTGTGTGGGTAGGACAGAGTCTGTTAACTGGTGTGAGTGGTCAATATGACCGCACTGTAAGACAGACTGATAGTTATAGAACAGCTATGTGCTTACAAAGGCACATGTTACATATAAGAATAATTTAAAAATAAATAAAATTATTTGAACACTAACCAGAAGTTGGTTTATATTTTTAACTTCAGAGAAATAGAGGTTAAGGAAGGAAACCAGCAATAAAGTCTATTTAATGAAGGGCCAGTTCAATGTTAAACACCAATCCTGCAAAGACAGCTGTGGCTTCAACATAACAAAGCAGAAACTGAAAGAGGAAAAGTGAATGTTAAAAGAAGGGCCTAGGGCAGGGTCATAGCTCAGTGTAGAGTGGTACCTGGCATGGGCAACCCCCTGACCCTAACCCAGACACTAGGAACAGCCAGACCATACCAGCGAACTGGGAGATTCCAGTCTGAATTACCTACTTTTTTCAGTCAATAGGTGATAAGCTGAAGAAAGAGGACTTAGGAAACATTAAATGCTGGGATGCTGCTAGTTTAAACCCAATTCCTGTATGTCTGGAAATTTATTTGAAATAATTTGAGAAATCTTGATTCAGCACTTGATCTTAAGGAATTATTCTTGATTATTTTCAATTGGTAACATGGCTATATTAAGCAGTTCTTTTAATTATGTGACTAAAATTTATAGAGGAAAACAGATGATGCTGGGGTTTAATGGGTGTATCTGTTCATAGTGGGGAGGGTCATCTGGCAAATCCCATGGGCCACTGGGTGATGGCCGTATGGTCAGTCATCAGGCTGTGGTGTCTAGAATCCTTGGGAGATCAGGGCCAGCATGCAGCCTATAGCTCCTATGGACCCCATAGTGAGGGTTGTTTGGTGAGAATGCTACCCAGAATCCTCAGGGGCCCACAACTCCCAGGAGCCTCTGCAGCAAAGGCTGCACAGGCAGAACAACTACACTACCCAAAATATTCAGGGTACCAGGGAAAGCATGTGACCTGAGGCTTCCAGAGGACTTCATGGTGAAGGTTGAGCAGCAGAATGATAGACTACTCTGCCCAAAATTCCCAGAGGTACCTGGGCAAACATGTAGCATGCAACTGCCAGAAGCCTCAACTGTGGGAGGTACTGCACTATCCAGGATCCAACGCAGCCTGCAGTTCCCAGAGGGCACTCCAGTGAAGACTGTGTGGGCAGAGAGACATATACCACCCACATTCCTTGGGGACTGCAGTTCCCAGAGGCTTCCACACTGAGGGCTGCAAGAGCAAAAGGCCAGACTACACTGCCCAGAATCTCCTGAGATGCCTGGGTGATGTGCAGCCTGTAACTCCCAGAGTTTTCTGTGATGAGCACGGCAGGTAGAGCACTTGACTTTACAACCTACAATTCTCATAGTGCCAGAGTGAAAATGTGGTCTGCAGCCCTGTAGTCCAACTGAAAGAGGTATGCAGGCAAAACACTGGGACTACATTGCCCATAATCTACAGGGCCTACAGTTCTCAGGATCCTCTGTGGTTAGGACTGCAGGGCAGAGAACTGAACTACACTACACAGAATCCTGGCAGAGGGAGGTGCCAAGATGAGCCTGCAGCCTGCAACTCCCAGAGGCCTCCATGGTGAGGGCTATGCAGACAGAAGGCCAGACTACACTACCCAGAAGCCCTGGGAAGCAGCAGCACCTAGACATCTTCCCATCGAGGTCCACATTAGCAGAGCTTTGAATTGCACTACCCATCCTCAGGGATGTCCTGTGGGCTTGTGGCATAGAGTTCCTACTTAGGTAGGATGGGCTGCACTACCCAGCATAATCAGTGGCCTAGAGTTCCCAGAGGCCTCTGAGGTGAGGGCTGCCTGAATAGAACTGAACCGTAATGATGACCACTTCCTTTCTTAAAACTGAAATTCTGACAATACCCAGAATTTCTGGGGATGTGTGGGTGAATGTGAAAACTACCATTCTTAGAGATTGAAATGCTGGACTACATTATCTGGAATTGTGGGGATACCAGGCCAACCCTGTGGCTTTCAGTTCCCATAGGCCTTTAGGGTGAGGGATGCCTGGCAGAACATGGGACCTCACTGCCCAGAAACCTCTGGGGCCTGCATCTCCCAGGGGCCTCTGCAGTGAGGGTTGCGCTGCAGAGTGCTGGACTCCACTACCCAGAATCCTGGAGGTAGTTCGGTGAGCATGCTGCTTGTAGTTGCCATAGGCTACTGAGGTGAGGGCTGTTATGGGCAGAACACCAGACTACATTGCCCCAAATCCCTGGGAATGTTGAGTGAACGTACAACTTGGGGCTCCCAGAGGCCTCCACGGTGAATTATCTAGAATCCCCTAAGTGGTGGTGGGGGTGCATCCTGCAACTCCCAGAGGCCTCTGGGGGGGGGGGGCTGACTTCTGCGATGCAGGCACTCTTTCCCTTAATCATGACCACTTCCTTTCTTAAAACCCATGCTCCTAAGTGGGGCCAGTCCCTGGCTAAGATCACACTTCCCAGAGGCCTCTGCAGTGCCCTGACTCTGGCCTTCTACCCTGGGGTTCATGAGTGAAGTGTCCCGAGGACTCCTCGTCTGCGCCTCTGCCTGGCTGCAGCAGCACTTGGCCTGGTGAAGCAGGGCTGGGGTGCCCGGACCCCCTTTTCTCCGCGCCTGAGATTCCACTCCTCGTGGTGCCACAGATAACACAGCCAGACCCGTCACTGCAGTAGGCACAGCTGAGGGTGGAGGAAGGGCTGAGATTCACCAGGAAGCTGGGAGGGCACCGCCATGCGCTGGGCGTGGCCAGAGGGGCGCCATTTTTTGGCGTCTGTCCTGCTTGCTTCAGGGCGTGGAATTGAGCTGTCTCCTCAGGACCAAGGGGAGAGCCAAGGCTTCGGGATGTGGCGGGTCACCCCACAGGGAGAGGCAGAGCTCCTTCTCCTCAAAGAGGCCTGGGGGAGATGCCAGCGGGGGGACCCTGTGGGTCATGTCTCTAGGGACTCCCGGGGCTCCCTTCTCAGAGCGGCCTGAAGGAGACAGCTGGTGTGGTGACCCTCCTGGGTCACATCTCTAGGGACACCCGGGGCTCCCTTTTCCTCAGAGTGGCCTGAGGGAGACGCTTGCTGTGGGGACCTTCGTGGGTCATGTCTCTTGGGACTCCTGGGGGTTCCGTTCTTACAGCAGCCTGAGGAAGATGCCAGGTGTGGGACCCTCTGGGTCACCTCTCTAAGTAGGCTTGGGGTTCCTCCTCCTCAGAGTGGCCTGGGGGAGATGCCAGGTGTGGGACCCTCTGGGTCACGGCTCTAGGGACACCTGGGGTGTCCTTCTCAGAGCGGCCTGGGGGAGATGCCTGGTGTGGGAACCCTCATGGGTCACGTCTCTAGGGACACCTGGGGTTCCTTTCTCAGAGGAGCTTCAGGCAGATGACTTTCTCAGACACCCTGTGGGTCATGTCTCTAGAGAAGCCTGGGGTTTCCTTCCCAGAGCAGCCTGAGGAGATGCCTAGCATGGGGACCCTCATGGGTCATGTCTTTAGGGACAGCTGTGGTTCCCTTTTCCTCAGAGCAGCCTCAGAGAGATGGCTCAGAAGCTTCTGGAAGGACTGGCAGCAGGTGAGGGGATGGTGGGGAGCATGGGGGGCAAACCCTGTCCTGGGCCTGAGAGCTGAGGGCAGCCTTGGCTGTCAGTCCCTCTCTCTCCTTCACAATTTCATCCTGGCTCCCTGTGCAGCAGTGACCCTCCCTTAGGCTATGACCCTCATCATCTTAATATAGTGACCCAGGGTGGTTTCCAGGGAACCTGGCAGGGAGGAAGGAGGAATGTAGAGCCTAAGGGAAGGGGGCCCCAGTCCACTTCCTTGTTTTCCTTAGTGTTTAAATGGTTTGTTTTTTCTTGCAGTGTGAAAATAGTAGAAAAAAATTGAAAAGTACATATGTTAACAGCCCACTATGTGATTTTTAAAACTGTTTTTTTATTTTTATTTTTGGGTACTGGGGATTGAACTCAGGGGCATGTGACCACTGAGCCATATCTCCAGCCCTATTTTGTATTATAAAGACAGGGTCTCACTGAGTTGCTTCATGCCTTGCTTTTGCTGAGGCTGATTTTGAACTCGAGATCCTTCTGCCTCAGCCTTCTGAGCTGCTTAAGTTTAAATATATTACTTCTAACAAAGCCAGAATTTATTAAAATACATCCCATGTTTTTTTTGGAACTGAACTCATGAACCACATTTTTCTTTAATCTTTGCTTAGTTTTTTAAAAATTTTTTTAGTTGTAGAAGGGCACAATACATTTATTTTATTTATTTACATTTATGTGGTGCTGAGAATCAAACCCAGTGCCTCACACATGCTAGGCAAGCACTCTACCACTGAGCTACCACAGCCACACATTTTTCTTTTGGTGGAGAGTTTAATTAGCAAGAAGCCACCCCTCAAGGACCCCTGCCCACAAGGCCTCCCCCTCCAGACCCTGCCTCTCCTCCAGACCCCACCCACATTCTATGACCCCACGCATCCTCCTGAACCACCCTTTGCCCCCCTTCATACCCTGCCTCTCCTCTAGGCCCTTCTCAAGTTCCAGAGCCTGCTCTTCCCTCAGGTCCCATTCACCTTCCAGGCCCTGCCCTCTTGTAACCCATTCCCCACTCTTTCAGACCCTGCCTCTTCTGCAGACCTTTCCCTTCTTCCTGTCCTGCCCCCCCTCCAGACCTCACCCTCCTCCTCTTTTTTTTAATTTTTATTTTTGTTGCACATGGACACAATGCCTTCATTTTGCTTATTTATTTTTATGTGGTGCTGAGGTTTGAACCAAGTTCCTCACACATGCTAGGCAACTTTACAACTGAGCCATAACCAGCCCAACCCTCCTCCTCTTTAAGACCCTGCCTCTTCTCCAGACCCCACCCATCTTCCAGGCCCTCTGGAAGACTCTGTCCCTGCTAGTCTAGGATGAACAGCTCCCTGGCTGCTGTGCTAATTGGCAGTATATTTGTAATGGTGCACAAATAATGTCTATTGTATCACTGACATCCTGCATTGGATGAATTATCTTGACTATATCAGAATTTGATATACCATAAAATAAATTTAGAAAAGTCACCTTTCTCTCTCTTTTTTTCTCTATAGATCATGAACATTTGAAATAAAATCAGAATTTGTTAAAGGGCAAATGACAGTCAGCCTTGAGCCCTTATGATCCTAGGATCCAATCCAGTGGGAGAAATCCAGTCCAAGCTTTTCTATGCTAATCAATTCATTTAGTTTTCTTACTTTAGAGTTATTTTGCAATGTAATTCCCCATTGCCTCCAGGTCTCCAGTTCTGTGCAGTAGGTTTTACCTATTTAATTTTTAATAAATATTCTTTCAGTTTTCTACAGAATTTTTAAAAATATGTTTTTAGTTGTCAGTGGATCTTTTTATTTTATTTATTTATTTTGTTTATTTATATGTGGTGCTGAGGATTGAACCCAGGGCCTAACACCTGCCAGGCAAATGCTCTGCCTTTGCACCACAACTCTAGCCCTCTATAGAATTTTTAATTCTGTGAACTTCTATTTTTTATAGGAATATTTTAAAAATTACTTTTAGCTTACCTTGTCTTTGATTTAGAGAATTATCTTGTTTGAGAGAATTGTCTTATTTGGAAATGCTCATAATCAAATGATTTTAATTAATTTCCACTTATTATGGTATCTTTAGAGACTGGGTGTGCAGCTCAGTGGCAGAGCACTTGCCTGGCATGTGAAGGCCATGGAGTCCATCCCAGCACCACACACACAGAAGATGTCTTTGACAGGACTCAAGCATGAGAGGTATCATTTAAAAAGATCATGTATTGGGGCTGGGGTTGTGGCTCAGCAGTAGAGCACTTGCCTAGCATGTGTGAGGCCCTGGGTTCGATCCTCAGCACCACATAAAAATAAGTAAATCAAACAAAGGTACTGTGTCCAACTATACCTAAAAATAAATTTTAAAAATTTAAAAAGCTCATGTATTTACACATACACACATATACCACACTGCCTCTTCCAAATTCATATGAAATTATTCTAAGAAAATTTCATTAACTATATACTGACTATCGGAAAATAAATTAAATACAGAATCTTTAAACATCACAAAAGCTTGTAATACTGCATTAAGCTCTACCTTTTGAGCTGATTGTTTGGGTACTAAAAATGTAAAAGTTTGATCAGGGGTAACTACTGCTGCTGTACCATTATTTGACCCATCAGTGAATATATTTGGAGCATTCATGATAGGTGTTTTTCTTGTCATTTTTGGAAAAACTACAGGATGCGAAGACCAAAAAGACAACAAAGGATTAGATGGTAAGTGGTTATCAAATGAAACATTAGATTTGCACATGATTATTGCCCAAGTATTTAACTCATTAGCTAACTCATCAATTTGATCCATAGTATATGGAGTAATAATTTTATTGGGAGAAATTCCAAACACTCCCTTTGCTGCTTTTATTCCTTTGAGTATTAATTGTCCTACAGCCTCAGGATACCTAGTAAGAATAGTGTTAGGAGAATAAGATAAATGTATCCATAATAATGGACCTTCTTGCCAAAATACTCCTGTAGGAATATTTTTTGTTGGTAGTACAATAAATAATAAAGGCAAACTTATATCAATTCTATCCAAATGCATATTTTCCATATATGTTTCAATGATTTTTGATGTCTTTCTTGCTTCAGGCGTTAACATGTGGGGTGAATTTGGATCTGATGGACCTTTTAGGATATCAAATAAAGGTCCCAACTCTCCTGTTGGTATGCCTAGATAAGGCCTTATCCAATTTATGTCTCCTAATAACTTTTGAAAGTCATTAAGTGATTTGAGTTGATCTACTTGTATTTTAATTTTTGGTGGACAGACCATGGTCGAGGATAATAGAACTCCTAAATAATTAATTGGAAAATTTAATTGTACTTTATCTATTGCTATCTCTAGATTATAATTTTTTAATAAGTTTGTAAGTGTGGTATAACATTTTAACAATGTGTTTTTATCTTTGTGTGCTAATAATACATTGTCCATATAGTGAAATATTTGTAGTTCAGGATTTTGATTTCTAAGTGGCTGGATTGCTTTGTTAACATAAATTTGACACATAGTTGGGCTGTTAGCCATCCCTTGAGGGAGTACTTTCCATTCATATCTCTGATCAGGACCTTCATGATTCAACGCAGGGATAGTAAATGCAAAACGTGGACTATCCTCAGGATGAATTGGAATTGAAAAAAACAATCTTTAATATCTATAACTAAAACATACCAGGTTTTTGGCAAAGCAGATAATTGAGGAATCCCCGATTGAGCAGGTCCCATAATAACCATCTCATTATTAATAGCTCTTAAATCTTGCAATAATCTCCATTTACCAGATTTCTTTTTGATGACAAAATGGGAGTATTATGGGGAGATACAGAAGGTTGTATATGTCCCTCCGCTAATTGTTGTTTGACCAGGTCATGGACTACTTGTATCTTTTCTTTAGTCAGGGGCCACTGAGGAACCCATACTGGTCTTTCTGATTTCCAAGTAATTTTTATTGTCTCAGTGACACCTCCTGAAAACCCAATCCATGTCTATCTATTTCTTGATCTATTTGTATTGGTGCCACTATACTTTGTCCTTTCCTAAAACCTTGTCTAGCCATAATAGTGGGTGCATTTGAATTGAGGTTATTTGTTAATGTTAGTCCTAATTGATCTAGGACATCTCTTCCCCATAAATTTATAAGAAGATGATCCAATATATATGGCTGTATAGTTCCTTCACATCCTTCAGGATCCTTCCAATCTAATACCATCACACTTCTATGGGGATTAGTTGCCACTCCTAGGCCTCGAAGCGTTTGAGTGGCTTGGTATAACGGCCAATGTTTTGGCCATTCTTGATGAGAGATAATGCTAAGTTCTGCACCTGTATCCAGTAGCCGATTAAATTCATGTCCTTGAATATTTAGTTTTAGCATGGGGCAAGAATCTAAATTTAAAGAAAGCATAGCCCAATCTACACTTGTGGAGCATAATCCCCTGGAACCTCTTTCTATAGTACGACTAGAAAATTTATCATGTAGGCTGGGTATTATTAATAACTGTGCTATTCTATCTCCTGGTGAAATTACTGATATACCCCTTGGAGAACTGGCTATAATTTTTATTTCACCTTCATAATTGGGATCAATTACCCCAGGACTTATCATAAGTCCTTTTAGAGTACAAGAACTGTGTCCTAATAATAAGCCTACTGTTCCTTGGGGAAGAGGTCCTTTTACCCCTGTGGGAATGATTTGAACTCCCATCTCTGGAGTTAGTACTGCTCTGGTGGAGGCACAGATGTCCAACCCTGTGCTCCCTCTAGTTTGTCTAATGAGGGATCTAATGGATAATGTGTTCTGGGCACTACCCTGATGGTGTTGCTGTGCTCCTCCAATGCCCCATATATTTGTGGTCATGGGCCCCAGAGCATTGGGCCCCCCTGTCCGTTTTTTGGCAATGGAGCCCAATATTTTTCTCCATGATATCGTGGGTAAACACCTGGTCCTTGTCCGTTTTTTGATAACGGAGTACCCTCTATAGTGGTTTGAGAATGGCATTCATTAGCCCAATGTCTCCCTCTATGGCATCGTGGGCAAATACCTGGTATTCTACCCCTTTGATCCTATCCAGTTTTGTTAAACCCTCCTCCTATGGAGCAACTCCTTCTAAAATGTCCTGTTTGTCCACAATTGTAGCATGTTTTTGGCCTGGCACTTAAAGCCTGTTGTACTGCAGCTGCCAAGACTTGCCCTTGTTCATTAATGTCTCTGCATAATTTAATATATGTGTTTAAATCTCCATGTTTCCATGGTCTAATGGCCTCCCTGCACCATCTATTTGCTTGTTCATAGGCTAGTTGTTTTATTAATGGCATCGCTTTTTTTACATCCCCAAAGATTCTGGTAGTTGTTTGTATAAGCCTATCTACAAATTCAGCGTAAGGTTCATTAGCTCCTTGTATTACCTTAGATAATTGACCTTGTAAATCTCCATGCCCCTGTAAAGTTTTCCATGCCCTAACCGCAGTTGAAGTGACTTGTGAGTATATGGCAGGATCATATCTAATTTGTTGCAGCTGACCCTCATAAGGTCCCTCTCCTAACAACATATCTAGATTTCTCTTAGGATAATCGGCTGCTGCATTTTGCCTAGCTGCCTCCATGCAAAATTCCTGATTGGCAACCTTCCATAACAGATATTGTCCTCCATTTAGCACAGCTTTGCACATACTAGCCCAATCTGCTGGCGTCATGTTCAAGTTGTTAATGGATTCGACCATACTTCCAGTGAAGTGTGCTTGAGGACCATAGGTTGTTACAGCCTCTTTCAGCTGCTTCACTGTTTTGAAATCTAAAGCACGGTGAATTCGCTGCCCTCCTGCCTCCTCAAATACAGGGCATGCTAATCTTTGAGGTCCTGTCTCAGGATCCCATCTATCAACTATGGGGGTTGAGGGCCACTCAACATATGTTGTCTCCGTATACATAGGTGGAGCTGTTGGTTGGACACCCACGCCCTCTGGTGATAGAAAGGTGTTAGTAGCAACCTCCCGTTGTAACTTCTCCCCTGATAGCCCTTCCTCCCCTAAAATTTTTCCCTTGTCTGACTAACTCGAGAGACTTCCTCTTTTACTTGATATAGGATGTCTTCTCCTAGACTAAGCAAACAAGATTGTACCAACGTCCACAATGGTAATGTGACAACTGCAGAGTTCCTGGGCTTTCCTTTTCTATTCTTTTAAAATCTTCAACATGATGGTTCCATTGTGATATATTTAACAACCCCTCTTTAATGAACCATGAGCTACACCTTTGTATCGTCTTAACGTATGCCCTAACTGTTCTTGATTTTACTGAGATGCCTCCTTCCTCTAGCAATTTACTTAACACCCTTTCGGTTTGGTTTTTACTAATTTTTAATTCCATATTTCTGCTATAAAGATACCGCAACCCAACAAGATAACACAAAACAAAACCGAAACAAAAACAGAACAAAAATTTGTTGTATCAGTTTTTCTATTTTCTTGACATGTGTATCCGTGGTCTATCTCTATCTCTTCCTCAGGACTGAACAACTTTTCTAGCATCCTATTTATTTCTAGGGGCAGGCAGCTTGAAACAGGAATGTAACAAATCAAAACAAGAACACACTGTTTTTTGAAATGGTCACCCATTCTCTCGCCCTACCCTCAGGGGCAAGCAGTTTCACTTACCCCCAAGCTTCAGGCGTTCCCCGTAGGGGCCATCAAATGCTGCAGTCTGGCTGGGCACAAAATAACTGGCAGGTCACGAGCCACTTGTAGGTTCAAATAGGAACTACTTTATTGCCCCAACCCCACTGGAACACCCCCCCCCCAACTCCACGGAAACTCCATGAGAACCAACAGGAACTCAACGGATACTCCGCAAGAACTCAACAGGAATTCAGAAGTAGCGGGCACCTGAGGTAGCAGGAGCCGCCTTATTGCCAGACAGCAGAGGTTTATATACACAAACTGAATACACAGCTTGTTTCAATTTAGCATCATCCAGTTACAGCAATCAGTCATTATCTTAATAATTATACACAGCTTAACTTAATTATCATCATCTTAATGGCTCGCTGGTGTTACTTCTCAACCACTCCTTCTGGCAAAATGCCAGGTGCCATCCTGACTCAGTTGTGGCTCTCAACAGGAATGATTATTCATTTTCTATTTGATTACACAAATAAGACACAAATTCTTTTTTTTTTCCTTTGTGGTTCTGGGGGTTGGTCCTAGGGCCTCCTTGCATGCTAGGAAATCTTTCTACCACTGAGCTACATCCCCAGCCCCATAGATCCTTTAGTTGTCATTAGCTTCATGATGAGCTAGTGACAATAAAATTAGAAGTTCAACTAGATTTAGACTCATGCAAGAGTTTGGGCATCCATAGCTCCTTCTGATTTCTAAAAGGTAGAGCGTTTTCCCACAGCACAGCAGCATCTAATATCACTCCTGGACTGAGCTGACACCTCTGCTTCTCTTGGCTCACCACTTCCTGGAGAGGTTTTGGAGGAGATGGATGTTCTTTTACTATTTGTCCCAGTGACAAATATTGTTGCTAAAAGATATGCATAGAAATAAAATAGAGACAAGGATTCTTTGGAATAAGTGACTCAGTCACAGTGAGTCAATTTGCCATTAGAACATTTTTTTTTTATAAAGTCACTCTTTTGAGAAAGTTAAACCATGAGTTGAAATAGAATCTCTAAAATGTCATTTTCCCCCCTCTAGTGATCAAGTTTTAAGAAGGCAAACCTAGAACCTAGTGACAACATAAAAATATAATAAGTTAATATATGTTATTACTTCAACATGAAATATATAAAAGAGGCACATACTTTGAATTTTATATTAGTTTGAACTATTTGATTTTTGTGTTATAAATGTTCATAATAAAATATACAGAAGTAGCTAAGAGTGTCAGTTACCAGTAATTAACTGTATGAATAATTAAACAAGTAGGTGTTTGAGAAAATATAATTATGTCCTAAAGTTTTACTTTAGAGTAGTGTCACGAGCAGCTTCTCAGCCTTGTCTGGTTACCAGGAGTTCCCTTCCGGATATCTGCACTGGACCCCGGACCGCGACGTACGCGAACACCAAGCACGAACTCGATTGCCTTTTGAAATGCTGGTTTATTCGCACACCACACAAAGCAATACACGAGGTGGCTGGCTCACACTGCACGATCTTACTCTCAGGCGATGAGAGTTGATTGTGAGCAAATACATGGAGTTTCCCTCGCGCTTATATACTCTATATGTTTACAACAAACTTGTTTATGTCTAACTTATCTAACATAAGCACACTACCTAGTTACATCATCAACTTATCTACATGGGCATACTATCTAGTCATCCTATAACCAAAACATGTTTACAACTAAAAAGTCACTTAGTCACTGCAAAGTCCAAAACAAGTCCAAAACAAGTCCTTTTGCTGATTCATGTTGTTTATTCATCCTTGATGTTTACTCCTGTCAAGTAGTTTAATCTTTTTTGGGGGGAGTACTGGGGATTGAATCCAGGGGTGCTTAATCACTGAGCCACATCCCCAGCCCTTTTTTGTATTTTATTTAGAGGCAGGGTCTCACAGAGTTACTTAGGGCCTCACTAAATTGCTGAGGCTGCCTTTGAACTTTAAATCCTCCTGCCTCAGCCCCGCCCCCCCCCAAGACACTGGGATTACAGCCATGTGCCATCATGCTCAGCTTAGTTTTATCTTTATACAGAAATTGAAAAGAAAATGCAGAGATTTCCCAGGTAGCCTCAACCTGGTTTCTTCCCTTGTTATGACTTAGGTGAGCTGTCTATAAAGTGTTAACATCTTAGACCATTTGTCATGAAGAAAACATACTGGTATGTTAAAATTAACTGAAGTCACATATCCTTTGGATTCTCAGTTCTAGGATCCCATCTAGGATACAACATGACATCCAGTCATCATGTCTCCATAGACTTCTCTTAGGGTGACAGTTTCTGTGAACTTCCTTATTCTGATGACCTTGACAGTATTAAGGAGGATTGTCCGATATTTTTTAGATTGTTTTCCATTGAATTTTCCTTTTTTTTTTTTTTTCATATTTAAACTGGGGCTGTGGGTCTCGGGGAGGCAAGTCACAGAGGTGGAGAGATGCTCTGTCATCTCTTGTCCTTATTGTCATATTAGTATTGAATGTGCTTACCTGGCTTAGACAGTGCCTTTCATGTTTCCTTGTTTTTCTCATATTTACCCTGGGCTGTTGGTCTGGGGGAGGCTGATCACTGAGATAAAAAGCTGCTCTATCATTTCATGCCCTCAAGGTGAAATGTTAGTATTGATTGTACTCACCTGCTTGAGGAAGGGCCTTTCAGGTTTCTTACTGTGAAGTTACTCTTTTTTGCATGTCCACATTGTCTTTTCTTCTGGAGGAAGTCATAATGCAGAGCCCACACTTAGGGATCAGAGAATTAGCTCTACTTCCTTGATGGCTGTGTCTTCTGCAAAAGAGGTTTCTCTTCAACCCCGTTTGTTTGTATGTTCAGTCATTTATTTATACCAGTCATCTGGATAGTTTCCTTAAGCTGTTTTTTATTCTCCTTTTTTTTTTTTTTTAAAAAAAATAGTACTTTTCTGCTCAATTCATCCCTACTTTAACCATTGGGAATTCTTTCCATTGGAGACCTTTCCATTATCTCCTGTTGTCCTTTAACATATTTTCTGGTTTTGTCCCTTAGTTTTTTCTTTCTGATATTTAAATTACCCTGACTTATATATTTACTGTCTTACTCTTAGTATCAGCCATTTCTTCAAAGAGTCCTGGCTCCTTTGATTAGAGAGTGATATTAAAATCTTTCATCTGGCAGGGGCTAGGGTTGTGGCTCAGTAGTAGTGCACTCATCTGGCATGTGTGAGGCACTGGGTTTGATCGTCAGCACCACATAAAAATAAACAAATAAAATAAAGGTCTTAAAAAAGTCTATAAAAAATCTTTCGTCTGGCAGCTGAAGGTACCCATTGCATCTTGACCATACAACTGACAATGTAAATAAGTGTTGTGTATTCTAATCTTTTTATATCCCCTAGTTATAACTATGTTTATGTGGAACCAACTGTGAATGTATTAAACAAAATGTGAGTTTATACTGATCTGCAGTCAGTGGATTCTGACCCATTATGACAAGATCACTCTGCCTTCACCACTTGTTTATCATAAATTCTTACACTATCAGTGGGAAATCTAGCTCCCAGTTTCTGCCATATAATTAATTTATTGTTCCATTATGAGCAATGAATTCATTATTGCTCCAGATTATGGACTGTGACATAATAAGAAGTACACATTTGGCCTCTGCACCCAGTTCCTGGTACAGTACTCTTAAAATCTTCATGTTTGCTGAGTGATAGAGGTGTTAGGAGCATCTTTTGTTCTAATATTGATTCTTTTACCCTGGTTATTTGCACAGAGCTCCTAAATCATGCAGAATCTCCTGGGGGCTGAGGAGGGGCTTGTGCTTTAATAAAGATGTTTGGTGGGCGCTAGGACAGCTTCAGGATGGAGGATGGTCATGAGAAAAACCACAGGGAGGGTGGTGCACCCCAACTCCATGTAGATGGAGATTCCTGTGCTGGGAGGCTCCTGGTCCTCATCCTGCACAACTCTTCCTCTGTAATTTTGTCTTTTCTAGAATGTCATAAAAGGTAAACCATACAGCTTGTAGCCTCTTCAGCCTGGCTTATTTCACTTAGCAGTGTACCAGGTAGGATTCATCTATGTCTCTGTGTAGGGTGATAGTTCATTCCTTTATATTCTGTGTTGGTTATGCATTCAGCTATGGGAGAATGTTCTTATTTATGATCTGAGCAGCAACATAGAGCTGCTATGCATAATTACATGCTAGTTTTGTTTTGACATACGTTTTCAAAGAACTTCTCTAAATGAAGATAATTTATAGGGACATTGTTGGGTCATAGATTGGACTTTTTTTTTTTTTTTTGCTTTGGGAAGAACTGGCACATCATCTTCCAACGTGGCCATGCCACATGTTCTCCTAGTAATGCCTGAGACTGCTGGTATCTTGCATCCTGTAGCTGTTAGTGTACTGCTGTTTCTTAAAGTTCAGCAGTTCTAATAGCTGTGCCATGCTACCTCACTATTGTTTTAATTTATGATTCCCTGATGATATGGGATGCTGAACATCATTTTTTATAACTATTTGCCATCTTTGCATTTTCTTTGGTCATGTGTCTGTTCAGACATTTACTCATTTTAATTGGGTTTTTAGTTATTGGTTTTTAATAATTCTTTTTGTATTTTGAATAAAAATTTCTTTTCAGAAATGGGTATGTTAAACAATTTATCCCAGTTCATGGCTTATCTTTTGTTATATCTTTTAAAGAGTAGGAAAAAATTGTGTGTGTGTGTGTGTGTGTGTGTGTTGCTGGGAATTGAACCCCAGGCCTCACATAAACTAGGCAAGTGCTCTACCACTGAGCTATAGCCCATCCTTTGAAAAATTTCCTAGGCTGGCCTCAAGTTTTCAATCTTCCTGCCTCAGCCTTTTGAGTAATTGGGATTTTTGGCATGCAACAGTGCATTTGGTAAAAATTTAATTTTATAAAGTCCATGTTATTGGTATTTTTTTTCAGTCAGTTGGCATTTGGTTTGTGAGTTAAAACTCATCACCAAGGACTGGGGAAATAGCTCAGTATTAGAAAGTTTGTGTAGCATGTGTGAAGCCCTGCATTCAATCCCTTGTACCAGAACAAATATACACCACCATCACTAAATCTAAGAACACATAGATTTTCTTATTTCTTTCCAGATTTTTTTTAGTTTTATCACATTTTAGTTATGGACTATTATGAGTTAATTTTTGTAGGAGTTTCTGATTGTGTCTACATTCATTTCACTCAATATGGTTCAAATAACATGTTAAATCACCATTTCTTAAAAAAAGGATAATGGGTTTCATTTCAGTTTGAATTTTCAAAATCATGGCTTTGAATAATCTAGATACAGTACTGAATTTCATCCATTTCTCAGGAATGCCAGGGGGGTGTCCATACACCACTTAATTGAAGCATTCTGTGCTGGGTCCTAATGACCACCAGAGAGTATGTGCCACCTTCCTGGATATGGTAGTGTCATAATACTGTTATGGTGGAATGATAATGCTAACATGTTGTCCAACCTCTAATGCTAATGTATTATCCATATTAGCCTTTGATGCTATTGTGTCCACATGTGTCCTCTAATATAAATATAGTGTCCGTAGAGTGGCCTTGAACACTAATTCAACAGCTTCCATATTAATATAATGTCCACATCATGGCCTCTAATACTAAAATAATATTCACAACATGGCATCAAAAACTAATATAGGGGATGGGGATATGGCTCAAGTAGTAGCGTGCTTGCCTGGCATATGTGGGGCATTGGGTTTGATCCTTAGCACCACATAAAAATAAAATAAAAATATTTGTCCACCTAAAGCTAAAAAAAACTAATATAACAGCTGCCCTGTGGCCTCTAATCCAAATATAATATACATAACTATAACATCTAAAACAAAACAGTATCTCCCTGTGATCTTTAACACTAATATGATATCCATAGTGTAGCATCTAATGCTAATATAATAGCTGTCCTGTGTCCTTTCATGTTCTTATGGTATACATAGCTATTATGGTTTAGATATGAGTTGTCCTTTAAAAACCTCATATGTGAGACAATGAGAGAAAATTTAGATGTGTAGTGACTGGATCCTGAGAGCATTAACCTACATCAGTGCACCAACCTAATGAAAACATTAACCTAATTATCCACTTATAGGGATTAACTGGGTGGTAACTGTAGGGTGTAACTGGATGAGGAGGGTAAATGGTGGCATTCCGTTGAGGTTAATATTTTGTCCCTGGGGAGAAGAGCTAGCTCTCTCCCTCCCTCTCTCTCTCTCTCTCTCTCTCTCTCTCTCTCTCTCTCTCTCCATCTCCATCTCCATCTCCATCTCCATCTCCATCTCCATCTCCATCTCCATCATGTTTGCCAGCTTTTCTTCTCTACAGTTTTGGACATGATGTTCTGTTTCACTTTGGACCAAGAGCAAGTAAGGTGACTGGCATTGTAGCTCAGTGGTAGAGTGCTTGCCTAGCATGTACATTGATTACTAAAAAAATTTTTTTAAATGAGCAATTGAGTTGTGTGTCTTTGGACTGAGACCTCTGAAACCATGAGCAGCAAATAAGCTTTTCCTCCTCTAAAATTGTTCTTGTCAGATCCTTTAGTCACAGTGGTGAAGAAGCTGACTGACTCAGAAATTGGTACTGAGAGTGGGTTTTTGCTATGAATAACCTATATAATTCAGAAGTCTTTGGAGCTGGTTTGTTGGGGGAGGAATTTTGAAATGTTTAGAGATGCAAGTTGGAAGAGGTTTAGCATGTTGCAGGTGGAGCTTAATGAGGGATTCTGGTGGGAGCTCAGAAGTCTAAAATGCCAATAGAATTGTAAAAAGCAAAGACTGGACTTGTAAAGTTTCAGAGGAAGAGAACTGTATTGAAATAGGACTAGAGGGCATTCATGTTGCACTCTTGCTAGGAAGTTGTCTACATTTTGCCTGTGTCCTGAGACATTCTATGAGGTTGAATTAAAAGGTGATGAATTAATTAATTGGGCAAAGGAAATTTCAAGGCAATACAGCATTCAGGTAGTGAGATGGATATTGCTGGTGACCTTTAGTCAAATTTACTGTGGATCAGATCAGAAAGCAGAGCAGAAAGATTTTAGCAATTTCCAGTTTTCCCAGAAAAATATAAAATCGGGGTGAAGGAAGTTGTGATTGCTAAGAACATTACAGCCACAACAGAGATGCTAAATTACTTTACCCAGAGACAATATAAAAGATGGCTTGTGGCCATCTTAGGAATTGAAAAGACCTCACCTATCTCTGGCTCAAAGTTATAAAAGTAAAATTTCTTTGAGACCATTTGTATACCTGCTTGCACAAGGTGGGCTGGGAAGTTGTTTCACCATGCCAGTCACTCAGAGGCTACTACAGCCATGGTCATAGAAATCTTGACTACTGCTTGAGATGGTGGAAGAACTTGGCATCAACCACATGGTGCTTTTTCTTTTAAATTTTTTTTTAGCTGTAGATGGACACAATATCTTTTTATTTATTTCTTTGTGGTGCTGAGGATCGAACCCAGTACCTCACACATGCTAGGCAGGTGCTCTACCACTGAACTATAGCCCAAGCCCCTTATTTTCTTTTTTTATGACTGCAGGACATTGGAGTTAGGGGGTTATGGAGGCTTCCACAGAGATTTCAAAGGAAAACCTGGGAGGCCAGCAAAATGGTTAGTTGCTGTGGGCAGCCCCTGAGAGAGTGATGTATGAAGTGAGAAGGAAGCTGGAACTGTAGTGGAGACCCCAAGATTAAGAGATTCCAGTACCATGGAAAGTCTGCCAAAGAAAGTTGTGGGAATCAAACAGATGTATAAGCTGAGAGAGTCTTGTGAGTTGCAACCAGCAAAGCCATAGAGCAGAGCTACACAAGCCCTTTTGGAGAGAACATCACCATGCCATGTGCCTCAGATGCTGGATGTGGAACTATAGGTTTTGGGTGTCCAATTGAGTTTTAGTGTTGGTTTGGTCTCACTGGTACCAGTCTTGGAGATCAAGAACAGGTCCTTGTTCCCCTGATGTTGAAGATTAAACACCTGAGAAATGCTTAGGCACTCATGGAAACCAAGTTTTATTTAAGAAAGAGATGAAGATAGACTTCTCCAAAGAACAGGGAGCCCAGAGTTGGATGTCTGTAGGGATGGGTGTGTCTTGCTCTTTTATATACCCCAGAACCCTCACATTCTCCTTCTTCACATATGTGCCTAAAGGCAGGAAGAAGCAGGAATCTGACATATCTGGTCCCCCTAGGCTAGGCAGGGCTGCATGCAGATTGCTTTTTTGGCAAAGAAACCACGTGGGTGCTGGGTTTCTGTTCTCTTGACTAAGAGGCTCAGGGATCACTCCAGTTAAACTGGGCTAATTAGGCTGCATAAAATAACCACTGACCTTAAGGGTCCGCAGAAAGAGAGAGAGCAAGAGCATGCGCTGATCCCTTTTATTGAGGAGAAGCTATTCAAATGAGGTAAGGGGTCAGGTTTCAGGGGGCTGAGTCTATCTTCATGATGTCCACTGTCAGCAGGTTGACTGACACCTGGGTAGGCCACACCCAAGGGCACAGTTAGAGAAGGGAACACACACAAGGCACTTCCATGGAAGATTCTATCCTAAACAGGGCAAGGGGTTATGTTACAAAGGAACAGGTGAGCATAGCTTCACTCATGGGGCTGTAGCAAGACACACCTATGCATGAGACTCTGACCCTCATACCCAAGAAGGGTGGGGGAAGCTCTGCCACATTTCTGTGACTGAGCACCTCAGCACCCAGCCGGGGATTGTGACTCAGTCAAGTGCAAGGTTGGTCTCCCACAAGTGGGGAGTCAGTACAGTGGGCTTATTTTATATAATTATTCTCTTAACCTTGTGTTTCCACCATCCTCATCTATCTCTCCTTGACACCACCCTTGCTTTAAAAGACGCTGTGCTGTTATATGTTGAATTATATGTAACTTGCTTTTGATTTTTATGGGAGCTCATTGTTGAGAATTTGCCTTGAATCTCAGAAGAGACTTTGGACTTGGCCTTTTGAGTAATGCTGTTAAGAATATATGGACTCGAGAGGGAACTGTGACCACGCACACAGCAGGCCCAGCGGCCTGCTGAGGGGCAGAGCCGCCCCCCACCCCCCGCGCCTGCCAGGTAGGTGGAACTGTGACCACGGACAGAAAAGGCCCAGGGGCCCGCGGCGGGACAGAGCTTCCAATCACTCCTGCAAGGTAGGCGGGCCTGCGACCCACCGGCAGAAGAGGAGCAGCGACCTGCTGAGAGGCAGAGCCGCCCCCTCCCCCTGCACCGGCAAGGTAGAGGGAACTGTGACCACGCACAGAGCAGGCCCAGCGGCCTGCTGAGGGGCAGAGCCACCCCCCACCCCCTGCGCCTGCCAGGTGACCACCGACAGAAAAGGCCCAGTGGCCCGCGGTGGGACAGAGCTTCCAATCACTCCTGCAAGGTAGGTGGGCCTGAGACCCACCGGCAGAAGAGGAGCAGGGACCTGCTGAGAGGCAGAGCTGCCCCCTCCCCCTGCACCAGCAAGGTAGAGGGAACTGTGACCACACACAGAGCAGGCCCAGCGGCCTGCTGAGGGGCAGAGCTGCCCCCCACCCCCCGCACCTGCCAGGTAGGTGGAACTGTGACCACGGACAGAAAAGGCCCAGGGGCCCACGCGGGACAGAGCTTCCAATCACTCCTGCAAGGTAGGCGGGCCTGCGACCCACTGGCAGAAGAGGAGCAGCGACCTGCTGAGACGCAGAGCCGCCCCCTCCCCCTGCACCGGCAAGGTAGAGGGAACTGTGACCACGCACAGAGCAGGCCCAGCGGCCTGCTGAGGGGCAGAGCCACCCCCCACCCCCCGCGCCTGTCAGGTGACCACCGACAGAAAAGGCCCAGTGGCCCGCAGTGGGACAGAGCTTCCAATCACTCCTGCAAGGTAGGCGGGACTGCGACCCACCGGCAGAAGAGGAGCAGCGACCTGCTGAGAGGCAGAGCCGCCCCCTCCCCCTGCACCGGCAAGGTAGAGGGAACTGTGACCACGCACAGAGCAGGCCCAGCGGCCTGCTGAGGGGCAGAACCACCCCCCACCCCCCGCGCCTGCCAGGTAGGTGGAACTGTGACCATGGACAGAAAAGGCCCAGTGGCCCGTGGCGGGACAGAGCTTCCAATCACTCCTGCAAGGTAGGCGGGCCTGCGACCCACTGGCAGAAGAGGAGCAGCGACCTGCTGAGAGGCAGAGCTGCCCCCTCCTCCTGCACTGGCAAGGTAGAGGGAACTGTGACCACGCACAGAGCAGGCCCAGCGGCCTGCTGAGGGGCAGAGCCACCCCCCACCCCCCGCGCCTGCCAGGTGACCACCGACAGAAAAGGCCCAGTGGCCCGCGGTGGGACAGAGCTTCCAATCACTCCTCAAAGGTAGGCGGGCCTGCGACCCACCGGCAGAATAGGAGCAGCGTCCTGCTGAGAGGCTGAGCCGCCCCCTCCCCCTGCGCCGGCAAAGTAGAGGGAACTGTGACCACGCACAGAGCAGGCCCAGCGGCCTGCTGAGGGGCAGAGCTGCCCCCCACCCCCCGCGCCTGCCAGGTAGGTGGAACTGTGACCACGGACAGAAAAGGCCCAGGGGCCTGCGGCGGGACAGAGCTTCCAATCACTCCTGCAAGGTAGGCGGGCCTGTGACCCACCGGCAGAAGAGGAGCAGCGGCCTGCTGAGAGGCTGAGCCGCCCCCTCCCCCTGCGCTGGCAAGGTAGAGGGAACTGTGACCACGCACAGAGCAGGCCCAGCGGCCTGCTGAGGGGCAGAGCCGCCCCCCACCCCCCGCGCCTCCCAGGTAGGTGGAACGGTGACCACCGACAGAAAAGGCCCAGTGGCCCGCGGCGGGACAGAGCTTCCAATCACTCCTGCAAGGTAGGCGGGCCTGTGACCCTCCGGCAGAAGAGGAGCAGCGGCCTGCTGAGAGGCTGAGCCGCCCCCTCCCCCTGTGCCGGCAAAGTAGAGGGAACTGTGACCATGCACGGAGCAGGCCCAGCGGCCTGCTGAGGGGCAGAGCCGCCCCACACCCCCCGCGTCTGCCAGGTAGGGGAACTGTGACCACCGACAGAAAAGGCCCAGTGGCCTGCGGCGGGACAGAGCTTCCAATCACTCCTGCAAGGTAGGCGGGCCTGCAACCCACCGGCAGAAGAGGAGCAGCGACCTGCTGAGAGGCAGAGCCGCCCCCTCCCCCCAGCGCCTGCAAGGTAGACGGAACTGTGACCACCATCAGAGCAGGCCAGACCTGCAACCAAGAGACAGAACAGGCCCAGTGGCCTGAGGAAGGGTAGAGCCGCCCCCCCCCCGCGCCTGCAAGGTAGGCGCACCTGCGACCCATTGGCAGTACAGCCCCAGAGGCCTGCAGAGGGGCAGTGCCGCTGCCTGCGCCTGCAGAGTAGACAGAACTGTGACCACCGACAGAACAAGCCTAGCGGCCCGCAGAGGGACAGAGCCGCCGCCCGCTCCTGCGAGGGAGACTTTGCAACTATACAAGACCAATATAAATATATAGGGGGAAAATTCAATAGCACAACAGTTTCACCAAGTAGAAAGGAACACGAACAGTATGAAGAGACAAGGAAAGAAAGGACCACAAGCATTGCAGGTCAACTCAACGTTAGAAGAGGTAATAGCTGCAGCAGATGGAATGTCAGATAAAGAATTCAGGATATACATGCTTCAGATGATCTGGAGTCTCAAGGAAGACATCAGACAGCAAAATCAGACAATGAAAGATCACTTCAACAATGAATTACATAAACAAATCCAAGAAGCAAAAGATCAACTATACAGGGAAATAGAGGTTATAAAAAACAAACAAACAGAAATCCTAGAAATGCAGGAAGCAATAAGCCAACTTAAAAACCCAATTGAGAATACTACCAGCAGAGTAGAACACTTAGAAGACAGAACATCAGACAATGAAGATAAAGTATTTCAACTTGAAAAGAACATAGACAGCTCAGCAAGACTGTTAAGAAACCATGAGCAGAACATCCAAGAAATATGGGATAACATCAAGAGACCAAATTTAAGAGTCATTGGGATACAGGAAGGGACAGAGTTTCAAACCAAAGGAATGAGCAATCTATTCAATGAAATAATACGAGAAAACTTCCCAGACTTGAAGAATGAGACAGAACCCCAAATCCTAGAAGCCTACAGGACGCCGAATGTGCAAAATCATAAGAGACCCACACCTAGACACATTATAATGAAGATGCCCAACATACAGAATAAGGAGAGAATTTTAAAAGCTACAAGAGAAAGGAAGCAGATCACATTTAGGGGTAAGCCAATCAGGATAACAGCTGATCTTTCAACACAGACTCTGAAAGCTAGAAGATCCTGGAATAACATATTTCAAACACTGAAAGAAAATGGGTTCCAACCAAGAATTGTGTTTCCAGCGAAATTAAGCTTCAGGATGGAAGATGAAATTAAAACCTTCCACGATAAACAAAAGTTAAAAGAATTTGCAGCTAGAAAACCATCTCTTCAAAACATCCTCGCCAAGGCATTACAGGAAGAGGAAATGGAAAATAACAATGAAAACCAACAGTGGGAGGTAGGACACTAAAGGGGGGAAAATAATCAAAGAGGAAAACAAACCATGTTTAGTAACATAAATAAACAAATATGGCTGGAAGAACAACCCATATCTCAATAATAACCCTAAATGTTAATGGCTTAAACTCACCAATCAAGAGACACAGGCTAGTAGAATGGATCACAAAACAAGACCCAACAATATGCTGCCTACAGGAGACGCATTTGATAGGAAAAGACATACATAGGCTGAAGGTGAAAGGTTGGGAAAAATCATATCACTCATATGGACTTCGGAAACAAGCAGGAGTATCCATACTCATATCAAATAAAATAGATTTCAAGCCAAAGTTAATCAAAAGGGATAAAGAGGGACACTACATACTGCTCAAGGGAACCATACACCAACAAGACATAACAATCATAAATATATATGCCCCAAACAATGGTGCAGCTATGTTCATCAAACAAACTCTTCTCAAGTTCAAGAGTCTAATAGACCACCATACAATAATCATGGGAGACTTCAACACACCTCTATCACCACTGGACAGATCTTCCAAACAAAAGTTGAATAAGGAAACTATAGAACTCAATAACACAATTAATAACCTAGACTTAATTGACATATATAGAATATACCACCCAATATCAAGCAGTTACACTTTTTTCTCAGCAGCACATGGATCCTTCTCAAAAATAGATCATATATTATGTCACAGGGAAACTCTTAGACAATATAAAGGAGTAGAGATAATACCATGCATCCTATCTGATCATAATGGAATGGAACTGAAAATCAATGATAAAAGAAGGAAGGGAAAAGAATACATCACTTGGAGAATGAACAATAGGTTACTGAACGATCAATGGGTTATAGAAGACATCAAGGAAGAAATTAAAAAATTCTTAGAGATTAATGAAAACACAGACACAACATATCGGAATCTATGGGACACATTGAAAGCAGTTCTAAGAGGAAAATTCATTGCTTGGAGTTCATTCCTTAAAAAAAGAAAAAACCAACAAATAAATGATCTCATACTTCATCTCAAAATCCTAGAAAAAGAAGAGCAAAACAACAGCAAAAGAAGTAGAAGGCAAGAAATAATTAAAATCAGAGCTGAAATTAATGAAATCGAAACAAAAGAAACAATTGAAAAAATTGACAAAACTAAAAGTTGGTTCTTTGAAAAAATAAACAAAATCGACAGACCCTTAGCCATGCTAGCGAAGAGAAGAAGAGAGAGAACTCAAATTACTAACATACGGGATGAAAGAGGCAATATCACAACAGACACTTCAGAAATACAGAAGATAATCAAAAATTATTTTGAATCCTTATACTCCAATAAATTAGAAGATAGTGAAGGCATAGATAAATTTCTTAAGTCATATGATCTGCCCAGATTGAGTCAGGAGGATATAGACAACCTAAACAGACCAATATCAATTGAGGAAATAGAAGAAACCATCAAAAGACTACCAACTAAGAAAAGCCCAGGACCGGATGGGTATACAGCAGAGTTTTACAAAACCTTTAAAGAGGAACTAATACCAATACTTTTCAAGCTACTTCGGGAAATAGAAAAAGAGGGAGAACTTCCAAATTCATTCTACGAGGCCAACATCACCCTGATACCTAAACCAGACAAAGACACTTCAAAGAAAGAAAACTACAGACCAATATCTCTAATGAACCTAGATGCAAAAATCCTCAATAAAATTCTGGCCACTCGGATACAAAAACTTATCAAAAAAATTGTGCACCATGATCAAGTAGGATTCATCCCTGGGATGCAAGGCTGGTTCAATATACGGAAATCAATAAATGTTATTCACCACATCAATAGACTTAAAAATAAGAATCATATGATCATCTCGATAGATGCGGAAAAAGCATTCGACAAAGTACAGCATCCCTTTATGTTCAAAACTCTAGAAAAACTAGGGATAACAGGAACATTCCTCAATATTGTAAAAGCAATCTATGCTAAGCCTCAGGCTAGCATCATTCTGAATGGAGAAAAATTGAAGGCATTCCCTCTAAAATCTGGAACAAGACAGGGATGCCCTCTCTCACCACTTCTGTTCAACATAGTTCTCGAAACACTGGCCAGAGCAATTAGACAGACGAAAGAAATTAAAGGCATCAAAATAGGAAAAGAAGAACTTAAATTATCACTATTTGCAGATGACATGATTCTATACCTAGCAGACCCAAAAGGGTCTACAAAGAAACTATTAGAGCTAATAAATGAATTCAGCAAAGTGGCAGGATATAAAATCAACACGCATAAATCAAAGGCATTCCTGTATATCAGCGACAAATCCTCTGAAATGGAAATGAGGACAACCACTCCATTCACAATATCTTCAAAAAAAATAAAATACTTGGGAATCAACCTAACAAAAGAGGTGAAAGACTTATACAATGAAAACTACAGAACCCTAAAGAGAGAAATAGAAGAAGATCTTAGAAGATGGAAAAATATACCCTGTTCATGGATAGGCAGAACTAACATCATCAAAATGGCGATATTACCAAAAGTTCTCTATAGGTTTAATGCAATGCCAATCAAAATCCCAACGGCATTTCTTGTAGAAATAGAGAAAGCAATCATGAAATTCATATGGAAAAACAAAAGACCCAGAATAGCAAAAACAATGCTAAGCAGGAAGTGTGAATCAGGCGGTATAGCGATACCAGACTTCAAACTATACTACAGAGCAATAGTAACAAAAACAGCATGGTACTGGTACCAAAACAGGCGGGTGGACCAATGGTACAGAATAGAGGACACAGAAACCAATCCACAAAACTACAACTACCTTATATTTGATAAAGGGGCTAAAAGCATGCAATGGAGGAAGGATAGCATCTTCAACAAATGGTGCTGGGAAAACTGGAAATCCATATGCAACAAAATGAAACTGAATCCCTTTCTCTCGCCATGCACAAAAGTTAATTCAAAATGGATCAAGGAGCTTGATATCAAATCAGAGACACGCCGTCTGATAGAAGAAAAAGTTGGCTACGATCTACATACTGTGGGGTCGGGCTCCAAATTCCTCAATAGGACACCCATAGCACAAAAGTTAATAACTAGAATCAACAAATGGGACTTACTCAAACTAAAAAGTTTTTTCTCAGCAAAAGATACAATAAGAGAGGTAAATAGAGAGCCTACATCCTGGGAACAAATCTTTACTCCTCACACTTCAGATAGAGCCCTAATATCCAGAGTATACAAAGAACTCCAAAAATTAGACAATAAGAGAACAAACAACCCAATCAACAAATGGGCCAAGGACCTGAACAGACACTTCTCAGAGGAGGACATACAATCAATCAACAAGTACATGAAAAAATGCTCACCATCTCTAGCAGTCAGAGAAATGCAAATCAAAACCACCCTAAGATACCATCTCACTCCAGTTAGATTGGCAGCCATTATGAAGTCAAACAACAACAAGTGCTGGCGAGGATGTGGGGAAAAGGGTACACTTGTACATTGCTGGTGGGACTGCAAATTGGTGCAGCCAATTTGGAAAGCAGTATGGAGATTTCTTGGAAAGCTGGGAATGGAGCCACCATTTGACCCAGCTATTCCCCTTCTCGGTCTGTTCCCTAAAGACCTAAAAAGAGCATGCTACAGGGACACTGCTACATCGATGTTCATAGCAGCACAATTCACAATAGCTAGACTGTGGAACCAACCTAGATGCCCTTCAATGGATGAATGGATAAAAAAAATGTGGCATTTATACACAATGGAGTATTACTCTGCATTAAAAAATGACAAAATCATAGAATTTACAGGGAAATGGATGGCATTAGAGCAGATTATGCTAAGTGAAGCTAGCCAATCCCTAAAAAACAAATGCCAAATGTCTTCTTTGATATAAGGAGAGTAACTAAGAACAGAGTAGGGTCGAAGAGCATGAGAAGAAGATTAACATTAAACAGGGATGAGAGGTGGGAGGGAAAGGGAGAGAGAAGGGAAAATGCATGGAAATGGAAGGAGACCCTCAGAGTTATACAAAAGTACATACAAGAGGAAGTGAGGGGAAGGGGAAAAATAATATAAGGGGGACAAACGAATGTCAGTAGAGGGAGCAGAGAGAGAAGAGGGGAGGGGAGGGGAGGGGGGATAGTAGAGGATAGGAAAGGCAGCAGAACACAACAGACACTAGTATGGCAATATGTAAATCAATGGATGTGTAACTGATATGATTCTGCAATCTGTATATGGGGTAAAAATGGGAGCTCATAACCCACTTGAATCAAATTGTGAAATATGATATATCAAGAACTATGTAATGTTTTGAACAGCCAACAATAAAAAATTAAAAAAAAAAAAAAAGAATATATGGACTCTTGGGATGTAGCTCAGTGGCAAAGCATCTGCCTTGCATCCACAAAGCCCTGGGTTCGACCCCTAGTAATAAAAGAGAGAGAGAGAGAGAGAGAGAGAGAGAGAGAGAGAGAGAGAGAGAGAGAGGGAGGGAGAGAGAGGGGATGTTTATGAATGAATGAATGAATGAATGAGAATATATTGTCTCTTGGAAATGAACTCTAAGAATTTTGCATTGTGAGGTGGACCTGAGCTTTTGGGGGCCAGGGCCAGAATACTATGGTTTAGATATGAAAGTTCATGTGGGAGAAAATGCAAGAAAGTTTGCAGGTGAAATGATTAGATAATGACAGCCTTAAACTGATCAACATGTTAATTCACCGATAAGAATAAACTTGATAATTGTAGGTAGGTAAAGTGTGGTTGAAGGAGACGGAGAGCACTGAAGGCATTCCTTTGGGAATATATTTTTTCCCTGGTCTCTGCTTCCTGTTTGACATGTCCTGACCCACTCTCTTTCTCCACACCCTTGGGTTAGGTGATGGTGTTCTGTCTCACTTCAGGCCCAGAGCCATGAATCCACTTTCTGCGAATGGAGACTTTGGAAACTATGAGTGCCAAATAAAAATTTTATTCTCTAAAATTGTTCTTCTCATGAATTTTAGACACAGTGGCAAAAAAAGCTTACTAAAATTAACTTAATAGCTACCATATAACCTTTAATAGTATTATGATATCAATACAATAATGTCCAAAACTAATATAAGCCTGCACTCTGGTCTTTAATACTGTTGCCAAAACTCAGTTCTTATCTTCAATGCCAATCCTATAATGAGGGCACAGCTTTGATAGCAAAGGAGAAACACAGGGGACTCCTGTCCCAAAGTCTAGGATACTGCCCATCATCAGGAACAGAGGCCTTTTAAAGAGATGATTCAAAGGCTACACTGCATGTGTTCTCTGTCTGGAATTGTAATTTACTCGTTAATTTCAGAGATAGTAATTTCTGAGATCTTCTTGTACCATCCTCAAATTCTGGATGACTTCATTCCTAAAGTGGATGTGTAGTTAAGGACAGAGAAATTTACCTGAATGGGAAAGAAAGGTAATCCTGTTTCCCCTGAGATTAGGGAGGAGCAGAGAGAGAAATAAAGAAATATACATATATAAAATCTGTAGTTGGACACAATACCTTTATTTTCATTTTTATGTGGTGCTGAGGATTGAACCCATTGTTTCGCATGTTCTAGGCAAATGCTCTACTGCTGAGCCACAACCTCAGCCCCAAGAAATATGTCCATTTAAAAAATAAGTTGGGGGGGCTGGGGATGTGGCTCAAGCGGTAGTGCACTCGCCTGGCATGCGTGCGGCCCGGGTTCTATCCTCAGCACCACATACAAACAAAGATGTTGTGTCCGCTGAAAACTAAAAAATAAATATTAAAAAAAATAAGTTGGGGGTGTGGTAGTTGTGGCTCAGTGGTAGCATACTTGCCTAGCACATCCTCAGTACCACATAAAATAAATAAGATAAAAGGTATTGTATCCATCTACAACCAAAACCAAATTTTTTTTAAAAAGACAACTGCTTTCAATATTCTACTATATTAGTCATTTATTTTTTAAAAAGTCAATAAAAATATTCTACTATATTAAAAAAATAGTTACAGTGGCTGAAGGGAAAGCAAGGAACAAGAGATGGATAATCAAGAAATGAAAAATGGAGACCAGGCAGAGATACACACCAGAGTTTGTCAGAGCTGACAAATAACAGCCATCTCTCTGTAGGAAAGAGGGAAAACAGGCTTGAATTCTGGGATTTTTATAGGGCAGGTATAGGAATCAGAGCCCAGAGGGTTCAAATATGGAAGGTTAAAGTTTGGATTGGTATGAGGGAGTGATGAGCCTTTCTCAGAAAGATTCTTGAGTGGGAGAGTGACACTTTTTTCTTAAAATGTCAGCTGTCACTTAAGAAGGCCATCCAGATGCTAAGCAAGGACCTTATAGTGGCAGAGCAGAAAGGGCTATATATTCAAAGTATAAAGTGAACCACTGTAATAATACTATTATAATATCTATAACAGAGCAACTAAAACTAATATAGTAGCTATCATGTAGCCTTTAATATTAATGTAATATCATAATGTGGTCACAGTGCAGCTTTTATATTAGTTTTATAGGCCACTGCATGGATATTAATATTAAAGGCCAAAATGCACTGATTATATCAGTTTTGTATGCCATAGTGTAGACATAATATTAGTGTTAAAACTGAAATAAGAGCTGCCTTGTGCCCTTTTAATACTAATATGTCATGCATACTATGGAATTGTAACTGATATAATAGCTCCTCTAAGAGCTTTATAACCAATATGATATCCATATTATGGCATCTAAAGCTGATATATTAGCTGAAATGTGGAATTTAATGCTAACATTATATCCATACTATGAATCTAAAAGTAATATAACAATTGCCCTGTGGCCTTTACTATTAATACAATATTCATATTATAGCATCTAAAACTAATATAATAGCTACCCTGTGGCTCTTAGTATTAATAGTATATCTATATTATGACATCTAAAACTAATATATGTGCCCAGTGCTCTTAGTACTAGTATGATATTCATAAAATCACATCTAAAAAACTGATATAATCTTTCTTGTGGCTTTAAAAAATATTTTTATTTTATTTATAGTTATAGATGGCACAATGCCTTCATTTTGTTTATTTTTTTATGTGATGCTGAGTTTCAAACCCAGTGCCTCACATAGGCAAGTGCTCTACTACTGAGCCACAACCACAGCCCCTCTTGTGGCTTTTAATACTAATATGATATCCATATATAGCATCTAAAAGCAATATATTTTCTTTCATGTGGCCTTAAATATTAATATAATATCCATACTATTGATATTTATAACTAACATAATAGCTGCCCGTGGCTTTAAAAAACTGTTTTTTTTTTTATTTACTTTTGTATATAGACACAATACCTTATTTTATTTGTTTATTTTTATATAGCGTTGAATATCGAACCCAGTGCCTCACATGTGCTAGGCAAGCACTCTACCACTGAGCTACAACCCCAGCCCTGTCCTATGGCTTTTAATACTTTAATGTAGCATCAAAAATTGATAAATTACCTCCCTGTGACTTTTAATATTAATATAATATCCTTATATATTAGTATTAAAGGCCACAGCTGCCCTGTGGCCTTTAATACTAATATACATTCTATAGCACTTAAAAGTTGCTTTGTGGCCCTTAATACTAATATGATATCTATAAGACCATTTAAAACTGATATAAAAACTGTCCTATGGGTCTTTAATGCTAATATGATAGTATTTTAAAACTGATATTATATTTTTCCTATGCCCTTTAATCCTGATAACTTATCCATATTAATAAATTTAATACTGACAAAATGACTGTACTATGGCCTTTTTAAACATCTTTTTTAGTTATTGATGGACCTTTTAAAATTTATTTATATGCAGTGCTGAGAATCAAACCCAGTGCCTCACACATGCTAGCCAAGTGCTCTACCACCAAGCTACAATCCCATCCCATACTGTGGCCTTTTAACACAAATATAATGTCCATATCATAGCATGTAAAACTGATGCAATAATTGCCAATCACCTTTAACATTAATAGCCATACAATGTGTATAAAACTAATAGTTGCCCATGACCTTTAATATTTACATATTGCCCATATGATAGCCAATATAACTGAGACCTCCAAAGGTTACATAGTATGTACAATGAGTCCTCTGATACAAGCATGTGTCTCATTGAGATCTCTGACACATATGAAATCTCCACAGAGGGCTCCAACCCTCAAATGACTGAGTCATTTGAGCCCACATTTTTCTCATTGACCAGCCTGAAAAAGATCATCTTCTTAGTAAATCCCTTCCATGTAATATATAGTCATTAAGGCCTCTGATACTCATTTCATAATCTCACTGAGGCCTTTCACACTGATGTTCTTTGAACCCTGAAAACTCCATCACATACAGTGTCCTCACTGGGTACCTTGACACTCCCACCATTATTCTCAGTGAGACATCTGACACATAGAACTTCCTCACTAGAGGGCTGGGGTTGTGGCTCAGCAGTAGAGAGCTTGCCTCACATGTGTGAGACCCTAGGTTCGTTCCTCAGCACCACATAAAAATAAATAAACAAAATATATTGTGTCCAAAAAAATAAAAAAATTTAAAAAAATTAAAAACTTCCTAACTAGAAATTTCAGTCCTAAAATATACTCCCAGCTATTCCCCTTCTCGGACTATACCCAAAAGACCTAAGAAGAGCATACTACAGGGACACAGCCACATCAATGTTTATAGCAGCACAATTCACAATAGCTAGAATGTGGAACCAACCTGGATGCCCTTCAATAGATGAATGGATTAAAAGTGTGGCATTTATACATAATGGAATATTACTCAGCACTAAAAAACAATAAAATCATGGCATTTGCGGGCAAATGGATGACATTAGAGCAGATTATGCTAAGTGAAGTTAGCCAATCCCTAAAAAACAAATGCTGAATGTCTTCTCTGATATAAGCAGGGTGACTCAAAATGGGATAGGGAGGAAAAGCATGAGAAGAAGACTATTACTAAATAGAGAAGAGAGGTGGGAGGGAAAAAGAGGGAGAAGGGGAGTTGCACAGAAGATGGGAGGAGAACCTCATTGTTATACAGAATACATATATGATGTTGTAATGAGAAAAAGAAAAAAAAGTGTGTCACATTAGATTGGATAGAGAGAAAGAATGGGAGAGGAGGGGAGGAGTAGGAAGGATAGGAAGGGCAGAAGAACAGAATAGACAATATGATTGATGTATGTACATTCCATGTATGTATTATAGATCAAAATACATTCTACTGTCATGTATGACTAAAAAATAAATAAAAATTAAAAAAAATTAATTTAAAAAAATATATACTCACTGAGGAAACTATTCTCTCCTAGTCAGAAATTTTCTTCACTAAGGACCTTCATAGTCACATAACAGAGTGAGTGAGGCTATAATACCTGCATTCTCCTGTCTGCAACACATATACTCAACTCTCTGAGGCCTCTAAGAGAAAATACCCTATACTAATAACAAAATAATCTCAATGAAGACTCTGACACCTATCACATCCTTATTAAGGCCTCTGACTTTGACCAAACATCTTTAGTACATCTTCTGAAAAATGTATTATTCTCAATGAGAATTCAGACACTCAGGTGATAGCCTCGCTCTGGACTCTGACACTAAATATCCATATGAAGGTACTGTCACATATAATAGGCTAGCACAGGTCTCTTCCTGTTACAGCACATATATATCCTCACTCAGGCCTGCAGCACTCATGGAACATTCTCATGGAGGTCCCTGACACTCAGGAAATATCCTCGGTGAGTCCTCCTCTGACACTCAACCTTGTGTACTTACTGAGGTCTCTGAAATTCCTTGATCATCTCACTGAGTCCATAAATTCTTCTATTTCCTGAGGACTGTCACATGTACAATAAACTCACTCAGGGCTCTGACACTCGTATCCTTTCCTCCCAGTTGCTTCTAACACTTACATCACATTTCACAGAGGTTTGTTGAATGCAAAATAGTATTCTCCCTCAAGCCTCTGTCTGTCCCTCAGTGAATATCTCAATGAGAGCTCAGGCACACCTAAGAGCCCCACTGGCAGATATCTTGATTGTCTAATCATACTTAAAAATCATGGAGGGCTCAGACAGTATCTTTCTGTCAACATAGACTCCTCTGACATTTTAATTGTCTCCTTGAGGTCTCTGACACAGACAATAGTTCCATGCAGGACTCTCACCCAAGCAGTACAAATGCTCAGGCCTTTGACACCATTATATCCTCAGTGAGGGGTGTGACACTGGTATAGCCTCTTCCCTGAGGACTCTAACATACATAATGTTCTCACTGAGTATCCTGGCACTCCTGTCACATCCTATGTGAGACTTACACAGGATTTCCTCCCTGAGACCTTTGAGGCATAGATTAAGCATTCTAAGATCTCAAACACATTCAATGCCTCCAGCTAGGCCTCTTGCAGTCAGATATTTTCCTCACTGAGGATGTTCATAGTCATGTAATAGTGTGATTGAGGGATCTGAAACATAGTATATATACTGAGTCCTTAGACATATGTATTCAACTCACTGAGGCCTCAGAGACAATACCCTAGCTCAGTCCTGTGGCAATCATTGATTAATCTCAATGAAGCCCCTGACACATCCTCAGTGAGGCCTGTAGCCAGATAATATTTCATTATTGATTTCTGGGTCACATATATGATTCTTGCTGAGGCCTCTGAAACTCAACTAATAGCCTCACTCTGGCATTAACTTTCCACATCAAGTATCTAAGGCATATATTGTGTTTGCAAAGGCCTCTACTCTTACCATTGGCACACTGATGACTATGACCCATGTAATATCCTCATTCTGATGGTGACTACTCAAATAGAACCCTCCTTGTGGTTTTATCCCTGATAGGATATCCACAATGGGTCCTCCTCTGACGTTTGCATCCTATACACACTGCGGCCTCTGATATTCATATTTGATTTCACTGAGTATACAGACACCTGTAAGCAACTTCCTAAAGATGCTCTAAAATATCCTCACTCACAGCATTTAGAATCATGTGATATTTTCTCTGAGAGTTCTGAAACCCGTATAATATACTCATCGAGGATTTTGATGCATAAAATTTCCTCATGTGGCTGCTGACACTAACAGATTTTATTCACTGAGTTCTGAGATACTCCATCATAATCCCCCTGAGGTTTCTGAAATCAAGATGAAATCTTCACTCAGGTTCTCATATGTTCTACCCACACTGAAGCTTCCGACTCATGGTATCATCACAGTGGCCTCAGGAAAACATATTTTCTCCTACCCATCTAAAAAACAATCTATCCTCTGCTGAGGCCTCTGACAACAATGAAGTACAAGTGTTGAGTCCTCTGACTCAGTTAATAGCCTCAATGAGATTTTTGGCTCATGTAATATCTTTCTGAAGACTCTGACATATATAATATACTCCCTGAGGCCTCTAAATTCCTGAGGTCCTCTGACACTTTTAATTGTCTCCTTGAGGTCTCTGACAGAGACAGTAGCTCCACTTGGTTTCACCCAAGCAGTACAAATGCCAAGGCCTTCAACACAGTAATACCCTCACTGAAGTATGTGACATTGGTATACCTTATTCCCTGAGGACTCTAACACAATTAATGTTCTCACTGAGTAGCCTGGCATTCCTGTTTTATCCTCTGTGAGGCCTCTGACACATAGGATTTCTTTTCTGAGACCTTTGAGCTATAGATAGAACATACTGAGATCTCAAACACATGCAATGCCTTCCACAAGGCCTCTTGCAGTCAGATATTTTTCTCATAAGGATGTTCATAGTCATATAACAGTGTGATTGAGGGCTCTAATACATATACTACTCACACTCAGGTAATAGTCTTGCTCTGGATTCTGACACATAATATCCTCCCGTAGACTCTAACACATTTACTATGCTTACTGAAGTCTCTAACAAACATAATAAGGGCTTCAATGAGAACTGAAACTTCTGATATACATAATATTCTCAGTCAGGGCTTTCACATTTATATAAAATTCTTATTGAGTTCTCTGCTATTCATATAATGTCCTCAGTAAAGCTCCTCTATGTAAAAAAGATGTAATGCCTCACTGATGCATTTTACAGAATATACTCATTGAGGTCTGTAACACTCATATAATATTTTCACTGATTCCTCTGACACTCATGTAATGAGGCCTCTGTCATCTATAAGGTCCTCGCTCTGACTCAGTTTTCAGAGGGTGGCAACAGTCAAGTCTACTGCTGCTATCTGGGATTTTCTTTCCTATCCTGGGGAGGATTGTTTCCCCTTAAGTCTGCTTTTCCCCCCAGATCTTTAGATGCTTTTTTCCCCAGATCGTTATTTTGTTTATTTATTTATTTATTTATTTATTTATTTATTTTTAATGTGGCATTGGTGATCGAACCCAGTGCCTCATGCATGCTAGGCAAATGCTATACCACTGAGCCATGACCCCAGCCCAAGTCTATCTTTTTCTTAACATCCTAAGTGGGTTTTTTTGTTTAATTTATAAAAGTAATTTTATTCCTAATTGTCACATAGTAATTAGACATATTTTGGTATTATCCTGAGAAGTTAGAGCAGATCAGTTCAACCATGTACAGGGGCAATGTCTTCCCCACTTTGTCTTGATGAAAGGACTCGTGTCAATGGGATTATCCTCACAGGACTGGTATTGATTAAAAAGTCTTCATAGGATTATAGATTAAATTATAGATTAAAGTGGCCTTACCAGATTGGTATTGATTAAAGTGGCCTTACTGGATTGGTATAAATTAAATTTGCCTTATTGTATTAGTATAGATTAAATTTGCCTTATTGGATTGGTATTGATTAAAATCTCCTCACAGTATTGACATAGTTCAAAATGGCCTTATCATGTTAATATTGATTAAGCAGTTTTCACAGGGCTTGAATCATGTAGCTTCTCACAGTGGCCCAATGTTTGGAGAGGAATGAGCCCAATCTGTATGATGGGCTGACTCCTAGCTCTCACAGTCCTTATGTTGAAGTCCTAACTCAGTAGCTCAGAATGTGACCATATTTGGAGACAGGATCTCTGCTTGCCCTGGAGTGAGTCCTGAACCTGTTTTCTGAGCCCTTTCCTCCTCCCTATGCTTAGTTACAGACCTGGATAGGAGTCCACAGAGCCAGACCACAGCTGACCCAGGACTGTGTCAACACCCTACAAGGAGCCTCAGAGTCCAGCTTCTGGGAGGCCATCATACTTCTCACCTATGTCCTGGCATGCCCCAGGTATTCCTCAAGCCTGGAGGAGGAGGAGGGCACTAGTCCTGGCCTCTCAGGGTGTGTAAAGTTGGGGGAACAGCTATCTGCCTGACTTCCATAGCAGCACTGGGCCCCTGCAACCCCACCAGGAAGTCTGTCCCAGAGTCAGGGTAGAGGGAGTTACTACTGTGTCTTAGGCTGCTAAAGGGTGTGGCAGCTCTCAGCCCTCTTAGGAAATATTCAGAGCCCTGGGCTCATCCCAGCTCAGCCTGTGGCCTTTCCTGAAGATGGGAGGGTCTAGAGTTCCAGTAGGGTGAAGCCTATGAGGAGCTGGTCAATTAGAGACAGGGACTGAGTGATGACATCCAGGTCATTTTGCTTCCTATGCTGGACAGGCAGTGGGTTCAGTCCTGAAATTTCCAGAACCCTGGAACTTCATCATCTGGCTTCATCATGTCCATTTTGGGGAAAATGGATTAAAGTGCCTGCAGCTGACCCTTGACTAGGACAGGACCTCCTGGGAAGGGGTACCTGTGCAGTGTCCAGAGGTCATTTGGATGGAGGCAGGAGGCTCCTCCTTAGTTTCTGTGCTCAGCCCTTATGGGGAAAGGTGTCTACTCTCAGTATACTGACAGCCAGCCCTGCTTCCCTCCCACCTATCTGACTTTGTCTTGGACCACTCTTATGGGTTTGGCTCCCAGCCTGTTTTATGCTTGCCGCAGTCTGGCTGGGCACAAAATCACGAGCTGCTCACAGCCTTGTAGATTCAAACAGCAATTCTTTATTCCCGAACTCACACCGGCACTCTACAAACACGTTCTGGGCAAATCCACACTCTCCACCAGTCTCTGAATCCCAAATACTCTCTGAATCCCGCGAGAACTCAATGGGAACTTGCTGGCTGATGATTGGCTCACAGCGGCCCCAGCAACATCTAGCTGATTGGATCCTCGGCCCCCAATGAGCATCAGGAACTCAAGGCGCCTGAGGCAGCAGGATACGCCCTATTCCTAGCAGGAATCACCTTAAACCTGGAACAGCCCTAAACCCAGAACCCCTAAATCCTGATCCACCCTAAACCCGGATCCGCCCTGGTCCTTGAGCAAGGTCACCTTTCATGCAAAGTCACTGCAAATGACCTGGGTTCACCATGGAGAGTCCTTCCTCTAAGCAACATGGAGTAGGCTGACAAAGAAATTGTGATGTGTCATTCCTACTTGGCAATGGCTCTCAGCATATGCTCACTCCCTTAAAGGGTCAGGTGGGTCCAGTGGGCACAGGTGAGACACCATGACCAAGTGGAGTATTCCTGAGGGACTCTCCCTGCTGAGATTAAAAGAGATATTTTGTCTGTTCCAAAGTGTGGATGGCAAGAGGGGAACTTAAAGAGAATATGAGGGGTGGTTTGTTCAGCCCTGGACTTTCTGGGCTCCAGGGCTTTGGGGACACAAAATATGGGTGGAAAATATTCAAACCATAGTGCCATCCTTTTAGATCAAAATATGGGATGATGGGTTCTATTTTAGTTAAAATATGCAAATATATGTTGAGTAACCAGAACAATGAATTTCAGAAGTTGTGCATCAGGACTAGTGGCACAGCTGTCTGCAACACTAAACAAGCTAATCAATCAACAGAATCCAAGCTCAGGATGCATTTGCAACCTGTGGAAAGAGATGAAATTAAAAGTTGGGATGGGGGTTATGAAGCTGTAGCATAATGTCCTCTAAGATAATCAGAGGTGGGTCACAGAGGCCCTAATGGCAGCCACCTCCAGGTTCTCCCCTAGATGTGGTTCTGTGAGGATACTGGAGGAACCTCCATGTTTGTCTGTTGTTCCCCCAGGAAGCTCCTATGGACAAAGATGCAGGCCTGGGTTGTTGTGCTTGCATTTTTCTGAGTTTACCACCCACATCCAGAACTTTTAATCTCTTTCCATAGGCAGCAACTGCATACTGAGCCTGAGTTTATCCGCTGCATATACAGGTGTTTCTATTCAGAATTCACTTTTCCCTCTGTGAGGTGTGCAAAGGTAAGTGCAGTCCAGAGTCCAGACCAGAGTAAGGATCTGGGGGAGCTCAGAGACACCAGGGCCACCAGGCATGGATTCATAGCAGTTATGCTATTTGTTCACCCATTGAAGCACATCTGATTGCTTAAGGTATTGGGGCATTGTGAATACAACTACTGTATGTAATTGCATGCTGTTATCTAGATATACATTTTTGAGGCAGTTGTCTATATTTTTAGGATCATGTGGTGACACCACGTCTAAATTTGGGGAAAATGGCCAGGTTTTTGATAGTGGTGAGCTGTTGTGTGCTCTACCAGCAATGTACAAGAGTGCCTGTGGCTGTTCATCATCCTCATGGTTCATATTACACTTAGTAAAGACCTTAGCAGCTTAGTAGGTGTGCAGTGCACCTTGGGGTCTTAGTTTGTGCTTTCCTCATGACAGGTGATATTAAGAATCATTTCTATGCTTCTTTGCCATGTCGTATATTTCTTGTGAGTTGTCTGTTCATGTCTTTACCCATTATGTTGTCTTATTGTTGAGTGTCTTACTATATTTTGTGTACAAGTTTGTTTTAGACATATACTTTCCAAAGTTTCCCCCAATCTTTGACTTGTCTTTTCATTTCCTTAATATGATTTTTTACAGAGTAATTTAATACAGTCCACATTATCAGGTTTTTCTTTCATGGATTTATTGCTATTATTGTTTGTTTGTTTAGTAGCAGGGATTGAACCCAGGGGTGCTTAACCACTGAGCCACATCCCAAACTTTCATGGATTTTGGAGGGAGCTGTATTTAAAACCTCGTCATGAAACATGTGTGAAAGGAAAATGACCACAACACTCGGAGCGACCAAGAGATCTTTATTGCAGCAGTGCAACAAAGAGAAAGGAAAGAGAGAGAGAGAAAAGAGAAGAGATGAACAGGGAGAGAGCAAGAGCAAGAGAGAGACAGAGAGTGCACGTAAGAAAGATAAAGAGCAAGAGAGAGAAAGAGCAAGAGAGAGAGAGAAAGAGCAAGAGAGAGAGCAAGAGAGAGAGAGAGCAAGAGAGAGAGAGAGTAAGAGTGAAAGAGCAAGAGAGAGGGGTCCTGGAAGGAGGGAGTTTTTATAGCCCAAATCTAATAGGGCCTCTTGGTCTGCAAGCTGCCTTGTTGGCCCAAGGGGGGGGGGTTAAGTGTTCAGTCTTAAGCAGGGTTGAATGTTCAGACTTGAGGCAAACAGGTGATAAAGGACCAGATAGAGGGGGGTTTGAGTGCATGGGCTATCTTGCAGCCAACATCTGTTCAGCCTGCCCTGCAGACAACACAGTTCAGCCTGCTCTGCACCCAACAATGTGTTCATGCACATCTTCTAGAGTTTTACAATTTCCCATTTTAAATGCAAATCTAGGGAATATTTTGATAGGTTCTGGCATCCATATGTGTGGCTTCTTAAAGTGTGTCCTTTTGCAGTCAGTGCTGTCTATCTAGGTTTAAAAACAGCTTGTTGGGAATTTCTGGAATGCACTGAATCTTCAGATCAGGTTTGAGATAATTTCATCTCAATTATATTGAGACCTGAACAGAGACTATCTCTGCATTTATTTATATTTCATTTGATTTCTTTATAAACATTTCAAGATTTCCTGAAAGTATGGTTGTACTTTAAGACTTACATGAAAGTACTTCAAATTTGGGGTCTCTATTTTAAATATTAATGCTATAAAATTTTTCTTATTCCAGTTTATAAATTTCACTGTTTCCTCTACATGATTGCTGAAATATAGGAAATCAATGAAATTTTGTCTATGGGCCATGCACTTTGCTGCTTTCTATCTCCATCCATTTTGATCAAGACATAGGATGGTAGGCTCTATTTCTTTTTGATTTCCAAAATCATGACCTGGAATAGTCAAAACTATGAATTTTAGACCTTCACTGTGCCTAGCACAAGTGGGGGCAGCTCTGAACAGTGAACACCCAGCATCCTGCACTGCCCACAGTGGCCAGCAGGGGGCACTCAGAACAACTTTCTCTGATGAACTGCTTTTGGGGGCTGTGTTCTGTGCTCTAATCAAACTTCCTTCTCCTGGGGACCCATCTGAGAGATGGCACATCTAGGGACTCCTAGGGGCTATACTAAGGTGTAGACCAGAGGGTTTTTTTTTTTTTTTTAATCCTGGGGACACACCCGGAAAGATACCATGGCCTGGGTATGCCTGGTGGATATGTCTATGGTGAAGACCAGAGCTTCCTTCTCCTTGGCCTACTCATAGAGACTCCACTGTGGATTCAGGATGTCTGAGGTCCATGTGAGGAAAACATGAGGAAGAAGCTTCCTGTGCACTGCCTGGTGTGCTGAGAAGGAAGTTCTGCCATGCTCTTTACTTTCTCAGGTAATATTTTAGCAGAACTTATTTTACAACAATATTTCTTACTGAGGCTTTGGCTGCTCATTATCATGGTATGTCAATGTATTTTGTGTGGCTTGAGTGTCTAAGGACACAAGTGCCCCCTCAAGATGATGCAGGGAGGGCCCAGTGCCTGGAGTCTCACTGGGGCCTGAGGGTAAGGGATCATGAAAATGCAGCAAGAAGCTCACAGGAGCCTCTAGGGTGAGAGGTGCAAAAATTATGTTGGATTACACTACCCAGAATCCTGGATAACTGCAGAATCCTCATTGCAGTTACCAGAGCCTTCTGCAGTGAAGGCATCATGGGTCAAATGACAGACTGTGCTACCCATAATTCTTGGGGACTTGCAGCTTGCAGAGACCTCTGCAGAGAGGGCTGTACTGACAAAAAAAATCAAACTATGCTACCAATTACTTTTGGGTGCCTTCTCTGCTCAGGAGCAAGTAACACATTCACCCTCATATCCCCAACCAGGATTCTGGGTAGTGCAATCCAGTCTTCTACAATGCAGTACCTGGAGTCTCACCCCAGTAGCCTCTGGGGTGAGAATTGCAAGAGCAGAATACCAGACTTCAATGCTCATAACCTCTGGGGATGCCTACATACCCTGTAATCCTGTAAGTCCAAGAGGTTTCGGTGGTGACGGTTATATTGGTAGAATCTTCCTAGAATCTTCCTAGAATCTCCAGGGTACCAGGGAAAGCTTGGGGTCTTCAGCTCCTGTGGTCCTCAGCAGGAATGTGCAGGCAAAACACTAGATTGCATTATCCAGAACCCTCAGGGACTGCAGCTCCCAGAATCCTCTGTGGTGAGTGGGCAAACCATTGAACTGCATTACCCATAATCCTAAGGGGGAATTTTAGTTTCAGAATTTTCTGCAGTGAGTAGGAAAAACACAGGACATATTACCCACAAATCTTGGTGCCAGCAGCTCTCAGGATCCTCTGTTGTGAGGACTGTTGGACTGAGAGTTTAACTACAGTATCCAGAATCCTTGGTGGGGTGTGTTGCCCAGGTGAGTATGCAGCCTGCAACTCCCAGAGGTCTCCCAAGTGAGAGCTGTGCGTTATGCAGGTCAGACTACACTACCTACAATTCCTGGGGACACACTGGTGAATGTGCTGCCTCCAATTCTAGGAGGCTTCAACAGTGAGGTCTTCCATACCATGGCAAGCACGTGGCCTTCAGTTATCATACCCCTTGCAGTAGGGGCATGCAGGCAAAACACTGCACTACCTTATCCACAATTCTCAGGGGGAATTGCAGTTCCCGGGATCTGCAATAGTTAGGGTGGCTGGGTAGGGAGCTGAAGTACACCACCTAGAATTCTTGGAGGTGCCCCATGTCCATGTGGCCTGGAAGTCTCCACAGTGAGGGCTATGGAGGCAGAAGGCAAGACTATACTACCCAGAATCCCTGGGGGCCTGCAGCTCCCAGACACCTTTCTTTTGAGTACTGCCAGGGCAAGCTTTGTATTGTACTACATAGACTCCTCAGGGGTGTCTAGGCAGGCTTGTGTTACACAGATCCCAGAGCTTTGATGGTGAAGTCCACTTACGTAGGATGGACTGTACTACCCAGAATAATCAATGGCCCATAGCTCTCAGAGACCTCTGTGGTCAGGGCTGACTGAGTAGAACTGACTATAATACTCAGAATTCCTGGGGACTCTGAACTCTAAGTAGTTACTGTACAGTTGAACATAGCACCAGGCTATAATACCCATGATCCTTTGGGGATTGCAGCTCCCAGAATCCACTGTGGTGTGATGCTGCATGGGCAGAACACCAGACTACACTGTCCAGAATCACTAGGGATGCCTGAGTGACTGTGTAGCCTGCAATTTCTAGAGACCTCTGCAGAGGGTGCTGCATTGTAGAAGACTGGATTGCACTACCCAGAATCCTGGTTGGGGATATGAGGGCGAATGTGTTACTTGAAGTCCCTATAGGCTTCTGGAGTGAGGGCTGAATGGGCAGAATGCCAGACTACACTGTTCAGAATAACTAGGGGTGCCTGAGTAGCTTGAAGCTCACAGAGACCCCTGCAGCTGGGCTGCATTATGGAATACAAGACTGCATTACCCAGAATCCTGGTGGTATGAGGGTAAATGTGCTACTTGCAGCCTCTAGGCTTCTGGTGTGAGGGCTGCATGGGTAGATCACCAGATTCCACTGCCATGGTCCTCCAAGGTGCCTGGGCCAGCACATGGCACAGAGCTCCCATGGTCCTGAATGGCAAAGACTGTGTGGGCAAAACACCAGACTACACTGTCCAGAATCCCTGAGAACCCTGAATCTGTGTATCCTGCAGCTCCCAGAGGCATCCATTGTGAGAGCTGGACAGGCAGAACAGAGTGAATGACCTAGAATGCTCTCAGAGGCTACTGGGAATTTGGTCTGAGCTCAGGTTTTTCTACCCTCCTACAGTGGTCACCCTGGGCTGGGAATTAACAGATTTTCTTAAAACCCCTGATTCTAAAATGGAGCAGTGTCTGGCTAAGTCACTCTGTCTCAAAGACTACATGACCCAGAAGCCTCTGAGGTGGTCTGTTTCTGGCCTCTGCCCTTGGGCTGAGCGTCTAGACTCCCTGTAGCTGCCTCCCTCTGTGCCTCTGCCTGCCTGGCTCAGGCTGCTACAGTACTTGGCCTGGTAGAATGCAGGGAGGGGGTCTCCAGTACTCCATTTCTCCTCTCCTGAGATACCATTCCTCATGGTGCCACAGCCAGATCTAGCTACAGCAGTGGGGACATATTTTATTATTCAGTAACTGCTGAGGGTTGAAGAAGGAGCTGACATTCACCAGGGAGCCGAGAGAGGTCCCGCCTCTGAGCCATGAGCAGCTCATGCACGTGTGCGGGGCGTGGTCAACCAGGGGAGGGGCTTCGCTGCCATCTTTAATGCCCCCTCCTTGAGAGTGAAGAGCTGGCTTCCCCCTTAGGACCAACCCGGGAGAGCCTCAGTCCTCAGAGTGTTGGGTCACTCCACGGAGGGGCAGAGCTCCCTTCTCAGAACAGATTGAGAGAGACACCCTCATGGGTCATGCCTCCAGGGAGTCCCAGAGCTCCCTTCTCCTCAGAGCAGCCTCAGCAGACTCTTGGCTTAGGGACTTTCACGAGTCATGTCTCTAGGGATGCCCAGGGTTCCCTTCTCCTCAGCAGCCTGAGAGACACCTGGTTTGGGGACCTTGTGGATCACATCTCTAGGGATGTAGTTAAACTCTCCTCCTTAAAGCAGCCTGAGGGAGATGCCTGATGTGGGAACCCTCCTGTGCCATACACGGCTCTAGGGACGCCTGGGGCTCCCTTCTCAGAGTGGCTTGAGGGAGACGCCAGCGAGGGGTTCCTCATGGGTGGCATCTCTAGGGATGCCCGGGGTTCCCTTCTCTTCAGAATGGCCTGAGGGAGATGCCAGGTGTGGGGACCCTTTTGGATCATACCTCTAGCCACGCCCAGGTTTCCCTTCTCCTCAGAGCGGCCTGAGGGATATTCCTGGTGTGGGCACCCTTGTGCGTGGGTCTTGGGACACTGAAGATCCATTCTCCTCAGAGCAGCCTGAGGGAGATGCCTGGTGTGAGGACCCTCATGGGTCACATTTTAGGGACACTAGAGGGCCCCCTCATCCTTACAGCAGCCTGGGGGAGATGGCAGGCCTGGGGACCCTCGTGGGTCACGTCTCTAAGTAGGCCTGTAGTTCCCTTCTCCTCAGAGTGGCCTGGGGGATACGCCATTGGGGGACCCTCCTGGTTCACAACTCTAGGGATGACCGAGGCTCCTTTCTCCTGAGTAGCCTGAGGGAGACTTGTGTGGGGACCCTCTTGGTTCATGTCTCTAGGGATACCCAGGGTTCCTTTCTAATCAGAGCAGCCTGAGGAGGATGCCTGGTGTAGGGACCCTCATGGGTCACATTTCTACTGGGAGGGGCTTCTCCCCTTTAGCAGGTTGTCTCCAATCCCAGGGGCTGGCTCCACTCCCAGGGGTGTTTCCCCGCCCAGCAATGTGTCTCTCTTTGCTGGAGGGGGGACATCTGTGGTAATGGGGGTGGGCATCTCTCCTCCCAGCAGCGTGTCTCCCCTCTTAGGGGGCATCTCCACTCCCAGCCAAGATTCAGGTGTTTTGTGGGGGGAGGGCTGAGGGCAGGGCCTGGTCGCCATCTTGGATCCTGTGCTGCCCTCAGGCTGAGGAGGGAGCTTTTTTCTCAGAGCTGAGAAGAGGAACCCTGAGTACTGGACAAGGTGGGTCATTCCACAAGGAGGGCAGAGCTTTACTCTCCTCAGAGCAGCCAGAAAAAATGACAGGCCAGAAAACCCTCATGGGCCACATCTCTAAGGGCATCCTGAGGGTACCCACGGAGAGCAGCCTGGGGGAGATGCCAGGCCTGGAGACCCTCTTGGATATATCTCTATGGATACCTGGGGTTCTTCTCCTCAGACCAGCCTGAGGGAGATGACTGTCCTGGGGACCCTATTGGCCATGTCTCTAGGGACAAGTGGGGTTCCCTTTCCTCAGAGCAGCCTCAAGGAGACACCAGGCCTGGGGACCCTGGTGGGCCACGTCTCTAGGGACACCCAGGTTTCCTCTCCTCAGAGGAGCCTGGGGAAATGCCAGACCTAGGGACCCTCATGGACCATGTCTCTAGCGATACCCGGGGTTCCCTCCTCTGATCAAACTAGGGGAGTCACCAGGCCTAGGGACCCTGGTGGGCTACGTTCTTCTCTTGGGACACTCGAGGCAGGGGGCAGGTGAAGCCTGCAGCTCTCAGAAGCTGCTGGGGCTTGGCCTGAGTTCTGGTTTTCCAACCCATAGAGTGACTACTATGGGCTGGGATTTCACTGCTTTTCTTCACACCCCTGATCCTAAAGTGAGAGTCTGTCACCCTGTGTCAAAGACCACTTCCAGAGGCCTCTGTGGTGGCCCCTTTCTGGCCTCTGCCCCGGGCACAGGAGTGAAGAAGGGCTCACTGTGGCTGCCTAGCCCCTGGCCGCAGCAGGCCTGACCAGGTGGGGGACAGGCTGGGGTGCAGGGAGGTGGCTCCTCACTCCATTTTCTGCTCTCTAGAGATTTCACTCCTCCTCATGCCACAGACAGCACAGCCAGACCTAGTGACAGCAGTGGGACCAGTTTCACCCAGTAACTCCGGGGGTGGAGGTAAAAGCAGAGTCCCCAGGAAGCCCAGGATGCTCCCCTCCCAGTGGGAGCTTTTCCCCTCCCAGTAGGGTATCTCCTCATCCCAGGGAGGTGTCTCCCCTAGAGGGGGGGCCTCTGCTCTCCCAGCAGGGTATCTCAGCTCCAAGCAGGGTGTCTCCACTTCTATAGGGTGGCTCCACTCCCAGTGGTGTCTCCCCTCCTAGCAGGGTGTCTCTCTTCCCTAGGGGGTTGTCTGGGTTAGTGGGGGAAGCATCTCCCCTTGCAGCAGGGTATCTCCCCTCCCAGGGGTTGGCTTCCCTCTCAGCAGGTATCTCTCCCTAGGGAAAGCATCACCCCTAGAGGTGGGTGACTCCACTAGAGGGGGTGTCTGCCCTAGCAGCAGGGTGTCTCCTCTCCTAGGGGGCATCTCCATTCCCAGCCAAGCTTCAGGTGAGTAGCATAGTGGGGGACTTAGGGCAGGGCCTGTGTGCCACCTTGGATGCTGTCTGGTCCTCAGGTTTAGGAGGGAGCTTTCTCCTCAGAGCTGAGCAGAGGAACCCTGACTGCTGGACAAGATGGGTCATTCCACAGGGAGGGCAGAGCTCCCCTCTCCTCAGAGCAGACACAGGACACACCAGGCTGGGAAACCCTCAAGGGCCTCGTCTCTAGGTGCACCCCTGGAATCCCTTTCAGAGAAGCCTGGGAGAGATACCAGGCCTTGGGAACCTGGTGGGACAAGTCTCCAGGGCCGCTGGGGTTCCTCTCCTCAGAACAGCCTGGGGGAGATGCCAGGCCTGAGGACACTCTTGGCCATTACTCTAGGTACATCCCAGGGTTCCCTCTCCTCAGAGCAGCACAAGAAGATGCCAGGCCTGGGACCCTCATGACAACATCTCTAGAGATGCCCAGAGTACTCTTCTCAGAGCAGCCTAGCGGAGATGCTAGGCCTGGGAACAAAGGTGGGCAATGTCTCTAGGGACATCTCATTAGAGCAGTATAGGGGGAGATACTAGGCCCTGGCACCCTGGTGGGCTACATCTCTGGGGAAACCCGAGGTTCCATCTTCTCAGAGCAGCCTGGGTGAGATGCCAGGCCTTGGGAACCTAGTGGGATGTGTCTCCAGGGATGCCCCAGAGTTATTAATCCTCAAAGCAGCATGGGCAAATGCCAGGCATGGGGATTCTCTTGGCTACATCTCTAGGGACTCCTGGGATTCCTCACCTGAGAAAAGCCTGAGAGAGATGCCTAGCCTGGGGACCCTCTGGACCATGTCTCTAGGGACACATGAGGTTCCCTTTCCTCAGAGCAGCTAAGAGGAGATATCTGGCCTGGGGACCCTCTTCATATCTCTATGAACACCTGGGCTTCCCTTTCCACAGAACAGCCAGGGGTAGGCAACAGCCTGGGTCCCAGGTGGGCCACATCTTTAGGGACACTCTGGGCAGGAAGCTGCTGGGGCTTGGTGAGTTCAGGTTTTCCCAACCTTGAGAGTGGCCACCATGGGCTAGGATTTCACTGCTTTTCTTCAAACCTCTGATCACACAAAGTTGGGTTATGTCACCCTATGTCAGAGACTAATTTCCAGAGGCCACTGTGGTGGCCCATTGCTGGCCTCTGCCCTTGGGTGTAGGAGTGAAACGGGCTCCATGTGGCTGCATGGCCCCTGGCTACAGCAGGCCTGACCTGGTGGAGGACAGGCTGGGGTGCAGTGAGGTGGCTCCTGGACTCTCTTTTCTGCTCTCTAGAGATTTCATTCCTCCTCGTGCCACAGACAGCACAGCCAGACCTAGTGACAGCAGTGGAACCAGGTTTCACCCAGTAACACTGGGGGTGGAGGAAGAAGCAGAGTTTCCAGGAAGCCCAGGATGCTCCCCTCCCAGCGGAAGCTTCTCCCCTTCAGCAGGGTGTCTCCCCATTCCAGGGAGGTGTCTCACCTAGAATGGGGGCCTCTGCCCTTTCAGCAGGGTGTCTCCCCACCCAGCAGGGTATCTCCACTTCTAGGGGGTGGCTCCACTACCAGTGGTGTCTCCCCTCCTAACAGAGTGTCTCTCTTACCTAAGGGATTGTCTGGTTTGGTGGGGGCAAGCACCTCCCCTCCCAGCAGGGAATCTCCCATATCAGGGGTTGGCTTCCCTCTCAGCAGGTGTCTCTCCCATAGGGGGAGTGTCTCCCCTAGAGGGGGGAGACTCCCCTAGAGGGGATGTCTGCCCTAGCAGAAGGGTGTCTCCACTCCTAGGGGGCATCTCCATTCCCAGCCAAGCTTCAGGTGAGTAGCATAGTGGCAGGGCCTGGGCACCATCTTGGATGCTGTCTGGCCCTCAGGCTGAGGAGGGAGCTTTCTCCTCAGAGCTGAGCAGAAGAACCCTGACTGCTGGACAAGGTAGGTCATTCCACAGGGAGGGCAGGCTCCCCTCTCCTCAGAGCAGACACAGGACACACCAGGCTGGGAAACCCTCATTGGCCTCATCTCTAACTGCGCCCCTGGGTTCCCTCCAGAGAAGACTGGGAGAGATGCCTGGCCTGAGGACCCTGGTGGGACAAGTCTCCAGGGCCGCTGTGGTTCCTCTCCTCTGAACAGCCTAGGGGAGATGCCAGGCCTGGGCACACTCTTGGCCATGACTCTAGGTACTTCCCTGGGTTCCCTCTCCTCAGAGCAGCACGAGAAGATGCCAGGCCTGGGACCCCCTTGTCGACGTCTCTAGCGATGCCCGGGGTACTCTTCTCATTGCAGCCTAGCGGAGATGCCAGGCATGGGGATAATGGTGGGCGACATCTCTAGGGATGTCTCATCAGAGCAGTCTGGGGGAGTCGACAGACCTGGGCACCCTCGTGGGCTACATGTCTAGGGAAACGCGAGGTTCCCTCTCCTCAGAACAGCCTGGGGGAGATGCCAGGCCTTGGGAACCTAGTGGGATGTGTCTCTAGGGATATCCCAGAGTTCCCACTCCTCACAGCAGTATGGGTAGACTGTCTTGGCTATGTCTCTAGGGATGCCCTGGTTTCTTCACCTCAGAGCAGCATGAGGGAGATGCCTGGCCTGGGGACTGTCTGGGCCATGTCTCTAGGGACATGTGAGGTTCCATTTCCTCAGAGCAGCCAGGAGGAAATGTCTGGCCTGGGGACCATCTTCACATCTCTATAGACACCTGGGCTTCCCTTTCCACAGAGCAGCCAGGGGGAGGCACCAGGCCTGGGTTTCAGGTGGGCCATATCTCTGGGGACACTCTGGGAAGGAAGCTGCTGGGGCTTGGTGAGTTCAGGTTTTTCCAACCTTGAGAGTGGCCACCATGGGCTAGGATTTCACTGCTTTTCTTCAAACCTCTGATCCCACAAATTTGAGTTATGTCACCCTGTGTCAAAACCACTTCCCAGAGGCCTCTGTGGTGGCCCATTGCTGGCCTCTGCCCTTGGGTACAGGAGTGAAGCAGGGCTCCATGTGGCTGCTTGGCCCCTGCCACAGCAGGCCTGACCTGGTGGAGAACAGACTAGAGTGCAGGGAGGTGGCTCCTGGACTCCCTTTTCTTCTCTCTAGAGATTCCACTCCTTTTGGTGCAAGGGACAACACAGCCAAACCTACATACCTCAGTGGGAACAGGTTTCACCCAGTAACTCCTGAGGGGGAGGAAGAAGCAGGGTCACCAGAAAGCCTAGGCAGCTCCCCTCCAAGTGGGAGCTTTTCCCCTCTCTGCAGGATGTCTTCCCATCCCAGGAAGGCATCTTCCCTAGGGTGAGGGCTTCTCCCTTCCTAGCAGGGTGTCTCCACTCCCAGGGGCTGACTCCACTCCCAGGGGCTGGCTCCACTCCCAGGGGTGTCTCCCTGCCCAGCAAAGTGTCTCTCATTCCTGGGAGGGGCATCTGGGGTAATCAGGGTGGGCATCTCTCCTCCCAGCAGCTTATCTCCTCTCTTAGGGGGCATCTCTACTGCCAGCCAACATTCAGGTGAGTTTGCAGGGGAAGGGATTGAGGGCAGGGCCTGGTTACAATCTGGGATCCTGTGTTGCCCTCAGGCTGAGGAGGGAGCTTTCTTCTCAGAGCTGAGCAGTGGAACCCTGACTGCTGGACAAGGTGGGTCATTCCACAAGGAGGGCTGAGTCCCCCTCTCCTCAGAGCAGCCAGAAAAGATGACAGGCCAGAAAACCCTCATGGGCCACAACTCTAAGGGCATGCCAGGGGTACCCACGGAGAGCAGCCTGGGGGAGATGCCAGGCCTGGAGACCCTCTTGGCTACATCTCTTCGGATGCCTGGGGTTCCTCTCCTCAAACCAGCCTGAGGAAGATGCCTGGCTTGGGGACTCTCTTGGCCATGTCTTTTGGAATGCCTGGGTTTCCTCTCCTCAGAGGAGCCTTCAGAAATGCCAGGCTGGGGACCCTCATGAACCACATCTCTAGAGATGCCCGGAGTACCCTCCTCAGATCAGCCTAGGGGAGACACCAGGCCTAAGCACCCTGGTGGGCTACGTTTCTCTCTTGGTACACTCGAGGCAGGGGGCAGGTACAGCCTGCAGTTCCCAGAAGCTGATGGGGCTTGATCTGAGTTCAGGTTTCCTAACTCCTAGACTGGCCACCATGGGCTGGAATTTCACTGCTTGTCTTCAAACCCCTGATCCTAAAGTGGGATTCTGTCACCCTGTGTCAAAGACCACTTCTAGAGGCCTCTGTGGTGGCCCCTTTCTGGCCTTTGTCCTTGGGCGCAGGAGTGAAGAAGGGCTCACTGTGGCTGCCTGGCCAAAGCAGGCCTGACCTGGTGGGGAATAGGCTGGGGTGCAGGGATGTGGCTCCTGGACTCCCTTTTCTGCTCTCTAGAGATTTCAGTCCTACTCATGCCACAGACAGCACAGCCAGACCTAGTGACAGCAGTGGGAAGACTCCTGAGGTGGAGGAAGAAGCAGAGTCCCCAGGATGCCCAGGATGCTCCCCTCCCAGCTGGAGCTTCTCCCCTCCCAGCAGGGTGTCTCCCCATCCCATGGAGGTGTCACCCCTAGAGTGGGGGCCTCTGCCCTCCCAGCAGGGTGTCTCCAATTCTAGGGGATGGATCCTCTCCCAGGGGTGTCTTCCCTCCTAGCAGAGTGTCTCTCTTCCCTAGGGGTTGTCTGGGTGGATGGGGGCAAGCCTCTCCCCTCCCAGCATGGAATCTCCCCTCCCAGGAGTTGGCTTCCCTCTCAGCAGGTGTCTCTCCCCTAGAGTGGGGTGACTCCCCTCCTAGGGGCATCTACACTCCTAGCCAAGCTTCAGGTGAGAAGCATAATGGGGGGCTGAGGGTGGGACCAGGGTGCCACCTTGGATGCTGTTTGGCTCTTAGTCTGAGGGGGGAGCTTTTTCCTCAGAGCTGAGCAGAGGAACCCTGATTTCTGGACAATGAGGGTCATTCCACAGGGAGGGCAGAACTCCCCTCTCCTCAGAACAGACCCAGCACATGCCAGGCTGGGTAACCCTGGTGGACCTCATCTCTAGGTGTGCCCCTGGGTTCCCTCCCTGAGCAGCCTTGGAGAGATGCCAGGACTAGGCACCCTGGAAGGACAAGTCTCCAGGGCTGCCAGGATTCCTCTCCTCAGAGCAACCTGGGGGAGATGCCAGGGGGGCAGATATGCCTGCAGCTCCCAGAAGCTCTTGGCCATGGGGACACTCTTGGCCATGACTCTAGGTACGCCCCGGGGCTCCCTCTTCTCAGAGCAGCATGAGGAGATGCCAGGCCTGGGACCCGATTGACGACGTCTCTAGTGATGCTGGTGGTACTCTTCTCAGAGCATCCTACAAGAGATGCCAGGCCTGGGGACAATGGTGAGTGACATCTCTAGGGATGCCCGGGGTTCCCTCTCATCAGAGCAGTCTGGGGGGAGATGCCAGGCCTGGCCACCCTGGTGGGCTACATCTCTAGGGAATCCCAAGGTTCCCTCACCTCAGATCATCCAGGAAGAGATGTCTGGCCTGGGGACCCTCTTTACATCTCTATGGACACCTCAGCTTCCCTTTCCTCAGAGCTTCCTGGGGGAGGCCCCAGGCCTGGGTCCCCTGTGAGCCACATCTCTAGGGACACTCTGGGCAGGAAGCTGGTGAGGCTTGGTGAGTTCAGGTTTTCCCAACCTTGAGAGTGACTATTATGGGCTAGGATTTCACTGCTTTTCTTCAAACCTCTGATCCCACAAAATTGGGTTATGTCACCCTGTGTCAAAGACCACTTCCCAGAGGCCTCTGAGGTGGTCCATTGCTGGCCTCTGCCCTTGGGCACAGGAGTAAACAGGGCTCCATGTGTCTGCCTGGCCTCTGGACACAGCAGGCCTGATCTGGTGAACAGGCTGGGGTGCAGGGAGGTGGCCCCTGGACTCCCTTTTGTTCTCTACAGATTCCACTCCACTTGGTGCAAGAGACAACACAGCCAGACCTAGATACCACAGTGGGAACAGGTTTCACCCAGTAACTCCTGAGGTGGACAAAGAAGCAGAGTCCCCAGGAAGCCCAGGCAAGTCCGCTCCAAGTGGGAGCTTTTGCCATCTCTGCAGGATGTCTCACATCCCAGGAAGGCATCTCCCCTAGGGTGGGGGCTTCTCCCCTCCTAGCAGGGTGTCTCCAATCCCAGGGGATGGCTCCACTCTCAGGGGTGTCTCCCCTCACAGCAAAGTGTACCTCTTTGCTGGGGAGGCATGTGGGGTAATGTGTGTGGGCATCTCTCCTCCCAGAATCATGTCTCACCTCTTAGGGGGCATCTCCACTCCCAGCCAAGATTCAGGTGAGTTTTGCAGGCAGAGGGGCTGAGGGTGGGAACTGGTTGCCATCTTGGAATCTGTGTTGCCCTCAGGCTGAGTAGGGAGCTTTCTTCTCAGAGCTGAGCAGAGGAACCCTGACAGCTGAACAAGGTGGGTCATTCCACAAGGAGGGCAGAGTCCCCCCTCTCATCAGAGCAGCCAGAAAAGTTGACAAGCCAGAAAAACCTCACAGGTCATATCTCTAAGGTCATCCCAGGGGTACACACCAAAAGCAGCCTGGGGGAGATTCCAGGCCTGGAGACCCTCTTGGCTACATCTCTAGGGATACCTGGGGTTCCTCTCCTCAAACCAGCCTGAGGAAGATGCCTGGCTTGGGGACACTCTCCACCATGTCTCTAGGGACACGTGGGGTTCCCTTTCCTCAGAGCAGCATGGGGGAGACATCAGGCCTGGGGACCCTGGTTGGCCATGTCTCTAAGGATGCTCAGGTTCCTCTCCTCAGAGGACCCTTTGGAAATGCCAGGCTAGGGAATATCTTGCAACACGTCTCTAGGGATGCCTGGGGTTCCCTCCTAAGATCAGCCTAGGGGAGACGCCAAGCCTAGGCACCCTGGTGGGCTATGTAAGTCTTTTGGGCACCCAAGGCAGGGGGCAGGTGCAGTCTGCAGCTCCCAGAAGCTGCTGGGGCTTGGTCTGAGTTCAGGTTTCCCAACCCCTATACTGGCCTCCATGGGCTGGGATTTCAATGCTTTTCTTCACACCCCTGATCCTAATGTGGGATTCTGCCACCCTGTGTCAAAGACCACTTCCAGCAGCCTCTGTGGTGGCCCCTTTCTGGCCTCTGCCCTTGGGTGCCGGAATGAAGAAGGGCTCACTATGGCTGCCTAGCCCCTGGCCGAAGCAGGCCTGACCTGGTGGGGGACAGGCTGGGGTGCAGGGATGTGGCTCCTGGACTCCCTTTTCTGCTCTCTAGAGATTTCAGTCCTACTCATGCCACAGACAGCACAGCCAGACCTAGGGACAGCAGTGGGAAGACTCCTGAGGTGGAGGAAGAAGCAGAGTCCCCAGGATGCCCAGAATGCTCTTCTCCCAGAGGGAGCTTCTCCCCTCCCAGCAGGGTGTCTCCCCTAGAGTTAGGGCCTGTGCCCTCCCAGCAGGTTTCTCCCCATTCCAGGGAGGTGTCTCCCCTAGAGTGGGGGCCTCTGCCATCCCAGCAGGGCATCTCCCTTCCCAGCAGGGTGTCTCCATTGCTAGGGGGTGGCTCCATTCCCAGGGGTGTCTCCTCTTCTAGCAGACTGTCTCTCTTCCCTAGGAGTTGTCTGGGTTGGTGGGGGCAAACATCTCCCCTTCCAGCAGGGAATCTCCCCTCCCAGGGGTTGTCTTTCTTCTTAGCAGGTGTCTCTCCCCTAGAGGGGGTTGGCTCCCCTAGAGGTGGGTGTCTCTTCCAGCAGCAGGGTGTCTCCCCCTCCTATTGGGCATCTTCACCCCCAGCCAAGCTTCAGATGAGTAGCATAGTGGGGGGATGAGGATGGGGCCTGGGTGCCACCTTGGATGCTGTCTGGCCCTCAGGCTGACGAGGGAGATTTCTTCTCAGAGCTGAGCAGAGGAACCCTGAATGCTGGACAAGGTGGGTTATTCCACAGGGAGGGAAGAGCTCCCCTTTCCTCAGAGCAGCCCCAGGACAAGCCAGGCTGGGAAACCCTAGTGGACCTCATCTCTATGTATGCCCCTGTGTTCCCTCCCTGAGCAGCCTTAGAGATGCCAGGTCTGGTGACCCTGGTCGGCAAAGTCTCCAGCTCTGCCAGTGTTCCTTTCCTCAAAACAGCCTGGGGGAGATGCCAGGCCTGGGACACTCTTGGCCATGACTCTAGGTACGCCTTGGGGTTCCCTCTTCTCAGAGCAGCATGAGGAGACACCAGGCCTGGGACCCGATTGACGACATCTCTAGTGATGCAGGGGGTACTCTTCTCTGAGCAGCCTAGAAGAGATGCCAGGCCTGGGGACAAAGGTGAGTGAAGTCTCTAGGGACACCTGGGGTTCCCTCTCATCAAAGACTTCTGCAGGGAGATGCCAGGCATGGACACCCTGGTGGGCTACATCTCTAGGGAATCCCAAGGTTCCCTCTCCTCAGAGCAGCCAGGAGGAAATGTCTGGCCTGGGGACCCTCTTCACATCTCTATGGACACCTGGGCTTCCCTTTCCTCAGAAGAGCCAGGGTGAGGTGGCAAGCCTGGTTCCCCAGTGAGCCACATCTCTAGGGACACTCTGGGCAGGAAGCTATTGAGGCTCGGTGAGTTCAGGTTTTCCCAACCTTGAGAGTGACTATTATGGGCTAGGATTTCACTGTTTTTCTTCAAACCTCTGATCCCACAAAGTTGGGTTATGTCACCCTGTGTCAAAAACCACTTCCTAGATGCCTCTGTGGTGGCCATTGCTTGTTGAGAGCCACAGCCGAAGGGGCCCCAGCAAACTTCCAGCTGCCAGCTGATGATTGGCTCACAGCGGCCCCAGCAACATCTAGCTGATTGGCTCCTCGGCCCCAGCAACATCTAGCTGATTGGCTCCTCTGCGGTGATGCTCATTGGACTGTTTCCCTGCCCTTTCAGACCACGGAGCTGCTCATTGGGGGACTTTTTTGGCTCCACCCACGTGACCCAGCCAATCAGCCTCAAGAGCAGGAGGATTGTGGGAGGTGGAGAGAAGCTGGTGGGGGAGGGAGAGGCTTGTGGAAAGCCGGTGGTGGCAGTTGAGGCTCTGAGGGTTTTTCCTGAGAGGCTGTTTTGTTTGGCATGTGTGGTTCTAAAAATAAAGTTAGTTTCTTTTGACAAGTGGCTCCTGATTGTGCCCAGCCAGACTGCGGCATTTGGTGGCTCGCACGGGGAGCGACTGAGGGTAAGTGAAACTGCTCGCCCCTGAGGGCAGGGCGAGAGGATGGGTAGCCATTTTAAGATTCCTCTTTTATTTTGCTTCACTTTTGTTTTAAGTTGCCTGTCCCTGGAGATGAGTGAGACGGAAGAAAAACCGCTCACATCTGAGGAAAAACTATTTACGTCTGAGGAACAGATAGGGAGAAAGGACGGATGCCCATGTCAGGAGGATAGAAAGGCTATAATGACTTTTTGTTGTTCCCTTTTTATTTCATTCTGTCTCGGTTTTGTTTGGCGTCATCTTGTTGGGTTGTATTATAGTAGAAATATGGGATCAGAAATTAGTAAAAAACAAACTGAAAGAGTGTTAAGTAAATTGTTAGAGGAAGGAGGCATCCCAGTAAAATCAAGAGCAGTCAGGGCATACGTTGATACAATACAAAAATGTAGCCCATGGCTTTTTAAGGAGGAGTTGTTAAATATATCACAATGGAACCATCATGGTGAAGATTTAAAAAGAATAGAAAAGAAAAGCCCAGGGACTCTGCCAGTTGGCACATTGCCATTGTGGACATTCGTATCTTGTTTGCTTAGTCCAAAGCCTTCAGTTCAGACAATGGTAGAGGAAGGAGAAGACATAATGATTCAAGTAAAAGAGAAGGTCTCTCAAGTTAGTCAGACAGAGGAAAAGATTCAAGTAAAAGAGAAGGCCTCTCAAGCTAGTCAGACAGAGAAAGAAAGTGTAAAACAGAAAAAGCCATCAGGGGGAAAGTTACAACAGGAGACTGCTACTAACACCTTTCTATCACCAGAGGGCGTAAGTGTCCAACCAACAGCGCCACCTCCATATGCTGGGAGGCCCCCAACCCCCGCAGTTGATAGTTGGGATCCTGAGACAAGGTCTCAAATATTAACATGCCCTGTATTTGAGGCAGGAGGGCAGCGATTTTACCAAGTTTTAAATTTCAAAACAGTGAAGCAGCTAAAAGAGGCTGTAACAACCTATGGTCCTCAAGCACCCTTCACTGTAAGCATGGTCGAATCCATTAACAACTTGAACATGACGCCAGCAGATTGGGCTAATATGTGTAAAGCTGTGCTAAATGGAGGACAATACCTGTTATGGAAGGTTGCCAATGAGGAATTTTGCAAGGAGACGGCTAGGCGAAATGCAGCAGCTGGTTATCCTCAGAGAAATCTAGATATGTTATTAGGAAAGGGACCTTATGAGGATCAGCAGCAACAAATTGCATATGATCCTGGCGTATATGCACAAATTGCTGCAGATGCAATTAAGGCATGGAAGACTTTACAAGGACATGGAGGTTTACAAGGTCAATTATCTAAGGTAATACAAGGAGCTAATGAACCTTATGCTGAATTTGTAGATAGGCTTATTCAAACAGCTACCAGAGTTTTTGGGAATACAGAACAAGCAATGCCATTACTAAAACACCTGGCTTATGAGCAAGCGAATCGTTGGTGCAGAGATATCATTAGACCATGGAAACATGAAGATTTAAACACATATATTAAATTATGTAGAGACATTAATGAACAAGAGCAAGTCGTGGCAGCTGCAGTAAAACAGGCTTTAGATGCCAGAGACATTAATGAACAAGGGCAAATTGTGGCAGCTGCAGTAAAACAGGCTTTAGATGCCAGGCCAAGAACATGCTACAATTGTGAACAAACAGGACACTTTAAAAGGAATTGCCCCATTGGAGGAGGGTTTAACAAAACTAGGTATCAAAGGAGTAGAATACCAGGTATTTGCCCACGATGCCGTAGAGGGAGACATTGGGCTAATGAATGCCGTTCTCAAACCACCATAGAGGGTACTCCATTATCAAAAAACGAAAAAGGACCAGGTGTTTATCCACAATATCGTGGAGAAAGGCATCGGGCTCCATTGCCAAAAAAGTCCCCCAATGGGCAGCTCCGTGGATCTTCATCCCAGTGCCGGTGAAGACAATGTAAATTGTTAAGAAAATTGTTTTCTTTTAGTGCCTTCTGTAATGTTACATAATTTTTTCTTTAGCCATTATTGCCAGAATTCCTATCTTCATCCCAGTGCTGGTGAAGTCAAAGATAAAACCAATCTACAGCTTCTACAATAGCCATCACTGAACTGCTTGCAGAACTTGCCTGGACACATTGTGAGCTCACCTGTATGCATTGTGAACTATCTGTTGGTGCAGCGAATTGTGGTAGTGCTGGAGTATTTTTGCTGATGGTGTCACCGGTGGTACAATTTTTCAAAGGAGCCCTCAATTGGCTTAATGTCATGGCATTTTGCATCCTCCTCTACTAGTGATGGTCTAAAATTTGGGGGCCAACAGAGGTGAGGCAAAGAACCTCACCCCCCCCTCTGGTGCAAAGGCCTATCCACAAGTATGGCTGTATGCTGGACCGGTAGTCAGTGACGGGTATGATCCAATTGCAGTGGTACCAACCTAAGACAGAAGGCTGACGCCTAGAGGTCAGTTCATCCGATGACGGGTAAGGACCATATGTTGAATTGGACTGCCTAACAGGCACGGTCCCTAAGCCACATGCTTGTTGTTTAAACAGAGAGGGGGAGATGTTGAGAGCCACAGCCAAAGGGGCCCCAGCAAACTTCCAGCTGCCAGCTGATGATTGGCTCACAGCGGCCCCAGCAACATCTAGCTGATTGGCTCCTCGGCCCCAGCAACATCTAGCTGATTGGCTCCTCTGCGGTGATGCTCATTGGACTGTTTCCCTGCCCTTTCAGACCACGGAGCTGCTCATTGGGGGACTTTTTTGGCTCCGCCCACGTGACCCAGCCAATCGGCCTCAAGAGCAGGAGGATTGTGGGAGGTGGAGAGAAGCTGGTGGGGGAGGGAGAGGCTTGTGGAAAGCCGGTGGTGGCAGTTGAGGCTCTGAGGGTTTTTCCTGAGAGGCTGTTTTGTTTGGCGTGTGTGGTTCTAAAAATAAAGTTAGTTTCTTTTGACAAGTGGCTCCTGATTGTGCCCAGCCAGACTGCGGCAATTGCTGGCCTCTGCCCTTGGGCACAGGAGTGAAGCAGGCTCCATGTGGCTGCCTGCCCCATGACCGCAGCAGGCCTGATCTGGTGGAGGACTGGCTGGGGTGCAGGGAGGTGGCTCCTGGACTCCCTTTTCTTCTCTCTAGAGATTCCACTCCTCTTGGTGCTAGAGACTACAGACCCAGACTTAGATACAGCAGTGGTAAAAGGTTTCATCCAGTAACTGCAGAGGTGGAGGAAGAAGCACAGTACCCAGGAAGCCCAGGCAGCTACCCTCTAAATAGGAGCTTTTCCCCTCTCTGCAGGATGTCTGTACATCCCAGGAAGGCATCTCCCCTAGGGTGGGGGTTTCTCCCCTCCTAGCATGGTGTCTCCAATCCCAGTGGCTGGCTCCACTCCCAGGGTTGTCTCCTCTTCCAGCAAAGTGTCTCTCTTTGCTGGTGGGGGGAGGAGCATCTGAGGTAATGGGGGTGGGCATCTCTCCTCCCAACAGCTTGTCTCACCTCTTAGGGGCATCTCCACTCCCAGCCAAGATTCAGGTAAGTTTTGCAGGCAGAGGGTCTGAGGGTGGGAACTGGTTGCCATCTTGGAATCTGTGTAGCCCTCAGTCTGAGGAGGGAGCTTTCTTCTCAGAGCTGAGCAGAGGAACCCTGACTGCTGGACAAGGTGGGTCATTCCACAAGGAGGGCTGAGTCCCCCTCTCCTCAGAGCAGCCAGAAAAGATGACAAGCCAGAAAACCCTCACGGTCCATGTCTCTAAGGGCATCCTGGGGATACCCACGGAGAGCAGCCTGGGGAAGATGCCAGGCCTGGAGACCCTCTTGGCTACATCTCTATGGATACCTGTGATTCCTCTCCTCAGACCAGCCTGAGGAAGATGCCTGGCTTGGGAACACTCTCGGCCATGTCTCTAGGGACACGTGGGGATCCCTTTCCTCTGAGCAGCCTGGGGGAGATGTCAGGCCTGGGGATCCTGGTGGGCCACATCTCTAGGGATGCCCGGGTTTCCTCTCCTCAGAGGAGCCTTCGGTAATGCCAGGCTGGGGACCCTCATGGACCATGTCTCTAGCGATGCCTGGGGTTCCCTCCTAAGATCAGCCTAGGGGAGACACCAGGCCTAGGTACCCTGGTGGGCTACGTACTTCTCTTGGGACACTCGAGGCACAGGCAGGTACAGCCTGCAGCTCCCAGAAGCTGCTGGGGCTTGGTCTTTGTTAAGGTTTCCCAACTCCTAGACTGGCCATTATGGGCTGGGATTTCACTGCTTTTCTTCACACCCCTGATCCTAAAGTGGGATTCTGTCACCCTGTGTCAAAGACCACTTTCAGAGGCCTCTGTGGTGGCTCCTTTCTGGCTTCTGCCCCTGGGTGCAGGAGTGAAGAAGGGCTCACTGTGGCTGCCTGGCCCCTGGCTGCAGCAGGCCTGACCTGGTGGGGGATAGGCTTGGGTGCAGGGAGGTGACTCCTGGACTTCCTTTTCTGCTCTCTAGAGATTTCACTCCTCCTCATGCCACAGACAGCACAACCAGGCATACTGACAGCAGTGGAAACAGTTTTTACCCAGTAACTCCTGGGGTGGAGGAAGAAGCATTGTCTCCAGAAAGCCCAGGATGCTCCCCTCCCAGTGGGCGATTCTCCCTTCCCAGCAGGGTGTCTCCCCATCCCAGGGAGGTGTCTCCACTAGAGTGGGGACCTCTGCCCTCCCAGCAGGGTGTCTCCCCTCCCAGCAGGGTGTCTCCATTTCTAGGGGCTGACTCCACTCCCAGGGGTGTCTCCCCTCCTAGCAGAGTGTCTCTCTTCCCTAGGGGGTTGTCTGGGTTGGTGGAGGCAAGCATCTCCCCTCCCAGGGGGGTATCTCCCCACACAGGGTGTGGCTTCCCTCTCAGCATGTGTCTCTGACTTAGGGGGAGCATTGCTGCTATTGAGGGGGTGACTCACCTAGAGGGGGCGTCTCCCCTAGCAGCAGGGTTTCTCCCCTCCCAAGGGGCATCTCCACTTTCAGCCAAGCTTGAGGTGAGTAGCATAGTGGGGGGCTGATGGCAGGGCCTGGATACTGCCTGGGATGCTCTCTGGCCCTCAGGCTGAGGAGGGAGCTTTCTCCTTAGAGCTGAGCAGAGGAATCCTGACTGTTGGACAATGTGGGTCATTCCACAGGTAAGGCAGAGCTCCCCTCTCCTCAGAGCAGCCCCAGGACACACCAGGCCAGGGAAACCCTCATGGACCTCTCTCTAGGTGTGCCCCTGGGTTCCCTCCCTGAGGAGCCTGGGGGAAATGCCAGGCCTGGGGACACTCTTGGCCATGACTGTAGGTACACCCCAGGGTCCATCTCCACAAAGCAGCATGAGGAGATGCCATGCCTGGGTCCCTCTTGATGATGTCTGTAGCGATGCCAGGGTTACTCTTCTCAGAGCAGCCTAGGAGAGATGTCAGGCCTGGGGACAATGGTGGGTGACCTCCATTGGGATGCCTGGGGTTTCCTCCCATCAGAGCATTCTGGTAGGAGATGCCAAGACTGGCCACCCTGGTGGGCTACATCTCTAAATCCCATTGTTCCCTCTCTTCAGAGCAGCCTGGGAGAGATGCCAGGCCTTGTTAACTTACTGGGATGTGTCTTTAGGGACACCCCAGAGTTCTCTCCTCACAGCAGCATGGGGAGATGCCTGGCCTGGGGACCCTCTGGGCCAAGTCTCTAGGCACACATGAGGTTCCTTTTCTCAGAGCATCCAGGAGGAGATGTTTGGCCTGGGGACCTTCTTCACATCTCTATGGATACCTGGGCTTCCCTTTCCTCAGAGCAGTGAGGGGGAGGCCCCAGGCCTGGGTCCCCGGTGAGCCACATCTCTAGGGACACTTTGGGCAGGAAGCTGCTGGGGCTTGGTGAGTTCAGGTTTTCCCAACCTTGAGAGTGGCCACCATGGGCTAGGATTTCACTGCTTTTCTTCAAACCTCTGATCCCACAAAGTTGGGTTATGTCACCCTGTGTCAAAGACCACTTTCCAGAGGCCTCTGTGGTAGCCCATGTGGCTGCCTGGCTCCTGGAACCTGGCCACAGCAGGCCTGACCTGGTGGAGAACAAGCTGGGGTGCAGGGAGGTGGCTCCTGGACTCCCTTTTCTTCTCTCTAAAGATTCCACTCCTCTTGGTGCTAGAGACTATAGACCCAGACCTAGATACCTCAGTGGGAACAGGTTTCACCAAGTAACTCCTGAGCTGGAGGAAGAAGCAGAGTCCCCAGGAATCCCAGGCAGCTCCCCTCCAAGTAGGAGCTTTTGCCCTCTCTGCAGGATGTCTTCCCATCTCAGGAAGGCATCTCCCCTAGGGTGGGGGCTTCTCCACTCCTAGCAGGGTGTTTCCAGTCCCAGGTGCTTGCTCCACTCCCAGGGGTGTCTCCCATCCCAGCAAGGTGTCTCCCTTTTATGGGGGGGCATCTGGGGTGGTGGGGGTTGGCTTCTCTTCTCCCAGCAGCTTGTCTCCCCTCTTAGGGGGCATCGCCACTCCAAACCAAGATTAGGTGAGGGGGGTGGGGGGGCCCTGAGGACAAGGCCTGGTCTTCATCTTGGATCCTGTGTTGCTCTCAGGCTGAGGAGGGAGCTTTCTTCTCAGCTCAGCAGAGGAACCCTGACTGCTGGACAAGGTGGGTCATTTCACAAGGAGGGCAGAGCTTCCTTCTCAGTGCAGCCAGAAAAGATGACAGGCCAGAAAACCCTCGTTGGCCATGTCTCTAAGGGCATCCCGGGGGTACCCACAAAAGCAGCTTGGGGGAGATGCCAGGCCTGGAGACCCTCTTGGCTACATCTCTAGAGATGCCTAGGGTTCCTCTCCTCAGACCAGCCTGAGGAAGATGCCTGGCTGGGGACCCTCTTGGCCATGTCTCTAGGGACATGTGGGGTTCCCTTTCCTCAAGAGCTGGGGAGAGCAGCCTGGGACCTGGGGCCATCTCTAGGGATGCCCGGGTTCCTCTCCTCAGAGGAGCCTTCGAATGCCAGCTGGGACCCTTGGACCAGTCTCTAGTGATACCCGGGGTTCCCTCCTCAGATCAGCATATGGGAGATGCCAGGCCTAGGCACCCTGGTGGGAAACGTACATCCCTTGGGACACTCAAGGAAGGGAGCAGGTGCAGCCTGCTGCTCCCAGAAGCTGCTGGGTCTTGTTCTGAGTTTAGGTTTCCCAACCCCTAGAGTGGTCACCATGGGCTGGGGTTTCACTGCTTTTCTTCACATCCCTGAATCTAATCCCTGTGTCAAAGACCACTTCCAGAGGCCTCTGTTGTAGCCCTTTCTGGCCTCTGCCTTTGGGCAAAGGAGTGAAGAAGGGCTCATTGTGGCAGTCTGGCCCCTGGCCATAGCAGGTCTGACCTGGTGGGGGACAGGCTGGGGTGCAGGGAGGTGGCTCCTGGACTCTCTTTTCTGCTCTCTAGAGATTTCACTCCTCTTCGTGCCACAGACAGCACAGCCAGATCTAGTGACAGCAGTTGCACCAGGTTTCACCCAGTAAGTCCTGGGTTGGAGGAAGAAGCAGAGTCCCCAGGAAGCCCAGGATGCTCCTCCTCCTGCGGGAGCATCTCCCCTCCCAGCAGTGTGTCTCTCCATCCTAGGGAGGTGTCTTCCCTAGAGTGGGGGCCTCTGCCCTTTCAGCAGGATGTCTCCCCTCCCAGCAGGGCCTCTCCACTTCTAAGGGGTGGCTCTACTCCCAGGGGAGTGGACCCTAGCAGGGTGTCTCTCTTCCCTAGGGGGTTGTCTGGGTTGTTGGGGGCAAGCATCTTCCCTCCCAGCAGGGTATCTCCCCTCCCAGGGGTTGGCTTCCCTCTCAGCATGTGTCTCTCCCTTAGGGGGAGAGTTGCCCCTAGAGGGGGGTGACTCCCCTAGATTGGGTGTCTCCCCTAGCAGCAAGGTGTCTCCCCTCCCAGGGGGCTTCTACACTCCCAGCCAAGCTTCAGGTGAGTAGCATTGTGGGGGGCTGAGGGCGGGGCCTGGACACCACCTTGGTTGTTGTCTGGCCCTCAGGTTTAGGAGGGAGCTTTCTCCTCAGAGCTGAGCAGAGGAACCCTGACTGCTGGACAAGGTGGGTCATTCCACAGGGAGGGCAGAGTCCCCTCTCCTCAGAGCAGCCCCAGGACACACCAGGCCGTGAAACGCTCCTGGAACTCGTCTTTAGGTGTGCCCCTGGTTTTTCTCCCGGAGCAGCCTGGTAGAGATGCCAGGCCTGGGGACCCTGTTGGACCAAGTCTCCAGGGCTGCTGGGATTCCTCTCCTCAGAACAGCCTGGGGGAGATGCCAGGCCTGGGGACACTCTTGGCCATGACTCTAGAGTTGCCCCTTGGGTTCCCTCTCAGAGCAGCATGAGGAGACGTCAGGCCTGGGACCCTCTTGACGACGTCTGTAGCGATGCCAGGGGTACTCTTCTCAGAGCAGCGTAGGAGAGATGCCAGGCCCAGGGACAATGGTAAGTGACATCTATAGGGATGCCTGGGGTTCCCTCTCATCAGAGCAGTCTGAGGGTAGATGCCAGGCCTGGCCACCCTGGTGGGCCACATCTCTAGGGAATCCCAAGCTTCCCTCAGAGCAGCCTGGGGGAGATGTCTGGCCTTGGGAACCTAGAGGGATGTGTCTCTAGGGACACCCCAGAGTTCCCACTCCTCACAGCAGCCTGAGAGAGATGCATGGCCTGGGGACTCTCTGGGCCATGTCTCTAGAAACACATGAGGTTCCCTTTCCTCAGAGCAGCCAGGAGGAGATGTCTGGCCTGGGGACCCTCTTCACATATCTATGGATACTTCTGCTTTATTCAGAGCAGCCAGGGGGAGGTGCCAGGCCTGGGTCCCTGGTGAGCCACATCACTAGGGACACTCTGGGCAGGAAGCTGCTGGGGCTTGGTGAGTTCAGGTTTTCCCAACCTTGAGAGTGGCCACCATGGGCTAGGATTTCACTGCTTTTCTTCAAACCTCTGATCCCACAAAGTTGGGTTATGTCACCCTGTGTCAAAGACCACTTCCCAGAGGCCTCTGTGGTGGCCCATTGCTGGCCTCTGCCCTTGGGCACAGGAGTGAAACCAGGCTCCCTGTGGCTGCCTGGCCCCTGGCCACAGGAGGCCTGACCTGGTGGGGGACAGGCTGGGGTGCAGGGAGGCTGCTCCTGGGCTCCCTTTTGTTCTCTGTACAGATTCCACTCCTCTTGGTGCTAGAGACAACAGAGCCAGACCTAGCTACAGCAGTGGGAACAGGTTTCACCCAGTAACTCCTGAGATGGAGGAAGAAGCAGAGTCACCAGGAATCCCAGGTGGCTCCCCTTCAAATGGGAGCTTTTCCCCTGTCTACAGAATATCTCCCCATCTCAGGAAGACATCTCCCCTAGGGTGGGGGCTTCTCCACTCCTAGCAGGATGTCTCCAATCCCAGGGGCTGGTTCCACTCCCAGGGGTGTTTTGCCTCCCAGCAACGTGTCTCTCTTTGATGGCGGGGAGCATCTGGTGTGGTGGGGTGGGCATCTCTCCTCCCAGCAGCATGCCTCTTACGGGGCATCACCACTCCTAGCCAAGATTCATGTGAGCAGGGTGGGGGGTGCTGAGGACAAGGCCTTGTCTTCATCTTGGATCCTGTGTCACTCTCAGGCTGAAGAGGACCTTTCTTCTCAGAGGTGAGCAGAGGAACCCTGACTGCTGGACAAGGTGGGTCATTTCACTGGGAGGGCAGAGCTCCCCTCTCCTCAGAGCAGCCAGAAAAGATGACAGGCCAGAAAACCCTCGTTGGTCATGTCTCTAAGGGCATCCCGGGGGTACCCACCAAAAGCAGCCTGGGGGAGTTGCCAGGCCTGGAGACCCTGTTGGCTACATCTCTAGGGACACCTGGGGTTCCTCTCCTCAGACCAGCCTGAGGAAAATGCGTGGCCTGGGGACCCTCTTGGCCAAGTCTCTAGGGACATGTGGGGTTCCCTTTCCTCAGAGAAGCCTGAGGGAGACGCCAAGCCTGGGGACCCTGCTGGGCCATGTCTCTAGGGATGCCCGGGTTTCCTCTCCTCAGAGGAGCCTTCAGAAATGCCAGGCCTGAGGACCCTTGTGGACCAAGTCTCTAGCAATACCCGGGGTTCCCTCCTCAGATCAGCCTAGGGGAGATGCCAGGCCTAGGCACCCTGGTGGGAAATGTACATTTCTTGGGACACTCAAGGCATGGGGCAGGTGCAGCCTGCAGCTCCCAGAAGCTGCTGGGGCTTGGTCTGATTTCAGGTTTCCCAACCCCTAGAGTGGCCAACATGGCCTGGGATTTCACTGCTTTTCTTCACACCCCTGATCCTAAAGTGGGATTCTGTCACCCTGTGTCAAAGTCCACTTCCAGAGGCCTCTGTAATGGCCCCTTTCTGGCCTCTGCTCTTGGGCGCAGGAGTAAAGAAGTAAAGCTCACTGTGGCTGCCTGGCCCCTGGCTGCAGCAGGCCTGACCTGGTGGGGGACAGTGTACTGATGATACCACTAGTTATTGGTGACAAGTCCTGCTTCCCCATGAAGTTTGAACATTAGAGAAGCATACTGAGGCAAGCATATGAACCAGGGTTTATTTAAAAGGGGTAACGTAGACTTCTCCCACGAGGGAGAAGGGGGTCATAGCTGGTATCCTGATATCCCAAGAAGCAAGGTGTTCTGCCCTTTTTATATGACCTAGGCTTCCTTTGTTCCCTGCCTTTCCCCCTTTATCTTTCTCCTTCCTTTCTAGTGACTAGGCCCAGGAATGCTCAGTGGGTGGGTCAAAAGGTGGGAAATAGTTGGGCTGAAGAGGGAAGTGCTAAGAGCCACAGCCGAGTAATAGGATGCATGGCATTTTTGGTTGAAAGGTGACGCCAGCAAGCCATTGAGATGATATGATTATGTTAAGATCTGCATTCATATGGATATTGGACTCATGCTGTCCACCTGGGCCTGCTAGGACTCCCGGAGAGTTCCCATTGGTTGGGGAAGTGCGGTAGGAGGGAATTCCGGAGGAGGGACTTTCTGTTGGGGTCCAGGAGAATGCTGTGTGGGTCGGTCAGCAATCTTCCCGGGAGCTTACGGGGCATTGGCGGCAGTTTCAAAAATAAAGTTTTTTCCTGCTTGAGTGGCTCGTGATTTTGTGCCCAGCCAGACTGCGGCAGGGAAGAGCAGTGTAGAATAGTCGTGGACATATTAACAACCTTTTAGCTCCCTGTTGGGAGGGGAAATTCCTGGGACAGCTTACCTTGGCAACAGGTCGGAGCAGAGGCAGGTTCTTGATAAGATCCCTCAGAGGACAGTCTCCAGCTTCCCAGACTCAGTCAAAATTGGCATCCTTGACCTTCACTGACTGTAGTGGTCAGTTAACCTATATGTTGATCCTATGGTAAACAGGATGTCTGGAAGTATCATTTGAGAAAAATATAGCATATAAGAAACCTAAACCAGCCAATCATGCTGGTCCCTAAGATTAAGACTATATTTATTTATCTAAACAATTATCAGAAAAATTAATAAAATAGATTTTTTTTCCTATTCAAGACAGTTATTTACATAGAATATCCACCAATGTATTATTGCCCTAATATTTCTACAATAGAAGTTGATACCTTTTCTAAGTGGATGGATTGTGCATGTCTTGTCAGTACGATACAAGATATCTAGAAATAATGGATATATTTTAGGCTGGTCTCCTAGAATGGACAAAAACAATTACATGAGGATGCCATAACTCCTAGAAACTTTAAACTCTCAGTGATATGGCATCCAAAAAGATGTTTTGGGGGGCTGGGATGTGGCTCAAGCCATAGCGTGCTCACCTGTCATGCGTGTGGCCTGGGTTCGATCCTCAGCACCATATACAAACAAAGATGTTGTGTCCGCCGAAAACTAAAAAAAAAAAATTAAAAAATTCTCTCTCTCTCTCTCTCTCTCTCTCTCTCTCTATCTCTCTCTCAAAAAAAGAAGTTTTGATGTTTGACTTCAACCTTCAGAATATTTATATTACTGACAGACCTAATAAACTCTTTAAATGTGAGAATTAAGAGGAAGGATAAAAAATACAACTTATATTATTGTTATCTCTAGTTATTTCCAGCTAATATTTTGGATCTAGTATATGCTGAAGTTAATGTTCAGGCTTTAAAACAGGTACATGTCAATTAACCAGACCAGGCAAGCTCTTGATCTCATGATCCTTGAAGTGATACTTTAAATATTATTCCTTGCTTCTACAATATTTCTTGCAGTTATATCTTAAAACTTATATTGATTTTCTTAATATTTGACTTAAATTACTTCCAAGATTCTTCATAGTCAGATAAGTGCTGATGGAAGGATTGGAACTAAGTTAAAATGCTCTAAGAAGCCACTGTAATAAATATTGTGAATGAGCTCTCTGCTCTATGGTTTGTGGAAAGGCCTAAATACCATGCCAAATAAAAAATTCTATGTTACTATGGCCAAACAGAATGCTTCCCAATAAAATTGGGAAAAGATTAAGAATCTTCTGATAAGTGTTTGGAAAAAAAATAATAATAACCTGGATCTTCCAAAGTTAATTAAATGACTTTAATCCTAAATACGTTGAAACATTCCACATGGTGGGTCATTGAGATAATATGTTTTCTACTAATTCCTTTTGTGTTTCAATAGTAGATCATGATGACTTCGGACCAAGAATCCAGTGACTAAAAGATATAATTCTCCAATTGTATTTAAATATTAAGAAAGAGGGAATATGTGGGGAGCCACATTGAGCTATCTTGCCTTCCAGTCCTGATGCACCACAAGGATCTGAAAGATCACTGTAGTCTGGTGTGGTAGTTCCATGACTCATGACTCGGTCTTTTCCCCCACTCAGATAGCAAGGCCAGTCTTCTGTGTAGGCATACCCCTGAGGTTGAGCTACACTCACCTATTCTTTTGTAACACTACCCCTTTGCCCTGTTTGGGATAAAATGTTCCATGGAAACTCCTATAAAAAGGCCATGCCTTTGAGCATGGCCTTTCTAGCTGTCAGTCAACCTGCTGACAGCAGACATCATGAAGCCAGACTCAACCCCTTGAAACCTGACCACTTGCATGATTTGAATGGCTTCTCCCCAATTAAAGGGTTCAGCACATGCTCTCTCTCTCTCTTTCCATGAACCCCTAAGGTCAGAGGAGCCTTCACAGGACCCAAAGCAAAAGGTTTCTCTGTCTCTTGTGTGATTATTTCATGCAGCCCAGTTCAGTTTACCTGGAGTGACCCTAAGTGTTTTAGTCATGAGAAATGCAACAATTATGGGTAATGTAATTGTGAGTTTTGCCCTCTCACCTCTGTCAGGAATCCCATGGAAACTGAAAGCCATACACCCTGGTGCCTGAGGATTCTGAGTATTTTTAGGGCCAGTATTAGGGATATGGTAAGTTTAGTGTTTGATTTGGTACTAGGGATTGAACCCAGGGGTGCTTAAGCACTGAGCCACATCTCCAAACTTTTCATTGTTTATTTTGAGACAGAGTCTTGTTAAGTTGCTTAGGGCCTCGCTAAATTGCTAAGGCCAGCTTTGGACTTGTAATCCTTCAACCTCAGCCTCCCAAACCACTGGGATTAAATACAATGTTTAGCATTTTGCCGATTATCTTCTAGGGATCCTGGTTCTTTCTTCCAATTAGAATTGTGGGTAATGTAGTCCTGTGTTTAGCCCACTCACTATGAGAGGAGGGCTCTGACAACTTCTGCCCCTGGGCATCATGGTTGATATAATTCTGATTTTTGCCCACATACCTCTGCTAGTAGTCACATAAAGATGAATGCCTCATGCTTGCCCTGGTACCCTGAGGATTCTGAGAAGTTAGGGTTAGGGCTAGGATTAGGGCAAGGGCTAGGGGTTGGGTTAATATTTGCCCTTTGCTGATTTCTACATGGGATCCTGGCAGCATTTGCCACTTCAGATTGTGGGTAAGGTAATCTGTGATGTGCCTACTTATTGTGGAGAATCCTTGGTGCATCATTGGGTGCTCCTTAGCACTGGGGTATAAGGAGAGTGAAGGGTGAAAAAGGACTGAGGGAACCTGGGGGTAGGTGCCCACTGTGCTTCTAGGAGAGATTGAGGGTGACATTGAGGTACGAAGAAAATGAAGTGCTGATAATCAGGGTCAGGGTGAACCAAAGGCAAGCTCAGTTCAAGTGGTCAAGAGCCAGGGTGACAGAAGGGAGGTCACTGACCTGATGAGAAGCAGGGTCCTGGATGCTCTTACCATGTAGTGAGGAGGGATGATGCACCTCAGCCAATCTCTGCACAGGGGACAACTGATGAATGACCCTCTTTCTCACTGGAGATTTGGGTAAATGAGATAAAGCCTCTTTTCTGCAGAATCAAAATAAGGATGTCTGATGTTGCCCACAGATCTGGTCATTGTCCTAAAACTCACCCATTGCTGAGCCATTAGGACCAACTAAACCTGTCCCACTCAACCACAACCACTAATGCCAGATGACCCCAAGTAATAATCTACAAAACCACAATCCCCAGGCATATAGCACTTCCAACACAGATCTCCAAAGACAAACACAATTTCAAGGCCACTGGCTACCAGGTGCTCTCATCCCTTCAGGCAGTGGGTGGGTCCATCTCTCCTGCTCAGTTACCCTCCTTCCTTAGTTGGAGACCAGGGTTTAGAGAGGGAGGCTGGGGCACAGCAGTGATGAACTTGGCTCAGGTGGCCTGGAATAGCTGGGCTGCATGCCATGTCTGCCTCCCTACTTGAGGTTGTGTTATACTGCATGTGGACTGTGCTCCCTCCTCCCTCCAGTGGGTTGTGGAATTTCTTTCCTTACAGGATTTACCCATCCATGCAGCAGCCATCACCAGAGTGTTCCTGGAGAAGGGTCTAGGCCCAAGTGATGAGCTGGCAGAGGTGGGCAGCTTCCTGGTGACAGTGCTCCCACCATAGACTCCTGATTTACGGTCCCCAGAGGTAGGTCCCAAGAGCCTTAGGCCTAGACAAGCATTTCTGCAGGACATGAGGTTGGATACTGCCTGATTTATAGATTTGCCATCTCAGAATATGCAGATAAAGTATTATTCAGGGATTTCTGAAAAGTCTAATAGCTCCTGCCTACATCTTTCAAAAACAGCAGTTTTGCCTTCAAATAAAAGAACAGGCTGGGGAGGGTCTTGAACAGCCTAGGTAAGAAACTGCTCTTGATGACATCAAAGCTATGTACTATTAAAGATGGAGCAGAGATGACCAAGGTCTCTGGGGAACTGCAGAGATGGGGTGAAAAGTATGAAGGTGTCATCTGGGGTCCCCTTTGGAGAGATAGACCAAGATTTCAAAGATGGAAAAACAAGTAGGAGACCACAGAGACAGGGTGGACATTGTTGTGGAATGGTCTGGGGTCCTCTGTGGAGAGATTATGACCAAAGCCTCCAGACTGGGAATACAGGTTGGGGGTTGCAGAGAGAAGAGATGGAATGGAGAAATGTGATGGGGTGGTCTGAGGTTCTCCAGTGGAGAGAGGATCACCTCCATCACTTGTCCTATCTCCATTAGTGGCCACCAGGACTAGGTCCCTGGGATAGAGCTGAAGATCTGGGGACCCAAGGCAGGTGCTCAGTGAGGGTAGAATTAGGGAATATGAAGAAAGGGTATTAGCCCCCACATCACATGCTCTGCTTGCTGAAATGATACAATTACTAGAAAACAGATGAACTTGCTGTTGCCAGTGTGGGACAGATGCCTCAGAGCCACCTGTGTCCTTGTGAGTGAATGACAGTTGCTTACTTGTTCTTCTGTGGATGACATTTGCATGTTGGTGGTTATGTTGCAGGTCACTCAGAAAACACACCAATTCCCAGTTTTGTCCAAATTGAAGAGTCTTTATTCTGAATGGCTTGGACTGCTTCCTACAGGACCAAGTTGTCTCTGCAGAATGTTTGAAATATTGAACTTCAATATTTTAGGGTATTTAAAGGAAAAAACCACATCCGGGTTGATGTAGCTTCTAGCAAGCAGGGTACAGAAGCTGAATTGAGCAGTTAATGAGACAATGCAATGGATGTTCCATGTTACCATAGCAGCAAGCAAGCAAAAGGGAAGTGGGTCAAAATGACCCCAGTTGAGTACAAGTTAGAGAATAATTACTAACGGTTACTACTAATGGTTACTAGACAATCTCTGTCAGGGTACATTGCCCAAGAAAAATGGGACCAAAAGAGAACAGTTTTACTTTGTATAAGAATTGACATTTTGTGTTGAAAAGTAAGCTATGCTAGGTAAATATTAATGAGTACAGAGGCAGGTCTTTCCCATGGGAGAAGTATTTCTTACAGGATATGGAGTCTCAGGATAAAATGGAGTCTGTTTGATCATTGCCCAAAAAGCCTGGCCCATAACAGAACATTACAAAATAGGCTGCTGTGAACATTCCTGTGCACATGTGCTCTGTAAACACCTTCACTTTCCCTGGTGCACAACTGACTGCCAACATGGAGGCATGTATTGACATATTAGGAATAACTATTGTCCTGGGTGACTATGTTTGCCCATTCTCTGCTCTCCCTCCTCCTGCTCCTTAACTTTGTCCTAATGGCCTCCCATCTCCTTCATAACTCAGGCCCATCCTTCACCATCTCCTCCTTCACACCCGCACACTGGATCTGTTAGACCACGACGCAAGAAAAGACCACTGATTCCAATTAAAATCAAATTAAAGCAAGCTTATTATTTCGACTGGCCAGGCCACCTTGCCCATCAAAATCATGGGAGCCAAGGACAGCAGTGAGGCCTCCTTGCAGCCCAGTTTATAGCCCAAAAAGTTACACAAAGGGGGGTTACAGATAACAACACTCTGAGGAGCATAACACAAGTTTACATTTTTGCTGGCCCTGGCATCAGAATTTATGGAGATCTTAGAGACTCACAGAGGGTCGTTATCTGGCCAGGGAAGGCCAGAATTTATGAGGCATCACTAAGGTTTAGGAAAGGGTTGTTATCTGGTCAGGGAAAACCGGACATGGGTGAGTTCAGGGCATGGGCAGGCATTCCAATCAGCTTTACAACATCAACTAATGGCCAGGCCATACAGACATCCTAATATTTTTACAGAAAACAGAAATGAATCCTTCATAACTTGTGAAAAGCTGGCTTCTGATCTAAAGAGAGAACTAGGCTAGGTATATCAGATCCATCTCCATAAACTTGCTGTGACACCCTATTTTCTGTTGCCCTGTGACTCGTGGAGCAACTCTACTTGGGGTGTGTCACATTTCCCTCTTAACAGACACCCTTTACAGGGTTGGGCACTGACAGAAGAGAGTATTCAGGATTCACATTGAGCACCTAGGATGACTCCTAATGTGGAAAAACATTGGTGGGGTGATCTTGTTAGGGAGACAGAGCCCATCCTGTTGTGTGACAAGGAGGACTGCAATATCTTGTCACATAGCACCCTTGAGGCAGAGCCCATCTCAACACTGTTCTTCTGCCAGGACCCCAGAGCAGCTGCCAGCACTATCTGCCATCCCAGGCCCCATGTCTGGCATAGAGCTGAGCCCACTCCTGCTCTCCAGCAAGGTGAGGCCTTCCTATGAGCACCAAATTTCCCTCTTCCTGCATGATTTAGAGCTCAAGGCTGAGGAAGGCTCAGCCAGTGTTGTTGATATTAATAGATGAGGTTAACAAAGATCAGAGACAACTCACAGCTGGATGTTAGTGGATTGAGAGCTGGAGTGGGGTTGTTGTAGGGCATTGTCCCCTCCAGAGTCCAGAGTATGGCCTGCACAGGGCCAGGAGGTTCCATGGGGAAGACAGTTCTTGGCAGAGGTGCCTCTGCATGTAATGCCTTGTTGGCTTTCTGGGCACATTGGCCTAAAGCTGGGCCTCCTGTAATGCCTTCTTGGAAGGCAGGAGGCTACTTAAACTTTCAGTGGCATCTGGGCAGAAATATGTATGGGGAGCCAGGTCAGCCCCCCATGAGGATCAGGTAAAGATTGTCAGTTTTTAAACAAAAGTTATAGAGCTTCATTTTGAGTAAAAAACAGAGGTCCCCAGAAATTTCTTAAGGTTTCTGTGGAGACAAAAACACTGCCACCCTTCAGTAGTGTGTTTGGCAGCTCCTTGTGTTAGAGGGAGCATTTGAGAAATGTTCAGAAATTGAGCAGCAGCCACAGGTCAGAATTGAGCTCCCTGTGTCCTCTGTGCATCGAAGTCTTACCTAGAGAGGGAAGTGTTCCCTTTCCCACCACCTGTGCACAAGATCACATTCCTGCACCCCCTTAGCCTTCTAAATGGGGTGTGGGCTGCATTCTGAAATGCTTGTGTCCATGGGGCATCTCCTTTGAGTACTGAGAGGGAAACCTGACTGAGGAAGGCCCAGGGAGGGTTGACAAGGGTGGATTTTGATTAAATTGTAATTCACTGGGTTTGAGAAGAGGGTTGTAGCCCCCAGCTTATTCTACCCTCACTGCCTTAAAAGGCTAGCTGGGCCCAGTGGACACAGGTGAGATAACATGACCAGGTGGAGCATCCTTTTCTGTGCCTTCCTGAGACACCCTTCCTGCTGAGATTAAAAGGGACACCTCAGGTGTTCCAAACTGTGGATGGCTAGGGGGGCATGAGAGATTGGTGGGCTTTCTGGATTCTTGGATTTTGGAGATTGAGTTTCTAACACAAGAAATTTTAAACACATGTGTAATGCAAACATTCAAGTCATAGTGGCATGTTTCTGGATTCAGGCATTGGATAATGGGTTCAATTTCAGCTTCAATGTGCAAACTTATGTTGTGGAATAAAGGGAACACTGAATGTCTTTGGCCATTCTGAATAGAATTTCTGTGTATAAATGCATGTTGTATATACATATTTTCAAGACATATTTTCTAAGCAATTGTCTAAATTCTTAAGTTTTTATTGGATCATATGGTGTGCTTATGTATTGCTCTGGAAAAAAAACTTAAAACTTTTAAAAGTGATGGACTATTATGCATTTCACCAGCAATGAATGAGAGTTCTGGTTCTACATCTTCCAATTGAAAAAGTTTGTAGCCATTGAATGCAGTTGAAGTTCCATACAGCATTGTGGGTCATTTCCCCTCATGTCAGGTGTAGCTGAGCAGCATTTCTATGCTTCTTTGCCATTTTCATATCTTATTTGTTGAGTTGTCAGTTCAGATATTAACCCATTTTAATTCAATTGTTTCTTACCATATTTAGGATACAAGTCCACTTTAGATGGACTTCATGTATTTTCCAAATATTTTCACAAGTTTCTGGCTTATTTTTTTTGTTCCTTTAATATGATTTTTTCAGAGTAGATGTTTTTATTTAAAAAAATTTGGGGGGAGCTGGAGCTGTGGCTCAGTGGTAGAGCACTTGCCTATCATGCATGAGGCACTGGGTTCGATTCTCAGTATCACATATAAGCAATTAAGTAAATAAAGGTCCATCAATAACTAATAAAAATATTTTTTAAAAAATTGGTACTGAGCATAAAACACAGGGGTGTTCTACCAGTGAGCTATATTCCCAGCTCTTCTTAACTGTTTTACTTTGAGACAGGGTCTTGCTAAGTCACCTCAGGCTACCTAATAGCTGGGACTACAGGCATGCACCACCATGCACAGCGACAATTTAAATTTAAATTAAGTCCACTTTATCAATTCTTTCTTTCATGGATTTATTTTTGCAGCTGTATTTTTTAAATAAAAACTCAATATGAAACATGGTCATAGTAGTTTCTACTATAATTATTATAGTTTCATATTTTTGATGTATGCCATGGACTATTTAGAGTGAGTTTTGTGAACCTTATAAAGGTTTTCCCTGTCCATTTCTCCCATAGGGTTTCCAAACGCTCCAACACCATCTGTGCAGTAGATGCTGTTTTCTTCATGAAGGTCTTTTTCCTTTGACAAAATCAGCTGCCACTAGGCATGTGTGAGTTTTGGGCTCTCCACTCATCTCCATTTATATCTACCTGTGTATCCCTTCACAGCATCACATTTCCTCACTACTTCAGGTGTTGTGACACAGATGTGCGAGTTCTTTGTCCTTCTGTAGTCTGTGACATCTATTCTAGGTTTAGAAAAAAATTTCTGGAAATTTGAGTGTGATTGTGCTGAATCTGCAAATCAACTGTGGGAGAATTTCATCTTTACTATGTAGAGTCCTGAACAACAAATATCTCTATTTATATTTTGTTTGATTTCTTTCAATTGTTTCAAGATTTTCTAAAAGTATAGTTGTAATTTGAAACATATAACTTTTCAATTTTGGGGGTGCTATTGTAAATGGAATAGTTCAATTTTTTTTTCTTATTCTAGTTTTTAAATTCCAATTTTTCCTATATAGTTTTGCTGATATATAAGAAATCAATTGACTTTTTCTTATTGACTATGTATTTTGCTTTTTTTTCTATCTTTATCCTTTATGAACATGGTATGGTGGATTCTATTGCTGTTTGATTTCCGAAATTATGGCCTCATAAAATCAAAACCATGAATTTCAGACTTCACCAGGACTGCCACAAGGGGGCGCAGGGCCAATGCTGAACAGTGAGCACTGATTATCCTCAACTGCCCACAATGGCCAGAAGAGGGTTCTCAGAGTGACTTTTTCTAATCCCCTTGAATCATATGACTGCCAGGGATGGATGTCCTATTCCCACAGCAAACTTTCTTCTCAGGACTCACCTGGCGAAATTCCATGGCTGGGGGTACCTGGGGTCTATGTCCACAGTGAGGTAACCCAAACCTTCAAGACTTGCTGTAACCCTCGCCCTTGTGGTCCACTAGGGGAGAGCATTGCTGTGGACACCTTGGGATATGAGTGTGGTGACAAAAGCTTTCTTCTCCTTGGGACCCACACAGGGAAATGCTGTAGCTGAGGACACCTGGTGCCCATGTCCACAGTGAAGTAACTCTAACCCAAAACTGGGAACCCACCCAGGAAGGGACCATGGGTGCAGGCTAAAGGCACCTTGGAGCAATGACTGTTGTGACAGAGCTTCCTTGATACCCTCACAGGGAGATGCCTTGGCCGGGGACACCTAGGGACCCTGTGTACCATGAGATTTCTTCCCCTAGGAATCTACATGTGGATGGCACAGTGATTTTGGGATAATTGAAGTCTATCAGAGGAAAAGGTGGGGGAAGAATGAGGAAAAGCCTCTTTGTCCACTATCCCAGGTGCTGAGAAAGAAGCTCTGCTGTGTTTTTACTTTTGTAGGTAATATTTTGGTGGGACTTAATTTTATGAAAGTATTCCTTGTGAGGCTTTGACTGCTCACTGTCATAGTATATTTTATGGGGAGAAGGTATATTTTATGGGGAGAAAACCCAGCACACTAAAAGGAGAAATTGAGGCACAAACTCAGGGTAATGCAGGGGAGGCCTGGGGTTCCCAGGACAGGGGACTCACTAGTGCCTGAGGGCTAATGCTAATGTTGCTTCATTGTTTATATTTATTCTGGGTAGGTCTGCACACAGTTGAGTGATTTGTCTGATAATTCTCAGAAGCCACTGTGGTGATAACTGTGCTTACATAGACATCTGACAGAGGTGTATGTGGGAAAAACACTGGACTACATTACCCACAATTCTCAGGGGGCAGTAGAAGCTTACAGGAGTGCTCCCCACTGTGAGCTAGCAAAGTGTGGGACCACATTACCCACAGTCCTAAGGGGGAAGAAGCTTTCAGGATCCCCCACAGAGAACCAGCTAAACACTAGACTACATTACCCACAATGCTTGGGGTGGAGGTGGGAATGGGAGGTTCATAGGAATTCCTTCACCATGAGCTGTAACATGGGACTACATTACCCACAATCCTGGTGGACAGAAATCACAGGATTCCCGTGCCTCACGTGAGCTGGTAAAACATGTGACTAAATTATTCACAATCCTGAGGTGGCAGAGGCTCCCAGAATCCCCCACAGGAGCCAGCAAAATGTTGCACTACAGTGCCTTCAGGCCTCTGTTGCGGAAGTTCTCAAGAGCCCCCTTTCTCCACCCCCCAGGCAGGCAAAATGCTGAACTACATTATTTATAATCCACGGAGAGGGAGGTAGAAGTGCACAGAATCAACCCCTCTGAACCAGAAAATACAGGGACTTCATTACAATCCGAATGGGGCAGAAGTTCCCTGGGTTCTGCAGAGAGAACCAATACTGGACTACATTACCCACAATCTATAGGGGGGGGGTCACCTCATGGGAGCAAACTGACAAAATGCTGGACTACATTACCCACAGTCCTCAGGGTCAGAAACCTTTAGCAGAATTATTTCCACCTCTTCCCGTGAGTGGGAAAAAGTCTGGACTAAATGACCTACAATCCTAAGGAAGATGAAGCCCCATGATCCCCCATGAAGAGCTAGCAAAATGCTGAACTACATTACAACAAGAATAGAGTTAGGGTTTGGGTTTTTCTGACTCTCCTTGGGAGATTCTGGGTGCTTCCTCACCGAAAGAATTATGGGTGATGTAGTCCTTGATCTTACCCACACACCTCTGCCAGGAGACCCATGAAAGCTGAATGCACATGCTTTCCCTTATACCCTGAGCATTCTGAGTAATTTTAGGGGTAGAGATAGGGCTTGGCAAAAATTAGCCACAGAGCAAAGGTGAGTGAGATTTACAAAACCAAGAGGTACTCTTGAATTTCTGCCACTAAAGACCATGGGTACTATAGGCCCAGGTTTAACCACTGACACTGGAGATCCTGGGAACTTCTTCCCCTTAGGATTATGGATAATGTAGTCCCAATATTTCCTGCTCTTAGCTTGGTATTGTGGGAGGCCCTCCCCAAATACTGTGGGTGAAGTATTAACAGGTGTATGGCTTAGGTTGAGGAATTCTTGGTAATTCCTCCTACCAATTCACATGGAATTGCGGGTAATATAATTCCATGTTTTATTCAAACTGTGGAGACTTGTGGGAGATTCCTCCCCTGTTAGAGTTGTGGGTAATGTAGTTTCATGATTTATTGGCTCTGTGCAGAGGATCTTGGGAACTTCCTCCCTCCTAGGATTATGGGTAATATAGTACAAATTGCCTGCCCATTGCTGGGTATTCTGGGAGCCTCCTCCCTGAGGATTTTGGGTAATGTAGTCCCATGATTTGCCCTCTCCATGTAAAGAATCCTGGGAATTTCCTGAGCCATAGAATTGTGGGTCATGTAGTCCCACCTATTACACATTGGGTGACTTGCGGAAGCTTCCTTTCCTGTGGACTTGTGGGTATTGTAGTCCCATGATTTAGCCTCTCTGGGCAAAGAATTCTGGGAACTTCCCCTCCTTAGAATCATGAATGACATAGTATCAACATTTGCTGTTCACCACTGGGTATTCTGTGAGCCTTTTTTCCATAAGGACCGTGGGTGAAGTAGTAAAGAGCATACCACTTACTTTGGGCAGCTCTGGGAATTCCACTCAATAGAATTGTGGGTAATGTAGTCCCATGATTTGTCCTCTTTGTGCAAAGGATCTTGGAAACTTCCTCCCCTTTAGTATTATGGGAAACATAGTCCCAGTATTTCTCCACTCACCACTTGGTATTTTGGGTGCCTCCTTCCCTGAGGATGATGGGTGAAGTAGTCGGGAGCATACCACTCACTTAGGGGAATTCTGGGAAATTCCACCCCTCAGAATTTTGGGTAATGTATTCATATAATTTATACTATTGGTGGGGAATTGTGGGAGCTTTCTCTCTATTTGAATTGTGGGTAATGTAGTCTCGTAATTTGTCTTCTTCATGTAGAAATCCTGGGAACTTCCTCTGCTGAAGATTATGGGTATTGTAGTTCCAACATTTGCTTGCTCACTGCTGGGTATTCTGGAAGCCATCTTACCCCTTAGTTTTATGGGATATGTAATCCCAAGTTTTGCCTGCTCACTGTAAGAGATCCTGGAAAATGCGTCTTCATAGAATTCTGGAAATTAAAGTTCCATTATTTGCTTTCTCACTGATGGCTGTCCTGGGAGATCCTTCCCCTAAGTATTATTAGTAATGTAATTTCAGATTTACTGCTCACTTTGAGGAATCTTGGGTGCTTAGAGCCCATGTAATTATGGGTATTATAGTTCTAGACATAACCACTTCGGAGGGGGAGGGGGACACCATTACCCATAATCCTAAAATGGAGGAAGTTCCCAGTATCCCACTTCTTCCATTTTAGTATTATTGGTAATGTCCCAGGTTTTTCCCTGATAGCAGCAGGGTCTCAAGTGAGGATTATGGGTAATGTAGTCCAAATTGCCTGCCCACTGCTGGGTATTCTGGGAGCCTCCTCCCTGAGGATTTTGGATAATGTAGTCCCATGTTTTGCCCTCTCCTTTCAAAGAATTCTGGGAACTTCCTGTGCCATAGAATTGTTGGTCGTGTAGTCCCACGTATTACACAGTGGGGGACTTGTGGAAGCTTTCTTTCCTGTGGACTTGTTACTCTCCCAGTAAGGATTGTGGGTAATGCAGTCTTGGGTTTATCACTCACTGGGGGATTCTGGGAGATTCCTCCCCCCATAAAGATTTAAATATAGTGTCAGGTTTACCACAGGCCAAGGGGTTCCTGGAACATCTTTGCCTTAGGTAATACAGTTCCAAGATTTATGAATAACATACCCCCATTTTTCCTTGATAAGCATTGGCAATGCTGGGAGCTTCTCTTTTTTCTTGGGATTGTGGGTAGTGTAATCCCTGGTTTAGCTGGCCCACAGTAGGGAATTAGGAGTTCCTAAACCTAAGTCTGTACATGATACAGTCCTGGGTTTACCACTTATGACAGAGGATCTTGGAAACTTTCTCCCATTAGGATTGTAGGTAATGTAGTCCCAAGTTTTACCTGATCACTTAGGGAATCTTAGGAATTTCTGCCCATAGTAGGATTGTGGGTAAAGTGGCCTCACAATGAGGAATTTTGGAGTCTCTTTTTAGAAAATTATAGATAATTATGGATAACTAAATTATGATTAATTTAGTCCTGGGTTTAACCACTCAACATGGGGTATTCTGGGACCTTCCTAACTCTTTAGAATTGGAGATAATACATTTCCAAATTTATTTGCTTGCTTCAGGGATTCCTGGGAAACTTGTTAAAAATTATTGTGGGCACTGTAGTCCTATTTGACTGCCCATTGGATAATCTTGGTGCTTACTACCCCTTGGGATTGTGGAAAATGTAGTCTGTGGAATGCCCCTCACTGTTGAGGATCCTGGGAACTTCCCAGGACTGTGGATAATGTAGTCCCAAGTTTTGACTGCAAACTGCAGTGATTCCTTAAAAACTTATTCACAAAGGATCATGGGCACAGTAATTCAATTTGACTGGTCACTGATGGGCAACCATGGCAGTTTCTACCCCTTACAATTGCTGGAAAGTTAGTCATTGGAATTTTCCTCTTGCTGTAGAGGATTATGGAAACTTCCTCCCTAAGAACTGTGGGTAATAGAATCCCAAAATTTGCCACCTCAGAGAATTCTGGGAAATTTGTCCATGTAGGATTGTGGGTAATGAATATTTGCAATTTATCACATAGCAGGAAAATCTAGGAACATACAGTGTCATAGCATTGTGGGTTTTGTAGTCCTTGGAATTGTCCTCTTACTGTGGAGGATCCTGGGAACTACTTCACTAAGTATTGTGGTGAATGTTGTCTTGTAATTTACCAGATGACTGTATGGATTACTAGGAAACTTGTGCAATAAAAAACTGGCCATCAGTGAGCAGTCAAATTAGTCCAATTTGACTGCTCACTGATGGACACTTGAAGGGTGTTAACCCTGACAATTGTGGGCAATGTATTCCTTGGATTTACCTTCTCAATGTAGAGGATCTGGGGAAATTCCTACCTAAAGATTATGGGTAAGGTAGTCTCACACTTTGAACACTGCAGAGATTCTGGGAAACATGTCCATGTGGGATGGTGGGTAATGTAGTCTAGCAATTTCACCACTCATTTCAGGAACACCTGAAAGCTTCAAGGACCACAAGACTGGGGACAATGCAATATTCAAAACTGCCACCTAGCTACATAGATTCCAAGGAACTACTACCCTAAGAATTATAGGTAATGTAGCTCAACAATTTTAATCCTAACTGCAGGGTTAGGTTTAAGGTAAGATTGTTATGGTTATGGTTATGGTTAGGGTCAGGGGTTAGGATTAGAGTTAGTCAGTGAACTGATATCTGTGAGACCAGGACTCACAGCAGTACTGTACTCTACATGGTAACCTGGGGAATTTAGGCTCTATTGATGGTACCACTCTCAGAGATACTGGCTATATGTGCATAACCACAGAATAGGGTTTCTATTATAGGCAGTTTCACTGGCTCCTGAACTTTATGAAAAACCATATAACTCATCTTATATTATGGTAGGATACAAAAGCCTGGTGAGCAAAATGTAACACATAGTTAACTGTTTATAATATGTTAGAATTCCCAGAACTGTTGAGATCTACCTATGGTTCTTGGGATTTATGATGAAAAACCTACCATATCATCTTGTGTCTATGGGAGCCATATAACTGGCTTTTCATTATGGCAGGATTCATAGATCTGCTGATCTCTGTGTGTAGAAAAAGGAACCAGTTTCTATGATGGGAAGAAAGCAAAACTGCTGGTATCTACAAAGAGAGTCAGAAAAGTGGTGTTGTATTTTCTAAGGATCTCCAGGTCTTCTGCACTTTACTTGGAGATCCAGATAAGTAGTGTCTTATGATAGCAGTTATAAAAGGTATGCTGGTCTCCATGTGAAAAGCAAGTGAAATAGGGTTTAATTTTGGTAGAAGTCAAATGACTGATCTACTGTGTGTCCAAAGCTAGGGAACTGGGTTTCTCTCATGTCATAACACACAGAGGTGCTCAGCTGTCTGTGCAGACAGAAAAATGGGTTTCTGTGATGGTAGGTACCCCTGGGCTTCTAAACTCTTTAGTGGCCAGCCAGGGATCTGAGTTTCTTTTGTTGGCAATGTGATTATTGTTGCTGGGTCTACATATAGAGACAGGTAACTGGCATTATAGGATGGCAAGACACGCAAGACTGCCAGATTCTACTTTGAGAGTCAGGGAAATAGGGTTTATGATGATAGGTGTTTGAAAGCTGCTGGACTTTATTTTGAAATCCAGGCAACAGGGTTTAAATTAAGGCTGACTCAAGGATTGCATGGCTCTCCATGGAGGCCTGGTCAATTGAAATCTGTGATTTCCTAATACCCAAAGCTGCCTCAAAAAATGTGGAGTCATAGAACTGGGTTTCTTTGATGACAGGACACCCAAAGCTACTTGAATCTCTGTGGAGAGTAAAAAATGACAAATTCTATAATGACAAAACTTATAGAAATGTTAGGTTTTTCATGGTTAGCCAGAGAACAGGAGAAATAAAATAGCAGGGATTCCAAGTCTTCATGATCATATTTGGAGAATCAAGGAACTGGAGTACTGATGACAGGAATCTCCATGCTGCAGGACTCTTTGTGGAGTTTCAGGGATTTGAGGTTCTATTATGACAAGTTGAGATTTGACACTATAATGGTGAAACTCACAAAGTTGTTGAGATTTATGTATCCTAGGTAAATGGGGTTATATTATGACAGGATTCACATTTTTTTTTTTTGGCCTCTTGGTGAAAATTGAGAGATCTTGATTTTATGTTGACAGTACTCAAAGTGCTACTGTGGTCCATGCAGAGAACAAAGGGATGGTAGAATTCCCATCCTGTCTGAGCTGTACATGAAAAACCAAAACAACAACAAAACAGGTTTTCTGTTTATGGCACGATGCACAGGGCTCCTGGAGTCTACAATGAGAGATGCAAAACTGGTGTTCTATGACAGCAGGACAACTGATCTTTATGTAGAGAAAAGAAACTGTTTTCTATAATAGCATAAACACCAGAGCTGCTATGAGATATGTGGAAAGCCAGGGAACACAGGTTGGATAAATTGGCCTGCCATGTTTTCTTGGCTTTACTTGGAGACAGAGAAATGGGTTCTATCATGTCAGAACTCACAGTTCTGCAGGTCTGTATATGGAGAGCAAGAGAACTTGGTTTCTATGATGGCATGACTCTCAGGACTGCTATTCTCTATGGATATAGCAAGTGAACTATTTTTTAAATGTTTCCAGGAAATTCTAGTCTGGTGGAATTTACATGCAAATCACAAGAAACTGGGGTTATATGATGACAGGACTCTCAGTATTTTTGACTATCATATTAGTATTAAAGTTCATAGGGGAGTCAAACCCTAAAGGAATTCTAGAACATATAAAAAGGGCAGAGCACCTCATCTCTTGGGATACCAGTATACCAGCTATGGCCCCCTTCTCCCTCACTGGAGAAGTCTCTGTTACCCCTTTTTAAATAAACCCTGGCCATATGCTTGCTTTGGTGTGCTTCTCTAATGTTAAAACTTCATGTGGGGAAGCAGGACTTATCACTGATAACTGGCAGTGTTACAGCTGTTTACTGGTGACAAGTCCTTGCTTCCCCAAACATTGAAGTATAACACCAGAGAAGCATGCCGAGGCAAGTGTAGAGTGGAAAATGGAAGGCTTTATTAAAGGATTTCAGAAAAGACTTCCTTCAGGAGGAAAAAGGGAATCCATGGATGGGGGAGGTCTTCCCTTTTTTATAGCTAAGGTCTTCTTTTAGTCTTCCCACATTTTTGTCCTTTGTTTCCCTTTATCCTGCAGTGATAGAATGTAGGTGGGAAGGCCAAAATGTGGGAGATAGATGACTGGAGGAGTAATCTGGGCAGGAAGGGCCTGGGGTGGTTTTATTAGCACCTCCCTGTTTGCTGGGAGCTGTTTCATTAACAGTTCCCTAGAATGAGTTCCGGGCGGGCCATGGGGACATTAACATTTCAATTTCCCCAAATGCTGCTCTGGTTTCTTGGACTCCAGTTTTTGATAATGGCCTCAATTTTCTTTATCTTACTCCATATATTAGACCCTATTTATGTAACTACACTAACTACCTATCTTTAAATCTGGCTTCAGCTGTATCAGCAGGGCAGTCAGTTCCTCTGAACTCTATGTTTAGAAAAATGGAACTGGGGTTCTCTTGATGGTAGGACTCACAGTGATGCTGGGCTTTACATGATGAGCTAGTAAATTAGGGTCTATGACAGCAGTACTTACTGGGAATCTTGGCTTTTTGGTGGAGCATCCAGAACCTGGGATTTTATCATGGCAGTATAGCTGGGGTCTATGTAGAGAGCCAGGGACCTTGAATTGTGGAGAGCAGGATTTGCAGAGATGGTTACCTCCTCATGGAATGTCAGAAAGCAGGACTGAGGGAGCCTTCTGGCTGGAGTGATGATGAAGTACACATTAAGATGTACCTTAAACAATGGTGAGGGTTTTAATTAAGGCAAGGACATTCTAGGCACTCACAGCAGCAAGAACCAAGGTGAAAAGAGAGGTGGCAAGTCATAATGACACAGGATTTATTTAGAGGAGTGGTTCTTAAATTTTTTGTCTCAGAGGCTGAGGCAGGAGGATGACTTGAGAGGTCTTGAATTTGAGATGAATTCTGGGCAACAGAGCACAATCCAATCTTTATTCATTATTAAACATTATTCATCACAAAGAGCCTTTATCATAAGATGACATTAATTAGTTTTTATTGTTTTGGGAATTAAAATTTAGTAAAGTTTGAGTTACTGTGTCAATTCCCTATGGCTGCTCAAGGACATTGCCACAGATAGTGACTTAAGTGACAAAAAATTATTATCTAGCTCTTGTAGTAAGAAGTCTAAGATGAGTTTCACAGGGCTAAAATGAAGGTATGCCAGGCAGCAATCTCTTGATGTCTAGCTCCCAAGATAAACCTCAGCTCCATGGGATTACAGATGTGCACCACCAAGCCCAGCAAAAGATTCTTAATCATATCTACAAAATCCCTTTTGTCACTTAAGATAACATATTGAAAGTTTCCACAGATGAAACATGTATATATCTTTGAAAGACCATTATTCTGCTTATCACAATTAGTAATTTACTAATTGCACATTGGCACACATTCATAAATCCTAGGGACGTGGGAAGTTGAGGCAAGTTGATCAAAAGTTTGAGGACAGCCTGGGACACTTAGCCAGACCCTAGGTTTCAAAATAAAACAGAGGGCTGGGGATGTAGCTCAGTGGCCCACATCCCTGGGCTCACACCTCAGTACCACAACACACACACACACACACACACTTACAAATGCATTACAAGTTAACATAAAATTGTTATAAATAATAATCAAAAAAGTGAGAAGAGCAGTATTGTTTTACTCTTTTGCAAATATTTTAAATTCTAGCATGATAAAATACCAGATTCCTGAAATTTGCTTCTGCATTCAGTTTCTTGGGTTAATGTAAGTCTGGTAGTCTCTGGTCAAATTCTGCTATACAAATATGAAATGATGATAATAAAAAGGCAAATAATGTATTATACCATGAAAAGTTTTCATTTTATGGACCCTCTGAAAGAGCTTCTTGTTCCATAGGGGCTTCTGGATTACACTTTTGATGGTTGTTTTGAGTTTGTCTGAGATACAAGGTGTATGTGTGGATGATGACCTTGGAACTATTGTTGTCATATTGATCTCCCACCTATGGTAGCCACTGAGTTCTCAAATGTCTGTAAGTTATACTGACATCAACAGAGGCTTTATGAATTGGAAAAGGTGTCACTATTTTGTTTTTTTATTTTTATTTTTTAGTTGTAGATGTGTTACCACTGTTTTACCATTGAAGAGTCCTTGCTTCCCCAATGTTGAAGCATGCTGAGGCAAGTTCAGAGTGGAAAATAGAGGCTTTATTAAAGGACAGCAGAAAAGACTTCTCCCCTCCCTGGAGGAAGAAGGGGACCCAAGAGGTGGAATCCATGGAAGGGTGAATGTGTTCCCCTTTTTATAGCTAAGGTCTTCATCCAGCTTTCCCCCATTCCTGTCCTTTGTTCTGTTATCTTTCAGTGATGGAATATAGGGTGGGGCGCAGGTGGGCCAAAGAAGTAATCTGGGCAGGAAGGACTTTTGGATTAGCATCTCCATTTTCACTGGGAGCTGTTTCATTAACATTTCTTTATTTTATTTTTAGGTGGTGCTGAGGATCGAACCCAGTGTCTCATTCATGCTAGGCAAGCACTCTACCACTGAGCCACAACCCCAGCCCTTCACCACATGTTTTTAAAAGGAGAAAGATATGATTTAAATTTTCAAGTTACTTTAGTAGAATCCTGGTAACATTTTGTGGCAAAAAAGAAAAACCATATAATTTTCACATGGAGGGTGAGAGTAAAAAATTTGTCACAATGAGGAATTAAGAAAGTAATAGTTCAGGGTTGAGCTCTTGAAGCTGAAGAGGTTGCTAAAGGTATTCAGGTGGAAGGTGTGGCTGTGACTGCACAGGGCTATAGGACCAGATAAGTGCTCTTTGGCATGGAGAGGTTCAAGGATGAGTGTTAGAAAACTCACCACACTGGCATCACTCTGCAAGACAGGGGGCCTGCTAAAATTACCAAACAATACAGGAGGCTGCTCTGGAGGCCTTTAGGTGATGATATGTGAAACCAAGTATCATATCATTACTAACACAGAACACAGACCTCCATAATTATCTCATTTCTAAATAATTTTAAAACTCATTTCTCTGTTTTAACAATGAGAATAGTAGCACAGTCAACTTCTATAAAATACCACATGGTAATAAGTTACTAGGAAGGACTTGTACTTGGCAAACACAGGTTATTAAGTTCCTATGACACTGAGATGCGATACTGTTGCATTGGAGCCTTAACTCATGCTCAACAGTCAACAGGTTAGATTTTGCTTAAGCTCTGTGAGTGGTTTATAGTGTGTCTCTGCTTGGGCTCACAGGAGGGCACCGTTTTCAGCAAGCAGCACCACCCAAAGAAGCCGACTCCATGGTCTACCGACTCACTCAAGTCCATTCCTTTCTATGGAACCTCCTGCTGCAAGGACACCTGGCAGCCTTGGCTTTAGCTTTCCTGGGAGTTCACTTGGGTGAGCAACAGGGGCCTGGGGCCTCTCACCCTGGAATCCCAGCTCGAGCTGCTCGACTGCGCAGATCGCGACCTGGAAAGAGACCCCGCCCTTGAGGCTCAGGGGGCTAGACGGAGGCCAAGCGCAATGGCAGGCAGCCCAGTGCGGGCGCTTCCTTCTCTCTTCCGCTGGTCCTCCCGTGCACACCATTAGGTCACCTGGACGCTACTGTGGGTCTGCTGTCCGTTGTGATTGCCTCCGCCCAGGTGAGCGCAGGCTCCGGTCTTGCGGTGGCGTCGGAGAGCAAGAGGGCGGGCGCAGCAGGCGGGATGGGAGCGTTCGGGGGACCGCCGGGCGTCGGGGCGCAGAGGCTCCTGCCGCTGCTATATGGCGCTGCGGATATGGCGGCCCGGAGGAGAGGGGCGCCCTGGAGCGCGCCGTCCATGGCCGCCTTTGGAACTCTGACTGGGCGCCAAGGTCCTAAGGTGAAGGTCAGGTGGAGAGCGACAGCTCCCTCTGACCGGGCAGGCGGTGGTCGCATCCTTAATGCAGAGGGGTCTGCGCTGCTCCGGAGCCTGTGTCTTAGAGGTCAGGGCTGTAATTAGCTGGAGGGACTCATTGTGTAGCAAAGGGATCTGCAGCCTTATTTAAGATATGTTTGAAAGATAGGCTTTGTGGTGAGTTGGCAGTACTAAGTACACTCCTTTCTGACTCCTGTGAGCCACATTAGAAAAAAAAAGGGGCCTTGAAAGCTCACATTTTTTTTTTTAATATTTATTTTTTAGTTATCGGCGGACACAACATCTTTGTTTGTATGTGGTGCTGAGGATCGAACCCGGGCCACACGCATGCCAGGCGAGCATGCTACCGCTTGAGCCAATCCCCAGCCCTGAAAGCTCATATTTGTGTCCATGAACATGGGAAGTATTTACATCTTCTTGAGTCATCTTCAATTTCTTTATTCTATGTTCTATAGATTTCATTGTAGAGATCTTTCACCTCCTTGGTTAGATTTATTCCCAGGTATTTTATTTTCTTTGAGGCTATTGAGAATGGCATAGTTTTCTTGATTACTTTCTCTGCAGATTAATTATTGATGTATAGGAAAGCTACTGATGTTTTATGTTGATTCTGTAACTTGCTACTTTGACAAACTTGCTTATTAGCCCTGATAGTCTTTTGGTGGAGTTTTTTTTCTTCTAAGTATAGGACCAAATCATCTGCCAACAGTGATAATTTGACTTCTTTCTTTCCTATTTTTAATCCCTTTATTTCCTTCTCTTGCCTAATTGTTCTGCCTAGAATTATATTAAACAGGAGTGGTGAGAGTGGACATCTTTGTCTTGTTATTGATTTTAAAGGAAATGCTTTTAGTTTTCTCCCGTTTACTGTGGGGTTGGCTTTAGGTGTTTTCATATATACCCTTTAGGGTATTGAGGTAGGTTCCTTCTATCCCTAGTTTCTTCATTGCTTTTATTTTGACAAATTTTGTGCTGAATTTTATTAAAGGCTTTCTCTGTACCTATCAAGATGACTAAATGATTTTTGCCCTTAATTCTACTTATGTGATGATTTACATTTATTGATCCGTGGAAATTAAACCATCCTTGCATCTCTGGTATAAAAGCAAGTTGATCATGACGTACAATCCTCTTAGTATGTTCTTGAACATGATTTGCTAATATTTTATTAGGTATATTTTTTAAAAGTCTAAGTTCATCAATGATATTGGTCTGCAGTGTTCTTTACTTGATGTGTCCTTATCTGGTTTTGATATGAGAGTGATACTAGCTTCATAGAATGAATTTGGAAGTGCTCCATTCCTTTCTATTTCATGGATTAATTTGAGGAGTATTGGCTTTAGTTCTTCTTTAAAGGTCTGATAGAATTCAGCTGAGAATCCATCTGGTCCCAGGGTTTTATTTTTTGGAAGGCATTTTTTATGGTTTCTATATATCATTCCTAGTTATTGGTCTGTTTATGTTTTCTATGTCCTCTTGATTCAGTTTTAGCAGGTTGTATGTGTCTATTTCTTCTAGGTTTTCCAATTTATTGGAATATAAGTTTTCAATATAGTCCCTAATGTTCTGCTGAATTTCTGTAATGTCTGTGATTTCCCCTTTTTCATCTCAAATTTTATTTATGTAAGTCTTCTCTTGTTTCATTTTGGTTAGTTTGGCTAAATACTTATCAATTTTGTTTATCTCAGAGTTAGCCCCTTTATTGCACAAAGTGTGTCCACTGAAAGCCCATTTCACTGAAAGCCCATTTCTGTGCAAGGGCAAACCTGCATTTACTTCCCCTTGGCCAGCCTTTCACATCCCCCTTTTGCAGCTGCCTGCTCTTTGCAGTAGCATCCATTGGGCTTAGACACTGTACTTCTGCTGAAATACAGAAGGCCTTGGTGGAAAACTCTTGTGTCCAAGATGAGGACAACCTGGTGTCTGTAGGACAGGGAACCTCCTGGCAGTAAGGAGGCGGGGCTTCTTACCCATGTGGCAGTGCCACAGGTCAGAGCAGTGCCCAGAGCCCAGCCAAGTGTAAGATCCCTTCTGCAGTCTTCCTTTCTGCCTTTCTCCTGTGAATTGCTTTCATGTATGCTATGTAGAAGTAGCTCCCATTCCACCTGTTAATTGGGTAATTCAGACTCAAGATCAGAGAGGCAGGGCCTGGGTGTTTACTCAACAGTTCTCAAAACTCCTTACATAGGCTCAGTCACTATTCCTAGACATAACTTTGTCCCAGCCTCAATATCATGTGTAAACACCACATCATGCCTATCAGCTTCTGGCCCCACCATATTGCAGGGCCCAGTCTTAGATGAAGGAAAAACCAAACCTACTTGCATCGGACACTGAGAAATCTCAGATCCAAAACTTGAAAGAAAGGTTTAAGTCTTGAAAGGGGGAATAGCAAATGAGGGCATTTAGTTTTTATTTTTAATTTTTATTTTCTTTTTATGTGGTGCTGAGGATTGAACCCAGGGCCTCACATATATGAGGCAAGCGTTCAGTCACTGAGCCAAACCCCAGCCTTGCAAATGAGGGCATTTACTGCATGGTTCTCCAAACAATGTGGGGTACATTGAAGTATGGGCAAGTACCTATGTGGAATTACGTTATGGCTGCAGTGACTTGAAGCGTGAGTACAAGCTGAATACAGAGCTATGGAGAGGGGAGCAGGATCCATGCACAGAGGGTGGCAGTGCTAGAGCCCCAGAGTGCTTTCCAACCCTGAAAGCACCAGCTCCTCGCTGCCCATCTGGTGGGAACCAGGACAGCACTGCCACTGCCTGGCGGAGGGTGGAAACTACAGCTCAGAGTTGTTAAATCACATAGCCAAACCATGCAGGCTTGGGCCAGGGTGCAGCGGAATTAGAACTCAGAAATCACGACCTGGAATGCAGCCCTTTCTCCCATTCCAGCGCCCTGAATTGACTTTATGGAGCCTGGAGGGCACTAGCCCTTCCCAGGTGTGGCTTCAGGGGTTCCGGGTCTCCATGCTCTGCTGCCAAAAAGGTCCTCTGTTTGTGTCACCCATAGGAGGTACCTGCGGACAGAAGCCAGGTTGTAGGTTTCTGAAAGGTGCTTGGTTTATCCTGCAGTGGAAACTGTGGGCCTGGCATCTGCGCACCGCGGCTCTGCCCTTTCTCCTCCAGGCTCCCCAGCCTGAGGAGGCGCTCACGTGTTCTGCTCCACTCCCACAGAGATGCCACCAGTCCCCGGGAGGCAGGGACACTCTGCTCACCCAGAGGAGACCTGCAGGATTTCGGTGGGTTGGAGCTACAGTTGCTAACCTCAGGGCCACTATGGCTCAATGAAAATGAAGGGAAAAGTTAATTAGAACAACAGATAACACCTCTGCAGCCTCTGGACACAGAGAAAGTTGCTCAGATGGCAGAGTGTGCAAACCCCAACAACTGCTAAACCATCCTTTTAGATCAAAACATGGGATGATGGGCTGTATTTTAGCTAAAATATGCAAATGTATGTTGAATAACCAGAACAGTGAATTTCAGAGGTTGTGCATCAGGACCAGGTAGTGGAATAGCTCTCTTCGCAACATTAAACAAGCTAATCAATCAACAGAATCCAAGCTCAGGATGCATTTGCAACCTGGGAAAGAGATGAAATTAAAAGTTGGGACGGAGGTATGAAGCTGTAGCATACTGTCCTCTAAGCTAATCAGAGGTGAGACATAGGGGCCCTAATGACAACCACCTCCAGGTTCTCCCCTAGATGTGGTTCTGTGGGGATCCTGAAGTTGCCTCCATGTTTGTCTGTTCCCCAGGAAGCTCCTATGAACAAAGATGCAGGCCTGGGTTGTTGTGCTTGCATTTTTCTGAGTTTACCGCCCACATCCAGAACTTTTTAATCTCTTTCCATAGGCAGTAACTGCATACTGAGCCTGAGTTTATCAGCTGCATTTACAGGTGTTTCTATTCAGAATTCACTTTTCCCTCTGTGAGGTGTGAAAAGGTAAAGGCAGTCCAGAGTAGAGACCTGGGGGAGCTCAGAGACACCAGGGCCTCCATGGCATGCATTCATAGCAGTTATGCTATTTTATTACCCATTGAAGCACATCCTGATTGCTTAAGGTATTGGGGCATTGTGAATAGAACTACTATATGTAATGGTGTGCTGTATTCTCGATATACATTTTTGAGGCAGTTGTCTATATTTTTAGGACCATGTGGTGAAACCATGTCTAACTTTGGGGAAAATGCCCAGTTTTTTGATAGTGTTGAACTGTTGTGTGCTCTTCCAGCAACGCACAAGAGTGCCTGTGGCTGTTCATCATCCTCATGGTTGATACTACACTTAGTAAAGACCTTAGCAGCTCGGTAGGTGTGCAGTGCACTTGGGGTCTTAGTTTGTGCTTTCCTCATGACAGGTGATACTAAGAATCATTTCTATGCTTCTTTACCATCTTGTATCTTTCTTGTGAGTTGTCTGTTCATATCTTTACCCATTATGTTGTCTTATTGTTGAGTGTCTTACTATATTTTTTACACAAGTTTGTTTTAGACATATACTTTCCAAAGATTCCCCTAGTGTTTGACTTGTCTTTTCATTTCCTTAATATGATTTTTTTTTTGCAGAGGAATTTAATACAGTCCACATTATCAGGTTTTTCTTTCATGGATTTCTTGTTGTTATTGTTTGTTTGTTTGATAGCAGGGATTGAACCCAGGGTGCTTAACCACTGAGCCACATCCATAGCTTTCATGGAATTTGGGGGTGGGTTGTATTTAGAACCTCATCATGAAACATGTGGTCATGCACATCTTCTAGAGTTTTACAGTTTTCCATTTTAAATGAAAATCTAGAGAGTAGTTTGATAGGTTCTGGCATCCATATGTGTGGCTTCTTGAAGTGTGTGTCCTTTTGAAGTCAGTGATGTCTAGTCTAGGTTTAAAAAGAGCGTGGTGGGAATTTCTGGAATGCACTGAATCTTCAGATCAGGTTTGAGGTAGTTTCATCTTAATTATATTGAGACCTGAACAAAGACTATCTCTGTATTTATTTATATTTCATTTGATTTCTATATAAACATTTCAAGAATTTCTGAAGTATGATTGTGCTTTAATACTTACATGTAAATACTTCAAATTTGGGGTCTCTATTTTAAATATTAATGCTTTAAATTTTTTCTTATTCCAGTTTATATATTTCACTATTTCCCCTACATGATAGCTGAAATATAGGAAATCAATGAAATTTTGTCTATGGGCCATGTACTTTGCTACTTGCTATCTCCATCCATTCTGATCAAGACATAGGATGGTAGGCTCTATTTCTTTTCGATTTCCAAAATCATGACCTGGAATAGTCAGAACTATGAATTGAAGAGCTTCATTGTACCTAGCACAAGGGGGTGCAGCTCTGAACAGTGAACACCCAGCATCCTGCACTGCCCACAGTGGCCAGCAGGGGGCACTCAGAAAAACTTTCTGTGATCAACTGCTTTTGGGGGCTGTGTTCTGTGCCCTAATCAAACTTCCTTCTCCTGGGGACCCACCTGAGAGATGCCACATCTAGGGACTCCTAGAGGCTCTATCTAAGGTGTAGACCAGAGGTTTTTTTCTTTTCTTTTTTTTAATCCTGGGGAGACACTGGAAAGATACCATGGACTAGGGATACCTGGTGGATATGTCTGTGGTGAGGACCAGAGCTTCCTTCTCCTTGGCACCTACCCATGGAGGCTCTACTGTGGATTCAGGATGCCTGAGGTCCATGTGAGGAAAACATGAGGAAGAAGCTTCCTGTGCACTGCCTGATGGGCTGAGAAGTAAGTTCTGCCATGTTCTTTACTTTCTCAGGTAATATTTTAGGAGAACTTATTTTACAACAGTATTTCTTACTGAGGCTTTGGCTGCTCATTATCATGGTATGTCAATGTATTTTGTGTGGCTTGAGTGTCTGAGGACACAAATGCCCCCTCAAGATGGTGCAGGGAGGGCCCAGTGCCTGGAATCTCACTGGGGCCTGAGGGTAAGGGCTCATGAAAATGCAGCAAGAAGCTCTCAGGAGCCTCTAGGGTGAGAGATGCAAAGATTATGATGGATTGCACTACCTGAATCCTGGGTAACTGTAGAATCCTCATTGCAGTTACCAGAGCCTTCTGCAGGGAGGGCAGCATGGGTTAAATGACAGACTGTGCTACCCATAATTCTTGGGGACCTGCAGCTTGCTGAGACCTCTGCAGAGAGGGCTGTACTGACAAAAAATCAAACTATGCTGCCAATTACTTTTGGGTGCCTGCTCTACCCAGGAGTCTCTGGGGGTGAGAATTGTAAGGGCAGAATACCAGACTTCAATGCTCAGAATATCTGGGGATGCCTACATACCCTGTAACCCTGTAAGTCCCACAGGATTTGCTGGTGATGGTTTTGTTGGTAGAGCTCACATCCTAGAATCTCCAGGGTCCCAGGGAAAGCATGGGGTCTTCAGCCCCTGTGATCCTCAGCAGGACTGTGCAGGCCAAACACTAGACTGCATTATTAGAACCCTTGGGACTGCAGCTTCCAGAATCCTCTGTGGTGAGGGGCAAACTACTGAACTGCATTACCCACAATCCTAAGGGGGAACTTTAGTTTCAGAATTTTCTGCAGTGAGTAGGAAAAACACAGGACTAAATTACCCACAAATCTCGGTGCCAGTAGCTCTCAGGATCCTCCATTGTGAGGACTGTTGGACTGAGAGCTTAACTACAATATCCAGAATCCTTGGTGGGGTGTGTTGCCCATTAGTATGCAGCCTGCAACTCCCTGAGGCCTCCCAAGTGAGAACTCTGCATTATGCAGGTCAGACTATAATACCTACAATTCCTGAGGACACACTGGTGAGTGTGCTGCCTGCAATTCCAGGAGGCTTCCACAGTGAGGTCTTCAGTACCAAGACAAGCATGTGGCCTTCAGTTCTCATGGCCCTTGCAGTAGGGGCATGTAGGCAAAACACTGGACTACCTTATCCAGAGTCCTCAGGGGGAATTGCAGTTCCCAGGATCTGCAATAGTGAGGGCTTCAGGGTAGGGAGCTGAACTATACTACCTAGAATTCTTGGAGGTGCCCCGTGTCCATGTGGCCTGGAACTCTCAGAGGCTTCCACAGTGAGGGCTATGGAGGTAGAGGGCAATACTATACTACCCAGGATCCCTGGGGGCCTGCAACTCCCAGACACCTTCCTTTTGAGTACCGCTGGGGCAAACTTTGTATTGCACTACACAGACTCCTCAGGGGTGTCTAGGTAGGCTTGTGCTACAAAGATCCCAGAGCCATGATGGGGGTGAAGTCCACTTAGGTAGGATGGATTGCACTACCCAGAATAATCATGGCCCACAGCTCTCAGTGACCTCTGCGGTCAGAGCTGACTGAGTAGAACTGATTACAATACTCAGAATTCCTGGAGGCTCCGAGCTCTAGGTAGTCACTGTACAGTTGAACATAGCCCCAGGCTATAATACCCATGATCCTTGGGGGCTTGCAGCTCCCAGAATCCACTGTAGTGATGCTGCATGGACAGAACACCAGAATACACTGTCTAGAATCCCTAGGGATGCCTGAGTGACTGTGTAGCCTGCAATTTCTAGAGGCCTCTGCAGTGGGGGCTGCATTGTAGAAGACTGGATTACACTACCCAGAATCCTGGGTGGGGGTATGAGGGTGAATGTGCTACTTGAAACCCCCATAGACCTCTGAAGTGAGGGCTGAGTGGGCACAATGCCAGTCTACACTGTTCAGAATCGCTAGGGGTGCCTGAGTAGCCTGCAGCTCACAGCGACCTCTGCAGCTGGCCTGCAATGTGGAATACAAGACTGCACTACCCAGAATCCTAGTGGTATGAGGGTGAATGTGCTACTTGCAACCCCTAGGCTTCTGGGGTGAGGGCTGCATGGGTAGAACACCAGAGTCCACTGCCAGGGTTCTCCAGGGTGTCTGGGCCAGCACATGGCACACAGCTTCCATGGTCCTGAAGGCAAAGACTGTGTGAGCAGAGCACCAGACTACACTGTCCAGAATCCCTGAGAACCCTGAATCTGTGTAGCCTGAAGCTCCCAGAGGCATCCATGGTGAGAGCTGGACAGGCAGGACAGACTGAATGATCTAGAATGCTGTCATAGGCTACTGGTAATTTGGTCTGAGCTCAGGTTCTTCTACCCTCCTACAGTGGTCACCCTGGGCTGGGAATTAACAGATTTTCTTAAAACCCCTGATTCTGAATTGGAGCAGTCCCTGGCTAAGTCACTCTGTCTCAAAGACTACACATCCCAGAAGCCTCTGAGGTGGTCTGTTTCTGGCCTCTGCCCTTGGGCTTAGGGTCTAGACTCCCTGTAGCTGCCTCCCTCTGTGCCTCTGCCTGCCTGTCTCAGGCTGCTGCAGCACTTGGCCTGGTAGAGTGCAGGGAGGGGGTCTCCTGGACTCCATTTCTCCTCTTCTGAGATTTCACTCCTCAGGTGCCACAGCCAGACCTAGTTAGAGCAGTGGGAACATATTTTATTCATTAACTGCTGAGGGTGGAAGAAGGTGCTGACATTCACCAGGGAGCCAGGACAGGCTCTGCCTCTGAGCTGGGAGGAGCTCCTGCACAGCGCATGGCCAAAGGGGCGTGGTCAATAAGGGGCAGGGCCTTGCCGCCATCTTTAATGCTGCCTCCTTGAGAATGAGGAGCTGACTTCCCTCTCAGGACCAACCCGGGAGGGCCCCAGTCCTGGGAGTGTTGGGTCACTCCACAGGGAGTGGCAGAGCCCCCTTCTCAGAGCAGATTGAGAGAGACACCCAGGTTGTGGACTCTCATGGGTCATGCCTCCAGGGGCTCACGGAGCTCCCTTCTCAGAGCAGCCTCAGCGTGTGGATTCTTGGCTTAGGGACTTTCGTGAGTCTTGTCTCTAGGGATGCCCGGGGTTCCCTTCTCCTCAGCAGCCTGAGAGAGACACTTGGTGTGGGGACCCTTGTGGGCCCCATCTCTAGGGGTGCCTGGGGCTCCCTTCAACTCAGAGTGGCCTGAGGGAGACGCCTGGTGCGGGCACCCTCTTGGGTCATGTCTCTAGGGACGCCCAGGGTTCTGTTCTCCTCAGAGTAGCCTGAGGTAGATGCCTGGTGTGGGGACCATTTTGGGTCACATTCTAGGGACACTGGGGGGCTCCCTCACCCTTACAGCAGCCTGAGGGAGATGCCAGGCCTGAGGAGCCTCGGGGGTCATGTCTCTAATTAGGCTGGGGGTTCCCTTCTCCTCTGAGCAGCCTGGGGCAGACACTAGGGTTGTTGTGCGCCAGGGTTGCTGTGCGTGGCCGAAGGGGGCATGGCCAACCAGGGGCGGGGCCTCAGCGCCATCTTTAAGGCCGCCTCCTTGAGAGTGAGGAGCTGGCTCCTCCCTCAGGACTAATCCAGGAGAGCCCCAGTCCTCGGAGTATTGGGTCACTCCACAGGGAGGGACAGAGCTCCCTTCTCAGAGCAGATTGAGAGAGACACCCAGGTTGCGGACTCTCATGGGTCATGCCTCCAGGGACTCACGGAACTCTCTTCTCCTCAGAGCAGTCTCAGTGGACTCTTGGCTTAGGAACTTTTGTGAGTCGTGTCTCTAGGGATGCCTGGGGTTCCATTCTCCTCAGAGCAGCCTGAGGGAGACGCCTGGTTTGGGGACCCTCTTGAGTCACATTCTAGGGACACTGCAGGGCAGCCTCATCCTTACTGCAGCCTGAGGGATATGCCAGGCCTGGGGAGCCTCCTGGGTCACGTCTCTAAGTAGCCCCGGGTTCCCCTCTCCTCAGAGCTGCCTGGGGGGGTTGCCAGGGTTGCTGTGTTTGGCCAAAGGGGGCGTGGTCAATAAGGGGTGGGGCCTCGCCGCCATCTTTAATGCTGCCTTTTTGAAAGTGAGGAGCCTGCTTCCCCCTCAGGACCAACCCGGGAGAGCCCCATTCCTGGGAGTGTTGGGTCACTCCACTTGGAGGGGCAGAGCTCCCTTCTCAGAGCAGATTGAGAGAGACCCAGGTTGGGGACTCTGGTGGGTCATGCCTCCAGGGGCTCACGGAGCTCACTTCTCTCAGAGCAGCCTCAGCGCGGACTCTTGGCTTAGGGACTTTTGTGAGTCATGTCTTAGGGATGCCTGGGGTTCCCTTCTCCTAACATTGGCCTGAGGGAGACGCCAGATGTGGGGAGCCTTGTGGGTAACAACTCTATGTAGGCCCTGGCTTTTCTTCTCCTCAGAGTGGCCTGAGGGAGATGCCTGGTGTGTGGACCCTCGTGGTTTATGTCTCTTTGGATGCCTGGGGTTCCCTTCTCCTCTGAATAGCCTGGGGAAGATGCCTGGCTTGGGGACCCTCATGGGTTATATTTTTAGAGAAGTCTGGGGTTTTCTGCTCAGAGCAGCCTGAGGAGATGCGTAGCATGGGGACCCTCATGGGTCATGTCTCTAGGGACACCTGTGATTCCCTTTTCCTCAGAGCAGCCTCAGAGAGATGGCTCAGAAGCTTCTGGCAGCTCTGGCAGCTGGTGAGGGGATGGTGGGAAGCATGAGAAGCAAACCCTGTCCTGGACCTGAGAGCTGAGGGCATCCTTGGCTGTCAGCCCCTCTCTGTCCTTCACAATTTCATCCTGGCTCCCTGTGCAGCAGTGACCCTTCCTTAGGCTATGACCCTCATCATCTTAATATAGTGACCCAGGGTGGTTTCTAGGGAACCTGGCTGGAGAGGAAGGAGGAATGTGTAGGGAGGGAGGAATGTACAGCCTAAGGGAAGGGGACCCCAGTCCACTTCCTTGTTTTCCTTAGTGTTTAAATGGTTTGCTTTTTCTTGCAGTGTTAAAATAGTAGAAAAAAATTGAAAAGTACATATGTTAACAGCCCACTATGTCATTTTAAAAAACTTTTTTAATTTTTATTTTTGGGTACTGGGGATTGAACTCAGTACTTATCTTTTTTTTTTTTGTTGTTGTTGTTGCATGTGATCACTGAGCCATATCTCCAGCCCTATTTTGTATTATAGAGACAGGGTTTTACTGAGGTGCTTCATGCCTTGCTTTTGCTGAGGCTGGTTTTGAAGTTGAGATCCTTCTGCCTCAGCCTTTTGAGCCTCTTGAGTTTAAACATATTACTTCTAACAAAGCCAGAATTTATTAAAAATACATCTCCTGTTTTTTGTGGAACCGAACTCATGAACCACATTTTTCTTTTTCTTTAATCTCTGCTTAATTTTTTTTTAGTTGTAGAAGGGCACAATACATTTATTTTATTTATTTATTTTTATGTGGTGGTGAGGATCAAAACCAGTGCCTCACACATGCTAGGCAAGCGCTCTACCACTGAGCTACCACAGCCACACGTTTTTCTTTTGGTGGAGAGTTTAATTAGCAAGAAGCCACCCCTCCAGGACCCTCTTGCTAAGGCCTTCCCCTCCAGACCCTGCCTCTCCTCTATACCCCACCTATATTCTATGGCCCTGCTTGTCCTCCTGAACCACCCTTCCCCCTCTTTCCTACCCTGCCTCTCCTCTAGGTCCTACTCATGTTCCAGGGCCTGTCCCTTCCTCAGGTCCCACCCCTCTGTGAAGCCCTGCCCCCATGTGACTCGTTCTCCCCCTCCTTCAGACCCTGTCTCTTCTCCAGATCTTTCCCTTCTTCCTGTCCTGCCCCTCCTGCAGACCTAACCCCTCCTCTTTAAAAATTTTTTTGTTGTTGCACATGGACACAATGCCTTTATTTTGTTTATTTATTTTTATGTGGTGCTTAGGTTTGAACCCAGTGCCTCACACATGCTAGGCAAGTGCTCTACCACTGAGCCATAACCCCAGCCCAGCCCTCCTCCTCTTTAAGACCCTGACTCTTCTCCAGACCCCACTCATTTTCCAGGCCCCCCCTCCTCCTGACCTTCCGTCCCCCTCCTCTAGACTCTGCCCCTGCTAGTCTAGGATGAGCAGCTCCCTGGCTGCTGTGCTAATTGGCATTATATTTGTAATGGTGCACAAATAACATCTATTGTATAAACACTGACATCCTGCATTGGATGAATTATCTTGACTAGTATCAAAATTTGACATACCATAAAATAAATTTAGAAAAGTCACCTTTCTGTCTCTTTTATTCTCTATAGATCATGAACATTTGAAATAAAATCAGAATTTGTTAAAGGGCAGATGACAGCCAGCCTTGAGCCCTGATGATCCCAGGATCCCATCCAGTGGGAGAACTCTACATATCAGTCCAAGCTTTTGTATGCTAATTGATTTATTTTTCTTATTTTAGAGTTATTTTGCTATGTAATTCCCCATGGCCTTTGGTTCTGTGTAATAGGTTTTTGCTATTCAATTTTTAATTAATATTCTTTCAATTTTCTACAGAATTTTTAAAGTATTTTTTTAGTTGTCAGTGGATCTTTTTATTTTATTTATTTATTTTGTTTATTTATATGTGGTACTGAGGATTGAACCCAGGGCCTAACACATGCCAGGCAAATGCTCTGCCTTTGCGCCACAACTCTAGCCCTGTATAGGATTTTTAATTCTGTGAACTTCTATTTTTTTATTCATTTTCTATTTGATTACACCAATAAGGAATACTTTAATAATTTCTTTTAGCTTACTTTGTTTTTGATTGAGAGAACTGTTTTGTTTGAGAGAATTGTCTTGTTTAGAAAGGCTCATAATCAAATGATTTTAATTAATTTCCATTTATTAAGACATGTTTGAGACTGGGTGTGCAGCTCAGTGGCAGAGCACTTGCCTGGCATGTGAGAGGCCATGGAGTCCATCCCAGCAACACACACACACAGAAGATGTCTTTGACAGGACTCAAGCATGAGGGGTATAGTTTCAAAAGATCATGTATTGGGGCTGGGATTGTGACTCAGCAGTAGAGCACTCGACTAGCACGTGCGAGGCCATGGGTTTGATCCTCGGCAACACATAAAAATAAGTAAATAAAACAAAGGTATTGTGTTGAACTACAACTAAAAATAAATAAAAATTTTTTAAAAAAGATTATGTATTTACACATATACACATATACCAAAGTGCCTCTTCCAATTATTCTAAGAAAATTTCAAATCAGTTTTAAAAGAGAAGAGGGATGATGATATTTTTAATGTTAACTATTGATATTTCATGATATTTAAAACCACTATAGATGAAATCTCCTGAGATGCAAATCATTACAAAATGTAAGAGACAAGTCAGTAGCTGCTTTTTTGTAATTCAGATACATTTACTAAAAATAAGCTTTTTAAAAAACAGATATTTTCTTCTTTTCAAATTTAGAAAGCATTTCCATATGTCCTATTAAAGTTCTATATTCATCAGAAAGTTCTCTTATTCCTTGCATACAAAGGGATGGGCCTTCTAATGAGCATGATACTTTATGTTGTCAGAAATTCTTGTGGGAGAACTCTTTAAGTGTTTTGCCTCTGTTCAAAATATTATTTAAAAATGTATCAATTTGCTTTTGATTTCAGAAATTTGTCTTTTTTTTGAAATTATGTATTTATTAGTATTTAGGGGTATTTCATGTAGGAAATGCCATGATTACATTGTATCCTAATGTTGGTGCCCCTGTGTGCTTATAAGGTGGCTTTCAGAATGCAGTTGAGTATCTCTCTCATATTTGTTGGATTCATTAGAAAAGTACATGCACTTTTGATCATATTTAAATGGTTTCATTTGAATTATTAGAAGCAGAAATCAGACATGTTAGTGTTGTGAGCTGAACAAAGTGCAGGTTTACTTTAATCATTTTGAGGAGGTTGACATAATGGCTTCTGCCTTGTTCTGTACCTTCCATAGTTGTCAGATGTCTCACCTGGAGAATTTTTTTTTGGCACTGGGGATTAAACCCAGGGCCTTGCTTGTGCTATGCAAGCCCTGAACTACCTATGTCCCCAGTCTTTGTTACAATTTCATTTTGAGACAGGGTCTAGCTGAATTGCTAATGTCAGCCTCAAATTTGTGATCCTTCTGCTTTATCCTCCCAAATAGCTGAGATGACAGGCATGAGTCAAAGTGTCTGGCTTGTCCTGGAGGATTTTGATGTCAGTATCATATGTTTCCAATGTGTTAATAATTTCTAAGCTAGATTATGTTCATTTTTCTTATCAACAGTCAATAAAGCCTTTTTGTTGTTTTTTGATGGTATGCTTAATGTGAACATGGTTTATGACGTGACACCACTGTTTATGGTGATCTAGCTATGAAATACATTGTAAGGAGAGTATTTTGATTCTGAGAGTCTCAAGTGTTTTAGGTCCAACATGTTTCCTTTAGAGGAGTGATTATTCATTTTCTATTTGATTACAAAAAATAAGACACAAATTCTTTTTTTTTTTTTTTTTTGTGGTTCCAGGTGTTGGTCCTAGGGACTCCTGCATGCTAGGAAATCTTTCTACATCCCCAGCTCCATAGATTCTTTAGTTGTCATTAGCTTCATGATGAGCTAGTGACAATAAAATTACTTAGAAGTTCAACTAGATTTAGACTCATACAAGAGTGTGGACAT